>NC_037094.1:52141638-56941638 GCF_002994745.2 Rosa chinensis | reverse complement strand
CGCGCGAAGAAGAGTGTCGCGTGGCGAGGATCCGTGGCTGCTGGCGGAACCGCAATTTGCTTGACTTCCGTCTTCTGACCGGTTGGGAATTGCTGGTCGACCTGGGGCTAACTCGCTCTATTGGTGAGAACATTTCCGCCACACCTCTTTTTTTGTAAGTGATCCGGACTGACGGGTGTTTGTGTTTTTCTTTTCAGAAACCCCGCCCGGTAACAAATCTAGTCGCGACGCTTTCGAAAAAGCAATGGATCGCGCCGAGATAGAGAATTTTCTTGAGGCTATGTATGCCGAGGGGCTGGCGGCCCAGCAGACGGTGGTGAACCCGGAGACGCTGGTGCTGAGCCAGTCCGAGGTTGCGGTGGAGCTGCCGATGCCGCACCACTCCCATCTGGGTGAGGATGGCCTGCCGGTAGTGCAGGCGGACACCCAAGCGGGCGGCGGGGAGAGGGGGATTGTTGGTACAAGGCCGCGGGAGCGGATGCCTACCACCCGACGCGGTCCTCAAAAGAAGACGGTGCAGCCGACGGAGACTGCCACCGAGTCCCGGGGTGAGCCGCCGGTGCGGGTGACGAGGACCGCTGCTGGGACACAACGGGCGCTGGAGAAAAAACGCCGGCAGCCTGACTCCCCCGTCGAGGAAGAGGAAGAAGAGGTGGTGATCGGAGTCCGCCAACAAAAGAAGGCTCGACAAGCTGCGTCGAAGGTTGCAGTGGCGGAGGGAGAGGCGGCAGCCGTCAGTGATCTGGACTCCTTTGCCGAGTATGCGCCATTCATGACAGAAGGGGAGCGGGCATTCCTTTTCCATCTGTGCGAGCGGCTGGGGTTCGGGGGTCTGGCGGGCATATCGCGCCCGACGGCAATTGACCAATCGCCCTTCAGCTCGGCGTTTGGTCAAATATCTGCGGGGTTACATGATATGTTCGAGGCGGCGTCTAAGCAGCCCCGGATTGAGGAAGAGCTCAGGGGAGAGATCGGAGGTCTCCAGAGGGAGTTGGCGGAGGCCAAGGAGAGACTGGCGGAGGCCGAGCGGGGGCTGGTCAAGGCGGAGTGTGACTATGCGGACGCCCGCGGCAAGCTTAATGCGGCCATAAGGCGGGACCTGGAGAGGAATGAACGCGTCTCCCAGTTGGAGCAGGAGATCGCATTGCTGCAGGAGCGGATAGCCGCTAAAGATAAGAAGCTCATTATTGTGCAGCGGGAGTCTGCCGCCAGACTGGATGAGATGCAGCGGCTGGACGGGGAGATTAACCGCCTGAAAAATGAACAGAGTTCTTCTGCGGCCGCCGCCGTTGAAGCGTTCAAGCTGTCGGCGGAGTATAAAAAGACATTGACCGAAGCGGCGAAGTCTGGGGCCCGGGCCAATATAGACATGTTGAAGCGGAAGGGCGCCATTGACTTTGCAAAGGCGTCACAGCCCGACGTGCCGGTGGTCGAGAGTGTCCCGCCGGAGACAGAAGTCGTGCCTGCCCCTGCGGCGGGTACTCATTCGGGCAGCGGGGAAAGTGGCTCCCATCCGCCGGAAAGGTCCCAGCAGACTCCCCAGCAGACCCCGTCGGAGGTGTCACGTGCCGGATTTCTGGAGGCAGACACCCGGGCGGATGGTACAATGGAGACTCCCAGTCCGACAGCTCGAGGGTCCGATCAGGCGAGCCGATCGGTCGTGCCGCCCCTAGTTGAAGCCGTAGAAGCCGAAGACAACCGCTGAAGCTAGCTGAGACTTCCATAGGTTTTTTTTTTTTTTTTTTTTTTTTTTTTTTTTTTTTGACACTTTGTAATAATGAACTATTTTGGGTGGGGAGTCCCAGCCCTGAAATGAAATTTCAGAGTTTGACGTTTGTCATGATGTGTTTGTACCGCTAGAGTTTTGACGTAGAGATTTTTCTTTTGCCAAGCAATGAAACATTAAAGGAATTAAAATTGGTCCAAGTGCACCACGTAGCGGACGTGGTCCGCTGACGATTCCTGGCGTTGCCAGTTGCCCTCAGTGCTAGACTTGGTAACAATGGTTTGAATAATTCCTCGTTTCATTGATAGCTGACTGATCAGCGTTTACAAAAGAGGGGTAGTACCCGTTGGGTAGCTTCCCTTAGCTAAATATTGAACAAAAATTTAGCTAAGTCAAGATGCTCTTGGGTAGCGGCATGACTATTTGTAATAATACCGAAGGTGTTCGGTATTCCAAGGGTGGGTCGTTGTGACGCCATCCTTGTCCATTAAGTAGAAGGTGCCTGGGCTAACGACTTCCACAATTTTGTATGGACCTTCCCAAGTTGGGCGAAGCTTTGTTGGCGGTGGAATGACTTCCTTCATTACCCAGTCCCCCAGTTGGAGGTTCCGGGCCTTGACTCTGGCATTGTAGAAACGCGATACCCGCTGCTTGTTTTGCAGGTTGCATAGGTGGGCCTTGTGTCGCTTTTCCTCCAGGAGGTCCTTGTCCAGGTTGATGCCGTCAGTGTTGGTCTCTGGGCGGTAGCCCTCGACTCTGGCGGTAGGTTGAGAGACCTCAATAGGCAGGACAGCCTCCGTTCCGAACATCATGCAAAAAGGAGTTTCACCAGTTGCGGAAGTTGGGGTTGTTCTGATGGCCCATAGAACTTCCGGGAGTTTCTCCGCCCATAGACCCTTTGCTTTGTCGAGTTTTTTCTTCAGCAGCTTTTTGATTATCTTGTTTGCTGCTTCGACCTGACCGTTGGTCTGGGGGTGGGCGACAGATGCAAAACTCATCTTAGTACCCAAGTTGGCGGTGAAAGAGATGAGCTCCTTGGTGTTGAATTGTGTGCCATTGTCGGTGATTATCGTGTGTGGGACACCGTAACGGCAGTAGATGTTCTTCCAGAGGAAGTGAATTACCTTGGCGGTAGTTATTGCTGTTAGTGGTTCCGCCTCTATCCACTTGCTGTCGTAGTCGATAGCCACTATGATGTACTTGAACTGGCCCTTGGCGGTTTGAAATTTTCCCATCAGATCCAGGCCCCAAGTTGAGTGGATCCATGGAGCGACGATGACCGATAGTGGTTCCGCCGGTGCATGCGGGATGTCAGCAAATTGTTGGCACTTGTGGCATGATCTTGATACCTGGCGGGCATCGTCGCCGAGAGTAGGCCAAAAATAGCCTTGTCGCATTGTGCGATTGGCTAAGGATCTGGCGCCTGAATGGTTTCCGCATTCTCCGCTATGAATTGCTGCCAGAACGACCTTTCCCTCCTCTGGGGTTAGGCAGCGGAGGTTGGGATGGGTGAATCCCTGGCGGTACAGCTTGCCGTTCTGGATGTTGTAGCGGGTTGCCCTCCGCTGGAGTTGTCGCGCCTTAACTTTGTCGTCCCGCAATGTGCCGTTGCGCTTGTACTCAATGACTTCGTCCATCCAGCTGGTATTGACCTCAATGTTGAAGATCTCCGCCAAGGTTTTTGTGATACTTGGCTTGTCAAGACACTCCACTCTTGTGTCCGCTGGACTCTGATGTGGCTGGGCGGTTGCCAGCCTTGCTAGTGAATCAGCCTTGGCGTTCTTTTCCCTGGGGATTTGTGTGATGTTATGAAATTTGAATTTCTTGAGGAGTGTCTTAACGTACCCCAAGTACGCCGCTAACTGTTGGTCCTTGGCCTGGAAGCTGTCATTGACCTGGTTAACGACCAACTGGGAATCACTGAAGATGTTGACGCTGTCAGCCCCTGAATCGATGGCGAGGAGTAGGCCGGCAATGAGTGCTTCGTATTCCGCCATATTGTTGGAGGCTTTGAAGTTGAATTTTAGTGCGTATTCCACATTCAGCCCCCCAGGGCCTGTGAGGATGACTCCGGCGCCGCTGGCCTTGGCGCTGGCGGAGCCGTCCACATGCAGGTTCCAATCTGATTGTAGGGGAGCTGGCTCCTTAGCGGTGACCATTTCCGTCCCGGGCTCATTCTCCGTGCTGGGATTGGGCTGACGCTCAGTGAGCTCGGCGATGAAGTCCGCTACCGCCTGGCCCTTCATGGCGGTTCTTGGCTTGTAGTCTATGTCAAATTCACTGAGCTCGATGGCCCACTTGCTGAGGCGCCCTGAATGTTCAGGGTTCTGCATCACCTGTCTCAGTGGTTGATTGGTCAGCACATGGATTGTGTGCGCTTGAAAATACTGGCGGAGGCGTCTGGCGGCAACGATGAGTGCAAGAGCTAGCTGTTCTAAGGGTGGGTACCTTGTTTCTGCCCCGTTCATGCCTCTGCCGGCGTAGAAAACTGGGAGCTCGTCCTGTCCCTCCCGCCGGACAATGGCGCAACTCACCGCCGATACCGATACCGCTAGGTATATGAACAGTGTCTCTCCTTGCACAGGGATAGAGAGTAGTGGGACTGCCGCTAGGTAATCCTTCAAGCCCTGAAACGCCGTCTGACACTCTGGGTTCCAGTTGATAACTTTCTTGTGAGTCGTTTTGAGGAGCTTGAAAAATGGGGCACACCTGTCAGAGAGCCTGGAGATGAATCGAGAGAGGGCGGTTAACTTGCCTGGAGGCACTGGACGTGTATCTTATATTCAGGGTCCGCCAGGTCGAGTATGGCCTGTACCTTGTCCGGGTTAGCCTCGATTCCTCGTTCACTGACAATATAACCCAGAAATTTGCTGGCGGTGACGCCGAAGAAGCATTTTTCTGGGTTGAGGCGCATGCCATAAGCCAGGAGGATGGTAACTATGATCTTGAGATTTGCCACATGTCCGCTGGCTTTTATACTTTTGACTAACATGTCGTCCACGTAGACCTCGATTATCTTGCCCAAATGTTCAGCGAACATAGCATTCATCAGCCGCTGATAAGTTGCACCGGCGTTCTTCAGACCGAAAGGCATGACATTGTAGCAGTACAGCCCTTTGTCGGTGGTGAAGGTGGTACACTCCTGATCGCTGGGATGCATCTTGATCTGATTGTAGCCGGAGAAGGCGTCCATCATGCTGAGGAGTTCATGCCCGGCGGTCGCGTCGACCAGCTGGTCAATGCGTGGCAGAGGGAAACTGTCCTTTGGGCATGCCTTGTTGAGATTTTTGAAGTCGACACACATCCGCCACTTGCCGCTAGGCTTCTTGACCATGACCAGGTTGGAGATCCACTGGGGATAGATTACCTGGCGGATGAATCCAATGCCCTGGAGTTTGGCGACCTCTTCTCCTATGGCGCGGTATTTCTCCTCGTCGAAGGCCCTTCGCCTCTGCTTGATGGGATGGAAGGATGGCTTAATGGTTAGTTTGTGTGTGATGATTTCGGGAGAGATACCTGGCATGTCCGCATATGACCATGCGAAAACGGCGGCGTTGTCCCGCAGGAATTGAGTGAGTTCTGCGGCCACCTCTGGGTCTAGCTGAGCTCCTATGCGGACTGTCCGCTCTGGGTGCTCGTCAGAGATGCTGATGACCTTCAACGATGTTTTCGGATTGACCGGTTCCTTCCTCACGTATTTCTCCTCCTCATCCCTAGGATCCTCGAAGATATCTGGTGGCGGTGCCTGATTTCCTACCGTTAGGATTTCGTGGCGGCGGGTTGACCGCGCAATGGTGGTAGAGTAGCATTCTCATGCCAGTTGCTGACTTCCCCTGACACAGCCCGTGCCGTTGGGTGTGGGGAACTTCATGAGAAGCATGTATCCGGCGATGATGCATTTGAGCTTGTTGAGTGCCGGCCGTCCTATGATGGCGTTATACGAACTGAAACAGTCCACAATTATAAATTCGGTATGTACCTCCGCCATACATGGACTGGAGCCGATGGTTAACCGCATGTAGTCAGAACCCAGCGGCTGAGTGATATCGCCGGAGAAGCTAAGCAATGGCTCATGGTCTTGTAGTAGTTTCTTGTTCCGCTTAAGGTTGTTGTAACAACCGCTGAATATGACATTGACAGCAGATCCGCTATCCACCAAGATTCTTCCTACTGACCATCTGTCGAGAATGGCATCGATCAGGAACGGGTCGTCATGGGGTAGATGTACTCCGCGCTCCTCCTCCTCTGAGAAGGTGATGGGCTCCCAACCAGACTTTGGGAGTTTGGCGGATCTCTCGTAGCGGATGTTACAGACTTCCTTTGGGTGATTGGCGCGTGTGTAACGCTTTCTTGCCCTGTGAGACATGTTGGTGATTGGAGCCCCGCCGTCGATGGTGTTGATGCGGCCCAGTGGCTCAATGTTGGCAATCACAGGTGGCGGTTGGCGCACCTTGAACTGATCCATCTTGCCGTCACGGTATAGGGTCTCAATGGTTGTTTTGAGAGCGTTGCAACTGTTGGTATTGTGACCGCTGTCCTCGTGGTATTTGCACCACATGCCGGTGTTTCTTGGCTTACCCCTTTTGGGGAATTTCGGTGAGGGTGGCGGTGGTATCTGATCCTTACACTGATTGTAAATTTCCTCGTACGAGGCTGTGAGGACGGTGAATACTGCATACCGCTGAGAGGACTCCGTCTGCTTGTTGCGATTGTCCCCATGGGATGGGCGGTTGCCCTTGTAGTGGTTGTCTTTCTGCCTCTTGCTTTGATAACTGCCCTGCTGCCACTCCCTCTTCTTGTCGGCTGGCGGTGCAGTGGGGGCTTTGCTGGCGGTCTCCTGATGGCTGGAGGAGGGTTGAGATGACTTTGTTGGTGCTGCTGGTGGCGGTGGGGTTTCTCCATATGTGATAAACTCTGCCTGGGCATGAATGACCGCCTCACTCATAAGGTGATCGTACGCCGCATTTGGATGATTGTAGTTGAGGTGATAGAGGAATGGTCCCTTGAGGAGTCCCTGCTTGAAAGCCGCCGAAGCCATTGTTTTGTCGAGATCGCGGCACTGAGATGCTGCCGCCCGCCATCTTGTGACGAATGCCTTCAATGATTCGTCCCCTCCCTGCCTGACGCCAAACAACTGGCTCGTGTTGTGATGACCGGCGGACAACAAGATGAATCGAGAGAGGAAGGCATGAGATAATGCGTGGAATGAGTCGATGGACCCTGGCGGACACTCGAAAAACCAACTCATTGCCTCACTATCCAGCGTTTCGCTGAACAAGTGGCACAGGGTGGCGTCATCAAATCCCTTGTTGTTGGTGACCTTCTTGAACGTGTCCATGTGGACGAAGGGGTCGGTCTTACCGCTATAATGTGACATTTTTGGGGTCTTTGCAAACGCTGGCCTGACGGCTTGCAAAATTGTAGCGGTGAATGGGCCTGGCCTGGATGCGAAGAGTGGGTTTGGGGCTGGCGCCGGGGTGCCTGCCTCCGCCAGGATTAGTCTCCGCTCTAACTGCTGCATCCTCTCCAAAATTTGGGTGGTTGCGTCGCCAGCGGGGCCCGCTTGGGCGTTCCGCGGAGCGAACCCCCGCCCGGGAATGGGTAGATTACCCTCAGTCCTTGTTCTTGTCCTCGAGTGGTGGGTGCGCAGCGATGACTCCGCCTCCTGCTCTAGCAGTTGTGGGATAGGGGGTGGTCCCATTCCTGCCAGCTCAGGTGGGTTTAGTGGTACCTGCATTTGCACGATGGGTCCCATACCAGCGGTAGGCCGGCTGTGCCTGGTGCTGTGTGACTGCTCACTTCGTGCGGGGTTGGCGTTTGCGTCCAGTGTTCGCCTTAGCTCGTCGAAACGTGTCATCAGCGTGGCCACTTGGTTTTGGGCCTCCGCCTTCTCCTTGCGTTCCTGCTCGCGCTCTCTGTTTGCTTTGTGGAGGTCCGCCAGCGCCAGCTCATACAAGGCGGTGAGGTCCTGACCTGGGGGACGGCTGCTGCTTGGATTTGTTTCGCCGCCTGGGTTGACCGGGGTGTTGAATAGTGCGCAGTTGATGCTTACCGCTGGGCGGGCGGGTTGGGGAACGGCGGACTGGTCTGCCTGTTCCCCGATATTTCCCCCGCTACCGTTAGTCATGGTAACTGTGATGGGATGACCTTCTGTTCAAGGATTCCCACAGACGGCGCCAATGTTAATGTTTAAAAGTCTAGCGGTAGCTGGACCTTAGTTAACGCTGATCCGGCGGGCGGATCGATACCTTTGTTGTGAGTGGTTCCCGTTACCTGTCAAATAAAATACAATGGGCGTCAGAGGGAGACCGCGCCGGGCGGTCTTCAACTCTCCGATGCCTAAGTTAGTCAATGTATTTATGTTGACAAAGTAACAGTAGGTAAGTATTGAATGTGTCATAAATGAGGAGAGAGGAGAGGACCTTTTATAGGTGAGGAAGAGGATGATCTTCTCCTTGTTTTCGATGTGGGACTGATGTGCTTCAGTTCCCAGTTTCAGTAGCTTCTGATGCTACCTTGACACGGCGCGTGGCGGCGCGTCGGTGGTGCTTTGGGGTTGATCCGGGGCTCAGGCGGTAACCTGGCTAGCTGTCTTTACGCCAGTCACTCATGAGGTGGGCGTTGGTACCCCTTGCGGTACCCTGAGCGTGGCTCATTATAGCTAATTATGCTTGCAAATGCACATGTATGTACAAGAACCCTAACTTAAAAATTTCTTATCATACAAGACAAAATTTTAATTTCATAGTATGAACGATTAAAGTTCATATTTCATAGTTCATATTTCAACATGAACTATGAAATTAAAATTTTGTGTTGTATGATAAGGAATTTTTAAGTTATTCAGTATGAACGATTAAAGCATAATATAACTGGGGCAGAGAGGAGAGAGGTATGGGTGTAATTTATTAATTAGGTTAAGGGTAAAATTGACATTTTATTTTAAAATGGGCTAGTGGGAATTAAAATTTGTTGCTGGGGTAAGTGAGCTAATTTTTTCCAATTTTAGTGCTTTGAGTCAAGAACCCTAACTTAAAAATTCCTTATCATACAACACAAAATTTTAATTTCATAGCATGAATGATTAAAGTTCATATTTCAACATGAACTATGAAATTAAAATTTTGTGTTGTATGATAAGGAATTTTTAAGTTATTCAGTATGAACGATTAACTTAAAAATTCCTTATCATACAACACAAAATTTTAATTTCATAGTTCTTGATCCATTGAAATGTAGAATAATTCCGCATTAAGAAATTCTCGAGCACATAAAATAACTTTATTAGCTTTAGCCGTTCAAGTTGAATAACTAAAAAACTCCTTATCCTAAAACACAAATTCTAATTTCATAGTTCTTTCTATGGTTTACCGTGAGTCTCCCATTCTATTAGCTTGACTCACACAAATTCTAACTCCTTATCCTTATCCAACAGTTTACCACACTGGAAAAAATATTGCACACCAACTTTTCTTAAACAAATACAATAGTCAAAGACTAAAGTTAACAATAACCTATGCAAGTGATCGAGATTCCAATCTCAATTTGGAAACAGTAAGATCCATATTGCCCTGAAACAATTTGCCAGAATTAACAGTTGTAACAACAGGAAGCAAGAATATATAAAAAAAAGAAACATTGTACCAAAACAAACAAATAGGACTAAATCAGAAACAAACAAAACAAGAAGACCTAAACATTGGAACCCTAATTCACCTCTCAGAACAAACAAAAACAACTCAGCAACTCAGAATGACAGTCAACCCTAATTAACCTTGCTCAGAGTAGAATCAACACAAAAATTCATGAAAAAGATGATCAGGAAGCAAAACAAAAAAAAACCAACTCACCAAATCAGAATGATAGTAAAGCCTAATTAACAGTTCTTAAAATAAAATCAACACAAAAATTCATGAAAAATATGAACAGTAAGCAAGATCACAAGGACAGAAAAACAACTCTTTATACACAACTAGTTTACTGTGAGTTGAGCTCACAGAATGGGAGACCATGCCATTAGACCAAATGGTATTGGGAAAAACTTTTACTTGTATAAAAAATAATAATTCAGCTAAATATAATATACTTTAAGTGAAAGATATCAAATTAGAATAATGACCATCCTGAAAGGTATGACATAAAAGAGGAGAATTTTTGAAAAATAACTCATTTGAGACCTCTAAGTTGATTTATGGCCATGATATAGTTAAAAAACGACCATATGTAAGTATAAAAAGTCCTGACTATCCTTTTTTTTTTTTTTTTATCAAGAAGAAACTTCATTAATAATGAACTGGATACAATGAGTTTTGGCATCATCTCTTACACAGAAATGACCACTGGACTTCACACTGGAACTCCAAAATGACTGACTGCCGGAACCAAAAAAGCCCCGACTCAACTACAGATTTAACTTGCACTACAATTAAAAAGCAAAGACAATATGCGCAGGAGCAGTGAATCCTTGACACATAACTTTGTCAACACTAACTCGCCACCCAGAATCCTCCTGACCTACTTTTGATTGACCACCAAGTCTACACTTGTTGTGACTTCGAACCCGACCAAAATGAAATGCTGGACCGTCAGACCTGAGACTAAATTAAACCCAAGACCATTGCCACCTGAATGTCAACACCAGCAATCCACAAATTAATACTCCAAATCACCATCACCTCCGACCCGAGATCAGATAGGAACAATCCCACTAGAAGGCCAAGGATGATTGTCTATGCCAGTATGCCACAGCCAAACAGTTTCGCCACCACTGCTGACCTAATTCCAGAACAGGAACGACCTCTAGACCGCCGAATAGAAGATTGTCTATGCCAAAAATTGCAGTGCACCCGACCCAACAGCTAATACTTAAAACAAAACCTTGATAGTGACTTATTGTTGAAAAACAAAACAAAAGAAACCAAAGCCTAAAAACTAGTAATAACTACCCACCACTAAGGGCTTAACAAACATTAAACCCAGCCGAACCCCCTTTCGTCCCCGCAAGGGACATCCATGCTGCGTGCGGTGCTGCACCTACCCTCCGATCGTCGGCCATCTCTCCTGCCCTCCATCTTCCCTGTTACGTCAACAAGCAACACAGCCCCTTCAGACCATCCCCCTCCTCAAGAAGGCAACAAACAAACCAAATCAGATCAGAAAGATCTGATACGATCTGCTCACAACCAAACCCGATCTTGCCGGCAACCATTCCTTACCTACATATGACCACCCTACTTGCCATCCACGCTCCGATCTAAGGCGGATCGATCCCGACATCACCATCCATCCCTCAAGGCTCGTTAGTCTCACCCCGACGAGGCCTACAAATACTCGGAATAGCAAGGCCACCCCTCAATGCTCCGACCACGCTCCACTGATCTGGATCCTTCCAATCCGGCAATGAGGATCTGCAACCCGACTCTTTCTAAGAAAACTAAGAAGAAGAAAAAGAAAAAAACCCTCCCGGACTGAGACGCAGCGGCAGATTCGCCGGCTACAGCCGGCCGGGAGAGCACTAGATCTGGTTTGCTTTTTCCTTTGGGCGCGTGAGGCGCGTTCTTTGCTTTAGGGTTTTTTTAGAATAAGAGAGTAGTCCTGACTATCCTTAATAAATTCTTTTGTAACCCACCTTCGTAAATTTATTTTTATTTTTATGAGAAGCAAATTCTTTTTCTTCAATAATTATAAAAGATGTGCTTGTCTGAAAATAAAATAAAGTGTGAAACCGAATAATAATCAACTTCCCAAGTCTTGCGACAATCTTCTCTTATTGTAGTATTTTTAGTGTTAGTTTTCTATCAACGTTTTACCAAGTCATTTCATTTGCGATTTGTGATAAACCCAATAACAAAATTCAATAATACAATTTGGTAGTGCTAACTTGTGAAATATTGCATTATGCAAAACCGGCATCATGGAGCAAAACCAAAGAAATTATCTAGCTCACTGTGGATAACATTCTACCAAGTTTTGTTATCCATTTTGCCTAATTATTAGGTTCTACAAACTTGTCCTAACCCACAACCGCTATTAAGAGTAGTAGTGCATCACTAAGCATTCAATTACACCAAGAAGTATACACACACACACACACACAAATGGTCCATCAAAATAATCAGTTAATACGTGATTAAACAAGTAAAAAGCTAAGTTGCTACGCGAGTAATTCAATTGATAGAGGAAAAATTTCATTGCAAAAGGATAAGATGACAAAGGAAAATCAAAACCCTCTATAGTTTTGCAGGTGCAGGAAAATCCATAACAATCGGTTGGCGACTTGAGATTTTTCATTTATCTAGGGTAGTTAAGACTTTTCCCTCTTCTATAAGATCATTTTCCAACTATTTTCAAAAACATTATTTTAAGTCAACTTGAATGCTTAAAAGTGGTTATTCTTTAAAATTTCTCATAAAAGAGCCAGAAACGGCCTCTTCTCTAATGCATATTCCTGAAACTGCCTCTTCTCCATTGCTTTAAATATCATACCCTTAAGTTCCTAGATGCGATCAATCTTCCTCATAAACACCAACTTCTAAAATCCCTTCAAACGGAAGAACTCGACAAACAATATAGAAACCATTAGTTGGTGAATCAATGACCCTTGAATCAAAGAGACTGACTCTGTTCCAAAAGCAAGCTTAGAGATAGTCAAATAGGTAAAAGAGGTAAAACGTTCATCATTCAGCCAAATTATAGTTAGATTTTCAAGAGTGATCCTAACGAAGACCTTTAAAATGAGGACTTCGTGAGGACTTTCTAAACAATAGTTGTGAGGCCCATTTTTCGATCATATGTCGGCAAATCAATCGTTAAATGTTTATATATATATATATATATATATTTGTATATTCATACGTAGATCATTCTTGCAAGTTTTCAACAAAATTGAAAATCATTTAGGTACCATAGATTAAATTGATGGACGAATCAAATCTGTCAAACATAAACCTTGCATGTAAATGATAAATCTCAATTATGAATGCCTTAACGATTTTCAATTTAAAAGAAAATTTGCAAAAATGATATACTCATTCCTACCTAAATATCTGACAGTTGATTTGTTAAAATGTGATTGAAAAATAAATCTCACAACCGTTCATTAGAAAATTATCATAAAATCCTTATTTTAATGGCTCTCGTTGGAAGCCCACCCTTAAGACTTTTTTATCTTTGGATGTTAAGTCTGACAATCATATTTAATGAATAGCATCATATTTAATGAATAGCAAGGAGCCAAAAATAAAGGTCTTGGCCATCATCTTCAAATGATAATTGGGTTCCAATATATGGAGTAACAAACAAAATGCTAGAGTTGGAACAGAACTCAAAAGCAGAAACCTTTAGATGAAAAATGTGACTAATCTTAGGTATTAGAACAAGTTCCCCTTTGCTTGATTTGGTACGAGGCCTACATCAGAGTATTTTGGATTCATGATAAACCTACCCATCCGAATTTTGGAGGGCAGTGTACCAACTGTTCTTAGTAATACGTCTAAAAACCTGATAACAAGAACCAGAGCTCTACAACAAAAACGAAAATTTCGTTTCTGTAAAAGAATATATGTCATGCAGGAAAATTTCTACAAACAAAGAAAAACCACACATTTTCTGTTTGTTTGTCATTGCCAGCCGGTCTTTCTGGGCCTGCTTAATGCTCGAGTCTAGCAAATTAAGCAATGATTCATACAGTAGCAGAGATCCATCCACCAACATGAAATTTGAGAACTGTCAAGGAAAAAAGGTAAATGGTTAGATTGTTTACTACATATTTAGAAGTAATTTTGTCACAAAATAACTATTAATGGCCTTTAAGTGACCTCAACAAATTAGAAGTTCCAACACTTTCCCTCTGCCAACATGACAAACAATCTTTGAATTGATTATCTTTTCAAACTTTTCAAAGAAAAAGTACCAGGAAGGCTGAGCAAGACGGTAAGTCTGTGACCTTTTTTATTTTTAAATTTAATTTTCAACTCAAAGGACTTGTCAATATAGTTAACAAGAATTTGAAATGATAAAAAATAATTTAAAAAAAAACAGAACAGAAATACAAATTTGAAAGTGCTTCTATACATAGAACAAGCTCATACCTTTCTCCGGCTATAGGAATCAAAATTGCATGGCTAGTGAGTTATATCACAGAATGGGGAGAACAACATCAAGGTTCTTCTGAAGTTGCCAGCCTTTGGGATAGACAAGACTATGAGCTCGCAAATGAAGATGCCAGTTCATTACTTTTGAACAACCAGCTGGAATACCTTCCATTTGACTTTCATCTTCAACCACTTGTTCTATGAAAGTGGTCTCCTGGGGGAAAAGAAAATAATAAATCAGTGAATGAGGATTCCATACTTTATGTCAAAGTGATGAACTATAATACGATATTGCAATCACACTTCTAAAAATGTAACGACATGTCAGTATGTCACATACTTGGAAACCCTCCTTCACTGAATCTAATTGCCGAATTGGAATGGATGTTGGGCGGTGCCATCTTTTCGGATCCCACAATATTGTGCTATTGAAAGCAAATCCTGACATATCAACATGAAACCTACGAAGTCTCTTGCTTTTATCATTTGTATGCCATCCATTTACTTGGCTCCCATTGCATACTGGACCTTCCAATATGGCCTTGTTTTTGCTTGGTGCTAACATGGCAACTGGCCAAGTCCCAAAACGGCTTCAAGATAAGTAAGTCAAAACATGAATTAGCAAGAGGAAAGGTAGAAATGGCAGCATATAATTCATAACGATAGGAGTTGACATTATAGAAATTCAGCAAACACATCGAGTCATTAGCAGCCGATAGAGAAGCCAACTTGTAAGTGGAGAATGAGGGGAATTTCTCAAACAGACGGCAATTTTGGTTGTATTCACTCTATTTCTAAAACATGGTCTAAAGAGGCGATAATTCACACCTATCCTATCTGGCTAACCAATTTGATTCAGTTAAAGAGATCAAAATATGGATAAGAGAAGGAAGAAAGAATAGGGAATTGGCAAAATACTAATCCACACAATTTACCAAGAAAAGACAAATAAAAGCACCAAACTTCATATTCCAGAATTGTACATGTTTAAATATGTGAAGAACCCAACTCAAACAATATATCTAAATCTCTGTGTAATTCAATCAAGTAATGCAAAACCCAAATGCAGGTTAGTGAAGGGAAACAGTAGCCAAGCTATGCATTTAATATTTTGTGTCATAATGGAAAACAGAACACCACCCAAGTAGAGCCACTGGTTATAATTTCAATAGCAGAGACAACTAGAACAAAACACCCAGAAAACAATCATTCTAAAACAAGCATATGAACAATGATTAGCAGAAGCTTAATTGCTCGAAAACAAGTGAAATGAAGCTCGATTTAGAACAACATACTTGATTTCTCTCAAGCTATCAAACAAGTCCAGCGAGTATATGTTGTCATCGTCGCCAAAGTACACAATGCCGTCAAGCTTATGGCGCTCAATGTGCTCCAACGCCGTGTTCCTCTGATACACGCCTCGGTCCTTAGCGCTGGTCAAGTTGTTGCCACACACCAAATGCCTATACATGACTCCACTCTTCCTCAAAATCTCAGCAGTCTCCGCCGACGCGGCTTTCGTCTCCACCACAATCCAAAGCAGCGGCGGAGGTACAAGCCTCAGCAGCTGCGCCACCCTGTTCAAGAAGTAGGCCTGCAATGCGCGGTTGTACGTCGGCGTCACCACAATCACCTGCTTCCTCGGCACCGCCGCCGGCGCCACGTCATCATCATCATATTTCTCCGCCACCGGCACGACGGGGCTTACGTCCAAGACGAGATCCACTCTGCGCTTCACGACTCGATCTCCGCCGCCGTCGTCGAACTGGACATTGACGTGCGGCGGCCTGATGTCAAAATTGAATCCGTGGCTCCGAATCTCGGCGTCGTCGTCGTCGACGTGGCCGAACGGAACCAGACCGAGCAAGAACCCTAAGAAGAAGAACAGCAAGCACCGGAAAAACGCTCGCCGCCACTGCTGGCCTTTACGCGGAGCCCGCTGCAACAGAGCGCCGGCGACGAATCTCCGGACGGTGATTGCGAATGTCACAAACGCCGACACCAGCGGCGATGAGTACTTGGAGCTGGAGAAGGCCTTCTGCGACGGCGATTGAACCGAAAACGGAGAGCCGCCGTTGAGGTACGGCCGGTCTCGGAACGCCGGCGACAGAGTTCTCCCCCGGATCGACGCCATTGATCTCCGAAACCCTAAGCTTCAAACTACATGCTCGAATCCAAGTCCCTCCCCTCCAAATCGACCAACTCAGATTCAAACCCCAGAAACCCCTACGAAACTCAAAAATTAAAAAAAAAAAATTAAAAAAAAAAATTAGGGAAGACAAAACCGGGTCGGACTTTAAGACGGAAATGAGATTCGGGTCCTGCCCGGCGGACTGAGAGTGAGGAATTGAATGAGGGAAGCGGAGGTGGGCTAAGCGGAGCGAAGGTTGGTTTTTGGAGCGGAGAAGAGATGAGTTCCGATTTGTTTATTTGAAGCTTGCTGAGGGTGTGTGGGCCGGTGGAGGGTCAACACGTGTCCAGCTATGGTCCAAGGTGTACGCTCTCACCGTACTATCTGTGGTCAATTGTGGTCGGGATGACGGTGGTAATGATGTGGTAATTATTGGGGTGAAAGTATTTTTTTCTTATTTATCTTATGTTTACTGCTTTATCGGCAGTAATTTAGTTTCCATATGGATTTTGGTAATATTGGTCAACCGGGGAAGAAGTTTGGTAAGTTTTGGTTTTTGAGGGAGACTCTTAACTTAGAGGTGTATTGTATATGGAATTAGTGAATCTTTTAAAGTAATCTATGGAATTTAAAAGTCTGGGTGTATTCAATATAGACTTTTAAGAGCATCTCCAACAGAGTAGCTAAATTTAATTTTTAGCTATATTTAACTATTTATGAAGCAAAATTCAACTCCAACAGACTAGCTATAGCTTAGCTATATTTAACTTTAGCTAAATTGGCTAGCTATATTTAGCTAGAGAATCCTACATAGCTAAAGCAAAAGTTATATTTTCTCTCCTCTTTTGTCCACATGTCAGTTTACGATTCGATGAAACATAATATATCACTTACAAATAGCTATCATTGATGGAGCAACATTGTTAAATCAATAGCTATATTTCACAAATTAAGCTAAATTTAACTAAAAAATAAATTCTACTGTTGGAGATGCTCTAACAGTCCATGAAAGTCTTGAGATATTCAATTAGAATTTTTAAAGACTTCATGAATTTCACCAAAATCTAGGGGTATTCAATTATGACTTTTAAAAATGAATAAAAGTACAGAGGTATTCAAAATATCATTCATACTTATGGAATTAGAAAATCATGAATAATCATAGACTTTGTAGTGTTAACTATACATACCAAACTCCAATAATTTTCCAGCCTCTAGACCAAAGATTTCAAAAAGTGTATCAAAGTTTCCTCTTCAAAAAAAGAAAGAAAAAGGTCTATCAAAGTTCTTCTCTCTACCCACGAAAAAGTTTGTCCTTCATCATCTCTCTTTCTTAATTTTTTGTCTTTTCTCTAATGTTTTATAATATCAACCTTTTTTGATACCCAACATGTTCATTGTAGTTGTTGAATGCGATTTTTGTTTTGTTTTTTTTTTTTTCAATTGTGATACTTCGAACCCTAATAGCAATAAAAATGATTTATGAAACCCAAAAACTCAAATATTGTGGTCTAACCCTAAGACCTTGTAACATACTAAATTTTATCTTATTAATTAATTATTCTCATTAGTTTGAATTTATATTATGGTTCAAAAAAAGGTTGAACAATTGAATTTCAATTGATTGATTATAGATCAAGACATTGACCAATATTGCTACAATATATGTTAATCGGCTAAAACAAAATTGATGAGAATAATTAACCATAAACATCAAGTGATCTATATTGTATATTTATGTTGTTGGGAGATTAGGAATGAGAACAAACTCGCTAGACAGACTAACAATTATTTATTTGAGTCAATTTCTATTAGAAGATACTGGAGCATTGAAGAGACAACAAGTTATTATTTTGTTTTTTTGTTTTTGTTTTTTTTTTAATATTTTGTACATCCTAGGAAATCTGTAGAAGTCATTCATAATAAAGTATATAGATTTTCATGAATCAATAAAAGTCTGTTGCTAAAATCAATGGTTTTAAGAAATCCATAACAGTCTATCAACTTTTTAAAGAGTCTATGGACTTTTAAAAAAGTCTGTCATTTAAAAAAAGTCTGCACAAATCCAAATACAATACACCCCGCTTAGTTGTTTGTGTTCAAGTAAATCCAGAATATGTGTCTGGCCCAAACTCAAGGTTACTTGCTCTAGTTGAAATAATGTTTATATTAGAGATATTCTCGAAGAATCTTAGGAGATATCCAATCAATGTACGATTATGTTTACATGTACAACTTTATCTCTATGCTTGTAATCCTCCATATAAAGAGGCCCCTATTATCAATGAAAGTACGACTCAATTCTCTTCCAATTCAGTTTTCCTTAAACACGTTATCAGCACGAAACCTAACCCTAGCTTTAGAAACCAAAACCCCAGAAATTGATCAAGCTCCACCGGATTAGCCTTGCCTGTGCTACTATTGCCCCGCAGCCCCCGCTTTGCAACTCAACGCTAACCCTACCAGGTTAGCCTCGCTGCCCCTACAGTGCCCACATGCCCTGCTTGCCTTCTGCCCTCGCATGCGCTCGCCTGCCTTCGCGACTGCGACTCACCAGCGACACTGAGACCCTGCGACCCCAGTGTCATCGCAACTCGCCCGCGACCTAGCTACCTAGCTACCTCGCGACCCCGCGACCTCACGACCTCACGACCTCACGACCTCGCGACCTCGATACCTCGCGAGCCCGCGACCTCACGACCACGCGAATCTGTGATTCCGCTACCCCACGACTTCGAGATTTCGCGACCCCCGCGACTCTGTGATCACGCTGCAATCCTACAAGTCTGCTTACTTGCACTAGGACTGAAGCTCGTCTCCAATCCTACGATAAGGACCAAATACGTTCCGCAATCCTAAGAGGTATGTTCTACTATAAGTTCCCGATTTTGAGTTTTTCCTCTTTTTCTCGGGGACTTGCAACCTCCCTTCTTCTCCCCCCCCCTTTCTTCTTCGTAGGGGAGACCAATAGTCGAACTGTGGGGGTTCGTGCTCACTCCAAACTTGGAGCTTTTAGAGTCCTCCAAACTCAGAGTTTGTAGAGAATTTATGATCGACCACTTATGTCATTGTTTCGATCTAATCCAATACCTCTTGGAATTGAATTTCTTGGAAGCAATTACGCTCAGAAATATTTCTTGGGAGCAACTACGCTAAAAAATATTATATGTTTTCATAGTAGCCTTTTACGCTCCGAAACTAACCCTAATTTCTTGTTCTCTTTCAGGATGAGTAACCTGAACAAATTGGACTTTGCTCCATTGGGAACAACTGGCTCTGGATATCACAGGTGGGTTCGTGATGTCCGCCAGCATCTTAAGGCCAATGGAATCCTAGATACGATTCTTGAGCCTAGCCAGGACGTGCTAACTGTTGAGCAAGCTTAGCACGTCTTGGCTAGGCTCAAGCTTTGGAAGCAAATAGAGCAGCCTTAGAGGCAAATAAGGCAAAAGCCATCATCCTAATGACTCGTCATATGGATGATTCGCTCCAGTATGAGTGTATGAATGAAGAAGACCCCAGAAAACTGTGGGTCTCACTCGAAGATAGATTTGGCAACGTCCGTGACTCCCTGCTTCCTGACCTAGAAGTGAGATGGCATAGCCTCCGCTTCTGTGATTTCAATTCAGTTCTTGACTACAACTCGGAAGCACTTCGCATTAAATCCTTAATGAAAATTTGTGGTAAAGAGATCACATATGCGATGTTGATTGAGAAGACTCTCTCTACCTTCCCCGTCTCTGCATTGATGGTTGCTAAGAACTATCGAATCGATGTTGTAGCAGGACGGATCACAAGGTTTCATGAGCTCATTGGAGCTATGAATGTCGCTGAAAAGCATGACAACATCCTTCTGAAGAACTATAATTTGAGATCCGTGGAAATAGAGCATATTCCGGAATCCAATTATAGTCTTGCCTCTAAGAGAAGGCGCCAAGAGCGAAACCCTAATCTTAGGGATACTTCTGGACATTCTGGTCAATATAATCGCTCTACTTGGAAAGGTAACCGCCAAAATAGGCGAACACCTAACCGAAGAGGTAAACGTGGAAAGAGAGAGGGAGGCAACGCCTCTGGCCATGTTGGTGGCGCCACCAACACTAAGAGCCATCTAAATGACGCTTTCAAAGCGCCTCAATCAATGGAGTTTGAGCAAAGAGATGTATGTTCTCGATGTGGAGTGTCTGATCATTGGGCACACATTTGTAGAGCTCATGAAGAAATCGTCACTGCCTACAAAGCATATTGTGAAGCAAGATAAGCTCACTATATGGAACAAGAAGATCAAGAAGATGATCTAGAGTGAAGGGTTGAAGACTACAAATATGGCTGAGATCAATAGATCGTCGATTCTGTTTAAGTCTTTATTTTTCCAAGAGATGTAATAGGCAATTGCCATATATTTTTGTAGTAAATGCTAATGGTTTAGTTTTTCTTCAAAGTAGGCTCACTCAAAGTAAGTGTGATGTCTAGGAAGGTTCTGAGATTAGTGGTACTTAAGCGAGCCTTACTCCACTGACATCTCTCTACTCACCTGGTCACATTTATTTTGGAATTACCGAAAGAAGTTAGACGACTACCATTGTTTTGCATTAGCTATCATTTTGGATTAGATTTTGTTTAGTCAAAGAGACAATGATGTAACTCCGTTGGCTTATGAATAAAATTTCGAGTTCTTTATGACTCCATTTTGATTATGAGCATATGACTTTTATGACTACGATGGCTGGGCCATCAGTATTAATTCAAGGACATAGTATAGCCCAAGTTCCACTTGCCAAATGGCACCTTAATTACTGTCACAGAAACTCTCTACGCTTCTAGGGCCAATCGCACCTATGAATAGCCAACGGATTCCATGCGAAAACGCATGTAGAGAACGGAAATGAGTTCCTTTGCAATACCTCTAATGATTGCGAACAAATGCGCATCTTAGAGAAGTTTATGTGTCTCTCTAGTAGATTCTATGTCACTATTCGAGCTATTAATTCAATAAAGTTATGTGATAGGAGCATAAAATGCGACGTTAATAATGATTAAACCCTATATTTTGCTAAGTTATTTCCTTTATCTCGATCAATTTAACTTAGTTAGTGTTTTTCAGGTGAAAATGGAGTCTCAAAGTCCAAAAATGGCTAAGGAAGGCACAAGTGGCGCAGAAATGAGAAGAAATGAAGAAATGGAAGTTCTCCCAGTTTGACTAGGAAAAGGAATCCTAGTTGGAGTAGGAATCAGAAGCTGACTTGGATTCAAACTCTTAAGTCGCGGAAATTAGAAGTTCTACTTGGACAGGGAAACCCAATTCTACTCAAATATGGAATCCTAGTGTGATAAGGAGTCCCTGTTGGATAAGGATTACTCAAGAAGGTTTCGGAAGAGTGTGGAAGCATCTCGGGAAAGGAAGCAGTATTCAACTAGGAAACCTACTTGCATATGGAGTTCTACTCGCACTAGGAGAGCTTTGGAACGTTCATGAAGTATCTAGAAGTCTCAAGAAGGTCATATGCCGTGCACATGGAAGAGGAAGCAACAAGAGATTCGAATTACAAAGCAATGTGGAATTTGGACTTCTTGTTGAGTAAGGATTGGAATTGCCGTGAGATTCTTGAAGGTTCTAGGAAGTTCTTGACGTTTCTACTTCAGAATAGGCGTGGAAGGCATGTGAGAGGCATGTGATGTGAAGGAAAACCGAATTGGACTCAACTTGTGCATTAAAAGGCAAATCCATTACAGATTCGGAAATCTGCCTGTGCAGATCAGTCAACTTCAACAGAGTGTCAAAAATCGCTCAGAGCTCAGAAAATTATGATCTTTATATGGTTGGAAAGCTACAGATGTCTAGTTTCCAGAGCTTTTTACAGCTCATCAATAGCTATTTTCTAGAGGAAGTTATGGACGTTTTAGTGGACTGAGGTCAATCCTGCCGGAAATCTGTTTTGTGCCAAAGGAGTCCTAAATCAACACGAACTAAGAGAAACCAAGTAGAAACGAATTGGGAGTGCCTTGAGACGTTCTACTATATATACCTTGTGTATTAGACGTTCAGGGGTGACACATTATTCTCCACAATTTCGTTTCTCACCGGTTTGCTCTTGAGTTTCAGGTTTTTGCATCTACAAGTTCCTAGCCGTGCCATCCTCCATCCTTGCCGTGATCTTCACCTTGTGCCACCACCTTGGAGCTGCTTTGGAACCTTGGGACGTGTCTAAGGGTTGTTCTTACCATCTTCATCATGTTTTCCTTACGGTTTTGTAACTTGTTTGATATAAATTCTGTTTTTGTTTTTCTTTGTGTAAAACCGAAACCATGAGATAACTTTCTGATTTTTGGATGCGATTTGGATGTTCTTTTCTATGATTGATGTGTTTGTGTGTTCTTGATCTTGATTCATTGCCGAAATATGGATTGATAATCTGGTTTTGTTTTATAGATAACTTTTATGTGTTCTTGTTCTTTGGTTGCAAACTTAGGATGATTGCATGTAATTGGAGCTAGTAATTAGGTTAAACGCTTCGTGACCCTAATTCGATATAGTAGTAAAGGCTTTGGACAAAGGTCGAGATCAGATTATGCATGTAATGAAAAGATTCGCTTCGAGTACTTGAATTTGCATGTTTATTGACTAAACTTTCACTTGCTCTTAATGATTTGAATGCATGAGATTATGAGTCGCTTCGATTGTGTAATACTTGCATTTGGAATATGTTGGTTTGGCGCTTCGTCGATCAATTGTGTAAAGGGAAGTCATATAAGGGACATTGGGCGCTTGTAACTTTGTTTCTTGGTTGATATCTTTCCATGGTAATTAACAAGATTAAGGGATGCATGAATATGTTGTTCTTGAATTGTTCTTGATGAATTGTTTTCCAAAAATCTTTCTTTTCCCACCTATGTAAATAAAAACGTTTTCAATCTTTTAATGTTTTCGAAATTTTATGTTTTCAATCTTCAAAAAACCCCCCATCTTTATGTTTTCTTGTTTGTGTAAATAAATAAAATTAACTTAGATTTTTAGATAGCATGTTAACCTAGTTAAATAAAAATAAAATAAAAAAAAATAAATGTTTTTAATTTCGTGAATAGTGTCTCCGTGAATAGTAAATATGTGTTTGTTTTTAGTTTTAGTGTTTTTTTTAGGAGTTTGTTATGAGTTTGTTAGGTCTCCTTAATTTAAGGGATAGGTTCCTTAATTTTAGGGAAAGTAGTTAGAGTTAGTTTTGACTTAGGATTTAATGTTTGACTTGGTCAATAATTTGTTTTCTTAGTAATTAAGTAATCCTAATTAGTATATAACTAGTAATCCTTGTTGTATATGGATTCCCAATGTGATATGGACTTGTAAATTGTGTATAAATAGGAGTAGGATTTCTAAACCTTTTCTAACTTGTTTTCTCTCTTATTTTCGTCCATGCCTATATATATACTTGTATATTTTTGTTATTCTCTCATTCCTTGCTCTCTAAATTCGTGTGAATGTATGTAAGCTCTCTAATTCTTTGTTGTTTCTTTTGTTGTTCGAAATTTATGCATGTTTGTACTTGTAAATTTGTAATTTTCGTAGAATTGTATATTCTATTCTTTAATTTGTTTCTCACATGTTAGCACCCTCAATCCCCGGTTTGTTCGATACCCTATTTGCTCTATACTAATGATGATATTTTTCAGGGTTTAAATTGGCGATGCTTTGCACGTATCATTATGAGAGAAGATCTCTTGGATTTAGACACATATTGGCTTTGTCACGACTGGATAGATCATCCTAGTCATGATATGATGATCCGTCTACTAAAGACTTCACATGGACATCATTTCTTGCGAGCGAAACGAAGTGTGAATCAAAAGTTGATTTCTAGACTAAGTGTGACCGACACAGCTGCTTAGGGCACTGCCTCCGTCCACCACCAGCCTAGGGCTAGCGCAATCCCTATCCATGACGCCATGAATGGCGTCCATCATGGTGATGGCGCCCTAGGTGATGTTGCAATCACCAACTTGCTTCAAATAGCGTTTCAGACTCTCAGGCCCAACCAAAATTCTCATTGGTTGCTTCTAAAGCCTCTCGCTCGTTTTGCAAAGCCTGTTCCTTAGGAAAATTAGGACTAAGACCATCCTATGCAAAGGATATGAAAATACTCATTATGTTCTTACATAGAATCCATGGGGATTCTATGGACTGATTCAACCAACTTGCGGACGTTTAAATATCTCATGATATTGGTTGATACGCAAACACACTGGTCAAGAGTTTTGCCATTGTCCACTTGTAATGCTGCTTATGCTACACTTCTAGCAAATATCATATGACAACGGGCTCACTCCTCGGATCATCCTGTTCCATTAATTGGACTTGACGATGCTAGCGAGTTTACATCGAAGACTTTCGATGGTTATTGCATTGGGACTGATGTTGGACATCACATTCCCATGAACACACCCAAATTATCTCGCGGAAATGTCTACGATGGTAGTCCGAACATTGGTAAGGCACACCAATCTCCTTATATCTGCTTGGGGTGATGCAATAGCGCATGCAGCTATGTTAATTCGTCTACGACCCACCGCCACTCAATCTACCTCTGCGTTACAGCTAGTGACTCGGTACAAGTATTTTACTTACACATCTTTGAGTGTGCCATTTATGTGCCAATTGCGCCGCCACAATGCTCTATGATGGGTCCGTACTTACGAATGGGCAACTACGTTGGATTTGAGACTCCAACAATCGTCCGGCACTTAATACCCTTGCAAGGCGATCTCCTTACCGCTAGATTTGCGGGTTGTCACTTTGATGAGACAGTCTTCCCGTCGTTAGGGGGAGATAAGAACACGAATGTTCAGCAGGAACGACATGAATTATCGTGGCCTGTCCCCACTATGTCTCATCTCAATCCCTACTAAAGTGACGAGATCACACATCTGCTGCAAATATGCCTACAAGGAAGTACGTCCCTATAAGAGGACGTAGCTAGCGCCACCCTACACGGAGGTAGGCAGGGGGCCAACACCAAAGAGAATGGCACTTTGGCGTTATAGGCCATGGTCCCAGCTAGGATGCGTGGGAGGCCCGTGGGTTCGAAAGATGCTTTGGCACACCCCAATCCTTTGATCATCGACACTCAAAATCCGTCTCATGAGAATCTTTCGGGTTATGGTTATCGTTGGGTGATGCCTCAACGTCAGAACCTATTCTTGAGAATATAGAGCTCTATGAAAATTACACTAGTGTACATGAGACGTGGGATAGAAACACCATCATAATTGATGATGTAGTCACGCACTTCGTTGGACATGAGTTTGTTGAGTCCGATGATATCGAACCACACTCTGTTGATGAATGAATGCCAACGTAGAGAGATTTGGCCTAAATGGAAAGATGCGATCCAGGTTAAATTGGATTCTCTAACGAAGATGAAGGTTTTCGAGCCAGTGATGCCAACACTTCCTAACATAAAACCTATTGACTAATGGGTCTTCGTTAGAAAGCGTGATGAGAAAAAGAGATGGCAATCTCGCCTTATGGCGCAAGACTTCTCACAAAACGCCCTGGAATCAACTACGATGAGACATATTCTCTCGTAATGGATGTCATTGCACTCCACTACCTTATCAGTTTGGTAGTTTCCGAATAACTGAACATGCAACTTACAAATGTGGTCACTACGTATCTATATGGGGATCTAGATACGGAATATACATGAAGGTTCATGGTGAACTTTATTTACCCAAGTCAAGTGGCTCTAGACCATGGAGCGCGTTTACAATAAGGTTGGAACGTTCGCTAAAGTGACTACTTGATTGGGAAGGGATATGCCTACGCGTTTCCATAACAAGTTTCGGATTCTATCGCGGTTCATGTTAGACATGATCTTCATTAGAAGCCCTTAAAGAGTTAAGGGAAACCGCTGAACACTTGAAATCCGATTTTGAGATGAAGGATTATGGGAGAACACGATTATGTCTCAGTTTGGAACTTGAGAGCATCATGTCAATAGATGCTTAGGCATTTTGACAAGGTCAAGCCTTCAAGCACCCCCATGATCGTCCATAGTCTTGGTCATGGAAAAGGATCCTCTTCGTTGAAAGGATGATAATGAAGATGTGCTAGAGGCAGGAGTGCCTTACTTGAGTACAATTTACTTGAGTACAATAGGTGCATTATTGTACTTAGCACAATGCACAAGACTGGACATCTCATTTGCCATGAACTTGTTAGCTAGATATAGCTTTGCGCCAACGCGATGCCATTGGATTGGTGTAAAAGATATCTTTCGATACTTGAGATGTATGATTGATATGGGCTTGTTCTATCCCTACAAAGAGATGATGGATTCGGACCCATCACACACTAGGAACGCCGCCAACACTGGCCTGTGTCCACTATCCCCATCCCAAAACGACATGTGTTTTGGAAGGTTTTGCTGATGTTGGGTATCTCTCTGACCCATACAAAGGTCATTCCCAAACTGGTTAAGTGTTCACCATGGGTAAAGACCGTGATATTTTGGAGGTCTACAGAACAGACCCTAGTCGCTATATCTTCGAACAATGTAGAGATTTTGCTCTTCACAAAGTGGTTCGTGAATGTATATGGATTGGATCCATAATTACGCATGTTCAAAACAATTGTGGTTTGAAGTCTACCACAGATGAGCCTACGAGCATATAGGATAATGCTGCTTGTTTTGAAGCAAGGCTACATCAAAAGAGACCACACCAAGTATAATCAACAACAACAAACTCTCCTCAAGATCAAAGTGAACTAGGTTCAATCTGAGGACAGTGTGGCAGTCTTGCTCACTAAGTCATTGCCTAAATTCCACTTTCGAGAAACATGTTGGTAGCATCGTTTGCGGAAGTTATCCGAACTCCAATGACCGTAGTCGTTAGGGGGAGATGCAGACATCAGGGGGAGGTGTCTACATGTATGGTCTCGAAACGTGAAGGGTGTGTTGTGCTCTTTTTCCCCTTTGACCGAGGTTATTTTTGTCCCACTAGGTTTTTGTTACTAGGCAAAAATTTTAATGAGGCAACGAGAGGAGCACCACATTTGGGCGACACAAGGGGGAGTGTTCAAGTAAATCCAGAATATGTGTCTGGCCCAAACTCGAGATTACTTGCTCTAGTTGAAATAAGGTTTATATTAGAGATATTATCGGAGAATTTTAGGAGATATCCAATCAATGTATGATTATATTTCCATGTACAACTTTATCTCTATGCTTGTAATCCTCTATATAAAGAGGCCCATATTATCAATGAAAGTACGACTCAATTATCTCCCAA
Source organism: Rosa chinensis (assembly GCF_002994745.2). NCBI lineage: Eukaryota > Viridiplantae > Streptophyta > Magnoliopsida > Rosales > Rosaceae > Rosa > Rosa chinensis. The sequence continues at coordinate 56,914,406 of NC_037094.1, read as the reverse complement.
TTCAGTTTTCCTTAAACAGTTTGGTTGTTTTTGTTTGTTATTTTTTTTTTTGGAAAGTGATTTAATATTTGAAAATCAGAGTATTGATTTTATTTGATTTCGGAGGGTGGAAAACCTAACTAAATTCCATGTAGGGATTTGATATTTGATTATAGGTTGTAAATTTGTGTAGAGAATTTCACGTTGATGCCATAAATATTAGTTACTTCAAATTTTAATTATGAAAATCTCTTGTTTTTGCTCGGTACCATTTGATCTAGTGGCATAAGTCTCCGCGTGAGTTTGATTCACAGAAGACTAGTTGTTGTAGTTTTGAGTTATTGATATAATAATAAAAAAAAACTTTCCTTACTTTAATTTCAGAGTCCAATAAACAAATTTCAGAGTCCAATAAACACACTTTTTTTTTTTTTGAAAGAGGGCCGGTGCGGTTGCCCTCAAGTCTTGATTAATAAAACTATAGTATACCAGGGGGGACATAGAGCCTAAACCCCAGATTACAATAAGTAATGTATCCTAACATGCACTAGTTAGCAAAGAGTGCTTGACTCACAACTCTATTTGCTTTGACAAAACGGTGACATAGCGGAAAATGAGAAGCATCATAACAAATAGCGCAGCTTTCCTATTATGTTACCACACGGAATCTAATCCGGTGACACTTTGTTTCCTGCCACTAGGAGATTGCTTCCATTTTAAAACAGATAGACGTCTCACTATGGCAGACAAGGCACATTGATTGTGCATACCGGGACGAAGCCCACTATCGCCTATCGTACTTTGATGGGGACTTATTGGAAACAACAAAAAACTAACACGAATGAAAAAAGAAGGTAGAGAAAAATAACAGCACAAGCCTACTTGGGACCCAAATGCAATGTCCTGGCCCAACAGGCCCAGATAGTGAGGGTCTATGCCCTCCCTTAGCCCAACGTCACACCTACATCATCCCCACCGTATCATCACCACACCCGCCGCACCACCTTCGATGTGGATTATGAGACCTAGAATATTCTATCCTATTACAACTAGAACAAATCAACCTGTTTGGGTCAGGCACACATAATTAGGGTTTCCTACAACCAACTCATAGGTAAAATAGAGGTTTTGTAACAAATTATTGTTTGTAGGGTGTGTATAGCCTCACCCTTACAAGTTTTGCATCTAAATCGTATTAATTGACTTAATTCCATTGTTCTGATTTGGTGGCATTATATCATTTTCAATTTTTGATTCATGCAATTTTGGTGTGTTGGTGTCTATTGTATTAATGGCGGTCAAGTATTTAGTATGTTGATGGTGTTAATTGCAGATTTAAGCATATTAGGTTCTCTTGAATTGAACTGAATTGGGGATTTATAGCTTTATGAACTTATTTTACGTTAGGTGTGAGGTTGTTGTTTATTTTGTCGAATTTATTATTAACTTTCATAAATTTACTTTTTGCCTCCAAACTTTCATAAGATACAGAATTTTGATATCTGATAACTTGGATTTTATATCTTAAATATAATGTCTTACATGAAAGTACTTTGTCCAAAGTTGAAATTATTTAGGGAAAAAAAATACGATAACAAAGCTTATATGTTAATCCACCTATAAATGTTGCTAAAGATGGTCTATTTCCTCTATATGGTTTCTATTTGCATTGTGATATATGTGTGATACAATGTTGATATAATGGTGATATTGTGGTAATATAATGGAGATACAATAGTAATATTGTGGCGATATAACAATGGTATGACAGTGAAATAGTGGTGATACAATAGTAATATAGATGTGAATCATGTGATATAGTATTGATACAACCTGACGTGATGGGCTCGTGCTTCGAGGGTGATATGGGACTAAATAGAGAGAAAAAGTATTTTGGTCGTACACATTTAATACATCTTTAATACAAGTGTGATACATCTTTGATACATGTGTAATAAAGCTTTGATACACATTTGATACATCTTTAATACAGGTGTGACACATTTTTGATACATGTGTGATAAAGCTTTGATACAATATGACGTGGCGGCCCTAGGTCTCAAGAGTGATTTGGGGCAAAATTGAGTGAACGTCTGTTTCTATGATACACCTTTGATACAGGTGTGATACAGATTTGATATAACTTTGACAAATATTTGATACCACTTTGACACAACACGACGTGGCGAACTCGAGTCTCAAGGGTGATTTGGTGACAAATTGAGTAAAAATGTGTTTTTGTGACACATGTTTGATACAAGTGTGATACATTTTTAATACAACATGACGTGGCTCGAGTCCCGCGAGGGTTTTGACACAAAATTGAGTGAAAATATTTTTATGATATATGTTTGATACAACATGACATGGTAGGCTTGAGTCTCGAGGGTGATTTGGTGCAAAATTGAGTGAAATTTCTTTTTTTTGTGATACAGTTTTGATAAAACATGACGTGGTAGGCCTGAGTCCCGAGAGTGGTTTGAAGCAAAATTAAACAAAAATGTGTTTTTGTGATACACGTTTAATATAGTTTTAATAAATAGTATGAAGTGGCGAGCCTGAGTCTCTAGGGAGATTTGAGGCAAGATTAAGTAAAAAATGTGTTTTTGGGATATACAATTAATACATCATGACATGACGGGCTCAAATTTCGAGAATAATTTTAGGCAAAAGTGAGTGAAAATGTGTTTTTGTTAAACATCTTTGATCTTTGATACAGTATGACATGACAGGCTCAAATTTCCAAGTAATTTTAGGCAAAAGTGAGCGGAAATGTATTTTTGTGATACATGTTTGATAAAGCTTTGATACTGGTGTGATACAGTTTTAATACAATATGACATGGCGGGTCTGGGCCTCGACTGTGACTTGGGACAAAATTTTGTGAAAATGTGTTTTATTGATACGCATGTGATACAATATGACATGGTTGGTACTTGTTCTAAGTAAGTAGATATGCTTTATAAGGAAGAAAGGTAGTTTAGGTAAGTAAAATTTTATATAAGGAATAAAGGGTTTAAAAAGAAATGAAAAAAAAGAGATACTTAAGACGAAAATTTTTATTTAAAAAAGGTGTCTTAGAGGAACTACCCCTTAAAAACATAAAATACTATTAAAGAAAATAAATTACATTTTATTTCTAAAAGAATAAATGTAAACCAGTATCATTTGGTCTAGTGGCAAAAATTTTTCCTTTGTAAGTGGGAGGTCGTGAGTGACTCAAAGAATACTAGTTGTTGTAATTATGAATTGTTGATAAGATAAAAAAAAAAGTAATATTACGGGACTCTTAGGATATAGTATCACCTTCTTCCAGCCATATCTCCTCTGTCCGACGACGGATTTTAATGCCACAAGTACTGTTGGAAAACTCTCTTCCTTGTCTTCAATTCTATGTTGGTTTGGTAGCTTAATTTGAACTGCTGAAGATGCAGCAAGGAGAAGAAGAGGGCTGCGTTGCTGTTTTCTCGGGTTTTTGGTTGGAACTTGAGTCCACCTATTGTGACGATTCTTGTTAGGTCTTTGAGCTCTTGGATCATACAACCATCTCTCAAAGTCTCGTGGTCCAATTTGAAGTGTAGAGCACGAATCGAAGGATTGAAGATCAAGGGTTTCAATTTTTCCCACTTTGCTTTGAAGGTAAATTCCGGACTTTTGGCTTGAAATTGGACTTTGTTGTAGCTATGAAAGTTGTTTAGAATGTTGAGATGATGATGTTGGTGAAATTTGGTGACCGGAATTGGAGTTGGCCGGTGGCACATGAGGCCCACGCGACACTACTGTTTGTGGAGTGTATGGCCGGTTTTGAAGTCCTGTTTTTGGCTAGATAATTTAATTGTGAGTTGTATAACATGTAGATATGATTTTTGGTGAAAATCGGAGAAGTTTAATATTGATTTTGAATTTCCGAAGTTCGATATTTTGATTATCGATTTACGAGAATCCCACTGTCGGATTTCTCTCGGTTCTCCCATAGAACCTTGAAATTAATGAATTGGTGTTAATGGTGAAGTTTGGGTTGAATCTGCAAAAAAATGGAACGTTGTTTTATGAGGATTGATTTTGGAATCGTATTTATTTTGTGAACTGTTGTTTACAGTATATAATTGTGTACAGGGCGATGTACCGAGCTATTGCTCGACGAAGAAAACCGTATGCGTGGTCGCCTAAATAGTACCGTGAGAGGACATTTATTTTAAATTAATTGTGCATGCAGAATATTATTATTTTCCGATTGAGATTTAATTTATGATTTGAATTATTGAGTTTTATGATTTTATGAGCTTTGATTTATTGAGATTTATTTATGAATTACGATATTAGTATTGAAATTCCTTTCCGAGGGCTTTTAGTAGATTTTCGAGCTATTTATTTATGAGTTATTGAGTTGAGAAGTGATTTTCGGGAAGTGATTCATTAAGAAATTATTATGAGAATTGTTGATTTCAAATATATATCTATATGATAATATACGAGTACGAATAATTTATCAAGTATTTGAGCATAATTGTATTATTCAGATTTCTTTCTGAAAGCATTTATTGATTTATCAAGTATTTGATTTATGCTTTCGAGGATTTATTGAGATATTGAGTTTTATGAGCTTTGAGTTATCGAGATGTTTTTGAGTTATGCTTTCGGTGATTTATTGAACTAATATCAGGTTCTTTCCAAAAACAATTATTTTAAAGAGATTGATTCCAGTTTATTGAGGAGGTAAATAAGTTAGCGCATGCATGCATTACCTAGTCGGCAGTCCCCTCCAAACAATATTTTGGTCGGCAGTCCCTTCCAGAATATTCTGGTCGACAGTCCCCTCCGATGAGTCATCTGGTCGGCAGTCCCCTCCAGATGGCATGACGTAGTTAGTCGACAGTCCCCTCTAACTATATATATGGTTAGTTAGTGGTCTCCTCTAACCATCACCTCCTCGTCCGGTCGCAGTCCCCTCCACGTGGCATAAGATGATGACAGTTCCCTCTAGTTATCACCTATTTTTGAGATATGAGGTTTTAAAGAGATTTTGAGATGACTTTTGAAAGGTTTTACAATACGTGTTTGAGATTTTAGTAAAGAGAAGGATTAAGAGTGTTTTTAAGATTTTACTGCATGCGAGGTTTTTGAGAGAATAAATTGGGAAAGCATTAAGTTTCACTTGTTCATTTGAAATCACTTATTTTTCCGTCCACTCACTCTAATGGTTTTTTAAATGCTTTTCCCCTGGGCCCTTCGGTTTCAAATGCCCAGTTTGCAGGCTAGATTAGCTTTGGGCTGCGTGTATAGGGAGTTGAGGCATGGTTGTCATAGCTTCCTTATTGTAGAATGTATCAATCATTTATCTCTCTATTCCATCTTCTGGTATACCTTATGCATTAGATTGCTCTGATAACCCGTGTGATTAATATTCTTAAGTTGAGAATTGTTTGTCAAATGGGAGATGCTGTGATGTAGGGAGCAGGATGGCTTCAGAAGAATAAGGATGGATTGTTTTAAAAGTGTGTTGTCTTTCCACAGGTTTTTGGGTAGTCTATTTTTAGGGAAAGTTCCGCCAAAATTTTGATATAATTTTTTCTAAGATGGGCCGCAGGGCCACTTTGGATTTTCAGGTCCTGTCATTCACAGTTTAGCGAATAATCCAAAATAATAAGTGAACCCTGATCATAAATGAACCTTGTAAAATTACTTACCTCTAAATCTAGCTGCGTCTTCTCTCACAACCGAGATAAAGTGCAGAATACACTCCGTCAAACACTTAAGTAAAATAAGGTCTCAACTTAGCACATGATTTAAAACGAAAGTGGTTATGGTTCGAACCGAGCATTTGAACCCAAAACCGAAGATTTCATCAATTGAGATAAAAATTTATCTGAGATCTCCCAAGGCCTTTGGAACATTTCTAGAATCAATTTCTCAAAATTATAAGATGATCCAACGGTCGGATCCTCACGGGTCGCAAACTGAAATTACGTAAATCTACCATGCTTCAATTTGTCACAACATGACCCCATGATATATCGACAACCTCGTATCGACAATCATGTGAAAACCATGAAAACAAAACCCAAAAATTTGGCCTGACGCGCCGCTGACAGTGGCTGAGCGTGGGTTCCACGTGCCATCGGCAACCCCTAAATTGAGTCATGAGACCTATGCCAAAATGTTCATCTCAACATGTACAACAACTTTCACAACTACATTGAAGTCCAGAAATGAAATGATTCGCCGAAATTTACCTCGAAAGCTCAAGAAATTGGAGAAAACCCTATTTGAATTTTTTAATCGATTCTTCCTCCTCGTTGTGAATTGATTCAAGCCACTTGGAGAGAATGATCAGCATCTCCTGGGCTTCAAGAAATGACTGGCGGCGCGGCCTGAGGTGGCCGGCGGAAGGAGAAATCATGGCAGACCGAAATTGCGCCGCCACCGTGCTGCATCTTCCTAGCGGCGATTCACCCGTGCGCCACCACCACAGGTTGAAGGAGAAGAGAAGGACGGTTTGAATAGGACTGGTGGCGGCCGGACGGGGAAGATACGGCCAGAAAAGGAAAAGGGGTTGTTTGTAGAGAGAGCAAAATCAGATCGGGGGTTTCCGAAAATGGAAACTAGGGTTTTTTTTTCCCGAATTTTTTCTATTTATCCAATAATGGAAACTTTTTCCGGTAGCCATAACTTCTTCATACGAACTCCGATTTTCGCGTTCCGCAAATCCACAAACTCGTATTGGCTCGCTCTAAGACTTTCGTGAAGGAAGTTTTTGGAGAAACTCAACGAATAAAAAGTCAACCCCTTGACTCCTCAAAAATAAAACGTTTCAAGTAATTATTTGTCCGAAATATTTTCGCTCCACCCTCAAACCATGAAATCCTACTTACGAACACTTTATTAATTTCAAGAAATTAATAACGAATTTTCAAAGTATTACATAGGAAAAACATACACACTGGTGTGCTATCCGTGACTTTTGGCCAACAAAACCCACTATGGAGAATACTATTGGTTCATCCATGACTGCATCATATCTTATAACTGACACACTACACCAAAAACGTTAACACACAACACTTTTTGCACAACGAAAAAAAAAAAAGTGTTGTGTGATTTTTCTTCATCACACAACATGTTTAGTAAACTTACGTTGTATAAGGTGGTTAAAATTATGAAGTTTTTGTTTAGAAGGTCATTGCACAACGGTTACAAGAATAATCTGTTGTCTGAATCATAAAAAAAATAGCGGCAGATTTCCCTCCCAGATCGACTCAAATTTGGCTCCAAATTGGTAATACATAACACAACAGTATAGTTATATCTGTTGTATGAGAGTAGCATGCAAAACATGATACAACAGTTTTTGACGTTTTGTTGTGTGATGAAGTGGGAAATATTTGGATGTGCCTTTATTTGGCCCAAAATGGCACTCGAGCCCCCCAAAAACCTCCAAGTTTTGATTGAAATATAGCACCAGATTGATAATCACACAACCAAATGAGTTGTTTCCGTTGTGTAAATGAGCATTGGCTAGCATGTTACTTTGGTTGCATATTATAGCGGGAACTTTTCCCTCTTTGGAACCTTAGCTGAGAATTAATTTGTTCACAATCAGACAACAAAACTTCGTCTTTATGTTGTCTGATTCATAAAGCAAAAATTAAAAGCCAGCCTTTGACAACTTAATTAGCTAGCTAGGTTTATTGGATTTGCTCTCCCCGCTCGTCAACACTTTGTCAAAACAGCCGTTTCCTCTCGTCGAGTAGCTCTCTTCTCAACTTCATCAAAAACCATCACTCTCTCATCAAAACACCATGGCTCTCTCATGAAAACATCATCTGTCGTCAAAACACATCTCGATTAGGTCTATCTCTCAGAAGCCATGCCAACCCATTCCCTCTCTCATCTCCCTTCAGCTGCAAACCAAATAGGAAGCCTCTTGGAGTTTTGATTCTAAGCAAAATCACCACGAAGGTAATTCCCACCTTAACCAAAACGGTGCGGCTTTAAGTTTAATTAACAGAAGCATTGACCTTGTTGTCCTTGCGCAGCCCACTTGAAACCACTGAGCAGATCTCTCTCTCTCTCTTTCTCTTTTCTATCGGTCACTCGCTATTAATGGTGCTCCGACCGCGAACCCGTCTATAGTGAGCAGTTTGACGGCGAATCCTACCAGACTTAACCTCCACTGTGATCTGTCGAAGCTTGTGGGTTCAGGTAAGATTCCAATTCCACCTCTCGAATATGGGTCATCTAAATTCGTGTAATTCATGCTTATTTTCATTACTTATGTGATTGTATTGAACTAAGAAAGCAAAAACAAGCATGCCCACAAAGAAAAAAAAATGACGTAGTTACTGTGATTGTGTGAGTGGTTTCCCACGAATTCTCCTTCTCTAGATTTGGTCTGTTTGCCCTATTCTACCATGTTTGGATTTCCTGATTTTGATTTTAGGGTTTTTTGAGGATTTTTTTTCAAGGGAAAAGACTGTTGCTTTAGGAAATTGGATAACTGATTTGTCAAAATGGAGATAAGGTTTTTGACATAAGTAAATTGCTCAAGTAATGTTGTAACAAATAGCAATTCTGTTTGATTAGAGTCCAGGGAACAAAATAGTATTTGATTGGTTCAGACTTACAATTTAGATTATCTAAATTGATGGTGAGTTGATGGTGTTAGTGTTAGGAATATGATTTGATCTTTTCAGGATATTGTTAGACCCCAGAAAGTGAATTTAGTTTAGGCTTAGTAGATTCAGTGTTCTTTTTGCATTTGCCTTGATTGAAGATGTATATTCTGTGTAGTAAATTGATTGTAAATTCATGGAAAAATAGAGGGTTCGGTTACAATATTGAAAGTTTGGAGTATCATGGTGACTTTCAGTTTCCATTGGCTTGTATTGCTTGAATGTTGAATGTCAATCTTACTTTCCAAGCTGAAATGTGGTGATTTTTCTTCAATTAGTATTCCATAAGTCAAGGACAGCATTTCAAAACAGGCCTAATGGTTTTTTTGATTACAAATATCGTTTTGAAGTTTGGATATATTTGTTTTTCACCTCAGGTATGATAGTGTAAGAAAAGCAAGTTGTGAATATGCACTTTAAAAACATGTATCTATTTGGTTGGAACTGGTTTTCTGAGCTTTTCTTTTTTCAGTTTCTTCTTGTTGGGACAGGGAAGAATGAGTTTTATTGGCGTGCAATGAATTTTTTCATGCTAATCTTGCTTATAGAAAGTGAGGAAATTTAGTGGTAAAAGCTAGCTTTTAGGGAAGAAGGGAGTCCTATGATATATGTGCTTAAGACCTTTCTTCCTACAATCATATGAAGAGTCTTATCCCTCTTGGGAATTGATAGGGTGGAAGAGGAGAATGTCAAAAGACTCAAATACCAACAGAAGGCTAAAAAAAAAAATGAAATTAAGTGAATGGTTGATGTATGCATTCAAGTGCTAGTTAGTTACCCCACATTTTGACTCTACAAATGTTTCAGTGCTGTTATGTGTTTATCATCTACGGTTGTGAAAGATGCATGAGGATAGTGTGATCATGTGATGCAGTGTTGAACATGATGCAAATTTGTTTTAGCTTGTCGAGACATAATTAGATTACTGAACTTAGAAGACATAAAAGATGTAGAACTGTCATCCTGTTACCAAGAGAAGTCTCATAGACTATACATCGAAACTGTTTCAGTCTTGGGTCACTGTTGTTGCTTTTGAAAGTTCAATATTGTGACTTCAAATGTTAAATTTAAGCCACTTAAACTCTACTCCCTCCCAAGGCCGTTAGGGAACTTGACTGAAAGTATTTTCAAATGCTCTGGCCAAAAATGGAAAGGAAACATCTTAGGTAAAATTGTATTCCCTGTACTAGAAAGATGTTACTTAGCTGTGGCTTTGCAAGGTGCTTTATGTTATATGCATACAGATATAATAAACAATAAAGTTGATCCTACAGAAGTTTATTCAAAATTCATGGTAAACTGATATGTTCATGCCTAATGCATAAACCTCAAGTCTGTGAAAGCAGCCTTCCCTTTACTAGTTGACAGGTTGCAAACCCTATTATGAAAGATGGCGTATATGAGCATTTTTACTTCATTCATTTTAGTTACATAACAATGTAGTAAGCTGAATTTCTTTGAACTATTGTCTTAAATTCATGAATTGTCTTAAAATTCATGAAAAATAAGATGTATTTGTAATAAGTTATGCATGAATCTGATGACACTGGAGAGGTACAGAAAATAACTATTGGATGATATAAAGTTTTGATGTTTATTATTATATCTTCAAGAAGGAAGCTAGGACTTGTTAAAATAGAGGATTAAATCGGATGGCCTTGTTTATTATTCTCAGCAGCCCCACAATTAAGGCATATACGGTGGAGTTGGAAGAAGTTGTAGATTGAGTTTGACTGGTGCAGTGACCTTCACTGCTATTGTTGGTATTCATTGCTGGAGCTAGATTGGTGAGTACTGTAAGCTTGATTGTTGAAATTGTGGACTGCTATTTAACTTGTTTTGAAGCTTTACTTTGTTGAAATTTATTGGTCTATGCTGAAGCAATAGTGTAATGAATGTTTTGATTAAGGTGATTAAATTTCTCCTTTTTTATTTTATTTTTTTATTTCAAGGGACTGTGTTTCAATTAAGTTGGTCTGTTTACTTATCAAGGAAAGGATCGATCAAGGTAATACTTGAAACTCGGAGTTCTATATCTGTTGTGATATCTTTTAGCAAGCATGTTAGACCTTTGATAGAGTATTTTTCTATCTTGGCAGACTTTGTCCTGTAGTAATCTTTACGACCGTCCTGCTGCATTTGAAATTTGCTTGTTGCTGCATGTTTTTGAATGTTTCTTCTTTGGCTATGTAAACTCACTTGATTAGGCTTCTGAGAATTAAACAGGCGATGGCAATTCTTGCCCTATCATTTGCTAATTAAAAGTAAAAGAACTGCCTTTATGCTTGAGAAAACTGTTCCAACTTAACAGGTCTATGGTAATGTGGAATATAGATTATGTAACTCACACACACACACACACACATATATATTATTTATTAAACCTTGAATATAATGACACTGGTGGTTGTGTGCATGTGATAACCTTTCATTTCCAATTTGTCACCTTAGCTTGTTTTATATGCTTCCTTTTTTTAATTTCAGAGTGAGGGAACTAGGAATAATTGACAAGTTCTGCTTGGCACAATACCTTTGGCAACAATTGACAAGTTCAACAAAATTGTAAGTTAATATTGTATATCTATGTACACTGAACTATGTTGTGGAGAATATATCGTTTGGTGGTCCGGCCTCAATTGTATTTGTAATAAGTTATGCATGAATCTGACATTGGAAAGGTACAGAAAATAACTATTGGATGATATAAAGTTATGATGTTTATTATTATATCTTCAAGAAGGAAGCTGAATTTTTGATAGTATAAGAGAGGAAAATCAAAGTCCTCATTTAAAGAAACTACGGCTTAGCAACACTACTAGTATCTAGAATTGCCAGCATTTAACAAAACATGTTCTACAAGCTTCCAAATCCTGTAGATTCTAGTCTTGATTCAAGAATGGTAATAGGTTCCAAAAAAATTATGGCCTTTGAGTAGTAAGCACTGGTGGTTTTATTGAACAAATTTCATTTAGGTCTTGTCTAGTCATGCATTATGGAAGCTAGGAGTTGTTGAGGTTTGGATTAAATCTGATGGCCTTGTTTATTATTCTCAGCAGCCACACAATTAAGGCATATCTGGTGGAGTTGGAAGAAGCTGTAGAGTGAGTTTGACTAGTGCATTGAGCTTCACTGCTATTGTTCGTATTCATTGTTGGAGCTGGATTGGTGAGTACTGTGAGCTTCATTGTTGAATTTGTGGACTGCTATTAAATCTGTTTTGAAGCTTTAATTTGTTGAAATCTATTGTTCTATGCTTAATATATATCATGGTATCATTGGATTTGTTCAGGTGAAATGTGTAGGACTGGTTTGGTTCATATATACTACATCTGCAGTTAATGTTGTTATTGGAGAATTGTTTGGATGTTGTTTTAGCATAGCTTTTCCCAATGAAGAATATGATCTGTGTTTGTTCATAGACCTCCTTTATTTATTTATTTATTTTTTTGCATTTTTGTTTTTGGATTTGCTTAGCCTAAATGTGTATCGATTTGTTTTTCTTCATATATTGTGGTATACTGTTCTGTCTTGTTATTGGATTTTCTTACCCTAAATGTATATCGATTTGTTTTTCTTTATATATTATGCTATTCTGTTTTGTCCTTGTTATTGAATTTGCTTAGCCTGAATATATGTCGATTTTTTTTTTACGGTATTTGATTTTTTTTACCCTAATTGTTGGTGAATTTTTCTTTCAAGTTACCAGTTTTTTGAAACTGTCTGAAGCTTGCAGCATGTTGTTACTCATAGAATACTTATGAGTTGCTTATGAGTATGTTTGTGGACTAGATTTAAATCTGTTACTATTTCGAATATATATAGGGAACCACTATAATTCTTGATTTTTGGTCCATTTTTTAGTTAAACGTAGCTGAGGTTGATGGCAAGTTGGCAATAGGTTCTGTTGAACATATTGTTGCTTATGCCACTGTTATGGAGTGCGAGGATCCTTCCCAACTCGTTCATAGCACTCCACTAGGGGATGGTAATGTGCGTGTTTCCATCTATGCCGCGCTTGAGGAGAAAGCAGAAGTGCCATTTCCTGTGAAAGATGAAATTGAAACAGTGAAGCAGGCTATGGGGAGTTGGATCGCATGGCCTAAACATCTAGTCATAAAATCTGCAGTCAAGGTAAGAACTGTGTATAATTCAACCTATAGCTACTTTGATAACAGTCATTTGTTTATAGAAATTCACTTAACTGTAGATATGCAGCTTATATTTATGATATGTACCTTACATTTATTTTCTTATTCTAGAAACCTACCAAGGATAAAGCTGATAAGAAGAAGAAAAGGAAAGAGATAGGGGAAGAGGACTCGGAGATTGAATTTGGCTTGGCCAAATTGGCACCATCGTTGCCAGCTTCATTGAAGATGTTATGTTTGTGGGTGAGGATGCATTAAAAGATGAGAATACAATCAACTTCTACATGGAGCCTGAAGTGTTTGGATATTCTCACAAGACATTTATATTGGGAAAAGATGTTAGGCGACTTGCAAGCATGAGGGAAGTAACTGGAACTTGCATTGCTGTGTATCAGAGGTAGAAAAAGTCCTTGATCTGATATTATATAAATATATATATATATATATATGCTTTGTCCGTAATGCCTTGATAAGAAGTATAGTTGCTGAAACCCAATGAGTTGGTGCAAATGTTTGTTATTAGGTACCTCTATGATAAGTTGAAGGCTTATAAAATGCTGGACATGGTTGCGTTTGTTGACCCTTCACTTATTGGTGTTGTGGGGTGTGGGAATGGAACTGTCAAGGCCCAACACATCAAAGATAGGCTTGTAACTGCTAAACCAGGGCAGATGTTCATGCTGCCATATAACTCGGGGTAAGTTAATGAATGTTTGCAAACTTTCATATCTACTGTGTCTGAACATATATAAAAAATTAGTGTTCAAGATATATGACATTTTGTATGCATGTAGTGATCATTGGGTGTTGACACTTGTTGATCCGGAGAAAGGAACTGCCTATTTTATGGACCCTTTGAAAAGACGCTTACCCACAAGAGATTGGATGTCTATCGTGGATACGTAAGTCCCTCGTTTACATATTGATCGAAATGCCTTAATTTTATGAAATCTGTTTAATACACTTGTTTGCCTCCCTTGCATTATGGTACATCATCATTTTGGTGTAGTGCTATGCGTATGTATAATTCTGAAAAGAATAAGCAAAGCCGGAGTTCAGTCCATTGGAAAAATTTGGCTGTAAGTTTCACCACTTGTGGTTTTCAAAAAACAGTTTTTCATGCCATGTTTTCACTTGTTCATTCATTTGCTTGTGTTTAGGGCATTCCTCCCCAACCTAGCAATAAGGAGTGCGGGTACTTTATCATGCAATACATGAGAGATATCATTGAGGATAAAGACATGTCATTGTTTCGTTCCAAGGTATCAACATATATAGCTATAAATATAGTCACTTGACTTAATTTCTATTAAGTGTGTTATTATATCCATGCCTCATTCACCAAAATGATTAACTGATCATTTTGATATAATTAACTGATTTCAATGGGAGAGGAGAGGCAGCAACCAATACACCCAGGCGGATATTGATCAAGTGCGAAATGAGTGGGGGAAGTTTGTTGTCAACACATATGTGCACGAGTCATGAAGTAGCACACTTTTTGCTGGTACATTTTAGATAAGGAAAGCATCTTTTTTGTGCTTCTCTGTTGGTACATTGTCATGCACCATGTGTGGCATATTTTGGAACAATATATGTGTATCAGTTTTTGATGTCCCAAGTAGATGGGCATGCACTAGAATGCTTTTCTTGTGTAAAATGTTGGTTTCAATGATTGGGAAATGCATCCCTTTTGCTTTTGAAGTTTAAAGTAATGGTTATATGAATCATTTGATGGTTTGCAATGTTTGTATTTGATAGAGTACTGTTCATTTCGTAAATAGACCAAATGAATGCACAATCGAATTCAGGAATGGGATGTTCAAATGATCACACAACAGATTAGATATAATGATCACTGCCTGTTGTCTGAATGGCCAAAAATGGGAGAAAAACACATTGTAATCAATCATATCACACATCGGTTTTTAACGAATTAGTGTCTTCTGATTTATACTCAGACAACAAAATTAATTGAACTCTGTTGTCTTAAAAGCTAATCACACAACAGAACTAATTAAACTCTGTTGTCCTAAATATTAATCACACTACAGAACCAATTGAACTCTGTTGTCCTAAAGTTAATCACACAACATATATAGTCCAAGAACTGAAGTTTGAAGATCAATCAGACAACAGACAAAATAAAAAAATGTTGTCTGATGCGCTTAACATACAACAGCTTAAAACTGGCACTATTGTCTGAAGACAGCGCCTCAAATGCTGCGCAGCTGAGCTTCGCATCTGCCGAGCTATCACACAACAGTTATAACACATAACTGTTGTCTGTATGTTTATCACACAATTGTGTTCCACCGTTGTCTGATTTTTCATCAGACAACGGCTCACTCTACAACGGTGGGACTCCAAATCCCACATCGGTTTTCTGCTGTTGTCTGATGCGATTTTTGGTGTAGTGACAACATCATATCTTATAACATTTGGATACACTTATTCATATCTTTTGCACGCAGTAGATACGGATTTATCATAGTGTGTTATAGTTGTTATGCTCGTATTGCAAATAGTTTACTTTTAAAATAAAAAACACAAAACAATTTTATATATATATATATATATATATATTTTTTTCTTTACATATATATATACAGATCCGATCCAGAGCGGAGCTCCGCTTTGAAATTAACGTGTGAAGTTTGAGTTTTGGGTCACTTTTCAGTCACATATCCACATCTCGACCGTTCAGTTTTTAGGTACTAGTGTATAGATCATCTCTGCAAATTTTCAGCCAAATTGATGATCGTTAAGGTATCTAACTCGCTTAAACCAATGGACGGACTGAATCTGTCAACCTGAACCGTACTAGCTTTAAGGCAGTTATCAATGCCTTAACGATCATCATTTTGGCTGAAAATTTGCAGAGACGATCTATACACTAGTACCTAAAAACTGAACGGTCGAGATGTGGATATGCGACCGAAAAGTGACCCAAAACTTGAACTTCACACGTTAATTTTCAAAGCGGAGCTCCGCTCTGGATAGGATCTGTATATATATATATATATATATATATATATATATATATATTAGATTATGAACATAATCTCTCAACCACTATTACAACAAGATCAGATGTTTTCAATAAAGCCTCACTAGGGTAATGATATTTGTCATCATCTAGATGCTTCTACTAGTCACTATAAGAGAAAATGTCATCGGCGACAACCTAAAGTTGTCGTAAAAAGTCAAAATTTCTCGCTTAATTGAAAATGCGATGACTTTGGGTTGTCGCAACCAGTTGTCGCCTTATGTGTTTTACTGATTGTCAAAAGCGACGAAATTACACGGTTGTCGCTTTTCCAATATGCGACGCAATTGGTTCCTCGCATATCACAAATTGTGACACTCACAAATGTGTTACCAAAAACTATATGCGAGACTTTATATTTGTCACTGTTTTTAATATACGAGGCTTTGTTTACGTCGCATATTCCATATGCGAGTTTTGGATGTTTGTTGCATTTTCAATTGGCGACGCAATTCATTCCTCGCATATGACATCTTGCAAGACAAGAGAGTGCGTTACAAAATGCTATAAGCGAGACTTTATATTTGTTACAATTTCCAATATAGGAGACCTTGTTTACGTTGCATATTCCATCTGCGAGGTTTATATGTTTGATCGAAAATTTATAAGCGAGACTTTTTTTTGTTGCAAAAAATAACTGCGAGGTTTCATTTTTGTTGCATATATTAATATGTGACACATATGCATTTGTTGTAGAAAATTATATGCGAGGCTTCTTGTTTGTCTCCTATAATTTCGTCGAGGAACTTATTGCGTCGCATATTGAAAAAACGACAACCCTGTTATTTCGTTGCTTTTGACAATCAGTAAAACACATTACGCGACAACTGGTTGCGACAACCCAAAGGTGTCGCATATTTAATTAAGCGAGAAATTTAGTCTTTTTACGACAACTCTGGATTGTCGCCAATATCTTTATAAAGATATGTCAAATTAGCATAGTTGTCGAAAATATAAAATGCAAGAATAAATATTTGTTGAAAAAAATAATAGGCAAGATCGCACATAATGTTGCATATAATGATTTGCAACATATGCAAAAGAATCATTGTTTGTTGCAAATGACTTTAAATGAGGCTGGATTGTTTGTCTCATTTGATAATTATTTATTTAAAAATTTCAAAATAATTTGAATATTTAAAAAATTAATTTATTAATAATAATCAAAGATTTATTAAATCATAAATCAAATAAAGTTTACAAAATTCTACCCACAAAATAATAATAGCTAATAAAAAGAAAAATTGTTTGCCAAGCTAGACTAGCTAAATCCTAATCCAAAAATTACTAAAAATGACTTTATGAATCACAAATCTTCCTCCAAATCCTCTGTTTCAGAATTATCTCCATTGTTTTGGACACCGTCTTCATCTCTTCCAAAGACATCATCTTCTTCACTGTTGGGTACTACGATATTCATGTCAATGTTTTGTGTCAATTGATGGACTACGAAAGCTCGTCCGCTAATTTACCAGATGCCCACCCTTCTCAATGAGATTTGGAACCCCAACCCCAATCTCAAATGCCCACTCTTCTCTTTGAAAGGTTCGTTCTTTGTTGTTCATATTTCATGGGTTTTTTTTATTAAATTTCATTGAAATTATGGAACTTTGATCAATTATTGGAATCTCTCTTTATCGATTTGGTTGCGATTCTGTTTTGGATGATGGTTCTGTTGGAGGGTATATGCTTGTTTGGAAGAAGAAGAACAAAACTAATTAGATTCGATTGTTATTGCCTAGGTATGACTGATACAGCCAAGTTCATTTGCAGGACTGATGCCTCAGGCTAGTTACGTACCCCGTTGTATGGAATCTAACACCTTCGGGATATGAAATCAGGTGTGGATCAGGCTTCTGAATTTTATTTTTTTTGTTATCATCAGAAAGCAATTACTTTGTCAACTAAAGTATATATGAACATGCTGATGCCAGCTATGTTTATTTCTTTAATTACACTTTGTTTTCAGAGGATTGCAGAAAGCCTGAATATGTCCAAAAAGAAAGTTAGTAAGTTACTCAGGTACTAAATGTTTTATTTTTTCTGTTTCATGGCATTCCTGTGTTGTTCTCTTATACTCCATACAATTTCACAATGTGTAGGCAATCAATAAGGTTTTTTTCCCACTTGATAGAGATGCATTCCCCTATTTGAAACTGCATGCAATTGGTTTTACTTTGTTTTTAGAGCTGAATTCATGATGTTGAAAACATGTTGGAACTTCTAAAATTAAAAGCTATCATGTGTCTTCTGGAATTATACTATGTACTATGAAACTGATTTGAAAGCAAAACATCTTCCCTTTCTTAAATGTGCATGACTATTGTTAAAAGAAATGAGGCAGCTCTGAACTCTATCTTGCTATAGATCAAGAAATCTATTTGTATGAACTAAGAAGATGGCAGAGAGTTACCATCAGGGTGAACCTGTTTTGCTATAGATCAACTATTTCCTATAAATCTATTTGTATGAACTAAGAAGATGTCTTCTGTTTTGCTATAGATCAACTTGAATTCATTTACTGAGTCCATGTACTTGAATGTTGCCGATGCTTCAAAGTTACCATCAGGGTGGAGTAGATATGCCGAATTCACCTTGATTGTCATTAATCAATTTAACAGTGACAAGTCGATAACAATAGGTATTTTTCTTCTTTACTTTACTCTCTTCTTCATCTTGTTTGTCTATCTCACTTTTATTCATGTGCCTTTTGTCTCTTATTCGATTGCAAACTGATTTCTTAATACAGTAGAATGATTCTACTTTAGATTGCAACTCAATGTCCGATTGCCTTTTCTTTACATAAAGCACTATGTTATTCTGCTGTTTGTCTCAGTCTTATAAGTCAACCAAACACTATCTGGTTTGTTAAGTTTTGTAACACTCTTCTTTCGAGGACTTTTACTTGCTGATTGAAGGTTCACTTGCTCTATAATTATAGAATATATGCACTGAAATTTGTTCTAATCAAGCAACTTATTTGAGTCTTCCAAGCATACCAGACCTTTTATTATGTTTTTGTTTGACTGCTTGATGAGCTGTTCATTTGCTTTCGATGCTTTTTTATCCTTCATCTTGAAAGTGATTGGGGCTTTACATCATTTCTGCCTCTAAGTGAGCTTTTTGACCAGAATGAAGGGTATATCGTGGATGACATA
Organism: Rosa chinensis; assembly: GCF_002994745.2. NCBI lineage: Eukaryota > Viridiplantae > Streptophyta > Magnoliopsida > Rosales > Rosaceae > Rosa > Rosa chinensis. The sequence continues at coordinate 56,895,400 of NC_037094.1, read as the reverse complement.
TGTATTGTTGAAGCTGAGGTTGCAATCAGGAAAGCTGACATTAAGGTCCTAAAAGACCAAGAAACTGCGTTTCTTGAGCAGGAACTTCAGAGCCAGTCTTCAGATGTGGATTCTGTGAAATATTCAGAATCTTCAACAGCACATACATCACTTTGTTATGAACAGATGCTTGCTTTTCAGGATGCACTAAATTCTGACCCTGTTCAAACAAATGTTGATTCTGTGCATGTTCCACCCTTGAAAATAGAACCAAGATCTGATCAAGTGCTTCCTTATCAGGAGACTGATAGCCCAGTTGGCCCTCCCATAGTCGAGGAAAGCGATGAAGCTCCCTCCACCCCAGTTAGCGAGCTCATTAATTTCAGGGGATTAGGGAAAATAGATAAAGCTTTTGTTCCACTGCTGGAAGAAGTCTGTTTGTGGCATCCTTCGTTGATTAGCTGCCAAAGGAAAAGAAGTCACATGTTTAGTGAATGGGCATTCACGGCTTTGGGTCGACTTTTGCATTTTCTGAACACTACAAAGGTTAAGGATGTGATGGAGGATACATGTGAACATGATCCATGTGAGCATCTTCAAGTTTTGTGGGAGGAGGTTGAGACCTTCATATTTGACTTGAGTTGGCTGGAGCCTTTTGTTCAATCAGCTTTGGGAATGAAGAAGTTTAGGGAGAAGGAAGGAGTGTTGAACAAACTCAGAGAGGATGTTGATGCTCTGGAGACTGAAATGAAGAGGTTAAGGGAGAGGCTATCTGTTGCTGAGGTAGATCACGCGTTTGCAATAAGAGACCTGGCAAATGGAGAGGAAAGCTTTGGTGAGGCAAATATGAACAGCAAGCTCAGTTATGGGAGGCATTAGCCTCGCTGCAGAATTCTTTCTTTGATATGCAGAGATTTGCATTGTGTGCAATATATCTAAAGATATGTAATTCAGTTTTCCAAATGTAAATCTATGTATCCCCCTATGGCTTACACTCAATACATGAGAATAATGGAGACTGGTTTAGCTTGTAATCCATATTTGAAACCATTGAACAGATCACAATTTCCATTAAAAGCTAAAATATTTAGATAGAGAAACATGATGGCCTTTTGGTTACCCTTAAGATTCAGGAACAAAAATCGGTTTACTATTGTGCTGGTGAAATTGTTTACATGTGGTTTAATTGCTTCATGGTTTAAAATAATGACCATCATGTTTCTCTATCTAAATATTTTAGCTTTTGATTAATTCATGTACTGAGTTTAGCCTTCACATTTGTGCTTCTCGACAGTTCAGGCAAAAAACATACCCGCAGCATCGCGCGGGCTTCACACCTAGTGAATATCTAAAGCATCAAAAGAACGTTCCACCTGCAACCAGTTTTTATAAAATCCTTCAATGTAGACCCTCTTTTGAGTCTCTTTAGCTGGAGACCCAAACACGTACAAGACACAGCTAAAGAATAGGTTATCCCTCCCTTGCTTTATTAAACGATACATACCAAGTTTGATTTGAAGTTATTGATTCCGGTGGAGAAATTCGTGTAACATGTTGAACAGAAACGTTCTACTATGCAATGTTATCCCAGTAAAAGTCATTGCCTAATTATTTTTTTGTGAGAAAATTAAAGTTGTCACATAAACATTAACCGACAACTCGTACAGGTAGTCGTCTAATTGGTTTTCAGCGAGGAAGTTCAAGTTATCATACAAACATTAAGCAACAACCTGCACAAGTCCTCACTTAATTGGTCGTTTGCAAGAAAATTAAAGTTGTCACATAAACATTAACCGACCACTAATAGAAGTTGTCGCCTAATTGGTTTTTAGCGATGAATTTTAAGTTGTCACATAAACATTAAGCGACAACTTGTTGAGCTCGTCACCTAATTGGTCTTTTGTGAGAAAATTAAAGTTGTCACATTAACATTAACTGACAACTCGTAAAAATTGTCGCCTAATTGATTTTCAGTGAGGAAGTTCAGGTTGTCACGTAATCATCAAGCGATAACCTGTAAAAGTCGTCACCTTATAGGCTTTTTGTGAGAAAATTAAAGTTGTCACATATACATTAATCGACAACTAGTAGAAGTTGTCGTCTAATTTATTTTCAGTGAGGAAATTCAAATTGTCTCATAAACATTAAGCGATAACCCATTAAAGTTGTCGCCAAATTGATTTTCAGAGAGGAAATTCAAATTGTCACATAAATATTAAGCGACAACCAAATAAAGTTGTCACCAAATTGATTTTCAGTGATTAAGGTAAGGTTGTCACATAATCATTAACCGACAACTCACAGAAGTGGTCACTAAATCAGTATTCAGTGACAGAAATCTAGTTATCACATAAACATTAAGCGACAATTTATAGAAGTCGTCGCCTAATTAATCTTTTGCGAGGAAGTTAAAGTTGTCACAAAAACATTAACTAACAATTTGTAGAAATTGTCGCTTAATTGATATTTTGCGAGAATTGGCGTCGCATAATGTCATATGGGCAACAACTGTCAATTTCTCGCAAATTCCTACTTTATGCGACAAATTGGTTGTCGCTGATGGGATAATGTGCGACAACTGAAATTTCCTCGTATTTGCCAAGCTTTTGCGACAAAATTTGAGTTGTCACAATGAAATTTCTCGCTTTTACTATTTTCTCTTATAGTGAGTCTGACATGATTTGCTTGCCATTTGTCATCACTTGGAACTATGTATAATAGGGTACACTTCACACATACAAGAAGTATACTATATGTCTAAAATGTACATAGTAGTCTAATAATATTGAAATCAACATTACTTTCAAAAAGTTGAATATCAATACTTTTATCTCTTTATACTGCAGAAATTATTTGGTTCTACATTACCATCTAATTAGGAAAGTCATATAGTTTTCTCCAACATCTCAATAAATTTTTTAAGGAGCTTTCTTTAATTTCTTTGTCTAACTTCTCTTTTTTTTTTTAAAAGATGAAAATTCTATTAATAACTAAACAGATTACAAAGCATTGGATCCATAGTTATGGGACCGTCAACATAAGTGACTTCCATGAGCCAAAGAGGCCCAACCGCTAACCAAATTTTACGCCCATACCCGCGAGCTACAATGAGTACCAACCAAACCTGTATCGATACAACCCAACCACCAACATTACGATGAACTGTTTTCACCCGTTCGGACACCTCGTCCCAAAACAGCCAGACCACGTGTAAGGGTGATTCGCCATCACATTGATAACCAGACAGTACCGACAAAAAAACCAGACCAAGACACAGCAGACCGACCATGACACCAAAACAATGGCATCGACACTACACAGAAACACCCAACCCCAAACCCTCGCTCACAAGAGGAGGGACTTATTTTCACCAAGACAACAACTAAAAACAACCAAAGAAAACCTAAACAACCAGAAACCAAAAACCACCAGAGAGACCCAAGAACAAAGGCCCGGCCCAAACACCACCTCCCACAGCCAAAATCAAGCGCAGCAGGCAACTATTCCCGCCGCTAGTGAGCCCCGTAGCCACCGTGCCGCCGCCCCCAACAATACGCTGTTGCGCCGAATCCCTTGGCCGCTTCACCATCTTGTCACATCATAGCCAGCCCTTACACCAGGCAGACTGCCACAAAACGATCCCAGACCAAAGCTGAGGCAGATCCCATTCGAGATCTCCATAGCCTCGATCCGATCTGAATCGCCACAGCCACAACCCACGCAGGATCGATGACGCCAGAAACCACCACTGGAAAGCCGAGATCCGTTGCTGCTGCACCACTGCCTCCACCCCAGATCTGAGAAAGACAGATTGAGTTCGATCCGTGCCGCCCGAAATCGGAGAAACATCCACCCTCCCTGGACCACACCGCCGCCCTGAAAACCCACTCCATCTCCGCATCATCAATCCTCTCCCGGGCTGGAACGCAGCGGCGAGACCGGCGGCCGTGTTCGGCCGGGAGAGAACACACACCGTCGGGTTTTTCTCTTTTACCTAGGCGCGTTCTCCTCTTTCTCAGTTTCTGTGCGGTTTAAGGTGTATATCCTTTGTCTAACTTCTCCAACATCTTATCATTGTTATTCTGAGACTATATACACTCCATGAATGAAGAAAACATGATATGCATGTCATGAGAAAATAACTTCCATTTTAATAAATGTAATATTCCAATGAAGATTCTTGAAATTCATGATTGACAAGTGGCACGTACTCATAAAGTCATAATGTTTAGTCATATAATGTCCAGTCTTCAACCTTCCGATATTGCTATGTCCAGAGTCAGTTTACAGATATGGGTCTAGTGAGTCATGTTATTGCAACCTAACAAACCAATTCCATAGTGCCAATGATGCATGCAAATGGTAGAATGGTGCCAGAGCCTCCAAGTTTGTTTCTTTGTTTTGTCTTCTCATTCGTTTACGAAAATTCTTTGTTTGTTCATTTACAATACTAATGAACAAAAAAATAGAGGGTGCAAGGTCATACTCAATTAAGGTTGTCGAAAGAGAACACTACAAACAAAAACAAAAAAATCATAGCAATATTTCTAATCACATGCAGACATGCTCTACTAGCTCAAAATCAGTCGTAAGTCCGCGAAAATTATTGTCATAAACTTCAAAACTGAGGATTAGCAAAATCAAAAGGTGTTAGACCCTAATTTTCAACCTAAACCCGGAAAGCACTAACCAAAAAAAACTCCGAACAGTTAATTTAGTCCGAGTCTAACCCCAAAACTCAAAAAAGTATGTTCATCAATCTTCACCTCCAACGATACAAACACCGAAGAGCCTAATTTTTTTTTATTATCACCATTAACTAGTGGGATTTCATTAATAACTTCTGCAATTTGTGTCTGTATGTTATCTTTCTCCTTTCCAAACTTCTTCGCATGCAAGGAGGTAATGGCCGGGGGAATCACATTGGCTAGGATTTTCAACAATGACATCAGAACTTTCAGCCCGGTCGATTTTAATCATGTAGAATGACTTGGCCTCCTGATCTCCTTCCCTAATGTGGCACTCATAGAATCTGATAGTGTCATTGGCATTCAATAGGGTCTCCTAAACCGATTCCAACCCCGGGTGAACACAAAGCTTTGGCTGCTCTTCCAGTAACAGTACCTGAACATCTATGGCCTCCTGTTTTCATCGTAAAATGACAGCTGCACATCAGGCGCCGGGTTGTCATCCAACCCTCCGTGCATGGATTCATCAATACGAGGGAAGTATTTAGTTGAGTAATTTTTGGGAATGACGAGTCTGTTCAGCTTACCAATATCGCTTGGCGTCAGCTCTTTTTGAAAGAGTTGTTTGTGAAAGATATCTCTTTTGCTTTGTTGGCCGAGTTAGACTCGGCCATTCCTACTCTTTGCATACTTTCTGCTGCCTGGCGAGCCATGAGAAATTCTAAAAAATCTAGCCTGGTAAGACCGTCCTTGATCATGTTGAGAACGGCTTCTTGGCTATAGAGATTCTGAAAGTATGGCTCTTGATCATCAGTGACCTTGGTCCATGCAAAGTTCCTTTGGGCACTCTCCGTTGCGAAGCTTGATTGCAGCACTATCATAAGACATGGCTGCGTCCACCTCGGAATTGAATGTTCCAAGCCAAACCCTATTGTGAATGGCATAGATCTGAGCACCCCAGTGGCCAATTTGTTGCAGCACAACTCCTTTAAATTTGGCATTGGTAGACAAATTGCTGCTCCCATGACTCAAGCGCTTACTCTCTTGAACCAAGAAACCAGTGATACTTGAAATAGAAGCTTCTGCTTGATATGTCCTCTTCCGCCTTGTTGTCGTGCCTGCGTTTGAGACCGTACTTGACAAATCCTCTTCCATTTCCAAAACCATTCTACATGAGTAATAATAAAAAGTTTGGACTTCACAAAAGTGAATCATGTAACAAATTAATAATAGAATAATTGTGAATGAGATACAAATCAGATTAAGACATAAGAGAAATTATGTACAATTCAATTCTACTTCAAGGATGGAGTACATATTGTCCCTAAAGCTCAATCAAGGCATTTAGCTGTGACCAACTACAAATCTTGTTTCTTTTTCTAGGGAAATTCTCCTTCTGCCCAAACCCACCCACGTTACTTTTTCTAGGCCTTTACTTGATTGAAGTTACAATCGTTCCCAACTTTGTTTTCCACACCTAGTTACGTTCGATTTGATATTTGTTTTTATTCTTTGACAAGACTAAGTAGATATAGGGGTCGTCAACGGGCCGGGCCTTGCTATATTTTTAAATAATTGCAGGCCGGGCTTTATTAAAAATCAAAGGATCCAAGCCCGTCCATATAAAGCGGGCTTTTTCGGGCCGGACCGGGCTTGGCCTTGCGGGCTTTTTTGGGCCGGGCCTTGTGGGCTTTATTTATAATTAAATATTTAAAGACACAAGTATTTTTTTTTTAATCAAGCTTTGGAAATTCAATGGATAATGATCAAATACAACCAAAGATAACAATCTATATAACTATATTGTACCCAAAAAAATCTATATTTATATATAGATACTAATTTATTGATAAATAAATTTTTAAAGACACTAATTTTTTATAAATCTATATTTATACATCATACACTCCAAAGAGCTACATATAGCAATTCAAAGAAAATGAGAAACCGACCGTTGGATAAGTTTATTACAATAAATTATGAGTGTGGTAAAAATTTAGCCAATTTCACCATATTTTCGAATCCGATCGGATTGGTCAACCGTAGTCACTTATATGTTTTATTGGTTGACCGATGGCGTGGCAACCGCGAAACGTGCTTATTTTTTCACATCACGTTTGTATATATTCCATCGATGGATGTGCGTGGACATAAGATAAAAAAAAATTAATTTTAATTACAAACACATTGGACTATACCAATTTTATTCCTAAAGTTATATGACTTACACATTGCATTTAAATTGTTTAGGTTCATTCTAAAGCAACCATGAAGTGGAAAATGAATTCGGAGAAACCAACCGCTTGATGGAGAGATTGTAATGTTTTATGGTGTTGTAGAAAATCCAGCCAATTTGGTTCTCGTTTCGAATTCGATCAACTAGGTCAAACGTAGTTACTCTTATAAACCTATATTTATATATCATACACTCTAAAGAGCAACCCCTATCAATTCAAAGAAAATGGAAAAACCGACCGTTGGATGAGTTTATTACAATAAATTATGAGTGTGGTAAAAAATTTAGCCAATCTCACCATATTTTCGAATCCGATCGGATTGGTCAACCGTAGTCACTTATATGTTTTATTGGTTGACCGATGCCGTGACAACCGCGAAACGTGCTTATTTTTTCACATCACGTTTGTATATATTCCATCAATGGATGTGCGTGGACATAAGATAAAAAAAATTAATTTTAATTACAAACACATTGGTCTATACCAATTTTATTCCTAAAGTTGTATGACTTATACATTACATTTAAATTGTTTAGGTTCATTCTAAAGCAACCATGAAGTAGAAAATGAATTCGGAGAAACCAACCGCTCGATGGAGAGATTGTAATGTTTTATGGTGGTTGTAGAAAATCCAGCCAATTTGGTTCTCGTTTCGAATTCGATCAACTAGGTCAACCGTAGTTACTCTTATAAACCTATATTTATATATCATACACTCCAAAGAGCAACCCCTATCAATTCAAAGAAAATAAAACCGACCGTTGGATGAGTTTATTACAATAAATTATGAGTGTGGTAAAAAATTTAGCCAATTTCACCATATTTTCGAATCTGATCGGATTGGTCAACCGATATGTAGAATATATATGCACATTAGCACATATTTTATATAGAAGTATAAGAACTTCGACACACACACACACACACATATTGATATATATATATATATATATATAAACACACACACATATCTATATATATATATATATATATATTTATTATGCGGTAATGCATATATATCTTTTCTATATATATACATTTGGAAGCTTCACATATTGCAAAAAAGAATAGCAAGCTCAATGAGAAGAAGATAGTAACAGAAGGCCCAACTAGCCATTTTTTCTCACTGATTCTACAACCTTCCATATATATGTTTATAAAACACACACACACACACACACACATATATATATATATATATAACACACACACACACACATATATATATATATAACACACACACACACACACACATATATATATATATATTTATATATATATATATATATATATAACACACACATATATATAAACACACACACAAATATACATCTATAGTTGTCTATATATATATATATATATATATATATATATATACAGATCCTATCCAGAGCGGAGCTCCGCTTTGAAATTAACGTGTGAAGTTCAAGTTTTGGGTCACTTTTCGGTCGCATATCCACATCTCGACCGTTCAGTTTTTAGGTACTAGTGTATAGATCATCTCTGCAAATTTTCAGCCAAAATGATAATCGTTAAGGCATTGATAACTGCCTTAAAGCTACTACGGTTCAGGTTGACAGATTCAGTCAGTCCATTGGTTTAAGCGAGTTAGATACCTATACCTTAACGATCATCAATTTGGCTGAAAATTTGCAGAGATGATCTATACACTAGCACCTAAAAATTGAACGGTCGAGATGTGGATATGCGACCGAAAAGTGACCCAAAACTCGAACTTCACACGTTAATTTCAAAGCGGAGCTCCGCTCTGGATAGGATCTGTATATATATATATATATATATATATATATATATATCTATATATATATATATAACACACACACATATCTACATATATATATTAAACACACACACACACACACACACATATATATATATATATAATATTTTACGGGCTTTTACGGGCCGGGCCTAGTGGGCCTTTGGCGGGCCGGGCCCGATTTTTGCGGGCTTTTTGCGGGCCGGCCCACTACCCACCGAGGCGGGCTTTTTAATGGGCCGGGCCGGGCTTTTAGCCCTCAGGGCCGGCGGGCCTCCATCGGCCCACTTGATCCGCGGGCTTTTTGATGAGGCCTAAGTAGATATTTGTTTGTATTCTTTGACAAGACTAAGTAAATTAACTATGTATTACAGACAGTGGCGGAGCCAGGAATTTAGGTTTACTGGGGCACACAAAAAAATAAAAATATAAAAACATACAAAATCTTTAAATGTAATTTCTATCTATTACAATGATTTGTCCTCGACGAGATTTTATATTTTGAAATCATTGCAAGATAGTCTCATTATCTATACTAGTAAAAATGTCTTTCTCAACATATGAAATCAAGCAATCATTCATAAACTTGTCACCCATTCGACTGTGTAAACGAGTCTTTACAATGTTCATAGCAGAAAATACTATTTCTACACTTGCAGTCGCAACTGGTACAATCAATGCTAACAACAAAAGTAAGTACATCGGTAAATATGTGTCACATCTTTTTTGGTCTGAACTATATGTCACAGATTTGTATTATATATTTTTAGAAAATTTTTATTGAATTTAAAATTCTGTAAGTAATAAGAAATATGAATCTTTAATCATAACAAATTCGATCTATTATAGATGTCAAAGAAATTTAGGAAAAAAAAATTCTATAATATTACTAAAAGTTCAAACGTGTTCTTCCTCAAACAATCCCATAAAAAAAAAAATTAAAAAAAACAAAAGAGGAGCACCTAAGCACTTCGGATTAAGTTGAGAAAAAATAATATAAAAATCTATAATATAAATATGATATTAATATAATATTAAACTATATACATATATTAATTTTTTTTTTCTGAAAATCTGAGTGGGGCACGGGACCCAGTGGGCCCCTGCCTCCCTCCGCCCCTGATTACAGATGTCTAGAAAAGGCTCTTTTGCTATTCGTAAGGCAGTGACTCACGCTAACTATTTGGATCACTAAACATCAAAAGTTCTTCCAATATGAGCTTAATTAAAATTAAGCTTTGATTTTCTGTACTTGGAGTTCATCAAGCAATACTCAAAAATTGAAACATGTGCATCAAATATAAGTGCATCAGATAGGCAAGATATGAACCATCTTTGATTTAAGCTTGTAATGCAGAAATTCATATTATAGATTAGACCATCGACTCAACTGTACCATGCCCTCTACCTCAAGTATCCTCTGTTACATATTTTTTTTCGATGAAAGTATTCTTTGTTATATAGGGATACGTACATTGGTAAATTTGAGAAAATAATTTTCTAGAGATAAAATATTTATATAATAACACAACAGCCGGTTGAAGTTCCTTCAAAACAAGCCCAGATAGAGAGTGATTTATTTATCTGTCAACTTTTCAGATCTTCTTCAATGAATCAAGCTCCTCATCATCAACTAGTACGCCACTTAATAAACCAAGACCAGATAGGTAAACAACAGCAATTACAAAAATAACTGAAGAAACTTAGAGTATATAAAGGATATTTAGATTGTTGAAACGGTTACCTTGCAACTCTGATTGACATATGCATATTAAGCAAAGTGGTTTGGAAATCAAAATTCGAAAAGACCAGCAATAATAGAAAATATATTACTATAGAGTAATTAACATAGAAGGAGATTGTTGAAACAGTTACCTTACCAATCTGATGGATCTGATGCAGATAATCCGATCTGTTGCTGCTCCCAAAAGCCAAACAAAGAACAAGTATCTATGAAATATAGCCAAATACTCTCCTTGGTAAAGAAGGGCCATCAATGACAACATAATGAAGCAAAATCTGGAAAGTAATTCATTAATTGACCTGTATAAGGTAATATTTGTAGCCATGCAAATCTCAATAATGACAAAAGTAAGAATGAGTAGTTTGCATATTCAGCCAAGCTGTGATTCCTCGATAAGTTAGGGTTTATGTTCCCTCTGATGAGCCTTCAAGGGTTTCTCTCATGCGAAATGCAATTTACGATTGTGATTGGCGGAAAATAAGGGTCAATCCTTCGTTATGTCGATGGGAATCAAATCAGAAAAAAAATCATCATTAATACTTGAAAGAACTTTCCAATTTTTGCTTGGATTTCTAGAAATAAGCATAATCACAGCAATACTGTGCTATTTAACAGCCATATTAAACCAGCAAATTAATTAGACCTGCAAGTATGCATGGAATTGAAGGAGGAAGAAGAAGCCAATCCATAATAACCTTAAACTAACCATTAATTGATAGTTCTTACCAGTTTAAATTTTGAAAAGCAAATAACCTTTGTAGAGGTCTCACTACACTCACTCTATATCCACTTTGACCTGGTAATAATAAGGACCACTAAAATGGGGTACCTACTTAATGGGGTAATAATAACGACCACTAAAATGGGGTATTAATAAGAAAAACCTAATTAACTAGATTCCAATTTTTTTTTAAAAAAGAAGAAGTTTTTTTATTATTATTTTTTTAATTTAAAAAAAAAAAGAGGAATAGCCAGATACTTTATTAAAATGAAAATAAACAAATTACAAATAGTTCAAAAGAACTTCAGTAATGAAATCAGGGGAAACCAAATCTATCAAAGTAGTTAATGGGTACCTACTTGGAATCAATGGACGCACCAAATCTGTCAAACATGAACCGTTAAATATTCATAATTGATAAATCACAATTATGAATGCCTTAACGATTTTCAATTTAGATGAAAAATTGCATAAATGATCTATCCATGAATATCTAAACATCAACGATTAATTGGAGGAAATGTGATTAAAAAGTGGGTCTCACAAAAAAATCCTTAAAGAAAAACCTAATTAACTATATTCCAAGTAGTTAAGGTGTGGAAAGAAGCCTGTCCACAGCAGGTAGAATGTTTTGCCGTGCTTTCCAAACATGCAGCTTAGCAATACCTGGCTTGAACGCTTCCCAAAGCTTTTTCCACAAGCCTGGGTTTTGAATACCCCCCGCCCCTCATTTCAAACCTCCAAAGGCAGTCTACTTGCGCTCTTCACATTAAAGTAATCTTTAGAATCACTGGTACAGATCCTTCTATCTTTTGTACACCTGTCACTCAGAATAATATTGAGGATCAACTTGGCATCCTCTTTTGAAAAAGCTGCTACCCCATTTCAATATTTCACCAACCCGGAGCAGTAAGAAGGTCTGCCACCCTCAAAGATAGGTCAATGGGATTTGGTACGTCCTGGAACCATTCGAAAAGGCAACACCGTAGGTAACCACAAGTCCATCCACACCCTGAGTTGATTCCCTCCTCCAAACTACCAACTCCAACCTTGCTCAATTAAAGATCTTGTCCCAACGATGCTCCTCCAAGAAAAGGATGGACAATAATGCTCTGGGGACTTAAGAAAACTACCTGAAGAAAAATATCTCACCTAATATATACGAGCAATTAAAGAGCTTGGATTTTGAAGGATACAGCATCCTTACTTAGCCAACATAGCTTGATTAAAAGCTTGTAAATCACGAAAGCCTAGTCCTCCTTCCTCCTTAGGCAAGTATAGAAAATCCCAACTCTTCCAATGAATTTTTCTTTTATCATCTATACTGCCCGACCAAAACCTTGCACACATTTATTGTAAGTCATCACAAAAATATTTTGTTAGTTCAAAACAGCTAATAGCATAAGTTGGGAGTGATTTAACCACCACCCTAATAAGAATATCTTTCCCAGCTCCAGAAAGTGTACGTCCCTGCCACCCTTCTAGTTTCTTAGCCAGCCTCTCCTTTATATACTGAAAAGTTTCTGTCTTCGCCCTTCCAACATAAATAGGTAACCTTAAATACTTTTCATGAGAATCAACAATCACAACGCCTAACAAATTCACCACTTGCTGTTGTTGCTCCTCGTTTATGTTTTACTAAAAGTAACTGAGCTTTTATTAAAGTTAACTTTATGACCGGAAGCAAGCTCATAAGTATTCAACACCTCTTTAACATGATGACATGATTCCATAGTAGCTTGCACATAAAACATAATATCATATGCAAAAAGGAGATGATTAATACGTGTAGCAAAAGGACAAATAACATGTATCGGTAAATAATCAGCCTCCGCTTTCTTTTGCAATAAGGCCAAAAAACCATCTACACCCAACAAAAATAACTAAGGTGACTAAGGGTCACCTTATCTCAAATCCTTGATTGGTATTACAAATCCCCTTGGCTTCCCTTGAAAAAGAAAAGAATATCTCACTATGGACACACACTACATAATAATCTGAATCCACTTAGAATCAAAACCAAGCATTTCCATAATTTTTTGTAAAAAGCTCCATTCCAATCTATCATAAGCTTTATTTAGTTCCAATTTTAGGGCCATTACACCCCCATCTCCACCCCTTTTATTATGTATGTAATGAGCAACCTCATTTGCAGCCAGAACATTATCAGTGATTAGTTGCCTCAGAATAAAAGCACTTTAACTAGCAGAAATAATGTTTGGCAAAAGCAATTTCAATCTATATTTAATCACTTTGGTACACAACTTTTAAAGCACATTACAAAGGGCAATAGGCCTCAAAATTGTCATTCTTTCAAGTGTTGGCATTTAGGAATTAAGCAGATCTGAGTGAAGTTAATTTGCTTCAACAAAGTACATGAATAGAGAAAACTCTGAACTGCCTCCGTCACATCTTTATCAATGCTTTCCTAATAATGTTGATAGTATAGAGGTGGCAATCCATCTGGACCCAAAGATTTGGTTGGGTACATTTGAAAAAGAGCCTCATTAACTTCCTCTTTCGAGCACGGTTTACACAATTAGATGTTCATTTGGGGATTCACACAGGGATGAATTGCCTCCAAAGTTTCAGACATAGCCTCACTCTCACAACTACTTGCACAATACATCTTACTAAAATAATCGTTGACAACCCTATCCATTCTAGCATCATCCTCTCTCCAGAAACTCTCCTCGTCAAACAAGCCTTGAAGGAGTGTAATCTGTTTATGAAATGATGCTTTCATGTGGAAGTATGCAGTGTTCCGATCACCATCCCGATGCCAACTCACCTTTTCCCTCTGAGACTAGTATGCTTCATCTTGAGAGAGCTATTGTTCTAACTGTACATGAAGGGTCTTACTCTCCTCATTCAAAACCTTCATACTTGGCAAACCTAAGATAACTTCCAATCTATCACAAACAACCTGCATTTGCATTTTTTGATCAAAAAACGTTCTTCTTTGCCACTTGTTCAGTGTTTTGCTGGTATTCTCTAGCTTTTTTGCACCTTAAACATCAGTTGCCCAATTTAATCTACACCTCATTTCTCTTTCACCACATTATCACATTCTAGGTGTTGGAGCCAGAAACTCCCAAACTTGAAATGGGGAAAACGTTGCCTCTGCACATTGGAACTACACTCACTCTCAAAAGCACAGGAACATGGTTAGAGTGATTGGGAGCCAGATTAATTACATTCGAATGCCAAAACAGTCAAGCCAAGATTTCGTGCCAAGGGCACGGTCAAGCCAGACTTTTGTGTCTAGATTACTCCACGTATACAGACTGCTTGTGAAACCTAGGTCAATGAGCTCATAATAATCTAAACATCAAGAAAACCCTGCATCTGTGCTTCCGCTCTCTATCTGCCACCAATTAAGCTTTTCTCTGACATGTAGTATCTCATTAATGTCTCCCATCACCACCCATGAAATCACATCTTGATCACATAGATCACGCAACAACTGCTAGGTCCGGTGTTGGTCACGTTTCTTGGGGAAACTATATAGCTACTTGAATCTCCACAGCAGACCATTCTGCCTGCCGCCTCCTGCAAAATCAATGAACCGCACACCAGAAAATCAGAACTAAACATTTAGGTCATTCGCCCAAAATAATCCCAAAACGCCACCTTGATCTTCGCTTAACCCAATCTAAGAATGGGGAAACCTGAGCGCCTTGTGCAGACACCGAAGTCTCTCTCATTCTGTATCTTTGTTTCACAAATAAAAATAACTATAGATGGTTTACGCATAGCAATCAACCCCTTCAACGCGTGCACTATGTTAGGATTGTAAATCCCTCTGCAGTTCCACGACAAGATCTCCATGGAAGACGAAGAATTTGTAGGACTCAGAAACCCTAGAAGCTTCAGTTCCTAAAGCCCGGTAGACTAGAATGATCCATTAATCTCTAATTAGATTCCAAATAGTTGATCTACACTTGAAAATGTTTGAGTTTGGTTGTGCGATTAACTCTATTAAATTCAGCATTTGTTTTAAAATTTGAAGGAAAGTAGTTTAGGTTCTAAAATTCTTACAAAATTATCTCCTCAAACCTCTCATTGGTATATGGACCCTTTTTTTTAGGAGTGATTGGTATATTGACCTCCTCAATTTTCTTTTTCTGACAACAAATATTCCCTTTTACTCATTTTGTTTTCCTCTGTACACCTCCGCCTCTCTCGATATCTTTCTCCACCGATTGGGCCATCACACAATCCATTTGTAGTGACGTATTATGGAAAAATTCTCATTATCACCCCCTTTCCCCTCCACTAAATTAAGATCACTAAGAACAAAAATGACCACAGTCAAGAAGATCCACTCTCTCGTTATAGTGCAGCATGAATCCCGAATTGGAAGTGATCATTGCCCAGTAATTATAAAACCTCTTTCCCCTCCTAAAAGACACACCGGGAATTTTAAGTTTGAGGCTTTCTGGGCTGAGGATCCTGATTGTGAAGAAGTTGTTAAACAAGAATGGAAGCTATGCAGGGGCACCAATCCATTCTCTATCTGGAACAACAACTTGTATGCGTGCAGCAGAGCGTTAACTAAGTGGAGCAAGATCAAATTTCCAAATAATCGAAAGTTAATTGATTCTCTGAATAATGAACTTTCCATTATTCAAGCAGGTTCCAGTATTGATCGGAGAAAGGAAGATGAGCTATGCATGGAGATTAGTAGGCTGTGGGAACAAGAAGAGTTGTATTGGAAGCAAAGATCCAGAGTGAGTTGGCTTTTGGAGGGAGACCGAAATTCTAAGTTTTTCCACATCACTACTATCCAGCGGAGAATTAGAAATCGGATTACCAAGCTATCTTTGGGCAATGAATTGTTCATTACTGGTGATGCCCCTATAAGAGGAGAGTTTGAAAAGTACTTTGATGATTTGTACACAACATCTGGCCCTCGGGAGTGGGGAAATATTCTGAATAATGTAAACCATGTCATCACAAGTGAACAAAATCTCCTCCTTACTGCTCCATTTTCTATTGATGAAATCAAAGATGCAGCTCACCAACTGGGGTCATTGAAAGCACCTGGTCCTGATGGCTTCCCAGGCTTGTTCTACCATTCTTTTTGGAATCTTGTTGCACCTACTGTAAACCAGGCTGCCCACTGCTTTCAACATTCATCTCCCTCTATACACCATCTAAACCGCACCAACATTACTCTTATTCCTAATGTACCAAACCCAGATTCGGTGAACCAATTCAGGCCAATTAGCCTTTGTAACAAGTCCTACAAAATTCTCTCCAAAATCCTAGCCAACCGTTTAAAACCTATTCTCCCAAACCTAATTTCAGAACAGCAAAATGCCTTTGTGCCAGGGAGGCAGATCCAAGATAGCATTCTTATTGCGCATGAAGCTTTCCACTATCTGCGCATTAAGAAATCAACAAAGAAGTTTGAGCTGGGCTTGAAGGTGGATATGAATAAAGCCTATGACCGGGTGGAATGGGATTTTTTGGAGGCGGTTTTGAGGAAGATGGGGTTTCATAACAGTTGGGTGTCCTTGGTAATGAAGTGTGTAACAACTGTATCTTTCTCTATTCAGGTTAATGGCAAACAGGGAGCTTACTTCAATCCCTCGAGAGGATTAAGACAAGGGGACCCTCTATCCCCTTACCTTTTCTTGCTAATCAGTGAAGCCTTATCCCTGAATCTGTGCAAGGCCATTACAGATAAAAAGCTGCAAGGTATTAAATTGAGTCGCAATTGCCCTGGAATCTCCCACTTGTTCTTCGCAGATGACTCTTTGTATTTCTTGAGAGCTACTGTTCCAAATTGTCAAGTTCTGAGTAGTATACTAAAGGACTTCTACATAGCTTCAGGGCAGTCCGTTAATTTTGAGAAATCCTCTTTGTTCTTCACCTCCAATACACCGATGGATCTTCAATCTCAAATAGGCAATATTTTCAACATCCCTGCTTCTGATTCTCCAGGTAAGTATCTTGGATTACCAACTCACTGGGGTCGTTCCAAAAAAGATGCACTTGCTTATGTTAGAGACAGAATTAATGCAAAATTGGATGGTTGGAAATCTGAGTGTCTCACACAAGCGGGGAAGGAAATTCTCATAAAAGCAGTGGCTACCGCAATCCCAGCCTATCCTATGTCTTGTTTTCGGATGCCAGTTACTTTATGCAGAGCTATTAACTCTGACATTGCCAAGTTCTGGTGGGGACAGAATGAGAATTCAGAAAAAATACACTGGCATACATGGTTGAAACTCTGCAAACCTAAATGTGAAGGGGGGCTTGGCTTCAGAGATTTGGAAACTTTTAATTTGGCTTTACTAGCGAAACAATGTTGGAGGATACATAACAACCCTACTGCTCTCTGGGTTAGAATTCTCAAAGCAAGATACTTCAATTATTGCAGCTTCTTTCAAGCAAAAGTGGGATCGAGATCATCATGGGCTTGGAGTAGCATCTTGGCTGGAAGAGAAATAATTTCCTCAGAAACACGTTGGCAAGTGAATGGTAAAGTAATTCAAGTTTGGGAGGATAGATGGATCCCAAATATCCCTGATGGCAGATTGCATCCATTTCCAACAAATAACAGATTTACACCTCTTGCTGTAAATGAGTTATTTGATGAAGAAAACCAGTCGTGGGTGATTGATCACATTGAACCTTTCATCACTGTATCTGAAGCTACAGCAATCAAATCCATCCATATTGGTGATGTTAATGTTGATGATAGATTGATATGGCCTGCTGAAAAATCAGGTAATTACACTGTGAAATCGGGTTATCATCTTATGCATAATCCTTCTATTTCAGTTCCTAAAGCTTCTTCCTCCCATGTGATTAATAAGAAAGTTTGGAGTTTTATCTGGGGCATTGACACATTACCAAAGATTAAGCACTTCTTATGGAGAGCGGTATCCAACTCTTTGCCCACTGGTCTAAATCTTTTTAAAAGGAAGCTTCTGAGATCTCCTATTTGCAACCTTTGTGAAGTTGGTGATGAAAGTATTGAACATTGCATCTTACTCTGCCCTTGGACAGAGTGCACATGGTTTGGTAGTATATTGGGTCTACATATACCCAAACAAAACATCACCACCCTTGATGTTTGGTTGCTAGCTCTTGCCAATATGCCTGCTCCTCCAAATCATACAAAGAATGAGTTAATTTCTTTGCTCAGTTTCTTCATCTGGGAAATTTGGAAAGCTAGGTGTGCATTTGTCTTTAACCACACCCCTCCCTCTCCTTGTGATATCATACATACTGCCACAAGACATTGGATGGAATTTCAGATTGCTAAACGTTCAGCCAAGAAACAGGTAACCTTCTTATCTGGCACTTTGAATCATTCTTGGTGTCCTCCCATGGAACCCCTGATCAAAGTCAATGTCGATGGTGCCTGGGATAAGATTACCACCTCCTCCGGATCAGGTGTGATTATTAGAGATGCAAGGGATAAATTCATAGCTGGTTCCTGTAGGTCTTGTATTGCAGGATCTGCTATTGAAGCTGAAGCCATAGCTCTTGTAGATGGTTTGAAGTTGGTCAAGCAATTGAACCTAGACAACATTGTTATGGAAAGTGATTCACAGGAGCTAATTTCAGCTTTGGGAAACCACATAGAGAAAGGTAATTGGAGAATCTACCCTTTTCTCATTGAGTTTCATCGCATCCGTCATCTTCTTAGCAGTGTCTCTTGGAACTGGATCTCCCGTGAAGCTAACCGTGCTGCCGATGCAGCCGCAAAGCTAGCCAAATCGAGGTTGTGCACAGAAGTGTGGGTTAATATACCCCCAACCTCTCTTGTCTCTGTTTTAACTAATGATGGGCTTCCTTGTCCTCACTAAGCTTTCATTACTTCGTTGTTGTAGTTTTGCCTGGTATTCCTACCAGATGTTTCATTTGTATTTGGTTTATGTACTTGTTTGTGCCTTCTCCCTTTCGGGTTTTCAATTGAAGTATTTTCAGACCAAAAAAAAAAAAAAAATCTCTTCTTCTCTCCTTTCATTTTTAAAATAGTAAGTTAAGAAAAGTGATAAAACAACTTCATTTTATTTAAATTGCCAAAATGGCCTTTGCTTATCAATTAATTTGAACGAATCAACTGTACCATCTCCAGAAGAACTATCCAATTAATGAGCCATGTAATGATAAAGTCCTATACGAAATTAATTCTATTCAATATATAAGTGAAATTCGTGATAATTATTCTTCATATTGTATGTATGGGCCAAAGGCTAAGGCCACTTATAGGTATCTCAATACATGTCTAGCCTTATATCTAAATATATCTTGATAAGCATTTCGTTGTACAGATGTGCCATACAAGTAATTTTTCTTGCATGATCCTTAAACTATACTGATTTAGGGCAAGGAAACTTTAGCGGACACACATAAGTTGATGAGTGCCAATGCATTGCTCGTCAAATGTGCTGCTTTTACAATTTTTCTGGCGATAATCTTCTCTACTTTTCCATTTAGATTAAGGTCGACAAATCCATCCTTGCATGTGTTTAAATTGGTTAACGCAGCGCTAACCCATGTTTGAAGATTACTAACGTGTAACCCGAAAGTAGAGCCTTCAATTATGAGACCCAACTCAACTTTTAGACTTTTGAAACATCTCCATAGCGACATTAAGCTCCTCCACACAGTCACGCATTGCTGCTGTCACAACAGGATTCGAAGCTTTGATATTTGAATAGCTTTTCACCATAATATGAGTTTGTTTGGTGAATTCAAGTGCCACATCGAGGGCAGTTTGAGCTAGAATATTAGGACTCATCTCGATTTTGCCTGCTTGAATTTTGAGAACATTGCAGCACAACCTAGGATACATGGTGGCATTGCATGATGTTTTTATGTAATCAGTAGTTACTACACCGGGAGATGCTCTGTGTGCAGTGCATGAGCTTATATGATTAGATAATTGAATAATTGCTAGAGCTACAACTATATGGGTAAGATAACCTTTCATCTTTCTTTGGAGGACAAGTGCGTAAAATTTCGGTGATAGTAGGGAGAACTTGAATCAAAAGCTAGATGATTGATACCTAGTTCATAAATGAATCCCTAATATATAGAGAAGAAACTAAATCTTGTTAAACAATAAGTTCACGTTTTAGTGGGGGATTCTAGCTTTCGAAATTTTCTTACTATGTGTCTAGTTAGAGATGTATCTTTACCAACGATGACTTACATTACTACAACATAAATCGAAGAAACTTACATTTCTACAACATAAATCGAAGAAAATTAACAATGACAACTCACAAATAACTAACCATAAATGCAACTAACAATAACAATGAATATTCTACATGCAAGTTGGTTTGCATAATGGTCAAAAATCCAACTACACCCACGAAATTATGCCAATAATTTTAAATGGAGGGACAGGAGATGGTTCTCGGTTGTGGAAACCCTCTTTGCCCACTTAGAGCGGGTGGACGGTTGACAACCCAAATCAGTTGTCACCCTCGTCGGTGAATGTTTCATGCTAAAATCCTTCTATAAAAAATGTAATTAAAAGGGACACACCTCTGTTGATAGCATTTCCGTTGCGAAGAGTCTCTCATTTTATTTTTTAAATGAACTAACCTTAGCCAATCGAACGATTCGTCAGAATAGGCCTCTCATAAAAAAAACATTTCTTATGCTGACAAATTATTTGTTGGTAAAATCCTCCCATAGAATGAAATAAAGAAAGGATGCAAATTTACAAACGAATTCTTGTTGTTAAAAGCCTCACATAAAAAATAAAATAAAAGGGACGAACTCGAGCCATCTGGCGTGCAACATTCCACGGTGAAGCGTAGCAGCGTGGCGCTTGTATTGCTTTCCCACAACCCCTTTTGTAAGGCTTAGGCTATTCCCATCTCGCTCGCCATTAAAAGACAAAATCATATAAGCGAAAGAAAATATTTGTCAAAACCCAATTTACATAGCAAGATATTGTCCACTTTGGGCCCCGTCCTCATGGTTTTGTTCTTGGACTTCCTCTCAAAATGAGTCTTATTATGGGGGAGGTAAGTCCACAATATAAGGCACATCACCTCATCTCCCTCGGGAGGTATGGGATCTCACAATCCACCCCTCTTAAGGGCCTGACACCCTCGTTGGTACACTTCTGGCCAGGGATTGGCTCTGATACCATTCTGTCATAGCCTAGTATGCATAACAAGATATTGTCAGCTTTGGGCCTGCCCTCACGGTTTTGTTCTTGGGCCCCCACCCAAAACGCGTCTTGCTATGGAGAAGTGAGTTTGTACATATAAGGCACATCACTTCCTCTCCCCCAGGTGATGTGGGATCTCACAATCCACCCCTTAAGGAGTCCGGCGATCTCGTCAGCACACACTTTTGGCCAAGGATTGGCTTTGATATCATTCTGTCACAGCCCAGTCCATATAAAAAGATATTATCTGCTTTGAGCCCCGCCCTCACGTACGGTTTTATTCTTGGGCTCCCACCAAAAATGCATCTTACTATGGGGAGGTGATCGAGTTTGCACAAATAAGGCGCATCACCTTATCTACCCCAAGCAATATGTGATCTCTCAATCCATCCTACTTAGGGGCCGGACACCCTCATCAACATATTTCCAGCCGGGGATTAGCTCTGATACTATTCTGTCATAACCCAGTCTGCATAGCAAGATATTGTCCGTTTTGGGCCTCGGCCTCATGGTTTTGTTCTTGGGCTCCCACATAAAGCAACCGTGCCACGCTCTGCTCAAAACCCTAGGGCTAGGTTTTTCTTGGGGATATCTTGTTTTCCCCTTCTCTTTACTCTTTTTACTACTTCCTTTTATCAATAATATAATGAATATTAGAGTTTTCTTTAATGAATATTAGAGTTCTCTTTTGCTTACCACTTCTATTTTCATTGAGAGGTTCTTTTCATACCTCCAAAACTTGTATGATACTTTTTTGAAATTTCAAAAATCCAATCTTACCCTTAAAAAAAAAAAAAACTAAAAACATGTATTCAAGCATCTACAATTGTCCCTCACTTGAACCATAACCTCTGTGGCATAATACCCAGAAAACAAGAATAAAATTTCATTAATTGGGGTTTAGCGTTACTCTTACGATAAAGCTTCTGACTTTATCGAATTGGAACCATGACAACATGAGAAATTGAGAATAATCAATACATACATATATTGCAATTGTTTGTTTCCTTTGTTTCATCGTGTTGTCTTCTTCATCAACAAAGATTGCAATCATTTTTAGAATTAAATCTCAATCAAGGAGACCTTTGCTCAAAATTGTTAGTACACAACAACTTGATATAGTTTAATACTTGACACACATGGGCATTGTACACCAATTTGAATTAAGAATGTAAATAATCCCTCAAAAATTAACACATGGCATAAGTTAATTTCCATTATCCCAATATTGTAATACGACAACGACCATCCTTTTAAATCAATAACCATGGGCATTGGAGTTCAAATTTGAGGTAGCAATAGTAACAAGAAATTTGAGAGGCAGTTGGAGATGAAAACCAAAGAAGAAAGGGATAGAATTGGAAGTTTGTGTGTAAATTTGGAGAGAGAGGTCCAAATGCTAAATAGGAAGGTCTAAATAGAACCACCCGTTTTCATTTTCTTACTTTTCTAGCGAGAAAACTGATCAATGAGAGCAAACTCCTTATGAACTAGAAATTGAAGCAAAACAAACAAAACAAAATAATTTGAAATAAAAAAATTGAGATTATAAAAGAATAAGAACATCAGTTCTATCTAAATAACAGATGTTAAATAATGGAAAATAAATGAATTCCTTATGTAAAGCGATGTCATAGTAGGAAACAAAATCGGTCTTACAAATCAACCGATGTCTAGACTCATTTTATACATGATAACCTTATAAGAAATTGATGTCTAGAATCATGTTTAACATCGGTTAAAAACCGATGTCTATGATTTCATAATCTTTCTCTACACCTACTAAGACATCGGTCGGTTTTTTGTTTTACATCAGCTAAAAACTGATGTCTGGTGACATTATTCTAGCAGTGAGTTATGCAAAATTTAATTCTATTCAATATGTAAGTGAAATTGGTGATAATTGTTCTTCACATTGTCTGTATGAGCTAAAGGCTAAGGGCACTTATAATTACATAAATATATTTTAATAAGCATTTCGTTGTACACATGTGCCATACAAGTATGTTTTCTTGCATTTTCGTTAGGAAGAGCCTCTCTTTTCATTTTTTTTATATGGAAAAACCTTAACCAATCGAACGATTCGTTGGCATAGGCCACCCATAAAAAAATATATAAAATGGACTCACCTTCTGCCAGTGTTCTAAAACTCGGCCGCCTAGGCGCTGGGCGGCAGCAGACCGAGGCGAGTAACCGCAAATCGGAAGCCTTAGGCTGATAGAATTTGGGCGGCTAGGCGGTTTCCTCCCCTTTTTTTTTCTTTTTTTTTCCCCAAAACGTAAACTCAACATCAGAGAAACAGAAAACCCATTCGACCCCAAAACTGGAAAAATAGACCGCAGCTTTTATTTGCTCTCCCCTCCAAGCCACCACGTCTCTGCTCCACACCTCCACTAGAGCTCCCCAGAGCCACCGTAGCTCCCTCCCCCCTCCCCTCCCAGCCACCACAGCTCCACGCCTCCTCCGTGCCTTTATTCTTGGTAATGAATAAAGCATTTTGCCACTATGAAATGTATTATGTTACTGAAAAATCGACGAAGAGAGAAGGTGGAGATGGTGGCCTGGTGGGTACTGGTTTCGCAAAGGAGAGAGAAAGAGAAGGGAGTGGAAGTGAGAAGAGAGAAGGGAGTGAAGTGAGTGGGGTGGTTACTGACAGAGAATATAATTGTGGCTGTTTTTAGTCGGTGGAGAGAACAAGGATAGGATGGGCACGTGGGCAACAGGAAGCATAATTTTGTTGGACAATTCAACTTCAGTTCTACCTCTCTCTCTCTCTTACCTCTATTTAATTAAATAAATAGTTAATTAAATAAATATTTAGTTTATTTTTCTTTTGAGGAAGATAAATATTTAGTTTATTACTCTTTAAGTCTAAATAAAAGTTATAAAAATAAAATTAAAATTAAAAAAATACAAAACCGCCTAGGCGCAGCCTTGAGACCCGCCTAGGCGCCTTGGCGCTCATCCCTAACCCACCGCCCGACTAGCGCCTAGCGATTTTTCGAACCTTGCCTTCTGCTGACGAATTATTTGTCAGTAAAATTCTCCCATAAAAATTAAAAAAAAAAAAAAAGGGATGCAAATTTACAAGCGAATTCTTGTTGTAATGTATATCGATGGCACTTGAGTAAGAAATAAAAAGAAGGCGCCTCCAAGCTTCTCGGAGAGACCTTGGTTTCGAAACCTAGGTTTCGACTGGTGGCGGCGTTTCTTCCTTTGGGTAAGGCGGCGATCGTGGACTGCGGTGACGTAGGGAGGAATCTCTGCGGTGATCATGAGTGCAGCGAGGAATTTTTCTCAGACCGTGGTGGAGGGGTTCGATCCAAGCAGTGAGTGAAGAGGTTGCCTTCGCGTTTATCGTCTGGGCTGCAGAGGAGGAGTAGGTCAGTTAGATCCAGTGGTGGCTATTTGGTCTCGAAGTCGCAAGGCTTTGAGTCAGGTTTAGCGCCAAAGATCGTCGCTTGGGCTACAACAGTGGTTCTACTGGTGTAGTGGTGGTTTGGAGGCTGTTTAGCGGTTGCTTGCGGTTGCTCAGAGGCCGGTTTCATCTGGGTGAGTGGAGCCTGATGGGGTGGTGGAAAGGTTTGCCACCGGATGGCCGGTCTGAGGCGGAGGCTGATGGGCAGCCAAGCTTTGAGGCAGCTGCTCTTTTTGCTCGGGTTTGGGCTTGGGTTTTCAGACCTGGGCTCAACTTTAGGCTAATGGGCTCTATTTTATGGGCCAATAGGGAGGATGCTTTGCCATCCTCATTGATCACTTAGTGATGGGAGTGGCCCGGCCTAAGAGGTGGACATTCTTGGGCATGTTGGGCTGGCATATGGTCCATGACCAATCATTTTCAGATCAAGACTGCTACGGGAATTGGTAATTATCTGGAATAAGATTGGCATTTTTTTCAAGCGGCTTATGGATAAGGAATTTCTCCTATTTGTTTGCTAGGAAGTGGCTCTCTATTGGTACCGCAATTGCGTGCCTGGCTAATGGGGATGCTAGTCAATGATTTTTCCCTAGAAGACACAGAGTTGTTCTTTGTTTATGAGTTCGCTTACAAAGCAGGCTCAAAATTGATTTGTAATGAGTTTACATTACTTAGATAGGAGTGTGGTTGTTATCCCACCATTTGGTCATCTAATGCAATGAACCTTTGTTTCAAAAAAAAAAAAAATTATATCGATGGCACCACTTTCGATTGGAAGTCACGGAATTAATATATCATATTTGGTTGCATCATACAGTGAGTGGTAGTAATTTTTGGTAAGAGGTCACCGATATGCGAAAAATGCAAATACAATTACTACCCACCAAATTGTTGCATAATTGATGGTGGGAGTCTGCCCAAATCTTCAGTTCCATAGAGTGGACAAGTAAGGTTTAGAATTTTGAAAAATTGTAAGAATGTTTAAGGACATCTGATTTATGTGTCTGGCCCAAACTCTGGGGACTTATTCAAGTTGTAATAGGGTTAGTCTATATCTGCAGAGATATCCTAATCATTATACTATTAGGTTTCCTTGTAAGACTTATATTCTCTGCTTGTAATCCTCTATATAAATAGGCTCCTATTGTCAATAAAAGCAAATATCATTCTCTCCCAATTTCTGATTTCTTAAAACACGTTATTAGCACGAACCCCTAACTTGAAGCAAATAACAAACCCTAAAATAAAAAGCCAAAACCCTAAATCTGAATACAAAACCTTGAAACCTTTTCTGCCCCCGCCGCACACCTTGAAGACCTTGACCCCCAAGAGTCCAGAATCGGTGGCGGAATCCCAAGAACTAGCCTGAAAAGTACCGAACCGGCCCCCATAAGCAAAAGTCAATCCTCCACCGGTTTGCCACCTTCCAGACCTTCTCTTGCCACCAACTTTGTTAGCAGCATCATCTAGACCTGAGGATTCTAGAACCGGTCAAATCATTCCAAGAACAGGCCGAAAAAGCACCGAACCTGCAGCCAAAGCCACTGAACCGGCTCTGTTAGCCTCACTTGGATAGCCTCGCCAGCGCACCCCTGTGCCTATCTCCGCGCGTGCCCTTGTACCCCTCGTTGACCCCTCGGTTAGCCTCGTCAACACACAAACACCTCGCCTGCAGCCCCCTACACATGCCCTCGCCTCCAGACCTCTTGGTTAACCTTGCCGGTGCATAAACACCTCGCCTGCAGCCCCCTCGTGCACGCCCTCACCAACAGATCTAGCCCTCCTTGACCCCTCTGATAGCCTTACCAGCGACAGCGCACACAAGTAGCATCCCCCGTGCAGCCTCGCTGACCCCTTGTCTACCCCTTACCTCCAACCACCGACAACTTTTTCTAACAACCTCCGGTGAATTTTCCAGCCAATTTTCCATTGACTTCAAAAAGAAGCATTTTTTATTAAATGTTCCCGCTTTCCGTACTTTCAATTTCTTTTATTTTTCTCGGGGACTTGCAGCCTCCCTTCTTCTCCCTCCACTTCTTTTGTGGGGAGATCTAAGCCGAACTGTCGGAGTTCATGCTATCTCCATGCTTAGAGCTTGTAGAGATCTCCAAACTTAGGGTTTGTTGAGAAGATACGATTGACCACATACACATCATTGTTTCGATCTAATCCAATACCTTTTGGAACTGAATTTCTTGGGAGCGATTACGCTAAAAAATTCCTAATTTCTTGGGAGCGAATACACTCAGAAATTCCTAATTTCTTGATAGCGACTATGCTCAGAAATTTTTGTTGTTTTCGTGGTAGCCTTTTCACTCCGAAAACTAACCCTTTTTCTTGTTCCTTTTCAGGATGAGTAACATGAACAGACTGGACTTTGCTCCATTGGGAACAACTGGCTCTGGATATCACAAGTAGATTCGTGATGTCCACCAACATCTCAAGGTCCAAGGAATCCTAGATACGATTCTTGAGCCTAGCCAGGGCATGTTCACTGTTGAGCAAGCTCAAGCTTTGGAAGCAAGTAGAGCAGCCTTGGAGGCAAATAAGGTGAAAGCCGTCTATAAACACGGGAATCTGAAAACAAACAAGATGCAGACACGTATACAAAAATAATAATTTTATTAATTTAAGTGCGGGTTACAATCTTTGGTAATCCTCTGATTCTATCTCCGACGATGAATTTCACTCAAGGGCTTGACGCTTGATCTTGAGTGGGACGATGGTCAGGAGAGTCGATACGTGACGAACGTTTTGACTTGAGGTTGGTGAGGAATCGGCTATTTGGCAGCTTGAGGGTTCTTCACACGAGCGTGGGAGGCTTCAGAAATTTTGAGAGTATTTCTTTCTCTTTTTTTGGCCGAAGTCCTTCTCTCGAGTTGAGAGGGGGTATTTATAGTGTCAGTGTCTCTCTTCATTTGGAATGCCTTAATGACACGTAGTTAATTGTATTTTCCTTAATAATATAATAAAATCAATCAGCCCTAATTAACCAATTTAATCACGATTATTAAGGAATTATCCAATTAATTTGATGGCTGATTTTAATTGTATTTCATTAATAATATAATCAAATCAATCAGCTTTAATTAACTGTTAATGCTCAAAGTCTGGCGGTAGCCGATCTTTCGTTTAACGCGGGTCCGGTGGGCGGACCGCTACTCTGAGGATCTGATGGCCCTCCGCTAACTGTCACACGAAAGACAGGGCGTTAGAGGGAGACCGCGTTGGGCGGTCTTCACTTCTCCGATGCCTAAGTCAGTCAATGCATGTAGGCAGCATAACAATAAATGAGTAGTAAATGCGTAATTAATGAGGAGAGATGAGATAACCTTTTATAGGTGAGGAGAAGGTTGATATTCTTCTTTTTTTGATGTGGGACTACTGTGCTTCAATTCCCAGCGTCTGGAGCTTCTAATGCTACCTTGGCGCGGCGCGTGGCGGCGCGTCCGCAGTGATCTGGGGGCTATCCAGGGCTCGGGCGGTAGCTCGCCTGGCCGTGTCTCCGGAGGTCACCCCCTTGGTGAGAGTCGGTACCTCTGGCGGTACAATGAGCGTGGCTCATTATAGCTAATTATGCTTGCAAACGTACATGTAGGTACAAGTCCCCCAAGTCCCCAGTCAAGGAGGGCAATCTTGGTTGGGGAGTTAATCGGCGGTGTGAAGCGTTATCTCCGCTTAGACTTGCAAAAGCATAATTAGCGTCAGTGCGTTGTCAACCATGGATTTACTGAGCGAACGCTTTATACCCTTTCGGGTGGGCCCCTGCTAGGCCCGCCAGGGAGTCCCCCACTCCCTAGCCAAGACGGACCTCCGGATGGTCGGCAATTTGTTTGTTGAGGGGGAAGCTGCACGGAGCAGAGCGGGTTGGGTAGCGAGCCCAATCTTAGTACCCAAGTGACGAGGGTCAACGTACCTGATCAGGGTCGTCGTAGACTATTGACAAGTCCCCGTGTCCAGTAGGGACGATCTGACAGTAACGCCGCGTGGCGGTCGTTGTCAGAGTGAGGCGTAGCCTCGGGATTCGCCGCTGGCGGATACCCCCGCTGGTTGTAGCAGGAAACAGCGTCGCGTAGACGTGTTTGGCGGTAGTTATTGAGCGATGTTGCGCTCAGCAAAGCACAGGGTTTGCAAGATGGAGGGAGCTCTGCCGGCAGTGTTGCGTGTAGCAGAGGCTGCCTGTTGCAAGTTGATGAGTGGAAGTTCCGCTAACGGGGATTCGTTCAGCGGAGACTTTGACACTTGGAGGGTGCTAAGTGAGAAGTCCCGCTGGCGGGGTTTCGCTCAGCGGACTTCAACACTCGGAAAGTGACGAGAAGCTCCGCTAGCGGGGTTTCGCTCAGCGGGCTTCGACACTCGGAAGGTGCTAAGTGAGAAGTCCCGCTGGCGGGGTTTCGCTCAGCGGACTTCGACACTCGGAAAGTGACGAGAAGCTCTGCTAGCGGGGTTTCGCTCAGCGGGCTTCGACACTTGGAAAGTGACAAGTGAGAAGTTCCCCCAGCGGGGTTTCGCTCAACGGACTTCTACACTTGGAAGGTGACAAGGGAGAAGTTCCGCTAGTGGGGTTTCAGGTGACAAGGGAGGAGTTCCGCTAGCGGGGTTTCGCTCAGCGGACTTCTACACTTGGAAGGTGACAAGGGAGAAGTTCCGCTAGCGGGGTTTCAGGTGACAAGGGAGGAGTTCCGCTAGCGGGGTTTCGCTCAGCGGACTTCTACACTTGGAAGGTGACAAGGGAGAAGTTCCACTAGAGGGGTTTCGCTCAGCGGACTTCGACACTTGGAAGGTGACAAGTGAGAAGTTCCGCTAGCGGGGTTTCGCTCAGCGGACTTCGACACTTGGAAGGTGACAAGGGAGAAGTTCCGCTAGCGGGGTTTCGCTCAGCGGACTTCGACACTTGGAAGGTGACAAGTGAGAAGTTCCGCTAGGGGGGTTTCGCTCAGCGGACTGCGACACTTGGAAGGTGACAAAGTGAGAAGTTCCTCTAGCGGGGTTTCGCTCAGCGGACTTCGACACTTGGAAGGTGACAAGTGAGAAGTTCCGCTAGCGAGGTTCCCTCAGCAGATACCGCCGACGATTGGCGCTTTCTTCCCAAAAGTGGTGGCTTCCATTAGACGCTTCGTCTGATGGTAGTTGACACGTGGTGAACCCCTAGAGGGTTAGCGTGTGGAGGAGTGTCTCCTCCGCCTAGCCGTCTCCCTGCCATTAATGCTAACTAATGATGGATCTCGTAACCGAGGCGACGCCTCGGTTAATCCGGAGAGTAAGTGGAATCGTGGGACACGTGTACGGCTGGCATGTGATGTCGTTTTTCAGTGGACGGCGTAGAACTGTTTGACGTTGACATAAAAGGGGGGGAAGTTAGCGAGATGTGACACTCTGCTAAAGCTTCAAATTACATTCTTCGTCTTCAAGCTCTGTTCGTTTGATATTCGAGAGGAAAAAACCGCGGCGATCTGGTGGAGTTATCATATCCGGAGGGACGACGACCTCCTGCCTCGAGGATAAAGCGCTCACGATCTTACCAGAGATATCATCACCAAGGTTAGAACTCTGTATCCCTGTTTCATTGGGTGTCTGGCATGGCCAGTTTCTGGGTTTTGGGTTGTCTTGTTGATATTCTTTTCCCCGATGTGTTCTGAGGGTGTGAGAGTGGGTTTGGGGATAAGTTATGGTGTTTGTCAGAGAGTTGAGGCTTAGTGATTTGGTAGATGGTCAAATCTGGGTTGAGTGTGTTTGTTCTTGTTTTGGCATTTTCTGGGTAACTGTTCTTGATGTTCTTGGGTACTAACTGATATAGAGATAGGTTAGATCTTGTGTGAGCTAATTGATTTGGGTTTTAGGGTTTTGGGATGGCCGACGTCATAGAGATTTCAAGCAGTGAGGATTCCGGATCTGAAGTGTCGTTCAGCGCGACGGATAAAATATTTATTGACTCGTTGCGTCCGTCTGCCTGTGCAGGAACCTCACTGCCAGAACCGCTAGAGGTTGAGCCGCTACAAACCATACCCTGGGACATAGCTATGGGTCGTGATCCCGTCCAGAAAGTTCTAGGGCCAGGGAGGCTGCCGCTGCCCAAAATATACGCGATGAGCGGTTAGCAAGCAATAGTGCCGCCAGTGGTTCTGCTGACGGGGGAGATGTAGCGGGGGAGGATGCCGAGTCAGCGTGGGTCCTCCAGGACGGTACCCCCGTTGATGAGGCAGGAGGGGGGATGACCATTGCCGCTGTCAACCGGCTGAAGCGGGTGTTCTGGTTGCCAGGCGTGGTGAAGCTGCGTCCGCCGACGGTGGACGAAAAGGCCTCGATTCTTCCAGCTGGGTTTGCCGCCGTGCACGAGGCGATGTTCCGCCAGGGAGTGACATTCCCGCTGGTGCCCAACCTTCAGATCTTGGTGTGCGAGTTTGGCCTTGCCTTTGGGCAGATCTGCCCCAACATGTGGCGGTTGATGCTGGCGCTGAACTCGTGACGGTTGTCCGGTTGCGAAGGACCAACCGTGGCGGAGGTACTGCACTTCTACGAACTGGTGTATGTGAAGCACCAAGGTTGCAGAGGGCAAGTAAACCTCAGTCGTCGCCACGGAGCGCCCAAGCTGATCGAGAACCTGAGAGACTCCATGTCCCACCGTCCGAGGTTCCCGTGGTGCTACCAATGCCGCACCACTCCCATCTTGGCGGTGACGGGCTGTCTGCAGTTCAGGCGGGGACCGGCGCGGTAAGCGAGGATGTGCCTCAGAAAGAGAGAGCGTTGGCCATACGGCGGGGGGTGCAGAAGAAAACAGAGCGCCCAGCGGAGGGTGTCACTATAGCGGGGTTGGAGCCGCCGACGAGGGGTTCGAGGCCTGCCCTCGCTGGAAGCACGCGGGTGCTTCAGCGAAAACGCCGTCAACCTGACTCCGGCGGGGAAGAGGAGGATGCCGTGGAGATTACTGGGGCCCGCGAGCAGCAGAAGAAGGCAAGGCAGGCTCCGCCTGAGGCTCCTGCGGACGTGGCGAAAGCGGCGAGCATGAGCGACCTGGACTCATTTGCCGCGTACGCCGAGTTCCTAAATGACTGTGAGCGGGAGTTCCTTTATCACCTCTGCGAGCTGCTGGGGTTCGGCTGTTTGGAGGGGATTGTGCGGTCGACCGCCGTTAACCAATCGCCCTTCAGCACGGCATTTGGGCACATCTCCGTTGGGCTGCATGAGATGTTCCTGGTGGCGTCGAAACAGCCCCTGGTTGAGCGGGAGCTCAGGGAGGAGGTGGCGGGCCTACAGAGGGACTTGGGGGAGGCCCAGGACAGGTTAACTGATGTAGAGCGACGCTTGACAAAGGCCGACTGTGATGCAGCAGATGCCCGTGGCAAGTTGGCTGTTGCCATTGAGCGGGACCTGGAACGGAACGAACAATTCGCCAAATTGGGGCAAGATATGTCCCTGCTGCAAGATCGGGTGGCCGCCAAAGATAAAAAGGTTGAGATCCTTTAGCGGGAGTCTGCCGCTAGGCTGGCCGAGGTTAAACGGCTGGAGGGTGAAGTCGCTCGGCTGGGAGCTGAGGGGAGCCGCGCTGCGGCCGCCGCTGTGGAGTCATACAATTCACTACTAGAGAAAACCCATTCAGAGACAAAATTAGTTTGTCTCTAAATGCTGAGAGTTCGTCCCCCAAAAAAATTAGAGACGGAACCGTTTTGTGGCTAAAGTCGTCTCCTAATGCTCGTCCCTAATTATTAAAGGCAACGATCGGTAAATTCTGTCTCCCAATGCATTTGGAGAAAAAATTAAAATTGTCCCCTATTCCATGAAGTTTTGTCCCCCAATTTTTTAATTTGGCGGGAAAATCAACTATAAATAGCGCCAATGAGAGGAATAGGGGACAAAACTCAGTCCGTCTCCTTTTATTTTTAAATTTTAATTTTTTTCAAATTTAATTTTAAATAAATTATTAAATGATACTAGGCAACAAAATTTAGTTTGTCGCCTATTAAATAGAATTTTTTTTTTTAACAAAAAATTCAATTTTTTACGTTATTGTTATGGATAATCTAGTGATTAAAAAAGAAAAAGAAAAAAGAAGACAATTTCAACAACACAAAAACTAAACGCTTTCATAAATATGTTTCACAAGTCTTCCAACTAAAAATAAATTCTACAAGTAAGAACATCCATGTGTTAAAATAAGATAAACAACGTCTTAATAATAGTTAACTTAAAAAAACCTAACAAGCTTAATGCATATAGCCAAGATTTTCCTCACTTTCCTCATCTTCAGGGTCCATTTCTTGGTCGTTCTCAGCAGTATCACCACCATAAGGAGGACATGTATTTGCTTTTGCATAAGCCGCAAACTTGACTTCCAGTTCTTCTATTCCCCATTATGCTCAACAACTTCAATGTTGTGTTCATGATCCGTCCGAATTGGAATTCTCTTTTTCGCTGCATTGACAACAGCATGAGTTCCTACAACCCTTGTAATGCCACGAGTTTTCTCGACCTGTGAAGAAGCCACATCTTGATCTACTTTGCCTATGAGAAACAAGTACAATCAATCCATTTTCAGTATGTTTCTATCGAAATAGTGCATCAGCCTCTTGAATATCAAAATAAAACAGAAAACAAAAGTTGCATATTCAAGAGACAAGCCTTCCTCTTGCTTAATTAGCCAGACTTACTGGATTAACGCAGATAACTATAATTACTTTGATAGAGAATTGCTGTAAGCCAAACTGACTGGAAGACAAAACTACAACTCATTGAAAGAGTAGCATATGTAACAGCTCATCATCCCATTAATGTAAAGAGTAATAAAAAAATCTTCCAGACCAAAGGGAAAAAATATATATATCTTCATTGAGACCACCCCCAACTTTTTCATGCAAAAGTAACAAACAAATCTTCATTCAGACCAAAGAAAAAAACATAACAAAAATCTACCTTTCCATTGTAATGCAAAGAAAATAAGAAATCACCAATCTGCTACCTGCAATGAAACAATGCACATTAAATCGAGCAACAAAACCAACTACCTCCCATATAAAATTGAACTCTCTGTCATATAAAATCAAACGTCACTGAACATGTAATCTATATTCCATGTATATCTTTTTTTTTTTTTTTTTCTGGGGACGTGTGTATACCATGTATATCATGTAGATAACTAAACTTTAAGGAGTATTTAGACTTCTGAAAATTAAGACAAATGATCGACAAACAGAATTAAAGTGAAGAATGTACAGACAAATAAAATCATAGAGTCTCCAAAAAAATAGAAGTGAAGTTGAGAATATATATATATATATATATATGTATGTATATATATATG
Source organism: Rosa chinensis (assembly GCF_002994745.2). Classification (NCBI taxonomy): domain Eukaryota; kingdom Viridiplantae; phylum Streptophyta; class Magnoliopsida; order Rosales; family Rosaceae; genus Rosa; species Rosa chinensis. The sequence goes on along the minus strand of NC_037094.1, from coordinate 56,861,379 downwards.
TATGTATATGCGCTTAAGTATAATTTACCGCAGAGAGAATTATGTAATACAAAATCAGAGAAAATTTAAAGAGTACGTTAATATTGCTAGCTAGCTGGCAATCTCTCTCCAACCTAATGAGTTATGCCATTAAGTTTTTTGGTATTATCATTTTGTTCAGACTGGCCTAGAGCTCAAAACATCAGAGACTAGTCATGAACATTCATCTCATTCCAAAAAAAGAAAGAAGCCATGAGCATTCATCTGCTGATCACAGTTCCATTCAATCCCTAGCAATACTTAGGCAGCTACATGTATTAATATCTGACATATATACACAGAAATTAGATAATCGTATCAGAGTGATCAATATCAATATCAATAAGCAGCTTACAATCAATGTGATTAATGCATCAAACTGATCAATCTTTCGTTATAGATAAGGAGCTTACCTGACTTCTTCAATAGCATTGAACATGGCCTCCCATGAACCATGAACTAGTGACTCAATTAACTAATACCAATACAAAGCCCATCACTAAAACAGCACCATCAGTAGTTCAGTACTACTTCAGCCATAAGTTTGACAAATTTTAGCTCCTAATCAAAACCTAAGACCAAGAAACAAACAAGAACAGTTTATAGGGAATCTTTACTGAGCTAAGAATTACAATATGTAAGACCAAGAAACAGAGTTTAAATCTTCAAACTTGAATTATAAACGAGAATAAAGATGATGAATAACCTGGTTCGCTCACTTTGCTTCCGAACCGCGATCCGGATCGCACGACTCAGAACGCAATACGTTCGCGATCCAGATCGCTGGTAGAAGCGATCCCAATATATTGGTCTCTCTGTACTTCTCCTATCACCCTTTGTCTCTCTGTACTTCTCTCGTCGCCCTTAGTCTCTTCTGTACTCCTCTCATGGCGGCTTAGTCTCTTTCTATTCTTCGTTGATGGCGGCTTAGGGCTGGAGGAGAGGTTTGTGGTCGTATGAAAGAAGGAATTTGAAAGAAATTGTGATTATGTATGAATAGAAGATTTGGTATTGTGGGAAGATATTATTTAAGTCCTTATTTCGTTCTTTTTAATGCAATTACTTCATTCTCAAAAAAAAAAACCGTCCTTATTTCCGTTTTCTATAATTCTATTGTAAGCAGAGATTTTTATTCTTATTACCTTTAATAAAAGATCAAAAGACCCTTTAAAAAAAATATTTCTTTATTTATATAAATTGTAATTTTACTTGTTTATCCTTTTTCATTAACGTGGATTTCATAGTATCTAAATAAGGGGTATTTACGTAAAAAAATTTGTTTTGGCTAACAAACTCTTTTATTTTAATAGATAAATTAATTAAAATAAAAGAATCCTAATATGCTAAGTGTATGTCATATAGAGGATTATCTAGAATTCGGATTTTCAAAACAGTTCTCTTAGGTTCTTAGTAGCAGTCAACAATGCAATTATCTTCTAGTCGCGCCTCTAACCTCAATTTAGCAGTACAAAATAAATAAAAAAGACTGAATTTTTGCAACATTGAAAACCCTAATTCGAGATCTAAATGAGGAGAAGAGAAACTAAGAGTGGCGAGATAGATGAGAGGGATTGCATGAGAGAGACACCGCTGCTGGGAGGTATTGGTGTTCAGAGACTCGTGTGGCGAAGTCGTAGAGCAGTGATCATCGTATAGTTCGAAGAACTAAGACTAGGGGAGAAGAAAAATAAATGGAGAGGCTATTTATATGTGAGATCGAAACTACATCGTTTCAATCCCATTCAGTCGCTACACACTATTTATTTTTGTCAAACCTTGCCCAAAAGTGTATATATATATATATATATATATATATATAAAGTTTTCGCCTCTAATTCTTTTTGTCCAAAATTTGAAATTCGGCGCAACTAACCGCTTAAATTTGATCAATTATTTACAAAATCTAAAACACATAGGAGACAAAATTAAATTTCATCCCCAATTAAATTTTGGGACAGATATTTTTTGTCCCTAATTGAAAATGTTTTGCCTCTAAATAGCGTTGACTGAAGAGTTTTGAAAGACAAAATTTTTAGGGACAAAATATTTTTTTTCGTCTCTAATCATGTGTTTGGGAGACGAAAAACTGGTCCTTCCCGAAAAAATTTGTCTCTAGCGAATGTGGAAATGCTGCAGCAGAAAGGCGCCATTGACTGGGCGAAGGCGTCGATGCCGGTCGTTCCGCTAGCGAAGGAAGCTCCGCCGACAACAAGTACTGCCCCTGGTCATTTTGAAGGTGCCTGCTCGGGTAGTGGGGAGAGTGGCGGACTCCCGGAGGGCGACTCTCAGCGGACTCCTACCCAGTCTGAGGTGTCTCGTGCTGGGTTCTTGGCGGCCCACACCCGGGCGGATGACACAATAGAGACCCCCAGTCCTACAGCCCGAGGGTCCGACCAAACAAGCCGTTCACATCCGCCGCAGGTGGAGATGCTGAAGGTAGCGGAGTCAACCCCGCCAACCCCTGAAATGGGAGTAGAAGAATTTTTTGTAGCCGCTGAGGCGTAAATATTTGATGTAATAGACTCTTTTGGGTTAGGGAGCCCAGCCCTAAATATATGAAATTTCGGAACCTAGGCTCCTATTTTTTTTTTTTTTTTTTGTGATGATGTGTGTACCGCTAGAGTTTTTGACAGTTTTGCTTTTGCCAACGAATGAAACATTAAAGGAATTAAAATTAGTCCAAGTGCACAATGTAGCGGACGTGGTCCGCTGACTGGCGTTGCCAGTTACCCCTAGTGCTAGACTTGGTAACAATGGTTTGAATAATTCCTCGTTTCATTGATAGCTGCCTGAAAATCGTTTACAAAAGCGGGGTCGTACCCGTTGGGTAGCTTCCCTTAGCTAAATATTGAATAAAAATTTAGCTAAGTCAAGATGCTCTTGGGTAGCGGCATGACTATTTGTAGTAATACCGAAGGTGTTTGGTATTCCAAGGGTGGGTCGTTGTGACGCCATCCTTGTCCATTAAGTAGAAGGTGCCTGGGCTAACGACTTCTACAATTTTGTATGGACCTTCCCAAGTTGGGCGGAGTTTTGTTGGTGGTGGTATGACTTCCTTCATTACCTAGTCCCCCAGTTGGAGGTTGCGGGCTTTGACCCTGGCGTTGTAGAAACGCGATACCCGTTGCTTGTTCTGGAGGTTGTGCAAATGGGCTGCGTCTCGTTTTTCCTCTAGGAGATCCCTGTTAAGGTTGACGCCGTCGCTGTTGGTCTCGGGGCAGTAGCTTTCGACCCTAGCGGTTGGTTGAGTTACCTCGATAGGCAGGACGGCCTCAGTTCCGAACATCATACAAAAGGGGGTTTCACCAGTGGCGGAAGTTGGGGTTGTTCTGATGGCCCACAGAACGTCCGGGAGCTTCTCCGCCCACAAACCTTTGGCCCTATCGAGCTTCTTCTGTAACAGCTTCTTGATTATCTTGTTTGCCGCTTCGACCTGGCCGTTGGTTTGGGGGTGAGCGACTGATGCAAAACGCACCTTGGTGCCCAGGTTGGCGGTGAAAGAGATGAGTTCCTTGTTATTGAACTGTGTGCCGTTGTCTGTGATGATTGTATGCGGGACACCGTAGCAACAGTAGATGTTCTTCCAGAGGAAGTGAATTACTTTGGCGGTAGTTATTGCCGTCAGGGGCTCCGCCTCTATCCATTTGCTGTTGTAGTCGATAGCAACGATGATGTATTTGAACTAGCCCTTTGCGGTTTGGAATTTTCCCATCAAGTCCAGGCCCCATGTGGAGTGGATCCATGGACCGATGATGACCGACAGTGGTTCCGCCGGGGCATGCGGAAGGTCAGCATATTGTTGGCATTTGTGACAAGATTTCGATATCTGCCGGGCATCGTCACCGAGTGTAGGCCAGAAGTAGCCCTGTCACATTGTGCGATTGGCCAAGGATCTGGCGCCCGAGTGGTTTCCACATTCTTCGCCGTGTATCGTTGCCAGCACGACCTTTCCCTCCTCTGGGGTTAGACAGCGGAGGTTGGGGTGAGTGAATCCCTGGCGGTAAAGTTTGCCGCTCTGCATGTTGTAGCGGGTTGCTCTCCGCTGGAGCTGTCGCGCTTTGACCTTGTCCTCTGGCAATGTCCCTTTGCGCTTGTACTTAATAATTTGGTCCATCCAGCTAGGATTGGCCTCAATGTTGAAGATCTCCGCCAGGGTTTTTGTGATACTTGGCTTGTCCAGACACTCTACCCTTGTGTTCGCTGGACTCTGGTGTGGCTGGGCGGTTGCTAGTCTTGCCAGTGAATCAGCCTTGGCGTTCTTTTCCCTGTGGATCTGTGTGATGGTGTGGAACTTGAATTTTTTGAGCAGTGTCTTGACGTACCCCAAGTATGCTGCCAACTGCTGGTCCTTGGCCTGAAAGCAGTCAGTGACCTGGTTAACAACTAACTGAGAGTCGCTAAAGATGTTGACACTGTCGGCCCCTGAATCAATGGCGAGGAGTAGGCCGGCAATGAGTGCTTCATATTCCGCCATGTTGTTAGAAGCTTTGAAGTTGAATTTCAACGAGTACTCCGCGTTCAGGCCTCTAGGACCTGTTAAGATGATTCTGGCGCCGCTGGCCTTGGGACAAGAGGAGCCGTCCACATGCAGGTTCCAGTCTGACTGCCGGGGAGATTGTTCCTCAGATACCACCATCTCCATTCCTGGTTGTGCTCTGACTTTGGATTCGGGTTGACGCTCGGTGAGCTCAGCGATAAAGTCTGCCACCGCCTGGCCCTTCATGGCGGTTCTTGGTTTGTAATCAATGTCAAATTCGCTGAGCTCAATGGCCCACTTGCTGAGGCGCCCCGAATGTTCAGGGTTCTGCATTACTTGTCTCAGCGGTTGATTGGTTAACACATGGATTGTGTGGGCTTGGAAGTATTGGCGGAGGCATCTGGCGGCAACGATTAGTGCGAGAGCGAGTTGTTCCAAGGGAGGGTACCTAGTTTCCGCCCCATTCATGCCTCGGCCGGCATAGAATACTGGGAGTTCATCCTGGTTCTCCCGCCTGACGATGGCGCAGCTTACCGCTGATTACGATACCACTAGGTATATGTATAGTGTCTCGCCTTGCACAGGAATGGAAAGTAGTGGAACTGCCGCCAGGTACTCCTTCAGGCCCTGGAACGCCGCCTGGCACTCTGGGTTCCAATCGATGACTTTCTTGTGGGTTGTTTTAAGGACTTTGAAAAATGGGGCGCACCTGTCGGTCAGTCTGGAGATGAATCGAGACAGGGCGGTTAGCTTGCCCTGGAGGAATTGGACGTGCACTTTCCATTATGGGTCCTTCAAGTCGAGGATGGCTTGCACCTTGTCAGGGTTGGCCTCGGTGCCCCTTTCATTGACAATATACCCCAGAAATTTGCTGGCGGTGACGCCAAAGAAACATTTTTCAGGGTTGAGGCGCATACCGTAGGCCAAGAGGATGGTTATTATGATTTTTAGGTTTGCCACATGTCCGCTGGCCTTTATACTCTTGACCAACATGTCGTCTACGTAGACCTCGATTATCTTGCCCAGATGTTCCGCTAACATGGCGTTCATCAGTCGCTGATAAGTTGCTCCTGCGTTCTTCAGACCGAAAGGCATAACATTATAATAATACAGGCCTTTGTCGGTGGTGAAGGTGGTGCACTCCTGGTCGTCGGGATGCATCCTGATCTGATTATAGCCGGAGAAAGCATCCATCATGCTGAGGAGCTCGTGTCTAGCGGTTGCATCAACCAGTTGATCAATGCGGGGTAGTGGGAAACTGTCTTTCGGGCATGCCTTGTTAAGATTTTTGAAGTCGACACACATTCGCCACTTGCCGCTAGGCTTTTTGACCATAACTAGGTTGGAGATCCACTGGGGATAGATGACTTGGCAGATGAACCCAATGCCCTGTAGCTTGGCAACTTCTTCTCCTATAGCACGGTATTTGTCTTCGTCGAAGGCTCTGCGCTTCTGCTTGATAGGGTAGAAGGATGGTTTGATGCTCAACTTGTGCGTGATGATTTCAGGGGAGATACATGGCATGTCTGCATATGACCAGGAGAAGACCGTAGCGTTGTCACGTAGGAACTGAGTTAGTTCCGCCGCCAGCTCTGGGTCTAATTGAGTGCCTATGCGGACTGTCCGCTCAGGGTGCTCGTCAGAGATGCTGACAACCCTCAATGATGTTTCTGGGTTGACCAGCTCCTTCTTTACGTACTTCTTTTCGTCATCCCTGGGGTCCTCAAAGATATTTGGAGGCGGCACCAGACTCCCTACCGCTAGGATCTCACGGCCGCGGGTTGATCGTGCTATAGTAGTCGAATAACATTCGCGTGCCAACTGCTGGCTTCCCCTGACACAGCCTGTGTCGTTGGGTGTGGGGAACTTCATGAGCAGCATGTATCCGGCGATGATGCACTTGAGTTTGTTAAGTGCTGGCCGACCAATGATGGCGTTATATGAGCTGAAACAATCGACAATTATGAACTCCGTATGTATTTCCGCCATACATGGACTAGTACCGATAACTAGCCGCATATAGTCAGAACCCAGCGGTTGCGTGACGTCACCAGAGAAGCTGAGCAGTGGTTCATGATCTTGGAGTAGTTTTCTGTTCCGCTTAAGGTCGTTGTAACAACCACTGAATATGACGTTGACAGCGGATCCGCTATCAACCAGGATTCTTCCCACTGACATTTTGCTGAGAATGGTGTCGATCAAGAAAGGATCGTCATGGGGCAGATGTACTCCGCGTTCCTCCTCCTCTGAGAAGGTAATAGGCTCCCAACTAGACTTTGGGAGTTTGGCGGATCTTTCGTAGCGGATGTTACAGACTTCCTTTGGGTGATTAGCCCGTGCATAACGCTTTCTTGCTCTGTGAGACATGTTGGTGATTGGAGCACCTCTGTCGATGGTGTTGATGCGGCCCATAGGCCCAATGTCGGCGATCACAGGTGGCGGTTGGCGCACCTTGAATTGCTCCAGCTTGCCATCACGGTACAAGGTCTCAATGGCCGTTATGAGAGCGTTGCAGCTGTTGGTATTGTGACCGCTGTCCTCGTGGTATTTGCACCACCTGCTGGTGTTTCTTGGCTTTCCTGTTTTTGGGTATCTTCCCGGGGGCGGCGGTGGGATCTGATCCTTGCACTGATTGTATATTTCTTCATACGAGGCCGTGAGGACTGTAAATACTGCATACCGCTGAGAGGATTCCGTTTGTTTGTGGCGGTTGTCCCCCTGCGATGGGCGGTTTCCCTTGTAGTGTTGGTCCTTCTGTCGCTTGTTCTGGTACTGGCCCTGCTGCCACTCCCTCTTTTTGTCAGTTGGCAGTGTGTTGGAGGTTTTGTTAGCGGTCCCCTGCTAACTGGAGGAGGGTTGTGTCGACTTTGCTAGTGCTGCTGGTGGCGGTGGGGTTTCTCCATATGTGATGAATTCTGCTTGGGCATGAATGACCGCCTCACTCATGAGGTGGTCGTATACCGCATTTGGATGATTGTAGTTGAGGTGATAGAGGAATGGCCCTTTGAGGAGTCCCTGCTTAAAAGCCGCCGAAGCCATTGTTTTATCAAGATCACAGCATTGAGATGCTGCCGCCCGTCACCTTGTGACGAATGCCTTTAGTGTATCCTCCGTACCCTGCTTGACTTTGAACAGTTGGCTTGTATTGTGGTGCCCGGCGGACAGTAGGATGAACCGAGAAAGGAAAGCGTGTGACAATGCCTGGAATGAGTCAATGGATCCCGGCGGGCATTTGAAGAACCAATTAATTGCCTCATTGTCCAGCGTTTCACTGAACAAGTGGCATAGGGTGGCGTCATCGAATCCCTTGTTGTTGGTGACCTTCTTGAAGGTGTCCATATAGACGAAGGGGTTAGTCTTACCGCTGTAATGTGACATTTTTAGAGTCTTTGCGTACGCCGGTCTGACAGCCAGCAAAATTGCAGCAGTAAATGGTCCTGGCCTGGACGCGAAAAGTGGATTTGAAATTGGCGCTGGGGTGCTTGATTCCGCCCGGATTAACCTTTGTTCCAACTGCTGCATCCTTTCCAGTATTTGAGCGGTTGCATTGCCGGCGGGGCCTAGCCGGGTACCCCGATGAACTGATCCTCGCCTGGGAGCGGGTGGGTTTCCCTCGGTTCTTGCCCTAGGTCTCGAGTGGTGGGTGTGCAGTGATGACTCTGCCTCCTGTTCCAACATTAGCTGGGGCACAGGGGGCGGCCCCATTCCCGCTAGCTCTGGTGGGCGCAGCGGGACCTGCATATGCACCACTGGTGCTGGTATCAATGTGCCGGTACCAGGTCGGCTGTGCCTGGTGCTCCGTGACTGCTCTCTTCGTGCCGGGTTGGCGGTTGCCTCCAGCGTTCTCTTTAGCTGGTCAAAGCGTGACACAAGAATGGTCACTTGCTTTTGGGCCCCGGCCTTTTCTTTACGTTCTTGTTCACGCTCTCTGTTTGCTTTGTGAAGATCCGCCAGTGCCAGCTCATATAGAGAGGCGAGGTCTTGGCCTGGCGGGCGGCTGCTACTTGGGTTTGTCTCACCGTCGGGATTTACGGGGTGGTGAATAGCACGCGGTTGATGCCTATCGCTAGGTTGGTGGGTTGGGGTATGGGCCATATGGCGGACTGATCTGCCTGCTCGTCAGCGTCTTCCCCACTACCGTTAGTCATGGTGGTTGTGGTGGGATGACCTTTTGTTCAAGAGTTCCCACAGACGGCGCCAATGTTAATGCTCAAAGTCCGACGGTAGCCGATCTTTCATTTAACGCGGGTCCGGTGGGCGGACCGCTACTCTGAGGATCTGATGGCCTCCGCTAACTGTCACACGAAAAACAGGGCGTCAGAGGGGGACCGCGTTGGGCGGTCTTCACTTCTCCGATGCCTAAGTCAGTCAATGCATGTAGGCAGCATAACAATAAATGAGTAGTAAATGCGTAATTAATGAGGAGAGAGGAGAGAACCTTTTATAGGTGAGGAGAAGGTTGATCTTCTTCTTGTTTTCGATGTGGGACTGCTGTGCTTCGATTCCCAGCGTCTGGAGCTTCTGATGCTACCTTGGCGCGGCGAGTGGCGGCGCGTCCGCAGTGATCTGGGGACTATCCCGGGCTCGGGCGGTAGCTCGCCTGGCCGTGTCTCAGCAGGTCACCCCCTTGGTGAGAGTCGGTACCTCTGGCGGTACAATGAGCGTGGCTCATTATAGCTAATTATGCTTGCAAACGTACATGTAGGTACATTAACTGATTTAATCACGACTATTAAGGAATTAGCCAATTAATTTGATGGCTAATTTTCATCTTGATTATCAATTTAAATAAATTGACATCTAATCAGTGGACGAAATTTAATACTTGATTTGACTTGGAATCAATTGATTTAATTTAATTGATCCGCCTTAATATCAGCTGATTAAGTCAGAACAAATTTATTTATTACCGTCGGGCTTTTCGTATGTCGCCACGTGTCATTCCCTGAGTCTGCTTGGTTCTGTTTACTCATAAGCCACGTGCACATTTTGTGGGACCCACATGCCGACTAAATTTGTTCGGTCATAATTTCAAGTGTTGACCGAATTATTTAATGAATTTTATTTTTCATTAAATTTTTGGTGTCTACACCGTCATATGGATAATTCTCTCTAGTACAAGTATATGAATGAAGAAGACCCTAGAAGGCTGTGGGTCTCACTCGAAGAACAATTTAGCAACGTCCGTGACTCCCTACTTCCTAACTTATAAGTGAGATGGCATAATCTCTGGTTCTATGATTTCAAGACAGTTCTTGATTACAACTCGGAAGCACTTCGCATTAAATCCTTAATGGAATTCTGTGGAAAAGATATCACAGATGCGATGTTGATTGAGATGACTCTCTCTACCCTCCCTGTCTCTGCTTTGATGGTTGCTAAGAACTATCGAATTGATGTTACTGCAGGACGGATCACAAGGTTTCATGAGCTCATTGGAGCCATGAATGTTGCTGAAAAGCATGACAACATCCTTGTGAAGAACTATAATTCGAGACCCATGGGAATAGAGACTATTCCGAAGTCTAATTATAGTCGCTCCCCAAAGGGAAGGCGCTAAGAGCGAAACCCTAATCCTAGGGATACTTCTGGACGTTCTAGTCCATATAATCGCTCTACTTGGGAAGATAACCGCCAAAATAGGCGGACACGGAATCAAAGAGGCCAGCGTGGAAAGAGAGAGGGAGGCAACGCCTCTGGCCATGTTGGTGGCGTCACCAACACTAAGAGCCATCTTAATGGCGCTTTCATAGCGCCTCAATCAAAGGAGTCTGAGCACAGAGATGTATGTTCTCAATATGGAGCATCCGGTCATTGGGCACACATTTGTAGAGCTCGTGAGAGTATTTCCACCGCCTACAAAGCATATTGTGAAGCTAGAGAAGCTCACTATGTGGAACAAGGAGATCAAGAAGGTGATCTCGAACTAAGGGTTGTAAACTTCAAATCTAGTTAGGATCAATAGATCGCTGATTTTGAATAAGTCTTTATTTTTCCAAGAGATGTAATATGGCAATTGCCATAGTATTATTAGTGAATGCCATTGGTTAAGTTTTTATTCAACTAGGCTCATCCAAATGGAGTATGATGTCTAGGAAAGTTTTGAGATAAGTGGTACTTAAGCGTGTTTTGCTCCACCGACATCTCTTTACTCACCTGGTCATATTAATTTTGGAGTTACCGAAAGAAGTTAAACGACTACCTTTGTTTTGCATTAGCCAATTTCGGATTAGATCGATTTTCTTTTGGTCAAATAAAGAATGATGTATACCACTGGCTTATGAATAAAATTTCAAGTCCTTTTCATTATGACTCCATTTCAATTCTGAGTTTTTGAGGAATGAATCCTAGAGAACTTCAATGTCTTGCGATAGTGTGACTACGCACATCATTCACAACCATAGGCAATTATTCTTAGAGATGTTGCCTATACATTCCTTCGTGACTATGATGGCTAGGCCATCAAGTTTAGTTCAAGGACATGGAATGTCCCAAATTCCTCTTGCTAAATGACACCTTGATTACTGTTACATAAACTTTCTACACTCCTAGGGAAAATCAAACCCTATTGAGCTATTCAAGCCAACGGATTCCATACGAAAATGCATGTAGAGAACAATAAAGAGTTCCTTTGCATTAGCTCTAATGACTGCGAATAAAGGCGCATCTTAGAGAAACTTATGTGTTTCTCTAGTGGTTTTTATGTCACCCCTATTCGAGCCATTAAATCCAATAGAGTTATGAGAGAATATCTCTTGGATTTAGATACATATTGGCTTTGTCAAGACAGGATAGGTCATCCTAGTCATGATATCATAATCCCTCTACTAAAGACTTCACACGGACATCTGTTCTTTCGAGCGACATGAAGCAAGAATCAAAAGTTGATTCTTGGACTAAGTGTGACCGATGCAGCTGCCTCTGACTCCGCTGCTATCCACCGCCAGCCTAGGGCTCGGTAGTCCATATCCATGATGACATGGATGTCATCTATCATGGTGATGGCGCCCCAGGTGATGTTGCAATCACCAACTTTGCTTCAAATAGCATTTCAGACGCTTAGGCCCAACCAAAATCCTCATTGGTTGCAACTAAGGCCCCTCGCTGGTTTTACAAAGCCCATTCCTTAAGAAAATTAGGACTAAGACCGTCCTACGCAAAGGATACAAAAATACTCATTCTGTTCTGACATAGAATCCAAGGGGATTCCTTGGATGGATTTAACCAACTTGCGGACGTTTAAATATTTCATGACGTTGATTAACATGCAAACATGCTGGTTACGTGTTGTGCCATTGTCCATTTATAATGCTGCTTATATTATACTCTTAGCACATATCATATGGTGACGAGCTCACTCCCCGGATAATCACATTTAGTCAATTGGACTTGACAATGCTAGAGAGTCTACATCGAAGACTTTCAATGATTATTACATTGGGACTGATGTTGGACATCATATTCCCATGTACACACCCAAATGGTCTCACGGAAATGACTACAATGGTAGCCTGAACATTGATAATGCGCACCAATCTCCCTATATCCGCTTGGGGTGAGGCAATATCGCATGCAAGTATGCTAATTCTTCTACGACCCACTACCACTCAATCTATCTCTGCATTACAGTTAGTGACTGAGTACAAGTATGTCGTACTTACGCATATTTGAGTGCATCATTTATGTGCCTCTTGCGCCGCCACAGAGCACTATGATGGGTCCTCACAAACGAATGGGCAACTATGTTGGATTTCAGATTCCAACAATCGTCCACCACTTAATACCCTTGCTAGGCGATCTCTTTACCGCATGTTTTGCAGATTGTCACTTTGATGAGACAGTATTCCCATTGTTAATAGGAGATAAGAACACGGATGTTCAGCATGAACGACAGAAGTGTCGTGGTCTATGCGGACTATGTCTCATCTCGATCCCGCTAAAGTGACGAGATCACACATATCTGCTACGAATATGCCTGCAAGGATGGACATCCCTACGAGAGGATGTAACGCCACCCTACACGAAGGTAGGCATGCATGGCATCAACGCCATAGAGAGTGACACTTTGAAGTTACAGGCCATGGGCCCAGCTAGGATGCGTGGAAGGCCCGTGGGTTCGAAGGATACTTTGGCACAATTCAATCATATGATCATTGACACTCAAAATCCGCCTCATGAGAATGTTCCAGATTATGGTTATTGTTGGGGGACGTCTCAAGGTCAGAACCTATTCCTGAGAATATAGAGCTCTCTGAAAATTACACTAGTGTGCATGAGACGTGTGATAGAAACTCCATCATGATTGATGATGTATTCGTGCATTTCGCGTGCATGAGTTTGTTGAGTCTGATGACATCGAATCACACTCCGTTAATGAATGAATGCCAACGTAGAGAAAATTGGCCTTAATGGAAATATGCGATCCAAGTTATGTTGGATTCTCTAACGAAAAGGAAGGTATTTTCGAGCCAGTGATGTCGACAGCTCCTAACATAAAACCTATTGATTAATGGGCCTTCATTAGAAAGTGTAATGAGAAAAAGACATGGTAATCTCGCCTTATGGCGCAAGACTTCCCACAAAACGCCTTGGAATCGACTACGAGGAGACATATTCTCTTGTAATGAATGTCATTGCACTCCACTACCCTGTCAGTTTGGTAGTTTCTGAATAACTGAACTTACAGCTTACAAATGTGGTCACCACTTATCTCTATGAGATTTAGATACAAGATATATGCGAAGTTTCTTGGTGGACTTTATTTACTCAAGTCAAGTGGCTCTAGACCATAGAGCGCGTTTGCAAAGAGGTTGAAACGCTCACTAAAGTGACTACTTGATTGGGAAGGAACATGCTCGCATGTTTCCATGATAAGTTTCGGATTCTATCGCGGTTCATGTTGGTGACATGATCTTCATTGGAAGCCCTTAAAGAGTTAAGGGAAACTGCTGAACACTTCAAATTCGAGTTTAAGATGAAGGATCTTGGGAAAACAAGATTTTGTCTCGGTTTGGAACTTGAGCACCGTGTTGATGATGCTTAGGCATTTTGACAATGTCAAGTCTTCAAGCACGCCCGTGATCGTCTCTAGTCTTGATCCTAAAAAAATCATCTTCGTCTGAAGGATGATGACGAAGATGTGCTAGAGGCAGAAGTGCCCTACTTGAGTACAATAGGCACATTATTGTACTTAGCTCAAGGCACAAGACTGGACATCTCATTTGCAGTGAACTTGTTAGCTAGGTATAGTTTTGCGTTAACGCGATGCTATTGGAGCGGTGTGAAAGATATCTTTCGATACTTGAGATGTACGATTGATATAGGCTTGCTCTATCCCTACATAAAGATGATGGATTCGGACCATCACACACCAGAAATGCTACCAACATTGGCCTGCGTCCACTATCCCCATCCTAAAATGACATTAGTATTTTTGGAAGGTTTTGCTGATGCTGGGTACCTCTCTGACCCACACAAAGGTCGTTCACAATTTGGTTAAGTGTTCACCATGGGTAAGACCGCGATATCTTGGAGGTCTACAGAATAGATCCTAGTTGCTATATCTTTGAACCATGTAGAGATTATTGCTCTTCACAAAGCGGCTCGTGAATGTATATGGATTAGATCCATAATTACGCATGTTCGAAGCAATTATGGTTTGAAGTCTACCACAGATGAGCCTATGAGCATTTACAAGAATCATGCTGCTTGCTTTGAACAAATGAAGCAAGATTGCATCAAAAGTGACAACACCAAGCATAATCAGCAACAACAGACTCTCCTTAAGATCAAAGTGAACTAGGTTCGATCTGAGGACAATGTGGCAGACTTGTTCACTAAGTCATTGCCTAAATCCACTTTCGAGAAACATGTTGGTAGCATCGCTTGCGGAAGTTATTCGAACTCCCGTGATTGGAGTCATCAAGGTGAGATGCAGACATCAAGGGGAGATGTCTACATGTTTGGTCTCGAAATATAAGGGGTGTGTCGTACTCTTTTTCTCATTCGACCGAGATTATTTTTGTCCCACTGAATTTTTGTTGCTCGGCAAGGTCTTGACGAGGCAACTAGAGGAGCACCATGTTTGGGCGACACAAGGGGGAGTGTTTAAGGACATCTGATTTATGTATCTGGCTTAAACTCTAATGACTTGTCCAAGTTATAATATTGTTAGTCTTACAGATATCTTCGGAGATATCCTAATCATTATACGATTCAGTTTCCTTATAAGACTTATATTCATTCTCTATATAAAGAGATCCCTATTATCAATAAAAGCACAAATCATTCTCTCCCAATTTCTAATTTCCTAAAACAAAGAAGAGTTTCTATCAAATTTTCCTCAAAGCTTGGAACATTTTTCCTTTAATTTTTATTTTTTTTTTATTAATGTTTGACCTACTTCAGGGTTGAATTGGGTTGGGCCACAGAACTCTTTTGCTATTGGCAAAGATTCTTAATCTTCCCCTAAGATTTGGACTGGATTGAGCGGGCTAAACAATCATTAGGCCTGTGACTATTCTAATTCGCAATATAAACCTGTATGGCTTTTTGGGAGCGGGATTGAAGGATCCTAGCTTCACGGCTTCACAGAATTTTTTTTTGGGTCGATCACTCCTCCGCCATTTAGATCGGAGAATTTATAGAGGAAATTGGGTATTAAATTTCAAGGAGGGTTGCTATATATAATACTGTTTGTAGTAAACCCTAGCAACTGCACGAATGCAAGACCAAATCATGATTCTGGAAACACGCTTATATATCCTGCATTTAATGGAGAGTTCGATTCTCGTCCTTCTCCTCACCCACACCTCAGGCCTCATATGAATGGCGAAAAAAAATTGAAGTATTAGAGACGAAAAAAATCGATTTTAAGGGCAACAATATCTTTCAATGGTATTAATATAACATCAACCAATAATTGATCTTGTATAAAAAAAAAAAAAAATTTAAAAATAAAAACCATTAATTGATCTTATTTCTTTTCAAATAATTGTATGGAATGTCACCTATCTCAAACACCAAGTCCAATCATTTATTGTTTTAACATAACTATTAAGAAGATGTCAAAACGAGCATCGATCCCTAATTCCGTACTCATTGCCAGTACAAATGCATCCTTAGTCATTATCATCTAAATGATATTATGGAGCTATCTAGAGTACATTAATTCCTCTTGAAAGTTGAAACTGAACAGTGTGACGTTACGTACGTAGTAGTAGATATGTTCTTGGCTTCTATCATTCAAACTCTCAATCTTGAAAATCCTAGCTTTCGTGGTACAGATGAAAATAGCTAAGACATGAATATAAATTATCAAGGCTATCTCATATCTATGTCCTTGTCTAATTAGTGGTACTGCACGCCCATCATTGAACACACATAAGACCATTTTTTGTTTCTTTGACTAGATCACAGCCGCCATCATCTTCATCATCATCCATCGAGCTAATAATGCCTAATGCAGCTTTTCTATCAGGACTATGCATGTGCTTTGACCTGTCTAGTTCCTTCGTAGACAAACCCTAGCTCGAAAACAAAGTGGAGTTTCTCACGAATGTTATATAACTACATCTTTTCCTTTACTCTATAGAGTTCATAGCTTCTTGGACTCCTTTTCCACCTCCCTCGCTTTCTAATTAGTCGATTGTTCAATTAAGAGAATACGGCATAGTTTAATGGAATTAGTCGGGTGTAAGCATCCTAGTCAAAGCAAAAAAACAATTATACAAAGTTGGGTCAAAACTCAAAGCCACACAATTGTCAAAATAACAAATGTCAACCCCACTAATGTATAAGTTGGAGAAAGCTAGTGGTACCCATTATATGCTTCCCTTTCACTTCATACATCAAAGATACTTTTGCAATAATGAAGCATTGTATATATGTAAGGCCCTAAGCCCTAGTCCCGCTGCTTTTCTTAGCTCCATCATCCACGTGTTTTGCATACAACCCTCGGCCACATCGTGTCTCAAGCCATATTAGATACATTCTCTTAATTTTCAGATATTTCGATATGTTACGTTGTTTAACTCAAAACAATAGGAAATATTACTTCTTATTTAAGATGTAGTGGCAAAGTAAATGGCCGAAGTGGGTGTCTATTTTACTATCATGAGCAGTACATCTTATCATCATCGTTTTGCGGATTGGCTTCATTATAAAAATGTATGGTGAATGATATCGCTACAGAAATAGGTAATGAGTGCATGAGAGAAGATAGAGAAATGGGCCAAAACGAACAAGTTTTTGGGAGTTTTAGAAAGGATAATTCTCAAGTTTACTCTTGGTATGAACACGCTCATTCACATTTTTTCAGTCACATGTACAATTATTAAAAAGAAAAGAAAAGAAAAGAAATTATTAACTGGCTTCTCATTAACTCACACTGTTTACTCAAGAGAATTTCTGTTGAGACCTTTAAATTTGTTCATTTGACATCTCATACCCTCTACACCTCTTTTTTACTTTTAAATAAAAAAAATTTGCTCACTAGATCTCTTTTTAAATTCCTATAATAACCTTAATTATATTATTTAGATACAAAACAATAAATTGCTAATGCTACCTCTAATTCACTCATTACACCTCCATTATTTATTTATTTA
Organism: Rosa chinensis; assembly: GCF_002994745.2. Taxonomy (NCBI): domain Eukaryota; kingdom Viridiplantae; phylum Streptophyta; class Magnoliopsida; order Rosales; family Rosaceae; genus Rosa; species Rosa chinensis. The sequence goes on along the minus strand of NC_037094.1, from coordinate 56,844,276 downwards.
TTTTGCATGCAAACCTAAGAACTTACCCAACAAAAATTTCTAAAACTTTCATTCATGAATCAAATGGTCATGACCCTCTCATTCACTAAGCAACATGCAGTAGTAACAAGAACAAAAAAAAAGGAGGATATAATAATCCACTTTGGAGATAGTAAAACTAACCATCGACAACAAAACCTCTACAGGCAAAGTAGCATGAACAATTAATATTAACTCAATCTAAGTCACTAAGAAACATGCAGCAGTAACCCAGAACGCAAAACAAAAATGAAAACGCAGCAATAAACTAATAACCCAAACTGAAGAAGAAAAAAAAACATAAAACAAAAAAGACAAAACCAAAAACCACCATTGATCTTTCACCCAAAAACTCTCATCCTCCAACCAAACCTTGAATAAAATTTAGACTAAGAACTTAATAAGGGTTCTAGAATATTCTCTTTTAGCCTTTTAATCCGCATCAAAGTTCATACATTCAAATTATACGTTGTTTGGAGGCTCTGAAACAACGAATTGTGTCTCCATTAATGACAATTTTTAAAAAAATAGGTGTAATAAATTTTTTGCGCATCACTGGTTGTGACGTTTTGATTGGAAAGGGACTATTGCCATGGATGAGTCTAACTCATCAGATCACAGGTTTAGAGTCTTTCTAATGTAAAGTTAAAATAACTAGTTGAGAGGTCTATAAAGAAAATACTAGTTGATTATGTTCTCCCGTTTATAATGTCATTCATTTTCCAACCATAATGAAGAAGTAGCCAAATATCCAATTAGTTTTTTTTTTTTTTTTTTTTAAACAAAAACCCCTTAGCCCACCTACCCTCCTTACATAAGTAATTGAGAATCGAACCCATGACCTTTATAATGTTAGATTTATAACTTACCAATATGTCATAGCTCACCGACATATCCAATTAGTTTTTCTTCCCAACAGGTCACATATCCAATTAATTTTTCTTCTTAAAAATAATGTTGAAGAAACCATTTCCTCAACAGTTGCTGAATAGCCTGAACTCATCATCTTTATTGCCCTTTTGGCATTCAAACCAAAATCAGAATTGAGCGACAACATTGAATTTCTTCGGTTCATTGCCGACAAGGATTATCCATCTTATAGCTAACTAAGCTTTCAGAAATGGGATGGTTACCAATTTGGTCCAGAGCCATGTACATGTTGTATTTATTATTTTGGGTCTTTTTTTTTTTAGAGAGCCACAAATTTGTTTTGTTTCTAGGCTGGGGGCTGGAGAGTGTAGGACTTGGAAGTGCTAATTAGAATGGAAGAGAATCATGGATAAACCGCATGAGTTAACATAAAAAAAAGGTAAAGTTGATTTTTTTTTTATAATAATTGTACGCGTGTAAATATATGATAGGCTAGTTGAGAAAATGGTGAATGAGTAAATTCACTCTAAGAATGAACTTAAGAGTTAAGAATTATACTTTTAGTCTTCTAAAAAAAACAAAGAATTATCCTGTTAGAAAACACGCCAAATAATGGGTCGGTACTTATTTAGAGAAACTGAAACTACGGTCATCATATTTTTTTGACTAGGCAAAATAAACACTACGATCATCATATTGAGATAGAAGACAGAGACAAGACTCACAAGAGACAGAACCGGAGTTACTTACCCTGAATTTTCCAAACCAGTACTCTGTTCTCCTCTATATGGTCCTTGTAGCTCACGGTTGCCCTACAAATGACTATACGTGTTCCCTTTTGAGTGGTACCATGCCCCCACTATGATAAAGCTAACCCTAGCTAAGACGCACGTGTAGGTCCCTTGCTGGATGCACCAGTAAAAAGAAGAAGGAAAAATGAGCTTGGAAATGGTCCATGCGAGTAGTGCAGAAAGCAAAGCAATTGAAGCACGCAGGGGACCCCTGTGGGAAAGCCATTACGGCACTGCAGTCTCTGCATCTCGGTGTTGTCCTTGTGAGACTAACCTATTGACGTACGATTGGCATCTTTGAATTGAATCTCTGCACTGCATGATCTTTTTTTTTTTTTTTTTTTTTTTTTTTTTGTGCTTTTTGGGTTTTTATCTCTATCAGGATTAGGGTTCTAGAGTTCTGGTAGCTTAATTAGCTGCTTGTACTAGTACTTCTGGTCAGCACGGCATACTTTTCAGCTAAGTCTATCAAAGGCTAGGGCTGTGGCCCTTTCAGTGCTATTCTCACTTTCCCACATGAGTGGGGGATCCATCATATGCGTGTAGATATATAGCTTCATATCTATTGGTGGAATATGCTCAATTCAACTCAGATAGCTAGGATTAATTGAATGTGTTTATTAATGGGGCAATTATCTCTCCTAATTCTCTTTTCTTTCAGTGCGTAAGAGAACCTGAGAGGATCATCTCCAGATGAACTTCTGTGGGTCGGTGCTTGTCATATGTGTGGATTACAAAACAATGTTTGGGGAATTTAAGTGCAAGGTCAGATTCAAAAGGGTGAATGTAGAAAACTAACCTTTGTTATTATTTTGTGTGGAAGTTTTACATATCCTATGCATCTACAATGTGAGGGGGCAATGTGTTCTCATTAATATCTCAAATAGGCAAGGATAAGTGGAGGCATGATGCAACTATGAGATAATGTATTTCTTACTCTTAGTCTTGTTCCCATAAAGAAGAATTTTTGGATTAGCCACGTACTACCTGTTCACCAGTATTTAAGGACGGATTTATGGTTTCGTATTTAAGATTTGAATTGAAATAACAATGACATCAAACATGATCACACGCTTATACAACACTAAATCAAAAGATCACGGAATGACTTACATTCTAGAGATTAGTCGTTATCTCGGAAAGAAGGAAAGACATGCATAAAGAAATTTGGATGTATATTGTGAACTTGAACCAAAATCACAAAAGAAACCAATGAAATGGGATGGGATGATTGAATTCTACTGATGATGATAAGGTTGATGTAGAGGTGTGGTATTTGCCAACTGCTGCTATTTCTAATTTCTTGGATGTGGTTGGACATTGGACTCAACCTACACTCCCTCATGTGTCTACATCAGACTTGATCAACACTCATAAGTTTGAATCTACAAATATTTATGAGGCCGGATTCAGATTGAAATCATTGAATGCAATGCTAATCACCTTGCAATTCTAACCAGATAAATACATGAAAACTTGATAAGAAAGATTAATGTAATTCTATAAACTATCACCTTTGAACTTTGTCTCTGACATATAGAAGAGGTACAAGAACTAGCTAGTAATTAAGAGAAGGATATCCTAGTCGGAAAAAAAATTAAGAGAAGGATATAGAGCAACAAAAGACAGGGACGAGGACAATGCATGCATCTTCACTGTAGCTAGTAGTACACAATGGGATAAGATGGGTACACAAAATTCAACCGTAAAATCACGACCTTTGCAGCAATTATTTCCAGGTGGAGGCAAAAACTGCAGGGCCAGGGGGTCACGTACCCTCTCATTGAAGGGCACACTACCCTTTTCAGGGCATTTTGGCCTAACAAGTAATAAGCTGACTGCTGCTGCAAGAAAAGAAGGGAATCAAAACTTTGACTACACAAATTGACAAAGGATTTATAAAAAGCTCGCCATGCATTTCTTTTATTTCTCTCTATTCCTAGAGTAGAAGGTCCTCGTTCTCTCGATACTTGATATGATAAAAGCTTGCATATGTAGTGGCCACTGCCTGAAAAAACAAAGCCTTTTTTTCTTTTTTCTTTCTAGCCTCACTCATGCATGCACTGGGAATAGAAGAGATAAGCTAATCAGGGCCACCCAACAACTGCTCTCTTTCTGTCTTTTTCTTGTCTTTGGTCACGTTTGGTTTGCGGAAAGGAAGCATCAGTAAAGGAAATTTGTTCATTTCCTGCGTTTGGGATGCAAAAGGAAATGAGATCGTTTTCTGAAGGAAGGTTAAAGTAGTTCATTCCAAATCTCAAATGAATCACTTTCCCATCTTCTTTCCTTAAATTTATTACTCACAACATATTATTTTATTATATTATTGGCAAACTTTTAACAATTTTCCTGATAACTTTCCTTACGTTACCAAACATCGGAATGAAAAGTTGTTGAAAAATTTCATTTTCCTTCTCATGAGAAAGACAAATGAATTACTTTCATTTTCGTGAACCAAACGAGTCCAATTTTGTTTTAGGAGACGGGTGTTTTTTGATAAGACATTTATAGGGAAGGGATCAAGGGAAACAAAAATGCATGATATGCCATTCCCAGTTTGCCACATTTGGCCATTGCAACTTTGGCGGTGGACTTAAGCTATTGTTAATTAATCATTTAGAACACCATATTAAATTAGTTGGTTTCTTTAATCGTTGTTTACCGACTTTCTTTTGGGGCCCTATCTCTTTTCTTTTTGGTATAGAATTTTGTTCTTTTTGGTGCAATGCAATGCAAACCCTACCACTAATCCCACCAATTGGCCTGGGCGGTTTGAAGTTTGCCATCTTCTTAATTTATAACAAAGAAATGGCTTTGGGGTACATAGTGAGATGCCATTGGAGGACTACTCAAGTTTAAGAATAAGTGTTGTTTGAGATGCTAGACACGTGTCAGGTTGTCAACGTTTAATTAGCAAAGAATTAACGTGGTGTGAATTTGTTCGATTCCAATTTCCACGTTCATTTTGATCGGTTATAGGTAAGACAATGATGGTTATAGATTGCCATTGTAAGAGTATTCCTTTAAAAGGGTTTCAGTGTTGCTTTTATCAATTGTGCACCGCATGAAGAACACGATGCATGTCTTGATTGTAGATAACAATGTTAGTATAAAGATGAAAGCAAAAATGTATATATAACTACTTCTTTATGTCACATCAGGATATATATTATGTTTGATGATGGTGGAAATTCTCATTTTGCAATCGCTGTATGATGAAGTTGAGAAGTTGAGGACACCTGATATGTTGTGGGGTATAAATCCATATGTTTTGCCGTTTTGGCGCAAATATAGCCGAAAGTGGAGAAAACGCAAGATAAATATCATTTGGAGTGTTACTGAAGGCATTCCGATCGTTGTGTTGAATATGAGCAATTAAAATAGTCATACAACATAGCAGCTCAGTCCTTGTCCGAGCTTGGAAAATGACAGTAACATGCACCAACAGATCAATTAATTCAAGAGTGATTCCTCTTCACCCTTACTAATTATCTCCAAGATTTGCCCACCCCTCATTTGACAGACCAAAAATGGTGAGAAGAGAGATTGAGAAGCGAGTCGATGAAGAGAAGAATGAGAAGAAGAAGAAGAAGAAGAAGATAATGGTATCCATCACGAAGGCCAAACTGACCTTGGAATTGAAGCAAAAATAAATGACACATGTTGATCTAATCCAGTACGATTGATGGTAAATATGTCATCCATCCTATAAGGTGGTAAACGAATACATTTAAATCCAAGTCTAACATAAAAATTATGAATTTTTTTTTTTTGTTAAGAGGATTATGAATATACCTCCACATTTGATATGTGGACTTCTCTGGTTTTTTGAAAATTTTAAAATCCTAATTTATCATTTATAAAGTCTAAACAACAGGGAAAAAAAGAAAGAATAAGATTAACCATGGCTATCAGCATCTCATCCTCTACCTTCAGCAATTCATCGATCTATTCATCTCAACAACCACAACCAATCATTCCATCTTCCAATGGAACTATCTATTATATTCATCTGTTTGATAAAAATATATATTATTGAGGGATTTAGTATGATTTCTATAGGCAAATAAAAAAAATCATGAATCCAATTGAATGAAACAGAAGCATACCCAGATTGAATGAACAATTATCTATGATGACTTTCAACTCTTATTTTCATGAATACCCAACGACTTTTAGTCTTAAACGTAAATACAAGAACTGATTGTTCATAAGAAGTTGTCGTTTTTGACGAACAACCAAAAACCATTTTTACTAACTGGTGAAGTTTTACAAGCTATGTCTCATTGGGTGATAGCTACTAGTGGCATGGCCTGGTGTCTCGCCAATTGCAGTGATGGGGCTCTAATGAAAGATGTGGAGAGGAAGATGGCTGGAGTGGGAAGGTGGGAAGAGAACAAGTATGGAGAAAACAAAAAATGAGGGGCAAACTTGAAATTTTAATGTGTAAAATATGTAAAGGAGGTGTAAATAACAATTTGAGAGGTATGAATAGAACCACCCTTATGAATAGGGTGAGAGAATAATTTTAGTCAAGATATTTATAACATGAATTTTATGATTTTTATATACATACGAAATGATCATATATGTTTTGACGTAAGTAGTCTTTTAACTAGACAATACACCCACATTAAATGGATGTAGATTCATGAATGTTACCAAAGTCCATGCTATTATGCAACAAGGCAACAACATGCTCGAAATTAAGTGTCATGAGTTCATGATGTTGTATCCCTCTACTGTTCAAAAAGAAAGAAACGAAGAAAAATAATCTTTGTGGGGATCTTTCGTTTACAGACTAGTGTAGAGATGATTGGGAATTTAAAAAATAATAATAAGAATCGGTAAAAATGTCAGAAGTGGGATTTGAACCCACGCCCTCGTTAGAGGACCAGAACTTGAGTCTGGCGCGTTAGACCACTCCGCCATCCTGACATGTCATGCTCATGTGTCCAACACTAATTATATCAAAGTTTCAACACTAATTATATCAAAGTTTACATATTTCATAGTCAACTGCAAACACTGTAATATATATTTCAGCTCTCAACACTTACATTACCTGTTCCATTCTCACAAAATGATAATAATATAATTAATTACTGTACAAAATCATGTATTTAAATATTGTATAAGTATAGGTTATATAGGTAGCATTATTCAAAAGTAATTATTGATTTATTTTCTATTTTCATATATATTATATAATGCTTCTAAGCATACTTGTAAAATTGACATTAAGATCTCTCTATTTTTCAAGTGATAATTGACATCGACAACCTTTATGAATTAACCTATAAAGGCAAAAGAAAGGAAAAAAAAATTCTTCCCTTCTAACCTCCATTTTGTTTGACAAACCCAATATATGTATTCCTCAACTCGCGCATTGTGTTAGCTCTTTAATTTCACAAATTTGCAGCTAACACTTCCTAATTGATACATCTTATGCTGTATTGCTCAATTCGCGCCTCGTGTTATTGTTTGTTGTAGTTGTGGTTGTTTTTATTTGCCTTGCCATCATTGGAGTTATATGCTATACATATATAAGCTTCTATATATCTATTGACTCTAAATTCTAAACGTATGCATCAGAACTTAACCAAACTGAATTATATATATGTATGTATGCCCTCTTTTTTTTTTTAATCAAACCCATACTCGGACGACAATATCATTCATTTTAAGCCAGAATGGCTATTACATACCATTCCACTATCATCTATATATAGACAAATAAGAAGATGTGGTAGTACCCACAGTGGTACATAGAAAAAGGTTCACTCACTAGACATCAAATACATTAAAAAATAACGTGAATCTTCCTTTAGTACTACTCCAAAAGATTCACTAAAAACACATAGGTGCACACAGAAAAAGTGCATAGCTCCCTAAAATAGGTAATTATTGAAAATAGACAAAACTAATAACATATTGTAGGCCTAGGGAAAACACCCGGCCCAACTCACCTAGCCCAAGCCAGCAGCCCAAAAGGAAAGTCAACTTAAAGAGCAGCAGGCCGGCCCAAACTAGGTTCAGTTACCATCTCCTGCGCACATTGGCACAGCCAATCTAGCGCTGCGATAACCATGTCGCCGCCGATCCAGTGACGCCACAAACAAGTTACTGCCAATCCCGAATGCAGTCGACGAAACAACACTGACCACTGAGAGCCTCAACCGCAGGAAAACCAAAGCAAATCAAACACAAACCGACTTGAGATCGCCCAGATTACCATATTGATGCAGCCCTAAAAGCCCCGTCGCTGCTTGTAGCAGACAAAGATTTTACCCATTCCTAATCCGTCATAGATAGCCATAGACCTAGACCAACCCGACAACCATGCTTTAGAGGCGTCGCACCCGAAACTACCGCCGAACCATCATACCAAACCTTCAAGGAACAACCCTCCAAGAAACTGCCCCAAGCTCTAGCATCAAATCACTTGTCTGGCAGCAGACCACAAAACGTCAGCAAGGCCAAGAGGCCTGCCTAGACGTTGGGCTTCATCGGAAGAATGCGATCCCATAGGATGAAACTCATCCTTTTTACGACTCTAGTAGAAGGACGGCTAGGGTTTTTAGACCTAGATAAAATATTTATATATGCTTTGAAACTCAAGAACTAAATATAAGAAACTTGAGGAAAAAAAAAATTCAGACTCATTGTCCAGAATAAAAACAAAACCAATCGCATGGCTAGAATTCAAATAGTAGTTGGATCTAGCCTTGTTACCCATTTCAAGATTATTAACGATGAAGAAGATGAAGTGGAAGGAGAACTCATGTTGAAGTATTTGCTATTGAGTTATAATGAAGAACATTGAATTTGGTTGTATTTCATTAAGCCTATAAGCGATGGAAAAAAAAAAAACCAAATATACAAGCAATCAACACTCGTTAGGTCTCGTTAAATAACCTACTCTAATTAGCATAGGGCCCTAAAAAAATAGGAAATTATTTAGCTAAAACAAAACTAAAACTAAAATAGAAGGGCCCAGTACCATTTGGTCTAGTGGCATAGTCTCCCCTTTGTAAGTGAGAGGTTGTGAGTTCGACTCACGAAAGACTAGTTGTAGCATTTGAGTTGTTTATCTGATAAAAAAAAAAAAAACTAAAATAGAAGGCCACAACCCAATAGCCCGTAGTTTACCCTAGCTCGAGCCCAACAGCAAACACCAACCCAATCCTCGTCGCACTGTACCAAGCCGCCAACAGTAAAAACACAGCAACCCCGCTGCCGCCACGAGGAACACCACCACCATCAGCACCCGACGCCGTCAACCAGAGCCCTCAGCGAAACTCGTACGGGAGCAAACCTGACCCACCCCGGATCGGTCTCCACCGCACCAAGTCACCACCAGAAAAACTCCTTTGCTTAGGCCTTCATCAATGCCATCACATGTGCGTTGCTCCTCGACCTACCATGTCACCGTCGATCCCACCTGCCACAGCGCCCAACAGACCAAGATCTGGCACCGTTGCCGTCAACCTCCAAGCCAAGAGACAAGTTGAGAACCTATCAGCAAGCCTTTGAGATCCGTCCGACAGTAGCCCCCGACATCATGCGACCAAGGCCGACATAAAAGCAGCAGACAGCCATGAAGGGAAGACGAAGGCGAAGAAGGTGGAGGAGCAACTCTCATTGTTGATCCTCCTTTGTTAACTATGCTTTGCACGGGAATAAGAGAAGGTCAACGATCAATTAATGAATGTTTTCACTTAAGTTGCAACAAACTTTAGAGAGAAACCCTAGTACAACCCCTTTGTTTTCTTATAAAAAAAAAAAAAATAATAATAATAAAAATAAATAATAAATAAAATAAAATAAAAACACCTTTTCTTTAGAACTTTTTAAGTTCATTTTTAGTTGATTAGATAAAATTACAATCATCAAATTGAGCACCTTGAATTAACAAAGGTGTTATGGAAAACACACTGTTACAATATCTACTATTGAATGCATAATCGACCAATCTAGCTATGAGCAACATGATTAGCCAATACTGGAAAACGATGATCTCAGGTTGGAAGTGAAGGATCGATAGACTTGGTATCCTCAATATTAAGGGGTCGTCTTGGGTAACTTGGTGTTTGTCATACCCTAATTTTTTTATTTTTTTTACTTTTAGTAAATTAATATAGTGGAAACCTACTGAACTGGTCAACAGGTTACCCAATTAAATATCGACATGTGTCATTTAAAAAAATAAAATTTACCATATTAACAACACACTCTTTCTTGATATGTAACATTGTTAAAAATCATGTAACAAGTATTGTCAAAATAATAAATTACACATAGTTGAACTACAATTACGACTTATGACAACAGTTGTTGTGGTTATTGTAATTAAGTGGTCAAAGATGTAAATATCATATTTGGACAGCTTTTATCAAATTTAGAACCTTGATTATCAAATGGAGAAGCTCATTACAATACTGAGTTATTACATATCTTTTGGTCTAATTTTAATTTTACCATTTTCACAACACAAATGTTGTAGGAATTGTAAAATGATTGGTAATCTTGTAAATGGTATAGTTTTTGAAGTAATTACTACAATCAGAACAAAAGTTACCGCTTTTACACCAATAGTTGCGAGTTATGGTAAAATATGTAGTCATTGAGTAATTATTCCATTAATGATAAAAATATAAAGATTTACCACTTTGACAACAAATTTGTTGTTGCACTTGTTAAATTGTCCATAAATTAGTACATTAGTTTAGGTTGAGTAATTACTATAAATAGGACAAAAGTTACCGCTTTTACATCAATTGTTGTGATTGTGGTAAAATGTGTAGTCATTGTAGTAATAATTTCATTAATGATAAAAACATAAAGATTTACCACTCTGACAACAAATTTGTTGTCATACTTGTTAAATTGTCTATAAATTAGTACATTAGTTTAGGTGGAGTAATTACTACAAATAGAACAAAAGTTACCGCTTTTACATCAAGTGTTGTGGGTTGTGATAAAATGTGTAGTCATTGTAGTAATAATTTCACTAACGATAAAAACATAAAGATTCATACATGTTATATTTTATATAATATTTACCACTTTGAGGACTCATGTAACCACTTTGAGGACACATGTGGTAATTAGAAAAAAATTCCGCATTAAAGTAAATAAGGTCTTCGTTAGAGAAAAGTAGGTTCTCATTTGAGTAATTAAGTCCTAAAAGTGGTAATTGTAATAGGTTCTCATTAGAGTAAAGTAGATTCTCATTTGAGTAAATAAGTCCTAAAGTAGGTTCTCATTTGACTACATTTAAAACAAATATTTATTTTTACACTAATTGTTGTCATTGTCATAAAATGCATGTAAAAAGAATTATATTTGGTTAAGGAAACTACTAATGATATAATTAATTGGTAATAAAGATTACTTAACTAATACTAATTTTGCGAACTTAGGTTAGAAGGTTTTTGTTTTTAATAAGGAAAAAATGTAATTTTCAATTGTGCAATTGTCCATTAATAACAAGCATTAATCAAGCATTAATTCACTAATAATAAAATTAATTAGTAATATAGACTATTTAACTAAAAGTAATTCGGTGAACCCAGGATGGAAGGTTCTTTTAATTTTTTTTGAAAAAGGAAAAATCATAATTGTGAATTGTCAAGTGATAATCAAACATTAATTGGCTTTATTGTTTTCACTATCTTTATTGTTTTCAATTCAATTAGTAGTTTGTGTTACCAAAAAAATTAGAAAGGCTAAGGGCTAAACAAGTTACCAATTTGTTAAATATTTTGAACCATTGGATATATTACTAATCCAATGGTTCAAAATATTTAACAAAATGAGGGTATGACAAACACCAAGGTATCCAAGAATTCTCCCAATATTAATACACCCAACAGAGGATTAACCTTTCTTCAAAGAGTAAATATTTTGAGCTAGAGATAAACTATCACTCTCAACAAAAATTTAGGAGTAGCCAAGCTGCTAGTGAAACCATACGGTAGTGAAAGTCATTGCTCCGACTAGTTTTGTTCTTATTTTGGGGAGAGATAGGAGTCGAGAGACGGGAATTGTGAAACTTTTTATTAATTATGTAGGTAAGAGCTTTTTAATGTTTTAGGTTTGTTCCCACTAGTTTTAATTGAATAATATAATCCTTGCATTGTGGTAAGCAAACATAAACCAGTACGTACCAACTTTTACCAAGATAACTTCCTCCGCAACCAGAAAAGCATATATATAATTTGACATATTTAAATAAGGTACTTGCGTAAAAGAGTATTTTCTGAAATAGACGTTTCTGTCTTGCAAGTTGCTCAACATGCACAACCTGTATTTGCAACCTAATTTGGGATCGATGTTAATTCCCACTAGCAACTGAAATGTGGAGAAATATGGATGCTATAATATATACCACCCATTATAAAGACAATTCCTTGCCACAAATGCAATGATGTTTGTGGAGTAATACTAGGATGGCCAGCCAGATAGAGATGTAGATATTGTATATCAATTTGATCTCATAAAGAAGATAAGGAAAGCTGAGATCAGAAGTGGCTTAAAGCACTAGCTCGAATACCCAAAAGCCATTTGCCAAAAAAAAAAAAAAAAGGAATACCCAAGAGCCAAATTAAAGAAGAGAGTCCATAAACTAGATGAATAAAAAGAAGTATACAAGATAGCTACAAGAAAACCGGATAAAAGAAATGCTGCATTTCATGGCCTTATGTGTACCACTTATATATAATCAGGCAGAGATGGGATTGGCACTTTTGTCCTCACATGATATCTATAATTTCTCTGTGTCATATATATGTTTGAATGTTTCTACGTTGAAGACATTATGTATGTCTACAATACATGAATTAATTAAATTATGGAAAATCAATAATTGGGTTTTTAACTTCAATTTTGTTTCCTCTTTTAAGAGAAAATGGTGGTTAGCTAGGCAAGGGTTATATATAGAGCAATTGACTACGAAAATGACAATTCTTGACATTTTGTGAACAGTATCTGACCAGCCAACTTTAATAGTAGAAATACAAGGCATGCAAAAAGCAGTGAATAGTCTTGACCGGTCAAGCTCAACGGGTGGACTTGCTCTGATGAGATGTTGGGGGAAGTGGGAAACTGGTAGATGGTATTGCAGAGTCAGTAAGGCACTGCTCCAAATTTTCCTCATGGGAGATGAAGACAGAGACAATAATAGCTGGATTTTGTTTCTTCAATAACAATTTGGGCCCCCTCACACTCCATCCAAGGCCCCTCTTCTGTAGATACTTCTACTAATTTTTGTCGTCATCATCGACGTCATCGCTCTCTCTCTCTCTCTCTCTGTGTTTTTTGTGTGAAGGGTTTTGATCGATCTGATATTTTGATGAACTAATGGGGTTTTGTTTACTTTTCAAGTAACATGGTCTGTGATTGCTTCAAGATATTATAGCAAGTGTGTGCCGAGTCGAAGGTTTGGACGACAGTGACTTATGATGGAGTATTTTAACTTGAAGCCCTTCACGATATTAATAAAGAAAAATTAAGAAGCTTCCGAGTACAGAAAAGAATATAAACTAAACCTGATGCATGCATAAAAAAGATTTGCATGCTTGAAAATGTTTCCAAGCAGTCTATAATAACAGAGAATTAAAGATAAGGCAATTAATAACATATGATCTAGTAGTCTGGTGTCATGTTCATGTGTTCGAATCTAGCAAGTTGGTGATATTGAAACAAGGTGGATCTTCAATCAACTAACCTCCACTTTTGTATGTACAAGTAATAACATTTAGGTTTTTATTCCAGATTTAGAGTTCAATACTTAAAATTTTCGTCGGAAGAATAGATAAATTAAACTTATAATCAACCCTAGATTAGCCCTAAATGAATTCTATGAACCCTAAACTCTAATTGTTTGCCATAAAAGTACATAATCTCAACACAGAAATAAATGTGAAATAGAATCATATTTTTCAAGTACTTGATTTACATGGTATAAGATGCTAATTTTCCTTTTTTAGGCAGTGCAAGGAGTTGCCTAATATGGAATAGACCAGGCCGAAAGGTAAGGCAGAAATCCCTTTTGCCCACAGCTCATGAACAACCGACAACTCCATTATATATTCTCTCTCTTCCTCTCTCAATCAACAAGAACAACACATATACACAAAAATAAGTGTTTTCATTCTATAGTACAATGTTTAATACAACAGGAAACCAAAAAAGAAAACTAGAATATAAATTAGAGAGAAATAAAAAAGAAGATTCTCTTGATGATCAATCTACAATAGATTTGGGACTTGGAACTCTTAACAAATAAATTTTCACATTAGTTCCTCAAATAGCTAGGGATGATAGCAAAAATGGTGGAATTAGGGGTAGCAGCAGCAGCTCAGATAATTAGAGGGTCCGTTTCAAGTGGCACTGCAGATGACTTCAGAAGCTCATCCTCATTATCATCATCTTTGACGCATAAAATCTCTTTAATATTATCATTAACCTGCTTCTTGGGTGGTGATGTTATTGGTAATGTCGGATTAGCAGTAGCAGTTGAAGTGCCAGAATTAGTTTGGGCGGTGAGCTCACTTGCTCTTTTCACTTGAACCATCCAATCTGTTGTGCACAGAACATAGAGCATGAGCAAGGCGCAGGAGCCTTGAGCCGCAAGCAAACCCAACCAGAGCCCGGCAAACCCCATTTTGACGACGAACCCCATAAGCATGGCAACAGGCATGCCCACCAAGTAAAAGGACCCCAAATTGATGTTGGCTCCAACTGTGGGTCTTGCGCTTCCCCTTAGAACGCCGCAGCCGGTGGTCTGTGGGCAGTTTCCAAGCTCGCAGAGCCCGGCTATCGGCAATGCAATGGCGGTGAGCTCGAGGATTTCCGCGTCGTTTGTGAAGAATCTTCCCCATTGGTGTCTCATCAAGGTTGTGAACAACATGGCCAGTAGGCCTAATGCGAAAGCACAAGCAAGGGAGACGATCATCGAGATTCGGGCTTTGGCAGGTCTATTGGCCCCTAATTCATTGCCAATTCTTGTGGAGACTCCAAGGCTTAGTGATGATGGGAACACATAGACAAGAGAAGTGGTTTGGATTAGTATTCCCATTGAAGCAATTGTTGCTTTGGGGTTGGTCAATAGTCCACACAGCATTATCATGAACTCATACCACCACCATTCCAAGCAGACAGAGATACAAGTTGGGATTGCAAGAGCAAGCAGAGACGACCATCCCCGGAGGCAATCGGAGCTCGGAGAAACCCAGGAGTCCTTGTAAACATTTGAGAAATAAGTGAAGGAGAACAACAGAACGAAGAGGTTCAGATTAGTCCACACCATGGCTATGGCAACTCCGGAAACACCCATGTCCAACTTAACCACGAGGAGGAAATTCAAAGGCACATGAAGGAGAACAGAGATGGCAGAGCAATATGTGAGTGGTAATGTGATGCTTTGAGTTCTCAAGTAGATTCTGAGAGGGTGAAGAAGCGAGAGAAAGAAGAGGTCAGGAATCGAGAAGAGAATGAAAGTGTGGGCAACTGAGGAAATCTCCTCATCTTGGCCACACCAAAGGAGGATTCTCTTCATGTTGAACCACATGAAGGAAATGGGGATGGACGTTGAGAGTAGGAGAAGAACTGTTCTCTGAAGTGTAAGGCCTAGAAGTTTCCATTGTTTGGCGCCATAAGCTTGTCCGCAAATGGGTTCCATCCCCATGGCGAGTCCAGATATTACAGAGTAGCCGGTGATGTTGGCGAAACCGATTGAGAGAGAGCCTCCGGCGAGCTCAAGCTCACCGAGGTAGCCGAGGAAAAGCATGGAGATCATGGCTCTGGAATACAGAAGGAGACCAGTGATGGTTGTTGGACCAGAGATTTTCCCTATGGCTTTGATTTCTTGTAAAGCCTGAAATTCAAATGAAAAAGCCATTAGAACATGTTAAGAATACAGATTAATGGGTTTTTGTTTATATGTGAAATGATTTATTTATTTATTTTTCGCGTACCTCGGAGATAGTTGGCCATCTATGGAGTTCTTGATCCTGATCAACAACTTCATCATGGGTTTGGATTTTGTTGGGGTTCATTTTGTTGGGGTTCATGAAATGGGTTTTGAATGAGGAAGGAGAAGAGGGATTGGGGTTACACATGGCTTTTGTCTTGCTAAGTTAACAAGTTTTGGATAAAAGAATGATATGAGGCAGAAGGAAGTGAGATTATGAATGGCAAGTGCTCTGTTTTCGTTTGGGTTTCTTGTGACTTGTGTGTGGTTTTGTTTGTTTTGGAGGATTTGAATGTGAGAAAGGGTAGGGTGAGGAGGGTTTTATATATACAGGGAGGGAATGAGGCCCCACTCAATAGGAACGTGTCAATATATCCAAGAGAACACTCAATAGGAAAGAGAACACTCAATAGGAAAAATGTCCTCCAAAAATGCTCTGGAGGATGAAGAATGAAGGATTCACACCAAAAAGATAAGCATTTTTCTATTTGGTGAATGAAGGATGCACGAAAATGTCTTTGATGAAACTTTTTGAGTAAGTGATGATTTAGGGTATCAAAAATATTTAGAAAGGAATTGATCATTGTGAGGTTGGAGGGACCTGCTTTGCACTTATTTAATTTCAAGCCTTTCTTAATCACTTTCCCAAAATATTAGGTTTGTTTTTTTTCGACAAAAAATATTTTGTTAGTTAGTCATCTCATTTTTTAATCTCGTTGTACAAAAAGTTCAAAGTTATTTTGGGTGGAGGAACTTAAAGAAAGGGCAAAAGATTCATAGAATTGAAATCCAGAGAGCTATGTTGATATTAGTTTTTAACCGTCTTAAACCGAATGGTATTTGTTCTAATGATCATTGTGGCCCATTTTGGCACTTCCTCAATAGTGGGATTTGTTACCGCCATAAACCATACGGTAAATAAATATATTATAAGTACCAACTTTTTGCTTAAGAGGATAATCTTGTTAAACCCTATCCATGAAGAAAAAGTAAAACAAGTTTATCTTGGAATTGCAAAGTGGAAGAAAATGATCAAGAAATTAGGGGTTTGGCTGTGCTTGTTTGAGAAATGACAAGTGCCTAAGTTGGTGTATTACAATGGGTGTAACAAGTGCTATAGGAGTGCCAACAAACGTTGTGGTCAGGAAACATGTTTGCATGTTTTGTGTTTTACCTTTGCGGCCATGCATGTTCCATATTCCTACTACAGACCCCATGTAGCTAAAACCCTACTATGAGAAAGCAAATTATGGTTCATTTGAGAGGTACCAAACTTGTGTCGAAACTGTTCCAACTCTCGTATGTGCTGGCTTCCATGGAAGCTAGAACGAAAAGGAGTGGCTTCTGAGGTACAATTGATTACAATATCTGTTATGCAATTTGAGATCAGATTTGTTTGTTAAGATCCTAACCACACCGAAAAATCAATTTATTAACAAGCAAAAGTACGAGTAGTCATTCTCTAGTGTAGGCCCTAAACTTTGAAGGGGATGGGATGTTCCTTAAACTTTTTTCGTGCACCAAATTAGGCAGATGGATGAGCTTGCTGGTTTCGGACGTAACAAGACGAGACTCGAAAGGAGCTAAAGATGCATCTATCAATCTCCTACCATTGGAGCATCCAAATGCTACGTAGCTAATTCACTTTGGTCTGAAGTTAGGAAGAAATGGGTGCAAGTTGAACACAAGAACTTTCCCGGAGATCAATCATCACCCATCATAGTGCTACTCTTGCCTAATTAAGCTTAATGCATGAGCTACGGAAATCTGACGGGATTGTGAACCCTACCTTAACTAGCTAATTATCAAGTAACTACGGCTTTGGCTTTGGTCTCAGGTAAGGATCATCTTCCAGTGAGGAACATGTATATATCAAAATCTAATGGGGATCTTCTGAAAGGAAAAAGAAAGGGGTGTTTATCTTCTTCATACGTATGGGTATGTGGAGGAAGGTAAGAGTTGTGTCATTGAACGGGACCACTGGTAATGGGTTCAATGGAGACGATGATGATGATGATGATATGATGCAGTAGTAGGTTGGCTGTGTATGGAGAAGAGAGGCAGATGGGAGAAAGGGAACACTGAGAGACAATTACAATTACGTGCTTCACTTGCAACAATTTAATTTGTAACCCTTTTCTCACAACACAAATTGCACTGTCTCTCACTGTGGGAGAAATAGAGCCACCTTTGGCTGTTTCTCTGTTTCTGTTTTTCCTGCTGCTTCTGTTTTTTAGTTGCAGAGACAGACTCAGACTCTGCCTCTGCCTCTCTGCCTGCCATCACCTAGCCCAAAACAAGCAGTGGAGCAGTGAAAGCAGAAGAAGCAAGTTAATCATTTCTCCTACCTCCATTTAATTCTCACAAACAAAACAATCAACTGATTTACAGAAAAACTTCAAGGTTCAAAGAACCAGTTCTTCCTAATTTGTTTCCTAGTATGAGGGAGATGTTCTACTATTGCTCGAGAGTCTCCTTCTCATGTGCAAACCAACTGATCGCCCACTCTCAAGTTTATCAGTTTGATCGGATACAACGGACGGTTAGGATCCGGCTCCTTTAAAGTGAGGAGGGTGGGAATTTACTACAATTTCATAAAATCTGGATTTTCTGTCTAATCTAAAGGTTTTGATAAGTGACATATCACTCTTCCACCATTTTTTTATTTTTGGTCTAAACCATAGTTAACCTTGCTGTTAACTCTAGAAAAAAAAAATTAGGGATTTGGTGTGGAGTTGCTGCGTTTGCTCTCTTTGTGCTTCCATGATGACAACTCATTCATGGTTGCAGAGACGAAAAAAAAAAACTGATTTGCATTGCATAATACCAACAAATATGCAAAGTGAATTGGAAACATAACCTTGGAACTAACTCTTGCATTTGTATTAATTGGAAAATTCATCTAGGGGCAATACTATGTACATTGAGAAAACCTCAAATTGACTAAGAATGAGTTCATAATTCCATGATTAATACAAGTTGAGTGCACTTCCTCCTATCTTCTGATAGAAATTCCCAATGCTACTCATTTTCTCAAATTGAAAATGCATTTTCTCATTTTAATTCTAGCATTCAAGATTGAAACTTGAGAAAGCATTGGGAATTTCTATCGTAAGATAACAGGAAGTGCACTCAACTTGTATTAGTCATGGAATTACGAACTCATTCTTGGTCAATTTGAGGTTTTCCCAATGTACGTGGTAATGCTTCTTGATGAATTTTTCAATTAACACAAATGCAAGAGTTAGTTCCAAAGTTATGTTTCCAATTCACTGTGCATATTTGTTGCTGCTATGCAATGCAAGTCGGTTTTTTTTTTCCTTCTTCTTCTTCTCTGCAACCATGAATGAGTTGCCATGGAAGCACAGAGAGAAAGAGAGCAAACGCAGCAACTCCACACCAAATCTCTAATATTTTTTTTCCTTGAGTTAACGGTAAGGTTAACTGTGGTTTAGACCAAAAATAAAAGGATGGTAGAAGAGTGATGTGTAAATTATTTTATGAAATTGAAGTAAATTCCCACCCTCCTCACTTTAGAGTAGCGTGATCCCGATTTTTTACTTTCCTTGAAAATCATAATCCACCCATGTCAGATTTTCCATGTCTATTGACCTCGATGAGGTTCTGTACATGAGAGAGAGGGAGGAGGGTCTGTCGACCAAACTCATTGGTTTCCCAACTTCATATACACACACAAAACCAATCATAGAGATTTGATTTTAGGCTATTGTTTTTGTTGTCATATTCCACTGTCGCATTTCCAATTTTTATGCAAGTTTGATCATTCACGGGTCACTTATTCATGCACGAATAGTAATTTACACAGATGGTTTTTCCAAAATAAAGAACCCAGCTCGAATTTGGCATCAAAAATGGGACAGTGGGACTCACCCAGAATGTAAATTCCACAAGTTTTGTAGCATTAAAAACTGACAAGTTCGAGAATCACATGTCAACAAAGCAGAGAAATCAATTTTGCACCCAAGTTGTGGAGGTAGTGGGGTTACAGTAACACCCAGAATTTTCATTGGCATCATCACAAGGAAATAAGATATGCAGTACCAACGCAAGTTTTGGGAACAGGATTTTCAATGACAAGACCTTGTTGGAATTTGAGATTAATAGAAGGGATTGATTATATTCCTCCTTACAAATAAAAAGAACAAATTCACAAATTCCTCCCATCCCTCTCATCAAGCTTTTCCCAACCTTTCCAGAAAAAGGCTGATGCTTAATCTCTTGGAACAATTTACTTTAGCAGAAATGCCATAATCTCTCTGCTGGAAAAGCCTCGCTGGTTCCATCTGTGTACTTTGTATTCAGATAAGTAAGGCCAATAAAACTAAACATGCTATTCTGGAAAGGGAATGTTCTTCTTTTCTCCCTCCATCTGTGATTAGAACATTCATGCCTATACGAACGGTACAGAAGATACAGAATTTTTTTCTTTTTCTTTAATACTTCTCAGATGCTCCGAGCAAACAGTGCATGAGAGCATCAAAAAGCACACAGGGTTTCATAGATACTAATAAGAGCAATGAACGCAAGAACTTATTCCAAAGGTCTGGATAGAGACAAGAAAGGAAGATTAAAATGAATTAACAGTATCGATAATCTACAATAAAGAAAACAGTATCGATAATCTACAATAAAGAAACAAAAAGAAATGGAAGAGAATAAATAGAAAGGTATCACAAAAATGACCCCAACTTTCAAAACAGCAAATCACAGAATAAAACGGATGTCTCCATCAAGGTTTCAATCAGTACATTTCACATATTCACTGTTGGCCACCAAGCACATTTCACCACATACATGCTACAAATTCATGCACAAAACGCATGAGATTCCAATACCTCATAAGTAAACCACCAACTCACAATCAACTTTGCCTAAAATGAAAATGATCTTTTCAGGAGGACAAATTCCCAATTCCCAAAAAGCAGAAACATATCCTGGTTGGTAGGGAACTACTCTTCAAGTAATTTCTGAATCCTACAGCTGAGGCTTTACCGAATTTTCCGTAGCAATTTGCCACAATCCAGCAAACGGGATTGATGTTCATTGAAGAAATTCTCCACTAATTGTAGATAACTTGTCTAACCAGGAACTTAGTGATGGCCATTACATCAGTCTATCTGCGTATCCACATCGACATAGTTGCGTAGCCAGTGTTTCTGAAAAAATCATCGCTTTTATGACTAACTTGTTCCATCACACTTCTAAAAACCTCCATCACACTTCTGAAAACGGTAGCACCACCCATTGTGAAATTGAGACATGATGCCTAATTGAGATTATGATTCCAACATAAGGATTTCATAAGCGTCCACCACGTGACGATCCTTATTTAAAAATATTGTAGAAATTGAGAAGCATAATTTGCTGAATGGAAGCAGTTCACACAGATATTCAGCTCAACTTTGACATAATCGCTGCCAGGCCTTTCATTTATTGGAGTATCTTAAACGGAAAAAGGGAAAGCGAAATTTTTCCAGAACTAAAGAAACCTCAAGTAAATGACTGTATTGATCAATATCTAGCAAGTAACAAAAGATATTTACAAATTCTCACTACCTATTGAGGTTTTGTATCTTCTGTGTGACAGAAAAGTCGTATAAAAAGTAGATACAACAAAATACCTCATGTGAAAGATCTAGGCTTCTGAGGAATAGAACGTGGAATAGCCAAGATGGCCACCAGCCCACTTGCTAAGGCTGCACCTGCTGCAACCGCAAAGGCTGGAGAGTTTCCACCACCAAATAGCTGATCCCATGGTCCACTTCCCAGGGATACCAGTACCTGTTCCCAAAAACCAAACTAATATTCATAACCAAAATTGGTCTATAAGAAAAGGATATAATTGTAACTTATTAGATTCATAAACCAAAAAACTTGTCATTCTCTAAGAAGTGCATGGGAGTTCAATCGGGTATACTGGCTTAATAATATATTACCCAATATGGATAGATGGTTATGGGTTATTGATTGAATAGCACAAAATAAATTCTACTTTAAGAATGCACTTCAGCTCAGGCCTTAATGTTTGCACAAACCATCACATCTTTGGATGCAAAGCTTGAAACTGATATCTCATGCACAAACCACGATGGTGACACAAAGGTTTTTTTTCTTCTTATTTTTTTCTCTTTTTCCGTTAAAAAATAAAGGTGCAGAGCTTGAAACTGATATTTTGTGCACATATTCAACAATAAAAGTGGAGTATCATTCTGTGTTATAAGGCTTGAGCTTATATATTCATTGTTGAACAAACAGAAGAAGGAAACAGGGTAAGAGATGCAAAATCATACAGGCTCATATGTACATATATATTCATGCAACCACTTTCTGAATACCTTGTGATACCAATTTAAAGCATTTGGTGAACCAAAACAGATTTAAGAGCATGGATGTATGATATTTAAATGACTACAAACTTTAAACTTTAAACTAAACTTTTCAAATAAATTGTTCTCCCACCATCTGCTAGGTATCATTTTGAAATAATTAAGTGATTTATGGAAAAAACAGCACATTGCAAAATAATGTATGCGACAGAATGAAAATGTATCAAAATGCATAATATAAATCGTATTTTGCAAATGCGACTTAATATGTTGGGCATTTAAAGAAGCTGCAAGGGGCAAATGGAGTAGAAAGAAAAGGACATACAGATCTGTGTATAGTTTGTAGATGCACTAGATCTTCCACAAACACACAAACAAAAAAAATATAATAAATAAATAAAAAAGAACAGTAAATCTTACTAGTTATGCAAGTCCAGCCAGGTCTACAACTCTAAATTTTGAAAATGCTTATAATCCTCCAATGTAAATATCTTTAGCTCCATATTTCAGTTCCTATAACTCTAAACTGATATTTCGTGCACATATTCAACTATAATGTGTTTCCTGATCATATCTTTTCTGAACACACAAATGCACATTCATTGCTAGATGGAAATAAAGCAGCCATACCTGTGGTATTACAATTGCCAGATTCAGTACACCCATTGATAAGCCTGCAACAACCAAGTATCAGCATAAGAACTCCTACAACTAAGACTCCAATCAACACTTTGAAACCCAATTACTTCCATTGAAAAAATGCCCACCTTGGCCAAGTCCCAAAGACTCAATACGTGAAGAAATCAAGGCATATGGGACACTGTACGTGATCTGCAAAAATTTAAAGTAGATCATAAACTGAGTTCTTAGACAAAAATAGTCATTCTGCAGTGAAAAGGCTTCTCCAATATCCACAGATGACGTTGAATGGACTATAGATCACTTTTACAGGTAAATCCCAACTTGATACCCAAGGCATATTATGAATGCTAACAAATAGAACATTATGCCTTCTTATTTTAACTAGTCTCAACAGTACTAATGTAAAATATGAAATTGCTTATGTCTGGTACAATGTAAGCAGCTTTAACCCTGGTCTGCACTCTACGGACTGTTAATTTGAAGTATTCTATTTCCCATTAGTTATTTTATACTAGCAAAGCAAATTGATAATCTCCTCTTTAAGATTTTCCTACATCCTTCTTATTTCTCTCCCATATAATTAACCCTATATGCCTCTTAGCCTGAATCAAATACTGCCCAATAGAAAATTCAATGAGAGAACAGAACTTACCGCCAATGGAATTCCAAGAATTGCAAAAACAACCAGTGAAGCAATCACAATCCCAGGTGGAGGTGAATCATGGCCAATACTCTTGTTCACAAATGTAATAACAAGCATTGCAAGAAAGGAAAGAGCCATGATAAAGTTTGAAATCCCCCACACAAAACCAGACCCCCATTTCCTGCAAAGCTTCTCCATAAGCACCGAAGTTATACCAAGCATAATCGAGTTCAACATCAAACCAAGAGCTCCCATTCTAACCCCATTACTGTAATTTGTCCCTTCATTTGGCTTGCCACCATAAATTTCTCGACCCATCCAATCAGTATCAAAGAGAAGAAATGGAAACCACCCAATCCAGTTTAAACCAGTTACAAGTAGGATTATCCATATAGATGCTGAGAAATATCTAAAAGTCCCAAACAGCTCCCAGAGGAAAGCTTCTTCAGCTTGGCTGGATTGCCCTGGCCCTTCCTCAGCAAAGGGGGTGCTTCTGTCGCTTGAACCCAGAGGTAATTCCTGAGCTGCTGATATGCTTAAATATGTTGTAAGTGCAATGAATGCTATGTCAATAATGAACGCAGACTTGAGATTTGCACAGTTAACATCGCACGCGGAGGTAAGTGTAAATGGGAAAACCTTGAACCAGTAACTGAATGCTCCAGTTGCATAGCCAAGAATATTGCCAACCGCCATAAACAGAGAGAAATAAGCATTTGCGACTCGAGTTCTTCGATGGTCCTTTCCTAACAAGAGAGAAATTATGAAAAAAGATAAGTGCTATTGGTTGTTTATTTTTAAAGTTTGTTCTTTTCGTTGCATTTTGGTGTTTGATAGATAACATACAAGTTTATAGGTTACTGATTCAATAACCTGTTGAGATCTCATAACTGTGGGATTCACAAAGAGACCAAGTATCTATAATCTCTCTCCATGAATCCATCCTGTTTAATCAATAATGTGTGTTCTACACTTCTACAATGAGGGAGAAAAGGTAACTTATTGCAAGCATTAACTACCAACTCCTATCTTTACAGTCCTTGGAACCACTATTATAAATCCTAAATGAACAGGCATCTCAAGTATTGAACCCCTAATTTATCAAGGCTCATAGCCACCCTGGGGACACAAAAGGGAAATTTTAGTTAGCAATAATAGGAAGATTTTTGGAGTTGAATACAGTGATGCATAATTCCAACGGTATCAACAAGACAAAATTTAGAAAAATGACTGGCAGCTCTATTATGGATAATGGATTGCATTGGTGTTATTTGTGGCTCTGTTTATTTCCTTCAACTGACTTCACATTAAACATGCTTTTCACAAACTCATAATAACTCTTGGATTCATGAGAAGAAAAGACATTTCAGTTGTTATGGAAACAAATTTTGTAATAGATTTGCATATTTTCAACAACAATAACCCTCACTTATGTCTAAAATAACCCAAAACTGCAAAATTAGAATTTTTTTGTCAAGCAATAAGTCATTGGCAACAAAAATATAAAAATTAGTTATTGTTCGTAAAGGGATAATTTACTGTGAGCACTGAACACACTGGCAAATACCTACCATTGGTTGACAACCGTTACATACAAAAGTCTCCAGCGAAAACAACACCAGCTACTCAAACAATCAAACCCAAAGAGAAGCATAACCCTATCACAATTAAGCCTTTCATTGATACCACTAGCAAGACATTATCATGCATGCAAGATTAAAGCACGGCAGTCTCATGTTACGGTATCCCTCCGCACCAGTTCAACACCTGATGCACCAGCAATTCCTCAACTACTGTCATGGTAAAGTGACTAGTGACTACCAAAGTGGTGACTATCCCCATAAGGTGCTCATAGACAAAGGTGGACCTACAGGTGCTCACTTGTACCCGTTCCCAGACTCGGTGAGCTACATTTATCTTACTCACTGGCATCCTCATGCCATGATGTTACTCAAGCAATTAATTCCTATTTTTGGGCATATATTAACACAGAACCTGTTTATTTGTGTACAGCTCAGTAATCAGAATTGAGAGATGAATATATACTTATCAATTATTATTGAGATAACTTTAATTATAGTGTATATATTAGACAAAACAGAAACTTTAATTACATGATGCATTTTCAGCTGCATCTTATTCAAACAGAAAATATTAACAGATACCTAAAGGCCATAAATAGTATAAAACCTACAACAATAACAAAATTTCTTCAAAACAGTAAAACACAAGCAAAAACAAACAATTTAATTATTCAAAAAAAAAAAAAAAACAAACAATTTAATTGCAAAAATTTAAATCTTCATTGCCTAAAATTAGAAAAATGAGAAAAATAAAATAACTCAAAATTCAAGGTCATGATTTTAGGTGATGAAGCTAAAGAACAAAATGCAAAAGTGGGCATACCAGTGAGATCAGCAAGCAGAGCTCTACAAGGACCCTGGGTCATATTATTGGCCACGTCCAGAATCCAAAACCCGAACACAAAAACTCCGATGGCTCTGGGCCTCACGCTGCCGCGGTCTCCGAGCAACCACCCGATATCGGCGGAGTAACCGATGATCAGAACGGACACGGCGATGCTCACCGCCCCGGCGACGATGAACGGCCTCCGGCGGCCAAATCGACTGGTGCATCGGTCGCTCATGTGTCCGACCATGGGCTGGACTATAAGACCCGACAACGGCCCACATAGCCATATGACGCTGGCCCAAGCGTGAGGGATTCCGAGCTCTTGGACATAGGGAGTCAACAGAGAGAGCTGTAGAGCCCAGCCGAACTGGATTCCGCAAGCGACCGACGCCACTCGGAGCAATGAACGGAGCGAAGGCCTGGCCGGAGGCCGAGCCGGCGGCGGTCTGGTGGTCCTCCCTCGGTGGTGGTGGTGGTGGTGGTGGCGCTCCGGGTCCGCTTCTGGCGTCGGCATAACGGCGGCCCCCCCCCCTTTCTCTCTCTAGAAACTCAGAGTCTCTCTCTCTAGAATTATTCTCTGGGAATTGAAGAAGAAGAAGAAGAAGAAGAAGAAGAATGTGAGGGTGGGAAAGGTTGCGGTTTCATTGGGCCGCGGTGTCGTCAGCTATGAAGTCACTGTGGGAGAGAGAGGAGAGGTGAAGTGAAGTTGGGGAATTGCCCCTGGGATTGGGGGTTAATTACGGAAAAGGGAAGAAAAAGCGGGAAGGGTAGTGGACCTTAATGATTGAACTTAAGTGGCAAATGATGATTGGAAGTGGGGGCAAAATGTCGGTTTGGATGGTCTGCTGCGTTGTTTTTTTTTTTCTTTCTTAGGGTAGTGGCCTTTTTTTGGTTTTTTTGGGTAAGTGGCCTGAAATTTTGCACCGAAAGGCTCAGAATGTATTAGACGATAGTGTTTGTTGGAGCTAGACGACACAAATTGTACACTGTTGATGGTCTCACCTGTCACCTCCTGGAAAAAAAAAAGAATCTGTTCCTGCACAACTTGCGCAGCACAAGTCGATATTAATTCAAGATATTGTGTGCAAATTTTCTTTTATTTGCATAAATTTTACTTTATAATTGTAACCATTCATTTTTTTAAATCTACATTTAATTCGAAATTTCTAGGCCAAGAGTCTAAATTAATTGGAAATATTGTGTCCAATTTTTCTTTTATTTGTATAAATTTTACCGTATAATTGGAACCGTCCATTTTTTAAATATACTTTTAAAAAAACCTTATCAAAAGCAAAGTTTCCAAATGGGAAATTATCAGTTCATATATTTATATCGAATAATAGGCAAATTTGTTGAAAATTAACACTTTTATGATCAACCGTCCATCTGTTTGATATAATTTCATGAATAATCGATTTTTATTTATGAATATTGTTTTTAAAAATTAATTTAAAATCAAAATATTCATATTATGAAACTGTAGTGTCGTAGTAAACGGCTGGGCATAGCTCAATTGGAAATTGAAGGGAATGCTCTTAGCATTATTAATTAATTATCTTACGCTGGTGATATTTTAGTGAGTTGTCTTGAAGGGAGTCTTTCTTTCTTTTTTAGTTTCTTTTTTAATTAACGGAATCTATTTGTTGCTGCGGGAGGTTGAAATAATAATTTAGAAACATGTGTGCAAAAAAGCTAACCAAATAGAATAGCTCATGGTCTAGCAAGAAAGGCATTAAAGATGATCCAATTTATGTACCGTAATGCAGTTGTCCTCCTTGGCTATATGATATAATATATGCGGTAAGCAACTTAGTTGCGTTGGATGTTGATCTTCTTTTAGAGATAGTGTTGGCCTGCATTGTACTCTATTGATTGAGTTTAATAAAATTTCCTTGAATCAAACAAAATTAAACTATAATGTCGTACATACATAAATGTAAAAAAAAGTTAAAAACACATGTCTAAACTAACTAAACAAGTCTTCCCTGTTTGAATTTAATAAACTATAAATTAATAACAAATACTTGTCCTAGGGACAAGTTTTGTGTGAGGTGTTACAATATGTATAAATAAAATATGCCCCGGATTTGCTTTGTTTAGTTGTCGTTTGTGAGATGCTTAAAATAAAGGTGCATTATTAGACAGAGGGGGAGGCTAGGGGGTCACTGTCCTTGGCTGGCCTCCTAGGACTAGGAAAGCAACATAAGGTAATAATTTTAGATACCTTTCAATGATCTCTCAAGATATTATGAATATAGGAATTTGGACCGTTTTATTCATGTGAATTGTGAATTGTGAATTGTGAATTGTGAATTGTGATTTGTGATTTGTGAGGGTGAAAGGCCCCGCAACATTCACGTGTTTTTTTATTTCTTATTGTACTCCAACTTTTATGTGAGAATCACACATACTTTTCTTTTTCTTTTCTTTTTCGGTCAAAACGAGTGGTATATGCTAGAAGTTTTATTTGTATTTTATATATATTAAATAAAAATTTATTGTGACAGCCTTGTGTAGTCACAATTTACATAAAAAAGAATTCTTTATTTTTCATTGTTTATATCCTAAGGTTTATTAATTGGCTACAGTTTACATCAAATTATTCACAGACAGCCGGACTAGCCACTTTTGCGAGACTAGAGGCTCTAAACCCTAATTCAGCAGCATAATCTTTTTCTCTAGCAATGCTAATCTCTCACTGTGATCATGGCATCTGTTTATGATATGACAGTGCATTTGGCTGCTTCGTTGGCTCTAGCTGATAGTAAGAACCGGTGAACCCTTGTCATTCAAAGGGAGATGGCATGTGTCGCTCACAGTGCTATTTGGTGGAAAAACTTCTCACTACAAGAGCTCCTTCAAAGACATGTTCATGCTTGCTTGAATATTGAATGGGTTGTTCATAGTTTAAGAACATGGGAATTGTTTCCTGATTACCCTTTCTGAGGCCTCTTATCCTAGTCGGATCATCCGAGATGGTCCATGGGGGGTTTGACCATACTCTAGTGCTATTGACGTGTATGCAGTAATGTAGAGCCGGCCTTGGGCATAGGCCCAACAGGCACAAGCCTAGGGCCCCCAGTTTCAAGGGCCCCAAAAAAATATAACTTCTATTAATATATATATATATATATATATATATATAAATCTGGAATGTATTTTATTGTTTCATCGTTGTACGCTTGTAGCTCTATACGTGACTTTTGTTCTTCTCTACTGCTGAATCTCTCTCATTCTCACTTCTCAAATGAAACTTGTCCAGATAATTAAGTCTATCTTGCTCCAATACCATGCATCTTCGGCTCTTTCTCCTGTTGAGGAGGTAGAAGGAGACGAGTTCTTCTTCAGTAGGATAGAAACAGAAGCATGTTGTGAGTTCTTGATCCATTATTGAAGTCTTGTTTTATCTGATTATCTGTAGCAGGAGACGAGTTCTTTTTCAATTGGGTAGAAGGGTACGAGTTCTTCAATTTTGTATTTGGGTGATGATAATTTTATGTTAAGTTTGTGTTTGGGTGGGAGAGGTAATTAAGTCTCTCGTTCTCCTTTTAATCTCGAGGTATTTGTTTGTGCTAGTCTTAGTAGTCTGAGACTGCAAAATAATGAATTAAGCAAACAACCAACTGGACTAGTTGACTGACTCCAATTTTATAGTTGAGATTAAAGAAAATTGTTTTGATTTGCTGACTGTCAATTGAAATTGAGTTTAATATTATGATAATGGTATTGTATCATTTGTATGGCAATATTTCAATTGAAAATGGGTTTATATTGGTAGGGAGCCCCAATTTTTTTTCTTCGCCTAGAGCCCCAAAAATCTCAGGGTTGGCTCTGGTCGTATGATGGTGTTTATTCCATAACATCGGTTCTGTTGAATAGTTTGGGACTTTGGGTGAACGTTTGTGAATTTACTGTAGCCTTTCAAACTAACCCCTGCATCAGACTGGTTAGAAGCTCGTCAAGGATGCAGCGGAGTTTAGGGGGAGGAGGGAAGAATTCATATTCTAGTGGAGGTGGACTTGATGAAGCCTTTTGTTTTTTCCGACAAAGCGTCACTATGGACGAAGATATTGATATGGATCTTGAATTCTTTTTGGAAAATCTGTCTAGTCATTGCAAGATTGTGGTCTCATCACTCATATGGGTTTCCTTTGTTGGCCTTTCTCTACTGCAAAAAGCCCATGTTTCATCCCATTTTGTGCAGTGCAATGTGGATCAAGCACTGACTAGGGTTTCGCCTTCCACCTTGCCCAATTCGGGATCAACTTTAGTCTTCAAAGTTAGTATCTCATTTGTTGTGTTATCAACTGCAACATTTGGTGGCTTCTTTGTGGCGTTTCCTAAACCTCAACATCAAGTGACTATTAGAGCTATTGAAACACTTGTTGCACCAACAGTGGTACTGAATGGTCTACGATAGCAGAGGGATGGGGTAGTTGATCCATCGCAGAAGAAGCTGAGGTTGAGTTTGGTTTTGGTTGTGGTTGTGAGTAAATCCAACTTGGATGTGGTTGTCATGGGCTTAGTTATTATGCTAGCTGCTCTAGCTGCTTAAAGTAAACTGGGGTGCCAAGAATAAGACACCAAATGTGAAGACAGAGTCCAAGAAAGCCTTCTTGAAGAAACACAGTGGACTAGTTGACTTGATACATATTTTATGCAAGCGTACGTATCGTAGTCAAGATAGGGAAGTACGTAGTTTGCCCAAGATTATCATACCACAGGGATCAGTGGCTAACCCACAATCCTTGGGTAGTCGGAATTAGAGTCACTAAGCAAACCAAAGAAAAAAGAAAAAAAAAAAGTTACTCTAAGGCACCAAGCCTTAGCAACGCTCGGCTTTGGTTTTAACCAAAGCCTAATCAAAACTAAGAGCCAAGTGATGGATATGCACAAATGAGTCGAAATGTGTTTGGAGTTTTGAATTGGGAATCAACGAAATTAAACGCAACCGAAAAGTAAACTAAACAACTAATTAACGAACTAGAAAATTAAATTTGAATTTCAAATTAATGGGGGAACATGGGAGTGTCAGGTGATCCACACTAACTATCTTGCAAACATCGATGCCAACTTCACAAATGCATATATTTCCTATATGTGTTAAGTCCTGTATCTAGTACCGGTCAAGACTACTAAACCAATTATCATTTCGGCGTATTGATTATGCCGGTTAGGGCCACAGTCAACTCTCTAACTTAGGCATTATGCTGGTCAAGGCCGCAATATCTAAAATTAGAGGCCTAGAGAGTAAGATAATAGAGACCCAAGCAAGCTTGGCTACAATTAAGCTAGCTAATAGTCAACAGACTTAAATTTTAGATGCAACAAAACTAATAAGTTGTCAATTTATCAATCTATTCATCACAATTTTCCACAACATAATTTCAAAGATTGACAAAGCCTAGAAACATGCTTCTACGGACCAATAAATTCGGATTTAAAGCATACACAAGAAAAATTGCATTTATTTCATTTAAAACATCAATATTTATACAAGATGAGTTAGGGCTTCACAACCCTAACTCTGAATTGAACTACTCACTATCCATAGTCAAATACATCATCATAAATAGCAAATAAAATTATGGAATAGATAATAAGGAAGAAAGGGGAGAGTTAGCTTGATTACTCCTAGCTATGAGCTAGTATGAACCAAGCAATTTCTTCACTCAACTACCCAAAATAGAGTGTGGTGCTCTTAATAATGATTCCCTTGAAGCCTTGAATGAGTAATCCTTCAAATAACCAAAATAAAACTAAAGAAAATATAGAAAATGATGGGGAGGAGGAGAGGGCAGCAGCCTTCCCCAGGGTTGGTGAGTGCGGCGCTGGTAATTTGTTGCCAAAAGAAAAGGAATGGTCTCTGTGTGTGTGTGTGTGTGGCTGGTCTCAAAAGAAGAAGTGGATGAAGAATGGATGAATGTGATTAAAAGGAGATACTCCTACGGCTAGAAAAAGAGAAAAGAGTTTGGCGGGGGAGGTCACGCGAGGGCTTGGCATAACTAGCCTTGACAATTAAAGCAAAGCCAACAGACCCCCAAGGCACTAAGTGTGATGCCCCGGAAATTCGTATTTATTTTCCGAGGATTTTTCCAGAATTTAATTTAGTGATTATCAGAAGGTTTCGTGGCTCGTGGATGGAGCGGAAGTGTTTCGGACGAATTTTTATTCGGAAAGTATGGTTTTGGTCAAAAAGAACGGTATATGCTAGAAGTTTTATTTGTATTTTATATATTAAATAAAAGTTTATAGTGAAATATAAGTAAGAGGGGAGGCCTTGACATTTTGGAGGTTATGGACAAATATAAAAAGTAGCCTTGTCTAGTCATAATTTACATAATAATAATAAAAAAAATCTTTATTTGCCGTGTATATCCTAAATTTAATTAATTTGCTACAGTTTACACCAAATCATTCACAGCCTGATTAGCCACTTTTGCGAGCCAGAGGCTCTAAACCCTAATTCAGCAACCTAATCTCTTCCTCTAGCAATCCTAGTCTCTCACTGTGATCATGACATCTGTTTATGATATGGCAGTGCGCTTGGCTACTTCATTGGCTCTAGCAAATGGTAAGAAGTCAATGGACCCCTGTCCTTCAAAGGGAGATGACCTGCATCACTCACATTGCTAGTTGGTGGGAAAACTTCTCACTACGAGAGCCTTCAACAAGAGCTCCTTCAAAGACATGCTCATGCGTGCTTGGATATTGAATGGGTCATTCACAGTTTAAGAACATGGGAATTGTTTCCTGATTACCCTTTCTGAGGCCTCTTATCCTAGTCGAATCATCCAAGATAATCCTTGGGGGGGTTTGATCATACTCTAGTGCTATTGACGTCGTATGATGGTGTTTATCCCATAACATCGGTTCTGTTAAATAGTTTGAGACTTTGGGTCAACATTCGTGAATTTCCCGTAGCGTTTCAAACTAACCCCTGCATCAGACTGGTTAGAAGCTCGTCGGGTAGGTTTATCATCAAGGATGCAGTGGAGTTTAGGGGGGAGGAGGGAAGAATTCATATTCGAGTGGAGGTAAACTTGATGAAGCCTTTTGTTTTTCCGACAAATTTTCACGATGGATGAAGATATTGATATGGATCATGAATTCTTTTTGGAGAATCTGTCTGGTTGTTGCAAAGATTGTGGTCTCATCACTCATGTGGGTTTGCTTTGTTGGCCTTTCAATACTACAATAAGCCCATGTTTCGTCCCATTTTGTGCATCGCAATCTGGATCAAGCACTGGCTAGGGTTTCGCCTTCCACCTTGCCCAATTCAAGATCAACTTTAGTCTTCAAGGTTAGTATCTCATTTGTTGTGTTATCAAATGTAACATTTGGTGACTTCTTTGTGGCGGTTCCTAAACCTCAACATCAAGTGACTATTAGATCTATTGAACCACTTGTTGCACCAACGATGGCTCTAAATGGTCTACGACATAAGAGGGGTGGGGTAGTTGATCCATCGCAGAAGAAGCCGAAGTTGAGTTTGGTTTTGGTTGTGGCTGTGAGTAAATCCAACTTGGATGCGGTTGTCGTGGGCTTAGTTATTATGCCAGCTGCTCTAACTGCTTAAAATAAACTGGGGTGCCAAGAATTAGACACCAAATGTGAAGACAGAGTCCAAGAAAGCCTTCTTGAAGAAACACAGTGGGCTAGTTGACTTGATACACATTTTATGCATGCGTACGTATCGTAGTCAAGATAGGGAAGTACGTAGTTTGCCCAAGATTATCATACCACAGGGATTAGTGGCTAACCCACAATCCTTGGGTAATCGGTTAGAGTCACTATGCAAACGAAAGAAAAAAGAAAAAAAAATAATAAATAAATAAAAATGCTACTCTAAGGCACCAAGCCGTAGCAATGCTCAACTTTGATGAAAGTTTTGGTGAAAACCAAAGCCTAATCAAAACTAAGAGCCAAGTGGTGGATCTGCACAAATGAGTTGAAATGTGTAGAGAGTTTTGAATTGGTAATCAATAAAATTAAACGCAACCAAAAAGTAAACTAAACTACTAATCAACGAACTAGAAAATTAAATTTGGATTTCAAATTAATGAGAACATGGGAGTGTTAGGTGATTCACGCTAACTATCTTGCAAACATCAATGCCAACTTCACAAATGCATACATTTCCTATATGTGTTAAGTCCCGTATCTAGTACTGATCAAGGCTACTAAACTAATTATTCTTTCGGTGTATTGATTATACCGGTTAGGGCCACAATCAACTCTCTAACTTAGGCATTATACAAGTCAAGGCCGCAATATCTAAAATTAGAGGCCTAGAAAGCAAGATAATAGACACTCAAGCAAGCTTAGAGACAATTAAGCTAGTTAATAGTCACGACACTTAAATCCTAGATGCAACAAGACTAATAAGTTGTCAATTTATCAATCTATTCATCACAATTTCCCACAACATAATTTCAAAGGTTGACAAAGCCTAGAAACATGCTTTTAAGGACCAATAAATTCGGATTTGAAGCATACACAAGAGAAATTGCATTTATTTCATTTAAAACATCAACATTTATACAAGATGAGTTAGGGTTTCACAACCCTAACTGCCAAAATTGAACTACTCACTATCCATAGTCAAGTACATCATCAACAACAAATAAAATTATGGAATAGATAATAAGGAAGACAGGGGAGAGTTAGCTTGGTTACTCCTAGCTATGAGCTAGTATGAACCAAGCAATTTCTTCACCCAACTACCAAAAATAGACACTAGTACAAAAATTGAATCAGACAATGGCTAAAAACTGTCGTCTGATGCGGAGCTGGCTGTCATATATCTCGCTGACGTCTGATGAAACATGATTTAGAGAACTGTCGTCTGAAGAACTCGACATCCATGTTGACAGCATGCCGACAGGCTGTCGATAGCTTGTCGACATCATTAACTGTCGTGTGATTGTCACTCAGACGACAGACAACTTAAGAACCTGTTGTGTGATTGTGATTCAGAAGTCTTTTTTTTTTTTTATAACTGTTGTGTGACTGTTATTCACACAACTAAAATATTGATAGCATCCGTGATCTATATTACTCTCACACAATAGTTTTTATTGTATGGCTGTTATGAACATTGTGTACGTACAACAGAAAATGAAATCAAAAATCACCAAATGAACAGTAATTACCAATATATATCTAATATTTTTATAATCCACATAATTGTACTGAAATGTATTAGACAATATTGCCAAAAAGGAGTACTATGAATACATGGAAGAGAGTAAGAGGGAGAGAGAATGTGGTGCTGCCTCTACAAAAAAACCAAACTCCAAATTCTCTCTCTTCGAACTCAAACTTGTATAACTCAAGCAACTAGCCTCCATCAGTTTATTTTCCAATTCCAATTCAGGTGAGCTGCAAGAGGTGATGTAGATTATCAGATCTAGATTGCAATACACTACTAGATGACTGACACACATGCAAGATGTAGAAAAAGGAACTTACAATGTTATTCTGAGGTTTGCCCCAATAGAATCCATGGAGAATAACCGGCAAGAGATTGCAAGCTACAGAACAAAAATTGCCAGTGCATGCTTCCCCATCCACTCCAACACAATAGTTGGATGCCGGTAGCCACAAACATCAACCTGCAGTAACATCCAATACCTCCGGTTAATGAGAATCAAGAAAAATTGTGAAGTAACATTACATGATTAGAAAGATTCCTACCATTATGTAACATCAATATACTATCCAGTTCCCACAATAAAATGGCATGCATTACTCCTCGTTAACAAATAAAACAGCATATACACAACCCAACTACTGAAGTACACAACATTTATCAATATTTATATTCAAATTAAATTATCTTTGATATTCTAAGAGGCAAACAAAGAAAGTAAATATACATATATTATTTGCGTACACAACATGCTAAGTTGTATATGAAAAATGTCATAGTATCAATTAGGACCTATGATACCTCCAGATTATGAGACAATTTTACAGTAAGAAGTGTTAAAACCTTAAGGTCGAGCAAGCAATCTCTTATAAGGCAACATAGCAACAGAGTGGAAGTACCTAACATCTCTTCAATTGCATTTCCAAGGGTTGTCAAATCAAGTTCATCTTCAGTTATAACCCTTGCACCTGCCAAGTCTGCCAACAAAGAAGCAGTTTTAAATTGATGTCCTTCAGCAACATCGGGTGACGGTATCTACAAATTCAAAAGTAATAATGAGTTCTCCCCTTGAGCAGAAAATAGACAAAACTACGGACATTAAGAACATGATCAAAACATGGTTGATAGTGGGTACGTTAGATTCACACGAAAGATAACCTCATACAACATGAAAACAGAAGTAAGACATTAGGTCTCATTTATGATCATATCATGACATACTTTAGTTCTACAACAGAACTTGAAAACTGAAATTACCAGAATGGAAGGCTTCCCAATTGCCAAAATCTCATAGCAAGTCATTGCACCAGCTCACGAAATGATCAAGTCTGCAGCTACATATGCCAAATCGTATTTTATGCATGAACCTTTGATATGTAGAGTTAGATCAGATTCAAGGAAAACATGGACACATCTTGACAAATGTAGAAGATAAAGTAAATCTATTATCTCTGACAAATGTAGAAGATAAAGTAAATCTACTATCTCTGACTCGTATCATTTATCACAGACCTAAAAAAAAAAAAAAAAGATAATGCTAACCACTACTATTGGACCTCAAAAGAATGTTGCGTAAGTTATCGGCATGATTCAGGAATGGATTACTTTTCTAGTCTTTCCAAGCTTATACTCCTAACAAACACATTAGTTTGCCTGCATAAGTTATGTAAATATGAGGATGCAACATGTTTAAGTCTTCAAGCAACATAATTGCAGTAAAAAAGAATCTAATTTACACTTGACCTTATAACGAACCAATATTTATGAAAAAGAAAAAAGAAAATTGAAGCAAGAAGTGGCATGAAGGCAACAGTGTGTTTTTCAAATGAACCCACATACTCCAAGATCCCATTTTCGGCAATAAAAAATCTAGAAGTGGCAGAGGACATTTTTTACCGAGCCATTCAATTGGAGCAATCTAAGTTCTTCAGACCTCAGAGATTGACTTCTTCTCAACTGTGCATGTCACAACCTCAAACAGCAACGGAAGAACACCTATCATATTAAAAAGGCGCTTCCTACAACTCCACTTGATTGTTACCAATTGATTGTCCTCCCTCCACTTGCAAGATTTGCCTAAAAATCTTTTTCTTCAATCTGGACCAACCATGCCACCAGAGAAATACACTCACTGCATTTCAAAGAGGAATGCAAACACAAACTTAAATTTTCATTGCTTAGTATTCAGATAATGTAACTCATGCTCAATCTAATTTCAGAAGGCATCATATTATACTTGGTTTGGGAAGTGGTTGTGTAATAAGAGATTCCTTGTCTGTCACCAAACAATGAAGTTTCATGAGTACACCATGAAATTGAACATGACCATTTTTTTCTATCATTTTGCTACTATTAATAGGATATTACTATATCAATATAAAACATGTTATTTACCATGTGAAAAAGCTATAAGAGTTAAGCTATATAAGCAATACAAGCTCTAAGGGGAGGAGAGCTTACGTTAAATTGAAAGTGTAAACAATCCATTATGCACAATTTTAGCTGCAAGTCAAACAAAAAAGTGAGATGATCTGACCTGCATTTTCAAAGGTAATAAACCCAATTCCTCGATGCATTTTTGAGCCTAGATCCTGAAGCAACAGATAAACATAAATCACAGGACATCAAAACTTGAAAACATAAATGAGTGGTGGAGTACATGTGTATCTTAATTGATGGTATATATGTGCTTGTGTAACCAAGATAAAAAGATTATGAGAGTAGCATTTCAAAAATACTAATACACAAATTCTGAGAACCTTTGGGGTAGCTACTTTAACTTCCAGCATTCTATTGCAAAGAAAGTGCTCACTTGATGACACACACTATAGCAAAGAAAGATGTTAGCAATTAGGCATTTTGATATAGTGACAGTGGATCTAACCAGAACTGAAAATTGACCTCACCTTGGCATCTTTAGCTGATGCAAACTAATGTATAGCAAGAATTGAATTATGTTAAACTAGGATGAGAACAATTAAATACCATAACATTTCTCCCATCAAGAAGGAGACTAGCACCGCTTTCGACACTGCTCTGGACTAATCTATCCTTCATCATTATACTGCAATACAGGAATGGACTAGACAAATTAGCAATCAGAGGCTACTTTAACATAAATTTAGTATGTGCAAATGCAAGAAACAAAGGAACAACCGTAAGAACACATGTTAATTGTATTCAGCAAAGATATAAACTTTACCCCAGTATCAATTCCCCAACCTAAATTAAACAAACAAAACCTAAAACTCACCTCAATTCAGAACCCAGCACCAATCGAAACAAACCCCAAAACAGTCAAATTGAAATTTCCAGAACCAATTACTAGGGTTAGGGTTAAGGATTCAAAAAATTGAACTTTCAATTAGAAATAGAAGTGCACCTCTGGAATTGAGCTCGACTCTCTGGGCCTTGAGTTGATTGAGATTGTGGGTCTTCTGGCTGACCTAGAGCTGGAGCTCTTGAATGTGTTGGAGATAGTACGGTCGAAGCCCTTCGCCGAGTTTGGAGGGGGTTTGTTACCGGTGAGATTGTTGGATTTGATGTTAGCCTGAGCGCAGTCGGAGTAGAGCTCGGAGTTGTTGGGGTCATGGCGATGGCCTGTGTGTAGAGGTTAATGGCGAGCTCAAAGTGGTTATCGATAGAGGCCTTCGTTATTTCCCAGATCGAATAGCCCATTAGGTTTTGGTCGGGGTTTGTCGGGCGGGGGGAGAGCTTTCGTTGGGGTTTGTCAAGGGGGGGGGGGAGAAAGAAAGAAAGTGAGAGAGCTCTGTTAAAGAAGAGAGTAAGGGTTTGGGTTTTGGTTTTGGCTTTGTGTCGAGAGAGAGTGGGGAGCTGTCGAGAGTGAGGAGTGAGGGTTTCAGTTTTTGGGTGAAAAGTTCTTCTTTTTTTTTGCCTGAATGTGGGTTTCAAGCCCTGCCCTATGAATTTGGACAAGCCCCATAAAGACTCACACAACAGAATTTTATAACAATGTGGTCTGAATACATGAGTTTTAAATTTGAAACTGCCTCCTGTCAATTTGACTTCCCTCGTTGGGGAGTTGGAGAAAAATGATGGTGGGAAATCTCCTTGCTTTCTGCCAAACATATTAATCAGACCACAGTTTTATTGTTTCTCGTCGTACGATTACTACATGTTAGGGGAACAAATTTGGGTTTGAAATGGGGTTTGGCACCACAGACAT
Source organism: Rosa chinensis (assembly GCF_002994745.2). NCBI lineage: Eukaryota > Viridiplantae > Streptophyta > Magnoliopsida > Rosales > Rosaceae > Rosa > Rosa chinensis. Next base: position 56,805,235 of record NC_037094.1, on the reverse strand, counting down.
GGTGGGAAACTTGCCGCTCAATTATTTTAGGGTCATACAACAGTTTTATTCTTAAACGTCTTCTGAACTAGTTCATTATACCATATCAGACGACGGGTTTTATAAAAGCGACGTACAAAAAAATAAAAATCAATCAGACGACAGAAAACTATGATGTGTCGTCTGATTCAATTTTTGTAGTAGTGAGAGGTGTGGTGCTCTTAATGATGATTCCCTTGAAGCCTTGAATGAGTAATCCTTCAAATTCCCAAAACTAAAGAAAATATAAAAAATGAAAGGGGAGGAGGAGAGGGCAACAACCTTCCCCCAAGGTTGGTGAGTGCGGCGCTAGTAGTGTGTTGCTGAGAGAAAAGAAATGGTCTGTGTGTGTGTCATGGCCTAGGCGGCGCCTAGGCGCTAGGCGGCAAGGAACCGCTCCGATTTTGGCCTAGGCGTTTCCCTTAGGCGCTGGGCTACTAGGCGGGCTAGGCGGGGACTAGGCGGGCTAGGCGGTGGTACTAGGCGGGCTAGGCGGTGCTAGGCGGAGGACTAGGCGGGCTAGGTGGAGCCTAGGCAGTCGTAAACCCTAATTTATTCTATATTTTGACTATTTTTATATTTATAATTAATTTTTAGACTTTAAATATTGTTATTTATATTATTATATGTCATAAAAATAAATTTAAAAAAAAAAAAAAAAAAAAAACCGCCTAGTCCCCGCCTAGGCCCCTAGGCGCTAGTCCCTGGGTCACCGCCCGACTAGCGCCTAGCGTTTTTTAGAACCTTGATATGTTTTTTAGAACCTTGATATATATATATAGCTGGTCTCAAAAGAAGAAGTTGATGAAGGATGGATGGCTGTGATTAAAAGAAGAGATACTCCTACGACTACAAAAAGGGAAAAGAGTTTGGTGGGGGAGGTCATGTCAGGGCTTGCGTAGCTAGCCTTGACAATTAAAGCAAACCCAACAGACCACCAAGGCACCAAGCCACCAAGTGACCAGCAATTATACAATTAAGCAATTAAGCAACACATCAAATTTAGTAATTACATGGTTAATTAACCAAACCTTAATTGTTTAATTAAATGATTAATTAAACAAAACTTAATTACTTAATTAAGACATTGATTTTGTCGAAAATTCTACTTTGCTCCCATATTGCGTCATTTTTTCTTGATTTTCGCAACTTCACTTATTACCTACAAATAAGTAAAAATTGATTAATCACATATTAATTAATTTGTGTATTCGCTTATTTATAGTGTTTAAGTAGCGATTGTGTACATAAAAATGCACGTAATCACTAGTCTTCAAAGAAATAACCTAAAGTGCCGGAGAATTGTCCTCCCATATTTTCTCGACCTAAGGAAGCTAATTGCTCCAACCCTAAGGGGAATGAGCTTGTAGTTTCTTTGGTGTTTGCTTTTTATAGTCTATACTAATAATGAAAGCTCTTTTATGAGCCTTTGTAGAAATATTTACTAGTCATCGTACCAAAAATACATGCTTAGCGTTGGGTAGTAAGTAATCTAGATTCCTTATGAAGGTAAAATATTTTTTGCTCTAATCGCCAAAGTGTTGAAGTGAGTAGTCTCTTATACCATTCTAGCTTGATCATAATGAATCCTTTAGTTAAAGGAAAAAAAAATCGTAAAATATTAAATTAGTAACAAATTTATTTTAAAGACTTATAATATCTTTATTTTAGTGAAATTTCTCTCTTGTCAGAAATAAGATAATGGATTTATGGAGCTATGAACTTCTCAATTTCATGAAAAACAAAAATGGGAGTTGGGGCAATAAAAACTGTGTGTGTGTGTAAAGGGCACCCGTGATCGTATTAAATTTTAAGAACATAAGTAACTTAGGGTGACTGAGATTATTTGCTCCATAACTCATTGTATCATTTAGTTCTATTTTGATCTAAAAGAAAAGAAAAAAGGGTTAATTCCTGTTTACCCAGAAATCACATGTATTGTGCTCACTTGCACCAACAAGTTTGTATTGTGCCCATTTACACAAATCTTATGGGAAAAGACCTTTAGGGGTAGTCTTTTCTAAACTAGTGCCTTATATGTCCTATGCTGACTTTTGGGTTTAACCTTTGCTTTTCTTTGGAAAAAACTGTTCATACTTTTGAAAAAAACAAAACTAGCCTTCAACATGCCTAATTTTCACCTAACGGCTCTCTGCCTAATGATTACTTTATGTACATACATGTCCATTTGCAAGCATAATTAGCTATAATGAGCCACGCTCATGGTACCACCAGGGGTACCAACGCCCACCATATGAGTGACTGGCGTAAAGACAGTTAGCCGGGTTACCGCCTGAGCCCCGGATCAACCCCAAAGCACCGCCGACGCGCCGCCACGCGCCGTGTCAAGATGGCATCAGAAGCTACTGAAACTGGGAACTGAAGCACCATCAGTCCCACATCGAAAACAAAGAGAAGATCATCCTCTTCCTCACCTATAAAAGGTTCTCTCCTCTCTCCTCATTAATCACGCATTCAATACTTACCTACTGTTACTTTGTCAACATAAATACATTGACTAACTTCGGCATCGGAGAGTTGAAGACCGCCCGGCGCGGTCTCCCTCTGACACCCATTGTATTTTATTTGACAGGTAACGGGAACCACTCACAACAAAGGTATCGATCCGCCCGCCGGATCAGCGTTAACTAAGGTCCAGCTACCGCTAGACTTTTAGACATTAACATTGGCGCCGTCTGTGGGAATCCTTGAACAGAAGGTCATCCCATCACAATTACCATGACTAACGGTAGCGGGGGAAATATCGGGGAGCAGGCAGACCAGTCCGCCGTTCCCCAACCCGCCCGCCCAGCGGTAAGCATCAACCGCGCACTATTCAACACCCCGGTCAACCCAGGCGGTGAAACAAATCCAAGCAGCAGCCGTCCCCCAGGTCAGGACCTCACCGCCTTGTATGAGCTGGCGCTGGCGGACCTCCACAAAGCAAACAGAGAGCGCGAGCAGGAACGCAAGGAGAAGGCGGAGGCCCAAAACCAAGTGGCCACGCTGATGACACGTTTCGACGAGCTAAGGCGAACGCTGGACGCAAACGCCAACCCTGCACGAAGTGAGCAGTCACACAGCACCAGACACAGCCGGCCTACCGCTGGTATAGGACCCATCGTGCAAATGCAGGTACCGCTAAGCCCACCTGAGCTGGCAGGAATGGGACCACCCCCTATCCCACAACTGCAGGAGCAGGAGGCGGAGTCATCGCTGCGCACCCACCACTCGAGGACTAGAACAAGGACTGAGGGTAATCCACCCATTCCCGGGCGGGGGTTCGCTCCGCGGAACGCCCGAGCGGGCCCCGCTGGCGACGCAACCACCCAAATTTTGGAGAGGATGCAGCAGTTAGAACGGAGATTAATCCTGGCGGAGGCAGGCACCCCGGCGCCAGCCCCAAACCCACTCTTCGCGTCCAGGCCAGGCCCATTCACCGCCACAATTTTGCAAGCCGTCAGACCAGCGTTTGCAAAGACCCCAAGAATGTCACATTATAGCGGTAAGACCGATCCCTTCGTCCACATGGACACGTTCAAGAAGGTCACCAACAACAAGGGATTTGATGACGCCACCCTGTGCCACTTGTTCAGCGAAACGCTGGATAGTGAGGCAATGAGTTGGTTTTTCGAGTGTCCGCCAGGGTCCATCGACTCGTTCCACGCATTATCTCATGCTTTCCTCTCTCGATTCATCTTGTTGTCCGCCGGTCATCACAACACGAGCCAGTTGTTTGGCGTCAGACAGGGAGGGGACGAATCATTGAAGGCATTCGTCACAAGATGGCGAGCGGCAGCATCTCAGTGCCGCGATCTCGACAAAACAATGGCTTCGGCGGCTTTCAAGCAGGGACTCCTCAAGGGACCATTCCTCTATCACCTCAACTACAATCATCCAAATGCGGCGTATGATCACCTTATGAGTGAGGCGGTCATTCATGCCCAGGCAGAGTTTATCACATATGGAGAAACCCCACCGCCACCAGCAACACCAACAAAGTCATCTCAACCCTCCTCCAGCCATCAAGAGACCGCCAGCAAAGCCCCCACTGCACCGCCAGCTGACAAGAAGAGGGAGTGGCAGCAGGGCGGTTACCAAAGCAAGAGGCAGAAAGACAACCACTACAAGGGCAACCGCCAATCCCATGGGGACAATCGCAACAAGCAGACGGAATCCTCTCAGCGGTATGCAGTGTTCACCGTCCTCACAGCCTCGTACGAGGAGATTTACAATCAGTGCAAGGATCAGATACCACCGCCACCCTCACCGAGATTCCCCAAAAAGGGTAAGCCAAGAAACACCGGCATGTGGTGCAAGTACCACGAGGACAGCGGTCACAATACCAACAGTTGCAACGCTCTCAAAACAACCATTGAGACCCTATACCGTGACGGCAAGATGGATCAGTTCAAGGTGCGCCAACCGCCACCTGTGATTGCCAACATTGAGCCACTGGGCCGCATCAACACCATCGACGGCGGGGCTCCAATCACCAACATGTCTCACAGGGCAAGAAAGCGTTACGCACGCGCCAATCACCCAAAGGAAGTCTGTAACATCCGCTACGAGAGATCCACCAAACTCCCAAAGTCTGGTTGGGAGCCCATCACCTTCTCAGAGGAGGAGGAGCGCGGAGTACATCTACCCCATGACGACCCATTCCTGATCGATGCCATTCTCGACAGATGGTCAGTAGGAAGAATCTTGGTGGATAGCGGATCTGCTGTCAATGTCATATTCAGCGGTTGTTACAACAACCTTAAGCGGAACAAGAAACTACTACAAGACCATGAGCCATTGCTTAGCTTCTCCGGCGATATCACTCAGCCGCTGGGTTCTGACTACATGCGGTTAACCATCGGCTCCAGTCCATGTATGGCGGAGGTACATACCGAATTTATAATTGTGGACTGTTTCAGTTCATATAACGCCATCATAGGACGGCCGGCACTCAACAAGCTCAAATGCATCATCGCCGGATACATGCTTCTCATGAAGTTCCCCACACCCAACGGCACGGGCTGTGTCAGGGGAAGTCAACAACTGGCACGAGAATGCTACTCTACCACCATTGCGCGGTCAACCCGCCGCCACGAAATCCTAACGGTAGGAAATCAGGCACCGCCACCAGATATCTTCGAGGATCCTAGGGATGAGGAGGAGAAATACGTAAGGAAGGAACCGGTCAATCCTGAAACATCGTTGAAGGTCATCAGCATCTCTGACGAGCACCCAGAGCGGACAGTCCGCATAGGAGCTCAGCTAGACCCAGAAGTAGCCGCAGAACTCACTCAATTCCTGCGGGACAACGCCGCCGTTTTTGCATGGTCATATGCGGACATGCCAGGTATCTCTCCCGAAATCATCACACACAAACTAACCATTAAGCCATCCTTCCATCCCATCAAGCAGAGGCGAAGGGCCTTCGACGAGGAGAAATACCGCGCCATAGGAGAAGAGGTCGCCAAACTCCAGGGCATTGGATTCATCAGCCAGGTAATCTATCCCCAATGGATCTCCAACCTGGTCATGGTCAAGAAGCCTAGCGGTAAGTGGCGGATGTGTGTCGACTTCAAAAATCTCAACAAGGCGTGCCCAAAGGACAGTTTCCCTCTCCCACGCATTGATCAGCTGGTTGACGCAACCGCCGGGCATGAACTCCTCAGCATGATGGACGCTTTCTCCGGCTACAATCAGATCAAGATGCATCCCAGCGATCAGGAGTGTACCACCTTCACCACCGACAAGGGCCTCTACTGCTACAATGTTATGCCTTTCGGTCTGAAGAACGCCGGAGCAACTTATCAGCGGCTGATGAATGCTATGTTCGCTGAACATTTGGGCAAGATAATCGAGGTCTACGTGGACGACATGTTGGTCAAGAGTATAAAGGCCAGCGGACACGTGGCAAACCTCAAGATCATAGTTACCATCCTCCTGGCCTATGGCATGCGCCTCAACCCAGAAAAATGCTTCTTTGGCGTCACCGCCAGCAAATTTCTGGGTTATATCGTCAGTGAACGAGGCATCGAGGCTAACCCGGACAAGGTGCAGGCCATACTCGACCTGGCAGACCCTGAGTATAAGGTACACGTCCAATGCCTCCAAGGCAAGTTAACCGCCCTCTCTCGATTCATCTCCAGGCTCACTGACAGGTGTGCCCCATTTTTCAAACTCCTCAAAACAACTCACAAGAAAGTCATCAACTGGAACCCAGAATGTCAGGCGGCGTTTCGGGGCTTGAAGGATTATCTGGCGGCAGTCCCACTACTCTCTATCCCTGTGCAAGGAGAGACACTGTTCATATACCTAGCGGTATCGGTATCAGCGGTGAGTTGCGCCATTGTCCGGCGGGAGGGACAGGACGAGCTCCCAGTTTTCTACGCCGGCAGGGGCATGAACGGGGCAGAAACAAGGTATCCACCCTTAGAGCAGCTAGCTCTTGCACTCATCGTTGCCGCCAGGCGCCTCCGCCAGTATTTTCAAGCGCACACAATCCACGTGCTGACCAATCAACCACTGAGACAGGTGATGCAGAACCCTGAACATTCAGGGCGCCTCAGCAAGTGGGCCATCGAGCTCAGTGAATTTGACATAGACTACAAGCCAAGAACCGCCATGAAGGGCCAGGCGGTAGCGGACTTCATCGCCGAGCTCACTGAGCGTCAGCCCAATCCCAGCACGGAGAATGAGCCCGGGACGGAAATGGTCACCGCTAAGGAGCCAGCTCCCCTACAATCAAATTGGAACCTGCATGTGGACGGCTCCGCCAGCGCCAAGGCCAGCGGCGCAGGAGTCATCCTCACAGGCCCTGGGGGGCTGAATGTGGAATACGCACTAAAATTCAACTTCAAAGCCTCCAACAACATGGCGGAATACGAAGCACTCATTGCCGGCCTACTCCTCGCCATCGATTCAGGGGCTGACAGCGTCAACATCTTCAGTGATTCCCAGTTGGTCGTTAATCAGGTCAATGACAGCTTCCAGGCCAAGGACCAACAGTTAGCGGCATACTTGGGGTACGTTAAGACACTCCTCAAGAAATTCAAATTTCATAACATCACACAAATCCCCAGGGAAAAGAACGCCAAGGCTGATTCACTGGCAAGGCTAGCAACCGCCCAGCCACATCAGAGTCCAGCGGACACAAGAGTGGAATGTCTTGACAAGCCAAGTATCACAAAAACCCTGGCGGAGATCTTCAACATTGAGGTCAATACCAGCTGGATGGACGAAGTCATTCAGTACAAGCGCAACGGCACATTGCCGGACGACAAGGTTAAGGCGCGACAACTCCAGCGGAGGGCAACCCGCTACAACATCCAGAACGGCAAGCTGTACCGCCAGGGACTCACCCATCCCAACCTCCGCTGCCTAACCCCAGAGGAGGGAAAGGTCGTTCTGGCAGCAATTCATAGCGGAGAATGCGGAAACCATTCAGGCGCCAGATCCTTAGCCAATCGCACAATGCGACAAGGCTATTTTTGGCCTACTCTCGGCGACGATGCCCGCCAGGTATCAAGATCATGCCACAAGTGCCAACAATTTGCTGACATCCCGCATGCACCGGCGGAACCACTATCGGTCATCGTCGCCCCATGGATCCACTCAACTTGGGGCCTGGATCTGATGGGAAAATTTCAAACCGCCAAGGGCCAGTTCAAATACATCATAGTGGCTATCGACTACGACAGCAAGTGGATAGAGGCGGAACCACTAACAGCAATAACTACCGCCAAGGTAATTCACTTCCTCTGGAAGAACATCTACTGCCGTTACGGTGTCCCACACACGATAATCACCGACAATGGCACACAATTCAACAACAAGGAGCTCATCTCTTTCACCGCCAACTTGGGTACTAAGATGAGTTTTGCATCTGTCGCCCACCCCCAGACCAACGGTCAGGTCGAAGCAGCAAACAAGATAATCAAAAGGCTGCTGAAGAAAAAACTCGACAAAGCAAAGGGTCTATGGGCGGAGAAACTCCTGGAAGTTCTATGGGCCATCAGAACAACCCCAACTTCCGCAACTGGTGAAACTCCCTTCTGCATGATGTTCGGAACGGAGGCTGTCCTGCCCATTGAGGTCTCTCAACCTACCGCCAGAGTCGAGGGCTACCGCCCAGAGACCAACACTGACGGCATCAACCTGGACAAGGACCTCCTGGAGGAAAAGCGACACAGGGCCCACCTATGCAACCTGCAAAACAAGCAGCGGGTATCGCGTTTCTACAACGCCAGAGTCAAGGCCCGGAACCTCCAACTGGGGGACTGGGTAATGAAGGAAGTCATTCCACCGCCAACAAAGCTTCGCCCAACTTGGGAAGGTCCATACAAAATTGTGGAAGTCGTTAGCCCAGGCACCTTCTACTTAATGGACAAGGATGGCGTCACAACGACCCACCCTTGGAATACCGAACACCTTCGGTATTATTACAAATAGTCATGCCGCTACCCAAGAGCATCTTGACTTAGCTAAATTTTTGTTCAATATTTAGCTAAGGGAAGCTACCCAACGGGTACTACCCCTCTTTTGTAAACGCTGATCAGTCAGCTATCAATGAAACGAGGAATTATTCAAACCATTGTTACCAAGTCTAGCACTGAGGGCAACTGGCAACGCCAGGAATCGTCAGCGGACCACGTCCGCTACGTGGTGCACTTGGACCAATTTTAATTCCTTTAATGTTTCATTGCTTGGCAAAAGAAAAATCTCTACGTCAAAACTCTAGCGGTACAAACACATCATGACAAACGTCAAACTCTGAAATTTCATTTCAGGGCTGGGACTCCCCACCCAAAATAGTTCATTATTACAGTGTAAAAAAAAAAAAAAAAAACCTATGGAAGTCTCAGCTAGCTTCAGCGGTTGTCTTCGGCTTCTCCGGCTTCAACTGGCGGCGGCACGACCGATCGGCTCGCCTGATCGGACCCTCGAGCTGTCGGACTGGGAGTCTCCATTGTACCATCCGCCCGGGTGTGTGCCTCCAGAAAGCCGGCACGTGACACCTCCGACGGGGTCTGCTGGGGAGTCTGCTGGGACCTTTCCGGCGGATGGGAGCCACTTTCCCCGCTGCCCGAATGAGTACCTGCCGCAGTGGGAGGCATGACTTCTGTCTCCGGCGGGACACCCTCGACCACCGGCACGTCGGGCTGTGACGCCTTTACAAAGTCAATGGCGCCCTTCCGCGTCAACATGTCTATATTGGCCCGGGCCCCAGACTTCGCCGCTTCGGTCAATGTCTTTTTATACTCCGCCGACATCTTGAACGCTTCAACGGCGGCGGCTGCAGAAGAACTCTGTTCATTTTTCAGGCGGTTGACCTCCCCGTCCAGCCGCTGCATCTCACCCAGTCTGGCGGCAGACTCCCGCTGCACAATAATGAGCTTCTTATCTTTAGCGGCTATCCGCTCCTGCAGCAATGCGATCTCTTGCTCCAACTGGGAGACGCGTTCATTCCTCTCCAGGTCCCGCCTTATGGCCGCATTAAGCTTGCCGCGGGCGTCCGCATAGTCACACTCCGCCTTGGCCAGCCCCCGCTCGGCCTCCGCCAATCTCTCCTTGGCCTCCGCCAGCTCCCTCTGGAGACCTCCGATCTCTCCCCTGAGCTCTTCCTGAATCCGGGGCTGCTTAGACGCCGCCTCGAACATATCATGTAACCCCGCAGATATTTGACCAAACGCCGAGCTGAAGGGCGATTGGTCAATTGCCGTCGGGCGCGATATGCCCGCCAGACCCCCGAACCCCAGCCGCTCGCACAGATGGAAAAGGAATGCCCGCTCCCCTTCTGTCATGAATGGCGCATACTCGGCAAAGGAGTCCAGATCACTGATGGCTGCTGCCTCTCCCTCCGCCACTGCACCCTTCGACGCAGCTTGTCGAGCCTTCTTTTGTTGGCGGACTCCGATCACCACCTCTTCTTCCTCTTCCTCGACGGGGGAGTCAGGCTGCCGGCGTTTTTTTCTCCAACGCCCGTTGTGTCCCAGCAGCGGTCCTCGTCACCCGCACCGGCGGCTCACCCCGGGACTCGGTGGCAGTCTCCGTCGGCTGCACCGTCTTCTTTTGAGGACCGCGCCGGGTGGTAGGCATCCGCTCCCGCGGCCTTGTGCCAACAATCCCCCTCTCCCCGCCGCCCACTTGGGTGTCCGCCTGCACTACCGGCAGGCCATCCTCACCCAGATGGGAGTGGTGCGGCATCGGCAGCTCCACCGCAACCTCAGACTGGCTCAGCACCAGCGTCTCCGGGTTCACCACCGTCTGCTGGGCCGCCAGCCCCTCGGCATACATAGCCTCCAGAAAATTTTCTATCTCGGCACGATCCATTGCTTTTTCGAAAGCGTCGCGACTAGATTTGTTACCGGGCGGGGTTTCTGAAAAGAAAAACACAAACACCCGTCAGTCCGGATCACTAACAAAAAAAAAAAAAAAAAAAAAAAAAAAAAAAAAAGAGGTGTGGCGGAATGGCTCTCACCAATAGAGCGAGTTAGCCCCAGGTCGACCAGCAATTCCCAACCGGTCAGAAGACGGAAGTCAAGCAAATTGCGGTTCCGCCAGCAGCCGCGGATCCTCGCCACGCGACACTCCTCTTCGCGCGTCAGAATGTACCTTAGTCCCGCTGCACAAACACAATAATCATTAGCAAAAACCGCAGGTTTGCAAAAGTTTGAAACCGCCAGTTAGTTTTAGCGGAAACCAGTTGCCAACCTCGGATGGGCTGGAATTCCGACTTAGTCTTAAACGTCGGCCCCTCCACATTCGACCTAGTGTGGTACTCCCAGCCATCTGTGGCGACGCAGAAGGTCCCCCGCCAGTAGGACATTGAGTCCCTTAGATTCTCAATCAACTTGGGCGCTCCCTGGCGGCGGCTCAGGTTCACGCACCCTCTGCAACCTCGGCGCTTCACATACACTAGCTCGTAGAAGTGAAGCACTTCCGCCACGGTAGGCCCCTCGCACCCCGACAAGCGCCACAAGGAGTTCATCGCCAACATCAACCGCCACATGTTGGGACAGATCTGCCCAAAGGCAAGGCCAAACTCGCACACAAGAATTTGGAGATTGGGCACTAGCGGGAATGTCACTCCTTGGCGGAATATGGCCTCGTGCACGGCAGCACATCCCGCTGGGAGCATCGAGGCCTTCTCATCCGCTGTCGGGGGCGCAGCTTCACCGAGCCCGGCAACCGGAACGTCTGCTTCATCCGGTTAACAGCGGCGGCATCCATCCGCCCACCTGCCTCGTCGACGGCGGTGCCATCTGAGAGGTACCACGCCGACTCGACGTTTTGGCCCGGCGCTTCCCCTTCGCCAGCGGAGCCGCTAGCAGCACTATTGCTCGCCAAGCGCTCGTCGCGCCTAGCAACCTCACCCGCCCTAGAGCTCTCTGGACGCGAACCACGATCCATAGCTATTTCCCAGGGGATGGTCCGAAGTGGCTCAACTTCAAGCGGTTCTGGCAGTGAGGTTCCTGCATGGGCAGACGGACGCAACGAGTCAATAAAGGTCATATCCGCCACGCTGAACGACACGTCAGACCCGGAATCCTCACTGCTCGAAATATCTATGACGTTGGCCATCCCAAACCCTAAAACCCACATCAGTTAGCACAAATACAGATCTAACCTACTCTCACATCAGATATAGCCAAAGATGCCAAGAACAACTACCCACAAAAATACCAAAACAAAAACAACCGCATGCTCAACCCAGATTAGACCGTCTAGCAAAACCCAAAACCCCAACTTTCTGTCAAACACCATAACCTCCCTCAAATCTCTCCCTACACCCTCCGAGAACAACACAGAAGCAATATCATACCATTAACAGAAATACCAAAACCCAGAAACCACCATTGCAGATTCAATGAAACAGGAAGAGGATCCGAAATACCAACCTCACGTCGAAGACTTTGGAGTGCAGCTCGTCTTCACTAACAGATTTCGTCCTCTCCAGCCCGACTACTCCACGCAAACCCGGGGATCTCCTTCGCAATTCGCAGGCGAACAAGGCTCGAAGCAGGCAACTCAGATTTGAAGATTTTCCAGAAATGTCGAAACTCGCTCAGTTCCCCCCTTTTTATGTCAACATCAAATAATCCTGAGCCGTCCGCTACAAAACTACATCACGTACCAACCGTACACGTGTCCCACGTCTTCATTAACTCCCTGGATTAGCCGAGGCGTCGCCTCGGTTACGAAATCCATCATTACTCGCATTAATGACGAGGAGACGGCTAGGCTTAGGAGACAAGCCTCCAGACGCTAACCCTCTCAGAGTTAGCCACGTGTCAACCGTCATCATTCTTTGGCTTCCAAGGGAAGTCACCACCTGACAAGTAAACCCCCAACCATGGCAAGTCTCCGCTGAGCGAAACCCCGCCAGCGGATCCTCACTTGTCATCTCCCAAGTGACGGAGTCTCCGCTGAGCGAAACCCCGCCAGCGGATCCTCACTTGTCATCTTCCAAGTGACGGAGTCTCCGCTGAGCGAAACCCCGCCAGCGGATCCTCACTTGTCATCTCCCAAGTGACGGAGTCTCCGCTGAGCGAAACCCCGCCAGCGGATCCTCACTTGTCATCTCCCAAGTGACGGAGTCTCCGCTGAGCGAAACCCCGCCAGCGGATCCTCACTTGCATCTCCCAAGTGACAGAGTCTCCGCTGAGCGAAACCCCGCCAGCGGATCCTCACTTGTCATCTTCCAAGTGACGGAGTCTCCGCTGAGCGAAACCCCGCCGGCGGAGCTTCTCTCCTCATTTGGTAAACGGGGCGTCCTCCGCTACACAGCGCACCGCTGGCTGACCCCATTTCTCATCTGACAAGCTGCGTACTTTATTCAGCGCAACACCGCTCAATAAAATACCAAGCACGTCTACTTGACACTGCTTCCTGCTACATCTAGCGGGGGGACTTCCGCCAGCGGCGGATCCCGAGGCCACGCCTCTCTGACAACGCCGCCACGCGGGGTTACGGTCAGAATGTCCCTACGGGACACGGGGACTAGTCAACAGTCTACGACAGCCCTGATCAGGTACGTTGACCCCCGTCACCTGGGTGCTAAGATTGGGCTCGCAACCCAACACCCTCTGCTCCGTGCAGCGCTGCTCCGTGCAGCTCCCCCTCAACAAACAATAACAACGACCATCCGGAGGTCCATCTTAGCCGGGGAGTGGGGGACTCCCTGGGGGGCCTAGCAGGGGCCCACCCGAAAGGGCACAAAGCGTTTGCTCAGTAAATCCATGGTTGACAACGCACTGACGCTAATTATGCTTCTGCAAAGTCTAGCGGGAGAAACGCTTCAAACCGCCGATCAACTCCCCAACCAAGATTGCCCTCCTTGACTGGGGATTTGGGGGACTTGTACATACATGTCCATTTGCAAGCATAATTAGCTATAATGAGCCACGCTCATGGTACCACCAGGGGTACCAACGCCCACCATATGAGTGACTGGCGTAAAGACAGTTAGCCGGGTTACCGCCTGAGCCCCGGATCAACCCCAAAGCACCGCCGACGCGCCGCCACGCGCCGTGTCAAGATGGCATCAGAAGCTACTGAAACTGGGAACTGAAGCACCATCAGTCCCACATCGAAAACAAAGAGAAGATCATCCTCTTCCTCACCTATAAAAGGTTCTCTCCTCTCTCCTCATTAATCACGCATTCAATACTTACCTACTGTTACTTTGTCAACATAAATACATTGACTAACTTCGGCATCGGAGAGTTGAAGACCGCCCGGCGCGGTCTCCCTCTGACACCCATTGTATTTTATTTGACAGGTAACGGGAACCACTCACAACAAAGGTATCGATCCGCCCGCCGGATCAGCTTTAACTAAGGTCCAGCTACTGCTAGACTTTTAGACATTAACACTTTAACCGGCGGAATCACTGCTGCTTGCTTCGATCTTAAGCTGAGTCCAATTTTTTCTTAGAGAAAAGAAAGTCTAAACTTAAAAATAGTACAGGGATAAGGCATAAACTTTTATAAACATTTTAAAATATCAAACTAAAATTTAAAACATAATTGACAAGGTGGATGAGCAATCTGAAATTATTTATTCAAACATAATTTACAGACTAACATTCAGAGCCTCATTCTCAGGTAAACAGCTAAGAAGCTGTTTAGCTATCCATAAGAATGATTACAGATACTTACTTGTAATGAAAACACACCACTTCACACTAGATAGGAAGGAAAGAGCACACTACTACTATGGCTTTCTTACTCCTTGAGAGAATATGATTCTTCTCAATTTTCTTATCTATGGAAATTTTTCGAATGCCTTCCAAGGGAAGCTTAAGCTCCTTATATAGGGAGCGGAACTCAAACTAGAATTCAAAACAACAAAATGTACAGAACGACTCTATGATTTTCCGCTTTCCTAAGTGCTCCTACTGGTGGAGGTCGGACGGGGAAAAACAGATTCTTTTAAGTGAAATGTTTTTCACCTGTCTTTTTGAAAAGCAAAAGCAACTTTTGGGAAAAGTACTTTCGGTGCTTTCTACACCTGCTACTTCACATGTTCTCATCTGTTTCTGAATTGTGACCAAGGACAAACGAGTCGTTATTTGCCTGGGCTATACGAGCAGTTGTTGCATTATCTTTGACATCTGTATCTACATACATCTTGTAATGGTCATGTTTCAAGCTTTTCAACCCACTGTAAGCATGCCAGTGTCGAGTCTATCTCCTTTCTTGTGAGAGATAGGAAAAGGTCACTGCTGACTACGTCAGGATGATCGCAAGCAGTGATAATAGTTTTTTCTCCTACTGCCAGGAAAGTGTTCTTGGTGTCTTCAGAGATGATCTTCTTGATATACTCCAGTGACATGGCCTTCATCCATGGAATGCTTGAGTTTAGCTGGCCATTGTAAGCAACATAGGCGGGCTAAAGATATCTTCTTTGAATGATCCTCACATAATGATAGGGAGAAATGTATTCAACTTCACCGTTTGTTTTCTGAATCCATTCTGGTGGGGTGGATCTGAACTTCAGTCCCAGCATACAGTCATTTTTTCTGACATTCTTGACTGTGTTGACGATTATAGGGGGCAGTCCCTTGAGATCATCATTCGTTTTAGTCCATAGATTATGAACAAAACCGTTTTCAACAAGCCAAAGCTTGTGTTCTTGAGGATGTTCACTCTGAACATTGACTAAGTATCTTCCAACATATGGTCCAGCAATAATAAAGAGAGTTGGAGGAAATACAGGCCTCAGAATTGTGTCTTCCTATCAGATTATGGAATTCGCGCCAATCTGATTCTTTTAGTGCTATGATAGGAACTCTAGCACTTTCTGGATCTTCAAGGAAGTGTATTTTTTCATTTCGAATAGCACTCTGCTGTGTATGAACTTCTTCAAACTGTGGTATACCATTTTCATGGAGCTCTTCTGCTAATGCAAACAGAGCTGGGAACATGATGCCACTGTTTCTTTCCTGAAAGGCGAATAAGATGTTATCTAGGATTGCCTTCTGATGGTAAGCGAGTCTCCTGCCAGTTCTGAACACAGGATGATCAAATGTTTGAAGTTCATAATTAAAAACATTTATTACTCCAGTTGGAGTTGGTTTGCTTTTTGGCAAAGCAACAGCCGTCAACTGTCGGGATGAGCCTTTACCGTCTGCAGTTTGAGACGGGCTAGCCAATCCTTTACCCTGAGATTGATCAGTTGTGGATAGTCCTTTTGGACCTAGCAGGAATCTTTTGAGGATTTTTTCTTTAGGATCCTCAGGTTCATGTTCTTTCCCAGGTTTTCTGCTTCTGGGATTACGACCTTCATCGTCATCTTTTCGACTGAACATGGCCAGTTCTATGGTTAAGGCGTATGGAAGATAGTTCTTGTTTCCTGCAATTATTTCAACATTATAATCATATTGGTTAAGAAATAATTGCCAATTTGCTAGTCTTCCTCCATCAGCAGCTTTATCAAGTTTAAAATTTTTGAAATTCTTTACTCTAGCACAATCGGTGCGGACAGTAAAGGGTTTTCCAAGAAAAGCTGGAGAATTTAAAATTGTTTTCTTGACAGCCAAGATTTCTTTTTCCCCTGTGGGATAATTCAGTTCTGCAGGGCTGAACTTGCCACTAGAAAATTTACAGATTTTTTCAATGTTAGTTCCAAGCGTTTTTGCCAGAACAACACCGGACCAGTAATTATCACTCGCATCTGTTTGGAGGATAATTTCATCATTTTCCTCTGGTTGTTGTAGAGGAGGGAGATTTTTGCAGAGATTTTTTTATCTGCTTCACAATTTTCTCATCATCTGTAGTGCAGTTCCATTTTCTCTTGGAACTAGTTTTAGGAGATAACATTGCTGTTAGTCCTGAGATTTTGGGAATGAAATCTCTCCCATAGTTTATGACTCCTAAGAATCTCTCTAGACTCTTGGAGTCAGGAATTCTATCTGGGAACTTCCAGATTTTCTCAAGAATGTGAGGTTGGAGTTTTATGATTCCATTCTTGATATTTATTCCTAGGAAATCAACTTCATCGAGGATAAAGAAGATTTTCTTTTCACCTAGGATAATTTCATGCTGAACTATCAGCTTTACAACCTCGTGGAGGTGTTTCATGCGTTTTTCTCTGTTTTTGGAGAAGACGAGGATGTCATCAATGTAGACGACGCAGAACTCCGCAACATGTTTGAAGATGTTGTCCATCTTTCTTTGGAAGATTGAGGGAGCTTGCTTTAGAACAAAAGGCATTACTAACCATTCATAATGACCTTGTGGTGTTCCGAATGCAGTGAGAGTGATACTCTCAGGATGCAGCTTGACTTGCCAAAAACCCGATTTTGCATTGAATTTTGAAAAGACTTTAGCTCCTCTGAGCTGGTTGATCAGTACTCTTACTTGAGCAATTTGATAACTGTCCTTGACGTCTCTGTAGTCAATCACCATTCTAGCTTTTCTTCTGAGGTTTTCTGCATGATTTCTCACGTAGAATGCTGGAGCATGATGAGGGCTAGTGGAAGGTTGAATTAATCTCTTGTTCAGGAGATCTTCAATGTCTTTTCTGAATTCTTTCTGGTCTTTCTCTTTGTACTGAGGAATGGCCTTGACATGACAGATAGCATTCATGTCATGTAATCTTAATTCACAGACCACTGGGTCTTTTTACCAAAACTTCTGAGGATCTACGTCAATGTTCTGCTCGAGTAGTTTCTTGATTTTCTCAAGAGTGGGAATTTTTTGAGACTTAAGCTTATTCTAGAAGTGCTTGAGGTTATGCTCATGAATGAAACTAGCTTCTTCATCTGCGCTAGTTGTTTCTTCTTCTTCTTCTGAAGATGATTCTTCAACAAGTAGTTCTCCTTGTTGTTTAATTTGGAGGATGGTTTCAAATTTGGGTTTGTAGGGGGTAAGATCACCACTATTTTGTTGCGATCTCTGATATTGTGTAGTAAAGTTTGGTCCGACTACACTTTTGGCTTGAATAAGCCTATCTGCCCAGAACACCCGTTCTCCTTTTCTGAAGCCAATCGCTTCTTCATCCTGGATGAATCTTTGTTGGAGAATAAAATCATTTCCCAACAAAAAATATGATCCTTGGCCTTCAGATTGACAAACATTGTGGATGATAAATGTTCCCCCACCAATGGTGATGTGAACATTCTTTGCTACTTTATTCATTGTAAGATGGCTTCCATCAAACGTAACACCAGTAGCTGTTCTTTTCTTATCTTCTTTTCAGAGTTCTTCTGGAATTGCAAATCTCTTTGCAACTGTAAATCTTGATCCATTGTCTACAAATGTATGTAGATGATATTTTTTATGATCAGGGAATTTGAGTCCAATCTCTGTGTAGTTGCTGTATCTACTAGTAGAGAAGACTTTCGATTGTTGTAGCTCATTTTCTTGAGCTTGTTCTTGAGATATGAATGGTTTACATTCTTCTGGAACATTTTCTGGTATTTCAACCAGTTCAATAGTTGGATCGAGTTTTTCTTCCTTGATTTTTTCTTCTTTTGTATCGAGTTTTTCCTCATCGATTTTTTCTTCCTTTATTTTTGAGGAAGAGGGTTCCATAATCTTTTGGAACATTGTTTCTACTTCTTTCTCCTTTTTCTCAGAAAAATATTCTTCATACTCTTGTTCTACCAATTGGCTGACAAGGCCATTCTTGGTTTTTCTTCTTGCTTCAGCTATGAAGTTCTTGCTTCAGCTATGAAGCATTCCTTGTGATAAGTCTTTTTTGACTTTTCACAAAACATAGGAAGTCCATTCTTTTAGTGACATAAGCAGTAGTCACAAACGAATGTAACAGGGTTCACCTGATAAGAAGACGTTATTGCTTCCGTCTTACTTTCTTCCCAGTTTTTGACATGTAGAACATTCATATGTCTAGATTCCAAGTACTCTACTTCAGAATCTATTTCAGAATCAGATGATTCTTCTTCGTCAGACCAGGCAGAATAGACTGACATGTCATCTTCTTCATCATCAGAATAGGCTATTTCGTAGCCCTTCATGTTTGTTGTTTCTACTATAGACTCATATTCTTCAAATAGAGCTTTAGTAGATCTTTTACCATTTTTCGGGCATTCATTGGCATAGTACCCTACAGCTTTACATAACCAGCATCTGCAAGCTTTCTTTCCTGGTTGAGTATTCTGATGGGTGACTGTAGTATTCTTCTTTTTCTTGAAGAATTTCTTTTTAGGATCTTCATCCTGTTGTTTCTTGTAATTGGAACTTTTCTTGAATTTCCAATCTTTTTTCTTATTACTCTTTTTGAATTTTTTCGAGTAATATTTTTCTTTTCTTTTTCTGTGGAACTTGGATTCATGGCATCCCCAGTTGGTTGGCATATCTAGTATTCCGTAACAGAAATTCTCAACTCCTTTGAGTTGTTTCTTGGCCATCTTAGCTCTAAGATTGGCTTTGCATTGTTCTTTCAGTAATTGCCTGATTCTGTCGGTAATTCCTCCAACTGAAAATCTTTCAATTGGTTTTTTAGCTATGCTTTCTCTCACAGCTGTTCTCCATGATTCAGGGAGTTTCCTGTGCAACAGGTTGACTAGATCAGTATTCTCTAGTTCACCAATCGTACAGTAATATTCTTGAAATTCATTCAAGTATTCTTCAAAATATCTCATGTCACAAATTTTGAGAGCATAGATATTTGATTTAGCCGTTTCTTTAGCCTTCTCGCTCAGATTTGAGAGATCTCCACAGAACTGATCATACAGGGGTACTGCAAAAT
This sequence comes from Rosa chinensis, assembly GCF_002994745.2. Classification (NCBI taxonomy): domain Eukaryota; kingdom Viridiplantae; phylum Streptophyta; class Magnoliopsida; order Rosales; family Rosaceae; genus Rosa; species Rosa chinensis. Next base: position 56,786,002 of record NC_037094.1, on the reverse strand, counting down.
CATACGGAGACTTTGAATTTTTGATTTCTTCAAGCCAGCCTTTCCCTCTGGCAGTCTCTTTGAAAGAGAAGTAATACTTCTTTGCTACTCCAGTAAGAGTAGTTTCATAGTACACCAATCTCCGGAAGAGCCTGAAAACCCTAACCCTCTTTTGACCGCCCACACACTGGCGTTGATTGCCGCCCTCCATGGCGGCCGCCATCCCTAAAACACCAAAGCCCTCCTACGCAGCTACTCTGTCAGCGGTTTCTCCAATTCCCTTTGCCATCGCCGATCTGCCCTTGCCATTTCTAGAAGATGGTTTGATTTCTGTTCGCATCTCTAAGGAACCATTCCTTCGTGGACTTGAGAGATGCAAAACCAACTTGATTGGACGCGTTAATTCTGTTACGTCCCGAACCTAGAATTAACGATTTACTCACTATTTAGATGGTAAATGTCGATTACTATCAATTTTTACTTTTTATCGACACTTTGGTGGCCCTAAAAGGGTGACTTTTGTTCGGGGCCGTTTATGAGAAAATTTCCTTCATGAAAGTTGTAGAGGACTTTAAACTGAGCGCGTGCATATGTGGTGGGTAAAAATTGGACTTAGTATGTGAAAGTTATGGCCGAAAATGTAAAAGTTACTGTTCATGGTAATTAATATATATATGGAAGTTACTGTTGGTAGATTTCCATTTTCGGAAATTCTACCTAGCTGGCCGGTAACTCTCTCTTCTTTTTCCCCGACTCTTCCTCCCCTTCGGCCCCGATTTTCTTCCTTCGATTTCTTCCCCATCCGGCCGACCCACGACGAAATCCGGGCATCCCCGAGCTCGTCTCCTCCCCCTTGTTGCTTATGTGGTGGTGTTTTGTAGAGATTTGACCGGAGGAGCTCGATTTTGAGCTGGGAAGGTTACTGTAGCAATTCGCGATTTTTGCCGATTTCCGGTGATTCCATCACCAAACCGGCGTCGAAGGCTCGGTTTTCGACGGAGATCATTTCTCCTAAGGTCTTGCATCCCCATTTGCCGTGTAGAGGCCGAATCGACAATTTCAATCCTTAGGGTTCTTGAGTTTTCTGGGTTATCTTCACTGGCCGGATTCGACTGTTTCCAGGTAAAATTTGGATGTGTTGTAGTTGAGAAAATTGATCAGTATGTTGAGTTGTTGCTGTACATGGAATTTGGCAGTCGGTTGTGGAGGTTGGTACCGGCGCATGGCACCACTGTTGGTGGCGCGTGAGGCGGTGTTTGGCCGGTCTTTAACTTTTGTTGTTGAGCTAAATAACCAATTATACATTTAGTTTCATAATTGCAGCTTTGGGATAGAATTGGAGAAGACTGAGTATGGATTTTGATGTTTGTTCAAGGGTGGAAATTGTTAATTGAATTATGAGGAATCCATCCATCGGATTTCCTTGATTCTGCCCTAAAGCCCATACATTAAGGAAATGACATTAGTGAAGAAGATTGGGAGGTTTTGGGCATATAGAGACAATGTTAGGGTTTGGTTTTATTTATCGTAATTTAGTTTTCCATCCAGTAATTATGGGTTTACGAACGTTATATTGTACATGACGTGAGGAGGATTCCCTCGAGGAGGGTTCGGATCGACGGCAGGCTTAGCCGTACACTGTGAGTGGACTTTTGTTTTCAAATAAGTGATGCATGCATTTATTTATTAAAGTATGCTCTATTTAATTATCATATTACATTTCGAACATATAATATAATATAATTTCAGAGATTGATTTCCTTCAGCTTATATAATTGCTTTCGATAGTGATTTGTTTCCGAAGTTGGTTATGATTTATAATCCTATTCGACGAATTATTATTTCCGATGTGATTTCCGGATTTATACTATTTATATTATATTCATATTCGTCGATTTGAGATTTTATTTTCGAAATGAGTTTTCAATGGAGTAAATATTCATATATATTTATTGACTTTCGATTTTGGCATTGGGAATGCCTTATTGATAATCTCATTATTCTTTTAGCGTGTGGGACACGCTGTTGATTTATACGACTCTTTACGAGAATTTCCGAGTACGGTTGGGAATCGTACCCGTGTTTTCTTTATTCGTGGGACATGGGGAAGCCTTATAGATTTATTGGATTTGAATGGTTTTTACCCACCATACCTGGGTCGCTATATTTTATTGCTAGCTAGCCTATTAGTACTCCTCCCTACTTACTATGTGTTCGTGGGTGAGTAAGAGCAGAGCATGGGATGATCCAGAGTGTGGGACACTCCGACCCGAGCCTGGGAGGCTCCCTTCTTTCATATGGTGAAATTTCTTCCCCATATTTTATCGTTGCTTGACTAGCGGGGCTAGTCTGATTTTCATTATAGCCAGCGGGGCTGGTCTTGTTTTCTTGAGAAACGATATTTCGATTTTACAATATATTTGTTTTTCGAATCTTGTGACTAGCGAGGCTAGTCGGTTTACCGTTTTGAGACTCTTAGATTTAAAGCTAAATATGTTTTCTAATTGTTGCATGCATCGGTTTTTAAGTGAATAAATGCGGGAAAGTATAAACTCTTCTTCCGTTATGCTTATTTATTTTGTCCACTCACGCTAACGTTTTTATGTACTTTCCCCTGGGCCCTTTGGTTTCAATTGCCCAGATCGCAGCGTTGCTGACTGGCTTAGGAGTTGAGGCTAGCACCAACTTTGCCATCTATCCTCAGTAGGTTATTTATTGACCTACCTTATGTATCATATTTCAAGTGTGTTCTATAGATTGCTCTGATTACCTTAAAAGGCTGGATTTATACATTTGTATAATTATGAGTGTATAGGAGTTGTATAATATCGGAGGAAGTTGAAAGATTTGATTTGCTGGGTTGTAATTTATATAAGTGGTTTTGTTTGTGTAATACAGTGTTTATACTTGGAAATTTGCGGATTGTTGCTAGGAAGCAGGGTGGCTTCAAGCATTGAAATTTATTATACTTAGAAGTGTTTTCAGCAGGTTTAGGGTTGTCAATTTTTAGGGGAAGTTCTGTCGAATTTTCCCGAAAAGTGGGCCCCGCAGGTCCATCTTGGAGTTAGGAGGGTAATTCCGGGGTGGGTCCTGACAAATTCTCCTATCAAGACCCCAGACCTTGTACACCAATTGAAGCAACTTTGGAAGGGCTTAGATCTCTGGACTGTGGCACCTCTAGGTAGGGGGTTTTTCATGATCCAGTTCAAAAACTTAATCGATATGCAGCGCGTCTGGTTGTTGGGGACAGCGCGACTTAACTCCGGCATGCTTCGTCTGATTAAATGGTCACCTGAGTTCTCACCATCTACATACACAAATACCTTTGCACAGGTCTGGGTGCGCTTTTGGGATTTAGGGTTTGCCTACTGGGACCAGCAAACGCTTTTTGAAATTGCATCTGGTCTTGGAACGTCTCTCAAACTGGACCCTCGAACCAAGAACCGCACCGTGGGCTTGTTTGCCAGAGTTTTAGTGGATATTGATTTCTCCCAGTCCCTTCATGACAAGCTCAGAATCACTAGGGCCAATGGTGAGGTCGTTGTGATTGGAGTCGAGTATGAGTCTGAACCTGATATCTGCAGCAGGTGTGGGATAGTTGGCCATGTCGCTGGTTCTTGCCATTCTGCGGCTGCGGAGGACATTGTTGCTGCTGTCCCAAAATAGCGCAGAAGGTCAGTGGAGCGTTCTGAACTGAAGCGACGGAGGAAAAATCGATCGCGCAAATCACAGCGTCATTCAAAAAAATATGGTGTAACTTTGAGAATGGTCAGAGAGCCTAATGATGTTACGGCACCGCTGGAACTCACATCAACAAATTTAAGGATTGAAGTTGGCGATATAAGGGCGTCGTCTGTTTTGAATGATGTCGAGACTCTTACAGCAGCTCCACTTCTCACGGAAGCTCCAGTTAGGGACGAGCTGTTGGAGGTTGCGGTGCCTGCGCAGAAATCAGATTCCAGCGACAGCGTCCCCCCCGGTTTTACTCGGTTGGAACCGGAAAATGAACTCCAGGCTTCAAGCTCCACGTTAACTCTGGTGGTTTCAGCAGCTCCTCCATCGATTATTGCTGCTGATTGTAATCCAAGTGATTGTCAGCCGGGAGATAGAACTGAGGTTTTGGAGAACGGTGAATTCACACAAGTTCTATCTAAGAAGTCGAAGAAATTGCAGAAGCAGAATGAGAAAACGAAAAAGAAAATCATCTCCCATAAACCTGCGGGCCGTGCTCTCCTTGGCAAGAGGGCTAGCCTCAAGTGTTTCTAATGAAATTCATGTACTGGAGCGCCCGCGGCATCAGAAATGATGATACGCAGCGGGCTTTAAGTAAAATGGTTCACATTCATAAACCAATTATTGTATGTCTCTCTGAGCCTTTTATCTCAATTCAGTCAATTCCTTGTTCTTTTTGGAGATCCCTGGGACTTGTTCCTGTGGCTACTAACGATAGGGGACTACAAGACCCCAACCTATGGTTTCTATGTCACAGGGATATAAAACCCATAGTTATCTCTTCTACTACTCAACAAATCACAGTTTCTGTTGCTCTTGATGGTATTCAATGTACATTGACGATAGTGTATGCTAAAACAACTATTGCTAGTCGTCGTGAACTTTGGCAGGATCTCAACCATGTTCACTCTAACTTAGTGGTTGGTCCATGGATCGTCTTTGGTGATTTTAACTGTGTTATTGGAGCACATGAAAAACGAGGCGGAAATCCTCCTAGTGTCGCCTCGTGCCTTGACTTCCAACATATGTGCACTGCCTGCCAACTTCTGGATGTGCGTACCAGGGGCCTCTCTTACACTTGGACCAACCGGAGAACTTATGAAAGGCATGATAAGGCTCTTTGTAACTTAGGTTGGATGGATGCATGGACTAGTTTTGATTGTCGGACGTTAACTAGAGTGGCTTCAGATCATTGTCCTTTGTTATTGAGCTGCTCTCGTCTGCCATTTGTTTCTAAGCCTCAGTTCAAATTCCAAAGTATGTGGTTGCAACACCCTGATTTCCATAGTACGGTTAGTAACTTCTGGCCCGCTCTTAATTTTGTGGGATTCGCGATGTTTGTGCTTTCCTCAAAACTCCGGGCATTGAAAAATATGCTCAAAGGCTAGAATGTTAATACTTTTGGGAATGTACATCAATCAGTTAATTCCTCTGAGGCTACACTAGACATAGTTCAGCATGAGATTTCCTTCTTGGGCCCTTCCGACGACCGGATACAGAGAGAGGCTCAGGCTCATGTGCAATTCCAATGAGCTTTGGCAATGCAAGATACATTCCTTAGAGACAAAGCTAGAATCAGATGGCTACGTGAGGGAGATAGGAACACCTCCTTCCTACATAATATGGTTAAAATTCGTAGGCTACACAAGTCTTTGGTTTCCTTGCTTGTTGGTGGCACGCTATTGCAAACTCATGAGTTGATTGCTGGTCATATTGTTAATTATTTTCAGACGGCTTTCACCAAAGATGATAATCTTGAGGACACTGGCCTTGTAGAAAGAGTAATCCCAAGTTTGGTAACGGCCTCAGAGAATACTGCTCTTACTTCTCTGCCATCTTCGGAGGAAGTACAGGCTGCTGTTTTCTCCATGGATGAGTTTAGTGCGCCAGGGCCAGATGGGTACAGCGGCTGTTTTTTAAAAAAGTGTTGGAGTGTTGTTGCTTCTGATGTAGTTTCTACAGTTCAGAGCTTCTTCACTACTGGGTTCATTCTACCACACTTTAATTCAAATGTAATAATCTTGATTCCAAAGAAGCCAGAAGCTGATTGTGTTAATGATTTCAGGCCTATTGCACTTGCTAATTTTGCTTTCAAAATCATCACCAAAATTATTGCCACACGTCTCTCTCCAGTTGTAGCTAGAATCATCTCCCCACATCAAAGCGCTTTCATCACAGGGAGGTCTATAGCGGATCCTATTGTTCTAACCTCCGAATGTATAAATATGTTAGACAACCACTGCAAAGGGGGTAACATTGCTTTAAAATTAGATATCAGTAAGGCTTTTGATACCTTGGATTAGGATTTTTTGCTCAGGGTTCTCAAGTCTTTTGGCTTCGACCCTATTTTTATTAATTGGTTTCATGGCATTCTGAGATCTGCTTATCTATATGTGTTGGTGAATGGACAGCAGTGTGGATTTTTCACTTGTTCTAGGGGTGTAAGGCAAGGTGATCCTCTGTCTCCGCTCTTGTTTTGCATTGCAGAGGAGGTACTTAGTCGAGGGTTGAGCAATTTGGTTGACAGAGGAAAAATTACACGGTTGGCTTGTCCAGCATGCACGGTCTAGAGAAGTTATTATCCAGCGCTTACTTGGGTTTCGTGAGGGTACTTTTCCCTTCAACTATCTGGGTGTACCAGTGTTTAAAGGTCAACCTAAAGTAGTTTATTTCAGAACAATTGCTGATAAGATTAGGTGTAAGCTTTCTTCTTGGAAAGGCCTTCAACTCTCTCAAGCAGCGAGGCTTCAACTTATTTCTGCCACCATTCAAAGTCTTCTTATCTATAGTTTCCAGGTGTATGAGTGGCCTAATTCTTTGCTTCTTAAGGTTCAAGGCTGGACGGGAAATTTTTTCTGGACAGGTGACCCATTAAAAAAGGGTTCGAACCTTATAGCTTGGTCCAAATGCTGCTCACCAATTGATCAGGGAGGTCTTGAGTTAAAGAATCTTTTTCATTTAAATAAATCTCTTTTGCTTAAGCGTTGTTGGGAGGTCGTGGAAGGTTTATCTCCATCTGCTAGATTTCTAAAGAGTAGATTCTTGAGAGCAGGGTTGACTCCATGCTCTTCTTACAAAAAATCATCAGTCTGGACAGGTTTGAAGAAGCTATGGCCCTCTATTATTTCTAATGTTCAGTGGCTGATTGGTGATGGAGAAAATGTGTCTTTTTGGAAAGATAACTGGTTGGGTGTTTCTTTATGCACAATGTACAATCTGGGGCCAGAGTTCTGGCCGTTTCTCAACGATCCAGTAAGTAAGTTTGTTGTTGATAAAGAATGGGTGTTACCTCCTATCTTCTCTTCTTTTTTCAAGGAAGCATCGGCAATGGTCCTGGACACTGCTATCCCCTTAGATGATCTACCTGATAAAGCAGTCTGGCTTCACAGTACCTCTGGAACGTTAACTGCTAAAGAGGCCTACATGTTTTTATCTCCACATGGTGAGACTGTTGATTGGGGAAAACTAATCTGGCACGAGTCAATTCAGCCAAGGAAGAGCCTGGTTGCATGGCATGTTTTTAATAGGTGAGCAAAGACTGACAGTTTTCTCCAAAAAAATTAGAGTGCATCTTTGCTCATGGTGCTTCTTTTGCCTAGTAAGCACTGAAACCCTTGCGCATTTATTCTTGGAATGTGCTGTTATCAAAGAGATTTGGGCTTGGGTTTTCTCTCTTTTTCGTCTCCTTCCTTGGCAGGAACCAGACCTGGACTTCTTGTTTTCGGCTGCTTTGCTTCAGCGCCTGTCTCCTGCTTCGAAGCTGTTGTGGAGGCTGGTTGTCTGCAGCCTGCTTTGGTTTATTTGGAATGAATGTAATAGCATCAGACATAATGGTAGTGTTTTTAATTTGGGGCGCTTTATACAGCGTTTCATTTTGATTCTAAAGGAAGCTACCCACCTAGTTTTTAAGCCTTATACATATTCTGCTTCTGCTCTTCCAATTTTTCTATTGCTGGAAATATCACATTTGAGGTGCAGTGCGCAGTCTTTTAAACCTGTGACATGGTTGGCTCCACCGGATCATTGGCTGAAAGTGAACACAGATGGGTCCTTTAGAGGCACTACTAGGGCTGGATATGGAGGTATTTTTAGGAATGCAAATGGAAATTTTATTGGTGCTTTCTCAGCCAGAGTTGATGTTCCTAGTGCTATTGATGCTGAGGTGCTTGCTGTTATTGAAGCCATTCAGGTGGTTGGGGTTAGGCGTTGGACTCACATATGGTTGGAAACAGGCTCAATGCTTGTACTACACTATTTCCGTGCCCCAAGTCTTATCCCTTGGAGACTTAGAACTCGATGGTACAATTATTTGCTTCAAGCTAGCCAACTTACTTTTCATGTTTCCCATATATATAGAGAAGGCAATAGTGTTGCAGATGCGCTAGCTAACTATGGCGCTTTAAATGAAGGAGCTGTCTGGTGGGCTTCTCTTCCTTCGTTCATCAGTACTCAGTATAGTCATGATTATAATTCACGTACTACTTATCGAGTCTCTTAGATCAGTCTTTTTGTTTGGGCTCTTTTTGAGAGTTCCAAGTTATACAAACTGGTCTTTCTATTTTTGTTTTGGGTTTTGGGAGTGCTCTTCATTGAACCTCTCATTCCTCTGCTCTCTTTGTATGGCACGGGGTCAGGTTTTATTCCCTCTCCGTTGCCTCATTTATCTATAATAAATGGAACCGGGCGTGGGGCTGAGCCTCCCAGCTAGGCTGGGTTCCAAACCCTTTAAAAAAAAAAAATAGTACACCTGAAGATCTGGTGATTCAAATTTTCCAAGGGTTAGAGCAGAAGCCATCATCAGGCTATCAACCCATTGGTCAAGAGTTTTTCTCTTGTCTAGAGGTTTGTCTAAATTTAGCCAGATACCATGAGAAGAAATTGGTACTTTGGGTATATTATCCTCTGGGACAAATCTTTGAGAATTTCTTTCTCTATTTTTGCCCGTAGGGGCTTTCTGAAAAGGAAGTTTTACTTTTCCTTTGTCTCTTATGATGACTGTTTTGGAATTGGAGCTTTCTCCTTCTTCCATTTTAATATCATGATAGGGAAGGAGTTTTCTTTCCTTTCCTAGTTTGAACTTTTTCATTTCTTCGATTAGTTTTTCTAATCGTTCAGGATTTTCGCAGGACTCTGCTTCATCATAGAGATCATAGACCTTTTGTGCTCTAAGCATATTGACTGGTCTGTTTAGATCAGCTTCTAAATCTTCTTCAGTGGTGGACTCTGAGGGTTCTTCAGAGTATTTAGTTCCACTAACACTAGCTTCTCTAGTGCTGTAGCTTCTTCTGAGAAGATTGTTGTTTATCCTGATATTTTCAGGACAGACGTCACTTTTTCTGTGATCGTCAAATTTTAGACTGATATCTCCAGTCTTTCTGCTTTCATAAATTACCGCTTTGGCATTTTCTGCTGGTTTTTTTGGACCAGATAATTTCCATTCAATAGGAAAAGTTACTTCAGTCCAAGTAATCTTGTGGATCTGCTATGAATGGTTCTTCTGGCTGGTGAGGAAACCAGTGGTAAGACCTGGGATATTTGATATCCTGGTTTTAGGTTCTACCGTGGTACTCATCAATTTATAGTATATTCTGTATACTATAGCTAGTTCTTGCATATCTTTTTTCATTGATATGCCATCTGTCTTAACTCTCAGTCTTAGACAGTGAGCTGCATCTTTCAAGCTGGTTGAGAAATTTGGGAAGCAGTTGAAATAAGCCACTTGATTGCATAAAGATGCCTCAAGGGTTCCCAACAGACTAGCTTGAAAATCTGTTAGTCTATTGTCTTGTAAGACACATAGAACTGAACAGTTTAGGCCTTCTCGACTCAAGAGTTTTATACCTACTTGGACTGCTCCAATATGCATTAATTGATACTTTTTTGTTCTTGCTCGGGCAACTTTTGCAGGAGTGATCATCAGTAGATCAGTTTCTCCTATTGTGGAGGGGGTTGTAAATTCCAATAATTAGAAGTGGTGGCTATCCAACACATCAAACTTTCCCCTTTTATAGATTTGTTTAAAATCTAATTTTAGAATTGTGGAGTTTTTTACCTCTTGTTCAATTTCGTTGAATTCGAATTCTTCAGCATTGAGGAGTTGTACTCCTTTCTTTTTTCTGAAGGCGCTCATCATTTTGACATCTCTTGTGTCTTTCGGAGTTTCATACCGAATACTAGTTTGACTAGTAGAAGGTCCAAGAAAAATCATGTTTGGAACAGGATTCTTCTCAGGTTTTTCTAATGGTTTAAATCCATTAGCTTTCTTTGGTTTTACTGTAGGCACTTTCTTATCCTTTAGTATATTTTTCATAGAATCTAGCATTTTTTGCTGTTCATTGATTTTTTTACTAACACTTGTTAGTTTTTCTTCTTCCGTTTTTGGAAGTTCCTTGATATAATCTATTTTGTTTTCCAATTTTTTTAATTGGTAGATTATAGCAGGTAATTTTTCCAGATGATCTTGACATCTAGATAATTCCTTCAATAAGATCTGATGTTTCTCATCAGAGGATTTCAGTAGAGAATTCAACTTCTCTAATATTAAACCAGACATTGTCCCCATTAGGGGGGATTCCCCTTTTGAGCTATTTTACAAGCTCTGAATCCAGTGAGTTGCGGATCTAACCAATGCTCAAATAATCAAGAGGTTTTTGTTCCTCTTGAAGAGTATATGAGATATCTTCAATATCTTGTTCACTTTTATAGATTCTTGTTTGCAATCTATAGATGATATCCCAGTAATTGAGAGTTTCTCTGTTGGGAGTATCTCTAAAGTTTTTCAACTTTCTCAGCTTTTCTTTTTCTTTTTTCAGTTCTTTGCTAGTATTATTACAAATAGCAACTAACTCAAGTATATCAACAACTGAAATTATGAATAGTAAAATTAACTGTCTACCTTTGAATATAGAGGATGAAATATAGCTGCAATTATAGTTTAGACAAATAATTCAAGATGGGCCCACCACGCTTTATCAAAAAATAATAAGAAAGTAATATAAAAGAAAAGGATGATGGAGAGGGGTATTAGTGGGATGAATAGTGAGTGATTTTGAAAAGTAGGGGAAAAAAGTGAAAAGTTTTGTGTGAGTGGGAATAAAAATAAGTTGTTGGGGTGTATGGGAAGTATATTGCTAGATTTGAGGTGTATGAGAATTTTCCAAAAAAAAAAATTTGGGTGTCAGAGAAGTAAAATGAAAATTATCCTATATTTATTGACTTACTTTAGATTTTATCACAAATATTAAAAAATAAGTTTTTAGACATCCGTGAAGTCAAAACATGGTTATTCTGTTATACAATTATATTCATCTTCACCCCTGGCATGTACATAAGTGTATGTTGGAAATTTGAAACTCTACCCATTGACCTTAGAGGTTTCACTCCCACGGGAAAAAAAAAAGATTTCTTTTATGTTCTAAATTTGCAATTGAGTTCATGGAAATTATAAAAACACCAGTCGACTAAGTTGGTTTAGTACTTTCACATGTAGGTCATTCGCAATGTATAAGTTCTTCTAATTTTTTTTTTTGGGTCATAGTTTTGGGCAAATTCAATCTATCTCCTTGAGGTGTACTAGTTACATCAGTTGTGCCCTTGCAATTTCAATTTCTTCACTCATGTGCATGTGCTGACTACACAATGCTGATGTGTTAACCACGTGACAAGTCAAGTCAGATTGTGGGGTATATAAATGAAATCCTTGCAAAAACTCAAAAGTTTTCTAAATGCATTGGGTTCAAATTCTTGACATCGTATACTTGCAATGACGCAGTCGTACAACCTACCATAGCTACTGACGAGTGTGCGCAACCTAGCTTTACTACAGTGCCCATGCAGCCTAACACTGATGTGATGCCTACGCTTCTAAATACTAAGGTAGAGTCTGTTAATGTCTAAGATTGAGCGGTAGCCCGAATCTTGGTTAACGCTGATCCGGTGGGCGAACCGCTACTTGTGATGTTCTCAGAGCTTTCGTTATCTGTCAAGTAAAGTACAAAGGGCATCAGAGGGAGACCGTGTTGGGCGTTCTTCTCTTCTCCGATGCCTAAGTTAGTCAATGTATTTGTGTTGACAGAATAACAGTAGGTAAGTAGTAAATGCATAATTAATGAGGAGAGAGGAGTGGACCTTTTATAGGTGAGGAAGAGGCTGACCTCTTCCTTGTTTTCGATGTGGGACTGATGTGCTTCAGTTCTCACCTTCTGATGCTTCAGCGAGGCGATCGTGGTGCGGCACGTCAGCGGTGATCTGGGGGTGAGCCGGGGCTCCGCTGATAGCTTGTGTTGCTGTGTTTCCGTAGGTCACACCCTTGGTGGTTATTGATACCGCTGGTGGTAGAATGAGCGTAGCTCATTATGACTAATTATGCTTGGCAAATGCTCATGTAAGTACAAGACCCCTAAGTCCCCAGTCAAGGAGGGCAATCTTGGTTGGGGAATTACCTAGCGATTCGAAGCGTTACTTCTGCTAGACTTGCCGCAACATAATTAGCGTCAGTGCATTTGTCCACCATGGATTTGCTCTGAACAAAAGCTTGATATCCTTTCGGGTGGGCCCCTGCTAGGCCCCCCAAGGAGTTCCCCACTCCCCGGCTAAGATAGGCCTCCCTTTGGTAGGCATATTGTTTGATAAGGGGATCTTCACTGAGCAGAGGGTGTTGGGTAGTGAGCCCAATCTTTGATACCCGAGTGGCGGGGGTCAATGTGCCTGATCAGGGCCATCGAAGACTTTTGACGAGTCTCACTGTCCTGGAGGATCGAAGCTTGACCCTAACGCCGCGAGCCGGTTGTCGTCAGAATGAGGCGTTGCCTCAGGAATCGCCGTTGGCGGAAGTCCCTCCGCTGATAGAAAGAAGTAAGAAGCGTTGTGGGGGGTTTTCCAGCTTGAAGCTCCGCGAACGGTGTTGCGCTTAGAGGAGACTATCGCCCTTGCAAGATGGAAGAGAAAAGTTCCTCCAGCGGTGTTGCGCTTAGCGGAGATTGTCTCTTGCAAGATGGGAGGGAGAAGTTCCACTAGCAGTGTTACGCTTAGCGGAGACTGTCTCGCTTACAAGATGGAAGAGAGAAGTTCCGCTAGCAGTGTTACGCTTAGCGAGACTGTCTCGCTTGCAAGATGGGAGGGAGAAGTTCCGCTAGCGGTGTTGCACCTAACGGAGACTGTCTCGCTTGCAAGATGGAAGGAAAAAGTTTCACTAGAGGTGTTGCGCTTAAAGGAGACTGTCGCTTGCAAGATGGGAGAGAGAAGTTCCGCTAGCGGTGTTACGCTTAGCGGAGACTGTCTCGCTTGCAAGATGGAAGGGAGAAGTTCCGCTAGCGGTGTTGGGCTTAGCGGAGACTGTCTCGCTTGCAAGATGGGAGGGAGAAGTTCCGCTAGTGGTGTTGTGCTTAGTGGAGACTGCCTCGACGATTGGTATGCCAGCCCCTTTTTGATGGTTACTTTGGATGGACGCTTTGTCTGACATATCCCGACACGTGGCCACCATGCATTGGTTTGGTGTGCGGGTGTACGGTGCCTCAGCACGCCCTTTGCTTCGCCATTAATGCCAGTAATTATCGACTTTGTAACCGAGGAGACGCCTCGGTTAATCCGGATAATGACTGCGATCGTGGGGCACGTAGACGGATCTCGCTTGATGTCGTTTTTTGGCAGACGGCCTGGATTTGTTTGATGTTGACATAAAAGAGAGGGAAACCACAGAGGTTTTGACATTTTATGGACTTCAAAACCTAACACATCGTCTTCAAGCTTTGTTGTTTGAGAGCCAAGGAGTGCCTTCTACAAATCGAGTGAGAGCGTCGTTCGGTGAAGGAAAAAGATCCTTGAAAGTGAAGACATACATCCCAGCATATCAGATCTCCCATACTTGCAGGTTGGTGTTCCGAGTTTCTCTGTTTATTTGGTTGCCTTTTCGTTTCTGTCAGTTTGTATTTGTGGAGTTTCGAGTATGTACTTACATAGGCATTTCCAAGCATAATTAACTATAATAAGCCACGCTTACGCTACCACCAGCGGTACCGACTCCCGCCAAAAGAGTGACCTACGGGAACACAGCCAAGCAGGCTACCGCCTCGGCCCCGTCTTGCCCCCAGATCACCGCTGACGCACCACCACGCGCCGCTCCAAGACAGCATAAGAAGCTCCAGAAGTTGGGGACTGAAGCATTTCAGTCCCACTTCGAAAACATGAAGAAGATCAGCTCATTCCTCACCTATAAAAGGTTCTCTCTGCTCTCCTCATTAATTACGCATTTAATACTTACCTACAGTTACTTTGTCAACATAAATACATTGACTAACTTAGGCATCGGAGAAGAGAAGATCGCCCAGCATGGTCTCCCTCTGACGCCCTCTGTATTTCACTTGATAGGTAGCGGAAGCTCTGAGAATATCATAGGCAACGGTCCGCTCATCGGACCAGCGTTCGCAAGAGTTTGGCTACCGCTGAACTTTAAACATTAACATTGGCACCGTTTGTGGGAATCCTTAAACAAAAGGTCATCCCACCACATCCACCATGACTAACGGTAGCAGGGTAAACGCGGAGGAGTAGGCGGATCAATCCGCCAACCCCCATCCCACCAACCCAACGATCAACGTCAATCCAGCGGTTAACGTTAACCGAGCAGTATTCAACACGCCGGTCAACCCCAGCGGGGAAACCCAAAATACAGCGGAGGCTCAGCCGAGTGGCAGCCGCCCACAGGTGCAGGACCTCTCCGCTATGTATGAACTGGCACTAGCGGACATTCACAAAGCAAATCAAGAGCGCGAGCAGGAGCGCAGAGCAAAGGCGGAGGCCTAAAAGTAGGTGGCCACGCTGATGTCAAGATTTGATAAGTTGAAGAAGGCGCTGGAAGCAAACGCCAACCCAGCGCAAAGCGAACAATCGTGGAGCACCAGGCCCAGTCAGCCCAACACCGGTGGGTTGGTACACAGACCAATCATACAGATGCAGGTACCGCTGAACCCACCAGAGCTACGGGGAATGGGACTACCTCCGGAACCCCGACTAATGTTGGAGCAAGAGGAGGAGTCACAACCGCACACCAGCCGCTCGACAATCAGGGCTAGAACCGAGGGTAATATACATGTCCCTAGGCGAGAGCTGGTTTAGCAGAACATCCAGGCGGGACCCGATGGAGACAAAACCGCCCTAATACTGGAGCGGATGCAACAACTAGAGCAAAGGCAAATCCGGGCCGAGGCAGGCGTCCCAGCGCCAATACCAAATCCACTCTTTGCGTCCAGACTAGGACCATTCACCGCCAGGATCCTGCATGCCATCTACCCGGCTCACGCAAAGACACCAAAGATGTCACATTACAGCGGCACGACTGACCCCTTTGTCTATATGGACACCTTCAAAAAAGTCACCAATAACAAGGGGTTCGATGACGCCACCCTTTGCCACTTGTTCAGTGAAACGCTGAATAGTGAGGCAATGAGTTGGTTTTTTGAGTGTCCGCCAGGGTCCATCGATTCATTCCATGCACTATCAAATGCTTTCCTCTCTCGGTTCATCCTGTTGGCGGCCAGACACCACAGTACAACTCAGATATTCAGCCTCAAGCAGGCGGCAGAGGAAACATTGAAGGCATTTGTCACCAGGTGGCGAGCGGTAACGTCCCAGTGACGCTATCTCGATAAAACAATGGCGCTGGAAGCTTCCAAGCAGGGACTCCTCAAGGGGCCATTTCTCTATCACCTCATTTACAATCATCCAAACGCCACTTACGACCATGTCATGAGCGAGGCTGTCATCCATGCACAGGCAAAATTCATCACATGTGGAGAAAAACCCCCACCACCGCCAACACCTGTAAAGTCCACCCAACCCTCCGCCAGCCATCAGGAAACCGCTAGCAAAACCTCTGCTGCACGCCAACTGATAAAAAGAGATAATAGCAACAGGGCAACCACCAGAGCAAGCGGCAGAAGGACCAACATTACAATAAGGGCAGCTGCTCATTTCATGGGGATAACCGTAATAAACAGACCTAGTCATCCCAGCGGTACGCAGTGTTTACAGTCCACACGGCCTCATACGAGGAAATATACGACCAGTGCAAGGACCAGATCCCGCCACCACCCCAAAGAAAATACCCAAGGGTGGGAAAGCCCAGAAACACTGGCAGGTGGTGCAAATATGACGAGGACAGTGGCCACAACACCAATAATTGCAACGCCCTCAAAACAGCCATTGAGACCTTATACCGAGACGGTAAGATGGAACAATTCAAAGTGCACCAACCACCACCTGTGATCGCCAACATTGAGCCCTTGGGCCGCATCAACACCATCGACAGTGGTGCTCCAATCACCAACATGTCTCACAGAGAAAAAAAGCGCTATGCACGTGCCAACCACCCCAAGGAGGTGTGCAATATCCGCTATGAGAGGTCCGCTAAACTCCCAAAATATGGTTGGGAGCCCGTTACCTTCTCAAAGGAGGAGGAGCGCGGAGTACATCTGCCCCATGACAATCCATTCTTGATCGACGCCATACTCGATAAATGGTCAGTAGGAAGGATCCTTGTCGACAGCGGGTCCGCTGTAAATGTCATCTTCAACAGGTGCTACGACAAACTCCGGCGAAATAGAAAACTATTGCAGGATCATAAGCCATTGCTTAGCTTCTCCGGTGACGTCACACAACCATTGGGTTTTGACTACATGCTGCTAGTTATCGGCGCCAGTCCACGAACGGCGTAAATCCATACAGAGTTCATCATTGTGGACTGCTTCAGTTCATAAAATGCCATCATTGGTCGACCGGCACTTAACAAACTTAAGTGCATCATCGCCGGGTACATGCTCCTCATGAAGTTCCCGACTCCCAACGGAACAGGTTGTGTGAAGGGAAGCCAACAACTGGCATGAGAGTGCTATTCCATAATCGTGGCACGATCAACGCGCCGCCATGAAATCCTAACAGTGGGAAATCATGCAGCGGCACCAGATATCTTTGAGGATCCCAGGGACAACGAGAAGAAATATGTCAAAAAAGGGCCTGTCAACCCAGAAACATCCTTAAGGGTTATCAGCATCTCCGACAAGCACCCTGAGCGGACAGTCCGCATCGGCGCTCAGCTAGACCCAGAGGTAGCGGCTGAGCTCACCCAGTTTCTACATGACAACGCCGCCGTCTTTGCATGGTCCTACGCTGACATGCCAGGTATCTCCCCCGAGATCATCACACACAAATTGAGTATCAAGCCATCCGCCTACCCTGTTAAGCAGCGGCGAAGGGCCTTTGATGAGGAGAGATACCATGCAATAGGGGAAGAGGTTGCCAAGCTCCAAAACATTGGATTCATCAGCCAAGTAAATTACCCTCAGTGGATTTCCAACCTGGTCATGGTAAAAAAACCAGCAGAAAGTGGGCGAATGTGTGTCGACTTCAAGGGCCTCAACAAGGCATGCCCCAAGGACAGTTTCCCACTACCTCGCATAGACCAATTGGTCGATGCAACCACTGGGCACGAGCTACTCAGCATGATGGATGCCTTCTCCGGCTACAATCAGATCAAGATGCACCCTGGTGACCAAGAGTGCACCTCCTTCACCACCGACAAGGGCCTATACTGCTATAATGTCTTGCCTTTTGGTTTGAAGAACGCCGGTGCAACTTACCAGCGGCTGATGAATGCTATGTTCGCTGAACACCTGGGCAAAATCATCGAGGTCTACGTGGATGATATATTGGTAAAAAGCATAAAGGCCAGCAGACACGTGGCAAACCTCGGAATCATATTAGCCATTCTCTTGGCCTACGGTATGCTCCTTAACCTAGAAAAATGGCGTCACCGCCAGCAAATTTCTAGGTTACATAGTCTGTGAACGGGGCATAGAGACCAACCCTGACAAGGTACAAGCCATCCTCAACATGAAGGCTCCAGAGTGGAAGAAACACGTTCAGAGTCTCCAGGGCAAACTAACCGCCATTTCTCAGTTTATCTCCAGACTCACTGACAGATGTCTCCCATTTTTCAAAGTCCAGAAATCAACCCACAAGAAGGTCATCAACTGGAACCCAGACTGTGAGGCAGCGTTCCAGAGCTTGAAAGAGTACTTGGCAGCAATTCTTCTCCTCTCTATCCCTATGCAGGGAGAGACATTGTATATATACCTAGCGGTATCACAGTCAGCGGTAAGCTGCGCCATTGTCCGGCGGGATGGCCAGGATGAGCTCCCTGTATTCTACGCAGGCAGAGGCATGAACGGGGCTGAAACAAGATATCCCCCCTGGAGCATCTCGCTCTCGCACTCATCGTCGCCGCTAGGCGCCTCCACCAGTACTTTCAGGCCCACACAATTCATGTCTTAACAAATCAACCGCTGAGGCAGGTAATGCAGAACCCTGAGCACTCGGGAGGCCTCAGAAAGTGGGCCATCGAGCTCAGCGAGTTTGACATTGATTACAAACCAAGAACCGCCATGAAAGGCCAGGCAGTGGCAGACTTCATTGCTGAGCTCACCGAGCGACAGGTTGAATCTAGCATGGAAATGGTAACCGCTGAGGAACCAGCTCCCCAACAGTCAGACTAGAACCTATACGTGGATGGCTCCACTTGCGCCAAGGCCAGCGGCACCGGAGTCATCTTGACAGGGCCAGGAGGACTAAACGTGGAATACGCATTAAAATTCAACTTCAAAGCCTCAAACAACATGGCGGAGTATGAAGCGCTCTTCGCCGGCCTACTCCTCGCCATCGACTCGGGGGCTGACAGTGTCAACATATTTAGCGACTCCCAGTTAGTCGTCAACCAGGTCAACGACAATTTCCAGGCCAAGGACCAACAGTTGGCGGCATACTTGGGTTACGTCAAGACGCTCTTAAAAAAATTCAAGTTCCACACCATCACGCAGATCCCCAGGGAAAAGAACTCCAAGGCTGATTCCCTGGCCAGACTAGCAACCGCTCAGCCACACCAAAGTCCAGCGGACACAAAGGTGGAATGTCTCGATAAGCCAAGCATCACAAAAACCCTAGCAGAGATCTTCAATATTGAGGTCAATCCCAGTTGGATGGACGAGATCATCGAATACAAGCGCAATGGGACATTACCAGAGGACAAAGTTGAAGCATGACAGCTCAAGCGGAGAGCAACCCGCTACAACATCCAGAATGGCAAGCTTTACTGCCAGGGGTTCACCCACCCCAACCTCCGGTGTCTAACCCCAGAGGAGGGAAAGGTCGTTCTGGCAATGATAAACAGAGGGGAATGTGGAAACCACTCGGGCGCCAGATCCTTGGCCAATCGCACAATGCGACAAGTCTACTTCTGGCCTACGCTCGGCGGTGACGCTATGAGGATATCAAGATCTTGCCATAAATGTCAACAATATGCTGATCTCCCACACGCCCCGGCAGAACCACTGTCGATCATCATTGGTCCATGGATTCACTCCACGTGGGGCCTGGACTTGATGGGAAAATTCCAAACCACCAAAGGCCAGTTTAAGTACATCATTGTCGCCATCGACTACAACAGCAAGTGGATAAAGGCAGAGCCACTGACTGCAATAACTACCGCCAAGGTAACTCACTTCCTAAGAACATTTATTGCCGCTATGGTGTCCCCCCACACAATAATCACAAACAACGGCACACAGTTCAACAATAAGGAACTCATATCTTTCACCGCTAACCTGGGCACCAAGATGAGTTTTGCATCCGTCGCTCACCCCCAAAACCAACGGCTAGGTCGAAGCAGCAAACAAGATAATCAAGAAGCTGCTAAAAAAGAAGCTCGACGACGCCAAGGGTTTGTGGGCAGAGAAGCTTCCGGAAGTTCTGTGGGCCATCAGGACTACCCCAACTACCGCCACTGGTGAAACGTCATTTTGTATGATGTTCGAAACTGAAGCCGTTCTACCTATTGAGATAACTCAACCTACCGCTAGGATCGAAGGTTACTGCCCCGAGACAAACAACTAAGGCGTCAATGTCGACAGGGACCTCCTAGAGGAGAAACGACACAAGGCCCATCTACACAATTTGCAAAATAAGCAACGGGTATCCCATTTCTACAACGCTAGGGTCAAAGCCCGGAACCTCCAAATGGGGGACTGGGTAATGAAGGAAGTCATTCCACCGCCAACGGCACTCTGCCCATACAAAATTGTGGAAGTTACTAGCCCCGGCACCTTCTGCTTAATGGATAAGGATGGCGTCACAACGATCCACCCTTGGAATACCGAACACCTTCGGTATTACTACAAATAGTCAGGCTATTACCCTAGAGCATCTTGGCTTAGCTAAATTTTTGACTTAATATTTAGCTAAGGGAAGCTACCCAACGGGTACAACCCCGCTTTTTGTAAACACTGACATATCAGTTATCAATGAAACTAGGAATTATTCAAACCATTGTCGCCAAGTTCAAGCACAAGAATTAAAGGACAACACCAACAAAGTTCGGCGGACTACGCCCGCTACATCGTGCACTTGGAACAATTTTAATCCCTTTAATGTTTCATTGAGTCACAAAACAACAGTAAGAACTCGAGCGGTAAAAGCAACATTCAGACAACAAATAATCAAAAGGCATACGACATTGAAAATTCACACTTCCATCCATGCAAGGTCGGGACTACCCGCCCAAAAAATAGTCAATTACAAAAAAAAATAGACCAAAAGTACATATGCAAGCCTCGGCGGCATTACAATACAAAGATATCGAGGGCAGCATCTTTAACGATTTTCAGCACCGCCCTGCTCAACCTCGACCGGCGGTTGCTCCTCACCCTAGGTCGGCGGTTGCCGCGCGCCCATACGACTTGTTTGGTCGGAGCCATGGGCAGTCGGGCTAGGGGTCATGATGGTCCCGTATGGTTGGGTATGATCCGCCACAACATTAGCCCTGGAGACCTCAGACTAGGTAGGCACCGGAGTTCGCTAGGATGCTTCCGCCGGGTCATCATCACTCTCCCCACTGCCGGAATGCAAGCTAGGCTGAACCGCTAAGGACCAGCCCCCTGGGGCTAACGGCTTGCTAGGTGTACTGGCGGACCCAGACGCCTTCGTCCAATCAATGACGCCCTTCTTATTCAGAAGCTCCACGTTGGCAACAACACCGGCCTACGCCGCATCCATCATGGCTTGCTTATACGCCGCAGACTGCTTAAAGGCATCCACAATGGCGGCCTCAGCACCGCTCCTCTCTGCCTCCAGCTGGGCAGCTACACCCTCTAATCTTTTTACCTCGGCGGACTTGGCAACAGAATCTTTCTGCAGAATGTCAATCCTCTTAACCTTGGCCCCATCTGCTCTTTCAACTGAACCATGTCCTGCTGAAGCCGGTTGATGTGATCATTCCGCTCAAGGTTTTGCTCGATGGCATTCTTCAGCCACGAGCATCCGAGGCATCGCATTCGGCCTTGGTCAGCTGCAACTCTTTATCCGCTAACCTGGCCTGAGAATCCGCCAGTTCCCCCCGCAGGACTTCGAGCTCCTCCCGCAACTGCCGCTCGACCTAGGGCTGCTTCGAGGTCGCTAGGAAGAATTCATGCAACCCTTCTGACAAGTGGCTAAAGGCCTAGCTAAACGGCTACTGATACAGCACCGTTGGATGGACGGTCCAATCCAATCAACAGAATCCCAGCCTCTCGCAGAGGTGGAACAAAAACTCCCGCTTCGGTTTAGCCAGGAACAAGTCCAGGTTACTTGTCTGCACCTCCCCGTTGGCAGTGCGGTCACCTTGGGCGGAGCCTGTCTGGCCTTCTTCTGCTGATGGGCACCGATGGTCTTAGCGTCGTCTCCTTCCTCTTCTTCATCGGTGTCATTTTGGTGACGCTTCCTCTGTAGCATCGCCCGTGTGGATCTAGCGGCTGCAGTCATCGACCTCTTCTATTGCCCCAACCCCGCAATAGTGACTGTTTCAGCCTGCGGCGCCACTTTCGCCTTCTGCGGCCCATGCAGGCTAGCGGGCATTCTCTCTTTTTGCTACACAGTTACAGTAGGGTTCTCGCCGGCGGCCCCATGGCCCACTTCAGCTCCCGCCTGAACGACGGGCAAACCGTCGGCACCAAAGTGAGAGTGGTGCGGCATTGGTAGCACCACGGGAGCCTCAGACTGACACAGTGGCAGTGTCTCGGGATCAACAACGGTCTTCTGGGCAGCCAGCCCAGAGGCGTACATACTCTCTAAGAAGTTATTGATCTCGGCACGATCCATGGCTTTCTCAAACACCTCTCGGCTCGCTCTGTTGCTCGGTGGAGAATCTATACAAAAGAAAGAGTTAGCCTGACAACAACGAACTAAAACACTTATCCACGGATGATACTTACCAAGGGCTCGTGTCAGCTGTTGATCGACCAACAACTCCCACCCTGTGAATAGGCGAAGATCTAGCAGGTTGCAGTTCCGCCAACAGCCTCGAATCCTCGCTACACGATACTCTTCTGCACGCGTCAAGTTATAGCGCAGACCCACTGCACAAAAAAAAAAAAAAAAAAAAAAAACGAGTCACTTCAACATGAATTATTATGTAACCAAAACCAACCCTGAGTAGCGGAAGCCAGCGACAACCTCGAATATGTTGGAATTCCGACTTAATCCGGAATGTCAGCTCCCCCTCATTCAACCCCACTTGATACTCTCATCCGTCGGTGGCAACGCAGAAGGTCCCCCGCCAAGGTGACATAGAATCCTTCAAATTCTCGACCAATTTGGGCGCCCCCTGACGACGACTCAGGTCCACCTTCCCACTGCAACCTTGGCGCCGCACATATATTAATTCATAGAATTGTAACACCTCTGCCACGGTTGGACCCTCATAGCCGAACAACCATCATAGCGAGTTGAGCGCCATCATCAACCGCCACATGTTAGGGCAAATCTGCCTAAAAGCGAGGCCAAATTCACAAACGAAAATCTGGAGATTTGGCAGTAGCAGGAATGTCACTCCCTGGCGGAAGATCGCCTTGTGCACGGCGGCATGCTTGGCTGGCAAGACCGACGCTCTCTCATCCTTCAGTGGCGGTCGCAGCTTCACAACGCCTGGCTGGCGGAACACCCGCTTCACACGGTTGACGGCGGCCACGTTCATCGGCCCTCCAGCCTTGTCAACCGCTATACTGTCGTGGAGAACCCAGTCTGACTCAACCTCTTCCCCGCCAACCTCTCTCACCCCATCAGCAGAGCCGCTAGCGGCACTATTGTTCGCCAACCTCTCCTCCCGCCTTTGCGAGTAACGACATCCTCTCTTGCCCTAGTACTCTTAGCATGACTAGCACGACCCATGGCAACTTCCTAGGGTATGGTTTGTAGCGGTGCAATGTCTAGCGGTTAGGACCAGGAGGTTCCTGCAGGGGCAGACAGACATAACGAGTCAATAAACACCCTATCAGCCACGTTGAGCGACTAGTCAGACTCGGAACCCTCACCGCTCGAGATCTCTACGACGCTAGCCATCCCAAAACCCTAAAACTCAAACCAGTCAGTTTGTACAGGATCTAAGCCATCCCTTTATCACTTGCATCCAGGAGCATCAAGAACAATTGCCCAGAAAATACCAAAACAAGAACAAAACGCACCCATATACTTAACCCAGATTCGACCATCCAGCAAATCCCTAAACCCCAACTCTAGAAAACACCAAAACCCATCCCCAAAACTCACTTTACACCCTCAAAGTACACCGGGGAGGAACATATAGTACCCCAAATCCAAAAACCCAGAAACTGACAAAAGCAAACACAGAAATCCAATAAAACAGGGATGAGATTCAGAATACCAACCTCAAAGGTAACTGCTGTGGTGCGATCAAAGGCGCTTCTCTTCACTGCAGGAGATCTTCGGGCTTCAAAGATCGATAACTTCAAGAATCGTAGCAATCTTCTTCTCCGAACGCAGGGCGAAGCTTGAAGACGACGACACTAGGTAAAAAGTACGAAATGTCAAACCTCCAGGTTTCCCTCTCTTTTATGTCAACATCAAACTAATCTAGGCCGTCCGCCAAAAAACAACATCGCACCACAATGGTACACGTGCCCCACAAATGCACTTACTCTCCGGATTAACCGAGGCGACGCCTCGGTTACAAAATCAATAATTACTCGAATTAATGGCGAAGAGACGAGCGTGCTGAAAAGACGTAATCACACACGCTAACCCAATCTGTGACGGCCACATGTCGGGCATTGTCAAACGAAGCGTCTACCCGAAGTAACCATTGACGAGGAAGACTACGAATCGACAAAGTCTCCGCTAAGCGCAACTCCGCTAGCGGAACTTCTCTCTATCCATCTTGCAAGCGAGCTAGTCTCCGCTAAGCGCAACTCCGCTAGCGGAACTTCTCTCTCTCCATTTTGCAAGCGAGCTAGTCTCCTCTAAGCACAACTCCGCTAGCAGAACTTCTCTATTTCCATCTTGCAAGCGAGCTAGTCTCCGCTAAGCGCAACTCTGCTAGTGGAACATCTCTCTTTCCATCTTGCAAGCGAGCTAGTCTCCGCTAAGCGCAACTCCGCTAGTGGAACTTCTCTCTCTCCATCTTGCAGGCGATCTAGTCTCTGCTAAGCGCAATGCCGCTAGCGAGACTTATCCCTCGGCACCTTGGACGTAAGACCGTCACCGCTAACCGCAACTCCATTCACCAGGCTACCGCTAGGCAAGTCCTTGCAACATGGCCGGCCACTTATAGTCAGCGGAGGGACTCCCGCCAACGACCATTCCAGAGGCAACGCCTTACTTTCACAACGACCACAATGCGGCGTTGTAGTCAAAACATGGTCCTCCGGGACAGATGGGGGGCGTATCAACACAGTTTTCGACGACCCTGATCAGGCATGTTGACCCCGCCACTTGGGTATCAAAGAGTGGGTTCGCTATCGAACACCCTCTGCTCAGCGCAGCTCCCTTCAATAAATAATACACCGGCCAAACGGAGGTCTATCTTAGCCAGCGAGTGGGGGACTCCCTAAGGGGCCTAGCAGGGGCCCACCCGAAAAGGTATAAAGCGTTTGTTCAGTAAGTCCATTGTTGACAACGTACTGACGCTAATTATGCTTTTGCAAGACTGGCGGAAGCAACGCTTCCAACCGCTAGGTAACTCCCCAACCAAGATTCCTTGACTGGGGACTTGGGGGACTTGTACTTACATATGCATTTGCAAGCACAATTAGCTATAATGAGCCACGCTCATGCTACCACCAGCGGTACCGACTCTCGCCAAAGGAGTGACCTACGAGAACACAGCCAAGTAGGCTACCGCCTCAACCCCGGCTTGCCCCCAGATCACCGCTGATGCGCCGCGCCAAGACAGCATCAGAAGCTCCAGAAGCTGGGGACTGAAGCATATCAGTCCCACATCGAAAACATGAAGAAGATCAGCTCCTTCCTCACCTATAAAAGGTTCTCTCTTCTCTCGTCATTAATTACGCATTTAATAGTTACCTACTGTTACTTTGTCAACATAAATACATTGACTAACTTAGGCATCGGAGAAGAGAAGACCGCCCAGCGCAGTCTCCTTCTGACGCCCTCTGTATTTTACTTGATAGGTAGCGGAAGCTCTGAGAATATCAAAGGCAACAGTCCGCTCATCGGACCAGCGTTAGCAACAGTTTGGCTACCGCTGAACTTTAATCATTAATAGAGTAGTTGTTGCCGTTGTACGGTGTGTCTGAGGGTCTAGCACGGTTTTGGGGATGAGTTTCAGTGTTTGGCAGAGAGTTAAGGTTTATGGATTTACGATGGTCGAATCTGGATTTTTGATATGATGTTCTTGTTTTGGTATTTTCTGGGTTTTCTGGGTTTCTGAATATGGTTGTTCTTGGTGTTCTTGGCTAAAATCTGACATAGGGATAGTTTAGATCATTTTGTAATTCACTGACCTGGGTTTTAGGGTTTGTGATGGCTAGCGTCATAGAGATCACTAGAAGTGAGGATTCTGGGTTTGACGTGTCGCTGAGCGTTGCAGATAGGATTTTTATTGATTCGTTTGATCCGTTTGCCCCTGCAGAAACCTCACTACCGGAACCGCTAGACATCGAACCTTTACAAACTATACCCTGGGACGTAGAAATGGGCATCTAGAGAGTTCGATGGTAAGGGGGGCCACTGCTGCTTACCAACGGCGAGAGGAGAGGTTGGCTAGCAATAGCGTTGCTAGTGGTTCCGCTAGCGGGGAAGAGATAGAGTCAGCCTGGGTCCTTCGTGACTGTACTTCTGTTGAAGAAGCGGGAGGTCCGATGACCATGGCTTCCATGAACCGGCTGAAGCGAGTGTTCCGCCTGCCTGGTGTAGTGAAGTTACGTCCGCCGGCGAAGGATGAGAGAGAGTCGATTTTGCCAGAGGGGCATGCCGCTGTCCACGAGGTCATCTTCCGCCAGGGGGTCACTCTTCCGCTACTGCCAAACCTTCAAATCCTGGATTGCGAGTTCGACCTTGCCTTTGGGTAAATATGCCCTAATATGTAGAGATTGTTAATGGCGCTCAACTCGCTCTGGCGCCTGTCCGGATGTGAAGGTCTGACCGTGGCGGAGTGCTACACTTCTATGAGCTGGTCTACGTAAGGCGCCACGGATACAGTGGATAGGTGAACCTCTCCCGCCGCCAGGGGCGCCTAAGTTGATCGAAAATTTGAAGGATTCGATGTCTCCCTAGCGGTCGACCTTCTGTGTTGCGACCACAAGGTGGGAGTACGATGCCGGGGTAAATGAAGGGGCGCCGACGTTTAGGATTAAGTTGGAGTTCCAGCCAATCCGAGGTTGTCGCTAGCATCACCATTGAGTTTGTACTTGATTATTTCATCCATCCAACTGGGGTTGACCTCGATGTTGAAGATTTTCGCTAGGGTTTTGGTGATGCTTGGCCTATCAAGACATTCCACTCTTGTGTCCGCCGGACTCTGATGCTGTTGAGCGGTTGCCAACCTAGCCAGAGAGTCTGCCTTGGCGTTCTTTTCCCTGGGAATTTGTGTGATGTTGTGGAATTTAAATTTAAATTTTCTGAGGAGGGTCTTGACGTATCCTAAGTATGCCGCCAACTGTTTATCTTTGGCTTGGAAATTGTCGTTGTCCTGGTTGATGACTAGTTGGGAGTTACTGAATAAGTTGACGCTGTTAGCGCCTGAGTCGATGGCTAGAAGCAACCCTGCGATAAGTGCTTCATACTCCGCCATGTTATTTGAGGCTGTGAAATTAAATTTCAATGCATATTCCACGTTCAATCCCCCAGGTCCTGTTAAGATAATTCTGGCGCCGCAAGCCTTAGAGCAGGCGGAGCCGTCGACATGGAGGTTCCAATCTGACTGCTGTGTGGGTGCCGATTCTTCAGCTGCTACTATTGCTGTGTGGCCCTCTGCTGGCATGGGGTTGGGTTCATCCTAACGCTCCGTGAGCTCAGCGATGAAGTCCGCTACCGCCTGGCTCTTCATAGTGGTTCTTAGCTTGTATTCAATATCAAATTCACTGAGCTCGATAGCCTATTTGCTAAGGCATCCCGAGTGCTCAGGGTTCTGCATGACTTGTCTCAGCATCTGGTTTGTTAGGACGTGGATTGTGTAGACTTGGAAGTACTGGTGGAGGTGCCTAGCGGCGACGATGAGTGTGAGGGTGAGCTATTCTAGGGGTGTGTACCTAGTTTCAGCGCCGATCATGCCTCTACCGGCGTAAAATACTGGAAGTTCGTCCTGTCCTTCCCTTCTTATGACTGCACAACTTACCGCCGATGAGGATACCACTAGATATATGTAGAGTACCTCGCCTTGTACAGGAATGGACGGAAGTGGGACTGCCGCCAAGTATTCCTTCAAGCTCTGTAACGCTGCCTCACAATCCGGGGTCCAGTCAATTTTTTTTCTTGTGGGTCCTCTTCATGGCCTTGAAGAATGGGAGACACATGTCGGTGAGTTTGGAAATAAACCGGGAAAGGGCGGATAACTTGCCTTGGAGGCTTTGTACGTCCACCTTGTACACTGGGGACTTCATGTTGAGGATGGCTTGTACCTTGTCAGGGTTGGCCTCTATGCCCCGCTCGCTGATGTAGCCCAGAAATTTGCTGGCGGTGACTCCAAAGAAACATTTTTCTGGGTTAAGGCGCATACCGTAGGCCAGAAGAATGGGAAATATTATGCGGAGCTTTGCCACGTCTCAGCTAGCCTTGATGCTTTTGACCAACATATCATCTACGTAGACCTTAATTATTTTGCCAAGGTGTTCCGTGAACATGGCGTTCATCAACCGCTGGTATGTTGCCCCAGTGTTCTTCAAATCGAAAGGCATGACATTGCAACAGTATAGGCCCTTGTCGGTTGTGAAGGTGGTGCATTCCTGGTCGCTGGGGTGCATCTTGATTTGGTTGTATCCTGAGAAGGCATCCATCATGCTAAGCAACTCATGTCCCGCTGTAGCATCAACCAGTTGATCAATGCGTGGTAGCGAGAAGCTATCCTTGGGGTTGTTGAGACCTTTAAAATCTACGCACATCCGCCACTTGCCGCTAGGCTTTTTCACCGTGACCAAGTTAGAAATCCATTGAGGGTAATTATCTTGGCGGATGAACCCAATGCCCTAGAGCTTGGCGACCTCCTCCCCTATTGCACGATATCTTTCTTCGTCAAAGGCCCTTCACCTCTGCTTGACATGATAGAAAGACGGTTTGATGCTCAATTTGTGCGTGATAATTTCAGGGGAGATGCCCGGCATGTCAGCATAGGACCATGCAAAGACTGCAACATTGTCTCATAGAAACTGGGTGAATTCTGCCGCTATCTCTGGGGCTAGCTGAGCACCGATGTGGACCATCTGCTCAGGATGCTCGTTGGAGATGCTGATAACCTTCAAGGATGTTTCTAGGTTGATAGGTTCCTTTTTCATGTATTTCTCCTCGTCATCCCTAGGATCCTTGAAAATGTTTGTTGACGATACATGGCTTCCCACTATTAGGATCTCATGGCGGCATGTCGACCGTGCCACAGTTGTTGAATAACATTTTCGTGCGAGTTGTTGGCTTTCCTTCACACAGCCCGTGCCGTTGGGTGTAGGAAACTTCATGAGAAGCATGTACCTGGCGATGATGCATTTTAGCTTGTTGAGTGCCGGTCGACCAATGATGGCATTATATGAATTGAAGCAGTCGACAACGATGAACTCTGTATGTATCTCCGCTGTACATGGGCTGGCGCCGATGACTAGGCTCATGTAGTTAGAGCCTAGCGGCTATGTGACATCGCCGGAGAAGCTGAGCAGGGGTTCATGGTCTTGGAGTAGTTTTCTATTCAGCTGAAGTTGGTTGTAGCAGCCATTAAAGATGACATTGACAGCGGATCCGCTGTCAACGAGGACCCTTCCCATGGACCATTTATCGAGCATGGCGTTGATCAAGAATGGATCGTCGTGGGGTAGATGCACTCCGTATTCTTCTTCCTCCGAGAAGGTAATGGGTTCCCAACCAGACTTTGGGAGTTTCGCGGATCTTTCATAGCGGATGTTGCAAATTTCTTTGGGGTGGTTGGCGCGTGCATAGCGCTTTCTTACCCTGTGAGACATGTTGGTGATCGGAGCACCGCCGTCATTGGTGTTTATGCGGCGCACGGGCTCGATGTTGGCGACCACAGGTGGCGGTTGATGCACCTTGAATTGTTCCAACTTACCATCTCGGTACAAAGTCTCAATTGCTGTTTTGAGAGCGTTGCAGTTGTTGGTATTGTGATTGTTGTCCTCGTGGTATTTGCACCACTTACCGGTGTTTCTTGGTTTTCCTACCCTTTGGGTCCTTTCTTGGGGTGGTGGTGGGATCTGGTCTTTGGACTGGTCGTATATCTCTTCATACGAGGCTGTGAGGACTGTAAACACTACGTACTGCTGGGAGGACTCCGTCTGTTTGTTAAGCCATCTCCAACCCTGGGCTAAAGGGTTGGTATAGCCCAAAAAACACTATTTTCCATCTCCAACCCAAGGCTATGCTATAACAAAAATTGATTTGGGGGGCTAAAAGGGCCAAGGGCTGGGCTAAACATAGCCCTTTGTTTATCCCTTGGGCTTCTTCTTCGTGGGGACCATTCTAGTGGCCCAAAATTCTGATCAACAAACCCAATGGCTTAGATTAAAGGGAAAACAATAAAATAACATGGTATTTAAACTTATAGCCCTAAGGGTTGGAGATGGTAGAAATCATAGCCCTTACTATTTGCATGAGATGTAAGTTTAGCCACAGCTAGAGATGGCCTTACGGTTATCCCCATGGGATGAGCGGTTGCCCTTGTGGTAATACTGATCCTTTTGCCGCTTGCTCTGGTAGTTGCGTTGCTGCCACTCTCTCTTTTTATCAACTGGCGGAGTAGTAGAGGTTTTGTTAGCGGTCTCTTGTTGGCAGGAGGAGGGTTGAGTGGACTTTGTTGGCGTTGGCAGTGGTGGTGGGGTTTCTCCATATATGATGTACTCTGCCTGCGCGTGGATGACTGCCTCGCTCATGACGTGGTCATACGCGGCGTTTGGATGATTGTAATTGAGATGATAGAGAAACGGTCCCTTTAGGAGTCCTTGCTTAAAGGTTGCCAATGCCATTATTTTATCAAGATCGCGGTATTGAGATGTCGCCGCTTGCCACCTGGTGACAAATGCCTTCAATGTTTCCTCTGCGCCTTGCTTGATGTTGAACAACTGAGTAGTGTTGTGATGTCCAGTGGCTAATAGGATGAACCGGGATAGGAAAACGTTTGATAGTGCGTGGAATGAATCGATGGATCGTGGTGGGCATTCAAAGTACCAACTCATTGCCTCATTATCCAGCGTTTCACTGAACAAGTGGTAGAGGATGGCATCATCAAATCCCTTATTGTTAGTTACTTTTTTGAAGGTGTCCATATGAACGAAGGGGTCAGTCATCCCGATGTAATGTGGCATTTTTGGAGTCTTTGCATGTGCTGGTCTGACGGCCTGCAGAATCCTGGCGGTGAGTGTCCCTGGTCTGGACACAAACAACAAATTTGGAGTTGGCGCTGGGGCGCCTGCCTCTGCCCGGATTAGCCTTTGTTCTAATTGCTGCATCCTTTCTAGGATTAAGGCGGTTGCGTCGCTGGCGGCCAGCCTAGAGGTTCTTATGGACCATTTACCACCTGGGGACAGGTTGATTACCCTCGGTTCTAGCCCTGGTTGCGGAGCAGTTGGTGTGTGGTTGTGACTCTGCTTCGTGCTCTAGAATTAGTCGGGGTAGGGGAGGTGGTCCCATTCCCAATAACTCGGGTGGGTTCAGTAGTACCTGCAGTTGTATGATTGGTGCGGGTGCCAATCCGCAGGTATTGGGTCGACTACGTCTGGTGCTCTGCGATTGCTCTCTCTGAGCTGGGTTGGCGTTTGCCTCCAACGCCCTCTTCAGCTTGTCGAATCTTGACATCAGTGTGGCCACTTGCTTTTGGGCCTTGGCCTTTTCTCTGCGCTCTTGTTTGCGCTCACTGTTTGCCTTGTGGAGGTTCGCCAATGCCAACTCATACATAGAGGCGAGATCATGTCCTGGTGGGCGACTGCTGCCTGGTCGGGCCTCCGCTGTAGTTTGAGTCAGCGAGTCCTGGGTTTGTCCTGGGGTTTCGCACTAGGATTGACCGGAGTGTTGAAGAGTGCGTGGTTAACGTTAGTCGGATTGGTCCGCCTGCTCTTCAGCGTTTCCCCCGCTACCGTTAGTCATGGTGATTTTTGTGGTGGGATGGCTTTTTGTTCAAGCGTTCCCACAGACGGCGCCAATGTTAATGTCTAAGATTGAGCGGTAACCCGAATCTTGGTTAACGCTGATCCGGTGGGCGGACCGCTACTTGTGATGTTCTCAGAGCTTCCGCTATCTGTCAAGTAAAATACAAAAGGTGTCAGAGGGAGACCGTGTTGGGCGGTCTTCTCTTCTCCGATGCCTAAGTTAGTCAATGTATTCGTGTTGACAGAATAACAGTAGATAAGTAGTAAATGCGTAATTAATGAGGAGAGAGGAGTGGACCTTTTATAGATGAGGAAGAGGCTGACCTCTTCCTTGTTTTCAATGTGGGACTGATGTGCTTCAGTTGCGGGGTTGGCAGGATGAGGGTTAGTGGATTGGTTCGCCTGCTCTTCAGCGTTTTCCCCGCTACCGTTAGTCATAGTGATTGTTGTGGTGGGATGGCTTTTTGTTCAAGGGTTCCCACAGATGGTGCCAATGTTAATGTCTAAGATTGAGCGGTAACCCGAATCTTTGTTAACGCTGATCTGGTGGGCTTTCTTCTACTTGTGATGTTCTTAGAGCTTCCGCTATCTGTCAAGTAAAATACAAAGGGCGTCAGAGAGAGAGCGCGTTAGGCGGTCTTCTCTTCTCCGATGCCTAAGTTAGTCAATGTATTCGTGTTGACAGAATAATAGTAGGCAAGTAGTAAATGCGTGATTAATGAGGAGAGAGGAGTGGACCTTTTATAGGTGAGGAAGAGGCTGACCTCTTCCATGTTTTCGATGTGGGACTGATGTGCTTTAGTTCTCACCTTCTGACTCTTCAACGAGTCGATCTTGGCGAGGTGCATGGAGGTGCGTAAGAGGTGATCTGGGGGTAGGCCGAGGCTCCGCTGATAGCTTGTGTTGCTGTGTTTCCGAAGGTCACACCCTTTTTGGTTATTGATGGTGGTAGCATGAGCGTAGCTCATTATGGCTAATTATGCTTGGCAAATGCTCATGTAAGTACAGAGTCCCTATGCCCATGCATGGCTGTAGAACCTCCGCGTGACTGCATCATTGAGTCTGCAATTCCTGCTCCACAAGGGTATGTCACTGCTTGTCTAGTAATCTTACCAAGGACTGATGATGTTGTGCAAGATAGCTACTCCTCTGCTAGCATACCACCTGGGTTTAGTAAGCCACTAAGGGCTTCTGTACTGGGTACTGAAACTGAGAATCTGGAGATAAATTCAACTCTAGGCAATGATTCTGAGGTGGTTTTGAAATAGGCTTTGATTGAAGAGGGTGAATTTATTCCTATAATCTCTAAGAAGGCCAACAAGGTACTAAAGAAGTCTGTGAAGACCAAAGTTAAACTGAAGCTTGGTAATCGCGCTTTCATTCAGAATAGTGCAAAGCATCCTGTTTACTGATGAAAATTATTTATTGGAATGCTTGTGGCATCACTAATGATGACACACAACGAGCACTTGCTAGTATGGTACGTTCTCACAGAGCCGTCATTACATATATTTCAGAGCCTTTTGTTCTTTTTAATTCAGTTCCTTTCTCCTACTAGAGGTCTTTGGGCCTCCGGCTTGTTACTACTAATAATCGGGGAATGCAAGACCCTAATTTGTGGCTTTGGCCATGAAGCTCTCAGGGTACAAGTTCTGGCTTGTTCTAATAAGCAAATTACTGTGTCTTGTACTTTTGATGTAGTTTCTTGTACTCTTACATTAGTCTATGCTAAAACCTCTATTGCCAGTAGACAACAATTGTGGTAAGACATTAGCTTCATTTATTCTCAATATGGACGTGGTCCATGGATAGTTTTCGGTTACTTTAATTGTATTTTAGGAGCTCATAAAGGGGGGGGGGGGAGGGCTGGGGCTTTCTCCCCAATGCAGTCTTTTGTCCTGACTTTAGTCAGATGTGTGCTTCTTGTTATCTATTGGATATTCCTACAAAAGGCCTGGCTTATACTTGGTCAAACAAATACACAGAGATAAGGCTAGTGTTTCTGTGTGAGAATAAGGAATGGGAACTAAGTATGGATCATGATGGAGGGAGAGAGAGAGAGACACAAGCATGTATAGTGGTTCACCTTGCCCTTGAGGCAAGGCTACGTCCACTTAGAGAGATTTCATTATGAGTGAGGCCAAATAGCCTTTGTAATGATACAAGTGTGGGGATCATGGATCCTATCCCTTTCCAAGAAGGGGAGGACTACCTCTTATAGCTAAAGGAAGTCCCATTCTATTCTATATTTCAGATGTGGGACATAATACACATATGTACTTCTCTTGAAGCCTCTTGGAGAGCATGGGAGGGTGGCCTCCTGGCAAGGTACCGACCGACCTCCACCATGGCAACGTAGGTCAGGTGTCGGTCTATCGGATGCATATTGTAGGCGGGTCTAACTATGTCGCGGGGCCCACCTAAGAGGTTGTTGTTATGCTTGGCGGTATGTGGTATAAGTGATATCAACAGTTGGATTGAGCTCTGGGTAACTTGGAATGGTTGAGCTCTTGGAATTCAATGGATTGCTTCACTCTGACTAAAACAACTTCAGACCACTATCCCATATTAATCTCATTCCCAAGCTGGATGTTATTTCACGACCTCCTTTCCGGTTTCAGAGTATTTGGCTGTAGAAACCAGGCTTTCGGTCACTTGTTCAGGCTTTCTAGAACTTCTTGCATTTTCATGGTTGTCCACAATACATCCTAGCTGCAAAACTTTGCTCTCTGAAAGGTATGTTATGGTCTTGAAATAGAGATGAGGTTGGGGATGTGCATGTTCAAGTGGCTCAATCCAAGGCTGCCCTTGATTCCAATCAAGCTGAGATCTCTTTACACGGCTAGTCTGAAGAGGTATGTTATGGAAAGCACTGCTCACACCAAGTATATATCTTCTTGATTTATCTCTTTAGGCATTGTTATTATGGGACAAGTCAAGAATTTGGTGGCTAAAATATGGGGATAGAAACACTGCTTTTCTTCATAACATGAATAAAGTTCGGTGTCTCCACAATTCAATTTTTTCTTTGTTGGTTGGGAATACGGTTCTTACTGATCAAGCTGCTATTGCAGCTCACGCCGTGCAACATTTTCAAGATTGTTTCACTCATGAGCCCCACATTATTGACACTGGTTTAGTGGAGAGTGTTATTCCATCACTAGTCACGGAGAAGAACGCTTCAGTTCTGGCCTTGCCTCTCATGAGGAAATTTACATGGCATTACAGAGTATGGATGTGACTAGTGCACTAAGACTGGATGGCTATAGAGGCAACTTTTTCACCTTTTGTTGGCCGGTGGTGGTTCAAGATGTAATTCTTGATGTTCAAATCTTCTTCAAGAGTGTGTTTATTATGCCGCACTTTAATTCGAATATCCTCATACTTATTCCTAAGGTACAGGACTCAGAAAGTATTTCAGATTTTAGGCCAATTTCACTACTAAACTTTGTCTTGAATGTTATTACATGAATTATGGCAGACAGGCTTGGCCCTATTGCTTCCAGAATTATTTCCCATAATCAAAGTGCATTCATCAGATGGTGCTCTATTATTGATCCAATTGTTCTTACATCTGGATGTGTAAATTTATTGGATCACAAATGTAGGTACAAATATGTTGCTAATAAATTTGGCATTCGGAAAGCTTTTGACACTCTGGATTGGAATTTCCTACTTCGGGTTCTTACTACTTTTGGGTTCAGTGAGGGATTTGTAAATTGCATCCACAGTATTCTGAAATTTGCTCATGTCTTTGTTAATATTAATGGCCAAGCCTGTGGTTACTTTACCTGTTCCAGAGGAGTTCGACAAGGTGATCAGTTGTCCCCTTTGCTTTTTTTCTTAGCAGAGGAGGTATTGAGTTGTGGCCTTTCATCTATGATCACTGGGAATTTGATTAGAAATATTGCGTCACCGTCGAACATCTCTCCTCCCTGTCATGTGCTCTTTGCAGGTGATGTTATGGTTTTCACACAAGGTAAAAATTTCACAATTACATAACTTGCTTTCTTTCATGGATGAGTATGCTTTAAAGTCTAGGAAGGTGATAAACAAAACAAAATCTCATCTATTTTTGGGGAGGTTTGCTTTGAGAAGGCAGAACAAGAATAAGCAGGATCTTGGGAGTACAAGTAGATCAACTTCACTTCATGTATCTTGGTGTTCCCATATTTGTTGGGCATCCAAAATATGATCATCTGGTCTCACTTGCTGACAAAGTATGTTACAAATTCAGTTCTTGGAAAGGAAAATGTTAATGCTCAAAAGTCTGGCGGTAGCCAAACTTTGGTCTAACGCTGGTCCGGCGGGCGGACCGCTACTCTGCCGATCTGAGGATTACTGCTAGCTGCCAAACACAAGACAGGGCGTTAGAGGGAGACCGCGTTGGGCGGTCTTCAACTCTCCGATGCCTAAGTCAGTCAGCGCATATAGGCAGCATAACAATAATGAGTAGTAAATGCGTAATTAATGAGGAGAGAGGAGAGGACCTTTTATAGGTGAGGAAGAGGATGATCTTCTCCTTGTTTTCGATGTGGGACTGATGTGCTTCAGTTCCCAGTTTCAGTAGCTTCTGATGCTAACTTGACACGGCGCGTGGTGGCGCGTCGGCGGTGCTTTGGGGTTGATCCGGGGCTCAGGCGGTAACCCTGCTAGCTGTCTTTACGCCAGTCACACATATGGTGGGCGTTGGTACCCCTGGCGGTACAATGAGCGTGGCTCATTATAGCTAATTATGCTTGCGAATGCACATGTATGTACAAGTCCCCCAAATCCCCAGTCAAGGAGGGCAATCTTGGTTGGGGAGTTGATCGGCGGTTTGAAGCGTTTCTCCCGCTAGACTTTGCAGAAGCATAATTAGCGTCAGTGCGTCGTCAACCATGGATTTACTGAGCAAACGCTTTGTGCCGTTTCGGGTGGGCCCCTGCTAGGCCCCCAGGGAGTCCCCCACTCCCCGGCTAAGATGGACCTCCGGATGGTCGCTATTATTGTTTGTTGAGGGGAGCTGCACGGAGCAGCGCTGCACGGAGCAGAGGGTGTTGGGTTGCGAGCCCAATCTTAGCACCCAAGTGACGGGGGTCAACGTACCTGATCAGGGCCGTCGTAGACTGTTGACTAGTCCCCGTGTCCCGTAGGGACATTCTGACCGTAACTCCGCGTGGCGGCGTTGTCAGAGGCGTGGCCTCGGGATCCGCCGCTGGCGGAAGTCCCCCCGCTAGATGTAGCAGGAAGCAGCGTCAAGTAGACGTGCTTGGTGGTATTTTATTGAGCGGTATTGCGCTGAATAAAGTACGCAGCTTGTCAGATGAGAAAGGGGGTCCGCTAGCGGTGTGCTGTGTAGCGGAGGACGCCCCGTTTATCGAATGACGAGAGAATGTTCCGTTGGAGACTTCGATGGTGACAAGAGAAGTTCCGCTGGCGGGGTTTCGCTCAGTGGACTGTCACCTGGGAGATGACAAGTGAGAAAATCTGCCGGCGGGGTTTCGCTCAGCGGAGACTTCCACTTGGAGGATGACAAGTGAAGATCCGCTGGCGGGGTTTCGCTCAGCGGAGACTCCGTCACCTGGAGAATGACAAGTGAAGATCCGCTGGCGGGGTTTCGCTCAGCGGAGACTCCACTTGGAGGATGACAAGTGAAGATCCGCTGGCGGGGTTTCGCTCAACGGAGACTCCACTTGGAGGATGACAAGTGAAGGTCCGCTGGCGGGGTTTCGCTCAGCGGAGACTCCGTCACGTGGAGAATGACAAGTGAAGATCCGTTGGCGGGGTTTCGCTCAGCGGAGACTCCACTTGGAGGATGACAAGTGAAGATCCGCTGGCGGGGTTTCGCTCAGCGGAGACTCCGTCACTTGGAGAATGACAAGTGAAGATCCGCTGGCGGGGTTTCGCTCAGCGGAGACTCCGTCACTTGGAGAATGACAAGTGAAGATCCGCTGGCGGGGTTTCGCTCAGCGGAGACTTCCAATGGTTGAGGGTTTTCTTCTCAAGTGGTTACTTCCCTTGGAAGCTAAAGGAGACGACGGTTGACACGTGGCCAACTCCTAGAGGGTTAGCGTCTTGAGGCTTGTCTCCTAAGCCTAGCCGTCTTCTCGTCATTAATGCGAGTAATGATGGATTTCGTAACCGAGGCGACGCCTCGGTTAATCCGGGGAGTTAGTGAAGACGTGGTACACGTGTACGGTTGCTACGTGATGTCGTTTTCTAGCGGACGGCTCAGGATTGCTTGATGTTGACATAAAGGGGGGGGAACTCAGCGAGTTTCGACACTTCTGGAAAATCTTCAAATCTGAGTCGCCTCCTTCGAGTCTTGTTCGTCTGTGAATTGCGAAGAAGATTCCCCGGTTTGCGTGGAGCTGTCGGACTCGAGAGGACGAAATATCTGTTAGTGAAGACGAGTTGCATGCCACAGCTTCGACGTGAGGTTGGTATTTCGAATCCTTTTCCTGTTTCATTGAATCTGCAATGGTGGTTTCTGGGTTTTGCTATTTCTGTTAATGGTGTGATCTTGCTTCTTTGGTGTTCTCTGAGGGTGTAGAGAGAGATTTGAGGGAGGTTATGGTGTTTGACAGAGAGTTGGGGTTTTGGGTTTTGCTAGATGGTCGAATCTGGGTTGAGTGTGCATTTGTTCTTGTTTTGGTATTTTTCTGGGTAATTGTTCTTGATGTTTTTGCACTAAACGAATATAGGTAGAGGCTAGATCTTGTGTAAACTGACCGGTTTGGGTTTTAGGGTTTGGGATGGCTAGCGTCGTAGAGATTTCGAGCAGTGAGGATTCCGGGTCTGACGTGTCGTTCAGCGCGGCGGATAGGAATTTTATTGACTCGTTGCGTCCGTCTGCCCGTGCAGGAACCTCACTGCCAGAACCGCTAGACATCGAGCCGCTACAAACCATACCCTGGGAAGTAGTAATGGGTCGTACTTCGCGGCCAAAGAGTTCTAGGGCCAGGGAGGCTGCCGCTGCTCAGAATAGGCGTGAGGAGCGGTTGGCAAGTAACAGCGCTGCCAGTGGCTCCGCTGACGGGGGAGATGCGACAGGGGAGGATACCGAATCGGCATGGGTTCTTCCGGATGGGATTCCTGTTGACGAGGCGGGAGGGCGGATGACCGTTGCCAATGTCAACCGGATAAAGCGGATGTTTCGGTTGCCCGGCGTGGTTAAACTGCGTCCACCGACGGTGGATGAAAAGGCTTCAATTCTTCCCCGGGGGTTTGCCGCTGTGCATGAGGCAATATTCCGCCAGGGAGTGACACTACCACTCGTGCCCAGTCTTCAGATCTTGGTGTGCGAGTTCGGCCTAGCCTTTGGGCAAGTCTGCCCCAACATGTGGCGATTGATGTTGGCGATGACTTCGCTGTGGCGGTTGTCCGGCTGTGAGGGACCAACCGTGGCGGAGGTGCTGCATTTCTATGAGCTGACGTATGTGAAGCGTCAGGGCTGCGGAGGCCAAGTGAACCTAAGTCGCCGCCAGGGAGCCCCCAAGTTGATAGAGAACCTGAGGGATTCTATGTCGTATTGGCGGGACACATTTTGCGTTGCCACGACGGGGTGGGAATACCAGGCGGAATCCAATGACGGGGAACCGGCGTTTAGGATTAAGTCAGAGTTCCAACCTATCCGAGGTGGTTTGTCGGTCTCCGCTGAATAATGCTGGCGGTTTACGTTGTGCTTAGTCTTGAACCTTGCTAACGTTTATCCTTGTTTTGCAGTAGGCTTGCGCTACAACCTGACTCGTGAAGAAGAGTACCGTGTGGCGCGCATCAAAGGTTGCTGGCGGAATCGCAATTTGTTGGACTTTCGCCTACTTACCGGTTGGGAGCTGTTGGTCGATCAACGATTGACTCGCGCCGTTGGTAAGAAATCTCCGCTACCTTGTACACTTAGTTAATTTGGCCCTGTGGTTGACTGAGTTGCTTTCTGTTTGTTTAGAGACGCCGCCAGGTAACGCTAGGAGCCGTGACGCCTTTGCCGAAGCCATGGACCGCGCGGAGATTGACAACTTTTTGGAGGCCATGTATGCCTCAGGGGATGCGGCTCAAAAGACAGTGATAGACCCGGTGACGCTGGCGGTGAGCCCATCCGAGGTTCCGGTGGTGCTGCCAATGCCGCTGCACTCCCACCTTGGCGCCGACGGCCTACCCGTTGTTCAGACGGGTGCCAATGTGGGGGGTGGAAAGAAGGGGTCTGGCGCCGCGCCGCAGACAGAGAGAGTGCCCAACGTGGGACGTGGGCCACAGAAGGTGGTGCGGCCGGCGGGGGCTGCCGCTACGGTGGGTCAACAGCAACGGGGGCCAAGGCCTGCGGCCGCTGGACAGACGCGGTTGTTGCGGAAGCGTCGGCAGAATGACTCCGACGAGGAGGATGATGATGATGATGAGGTTATCGGGGTCCGCCAGCAAAAGAAGGCCCGCCAAGCTCCGCTGAAGGCCCCAGTGGCCGCTGCAGAAGAGGCGCCTGCGAGTGACCTGGACTCGTTTGCCGCCTATGCCGAGTTCACGACCGACAATGAACGGGGATTTCTCTACCACCTCTGCGAGATACTGGGGTTTGGTGGTCTGGCGGGGATTTCCCGCCCAACGGCGATTGACGGGTCACCCTTCAGTTCAGCTTTTGGTCACCTTTCGGTTGGGCTGCATGAGATGTTCATGGCGGCGCAGAAGCAGCCCGGGGTTGAGCGGCAGCTCAGGGACGAGATCAGCGGTCTCAAGAGGGAACTGGGGGACGCCAAGGACAGGCTGGCGGATGTGGAGCGGCGCCTGACGAAGGCGGATTGCGACGCCGCGGATGCTCGTGGCAAGTTGGAAGTGGCAATCCGGCGGGACGTGGAACGGAACAACGACATCTCCAGGATGGAACAAGACATGTCTCTGCTGCAGGAGCGGGTGACCGCTAAGGAGAAAAAGATTGATATCCTGCAGCGGGAGTCTGCCGCCAAGCAAGCAGCGGTGACGAACCTGGAGGCTGAGGTAGCTCGCCTGCGGGACGAAGGGGCCCGTGCCGCTGCCGCCGCTGTGGAGAAATTCAAACAGTCGGCGGAGTACAAAAAGGCGATGACTGAATCGGCGAAGGCCGGCGCCCTAGCCAACGTGGAGATGCTGAAGCAGAGGGGCGCCATTGACTTTGCGAAGGGGTCCCAGCCACCTGTTCTGCCAGTCCAAAATGCTCCGCCGGTGCAAGCTGCGGTTCCTGTCCAGCCTGAAGGTGTTCGCTCGGGAAGCGGGGAAAGTGGTGCACAGCCAGCGGATGGTTCTCAGCAGACTCCTCTGCCTACCCAGTCGGAGGTGTCCCGTGCTGGTTTCCTGGCGGCACACACTCGGCAGGATGGCACCATAGAGACTCCAAGTCCTACCGCCAGAGGGTCTGACCAGACAAGCCGCTCACAACCACAGCCGCCTGCGGAAGGTGGAGATGTTGAAGCCAACCCGAAGAGCTGAGCTCCTATATGTTTACTTTTTTTTTTTTTTTGTTGGCTGAGTTTCGACATTTTGAAGTAATGAACAACTTTGGGTGGGGAGTCTCAGCCCTGAAATGAAATTTCAAAGTTTGATGTTTGTCATGATATGTTTGTACCGCTAGAGTTTTGATTTAGAGATTTTTCTTTTGCCAAGCAATGAAACATTAAAGGAATTAAAATTGGTCCAAGTGCACAACGTAGCGGACGTGGTCCGCTGACGATTCCTGGCGTTGCCAGTTGCCCTCAGTGCTAGACTTGGTAACAATGGTTTGAATAATTCCTCGTTTCATTGATAGCTGACTGATCAGCGTTTACAAAAGAGGGGTAGTACCCGTTGGGTAGCTTCCCTTAGCTAAATATTGAACAAAAATTTAGCTAAGTCAAGATGCCTTTGGGTAGCGGCATGACTATTTGTAATAATACCGAAGGTGTTCGGTATTCCAAGGGTGGGTCGTTGTGACGCCATCCTTGTCCATTAAGTAGAAGGTGCCTGGGCTAACGACTTCCACAATTTTGTATGGACCTTCCCAAGTTGGGCGAAGCTTTGTTGGCGGTGGAATGACTTCCTTCATTACCCAGTCCCCCAGTTGGAGGTTCCGGGCTTTGACTCTGGCGTTGTAGAAACGCGATACCCGCTGCTTGTTTTGCAGGTTGCATAAGTGGGCCTTGTGTCGCTTTTCCTCCAGGAGGTCCTTGTCCAGGTTGATGCCGTCGGTGTTGGTTTCTGGGCGGTAGCCCTCGACTCTGGCGGTAGGTTGAGTAACCTCAATAGGCAGGACAGCCTCCGTTCCGAACATCATGCAAAAAGGAGTTTCACCAGTTGCGGAAGTTGGGGTTGTTCTGATGGCCCATAGAACTTCCGGGAGTTTCTCCGCCCATAAACCCTTTGCTTTGTCGAGTTTTTTCTTCAGCTGCTTTTTGATTATCTTGTTTGCTGCTTCGACCTGACCGTTGGTCTGGGGGTGGGCGACAGATGCAAAACTCATCTTGGTACCCAAGTTGGCGGTGAAAGAGATGAGCTCCTTGTTGTTGAACTGTGTGCCGTTGTCCGTGATTATTGTGTGTGGGACACCGTAACGGCAGTAGATGTTCTTCCAGAGGAAGTGAATTACCTTGGCGGTAGTTATTGCCGTTAGTGGCTCCGCCTCTATCCACTTGCTGTTGTAGTCGATAGCAACTATGATGTACTTGAACTGGCCCTTGGCGGTTCGAAATTTTCCCATCAGATCCAGGCCCCAAGTTGAGTGAATCCATGGAGCGATGATGACCGATAGCGGTTCCGCCGGTGCATGT
Organism: Rosa chinensis; assembly: GCF_002994745.2. NCBI lineage: Eukaryota > Viridiplantae > Streptophyta > Magnoliopsida > Rosales > Rosaceae > Rosa > Rosa chinensis. The sequence continues at coordinate 56,743,917 of NC_037094.1, read as the reverse complement.
GGGAGATCAGCAAATTGTTGGCATTTGTGGCATGATCTCGATATCTGGCGGGCATCATCGCCGAGAGTAGGCCAAAAATAACCTTGCCGCATTGTGCGATTGGCTAAGGATCTGGCGCCTGAGTGGTTTCCGCATTCTCCGCTATGAATTGCCGCCAGAACGACCTTTCCCTCCTCTGGGGTTAGGCAGCGGAGGTTGGGATGGGTGAATCCCTGGCGGTACAGCTTGCCGTTCTGGATGTTGTAGCGGGTTGCCCTCCGCTTGAGTTGTCGCGCCTTAACCTTGTCTTCCGGCAATGTGCCGTTGCGCTTGTACTCAATGACTTCGTCCATCCAGCTGGTATTGACCTCGATGTTGAAGATCTCCGCCAGGGTTTTTGTGATACTTGGCTTGTCAAGACACTCCACTCTTGTGTCCGCTGGACTCTGATGTGGCTGGGCGGTTGCCAGTCTTGCCAGTGAATCAGCCTTGGCGTTCTTTTCCCTGGGGATTTGTGTGATGTTATGAAATTTGAATTTCCTGAGGAGTGTCTTAACGTACCCCAAGTATGCCGCTAACTGTTGGTCCTTGGCCTGGAAGCTGTCATTGACCTGGTTAACGACCAACTGGGAATCACTGAAGATGTTGACACTGTCAGCCCCTGAATCGATGGCGAGGAGTAAGCCGGCAATGAGTGCTTCGTACTCCGCCATATTGTTGGAGGCCTTGAAGTTGAATTTCAATGCGTATTCCACGTTCAGTCCCCCTGGTCCTGTCAGAATGACTCCGGCGCCGCTGGCCTTGGCGCTGGCGGAGCCGTCCACATGCAGGTTCCAATCTGACTGTAGGGGAGCTGGCTCCTCAGCGGTTACCATTTCTGTCCCGGGCTCAGCCTCCGTGCCGGGATTGGGCTGACGCTCGGTGAGCTCAGCGATGAAGTCCGCTACCGCCTGGCCCTTCATGGCGGTTCTTGGCTTGTAATCTATGTCAAATTCACTGAGCTCGATGGCCCACTTGCTGAGGCGCCCTGAATGTTCAGGGTTCTGCATCACCTGTCTCAGCGGTTGATTGGTTAGCACATGGATTGTGTGTGCTTGAAAATACTGGCGGAGGCGCCTGGCGGCAACGATGAGTGCGAGAGCTAGCTGCTCCAAGGGTGGATATCTTGTTTCTGCCCCGTTCATGCCTCTGCCGGCGTAGAAAACTGGGAGCTCGTCCTGTCCCTCCCGCCGGACAATGGCGCAACTCACCGCTGATACCGATACCGCTAGGTATATGAACAGTGTCTCTCCTTGCACAGGGATAGAGAGTAGTGGGACTGCCGCTAGGTAATCCTTCAAGCCCTGAAACGCCGTCTGACACTCTGGGTTCCAGTTGATGACTTTCTTGTGAGTCGTTTTGAGGAGTTTGAAAAATGGGGCACACCTGTCAGTGAGCCTGGAGATGAATCGAGAAAGGGCGGTTAACTTGCCTTGGAGGCACTGGACATGTACCTTATACTCAGGGTCCGCCAGGTCGAGTATGGCCTGTACCTTGTCCGGGTTAGCCTCGATTCCTCGTTCACTGACGATATAACCCAGAAATTTGCTGGCGGTGACGCCAAAGAAGCATTTTTCTGGGTTGAGGCGCATGCCATAGGCCAGGAGGATGGTAACTATGATCTTGAGGTTTGCCACATGTCCGCTGGCCTTTATACTCTTGACCAACATGTCGTCCACGTAGACTTCGATTATCTTGCCCAAATGTTCAGCGAACATAGCATTCATCAGCCGCTGATAAGTTGCACCGGCGTTCTTCAGACCAAAAGGCATAACATTGTAGCAGTACGGGCCTTTGTCGGTGGTGAAGGTGGTACACTCCTGATCGCTGGGATGCATCTTGATCTGATTGTAGCCGGAGAAAGCGTCCATCATGCTGAGGAGTTCATGCCCGGCTGTTGCGTCAACCAGCTGATCAATGCGTGGTAGAGGGAAACTGTCCTTTGGGCACGCCTTGTTGAGATTTTTGAAGTCGACACACATCCGCCACCTGCCGCTAGGCTTCTTGACCATGACCAGGTTGGAGATCCACTGGGGATAGACTACCTGGCGGATGAATCCCATGCCCTGGAGCTTGGCGACCTCCTCTCCTATGGCGAGGTATTTCTCCTCGTCAAAGGCCATTCGCTTCTGCTTGATAGGATAGAAGGATGGCTTGATGGTTAGCTTGTGTGTGATGATTTCAGGAGAGATACCTGGCATGTCTGCATATGACCATGCGAAGACGGCGGCGTTGTCCCGTAGGAATTGAGTGAGTTCTGCCGCCACCTCTGGGTCTAGCTGAGCTCCTATGCGGACTGTCCGCTCTGGGTGCTCGTCGGAGATGCTGATGACCTTAAACGATGTTTCCGGATTGACCGGTTCCTTCTTCACATATTTCTTCTCCTCATCCCTAGGATCCTCGAAGATATCTGGTGGCGGTGCCTGATTTCCTACCGTTAGGATTTCGTGGCGGCGGGTTGACCGCGCAATGGTGGTTGAGTAGCACTCTCGTGCCAATTGCTGACTTCCCTTGACACAGCCTGTGCCATTGGGTGTGGGGAACTTCATGAGAAGCATGTATCCGGCGATGATGCATTTGAGCTTGTTGAGTGCCGGCCGTCCTATGATGGCGTTATACGAACTGAAACAATCCACAATTATAAATTCAGTATGTACCTCCGCCATATATGGACTGGAGCCGATGGTTAACCGCATGTAGTCAGAACCCAGCGGTTGAGTGATATCGCCGGAGAAGCTAAGCAATGGCTCATGGTCTTGTAGTAGTTTCTTGTTCCGCTTAAGGTTGTTGTAACAACCGCTGAATATGACATTGACAACAGATCCGCTATCCACCAGGATTCTTCCCACTGACCATCTGTCGAGAATGGCATCGATCAGAAATGGGTCGTCATGGGGTAGATGTACTCCGCGCTCCTCCTCTTCTGAGAAGGTGATGGGCTCCCAACCAGACTTTGGGAGTTTGGCGGATCTCTCGTAGCGGATGTTACAGACTTCCTTTGGGTGATTGGCGCGTGCGTAACGCTTTCTTGCCCTGTGAGACATGTTGGTGATTAGAGCCCCGCCATCGATGGTGTTGATGCGGCCCAGTGGCTCAATGTTGGCAATCACAGGTGGCGGTTGGCGCACCTTGAACTGATCCATCTTGCCGTCACGGTACAGGGTCTCAATGGCCGTTTTGAGAGCGTTGCAACTGTTGGTATTGTGACCGCTGTCCTCGTGGTATTTGCACCACATGCCGGTGTTTCTTGGCTTGCCCTTTTTGGGGAATTTCGGTGAGGGTGGCGGTGGTATCTGATCCTTGCACTGATTGTAAATTTCCTCGTACGAGGCTGTGAGGACCGTGAATACTGCATACCGCTGAGAGGACTCCGTCTGCTTGTTGCGATTGTCCCCATGGGATGGGCGGTTGCCCTTGTAGTGGTTGTCTTTCTGCCTCTTGCTTTGATAACTGCCCTGTTGCCACTCCCTCTTCTTGTCAGCTGGCGGTGCAGTGGGGGCTTTGCTGGCGGTCTCCTGATGGCTGGAGGAGGGTTGAGATGATTTTGTTGGTGTTGCTGGTGGCGGTGGGGTTTCTCCATATGTGATAAACTCTACCTGGGCATGAATGACCGCCTCACTCATAAGGTGATCATACGCCGCATTTGGATGATTGTAGTTGAGGTGATAGAGGAATGGTCCCTTGAGGAGTCCCTGCTTGAAAGCTGCCGAAGCCATTGTTTTGTCGAGATCGCGGCACTGAGATGCTGCCGCCCGCCATCTTGTGACGAATGCCTTCAATGATTCGTCCTCTCCCTGCCGGACGCCAAACAACTGGCTCGTGTTGTGATGACCGGCGGACAACAAGATGAATCGAGAGAGGAAAGCATGGGATAACGCCTGGAATGAGCCGATGGACCCTGGCGGACACTCAAAAAACCAACTCATTGCCTCACTATCCAGCGTTTCGCTGAACAAGTGGCACAGGGTGGCGTCATCAAATCCCTTGTTGTTGGTGACCTTCTTGAACGTGTCCATGTGGACGAAGGGATCGGTCTTACCGCTATACTGTGACATTTTTGGGGTCTTTGCAAACGCTGGTCTGACGGCTTGCAAAATTGTAGCGGTGAATGGTCCTGGCCTGGACGCGAAGAGTGGGTTTGGGGCTGGCGCCGGGGTGCCTGCCTCCGCCAGGATTAGCCTCTGTTCTAACTGCTGCATCCTCTCCAAAATTTGGGCGGTTGCGTTGCCAGCGGGGCCTGCTCGGGCGCTCCGCGGAACTGACCCTCGCCCGGGAGTGGGTAGATTGCCCTCAGCCCTTGCTCTAGTCCTCGAGCGATGGGTGCGCAGCGATGACTCCGCCTCCTGCTCCAACAGTTGGGGGACAGGGGGTGGTCCCATTCCTGCCAGCTCAGGTGGGTTTAGCGGTACCTGCATTTGCACAATGGGTCCTATACCAGCGGTAGGCCGGCTGTGTCTGGTGCTGTGTGACTGCTCACTTCGTGCTGGGTTGGCGTTTGCGTCCAGCGCCCGCTTTAGCTCGTCGAAACGCGTCATCAGCGTGGCCACCTGCTCCTGGGCCTCAGCCTTTTCCTTGCGTTCCTGCTCGCGCTCTCTGTTTGCTTTGTGGAGGTCCGCCAGCGCCAGCTCATACAAGGCGGTGAGGTCCTGACCTGGGGGGCGGCTGCTGCTTGGATTTGTTTCGCCGCCGGGGTTGACCGGGGTGCTGAATAGTGCGCGGTTGATGCTTACCGCTGGGTGGGCGGGTTGGGGAACGGCGGACTGGTCTGCCTGCTCCTCGACATTTCCCCCGCTACCGTTAGTCACGGTAATTGTGCTGGGATGACTTTTTGTTCAAGGTTTCCCACAGACGGCGCCAATGTTAATGCTCAAAAGTCTGGCGGTAGCCAAACTTTGGTCTAACGTTGGTCCGGCGGGCGGACCGCTACTCTGCCGATCTGAGGATTACTGCTAGCTGCCAAACACAAGACAGGGCGTTAGAGGGAGACCGCGTTGGGCGGTCTTCAACTCTCCGATGCCTAAGTCAGTCAGCGCATATAGGCAGCATAACAATAATGAGTAGTAAATGCGTAATTAATGAGGAGAGAGGAGAGGACCTTTTATAGGTGAGGAAGAGGATGATCTTCTCCTTGTTTTCGATGTGGGACTGATGTGCTTCAGTTCCCAGTTTCAGTAGCTTCTGATGCTAACTTGACACGGCGCGTGGTGGCGCGTCGGCGGTGCTTTGGGGTTGATCCGGGGCTCAGGCGGTAACCCTGCTAGCTGTCTTTACGCCAGTCACACATATGGTGGGCGTTGGTACCCCTGGCGGTACAATGAGCGTGGCTCATTATAGCTAATTATGCTTGCGAATGCACATGTATGTACAGAAAACAACTCTCCCAAGCGGGTAGGTTGCAGCTTATCTCTTCAGTGTTTCAAAGCATCTTACCATACATCTTTCATGTTTACCGATGGCCTAAGTCTCTTTTGCAGAAGCTTCAGCACTGGATTCGTATTTTCTTTTGGAATAGAGACCCCCCCCCCCCCTAAAAGATGGGTATGTTCTTGTGGGTTGGAATAAAGTCTGTACCACAAAGGAACAAAGTGGGTAAGGTTTGAAAAATATCTTTGCTTGGAATAAAGCTTTATTGTTAAAAAGGTGCTGGGATGTGGCTTCTGCATCTAGTTCTGCCTAAATTCTTGCATAGTAGATTTGTTCAAGTGGGATTGAACCCGTATGCTTACTATAAGAAGTCTTCTATATGGTTGGGGCTTAAGAAGTTATGGCCAACACTACTCGATGGGCTTCAATGGTTGGTGGGTGATGGTGCTACAATCTGGTTCTGGCATGACAATTAGTTGGGGGAGAGTTTGTTGCACTCTTCCAACTATGATTTGGAAATACAAGAGCTTCTTAATGATAAGGTGAGTGATTTAATTATTGTTAATGCTCAAGTCCGGCGGTAGCCGATTCCTTGCTTAACGCAGGTCCGGTGGGCGGACCGCTACTCCTAGGATTAGGTGATTCCTGTTAGCTGCCACACGATAGACAGGGCGTCAGAGGGAGACCGCGCTGGGCGGTCTTCACTTCTCCGATGCCTAAGTCAGTCACTGTATATGCGCAGCATAACAATAAATGAGTAGTAATTGCGTAATTAATGAGGAGAGAGGAGAGAACCTTTTATAGGTGAGGAAGAGGTTGATCTTCTTCTTGCTTCCGATGTGGGACTGATGTGCTTCGATTCCCAGCGTCAGGAGCTTCTGATGCTATCTTGACGCGGCGCGTGGCGGCGTGTCAGCGGTGATCTGGGGGGCGATCCGGGGCTGGAGCGGTAGCCCGCCTGGCCGTGACTTCGCAGGTCATCCCCTTGGTGAGAGTCGGTACCTCTGGAGGTACAATGAGCGTGGCTCATTATAGCTAATTACGTTGACCCCCGCTGGATGTAGCAGGAAACAGCGTCGGGTAGACGTGTTCGGCGGTGGTTACTGAGCGGAACTGCGATCAGCGACGCATGGGGTTTGCAAGATGGAGAGGGCTCTGCCGGCAGTGCGATGTATAGCCGAGGCTGCCCTTGTCCAGTGGAAGTCTAGCGGGAATTCGCTCAGCGGACTTCGATACTTGGAAGTGACGAGAAGTTCCGCTAGCGGGAATTCGCTCAGCGGACTTCAATACTTGGAAGATGACAAGTGAGAAGTTCCGCTAGAGGGGTTTCACTCAGCGGACTTCGATACTTGCAAGATGACAAGTGAGAAGTTCCGCCAGCGGAGTTTCGCTCAGCGGACTTCAATACCTGGAAGATGACAAGTGAGAAGTTCCGCTAGAGGGGTTTCGCTCAGCGGACTTCGATACTTGGAACCTTTCGCCCAAAAGTTGTGGCTTCTGTCGGACGCTTCGCCTGATGGTGGTGGACACATGGCAAACCCCTAAAGGGTTAGCGTGCGGAGGCGTGCCTCCTTCGCCGAGCCGTCTCCTCGCCATTAATGTCGAGTAATGATGGATTTCGTAACCGAGGTGACGCCTCGGTTAATTCGGAGAGTAACTGAAGCTGTGGGACACGCGTACGGCTGGCAGTTGATGTCGTTTTTTAAACCGACGGTGTGGGATTGTTTGACGTTGACATAAAAGGGGGGGAAGGTAGCATATTTGGCACTGCTCTAAACTTCGAACTGTGCCCTCGTCGTCTTCAAGTGTTCTGTGTCTGAGATCGGAGAAGAAAGGTGAGGCGATATCGGCGAGTTCTCGTGCGTGGAAGAACCGACAATCTCCGGTTTGGAAGATTAGTGTACACACTGCTGTTAGAGGCTCCGCTGTCAAGGTTGGTAATCTGGCCTTTTTCCTGTTTGATTGGGTGTCTGCCTCGTTGCATTTCTGGGTTTTTCTGTGATATGTTCTTTGTCGACGTACTATGAGGGTGTGAGTGGGTTTGGGGAAGGGTGGTTGTGATTGACAATTGGGGTTGTTAGGGCTTTTCTAGATGGTCGAATCTGGGTTTTAGTCGGTTTGTTCTTGTTTTGGCATTTTCTGGGTTGAGTGTTGTTGATGTTCTTGGGCACTAACTGATATAGGGATAGGTTAGATCCTGTGTGAGCTAACTGATTTGGGTTTTAGGGTTTTGGGATGGCCGACGTCATAGAGATCTTGAACAGTGAGGATTCCGGATCTGAAGTGTCGTTCAGCGCGGCGGATAGAAATTTTATTGACTCGTTGCGTCCGTCTGCCCGTGCAGGAACCTCACTGCCAGAACCGCTAGAAGTCGAGCCGCTACAGACCATTCCGTGGGACGTAGATATGGGTCGTACGTCGCGTCCGGAGAGTTCTAGGGCGGGGGAGGCTGCCGCTGTGCATACTTTGCATGAACAGCGGCGAGAAAGTAATAGTGCCGCCAGCGGTTCCGCTAGCGGGGGAGGTGGAACGGGGGAGGATACCGAGTCTGCGTGGGTGTTCGAGGATGGCACCCCCGTTGACGAGGCGGGAGGTAGGATGACAGCGGTTGCTGTCAACTGGCTGAAGCGGGTGTTCCGGTTGCCCGGCGCGGTGAAGCTGCGTCCGCCGACGGTAGAGGAGAAAGCTTCGATTCTGCCAGTAGGCCATGCCGCGGTGCACGAGGCTATATTCCGCGAGGGAGTGACCCTCCCGCTGGTGCCCAACCTTCAGATTCTGCTGTGCGAGTTCGGCATCGCCTTTAGGCAAGTGTGCCCCAACATTTGGCGGTTACTGCTGTCGCTGAATTTGTTGTGGCGATTGTCTGGTTGCGAAGGACCGACTGTGGCGGAGGTGTTGCATTTCTATGAACTGGTGTACGTGAAGCGCCAGGGTTGTAGAGGGCAAGTAAACCTCAGCCGTCGGCAAGGAGCGCCCAAGTTGATCGAAAACCTGCGGGACTCCATGTCGTACTGGCGGGGCTCGTTTTGCATTGCCACAGCGGGATGGGAGTACCAGGCGGGGGCTAATGAGGGGGAGCCGTCGCTTAGAATTAAGTCAGAATTTCAGCCCATCCGAGGTTGTTTGTTGTTTCCGCTGAACAAGACTGGTGTGGTTTATGTTTTTTTTTTTTTTTTGTGTACTCTACTGATGATGACCTATTTGTGCAGCGGGGTTGCGGTACAACTTAACTCATGAGGAAGAGTGCCGGGTAGCACGCATCAGAGGTTGCTGGCGGAATCGCAACTTGCTGGACTTCCGTCTCCTTAGCGGGTGGGAGCTGTTGGTAGCTCAACAATTGACGCGCGCCGTTGGTAAGTAATCTTAGCTGCATCGTACCTTTGGTGAGGTTGTCCCATGCTAACTGGCCTGCCACTAATTTTTGCAGAGACTCCGCCGAGAAACAAGGCTAGCCGTGACGCCTTTGCAAAAGCCATGGACCGCGCTGTGATCGATAACTTCCTTGAAGCCATGTATGCTTCCGGGATGGTGGCACAAAAGACGGTGGTGGACCTAGAGACACTGGCGCTAAGCCAGTCAGAGGTTCCCGTGGTGCTGCCAATGCCACACCACTCCCACCTTGGTGGTGATGGGCTGCCCGCCGTTCAGGCGGGGACCGGAGGGGCGAGTGAAGCGGCGTCGAGGAAAGAGAGGGCTCCGGCCCTGCGGCGCGGCGTGGCGAAGAAAGCGGTGCGCCCCACCTAGGGTGTTACCATAGCGGGGTTGGCGCCGCTGGCGGGGGGTTCGAGGCCTGCTGTTGCTGGGAGCACGCGGGTGCTCCAGCGAAAACGCCGCCAACCGGACTCCGGTGGGGAAGAGGAGGAAGTGGAGGTAACGGGGGCCCGAGAGCAGCCCAAGAAGTCGAGGTAGGCTCCGCCCGGGGCTGTTGCGGACGTGGCGAAAGAGGTGGGTGCGAGCGGCCTGGACTCATTTGCTGCCTACGCCGAGTTCCTCAACGACGGTGAGCGGGACTTCCTGTATCACCTCTGCGAGCGGCTGGGGTTCGGCGGCCTGGAGGGAATTGTTAGGTCGACCGCCATCAGCGAGTCGCCCTTCAGCACAGCCTTTGGGCACGTCGCCGTTGGGCTTCACGAGATGTTTCAGGCGGTGTCCAAGCAGCCCCTGGTTGAGCGGGAGCTGAGGGAGGAAGTGGCGAGTCTCCAGAGGGACTTGGGTAAGACCCAGGAGAAGTTGGCTGACGTCGAGCGACGTCTGACAAAGGCCGACTGCGATGCGGCGGATTCCAGGGGCAAGCTGAACATTGCCATTGAGCGACACATGGACCAGAATGAGCGGTACGCCAAGCTGGGGCAGGATATGTCTCTGGTGCGGGACCGGGTGACTGCGAAGGAGAAGAAAATTGAGATCCTTCAGCAAGAGTCAGCCGCTAAACAAGGGGAAATCAAGCGGCTGGAGGGTGAAGTCGCTCGATTGGAGGCTGAGGGAAGCCGTGCTGCGGCTGCCGCTGTTGAATCGTACAAGCAGTCGGCGTAGCACAAGAAGGCGCTGAACGACGCAGCCAAGGCCGGTGCCCTGGCCAATGTGGAGATGTTGCGGCAGAAGGGCGCCATTGACTGGGCGAAAGCGGCAATGCCGGTCGTGCAGCCAAGTAAGGAAGCGCCGCCAACAACAAGTACCGCTCCCACTGCCGCACCTGGTCCCGGAGTCCGCTCGGGTAGCGGGGAGAGTGGTGAGCCTCCAGAAGGTGACTCCCAGCGGACGCCTACGCAGTCCGAGGCGTCCCGCGCTGGGTTCTTGGCGGCCCACACCCGGGCGGATGGCACAATAGAGACTCCCAGTCCCACAACCCGAGGGTCCGACCAGATGAGCCGCTCCCATCCTCCGCAGGCCGCCGATGGAACTGTTGAAGGTAGCGGGGCCGACCCGACCAACCCTGCCGACCCGCCAACCCCTAAATAGGAGTAGTAAAGTTTTTTTTGTGTAGCCGCTGAGGCATAAATGATGTAATTCTGTTTGGGATAAATGAAATTTGTTGGCACCCAAATTCCTAGTGTTTCTTTTTGTTTGTGATAATGTGTGTGCCGCTAGAGGTCTTGATACTTGCTTTTCGTCATGAATGAAACATTAAAGGAATTAAAATTGGTCCAAGTGCACAATGTAGCCGACGTAGTCCGCTGACTGGCGTTGCCAGTTGCCCTCAGTGCTAGACTTGGTAACAATGGTTTGAATAATTCCTCGTTTCATTGATAGCTGTCTGAACAGCGTTTACAAAAGCGGGGTCGTACTCGTTGGGTAGCTTCCCTTAGCTAAATATTGAACAAAAATTTAGCTAAGTCAAGATGCTCTTGGGTAGCGGTATGACTATTTGTAGTAATACCGAAGGTGTTCGGTATTCCAAGGGTGGGTCGTTGTGACGCCATCCTTGTCCATTAAATAGAAGGTGCCCGGGCTGACGACCTCTATAATTTTGTATGGACCTTCCCAAGTTGGGCGGAGTTTCGTTGGCGGGGGTATAACTTCTTTCATTACCTAGTCCCCCAGTTGGAGGTTGCGGGCTTTAACCCTGGCGTTGTAGAAACGTGATACCCGCCGCTTATTCTGGAGATTGCGCAAATGGGCTGCGTCTCGCTTTTCTTCTAGTAAATCTCTGTCGAGGTTAACGCCGTCGCTGTTGGTCTCGGGGCAGTAGCCTTCGACCCTAGCGGTTGGATGGAATACCTCGATAGGCAGGACAGCCTCGGTCCCAAACATCATACAAAAGGGGGTTTCACCTGTGGCGGAGGTTGGGGTTGTTCTGATGGCCCACAGAACCTCCTGGAGCTTCTCCGCCCACAAACCCTTTGCCTCATCGAGCCGCTTCTGTAACAGTTTCTTGATTATCTTGTTTGCTGCCTCGACTTGGCCGTTGGTTTGGGGATGGGCGACCGATGCAAAATGCATCTTGGTGCCCAGATTGGCGGTGAAAGAGATGAGTTCCTTATTCTTAAACTGCGTGCCGTTGTCTGTGATGATTGCATGCGGGACACCGTAGCGGCAGTAGATGTTCTTCCAGAGGAAGTGGATTACCTTGGCGGTAGTTATTGCCGTCAGTGGCTCTGCCTCTATCCACTTGCTGCTGTAGTCAATGGCGACAATGATGTATTTGAATTGACCTTTGGCGGTTTGGAATTTTCCCATCAAGTCGAGGCCTCATGTTGAGTGAATCCAGAGGCTGACGATAACCGACAGAGGTCCCGTCGGAGCATGAGGAAAATCAGCAAATTGTTGGCATTTGTGACAGGATCTTGATATCCGCTGGGCGTCATCACCAAGCGTAGGCCAGAAGTAGCCCTGTCGCATTGTGCGATTAGCCAAGGATCTGGCGCCTGAGTGATTTCCGCATTCCCCGCCATGTATTGTTGCCAGCACGACCTTTCCCTCTTCTGGGGTTAGACAACGAAGGTTGGGGTGAGTGAAACCCTGGCGGTATTTCCGCATTCCCCGCTATGTATTGTTGCCAGCACGACCTTTCCCTCTTCTGGGGTTAGACAACGAAGGTTGGGGTGAGTGAATCCCTGGCGGTAGAGTTTGCCGCCCTGCATGTTGTAACGGGTTGCTCTCCGCTGGAGCTGTCGCGCCTTGATCTTGTCTTCTGGCAATGTCTCGTTGCGCTTGTATTGGATAATCTCGTCCATCCAACTAGGATTGGCCTCAATGCTAAAGATCTCCGCCAGGGTTTTGGTGATACTTAGCCTGTCCAGAGACTCTACCCTTGTGTCTGCTGGGCTCTGGTGTGGTTGGCCGGTTGCCAGTCTTGCCAGTGAATCGGCCCTGGCGTTCTTTTCCCTCGGGATTTGTGTGATGGTGTGGAACTTGAATTTCTTGAGCAGCGTTTTGGTGTACCCTAAATATGCCGCTAACTGCTGATCCTTGGCCTGAAAGCTGTCGTTGACCTGGTTAACGACCAACTGAGAGTCGTTGAAGATGTTGACACTGTCGGCTCCTGAATCAATGGCGAGGAGTAGGCCGGCAATGAGTGCCTCATATTCCGCCATGTTGTTAGAAGCTTTGAAGTTGAATTTCAATGCATACTTGACGCTAAGCCCCCCTGGTCCTGTCAAGATAATTTCGGCGTTGCTGGCCTTGGCGGAAGCGGAACCATCGACGTGTAGGTTCCAGTCTGATTGTTGGGGTGCTGGCTCCACGGCCGTAGTAATTTCCGTTCCGAGCGGTATATCGATCTTGGTTTCAGGCTGACGCTCGGTGAGCTCAGTAATGAAGTCTGCCACCGCTTGGCCCTTCATGGCGGTTCGTGGTTTGTAATCAATGTCAAACTCGCTGAGCTCAATGGCCCACTTGCTGAGGCGCCCCGAATGCTCAGGGTTCTGCATAACTTGTCTCAGCGGTTGATTGGTTAGCACATGTATTGTATGGGCTTGGAAGTACTGCCGGAGGCGTCTGGCGGCAACGATGAGTGCGAGAGCAATCTGCTCCAATGGAGGATACCGTGCTTCTACTCCATTCATGGCCCTTCCGGCATAGAAAACTGGGAGCTCGTCCTAGCCCTCCCGCCGGACTATGGCGTAGCTAACCGCTGACTGAGATACCGCTAGGTAGATGTACAATGTTTCTCCTTGGACAGGAATGGAGAGGAGCGGAACTGCCGCCAGGTATTCTTTCAGGCCTTGGAACGCCGCCTGGCACTCTGGGTTCCAGTCGATGACCTTCTTGTGGGTTGTTTTGAGGACTTTGAAAAATGGGGCACACCTGTCGGTCAGTCTGGAGATGAATCGAGACAGGGCGGTTAGCTTGTCCTGGAGGCACTAGACGTGCACCTTCCATTCTGGGTCCTTCAGGTTGAGGATGGCCTGTACCTTGTCAGGGTTGGCCTCGATGCCCCGTTCATTCACAATATATCCCAGAAATTTGCTGGCGGTGACGCCAAAGAAATATTTCTCCGGGTTGAGGCGCATGCCTTAGGCCAAGAGGATGGTTATTATGATTTTCAGATTTGCCACATGTCCGCTGGCCTTTATACTTTTGACCAACATGTCGTCGACGTAGACCTCGATTATCTTGCCCAGATGTTCCGCGAACATGGCGTTCATCGATAAGTTGCCCCTGCGTTCTTCAAACCGAAAGGCATCACATTGTAACAATACAGGCCTTTGTCGGTGGTGAAGGTGGTGCATTCTTGGTCGTCGGGATGCATCCTGATCTGGTTATAACCGGAAAAAGCATCCATCATGCTGAGAAGCTCGTGTCCAGCGGTTGTGTCGACGAGTTGATCGATGCGAGGTAACGGGAAGCTATCTTTCGGGCATGCCTTGTTAAGGTTTTTGAAGTCGACGCACATCCTCCACTTACCGCTAGGCTTTTTGACCATAACCAGGTTGGAAATCCACTGGGGATAGATGACCTGGCGGATGAACCCAATGCCTTGGAGCTTGGCAACCTCCTCTCTGATAGCGCGGTACTTTTCTTCGTCGAAGACTCTGCGTTTCTGTTTGATAGGGTAGAAGGATGGTTTGATGCTCAACTTGTGTGAGATGATTTTAGGGGAGATACCTGGCATGTCTGCATATGACCAGGCAAAGACTGTAGCGTTGTCACGTAGGAACTGGGTGAGCTCTGCCGCCAGCTCTGGGTCCAATTGAGCGCCTATGCGGACCGTCCGTTCAGGGTGCTCGTCCGAGATGCTGACAACCCTCAGTGATGTTTCTGGGTTGACCCGTACCTTCCTTACGTACTTCTTTTCATCCTCCCTGGGGTCCTCAAAAATGTTTGGTGGCGGTGCCCGACTGCCTACCGCTAGGATCTCGTGGCGGCGGGCTGATTGTGCAATGGTAGTAGAATAACACTCGCGTGCCAATTGTTGACTTCCCTTGACACATCCTGTGCCGTTGGGTGTGGGGAATTTCATGAGCAGCATGTACCCGGCGATGATGCACTTGAGTTTGTTGAGCGCTGGCCGACCAATGATGGCGTTGTATGAACTCAAACAATCGACAACTATGAACTCCGTATGTATTTCAGCCATACATGGACTAGTGCCCATAACGAGCCGCATATAGTCAGAACCCAGCGGTTGCGTGACGTCACCGGAGAAGCTGAGCAGTGGTTCATGGTCTTGGAGCAATTTTCTGTTCCTCTTAAGGTTGTTGTAACAACCGCCGAATATAACGTTGACAGCGGAACCGCTATCAACCAGGATTCTTCCCACTGACATTTTGCCCAAAATAGCGTTAATCAAGAAAGGATTGTCGTGGGGCAGATGTACTCCGCGTTCCTCCTCCTCTGAGAAGGTAATGGGTTCCCAACCAGACCTTGGGAGTTTGGCGGATCTTTCGTAGCGGATGTTGCAGACTTCCTTTGGGTGATTAGCTCGTGCATACCGCTTTCTAGCTCTATGAGACATGCTGGTGATTGGAGCACCTCCGTCGATTGTGTTGATGCGGCCCATGGCCTCAATATCGGCGATCACAGGTGGCGGCTGGCGTACCTTGAACTGCTCAAGCTTGCCGTCCCGGTACAAGGTCTCAATGGCCGTTTTGAGGGCGTTGCAGCTGTTGGTATTGTGACCGCTGTCCTCGTGGTATTTGCACCACCTGCCGGTGTTCCTTGGTTTTCCTGTTTTTGGGTATTTTCCCGGGGGCGGTTGTGGGATCTAATCCTTGCATTGATTGTATATTTCTTCATGTGAAGCCGTGAGGACTGTAAATACTGCATACCACTGGGAAGACTCCGCATGTTTGTTGCGGTTGTCCCCATGGGATGGGCGGTTTCCCTTGTAGTGCTGATCCTTTTGCCGCTTGTTTTGGTACTGACCCTGCTGCCACTCCATCTTCTTGTCAGTTGGCGGTGTGGAGGTTTTATTAGCGGTCCCTTGCTGACTGGAAGAGGGTTGTGTCGACTTTGCCAATGCCGCTAGTGGCGGTGGGGCCTCCCCATATGTGATGAATTCTGCCTGGGCATGAATGACCGCCTCACTCATGAGGTGGTCGTATACCGCATTTGGATGATTGTAGTTGAGGTGATAGAGAAATGACCCTTTGAGGAGTCCCTGCTTAAAAGCCGCCGAAGCCATTGTTTTATCGAGATCACGGCACTGAGATGCTGCCGCTCGCCACCTTGTGACGAATGCCTTCAGTGTCTCCTCCGCACCCTGCTTGACGTTGAACAGTTGGCTTGTGTTGTGGTGCCCGGCGGACAGTAGGATGAACCGAGAAAGGAAAGCATGCGATAATGCCTGAAATGAGTCAATGGATCCCGGCGGGCACTCGAAGAACCAATTCATTGCCTCGTTGTCCAGCGTTTCACTGAAAAAGTGGCACAGGGTGGCGTCATCGAATCCCTTGTTGTTGGTGACTTTCTTGAAGGTGTCCATATGGACGAAGGGATCAGTCTTACCGCTGTAATGTGACATTTTAGGGGTCTTTGCATACGCCGGTCTGACGGCCAGCAAAATTGCAGCGGTAAATGGTCCTGGCCTGGCTGCGAAAAGTGGGTTTGAAGCTGGTGCCAGGGTGCCCGATTCCTCCCGGATTAACCTTTGTTCCAGCTGCTGCATCCTTTCCAGTATTTGAGCGGTTGCGTCGCCGGCGGGGTCCAGGCGGGTACTCCACTGAACTGATCCTCGCTTGGGAGCGAGCGGGTTTCCCTCTGTTCTCGCCCTAGGTCTCGAGCGGTGGGTGTGCAGTGATGACTCCGCCTCCTGTTCCAACATTAGCTGGGGTGCAGGGGGTGGTCCCATTCCCGCTAGCTCTGGCGGATGTAGCGGGACTTGCATGTGTACAACCGGTGCTGGTATCAGTGCTCCCGTGCCGAGTAAGCTATGCCTGGTGCTTCGTGACTGCTCACTTCGTGCCGGGTTGGCGGTTGCCTCCAGCGTTTTCTTTAGCTCATCGAAGCGGGACACAAGCATGGCCACCTGCCTCTGGGCTTCGGCCTTTTCCTTGCGCTCTTGCTCACGTTCTCTGTTTGCTCTGTGAAGATCTGCCAGTGCCAGCTCGTACAGGGAGGCGAGGTCTTGGCCTGGCGGGAGGCTGCTACCTGGGTTCGTCTCGTCGCCGGGGTTGACCGGGGTGGTGAATAACGCGCGGTTGACGCCTACCGCTAGGTTGGTGGTTGGGGAATGGCGGATTGATCTGCCTGCTCTTCAGCTTTTCCCCCGCTGTCGTTAGTCATGGTGATTGTGGCGGGATGACCTCTTGTTCATGGGTTCCCACAGACGGCGCCAATTGTTAATGCTCAAGTCCGGCGGTAGCCGATTCCTTGCTTAACGCGGGTCCAGTGGGCGGACCGCTACTCCTAGGATTAGGTGATTCCTGTTAGCTGCCACATGATAGACAGGGCGTCAGAGGGAGACCGCGCTGGGCGGTCTTCACTTCTCCGATGCCTAAGTCAGTCACTGTATATGCGCAGCATAACAATAAATGAGTAGTAATTGCGTAATTAATGAGGAGAGAGGAGAGAACCTTTTATAGGTGAGGAAGAGGTTGATCTTCTTCTTGCTTCCGATGTGGGACTGATGTGCTTCGATTCCCAGCGTCAGGAGCTTCTGATGCTATCTTGACGCGGCGCGTGGCGGCGTGTCAGCGGTGATCTGGGGGGCGATCCGGGGCTTGAGCGGTAGCCCGCCTGGCCGTGACTTCGCAGGTCATCCCCTTGGTGAGAGTCGGTACCTCTGGCGGTACAATGAGCGTGGCTCATTATAGCTAATTATGCTCGTTCTAGCACATGTAGGTACAATTATGAATGGGTAGTGGTGCCTTCCCCTAGCTTCTGCCATGTGCTCCTTCAAGCTACTCATACAATTCTCTCTACTGAGATCCCGACAGAGCAAACTCCAGGCCAGGTTATCTGGACAGCGGATGCGTTTAGCACTCTTACATCCAGGGAGGCTTACAACGTCATTAAGCCCCCCATACCTAGACACCCTTCCTGGTGTAGCCGCATCTGGCATGGGTCCATTCAACTGAAGAAAAGTGTAACAACATGGAAGATCTTGCTCAATAAAATTCCAACTAATGATTTTCTTCACATCGGGGTACAAGCCTTTGTTCAAGATGCATTCTATGCTATAAAAACATGGAACAGTGCAACATCTTTTCTTTACTTGTGAGGCTACAGCTTTTCTATGGAGTTGGTTACAACACATGTTTAGGTTGCAACTCCCTCCAGGTACGTTGCTTACAACTTTGTTCCACGACAACACTCTTTCTTCCCTTAATAGCTCCTTTAAGCTCTTGGGGAACTTAACTGTTTGTAACCTGCTTTGGTGCCTAAGGCAAGAGAGAAACAAAATAAGGTTTGAAGAGGGTGTTTTTTGCCCTTTTAGATTCAAGCAATTTTTTCTTTTATCACTAAGAGAATCGGCAGGTTTATCTTTTGTTTCTTTATCATCTACCTCAGGTTAGTTGCCGATTTTCAGATGCCTAGGGATCTCTCCCCTTCGACCCATAGCTCCACGTTTTATACCAGTTGTTTGGAGCCCTCCGCCAGTGAACTAGTATAAAGCAAATTCATATGGTTCTTTTCATGATAATGAGCATGCAGGATATGGTGAAGTCTTTAGAAATAGTGACGTTGATTTTTTGGGTGCCTTATCTAGTAAAATGTCTGTCTCTTAGGTTATTGACGCTGAGCTGTTAGCAGTAATTGAGGTACTCAGGGTGGCTCGTGAAAGGAGTTGGTTTCCTTTGTGGATTGAGACGGATTCCATGCTAGTTCTACACTATTTCAGGCATCCTGGAGTGGTACCATGGAGACTTCATACCCGATGGAAGAATAGCCTATATATATATATATATATATATATGTGAGATATGACAAACTTGCAAACTATGGTGCCATGAATGTTGGTTCAAACTAGTGAGATTTAATCCCACACTTTCTAGTTGGAGCTTTTGGTCATACTTTTATTCTCGGGAGGCTAGTAAGCCTACTAGAATGTTGTTTTTCCTTTTGTACTGTTTCTTCTTGGAGGTGGTTTTGGCCTCGTCCCCCACCTCTTGTCACTGTAATCTTGCTTTTGCTACTTATTAATAATACTTCTAGTGAGGGACCAACGGTGGGCCCCTAGTTGTAGTGTTCCCCCTCGGGTTGTGTGAGTCTCTCAGCACCCCTTTCAGACTACTACAGAGGAGCTAAGATAGCCTAATCCTTGTTAGTTTTTAAAAAAATGTAAAATCAACTTATTTTTACTGAATCACTTGCGCAGTTATGTTATTTGTTTTCTTATATACTGTTATTCTCACAATCTTAATAATGGCAGCCTCTTCACTCATAACCTCCGATCAAAATGTACTCTTTGACATACCATTAACAACTTTTGCGCAAAAGTTATATATGTAGTATGTTTCTTTAGATAAGTTGTCTTTGGCATAGCTAAATTTTTTTCAAATAGTACATTTTTATCGATTACACTAACACAAAATGATTATGGTAATATGTTATAAGTTTTAAATGTATTATCGGTCAAGTAATATACATATAGATATATATAAAGTCTAAATAAATACATTATATTCTCTAAATTATGATATAAGGAAAAAGAAATCATATTCCTCAAGACCCATGTATGTTGATTTTTTTATCCTAATTTCTCATTACTTAAGTGTTAACCTTAAAAACTAGAGAGCTCAAAGTGAAGTAAATTCACGGCCCTCACTCAATATGTTTTAGTTTATTAAATTATTTTTGTTATTATTTTTTTTTTTGGAATAAAGGCCGATGCGGCTGCCCTCAAGCTTTGATTAATGAAACCCCAAAATACATGGGGGGGGGGGGGAAATGGTGCCGCATCAAGAGAACTTCTTGAGATAATAAGAAGAGTCTCAATTAAAATATGTATTCTAGTAAGCATCAACTAGCGAAGAGTGCGCAACTGGCTATTCCATTCACTTTACAATTGTGGTGACATACCAAAAAGATAACTCTATTAAGAAGAAGCATCATTACAAAAAGGACTACCTAGAGCAGACAAGGCACACAAGGTGCGAAAACCAGCATAAAGCCCATGCTGTTGCCGGCCCTTAATCCCTGACTTTAGTGATTGGAACCCAAGGTGAAGCAAACCCCTTTCGAGGTCATCTTTGCCATGAATTCACAGCCCTCGTAATAGCTAAGAACTTAATGGCCTCGGGGACACCAAATCTCACCGCCAGCCGACACCACCCAATGCCGCTTCTCACCAGCGCTCACCCACAATTCGATAAATCCAAATCGAGACTGTCCTTGGACAACGCCTCTGCCATAAAGCAACACCTATAAGTTGGACCAACATCCTCTCTCTGGGCTAAACACAGTGGTGGGAGCGCCAACAGTGTTTGATCAGGAGAGAGTACACACACATTCTGGGTTTCTCCTCTGGCTTAGCACGTGGGGCGCCTTCTTCCCAATTTGGTACTTTTCTTAGTTTTATCTTGAGGGAACTATTTTTGTTAAATAAGTGAAAAACATATTATAGATAAATGTATTCCAATCAAAAACTTCTCTCTACAACAAAACAAATTATGAAAAGAAAACCCAATGATAGAAAATCAAATTAATAATTAATAAAATACATATAACAATAAAATTACACATTAAAAAAACTTCAAACTCTAATATCAAGTAATAATGAACAGTAGAGATTGAAGAAGTTAGGGTTGGATTGATACCGACATGGGAGAAGCCTAAACCTTGAAAATGGGGTTGTGGGAAAACAATAGAAACGGCATGCTATGATATCCAGTAAACTTATCTTAATTTTTGTTTTACTGTTTACCGATAGTTGTTTTCTTTTAAGTAAGTTCTTGTTAATTGGATTGGTAATTAGTTTGACCTTACCCTTTAATTTTTTTAGTTTTTTCTATGTTTTCTTTTATATGTTGGTATTAAAACAAATAAATATATGGTGGTTAGTAAGGATGGTTAAGACCTACAGAGCTACTTGAGTTCATTTGTTTTTATAAAGGATTTAGACAATGTTCCTTGTACAGAGGTCAGTGGATATTTGGTTATTATGTATATATTGAGTTCTTGTTATGATGTTGGATGTGCTTGGTTTAATAACCATGATATGGTGACTGATGATTGTGAAGGTGGAGTTCAAAGTTGTGAACTGCGGTGAACTATTGATTTATGTTGTGGAAGCATAAAACTATATATGTTTTAGAATCCTCAAGCCAACAAAAGACTAGTGTTGGCAATGTGCACATTAACGTTGTAATATCCCAGAAATTTATTATTATTTCTTGAGGATTTTCCAAAATTTATTTAGTGATTGTTTGGACGATTTCGTGGCTCGGGAATGGAGTGGAATTATTTTGGACGAATAATTATTCGAAATGCATAGTTTTAAGGGGGATGAAAAGTTTGACTTTTTATACGTTGGGTTTCTCCAAAAACTTCCTTCATGAAAGTCATAGAGCGTGTCGATACAAGTTTGTGAATACGTGGAACGTAGAAATTGGAATTCGTATGAAGATGTTATGGCCATCGGAAAAAGTTTCCATTTTGGTATAAATAGTAAGTTTCCAAAAATAGTTTCAGAAAAACATAAAATTTCCATTTTGGTCAGTTTCCGAAAAATTCCAGAAACCCAGACTCTCTCTACAATTCGGCCGACCCGACCAGTACCAGGCCTACCCGACTCGAATTTTCCAGCAATCTCTGGCGACCCCAGGCCACGAACCAGCATAAACCTGCTTGCCTCCTCTGTCCGGTCCTCCCCTCAGTGGTGGCTTGCACAGATTCTCCTCCATAGTGGCGAAGGCAGACCCGATCGGAACTCTCAACTCTAGTGGCGGCAAGACTTGAAACCGAGCTTGTTCTTCTCGTGAGAGCTTCCTCTTTCGATCCATGGTGGTGGTTGTGGACGATTCTCACCGGAGAAGAATCAACTCGAGGTGAATAGTGAATTCCAGCTTGTGAGCTTGATCCCAGCTGATCTAGGCCGATTTGGCTTGAACCCCAGGTATTAAAGTTGCTCTACTTGGTATTCTTGACATTTTGGACGGTTAGATTAAGGTAGTTTTGAGTTTTGGTCCAGCGGTGCATGTGCAACTATTTGTGGCGGCGCTTGACAACGATTCCGGCCATGTCAGGGATATTTTTGGTTCTATATACGATCTACTCATCGATAAGAACATTTCGATATATAATACAAAATTTTTGGAGATCGTATGAAATTGTTAGGATTTTATCCGTTTTCGATCGTCTTGGTTTTCGATCCGTGAGGACCCGATTGTTCAATCGACTTGTAACTTTGACATATCGATCGTAGATGTACTCCGGAGACTTTGGGTGGTCTCAGATGAGGTTTCGCCTATTTGCCGTTACTTTCGGGTTGTAGTTCGATTTAGGGATTCGAACTTTAATCGCTTTCTTTGAAATTAGATGCCTTCGTACCATAAGTGGTATTAAGATGTGACCTTGATGTGATTAGGTACGTGGAAAGTGTGTTGAGTGGATTGCGGTGATTAGTGCTTATCTCAGTTTGTGTGTGAAGTCACAGCGGAATTCACAACTGAGTAATCTCACAATGTTCATTTACGAACAAAGTCATCTTTATCGTTTTGGGAGTTATTTATTTAACTGCAAACTATAGTTGGTATTAGTAGGCATTCCTAAGTGAATGACTACGTATACAGATATTTACTTGAAATATATATTTATTGGTGGTTTTGTTGATTGAGGAAAATTAGTAGGCATTCCTGAGTGAATGACTATGTATATATATATTTACATGAAATATATATTTATTGGTGGTTTTATTGTTTTGAGCTGTGGCTTTTCGGAAAACAAATGATTATGGAAATGTTGATTTCTATTGTTTTGAAAAGCACTGAGATTTGTGTAACATTTTGAGTCCTGTGAGACTTCTTTAAATGTTTTATTCCGAGGGACCAAGAGGCCCGAGGATTCAAGGTCACAAGTTGACTTTTGGTATTATATCGAGTGATCACGTCTTTGGCTGGATGAGTGGTTACGATTCAGTTAGAGCTCTAGTATGTCTGCCAATGTATCTCATGGGACGGAGTGAGGTTATTTCTAACTCATGAATATGTGTTTTAAGGAATCAAGGTGTGAGTTGCTTTCCTTATTTAAGATTTGAAAGGAATCAAGGTGTGAGTTGCTTTCCTTATTTAAGATTTGAAAGGAATCAAGGTGTGAGT
Source organism: Rosa chinensis (assembly GCF_002994745.2). NCBI lineage: Eukaryota > Viridiplantae > Streptophyta > Magnoliopsida > Rosales > Rosaceae > Rosa > Rosa chinensis. Next base: position 56,721,394 of record NC_037094.1, on the reverse strand, counting down.
TGCTTTCTTTATTTCGTGTTGACAGAAATCAAGGTGTGAGTTGCTTTCTTTTATTACGATTTGAAAGGAATCAAAGCGTGGGTTGTTCTCCTTTATTTCGTGTTTTAAAGAATCAAAGTGGGAGTTGTTTTCCTTATCATTTGGGATAGTTGCTTCCTTGAGTTGCATTACCATGAACTTGAATAGCCTGATTTGGAAATCCGCCCTTGAGCATCAAATATGATTTCAAACATTACTTGAAGGGTTTTGTTTTGGACTATGATCATAAATCTAAATGCTAAATTGAAGGCTGAGCATATAGATTTCGTCATGAGTAGACTTGTTGATGCATGCCATTGAAATACTTGGAATTTATAGTTGATGCTATGAAATATGCTTCTTGACTATTAGGTTGAGAGGATTTAAGGATGTTGTTTCTATTGCTGGTTTTTGAGTTACTCATACAAGCTTGCAAAAGCTTACTGGGTTTGTGGTTGCAACCTGATGCACTATTCCATGATATAGGGATTTATCCTACAGGTTAGAGTGAGTGTGGTTGAAGCAGTAGAACCTTCCTTGCTGTTGCCGTGGTAGGTTTACTACCTAATTGTGGTACACACTTGTTAGTCTTCTGTTGTGTAATGAGAGTAGTGTGTGTAGTTACTTATTGAATTGATGTTTTAGTTTAATTTGTAAACTTTGCTTAATGTAATATGTGATTCTAAAGAATGAGTCTGTATTTACATTGTGGATTCGGGACATTGTTTGGTTGCCTTATTTAAAGGAAAAATTTCACAACTATTTAGTACTGGTGTCCGAACCATCAGGCCCAGTGCTTGGTATTGATTTATTTGTATTACTTTTGTGTTTGAAATTCAGGGCATGACAAACGTCGCCATATTACCTGGCACGATCATTGGCTGTGGTAGCCGTTTTAGTTAACAAGAATTGCGGTGGCATTCCTAATATTAATATCTAGCTAACGGGTTGCAATGGCATCCCATTACTCATCGTTTTTATGTTTGTGATGGTTCATTTGACTACTCTTTGAGCGGTAATTGCTCATGTGGTTCCTAAATGTTCTTTTGCATATCCTTAGGATGCAGGGTAGGGAATGAGTGTAGAGCACATAAAGAGTTGTTTTACCACTCTTCCTTTCTTTTTGACTTTGTGTAATCATCTTGTATACCTTTTGGATATGGCTATTTCTTGTAAGATCTTGTAATTATGTTCTATTGAAGACTGAGCTTTGTATATTTGTAAATATAGAAAGGTATTGGAACTTGGAAATGGAGTAGTGTTTTAGTTTTAAAATGAAGTGCTTTCACTTCCTTTTCATTTCTTTCCTTCTGCTATGTTTTCTTTTCCAGTTTGTTGCTAGAGTTCTTACTTCCATATATTCGGATTGGGGCGTGCAACTTTTTGTGGTATCAGAGCATTTGTCCTCGGACACGATGTGTAATCTTCAGTCCAAGATGCTAAAGGCATGTCTGGATTTGAAAGAATTTTACTGATGGTGAGAGACTAGTGTGTCTAGTCTATGGTTAGTATAGTGGGTAGATTTGCTCTATGTGTGTTGTGTGTGTGTGTGTGTGTGTGTGTATTTATATAAGACACATGTACACACACAAACTATTAAGTTTGTTTTCTTTCATTTTGTGTTTAAGGTTTCTGTTTGTACTTATTTTTGTTGTTTTATGTACAAAGTCTTAGAGATGCCATGTTGGTGAGCATAATGAAATTAATGAGGTTGATGAATTTGAGGTTCCTGATGATGCAAAAAGTGAATTTGTGCTATTGAGGATTTAGCTGAGATGGTATTAACCCATATTCACATATACCTCAGAACTACTGAAACAAACTTCACATCCTAATTTTTGTTTTTCTGAATTTCGTAAGCATCATCCCCCTAGTTTTAAAGGAAGTCCTGATCCTTTGGAGGTTGAGGCTTGGATTGAGAAACTAGAGAAGATTTATGATGTTCTACCTGGTACATCAGAGCAAAGAGTGTCGTTTGTACTTACATATGTATTTGCCTAAGCATAATTAGCTATAATGAGTCATGCTCATACTGCCACCAGTGGCACCAACATTGCCAAGGGTGTGACATACAGAAACACCACCAAACAGACTATCACCTGAGATCTGGCTAGACCCAAGATCACCTCTGACGTGCCACTACGCGCCGCGCCAAGATCACATCGCTGAAGCATCTGAAGCTGGGAACTAAAGCACATCAGTCCCACATCGAAAACAAGAAAGAGATCGATCTCTCCCTCCTCTCCTCATTAACTATGCATTTATTACTTACCAAACATTATGTTGTCAAAATAAATATATTGACTGACTTAGGCATCGGAGTAGAGAAGACCGCCAACAGCGGTCTCCCTCTAGCGGCCTTTATATTTTATTTGATAGGTGGCGCTAGCGCTACAACTCCTCTAGTAGTTGTCCAAGCTTGGACCAGTGTTAACAAGATTTAGCTACCGCCAAGTCTCAGACATTAACATCGTTTGTTGTTTATGTTATGATAGGTGAAGCTGATCAGTGGTGGAAGGTGTCTAGAGCACAAGTTGGTGGCCATCCACCAACTTGGGACAAGTTTCTAAAATTGTTTTGGGAGAAATATTTTCCAGATTCTGTTCGAGATCGCATGGAGTTGGAATTTGCTGAGTTACAACAAGAAAGTATGTCTATCGCTGATTATGAGGCTCTTTTTACAAAACTTTATCATTTATCTCAGCCTCTTCCTGAAGAAAGAAAGGCAAAGAAGTTTATGAGAAGTTTGAAGGAGTCTATTCAAGATCGCCTTTTAGTTTTGAAACTTGTGAGTTATTTTAACATGGTGGACAGAGCAATGATTATTAAAGATAACTTGAACCGTGCCAACTTCAAGAAAAGATTAAGACTAGATGATTTTCATTCTGTTGAAAGTTAAAAGGAACAAGCTACTCTTTCCAATAGACCATAGAGTTCATCAAGAGGAGAGTACCAAAGCTTTTTCTCAAGGACTTGATAGAGAGTTTGTGCTAAATGTGGGCAGAGACATACGGGGTAGTGTGTTCGTGATGTTAGGAGGTGTTTTAGATGTGGGAAAACTGATAATTTTATAAGAGAATGTCCTGATCTAGTAACACCTAATTCTAATCATCAAAGTGGTTCACAAAGTTAGAGGACTGTTCACACTAGTAATTGGACAACAAAGACAAATAGTAGCTGCAAGGAGTGTTTGCACTTACTACAAAAGAGGTTAAGGCAGCACCTAATGTGATTACATGTACTATTCTTATTGATGCACAACCATCAAAAGTTTTAATCGACCCAGGCTCTACTCATTTGTTTGTTTCCTTCACTTTTGCTTGCGTGTTGAATAAAACTGTTGAGTTACTTGGAATCACTTTATCTGTTACTACTCCCTTGAAGAGATTAGTGGTTGTTGACCAATTTTACGGTTGTGTGTCGCTAATTTTGGAGATGGAGAGTTATTGTTTGACTTGTTGATTTTAGAGATGCATGACTTTGATGTTATTTTGGGTATGGACTACTTGTCAGTGTATTGGGACTTGATAGACTACTACAACAAGACAGTGATCTTTAGAGTTGTAGGGAGACTAGAATTTCAGTTTGTTGGGAGTCATAGATAGAGATATGTATATGCATGACTTTGATGTTATTTTGGGTATGGACTACTTGTCAGTGTATTGGGACTTGGTAGACTACTACAACAAGACAGTGATCTTTAGAGTTGTAGGGAGACCAGAATTTCAGTTTGTTGGGAGTCATAGATAGAGATATGTATAAGTTATTTTAGCTTTAAAGGCTTGTCAGTGTTTACAAAAAGGGTGTCAAGGTTACTTAGCCCATGTAGTCGATTTGGAAGGAGGTGATAAAACAATGGAGAGTATGCCAACTACTTGGGACTTTTCGGATGTTTTCTCTGAAAACTTGTCAGGGTTACCACCCATTAGAGAGATTGAGTTCACTATTAATCTTATGGCATGTTTACTTACTTGGAATGGAAAATAATCATGAATCGGAGACAAGTGGAATGGGAGAAGAAAGGAATCGGTATTGATTTCGGAGGAATGATTCCTAAACCCATCTCCTCCCTTCGTAATCGAATTCCTGAGTATTCAGGAATCGATTCCTAATAAGGAGGTGGGACCTACATCCATTCCGATTCCTTCCTGTGTTAGTAAACGCAGGAATTCTTTTACCCGGAATCATTCCGATTCCTTTATGTGTTAGTAAACGCAGGAATGTTTTTACCCCGTAATCATTCCATTTCCTTCCAAGTAAGTAAATGTGCCCTTACATCAGAAACCAAACCTATCTCTAAAGCCCAGTATCGCATGGCACCAGCTGAACTTAGAGAACTGAAAAATCAGTTACAAGAGTTATTAGATAAAGGTTTTATGAGACGAGTAGTAGTGAGCTAGTGATTTAACCTGTATAAAAAATATATTATTATTGGAGTAATTAGGTCTCGATAGTTTAGTAATAACTAGCAAAGAGAACTCACATGGCACCGCGTAGGATAGTATTTCTACTTTATGCTTACTAAATTTTGCATGTTTTCAAGTGTTTGATTAGCATAAATAACTAAGATGTATTTAAATGTAATGGAAAATTGTTGCAGGTAGTCATATGACAATTATTGCTTTCTATTTAAGTGAACTAACAACTAATAGTAATCAAATGAAGTTCTCAGGTTCAAATAGATCTTTCACATGTTTAGTTAACATTTCATACAACAACCCCCAAGCTCAATTGTGTATTGAACTGAAAGGCCGTCACCTTCATGCTTTGTAGAGTGGCAATTGCATCTTTCCAGCCATGGAGTATGTAAGAGTTGAAGAACACCTCAAGCTTGTATATCAAGTTTCCCTTCTCAACTTCCTCAGTCGTCCAAGAACTCTGCACCGCTGCTAGCAGCTACAATATTGTGGGCACTGAGGGTAATTGTGATTCCATAGCAGAATGTTGTGCCGTGTTTGAATGCCTAAACTCCACTCGAAAACTCATGCAGTTGGATTATAGGTTTCTACATATTCAAAGCAAAGCCTCCACAGACACAAACACTTTGACAAAAGTGGAAATTGTGTGACATATGAAATGAATGAATTAATTTCAAGTGAACATTCATCTGCAATAATCAATTGGAATTTGTGAGGAACTTCATGAGTGTACCTTGTGAAGCAAATATCTTCTTCCCTTCACTTGAAATCTTTGAAACTTCAAAGGAAATTGACCTAAATTGAGCAGTAAAAAAAAAAAAGAGAAAAAGAACAGCCTTTTAGTAACAACGTTCAATTCATTAATGACACATCATATCTTAAAAGTAACTTCACAGTTAATCAGGTGTGCTCTTACCTTATAACCTAAGAAGTGTAAAAGGTATCTGGCCTAGATCCAAGTTTAATGAACTTCATGACTGATTCCTTACTGTAGAAGTCATCTTCACAATCTAAGTCCAACCAATACCTAAAATCAAAGAAGGCCTCCTCTTCACTACCTGTCAATAAACAGTTAGAGTTATTGTACTTTATACATTAAAAAGTCAAAAGTAACATAGGCTTCATAAATAAGATAAAGCAGAGCACAAATCTGACAGATCCCTAAAATGCTTGCCTATGAGAACACCTCTCTTACAAACACCAACAAATAGCTAGAAACAATAAGCCAAGTTGGGACAGCAACAAGTAGGTGTACAATGCCAAGTGCATAACTTTTATCAACACTATACAATTATATTCAACAAAAATTAGATACTATGCTAATGTGATGCCATTGTGTCACTCACAAGCTAGGGAGTAAGCAAGATAAACATAGGGCCAAAATCGATTATCAATAATGAACAATACTGAGAAAAGCCAGTACCTTCTTGGCTTCCTATAGTTTTTAAACCTTTATAAAAATGATCAGTTCACTAATTCAACAAATTTAGAGTACCAACTTCCTCCTAATCACTAATAGTAATAGAGTAAGAAAAGACATTGAAGAATTCTAGACCATTCAAATGTGGTCCATCCATTAGCCTGAAATTAGATTTTCATATGATCCTTAATGGTGTAGATCAGAATGCTCTCAATTAAGAGCCTTATGGATTTGCACCACTGTTAAATGTTTTGAAATAGGGACCACGATCATTAAAAGTCATTTATATTAAATACGATATGATCATTGATGGAAGAACTACTGGACACATCTTTAAAGACCTCAGCTTTCCTTAAAGCATAAGACAATGACTCTTACCTATCTCGATATTGGGAAATCTGAGTTAAGAAAATGCTACATTAACTTTTTCCTTAGATCAAGCATGTGATACATAATTTTTCTTTTACTTGAATCTCAGTATCACTATGCCAAAAAGGCCTTCAGACGACAGAACAGTTCTGTCGTCTGAACGAATAAAAATATGTCGTCTAGTACGGTGTTGTCTCTTGGGGGCATCAGACGACATAAAAAAATAAAAGTCTTGTGTTGTTTGATGAGTTTTGCATTTTGGGAACATTGTAATATGTATCTTTAAAAGCATTCAAACAACAGTTTTGTATTGTCTGATAAACAAAACAACCACAGTATTTTTTAAATACTATTGTGTGAAGCATATTTGCAAGACTTATTTGTGTGGTATGAATGCCCTTAAATAAGAAATATGAAGACTCGTAAATAGTGTATTCTCTCATACAACTACAATTAAAGGTTGTGCTAATTTACTTTAAACGACAATTATATGTGGTCGTAAAGAGCATCAGAGGACAATTAAGTGTCGTTCTAGGGTAGGTTTGTATGACATTTAAGTGTTGTGTGAAAGGTCTTTTATTAGGTCTTTTATATTGTCTGTGAGTAATTCCAACCACACTTATTTGTTGTTATTATACGCTTTAGCCAACACTTTCGTCTAACTTACGTTGTTGTTTTGTCATTTAGACTACAATTTTCTGTCGTCCCAATGCCAAAAAGACAATAGACTTCTAATTGTTTTTTGTGTTGTTTTTGTTCAGCTGCAACCACACATTTTGGTGTGCTTTGTTGTAGCTTGCAATTTGAGATAACACATATTAGTAGTCCCCTGTTACAATTGGTATGCATTCATCTAAACTTTAAAATTGTCCATTCATAAAACCATAAAATACACATCCAAAATCATTCATTGCAATTTTCACCAATCCACCATTGTCTCATGTACACAAACCTAATCATGAGCATTAGTTCAAAATGGCCCATATCTACTAATCTGAATCTATAGACAAGTCCAAATACTTAATGAAGGCTTGGATTTAGTAGTAATGACGTTACTTTAGTAACTAAAATACCTCAAGGTCTATATTAACTAATACTATCAACCTTGAGGTATTTTAGTTATTTAGACCAAAGCTTCATCACGCCTATATAACTTTATTCATATAGAATAACTGAAGTGACTATGGTTCGTTGATTTGATTTGTTGAATTGGTGCTCGATTTGATTTGTTGAATTGGTGCTCAATAAACATCAATATATTATACCTTGGTTGTAGTCCAAACCATGACCATTGTAGTTGCAAGAATCCCAATACTCCCCAGCGGAAAAAATTGGTTTTGCTCCTTCAATATACTCCTTCACATATTTAGCTGCATAACTAATTGAATATTAGGAAACAAAAAATAGAGTAAGCTGTAAATAAATAAACCCAATTCAATGGAATATATGTTCTGAGGGAGGTAACCCAATTTTTTTTAGTAAACCTCTTAATTGGCGCTGAGATCCATATTTAGAATTGAGGGAATATATGTTCTGAAGGAGGTAACCTACAATATGAGGAAAGCAAAGTGGACACAATGATCCGGTCATCTATATGTAGAAAGAATAAAAATCAACTTGATGAATTTCATGCACCAACCTTCCGGGGCAAAGGAATGAGTTGATGGCGGCAACCATGCCGATGTAAATCCATATTTTGCAATATCTGGAACTTTACTTTCTAAATTTTTCCTACAGTGATATCAACATGCTTGCAATCTCTGCATATATACAATATACAAGTTTAAACACCCACACATATATATAATCCAACACACACACTACTAGAAAAACACCATTTAAGGACATTGAAACAGTGTCCTTAAATACATACAAGGACTCTTTAAAAAAGAGTCCTCTATCCGGGAGTGATCATAAGTCCCAAACAAGGACACTGGAAATGTGTCCTCTTATCTCTACGAGGACACAGTTAATGTGTCCTAATAGCTTTGGACATGGTGTCCTTATATCCATAAGAGGACACCTAAATTACATCCTTATATTATTAAATAAGTGTCCTCTTTTCTCTACAAGGACACACAATATGTGTCCTAAAAGCTCTGATAATGGAGTCCTTAAATCTAAGAGAGGACACAAAAACAACACTCTCAAATGTGTCCTCTATTTTATACAAGAACACATAAATTGTGTCGTAAAAAATCTGGAAATAGAGTCCTTAAATCTATAAGAGGACACCAAAAATACACTATCAAATGTGTCCTCTTTTCTATACAAGGACACACATTTTGTGTCCTAAAATATCTGTAAACATTGTCCTTAAATTCATTAGAGGACACAAAAGTACATTCCCATATGTGTCATGTTTTATATACCAAGATACCTAAACTTTGTCCTCAAAATTCTGAAAATAGAGTCATTAAATCCATAAGGAAATACGTTCTCATATTATAAAAATTGTGGGCATAACATCGAGTTTACATCAAACAAGTCCATATATATATAGAACACCCATCAATACATGTCTAAGATCCAAAAGAAGTAGCCTGCAGAAACAATAAGTCCAACACCAGAATGTACTACTACTAGTGATTTGAAGCTAACTACATAATTCAAAGCTAGTCGCAGCTGCTACATATATAACTCAATTCATACCATCCAAAACAAGTAATACTTGCAAAAACAACAAATCCACATCCAGAATTAATGTACTACTACTACTACTACTACTACTACTACTGTGTGTAACACACATAATTCAAAGCTAGCTATTGAACGCTACATATATAACTCAAATTCATACCAGAAATAAGGAATATAGATACTTACATGCTGACTATTTTACTTCATCTTCAATATATCCATCAACCTGCTCTGCCCATTCTATTCGAACTACATCAATCTCTTCTTGAGTGTAAGTCTCTTTTCCCTCGAACTGAAATGATGGATCAATAGATATATTTATTACATTATCATATATATATATATATATAGTGGATATTACAATAAAAGATTTATGACCAGATCAAGAAGCAACCTGCTAGTAAGCAATCACAACTAATCAAAACATGCAAAGCAGTACGCAAAACTGATGTACAACTATGTTGAAACAACCATTACACAAAATTGAGATACAACTAATCAAAGCATGCAAGCAATACACAAAACTGAGTTAAAACTGATCAAAACAACTAGTACACAAAACTGATCGAGCTATAACCAGTACACAAAATTAAGCTAAAACTGATCAAAACAACCAGTACACAAAACTAAGCTACAACTAATCAAAACATGCAACTAGTACACAGAACTGAGCTAATTAACCTTATTACTAACCACTGAAATAGTATTACTAACCATATTTAAAATTGAGCTGCTTGGAGTTCCAATAATTTCTTTCATGTACTTCATAACATAATATCCACATTCCACCGATCCAGGTTGTCTAGGACACTACAGAATAATTGAAGATCAATAATGCGGCGCATGTATTGGTCTACCATCAGATCAAAGGAAATAATAAAAGTAGAAATGTACCTTAACCACCTCCCAATGAACTGGTTTACGAGACTTTCTTCCCTTTTGAGCATTAAACATCTTAATGGAACTACATCATGAACAGCTCAATAACAAAATAGTAAGCCAATGATCTGATGACCACTCCAGCATATCATTTTATTCAATTTTCGAAATGAAAAGTAAAGGACAGAATTATTACAGCTCTATAATGTTCTTCATGCCTGGATTGATGTTAATGTTACTCAATGGGTTGAAGTAATACACCAATGCAGTAAACGGGTTAATAGCAGCCAATAACCAATGATTCCTGCATTAAAAAATAAAATAAACTCTCTACTTGATAGTGCATGCATCTCCCAAGAAAATAACTATGAAATGTCGTATAGCAATAAACATACCCTGTATTATAAGGAGCAAGAATTAATTGATCTAATTTGGCAGATTCTAATCTCAGTGATAGCGCACATGATCTAGCCTCAACCTTTCCAGCTTCATTAGAGATGCGGCCAGGATCCACAAATGCATACAAGTGATCCTCATTCCTCATTTTCAACAATGACCAGAGGTGTCTACATAAAAGAAAAGGACCTATAAATTTTTCTAAAATCAAACCTAGTGTGAGAATTATTCATTAAACATGTAAAAGTCTCTAACCTCATGTAGATAGAAATGCAAATAGTGGATATTGGCTGCATCGAACAAAACTGGATGATGTCGTTACCGTTTATGAATGTATTGTGGTCATTGCCAAACACACCTTCTTCCATTGGGACCGACACTGCTATAGATTCATCCATTGTTCTTGCCAAACGCAGTAGAAGATGCACGGACATAGGCATCTTGTATGCTGCTTGTTTGCGTGGTGTTTTACTCGAAGACTTCCAAGTGCTCATTGAGTTCTAAATGTGAATTAAAATACCATGTAAATACCATATTTAACTTCTACAATGGAATTATAATCAACTTACTATATACCTCTTCATGTGACATTAAAACAAGATGTCGAGGCCAAGCGACATGAGTACCGGTAGCTTGCTTTACTGTAAAAATTTCAGCTGACTCATTTGGGATGGGGAGATTAGCATCTTCCTTGATGGGCACATCAATTGAGATACGTATATTTTCTGCTCCTAGGGGCACTCCATGTATCAGCCCATCCAACATTATTACAGTTCCCATTGCAACAATGTTATCTTTGGTGTCTACTGCTAGCTTGCATTTTTCCCCTTCAATAATTGAATTCAAATCATAAGCTTATAGCGAACAACATACCTAAGATACTTATAATTAATAATACAAGCAGAAGAATGCACATGTCACAAAGTTACATACCTTTTTTACAACATTTGTTGTTTCAATAGGAATATATGCTTTATCTGTTGATGTTATCACATTGTCATCTTCCAATGCTCCTCTCTGTCTCATCATTAGTCCCCCTTTATACAATTGTTTTGCCTTCCATGAAAATATAAAAAATGTCAAGAAGATACAAATGAGAAAAAGATAAATAAATTATAAGAATTTATGTACCTTCTTGCTCTCTCTACTGTTGTCAATTGGAGATGGAGTATCATCCCATTTTCGAACCTTTTTGGCAGTAGCTTTTTTCTCTTTTTCTTTCTCATATGCCACCTTAGATACTTCCTCCTTAGAAGACAGATTTTTCTCCTTGTCGACTGAGCAACTAGCTTTTTCAGATCCATTATTACATCTGAACATGTCTCGAATCATGCCTAGTTTAACTGGATCCAACTTCTCGGGATCCAATAATGAAGCAAACATGTTGATCTGGTTTTGCATCAATTCCAACTGCTGTTCCAACAATTGTGTCTTGGTTGCAGACTTATATCTAGATGTATTAAAGTACACCTTATGTGTAACAAATTGTCCAGCACCTCTTACACGGCCCGATTGCTCAGGTGTCTCCAAAGCTTGAGTCAAAATGTCGTTCCTACCAACAGCAGACACAATTCCCTCCCTCACATCTTTCGTTAAAGCATCCTACGACAGATTAGAAACACCAATGAATACTCAACTATCTAAAATGATGTAACCAAGTAAACGTAATATTTAAGGTGATTAAGTCTGATAAATCTCAACTCACAATTTTGTCAGCACGTTGTTTGGTTGTCTCACTCAAATAGTTACCATCTTTATCGACACGCCCTTTCTTCCATAAGATGGCTCTATCAATATCGTCTTCAGTCCCTAACTCCATTTTCTGTTTACATAAACATGTAATTAGATCATATGCACATAAGTGTACATCAACATATTCATACCAAAAATCTACTTACTAGTTCCTCTTCCAAATTAGCATAGCCTTTCCTAGACATTCGATGATCATACTTATTCAAAGCTCGTCTCCTTGAGTGGTCCTCATGAATTTCCTATTAACAGAAACCAAAAGCTTCACATCGAATAGTTTAAATGCCTAACAATGACTCATCAGTACAAAACATTAAGTAATAGAAAGAGGACACTTAAAGCTAATGTTAAACAAAAATGTGGCCTACCAAAAATTCTGGAGTTAATCGAGACTTCACAAAAGCTTCCCACTCAGGTTGAGTAATAAACTCATATTCTTCAGGTTTTTTCTTTAGGAGGCTGCGCCGATCTTTATACTTCAATATATATTTTGTAGTTAAAGTGCTCTTGAATGATTTCCATTTCCTTCCTGCACTACTCAAGACATCTTTCTTGCTTCTTGGATCCACAATGAATGATTTCTAGAAATATGCAAGAAGACAAGTATTGACTCATTATCAAAATTTATTCAAGGTACAAAAATTACAAGGAAAAACTTTTACTAATGCTGCACATACCTGAACCATACTCCATATCATTTCTTTAAGTGAATTCTTCACTGCTGGCCAAGTCTCATATGTGATTGGGATAGTAGTTCGAGCCATTACCCCAATAAAAGTAGCTAGCCTCTTCCCTCCAAGACCAATTGGTTGCCCCTTTTTGTTATATGTCACTTCCATTCGAGCCCCCTTACTCCTACTGTGAATAATATCGGACATGAGAGTTGGACCTCTTCCCTTCTTCTCGTCAGATGGCAAGTCATCTTCAGTGGCATGATTTTCTTCTTCTGAATCCATATCTTAACACCTGAAAAAATCAAAAACAAAAATAGATCAGCAAAACCACATCAATACAAAACAGTTCAGCAAGTCAATATAACACAAAAACACATCAGTACTAAACATCAAGCAAATGAACTAACATGAGGCAAATAAGATCAGAACTAGCATCATGTTAACAGCAACATGAATCCGTTAATTATCTAAAGTAGAAGTTAGTCAATTATGCTCTTCGACCCATGTGCCTTCACAATCAGTTCTCACATAAACTGCATCATTCTCAGTCATTATATCAAATGTATTAACAGATGGCAGTGCATGGGGAAAAGATTGATGATCAAGTGTAGTATCTCCTAGCTCATCTTCATTTAACCAGTCCAATTGAGGTGCTTGTAATACAACTGACCACCTTGAGTCTGTTGGATCTTCAATGTAAAATACTTTTTGCACAAGATCAGCTAAAACAAAAGAATCAGACTTGTGCCCAATCCTACTAAGGTCAACTAAGGTGAATCCAAAATCCTCTACTTTTATCCCTTTCTTACTGTTTGCAACCCAATCACATTTAAACATAACTCGCGTGAAGCTATTGTAGTTAAGCTTCCATATCTCTTCAATCACCCGTAGAAAGTCATCTCATTATCTATAGGATTCCTATCTTTGGCACTAGAAACTAGCAACGCATCTGCATCTAAGGTCACCCCACTGTTTTGTTGAACATGCTCATTATCCCAAGCCTTTGTGTGATAATCAGTTCCATTTACTGTATATCCAGAAAATTTTTTCACTTCACATCGAGGACCATGTGCCAGCCACCTCAAGGTTTCTGATATCTCATTTTCAGGACTATTAAGCTCAAGCTCTACCTGGACAAATATGAATGTGGTTGATTAGAAAGTAGTTGAAGCATTAATAAGTAAAATAAAAAATATAAACCAGATTTAAACCTTGAACATTATTACAAGATAAACAATAATGCTAGAATGAAGAAGAATCTGCCCTATTCTACATACTCTTTGTTGCAGCCAATTGCTAAATCTTTGATTGTGTTCATCTTTAAGCCACTTTTCTGCCTTAGACTTTTGAGGGTGCTCCAGTTTCAATCTCTCCAAATGCTCACTGCAAATATTGCGGTGCATAACATACAACAAATTAAAACTCATCCATAATGTAGGAAATTATATATACAATCAACAGTAAGTAAAATATACTGTAAGGGACTTCAAAACATACTCTATATATGGCTGAACTTCAGCTGTGTTGTCCAAAACAGAAAGATGTGCTTGATGCCTTAGCTTGGGACAAACAGTCACCACACGTCCACTTCCTAATGGAGCATAATAATCTTTCAGATCTAAATGAGCTTTGGGAGGGAGTCTAACAGCATGTACTCCGGACAAGTAATCTGCACAGAAATCTACTGCTTCCTCAGCAATATAAGCTTCAGCCATACAACCTTCAGGACGATTGCGATTTCTCACAAAGTCTTTTAGGACACTCATGTACCGTTCAAATGGGTACATCCAATGCAAATATACGGGACCACATAACCGCACTTCTCGAATAAGGTGGACTATGAGATGCACCATTATATCGAAAAAAGAAGGTGGGAAGATCTTCTCAAGTAAACACAAAGTCTCAACAAGACCGGTTTGAATTTCATCTAGCTGTAAAACATCAATGGTCTTGCTGCATAAAGCATTGAAGAACAAGCAAAATCTTGTAATTGCATATCTCACATGCTTAGGTAACACTGCACGAATAGCCACCGGAATAAGATGCTGCATAAGTATATGACAATCGTGAGACTTAAGACCAAAAAGCTTCAACTCGTCCATAGAAACCAGATTTTTAAAATTTGACGAGAAATTTTTTGGTCCCTTAAATCCATACAAAGAACCACAAACTGATTGTTTTTCCTTCTTTGACAATGTATATGGCGCAGCAGGGAGATATGTCTTTTTTTTCCCTTCTTTAGGTGCCAACCCTTTCCGTAAACCTTTTACTACAAGATCCTTCCTTGCTGCAACACTATCTTTACTTTTTCCAGGGATGTTCAACAGCGTTCCAATTAGGCTCTCGCACACGTTTTTCTCAATGTGCATCACATCTAAACAATGTCTAACATGCAATGAACTCCAATACGGTAGATCAAAGAATATTGATTTTTTTTTCCAGCAAGTAGTAAGCTGATCATTGACCACCTTTTTCTTTGTAACATTAACTTCATCGCTGGTCTTTCTTTTTCCAAGTTGAACTTTGACCTTTGGTCTTTTGGAATTCAACAGCTTCTTCCCCCATGATGATTCAATCCCTTTGACTCTTTCAAGAATTTCCTCCCCGCTTAAAGGATGTGGAGCTGTTCCAAACTCTTGCTGACCATTAAATGGGGTCTTTTGTTTCCTGAAAACATGATTTTTCGGCAGATATTTTCTATGGCCAGCAAATGAAATCTTATTACCAAACTTCAGCCATTCAGAATGTGTATTATCACCGCAAATTGGACATGCTTTATATCCCTTGACACTACAACCACACAAATTCCCATATGCAGGGAAGTCATTTATTGTCCATAGCAAAATAGCCTTTAACATAAAGCTCTCTTGTCTATATGCATCATATGCCTTAACACCAACATCCCACAAAGTTTTTAAATCTTCTACTAATGGTGCCAAATAGACATCAATGTCATTACCCGACTGTTTAGGACCAGATATTAACATTGTTAGCATAATAAATTTTCTTTTCATACACAACCACGGTGGTAGGTTATAGGTGACCATAAGAACCGGCCAACAACTATACCTACTACTAAGAGAACCATGAGGATTTATTCCATCTGCTGAAATTGCCAGTCGAAGGTTTCTATGGTCATCCCCAAAATCTGGCCACATGTGGTCTACAAGCTTCCATGAAGGAGAGTCCGCTGGATGTCGAAGTTTACCATCTTCTTCTCTTTCCGTGGCATGCCATATTAAGTTTTTTGCTATATCCCTATTACGAAACATCCTTCTAAATCTAGGGATTGGGGGAAAATACCACAGAACCTTTGCTGGTACTTGTTTTTTCTTAACTCCACTAGAATTCTTACTAACCTTCCACCTAGACACACCACAAGTAGGACATACGGATGCTTTTGAATACTCTTTCCTATATAGGATGCAGTCATTAGGGCATGCGTGTATCTTCTCATACTCCATTCCCAAGGACCCCAATGTCTTCTTTGCTTCATACAAGGTTGAAGGCATCTCATTCATTTGTGGAAGTAGCTCTTGCAAGAATTTCAATAATTCTGAGAAGCTATTATCAGGCCACCCACCTTGTGCTTTCAAGTTATACAATCTGACTAGAGTTGATAACTTAGTAAACTTCACACAACCAGGATATATAGGTTTCTCAGCATCTTCCAGCAACTTCTCAAAAGCTTCTGGATTGCTAACAAATTCATCCTTCGCAGCTTCAACCATCTCTATAGTGTTTTCCATAAAAATACTTTCATTGTAGCTTTCCCAAGTTCCATCTTTTCTTTCCAGATCTGAATTAAGAATAGGCTCTCCATCCCAATACCATGTAACATAACTCTGATCAATACCATAACAAAACAAATGATTTCTAATCTCCTTGATAGTCTGTGGTTTAACATGTCCACAATCTAAACA
The DNA here is from genome assembly GCF_002994745.2 of Rosa chinensis. NCBI lineage: Eukaryota > Viridiplantae > Streptophyta > Magnoliopsida > Rosales > Rosaceae > Rosa > Rosa chinensis. The sequence goes on along the minus strand of NC_037094.1, from coordinate 56,704,908 downwards.
AGGACAACGAATAGAACTAGGATCAGCAGCATGATGTAGAGCAAATTCACAAAAACGGTCAACCCCATTCTCGTATGCATCTGATCTTCTATCCATAGAGATCCAACTTTTATCCATTTATATCTAATATTAATACTAAATGTCAGAATATTTACATATATGTTGCAAATACCACTAATGGTAAACTAAGGCATGTGAAGACAATAATCCTAATATAAGCGACTAGATCTTTGACACTATTAATAGCATGCATAATCAAATGTCAATTATCTAAAAGCTAGAAGATACAAAAAAGAAAGAGCAAAAGCAAGACACACTGATGGCACAATACATTCCATGCTCAAGTAAATATCCATGTATGTATGTGCATCTAAATATATGTATTTATATTATCAGAGATAAAACTTTCTAACCTTTTTCAGTAAAAGCAATCTTTAGAGCTAGCTTTCAACACAACTGACTCAATGACTTAGAACTTTGCAGCCCTCTCCTTCCCTTACAAGACTGAACTTGAACCTCCGATCAACTTCCTAAGCACCACAATAGCTAACAGTGAGAAATACAATCTTACAAACTTCCCATTTTCTATCTGCAATCATTAGCAAGTATTTTTCAGTTGAAAGAGAAAACAAATGAAAGGTAATTGCAGAACCACATTTTGTGGAGTTCACTTGTTTTTTACTTTCTAATACTTGTTATGAAATTAGACTAGAATCAACAGACAAAGAGCCACAAAAGACAATAATAAAGTCAGAACAAAAACATTATTAATTAATTACACACAAGAAAAGCAGAATCAGAACATTTGCCAAAGGTAAGCTAAAGCATAATGTGGGGAACACCAATTGGGAATGCAAGTCGATCAATATACAGATTACAGAACATCCACTAGATGCAGTGACAGCAGCAAGGCAAACAAATCCTAACTACCTATAAGTTGTAACAATTAGCAAGCAATGAAATAGAATAAAACCTTCAAAATAATGAAGACCGTGCACAAGAACTAATTTAGCCTTACTAGAATTCTGTAGTTCCAAAGTTTGTTACAATCTGGATTCTAGAAATGTTTGAAGGTTTGACTTTACTATTGTTTATAGACAAATATGGGAGTTTTACAGTTAGTTGAGGAATGCTTGTATAAGTTGTTAATGGAAATAAGGTCAAAGCAAGACTTCAGTTCTTTTTTTAAGTGCCTTTCTCTTTCCAAAAGTTTTCTGCATCTAATTACTCTAGCTCTCTCCTCTTCCGGAGTTTCTTTGCTAGAAAGAGGGCTCTAGGCTTTTCAGGTAAAGTACCTATGCTGGGCCCTAATTTTTATCCACTCCACAGTAATTTGTTAAAAGAAAATAAAAAATATTTGATTCCCTCACTTGCACTGCACAGAAGGCCAACAAATTGGGTGGAGAGTATGTTAAATGAAATAGCGATATATGTGAATTCATTACCTTAACAGATATAAGAGAACCGGTTTTGCAATCTTCTGTCGGACGTCTTTCCCTGGTTCTGCAGGAAATGGCATAACAATACCCAGTTAAATTCACTAACACAATGTACGCAGTGTGCCAGGAACCAAATGTCCAAACTTACTAACAAAAAAAAAGGACTCTTTTATTTAACCTTTGTGTTATACAAGGGTCATCACAAGGAAAGTAAATTAAACCACATAATTGACCAAAGCCCACTACATTTTGGGATCACAAATTTGGATTAAAAAAACCACAGACTCTCGATGATAAGGAATGATTTTGAGGCAAAGAGTTATATATGTTTTAACAATCTTCAACCACAACACACACTACAATAGACTACTTAAAAAGATCGACTGCAAATGGTTTAAACACAAACAATCCTACCCATATTACTGGAGGTTGACTGTATAACACTTAGGCTACCCTACAAAGGAATGCATTTTCCTCAGTTAATTTACAGTTCATGTCTTTTTTTCGTTCTGCTGCTTCAAAACTGAACCATTGTGATATCTTAAAAAAGAAATCAATTATAAAATATTTATTTCAAGCACTGTTGCCCAGTTTATAATCATAGTGACATCAAGGACATATATAACCCCCTTGTGCATAAAGGTTCTCTTGCAGATACGCAGAACCAAGGGAGCAAAAATATTAACATAGAATATAGATATTCCTTTAGTAATAGATTATCTTCCTGAAGTTTCAGGGTGCTCCCCTATTAGTGATTATAACACATTGACATTTCAAAAGGACCAAAAAAACAATTTGTATAATAACACCCATATTCTCTCCTGGAATCCCACTAGCACTGAAATTCCAAGCTTCAAGCTACCAAAGTGAATAAACAATCAAACCGAAATTTGCCAAGAAACTGAAGATAACTTAGCATCCAATTAATGCCACTGACCACTAAGCTCTCAACCACTTCAGCTAACCCACAGACTCTCCAATCCGATATAACAAAAAAAAAAAATTAATTATTTCACCCTGTTAACGTTAGTGACCGAGGGGTCTCTAGTTAGCTTTAGAGAGAGAGAGAGAGAGAGAGAGAGAGAGTGACACGAGATGTATAGTGGTTCGTCTCCCGCCTTGGCGGGAAACTACATCCACTTGAATGTGTACTAGTGTGTCGAGCCTTGCGGCCTAACAAGATTACAAGAGATGTAATGGGATGTGGAGTAAGTGAGAAGGAGTCTCCTTTTATAGGTGAAGGAGGCTCCCTCATTTACATTTTCTTAGATGTGGGACTCAAACTTACTATTCTAGTCTAGAGAAGCATATTGTGGAGGCAACTTGGCAAGGCCGAGAAGGTGGCTTCCCGGCGACGGATTTGCGACTTCCGGATACCGTAGCGTAGCTTGAACATAGGGCTACAAGATGCATGTCTTGGTTGGGCCTCACCATGGTTTGTGGGTGTCCCAAAGAGGGTGTTACTTATGCTTGGTGAGGTAGCAAACTAGCCTTGCTAGTCGAGGTATCTACAAGTCCCCGAAGTCCCCGAGTAAGAGGAGCTTCTTGGTTGGGGAGTTATAATCATGAAATCATCAAGCATAAGTAACCAGGCGGTACGGAGCCCCTACAAGTCCCCGAACTCCGTAAGCGAGAAGGGACTCGTTAACCTGCAAAACAAAGACAAAAAACAGGCATATGTAGGATGCTCGTTGCATTGGGCAACAAATGTGAGTTGCACTTATATGCGTTGGCATATATGAACGTACGGGGTGCGTGATACATGTTGATGTATACACTCGAATGGCGCCGAGTACGATCGCTTATGACGTACAAACTCGAGAACGCGTATGGTCGTGTGAGCATATGGATTGCATATGATAAATGTAAGTTGTATGAGCGCTGCGGAGGTAAGCGTTTGTAATTCGTAAATGATGAATGCGTGAACGCTTGTGTTTGTTTGGTTGTCGCTCGTATTAATGGAACGCGAAAAGAATTTGATTTGTCGCAATCGGTAAACGACAAATGGTAGAAAAATTCAATGTTCCATTAACATGTAGTGTGTCGAGTAGACATGAGTGTAAAGCTCAAGGATTGCCGGGAAGGCATGAGCGGCAAGCTCGGGGGTGCTGGGAAGGCATGAGCGGGAGCTCGTGAGCCGAAGCTCGAGGGTTGCCGGGAAGGCATGAGCGGTGAGCTCGGGGGTGCCGGGAAGGCATGAGCGGGAGCTCGGGGGTTGCCGGGAAGGCATGAGCGGGAGCTCGGGGGTTGCCGGGAAGGCATGAGCGGGAGCTCGGGGGTTGCCGGGAAGGCATGAGCGGGAGCTCGGGGGTTGCCGGGAAGGCATGAGCGGGAGCTCGGGGGTTGCCGGGAAGGCATGAGCGGTAAGCTCGGGGGTGCCGGGAAGGCATGAGCGGGAAGCTCGGGGGTGCCGGGAAGGCATGAGCGATAAGCTCGGGGGTGCCGGGAAGGCATGAGCGGGAAGCTCGGGGTTGCCGGGAAGGCATGAGCGGAAGCTCGTGGGTGCCGCGAGGGCGTGAACGGTGAGCTCGGGGGTGCCGGGAAGGCATGAGCGGGAGCTCGGGGGTGCCGGGAAGGCATGAACGGGAGCTCGGGGGTTGCCGGGAAGGCATGAGCGGGAAGCTCGAGGGTGCCGGGAAGGCATGAGCGGTAAGCTCAGGGGTGCCGGGAAGGCATGAGCGGGAAGCTCGGGGTTGCCGGGAAGGCATGAGCGGAAGCTCGTGGGTGCCGCGAGGGCGTGAGCGGTGAGCTCGGGGGTGCCGGGAAGGCATGAGCGGGAGCTCGGGGGTGCCGGGAAGGCATGAACGGGAGCTCGGGGGTTGCCGGGAAGGCATGAGCGGGAAGCGCGGGGGTGCCGGGAAGGCATGAGCGGTAAGCTCGGGGGTGCCGGGAAGGCATGAGCGGTAAGCTCGGGGGTGCCGGGAAGGCATGAGCTGGAAGCTCGGGGGTGCCGCGAAGGCGTGAGCGGTGAGCTAGGGGTGCAGGGAAGGCGTGAGCGGTAAGAGCTCGGGGGTGCCGCGAAGGCGTGAGCGGAAGCTCAAGGGTGCCGCGAAGGCGTGAGCGGTAAGCTCGCGAGGGGAAAGCTCGTGAGCGGAAAGCTCAAAGGTGCCGCGAAGGCGTGAGTGGTAAGCTCACGAGCGGAAAGCTCGTGAGAGAAGCTCAAGGGTGCCGCGAAGGCGTGAGCGGTAAGAGCTCGGGGGTGCCGCGAAGGGGTGAGCAGTAAGCTCGTGAGCGGAAGCTCAAGGGTGCCGCGAAGGCATGAGCGGTAAGCTCGCGAGTGGAAAGCTCGTGAGAGAAGCTCAAAGGTGTCGCGAAGGCGTGAGCGGTAAGCTCGCGAGAGGAAAGCTCGTGAGAGAAGCTCAAGGGTGTCGCGAAGGCGTGAGCGGTAAGAGCTCGGGGGTGCCGCGAAGGCGTGAGCGGTAAGCTCGTGAGCGGAAAGCTCGTGAGCGGAAGCTCAAGGGTGCCGCGAAGGCGTGAGCGGTAAGAGCTCGGGGGTGCCGCGAAGGCGTGAGCAGTAAGCTCGTGAGCGGAAGCTCAAGGGTGCCGCGAAGGCGTGAGCATGACATCTCGGCGGTACCGCTGTGGCGAAAGCATGAGAGCTCGAGGATGCCGCTGAGCCGAGAGCATGACATCTCGGCGGTACTGCTGCGGCGAGAGCGTGAGAGCACGAGGATGCCGCTGAGGCTTTAACGGGTAGCTCAAAGGTGATGCCCTGAGGCATGAGCATGACCGTTGCTAATTATGCTGGGCTGTATGTACAAGTCCCCGAAGTCCCCAGTCAAGGAGGGTGTTCTCGCGGGTTGATACCAAAGCGTAGCTTTGTGCCGTATATCAAGCATAATTAGTGCGAGTGCGTCATCCATCTAGAATTGGTTGGAGCGAACGCTTTTGCCCTTTCGGGTGGGCCTCTGCTAGGCCCGCCAGGGAGTCCCCCACTCCCCAGCCACGACGGACCTCCGGATGGTCGGTAAATTGTTTGTTGAGGGGGAGCTGTGTTGCAGCAGTGGGTGTTAGGTAGCGAACCTAATCTTTGGTACCCAAGCGTCGGGGTTAACTGCCGGATCAATGGCTGCTGTGGGCCGTGTTAACTAGTCCCTTTACTATTTCTCGGAGGAGAAACTTGACTGCAATGCCGCGTAGCGGTCATTTTTCATTGTGAGTCGTTGCCTTACCTCCTGGCGGTGACCACAGACTCGTAAAGTTTGTATTTGTAATGAAACATGACAAACAAATAGAGCAAGTAATAAAATTTTGTTTGAGTGTCCCATATTTATTTAATTGGGTTGCCATTAAATAGGAGCATGGCATATGTGTATAGCATGTACTTGTAGTAAAATTGCTAATAACATTTTTGCATTGTTGTAAACATGCTTAGAGATCATGAAGACATGTAAATGCACATCAAGTGTGATATATTTGTAGGCATGCTTAAAGTAGGAAAAGCATGGCAATGGCTCTAATTGTAAGAGCGTAAAAGATAAGATATAGTTACTTATCTTATGCCACTTTGGAGCGAGTTGGAGTTGGAATCAATGTAAGTACCCAAATCATGTTGGAGTTGTTCCAAGCATGACGCTCCATTGCTCCGGCGATGTACTATAGTAGATGGTCGATAACTTCATTGACTGATTTGAAATGATGTCCGATATGCAACCTTAACAAGAGAAATGATTAGCATATAATTTTTAGAAGACAAGCGTTAGGTGCATTGAGCGGAGAGTAATGGCAGTGCACTCGATGGATGCCATGCAATTTACACAAATCGTGAATTAACATCTTGGTTGGCTAGGAGCCACTAACAGTATTAATTATGATAATGCTTTCGGGCTATGGTTCTAATAGGCGGCCCAAGTTGTTTGTAAAACAAACTTTAAGACTTTGTGCCAAATCCAGGCATGTAAGTAAATGTCCATTTTGATTGTGAGGAAAGCCAACAAAAACTAGGTATTAATTAAATGTGTACATGCAAGTGTACCATATTATTGATACGTGGTATCATACTAGTAAACCAGCAAATTATGCATAGAAAAGCATGTATAAAGCATTGCCATAGAAATATGTGGCATTTGCACATGTAGACAAAGTGTCAATGTGTATTATGCATGAGGTTAAGATGATTATAAGTGTTGCGAGGCAACAAGTGTTCATGCATATGTCTGACTTGAGTTTTGAAATTGACAATGACATTTCGTGGTGCACTTTTCAATAAGATGGTATGCAGACAGAAGCCATGTATAATTGTGTGAGCTGCCAAGCACAGAGTTGCTTTGGATTCATGATATGATGAATATGGACCACATGCCCTAGTTGTGCAGTGGGTTGTGCACACGTAGCCAAGTATATGAGTTTTTGGTTCATGCGTGTTATTAACTTGGAGCATAGCAGACCACATGTTAGAAGCCATGCGGTTATTGTACTGTAACCATGCTTCAAACCATTAAAATAAGAAGAAATAAGGCATGTTTAAACGTGGTTTGAAAGCTTATCTTGTTCTCTGGTTTTGGATGAAGAGCTGCGTTAAAGTAACAAGCTCAAGGTGGAGAAGACTGAACGCCTATGATCTGCAATGACGCGCCCGGAATGTGCCGCCTGCTGGGCGTCAAGTGAGCGTGATGATATGCGTAAGGCGCACTGGGTTGCTGGCGGAGCAAAGAAGCATGAGGCCGCCGACGGTGGCCTCTGGTACTGTTGGCGGATGGACTAGATAGCAGACTGCCTCGCTGGCGGAAGACTCGCCGGCGGAAGATTCGCTAGCGGAAGGACTTGCTGGTGGAAGACTTGGGTCAGCGGAGCCTTGGCAGCGATGGGTTTGGTGGAGAACTGTTGTTGGCTCTTTGGCAGAGCTAGAGTTCAGCGGGGGCCTTAATCTCAGCAGATATTTGGAGTTTAGCTGAGCTTTGGGCTCAGCGGAAGCTTTTGGCTAGCGGGAGTTCGGCACTGATGCCCAGCTGAGAAACTCAGCGGTGAAGAAAACTAGGCGGAGAAAGCCTAGCGGAGGCCGTTGCCGGTTGGTGGAGCGTAGCTTCTTCAAGAACTTTGAGGCTGGCGGTGCCATGCCTAGCGGAGGATGCTCGGCGGAAAGCTTTTCCGGCGGCAACACTGGCCAGCGGTGATGCTCGGCGGAGTTTCGCTTGGCGGATCACCTGACAAATTGGCTTTCTTGAGAGAGTTGCTGGAGTGAGCTGGAGTGGCTAGCAGTGGCTCAGCGGAAGCTTTTTGCAGGCGGAAGGCTGGCGGAGCTTCTGCCGCTGAATATCCTAAACAGAGGAAGCAGTTGCCGCTAATGGTACAGCTTGGTTTTTGTTGCTGTTGGTTGCCGTTTGGCGGTGGTAGCCTGGCGGAGGTTGCTGATGACAACAGCTAGCGGAGGAGAGGTGTACAGCTCAGCGGTACACAGTTCAGCGGGGACGCTGATGATGACTGAAATGCCTCCGGGTGTCCAGAGCAATTTTCTGGGTGTCCAGAGAAGATTGCCACTGATTTTTTTTTTTTTTTAGGGTCAGCGTTTACTTTTTTTTTGAGTTAGCGTTGTCAATTGTTGACCTGGATCTCCGCAAGCACCGAGCCCAAGTTGAACTTGATGCAAACTTGTGTTTTTTTTGTTTTGTTTTTGTTTTACCGCTAAGATGGGTTTGACAAGTAGTTTTGGATTTTATGTGTGGTACCGCTAGGAATGGTGAAAGGTAATGAAGGAACCTTACTGGGAGCGGATAATAATCCAAAAAAAAAAAAAAAAAATTCATGATCAAAGATGATTGATAATTCAAAGAAAAGAAAGCAAAGAAAAGGAATTTTCTTGAGCTCCGTTAAGCGGACTTAACGCTTGGTAAATGACGAAGCCATTGTGTTGGCTTCCCACAGACGGCGCCAATGTTAACGTTAGTGACTGAGGGGTCTCTAGTTAGCTTTAGAGAGAGAGAGAGAGAGAGAGAGTGACACGAGATGTATAGTGGTTCATCTCCCGCCTTGGCGGGAAACTACATCCACTTGAATGTGTACTAGTGTGTCGAGCCTTGCGGCCTAACAAGATTACAAGAGATGTAATGGGATGTGGAGTAAGTGAGAAGGAGTCTCCTTTTATAGGTGAAGGAGGCTCCCTCATTTACATTTTCTTAGATGTGGGACTCAAACTTACTATTCTAGTCTAGAGAAGCATATTGTGGAGGCAACTTGGCAAGGCCGGGAAGGTGGCTTCCCGGCGACGGATTTGCGACTTCCGGATACCGTAGCGTAGCTTGAACATAGGGCTACAAGATGCATGTCTTGGTTGGGCCTCACCATAGCTTGTGGGTGTCCCAAAGAGGGTGTTACTTATGCTTGGTGAGGTAGCAAACTAGCCTTGCTAGTAGAGGTATCTACACACCCAATGCCCAATACAGAAATCGCAACAACTGACCCAAAGTCCAAATTTTGTTCAATGGGTGTTCTATTTTTCGAAGACCCAATCCGATACCAACAACAAACAACTGATAAAGATCATGAGTATCAACCACTAAAAAGATAATCAACTAGCAATCAAATAACAACTGATAAACAACTGTCTAAATCCCTGTTCTTTCATTTATGATGCAATCAATCAAAAGTAACTCAAACAGACAACTAGCAAAGCAAACTCTCTCACTCCTAGTTTTCACTTTGCCCAGGTTTTCACATCGCTAGCAAACTCAATCTTAAAGTATTCTGCCTATTATGAGTATCAACCACTACAAACATAAGATTCAAATCACAACCACTACCTGGTCAGAAATTATAATAATCACACAAGTCATACATCGTTGATCGTTTTAGTTCTAAATCAAGAAACTGAACATTATCAATTGAATACACAGAAGAAAAGTAGTACATTGACCATAGATACAATCACCAACACCTATTGATACTCTTTTCAACACCTATTACTATTACCACCAACTTAAAGCATTCTTGTATGATTCAAGCTGAAGACTTGGTAAAACCTACATCAATATGAGATATTATATGCAGAAGGTGCAGAAGGTCCATTTTCTTTTAGAACATAATGCCCAGCTAATTATCCACTTTATGATCTGTACATGACATGAAGGAGATAATGTCTAAATAAAATTAACTGCAGACCTTGCTAACTTGTCAGGAACTAAGGAACCGCAATAATCTTTCGACGACAAAGCATAAATGTTGTACTAATTGAAATCACAAAATCATGCCTGAAATCACAAATTCAAATGAACATATTGGAACACCCTTTTTCTTCAAGTATGATTCAGCACAACAATCATGATTACAGTTATAATATCAAGAACCTACTAGAGAAAGTAAAAAAGTTCAAGCTTATAAGACAAACAGCAAAAACATCACTTAGCAGTACTACTTACATGATATAGTTTTCAATTGCTCGTAAACAAAATGCACATATATTGAGAACCCACTTAGTGCCTACAAATCTGACACTATTCCTTTGGGACTCTCAAATTCCCAACAACTGGCAAATAGACCGCATTCTCATACTTAATAATACAGAGAGTTGAATTGAACTGAAAACCTTGGACTCATACCTCAAGCCCAAGCAAGGACTTTTTATGCAGAACCCACATACAATGACATAAAATCACCAACACTACTACTTACAACAGCTGGAAGTCACCGAGTAACAGAACATTCAATCCAACAATAGCAAAACAGAAAGAAAAAAAAATATTGGGATCGATTAACCCCCAAATTCGATGGTGTAACCTCACCTTGTACTGAAATTCTTCCCAGAATCTGTCAACCCAGAGTATCTCTCACACCAAGCAACCTCACTACGAGTTGAACCCACTCAAATAGTAGCCGCCTCCTCCACCGAGTCGAAACAGATCGAATCTGTTTTCAACTCCAGATTCTTTTTTTTTTTCTATTACAACTAAAAACTGGAAATATAGTGAATGAAACATCTTTTCAGTAATTGGGTAGGGTTTCAATTGAAGAGGGAAGTCAAAAATGGGGAAGGAGGGAAGTGAAATTTGGAGAGGGAACAGAAAACGCGAAGACTGTCCGTGGTGCCGAGTTTTTTTTATTTCAATTGGATTTAAGTTTTGGAGCCCAATATATATTAGGACACAACATAAATGATTTAAGGTGTCCTTAAAGACTGTCCACCCACTAAAAAAATTTCAATTTGACATTGTGTGTCCTTAAAAACCTTCAAGGACACTACATAAATTATGTGTCCTTGTTTGGTGTCCTTAAATGGTATTTTTCTAGTAGTGACATTCAGAAGTTTCAGAGTATGATTACACTCTCTGTTTAACAAAATCAACATATAGTTGGTAGCTTCTTTTGGTAAGACTTTCACCTGGTACAAAATAGGTCCTCTAACCACAAAATAGGTCCTTCAAAACACACAAAAGTACCCAACCTTAGAACTCTTTAATTGAGTAGTTATTCATGACTTAGTAAGATAAACAACCAAAAGTAATGAATAAAAATACTCTAAGACTACGTGGTAACCAGAATAAAGCAATTTAGAATCATTTTGTCAAACACCTTGTGTGCATGAAAAATTGATGCTGAACAACAAAAGAAAACCAACAAAATCACACTACAAATAACAAGGTTCCAGCTCCTCTTTCAAGAGTCAAAACAAAATGAAGAAAGAAGGAAATTAACCTTTAAAATCCGTTGAGAAACCAAAAATATTGATCTCCCCATAGTTTTGTCAATACCCAAACCAAACTCAATTCTTATCGTTTATTCTCTTCTCCGACCTAATTTCCTGTCCAAAGCAAGTTCTCTACCCACTCCTAAAAGCTCCAGCACCCTCCCATTACAAGTTCAGATAAGAACAACGTTTGAATAGCCAAAAGGTAAACTAATTTGGTGTCTTTCTAAACTCTAGTCACGTCAAGCAATTATAAGAGCAAACTTTAAAGAAAAAGAAAAAAAAGAAGAAGCCTTGTTTCAGTCCACACAATAGCAAGCACAATAGAACAAAGATAATACAATAAAGAAGAAAAACAAAACAATAAGCACAATAGTGGGACGATACCAAGTTACTAGTCTAGGTAACAAGCACTCATTAAAAAAAATTACGGATATCACAAGAAGACAACTCTCTCTTCCTATGTAGTATAATCAGGCAGAACTGCCATCTTATAGTTATATTGATTGAAACTTACTACAGAGAATGCATTCTGCAAGAAGAGAAGTCTTTATCATAAATCAAGAGATTGACTAACAAATTGCTATTCATTGTTTCCTTTATCATTACAGCAGAGGATGATCTGAACTAAAAGTTTTGCTAACTTAAAAGGAAGAGAAAAAACGACCATGGTTATGTGTTAGAATGACTAAAATCTGAAATGGCATCCTACATTATGTCAGCAACAATGGAAACTTAAGAGTTTATAAGTTCTTCGTAATATGATAACATAAGGGAGACCACTGCCACTTATAGGAAAGAAGTCAGTTCAGAGGCTACCTAGAAGAATATGAAAGTCATTAGTGACAAGTAACTACCCAGGGCAACCCCAGTTACAAGAATTTCAGTGAGCCTCCACCTGTCGGGAACTGGAGATGGCTAGACCCTGCCTTTAGGTATTGTCATGATAGAACCTGAATCAATACCAGACTCTCAATTTCCAAAGTAATATCAGTGGGGAAATTGATATAATGAAAGGAAAATATCAAAGTAGAGAAGTCCTTTGCATCAATCCTACGCAGAGGCAAAACAGGAACAACTAAGAACAATCTATAAAGCTGTATACTTCTAGAGACCTGCAAATTTCAGAAACTTTACCCTGCACTAAACAACCCCCCCCCCCCCCCAGAAAATCCTCCTTCAAACACAATTGCCTCCCAAACCTCACAGTTTACCAACCCCAACCAAACTTTAGAGATTTAACTGAAAGACAAAACATGATACCAAAGAGGAAAACAAGTTTCTCATGTAAACAAATAGGCAACCAAATAAAGAAATACGAACTAGAAAAATAGATTTTTAAAACTATCCGATTATACGACCAAAAAAAAAACTATCCGATTAAAATCAAACCTCCACAAGCAAAGAAGCCACATCACCGTTCATATAGTCGATCTTCACAAATGAAATACTAAGAGACCACATCGTTGTTCATATGATCAATCATCACAAATGAACTACTGAGAGAACCAATACTTGACAGATTATCATTTCTCAAGACTATGATTTCAACTCAAAGCAGAGACCAAAAGAGCAATATAGAAATCAAGTAAAATCGTAAAGTAAAGAAGTCACTCACAATTGGAGAACTGACATTTAAACAAATTGAAAGTCTAACCATCTCTAAAACACAAGGTAGAAATCAAAATACATAAACAAAAGGTCTATTATCATTCTGTCATTGTAAAGGCTAGAACAACCTATAATAAGAAAAAGATCAACTAAACAACAGCAGTCTCCCAAATTCCCAAAACGATAAAAGAGAAAACAAAACAAATAAGTATAGAGGTCACAAAGCTCAAAACAACCGATAATCATTAGGCCACCACAAGCACACCAAACCCACACCCTGCTCATTTACTCAAACATCACAATACTTTACTTGACTCTGAAAAGTGATAGACGACACAAACCACTTCACAAGACCAAGATTAAAATCCAAGCAATCCAAGCAAGACCAATAGAGAAATAGAAATTGAAGAAAGATTGAAATCAGAAGAGTCACTCACAATTGGAAAACAACCATAGATACTGAACAGGCCGAATGAAAACCCTTCACTTCTGAAATCTTCCTCCCTTTGCCTTCCCACAGTTCAGTTTCAAGAGCAGCAAAATCAAACTCCCATTCTCTTTCGTTCATCTCCTTCTTCTTCTTCTAACACCCAAATCAAAACTCACACCATTCTATAGCTTGACTCTCCTCCAATCTAGAAATACCCAATCTCAGCCTTTGAGGAAAGCCCCAAACTCTCCAATTCTCTCTTCTCATTCCCTGTCCGTCTCCCTCTTTCTACTTCTCGTTCTTCTTTCTTTTTTAACTAGTCGTGCTCCCCTCCCTTCTATTTTCCTTCTTTTCCCTCTTTTCATCTCTCTCTTCTTCCTTTTCTTTTCCCTATTTTCTTTCTCTTCCCCGTGCTCCCTCTTTTCCCTTCTTCTTCTTTCTTTCTCCCTGATTGCCTTGCTTTTCTCCTCCTCCCTCTCTTCTCTTTCTTTTCTCTTCTTTCCTCTCTGTTCTCTTTACCCTTCTTCTTCTTCTTCTTCTTCTTCTTCTTCTTCTTCTTCTTCTTCTTCTTCTTCTTTTCTTTCTTCCCTTCTTCTCCCTGTTTCTCTTTTCTTTCTTTTTTCTTTCCCGTCTCCTTGCCTCACTTTAGTTGGCAACCAGCATTCTTATCTCCCCAAATTTAAAAGAAAGCAATATAACAAAAGTGATCAACTAAAAACCATTATCTAATAACCAAATATATATATATATATATATATATAACAGAACTAACTAAAGAAACTACCACAAAAGGAAGAAAAGGATAAGAATTAATTAAGAATATAAAAAGGTCTAACTCATAGATAGAAAATCAAATAGGCTCCAAAATCAAGTACGGGATGCCTTCCTGTTTCCTTGCCAATTGCAAGTTGGTTCCCTGCGAAGACCATGTGTGAAAGTTAAAGGAGGTGAACAACTGCAGAGCCTAATCTATGCCTACTAAAACTGGTAAACTTAAGGTCCAGATATCTGCTTTAATACAAAACTTGCCCATTTAGATCCTGGATTAGTCTCTAAGATTAATGTACCATCAGGTGAAAGAAACATACCAATATCAGTCTGCTGATTTTGTTTCCCTATCAAGGCCAACAAAACAGAAGAAACATGTTACAAAATAGAAGAACAATTATCCAAACTCAAAACCCCATAACCCAAATCAGTTTTAATTGAAAGAAGAAAGAGTTCTTGTCAAACAACATGGAAAAAAAAAACCCAACACATAAATCCATTTCAATCGAAGGAAATCCACATCACTAAATCGAAGACAAATCCCCAAGCAAAAACCCCAATATAGCTATATCCATTTCAATCACCCCATCCCCAAATAGAAGAAAAACCTAATCGAAATCAAACCCCAAAATCGAAATTTTGGATAATAAGCAAACCCAAAATCTGCAGATAAAACCTAAAATCTATCGAAGATTGAACCCAGTCGAAAAACTAAACTAAAAAACAATTGAAACCCTAAATTGCTTACCAATATCGGAATCGAAAATAGCTCTATTTGTTGCTGGAGAGCTCCATTAATCCAGATACAAAAGATGAAGTAGAGACTGAGAAGAAGAAGGAGAAACAAAGAAGAAGAATCCAGAGAGTGAGAAGATGAAAGAGAGAGTGAGAATCGAGATCTGGGAGAGTTGAGAGAGAAGGAGAGAGGCTGGTGTTTGAGTTTTTCGTTTTAGCGGGTTCTAACTAGGTCAAGCTGAGAGAGTTGAAGGAGAAGAGAAAATGACTTTAATTAGGTGTCGGGGTCTATCTCTATGTAAAAAAGCACAAGTCAAAATAACTTCAAAAATTTTAAAACAAGCTCCACACTCAGACGACATTTAAATGTTGTCTAAATGTCAAAACATTTTCTAGTCAACTAGAGTTCGGCTATTTGAGAGGGAAAAGTACCTGATCAAATTTTGGATATCCCTCCACATTTGAGATAGGAAATCATCATCTTTTACAACTACACAAATGTATCGTCTGAATGCTCACCATTTTTTCAAATTGAACGAGTATGGTTTTAGTCTATATTCAGACAACAATAACAAAAATTATGTCGTCTGAAAAACTCAGACAACATAAAACAAAACTTATGTCGTCTGAAGCACATTTTGGCATAGTGGTACTAGTATTTTTTTGGGCAAAATTTTGTTTAGTCCCTGTACTAAGTCTCTCTCATCATTTCAGTCCCTGACATTCTAATTTAATCTGAAAAGTCCCTAAGGTCTCAATTTCCGTCTAATAGGTCCTCACCGTTAATATTCCGTCAAATTCGGCCGTTAACTTGCTTATGTGGCAATCCAAGCTACGCCACCTCAACAATTTGCATGTCATGTAACCTGTAAATTGTCCAATATACCCCCCTTTACATTTTCCCCCATTCTTCATGAAAACTCCCTCCAAATTGATTGAATTTTTCACTCTATACCCCCAATTGCAGCAGCAACAAATAAAGCATTTGTTGAAACTCCAGTAAGAAACATAATTAAACACAATCAGATAAGACTCAGACTTGGCCATGACTAGAAAAATCAAGCTCCAGATTAAAATGCACGCACAACCATTTAAACATAATTAAACACAATCAGTCACCATATCATTCTCATTCAGTTCTTTCGATCTCATGGCATACAACATTACCACTACAAGTGGAAATCCATATCTTTCATCAAAACATTACCTTCTTCATAATCATTCCAATTCCTCCCTTCTAGGTGGTAGCCTCAGCTAACTTTCCTTAACCTAGACCTCCATGTATTCATCTCCACCACAAAACAACATTCACAATAATCTCAGTTTCCCAACAAAATCAAATTCACAGTTAAAGGCTTGGGTTTCTTACCCTATTTCAATGTTTTGTCGAGGCCAAAACTCCACGACATATTGGAACTCGCTGTTTTCATCAGATCCTCATCCTTCCCTTAAGGCTTTATAACAATCAAGACCAGAAGCTCTCCTTCCAATCTGAAGTCCATTGTTTCCTCCAAACCTAATATTCAAATATTGCAAATCGAAGAACTAAACATCAGAAATCCACCAATTTCAAGGCTGGAACTCAATTAGATAATGAAAGAGGCTTCAGGGCTAGCTTACCAGAACGATTGGACTACGCCGGCATACATAGCGTAGTTATGGCAATCCACGTGCCAGCTTGGTGAGTGTGGCGGCTCTGATCGAAACCAGAAGGCGGCGTCTTGGAAGCGTGTGGGTGTTAAGGTGCTTATTCTAACTATGGAAGTGGTTTAACTCGATTCGAGCTGGAGTTTAGAAAATGGAATAGCACAGATTAGGCAAATCCGGCAACGGTGCGTACGGCGTTCCAACCAACGGTGCCACCACTAAACTGATCTACAGAAAGGCTGGATTGGCTGTCTCCTCGACAAGATATGGCAAGCCCAAAGTAATAGCTTCGAATATGGCTCCGGCCGCTTTGAGAATCTCAGCTCCTTCGAAGACAACATCGCAACCGTAATGCCCACCCACATCTTCAACTCCGCCAATCACATACCCCAACGTCGACTGGTGCGAATCGAATTGATTTAAATCTGGGTTTGGGTAACAAACAGATTGATTTGGATTTGGGTAATCTGAATCCAAATCCTCAACCCCAAATGACCATATCCGAAAAAGACCTTAGGGTTTTGGGCAAATCCGAGGATGTTTTTGGATGGTAAGCTTGGTAGTGGTGGTGGAGAGCTCGGTGGTGGTGGATTTTGCTCAACGCATGGCTCCATTCGGTGGTGGCCGGTGGACTTTGGGTGTGAACAAAAGAAAGAAAAGAGACAGAAAGAAATTAAAAAGAAAGAAAGAAGGAAGAATAGGGGCATAGTGGACATTTTACCATCCACCTCGCTTACGTGGAGCTGAGTGGCATCTAATTGTGTGCCACGTCAGCTAGTTAACAGACCTATTAGATAATGAGGACCTATTAGACGGAAATTAAGACCTCAGGGACTTTTCAGATTAAATTAGAATGTTAGGGACTGAAACGATGAGAGAGGCTTAGTACAGGGACTAAACAGAATTTTGCCCTATTTTTTTTTTCACAAACAAATAGGATTCTCCTTAACATCATTGAATTGGATATTCTAATTTGTTGGGTTTTCCCTTAACTTGGTCCAAAATGATCTCAACCCCAAAAAAATGCAATTCCACATCATAAAGAAGAAAAAGAATGGACGAATAATTGTCTTGGATGAAAGAGGATATCCAAGAACAAAGAAAAATCAAGAGCTCTTGTTGAGGAGGGTGTGATACTAAATGAGTTTCACATATAGAATATATTTATACATCAGTAAGAGTCAAAATGACAAAAACTTCGAGGATCAAAACCACCAAATTCAAGGTCCTATCAAATCAAAACGAACACCAGCCTAAACAACTTCAGCTTCTCTAAACCCAAGTAAACAAGACTAGCATAAAAGGATGATTCTTTAAGATCAAAAACCTGAGCTAAGAAGGTATGCAAAAACAAAAACAGCAAGGAAAGTATACATGAAATGGTTACAAAGAAGATCTTATCTTTGCAATTTCAATAGCAGCATATAAAAACATATACTTTCTCTTGTTAACTTCAAAAAATTAAAATTGCTTATTGTACAATGTGTTTAGAATAACATCCAATTTGATAAGCTAGGACAGTAAATCAAACATGTCCACAAAAAAATGGATTAATACAATGCGAAATATAATCATTGATATGACTATATTGAGCTGAATCCAAACAATATTAAAAATTGCCTAATGATAGAGCAATCCCAGATTTCAAGGGTTTTTCTAGTCAAAACCTGTAAGAGTCCATTCGATTTCATTGACTTGATAGAAAGCAAATTTCACTTTGAGAAATAAAATGAGAATCTATATATGACAAAGCATAATAAGGGGCAAGAAGATTTCAAAGCTAACCTTGATGCAGGCATCAAATCTATGTTGGAGCAACTAAGAAAAAATAGCTTTGCTGTTTGATCAAAATTCAAATTTGCAAGCAATATTTCAACTACCGGTACCCTTCTCAAGTGCACCTTCCACAGAAATTGGGCTTTAATATAAAAGCATCTCCTAAGCTGAGGAGTGCAAAACTGATAGCACATCCCCTTGTATCTGCGTCCACCTAGTCAAACACTGAGAAGTGCAAAACTGATAAAACTGAAAATGATCAAAGCGGTGCGATGAGGACAAAAGGGCAGGTAATGGCAATCCAGTAAAACATGGCAAATGGCAGCGGCAAAAACTTCTGGCCATTATTCATAAAGAAAACCTTCCTTTAGTGTGTGTGTAATTTTGGAGAAAATATATCTACTCAACTTTATGGAAATATATCTACTTTATTCATCTCCTAGTCAAGGTTCAATGAGGCCACTTCAAAAAATTCTGTCAGTTTTATTCAGTTAACGTTTTTAACCTCTTTTATTCAATAAAGATGCATATGATCATATAAGGAGCCTTTCTAATAACCACTAAAATGAGAACTAGTTGAGGACTTTTGTGTTATACCCACTTTTTGATCACATTTCGGCAAATCAACCGTTAGACGTTTAGATAATTATGTGTAGATCATTTATGTAAGTTTTCAACGAAATTGAAAATCGTTATGTTTTATCAGTTATGATTTATGAACATGAATCATTCATGTTTGATAGATTTGGTTCGTCCATTGATTTGATCCAGTTCGGTACCTTCACGATTAGTAATTTGAAAGAAAATTTTTAGAAGTGATCCACTCATACATACATAAACATATAACGGTTGATTTGTCGTAATGTAATGAAAAATCGTTAAATTAGGTTGCTTAATAATAAAAGATTGTGAAAAATCCTCAAATTTTGAATTTGACGATGTCATATCTAAAATATATATACCTATATATATTATGTATAAAGAAGAATAAAGTCCAAATTTCTTTTATCATATAAAAAAAATACACATTATAGCTGCAGACTTTAGAACCAACCGGTATTGGGAATGCCTAACTTGGCTCATTCCCACTATTTCTATTAATAGAAGAAAAGGCATTAGGGTTGACATGGGGTCTAAATCTTAAGCCACATGACGTCTTCTCTATTATTTGATTTTTTTTAGGTCATGCAAATTTTATATCAGCATATACTTGACGAATCTATAGTATCATATTATTAGATCAATCTCAAGCAATACTCCAATTCCTTTTGAGCTCAACTTTCAACTGTGCCAATTGATTTTCAGGCATAACCACAGTCACAGATCGATCACCATTAACACCATCTCCCTCCTTACCACATTTTGGCCCAGGAAGCACCAAGACAACTCCTTCATCACCAACCCCATCAATGGAATAATTTGCATAAACTGGCTTTTGCCCCCTCAATTCAAGCCCATAAATCTCTATTTCTTCCAAATTCACAAATGTCAATTTTGCCCCGTATATTATGAAGTCTGTAGATTTTTCCCCACTCTCATTATTCCCCATCATCTCCTCAATCATGCCATTCTCATCTTCCCTTTTGTTCAAAATGAGCTCCACCAATTCTGAGACCTCAGCTTCTGCAACCCAGAAATCTGCTTTAACTGTGCTCCACACCATCCCATTACTTGGAAACTCAAATTCTGTTTCATGGAATTTGTTTGTACAAAGCGTCACCATCCTTGTCTCTTCTGGGTCTTCCTTAATCTTGGACAGAGCTTTCCAAATGATTGCAGAGAGTACTTCAAAAGCTGAGACCTTGGACCTTTGGTTTGAGAGAAAATGGTTAATTTTCTCTACCTGAACATGAAAAGTATGTGTCTTCATCTTGCAGTTGTTGGGTGTGAACCATAAATCGCCAATTGAATCAACCCTTTTCACTGAATCTGGTATTAGATTGGGAAGTACTGAAAGTGGGGGCTCAGATTTTGCAGGTCGGTCTGGTTCATGCAGAGACTTGTGTGGCACAAGACCAGCCATGGCCTTCCCCCAGTGGTTGATGAAGGTTGAGGCTGAAAATGCATCTCCAAGAACATTTGCCCAGCTAATTCCCACTGACATTCCTCCACATTTGAACCAAGTGAACTGCTTAGAAGTACCACATTAAACAACAATAAAGGCAATTAGGCATGATAATATGGAGGACTTCCCCTCAATAGGGAAATTTTTTCTTAAAATCAAGCATCTTCCAACTTGAAAATGTACTGAGAAAACAAATGATTGCTGAAACTCTTCTCGAGCTTCACTTATTTCAACTTAATTCAGTTCGCATTGGTCCAAACTTTAAACCCTCTCAAATACTACTAGAAGCTTCCATGCACTGTGAAGTGTGAAGCATAGAATGACGTAGCTACATGAGCATTAGAAGGGTCAATTGACCCTGGTCACCATCTTGACCAAGTCTACTATGTCTTAGAATTTTATTTTTATATAAGCTATCTGACTCATTTTGCCCTTTTTAATATGATAAAATATGTAGTTACTTTTAGATAGTTTATGAGACTGAGGCAGAAATATCGTGTTTCTTAATTTGTATCTATTTTCTCTCATTTCCTCTCCTAAAGTTGGTTTATCTGATATTTATTCATAGTTTTTTTTTCTTGATTATTTATTATATGAAGAAATTTTAGAGATAACAAAAATTTTCTCTTTATATTGTTAGGTCATCTGATTTGTATATTAGTAGCTATGTAAATTTGACCCCTCTTAACAATGTTCATGGCCATACCACTTATTAGTGACATGTGAATATTATTATCAATATTTATCATAGTACCTACGTAGCATAATACTTGCGGAAATCATTGTTGAAAAGAGCTGCACGCTAATTGATTAAGGGCATTAATTTTGTATACTTGAGAGTTGAGATCAGGTCTTTTCCGTTCATCCCAATTGTAAAAGTATCCTTCTTTATACAATCAACCCACCACCCCCCCGCCCCACACCCCCCACTTTTTTTTTTAATAAACAATAAAAAGCCCGTAGGTAGCTAGAGATTTAATTTGAAACTTGAAAAAGATTAGCTAACGTAGAATCCATTTCCATGATAGACGAGTAGTGAGCTAGTGATTTAACCTGTATAAAGACCAAAGGAGAGAAATCAAGACCAGTTTCACCAAGTGCTCGATTATAAGCAAGACCATCAAAAGTAGAATCATCCTCCACAGCCATGGCCAACCATTCATCGACCGTTTCGTCACAACGAGCCTCCACAATTCTCACACCGCCATCGTTACACGTGATGAAAGGCCGGCCTGTTTCAGATCTTCGGATTCTCCCGAAGGCAACGAAGTAGAGTGGGAGAAAATGGATGAACATAGGCTTCTTCAAGTCAAACACCGTAAGCCCCTCGACTGCATCACCGTTGAAAAAGTAGACCCCTTTGATGTAGTGCAGCTTCATAGCCAAGTCCATGTTGGTCAGCTCATGGACCTTCCGACCGGTCACCTTTCCTGGGACGACGGACGACAGTCTCATGCTGGACTTGAGGCGGTGGATGTTCTTGGTTGATGCTGCCACCATTTTTACTTTTTTAGAGCAGAAAGTTAAGAAAGGGGAATGCGAAACTACGTACACAAAATGGAGATTATATGCATCTAGGCCTGATAAGGCCATCTTTTTATCGATGGTACTTAAACTTATCCTCTATCTTATCGATAGTACCTGAACTTTAATTTTGATCACAACCAGTACCTGAACTTTTCGATTTCATTTCAAATGGTACATATCACTAACTTCTGTTAATGTTCGGTTAAAAATTAACATGTGCAAAACACATGACCTATATTCAAGAATAGTTTGACGAAAATACCCATTTAAATAATTTTGTTTACTAGATATTTTGATCAATTAATATGTTAATAAAAATAGAAGTTCAATTAAAAATAGAATTAAAAATGTATCTTTACCCTCTTATGAAAATAAAATTTAAAAGCAAGATCTCAACAAAAATTAATTTGTTTTATAGATACAGACAAAACATTTCAAATAAAACTATAAAAAAAAATTGGACAAACTATAAAACATTTAAAACCAAAAACTTATCAAAACTTTCGTAATTCTTTTTTTTTTTCCTGTCATTCATATTTTTAATTGAAGTTGAAAGTTTTTCCTTTTTTTTTTATAGTCTCATTTTTTATAGCCACAATATAAGTGAAAATAAGTGATATTATAAAAAACAAGAAGGTAATTTTACAAATTTATCCTTGAAAAATGAGTCACATGTTTGGCACATGTCAGTTTTTAACGGAACATTAATGGAAGTTAGTGATAGGTACCATTTGAAATAAAATCGAAAAGTTCAGGTACTGGTTGTAATCAAAATTGAAGTTCAGGTACCATCAATAAGATATATGATAAGTTCAGGTACCATTTGTGATAATTATCCAATGCCACATTTTTATATTGAGGTCTTCGTTGGGCAGTTGGCAGCTAATTTAATCATGGATCGATATATATTTTTTTTCTTTCTTTCTGGCATGCAATGTGTACCATGCACAGATTTTGGACATTTCTCTTTAGAAATACAGGTACAATCTAAATATCTAATACAGGAGAATGAATCCATTGAAAGATGCATTTAAGATCTAATGATTACAATGTGATTCTAATAAAAATTAAAAATTAAATAATTATTTCATTTGAAATTAGTTCAAGTTAATCTCAAATAAGCTCTGCTACATTACACAGATACTTCAATCAGTAGGGTGATTCTCAATCTTCAAAATGGAGGTAGCTAGCATTATACTATCGTTCTATATCTTCATGATCTCTAAAACATCTGCATGGATGTTCTCATTTTAAAATCAAGGATATACTTTTCTTTCCCCCCTAATTTACAGATTTTGGACATATCTCTTTACAGGAGAATGAATCCATTTGAAATTAGAAATGTTAATCTCATTAAAAATTACCATGTGATTGTAACGATTGCCATGTAATTCTAAAAAAAATTAAAATTTAAAAATTATTTCATTTGAAATTAGATCAATATGTTAATCTCAAAGCTCTACTGCATTATACAGATACTTCAATCAATGGAGCGATTCTCAAACTTCAAAATGGAGCTAGCTAGCATTATACCATAGTTCTATATCTATATGATCTCTAAAGCATCTGCATCGATCGACCATCTCATTTGCAAAAGAAGGATATATTTTTTCCCCTAATTTACAAATCTAATTTATACGTCGGCAATAATTTGAGATTCTAATAATTGAGTTGAAATTAACTGAATCTGTCATTATGCCAACGTTATCTCTCAAACATAAATACATAATCATAAGTAGTTGGGAAACTAGCAGTTGTGAGTTTAATTAACTACGTACTATTCTCGCCCTAATTAATAAAAATAACCATTTTAATTCCATTTGAACGGAATCTGTGACTTATATCTGCTGCATCCAATAAGAGGATGTATAACGTATGGATCAGAATTACATCAATCAAATACGTAATATCAATACCTACACATGACAAGTATGTGTCACCCGCCATTACGTTTATCTCATGACAAGTACCGGTACACAATTAAATGTTTCTTTTTTGGGTCAAAGTAATCAAAATTAAATACTACAGTATTTGAAAAGAAGATGAAAGAAGAAAGTATTTATGATTTAAACAAAATTTCTCTTTGTACTATGAGTTTAGACACACAAAAAAAAAAAAAACAAAACAAAAAAAATCTCTTCATTTGTATGTGTAAGACTAAGGCCCAATTTAGGATTGCTGTGCTGTGAGAATAAACATTTTTGTTTTTGTTGTGAGAGAAAGCACTTTTGAAATTGCTGTGAAAAAAAGCAGTTGAGTGTTTGATAACTGTTTTCAAAAGTGCTGTGAGAACGAAAATCAATTTTTAGGTGTTTGGTAAATTGCAAGTAAAAAGTGTTGTGGCTGGATATAATTACCAAAATGGCCATAAATGCTAAATATACTACTAAAATACATAATTTGTTTTATGATTATATAACTGTACCAAATTAAAATTTGTCTCATGTATTGTTCTTGTACAGTACTAATTCAAATTATCAATGCATCACTTTTATTTCAATATGTATATTACTTATAGAAATTATATAAGCAATTTTAGGTTTCTTGTAATATCGGTGAAATTTTAGCTTTTGTGGTTGAGCCTGTGAAAATTTAAGGATTTAAGATATAATTATTTGAGATATAAATTTGTGCTCTCGATAATTATTAAGAGTGCTCGGGTGTAATTTCAAAAATTTTAAGTAAATGAAATCTTCAATTTCGTAAATCAATAATAAAGTACGCGTTATGATGAGTCCGTGATAATTTTTGTGAAATCTTCGGACGTTAGATCTATTTATTTCATATTTAGGAAGTTTGGAAATAAGGAAATTCATTTTAAACAAAGAAAATTGACGGTGCAGTCTGGGTAGTAGATTTCAATCACCATTTAATCTGGTCTGTCGATTTCAAGTGTATAATGGCCGAGTTCGGATCAACGATCTAGAAACCTCTAGAAAATTTCAAAACTTGAGACCTGTCTCGGGTATTCGCGATAAGACCCGATCCTCACTTCCAATTTCGGCCATCTCCAAGGGTCGGAATACCAGTGTTCTAACTGCATCGTCGTTGCAACCAAGATAAAGGTGATTCGAAACCAAGAAGCTCCAGCGTTTCTAGGGAGTTTTCCGGCAACTCCGGCGATCATTGACAATGCATGAGGTACGAAGGTGGATCTCCTCTTCACGCTCTACATATTGATATACTTCATTTCGACTATAGTTGAGTTAATGATGATTAATGTTTTGGGTAGAATTCGGCCACTGTGCAGGGTGGCGGCTTGGTTTGGTTCTGACCTTAATGCATCGCTATTGATATTTATCACTGGTTAATTTCCAATGTTCTTGAAGATTGGTGAAGTGCCAAGAATTCTGGGTCGTCTCTGTTCGAGTTGTTGAAGAGGAGAAAAAATTAGGTAATTAATGTTCAATGTAAATTTTAAAAAAGGACGAGGACAAATAAAGTTATTCAGTCAACTTCATCAATAGCTTTGTGATTTTCAGCTCAGTTTCACAAAAGCCCCTCTTCACGCTGCTAAAAGTAGCTTTTGATTTCCTGCTGTGGGCAGCAGTGCTTCTGCCCAGAAGCTAAAATTTTGGAGTTTACCAAGCCTCATTGAGCACTAGAAGCACCTTTGAACCAAAAGCAAGTTCCAAAAGCAATACCAAACTAGACCTAAGGGCAACTCCAACCATGAGGCCCTATACTAGAACTTGGACAATTATAGGACTTTTGTTCTCCAACGGGGCTTTTTAGGGGGTGCTAAAACTGGTTTTATAGGACTTAGGCTCATTTCAAGTCTCATATTTGAGACTTATTCAGTTCGAAGACCCATGCACTGTTCATTGGGGCCACAACACAGGCTGTGTCAGCCCAAGCCATGATGCAACGCGCCAGAAGGGGAGAAGGCAGCTAACGCGCTGGGCAGGAGGGAAAAAAAAAAAGACGCGCGCGTGGTGCGCTGGACGAAGAAGAAAGCTGAGTTTCAGCTGCTCTGCTGGGCCCCGCTTGATGGTGCTGTCCCCTGCCCACGTGGTGTAGTGTGCAAAGGTAATGATAAGGACGGCCCAGATCTGTCCGTTTTGAATATGGACGGCTCTGATGTCGTCCCAATTTTTTTTAACTGTAACTGTTATATATTTAATCCGATGGCTCAGATTGGAGGAGCAAAAATGATCAACGGCCCTTGTTAAATGGAGGGTTATTAATTAATTCCATTTTTAACCCAAAAAATGAAAAAAAAATTATCAGAAAATAGGGGGAAAAAATATACCGGTTGGAATAGTAAATTTTAGGAAATTCTATTGTTATTCATAATTCCTCAACCAAACATCCTCCATTTCCTTCAAAATTGTTTCATTCATTGAGCCATATTCTTGTTCTTAAATTTTGTTTTTTTTTGGAAAAAATGGTTCCTAGAAAGGATTCTTGTAGGCACAATGGAGAAGTTATTATTTGCCAAGCTTGAATCACCGTGGGTGGTGATGGTGCTGTCGGGAATGATCAAACGTCGGATTTATTGTTGTATCATATATGCTGACACAACACGACAAAAATATTTATTATGATTTTTTTAAAAAAAATCATTAAATGATAAGAATAATTTTTACATTTTATGATAAAAATTAAAATTAAAATTTTTAACTTATTTAATTAAATTAACATATTTTTAATATAATATTCATAAACAATATACTCATATACTATTTTAATCAAGAATAGTGAAAATAACACCCCCATATAGCACCTCATTGTTGGAGATGAGAATGAGTCATATATGAATAGTGTAACAAGGGGGTGCTAAAATGAGTGTAGCACCCCCAAATAGAACTCATGGTTGGAGTTGCCCTAAGTATGGTGTTTAGCAAAAAATCTGAGTATTTGTTGGCCCCCCCAAACTATAATTTCTGGCTCCGCCCTGTGTTCGCATGGCAAGACTGCCAGGTAGTTGAGGAAAGTGGAGTAGGGGAGAGGAAAGTGGTGGTTAGTTCACTTAGCTGCTGCCATTCGTGCTAATATGGTGGATGAGTCCATGGTAGTTGAAATAGATCTCGTCTCCAAAGATGATGAAACTGAGGTCATGATACAAAACTAGAAGGACAGATTGATATAGATGAAGCTGCTGCTCTCTTCATCGATCTCGATCTGTTTATATTTTTCAGATGGTTTGTTTTTAACTTTAGGTCTTTTAGCAGTATTTCTGTTCATGCTTCTGACTCCAATTCCAATTCCACTGGAACCCCTTTGGGTCTTGTAGCAAAGCCACAAAGGCAAGGTATCAAGTCAAGTAATGGTCGATCTGCATGTTGCATGCAGTGACCTCAAGTAAATTGGGAGGGAGGTTCCCACGTGAGACATTATATACCATTTTAAAAAGTATTATTGTTGGAGTAATTATGTCTCCATAGTCAACAATTCTGATTAGTTAGTTATGTGTATGGTTTGTTACTTGTGAGCTGTCATTGGTAATTGTCTTCGATTTATGTTATAGGAATCTGTAATCATCATTGGTAAAGATGCATCCCTAACATGACACAAGTAAAGAAAATTTCCAAAGTTAGAATCCTCCATAAAAAGCGAACTAATTGTATAAATTAGGGATTCATTTATGTATATATTAGGGAACTAATTGGTAAAGATGCATCCCTAACAATATTTAGCTTTTTTCTGTATATATTAGGGATTCATTTATGAACAAAGTATCAATCATTTAGCTTTCAATCAAGTTCTCCCTACTATCACTAAAATTGCAGTCACCCGTCCTTCAAAGTAAGATGAAACGTTATCTTACTCATATAGTTGTAGCTCTAGCAATTGTTCAATTATCTCATCATATAAGCTCATGCACAGCACACGAAGCATCTCTTGGTCTGGAAACTACTGATTACATAAAAACATCATGTAGTGTCACATCGTATCCCAGGTTGTGCTGCACTGTTCTCAAAATTCATGCGGCCAAAATTGAGACTAGTTGTAAAGTTCTAGCTCAAACTGCCCTTGATGTGGCACTTGAATTCACAAAACTGTTGAGAATCGATCAATATGTGAAGTCGAAAAACCACAAATAAGCACAGCACACCAAGAGAAACAACCACAAAGATACGAGCACAAGAGCATAAATTTAAGGTGGTTCAGCAAGACTTTTGCCTACGTCCACCGGGCAGAAAAACGTTCTTCCACTATATTTATAATGGGTACAACCAGAAAGAATAAGAAAATAAGGACTCTCTCTTCTCTTCCTATCTCTCCCTTCTTTGCCCTCTCTCACTCTCTAACTCCAAGAATGGAATACACTTTGCTCTTTGTCTTTGTGATGCAAAACTAAGAGCAGAACCCCTCCTTATATAGCCATAAGGATATCAGCTTTCTTCACCGATTAGGAAACCTATTCCTATTGGTGGTAGGCAATTATGCCTTCTCCTTCTCTGTAATCAACAAGGATTACAGGTAATCCTACATCAATAAGGATTTTCCTTCCTCATTGGAACTCCATTCATCAGTAGGAATCCAAAACCTACTGGGTAAACAATTCTCATACTCTAAGACAATTGTCTTAGGAAAGACTCATGGGCTGGAAACCCAACAATCTCCCCCTCCAGACCATGAGGGAGGAATACCGGCGTGACTCCATTACTGAGAGTTCGCCCAAGCTTACTTGATGCAGAACTTCATGTTTGGAGCATGTAGCTCCCCCTGATCGAATAACCCATCACCATGTCCTTCCTGGTGGAACAACTCTTGACCATCTTCTTCCTGGTCAGAAAACTCATCATTGGAAAAGGAAATTAGGGACTTCTTTTCCAGATCACCTTTCTTCCATATATGGCCTTAGCTGTGGTGCCATACTACTGAAGAAGTATCACCCATTGCACTCAAGTTATCTCTTCATACCAAGCTATGTGTCTTGTACAGGGAATGACAAAGCTCTCCTTTAGCAACATCCAACGATCCCTTTGTAAGCGTCCACTTTCCATCACTAATATATTGGTGGAAACCTTGTCTATCAAGAGCATTTGAAGACAATATGTTGACACACAAATCAGAAACATGCCTCACATCCTTCAATGTCATTTGGTAACCGAGATTAGTCTCGATGCAAATATCTCCCATTCCTGAAATCTTGGAGTAGCTTGTGTTGCCCATCTTTAACATCCCAACGTCGCCTGCTTCGTATGTAGAAAAAAGCTCCAAGTTGGAAGTAACATAGCAACTTGCACCGGTATCCACGAACCAATCATGACCCTTGTCACCAACATATAGACATTCTTGAATAGTAAGAAGCTCTCCCGAGATAGTAGCCATAATGGCATCATCTCCATCGTTTTGGTAGTTGCCTTTCTTTTTGTCCTGTTTCCACTTTCGACACATCCGCTTCATGTGGCCTGTATTACCACAATAGTGACACTTGCCACTAAACTCTCAACCTGAATTCTTGTTTTTACCCATTGTGACAAGGAGCTTTCCTTGTCCATTGTCTATGCCCACAACTTTCCTTCTTGTTTCTTCGTTAAGCATGTTATCTTTAATGGTATCCATAGACAGTATTCCATCAGACGCAGAATTACTTACGGTCACCATGAAAGTTTCCCAACTTTCCTTCATTCTTGGTGTCCACGTCACTCAATTCATGTGAGTGAGTTTGATCATTGTGCTATTTGTTCCTTCCATTCTGACAACACCGACCCTGCCGATTCAAACCTTGAATTTCCTAGACGAGCCTGAGCTCTTATACCACTTGTTGAGAATCGGTCAATATATGAAGTTGAAAAACCACAAATAAGCACAGCACACCAAGAGAAACAACCACAAAGATACGAGCACAAGAACATAAATTTAAGGTGGTTCAGCAAGACTTTTGCCTACGTCAACCGGGCTGAAAAACGATCTTCCACTATATTTATAATGGGTACAACCAGAAAGAATAAGAAAACAAGGACTTTCTCTTCTCTTCCTATCTCTCCCTTCTTTGCCCTTTCTCACTTTCTAACTCTGAGAATGGAATACACTTTGCTCTCTGTCTTTGTGATGCAAAACTAAGAGCAGAACCCCTCCTTATATAGCCATAAGGACATCAGCTTTCTTCACAGATTAGGAAACCTAATCCTATTGGTGGTAGGCAATTATGCCTTCTCCTTCTCTGTAATCAACAAGGATTACAAGTAATCCTACATCAATAAGGATTTTCCTTCCTCATTGGAACTCCATTCATTTATAGGAATCCAAAACCTACTAGGTAAACAATTCTCATACTCTAAGACAAATTGTCTTAGGAAAGACTCATGGGCTGGAAACCCAACAAAAACAAACTCACATTGCGGTGAAAAGCTATTCAGAAATCAAAGCCTTGAATCCTGTTGTGATAGCCGCAACGCGGGACTGTGTGGATGAGCTCAATGTCGCTGCATGTGGAGATGCTCCAAAAGTCTAAATTTGAGTTGGGTATCGTAATTTAAGGCTCCGCTTTCAAGTTACACGTTAGTAATGTTCAAACATGGGTTAGCGCTGCGTTGAGCAATCTAAACACCTGCAAGGATGGATTCGTCAACCTTAATCTAAATAGAGAAGTACAGAAGATTACTGCCAAAAAAATTGTAAAAGCAACACATTTGACAAGTAATGCGTTGGCACTCATCACCTTGCGTGTCTCTACTAAAGTTGCCTTGCCCTAAATCAGTAATTCGTCAAGGATCATGCAAGAAAACTTAATCGTATGTATAGCACATATGTACAACAAAATCCTTTATCAAGATGTATTTAGATATAAGGCCATGCATGTATTGGGATATACTTGTAAGTGTCCTTAGCCTTTGGCCCATACAATGATACAAACCATATGAAGAACAATTATCACGAATTTCTATTACATATTTAGTAGAATTAAATTTCGCATAAATATTGTATTTTTCTCAAGAACCATCTTGATATCTTTATGCTAATTTCTCATCACTTAAACGTTGGTCTTGAGAATTCGAGGGCTTAATGAGAAGTAAATCCACGACACTCGAGTTTATTGAATTATTTCCTTCAACTTATCATATATATATATATATATAAATTTTCTTAGGTAAGGATATCCTTACCTAAGCTTATGAAACAGATTTTCAGTTTTTGGCCACTTTTCGATCACATATTCACATCTTAACCGTTCAGTTTTTAGGTCCTAATGTATAGATCATCTCTACAAAATTTCAGCCAAATTGATGATCGTTAAGGCATCCAACACTACAATTTACACGAACGAACCGAATCTGTGGAACTGGAACCGTTCGTGTACGTTGTTGTAAATTACAGTTTCGGATACCTTAACGATCATCAATTTGGCTGAAATTTTGCAGAGATGATCTATACATTAAGACTTAAAAACTGAACGGTTAAGATGTGAATATGTGATAGAAAAGTGGCCAAAAATTGGAAATCTGTACCTAAGATTATGTAAGGATGTCCTTAGCCAAGAAAGACTCATATATATATATATATATATATATATATATATATATATATATACAGATCTCATCCATCCAGAGCGGAGCTCTGCTTTGAAATTAACGTGTGAAGTTCGAGTTTTTGGTTACTTTTCGGTCGCATATGCACATCTCGACCGTTCCGTTTTTAGGTACTAGTGTATAGATCATCTCTGTAAATTTTCAGCCAAATTGATGATCGTTAAGGTATCTAACTCGCTTAAACTAATGGACGGACTGAATCTGTCAACCTGAACCGTACTAGCTTTAACGCTGTAATCAATGCCTTAACTATCATCATTTTGGCTGAAAATTTGCAGAGATGATCTATACACTAGTACCTTAAAACTGAACGGTTGATGATCGTTAAGGCATTGATTACTGCTTTAAAGCTAGTACAGTTCAGGTTGACAGATTCAGTCCGTCCATTGGTTTAATCGAGTTAGATACCTTAACGATCATCAATTTGGCTGAAAATTTGCAGATATGATCTATACAGTAGTACCTAAAAACTGAACGGTCGAGATGTGGATATGCGACCGAAGAGTGACCGAAAACTCGAACTTCACATGTTAATTTCAAAGCGGAGCTTCGCTCTGGATAAAATCTCTCTCTCTCTCTCTCTATATATATATATATATATATATATATATATATATATATATATATAAAGTGCGGACGTCGACGTAGCAGGCGGCGACGGCGGCACGGGGCTGGCCTGAGGCGTCCCAGACCTCTTCTGGGCAGCGATCGAGGTAGGAGGAGGTCGGGGTTGCCGGTTTCTAGGCAGCCACCTCACCTGAACTGCAGATTCTGTGCAGCGTTGCAGAACGGTCGCCGGCGATTCCATCCTACAGCAGACCGGCTTCGCAAACCCCCGGCATCCATTTGGCAAGCAGCACCGCGCCGTCTATACTCGATCAAGGCCGGAGGAGCGACATCCGCACTTTTTCTGGGTTGCGGACGTCCGCTCTCGAACGGCTCAGTGTGTATATATATATATATATATATATATCACTCCTTGCCTTCAATATGAACCACAACTTCATTACAAGTCTTTGATGCCAACAGAAACAGAACTGATGCAACCTGTGATATCAAAGTTGAACATATTCCTAGCTTCTTCTTCTCTTTCGCTCTTATGTATAAAATTTTTCTCAATTTTCTCTTAATATTCTGGTTCAATTTTTTCTTCCTTTATTTTTCCCTAGATAATTCATTTTGTCTCTTTGTTCTAATTAATCAAACCGACTTTACCCAAGCGAAGTGAATTAGCTACCGACTTGGTGGCCTCGCTAGTTGAGGAAGAAGTGCCTAGAATTATGGATTGATCGTTCACCTTCTTCCCTTGTGTTTGTGTTTTTTAAAGATAAATTGTCATGCCTCTAGCCTTTTAGCTCGAATTTTGAATGCCTATGACTCGCCGAGGTCTTGGTTGCATTATTTTTCATCGGCATGTTCATTCTTAAGAACTCTGCTTCTTAGATTGTTGGACTTTGTTGTGTGTGTGTGTGTGTGTATTTTGAACAAGAAGGAAGAAAATTCCATTATCTCACAGCAAGAATGAGACATACAATAATTCATGTGAATTGTACGCTAAATAACCTAAATTAGTGACCAAGTATAATAGGAAAGACCACTACTGTACACTACTACATTGAAGCTCACTTATTTCAGTGAGCCTACATAACTACGTTAGTTTTCTCACACAAATTAAAAAATTAGTGAGGTTTCATTCGCCAATGAACTCAACTATGGTGCTCTAGAAATGACTTTAATCAAGCGGAAAACACTACAAAGAGAGTAGGCCAAAAAATCAAAACATAAAAATAAAAAAATAGGATTAAATTCAGTTTAGTCCCTCAAACTTTAGGCCTAAAATCAGTTTGGTCATTTTTTTTAAATCATGTTGGTCCCTGTGCTTCTAAATGGCATCACCCTCGTCCTAAAATTTGAATTTGGATCGAAACATGACATCATGTGCTGAGGGCCTATTTTTCAGCCTTTGACCCTTGGACAAAGGTAAATTACCAAAATAACCTTCGTTGCTAAATTCTTTATAAAAAAGTGTTTTTTCTTTCTCTGTCTCTCTTACAAAAACCCATAAGCTCCTCCTCCTTGACCACTTCATCCTCAACAGCCCATTCGTCTTCATCTTCTCTCTCCACCGCCTCCCTATTGTCACCATTCTCGTTCGGAGCCTCCGTTCCGAACCAAAACGACGTCATGGCTCGCCCAATCGAAAATGTCCCTCATCTCTCTGGGTCTCATTCAATCACCTTCATCTCTATCTCACAAATCTTTAGCTTCTCTCCTTCTACAAGAGCTACTGCTACTCTCGCCTTTGCCTAATCCAATGAGGTCCAAGACCCGTCTCGCCTATCTGTTTAAAATGCCCGATGAGCTAGCAGCGGAGCCAGTAGACCCACGACGAAGGTGCAAGAGCAGCAGAGGCAGCCAGATGAGCTCTCTGGGCTCTGCCTCGCCCAGGAACACCCGAGGTTCAAGAGGACCAATTGAACAATCATAATGAGATCGAGAGCGAAGAGGAGGTGGTGCTGACCACTTCGGCTCCGCCTAGTTCGGCTGAGGTGGAGGAATCGAGCGAGGGTTTTGGGCATTATAGAGGTTATGGTATTCTGTGGGCTATGTTGAGGTTGTTGATGGTGTTTCAGATCGAGGAGGGAGGGTGGGAGGGAAGGAGGGAGAGAGAGAGAGAGAGAGAGAGAGAGAGAGAGAGAGAGAGAGAGATTGATGGTGTTTCAGATCGAGGAGGGAGGGTGGGAGGGAGGGAGGGAGGGAGGGAGGGAGGGAGGGAGAGAGAGAGAGAGAGAGAGAGAGAGAGAGAGAGAGAGAGAGAGAGAATAAAAGATAGAAAATATGCGGCTGGTTGACCTTGGCAAGATCGATCTTTTTGGGGTCGACAACGAGGTCGCAGAGCTTCTTGGAGAGGCGGAGGACACGAAGGGTGTGGTGGAGGGAGGAGGGTTGGGAGAGGATGTGGAGAGGGCGTGGTCAGCGTGCTGGAGGGAGGAGACCTGGGAGAGGAGGTCAGAGTTGCGGGAGAGGAC
This sequence comes from Rosa chinensis, assembly GCF_002994745.2. NCBI lineage: Eukaryota > Viridiplantae > Streptophyta > Magnoliopsida > Rosales > Rosaceae > Rosa > Rosa chinensis. The sequence continues at coordinate 56,670,783 of NC_037094.1, read as the reverse complement.
CTCGGAGCAGAGCTGGGACTCGAGGAGGCGGATGGCTTGCTGGAGCTTATCAGCAGTGGAGGAGGCAGTGTTTCATCATCTGAAACGAGAGAGAGAGAGAGAGAGAGAGAGAGAGAATTAAAAAAAAATAGAAATTAGATTAAATTATAAATGTCCATTTTGACCTTCTTGGGGGGTTTAAAGTCTGAAAAGTGGGCCACTATGTCGGCTTCAACTCAGCACATGACGTCATGTTTTGAGGCAAATTCAAATTTTGGAATCGAATGATGGAGATTAGAAGTGCAGGGACCAACATGATTAAAAAAAAAAAAAAAAAGAGGGACCAAATTCATTTTAGCCCTAAAGTTCAAGGGACTAAACTGAATTTGTCCTAAAAAAATTAGTTTTTCCTTACCCTTTGAGTTTGGGCAAGGAATATTGGTAAGATAGGTCAGAGAGGAGCAGGAACCTTGTTCTTTTTGTTTGTTGAAGTAGTTTTATTCTTGGCTCTAAGAGGATTTCCTCTTTTCTTCTTCATTTTTTTTTTGAAAAGCCTCTTTTCTTCCTTTCTTCTTGATTAATGTTGCAAGTTTGCACAAGTACTCCATTATGATTTTCAATGAGTCCAAGGGACTTCTCAATCAACTTTTGTGGAAACTCTGGTTTCTTTGGATTTTTAGATTGGAAAATCATTGCTGAATGAACATTAGTAATCTTATCCTAATAATGAATAACATTATGTACCTTACTAATTGGAGAGACCCTGTCATACTCGATCAACCAGCATCATCAATGCTTTTGCATAGTTCTAAGGGTCACCACGAAACACCTTCTGCTTATAACCACGATCTTCAGAGGAAAACATAAGCTTTTCTTTCTTCTCTTGAACCCTAAACCCCTTTCCTAGGACCCAAATCCAAAGAAGATGCAACCTTAGATCATGTAAATCAATAGGCTTGTGTGTGAGAACCCTGCCTAAGAGATAAGCCTGGGTGTTTCGCTTTGCAGATCCACCAGTCATCCTACTAATGTCCATAGCTTCACCGCGTACTACTTGCCATGGCAAGTGATGCCGCAAAAGTGGCTGTAACTTCATCCAACAAAGCCATAAGAACAAATTCGAAGGGGAGAAAAAACATAAATGGTACGTTTAAGGTTTATAGTGCAGCTACGACGTTAGGGCTTTCTAAAGAGAAAGCTTAGCTTTTTTTGGGAAGCTTGGAGTTTGAACCATTGCAATACACAATTATACATTTTTTTTTTCTTTTTTTTGTGTGATTTCTTTGGTGGGTCTCACAAAAGACTTATCATGCCATGTGGTTGACACTTTAGCCCGAGTCATCACAAATATAGGTTCATTTAGGCCACATCAGTACTGAACGGAAAAGCTAACGCAAAATTTAACGGTTGGATGAGATTGATTAAATATGAAGAGTATCCAAGGAAAGAATGCCAAGACGAAGGGCGTTACGACAACAATGCTAATTTTTGTTTATCAGGTAGAGGTTACTAACTGCAAACCTAAGGGAAAAAGAGTTGGTAGTTGCTTGATTTTTCTGTTTTTTAATACTAGCAAGGCAAAGAACCGTTGGGTTGCTTATATGAGTTTCTCAAGAAGTACTTATTATTTTGAGTTTTTTACCAATAACTACAAATAACTACATATATTTACCACTAGCAAACTACAAACCCAATAACCCGTGCGGCCTACAATCGTAACGACCCGTTAGCCCATTGTAAATAAAAAAACACTCAAATATTATGAAAATTACGAAGGATGCCACTGAGACTCACCTGAGCTATTTCTCCCAAAATCAAAGTAGTTTCAAATTGAAACCGTCCTAAATCCAAAATCCTCACTAAATCGACATCTCGGACTCCGGCGAAGCTAGGCGGCGAAGTCAGGCAGCGAAGCAGGCGGTGACTCCGGCGACGAAGAGGAACTGCTGAGTGTCAGTAGTATACTGACCCCCAAAACGAAGCCCCAGGTCTCTTCCGGCGAAGCCCTATCCAATTCCGAGGAGGAGGAGCCGATCAACGACGAGGACAACTCCCGCGGCTCCGATGACGAGGCCGCGCCGGCCGAGAACGACCATGACTTTAAAGAAGAGGTATATTTTCGATTAGGAGAGAATTCGGTTTGTTTACGGATTTATTAGGTTTGCCTGTTGTTCTTGGGAGTTTTTTGACTGATTTTTTCTGCATGTTCCGTTTTTGGAAGCTAGAACTGAGTGTTGTCCTTTCCACCTTGAAGCAGTGATGCTCTGGTTCATGGATGTTATACCAGCAAGCTTTAGGATTAGGAGGCTTCAGATATGGAGGAGCTAGTGAGATAGAAAGCTGGATTTCAGTATAAATTTTGTACTGTCCTCTATTGTTGTGAATGTTGACGTTCAAGTATTGTGGTGCTAATACGAATTTAATGCTACATTGGCATTGTTGATTCACAGTACACTTGCTATTATCTTAATTTTATAATGTATTATTCCTTGATTTTGTCATGCATGTAGATAGTGTTTTGAGAAATCAGAACAAATGAAGTTGAAACTAGGAGTATTCTTGCATTGGGAAGTTTTGAAAAATAAAAGTATTGCATTTTTGTGCACACTTTGTCATCCCTTCTTCTCTGTGTTGCCGATTGACTTGCAGGATAGAGATAATGAAGTGAGCAAACGCGAGAAGGCCAGGCTAGTATACTACTGGGAGTCAGTTCACTACTGAGGGTCAGTACACAGATATGGCAAAGAGGAAGGCTGCTGCAATAGACAAAGACGATGTACCGGTTGGAACAAAGAAGATGAGAGCACAGAGACCGGATTACATACAGTATAAGTGTAATCTGCATGCATTCTGGGCTACCATCGACACCCACCGAACAACGATTGGAAAAGAGGCTTTGGGGAAGCTAAAGAAGACGCCGTTCTGGGGCTTCATTAAGCCATTTTATGAAGAGGAGATCAAGAAGGATCAGATCTGCAAATCAGATGATCTTACAAAACGTTTGCTGCAGTTTTTTGATTCGGAAAATATGGTTTTCCGGTTTGGAGATACTGAGTTCAAAATCACAGCTGCTGATGTAGAGGTTATATTTGGGATTCCAAACAAAGGAGAAGAGATAGATATGGCAGCGAGACAGTCAAAGGGTGACACAGAAATGATCAAAAAGCACTTCAACAATTGCGATCGTTGTGTAAGAAAAAGCGACATAGATGTTGCATTAGAAAAAGCTCTTCCTAAACGATCCAAACATAATGCAGATGATGTGGCAAGGTTGCTAATCTTGAGCCTTTTGGCCTCGTTCTTAGTATGCGCATCAGGACACACACTTGCATGGAACCTTGTGAATGTTGTTTGTTCAGATTTGAAAGAGTTGAAGAAGTACAATTGGGCAAAAGCAGTTGCCGATGCACTGGAAAGAGGGCTAACAAAGGTGGAGAAAGACAAAACATGTGCATTGTCGGGATGCCTACTATTGATAATGGTTAGCATTCTATCAATAATGTTATTGTGCCTCAGTACTCCTTTTATTTTCTTTTACTAACTTGTATTTTTTTTTTTGGCAGTATTGGGTGTGCGACAAGACTGAAATAATGCCACCAATCCCCAACAGAGAAGAGTACAAGCCAACATTTGCAAGGTGGGGGCTTCCGAAGCTACATGCTTCAATGTTGGAAATCACTGACGAGTATTTTGAGGTAAAATAATACTACTGAATTTCAATACATTTAATTTTTTTTTTTCTTTTGACATTCATTCTAAAAATTATTCATCGTCTCTGTTGGACTTTTTGAAACAGAGCTTGTTTGACAAGAGCAAAAACAGTGAAGAAGAGAATGAAATGGAAGTGGGTGATGAAGAAGTGAGGGAGGAGACGGATGAAGAAGAGGATGACATAGTAAGGGAGGAGATAGCTGAAGAAGAAGAGGATGAAATAGCAAGCACACCAACATTTGGTGAATGGGTAAGTTCGAACATACTGTGGTTCAATACTTTTAGGCATTTTTGTTGGAGATATGACTAACATTAGAAAACAAAATTATCAGATGCCTCCTAGCAGCCAGGAGATGAAAGATAAACTGGAGAAAAGCAATGAAAACATGAAGGAAGTGTTGGACAGCCTTGACAAAGCTTTAAAATCAAAAATGAATGAGGAGAATTGGGAAGGAGCTCAAAAAATGGTAAAAAGGCTGAGGAGGATTCAAAAGAGATTGAAGAAGAGGATCAGCACGCTTCGACAAAAGATAAAGGCATTGGAGGATGAGAAATTTGAACAATATGAGGATGAAAGTGATAATCCTACTGAGGTGCAGCAGCATGTAAAAGAATCAGATGACCAAGAGCAACTACAGTCCGGAGCAAGTGGAAAACAGAAGGATGATAATCCTACTGAGGGGCAGCAGCTACAAATTGTAATTTACCAAGAGCAAGAGCAAGGAAATGTGAACACTGATGCACAGACCGGTAAGTCCGGTAAGTGAGATTCTCACTCTCTTTCAATTAAATTTCAATCTCTCCAATAATTTCACGTTTTAAATGGTAATCTTAGTAAGTTATTTAGTTTCAATATGTTTGTAATTGAGGCTCCTTTAAGTTTAGGTGATTTATGTTTGTATGGTGTAGAAATGGACGAGGCAACTTCAGTGATTATTGAATGCCTTGAAGACTTGAAGAAAGGGGAAGAGAAAGGAAAGAAAGCAGAAAATCCAGTGATAATGAAACTGAGAGGGGAGAATAGAAAGGACACAAAGGACTCCAGCAAATACATGTACGACACTCCTCCAGAAATAAAAGGGAAAAATGCTCTTAAGCGATCTCCATCAAAAGCTGCATATAGGCTGCATGGAGTCAAGTGCACTAGGATACATTGGAAAAATTTATCTCCCAAAGAACAAGAAATGATACAAAAGTTCTGGGAAGAAGCTGAAGAAGAGTAAGAACATAAACCAATCCTTACTAAGGGTCAGTAGCATTGTATATTAATGTTTTATATTGACATCAAACTAACACTTGCTATTGAAAAAAAATGCAGTGAACAGTTTTGGGATGGAGGACAGTTTGGGAGTGTCTCAAAGCCTGATGTGAAAGCTCTACTTGAAGGATCGTCAATAAATTCCAATGTAAGTAACCTATTAACTTTACCGAGAGACTTATTTTTTTCCTTTAATTTATCAAGCATAAACTAAATGGACAATTTTTCTAAATGTTGTTTTGAAGGTGGTCAATGCTTACATAGACATAATCAAAGGCGATTTAGAGAAATCGGGCATTAGAAACCAAGGAATCATGACAACATATGTGTTGGTAAGTATGAATTTACGCATTGCTACTGACTGTCAATAGAATTGATTACAAAGGCTAGAAAACGTAAATAAAATTTTGTTTTGTGTTGGATTCAGGATTCAGTGAGAGATACATCACCAAGATTGAAGTATAATTATGTCTTTGAACCCATGATGACTCTCTTAGGACACTGCGACAACATATTCATCCCATTGATCACTACTGAAGACTACCACTACACAATACTGAGGTTGAACAAGAAGGCAAAAGAATGGATTCATTACAATCCAATGCGCAAAAGAACAAATCCTGAAAAAAGCAAAGGCTACGAGAATGCCAAAGAAGTGGTAAGTTTGATGGGTTATTTGATATTTGTTATGTGTATTGACCCTCAGTAGCTTGATGAGTTGTTTGAGATTTGTTCACTCCTAAACCCTAAACCCTATTATGAAGGACAAAGAAAGAGGGAACATAAGACAATACTACTGAACCTCAATAACAAAGCTTAGATAGGCATGACATTGTTTTGACAGAAACCCTAAACCCTAAACCCTAAACGCTAAACCCTAAACCCCTAAACCCTAAACCCCTAAACCCTAAACCCTACACCCCTAAACCCTAAACCCTAAACCCTAATACTTTCATGACAAAAGTACTGTTCGTCAATAGCATTAGTCTACCATCCTTTCCACAATATGAATCACAAAAATAAAACAAAAATCATAATCATACCTTGATTACCATCCTTTCCTGTAGCCGAAAGAAGCTGACCCTTATACTTGCTCTTCAGATGTGCACCATCCACGAACAATAGAGGTATGCAAGACTTGAAACCCTCAATAACTCCACCAAAACAAAGGAAAAGCCTCTGAAAACGACCAGTGGATTCATCACACTCCAAAATAAAGCAAGACCCTGGATTACTCTCCATCACGGCATCACGATACTAAGTTAACATTGAATATGAGTCCTCATCTGAACCGTGCAACTCTTTCATTGCTTTTTCTTTACCTTTCCATGCAACACGGTATGTAATATCAAGACCATAGTTGTTCTTTAACCTATCCATAATATCATGTGCCTTGAGAGAGGGATTTCCACGAAATTCATCATTAATGAGTGTCTTCACAATAGTAGAACTCAAAAGCTTATGCTTCTGCTGCCTCAGAACACCAGAACAAGTATGCACATTATTAAGCTGCCTAATATAGAAGAAATTATTAGCAGGGCATAGTGACGCATTGATGTACCATTTGCATCCCTCAGATAGCTTGTTGAAACATTCAGCAATTACCCTCCATTTGTCATTTCTCACATAGACAAAGACAAACCCAACCTCAATTGCATACATACACAACTTTTGCCGAAACTCCACAGCTCCACCTCTAAATTTTTGGTCCCCACACTTAATATACTCTCTCCACTGCTTAGACATGTAAACTTTGGGATCTTCAGGCCTAAAATCACCCAAATAATCAGGCTCATCAATCACCGTCGATACCACTGACACACAAGAAGAAGCAGCAGCAGCGGCAGAACATTGAACTCCATCAGCAACACAATTTGCACAAAAATCACAAATCCTCACCAAAATGTCAACTGAAGTTCTCTTAAACTCAGCTAAAGACCTAAACATCAACCTCATATCTAAATCAGAATCGAGAGCACAAGAAGGGTAATCCGGAAGGGAATACTTCAACTCAAACAAGCCTGGCTTCAAACCCTTAAACCGCATGCAAATTTCATTGAAAAAATCGGCGAACCTTGTCGTACCATCAAGGAAGACCATCACAGTCTCTGACATGTAAGTGCACCTAGCTGTCATCTCTGAATACATATCTCCTAGCACAAATGCACTACAAAAAGTAAGAACAACACATATAATTGCATATATTTACCAAACCTTCTGAATGTCAATAACATTAAGCACTCAACTAGCCCTTCTTCTAATCTGATGAATGAAACTAACTGAAATGAAACATTTACGAGTAGTTGAACACAAACCCAACCAAATTAATCGAAGAACAAAGCTATTAACAACTAAATCAAAAAAAAAAAAAAATCAAATACAATGTAAACAAATTGAAACTGATCAAATAGAAGGAAACTCATCAAATTCACTATATACAACTAATTGAAGCAAATGCAAAACACGAATCGAAGAAGAGGGAGTATAATCACTAAATCAACAAGATAGAAATTCACAATTAAGCTCGAACCTGAGCTTGTGTTTGGATTTAAATTCTCCATGATGAACGGAGGCTTCGATTACATTCAGACGCACAGAGCACTCAGACCTCCACCAGAATCAGAGCTCCGATGTACTCCGGCGGCTTCAATGACGCAGAGGTTGAACCAGCTTTGAAAATCACGATAGCTTTGTGGTCTGAAGCCTTCGTATCTGTTTAGGAGTTCGTTGAGGTTATTTTGGTAATATCCTCATTAACAGAACAATTCAAAAAATGGAAGGAAAATGGCCGCATGGGCTTGGACTTTGCTATTGGTTCAGCTACAGTACCGCAAGGGAATTGACAAAAAATAGGCCTGCTATTGGTAATAAATGGAATGAGATTGTAGGTATTGGTAATTTGTTATATTATTTTGTACCATAAATGCTTGATTTTGCCTTGAGGGTAAGGAATCTATTGATCTTAGGCTCTTTTTTCTTTTTTCTTTTTTAAAGCAAGCACCAATAAGTTTCAAATATATAAATCCGCCTGAATTATTAAGTTACAATATCTATCTTCTAATGTATGCATTTCGTGCTTTGATTAATATGAACTCGTTCCATACATCAAACTAAAAAAAAATGTGGTAGCTGCTGTTCAGAGCAAATACCACATAGCAAATAACTACACTTCCACCAAAACCTTCACTCTGACTCGGACTCAAAACCTCCACCACCTTCCTCGCCGTCGACCCACGAAGTCCGTCGGCGCTCTCAGTCAACCTCAGCATCTTCGCCTTCAGCGCCTCCATCGCCTCATCCAACGTCGAAATCTTACCGTCCATCAACCTCCCCACTCTCCTCGCCGTCTCCAGAATCGGCGGCGCCGCCACGCTCTCCTGAATCCTCGCCATTTTCTCCTCCAGCTCCCTTGCCTGGTCCGGTTTCAAGTCCTGAACGGAGGTCTCGACCATGCGTAGAATCATCAAGGGCTTGAAGCCGGCGAGCCAGAGCAAGGCGCGCTCGAGGGAGGAGAGAAAATGACGAAAACGTCATCCTCGGCGGTGCGGGATTTCTCGTGGAAGTACTGCTGGTAGTGGCACAGAACCTGTTCGATCAAATTCCTCTGACGGTCGTCGTCGTCGTCTTTGACTGAAGCAGAGCAGGAGTTGGTCGAGCAAGTCTTGCTCTCGGATTGGGTGAGACATTTTGGTAAGTCACTATATATTTTTGTGGGCAAATGGAGTAATGGGCGTTTTGGAATTTACGTTGTTGAAAAGGTATGCAGTGGGGGTATTCGTTAATGTTTTATTTATATTGGGAGCCAGAAGAGTTGCTTCGTGGTGAAGAATATGCTTTGGGTCTTTGCTTAATTTTTGATGGTACCTTTCCTCATATGGTAAGGTCTAAGCTTTTAAGGGGTGATGAGAGATAAGAGGAGAGTGGGGAGAAGTTGGTCTAATTAAGGAGGAGGTGGCGGTGAGGCACTGCGGGCGTTGGAAGCAGCTGCCGCTGCAAAAAGGGCAAGAGGGCTTTTGACACTTCGCTGACCGTCGAATATGGTTGACTGTGGTGGGACCCACAACCGACACCGGCATATAATATATGATGGTTTTGGAGTCGGGAAGTTTATCTCCTTTGTTTTCTTTTTTTCTTCGCGAAACTTCATAGTTCATACTTCATACCGCTACTGGTATAATGCCAACTTGTATATCAGAAACTTCCAATTGATCTTAAGCGTTAAGTTAATGGACCCTGTCATTAGTAAGTAAAAATAACTCTGTTTTGTGGAGGGTTAGTGCTATGTTTTCTTGTTTGGAGATGTAGGTGAAGATTAGTATCTCATTTTAGTCGAGGAGATTGGGGGAAGATATGAAAGAGTTGTGGCAGAAATGGCGTCAGGAATCAGAAATATCTCCTTGTTGTTTGTTTGTTTCTCGGGTGGGTGCAGAGACAGAAGTGTGCACACGGGCGAAGTGTGTGTGTGTTGTGTATATATATATATATATATATATATATATATATATATATATATATTTTTTTTTTTTTTGGTAGTAATATTAAAGTTGGGATCTTGTTTTCCTTTGTGGGTCAAAGATTCGAGATAATATTCTTATCGGTTTTGAAAGCAACTTTTGGGCTCTTTAGATTCAGCTGTCCCATCCTCTGTTGATTGAAAATGGGTTTCTTTCAAGGAGTCATTAGTTGGTCCTAGAGTGAGTGAGTTCATTAGAATATTGGATTATTACGAGTGTTTGGGGATGTTAGTGTTTGTGTGCATTGCTTATTCACTTGACTTCTTTTGCTGATCTTGTTGAGTTTCAGTCCCTAGTATTAAACCTGGCAATGATATGTGGTTTTCTGCAGGAGTTTTTTTTGAACTATCGATCTGAATGCCCACGGGAAGAAGATTGAAGTTTGCAAAAGCAGGGTAAAGAGTCATTGCCAGTAAAGAAGTCATTATCTCCAGCCTAACCCACATACAATGAGACAACTAAACCAAATCCATGCGCTGCTGGTCAAAAATCCAAAACCCCAAGTTTTAAACCCCTGGCTGGGATATCTGACAAACTCTTCAGCACCACAAAATGCCCTTTTTCTATATAACCAAATGCTCCACCACCCAACTTCCCATAACCACTACACATTTACTTATGCTCTAAAGGCATGCTGCTTGCTCCATTCACCCCATAAAGGCCAAGAAATCCAAGCCCACGTCACAAAATCCGGTCACATATCTGATACCTTCATCCAAAACTCTTTGCTCCACTTTTATGTAATCCAATCTGACATTGTTTCTGCTACCCGCGTTTTTGATTCAATACCCGTACCGGATGTTGTTTCCTGGACTTCGATGATTTCGGGTCTTTCCAAGTGTGGGTTTGTGGAGGAAGCCATTGTCAAGTTTATGTCCATGGACGTGAAGCCCAATTCCACTACTCTTGTGACTGTTTTGTCTTCTTGTTCTACTTTAAGAGCTTTGAAATTTGGTAAAGCTGTTCATGGCCATTGTTTGAGGAACTTTCGGGAAAGAAATTTGATTTTGGACAATGCGGTGTTGGATTTCTATCTGAGATGTGGATCTTTGGCGAGTGCACGATACCTGTTTGTCAATATGCCCAAGAGAGATGTGGTTTCTTGGACTATCATGGTGGGTGGTTATGCACAAAGAGGTTTTTGTGAAGAGGCGGTGAAACTTTTCCAACAACTGCTGCAGGGTGGAGAAGCTGAGCCTAATGAGGCTACCATTGTCAATGTATTGTCAGCATGTTCTTCGATTTGTGCATTAAGTTCAGGCCAGCAGGTGCATTCCTATATCAGTACTCGACGAGATCTCACGGCGAATGGCAATGTGGGGAATGCCTTGGTCAACATGTATGTGAAGTGTGGAAACTTGGGAATGGCTATCTCAGTTTTTCAGTCCCTGGAGCACAAAGATATCATTTCATGGAGTACCATAATATGCGGCATGGCCATGAATGGCCATGGCATACACTTGTTGCAGCTCTTTTCCAGTATGCTAGTCAATGGGGTGTCTCCTGATGGTGTAACCTTCCTCGGGTTGTTATCAGCATGCAGTCATGCTGGCCTGGTAAATCAAGGGTTGATGTTCTTCAATGCTATGAAGAAAGTCTACCGGATTGTCCCTGAAACACAGCATTATGCGTGTCTGGTCGATATGTATGGTCGAGCTGGGCTATTAGAGGAAGCAGAGGCTTTTATTAAAGAAATGCCAACAGAAGCTGATGGTCCTGTTTGGGGAGCGCTGCTTAATGCTTGTAAAATTTATGGGAACGAGGAGATGGTGGAGAGGATCAGAGAAGGCCTCCGCAATAGTGCAGGAGTGAGCACCGGAACTTATGCTTTGTTATCAAATGCTTATGCTAAACATGATAGGTGGGATGATTCTAATAAGGTTCGTGATGAAATGAGAGAGATGGGGTTGAAGGCACCACCAGGTCGTAGTTGGATTGAAATTGGTCCGTCCATCTAACCTATACACACGTGATCCCAAATTCCCAATACATGGTCATCATATCGTCATTTTGTCAAACCAGACCCCATGATGGGTTTTTTTAGAAATTTGAGCCATGGGACCCTGTGAATTTGGTAATATCAACAGTTGAACCGAAGTTTGAGATGTACAAAATCAATCATCCGGAAAATGAGAACCGAGAAGAAGTTGAAGCTGCAGAGGAACATCAAGGAGAAGGATAGATCAGCCAATGAGATGGCCCACGTGAGCTCGGGGTCAAGGGGAAGTAGTAAATGTAGAAATTTGCTGAATAGATCAAGAGAATCAAGTACAAGCTTGAAAAGGCCAGATGTAAGGAGGCTTTGCTGATTGAAAGACTCCTGTCATTAAACCAAACAATAGGCAAAGATAGTTGGAGATGAACTCCTTGATGGAGTTAGGGGAGGTCAGAGAATTATTGCCTACCTGGTAAAGTGTTTTGGTGCTTGCAAATCTTATTCCAAAGATTAATGGACTACTCTCTCTTGAGATATACAATTTTTGATCATGATGCTGCCACCTTTTGTTGACAGGTTTGGAGGTGGGAGGAAACAAGGTTTAAGATCAGGTATAGGAAATCTTACTGTGGTCATTATATGTTTATTACTTCACTTGAGTATGTAGCACCACTGATTTAAAAACAAGTAATGAATTTTGATGGTTGAGATTAAGTAGCTTCTCCATACTAAAGACTCCTAAAAGGCATTGTGAGATTGAGGGATCTGTCAATATTGTGTGGAAGTAGCCCCTTGTTCTCTTGCAAGTTTCAAGACTAGTTTCCGTTTAGTTGATATAAGAACTCAACATGCATTCAAGATACATTACTCCCTTACACGTTACACCCACACAGATATACACTCTCATACACAAGTCTTTGTCTGCATTAACAACTGTATGCAGGCATGCAGCGATACTAATCTAAGCCAGATAAACTTGCTATTCATAGTTTTGAGATTGGTATATGCAATCAAAAAATTCCTTTCAATCTTGGTCTCCTGTTTCTAGAACATAACATCGAGGTCCACTGTATTACTGTAAACATGCGTTTTCTGGTTCTAGATCAGGGTTTTTGCTTATTTCTGTTGCCCAACTTGGAATAGAAAATTGTTTGTTTGAAAACGCCTTATTCATGAGTTTCAACAGGGAGATATATTTTCTTAATTATACCTAATAAGAAGAGAGAGATCTTTTAATCAACAACAGATTAGCCTAAGGTTTAGAAGGCAGCACAAAAGGACATGGATTTTGGGTCCTTCAATGCTCATTATATCATTTCCTTCCACTATTGTGGTCAAGGTGCATCTTCTTTAGGAGCTGATTGTAGTCATATATATTCAAAGATCCATTTGTTTCCTATACTTTGCTTCTTGTGTTGCTAGTTCCTTAATCATTGCCTGCTAGATTGGATTATGTTCCATAAGACGTGTTAGCATGTAGAAGTTCTAGATTTTGTGATTAGGAAAATCCAAGTTGGTTCTACTTATTGAAATGACATAACCTCTGCTGAGTTTAAATCTATTTGTTGCTAATTTGGAGTTTTTGGATAACTATTGAAGTTTTCGGATTTCAGAATTACTTTATTTTGGTCATGGCTAGTTGCCTAATTAATAACTAATTGCAATGGTTTCCAGGTGCTAGACGAATATCAGAAAATATTTAGTGATTCTTGGAGGACTACACAAGAGGAGTGCATAAAACCATTGCCCTTATTTAAATGAGGCTGTAAAGAAATTCCAGATGTGTCTGTAAATCTGTTTTCTTTATCATCATGTCGTAGCTGGGATCATCAGAGGACAGATGGTTACTTTTGGTCTTGGTATGATTCGATAAGAAGTCTGTAGATTTTGCTTTGTTTTCTCAGTCAATTTGTTTGGGGTTATGAAATACTGTCATGCATGTTATATCACTTATTTTTATTCTGTTCTGTACTGTTCTGTCTTTTGTTCAGATGCTTGTGCTTTGTATTGCTAATTCATCATATGTGATTGTAAATGACGATGTATGATATACTTATCTATTATACTAGACTCACTGTCTTCTTTTGGATTGGAAGAGGAATAAGCAAGCTCACTCCTTATGCTTATGGGCTCCTTGAAACCTATTTTGCTAAACTTTCTCCGATTATACTGCATTAATTCTGAACTTTTCGTACTGATACTGCATATGTCCTATGATGATTAATTAATTATGCATTCATTATCATTTTTTACTGCACATCAATTATTTCAAGTAGAATTCTCATTTGTTTCTTTCTCCATTCATAACTTTGTAACAGGATGATTTCTTTGGTTGGATCATGGTTTGGTTGGCTGGACTGAAACTTCAGTAATAAATACTTTACAACATCCTTTTCTGAGGCGTAGATCGAGTTAGGTGTGGTTTTTGTGTTCCATAGACCGCAATGTCTCTCAAAACTCATCTCTTTCTCAACAGTGTCTCTCATGAAAAATTCCCAACAATTCTTGCGACATGTAAATGCTACTGTCCATGAGTGCTGCAGCAATGGCTCTGGCTAGACTACCTCCCACATAAGTTGGCTGGATTTTCTAAGCCTTCTGCTGGTCAGGTTCTCTGGAATGGGCACGAGATGGCAGATTTATGACTTTTTCACCACAGAAGTTCACGGTTCTGGACAGTGTTGAGTGCTCTGATCTTCTTGAAGGAAAGCTAGGAAATTCTTCACCTGCTTCACAGCTGATGGGGATGAGGAGAATGGCGAAGGAGAAAGCAAGAATGATGAATGCTGTCAATGGGGCAGTGTCGAAGAGCTTGCAGCAGCTCACGAGGTTGCTAGTAATCGACATGCCTATTTGATTGCTTGATGAGCCTTCTGTTGCATTGAACAATGATGGTGTGAAGCTAATTCATCGACTACATTATTACAGAGCATGGAAGGAAAGGCGGTACTCTCATTTTGGTTGCTTGATCAGCCCTCTGCAGTATACCAAAACCAATTGTGTTCCCTAGTTTGTCGATGTCCATTTCCTTTCTTGTGACACATTTTCCATCTTTGCAAGTGGAAAAAAAAAAAAAAAAAGATGGCTAAAATTGACCAAAATACCCCTTCCGAGCAGTATAAAATAGCTCCCGGGACGCAAGTAGGGTTTTACACTCATTAGTTTAAGAATGAGGCTTTGCTCTCAGAGAGAGGCCGAAGGAAGCCCTCTCTGAATGTCTGTGGAGCCGGTGATTTCAACCAAGTCTTACAGACTCTCTCTCTCTCTCTCTCTCTCTCTCTCTCTCTCTCTCTCTGTGCACTGCGCACCGTATCTGGATCTTCTTTGCTTTCTGTTTCTTTCATTATCTTTCTTCTTCTTCTTCTTCTTCCTCAAAAAACCGAATGCCAAGAGGCGGTGATGATTTTTATTCAGTTTCTCTAAACCAGATGGCGGGAATGGCGAACCGGTCTACTTGGCGGGGCGACCCGGTTGCCCCTGTTGGTGAAAATGACTTTTGTGTCCTTTAACCCACAGGCGGCGCCCGGTGGTCGCAGCCATGGGAGGCCCGCGTTTGTCTTTCGCTTTTGTCTGACAGAAGGCGAATCTGAGCCTCGCCCACTTTCTGTTTCTCCATTTTATCTAGTTATGCGGTAACATAATTAATTTTTTACCCGAATTGTTTTACACGTTCAAAACCCAATTGGTAAAGTTAAGGAATTGGTAAGACCCAAATTTCGTAAAGTTGAGGGATTTTAGCATTTGCAGCTGGGTTCTTGAAAACCCAGTTGTTGAAATGTCACTTGGAATTTTGGTTAAAGCAAACAATGCAATGACATGAGACTATATGAAGCTAGATTTTTTTTACTTCTAAACACAGTAGGAACTTGGATTATAAATCATATCGAATCTTAAGCAGTTGGAATCATTGAAACCAATTAGAATTGATTTGTTGGTATTACAGACTAATAACCGAAGAGTTCTCATTTCTCAATACCATGTGACCAAAAGAAGCTTGCTGTACTATCTGATTATCGTTTTGTTTTTTTCAGGCTCACTTGAGTCCCTTCCTTGTAAGAGAAAATATGAATGATAGGTTTGGAGAACAAGTCATTGGGACAGAGAATTATTGTAGAGTTGACACAAATTGAGTTGTTGGGAGCTAAGCTTTATAAAGGGTCTGTGTCATCTCGTGGAGAAGTTGCAGTTAATAGGTTTGAGAGGGCTCTCAATTGGATTACAAAATCAATCCTTTTTTAACTGGGTTTGGAACAACTGTAGTTGTTTGCAAAACAAAATCTAGTTCAACATCCTTGAAGGTGCTGAGGGGGGATGAGCTCATGCCATATGGTAGCCTCAACATGCATCCTGCTTGACAGAAGCTTCAACTCGATTGTTGTCCTATCCTGGAAGCAAAGGTTGTGTCTGCCTTTGCATATTTTCATGAAGACTGGGTGGAAGACACGAGATGTCAAAGCTTGCAACATAATGATTGATGCAGATTTTAGTGGCAAACTTGGGGATTGTGGTCTCACAGAAGTATATGAGCATAATATTATGACAAGAGCAGCTACCAATACCAGCCAGAACGATGGAGTATCTTGCCCCTGAATACACTTACTGAGGATTGGGGTGGTGATGTTAGAGGTGTCAATGGTTTATATCCACTGGACGATGATGGAACAGTGGTTGTTGATTTGTGCTTGGGGCTGTTTGAAATGGGGAAACTGATTGAAGCTGCTGATTCAAGACTCATTGGTAAGTTTGACAAAGGTAGAGAAGCTGATGAGTGGGCTTGGTTCATTGCTTATGTGCACCGAAACCATGTGGAGAGGTCAACAGTTAAGGATGCCGTTAGGTTCCTAGAAGGCTAAGTGCCACTTCCTGCATTGCGTGAAAGAATTTCATGATGATTCTGAAGAAACCCCAAATTTCTTTGGTATTAGGCCCAGCCTTGAACTTAATGATGTATCATATATGACTCCCAAGAGACAATCAAAGTTGATATCTATCTCTGCAGCCAAAGCCAATTAGTGGATGATTCTTTTCCACCATGGTCTCAAAATTTCTCATCGACTTTCAGTCAAAGAGCACTCCTTCTGGTATTCTGTCTCAGCTTGCACAGCTCCTTCACCTTCATAGTCATGCAGCCTCATGCCAGGGTTTGGGGTTGACATTTGGTAACTCCGTATGGGAAATCTTTTTGGATTTAAGCTTAATCTATATGCTTAACCTTTAATATCTCTCTAATTTTATCTCTACTTTTTCATGGCTGACTTGATTTTCAGAAAATGAAGGCACCGTTTATTTTCTTGTTTCTTTTCTCCTGTTGTTTCTAACACTCTCCTATAAGCCTAACTAATGAGTAACAGAACCAGATAACCATCTTTTGAGTTATGAACTTATGATCACATTCATTTCTTTCCTTTGTGTCTATTTCCTTTTTCTTTTTCTTTTTTCTCTTTGTTTTCTTTTACTTTCTAATATACGCATCCTCATATGCCAAAACCTTTGCATTTGTACAATAGAATATTAGATCTTTCTTCATTTACATGAGTTGATCTTGGTTATGAAAGTTATTCTTTTTCCTTATTTTTCTTGTCCTTTGGTGATACAGAAATTTTAAGAGATTCAGTTTTTTATTTTTATTTTTTATGATGATAAAAATATTCTAACTTTTGACACTGGTTTACATTCCTTTCAGCTACCGCAACGGGAAACCTCAAATGATTGTGCCTGTTTTTTCTCCAACTTTTTAAGCGGTTTACTTTATTTTCAGTTCTTCCATAAACTCATTGACTGTATTATTGTCCCCTTTACATCCTAGAAATTTGTTTCAAAGAAAATCTGAAATATATATCTAATAACCTAACTGATACAAGCTTTAGCCTCTGTTGTGCAACTCTTACTGTCCATCAAGTATAGAGGGTAATGCTTGTAAACTCCTGCTCAATGCATTTGAATGAAAAAGCAGTCATTCTTAATTCATCCTCTTTTATAAGTTTTTATTGCAATTTACTTGTAGATGAGTGTTAAAAGTTTCAAACACCAAGAAATTCAATGGGGAAGCATAAAAGCTTAAGTCATTGGATGAAAATCTGATTGTTAAAGGGGCAAAGGATTAGAAAATCGAGTAAAGTATATCATTCAGAGTACTTGTTGGTAAAGCCTACTGTAGGATATGTTTTCGAATGAAGGTCTTGGCACCAATTGTGTTAATGTTTTCTGCACACATACATGTACTGCCTTCATTTCTACTGTACCTTGGTTTTTCTGCTTCTATGCGAACATGGATATAATATTTGAGAATTTTCTTTTCCTAAACATAAAGGTTTTTCAACTTTGATGCCTTATAATAAAATAGACAGATTGCAGGCTAAGTTCAATGCATCAGCTACACTGAGATTTAAAAGAAACAGAGTTGTTGGGGAAGGGACAGCAGTTAAGATTTATCAAGGGTCTCTGTCATCTGTTGGAGAAGTCACTGTTAAAAGGTTTGAGACCTAATGGGATTGATTGTTTGCATAACCGTTTTACTAGTGGGCATTGAGTTTGCAATGGTGGGTTGTATGCGACACAGGAATCTGGTTCAGCTTCAGGGATGGTGCTGTGAGTAGAATGAGTTAGTCTTTTGTGTGAGTTCATGTTATGCCCCATGGAAGCCTCAACAAAGTCGTTGACAGAAGCGTCAACTTGGCAAATAATTGAGAGATGTTGAGTCTTGGTAAAGTTGTTCATGACCATTGTTTAAAGAAACTTTCATGAAAGTAATTTGATTTTGGACAATGCTATTTTGGATTTCTATCTGAGATGTGGATCTTTGGCAAGTGCAAACCTGTTTGTCAAAATGCCCAAGAGAGATGTGGTTTCTTGGACTGACAACCAAAGAGTTCTCAATACCAAGAGAGATGTCAGTTGGAATCATCAAAATCAATTAGAATTGATTTGTTGGTATTAAAGACTAATAACCGAAGAGTTCTCAATACCATGTGAACAAAAGAAGCTTGCTGTACTATTTAATTATCGTTTTGGTTTTTCAGGCTCACTTGAGTCCCTTCCTTGTAGAGGAGAAAATATGAATGATAGGTTTGGAGAAAAACAGTCTGGGACAAAAGAGAGTTGTTGTAGAGTTGACAGAAATTGGGTTGTTGGGAGCTAAGCTTTATAAAGGATCTGTGTCATCGGGTGGAGAAGTTGCAGTTAATAGGTTTGAGAGGGCTCTCTATTGGATTGACTGATTTTGTAATCCTTTTATAACTGAGTTTGGAACAACTGTAGGTTGTTTGCAACACAGAATCTTGTTCAACATCCTTGATGGTGCTAGGGGGTATGAGCTCATGCCATATGGTAGCCTCAATATGCATCATGCTCGACAGAAGCTTCAACTCGATTGTTGTCCTATCCTGGAAGCAAATATCTCTATTGGAGTTGTGTCCACCTTTGCATATTTTCATTTAGACTGGGAGGAAGATTCAAGATGTCAAAACTTGCAACATAATGCTTGATGCAGATTTTAGTGGCAAACTTGGGGATTTTGGTCTCACAGAAGAATATGAGCATAATATTATGACAAGAGCAGCTACCAATACCAGCCGGAACGATGGAATATCTTGGCCCTGAATACAATTGCTGAGGATTGGGGTGTGATGTTAGAGGGGTCAACTGGAGGATGATGGAACAGTGGTTGATTTGTGTCTGGGGCTGTTTGAAATGGGGAAACTGATTGAAGCTGCTGATTCAAGACTCATTGGTAAGTTTGACAAAGGCAGAGTTGGAAAGGAAGCTGATGACTGCACTTGGTTCATTGCTTATGTGCACCGAAACCATGTGGAGTGGTCAACAGTTAAGGATGCCGTTAGGATCCCAGAAGGCTAAGTGCCATTTCCTGCATTGCCAGGGTTTTGGCTTGAGCCACTAGGATTGAAAACAATTGGCAACTCCCTATGGAAAATCTTTTTAGATTTAAGCTTAATCTATATGCTTAACCTTTCAGATCTCTGTAATTTTATCTCTCTAATTTTTCACGGCTGACTTGATTTTCTGAAAATGAAGGCACAGTTTATTTTCTTGTTTCGTTCTCCTGTTGTTTCTAACACTCTCCTATAAGCCTAACTAATGAGTAACAGAACCACATAAGCATCTTTTGAGTTATGAACTTATGATCACATTCGTTTCTTTCCTTTGTGTCTATTTCCTTTTTTTCTTTTTTCTTTTACTTTCTAATATATGAATCCTCATATGCCTTTGCATCTGTACAATAGAATATTAGATCTTTCTTCATTTACATGAGTTAATCATGGTTTCATAAGTAACTCTTTTTCCTTATTTTTCTTGTCCTTTGGTGATACAGAAATATCAAGAGATTCAGTTTTTTATTTTTATTTTTGTGATGATAAAAATGTTCTAACTTTTGACACTGGTTTACCCTTTCAACAGGAAACCTCAAATGATTGTGCCTTTTTTTTTTCTCCAAATTCGTAAGCGCTTTACTTTTTTTTCAGTTCTTGCCTAAACTCATTGATTGTTTTATTGTCCCCTTTACTTCCTAGAAATCTGTTGAGTCAAACTCCAGACAGGGAATTTTTGGTGAGTCCGCATTAATTGGTGAGTCAAACTCCTCAACGGAATTTTTCGACACCAACAAGGAGGCAAAAGTTCTGCTCGCTAAAGAGGCTTATGAGAGGCAAGTTGCTGAATTAAATGCCCTGAAAGAGTCGACAGGGAAAAAGGAATTTGTTGATGCACTCTTCTCATGTGACAATAGGTACAGGAGATACAGTAGGAAGGAAATAGAGATAGCAACAAACTTCTTCTCAGAGACTAATGTGATTGGTGAAGGAGGATATGGGAAAGTTTACAAGTGCAGTCTTGATCAAACCCCGGTAGCTGTCAAGGTTCTTCGACCTGATGCAGTTGAGAAGAAAGAGGAGTTTCTGAAAGAGGTATATATTATTTAAACTAAATTTGGAATATTGAAACCATTTTATTGCACTGGTTTACTATTATGGCTCTTTTCTAATTTGTTCTTGATATTTGATTTATCCGCAGAAATTGTTATGAAAATTCATTTTAGTTCTCAAAAGTCTTTAATTCCTTTACTAATAATGCTAGACCACTAGTAATGTTGGAAAGTATTATGGCATTTATTATAAACAGTGAATAGTTGATGCCAAGTATATCCTGAGATGAATCAAGTTGCTGTTTTCGTCATGTAAACGGTCTCTTATGTTCTCTGCCAATTTCTGCAGGTTGAAATTCTTAGTCAGCTACCAATGCTTGGTGGTTCAAGTGGTAAGGAGCTTGTTCCCCTTAAGCAAGGTCTCGAGTTCGAGCCTTGTGAATGGAGCAGCCAATATTGGGAGTGCTTCCCCCCTAAATGGGGTCCGACCCGGCTCGAGAGGAATTAGTCCTTACCTACGGGTGGAGGATACCTTGGTTTAACCAAGAAATTCTTAGTCAGCTACATCATCCTAACATAGTTTTGCTTCTTGGAGCCTGTCCAGAGATCGGTTGCCTGGTCTATGAATACCTGGAAAATGGGAACTTGGAAGATTATACTCCCACCGCCAGAATGGAAAACCATCTCCCCCTTGGACTGTTAGGTTCAGGATAATTTTTGAAATAGCGTGTGGGCTTGCATTCTTACACAACTCAAAGACAGACCCTATTGTGCATCGAGATCTAAAACCAGGTAATGTCTTACTGGACAGAAACTACTAGAGCAAAATTGGGGACGTTGGGCTGGCTAAACTCATTACAGACATCGTGCCTGACAACATAACGGAGTACAGAGAATCAATTATTGCTGGTGCACTCTTTTACATGGATCCAGAGTATCAGAGAACTGACCCAATTAGACCCAAATCGGATTTATACGCATTTGGGGTCATTATCCTCCAACTATTGACAGCACGGCATCCAAATAGGCTTTATATACATTGTGGAAAATGCAATTGCAAATGGTTCTTTTGCCGACTTTTTAGATGAGTCAGTCAAAAGACTCGTTGATATTGCAGATCCTAGTTCTAAGATTGAGAGAAACCATATTGATGCACCAAGCCACTACCATTGTCCAATACTTCAGGTAAAGTATTGCGAGTAGTAAAACAAAAATACTGAAGGATTCTAGATTTTAGTTCTCTTTGAATTTTAGCGTGCATATCATTTCTTGCTTTTCTTGATGCATGTTGTGGTTAATGCGGGAAATCATGGACGACCCACACATTTCTGCCGATGGCTTTACTTATGAGTACAGAGCAATCAAAGCATGGCTTGACAAACACAACGTATCCCCAGTGACAAGGCTAAGACTTCAGCATTCAGAGTTAACTCCTAACCATACATTGCGTTCAGCCATACAAGAATGGGGTCACGCGTGACATACTCTACTGCCTTGGTGGATAGACGAGTTGATAATGCAGCAATGTATAATGCCTATTCAAGAATTGTGACTTTACCATGTATGCACTATATTCCGATCATCATTCTCAACTGACCGTCTGGGAAGTCTATGAGCCCCCATTGGTGCACATTATCTACTCGCTAGTATAGCTGAGTACATCATTAGCCTATATTATAGTCGTCATTCAAATGCTTAATTATCTGTACAAATTCTATAATCTCTATCATTGCCTAAACATAATGGAACCCCTGAAGGCATTATCAATATCACAATGTAACACTACGGGTGCTGCAACATGTCAACCATCAGAACTGTGCAAATTCCAGAGCATTTTCATCTGGATCTCGAAAAAAGATTGCTGGCCTCCCAGACTTACTAAGCGTGTATGGAATACCTGCAGTTTAGATAATTGCAAAGTAAACCAATCAGCATTCCTTCCAAAATCATTCACATATAACTTCAGACGAGAAAATAAAAGCTTGCCAGCTTCATCAAGGATTGCTTTCAGCTTAGACACATCCCGAATCTCAACACAAGTGTGCCTAACACGGCCTCCATGCTCCGGTCTTCTGGTTAGAGGGTCGGGGTTTGGAAGCTCCATAAGGTGAATCATCTCAGAACCCACCCATAACCAAGCCCCCCTATAGGGGAGTTTGTCATCTGGCCCAGCCTCATTAATTTCAAGACCTATTGTGGATGGTTCCATTTTTTCATGAACTAAGTTAATAACAAAGTACATGATGTGCACAAAAGGAGCTCTAAGGGGAAAAACCATAACATACCAAGAATGTTCTGATAAAAGTCGAGAGACCTCTCCAAGTTTTAACACAAGATTCCAACATGGTGGAGACTAACCAGGCCATAATCTGGATCAGTATCACCAAATGAGCTTGTAAGAGTTCATGCAACTGAAAAGAGAACAATTATATTCCCCAAATGAAGATTGAAGCAAGTATCAAAACCAGTTTTTCGTGAACAATGTCATGCTCCTTTTGACTAACTACGAGTTACAATCCAATTGAACCAAAAACAACCAGTACAACATTTATCTTTTGCTGTGATTAAAAAATCAGGCAGAACAAAATTCCAAGATCCAGATTAGAAAATAATATGTTATATGTAGTAATCAAACTAAGTGATAAAGAATGAGAAGAATGACCCTTCTTGTCTTCAGCACTAACTGATTGTTTCTCAAGTGCATCGCCTCCAACCTTAGCTCTTGTCACAAAACAAAGCCCATGGCGCCCAAAATTTCTCTTGGAAATTCTGGGTGGTGGGTTTGTGTTGAGCCTGAAATGATCTTTCTGCCACCAAACAAAAACAAAGTGGTAGAACATGTTAGAACTAACAGTCAACTCCAAAAGAAGAGAAGGAAATAAAGTTGTGATCTTTATTGTTAGAAGAGTTACCTTGTGTTGGAGTGTAATGGTTGGGGTTGGGGTGAGAAGGGCAGCCATGGAAGAGCTGCTGCTCATCTTGGGTTCTGGTCTATTTTGTTCACCACGCACCACTCAATTACCAGAAGAAATTAACGAAATCAAAGAAAATCTTGAACCATTCGCGTCCTGTTCTTTGGTTAAACCAAAATGAGACCTTTTGTAATTTTCGGAGTGTTTCTGTAATATGCCAAAAGATGTGACAAAGATATGTATATATTCTGTAATATTTGTTATTGTGATATTTCTAATGCTTTGGGGTTGTCGGTACGTTGTGTTTTTGAGATGAGATTACTAATGCTTATCACTAATCATGTTTGAAATCCGAGTTGTGTGATTATGGTTTAAGTGTTGAATTAAAATTTAGTAACCAAGTACCAACTATGAGTTGTATTAACATACCGATAAGCTGAGTTATAGCTATTAACGAGTTAAACTATAGAGACCATTTACTTCAAGTTAAGAGACAAATACATTACTTTAATTTTGACACCTCGAAAAAAAAATCCAATACTAGTAAATAAGTCATAAGAAAAATGAGGGTTTGCAAAAGTTCGTTGACATGCATGAGTTCATATTACATAACAATACGGGATGACTAAAAAGGTCAAAGGGATGACCATTTGAGTCATTCTTTAAAAATTTTCATTGAGTTTTCACAATAAGCAGATACAATATATGACTAGTATGATGATCAATTAGTCAATTACATAAGGTTGTGATTGCGCTATTGATAATTGTCAAACGGTGTATGTGTCTGCAGCTAGTAGTATATGTTAATGTAACTTGTCATATTATGTTATTAATGTAATACTTGTCATATGTGTTGACAATAATCAGTTGTTCAACGCGGATGATACAAAATGGAAATCTCTCCTTTCTAATTTTCTATGGCAAAGGCGAGTGACGTGTATTCGTTGCATATGCTGGAATCCATTGATGCTTAATTTTAAGATAAAAGTTATTAACTTATAAATTTTTCAAATTCTTTCTTTTTTAATGTTAACCTATAAACAGTAGGGCTGTCAATAGGTAGTGTCGGGTTGGGTCCGTGTCGGGTTAAGGTATATGTCGTATCGCAAGATCCAAACTCAAACCATTTAATAATCATGTCAAAAATTTAAACTCAAAACCAACCTATTTATTAAATGGGTTGCTTGTTTCCAACTCGCTTAACTCATTTAATAAATAGGTTGTGTCGCGTTTGATAAAATAACTCATTTAAGGGTTAATAATTCGACTCATTTAACTAAAAAAATGCATAAATTAATTAAATTCACTAAAAACTCCACAATGCGAATAATATAAATAATTATATATAATTCATAAGTAATTAAAGCCAATAATTATGAAGTAAAATATTTCAAATTGTCTAATCCTATGATCAAATACTCCCAACGTCTAAAATTTCAAGAAGTATAGCATAATTGGGTTATACTGGTTCACTTCGTGTTAGCCCGTGGCTGACCCATTTATTAAATGGGTCATGGCGGGTTGACCCATGGCCGACCCGCTTTTTAATCGTGAGGGTTCAACCCGCTTTATTTTATGCGGATTTCGAGTCGTATTATCGGGTCGTGTCGGAATTGACAGCCCTACTATAAATTATTAGAATTCCTTTCTTTTATGATAAAATTTGTTAACTTAGTAACAAT
Source organism: Rosa chinensis (assembly GCF_002994745.2). NCBI lineage: Eukaryota > Viridiplantae > Streptophyta > Magnoliopsida > Rosales > Rosaceae > Rosa > Rosa chinensis. The sequence goes on along the minus strand of NC_037094.1, from coordinate 56,645,913 downwards.
CAAAATTCTTTTCTGTTTAGATATAGAGATCAAACTTTATGGTAAGATCACTTTGGAAGGATCAATTTTTTTTTTTTTGTTTGGTAACGTTTTTTCTGACACTTTAAATATAAATAATCTAACTTTGTGATGTACTCACGAGAAATGTTAATGACTTTTTCTTTTAGCTTTAATTTTTTTTATTATTATTATTGACTTTCTCTTTTAGCTTTATTATTATTATTATTATTTTTATCCTAGCTCATATGTCAAGTCTCTCTTTCTCTTCTTCTTTTCCCAAGTCAATCAACTAAACCCTTTGAATTACATCTTGAATACAATGTGCTAGAAGTACACATATGATGCAGTCGTAGTGGAATATTACATGTACAAATTTTGTATTTTCAAAAAGTTTTACTAAATAGTTACACATTAAAAGTAAAAAGTAAAGATCTCATAACTAGGTATCGTAAATATGAAATTAACAAAATTCGAGATATTGTAAGTTTTAGTGATCATATACATAAAGTGTTTGAATATTCAATTATAGATTGTAAATGATTATCGTCTTTAAAGATGTCTACTAGACTACTACTAGCATGACCATCTTATCGTCATAAAAAAGAACAATTACTCTATACAGTAAACGACAAAACAATTGTGAGTGACCATCGTTACTACTTACTGAACTAAACAATTCCGATACATGTTGAGTGCGAATTATTGCACCTATGTTCCAACACATATTTTAACGCCTTGATCAATAAATTTTGGTCCTTCATGAGAAGAATTATTTAACTGTAGTACGTGTGGTTTATAATTGATTGCATCTCCTAACATATTTGCCATCTCATGTTCAAATGTAAATAGTAAATAGTGAAATCCTTTTGGTGGAGCTTATCAGATATTCTTAGCGAAACAGAAGTAGTTTAGGGCTTTAGGCATTTGAGAAGAAGCAAATTAAGGCCATAATTAACAGAATCTCCTCCTTTTGACTCTTTCCTTCTTTCCTTCCTCCCCAAAAACGAAACAAGATTACTAAGGCTTTTTTGTTTTGATTTTGAGAAGATTACTAATGCTTAATTAACACTAATCAATTTTCTATCTAGAATATATATATATATATATATATATATATATATATATATGATTAAGGTTTACAATAATCCACAATGGTACTATGTTAGAAATCCAAGTTGTGTGATTGAGGTTTAGTCTTAAGTTGTTTGGACGGAATCAAGTGTTAAATTAAAATTTCAGAGGTTACGTAAATATATAAGCTAGTTGCATAGACATAATAATAAGCTGAATTATATGTGTTAACGAGTTAATTAAACTATAGAAACCATTGACTTGTACTATATGTCTTATCTCTCTCAACTAAAAATATTAGTAAATAAGTCATAAGAAAAACATGAACTTGTAAAAATCCGTTGACATGCTTGAGTTGATATTAAAACAATACGAGATGACTGAAAACGTCGAAGGGGATGACCATTTGAGTCATTTTTTCTAATTTTTATTGAATTTTCACGCTAAGTAGAGATAATATGACTAATTTGATGATCACATAACCTAGGGGTTGTGATTGGGGTGTCGTACATATATACTGAAGTGTCAAACCATTGGTATGTGATTCAAGGTGTATGTACTTGTTGATGGGTAGTAGTAATTAATGTAAACGAAATTACCAGGTGTTTTATTCAAAGATTACTAATGCTTGACACTAATATATATTAGGGCGGCTTTCAAGTGCTACATGTTCGAGGTTTCATCTCAAAAGAAAAACAACATAAAAGGTTTTACAGTGTTAGAAGTCCAAATATGTGTGATCTAGTGTACATTTTAGTTAAATTTAGCCGGAAATATATCAAGTGTTGAATTTGAATCTAATAGCTGTAGGTTACACTAAAGATGCATTAAAAGTACTAATATGCAAAATTATACACGTTAACAAGTTAAATTATTGTACCATTGACTTCAATTACATGTCTTATCTCTCTCAAATATATTACTTTAATTATTTGTCACGTTTAAGAAAAAACAATATTAGTAAATAAGTCATAAGAAAAACAAAGATTTGTAAAAGTTAGTTGACATGCCTGAGTTGATATTAAAGACCAAGCAAAACATACGTAGATATAATTCATATAAACCACAGCAAACATAAATCCGAAGCATAATATGTTCTCATTAAACAGTAACCTAAAGAAATTGGCTAAACGGAGCTCCAGGGCACAAAAGAACCTAAACATCAGTTGAGGGCAGATTCGGCCCCCAATACCGGCCCAGATCCACCTTCGACCACAGAGCCAACCACAGATCCATCCAACTCCGTAAAACCACCCTCGACCACAGATCTACCCAACTCCGGCCCAGATCCACCCTTGACCACAGAGCCAACCACAGATCCATCCAACTCCGTAAAACTACCCTCGACCACAGAGCCAACAACAAATCCACCCAACTTCGGACCAGATCCAACCTCGACCACAAATCCACCCAGGTCTCGGCCTCGTCCTCTCACGTTTCCCCCACCTCGTCCTCTGACATTTCCGCCTCGAGCATTTCCAGCTTGGCCCCGTCCTCCCACGTTTCCCCCACCTTGTCCTCCGACATTTCCACCTCGATCATTTCCAACTTGGCCTCGTCCTCCCACGTTTCCCCCACCTCATCCTCCGACATTTCCGCCTCGAGCATTTCCAGCTTGGCCCCGTCCTCCCACGTTTCCCCCACCTCGTCCTCCGACATTTCCGCCTCGAGCATTTCCAGCTTGGCCCCGTCCTTCCACGTTTCCCCCACCTCGTCCTCCCACGTTTCCCCCACCTCATCCTCCGACATTTCCTCCTCGAGCATTTCCAGCTTGGCCCCGTCCTCCCACGTTTCCCCCACCTCGTCCTCCCACGTTTCCCCTACCTCGTCCTCCGACATTTCCGCCTCGAGCATTTCCAGCTTGGCCCCGTCCTCCCACGTTTCCCCAACCTCGTCCTCCGACATTTCCGCCTCGAGCATTTCCAGCTTGGCCCCGTCCTCCCACGATTCCCCCACCTCGTCCTCCCACGTTTCCCCCACCTCGTCCTCCGACATTTCCGCCTCGATCATTTCCAGCTTGGCCCCGTCCTCCCACGTTTCCCCCTCGAGTATTTCCAGATTGGCCCCGAGAATCTCTAGCAAGCAAATGGCGGGTAGAACGATCAAACCTAGGTGGTGGTATAACCATTTTCCCGCACTTTTTGGGTCCAGCCATTTTTTCTCTGTTAACTTTCCCCAAGATCTAGATTTAGGGTTTCCTCAATTGCAATGCTATCCTTTATATAGCAGTCCCGACGCTCACCCATTTTGCAATTACCATTGTAACCAAAGGTTATTACCAAATTGCCATTAATCTACTTTTACTGGTGCAGTATAGTAACATTTTAACCTCATATTGCTTTTTTACTGGTGCAAAGGCTATATAAAATATAAAAAATAAAAGTAAAAAAGGATTATGTTAAAAATCAAGAGAACTTTAACTACGCATACAAATCTAGAACTATTGATACAAACAAGGTGTTGGGGCTCTGACCCAATATGCAACTTACCTTTTTACTGTTTTTCATTTGTTATATTGCAGTAAGTTCTCAGGTTAATTTGTTGTGAGTCAGCAGTAGCTGGATCCTTATCTGAAAATGGACAGCTGTCCATTTTCTTTTCCTTCTAGTTTCTAGCTATATGTACTGGGCTGAGGCTCTTTTGAAATGGTCGATGAATACAACAACTTACTTTTCATTCCACTGCAATTACTCTTTTTCTTATTTTCCTATCACTTTGGGGTCCAGACCCATATTATCTGGTATCAGAGCTTCACGCTCATGGGACCGTCGCGTAAGGGTGGCACCAATCCTCAGTCGTTGAAGGAACTTTCGGCTGCTGAGATGGATTATTTGGCACAACAAGCGGTGGCCGAGGCTCAACTTCAGGCGGTGCGCGACTCAGTTGATGAAATTCGAGCCGCTCAAGCTTTGATCCGCTCTGAAAATGCTGACATTCATGCTCAGAATGCAGAATTCCGCTCTCAGCTACTAGAAGAGCTTCGACCTCTCAGAACCCGCTCTGACTCTATTCCAGTCTCTCCAAACCCGCTGCCTCCCAGCTCTCTCCCGGCCTCTGATCTGGCAAATTTGAGGGTTTCATTCTCAAAACCAATTTATCCTTAAGGGTTGGGAGTCTTAAGCATCATTCCAGCGGAAGTCTCTTCAGGTATACTCGTTCCTTCTGCAGCTCCTGCTATGCCCATTTCTAGTCTTCCTGCTACTACTCATGTTAGATCTGGAGCTAGTAGTACTCGTATACAAAATGGTAAAGTGGTTGCTACTGGTGGCAGTCCCATTGTTGTTAGTGATATGTCATGTAGGGAAAGATTGTTGAATGATGCATTTCAATCTAGAGATAGAGTTGAAGGGTATGATTACGGTGGATTTCCATATCAATCTCATTATTATCAACATACTGTGGTTCCTAATCATTATACTAATGTGCCAGCTTATAATCCACAATTTGTTCATGGCTTACCTACATCATCTATGCATTATGTCCATGGAAACTCTGTATTTGGGGGTCCCTTACAGCAAGGCCAGTCTAGTCACTCTTCAGCTGTACCTCCATGGCAACTATCCTTGAGCACACCCAACTATCAGGAGCAGAATGTTAGGCCTACGTTACCGTTTGCCGTGAATCATTACCTTACATCACAGATGTCTACTCAGTCCATTCCATCTTATGCACCACCAACATACTCCACAATTCCATCTTCTTATACTCGCTTCCAGCAACCACAGCTCTACCAAGCACCGTAACCACAGTACCCTTACTGTCAAAATCAATTTCACGGGGGTCCCTTGCCGCAAGGACCTCAATTTCAAGGTCACTCTGAGATGGATCCTAATCTTCTAACTATGAGACAAATGAGGTTGGAGTTTCAAACATTTGGTGATGGTGATCCATTACAATGGCTTAATAAGGCGGAGTAATATTTTGAGTTGTACCAAATTCCGGAGGACAAAAAAGTTTCCATTGCAGCTATGCATCTTACTGATGAGTCAGCTGATGTTTGGCACTTGTTTAGACACCAATATCCTGGAAATTGGCGTGGCTTTGCTGATCTCTTAATGCGGGAATTTGGTTCATAACTAAGCTGATTATCAGTCTGCCTTAATTAGATTGAATCAAACTGGGTCAGTGAGTGAGTTTAAATCGCAGTTTAACAAGTATGCAAGAAGAGCTCCAGGTTTTTCAGATGACATTTTGCTCGCCTGTTTCTTGGGAGGACTCAAGGAAGACATTCAGGTTGATGTGAGAGCCATGAGACCAACTTCTTTGTACTAGGCTTATGAGTTGGCCATGATATTTGAAGAAAGACATGCTGGTCATAGAAGTACGAGGTCCTTTTCACAAATATCTCAATTCTCAAACCCTACTGTTGCACATAGAATTCCAATTTTACCTCATTCTACATCAAGGGCTGCCCATACATCAACATTGAGGCCTCCTCCTTCTCAACCTGTACGATCTAATTTGCAAGCTAGTAGTAGCTCAGACAGAAAATGGACTCAAAATGATTACCATGAAAGAAGAGCTAGGGGACTTTGTTTTTTCTGTGATGAACCTTATAAGGGAGGCCATGTATGTAAACAAACACCTGGTCAAGGACGAGCATTGTTGATTGAAGGCATCCCTGAGGAAGAAATAGTTGATTCCCATCTGGACCCTGCTGAAAGTGATTCCAATGAAATACGTGGAGACGGTACGAATGAGGAGACAGCCACCTTACATGTGATCAACTGTGTTGATAACCCAATGACTATGCAACTCAAGGGGATTTTTAACAAAAAGGAAGTCCATGTTCTCATTGATGGGGGGCTACTCATTCATTTATCCACCCAAGTTTGTTGCAAGAAGGTAATATCACGGTTGATTATAGTAGTTCTTTGCAGGTTGTGGTTGCTTATGGATCAAAGGTACAATCAGCCGGGAAATTACAAATTTAGTTACAATTACAAGACACTCTGGTAGACACTGAAGTGTTTGTTCTTCCTGTTAATGGTTGTGAAATTTTGTTGGGTGCTTCTTGGTTGAGAACCTTGGGTGATATAATTTGGAATTTTGAAAAAATGTCAATGAAATTCACTTTACTTGGGAAATCATACCTTCTACAGGGTATTCTAGCTGGTGAACTGTCAATGGTGAGTTCTGCAACTATGACCAGATTGTTAAAGCAAGAAAAAGAGGCTATGTTTATTGAACTATTAGCCATTTCAGCTACTGATAACCTAAGGTTGAAGGATGTTCACCCCGCTGTGGTTTCTTTAATTGATGACTTTGCTACACTTTTTGAAAATCCAACCGGATTACCTCCTCATCGATTTCATGATCACAGAATAGAGTTACTTCCAGGTTCTATTCCTGTTAGTGTAAGGCCTTATCGATATCCACAGTTTCAAAAAAATGAGGTGGAAAAAATCTGTGCGGAACTTCTAGCAGGAAGAGAGATACAACCAAGTACTAGTCCTTTCTCTTCTCCAGTAATTTTGGTTAAAAAGAAGGATGGCAGCAACAGGATGTGTGTTGATTATAGGTCTCTCAATGCAGTAACAGTCAAGGATAAGTTCCCCATACCAATTGTGGATGAGTTATTAGATGAGCTGCATGGTTCAGTGTACTTCAGTATATTGGATTTGAGGTCAGGGTACCATCAGATACGAATGCATCCGGCTGATGTCCACAAAACAGCTTTTCAGACTCACCAAGGGCACTACGAGTTCCTCGTGATGCCGTTTGGTCTCACCAATGCTCCCTCCACTTTTCAATCCTTGATGAATGATATATTCAAGGAACACTTGCGGAAATTTGTCCTCGTGTTTTTTGATGACATTCTTATTTACAGTAAATCCATTGAAGAGCATCTGAAACATTTAACTATGGTTTTTTCCATATTGCAGAAACATCAGTTAAAGGTTAAGATGAGCAAGTGTACATTTGGAGCTACAAGTGTGGAATACCTTGGGCATGTGATTTCAGCAAAAGGGGTGGCAGTTGATCCAAAAAAAATTGAAGCAATCAAGAATTGGAAGAGACCTATGACTCTAAAGGGATTACGTGGTTTCTTAGGCATGGCTGGGTATTACAGAAAGTACGTGAAGAATTTCGGAATCATTGCAAAGGCTATGACAAACATGCTCAAGAAGGACAATTTTGTTTGGACCTCTGAGGCTGAAAAGTCTTTTGAAGAGCTTAAGGTAGCTTTATGTTCAACACCGGTGTTAGCTTTACCCGATTTCATAAAAAAATTTGATGTTGAGTGTGATGCTTCAGGCCTTGGGATTGGAGTAGTTCTTTCTCAAGATGGTCACCCCATAGCATATCTCAGTAAAGCTCTAGCCCCCAAGCATTTAGCATTGAGTGTTTATGATAAGGAGATGCTAGCAATTGTTTTTGCAGTTGAGCACTGGCGACCTTATTTGTTGGGACATCCATTCAGGATCATTACCGATCACCGGACTATTCAATATTTTTTGAATCAGCGAATTACCACCCATGTACAACAAAAGTGGCTATTAAAGTTACTTGGGTATGACTATAGCATTGCTTTCAAACCTGGTAATACTAATGTTGTCCCTGATGCTCTATCAAGACAAGGTGAGTTAAACTCTCTTATCGGAATTTCTAGTCCTGTGTTTACATTCATGAGGGAAATATCTACCTTGTGCAAAAATCACTCTGAGACTTGCAAGTTGATGGAAGGCATCGACCAGGGAACTATGACTTCTAAAAACTTCACTGTGGTTAATGGTCAGTTGCTTTATAAGAAGAGAGTTTTTGTCCCTGATGCTGATGGGTGGAGGTTGAAAATTATCGAGGAGTTACACTATGGTAAGAGTGGGGGACACTCAGGTTGGTTAAGGACCTACAAAAGGGTTTCTAGAAGTTTTCTATGGCCTGGAATCAAAAGGCAAGTAAAGAAATTTGTTTCTGAATGTTTAATTTGTCAGCAAGTTCACTATGAGACGATTTCACCTCCCGGATTGCTACAACCTAACCCGATTCCCGTTGGTTTTTAGACTGATATTTCGATGGACTTCATTGATGGCCTTCCTCACAGTGCAGGTAAGACTTCCATTATGGTAGTTGTTGATAGACTTACTAAATATGCACATTTTATTGCTCTCAAGCACCCTTATACTACTAGAAGTGTGGCTGAATTATTTGTTCAAGAGGTTTTTAGACTTCATGGAATGCCTGATAGTATTATCAGTGATAGAGACCCTATATTTCTGAGTGCATTTTGGAAAAATTTCTTTGAGCTACAAGGTTCCAAGTTATGTATGAGCACTGCATACCATCCCCAAACGGATGGTCAAACTGAATGTTTAAATAGGGTCCTGGAACAGTATTTAAGGTGCGTGATATGGAAAAGTCAATGTTTTATTGGACTAGCCCACACACCATAGAATTTGCCAATTTGGAAGAGTCCGAAGTCCAAAGTCCAAACGATTCAAACCAAGGTTTTTTTATATACAAATTTGTTGCTGCCCTTCCTAACCAAGGTGGGCATTTGCCCAACTCAAGAAAAAATGCCACCTATATCTTGACCTAACCATGGTTAATATTTTGTCATTTCCCTAAGAATAAATAATAAAAGAACAGAGGATGAACAAATTTAATATTGCAACCTATCTAAATTCCAGCATGCAACATAAACCATAAAAACTAAGCTTTGAAAATCCATAATTAAACACGAAATAGTAGGCTTGAAAAACCCCTGATAAATTTATGTTTTTTTTTTTTTTTGAAAGAAGGGCTGGTGCAGCTGCCCTCAAGCCTTGATTAATTAAACTGTTGAATACAAGGGGGGGGGGACATTGAGCCTAAACCCCTGATTACAATAAGCAACTAGAGTATGTCCTGAAATAATATCAGGAAACTCTACACAATACCTGTATCCTAACAAGCACCAACTAGCAAAGAGCGCTCTATTGGCTGCTCTATTTGCTTTGAAATAGCAGTGACATAACGGAAAGATAACTCGATAATCATTTTAAATTTATGTTAATTAGTTACACTATCTTTTTTCAATAATCATCTTAGATTTTTTTTTTTTGAACAATGTCAAGTTTATTTTGTGGTAAATAAATAATTATAGGAGCAATAACTCATCTTTAATGCTCCCAAAAATTTTCTTTTATGAGTAGGGTTAATGAAAGAGATTTACTTGGTAAATTTTACTGATTAAAAAGCAAATAGGTGGTGTAAAGATGTGAGAGGTTAAATGAGTAAATATGGAGGTCCCAATAGAAAAACTCTAATCCATTTAGTTTTGCTGGGTTATGATTTATGAAGATGAAAAAAGACAAAAAAGATTAGATTTTGATGGGTTTGGTTTGCTAGTCTCGGTAAAGTAAGAAGAAGGAGAAAGCTTTGAATTTTTTTTGGGTTCCGTTTTCTCTTTCATCATTATTATGTTTATTTTAAAAAAGAGTTTTATACAGTTAACTAGGACCCTTCTCGTAAGAGATACTACATGCCAAACACACCCTATGGGTGTGAATAACTACTTAGGCAGTTATTTCACAAAATGTGGAGAAAACTGCTCCACCTTTTTTTTTTTTGTTTGTTAAATTTCTTTATATTTTGTGAATTTGCCTTTTTGTCCTTCTCGAATATTTCAGTTCAAAGGTTTTTTAATATTTGAGGGATAATATATGAGGAAAAAAAAAATCTCTCTCTCTCTCTCTCTCTCTCTCTCTCTCTCTCTCTCTCTCTCTCTCTCTCTCTCTCTCTCTCTCTCTCTCTCTCTCTCTCTCACACCCTAAAGCTTGTGGCGGCGAAGGCATCTCTAACCCTGGTCCAGTGGCTCTCCGACGTCTCCCTGACGGCGTGGGGATGTTGCCGGATGGGTGACACATAGTCTAGCCCTATGGGATCTTTGCTTGTGATTTTGATGGTGGTAGCTGTACCTATTCGGATCGAGGCAGCTTGGGGCTGGAGGTTCATGACGAGGAGGTGGCTGGTTTTCATTCCTGATGGCGGCGGCTGGGTTTTCGCTCCAGACGACGGCGATTGTGCGGCCCGTGTTGGTTTCGGGAGGATTCGAACTATGGTGCAGATCGTACCTCTCTTCTGGGCTGGGCGCGTGATCAGAGGCGATGGCGTCAGGCGGCGAGGAAGTCGGAAGGCGTTCCCGTCGGGCGGCGATGGCGTCGTGGACCTCGAAGACTCTGCGCTGTGGAGAGATGATGGGTTGGGCTTCACTGTTGGGCCTTGGCTGAATATCCATCTTAGGCTTTCAGGGTTTCTACTTTGGGCTAGGGTGTTTTTGCCCTAGGCCCATCCCTATGTTTTTAGTTTATCTATTTACAATAATTTCCTTGTATTAGGAAGCTAAGCATTTATTGCACTCTATGTACCTCTAGCGCTTCTGGAGTAGTACCGAAGGAGGATCTCGCTATATCTACGTTTTTTACTTGTCTAATGAGTGGGTCTATATGTATGTATCATTGTGGGTACTACCGTTATCTTCTTGTTTGTTTGTATATGACAGCGGAATAGTATGTAACGGCCTATTCTGGCTTGTGACGACTATATATATTGGCACCTCTTTTTTGGGTGGATTAAATTTTTTTTTTTTTAGGGATAATTTGGTAAAATATTTCTGTTTTGGTTAACAAGCTCTATTCTCTTAATAATAGTATAGATATATATATATATATATATATATATATTTTGGTCATTTTAAGAGATCACTTGTGGGACTTGCTTTTTGATCACTTATAGACATTTCGACCGTTCAGTTTTAAGGTCCTTATGAGTAGATTAGTTCTGTAAATTTTTAGTCAAATTGAGGATCGTTAAGGTACTGAACTAGATCAAATCAATGGACGAACCGAATCTATCCAACATGAACTATTCATTTTTAGAAACGTAAATCAAGATTATGAATGACTTAATAATCATCAATTTGGCTGAAAATATGCAGAAGTAATCTACACATTGGAACCTTAAAATTGAACGACTAATGAACTGAAATGTGATCGGAAAGTGGGTCCCACAATGGATACCTTAAAATGACGAAAAAAGAGAGATCTATTACCGGAAGACGCTCTATAGTTAACTATGGTTACTTTATTGATAAAAAAAACAAAAAAAAACTATAGTTACTTCTACAGGACATTTGACATTAATTTTGAAGGTGAAAATTAGGGTGGGCAGCAAATTATATCCAGTTTTTATAACATTGGAATTTTGGCAGGTACTTATTTCCTTCATTTATTGGTGTTTATTAAATTTCTAATAATGTGGGTCGTAATACTAATTTTAGTGGAAACCCTAGTTTTGCTTTTCAAACATAATTTTAATGGTTTCGAATTATGATTTATTTGTCATCGATTAGACACTCTTTTCTTTTGCAGTCACTAGGTACGGAAGAATAGGAAACGTCATAATCAGGTTGGTACTGAACCTTCAAGTTTCCTCAGATTGCCGAGAACGGAATTCTTGTGGGATTTCTATTCGTAGATGGAAACCAATGCCTTCCAGTCAGGTTAAACGGGGTGTATTCCATGCACCGTCAGTGCATGGGTGCTTGCAACATGAATGATTATAATTTTTTTGATATTAAAATATATAAAGGAGTAGATTAAATGAGCGGCTGTTATTTTTTTAGAGATTAAAATAACCGACAGTGCACTTGCACTATTGGTGCATACAATCGTCTCCAGGTTTAGCTTCTAATATAGAAGATATAAAACGAAGGAAATTAACGAGACCGAAACCAAACTGCAAATTTTATTCAAATGATAGTTTGAATTAATAGATTATATTATGAAAATGAATGTCTTAATTGAAATTTATATTTGTTATTCATTCTTAGCAACCCGAGGGCAGTAATGTCAAGTCGTCTAAGGAACTGACCGGCTTCACGGTGAAACTTAGTGGGAGATATGTCAACTGCTTTTCAAGGCATCTCACAGTAATCTGAAAATCGACCTAATGGCTATATTTCTGTTGCCATGCCTTGCTTGATTTTTCTTGATCCCAATACAGGTCTTAAGTTAGGGGCTCTGAGCGGTCGAACCCAACTGGTTGCTGGTATAACAAACTCTTTGAGTTGTAACGTTTGTAGGTTCATGGACCTTTCATTTGCCTTGTCCTTCCTTCTTTCTTTGTAAAAGTTTCAGATTAGTGTTCTACTGAAAAGATGGTATTTATGGCTAAACCAAGTCGCTGCCAAGTACGTACGTACCAGCTAATTGGGGGAATGGTACCATGACGCATTGATGCATGCCACATTTAATTTTACTAGATATACCAAAGGCAAACTAGCTAGCCTTTTCCTGTTCATTTCGCAAGGGACAAACGGAATGAATAGTGCCTACTCGGGAAAAGACCGTTCTGCCCTCCTTTGAGATTTTCCTTGTTTTTTGCTGCGTGCTTTTCTTCACTCACAGAACAGTCAATCTCTTCGATTTGATTGTTTCGTTTCGTGCCTGGGTTGTTCTGTTTTCCAACAATGGGTTTGGTTTGTCTTCGGCTTTAGGATAATCGTGTTTGGGGGGGGTAGGTGATCTGCTACAACTAAACCAGGTGAGGGGTTTTGTGCTATGATCGACATAAGCGTGTCTATTTTTCGTTTAATCTCCTTGAATTTGATTGTTTCATGCTTGGGTTTCTCTTTTCCTGTATTAAGATTGGGAGGTGTTCTGTTTCGAACAATGACCTATTTATGAGATTGATTGGCTACTGTTTAGTTTCTAAATTTATTGTTGAAATTAGATGAGATGATCTACTGTTTTGCTTCAAAGGTATTAGAATTTTGGGCAGCCAATTATAATTATAGGGTTTAGATAGAGAAAGCTGTGATCGGTGTAATGTCTATGGCTTTATGGATTCCTGATAAGCTTGAAATTGACACAATATTTGCTTCTCTAATTGGCGATATAAGTCAAATGGGGTATAGCATAAGGAAAGAATACGTGTGGAACATGGCCTTCATATATGATTTCTTTGGAACTGCTAACAAGAACTTTCTTAGGTTTTCTGAAATTTTGCCACATTACCATGTTTTCTTTTGTTGTCTATACAAAATCGGTTCATAATTATCAATCTAGGCAACAGCTAGGCAATCTTCATCTTAATGGCATTTTGAAATCCCCTTTTGAGAGTTGGGTATATATGCTGCACAAGCATTTCTGTTTTGTACTCTTCTTTATCTCTATGTATTTTGGTGTTATCTTTCATCGTCCCATTAGAAGTTTTGCTGCCATTTTTTAATTTCATAGTTAATTTGAAAAGTAAGAGAAAAAATGGAAAACGAATTTGTTATCTGCTTTCTCTATCATATAATGACATTGTTTGGTTCACAGTAGATTGCATTGTTTTGGTTTGAAAGTTTTTGTGTTATTTAGGGTATACACTTTTTACTGCAGGTTTTAAATATAGAATGCAGGAAGTTGTTTTTATTTGGTTTTCATAATGATCAGCCGTTCTTCGTTGTTGTTATTTTATTTATGTTTTATGGATTCTTGATATCTGAACTACAATCAATATAGATGGGTCCTGTTATGCCTTTTTATGTTTTGGTCATGCTTATGAGAATTGGTCTAATATGTGGGATTTGGTTAATTTCAGTGGGTGTTTTATTTTTTTTTTGGGGTTTTGTTTGATCGCATATGATTATGTGAAAGTTGTTCTTAGTTTCTTTTAGTGTTGTTCATGTTTTTAGTTGGTGGCTTAGCATCTACTTATTAGTAGTTTTATACTATATATGCTAACCATGGAAAATTGGAACTAATAGCACACAAAAAGCAGATTCTTCTAAGTTATAGAGTCAGAGTTCAGTTGATTGAGCTTTGAGTTAAGAAGAAAGAGGTCTAGGTTTTGGAGTGTATTGCAGTGTCTAAATTTGTAAAATCTTTCACTGCTAGCTGCAGGTAAATTTAGCTTCATTTAGATACTTTTGTTCGGTTTTTTGATCATTTTATTTTTGTTCTCTCATGGTATTTGTTTTACATGAAGAATCTGAGGGGGTATGGTTTTTTTTTGTTCAAAAGGCTAAATATTTTGATAATTTTGAGTCACATTTTGTAAATTGACTTTGGTCAGTTTAAATAAGTTCAATTCAATTGCTGTTTTGTGATTTCATCAAGAACATGGTATTGAATTTGGTTGTTGATATGTGTTATGTCTATATCTTTGTTGTAGTTACAAATTATAGAAGCAATTTTTTTTTTTTTTGGCTGAAGCTATTCTTATATTTCCTATGTCATTGTTCTAAATTGATATTTGTGGCGAAAGCTTAAATGGTTGTCAGAGCGTTGAAAAAGTGTGTTTCCTTCTATTTTGAAACATTGTTTTGATATTTATGAACATTGTTATTTTTTTTTTTTTTACTTTTGTTTCTTTACTGGCTTTTGTTTGTGGTTAGATTCAGTTTATGTTCAAGTTAGATTTTATGCAAAACTGTGTACACGTTATTAGAAGTTATTTCACTGTTGGATTCATCTTCAGATATTGTTTGGGATTATTGCAGTGTTTATTTTGGTGTAGATTTGGTGTTTATTTCAGGTTCAGTGTCTACTCACTTTAGCAAAAACCTGTCAACATTCATAACAGCAGTAGCAATAGAGATTGCTATTCGCTTTTTCTTGCATTAGTAAAGACTTAGATAACTAGATGATCTGCATAACCTAAGTATATTGAAAACAGATTTTGCGTTTATTTCTTTGTTCAAGTCTATCGGCTTGACTAATTGAATTTGAATTTGTTCCATGTTTCTTTTCAATTTCTTGCTTTTGATTTCTAACTTTGTAGTTGGTTCATTCTTTCGTCTTTGTCATCTTTTTTAATTTGAATTTTCTGATTCATAATGCTTACACTTTAGAACAATGATACTTGCTTAGCAATTGAGTCATGAAAATGATATCAGTTCTTTGCAATTAAGTAATGGTTTATATATATGCTACCTGCAACCTTATTTGATTTTCATTTTTTTTCTTCTTTTTGTTCAGATTTCAGTATTCTACAAGAAGTAACTACTTTATAAGAAGGCATTAGTTTGTTGCATACAGAGTTCTTTCAAAAGGTTTTTCCTGCTTTAAGATCTTAAGAACTGAGTGAATTATATAATCTTTTCTTATGTAGTTTGAGGAATCACATAAGATTTCCATTTTAATTGTGAGGTTTATGATCATATTCTGGACTTTGCCTTTTGAGTGATACAGATTTTGGATTTTGATCTTTTTAGTATTTTGTTTGTCCTGCACTTTGCAATTTTGATGATTGATTGAAAAAATTAGAAGATAAGAGTTTTCGCTGTCTGGTAGTTCAGTTTTGCAATGCAGTTCAGTTTCTTTCTGTTTGGTCAGTTCCAATATATAGTGTGCATAGGTGAGCGCTAGAAACACAGTATTGGAAATTAAAAAAAACTTATGGATTTGGAAAGAAACATGTCATTAACTTTCATTAAACAAAATAATCTCATGCAATTGTTTGTAAATGTTTAGAGATAT
This sequence comes from Rosa chinensis, assembly GCF_002994745.2. Lineage (NCBI taxonomy): Eukaryota > Viridiplantae > Streptophyta > Magnoliopsida > Rosales > Rosaceae > Rosa > Rosa chinensis. The sequence goes on along the minus strand of NC_037094.1, from coordinate 56,630,392 downwards.
TGTGCACTTTTGTTCAAGTCTACAAATGGTTACCTAACAATGTGATTGCTAAATGATAATATCTTGGTTGTGTTGTTTGGCAGCTTAATGATTAATTTTCAAATTTGTGTTTCTCAGACTGTATGCAAAGAAGTGTGTATTATTCTTCTGCCGCTGTTCCTGTGTACATTGTTTGGGATTATCTCACTGTCTTATTGCTATTCAGGTATGTGCTTGACACAGAACTGATATATTCATATTGATGTTCATTGTTGGTATTAGTGTAAATTAGTCATTAATATATTGATAATATGTTCGGAGATGCTATTTGGTTCAGTTTTTTTACATTTTGATTCAAAGTGATGTAAAATTTGTACTCAGATTTATGCTGTGTTTATATAATGTATCACTTTCACTTTGAATTTGATGATTTTTGGATCATCTCATGATTGATTGTAAATATGTTAAGTATGATTCGAATTGGATATAAACTTCTATTCTATTTCATCAGTGATGTATTTATAGTTTCTCTGTTTAAAGTGTTATCATATGGTGTAAATAATATATATATATATATATATATATAATATATATATATAAGAGAGAGAGAGAGAGTCTCAATACAACTGTTCTCATTTTCTGTTTTGGTAGAAGTCAAATGAAATCATAGTGTTGAGTGGTGAAACCATATTATCCTTGCTATCTGTGTCAAGACTAAATTAACAAGATCATTGCATTTTTAAGGTTGTTGCATAGTTCCGCAAGATCAAGCAACAGTTTTCGTCCAAATAAATCTGCATGCCGGCCTCCAAGGTTGCTTGAACTTCCTTGCGAACTTCTTCAATTCCTTCTGCAATTTCTGCTTCTGCCAGCCTCCTAGATTGGATCTTTACTTCAATTTCCAAAACATTTTTCTAAGCTGTATTCACACTTTCTTTTCTACTCTTTCATTTTCAGTTTCATGTCAATTGTATTCAGTTTCAGTTTCTTTAATCCCACACACAACTTCTTATATATCCAATCACTTACTTCCCTAAACAATTCACTAACAATCCTAACTCCCGCAGCAAAGTGCGGGCAACTATTGCTTGTACGAAAGCTAAACTACACTTTTCCTGTTCATTTCGCATACGACAAAAGGAATGAATAGTGTCTCCTCCGGAAAAGACCATTCTGCCCTCCGTTGAGACAAATTCTAAATATATGAAAGCAACAGTGTATAGAGAGTCGTCGAACGCAGATATTGATCTTGATTGTTTGACAATTTCAACTGCATCCGTGAAGCTGCCAGATACTGAGGTTGGGTTGGCACGAAAGTTGGCCTGATAACAAGTACAAAAGGTTTGGTTTACAGAGTTTGTGTGCTAGATTTGATTTAAAATTTGGGGTTTTGAATTATGGATTTGATGTGGGATTTCCAATTTTGATCGTAGACCGCTGGGGTAGGAAAAAGAAGAGGAAATATTGAAGATTTCGGTCGACTTTCGGAGGACGGTTTGGGTTGAGGAAGGTTTTAATAGAAGAAGAGGTATGTGTTTGATTTGGGTTTTTTTTCTTCAGTTGTTTCGGATTGTGGTTTTGAGTGAGTTTTTTGTGTTTGAAATTTGTGTATTTGTATATTAACATGTGAATGGTGGTGATTTGGGTTATGACACACATTGAAAGAAAGAGAGGTTTTATTTCTAGACGTGATATTGAATGTCATTTTGGCCATCGTAAGCTGGAGAGCTTTATTTGATCCCTTATTTCCCCAAATTAATTCGATGAGTTTTCTCCTGTCTTTATGTTTCTCTTTCAACGCATTCACAAAGAAAGGAAAAAAAAAGGGATTAAATTTCAGAGCCAATTTGGACTTCGGAGCCTGGAATCATCTGGTTTGATCTGTTTTGGGTGTTTGGGGGTTTAATTTTGAGTGCTTGACAGCATAAAGATCACTGGGAGAGTTAGCACTGAATTTCTTAACTTCTCTGTTGTGTGCAATGTTGGGAGCATATTTTCATTATTTGTTGACTGATTTTGTTCCTCCCATGTATTTTTTTTTTTTATTCCGTTCAATCTTCAGTACCTACATGATAGCACAATGGAATTTGCTATATAAAGATCTAGGTTGTGGTCTTTTGGTAGTTAGAAAAGGCTCAGTTAAATTGTGATTTTGTTTTTGTCGTACTCATGTAGATTTTCCATTTGCATACCTGGCTCACACTTAAGTTCACAAATATCCTTCCATTTTTGTTTGTAGGTGATGGTGTGACAGATTAAAAGCCTAATCCTTCAATATATTTGATAGCTGCAAAGGTAAATGATCTACATTCTTATTTCCTCCATATGTATTTATATCTCAAGTATCTTGATTGTATTGTCTCTCTCTGTATAAAGTGTCACTGATCAAATTTCAGAAAATAAAGACGGTAAAACTTTCTTGACCTTATTGCATATCCGTGGAGAATTAGGTGAATGCCATGTCTCAGCCAACGTTTAGGGTATTCTAAAATTAAGAATTTGGTGAGAGCCAATGAACCCAGCTCCTCCAGTAACCAAAATTCTCATGTTTGCCTTAAAGAATTTGGCATTTCTTACAGGAGAGGGGCTCGGAGGCCGTTTTGTACAAGTACGTTCTCCATTAGTAGCCATTTGATGAACTCCTCAACTTCAAGAAAAATCCCCAAATTTCCTAAGCTGTTTTCAAATTAGTGCAATTGCAGTATGAGATAAAGGAGAGAGGTTTATATACAAAATGCAATGGGGTCAGACCCCTTCTTTTCTCTTAGTCTGGATTAAGAACGTAGATTAGTGCAGTGTTTGGATTGTTTTCTTTTGTTTCCAAATTTAATTAAGATTTCTCTTCCTTTTAGTCAAGTTATTTATAGTTTGAAATAAGGATTTATTCTCCTAATTTGTAAGGGATGAGTTTAGTATTTCCCTTCTAACTTAGCTGTTACCTTCTTTGTAGTTTATGAGTTAATGCTTATACCCCTTAGTTTGTATTCTTCATTCAAAGCCTTGATAGTTTGCCAGTAGGTATCGAAATCTGAATTATTGCTGCTATCATCATGTGGTACTGAAAAGGAATAAAATCTTCCTCCACCAAAAGCGATGACGGTAGCAATCAATTGATATCTATTTATCCCAACAGGCTTTATTGTTGACAAGCAAAGCTTTAGTAACATGTTTAATTCAGATAATTAAAAGCAATTCAAATAGTTGTTCATGATCAGTTCATGTTGAGTTTTGATACATATGATGATCAATTAAAGCTGTTAGTATAAACGATTAAATCAGTTACAATTGTGTGTATTAAATGAATGTATTTCTAGGTATTTAAATTTATTCGTGTTCAAAAGTTCATTTAGCTAGAGAGGTGAAAGCGAATATAAATTTTGAAGATTGTATGCATGCTTGAAATGGCATGAAAGATTGTATCAAGAAGCAAATGGCAAAGTAACAGAAACAGATAAAGGGCTTTTTGCATCAGCTTTTCCATGTAAATTAAAGGGCCAGTATTGGTCAACAAGGTTAAAGGATGTGTGACATGTTTATGATTTTAGTGTTTACATTTTAAAACTGTTCACAATCATGGAAGCATTGTTGCAATGGGTCAGATTCAATGTTATTTTGGGTAATAACCAGTGTTCTAATTAGTCAATGTTCTTTCTATGTTTGTCATAATGTTCAGTGCAAAGACTAAGTTAGTTAAAACCATTAAACAAACTTATGTCTTGGAGCTGCAATCCATGAGCCGTCTCTACATGGTCTTAGTTTCGGTTCTGAGCAGATAACTGTTTTGTTATGTAGTGGAGATATGATTGGTAAGGATGAAAGGTATAGATTAGTCTAGGTCATATGTGTTATTAAATCAAAATCACTGTGTTCCAATTTGAAGTTCTTTTCCAGTGAGTATAATTGCTTGACCTTTAGTTTGAAGTCAAGGCAATAATGATACTGATAAGTTAGATATTGACAAGGATTCTTATGGCTTTAGTTTAATCCTAGATCAATTGTACATCTTATATGATACAAATAAAAATTAGGTTACCTAAGTTGATGCTTTTTCTCTTTCAGCTGTCTCTTTCTCTCTCTCTCTCTCTCTCTCTCTCTCTCTCTCTCTCTCTCTCCCTTCAAACTTTTAATTCCACTTGCTTTTGGTTTGCTGTTTGTTGGTGATTTCAGGCTACAAAAAGGTTTTCGGAGCAGCTTGAGGCTCTGGAAAGATCTGCAGAGGCAATATCTTTTGGTGGAATGAACCACACTTTCCTATTGTGTTCTGATACATGTTAGCACGCATATATATTGATTGGTTAGTCATCATTGTCTACATTTTCAAGTCCACCTCATTGCAGCATGCTCTATGAATTTCTGCATAATATCCGTAGCATGAAACTCTGGAAGTGTGATACACTTTTCACATATATTTACAATATCCATATGTGGTTAGTTTATACGGTTGTTGTTTTGAAGGAAATCAAATACTGTTTCTTTGTTTGAGTTTTTCCTACTTTTTCAATTGAGTTGATAAATTGTAAACTATGAGCCCTGATTTCTAGATCCTAAACCCTTGAAAATATTAATGTCAGTATCAGAAATTGTTTTCTGAGATCAAGTATATTCAGATTGGTCTTTCTATCGTTGTCCAATATTGTGCTATTTGTGGTTGAGATTATTCATGCATCAGATATGTTGCATGGTCTGTTTGATTTTGCATTCAATCTTATGAGACCTCTCCCTCTTCTTCCTTTTTTTTTTTTTTAATAATTTTTTATATTCAATTTGTTCTGATTCATTCTTCTTCCAGATTTGTAGGTGAGCAACAAATTAATTGCAATCACAACAGTGAAGTGGTCTGCAAGTGAATTATTTTCCACTGCTTATATAAAATGTTATGAAATTGGTAACAAAAATTCATGAGTACTATATTTTACCAAATTTCATAACATTTAAGGATATATGATAATGCTTATATTTCAAAATACCGTTAGGACCATTCTATTTTGTACATCTACTGATCAATGTACATAAAAGCTTTTTTCCTATTCTTCTTTGTTTTTCTAGCTCATTCGGTTTTATTGCAATAATACACCAATTATTATCACAGCTAAAAGACCCGCAGCATCGCGCGGGCCTTTGTAACTAGTTAACTCTATACTCAAACAAAATAAAGACAAACGAAATGAGTATTCTACCGCTGCATGTTGGGAGTTTAACTGAATTGCCATCAACACACGTTAAAGAGACGGTCTCCTTACACGTAAAATTCAGCAACCTCCGCCATCCCAATTCCCAGTCTCCCAGAGCTTCTGCTCTAAACACCAAATGCTTATTAATACTTGAACTCAGCAGGTAAATCCTGATAGTCGGCACAGAAGAGAGAGAGAGAGGATTGGCACAAAAGCTTTACTGCAGACACAGAGAGAGATCGGTAATTGGTGGTTTAAAGTAATGGTTGAGTTTTGTTGGTTTGAATTTTGAACTATAAAAGGAGGAATTGGTCTGGGTTTGTCTTGGACGATACCCAATTCGTCCTTTCTGTGGGTTTATCATCTTTGATTTTGTTTTCTGGTTTCATTCGTTTTGAACTGATTGGGGTTTTGATTTTTAATAGGATGGTTGTTGAGTTGATGTAGTGTTGAAAGGATGTTTTGTTTTCTTCGGTCTTCTTTCACCAAACCTAGTTAACCAACAATTCTCTTGCTCCATTGTGCCCAAAGTTTAACACATTCAAGTCTCATTCTCTTTTCTCGACAATTCCCGGGCACATTGCTTGAGATCTACTTACATGAATAAAATTTCTGAATTTGATCATAAAAAATTAAGTTTAAATTTGGTGGTTTGTATTTAAACCAAATTAATTTGATGGTCTGTCACGTTGCATATCAATGAGTTTCCTTCTTTTTCTTCACTGATCACTACTAAAATCTTCGCAGATGATGAATGCTAGGCAGCCGTCGAAGCGATGATGAATGTGAGGAGAGCTTCTCTTTCTTATTCAAAAGGAATGCAAATTGCTTGATACTATTTCCTTTTTTATTTGTGCTTTTTGTAATTCTTTTTGGGTTGTTGTAAATTCAGAGATGGATATGATGAAAGAGATTGTCAAAATTGTTGTTTGGTGAAGACATGTCAGTTTTTTGTGGTATGTTCATTTCTCCAGAATCTTGAAATTTCAAGTTCAGTTTAATCTATTGTGAATCCATTTTGTTTGTTCGTTTTTTGTATTGATTTTTTATTTCTGTTAATTCAAATTTTGCCCAATATTAATGGTAGTTGTATGCAACCAATTCGAAATAAGGTATTGTAATGGGACATCATCTGAATTATGCTAGATCTTCCAGGGCTTTTTATTCAATCGCATACTCTCCCTCTGCTTTTAATGTTGTTATCCCATGAGGTCCTCTGACATCATAAATTCACAAACAAATCAGCAAGTCCACCTCAATTATAGTACACAAACAAAGTTAAAGAGGGTACAAGTTTGATCCATTTATTGCTACGACTACATCATTTGGGCGTTTTCATGAAAGCTATTGGATGTAGTTTTCCAAACATAGTGCAATTTTGTTGGTTTTTACAGATATGTATTACAAATTCTGAATTGAATGGTTTATTGTTCTTTTAGAACTACTGAATTTTGTTTTGTATAGCCATATGAATCATCTTAATTTGGCAAGAGCCATAAGATGAGTAGAAATTGATAGATCCCAGTCAAATTTCTAACAGATGAACAGAAAATTTATGCAGAAAGACATCTGCATTTTCTTTTGTATTTAGTATTAATGTGTGTCATTGTATATGTATCATTGATATGCATGGATGTCGGATCCTGTGTTATCCGTTTCTTTTATATTGTCTATGGTATATGCTTGGTATATTCTATGTTCTGTTCAGGAATATCTATAAGAATATGTTCTTTTATTCCAAATGCTAATCATGAATCATATCTGCAAATGCTGGTTATGACTAACAAAGGTAAGTGCATGCTGTAAATGCTATCGAAGATTTTCAAGCAGTATCCAAAATGAAACCATGGATTAGGCTTCATCAAAGAATTTTTTCCATGCCATTTGAGGAAAAGAACCAAATTGTTTCAATGCATAACTGAAAGTACTCATCATTTTATGCTTTACAGATAAACCCACAATCCCCAATTGGTTGAAATTAATGCACATTCTCTATTCAGCAAATGGTTCTCCGAAAGTGGCAAGTTGAATGTGTCTGCTTTTTGTAAAGTAAAGTTGGATTTGGAACATGCAGTTGTACCATTAATCTAAGGTTGCAAAGCTTTCCAAAAAATTCAAGAGAGGTAGAGGAGGAAACCAATCTGGTATTTATTTTGATTGGTGAGATATAATGTTACTGTGATTTTTGATTTTATGCTCATTTTTCTTCCACCTGGCTTGATTATAAATGTATGGCAATGCTGCAGATGAAGTTGAAAGCCTTGCTGCTGCTACAAAATCTGCTTTATCAGGTTCTGAACCTTCAGATTCTATTCAGGTACCAGGCTCTCTCTACCTTCTTTTGCAGGCTATTTTCTAAGCTTCTTGATCAGATGTAAAACAAACGTCTATATTAACATTTTGGATTCAGGTCACACCAGCTTCTTTTCTAAAATGGCACCTTCAAATTAACATGCCAGATGGTGAATGCGCTACTAACTCAGCTGGAGAAGTCAAAATCAGCACCAAATGTGATAATTTTGACAACATCCAAGATAACTGCTGCTATTGGTAAGGCTGCAGTCACTTTCTTACAATGTGAATATTAATTTATACCCTTGCATGCTAACTTAAAAACCTCCTTGAATTTGGTTTCCATTTATCTTTACTAGGAGCGGTAATTTGTTGTTGGGAAAGAATTGATGCACTTCTTTTTCCCTCCCTGTATAGATTAGTTTAGTCTATTTTTAGCATCGCTCATCAGTCTGCAGTCCACTATGGTTCTAAGTAGTAACAGATATGCATGATTTGTTAACAAGGAGTTGATGCGTGAAATTCGTCTAGACCCTTCATTCCAGTTTCCAATTTATATGCTGGAATCAAAGTTTTCAGCCTATTTTTATCCTCATTTAGATTGTTGTTGGTGTTGTATCTGTTTGTTCCCTATGTTTGCTGGAACAATGTCATCCTCTCTGCTCCTTCCCCATTAATTATACTTCATAGCTATTTGAAAGGAAACAAACAGAAACACTATGATCTGGTCTAAGCATATGAATCGTGAAGGTCTTTGTAATCATGAGATGTTTGCTGCTATATCAGTCTCATAAACAAATTTCCATATTATATTTTTTGATGAACGTAGCTCAGTTAAAGTACTTTGTGGCTGGAAATACATCAAGCAGACACATCATATAATGAATAATTACAGTAGCCTTAAAATGCCTGCTATTTCTGGACCCTTCTTCTTTCAGCTTTTAGTGACCACATTTAAATCATCCCCCTGCTAAGCATTTACGGAAAATACAGAATACCAATTATCATAGCGTTGTTTTCATGAGTCCATTGCCACAGCCACATAACCCCAATCTCAAAAAATTACATAGATGTTACAGCCTTGCTTTCAACAGATTGAATTCAATTTCAGTTTTAGTACACCCTGCGTTCTCTGTCTTTCTTCACCATAACTTGCTCATCCTCTTTTTTAGTTTCACTTATGTTCATGAACACCTTTGTGTTTTGATTAGGAAAAATCTAGACTGCAACTGAATGAGTTTTGATTAACTACAGTGGCGAGAATCCTTAATTTGATTCATAACCTGCTGGTAAAAATACATGAATTAGGTTATAACCTGTTGATTCATTACCTAGTCTCATTTTCCTCTACTTATTATATGTTGCTATTCTTGATTCAAATATATCAGTGGCGGCCCATCACATCTAAGGACAAACGAACTGCTGACCAACACAGCCGTCAACAGTAGATGAAGCAGCTAATGACACATCTGAAGACCTCATGTAGAATAATTGGTCCAGACTAAAAATGTAGGCTATTTGGCATGGTGGTAACCACTTTTGTAATCTGTATATAACATAGAGCTGCAGTTAGAATACGAATTTTTTGAGAAATGTAACTGCACAAGCTTGGTTAAAATACCAGCTTCTACTCGAGAATATCCAATTTTGAACTAAGTAAGTATAAAAGTCTGGTTAGAACACCAGCTTTTGTAATATGTATATCTTTCTAAGCTTATGGTTATCACTACATTACATATGAAATTCAGTAAAAGAAACAAACCCGCAGCATCATGCGGGCAAACTAACTAGTATATATTAAATGCAACAGACAGTAAAGTGTAGACATTGTATTAGCCAAATTTTGTTGAGGGAAAATAGTTAGAGCAGGAGTTCCTAACATGTCTGCCCCTCATTGCTAGTCATGATTTGAAGACATTACTCACGTTCCCCTTTGGTATTTGAAAGTATGGCATTGAAGACATTACTCACATTCTTCATAATCTTCATTTTGAGGGGATTTCTTTTGCTAATTGCAGGGGTTCCTTACCAACTTGACAGGTTGCTTCTAACCAGCCAAGGTTGTCGCCTTGTCGGCCTTCTTTGCTTCAAAAATAGTCTCCAACTCTGATGATGCTTTGAGAGATGTAGCTAATTGAGTAAAATATGGAAGGTTAGGATATGAGTGGAGGCAGATTAGAAGATGCTAGGAAATTGAAGTGTGTAGAACCACGGAACATAGACAAGAATTTAGTGGACAATCTGATAAGATGATCAGGAGACATATATATACACTTGGTGAAAAGCATTATGGAGTTAAAATAGAAGAAATCAGTGCTTCAGATGCAGAAGGATGGCAGCTAAAAGATAAACATCTGTATTACCACCAGCACTCTGCTGCTTAAGTTAGTATCCACTGCTTGCCAAGCTGAGAAATTATGTTACTTTGCACTAGTATGTTGAGCAGTTGAAGTCATTGAATTCTTGGGTTCCTAATTTTGTGGAAAGTTCTTTTAAGGTACTGAACTAGGAACTAAATGTGTGCTCTCCTTTATTAGTGCGCCATTGTTTTATCAACTTATCATAGATTTGATAAAATTCTTAATCTTTTAAATTTTAACTTCATGTTTTGTTTTTGTTTTTTAAATCAATCTCTTCAGTTTTTCCCCCCTACAGTTACCATCGTAGTCCATGCATTACTGGCACTCTTTCCGTTTTCTTTCTAAAATTTTAGATATTGTCTCATCTTTCGCAAACGTATAGATTTTCGAACTAATTCACCTTATTTGCCAACTGAAACTTAGTAATACACTTTGTTTTTAATGGAACCTTGGAAATTGCATATGGTAGAGTTACAACTCTGTGATTGAGATTGTATTGATGCATTTACTTCTACCGATTAAGAACCTTCAGATGTTGAGCTATACCAATTATATGGTTTGGATGGACATTGCTATAGATGTAATTGATTGATATTTATCTGTCCTTTTGCCATCCTTGATTAGATATCCTTTTCAGAGCTCAAGGTTGCATTTCATAAGAACCTCAAGAAATTGGTAATCAAGTGTTTTCCCAGTTCATCTGAAGCATTGAACATGCTATCCTGATAGCTCCCCAAACACTCCCATTGTCCATGCTGACACAGTAATCGTCTGATCCAGGGCTGTCACAACTCAAACATAAATGTATGTTATAAGTTATAACCCATCACTTTCATCTCTTCCATTTCTCTCTAGATAGCTTTGTTATCGAGATGATTGCATTAAAGCCTTAAATGTCAAATTCTTCATTCCATGGTAAGAATCTTATGAGTATCAGAATTGTCAGGGCAAGTCGTTAAAAAAAAAAAAAAAAAATTCTTATTTCAATTCCTGCTCTTCAATACACACCTCGATCTTGAGGGCGAGATCTTTTGTAATAACAAAACTGTCTGGAAATATCATTGCTTGTTTGAAAATACGGGTTCCATAAAACTTGACTAAGCGCAAGACCCTTTGTATATGGAAATTGATTACTAAGGGAGTATCTTCGATAAAATAGAACTTTTCGGTGTTTCTTGCTTAGACACTAGCCAATATGCTGTGGACCGTTGCTTTGTGTTGCTGGTCATTTGGAAACATATCCTTATTCTACCTTTCAATGCTCTGACAGGGAAGAAGACCATTTTCTCCTTTGTTACTTATGTCATAATTTTAGCATTTAAATGGATTCCTCTGTGCTCTATGACGTGTTGTGCAGGTAGCTGATGAATTCTACAGCATCTTGCATAAACATTACATACAAGTACTAGTATGCTACCCGAAACATGTTCCTTAAAATACTTTTTTTTTTGCCTTTCCAGTTGTATTGGTAATATTGAAGTTGTTGAATTTAGTCAATAGCTGTGAAGAAGCATTTTTGGATGTCACATACTTGGAAAAGGGAGATCTGGACATGTTAATCTCAACAGTAAGGCAAGAGAATTTTTAGACTACCGCATGAACCTCTGGTGCTGACATAGCCAGAAACATGATCATGGCTTGCCTTGTGACTAGATGTACTAAACCGGTAGTCAATGCTACATTCCTCCTGAAAATGTAATTGTGGTTTCCTCCTATCAAGTTTGAAATCATCACAGAATCATTTGCTGAGATATTTGTAAACTTGGTCTATTTCTTGCAACACCCTTTTTTTTTTTTCTTTTGTCTTTTTTTTTGATGGGGTGCAACACCCTTCTTTTACCAAACTTTCTATTGGTTCTGAAGTTCATGAACCTACCTTTAAAAAAAAAAAAAAAAAAAATCGTAGAACAATAATTTGTAATTCGATTGATCAACATTTGTAGAAGTTGTATTGCTGTTTCACATTTCTTCTTGGCTTATTCAGGATTCTCTTCCAATAATTCAGGTTTGACAAGGAGCATACCTTCTTGGCAAAGACCTCTGAGATAAACTGACAACTGCCTGTTCTTTTAATAGATAACCTTCTCTTTAAAGTTCAATCGTATATGTTTCATATAGTCATTTACAAGAGTAGTCCTTTTCGCATCGGATTCTCCATATCAGTTCTGCTTTTCCATGAATATTTGAGTTTGTTGAAGGAATATCGATTTAGTGTGCCTTATCAAACTAGGAGTAGCAATAGGAGAGAAGGTTCTAGATTTCCCAATCCTACACGGATTGGTATTCCTTGTAACATTAGAACTAGCACTTTGTAATCCCTATATATAGGGCTCCTATTCTCAATAATAAGAACACATCTCTCTCATCAATCTCTCTCAAATACATTATACTTAAACACGTTATCAGCACGACTCTAACCACAAAACAGAAAACCAAAACTCATTCACAAAGCAGCCCCTAGCCCGAGCTAGCCGAGCCTTCGCTGCAGCCCGAGCACCCGTGTGCTTGCAACCTTGCACAGCAGCCCCTGCTGCCCCCCTTCCTGCAGCCCTGCGTTCCAGCCTGCTGCCACCGAAGCATCCCTGCTGCGCAAACAAGCCAACGCACACCCACTGCATCTTTTTCCCGTTCCTGTGCACATCCGTCTTCTTGCAAGCCTCGAAACGTCTAGTTCAGAAGCTCAGATCGAAAAACTTTCTTCATCAAAGTTGTTCGTCTCTGTCTCTTCCATCTAACCTCCGAATTTCAGCCTTATCGGAGTCATATTGAGATCTGTACACCAATCGAGGTACAAGCTGTTCAGAACAGAATCTGCTCCGAATTTTCACCAAGTAAGTATTCAAAAGAGTAAGTTTTGAAGTTCCTATAATTCGAAATTTAAATATTTCTTCTTTTCTCGGGGACTTGAAAACCTCCCTTCTTCTACATCCCACCTTTCTTATAACGTGGGTTCGATCTTTGAGAAAAGCGGAATCGTGGGGATTCACGCAATTAACGAACTAAGAGCGTTCGTAAGACTTCGGACTTAGAGCGTCCGTAAGCATCGATTAACGACCATATAAACATCATTGTTTCGGTCTAATCCAATTATTCTTGGAAATCGATTTCTTGGTAGCATAGCTCGGAAATCTTATTTAGTTTTCGTGGAAGCATTGACTCCGAAACTAACTTGTTTTGTTTCATCTTTCAGGATGTCAAACACAAACAAACTCGATTTTGTTCCATTGGATTATGCAGGCAAAAGGTACTTAATTTGGGTCACTGATGTCGAGATCCACCTCATTGCCCGTGATTTATTGCATACAATCCAAGAGCTTTGTCCTATAGAAACAGCTCCAGACCCTCAAACTGAGAAAGATATTTCCAAGGCACTTGCCTTCATGAAACGTCACATGGATAGTGACCTACAGTTTGAGTTCATAAATGAGGATAGCGCCATAAAGCTTTGGCATGCGCTTCACGAACGATATGGCAATGTTCGTGACTCCATACTTCCGAATACAGAAGCAGAATGGAAACATCTTCGCTTTTCTGAATTTGACACTGTCATGCAATTTTATTCGGAAGCTCTCAGCATCAGAGCAATGATGCGTCTCTGTGGAAAAACAATCACAGAAGACCAATTGATTGAGAAAACCCTCAATACCTTCCCCGTCTATGCTATGAGGTCCTCTGACTTATTCCGGACTCATGTAAATGCAAGGCGGATCACAAGTTTTCAACAGCTTATTGAAGCTATGGTCACTACTGAAAGACATGGCAATGAACTTGTGAAAAGAATATTTGATAGGCTTCAAGATAGCTATCAAGAGCATCGTCCTATGGCTAGAGAAAGTCGCCTTCGACGTCATGATCCATACGATCGAAATGCTCAAGAAGGTAATCGCTCAAGGCGACAATCCCACGACCGTAGGAGGCGTGATTTTGAGGGAAATAGGGTTGGAAACCATGGAGCCAACGTTGGCCATGGGCACCACTTTCCAACGCCACCAGTCCTAGGGACTATGCATATTGCGCCAATGCGCCTCAATCAAGGGAGAATCCTCTTTATGGTGTCTATTTCTGATATGGAACGTCTGATCAATGGACCTGAATTTGCAATGTACCTACGAAGGTAGTCGCATCATGGTGATCAAGACTTCGAGTTCACAAAGACTTTAAATCTGGCGATGAAGACAAAATACCGCAGATTTTTATTTATAGTCTTTTATTTTTCCAAGAATTATGTCATGGAAATTATGCCTTATATCAATAAAATGACTTATTGTATTAACTCTTTCCCTCTAGGCGTACTCAAGAGTACTTGTGATGTCTAGGCAAGGTTTGATATGAGAGAACGGTTTTAAAAGTGAGCAACGCTCCACCAAAATCTCGCCTTACCTTACCTGGTCACAACTAAATTGAAATTGCCGAACGGATAGAGTGACTACGATTTGTCTACGATTTGATTTTTATATTGGATTAGATTATGGTCACGAAACTTTGGTGTCATCATTGGATATTATTAATAAAGTATCGATTTATTTTATCTCATGTCGTAGACATGTTTTTCGAACTTTATTATTTTAAAGATATAAGAGCCAATGGTTTTCATGCGGAAACGCATTGTGAGAATGGACAAGAGTTCCTTTGCATCACCTCTAATGACTACGGAAATAAACGAGTATTAGAGAAACTTATGTGTCGCTCTAGTGGGTTGTATGCAACCACTATTCGAGTAATTGAATCCAACCATGTCATGAGAGATGATTTATGGGATTCCGACACGTATAGGCTTTGGCACGACCATTTGGGACACCCAGGTCGTGACATGATGATCCGTATATTAAAGACTTCACACGGACATCCCTTTTTCAGAACGAAAGGAAGTAAAACTCGAAATTTGGATCAAGGAGGAGCACCTGCGCCTCACGGCGCCTTCCCCCCTCAAGTCCGGCCATCCCCGGTCGGCGCCGCCATCCCCCTGCGGCCCAAGGGTGGCTTTGACGCCACCCCTGCTCCCTTGACTCCCATTTTTACTTCTAAGGTCCATTGTGACTTCATGGCTCAACCAAAATCCTCATTGGTTGTTTCCAAAGCCCATCATTCGTTCTGCAAAGCCTGCTCTTTAGCAAAGTTAGGATCGAGACCATCCTATGCAAAGGACACCAAAGAAAATATACCATTCTTGCAAAGAATCCAAGGTGATATTTGTGGACCCATTCAACCACCATGCGGACCATTTAGATATTTTATGGTGTTGGTTGATGCATCGACACGCTGGTCACATGTCATGCTATTGTCCACAAGGAACGCTGCATTTGCTAAACTCCTAGCACAAATAATTAAGTTACGGGCTCACCACCCTGATCATCCCATTAAGTCTATAAGATTAGACAATGCTGGGGAGTTTACATCAAAGACTTTTGATGATTATTGCATGTCCATTGGGATTGATGTTGAACATCCTGTTCCTCATGTTCATACCCAAAATGGTCTCGCAGAAGCCACCATTAAACGACTACAAATGGTAGCTCGAGCATTGGTGATGCGCACCAATCTCCCTATTTCTGCTTGGGGCTATGCAATATTGCATGCAGCTGTGCTTATTCGTCTGAGGCCCACTGCCACTCAACCCTTCTCTGCGTCCCAGATGGTTACTGGGTATGAGCCTGATGTCTCACACTTACGCATATTTGGGTGTGCAGTCTATGTGCCTATTGCGCCGCCACAGCGCACCAAAATGGGTCCTCAAAGACGATTAGGCCTTTATGTTGAATATGATTCTCCAACGATTATCCGCTACATAGAACCCTTGACAGGCGATCTCTTTACCGCTAGATTTGCGGATTGTCACTTCGATGAGACAGTCTTCCCGTCGTTAGGGGGAGATAAGAACATCAATGTTCAACAGGAACGACAGGAATTGTCGTGGTCTGTCCCCACTCTGTCTCATCTTGATCCCCGAACCGCACAGTCAGAAATTGAAGTGCGGAGAATTCTCGATCTTCAGAACGTAGCAGATTCGATGCCTGATGCGTTTTCTGATATCGCTAAAGTGACGAGATCACACATACCTGCTGCAAACGTGCCTGCAAGGATTGATGTCCCTAAAAGTAGAGGACATGACGCCAACTCAAGAATGCATGAGCATGGCGCCAACATCCCATCTCTCAATGATGGTGACGTTGTGGCTAGGCCCACGGCTCCCGCCAAGAAGCGCGGGAGGCCCATAGGTTCGATGGATTCTCGCCCAAGAAAGAAAGCGAGTTCGGCACAAAATAATCCATTAATCATCGATGTAAATAATCCATCTCATGAGAATATTCCGGATTATGGTTATGTCCAAGAGACATCATTGGGGGACGCTCCAATGTCAGAACCAACTCCAGAGAATAGAGAGATCTCCATAAATTACACTAGTGTACATGAGATGATGGATAGAAATTCTATGGCGATTGATGATGCATTTGCATATCATATTGCAAAAGGAATTATAGAATATGATGATATCGAACCTCGCTCTGTTGAAGAATGTCAACAAAGAGCGGATTGGCCTAAATGGAAAGATGCAATCCAGGTTGAATTGGATTCACTAACAAAGAGACAGGTATTTGGGCCTGTAACGCAGACACCCCCAAGTGTAAAGCCTGTTGGCCATAAATGGGTCTTTGTTAGAAAGCGTAATGAGAAAAACGAGGTTGTTAGATACAAAGCCCGCCTTGTGGCGCAAGGTTTCTCACAACGCCCTGGAATTGACTACGAGGAGACATATTCTCCCGTAATGGACGTTATAACGTTCCGCTACCTCGTCAGTTTGGTAGTTTCCGAAAAACTTGACATGCAGCTTATGGATGTGGTTACAGCATATCTCTATGGGGATCTAGATTCAGAGATATATATGAAGGTTCCAGATGGACTTCAATTACCCAAATCAAGTGGCTCTAAACCACGGAGCGCGTTTTCAATAAGGTTAAAACGCTCACTATATGGATTAAAACAATCCGGACGGATGTGGTATAACCGTCTAAGTGACTACTTGATTGGGAAGGGATATATTAACAATGAAATATGCCCATGCGTGTTCATTAAAAGAACAAGTTCCGGATTTGCAATCGTAGCAGTTTATGTCGATGACATGAACCTAATTGGAACTCTAGATGAGTTGAAGGAAACTGCTAAATACTTGAAATCCGAATTTGAGATGAAAGATCTTGGGAAAACACGGTTTTGTCTCGGTTTAGAACTCGAGCACCGTAGTGATGGAATCTTGATCCATCAGTCTGCATATACTCAGAAAATCCTAAGGCGCTTTAATGAAGATAAAGCAAAGCCTACGAGTACTCCCATGATCGGCCGTAGTCTTGAGCCCGGAAAAGATCCGTTTCGTCCAAGGGATGAGGACGAAGAACCATTAGAGGCCGAGGTGCCCTATTTGAGTGCAATAGGCGCATTATTGTACTTAGCTCAATACACAAGACCGGATATCTCATTCGCAGTGAACTTGTTAGCTCGACATAGCTCTGCGCCAACACGCCGCCATTGGATTGGTATAAAGACAATCTTTCGATACCTAAGAGGTACGATTGATATGGGCCTATTCTATCCCTACAGAGAGAAAAGGAATGACGGAAAATTGGGATTGGACCCCAAGAGGCAAAACGCCCCCGTCCATGGAATGGCCGCCGGCCAAGTTGCCGCCGCCGGCGCCGCCACCGCTCATGGTGGCCGGCGTTCTCCTATCTCCCTCCATCAAAACGACAATGATGTCTTGATGGGTTTTGCTGATGCAGGGTACCTCTCTGACCCTCACAAAGGTCGCTCCCAAACTGGTTATGTATTTACCATGGGAAGCACTGCGATATCTTGGAGGTCTACAAAACAGACCCTTGTTGCTACTTCCTCAAATCATGCAGAGATTATTGCTCTACATGAAGCTGTACGTGAATGTGTATGGCTAAGGTCCGTAATTCGACACATTCAAGGAAGTTGTGGTTTGAAGTCTACCACAAATGAACCTACATGCATTTATGAGGATAATGCAGCTTGTATTGAACAAATGAAGTTAGGTTTCATCAAGGGCGACAACACCAAGCATATATCGCCTAAGTTCTTTTATAATCAGCAACAACAATCACTTCTAAAGATTGAAGTGAATCAAATCCGATCAGAGGATAATGTAGCGGACTTATTCACTAAGTCGTTACCTAAATCCACCTTCGAGAAACATGTGAAGAGCATCGGATTGAGAAAGTTATCCGAACTCCCACGATTATAGCAATCAGGGGGAGATATCGACATCAGGGGGAGTTATGATGTCTACATGTTCGATCTCGAAGAGTGAAAGACGTGTTGTGCTCTTTTTGTCCTTCGACCAGGGTTATTTTTATCCCACAGGGTTTTTTGTTACCTGGCAAGGTTTTTAACGAGGCAACGGATGAAGCGTCACCACCAAGTTTGAAGCGGCACAAGGGGGAGTGTTGAAGGAATATCGATTTAGTGTGCCTTATCAAACTAGGAGTAGCAATAGGAGAGAAGGTTCTAGATTTCCCAATCCTACACGGATTGGTATTCCTTGTAACATTAGAACTAGCACTTTGTAATCCCTATATATAGGGCTCCTATTCTCAATAATAAGAACACATCTCTCTCATCAATCTCTCTCAAATACATTATACTTAAACAGAGTTCTCTTTTTCTTATTGCATGCTATTTGTACATTTGATGTCAAGTGTTCATCATTACTTAAGTGTACCATAGGATGATATGACAACAATTTGTTATAGCATCTGTAATAATTGGCTATGATTGGTCATTCGTTATTACTTTGCAACATTAGGTGACAGACAGAATCGTGTATTTGATGGTTATATTCTAAACCACCTTTAGTGATCACTTTTAAAATATACTAGTCCAGGAACTAAATTTCTTGCCGTGTTGGGAGAGGTTGAAAACACTGTGCCTGTCAATGGTTGAAGGTGGCACAGGCTCAGAGAATTATACATATTTGGATGTTCAATTGAGTCCTCACTGCAGAAATGAGAGGATGATTACCAAACTTGGTGATACGACAGTAACTTACAGATTATCGTATGAGTTTGAAACAATGAGATTCTATAGTTTTTTGTTGATAATATATCATTCAGCTGTGCTTCTTTTGCCTTCAATTTTTTATTTTATTTTCTGCTGTGTTTTATGTATCAATATTTTAGCATTGCTGACTTATTTTTTTTGAAATATAAATTCATTGAAAAAGATTAACGATTACAATCGTTTAAGATGGCATCCCTTATCATTTCGGGAGCAAATACAAACCAACTCTGACTCTCACAAGAAGTTTGAGCATGATTTGCAAGTACATGAGCAACTCTATTAGCTTCACGTTGAGCATGAATCAACCTAAACTCTGGGTGTCTACTCATAATCTCCTTCACCTCATTAAGTATAAGACCCAAGCTTGATAAATCAGCTGCACTTTGAGTCAAAGCATGCACTAGTAATAAACAATCTGTCTCAAAGATAACTTTGCAATAATTCAAAGTTTCTGCCAACTTCATACCTTCAAGGAGGGCCATCAATTCCGCATGGAATGGTAACGTCAATTGCAAGCAAGGTTTGACCGCCGCCGCAACGAAGTCACCTCTCTCATCCCGTATAACCATACCACAACCTCCTCTACGAGAGCTTGCAATGTAAGCACCATCACTGTTGCACTTGAACCACCCCTGCTCCGGTTTAGTCCAATGCATGACTTGTCTTTGTTGAGTAGCCTCACTACCATTAGCTTTCTTGAAATCGTTATACCAACCCAAGCTTAACATAGCTGCCTCAATTGGCCTCTGTTTTTTGTCCTCCCATAACTGAGAATTCCTATTTTTCCATATAGACCATAAGACCATAAGCACTTGTGCAAACTTTTCCTTTGATACACTTTGAGATATATGGTCCTTTAAGGAGGTAAGTAAGTTTGTTGGTGCTTAAGTGAACTGGGGTGTGAGGTTCAATGGTTTGAAAGATGTCAGACGTCTCATATACAGTAAAAAAAGGTTTTCTGTTAAAAACTTAAAATAACTTTGGTTTATAGGCAGGTTTACGTTTTAAATTTTCTTCAGAGTCAATACTTCCTTTGAGGAGGTTCTTTATGCATGCAAGGATGTGCAGTCTGTACCTTTCCCTAAGGTGTTGCTCTTCTCTGAATTTTATTATTCAAATATCTGTCTTGGACTTCAGATGTCAATTGATTAGGCTTTGTATTTTGGCGCCTCTTCTTTATATCTTGAAAGGATTGTTCTGCCTCAGTAATCTTGGATGCTGTATACTAAGGTTGACAATAGTGTGTGATGTTTAGTTATAGAAAAGAAGATAAGATGCAGAGGAACCATTGGAGTATATGACCTGCGGAGAGTATGAAAACTTGTACCACTCTGTAATGGTAGCAACATACTTTATTTTCCCTTAATCAGTTTACACACAAATGTTTGTAGCATGCATGCTTACTAATATATAAATCTTGCTGCATATTTGTAATCTTCAACTTTTGGGCTCATATGTAAGTTTTATTTACTAGGTACAAGTACAACTTGCTACTGATAAAGTGGAAGTGCTTCAGGGAATAAGAAAGAAGTAGTTTGGTCTAAAGGTAAATCATCTTTCGACACAATTCAAAAGCTATTGATGTTTTAAATGAAGACTACTTGTTTTTATCCCACTTAGCTGATTTGTGTTTCCTGTTCTAGTTCTAGTTCCAGAATAGGATCTGCAACTAACAAATTAGTGTTTTAATGTAGAACTTCTCTTTTTTTCATGCATTATAAATCTCTGTTTTGGAGCTTGTAGTGTTTCTTCATTAGTATCTCTATTTATGTGATACAACATACAGTAGTGGAAATTAAGCAGTTAATTAAGAGATGCCTTCTTATGTGGGAGGGTCCTGTGATGTGTTGGTTTCTACATCAGGTTTTGGACATACTGAGATATGATGCATACATCTTTAACTCTTTAAGCTAGTAGATCCTTCAACTGAGAGTTGGTTTACTTGAGCAGCTTTCTACACACGAGATACACATGTTGAAGTTATGCCTTGGACCCTCTCTCAGAAAACCCTCGGGAATTATTATGTATCAGTGATGAAACCACATGATCCTACTTTTAACAACAAACTCGATTGGAAACCTGACTTTGGGGGGGGGTGTGGTTGTAAGGCAACTAGATTCGCTAGTAATTGTGTTTGTACGCATGTGAAATGGAACTTACCCATTTTGATTGTTATTGAATGTTCTTTTCCATTCCTGGTTGCTATTGTATTGGATTCATTACAGTTAGGGTACCGAATCAGTCCAAGTTTGCGGTTTCAGTTTGTTTTCATTCTTTCCTAGCACCATCAGCCTCATCACAACTGCAAGACGCTCTAGCTCGGTAGTACATTGTTTGTTTCTTTCACTCTTATGTTAATCTTTTTTCTGTTGCAGGATTTGAACAAGTTGGGAATTTGAGTGGTTAAAGCTTGGAGGTCCAATTTTCCAAATACTTAGGTCAATTTGTTTTGCAAGGGGAAGTATAATTACAATTTACATAAGGGAGAATTCCACAAATGGTCACTCAACTATAACTCATTTGACACTTTGGTTACTCAAATTTCAAATATATCACTTTGGTCACTCAACTATTATACTGTCAATCACTTTAGTCACCTAAGGGGCATTTTATCTCACTTTGATCACTTCTCCCAATCATTCTATTACATATTTCTCAATTTTTCACAATTGGTTGAACGAAAATATCATTAATATTGTGGTAAATAATTTTTTTAATGAAAAAAATTAAAGAAGTGACTAAAGTGAATAACAGAGTTAAAGTTGAGTGACCAAAGTGATATATTTAAAAGGTGAGTGACCAAAGTGTCAAATAGGTAAAAGTTGAGGGATCATTTGTGATATTCTCTCTTTACATAAGGCAGATTTTCTTTTATGTGAACCGTTAAGATTTCTATTGTGGTTTCGTAAATCAAGTAAGCTCATTGATTTTTTTTTTTTTTTTGAAAGGGGTTTGGAACCCAGCCTAACTGGGAGGCTCAATCCCACGCCCGGTTCCATTTATTGAAATAAAATTTTGCATTGGGGGAGACATTATGGCTATGTTTGGTATGGCTGGGCTTTTCAGAAAAGCTGGCTTTTGCTTATTTCTGAGAATAAGTGGCTGAAAAGCAAAGTAGCTGAGTGTTTGGTAAACTGGCTTTTTATAAGAGCTGTTAGTGGCAAAAGCAGTGACAAAGTGTTTGGTAAACTCAAACTGACTTGTGCTTTTTGTTTGTGGAATGACCAAATTGGACATGAGAGATTATTTTGCCTTGATTGTTTGGTAATACAACGTTATTATTTTTAATCTTTATTATGTCCTTATTAATTTTTGTTAACTTTCGATTTTTATAAATCATGGTGACCATATGATTAATATTAGACAATTTTAAGAATACGAAATTTTTTAATTTCAGTGAAAAATGATTTCAAATTCAAGGGAATTTTGAAATTTTTTTGGTGTAGTTTTGTATCATGGATAAATAAGAAATAGACCATCAAATTCAAGGGAAAGATGATGTCCCAAGAAAAGAAAAAACTAAAAAGCAAAGCAATATTTACACAGCTTCAATCTAAAAAGACATTAGTTTGTAACAAACTTGGATATTCATGTTTAGGGCAAGAAATGCTATTTGGAAAGCAGAAAATAGCAAAAATCCATTTTCATCTCAACTATTGTGTCATCTCCAAATCCCAGTACTCTCACAGCAGCTGTGAGCAAACATAGTTTTTCAAACTTATTTAACAAAAATAAGGGAAGTCAATGCCTCTTTGAATGGGCATCTGTAACGTAACATCAAAATTTAGGAAATAATAGAGTGAGAATTCTTTTCCCTATGTTCTCTTGGGAAGGGGCCTCAAATCCATGCAGATTGATCATAGTTGCAGCAACATTGGCAAGACCACCACTCGGAAGATCCTTGCGGAACCGAAAACCAGGTGCCAGTCCGTGGCCTCCAATAGCAATGGGAACCTTAACAAAGAAAAACAAAACCATAAATTAAAACCTGCGAAAGTGGACAGTAATTTTGATGACTGAATACAATAATCAGTAGGTTTCTTTTCATTTTTCAACTTGATTAAATACAAAACCATCAGATATCCACATCAAAAATTCGTCACCATTTCTTCAAAACTAACTTTAAAGACAATTACAGAAAACTATAGCAATCATACCTTGACAGCTTGATCAGCAGCCTTGCAAGCAACAATTGTGGCCTCAATGTCACCAGTATGCCGCACCATGTCCCCATTGGGTAGGTTAACACGTACCTAAATATAAAAGAATGTAATTATATAGCACTCTAGATAAATAAAATCTGCCAAAAATACTTGCATATCAGATGGCTATTTTTTATTACCTGTTCAAACTTCTTGCTCAGAATAGCATCCCTTGCCTTTTCAGCAATCTCCAATGCCTTCATCTTTGGCTGGACGTTGAATGAGATTCCACTATCACTTGGAATTTCCACATATTCCTCCATTTCAGGGTTAAAGCATCCAAAGCGATTCCCATTCCAAAAGAAAGTAACGTGGCCAAATTTTACAGTCTCACTGTGCATACAAAAAAAAAGAAAAGGGTCAAATGAGTAGGAAGCCTAAAATTCAAAGAGGAAGGAAGAGTTCAAATAAGAGAAAATTTGTTAAATTTTATTTTACCGAAACTAAATTTTGTTTGAGTAAAAACAAGCTTCAAGAAAAATAAACTAAATTTGAACATTAACATGCAAATCATGATTTATATCAGCATGCAAACTAATTAGGAAAAAACTCCAAACCATCGGGCACATGCTTTTGAACAGCCAAAAGACTACTACACAAAAAGCACTTAACCATACACAAAAATCGCTCAATCATATCCAAACACTGAACACCAGGATAACAAAGTCTCAAATCTCTGAATTGAGCCGAGCTCCCATCAGATCAGGTACCAAACATTTAATTTCTGTACCCAAATGCACTCTTCTATTTCGATTAAGAAATCTCAAACAAGAAACCACATACAACAGAAACAAAAATTTAACAATTTTTCAGAGAACCCATTGATTGCTGCAATAGCATTGATCATGCTTATGGAGTCATCAAATTTGATGCTCCTCCTGTTCATTCTTCTGTATTCATCCCAACTCATGAAACCCAATTGAAATTACTGATAGTTCATCACAGCCCATACAAATTCACTTAACCATTTTGCTAAACATTCCCATCACTACGAAAATCAAAACAAATATAACACCCATTTGATTAAAGATAAGAACGAAGTAGAGGGAGAGAGACTGACTTGCTCCTCCTTCCAGATGCGGCGACTGATGCGGTGTTAGATGCAGCGACTGATGCGGCGATCTGCGGAGTTAACAGCGGCGACTGATGCGGCATTCTGCGGCGACTGATGCGGCTAGAGGAGGATCGAGAGACGATGCGGCACTGTGATAAGAGGAGGATCGACTGATGCAGCGATCTGTGGTCAGAGGAGGAGCGAGAGACTGATGGAGGATCGAGAGAGATGCGGCCCAGCGTTGAGAGGCTGATCAATCGAGAGTTTCATGGCAGATGAGTGTAATTGATTCAACCAACGGAGGGTAGTAACCGGGATTTCAAAAAATTCATTAATGAACAGTAAAGACCGCTACAGTGCTCGGCCAGCTTCTGGCTTCTAAAAGTAGGGGGAGACAGCTTCTCCTTTTCGATAGAAGCTGGGGTGGCTTTTGAAATAAGCTGAGGATAAGCTGCATTACCAAACGCTTATTGCTCTTCTGCTTATAAGCGGGGGAGCAAAAAAGCTCCCCCAAACATAGCCATAAAACCTGAACCCCAATCTACATTAGACATATAACTAATATCCTCACAGAGTACATCCTGAATAATAACAGGTGTCTCCCCTAACCATACCTCATTAAACATACCAACACTAGCAAGATGCGCCAAATGATTAGCTACACCATTTGCTTCTCTATAAATGTGCCAAATCCGAATAGATTGGAAAGCCGTCATACAAGCTTTGCAATCCTCCAAAACTCGACCCACTTCAGACAAATCATCATCTCCTCTATTAAGGGCAGCAATAAGAAGGATAAAGTCACTCTTAATGTCTACGACAGTCCGCCCTTGATGTATACCAAGTAGAAGACCCACCCTAAGAGCCTCAACCTCCATATTCAATGCAGAGTGAGCATGTAGAAACGGTCTTGCTAAAGCAGCAACTCCCAAACCTTGATCATCTCTAGCAACTACCTCAATTCCTCCACTTCCATTTGTAACACAGAATGCTCCATCTATATTAATTTTAAGTCTGCCACTCGAAGGGCACTCCCACTTCATCTTCAACCATTTCCCCTTTGCACTGGGCTTGAAGTGAAGCTTTTGAAACTGTCCCAAATAACTAACAACCCACTGTGCCAAGTAGATAGGATTGGACCCTGCATCCTGCCAAACAACTTTGTTCCGCTGACCCCACACTGCCCATAATGCCGTGAAGAAAATATACCGTTGTTCAGCGCTCAACTCATCCATCATAGACCAACACCACTCAAGGAGACCAGGAGCTAGATGGCCACTAGGATTAATACAAATAGAGCAAGCTAACCAAAAGGCTTTGAGAGCAGTACAATCTTTGAAAACATGAATGGAAGTTTCCACCTTTAATTTTCAAAAGACACAATTATAGTCCAGCACCTGTACCTTACGATTTGATAGAGTTGTCCTAGTAGGGATGATACCACTCAATAGCCTCCAGACAAAGACCTTCATCTTAGTTGGGACATCCGGACATGTGCCTTCCAAATAGCAGTCCAATATTTTCCAAGTTGTCTGCCTACAGTTGTGCTCGAAGAAGATGCAGCACTGCTAGCATTTTTAGTCTCTCTCCAAACAAAGTACCCACTTTTAACATTATAGCATCCCTTTTTATCGTAGTGCCTAACTAATTGGTCTTCTGTCGATCTCAAACTTAAAGGAATACTGGCAATAATATTTACCTAATGGGGGTGAAAACAATTCTTGTAACAAATGCAGCTGCCAACCACCATCATCTTGGTTAATTAAATCCCCCACTTTCAAGTCTTCTAGCCCTTCCATTTGTGTAGAGAACAGTTTGAAAGTATAAGGCATAGGAAACCATTTATCATTCCAAACTGAGATGTTACTCCCATCACCGACCTGAAATCTAATGCCTGCACACAAAGTTTGTCTCCTGGCCATAATACTCCGCCAAGTGTATGAAGCCCCTGCCTTCAAATTGGCTTCCATGAACCCAGTACAAGGAAAATATTTGGCTTTGAGGAGCCTTGCTAACAAAGAATCAGGTCTCTGTGGGATGCCCTAACCTTGTTTAGTCAACAAAGCTAGGTTAAAGTCATGCATGTCCCGAAAGCCCAACCCTCCCTCCTTCTTTGATCTGTACAACTTATCCCACGAGAGCCAATGGATTTTCCCTTTGTTCTCCGAATCACCCCACCAATATTGTGCCATCAAACTATGCATCTCATTACACAAATGCTTTGGCAGCTCAAAACAATTCATGACATAGGATGGGATCGCTTGTACCACCGCTTTAATCAAAATCTCCTTTCCCGCTGCACTAAGTAGTTTTTCCTTCCACCCATGAATTCTTTTCTGCACCTTCTCCATCAAATACAAAAGCCTCTTCCTTGGAGTAACTGACTTAGACCAGTAACCCTTATTACTTGTCATGCTCCTCAACTCTTTGCACTCCTAATAGGTCAGCCAACCGTTCTTGTGCATCCAAAGACACATTTTTGCTGAAGAAGATTGAACTCTTCTAGAGGTTTATCTGCTACCCTAATACAGTCACATAGGTCTGAAGGACACTTTTCAATTGCAAAATATCATCAGACTCAGCCCGACAGAAGATGAACAAGTCATCAGCAAAGAACAAGTGCGATATCGTAGGTGCACTAACACAGATATCGACTCCCCTTATGCTGCCCTACACTTCCGCCTCTGTGATCTAATGTGAGAAAGCCTCCGCACAGAATAAAAACAAATATGGTGAAATGGAATCACCCTACCGCAGACCCCGTTCAGGCTTGAGAAAACCACGAGGCATCCCATTTAGAAGGAAAGAGTAAGATACCGCAGTAACACAGCTCATCAGCCGCCTAACCCACTCTTCACAGAAACCTAACTTGAGCATAACACCTTCAAGAAACTTCCATTCAACACGGTCGTAAGCCTTACTCATATCCAACTTGAGAGCTCCATACCCTTTCTTACCACTTCTTCTTCTTTTCATAAAATGTGCAACCTCGAAGGCAATTAAAGAATTATCCGAGATCATTCTACCTAGAACATAGACACTTTGCTGTGGTGAGATAACCGAATCCATTAAAGGCTTGATCCGATTAGCAAGTACTTTAGACCCTAGCTTATACAGCACATTACATAAGCTAATGGTCGGAGTTGGTTCATATACTATGGAGCTTTAACCTTTGGTATTAAGGTAACTAAAGTATTATTAATAGAACGCATCTGCTCTTCTAAAGCCATGAAACATTTAACCGCTTCCACTACATCACTCCCAAAAGTGCTGGTAAAAATAAGGAGAAAAACCAACTGGACCCGGGGACTTTGCAGGGTGAATTTGTTTAAGGGCTCTATATACTTCATCAGTGCTAACTTCACTCATAAGCGAGGCATTCATCTCATATGTAATAAACCTGGGTATAGCCTCCAGCAAAGTTTGGAAATCCACTGACCTAGAAGATGTAAACAATCCCCGAAAATAATCCAAGGCAATCTGCTCAAGCTGCTTGTCCTCAGTACACCAGTTCTCTTCCTTATTAAACAACCTAGAGATAGTATTTTTACTCTTACGATTACCAACTCATTGATGAAAATATCTCGTATTAGCGTCACCTTCTTGTAGCCAGAAGATTTTTGCACGTTGCTTCCAAAATGTCATCTTCTAGTGAAGAAGAGAATGCATCTTGGACTCTAGTTCCACTTTCTGCGCAACAGCGAGAGTAGTGTCCCTGTCATCATAAAAAACTGCTAGGTTTGACCTGGTGTCATTGATCTCACGTTGGAGACTCCCAAATTTTAAGGAGCTCCAGTCCTCTAGGGCTTTCCTGGTCACAGTAATCTTATTACACAATTTTGAAAAAGAGTCCAACCTATGCCCGCTTGCCTAGCCTTTTTCAACCATAGCTTTGCAATCTTCATCTTTAGTCCAAAACTCTTCAAAACGAAATCTTTGTTTCCCCCGTTTCCTTCTTTTTTGTCTTCGCGTACCTCCAACAATATTGGCATGTGATCTGATTCATTTGGGTCGAGATGAACAACACGAGAAGCTGGGAACAGATCTTTCCACCCCTGAGTAGCAATACACATATCCAGTCGTATCTTAATCACATGGCCTGCCCTAATGCCTTTGTGATGCCCCGGAAATTCACAATTATTTTCCGAGGATTTTCCGGAATTAATTTTATAACTATTGGACGGTTTCGTGGCTCGTGGATGGAGCGGAAGTATTTCGGGCGAATTAATTATTTGAAAAGTATGACTTTAGGGGGGGGGGGTTCAAGGTTGACTTTTGATACGTTGGGATTCTCCGAAAACTTCCTTCACGAAAGTTGTAGAGCGCGTCGATACGAGTTCGTGGACATGTGGAACGCGGAAATCGGAGTTCGTATGAGAAAGTTATGAGCGTTTGAAGTTTAGGGAAAATTCTATAAATAGTAGTTTCCATTTTCGGAAACTTACTATTTCCATTTCTTTCATTCTTCTTTTTCCGGAAACCAGAAGCTCCGTTCTCTCTCATCACCCGCGCTCGACCCGACCCGAACCCGGTGACCCGACCCGGCTTTTCCGGCGAGCTCCGGCCATCTCCGGCGACGAAACTTTCCAGACGGGATCGTCTCCGCCGTCTGGTGGTCCCTGTGGTGTTCTCTAGCGCCGATTCTCGGTGGTAGCGGCGGTAGAAGGCGGTGCAGGTTGGTGTTTTCGGACCCGGCCGGAAAACACAACTCCGGCGACTTCAT
Organism: Rosa chinensis; assembly: GCF_002994745.2. Taxonomy (NCBI): domain Eukaryota; kingdom Viridiplantae; phylum Streptophyta; class Magnoliopsida; order Rosales; family Rosaceae; genus Rosa; species Rosa chinensis. The sequence goes on along the minus strand of NC_037094.1, from coordinate 56,601,539 downwards.
GGCTTCAACGATTCCTTGGTTGAGCTCAGAGCGGCCTCGTTGATCAATCCTTGGTGGTTGTTTGGATCGATTCACGTGAAACTTCGATCAACTCAGTTGGGATTACTGTTCATGGCTTGTGAGGTAGTTTTCGATCCCTTAGGCTTGTTTTTTGACTTCGATCCAGTTATGAGAATTCACAAGCATGCTTAGATGAAGCTTTTTGATGTTGGGAGTTTTGTGAAATAATGAGTTTTTGGCCGGCGGCGGTGCACCACCGTCTGTGGCGGTGTTCCGGCGGTGTTCCGGCCACTTAAGGAACTGTTTTTGGTATTATATATGTTCTACTCGTTGATACGAGCGTTTCGATATATAATATGCAAATTTTGGAGTTCGTATGGAATTGTTATGATTTTTGCAGTTTCATACCGATCGATTTATTCTATCCGTGAGGATTTGAGCGTCCGATCGACTTGTGGTTTGGTCACATCGATCGTGGACGTATTCCAGAGACTTTGGAAGGTCTTGGATGTGGTTTTGCCTCGATTGGCGCCACTTTGGGGATTTTAGTTCAAAACAAGGGTTTCAGACTTAAATCAAATGTGAATCGTTACTGATTTTGATCATTGGTGATTAGGTGCTTCTAAAGGTGAATTGGACGAGTTGTTGGTGATAGTGTTAGTTCGGTTCTGTATAGAAGACGCAGCGGGAGTTTCGAGGTGAGTAATCTCACGAAGTTCATTTCACGAACGGGAATACCCTTATTGTTTTGAGAGTTATTTAGTTAACTGCAAACTATAGATGGTATTAGTGGCACTTTAGAGTAGATGATTACGTGTGTGTGTATATATATTATGGGATGTATATATATACATACGTATTCATGTATTAGTAGATATATGTTTACGTGAAATATATATGTTTTGGTGGTTTGTGGATTTATGAAAACAATATGCATGAAATGATGCTTTTTATTGTTTTGGGGTGTGGCTTTTGGAAAACAAATGATTTGTGGAAATGATTGATTTCGATTTGTTTTGAAAAGCGTTGAGATTTGAGAAAAGTGTTGAGATTTGGGTATGAAAACAATAGGCATGAATTGATGCTTTTTATTGTTTTGTGTTATGGCTTTTTCGGAAAACAATAATTATGGAAATGTTGATTTCGATTGTTTTCAAAAGCGTTGTGATTTGTGTAACATTTTGGGTCCAATGCGACTCCTTTAATGTTTTGCTCCAAGGGACATTGCGGCCCGAGGATCGAAGGTCTGAGACCTTGGGCAGAATACCAGGTGACCACGTCTTTGGCCGGACGAGTGGTTACGTTTTTCAGTTAGAGCTCTAATCTGTCTGCCATATAGGTAATTCATGGGGTAACGGGAATTGGTTATTTACAACTCATGACATTACGTATTTTTAGGGAACAAGGTGTGAGTTGCTTCCTTATTAATGGTTTTTAAGGGGACAAGGTGCAAGTTGATTTCCTTATTAACGATTTGATAGAAATCAAGGTGTGAGTTGCTTTCTATGGTACGCTTATGGTACAACTGATAGAATTCAAGGTGTGAGTTGTTTTCTATGTTTTATTGATAGAAATCAAGGTGTGAGTTGCTTTCTATGTTTTATTGATAGAATTCAAGGTGTGAGTTGTTTTCTATGTTTTAACTGATAGAATTCAAGGTGTGAGTTGTTTTCTATGTTTTATTGATAGAATTCAAGGTGTGAGTTGTTTTCTATGTTTTAACTGATAGAATTCAAGGTGTGAGTTGTTTTCTATGTTTTATTGATAGAATTCAAGGTGTGAGTTGTTTTCTATGTTTTATTGATAGAAATCAAGGTGTGAGTTGCTTTCTATGTTTTATTGATAGAAATCAAGTGTGGGTTGTTTTCTATGTTTCGTTTTAAAAGGAAACAAGTTGTGAGTTGCTTTCTTTTATTTCGATTTGAAAGGAAATTAAAGTGTGAGTTATTCTCCTTTATTTTGTGTTTTAAGGAATCAAAGCGTGAGTTGTTTTCCTTATTTTTGGCGTGAGTTGTGTGTGGTTTGAGTTACTCATACGGGCTTGCAAAAGCTTACCGGGTTTGTTGTGTGGCAACCCGGTACACTATTCAAACGGTGTAGGGGTTAATCCTGCAGGTTAGGATAATCGGGGCTGAAGCGGAGGTAGCGCCTTTGCGGCTTTACGGTAGGAAGCCATTTTTGTAACTTTACCGTTGATTAAGGACTTCCGTTGTATAGTTACTCTGAGCTGCATTTACGTTTTATTTTGTTGTTGACAATCTATTTCGTAAGCATTGTAATATATAACTCTATGGAGCGAGTTTATATTAACTTTGAGGGTTCAGGGCATCAATATCTGTGTAAGTTAAAGGGAAAAAGATTCCAGGTATTTTGTATTGATGACTGGACGTTCACGCATATATAATTATGGGGTTATATATATCGATTTTCATGTGCGTAAAATCAGGGGCGTGACAGCCTTGCCAGGAAAACTTTGGTCGAACAAAGCGTAAGTCACCAACCCCCCCAAAGTCCAGGGCAGCCCCAAGCCCATTCATCTGTCGAACATGTCTAACCACCCCGCCTTCTTTATCATTCAAATCCCCGCCAACTGACATGACCCACCCCGGATTTCACCCTGAAATCCGAAGTGGCCCTGCAGGGCCCACCTTAGAAGAAATTCTATCAAAAATTTGGCAGAATTTCCTCCAAAATGGACTACCCAAACTTATAGAAAACAATACACTTCTAAAATAAAAAACCATCCTCAACTCCTGGAGCCATCCTACTTCCTGATTCACCACAAACTCCACAACTCAACACATATCTCAACTTAAGAACATTTAGCCAGTAGGTTATCATAGCAATCTAACATACTAGGTATCCAAGAAAAGAAATAGAAAGGTAAAGAATCGATAAATCCTACAATGTGAAAGTACCAACAGCTATGCCTCAACTCCATGTACGCTCGACCCATCTAGTCTGCAAACTGGGCATTTGAAACAGAAGGGCCAAGGGAAAAGCATTTAAAAACTGTTACAGTGAGTAGACAAAAAATAAGTGATCTTGAAGGAAAAACAAATATAAGATTTAATGTTTTCCCAAATTATTCTCTTAAAAACCAAGCATGCAGTGAAGTCTCGAAAATACTCTTAATAATCCTCCTCTTTACTGAAATCTCGCACCAAAATAAAATCCTTTGTAAATCATTCCAAAATCCTGTCAAAAACTTCACACAAAGAAACATCTCAAAATCTCTTTAAAACCTCATATCTCAAAAACAGGAGATGACTAGAGGAAACTGCCGACTAGTCACCTCATGCCACCTGGAGGGGACTGTCGACCGGACGAGGAGGTGATGGCTAGAGGGGACTCCCGACTAACCATAGATAGTTAGAGGGGACTACAGATTAACTATCTCATGCCACCTGGAAGGAACTACCGACCAGATGATGCATCGGAGGGGACTGCCGACAGAAATATTCTGGAGGGGACTGCCGACCAGACTATTACTTGAAGGGGACTGCCGATCAGGTAAAGCATGCATGAGCTGACATATTTACCTCCTCAATAAACTGGAACCAATCTCTTTAAAACAATTGCTTTAGGAAAGAAACCTGATATTAATTCAATAAATCACCGAAAGCATAACTCAAAAACATCTCGATAACTCAAAGCTCATAAAACTCAATATCTCAATAATCCTCGAAAGCATAAATCAAATACTCGGTAAATCAATAAATGCTTTCAGAAATAAATCTCTTTATAACTTCAAAGCTGATAAATTGGGAGCTCATAACTCAAGAAATCTTGATAATACAATCATGCTCAAATACTTGATAAATCATTCATACTCGTATATCCTTATATAAACCGATATTCGAAAAAAAAATATTCTCATAATATTTTCTTAATCAATCACTTCTCGAAAATCACTTCCCAACTCAATAACTCATTAATAAATAGCTCAAAAATCTACCAAAAGCCATCGGGAAGGAAATCCACTACTAATCTCGTAATTCATAGAGCATAAGTAAATCTGTGGAAATCAAAGTTCATAAAATCATAAAACTCAATCATTCAAATAAAAAATTAAATCCAACTCGGAAAATAATAATATACTGCATGCACAATTAATTTAAGACAAATGTCCACTCACAGTACTATTTAGGTGACCATGCATACGGTTTTCTTTGTCGAGTAGTAGCTTGGTACGTCACCCTGTACACAATTAAAATTCGTGAATAACAATTCGGCAATTAAATACGATTCCAACATCATATCCTCATAAATTGAAATTTCCATTTCTTCTACGATTTAACCCAAACCTCACCATTAACACCAATTCATTAATTTAAAGGTTCTAGGGCAGAACTGAGAGAAATCTGACGGTCGAATTCTCGTAGATCGATAACCTAAATTTTAAACTTCGGAAATTCATAATTGACACTTAATTCTCCAATTTCCACAATAATCACATGTACAATTTCTACAACAAGTATATAGTTTAAATAGCTAAAAACAGAAGTCCAAAACTTGCCCTACGCGCCTCCACGTGCAGCCGGTCACCTCCAAATCGAACCACCAAAATTCACCAGCAAGAACATCTCAGCAATCCAAACATTTTTCTCAACTACAACAAAATATGAAAATATCTTGATTGGCCGAAATTGGAGCTTGAAGGCAAAACTGCCGATTTGCACAGTAAATCCTTCGATTCTCCTTCCACACCTAAAATTGAAGCATGAAACTTGGAGAGATTCATCTATGAGAAGTGGGCTTTCCAGAATGGCAGGCTTTGTAGCCGGAGGTGGCCGAAATTGAAAGAAATCGGTGATTGAAGCCGACTACTACAGTAAATTTTGGGAGCTTGATTTGCAAAATTTCGGCCAAATTGTCATGAGCCACCACCGTAGCCACGTCAAGGAAGAGGAGGCGGTCCTAACCGAGCTTGTGGCGCATTGATTGATGACCGTAATTGGAAGATATGCCGGAAAAAGAAAAAAAACCGATTCGTCGGGGAGAGAGAGAGGAAGCGCGCGGGGGAGGAGAGAGAAAGGGAGAGAGAGTTACCCGGGGTAGGTTCTGACATACCACAGTAATTTTTCAAATATAGACCCAATTACCATAAATAGTAACTTTCATTTTTCCCATACAAACTCCAAATTTTACGTACCACAAATGCACGGACTTAATTTAATGTTCTCTACAACTTTCATAAAGAAAATTTTCTCAAATTTTGATCCGAACAAAAAGTCAACTTTTAGGACCGCTAAAAGTTCGAAACGGAGTCAAAAGTAAATGTCATTTACCGTCCGTAGTTTGTATCCGTTTTCAATAAGTCCCCATCTAAGTATGGTTGGCGATTGTGGGCGTTGCATCAGTTTGCACACTCAGTGTGCCTTGTCTGACCTAGTAAGACAGTTATCTGTTATAAAATGGAAGCAACCTCCTAGTAGCAGGATGAAACAGACTGTCGCCTGCAGGGCCTGCCACCTGAGGCAGCAGTCTCAAGCCACCGGTCTCGGGGGGGCCTCGGAAGATTTCATTCTATGTATATGTCATATGTAATACATATATATTATTTGGTTTAACTGGGATAGCAGAAGTGCTGCTAAAATGCTCATTCCCAACCAATGTTCGAACCTTGCTTCCCTCCCCGCCCTCACTTTTTCAGTTTTTTACAATTTTTCCTTGGCCTGTGGCCCAAACCCACCTTTTTCTTTTTCTTTTCCATATAAATTTATGTTTAACTATTTTTTTTTTGTATTTCAGAAATTTATCTATGAATAAAAATTCATATACTTTTGTTTTGTTATTAGTTCTAGTTCTACTTTTATTTTTATTCAAAATACATGATTTTGTATTGTTATTTGGTAATATATATATATATATATGTGTGTGTGTGTGTGTGTGTGTGTGTGTACTATATACACACACACATATATATCTCGGAGGCCACATTTTAATTCTTCGCCTCAGACCGTTAGAATCTTAGGACCGGTCCTGGTCGCCGGATTTGTTTTCGTGTGGCAACATAGTAGGAAAGCTATGTTATTTGTATTGATGTTTTTTTCAAAATAGAGTTATTTTTCTGAAATATCACCGCTTTATCAAAGCAAATAGAGTAACCAATAGAGCACTTTTTGCTAATCGTGTTATAATATATGCATATTGTAATTTGAGGTTTAGGCTCTATGTCCCCCCAAGTGTATTATATGATTTCATTAATAAAGGCTTCATTGCAACCGCACCAGCCCACTTTCAAAAAATATAAGTCAGCAACTTTTAAGTGGCTTCAAATTCAAAAAATGGCTATCCCTTTTCAGATTGCAAGCAGCCTATTACAATGATGTAACGTCGAGCCACATATAGGAGTGCACAGGCCGCAAATTTCGGGCTTTCTTAAAACAGACAAAAGGTGCAATTACATAGTTGGAGCATTTAATCTTAAGATTGATATATGAAACATTATTATGCATATGCCGGTCTTTTGTCGTACTACCAGAACTTCTTTACATTTAATTTGTTAGGTTAAGAGATAATAGAGTATTAATTAAGAATGTATAACGACTTCTTAGTCAATAACGTATTCATCATATATCCTCCTAAACCCCAAGTCTTGTCCGTAAAACCCAGTCCAGAATGACGGAATTGTGTGTATATATGTATCCCCGTATAAAATTAATGAAGGCCATACATCTGCGAAAGGCTTATGTTTTTGGTCATGTTGATCGCAGAAGCTCCATGGCTACATCTTAGTTGAACGAGGAAACAGGCCAAACAAAAGTTTTGGCCTTTTGGGAAAAGTGTGGTCAAATATATTTTGGGATTGAGTGGATTGGTATGTGGAAATGTGATTGGTGAAGAAAAGCAAAGTGATTGCTTTTATGAGCAATGATACAGCTTCCACTTCATGAGTGAGTGACATTTTCCAGTCGTCCAAAAAAGAAGTCCGACCCGACAAAAAGCCAATTGAGGTCAAATGGATGGGACTGAGATTGTATGTATTCAATGGACTAATTGTGTGATCAATGAATGAAGAGATTGCGTTGAAAGTTTCACAGTACTCGCTCGATCGATGGTTAAGAAAAAGAGATTTGGGAGGGCGGAATCGAAAAGATATGGATGATATGCTAAGCACTATTTTGAAGCAATTTTGATGTGTTAAAGACCAACAACGAGCAAGAATGGAATTTAAATGTGCAAGGATATTGGTACAATGCGCTTATTACTAAAATATGGGTCATTTATCTCTTATTACTAAACCCATGCACTGATAGTGCATAGAATACACTCCCTTTATAAGAAGACAAATACTCAAATTATTGGTTTGGTCTAGAAGGTGTACGTTCTTTTTTGGATACAATTTTTCGACTCAACCTGCAATTTCCAAGGCACTATAGGTCGGGTATAGTGCGAAGATGAAGAATGACCAAAAATACAATGGACCTACTTACTCATCTAAAATGAAATAATAATATGATTTTCTCACATATCTTACACATATTATATATGTAGGTATAGGTCTTGATCATCTCATTTGTGATAAGTTGAAGAGAAAGTAAAACAAATAGCTAGTTGGATTCTACTTGTCTAGAATGTATATATATTTACGTACTCTTACATAAGATGATTGACCTTAAGGTCTATATGATAGCTAAAATATGTTCAACTGGCTTCTAGGTTTGATATTAAAAGAAGGGTTATTATCACAAATTGTACCTGAATTATACCTCAATCTTATCGATGGTACCTAAACTTTAATTTTGATCACAACCAGTACCCGAACTTTCGATTTCATTTTAAATGGTACGTAGAGCCACCTCCGATCACTATTCCAACTAAAAACGGCATGGGAGGCGATCATAGTGATGATTTTTTTATGATTTCGAGCGTTGCGATCATATATAGTGATGATTTTTTGGTAATAGACTTGTCATGAACTTGTTTTTTTGTTTTTTGTTTTTTTAGATTTGGCTTTTTTGGCCGGAATAGTGATCGAATGTGGCCTTAGGTACCATTTAAAATGAAATCGAAAAGTTCAGGTACTGGTTGTGATTAAAATTGAAGTTCAGGTACCATCAATAAAATAAAAGATAAGTTCGGGTACCATTTGTGATAATAACTCTTAAAAGAAAGATCGAAGTTAATTACTTAATGTTTGATGTATCCAATTTACTAGGTCATCACCTGCATCACCATAAGATTTTTTTAATGAAGGTCATGATCATCGGTACCCAACCATCTTTGGTGGGAAAGTACTCCATCTGTTTGATTAAACTAAACCTTAGCTAACTAGACTAATGCCAAACCAACAATTAGATAATGACAATAATAAATTTCTAACGTGTTTGATTTTTTTTTTTTTTCCATCTAGAAGCAAGGTCTTGTTACAATTGGAAACAAGGGAACAAGAGGGATGCTCAATGATGTTTAAGTTAACCCAACCATATTTCATACTCTTAAAATAAAAAAAAAGCATGCGCATATTGTTTCGCTTACTATAAATTAATTCATTCCTTTCCAGAGAGTTAGTGTGAAGTGAAATGGTTATCTTGCTAATTTCTAGCTAGATTGTCTTTCTCCTTTCACTTCAAATGTGAAATTTTTGTGCTTCGTAGGGAAGCATTTGGAACCAAAATAACAATGCAGTGTGCACGTTCTCATTGGCTATCCAAAGACGTTCTCATCGTCTTTTATTTTCTCTTATTTTCCCTAAAAAAAAATGTGTTATTTATTAATTAGCTCATCTGTTTCACCTATATATATATATATATATATATATATATATATATATAGACACATAGATCACCAAAGTCTCATCGTCTTTTATTTTCCCTAAAAAAATGTGTTATTTATTAATTAGCTCATCTGTTTCACCTATATATATATATGGCTAGTTCTTCAGTTGGGGATGTGGCTCCTCTAAAGTGAGGAAAGTGTGAATTTACTTCAATTTCATAAAATCTGGACTCTCTATCTAATCTAATGGTCTTCATAATTGACACATCACTCTTCCACTAATTTTTTGTTTTTCATCTAAACCCTAGTTAACTTGCCGTTAACTCTAGAAAAAAAATTTGAGATTTCTCATCGTTAGTGTTTATCATCTACGTCAAGTTTCTTCTTTTTACCTTTTTTTTTTATTTCTATTTCTCTTTACTCCCATCGCTGCACAGTAAGTTAGTAACCATGGAATTACATCAGTAAATTTTTTGCATCTTTCTAGTCCCATCATCAATCACATCTTCATTAATTAAAATCACCAATCAATTTGAAAATAAATTAATTTAATCTGGAGTTCCTTCTTCTTCTTTTTTCTGAACAGGAAAGCTGGAGTTCCTTAAGTTCTTCAAAACCATGATCGAATTTCTTTTCGTATCGATCTCATCCTTTTCTTTGCTTTTAGTCGTCTTTGGTCCTGTAGGATTTTTTGTTATTGGTACATTGGCTATGCGTTTTGGTTGATGACTTCAATCCTTTATTTATTTGGAATCTGCATGCTTCGTCTTCTCTATTAATATTCTAGCTTGAATTGTTTGGTCATGATCTCTTCATCCTTTTGATGAATTTACTTCGTGGGAGTTGAAAATCTAAGATCATGAGTACCTGTGTGTTTTACTGTTTTGTAGAGGCAGTTAGTTTGAAATATTATCTCTCACCCTACTTGGGTCTCAATCTAAAAAAGAAAAACAAAAAAAATCATTCAATGGTTTTTTTTTTTTCATTCAATGGTTAGTGCGAGCAATGGAAGCAAAGAGAAATATAAAAGAAAGTAAAAGAAGGAAGTAGAGGAGAAACATTGACCGTGAGAAATCTCCCATTTTTTTTTTTTTAAATTAAAGGCAAGTTAACTAGGGTTTAGATGAAAAACTAAAAATTTGTGAAAGAGTGATATGTCAATTGTCAAGACCATTAGATTAGATAGAAAGTCCAGATTTTATGAAATTGAAGTAAATTCACACCCTTCGGCCTCACTTTAGAAGAGCCGGATCCCTTCGGTTTCTTGTAATAGTCTAAAAATGGGTACAGGGTTAGTCTTTGAATTCTGACCTCCTCTCTGCTTTTGTACGTTATGAATTTTGAATTTCAAATTTCTTGAAAGTTCTTTCTTAGTCATACTAATTTGATTCCGCTTAATATGTGATCAACTTCAGGAGTAAAAACTCGGCCTACCAGTTCATCAAAAAAAAAAAAAACCTCGGCCTACCTGATCGATAAACCTCTCTCCACTCTATCATTTCAGAAATTGGAAGTTGATGGCTATCATATAACAACCATAGAAAATGTGAAGGATGAAAGTGGACAATCATAGCTTGCCCATTGTTTCTCTACAATGATTAACCAGACAGACCCATAGACTTGACTCAGTACTCACTCACCAGTGCCTGCAAGGATTTATTGGCAGCTAGCTTCTTATATATGCAGTTATGCACAGAGCTTATCCGGCCCGACCCACACCTTTAATTAATTTGCCAGCTTAATAATAGTAATAAACAATGCCACCTGATAATGTCGTCTTGAATGTGAACCTAGTTAATTTGTTTCATAGTGTTAAAGTCGTCTCCTTGAAAACACAATTAGTCATCACTAATTTGTAATACCACTTCTTTAGCTTTTGTTCTTTTCCAGTTCTTTTACAATATTATAGCACATTGTCGGTCTTAATAGTGAACCAATAAGCATAAGAATCCAGATGGATATATACCAAGTGCCTCACAAGCTGTACGTATATACCAACCTAACAAGGGGTTGATCGATGAGGACATGTACACAACCTGTAATGATATGGGATTCCTGTGACAAATATATATTTAACTTTCCAGCGGGAGAGAGGGCATAAATAATTCGTTCCCAACCTAACAACAAGAAATTGAAGTTTCAATTATTAGTTCGGTGAGTTCTACTCTTCTAGATGACATTCTTTGATGTTTAGTCCACATGAAACCCTTCGGTATCTTTCTTTTTGATTAGCTTCTTCCCTAAAAAATGAATTCCGATAAATTGATAATTAAGTCCAGCACCCCCAGCCCACCAAGCGAAACCGGTGGTTTCTCAGTCACATCTCGACGGGGTAGAACCTCCTCAGGGAATCAAAAGTTTTCACGAGGCTAAATATACAAAACCCTAGCTGGTCATATATTCAAAAGAGATACTTCACTAGAAAACCTAATTCCCGAAACCTGAAGTGTAATCGACTTAACATACAAGTAACCAAACTGTCTAAACATGTGTATAATTAAAACAGATACTCCATGCCAGGAATATCTTAGTTTCATTTTGCATTTATCAGCTTCGTTTGTTGGATTTCATAGAACCACAATTATGTTCTCGTACGTAATTCACATTTTGTTTTATGTATTGATCGAAGTTGGATTTGATCCACTTGGATGAATCCAATGCCATGAGTGGTGATATGAGATCGATGGGTGCATGTCTATGCATGTCGTCATGTTCCACGAGGGAATAAAAAAGAATCTTGTTTGATAATGTTCGTGTGGACCTTGGAGCAAGAAATTAAAGGCATGCATGTTTCTCTAGTACAAGATGAATGAACAGGGAAGAGAGATTAAGAAGGGCATACATGTATGGCTGGCATTTCTAATTGTGGCATGCTTCTTCTTCTTCCTTTTACCTGTCTCCCTTGATTGTAGACCTCTCAAATTATGAGAACATGACCAAATTAGTGTCTAAACTCATTCCATAAAGACCTGGCGTATTAGGGCTTTGCAAGCAATTTTAGCAAACTCTATTTTAAATAGTATGTTTAGTGGTTATTTTTAGCTATTTTAGCAACTCCATCAACCTCCGCTAGCAAAAATCACATGAAGAAATTAACTTATAATATAAGTACTCGATCCATGCCGTCCACCACCCAAATATTAATTTCGATGTTAGATGTATATACTATTTTTGACAAATTAAAAAAAATTATAATCAACTTGGTCAAGTTACAATTGAAGCACATTTTTTACAAGAGATAGAATCCCTAATATGATGTTACTTGATCTCAAACCCAAACCCTCTCATTGCATATCCGATCTCTCTGTCACTAGAGTTGTGTACGTACGTTTATCCTCATTATGCCATCAATGAAAACGAACTCTATGTAGCTTAAGAATACGTTTGGGCATTGATGGGTCGCTATTTTATTTAGGTTTCCTACCTTTGCTCTTCATGTTCAATTTTTTCTCATCAAACGAATATCATCGAACATTCATTATATAATACTGTAACATGTATTCATAGCTCACATTATATAAGTTAATTCGGTTACCCTGGCCTTATATTCACCTCATAACTCTTGCCCCTCTCCAATTTCACATTTGGTTTATTCAGAATAATGTGGGCGCTTAGCTCCAAATATGGATGTCAATTCCTAATGACAAAAGTTACTTGGACTGATCGGATAAGTAGAAATATGGGGTTTGCCTTCATAGCTAGGGCGACGACCCATATCTTCTTTCTCCACCATAGTCAATCAACTTTTTAAACTAAAAATACAAAGAAGATAAGAAGATGTCATGCACAGTGTGGAACGTGTACACAAGTGAAAGGTAACCCTGGCGTGCTCCATAGCACATGGAAAAGGAACAGGAGCTAACATTCCAAGCGGATTTGGATGTCTGGATTCTCATGGACAAGGCAGGAATTTACAAAGGGCCATTTACAAATCACTCGAACTCTATGCACAACAAATTTTGTCTGCTTTTCATCTCTATCATAAAATAGTTTCTGAAACTTTTTTCACACGGTGGGTCTTGGGATTAGTGAAACTATTTTAGGTTTTAACGTACTATATACATTATCTGGATTTAGTTTATTACTTTACTTAAACTGACGATTGACGCCAATAATTTCTCTGCAAATTTACTTCATATTGTCCAAATTAGCAGGTTAGATATGGACAGACCGAGTTTGTAGTATATTAGTCATAGGACTAAATACTGTTTAATCCTTCAACTTTTACAAAAAAAAAGACACTTTAGTATCTGACTTTCTAATTTCACGGATGTATTTTAAAATTTCTAGGTCATTGCAGTTACTCTCCATCCAAAAACTCGATAAATCAATGACGTGGCAATTCTTCTGCACTAATATGTCTATTCTACCCTCACTTTTTTTTATAATAAATTTATTCTTTTTTTTCTTTTTTTCTTTTTTTCTTTTTTCATTTCTCTTTTTCTGTTTGTTTGTTTGTTTTGTTTTTGTTTTTTTTTTTAATTCTTTTGATCTCTTCTCCTCCTCCTCCTTACTCCCTCTCTTCTCTTCACACGCCTCGCCTAAAACCATGTACCACTCTCCTCTCCAACAAACCAAACCATGGCCAGCAACGCCAAAGAAAAGCCCAAAACCGCTCCTCACCCGATCAATGGTACAACCTAAGCCTAGGCCCTAAACCGCTCCTTCAAAGACGTCTCCTCCAGCTAGATCTGCACCCTACAAGGAGAAGAGAAAGATTCTTGGCTCTGACAACAGAGGCAACTGGCGACATGTCTTCTTTAAGGTCCAGGCTGAGCTCTGACAACGTCACCACTCCTCCTCTGGCGAAAAGGATTCGGGCCCCAAAAGACCACAACCTCCATAATTCCAATTTGGAATTGGAATCATACAATTGGCCGGGTCCTCTAAATCTTCACCTGAAAATCCATTTCTTCTTCATCTGCTGGAGCCTCCACTCTCTTAGCACCTCCAAATCGTTGTCGTCCACCCGATCTAGGGTTGCGATCTGCTCGTCGAGCTTGTCCTCCACCACCTTCACCACCGTGAGCACTTGCTGCTCAATTATCTACAAACCAATCAAAGGAAAAGCTCAATTCTGTTCCTGGAGAAATATATATATATATATATATATATATATAATATATAAATATGTATTCGAATGATGAGGAAGAGAGAGAAGGTTGTACCTCGTGGATGGCTTGGTTCGCCATTGTTGGATTGGATGGATTTGCAGAAGGTTTGATTCAAATAAAGGAAATGAGATTTGAGAGGAGAGGGAGAGGGGGAAAGAGGGCTGATTTGGGTGAGATTTTGTTGAAGATGACAATAGAATTGGAATCCGAAGGGGAGCGAACTCGCAGGTGGACAGGGGTTGAATTGCTGATGCCGGTGGCTATGGGGGAGGGCTGTGTAGGGGGAGACCGCAAAGGAGGTCATAGGGGGTGGAGGAGAAGAGATAAAAAGAAAGAAAGAAAAAGAAAAAAAAAAGAATAAAATAAAAATACAAAATAAAAAAAGAGAAAATAATAAATTTATTAAAAAAAAGTTAGGGTAGAATAGACATTTTGGTGTGAAAGAATTGTCACGACATCGATTTAACCGAGATTTTGGACAGAGAGTAGCGGTAAGGACCTATTGGTCTGAAATTTTAGAGTACAAAGACTAAACGTGTGAAGCTAGAAAGTCAGAGACTGAAGTGTTTTTTTTTTTGTAAAAGTTCAAGGACTAAATAGTATTTGTTCCTTGGTCATATTAACAGTCAATTGTTAACCTACTCAAAGCAAATGAATCACAAAATACTAACAATTTCAAAATGAGTAATTAATGTTAGGCGAACAATTATGAGACAGCTAATGTCTCGCATTATTTAATGAAATATTTTGCTAAGTTAAGCTTTATGATATATCAACTACCACATAACATTATATGTATGGAGTACTGTATGCAAAAAGTAATTCACTTAATATTATTTTTTGAAAATAGATAACAGTTTAAAAAATTTATATGAGGATATTTAGCATTTGCATCCAGCACACACGAGCAAAAATTCTCTCTTGTCTGGGATTTATAGTCGATGCACTGAGTTTTTGTATTTAGACAGTCAAAAGATTCAATTCATAAATGCACCAATTTATTAACGTAGAATAGCTAAAAAATTACAATGGTAGACAAATTTCATCTAGTTCTTAAATTGTTCTTACCATTAGTCTACCCTTACACTAACTACATATATAAAGCGATCTGTATCGATTTAATAATGAATTGATGCACATTAAAATCATCCAACCATTACGTAGAATCGATCTACAATTATTTACATAGCTACAGTGAATGCACATCTAAATGAAATGGGTAAAAATTAAAGTGTTACAACTTAGAGTTAATTACATGGAAACCAACTCCTCCACCCCAATTTTGGATCGACACCTCCAGTTATTACAAAGATTTGAAGGTAGACTAATCGGAGGATAGTGACCATGATTAGAAATAGATTCTAGTCAGATTGATTCAGCTCACCTGGTCAATTCCTTCTAGAAGGGTGGACCCCAAGTGTCAATCCGAGACAGATAGATTTAGTGCATTGAATCGTCGTGGCTGTCCCAGACAAATATCAGAAAAGAGAAGAAAATCTCCATTGAAGTGAGGGCCACACATCACTCTAGATAACCCACGCGCCTGCGTACGTGTCGCGTCTGGGGTTGAGAGGAGCAACCCCAATTAAGCATTATCCACGTTTATTTTAAAGTCAGGATCGGCGGCTTTTACATTCATACGATGATGATGATGGACATATGCTACAGTCCCAGTCTCGATCATTGCTATATATTTTGATTTCCACTAATATTTTTGTCGGTTTGGTTTATAGGCTTGTTTTCGTTTTTCCGTCCTCCATATTCTATGAAATCTGGATGCGTTCAGATAAACAAAAACATTTTAAGATATGATTGTCTTTATTCATTGTAGTTAAATACTGTTAATATTTGAGTTATTTGATAATATTAATGATGAATTGGGCTGATTTCGTTGCTCAATGATTGATATCACGGTTGAAAGTTTGATTGCTGTCCAAAACACGTTATCTAAAATAGAGTCAGACATGCACGATCAAACAAATAAGTGATAGTTTAGTGATACCAATTCTAAATACATTCATAACAAGGAGCACGTGGAACATATCCTAATCAATCTGAAGTTGCTAAAGATACTTAACCTTAAATATATATCTCATCATTGTAAAGATTGTTTGAGTTGTGTAACTAAAATTGCTCGTGTTGTTTCGGATAATGCCCTTTTGTGGGCTAAAACTCATCCCATAGAGATGCATTGCAAATAGGTAGCAAGCTTAAGTCTCAACAAAGACGCAATATATCTGAATCTCAATTGTTCTCATTCATTCGCTCTAATGCCACTACATTAATCCCTTGCTTCACCCGTTAACCAATTAATAACAAATCTATTTCTCTGGCCAAATTAGTTAGCTTGTTCTTTTTCTTCTCAAGTTGTCTTTTCCAAGTCTTACGTTTTTCTTCGAGTCTTGTTTCTAGCTTCACTCTTTAACAAATTAATAATAAAGCGATTTCTCTTGCCAATTCAAATTAGTGAGCTTGTTCTTTTTCTTCTCAAGTTGTCTTTTCCCAAGTCTTTACGTTTTTTTTCCGAGTCTTCCTTCTAGCTACTTCCAAGTCAAAATGGCCGACCTAAATTGGTGCATGATGATCTAGCTACTTTCCCAGTTGCTTCCAATCTTTAGCTTCGAGCATGTGGAGTGTGGGTCACAACTCAACGAAAAGTTAAGCTAGCTAGCTCGTGATGAACTAGTGGAGATGAGATGGAAATCGAAAAGGAAAAAGTGATGGGACGAAGAAGATGCACAATATCTTCCTTTTCCAACAATGAACACAAAATAAATGATTAATACCTTAAGCTAAGACAAAACCTTAGATATATAGAAGTAATATGTTGCCAATAATGTTGAAGCAGAATCCCAGAGACACAAATGCCATAAGACAAAGTTTACAGTCCAACCATGTTTATGGCCACGTACGGCATGATTATTAAATATTTCCTGCAGTTCTTTGGTGAGTTTGTTCTCACTAGCAAAAAGAAGCTTTAATTATTGGAAAGAAACAAAACTTTAAACAACCCACTTTTCTTTTAATGAAACTATAAACTTGTATTAATCAACGAAAAAAATCAAGTACAAAATGGTAAATAAAAAGAAGAGTTAAATACTGTTTAGTCCATGTACTTTGCCTCTCTCATCGTTTCAGTCCCTGACATTCTAATTTAATCTAAAAACTCCCTGATCTTACAATTTCCCTCTAATAGGTCCCTTCCGCGTCAAATTAGGAGTTGACATTGAGTGAAATGTCCAATATACCCCTCTGTTATTTCTTTTTCATTTTTTTTCTTTTTCATTTTTTTTCTTTTTTTCCTATTTAATTTCTTTTTTTCTTTTTTCTTTTTCCTTTTAATTTCTTTTTTCCTTTTTTTCTTTTTCTTTTTTCCTTTTTTTATTTTTATTTTTCCTTTTAATTTCTTTTTTTCCCTTTTTCCCTTTTTTTCCTTTTTTCTTTTTTCTTTTTCCTTTTTAATGACCATCATATCCTGCTGCATCAGTAGCGCCACGTCGGCGAACCAATCCTGATCGACCCGAAACCCCAATTATTCTTCTCCACGCCGGCGGCCATTTTTCTTTTCCATCACTATTCTTCTTCTTCACTTCTGGTTTTGGTCAACTTGGCCATCAAAAACCACCATTTCAACCAAACCCAAAATCCAAATCACCATTTTGAGCAAGACCCAAAAACCTCAGAGTCTGAAAAAATGGTAGTTTTCAGTGAAAAGTTTCCAAATTGAGGCCTGATGTGGAGAGAGAAAGTGGGATTTGAGTGGGAGAGAGAGAAGTAGGCTGTGAAAACAAGAGGGGAGTGGTTGAGCGGCGAATTTCCGAGCTGATTGGGATCTGCTTATATTTGAGAGATGGCGTCGGCGACGATGGAGACGAGGGCGGATCTGCTAAGAGACAACGGAGGGAGATGGCTTCAGAGAAGGTGAAGAAGTGATCAATCAGCTCCTAACCTCTTGCTTTTGCTCGATGTCCATCTATACACCGCCAAGCTAGGTCTTTGCTGGGTTTGGTTTCAATTTGTGGAGAGAAACAGATGGGTTGTGGAGTTTGATCGGAATGGGATTGGTGGGTTGAGGAAGGAAAAAGTAGGCAGAACGAAAAGAAAAAAAAAAGGAAAAAAGAAATTAAAAAGGAACAAGAAAAAAAGAAATTAAAAAGGAAAAAGAAAAAAAAAGGAAAAAAAAGAAATTAAAAAGGAAAAAGGAAAAAAATAGAAATTAAAAAGGAAAAAGGAATAACAGAGGGGTATATTGGATATTTCACCCAAGGCCAACTCCTAATTTGACGCGGAAGAAACCTATTGGAGGGAAATTGTGAGGTCAGAGAGTTTTTAGATTAAATTAGAATGTCAGGGACTGAAACGATGAGAGAGGCAAAATATATGGACTAAACAGTATTTAACCCTAAAAAGAAACTGCAAACAAGAGTATCAAAGAGAGCCAACGAGCTAAACGATGTGCCATCGTATTAGCCTTCTAAAACATGTACTTCAGTTCTTCGAATGGATGGATATGAGAAACTCATAGGCATTCTCGTATATAGGCTCTTAGGCTATCTCCAATAGAAGGTTCAAAGTCCATAATTTAGACCATGGTTGAGCAAAACCCATCTCCAATCATGGATTAGGTCTATTACAAAAAAGCTCCATGGAGGTCTAAAGTCCATTTCTTGGTCTAAATATAGACCATTCCTTGAAATCTTGGGTGATGGACTGTCCCTTAGATTTAGGAGGGTGTATTGTATTTGGATTTGTGCAGACTTTTTTTAAATGACATACTTTTTAAAAAGTCCACAGACTCTTTAAAAAGTTAATAGACTGTTATGGATTTCTTAAAACCATTGATTTTAGCAACAGACTTTTATTGATTCACGAAAATCTATATACTTTATTATGAATGACTTCTACAGATTTCCTAAGATGTATAAAATAAAAAAATAAAAAACAAAAATAAATAA
This sequence comes from Rosa chinensis, assembly GCF_002994745.2. Classification (NCBI taxonomy): domain Eukaryota; kingdom Viridiplantae; phylum Streptophyta; class Magnoliopsida; order Rosales; family Rosaceae; genus Rosa; species Rosa chinensis. The sequence goes on along the minus strand of NC_037094.1, from coordinate 56,582,746 downwards.
AACAAATGCAGCCCAAACACAAAACAAAATAATAACTTGTTGTCTCTTCAATGCTCAAGTATTTTCTAATAGAAATTGACTCAAATAAATGATTTTTAGTATGTCTAGGAGTTTGTTTTCATTCCTAATCTCCCAACAACATAAATATACAATATAGATCACTTGATGTTTATGGTTAATTATTCTCATCAATTTTGTTTTCGCCGATTAACATATATTGTAGCAATATTGGTCAATGTCTTGATCTATAATCAATAAATTGAAATTCAATTGTTCAACCTTTTTTTGAACCATAATATAAATTCAAATTAATGAGAATAATTAATTAATAAGATAAAATTTAGTATGGTTCAAGGTCTTAGGGTTAAACCACAATATTTGAGTTTTAGGGTTTCATAAATCATTTTTATTTCTATTAGGGTTCGAAGTATCACAATTGAAAAAAACAAAAAACAAAAATACATTCAACAACTACAATGAACATGTTGGGTATCAAAAAAGGTTGATATCATAAAAGATTAGAGAAAAGACAAAAAATTAAGAAAGAGAGATGATGAAGGACAAACTTCTTTGAGCGTAGAGAGAAGAACTTTGATAAACCTTTTTTTTTTTTTTTTTTTTTTGAAGAAGAAACTTTGATAGACTTTTTGAAATCTTTGGTCTGGAGGCTGGAAAATTATTGGAATTTGGTATGTATAGTTAACACTACAAAGTTCATGATTATCCATGATTTTCTAATTCCATAAGTATGAATGATATTTTGAATACCTCTGTACTTTTATTCATTTTTAAAAGTCCTAATTGAATACCCCTGGATTTTGGTGGAATTCATGAAGTCTTTAAAAATCCTAATTGAATATCTCAAGACTTTCATGGACTGTTAAAAGTCTATATTGAATACACCCAGACTTTTAAATTCCATAGATTTCACTAAAAGTTCCACTAATTCCATATACAATACACCCCCCTTATGCAAAAAATTTGTATTAGAAATTCTTCATATTTTATATTTTATATTTAAAAATAATAATAATATATTAATAAAAAATAATATTTTATTATTACGAAAACGGGCCGGATCATTAACGGATCGGATGGACCTAAATCCGTATTTGATCCGTTAAATAAACGTGTTAACGGATTCGGATTATTAACGGATCAACGGATCAAAATTTTCGATCCAAACCCGTCCAATAGCTACGGATTTGGAGCGGGTCTGGATCAAAATCCAGTCCATTTACAGGTCTAGCTTCAGTGGTCATGTAATCTTTAATTTTATGAAATAAATTTGACATAGTTTATTATAATTATTATTATTTATTAGTGGTATGATACATAAACTAAATATAACTATGAAGTATAATACAAAATGAGCCATTACAATAATACTTTACTACTTTTATTCATTACAATTAAAAAAAAAATTTGTGCAGATAAAATTCTAATCGGCAATCTGTAGAGTTGTTTATGAATCGACACGTGGATTCGAAAAGTCTTATCTAACAATATAGTAAGATTTCTTCAATCATTAAAATTATATTTTTGTCTCTAAAAGTAATTCTAAGTATACTTGAATGGAAAATTCTACAATGTGTTAACGTATGACATGCATACAATTGCATACAATGGCGGGCTGTTTCTTCAGGGAAGCATTCTGATTCTCGCTTGAGTCCTGGTCGAGGTCCAGGTTTCTTGTGATGGGGGAAGACAGGGGTCGGCAGCCGGATTGGTGACGGGTCACTGCTCTTCTGACGAGTTTCTACATGCCAATCTGGAAGGGAGGGGAGGATGTCCGTGTTTCGCAGCCGGAACTCCTAGTTTCACACTAGGGTTGGTTTGGGCCTGAAGATGTGGGCCATCCCTTTTCCTTTTCTGTGGATCTGGCATGTGGTGGTTGTTGGGGGGGGTGGCAGAGCCCAATTTTTCCCTTTGTTTTTGATTAAGATCAATCGTTTTCAGATCAGGACTGCTTCGGGAGTCGGTAATTATCTGGAATAAGATTAACATTATTCAAGCGGCTTATGGATAAGGAATTGCTCCTATTTGTTTGCTAGGAAGTGGCTCTCTGTTGGTACCGCAATTGCGTGCCTGGCTAATGGGGATTCTAGTCAATGATTTTGCCCTAGAAGACACGGAGTTGTTCTTTATTTATGAGTTCGCTTCCAAAGCGGGCTCAAAATCGATTTGTAATGAGTTTTACATTGCTTAGATAGGAGCGTGGTAGTTACCCCGCCATTTTTCTGTCGTTAAGTGTATATATGTTAGACTCTGCCTTTTTGGCTGGTCATCTAATGCAATCAACATTTGTTTCAAAAAAAAAAATTTGCCTTAAAAGTGTTAAAATGAGCCATCAAAATAGTAATATTAGTTCTCAAAGTAGTAACACGAGTTCTTAAAGTGGTAAATTTTCTTAGTTACCACATTAGTCCTCAAAATAGTAATATTAGTCCTCAAAGTGGTAACATGAGTCCTTAAAGTGGTAAATTTTCTTAGTTTACTATATGAGTCATGAAAATAATAATATTAGTCCTCAAAGTGATAACATGAGTCCTTAGAGGGGTAAAAATAGTTGATGTATGAAAAATGTTAACATACCATAGTTTTACCCTTGAAGGCTAAAATTAGAGCAACTTAAAATTGTGCATTTATTTTCAGCTATTAGATGCAGTTGTGTCTTGCATCCTTCAAAAACTGTTTCTTAGGTGAGCAACTGTAGTTATCTAATTGTTTGAATATCGATTGTTAATTAATTATCTCATTGCCAATGAAACTAGCAAGAAAAATAATATAAATTTAACTAGTATTTGATTTAGTGATGAGTCATATCAGAGTGGTATCAAGTTAGAAATCTCCCTTCCCTTTAATAATACAAATTAAAAATTAAATATGTCATAAAAGACTTTGAAAACAACTGCATGGCTAATCAATTTGCAAAACTACAGGCTAAATTAAACTAGGTAGACTGGAGTTTAGGATTAAAGTCCCTTCTTTCATGCAAAATTGAAATTTTTTTAGTTAATGTATCGAGTAAAAGACTTGATAATTTGAAATTACTTTGGGCCCGGAGTTTCATACTCCATTTGAACCTAGATTTGCAAAACAATGAGGCAAATCTAGTGCTATATATAGATTTTTTTAAGCTGCCTATATGCTAACTTAAAGCGTGCAAGGGAAATACAGATCCTTTGTCCTTTGGCGGGTAAATGTGAAGTTATTTGATCTCTCGTAACTCGTAAACGATGTGTCGTACAAACACTCTGAAAGCGAAAATCACAATGGACAAAATTGTAATCATTGACCCTCATCCCCAACAAGCAGCCGTTGTGGTTAAAATGGCACACTCATGGAGTTTCACTTACGCATTCCCATCTTCAAAGCCCATTCACCCACTCTTCGTCTGTCAACTCCATCATGCCATTACCCAAAAACCACCACCTCCATCTCTACCTCCTCTTCTTCCTCTTCCTCCTCTCCAACGCCGCCGCAGCCGACGAGCTTCAAATCCTACTAAAACTCAAATCCTCCCTCCAGGACTCGAACTCCCAACTCTTCGCCACATGGGACTCCACCGCCAATTCGTTTTGCAAATTCACCGGAATCACCTGCAACGACGTCGGTTCGGTTCGAGAAATCGAACTTTCGAACCAGAAGCTGTCGGGGTCTCTTCCGCTGGACTCCATATGCCAACTTCCCTCATTAGAAAAGCTCGCTTTCGGGTCCAATTTCCTGCACGGTACAATCACGGAGGACTTGAGAAACTGTACGAAGCTGAAATACCTGGATTTGGGGAAAAACTTGTTCGCGGGTTCATTCCCTGACATATCTTCCTTGTCCCAACTGGAGCATCTTCATCTGAACGGCAGCTGGTTTTCCGGGATTTTCCCGTGGACTTCCCTCACCAACATGACTGGTCTGATTCGTTTGAGCTTGGGTGACAACCCGTTTGATCCCAGCCCGTTTCCAAAGGAAGTTGAAAATCTTAAAAAGCTCGAGTGGCTCTACTTGGCAAACTGCAGCATCCAAGGAACAATACCAAGTGAAATCGGGAACTTGGTCGAGCTTATCAACCTGGAGTTGTCCGATAACAACATGACCGGAGAAATTCCGGTCGAGATTGGACAGCTCACCAAGCTCTGGCAGCTGGAGCTCTACATCAACAGGTTCACCGGAATGCTTCCTTTCGGGCTAAGAAACCTCACCATTCTCGAGAACTTCGACGCCTCTGAGAATTTTCTGGAAGGCGATTTGAACGAGTTGAGGTTTCTGACCAACTTGGTTTCTCTGCAGCTGTATGACAACAATTTTTCCGGCGAAGTACCGGAAGAGTTCGGCGAATTAAACAAGCTTGTGAATCTGTCTTTGTACGGTAACAAGCTGACCGGTCCTCTGCCTCAGAAATTGGGTTCTTGGTCGGAGATGGGCTTCATCGACGTGTCGGAGAACTTCTTGACCGGGACTATTCCGCCGGACATGTGCAACAAAGGGACGATGAAGCAGCTGCTCATGCTTCAGAACAAATTAACTGGCGAAATTCCGGCAAACTACGCCAAGTGCACGACGTTGACCCGGTTCAGGGTCAACAACAACTCCCTCTCCGGTGTGGTTCCGGCAGGACTTTGGGGATTGCCGAATGTGGCAATCATTGACATCACTTCGAATCAAATTGAAGGGCCGATTACTTCCGATATCGGAAACGCCAAGAAGCTTGCGCAGTTGTTTGTGAGTTACAATCGGTTATCTGGTGAATTACCGGACGAGCTTTCGAAGTCAACTTCGTTGGTTTCGGTTATGTTGAATAACAATCAGTTTTCCGGTAAGATTCCGGCGAAGATAGGGGACTTGAAGCAATTGGGTACTCTGCATTTAGAGAGCAACTTGTTGTCTTCTTCGATTCCCAAGTCATTGGGAAGCTGTAGTTTCCTGAGTGACTTGAACACGGCGAACAACTCGCTTTCCGGTGAAATCCCATCATCTTTGGGCTCTTTGCCGACCTTGAATTCTCTGGATTTGTCTCACAACCAACTCTCCGGTAAAATCCCGGAAAGTCTAGCATCTCTGAGACTAAGCATGCTTGATCTTTCGCACAACAGACTGACCGGTGCCGTACCGGAATCTCTCTCGATTGCAGCCTACAACGGCAGCCTTTCCGGTAACCCGGGTCTCTGCAGCATGGACATCACCTACTTCCCACGGTGCTCGCCGAAAAAGGAAATGTCCGACGATGTCAGGACACTCATTATTTGCTTCTCAGTGGGTACAGCAATATTGTTTGTTTCACTCATTTGCTTCTCGTTCTTAAAGAGGAAGGAGAAAGATCAAGACCGTTCATTGAAGGAAGAATCTTGGGATGTAAAGTCTTTCCATGTAATAACCTTCAGTGAGGATGAGATTCTTGATTCCATTACTCAAGAGAATCTAATTGGAAAAGGAGGTTCTGGAAATGTCTACAAAGTGTCACTAGCCAATGGCAAAGAAGTCGCCGTGAAGCACATATGGAACACTGATCCAAGCGGCCGGAAAATGTTCAAGAGCACCACACCGATGCTCGGGAGACGGGGCAGTGGTAGTTCGAAATCGAAGGAATTTGATGCTGAGGTGCAGACGTTGAGCTCAATAAGGCATGTGAATGTGGTGAAGTTGTTCTGCAGCATTACTAGTGAGGACTCGAGCCTTTTGGTCTACGAGTACTTACCGAACGGAAGCTTGTGGGATCGGCTGCACACGTGTGAGAAGATGAAGCTTGATTGGGACGCAAGGTATGAGATTGCAGTCGGAGCAGCCAAAGGGTTGGAGTATCTGCACCATGGCTGTGAGAGGCTAGTGATTCATAGAGATGTCAAGTCGAGTAACATTTTGTTAGATGAGTTTTTGAAGCCCCGGATCGCGGATTTTGGGCTCGCCAAGATGGTTCAGACTAATGCAATTAAGGACTCGTCTCATGTTGTTGCTGGAACACACGGTTACATAGCTCCTGGTTAGTAATCAAATTCTTAGTTTTAATTTATTCAGGTTCTGTTTTAAGGTAATCAAATTTGTTAATGTACTAATTAGATTTTGGTTATGCAGAATATGGTTACACCTACAAGGTGAATGAGAAGAGCGATGTGTATAGCTTTGGTGTAGTACTAATGGAGCTAGTGACCGGGAAAAAGCCGATAGATCCATCCTTTGGGGACAACAAGGACATAGTGAACTGGATATGTGGCAACCTGAAGAGTAGAGAGAGCGTGTTAGGTGTGGTGGACTCGTACGTTCCTGAGGCCTATAGGGAAGAGGCTATCAAGGTATTGAGAATTGCAATTCTATGCACAGCTAGGCTTCCAGAGCTAAGACCTTCCATGAGAAGTGTCGTTCAAATGCTTGAAGAAGCTCACGAGCCAATGAAATTGCTGGACATTGTTATCAGCAAAGATGGTTCTAGTAAGAAAATGGAAGTACTTAAAGGAACAGAGAAGTGAAAATCCAGACTCGGGTTCGAAAATTAGTTGGAGCAACTCGATCGTCGCGTCCATGGTTATAATTAAATTCTACTTAAACAACTTGGAAATACGATGTAGTATATGACAACTGAGAATAGTGGCTGCAACTATAATAGCCAGAGCCACCAAAATTATGTATGTTTTGTAATATTGTTAATGCATAAGAGTGGCCAAGGCTCTTTTTTGTACCACGTATCATGTATGTGTCTGGTTGCCTAGTGCCTAGCTTGCGAGGAAAGCTAGTTAATTTGTTTAAAAAAAAAAATTGAGAACAGCCAAGTTTTAGACCGTTTTAAACTTTTAACCATTCCTAAAAATTTTAACTACTTGAACAGTATTTCGGGCATTGGTCACCGGAGTTGAGCATTACTCAAGATGGATTGATCGAGCAGTACTTGAGGGGAATATATTTCTAAGATTATGAAAAATAGACCACAAAAGTCTTATGGGTTAAGAACCCATGACTAGTCTCCGAAGCTTCCTTTTTTATTGTATTCACTTTTATTGCCTGTACTTGATTTTCTGGGAAACAAGAACTTGTTTGATACGCAAGGTAACCAAGCAAATACAAAGGGAAAAGGGACGGGAATGTATGCATCAATGTAAGAGTAGTGGTGAATGATGGTTGGCTTATGTGATGGAGATACCAAGATATCTTTAATAGATTTGATGGCACTGGTCTTCAGAATAGTACTAGATGTCGCGGGTTACATTGTTTTTTCCCGAATTTTATGTGTTAAAGAGAGTAATAATCATAATGTAAACAATGTTAATTAAATTTATTATTGTTTTACAATATGTAAAAGCTAGTGTTTTAATCAAACTGGTATACATACATATTTCAAAATTTGGAAGTTTCAGCAGGAGCTGGCATTCTAACCAAGCCATCCATTTTTACAATTTTCAAAAAATTGGCATCCTAAGTATTGGAAAGTATATGTGTGTATCAATAGATTTGATTTGTATCCGATTATGTCTTGATTATAATAGGTTGTATTTCCTTTCTTAGTCTCCTAAAGTTCTGGAGACTTCGTGTTGTACAAGAATAGGGCTCTGTATATATTGATAGCAATCAATAGAATCAAATCAATTCAGTCCAAATTACTTATTTTACATGGTATCAAAGCAGGATACGTCCTAGCTCTTTGTTTTTCTTCAACGCATCAGCTGCGTTTTTTCTTCCCTGTTTCAATCGTTCTTTTTCATCAACATCATGACAGAAAACGATGTTGTTTCTTCAAACTCTAGTGGTTCATCCTTTGTTGATCCTGCTAGTCCTTTATTCCTCCATCATTCAGATCATCCTGGTCTACTTCTTATTTCAAAGAGATTAAACGGCGACAACTACAACTCTTGGTGCCGTGCTATGAGAATTTCTCTGAATGCCAAGAATAAAACTGGTTTTATTACTGGCAAGATCATGGAGCCTGATGAGGCTTCGAATCCTGATGAGCATGCTCTTTGGCAGCGTTGCAATGACATGGTGCTTTCTTGGATGCTCAATTCCCTCGAACCTGATTTGGCTGATTCTGTCCTTTCGTGCAATACCCCTCGTGCTATCTGGGAAGACCTTCGTGAAAGATTCTCTTTGGGCAATGCCCCTCGCATATTCCAGATCCAACGAGATATTTATAAGATCGAGCAAGGTCAGATGTCTGTTGCTGCGTATTACACAAAGTTGAAGGGATTATGGGACGAACTTGCATCTTACAATTCTTCAGTGACATGTACCTGTGGTGCTCAGAATGATCGCACAAAATTGATGCAGTTTCTCATGGGGCTCAATGAAACATATTCAGGTACGCGTGGTCAAATTCTATTGATGAATCCTTTACCTTCAGTTCGTTAGGCTTATGCTTCTGTTGCGCAAGAAGAGAAGCAACGTGAGTTGGCTTCTTCTATCACCATGCCCTCAAACACTGCAGCCATGATTGTGCGCGGCAACAACAATATAAAACCAAGGTCAAACAATCAAGGCAATACCTATCGCAGCAAGGAACCATTTGAATGCACTTATTGTGGAGAACTTTATCACAGGGAGGCAACTTGTTACAAGAAGAATGGTTATCCACCTGGGCATCCAAAGAACAAAAATCGAAATCAACGTCAAGGAAACAATAACAATTCAATGGCCAAATCAGTCCCTTCTGCAAACCTTGTTGATTCTAGTGGAGGCAACTCTGCTCCTACCTTTCAGGAGCTTCAATCTACCATGCCGAATCTCACAGAAGAGCAATATGTTCAGATTCTTGCTGCCCTAAATCCCAGACCTGCCGTCCCTCAAGCCAACGCAGCATCAACATCTGTTTCTGAATTCTCCTCAGGTTTGTTACCAGTTGCCCCCAACCGCTGGATTATAGACAGCGGAGCAACTCATCATATTACTTCTTCTTCGAAATCATTAACAACTGTTGATACTCATGCCTCTATACCACCAGTATCTCTACCTAGCGGGGATAAAGCTAGTATTACCAAGACTGGATCTATTCGTTTCACTGATTCATTTAGCCTAAATAATGTTTTATGTGTGCCAAGTTTTAATGTCGATCTTTTATCCGTTGGCAAGACAATTGATGATCTGCACTGTTCCGTGACGTTTTTTCCATCTTGGTGTATTTTGCAGGACTTGGTTACGAGGACGATGATTGGTGTGGGTAAGCGATGTGGTGATCTTTACTATCTTGTGGCGTTGGCTTCTATTCCTCCATCTCATCGTTTTTCTTGCAATTTGACCATCTCCTCCAATCTTTGGCATCGCCGCTTAGGACATCCTTCTTCTGCTCGTCTACAATATTTAGAAAATAATAAACTTCATTTTGTTTTTGATTCTAGTCATAAATGTGATGTTTGTCCTTTGGCGAAACAAACTCGTCAACCATTTTCTCCTAGTTCAATTTCAACTACCAAGTGTTTTTCCCTTATTCACTGTGATATTTGGGGTCGTTATAAAACCCCCTCTCATTCTGGTGCTTTTTTGACTATTGTTGATGATTTTTCCCATTTTACATGGGTATTCTTGATGCGTCACAAAAGTGAGACGCAAACCTTACTTCGTCAATTTTTTTAACTATGTTGCTACTCAATTTAACACCAAAGTCCAACAATTTCGCTCTGACAATGGAGCTGAATTCCTTTCCTTGCAAAATTTTTTCCTTGACCAAGGAGTTGTTTTCCAACACTCTTGTGTATATACACCTCAACAAAATGGTGTCGTCGAACGAAAACATCGACATATTCTTGAAACAGCTCGTGCTCTTCGTTTTCAGTCTCATCTTCCTATTTCTTTTTGGGGAGAATGCGTTCTTACCGCTGTTTACAACATTAATCGTCTTCCCACTTTATTGCTCCACAAGAAAACACCATTTGAAATACTCTACAATAGGCCTCCTGATTACTCTAGTATGCGAGTTTTTGGCTGTGTTGCTTTTGCAACTTCCGTCAATCCATCATCTAAATTTGCTCCTCGTGCCCATAAATGCATCTTTATTGGATATCCCATGGGACAAAAAGCGTACAAATTGTATGACATTGAAACCAAAAAACTCTTCACAAATCGGGATGTGATTTTCCTTGAAGATACTTTCCATTTTTCACCAACAATTGCACAAAACACCGAGCCCACTTCAGAGTCCAGTCCACTAGCCCAACCCATTCCCATTCCTCTTCTAACCGACCTCCCTTCTTCTTCGCTCTCTTCAGTACCTCCTACACCACCTGACACAAACGCCAGCGCACTTATTCCATCTTCTCCGTCCACCTCTTCTCTTTCTCCCTCTTCTTCCTTTCCCGTAGCCTCTAATTCTTCCCCATCACCAGCCAACGACCCGCCACCCAATGACAACGCACCTACCGGTTTGGATATCGTTCCCGTTGCACTTCCTGTTGAACCCATTGAAATTGCTGTGCCCAATCCTCTCGTTCCCGCTGCAATTCCTATTGAACCCATTGAAATTGCTGCGCCCAATCCAAACCCCGCTGGTCCTATTCAACCTCTCCGCCGTTCCCAGCTCCCCCGAGAGCCCAACGTTCGCCTCAAGGACTACGTTTACTCGCAGGTGATGCTGCCTCCACACCATGATTCATCTGCCTCACCAAGTCCTCCACCAGGTACCAAATATCCTCTCTGTCACTATTTGTCTTACCATCGGTATTCTCTTGCACACCTTTCTTATGTGGCTAATATCAGTCATGTTGTGGAGCCTTCTTCTTATGATGTTGCAGCTGCTGATCCTAAATGGCAGCAGGCTATGAATTCTGAATTACAGGCTCTCACTGATAACAACACTTGGACTCTTGTTCCTTTAGCTCCTGGTAAGCGTCCCATTGGCTGTAAATGGGTCTATCGGATTAAGTATCATGCTGATGGATCAATTGAGCGCTATAAGGTGCGTCTTGTTGCCAAAGGTTTCACTCAGACTACCGGGATCGATTACCATGACACCTTTTCCCCTACGGCAAAAATGGTTACTGTTCGTTGCATTCTTGCAATTGCTGCTAGCCAAAATTGGTCCTTACATCAGTTAGATGTTAACAATGCCTTCCTTAATGGAGATTTTCTTGAAGAGATATATATCTCCTCCTGGTCTTCGGTGATAGGGGGAGAACCTTGTGTGTCGCCTTAATAAATCCCTGTACGGATTAAAACAAGCCTCCTGTCAATGGTTCTCTAAGTTCACAGAAGCTGTAATCAGTGCTGGTTTCTTCCAATCCAAAGCCGATTATTCACTCTTTGTTCGTAAAGATGGTAATTCTCTTACTGCCCTATTGATATATGTGGATGATATTCTAATCACAGGCAATTGCATTAAGTCCGTACATGCTCTCAACAGTTTCTTCATACTCACTTTTGCATTAAAGACCTTGGTGATTTAAAGTATTTTCTGGGAATTGAAATAACTTGTTCAAAGAAAGGAATTTATCTGTCCCAGAGGAAATATGCCTTAGAGATAGTTAAGGACAGTGGTTATTTGGGGGCTAAACCTGTTGAATTCCCTATGGAAGAATGCATGCTTTCGAATAAAGGAGAACAACTTAAAGATCCAGCAGCATATCGGCGTTTGGTCGGCCGAATGATTTATCTAACAATCACCAGACCCGACATCACATACTCAGTGCATGTTCTGAGTCGTTTTATGCACGAACCTCGTCAACAACACATGGCTGCTGCTCTTCGAGTGGTGCGTTACTTGAAATCTGCTCCAGGCCAAGGTTTGCTCCTACATTCTAATTGTTCATTAAAATTGAGAGCTTTTTGTGACTCTGATTGGGCGGGTTGTCCCATTACCCGCCGTTCTACCACTGGTTATTGTGTGTTCTTGGGTAATTCCTTAATTTCATGGAGGACAAAAAGGCAGAAAACTGTCTCACTATCAAGTGCAAAAGCCGAATATAGGGCAATGGCAGGTACATGCTGTGAACTCACTTGGATACATTATTTGTTAGCAGATTTACATTTGCCTATTTTGGGTCCTGCTGTTTTGCACTGTGATAACCAAGCAGCCTTGCATATTGCTGCAAATCCGGTGTTTCATGAGAGAACTAGGCATATTGAAATGGACTGTCATTTTATTCGAGATAAAATTCTGCAAGGTCAAGTGGTTACTCGACATGTGGTTTCATCTCAGCAATTGGCAGATGTGTTCACTAAGGCTTTAGGAAAGGAGAAGTTCAAGTCTCTCTTGCGCAAGTTGGGAGTTCTTGACATCCACTCTCCAACTTGAGGGGGAGTATTGGAAAGTATATGTGTGTATCAATAGATTTTATTTGTATCCGATTATGTCTGGATTATAATAGGTTGTATTTCCTTTCTTAGTCTCCTAAAGTTTTGGAAACTTCGTGTTGTACAAGAATAGGGCTCTGTATATATTGATAGCAATCAATAGAATCAAATCAATTCAGTCCAAATTACTTATTTTACATTAAGTTCCTAACCAAAGATGATGTTTTTAAACAAATTACACGTGGCTAGTTCTTAGCTTGTGAGGCTTCTTCTGTGCTGGGGAGGACCTCATTTGCTCTTGAATGTGATGGACATCAACTGAAATAGTAGGTATGAAGATGAGAGAAAATGAATCAGGATACAAAATATAGAGAACAACAGGATATGGAATATAAAAACCAAAGACAAAATTTTTTTTTGAAAGGACCAAAGACAGAATTATAGTAGGTAAGTAGCTAAATAAGTCTAGTTTTACTTAGGCAGATGAATATGATAAAGTTTAGTATTTAAAAAGTGTAGATATCTCACTTACATAAGTAACGAAACACATAATGAAGCAGTCTCCATATGAAAGTTTACAAAAAAGATCAAACTACCAGAATGTATTATAACCCAGAATTCATCAATCAAATCACAACAGGAGTTCTCATGCTGGTGAAAATAAAATGCTCTAAATAAATTTGTTAAAATAAAATAAAATAAAAAATAAAAAAAGAACCAAAAGAGGCGGTATATCTCACTCCTTAAGCTTTCCTCAATTCATAACACAAAGGAGTCTATGAATATAGGTTCAACTTGCACTATATTAGATCAAATAGATGGAAAGCACTTTGTAATTAGATAAAATGTTACTAAACAACCTGCATTTTTGAACAACCATATCTCGGAGTTCTTCCAAATGCATATCAACCTCATAAAGCTAAAAAGTAGACATCAAAGGATTTAAAAACAGAGTCCACTATTTCAATTGTAAGTGATATGTATCTACAACTTCCATTCCAAATTCATTAGATACACATAAGAAGGTTGATTATTTCACACGCACCTTGTTGCGTAAGTTTCTAGCCATTTTAGCATGAGCAGCCCCTTTAGTGAGCTCCATATTTAACTGTGCTTCTGCATCTTCCTCTTCTAGCCTCTTTTCCTGCAACTATATTGCTCAATAAGTTAAAGATTATCAAGAAATGATTAACCAAGATGTTATAAATACTTGTAATACCAAATTACCAGCATTACTGAACCTCAAATGATAAAGAAGACTATCATTATGGAAAGTGTAACTCAATAGTACATCATTTTGGGATATACCTATATGGTAACTTTAGACAGAAGCTGCATCCACATTTCCTCAAATTTTGCGATCGAAGTTTTTGCGGTAACATGAACATCTACACTCTGAAAACCAAGTATAACAGCTAATTTCATCATAAACTTCAATACAAAGGACAGCAAAGCAAGATGTAAGTGCCAGATGCATGATGAGATAGAAGAGTAATAAAGATGTTTAATGGAAATCTCAAATGCAGAATGCATAGTAATGCATTACACACATTTAACTCATGCATAATGCATCCCTTAGCCAAATTGTTCAAGTTTTTATTATTTGCTAGCTTGATATGGCATGTACAATATGGTCTACAGTATTATTGAGGGTTAGATTAAGAGGAGATCTCTGATTAAGCCAACTGTGAAGAAGTCCATCCCCTCTAAGAAAATTAGCACATATCCAAATATTTCAAAACAGAGAATTTAATGGTTTGGGGAAATAATTGATTATCAGACCATCTAATTCTGAAATTTGTGGATGATTAGTCGATTGACATGAACAATCATTGATGGAAATGAATTCACAGACCTCAAAGTCAAAGAAATATATCACAAATTGATCCACAATGGCAGAGACTCCCCTAATAAATGAGCGGATTGTATGAATGCCTTCAAAAGTTAAGGTTTTCGATTCACTGACCAAGAAATCAGTTCGAGTATTTGCTTATGGTTAGATTTTGGACTTCATAATGCAATCCACTGAATCTATTTAAGGAATTTTTGGTATGGTTACTTTTTTTTTTTTGAGAAAAAGAAACCTTTATTGATAATAACCAAATTACACCATACGGGAATGACCGGTGGTGGACATGAACTCCCCACTCTCTTCCCTAAAACCTAAACCAGTTATGGGTCCGTCATCAAGAATGACTTCCATGAGCCGAAAGGGCCCAACCCCTAACCACCTATACCGCCCAACCACTCGGGCTACAAGAAATCCCGAGAATCCTGATACCACCTCATAGACAATCGCCAGAAAAACCAACGCCCTCTTCCGCACCGTGTCCCAAACATACCAGACCACGTGCAAGGATCGCTCGTCAGCACATTGAACATAAGATAACATCGAAATTAAACCAATTCGTCCCCAGGAATGACACCACATCCATGGCACCTCAAATTGACCCAACCCTAGCTCATCAGAGTAGGGACATGCGAATGACCAGAAAGACCTAACCAAAATCCTAATCAAAAACCTAACCAAAACAATTACTCTAATTAAAAACATGAAACAGCCCCACCTACCGTCTTCCTTCGCCTTAGGTGACCCGCCGACAATCCACCTCCATAACACTGCCCCGTCAAACTCACATCGCCGGAAACACACAGTCCACACAGCAAGCCACGCCGACCTCAACTGTTGTCGGTCGAAACCAGAATTAATCCCAGATCCAGACGAATCCACACCAAAATCCAGTGCGAAACTCGCCATGCCTTGCCGCACGACCTTGTCCGTCCGCTTGATCCGCCTATCAACCCATCTCAGAGAGATAGCCAGCGCCATACAATCCATGGCATACCGCCGCCACGATCTGGCCTCAGGCCACCTGCTCCAAGCCTGCATCAAAACCCAGCCACCCATCCTGCACGCCTGCGCTGCCATCCAAGAAGAAAGAAACGTAGTATACGACCCAGAAGGATGAAGCCGAAACCAGATACGGAGTCCCGATCCCCCACGATCCCGTCCGGCAACACCCATTCGTCGATGAGGCCGGAACCCACAGTCGACGTGGAGGCGCCGCCGGACAGGCAGCAAGCTCTCTTTTTTTTTTTTTGCGATTACCAAAACCCTAAAATGCTTCCCTGTAATCTCGGAGCCCTAGAAATTGTAAACATGCCCTCTATGGCTATCGGAGACCTTTTTGGTATGGTTACTTGATTTCTCTATCTCCTGAGAAAAGGAACATTCTTCCAACAATATCAACACAACAAATTCACAAATTTATGCAGCACAAACACACACACGAATGTAATCACAAAAAAACCAAATCTTCCAAAGAATTTTTATTGTTTGTTTTAATTTTTAAATTCTGACATCCAATTAATTTACCTGCTCAATGTAACCAAACCAAAAATTGAAAGCTCAATCACAGCAATGGAACTATGGAAGCCATCACCAACTACAAAGCTACAAATCCCAAATGGCCAAGAAATCAAATGAGAAATCCATGCCACCAATACATTTCAAAAACTGACAAAATTCAACACAAATATAAACTAAAAAATAAAAATCAATAAATTTCACAATCAAGTTCTCAATTACCCAAAGGCAAAAAGCCAAACTCATAACGCACAGAAACCATCAAAGCATTCCCACTCTCATTTAATGAAAAAAAAAAAAACAAAGAAAAAAACATACTTGTTTGAACCTAAAATTAACATTTGAGTGTTTCTATTGGGATCTCCAAATCTGCTTACTTGACCTCACTCTACTATGAATTATTAAATGACATATATAACCTACTATAAAATGACTATAAAGGACAATAATTATACCAAAAAAATATTATATTTATTTTATATAGACTTTCCAATTCAATAATATTAGATTATATTCTTTATTATTTCCCTTATCTATTTTCATTTTCCAATTCACTACATCCTCATTAAAGCATTCATATATATTTAATAAGAATTAAAAATATGATTAAGATAATGTGACATAAAAATGTATGATATATTGATATATATATATATATATATATATGTTGAACACATATTGGTGAGGGAAAACAAAATAAATCCTATTATAAATTATGACCTGAATCTAAGTCCATCCATTATATTTGCAAAAAAAAAAAGAAAAAAGTAGCAGTTATAAAATATATATATATATATATATTAATAATTAATCATGAGGTACAAAAAGTAGAGAAAATAAATAAATATTAAGAAAAAATGATTTCTTCATTGCCTTTAACAGCTAAAATAGAAAGAAAAAAAACCACAGAATAGTTCATGTTATTTTCTTATTGATTAGAAATTAATTTTTAAAAATCAATACCTTGTGTTTGATTTATTTTATTTTATTGGAAAAGCAATTTATGCATGTTGTTTGATTAAGGTATGTATATGTAGTTAAGATTTATAGAGTAATTAAATCATTGAAATGACTAAGTTTTTTATTTTAAAGATAATAATTTGTTTATGAGTGAGGTTATTTGAGGAACTTTAGTGTGGTTTAGCGAGTAAATTTAGTATATAAAAATTTGATAGGAGGTGTAAAAAGCATAGAGGTCAAGTGAGTAAATTTGGAAGTTCCAATAGAAAAGCTCTTAACATTTTTTTCCGACGAGGGGGACTCGAAGAAATCGGGCCAATATCCGTGGCCCAAGCATTTATTTTCGACAAGTTTGGAAAATATATTATTTAGAGGCTAAGTAAAGCCTACTTGGAGGCCAAGCAATCAGGAGGCAAATCTAAATATTCATTGATTTACTATTTAATTATCAATATATTTGATAATTAATGGTGGTTTGCTTGGTTGTCAAGACTGTGCAAGATGGGAAGATAAATATGCAGGCTACATATATAGTCGAGATTACGCGAGCCATGAGAGGAATTATGGCTGCCCATTCAATTAATGTGTAATGGCATGTAAAGATTTGTGGTCATATTTTGGCATGCAAATCATGCTTGATGGTGGCCAAAGAGATATACAAATATATATATATATATATATATATATATATATATATATGATGTATGTATGTTGGCTCATGCATGGTTCAATTAAGGGAGGTTCCCCATACAATTAAACATGGCAACGTGTTGTGCTTCTCTATATATTCAAGAGTACTCATGCAATTAAATAGCATGGTGGGCCATTTACCACCAATTATTTGTAATCAATGCTTTCCCATGCAATTGAGGATTGTTGGACGTGGAATGGAAGGAAGCCACCTTTAATTGCAATGAATATAGTATTTCATTCCTATTTGGAAGATGAATCTGCAGCAGCCTATATATAGAGGCTAAAACGGAACAACAAGGATAACTCTTCAATCAACTAATCATACAGATTATCAAAACCTCTTCGAAGCAAACCTACCCGCAACCCAGCGAAGCAAGGGTAATGCCCTCACAACCCGGCAAAGCTAAAGAAACGCTTTAGCAAACCCATGCTTTCTCCAAACTTCACAGTGATTGCTCTGCTTAACCTATAACGTTGAGTATCGATTCGATGACTCGAACAGATCACAACCAAACCCCTTACCCGTAAGGCAAGAAGTCCTTTTCCGGAAGGCAGAGAAAAGAACCTTGTGACGAGGTTGGTGCTCTCCTCGTCCACATCGTTTGATCAAGAAGTCAAGTCATGGGATTCTCCGACGACTGCACCTCACGGTGCTGGCAGGCCTGCATACACTCTCAAAAGAGACAGTTTGCACCCATACTAGTTTTGGAGCCAAACATTTTGGCACGCTCAGTGGGACTACACTAGAGTCTTTTGTGTTCGCCATCATTGGGATGCCAGAAGAAAATCTTTACCAAAAGCAATTCCTGAAATCATGCTTGACTTTGTGCCTATTCCTATCCCAGAAAATGCTAGCATAGAAGAGCGACTTGCTATCTTTCAACAGAATAATGCCGCATATGATGAGAGGATGGAAAGAGCCCTCGCGGAAGAGCGTCGAAGGCTTGATGAGATTTCAATTTCAATCCAAAAGCTTAAGATAGGGTCGCGACAGACACATGGACAAACCCAAGAAAACCAGCAGCAGCTTGTGAATGTCGTTGCAAACCAAAACAAACTGACCCCATCAGAATTCCCGACCTGGTGCGAGGAAGGTTCCAACTTGGCTACTCAAGTCAGTTTGCATCAAGGCGAATTGGAACGTCAAGAAGCTACTCGAGAAGAGGTTGTTTCTCAGACTGAATTGCCTATAAGTGGCAATCAATCCAAGGGCCTCACTGGTGAACCGCAGCCTTACACAGGGGCGGTGCATGGAGAAGACAGTCCACAAGGTTGTTCTTCTGACAATAAAATTGTCTCTGAATAAATACTTGATTTGACAGGACACGCCCCGAATTTCACCCTAAAATCCGAGGTGGCCCTGTGGGGCCCACCTTAGGGATAACTCAACCAAAAATTCGGCAGAGTCACCTCTAAAATGGACAACCCAAAAACCTGTAAAACACACAAAAACACTTCAAGCAAACCAACTTTATACTCCTGGAGCCACCCTGCTCCCAATTACCAACAACTCCACTTTCACAAAACACAAAACTCAAAAATACTAATCCCAAAGGTTATCAGAGCAATACTACTATACACAAGGATATAAAAAGAAGAGTAAAGGATCAAGCGATCCTACGCTGCGGAAGTAGTGACAACTATGCCTCAAATGTCATGTACGCCCGACCTCCACTAATTCGCCTGCAAACTGGGCATTAGAAACCGAAAGGCCCAGGGGAAAGTAGACGAAAAACGTTAGCGTGAGTGGACAAAATAAACAATTTAAAAGAAAAAGGATTTCATACTTTCCCACATTTATTTCATTAAAAACCGATGCATGCAACAATTAGAAAAACACATTTAGCTTTAAATCCAAGAATTCCAAAACGATAAATCGACTAGCCTCGCTAGTCACCACATTCGAAAAATACATCGTAAAACCAAAATCTCGTTTCTCAAGAAGATAAGACCAGCCCCGCTGGCTATAGTGAAAATCGGACTAGGCAAGCAACGAAAAAAAATATGGGGAAGAAGTTTCACCATACGAAAGAAGGGAGCCTCCCAGGCTCGGGTCGGAGTGTCCCACACTCTGGAGCATCCCATGCTCTGCTCTTACTCACCCACGAACACATAGTAAGCAGGGAGGAGTACTAATAGGCTAGCTAGCAATAAATATGACGACCCAGGTATGGTGGGTTAAAATCATACGAAAATCAAAAATCAGTAAGGCTTCCCCATAAGTCCCGCGAATAAAGAAAACACGGGTACGATTCCCAACCGTACCCGGAAATTCTCGTAGAAAGCCACAAAAATCGACAGCGTGTCCCACACGCTAAAAGAATAATTAGATCATCATCAAGGCATTCCCAATGCCAAAACTGAAGGTCGATAAATAAATATGAAAACTAACTCCATCGAAATCTCATTTCGAAAATCTCTTATAAAATCTCAAATCGACGAATAGCAATATAATATAAATAGTATAATTCCGGAAATCACCTCGGAAAAATAATTCGTCGAAATTCAACATAAATTATAAACTCGAATCCGAGCATAACAAATTAATATCCGAAATTCACAAGCGGTATAAATCATAATTACTTCATGAAAATCATTAATGAAAGCAAATCCATGAGATAAATTGAAATCAAATTCCGAAATCAATTCATATGCTCGGAAAATAATATGTTAATTAAATAAAGCATTAATTCAAGAAAATAAACGCATGCATCATTATTTAAAACAAGAGTCCACTCACAGTACTATTGGGCGACCACGCAAACGAGTTCCTTCATTTAACCGTAGCTCGCGGCATTACCCTCTACACAATTATATTTCCGTAAACGGCAATCCGATAAAATAATTACGAACCTAAACGAAACCTGAAAATCCCTATCTCCATTACTTCTCAAATTCAACCCAAATCTCTCCCACAACACCAATTCCTCAATTAACATATTCCAAAATGAAAACGAGGGAAATCCAACGGCCGAATTTCCAACAATTCAATCACAAAACTTCAAACTTAGGAAATTCACAAATAATTCCAAACTCCTCCATAATTCACCAAACTTCACACACAAGCTCTCCAACATATATACAATTTAATGGGCTAAAAACCAAAATTAAAACACTGCCCTACACGCCTCCACGCGCCACCAACAGTGGCAGCGCGTGGGCCCAACGCGCCACCGGCAACCACCTCCGATGGCCACCAAAATTTGGTAGCACCATCTACTCAACAAATCCAACCTCTTTCTCAACTACAACAAGTTCCAATTTTACCTGGAAGAGCTCCAATTTGGCCGGTGAAAAATTTCCAGAAATTCCAAGAACCCTAGAAATTGAAATTGTTAATTCGACCTCTACACTGCAAATTGAAATGAAAGACCTTAGGGGAAATGATCTATGTTAAAAACCGAACCTTCGACGCCAATTTGGTGGCCGGACATTGCCGAAATCGGAAAATATCGGCGTTGACTCAAAACTGCTACAGTGACCATCCTCTTCTTCTCGTTGCTGCGTCTTCCATAGTTCATATTAAGCTACGAAACGAACCCAAAAATGAAGGGAAGGAAGAGAGCTTTCCAACGACATCTTATACGTCAAAATCCGTCGCCGGATGGAGGAGTTATGGCCGGAAGAAGGTGAAGAGGTCGGAGAGGAAGAGAGAATCGAGAGGGCTCGGTAAGTTTCCGAAAATGGAAACTTACTACAGTAACTCGGCTATTTATAGAAAATTACCATGAACAGTAACTTTAGTATTTTGGCCATAACTTTCTCATATGAACTCCGATTTTTACGTACCACATATGCACGCGCTCGGTTTAACGTCCTCTATAACTTTCATGAAGAGCATTTTCTCAAATTTTGACCCGAACAAAAAGTCATATTTTAGGGCCCCCTAATAGTACTGAAACGGCAGTAAAAGTGAAAGTAAATGGCGTTTACCGTCCTAATGTAAATCAGTAAATTTAGGTTCGGGACGTAACATGATTTCTCCACTGATCAAGCCAAATACGTGGCTACTGATCAGATGCAGCCCATGTTGATCCCTTTGATAACCAGAAGCAAATGCATGATCAGTTTAATTATAACTTTGCTACTGGACATCATCATGACCATGCAAAGGGTGAAGAGCATGGCCCACTTAATTACCAGGAAGAAAAGCCTCCAGAAGAAACTTGTCAAGAAAGATATGGCCTTGCTACTGGACGTCGTCACGACCAAGGAGGTAATCAAAACCATGACCAACTTAATTGTCAATTAAGTTGCTATCTGCCTACTGGGCTTCATCATAATCAAAAGCATGGCCCACCTTATTGTCATCAATTTAACCTTGGCCATGCTACTGGACGTCATGGTGAAGGTGGTCACAATCATGGCCAACTTAATTATCAATTAAGTTGTGGTATAGAGAAGCCAATATGTGGCTTTATTAATCAATTCAAGCTGAAATTCTTCATTAGTGTTTCAAGGCCAAGCGGTGGCTTTGATATATGTAGAGGATACATCTGGAACTCACCTTGCAAGAACGGCCTGAACAATTATTCTAGTGGCCAATTTGTCCTTCGCGACTGCAAGTTTGAGTATCATCAATACAAGTTAACTCTTGTTTACAATTATCTAGCATCAAATTTCTTGCAAGAGAAATTTGTTTATGATACTATACAGTCCATAGAGGCGTCTCAATATGATGCCTGGCAAGAAAATAGAGGCAAACAAATATTTGATATGCCTATTTTTGAAGAAGAGATCGGTTCATCAAATTTTGGTGACTCTAAATATGATCTTGATGCAGAGCCAATATATGATGGATACGATGACAATTACAATTTAATTATTGGTTCCAAAAGTCATATGCAGGAGTTCAAGTTCTTTGAAGCTCTTGATCATGAGAATTTTGACCAACAAGTAGTCAAATACAAAAGCCAATTAGTGGATTTGTTATGAAGACGCCATGTTCTATGACATGGTAGTTGGCGACAAAGCCGATCTTGGGACACCATCATCTCCAAAATTGCAATTGAAGATCATGTTTCGCCAACCAACAAAGATACTTGGGGGGCAATATTACTCCTTCTACGAGCCAAATTTCTTCCAAGTTTTCAACACGAAATATCTTTGTTATTTTCCTACAAGCTCCCGCAAGAGGGATTTTGTTGCCATAAATTTTGATACATCGGAGCTTGGAGTGAAGTATAGATGACCTCTCCCGTGGCCTTCGGCAGGTTAGCTAAACTTGCTTTGGTATGCATAATCTTTCTTCACTTCTAGTAAGCTGTAGATTTTGGTTTATAGTTTTATTTTAGTTTTCTTTCTTTTTAGTTAGTTAAAAAAAATACAAAAAGAAAATACAAAAAGAGTTTCAAGTTCCAGCGCTGTGAGGGACGCAAATAGCCGCGAGGCCATACCCCCGCGAAACTCCTAAGGGCTGCGAAGGAGATGACCGCGAAGGCAATGGCCTCGAAGCGAGTGTTGGCAAAGGAGGCCAAATATTAAGCGAATGTTCGTGAGGAACATCTTCGTGAATGTTTTTCTAGCGAACAACGATTGCGTAAAGCAGGGCTCGCTGATATACATCACTTGGGCCTCGCCAGCGAGCTTCACCAGAAATTTCCAACAAGCTATGCTACAACCTGGGCGAAGGCGATCTAAGGGCTGTCTAATGGTCTTTAGTGGATGTATGCCAATCCCGGTGGCAGACGTCGAGACAACTAAATCAAGTTGCAGAAGGTTCCATACCCAATCCAGGTTAGTCTTCCATTGCTGCTGTGAAGATCAAGTTCAATTTCCGGGCAATAGTCGTTGGTTGTCCTTTGCGATGATAAACTGATCTTTTGTGGGCTATTCTCTTGAGCTTTCATCAAAAATCTGCGAATCTGAAATATGCACATAAGGTGTTTGATGGAATGCCTGAGAGAAACTTTCTATGAAGATGACGTGCTTTGCAGACTTGGGCGGCATCAGGGGATTGGTATTTTTTCAATTTTTCTTTGTGTGGCAATGTTCTGCAGTGTTCTCATTGCCAAAATTGACGTGATTAAGACTTTGAGTGTCTTGATATAACATAGGGCCAATCCCTATGGCCTTAAATAAATTGTTCAAAATTTATGGAAGCTTTCTCTGTGGTTCGAAGAAATACCAGAGCAGTTGACAGCAGTAAAAATATTTATTCAAAAAGTCATATGCAGTTGAGGACCATTATTAAATTAATAGGTTCTATTGTTCAGAAAAATAAATTGAAAGTAGTGTAGGTTTGCTGAGCAATCCACTTTAGGGTCAAATCTAGTGGCCTCAATATGGTTGGAAAGCACGCGTATATATTGTGCAGCTGTATCTTACTTCACCAAATGCTTTGAGCCTTCATTGGAATTAATTTAATCAGCAAAGTGACTCCGGCAAAATGGTTCTTGCTCAGTGGTTTCTGGAGAACCAAGGCAAAGTGGTTTCTTATTATAGTAATACACTGAGAAGAAGCTATTAACTACGTATTACAGAGGCCTACGCTTCTTCCGTTTAATTTAGTGATGCTGAGGGGCACAGGTGGCATGATTTTAATGCCAAATTTAACTATTAAGACTTGTTTGAGCGTCTTAATACCAACAAGGCCAATATCTATGGCTTTTTATTTTTGGAAGCATCTCTGTTATCTTAACATAAGAGATCAAGTGTTTATAGCATCCGCGATCAAAGTACTAGGTACTCATGTTCATCAACTAATTAATGTGCCACTTTGATTATTAGCTATCTTACTGCACGCCAAGGTAACTTGGTGACATTCATACTTCATGGCCTATTTAGAGGCCTATACATAATCAGTCCAGTGATATCAATGAAGCCAATGCAAGTGGTTTTAGACCAACGTTATTGCAAGACTAATGCTGACTCAAGACCTCTTTAGTCAAGACGGGAAACTTTGACTTCGAGGTCTGGGGGGCAATGTTTGAACCCAAAATTAACATTTTTTCCCGACGAGGGGGACTCAAAGAAATCGGTCCAATATCCGTGGCCCAATCATTTATTTTCGACAAGTTCGGAAAATATATTTTTTAGAGGCTAAGTAAAGCCTACTTGGAGGCCAAGCAATCATGAGGCAAATCTAAATATTCATTGATTTACTATTTAATTATCAATATATTTGATAATTAATGGTGGTTTGCTTGGTTGTCAAGACTGTGCAAGATGGGAAGATAAATATGCAGGCTACATATATAGTCGAGATTACGCGAGCCATGAGAGGAATTATGGCTGCCCATTCAATTAATGTGTAATGGCATGTAAAGATTTGTGGTCATATTTTGGCATGCAAATCATGCTTGATGGTGGCCAAAGAGGAATACATATATATGATGTATGTATGGTGGCTCATGCATGGTTCAATTAAGGGAGGTTCCCCATGCAATTAAACATGACAACGTGCTGTGCTTCTCCATCTATTCAAGAGTACTCATGCAATTAAATAACATGGTGGGCCATTCACTACCAATTATATGTAATCAATGCTTTTCCATGCAATTGAGGATTGCTGGACGTGGAATGGAAGGAAGCCACCTTTAATTGCAATGAATAAGGCTACAGAGTCCTCGCAAAGATATGAATATAAGACGTGCATATCCAAAAGCTCGCGGCCAAGAAGATTACGTTAAGGACTCCAGAAGGTAATTAATCTTGCCTATATTCTAGCTACGTCACAGAGGTAAACAACATTAATTATTGTTTACGATAATTATCAAGACTATTAAGAGTTTTGATTTGATTCAAGGCCAATAACTGTGGCCTAAAATATAGTATTTCATTCCTATTTGGAAGGTGAATCTGCAGCAGCCTATATATAGAGACTAAAACTGAACAACAAGGACAACTCTTCAATCAACTAATCATACAGATTATCAAAGCCTCTCCAGAGCAAACCTACCCGTAACCCAGTTGCAACCCAGCGAAGCAAGGGTAACGTCCTTGCAACCCAGTGAAGCTAAAGATACGCTTTAGCAAACCCGTGCTTTCTCCAAACTTCCCAGTGATTGCTCTGCTCAATCTACAACATTGAGTATCGATTCGGTGACTCGAAGAGATCAAAACCAAAACCTTTACCCGTAAGGCGAGAAGTCCTTTTCTGGAAGGCAGAGAAAAGAACCTTGTGACAAGGTTGGTGCTCTCCTCGTCCACATCGTTTGATCAAGAAATCAGGTTAAGGGATTCTCCGACGATTACACCCCACGGTGCTGGCAAGCTTGCGTACACGCTCAAAAGAGACGGTTTGCACCCATATCGGTTTTGGAGCCAAACAGTACTCATCAAAACATCAAGTCATGAATTGACCGCAGAGATAAGAACAGAGATGCATATGAATTACAATGTCATCTTCTATGGAAAAATGATATATACTGGCAAATGCATGAAACGATTTGCATATTACAATACATGAACAAACCTTGCAAACCGTAGGAAAATTCTTTACATATATTACCAAAAATAGAGGGAACTTGAGGTGGAGAACTTCTAGACCTTATGTGCTTCAGAGCAGAATCAAGTAGCTGCTCCAAATTCTGAAGCTCTTTCATATTCAAGGATTGGAGGTCTTCCCCCATAAAATGACTGGAAATAAGAACATGGCAAAATGTAATGCTATTTATCACAACCTAAAGAAAAAGTAAATACTTTCTTATTTAACAAAATTGGTGTGTACCTTTGATTTCTCTGTAAAATCTCCACCCTAGCTTTGAGCTTTGCATGTTCCAGAGTCTAGTTTCCCTATACAACATTAAAATAACGGGATATAAACCAAAGTATTACAAAATGCCAAGAATAGAATGAATGAAAGTAGCAGCAAATTTACAGATTCTGACGTTGACATCCCAGTGTAAGAAGAACTTTCCCAAGTTATGGATTATCAATCTCATATCTTTAACCTAGAAATAAAACTAAAACAACTTAAAATATCTGTATTGATCTCACAAAAAAAATATACACAGAGAAGTTTGCTTCTCATCACCATAATGTGGCAGACTTGATTCCTATCGAAAAACCTAAAACCTGTTTTAGATAGGAAAATAACAAAAGCCAAGGATGTCATAAGTTCATTGATCAACAGATTTCTTCGAAATGAGCATAAAACTACATTATATAAACAATAGTAAATCACTAATAAGGTATTTCTATAGAAATTATGTATTTGTAAGAACTCCACATGCACACAGTGAGTCAATACAATTTAAATAAAAGTTGCCAAACAGATTTATTGTTCGTAACATCAACTTGTTTTTGCCTCATTTTATTTATACTGGTTCCAACCATAATCTAAAAATGTAAGACATTTACGGATGAAAACTCTACTTAAAAAAAAGAAAAGGATTAGTATATCAGTGTAAACACTTCCATAGCTAGAAATTTTATCAACAAAGAAATCAAGTGAGGGAATTATCAAATAAGTTAATTAGATTACTTACAGCAACTTCAGAAGTGGCATTATCATAGCCCGTCCCTGCATTAATAGTTACAAAGAGTACAAATCAGTCCCTCAACCATGAATTACCCATGAGTAAATGATCAAGAACACATCGAACAAATATCTTTTATTGCTCAGCTATACTTTTTTTAGCAACACAATATAGAGATTAGAGAAAATATAAAGAACCCTTCATTATCATGACTTTGCCATATAAAAAAGAAGAGCATAATATTTTCTTACCTTGCTATGGTAAGATCATGCTAAACTGTAGTAGGAATGTGGCCTTGTTGGTCCATGGTTGGTGATAGCAAGTGCTGTCTCAGTTAGTTGCTCAACTACAGAGTGTTGACCAATGAAGAAAAAATAGTTCACTAGATCATTTAAGACCATTAAGGATATGGCTCGCCAGAGAGGGAAAGCCACTTCTTTTCCTTCTTTTGTTCTTCCTCTATCCCCTTTTCTTTCTTCCTCTGAATTTCTTCTTTTTTCCCTTCTTCCCCTGTTCTCTTCTCCCTTTTTTGTTTTTTGTTTTGTTTTCAAATGGTTTTGCCCTCTGAAAACCCAAAAGCCAC
The DNA here is from genome assembly GCF_002994745.2 of Rosa chinensis. Lineage (NCBI taxonomy): Eukaryota > Viridiplantae > Streptophyta > Magnoliopsida > Rosales > Rosaceae > Rosa > Rosa chinensis. Next base: position 56,555,523 of record NC_037094.1, on the reverse strand, counting down.
TATTATGCAAATTATAATAGGAAATCAATGATACACAATCGCTCACTCGATCAAATATGCCTAAACTTCTCATGCTATACCCAATTGAATAAAATTATCAGAAATCAAAGAGCAAAAAGAACCCAATTGAAATCAAGACTGAAACTTTAATGTAAAATCCAATCCAAATTACGAACTCATAAACTAACTGAGAAGAATCAAGGAGATCTAGTTACAGGAGACTTGTTTTTTGGACCTCAACAACAATGGCAAGCCTGCACGCTCTCTTCTGGAAATGGCGTAACACGAATATTTGCAGGACATCAAGTAAATCCCTCCTCTTCCACACTCCCTGATTCTTAGTTAATTTTCATTTTGATAACATGATGCTATTGCGAATTGGAAGAAAGAGGAAACCGATGGAAGGATCTAGTTCAGCAGCAACACTGCAGAAAAATCTCAAATGAGGGCAAAACTGTATTTTCCAACCTTCAGGGACTGTTCCCTACTGTAACCCTTATGAATAGTGGAACTCATCTTTAGTATATAGTAAGTAAACATCTAGTTCAACGGCAGCACCTCAAAAAAATCTCAAATGAGGGCAAAACCGTCTTTTCCAACCTTCAAGGACTGTTTCCTACTATAGCCCTTATGAACAATGGCACAGTGGAACTCATCTTTAGTATATAGTAAATCAGTGGTAGTAGGGTCCTTGACCAAATGCACCAAAATTGACCAAATTTATCCCACTTACCCCAGCAACAGATTTTTATTCCTACTAACCCGATTTCAAAGGAAATGACAAATTTACCCTCAACTTAATTAAACAATTACATCAAAGCCACTATCTCTTATCTCTCCTATCAGACTCTCTCTCTCTCTCTCTCTCTCTCTCTCTCTCTCTCTCTCTCTCTCTCCCCGTACGTACAGATCACCGGTCCTGGCGAGAGGCGCGACGAAGACAAACCGAGCCCCGTGTTGTTTCTCCCGCGCTGTCCAAGGTTGAGCCCGTGGCCTCCAGCAACTACAACACCAAGTACAATCGCTCCGAGTTCGACTCCGACAATCACCGATCTGAGGGTGTTCACCTTCTCCGATCTTAGAGCCGCGGGTCCAGTCGGGCCTTGCTAATAGGAGACTTCAACGCGACGAAGACGAACCGAGCCAGACATTGTTTTTCCCGAGCCGTCCAAGGTCGAGCCTGTGGCCTCCTGCAACTAGAACACCAACTATAATCGCTCCTAGTTCGACTCCGACAATCACCGATTTGAGGGTGTTCGCCTTCTCCGAGCTTAGAGCCGCGGGTCCAATCGGGCCTTGCTGATCGGAGACTTCAAAGCGGCATCATCGCTAACAATGAATTGGAGTTTTGAATCTGAATCGGAATTGGAGGATTCATGGTCGAGAAAGGGGAAGACGGTTTCAGATTCTCAGCTGGTGCTCTCTCTCTGCGAGTTCGACGCTCTTCCTCTGCAAACGCCGCTGTTTTTGCCCTAAAATAGCTATTGTGTGTCCTTCAGTGTCGGTCGTCATCCTGGTCTTTCTCCGTTCTTGCCCTGAAACAACAACTGACGAAAGAGTGAGAGGTGGGTGCCCAAATCTTTTTTTTTTTTGTAAAATGGGGCAGAAGGCACTTGGAAGAAAAAAGAAAAAAAAAGGTTATATTGCGGGCAATAGAGGTTTGTTAAATGTCTATTGGGGGCAATAGACGTTTTGTATTGATATAATCTCAATTTTTTTCTTTAATCAAAGTTTTATTTGTCTAATCTTAGAAAACTTAGTTCCCATTCCGGCAACCGAAAGTTCTATTGGGGAGCAATAGGCGTCTATTGGGGGGCAATAGAGGTTTATTGCCCTTCTATTGGGGGTAATAGACATCTATTGGGGGGCAATATACCGCTATTGGGGGCAGTAGATGTCTATTGGGGCAATAAATCTTTCCAACGACCTCTTTGGGGACCTCCGGTGAGGTTTTAGGAAAAGTCAGGCAGGCGGTGACCGGATTCCTGCGAAAGTTGGCGTGATTCCGGCGGCCGGTGACTTGGCTCCGGCGAAGTCCTATGGTTTCTCTCTCTTCCATTCTCTCTCTCTCTCTCTAAGTAACAAAAGTGAGGGTAAAATAGTATTAAAAAAATATATATAAAATATTAATGGGGTATTAGGGAAGATCTCCTTAGAGTGTTTTGGGTAAGAGGGAATTAAGAAAACTTAATGGGGTAAGTGAGAAAAAAAATCTAAAAATGAGGGTAAAACCATCTTTTCTAACCTTCAAGGACTGTTCCCTACTATAGCCCTTATGAACAATGACACAGTGAAACTCATCTTTAGTATATAGTAAATGGCATGTAGTGTTTTCATTCTTTTAGCCTCTGTGCATGCTTAATTTGTGCTATGTCATGGTCGTTTATATGTAAAAAAGAAAACAGCTCAACATCTTCGAAGATCACCAATTATATGAGCTTTTGTTAATCTTGTTTTCTTTCACTGTGACCAGTATAACTGTTATAAGATCCATTCTTACAGTTGCACCTAATCCTAAATCGTTCAAATAAACATTGTGAGTTGTCTATGCTGATAATCATGCCAAGTTATGAAAGTTGTTGGTGTAGAATCTCCCTGCGCAGCATTACTACGGAATTTATTGGCCGAAAAAAGAAGAAGCCATTACTACTTTAATGGCAGGTGAGATGACCTCAAGGATTTGTTGCTCCCAGGCTCCCATGGTGTATATCATCAAGTTTCCATTCCTTTGAACTTTCCCTTACTACGTTATCGTGTTCTTGTAACTTTTTCAATCTGTAAGAGTCCAAGTATTGGACGCGAAAAAGAAAAACAAAAAACAGAGTATACCTGCATATATAACTTCATGAACAAAAAACCGAAAACATGTATTCAAACTCAAAAGTTATGAATGGGTGTACGTCACTATAGGGGTCGTCAACGGGCCGGGTTGGGCCCGGCCTGGCCTATTCATAGCGGGCTTGGGCCGGGCCGGGCCTTGCTATATTTTTAAATAATTGCGGGCCGGGCCGGGCCGGACTTTATTAAAAATCAAAAGATCCAAGCCCGTCCATATAAAGCGGGCCTTGCGGGCTTTTTCGGGCCGGGCCGGGCTTGGCCTTGCAGGCTTTATTTATAAATAAATATTTAAAGACACAAGTATTTTTTTTTTAATCAAGCTTTGGAAATCCAATGGATAATGATCAAATACAACCAAAGATAACAATCTATATAACTATATTGTACCCAAAAAAATCTATATTTATATATAGATACTAATTTGTTGATAAATAAATTTTTAAAGACACTAATTTTTTTATAAATCTATATTTATACATCATACACTCCAAAGAGCTACATATAGCAATTCAAAGAAAATGAGAAACCGACCGTTGGATGAGTTTATTACAATAAATTATGAGTGTGGTAAAAAATTTAGCCAATTTCACCATATTTTTGAATCCGATCGGATTGGTCAACCGTAGTCACTTATATGTTTTATTGGTTGACCGATGGCGTGGCAACCGCGAAACGTGCTTATTTTTTCACATCACGTTTGTATATATTCCATCGATGGATGTGCGTGGACATAAGATAAAAAAATTTAATTTTAATTACAAACACATTGGACTATACCAATTTTATTCCTAAAGTTATATGACTTATACATTACATTTAAATTGTTTAGGTTCATTCTAAAGTAACCATGAAGTGGAAAATGAATTCGGAGAAACCAACCGCTTGATGGAGAGATTGTAATGTTTTATGGTGGTTGTAGAAAATCCAGCCAATTTGGTTCACGTTTCGAATTCGATCAACTAGGTCAAACGTAGTTACTCTTATAAACCTATATTTATATATCATACACTCCAAAGAGCAACCCCTATCAATTCAAAGAAAATGGAAAAACCGACCGTTGGATGAGTTTATTACAATAAATTATGAGTGTGGTAAAAAATTTAGTCAATTTCACCATATTTTCGAATCCGATCGGATTGGTCAACCGTAGTCACTTATATATTTTATTGGTTGACCGATGCCGTGACAACCGCGAAACGTGCTTATTTTTTCACATCACGTTTGTATATATTCCATCAATGGATGTGCGTGGACATAAGATAAAAAAATTAATTTTAATTACAAACACATTGGTCTGTACCAATTTTATTCCTAAAGTTGTATGACTTATACATTGCATTTAAATTATTTAAGTTCATTCTAAAGCAACCATGAAGTAGAAAATGAATTCGGAGAAACCAACCGCTCGATGGAGAGATTGTAATGTTTTATGGTGGTTGTAGAAAATCCAGCCAATTTGGTTCTCGTTTCGAATTCGATCAACTAGGTCAAATGTAGTTACCCTTATAAACCTATATTTATATATCATACACTCCAAAGAGCAACCCCTATCAATTCAAAGAAAATGGAAAAACCGACCGTTGGATGAGTTTATTACAATAAATTATGAGTGTGGTAAAAAATTTAGCCAATTTCACCATATTTTCGAATCCGATCAGATTGGTCAACCGATATGTAGAATATATATATGCACATATTTTATATATAAGTATAATAGTATAAGAACTTCCACACACACACACACACACATATATATATATATATATATCTCTCTCTCTCTCTCTATATATACACACACATATATATTAATATATATATATATATATATATATATAAACACGCACGCGCACACACACACACACACACACACACACATATATGATATATTGATATATATATATATATATATATATATATATATATATATAAACACACACACACATGACACATATACGATATATTGATATATATATATATATATATATCTATATAAACGCACACACAAATATATATCTATATGTGTCTATATATATATATATTTATAAACACACACACACACACATATAGATATATCTATATATATAACACACACACACACACATATATATTAATATATATATATATATATATATATATAAACACACACACACACACACAGATATATATATATATATATATATATAATATTTTGCGGGCTTTTACGGGCCGGGCCGGGTTTTTGCGGGCCTCCATCGGCCCACCAAGGAGGGCTTTTGCGGGTTTTTTTGACGGGCCGGGCCGGCGGGCCTCCATCGGCCCACTTGATCCGCGGGCTTTTTGATGAGGCCTACCGGTCACTAGCACCCCTTACTCCAATCTTTGTCATTCTTGTCGTAAATGTCTCAAGGTTTTGGTACAGGACTTCAAAATTTCTCCTTTTTCTTTTAGTTCAAGATGAAAAGAAGTATTGCAACGGAAGTTCAATGTGTCGAAAATTCTTTTGATATATTTAGCAATGAAGAGAACATGAATAATGATTGATGGTAATTTCCTTGGAACATTTTCAATTTCACCATTGCTTCACTAAACTGGCATGTATTAAATTGTCCTGTAGAATATGGATCTCCAACTTAAGTTTAAAGTACAGGAAATATACGACTACTCACTTTTTTACTTTCTATCTTCCATCAATTCTGTTATACTTTGATCGAGCTGTTTCTATTCGTGTTTTGGAGAGAATTGTTGAGTCACAAATTACTTATGCAATTGTGCCCCATAATTATGAAAATTGATTTGTCTTCCATGTTATTTTACCCTTTTTAATCCATCTCCTTTTATTTGTAGGAAACCTTGCATTGAGAATAAAATGACTATTTGAGGCTTGAAATGCTGAGATTTGAAGCTAGGGGAAGAAGACACGGAGATTGGAAGAAAATTGCAAATCGACTTTTCGGGAACATCATGTGTACATGCATGTCCATTTGCAAGCATAATTAGCTATAATGAGCCACGCTCATGGTACCACCAGGGGTACCAACGCCCACCATATGAGTGACTGGCGTAAAGACAGTTAGCCGGGTTACCGCCTGAGCCCCGGATCAACCCCAAAGCACCGCCGACGCTCCGCCACGCGCCGTGTCAAGATGGCATCAGAAGCTACTGAAACTGGGAACTGAAGCACCATCAGTCCCACATCGAAAACAAAGAGAAGATCATCCTCTTCCTCACCTATAAAAGGTTCTCTCCTCTCTCCTCATTAAGGACGCATTCAATACATACCTACTATTACTTTGTCAACATAAATACATTGACTAACTTAGGCATCGGAGAGTTGAAGACCGCCCGGCGCGGTCTCCCTCTGACGCCCATTGTATTTTATTTGACAGGTAACGGGAACCACTCACAACAAAGGTATCGATCCGCCTGCCGGATCAGCGGTAACTAAGGTCCAGCTACCGCTAGACTTTTAGACATTAACATTGGCGCCGTCTGTGGGAATCCTTGAACAGAAGGTCATCCCATCACAGTTACCATGACTAACGGTAGCGGGGGAAATATCGGGGAGCAGGCAGACCAGTCCGCCGTTCCCCAACCCGCCCGCCCAGCGGTAAGCATCAACCGCGCACTATTCAACACCCCGGTCAACCCAGGCGGTGAAACAAATCCAAGCAGCAGCCGTCCCCCAGGTCAGGACCTCACCGCCTTGTATGAACTGGCGCTGGCGGACCTCCACAAAGCAAACAGAGAGCGCGAGCAGGAACGCAAGGAGAAGGCGGAGGCCCAAAACCAAGTGGCCACGCTGATGACACGTTTCGACGAGCTAAGGCGAACGCTGGACGCAAACGCCAACCCTGCACGAAGTGAGCAGTCACACAGCACCAGACACAGCCGGCCTACCGCTGGTATAGGACCCATCGTGCAAATGCAGGTACCGCTAAGCCCACCTGAGCTGGCAGGAATGGGACCACCCCCTATCCCACAACTGCCGGAGCAGGAGGCGGAGTCATCGCTGCGCACCCACCACTCGAGGACTAGAACAAGGACTGAGGGTAATCTACCCATTCCCGGGCGGGGGTTCGCTCCGCGGAACGCCCGAGCGGGCCCCGCTGGCGACGCAACCACCCAAATTTTGGAGAGGATGCAGCAGTTAGAACGGAGATTAATCCTGGCGGAGGCAGGCACCCCGGCGCCAGCCCCAAACCCACTCTTCGCGTCCAGGCCAGGCCCATTCACCGCCACAATTTTGCAAGCCGTCAGACCAGCGTTTGCAAAGACCCCAAAATGTCACATTATAGCGGTAAGACCGATCCCTTCGTCCACATGGACACGTTCAAGAAGGTCACCAACAACAAGGGATTTGATGACGCCACCCTGTGCCACTTGTTCAGCGAAACGCTGGATAGTGAGGCAATGAGTTGGTTTTTCGAGTGTCCGCCAGGGTCCATCGACTCATTCCACGCATTATCTCATGCTTTCCTCTCTCGATTCATCTTGTTGTCCGCCGGTCATCACAACACGAGCCAGTTGTTTGGCGTCAGACAGGGAGGGGACGAATCATTGAAGGCATTCGTCACAAGATGGCGAGCGGCAGCATCTCAGTGCCGCGATCTCGACAAAACAATGGCTTCGGCGGCTTTCAAGCAGGGACTCCTCAAGGGACCATTCCTATATCACCTCAACTACAATCATCCAAATGCGGCGTATGATCACCTTATGAGTGAGGCGGTCATTCATGCCCAGGCAGAGTTTATCACATATGGAGAAACCCCACCGCCACCAGCAACACCAACAAAGTCATCTCAACCCTCCTCCAGCCATCAAGAGACCGCCAGCAAAGCCCCCACTGCACCGCCAGCTGACAAGAAGAGGGAATGGCAGCAGGGCGGTTACCAAAGAAAGAGGCAGAAAGACAACCACTACAAGGGCAACCGCCAATCCCAGGGGGACAATCGCAACAAGCAGACGGAATCCTCTCAGCGGTATGCAGTGTTCACCGTCCTCACAGCCTCGTACGAGGAGATTTACAATCAGTGCAAGGATCAGATACCACCGCCACCCTCGCCGAGATTCCCCAAAAAGGGTAAGCCAAGAAACACCGGCATGTGGTGCAAGTACCACGAGGACAGCGGTCACAATACCAACAGTTGCAACGCTCTCAAAACAACCATTGAGACCCTATACCGGGACGGCAAGATGGATCAATTCAAGGTGCGCCAACCGCCACCTGTGATTGCCAACATTGAGCCACTGGGCCGCATCAACACCATCGACGGCGGGGCTCCAATCACCAACATGTCTCACAGGGCAAGAAAGCGTTACGCACGCGCCAATCACCCAAAGGAAGTCTGTAACATCCGCTACGAGAGATCCACCAAACTCCCAAAGTCTGGTTGGGAGCCCATCACCTTCTCAGAGGAGGAGGAGCGAGGAGTACATCTACCCCATGACGACCCATTCCTGATCGATGCCATTCTCGACAAATGGTCAGTAGGAAGAATCTTGGTGGATAGCGGATCTGCTGTCAATGTCATATTCAGCGGTTGTTACAACAACCTTAAGCGGAACAAGAAACTACTACAAGACCATGAGCCATTGCTTAGCTTCTCCGGCGATATCACTCAGCCGCTGGGCTCTGACTACATGCGGTTAACCATCGGCTCCAGTCCATGTATGGCGGAGGTACATACCGAATTTATAATTGTGGACTGTTTCAGTTCGTATAACGCCATCATAGGACGGCCGGCACTCAACAAGCTCAAATGCATCATCGCCGGATACATGCTTCTCATGAAGTTCCCCACACCCAACGGCACAGGCTGTGTCAGGGGAAGTCAGCAACTGGCACGAGAATGCTACTCTACCACCATTGCGCGGTCAACCCGCCGCCACGAAATCCTAACGGTAGGAAATCCGGCACCGCCACCAGATATCTTCGAGGATCCTAGGGATGAGGAGGAGAAATACGTAAGGAAGGAACCGGTCAATCCTGAAACATCGTTGAAGGTCATCAGCATCTCTGACGAGCACCCAGAGCGGACAGTCCGCATAGGAGCTCAGCTAGACCCAGAAGTAGCCGCAGAACTCACTCAATTCCTGCGGGACAACGCCGCCGTTTTCGCATGGTCATATGCGGACATGCCAGGTATCTCTCCCGAAATCATCACACACAAACTAACCATTAAGCCATCCTTCCATCCCATCAAGCAGAGGCGAAGGGCCTTCGACGAGGAGAAATACCGCGCCATAGGAGAAGAGGTCGCCAAACTCCAGGGCATTGGATTCATCCGCCAGGTAATCTATCCCCAATGGATCTCCAACCTGGTCATGGTCAAGAAGCCTAGCGGCAAGTGGCGGATGTGTGTCGACTTCAAAAATCTCAACAAGGCGTGCCCAAAGGACAGTTTCCCTCTCCCACGCATTGATCAGCTGGTTGACGCAACCGTCGGGCATGAACTCCTCAGCATGATGGACGCTTTCTCCGGCTACAATCAGATCAAGATGCATCCCAGCGATCAGGAGTGTACCACCTTCACCACCGACAAGGGCCTCTACTGCTACAATGTTATGCCTTTCGGTCTGAAGAACGCCGGAGCAACTTATCAGCGGCTGATGAATGCTATGTTCGCTGAACATTTGGGCAAGATAATCGAGGTCTACGTGGACGACATGTTGGTCAAGAGTATAAAGGCCAGCGGACACGTGGCAAACCTCAAGATCATAGTTACCATCCTCCTGGCCTACGGCATGCGCCTCAACCCAGAAAAATGCTTCTTTGGCGTCACCGCCAGCAAATTTCTGGGTTATATCGTCAGTGAACGAGGCATCGAGGCTAACCCGGACAAGGTGCAGGCCATACTCGACCTGGCAGACCCTGAGTATAAGGTACACGTCCAATGCCTCCAAGGCAAGTTAACCGCCCTCTCTCGATTCATCTCCAGGCTCACTGACAGGTGTGCCCCATTTTTCAAACTCCTCAAAACAACTCACAAGAAAGTCATCAACTGGAACCCAGAATGTCAGGCGGCGTTTCGGGGCTTGAAGGATTATCTGGCGGCAGTCCCACTACTCTCTATCCCTGTGCAAGGAGAGACACTGTTCATATACCTAGCGGTATCGGTATCAGCGGTGAGTTGCGCCATTGTCCGGCGGGAGGGACAGGACGAGCTCCCAGTTTTCTACGCCGGCAGGGGCATGAACGGGGCAGAAACAAGGTATCCACCCTTAGAGCAGCTAGCTCTTGCACTCATCGTTGCCGCCAGGCGCCTCCGCCAGTATTTTCAAGCGCACACAATCCACGTGCTGACCAATCAACCACTGAGACAGGTGATGCAGAACCCTGAACATTCAGGGCGCCTCAGCAAGTGGGCCATCGAGCTCAGTGAATTTGACATAGACTACAAGCCAAGAACCGCCATGAAGGGTCAGGCGGTAGCGGACTTCATCGCCGAGCTCACTGAGCGCCAGCCCAGTCCCAGCACGGAGAATGAGCCCGGGACGGAAATGGTCACCGCTAAGGAGCCAGCTCCCCTACAATCAGATTGGAACCTGCATGTGGACGGCTCCGCCAGCGCCAAGGCCAGCGGCGCAGGAGTCATCCTCACAGGCCCTGGGGGGCTGAATGTGGAATACGCACTAAAATTCAACTTCAAAGCCTCCAACAACATGGCGGAATACGAAGCACTCATTGCCGGCCTACTCCTCGCCATCGATTCAGGGGCTGACAGCGTCAACATCTTTAGTGATTCCCAGTTGGTCGTTAATCAGGTCAATGACAGCTTCCAGGCCAAGGACCAACAGTTAGCGGCATACTTGGGGTACGTTAAGACACTCCTCAAGAAATTCAAATTTCATAACATCACACAAATCCCCAGGGAAAAGAACGCCAAGGCTGATTCACTGGCAAGGCTAGCAACCGCCCAGCCACATCAGAGTCCAGCGGACACAAGAGTGGAATGTCTTGACAAGCCAAGTATCACAAAAACCCTGGCGGAGATCTTCAACATTGAGGTCAATACCAGCTGGATGGACGAAGTCATTGAGTACAAGCGCAACGGCACATTGCCGGACGACAAAGTTAAGGCGCGACAACTCCAGCGGAGGGCAACCCGCTACAACATCCAGAACGGCAAGCTGTACCGCCAGGGATTCACCCATCCCAACCTCCGCTGCCTAACCCCAGAGGAGGGAAAGGTCGTTCTGGCAGCAATTCATAGCGGAGAATGCGGAAACCATTCAGGCGCCAGATCCTTAGCCAATCGCACAATGCGACAAGGCTATTTTTGGCCTACTCTCGGCGACGATGCCCGCCAGGTAGCAAGATCATGCCACAAGTGCCAACAATTTGCTGACATCCCGCATGCACCGGCGGAACCACTATCGGTCATCGTCGCCCCATGGATCCACTCAACTTGGGGCCTGGATCTGATGGGAAAATTTCAAACCGCCAAGGGCCAGTTCAAGTACATTATAGTGGCTATCGACTACGACAGCAAGTGGATAGAGGCGGAACCACTAACAGCAATAACTACCGCCAAGGTAATTCACTTCCTCTGGAAGAACATCTACTGCCGTTACGGTGTCCCACACACGATAATCACCGACAATGGCACACAATTCAACAACAAGGAGCTCATCTCTTTCACCGCCAACTTGAGTACTAAGATGAGTTTTGCATCTGTCGCCCACCCCCAGACCAACGGTCAGGTCGAAGCAGCAAACAAGATAATCAAAAGGCTGCTGAAGAAAAAACTCGACAAAGCAAAGGGTCTATGGGCGGAGAAACTCCCGGAAGTTCTATGGGCCATCAGAACAACCCCAACTTCCGCAACAGGTGAAACTCCCTTCTGCATGATGTTCGGAACGGAGGCTGTCCTGCCCATTGAGGTCTCTCAACCTACCGCCAGAGTCGAGGGCTACCGCCCAGAGACCAACACTGACGGCATCAACCTGGACAAGGACCTCCTGGAGGAAAAGCGACACAGGGCCCACCTATGCAACCTGCAAAACAAGCAGCGGGTATCGCGTTTCTACAACGCCAGAGTCAAGGCCCGGAACCTCCAACTGGGGGACTGGGTAATGAAGGAAGTCATTCCACCGCCAACAAAGCTTCGCCCAACTTGGGAAGGTCCATACAAAATTGTGGAAGTCGTTAGCCCAGGCACCTTCTACTTAATGGACAAGGACGGCGTCACAACGACCCACCCTTGGAATATCGAACACCTTCGGTATTATTACAAATAGTCATGCCGCTACCCAAGAGCATCTTGACTTAGGTAAATTTTTGTTCAATATTTAGCTAAGGGAAGCTACCCAACGGGTACTACCCCTCTTTTGTAAACGCTGATCAGTCAGCTATCAATGAAACGAGGAATTATTCAAACCATTGTTACCAAGTCTAGCACTGAGGGCAACTGGCAACGCCAGGAATCGTCAGCGGACCACGTCCGCTACGTGGTGCACTTGGACCAATTTTAATTCCTTTAATGTTTCATTGCTTGGCAAAAGAAAAAGCTCTACGTCAAAACTCTAGCGGTACAAACACATCATGACAAACGTCAAACTCTGAAATTTCATTTCAGGGCAGGGACTCCCCACCCAAAATAGTTCATTATTACAGTGTGAAAAAAAAAAAAAACCTATGGAAGTCTCAGCTGGCTTCAGCGGTTGTCTTCGGCTTCTCCGGCTTCAACTGGCGGCGGCACGACCGATCGGCTCGCCTGATCGGACCCTCGAGCTGTCGGACTGGGAGTCTCCATTGTACCATCCGCCCGGGTGTGTGCCTCCAGAAATCCGGCACGTGACACCTCCGACGGGGTCTGCTGGGGAGTCTGCCGGGACCTTTCCGGCGGATGGGAGCCACTTTCCCCGCTGCCCGAATGGGTACCTGCCGCAGTGGGAGGCACGACTTCTGTCTCCGGCGGGACACCCTCGACCACAGGCACGTCGGGCTGTGACGCCTTTACAAAGTCAATGGCGCCCTTCCGCGTCAACATGTCTATATTTGCCCGGGCCCCAGACTTCGCCGCTTCGGTCAATGTCTTTTTATACTCCGCCGACATCTTGAACGCTTCAACGGCGGCGGCTGCAGAAGAACTCTGTTCATTTTTCAGGCGGTTGACCTCCCCGTCCAGCCGCTGAATCTCACCCAGTCTGGCGGCAGACTCCCGCTGCACAATAATGAGCTTCTTATCTTTAGCGGCTATCCGCTCCTGCAGCAATGCGATCTCCTGCTCCAACTGGGAGACGCGTTCATTCCTCTCCAGGTCCCGCCTTATGGCCGCATTAAGCTTGCCGCGGGCGTCCGCATAGTCACACTCCGCCTTGGCCAGCCCCTGCTCGGCCTCCGCCAATCTCTCCTTGGCCTCCGCCAGCTCCCTCTGGAGACCTCCGATCTCCCCCCTGAGCTCTTCCTCAATCCGGGGCTGCTTAGACGCCGCCTCGAACATATCATGTAACCCCGCAGATATTTGACCAAACGCCGAGCTGAAGGGCGATTGGTCAATTGCCGTCGGGCGCGATATGCCCGCCAGACCCCCGAACCCCAGCCGCTCGCACAAATGGAAAAGGAATGCCCGCTCCCCTTCTGTCATGAATGGCGCATACTCGGCAAAGGAGTCCAGATCACTGACGGCTGCTGCCTCCCCCTCCGCCACTGCACCCTTCGACGCAGCTTGTCGAGCCTTCTTTTGTTGGCGGACTCCGATCACCACCTCTTCTTCCTCTTCCTCGACGGGGGAGTCAGGCTGCCGGCGTTTTTTCTCCAACGCCCGTTGTGTCCCAGCAGCGGTCCTCGTCACCCGCACCGGCGGCTCACCCCGGGACTCGGTGGCAGTCCCCGTCGGCTGCACCGTCTTCTTTTGAGGACCGCGCCGGGTGGTAGGCATCCGCTCCCGCGGCCTTGTACCAACATTCCCCCTCTCCCCGCCACCCACTTGGGTGTCCGCCTGCACTACCGGCAGGCCATCCTCACCCAGATGGGAGTGGTGCGGCATCGGCAGCTCCACCGCAACCTCAGACTGGCTCAGCACCAGCGTCTCCGGGTTCACCACCGTCTGCTGGGCCGCCAGCCCCTCTGCATACATAGCCTCCAGAAAATTTTCTATCTCGGCACGATCCATTGCTTTTTCGAAAGCGTCGCGACTAGATTTGTTACCGGGCGGGGTTTCTGAAAAGAAAAACACAAACACCCGTCAGTCCGGATCAAAAAAAAAAAAAAAAAATGATGAGGTGTGGCGGAGTGGCTCTCACCAATAGAGCGAGTCAGCCCCAGGTCGACCAGCAATTCCCAACCGGTCAGAAGACGGAAGTCAAGCAAATTGCGGTTCCGCCAGCAGCCGCGGATCCTCGCCACGCGACACTCCTCTTCGCGCGTCAGAATATACCTTAGTCCCGCTGCACAAACACAATAATCATTAGCAAAAACCGCAGGTTTGCAAAAGTTTGAAACCGCCAGTTAGTTTTAGCGGAAACCAGTTGCCAACCTCGGATGGGCTGGAATTTCGACTTAGTCTTAAACGTCGGCCCCTCCACATTCGACCTAGTATGGTACTCCCAGCCATCTGTGGCGACGCAGAAGGTCCCCCGCCAGTAGGACATTGAGTCCCTTAGATTCTCAATCAACTTGGGCGCTCCCTGGCGGCGGCTTAGGTTCACGCACCCTCTACAACCTCGGCGCTTCACATACACTAGCTCGTAGAAGTGAAGCACTTCCTCCACGGTAGGCCCCTCGCACCCCGACAAGCGCCACAGGGAGTTCATCGCCAACAGCAACCGCCACATGTTGGGACAGATCTGCCCAAAGGCAAGACCAAACTCGCACACAAGAATTTGGAGATTGGGCACTAGCGGGAATGTCACTCCTTGGCGGAATATGGCCTCGTGCACGGCAGCACATCCCGCTGGGAGCATCGAGGCCTTCTCATCCGCTGTCGGGGGGCGCAGCTTCACCGAGCCCGGCAACCGGAACGTCCGCTTCATCCGGTTAACAGCGGCGGCATCCATCCGCCCACCTGCCTCGTCGACGGCGGTGCCATCTGAGAGGTACCACGCCGACTCGACATTTTGGCCCGGCGCTTCCCCTTCGCCAGCGGAGCCGCTAGCAGCACTATTGCTCGCCAAGCGCTCGTCGCGCCTAGCCAACTCACCCGCCCTAGAGCTCTCTGGACGCGAACCACGATCCATAGCTATTTCCCAGGGGATGGTCCGAAGTGGCTCAACTTGAAGCGGTTCTGGCAGTGAGGTTCCTGCATGGGCAGACGGACGCAACGAGTCAATAAAGGTCATATCCGCCACGCTGAACGACACGTCAGACCCGGAATCCTCACTGCTCGAAATATCTATGACGTTGGCCATCCCAAACCCTAAAACCCACATCAGTTAGCACAAATACAGATCTAACCTACTCTCACATCAGATATAGCCAAAGATGCCAAGAACAACTACCCACAAAAATACCAAAACAAAAACAACCGCACGCTCAACCCAGATTAGACCGTCTAGCAAAACCCAAAACCCCAACTTTCTGTCAAACACCATAACCTCCCTCAAATCTCTCCCTACACCCTCCGAAAACAGCACAGAGGCAATATCATACCATTAACAGAAATACCAAAACCCAGAAACCACCATTGCAGATTCAATGAAACAGGAAGAGGATCCGAAATACCAACCTCACGTCGAAGACTTTGGAGTGCAGTTCGTCTTCACTAACAGATTTCGTCCTCTCCAGTCCGACTACTCCGCGCAAACCCGGGGATCTCCTTCGCAATTCGCAGGCGAACAAGGCTCGAAGCAGGCAACTCAGATTTGAAGATTTTCCAGAAATGTCGAAACTCGCTCAGTTCCCCCTTTTTATGTCAACATCAAATAATCCTGAGCCGTCCGCTACAAAACTACATCACGTACCAGCCGTACACGTGTCCCACGTCTTCATTAACTCCCTGGATTAACCGAGGCGTCGCCTCGGTTACGAAATCCATCATTACTCGCATTAATGACGAGAAGACGGCTAGGCTTAGGAGGCAAGCCTCCAGACGCTAACCCTCTCAGAGTTAGCCACGTGTCCACCGTCATCATTCTTTGGCTTCCAAGGGAAGTCACCACCTGACAAGTAAACCCCCCAACCATGGCAAGTCTCCGCTGAGCGAAAACCCCGCCAGAGGATCCTCACTTGCATCTCCCAAGTGACGGAGTCTCCGCTGAGCGAAACCCCGCCAGCGGATCCTCACTTGTCATCTCCCTAGTGACGGAGCCTCCGCTGAGCGAAACCCCGCCAGCGGATCCTCACTTACATCTCCCAAGTGACGGAGTCTCCGCTGAGCGAAACCCCTCCAGCGGATCCTCACTTGTCATCTTCCAAGTGACGGAGTCTCCGCTGAGCGAAACCCCGCCAGCGGATCCTCACTTGCATCTCCCAAGTGACGGAGTCTCCGCTGAGCGAAACCCCGCCAGCGGATCCTCACTTGCATCTCCCAAGTGACGGAGTCTCCGCTGAGCGAAACCCCGCCAGCGGATCCTCACTTGCATCTCCCAAGTGACGGAGTCTCCGCTGAGCGAAACCCCGCCAGCGGATCCTCACTTGCATCTCCCAAGTGACGGAGTCTCCGCTGAGCGAAACCCCGCCAGCGGATCCTCACTTGTCATCTTCCAAGTGACGGAGTCTCCGCTGAGCGAAACCCCGCCGGCGGAGCTTCTCTCCTCATTTGGTAAAAGGGGCGTCCTCCGCTACACAGCGCACCGCTGGCTGACCCCATTTCTCATCTGACAAGCTGCGTACTTTATTCAGCGCAACACCGCTCAATAAAATACCAAGCACGTCTACTTGACGCTGCTTCCTGCTACATCTAGCGGGGGACTTCCGCCAGCGGCGGATCCCGAGGCCACGCCTCTCTGACAACGCCGCCACGCGGAGTTACGGTCAGAATGTCCCTACGGGACACGGGGACTAGTCAACAGTCTACGACAGCCCTGATCAGGTACGTTGACCCCCGTCACCTGGGTGCTAAGATTGGGCTCGCAACCCAACACCCTCTGCTCCGTGCAGCGCTGCTCCGTGCAGCTCCCCCTCAACAAACAATAACAACGACCATCCGGAGGTCCATCTTAGCCGGGGAGTGGGGGACTCCCTGGGGGGCCTAGCAGGGGCCCACCCGAAAGGGCACAAAGCGTTTGCTCAGTAAATCCATGGTTGACAACGCACTGACGCTAATTATGCTTCTGCAAAGTCTAGCGGGAGAAACGCTTCAAACCGCCGATCAACTCCCCAACCAAGATTGCCCTCCTTGACTGGGGATTTGGGGGACTTGTACATGCATGTCCATTTGCAAGCATAATTAGCTATAATGAGCCACGCTCATGGTACCACCAGGGGTACCAACGCCCACCATATGAGTGACTGGCGTAAAGACAGTTAGCCGGGTTACCGCCTGAGCCCCGGATCAACCCCAAAGCACCGCCGACGCGCCGCCACGCGCCGTGTCAAGATGGCATCAGAAGCTACTGAAACTGGGAACTGAAGCACCATCAGTCCCACATCGAAAACAAAGAGAAGATCATCCTCTTCCTCACCTATAAAAGGTTCTCTCCTCTCTCCTCATTAAGGACGCATTCAATACATACCTACTATTACTTTGTCAACATAAATACATTGACTAACTTAGGCATCGGAGAGTTGAAGACCGCCCGGCGCGGTCTCCCTCTGACGCCCATTGTATTTTATTTGACAGGTAACGGGAACCACTCACAACAAAGGTATCGATCCGCCTGCCGGATCAGCGGTAACTAAGGTCCAGCTACCGCTAGACTTTTAGACATTAACATCATGTATCACTCCCAGCGATACCAGGATCCGAAAGTGGTCCCACCATACTTCCAATCAAATTCCAAGTTCAACCCATCAGGGGTTTGACTCAAAATATAACTTAGAACTCTGATCAAACTATGACCTGAAATACTTCCTGAGTCAATTGGGAAAACCCATGTCCTTAGAGTTACTCTACTTACTACTCTTTTAAAATCTCAACCACTCAATCTATCAGTTGCTCCTTCAAGAATTTACTACATTTCAATTCCTATGACTTCATGATTCAGAAATCAAATCAAACTCCGTATCACATAGTAATTCGCTTGAACCACTATGGATACCCAACAGTATCACTACCGTCAATCCCCGAAAATGCGTTAAACCATTTCACCTAAAATCAATAACCAAAGACACACACTCTCGTACAATAACATTTACAAAGAGTTGGTTCTAATCATCTCCATTATTTACCGACCAAGATCA
Organism: Rosa chinensis; assembly: GCF_002994745.2. Classification (NCBI taxonomy): domain Eukaryota; kingdom Viridiplantae; phylum Streptophyta; class Magnoliopsida; order Rosales; family Rosaceae; genus Rosa; species Rosa chinensis. The sequence continues at coordinate 56,537,423 of NC_037094.1, read as the reverse complement.
AACTCCATTGCAAAAATTTATGCGTCCCGCCTACTTAAACTTAAAACACAAAATGACTTCAAAACTCACTTATGTACATCTCCATACTCACTACGATCCAAAACTTAAGAAAACCAATTCATAACACAAAGAGCCACAAAAATCAATTTCCTTCACTTGAACAAAACTATGTCCCCAAGTCATGGTCAGGTCAACAGCCCATGGTGTCCAAATGGAGGAATTTCCAATCCGATTTCCTTTGTGAATTTCATGGTATCGTTCCAAAATGATACTCGCAACACCAACCACATCTACATGACACATCCCCTGAAACTTGGTTCAAAGTCAGAACCACTATTACTATTAGTCCCACTTCAAATAACCATTATGATTCTAGGTATTCGGAGACGAGCCAAAGCTATAGTTGCTCGTCTTGTTCACTTAAGCACTGAATTGAACTCCGTTTTCGCACCTTAAACCCTGCTCCAACAAACTTACTGACATCGACGAAGAAATAACCACAACATTTCCTCGAATCATACTTCGTAGCACAACTTGAAATTGTAGAGTAGTCTTACTTTACCATCAGTAGGGAAATGTGCAAAACATGCGAACAATCCGCTACGCAACGAAAACCCTAGGAGGTCGGCGTACAAGAGGCATACCACCTAAAGGAACATCATCTAGACATGTACCTTACACATTTAATGAAAGATTTTTTTGGCAAACTTTTCCTGCGACTATTCCGGCGAGCCGCCACTCATGGAGGGTCATTTCTCCAGCAAGGAGGACCATGGTTGTGAGAATCTCCCATCACTTGAAATTCAAATATTTCCCTATACCTTGTTCTTTTGTCACCATGCCAATTTGAGACCATTTGGGGGATAATGGTGTAAGAGCTTCTCTTGCACACTTTGGGACCAAAGAGGACACACATAGCTTATCAAAGAGAGGCCAAAGACCAATTCTTCAGCATTCTTGACTCCATTCAATCATCTTCATCCTATCCAAGATCCATTTTTTCTCTCTAGAGAAGACACCACAATTTCCACCATAAAAACCACTATTTCCACCACTACAACCTCCATTTTCCTCCACTACAACCTCCATTTCCTCCACCACTCAACACCACAACTCACCTTAGAGATCCCAAATTTCACTATTCTTACCAGTATCAAGAGCTTGGAGCAAGGAGAAGGAGCTGACTACCACCACATCATGTTCTTGGAGACCCATCCACACCACCTCTTCCGGCATCATCAATAGTCACCCTTTACTCTCTATCTCTTTATTTATTTGATGTTTAATAGAATGTTGAAGCTTGTGTGTCTATCTATGTGTGAGTAGTGAACTAGTTGGGGCATGGGTTGAAAGGCTACTTGCTTGTATTGATGCTTTTGTTTATAAATTGATGCAAATTCATGTTGTCATTCTCACATGCTAAGTCAATAGTTGAATGCATTACTTAGACCTAATCAATTTGAGTTATGTGTTTGCCATGACATGAAGTTTTTCCTAGAGATTGATTACCTTCAGGCAAAAAGGGAGCATGAAAGCACACCATGTGTTCATGTGAGGGTAGTGAGCTAAAATCACCTAGAGATAGGATTGGTTTGCTTGCTTGGTTACCTAAACTCTAAGCGTTATGCATTTAGGGGCAAAGGATTGAGACCTATCCGGTAATTGAATTTGTCTCTAGGTAGTTAGCTCTAGACTTATCCTATTAGAGTTAATAAAATGAAAGGGGTTTAAGCCTTAGTAGTCCTATCAGGATGCTAAGAGGGTAGTTGGACAATTAGCTTTGCATCATTCATATTTAGTTGCTTTAATGCTTGCAAGGGAGGCAAAAGGTGAAACCTGATGCCGTAACTCCAATCCATTTGACAACAACTTGTTTAGTTTAGCTTAGTTTATTTTACTTGCTTTCATTATTTCAATTTGAATAGAAACCAATCTCAAAATCAGATCTCTACACACCATCTTGCACATACTCACCATAAACTTTGGTTCACTTGTGAACCTTTGTTTGTGATTGTACATTTGCATATTCTTCTAGTTTTTCCTTAGGTTTTCCCTAGTTAGGAAAGGAATTACCAATCCTCGTGGGTTCGACATCCTTACTTAATCCCCTATTCTATAACTTGTACCTCTTGCACTTGAGGGTGGCTTCAATGCTAACAACAACAATGTCTCAATTTGGTGTTCTTCAAATTAGAGGAAGTGATGTTTTGTTTCATATTCATGAAATTGATAACTTATGCTCAACTCAGTTAGTCAGTCGTTACTCAATTTACATTTTGGTGGGATTTTGAATTATTAAGTACCATAGTTAGTCTGCTTATCGCTAATCTTTTCTTTAGTATTTTTCATGGATTTATGTGATTGCTATAGTTATGGTTCCCGTAAATAGAAATGAACTTTTTGACATTAGTCTGCATGATTAACCTTAAGATGGTATGGAGTATTGAGATTTCCAATTCAGAAGCAATGGGGGTAGACACTGAGGGAAATGATGGTAGATGTTAGTGTCCATATAGTTTGGTAAATAAATTCCCTAGCACATATATCACTCAATCAATAGCAAACTCCTTGGGATCTCTAAAAGGGGATCTCCATGAATTTGTGATGTGATATCTGGATTGTATTGTGATAGAATCCTCGACAGATTTTGAGAATATTTTTATGAGAGTTTTTAAGAAATGACAAGTCTTTCGTAATTGAAATTCTTTCTCAATATATATTATATCTTTCGCCTCCACTGTGTGAGAAAACCCTAAAAATAAAAATAAAAACCCTTTGAGTTTAGGGGAGAACTTTTAAAATGACGGAATCTAGATTGAAAGAGACTAGGGTGAGTGTATTTTATATGGAATTAGCAGAACTTTAAAAAAAAATTATGGAATTTACAAGTCTGGGTGTATTCAATATAGACTTTTAGCAATCTATGAAATTCTTAGAGTATTCAATTAAGATTTTTAAAAACTTCATGAATTTCACCAAAATCTAGGAGTATTCAATTATGACTTTTAAAAATGAATGAAAGTATAGAGGTATTCAAAAGATCATTCATATGTATGGAATTAGAAAATCATGGATAATTATGGACTTTGTAGTGTTAACTATACATACCAAGCTCCAATAATTTTCTAGCCACCAGACCAAATATTTGAAAAAAGTCTATCAAAGTTCCATTTTCCAAAAAAAAAAAAAGGTTATATCAAAGTTCTTCTCTCTACTTGTGAAGATGTTGGTCCTCTATCATCTCTCTTTCTTGTTTTTTTTTTTCTCTAATCTTTTATGATATCAACATTTTTTGATACCCAACATGCTTATTGTAGTTGTTGAAAGTTATTTTTTTTTTTTCAATTGTGATACTTGCAAATCTAAATGCAAAAAAATGATTTATGAAACCCTACAAAACCCAAATATTGTGGTCTGTCCCTAAAATCTTGAATAGTGATGCTTTGAAATATTGAATTTTGTATCATTAATTATTCTCATCGATTTGAATCTACATTATCGTTCAAAGAAATCTTTAACAATTGAATTTCAATTGATTGATTATAGATCAAGACACTGACCAATATTGTTATGATATATGTTAATCGGCGAAAACAAAATTGGTGAGAATAATTAACCATCAATATCAAGTGAACTAGATTGTATATTTATGTTGGTAGGGAGATTAGGAATGAGAACAAACGACTTAGACAAAGTAATAATCATTCAATTGAGTCAATTTCTACTAAAAGATACTTGACCATTCATGAAGAGACAACAAATTATTATCTTGTTTTGCGTTTGGTCTGCATTGGTTTTGTTTTTTGTTTTTATTTTTTGTACATGCTAGGAAATCTATAGAAGTCATTCATAATAAAGTATATAGATTTAGACCTAGCCATATGAACACAAATCCAACACTACCTAAATCCTTGCTAGAGCAACCCTAATCGCCTAGAGACCTCAATTGGTGCACAATTAGAGAAGCTAAACTTAAATAGTAAAAGACTAGAATCCAAAAGCTAGGTACTGAGAAATAGAAAGCTTAGAGTTTTCCTTTGCCCTTGTCCTTAGGGCTAACCTCCTGAATAGCAGCATCAGTAGGGTAAGTGAGACGCAATGGAGCCCCACTCACCTTCTTTTGTGGGCAAGGGTTCTTGTTGTTGCTCCCAAGAAGCCTTCCCACCTTTTTCTATATTCCCTGCTCACTCTCATTGTCAACTTCAACTAAACCAAGAGCATCTGCTTGAAGAGCAAGAAGCTTACCACCCAGAATTGTTTTAAACTTCTTTGGGGAGGGAGTACAACCTCCATTCTTACTTCTTTTCTTGTAACCCTAGTCTTCATCTGCACAGCTTGAGCAGGAGGAGTGGATTCAAAAACACCATCCATTGCGCGCCAGGCTCTCTTGCCTCCTCCTCAGCCATGTCTTGCATGGTAACACCACATGGGTCCAAGCCTGAATTCACTAGTAAGAAGCATGCTTTAGGAAGAACAGCGCAGGCGACAAGATTTCCACTGAATTCACTAGTTCTATGTTATAGTCTACATCTCAAAATAGCAGCAAATTAACACCAAAACAATAGAATCCAAAAAAGCTAAACCAGTGCAACATCCTAATCATAAAGAATAGCATGTACTTAACTATTTTTAAAATATGAGGAAACCAATGCCCGAGAATGATCCCCTTCCCACAAAAGGTCCAGCTCCTCTTCTTTATATTATCAAAAACTCTTTTATTTCTCTCCTTCCAAATATCCCGGAATACAGCTTTTATAAAACAACTTCCCAGCATCAGTCCATTTTTTCTCCCTTTAAAAGATTTGTGCTATATATATATATATCATGTAACAAAGCTACACAATCCAGTGGTTTTTGCCCACTCAATTTTTAGACTCCTATATTATAACCCTTTTCCATATAGACTCATAGAGAGTGCGACTAGACATTGTAAAAGAAAATGGTTCACACAGCCAGATAGTCTGGTCCATCTTTACACATCACTAACAAATGAGGAGAAAGACAGAATCGACATATTTTCTCCTTCATGTCACAGGTGCTTACCTCTCCATGAGAAATGGTCTACTCTAACACCCTCACCTAGGAAGAACTTTAGCTTTCTATACTATAGATGATAGGAACTTTACCTTGCCAAATGCAAAAGTGGGAATGAATGGACAATGGAAGGGTTGTTCATCAAATTCCTCCAAGATGCAGTGTCTAGATAAAACCAACAAAACACCCTCTAACCGAGATGACAAAAACATGAGCTTCCCAACTTTCAAGTCTCTCAAGTTTCTTCATAACCAAAGTCCCAACTCAATTGAAGACTAGAGGAATTAGTATGGCCCCTACAAATCGAAAAGTAATGATAATTAATTTGATAATGTGTTTATTAAGCAAGGAAATGAATGACAAAGAGCTTTATGTTTTACCCAACCCATCTCTCTTCCCAAAACCTAGGCCCCATTAGCAACTACAAATTTTAAGCAATTCAAGCACAAATGAATTGGTGTTTTTCATATGTCTCCAAATGAACTTCAGATAGAGTCTGGAATCATAATATTGGATTCCAGCTACTTGTTTGCAGCCTGTATCTAGGTCTAATGGCAGTACACCACAGAAACTGTCTCCTTAAATCTCCAACTCCCAAGTAATGCCTCATTCATTTTCACAAAACACCCCACCCAGATCCACCTCTGTTTTTGTACTTGAGATACAACTTATTAATCAAGTAATGCTTCTTTCGCTCCTCCCTTTCTCAAAGAAAGGCTGTCACCAATCTCTCTAACCTTTTAGAAACATTGCAAGGGATTCGAAACAAAGTGAGATAGTAGATAGAAAATTACTCAAAACCAACTGATTTCAAGTACGTTATTCTGACACCCTTAGATAAAAATGCTTTTATCCAACCTATCAACCTCCTCTCCACCTTCTCCTTGGATCCGTAAAGATTACTGCTCTTGGATCCCAAAACCTTCTCTACCATCTCTTACTTTAAGATAATTATGAACAGATTCTATATGTAATGGTTTTGTTAAGTCCAATGACAAAGTTTATATTCATCTTCAGACTCATGCAATTGATTTTCAATTGATTTTCACTACCACTTTTAGCTCTATTAGAACATCACCTATCACCTTTTTAAAAAAAAAAAAAATAAAGGGCTAGTGGAGCCTAGTGCAGTTGCCCTCAATCCTTGATTAAACTTACATATCATCTTAACTTAGTGAAGTACATCAAGGGAATTATCATGAAACTTAATACAAATATATTACACTCAGAAACTCCAATACTCAAAAAAAAAAGTTTAGAGTAGGCTATACAATTATTGTACATAAAAAATGGAGTATATTTGGCATGCATTAAACTAAGCAAAGGGCTATCTAGACATTGATCATTGGTATCCAAATCTCTTGAACATGTCTACTAACTAAGAGCTGCAAATTTTTTGGGGCAATTCATTATAAACCAAATTTCTCTAAAATTTAATGGAATAAAACTTACGTATTACATAGTTTTTATCAATCTACACCCAATTATTGCCATGATAAAATAAGTTTCTTCTTTTTAAAAAATTACAAAAATTGTCACAATTTAAATCTAATAAACACAAGTTAACTCTTTAAATACCTTAATTATAGATTTGTTATTGCTCTCATTATTTTCACAGTTTTGATGAAGTCATCATTATTGCTAGAATCATGGAGATTTCCTTTATATGTTTTTCTGAATTCGAATGTTTTATATATTTAAATGAGTGTGAAATTTACATTCAGTAATTTAAAATTTATATGTTAAAGGTAGGGCCGGGCACGGGCCGGGCTGTGTATATAATTTGAAGGGCCCGAACCCGGCCCGTTATTTTCGGGCCGGGCCCAAATTTTTTGTTTTAAAGTTTGGGACCGAACTAGGCCTTGAAAATTGGCCTTGAAAAAAAAAATTGGCCTTGAAAAAAAAAAAAAAAAACTTGCTGTCCTGATCAACACAATCTCAGATCATCTAATACCAACCTCCTTTCACATAGACTAGGTGAGCCTGCGAAACAAATCCAAATCTTCCTCTTAGTAGGTGCCATCTAACCCTTAATGTATGCTCTATATATGTTGTTGACTAAGGGATACACAATGATACAAAATTGTAGGATTAGATATAATCAACTCTGTAATCCAAACTGCAAAACTTGCATATGCACTGAATTCTCCTAAAATCCAAGTGATAACCCAAACTCTCTATTCAACACAGGGACATCAATTTCCATTTGATATCTGAGATTTCATCTAAACCACCAATCTTATCCAAAAAAAAAAAAAAAAGATCTCAGATCTTGAATCAAAGTCACCAGTTATAGAGAAACTTATGCAATATTTCTGGATTCGGTATAGTTACATAACCACCAGTGAAGATCAGATGGGGTGAGCTCAATGAGGACGACTGCAAGGACCTGGACGCTGAAGCAGGTGGAGACGGAAAGCGACGGCGCCGCACAGAGGTCAGTGGTGGAGATGGAGTGGAGGAAGGAGTTGGGTGTGCAATCTCCAGACAAAGAATCACAGAGAAGCAGAAATAGTTGCGAAGATTGTGAAGTTTCTTGATATTAGGCTTCAGGATTGAGGTTTCGTGATAGATTAGGCTTCCTTTAGAACTAACGTGAAGAGGAAGAGGAAGAAGAAGAAGAAGAAAACGAAGGACTGACGCGTGGAGAGAAGAAGGACACGTGAAGAGAGAAAAGAAAGATGCGTGGAGAGAATAAAAGACCTAATAATGAAATATACGGGCTTGACGGGCTTTTCTTCTCTGAGAACACAGGGCCCGGGCCCGGACCGTTTTTATATACTTCAAGCCCGGACTGAACCGTTTTAGGTAAAAAAAAATTTAGGGCCCGAACTGTTCGGGCCGGGCTGTGACTGGTCAGGCCGGTCTTCTGGGTTTACGGGCTAAAATGCCCAGCCCTAGTTAAAGGTAGCTTTTCTGTTGTGCAACTCAAGCCCAGACTAGCATTAGTTATTGTTATCTATTAGAAGTCAATATATAATTGTAAGCTTTAGTTTGAAGTTTGCAACACAACTCTAGATTTTTGTTTTTTGTCGATTTACTTGCAACTTGCCTTAAAGGTAATGGTACAGCCATAGAGGTTGGAGTTTTTAACCTAGTTAATAATTTTTTTAAAAAATTACAATCTAAAGATGATACGTGTATGTTAGGTGATTTCTAGAAATTTTTATGTCAACTTATTTATCAAAATCATTTTTCAATTAGGTATTCTACCATTGCGAGTTTAACATGTTTATTAAGTGGACAAATTTCAATTTACTACCCTGTGCTTTGCACTCAACATCATGTTAATCCCTCCTCTTTCAATTTGATCAGCAACAACCTTGTGCTTTCAATTTCGATCAGCCATGTACAAATTTTACTGTGCCTTCTAATTTGAACGTTTACTTTGACGGAGGGGTCTACTTAAAGGGATAAATTTGTCATTTCACACAATTTTCCTAAAAACAATAAAAAAATCTAATAGAAAACCCCACCAATACCCAATCCCAACCCATCTCCGATTCCACTCAATCTCTCAGACCTCCAAACCTTCTTTGATGCTGTTTCTGTTGAAGAATACGGGACCTAAAGTAAGAAGCATGATGGAGAGAGATAGAGAGAGATGACACCTCATATATAGTGGTTCACCTTGCACTGGGGGCAAGGCTACGTCCACTTAGATATTTTACTATGAGTGAGGTCAAGTGACCTTTGTAGTGATACAAGTGTGGGGATAATGGATCCATCCCTTCTAAGAAGGGGAGGACTTCCCTTTATAGCTAAGGGAAGTCCCACTCTATTCTATATTTCCGATGTAGGACATAATACACATATCGTTTCTCTTGAAGCCTCTTGGAGATCATGGGAGGGTGGCCTCCCTATGAGATACCGGCTGATCTCCACCATAGCGAGGTAGCTCGGGTGTCAGACTACCGGATGCATGCCATATGCGGGGCTTACCATGTCGCGGGGCCCACCTATGAGATCGTTGCTTATGCTTGGCGGTATGTGATATAGGCGGTATGTACAAGTCCCCCAAGTCCCCGAGTAAGAGGCGCTTCTTGGTTGGGGAGTTTAAATATGATGCCGCCAAGTATGAGTGACGACCTTGTTGGACGCCATACCCATACTAGTCCCCGAACTCCGTAAGTAAGAAGGGACTCTTCTGGGTCATGTAAAGTGTTCCATGATAGGTTGGTGCCACGGGGCCCTTATCACGCTAGTACCTGTAAATAAGATAAGAGTGTACAAAGAATATATTGATTGCGCTAAGGCAGTCTAAGTGATGTTTGAGTCAAATGCATCGAGGTGCATGAATGCTTATATGAGATGCACGTATGATGTAGTGTTGACATACGACGTATAGGGTTGTGAAAGTACACAAAGTGCATATGATGCAAAGATGTGTGATGAACACGATGACACATAATGATATGTATATGTTGTATGCATATGATGCATATGTGTTAGGATCGGGAGTGTGGTTACTCGCCAAGTCCCCCAAGTTATGTAGTTAGTAAAATCGAAGTGTAGACTTGAGTTCGCTCGTGTCGAGCGGGTGACAGGTTGTATGAGTTTTTACCTATGGTCCTATTAATGGGATGTAAAAGAAATTTAATTGTTGCGATCAACAATAGGCGAAAAAATTTCAATATTTCCATTAATAGACCATAGCACGAAAAGTATGAGCGTGAAGCTCAATGATAGTCCCGATCGGGAACTACCTCCACTTGTGATAAGTGGTATGAATAAGTCCCCCAAGTGTAGAGAACGCTCGGGAGGTGAGATGACTCAAAAAGTAAGGGACTGGACCTTGGCTTACCCCCTGGGGGTACCTCGCTCGAGGCAAGGATTTGGGTGCAAGGGACTGGACCTTGGCTTATGTAAGGGAGCTACCCTTTAGTGATCTCGTTGGGATACCTCGCTTGAGTAGACGATTTATGAGGGCCTGTAGGCCTCTTGTACAACGACTTTGGTAACCGTTGGGGTATTGTATAGCCGTCAGTCTCCAGTACCCGTTGGAGGGCCCGGTCTCTGGTACCAGGCTAGGTAGTGAGAGGGCTTGGTGCCTCTTGTACCCGATAGGGTAGAGTGAGGGCTTTAGCATCGTGACCCGGTGGGATCACATGAGGGATTGAGCCTCGTACCCGATGGGGTAGAGTGAGGGTTTTAGCCTCCTTAACCCAATGGGGCTGAATGAGGGCCTGTAGGCCTCCTTTACCCGATGGCGTGGCCTCGGGTAGAATGATGGCTTAAGCCTCGTATCCTCGTTAGGGTGTCCGGTGGCTTTGGCCTCCAGTACCCTGTGGCGTGGCCCCGGGTAGAATGAGGAATTGTGCCTCGTAACCCCGTTGGGGTGTTCGGTGGCTTTGGCCTCCGGTACCCGGTGGCGTGGCCCTGGGTGGAATGAGGGATTGTGCCTCATAACCCTGTTGGGGTACCTCAATTGATTGGAGGGGTTTTATGCAAGGATTTGACCTTGGCTTACCCATTGGGGGTACCGCGCTTGGAGCGAGGATTTATGAGATGCATGTTGCATTTATCTAGTGAGTTTCACATGTACATATGTAGCAATTTAATTGGATTACAATTAAATTGAAGCATGATATTAATAAATAGGCACAATGAATTTGCTATTGAAAATATCAAATGTTGTAGGCATATGCTTAGATTATAGAAATCGTTATTGAAGCATGTAATGCATTTGTATTAGCTCAAATTTAAAGTGCATAAAAAGAAGATATTGTGACTTATCTTATGCCGATTTGGAGTGGATCGGGATTGGAGTTAGTATATAAGTGCCAAATCATGTTGGAGTTGTCCAAGCATGACGCTCCATGAAATCGACTAGTGGTCGATAGTTTGCTCGACCTTGCATGAGCAAGAAGATGGCCGATTTAGAGTGATTTTGCTACCGAAGGCAAAACAAAATAAGTGATTAGCAAGCTATTCATGTGATTGAATTGATGAATCACATAGATTTTGCTTTATACTCTGATATGGTATGAGAGATACAATGGCTATTTGAATTGATTTACATAGCATGAAGGAAAAATAATGGTTGGTGGATGACATATATTGACCGAAACTATTGCATGGCAATAGTAATCATGGGTAGCCATGGTAAGTAATTTATCAATAACTGTGAGTGAAATTTGTGGTAAATAATAGAAATAAAGCTAGTGTGCCATATTGATGTGTGATAGATGTGTAATGCAAATGTGCAAGTTTGATCATGGATCATGCAAGATAATTCACGTTTATGAGTTGTGCCATAGAGTCCAAGTGGGACGTGGGTGCCCGTTGGGCACAATACCAAATATGAGCCAAAGTGTGCATGTGCATAATTTGTAGGTAACACGTATAGGCAAAGGGATTTTGATTATGGTGATGACTAGCAGCATGAGAAACTAGCAAAGAACACATGTTTATGTATAATTGAGCATGGATAAAGTTCATGGTATCAATCACAAGTTGTAGCGGTGGACTATATGTGCTTTAATAATTGAAAATCATGCCCAACAATTTGTAGTGTGCAAGAGACATAGATGGTCCCGTATTGTGTACTGAAACAAGAGGAAGCCTGTGATAATATAAGAATGGAGCACGTGGGGTGTCCCTACTGAAGCCATCTTGCATGTGCAAGAATAAAGGAAGCATGTAGATGTGCATGGATGTATCGTTGCATGATACGTGGCACTAATTGTACGTACCACGCATAAAGTCAAACAAGAGTGCAAACATGCCTGATATCTCAATTGAATTTGGACCGTATGTTCGAGTACTTATCTTTGTAGCCTTGCAGGGAGGCCTTAGCTCGAAAACTACACTGGGTGTGAGGATTTTGCAGGAACCCGGAAAGGCAAAGATCAGAGTAATTGGGCAGGCAACTGAAGCAAACGTAACCGCCGATCTCATGAAAGGGAAATCAAGCACATGGTGTTGCAGGATGCCCAGAGAAGATTCTTGGGTGCCGGAAGCACGTTGAGTTCCTAGAAACAGAGATATCAACACGAGTGCCGGTGGCTTGAAGCTTGAGTCTGCCGGTATGGATGGGTGGGTATCCAAATCAGTTCCCGGGTTAGTGAGGCCAGCGGGTGCCTAGAGAAGATTGTGTCCATAGGACTGCTGGTAAGAAGCTGCCGGCAAGCTGCTGAGTGCTGACCGGTGTGCATGAGACAGGAGGCTGTTCGAGGATCGTTGAGAGGTGAAGTTCCACTTCTTGATACCAGAGTTTGTGAGTTTGGAAGAAGAAATGTTGATGACCGGGTACCGGGGTAGGCTGTTGGTTACCGGGTAGTGCCAGATAACGAGGTTGTCGGTGATGACAATCCGAGAGGAGGCATGGGTGCCTAGATGATTTTCTGGTACTGGGCTCCCAATCCCGGTCTGTTACCAGTAGTTGTTGAGGTTGGGAGGTGTGTGAGAGAGGCTCAGTGTTTGACTCGATGATGACGGGTGCCGGTATGGGCCTTGAGAACTCGTTGACAGCGGTACCCGATGGTGAAGGGCTCGCGGTATGGGATGCTGGGTACCGGTAAATTGCTGCTAGGAAGTAAAGGTGTCGCCTGGACGGTGTTGCCGGTGAGGGGTTACCGAGATAGTGGTGATGATCACCAGGGTGGGTTGGGTGTCCAAACCTTCCCGGGTGTCCTGAGCAGAATCACTTCTTTTTATTTTTTGGATCCCGGATGGATTTCTCTGATCTCCGTGCTCCGAGACCAAGAAGATACCGGAAAGAGATGTTTGGGTCGTCTGAGAGACTGATGGGTCAGCGAAGGAACTTGGATGTGTGGTTCTGGCCTGACCTGGACATGTTCAGAAGGTGCCGGGGACTGCTCGAGATGCTGGGTTACGGTGACTTTTGAAGAATGCCAAGAGTATGAAAACTGAGCCTTGCTTGCTCGTAGAAGTGCATTGCCGGGAGAAATGCACAGTACCGGCAACGCTTGAGGTAGAGTACCAGGACAAAGAAAATTTCGGGTTGAGTAGATCGATGGGTTCCCGGGTGGGAGCTGGCGTGCCGGGTCCAAAACATGTTCAGGTGATCCCCGGTGGCCAGTGCTCTCCGGGTTGGTGTCCGCAGCAGCTTCCCCATTGCCAAGGGCAATTGTCTAGGTGTCAGTTTTTTTTTGGTGTATATATATATATATATATTTTTTTTTTTGGGTGGAATCCCGGAGTGTCTGATGCCCAAGAGAACAAGAGTTGAAGGAGACCAGCGGGTGCCCGTACTTATCTCCGGATTCGGTATCTGGTACCGATGATAGTTGACATGGCAGGGGTACCGGCGGAGGCAGGGGGTACCGGTGAGGGCAGGGGTAACTGGCAAGGGCATAGGGTACCGGTAAGAGCATCTGGTACTGTCGAGGCTTGTTACAGAAACTGTGGTTTTTCCTGGGATTGAACTGAGAAAGCGCAGCGAGTACCGGAGACTACTCGACCAAGAAGTCGTCATGGAGATGATTTTTTTTTTTTTTTTTTTGAACTCGGATGAGTTTCTCTGATGCTTGAATGAGTGGGTGAAGGAGGCCACCGACATGGGCAGAGCATGCTTGACATAATTTTTGTATAGTAGACCATGGTTGACACATATCCCGTGCTTATCACATAAATTGCATGGCCACGGTAATCATGCAATAGCAATCACGGATTCACGGGTAGTCATGGTAATGTAACTAACAACATATTACATAGAGGTGATGTTAGCCTGGAGTACTATATTTGTGTGATGTGAGACCACATATGAGTGAAATAGATATAGTAAACAAATTGTGAGTGCAAAGTATATATATAATTGTGCATAATTAAGCATGCCTGTAGAATCGGCGTATGCATGATTTACATGGCAATGTTAATTGGAGTATGGCTGACCATTTTATCACGTGAGTTACATGGCTGCCTATGATAGCATCAAAGGTAGTACTAACAGCAAAGTTGAACAACGTGTGTGCGGGAAAATGAATATAAATAAGTGGCTACAATAGAGTGGCACGTATAATTGAGTACTGGTATGTGATAAGCACCAGTTCGTGCTGTCATGGGCTTGCATTTTACAAACGACAGGTGTATTTGAAGAAGGGTATATATATGAACACACCAAGCATTGAACTTTATGATTTGGAGGGACTTATCTGGATCGTAGATTGTTCGAGGAGGTGCTCTAGCGTGAGAGCATAAGGTGACTTAGCGGTGTCTCCAGGTGAAGATTAGCTTGATAGAAGCTAATGGGAAGGAGCTGCTGCAAATGGGAACTCTTGTAGCTGAACCCCGGCTCCAAGTGTTGCAAAGTAAGCTCTTGATCGAAGCATAGAGCACCAATTATAGACGTCAAATGAGATGTGTAGGTGTTGCTGGACCCTGTGGCCCAGAGAACTCAAAAGCCGCGATGGGTACATAGAAAATATGTGGGTGTCCATAGCAGGAAAGTGTGCTCTGTTTTTTTTTGAATCCCGGAGGAGCCAAGGAGGTCCCTGAAGGATTTTCAGGTACCCAAAGTCCCGTACGGATGGATTCCAAAGTTGCATATGAAGATAGGTGTAGCTGTGTAGCTCCTTGACCGGGTTGTATTTGGAACTGCACGTACGGAGTCTAGGGCGGCTCAAGGGCCGTAGAAGCTTGTTAGAGAACCAAATGACCAACGGGAATGCTGAGGTACTGATGACTACGAGATTTGAGATCAAGCAAGGTTGCTTTGCTTGCAGGAGTGGGAGCACCGAGGATTGCTGGTGGCTTGTGATCTCCGGGTTGAGTTGAGATGAAGGCTAGATGGTGGAGTAGCCGGAAAGCCTGTTTGCACACCGGTGCCGCTGCAAATATGGGGATGGGTGTCCAGAGCAGAACCAGTCCCTTCTATCCCCTTTTTTTTTTTTTTTTTCTTTTCAGCCGTGATGCTGGTGATCTCCCGGAGGATTAGAAATCCAAGAGATCCCGGACGGTTGTGCTGGTATCTGAGATGCCGGATAGATGGCTCCTTGACCACGAGTCCACGGTATTGATGAGTGTCAGCGAGAGATACCACCGGGACGGGTAGCTGAGATTTTGGAATTCCCGGTCGAGCAAAATTGAAGCACCAGTGAGTAGAGCAGCTCGGTGACTAGGACTGACTCATCGGTGTTATCCGGGAGGAAGCATGAGTGCCGAAGAGAATTTGGGTGCGCTATTGGTGGCACCTTGGATAACTATGCTGGCAGGTGAAGAGATGATTCCCGCAGGCCCAAATACAGTCTCCGGGGACGTGTTGATGAGTGAGGCCAGCAATTCTGTCCGGGTCCACGTGCAACTGGACTTTGATTGCTAGAAGCGTGGTGTTATGTTGAATGGCAGCGGGATGGAGAGAGGTACCGGAGATTAGATGATGGTCACCGAGAAGAATAAGGTCCCGGGGGGGGGGGGGGGGGGGGGGGGGGGTGTGAGTTCATTGAAAGTATCGGAGGCGCTTAGGTACCCGTTGACTTGTGAAAGTACCGGAGGCTTAGGTACCCGTTGACTTGAGTACTCGCATGTGCTCATGTACCCGGACGGATCATGGTACCCGGATGGCTCATGTTCAAGGTTGGAGGTTCATACCCAAACATAGAGACCCCTCCTTCTAGCGCCAATGTTTCTGTTGAAGAATACGGGACCTAAAGTAAGAAGCATGATGGAGAGAGATAGAGAGAGATGACACCACATACATAGTGGTTCACCTTGCACTGGGGGCAAGACTACGTCCACTTAGATATTTTACTATGAGTGAGGTCAAGTGACCTTTGTAGTGATACAAGTGTGGGGATAATGGATCCATCCCTTCTAAGAAGGGGAGGACTTCCCTTTATAGCTAAGGGAAGTCCCATTCTATTCTATATTTCCGATGTGGGACATAATACACATATTGTTTCTCTTGAAGCCTCTTGGAGATCATGGGAGGGTGGCCTCCCTATGAGGTACCGGCTGACCTCTACCATAGCGAGGTAGCTCGGGTGTCAGACTACCGGATACATGCCATATGCGGGGCTTACCATGTCGCGGGGCCCACCTATGAGATCGTTGCTTATGCTTGGCGGTATGTGATATAGGCGGTATGTACAGATGCCAATGACCCCGATCCCATAGACCCCAAACCTTCATCTTTGAGCTTTGAATCGTCGTCAACTACTCTCACTGCCGACATGCACTATTTGGCCTCTTACTGCAAACCCAGCACCTCACCTCTTCTCTACTATCACCTCCCTAATCGACTCCAGCCCTCTCCTCTTCACAGATGATCGTTGCACGCTCCTCTTCTTGCCCACCAGTCTCTTCTCCAATTGCCCAATGATCATCATCCTCTTCACCATCGTCAATTAGCAGCCCAAGCATGTTTCACAACAGGCCAAGACCCAGTAATCACAGCCCATCAATTCACCATCTGTCAAAACCCAGTAGCCGCACACCGTCGGCCATTTAATTTACCGGCATCAATCTCTCATCTCCAGGTAAGAAGCCATCAATCTCACCGAAATTGACCTCTTCCACTCCTTCTCCCTGGCCCAATCTTCCTCCGATCTCTCACTCTCTGATTCTGAAATTTAGGGCTTCTTATCCCCACGATTGATATCGATTCTCTTCTTTATAATCCTTTAATTTCAATTCGGATAGAGGATCAGTCGCACCAGCTGTAAACGATTCTGGTATTCTTTCTCATTCTTTAGGCAATTAAATTAATCTTCATCTTTTGCTCCTTGTATGTATTCAAATACTGGAAAGAGCTGAATCTAAAATTCAGAAAAGTTATGAAGAAGATGAAGATTATTCTGAATTCTTTGATGGGTATTTGATATTAGGTGGGTTTGGTCTAATTTTGGTTTGAAGGTTATGAGATTCACTGGTCGGAATAGAGGGATGAAGGCGGGGTGGGTCGATGAGGACGAGCTCGTCGTCGAGGTCCTAGGTGAGGATGATCTGGACAAGTCAGTTTCGTTTAGATATTTTTTTTTTTTTTTTTTTTTAAGGAAAATTGGGTGAAATGACAAATTTACTAGTTTAAGTAGGCCCCTCCGTCAAACTAAACGTTCAAATTAGACGACACAATAAAATTTGGCCACGGCTGATCGAAATTGAAAGCACAGGGGTGTTGCTGATCAAATTGAAAGGGGAGGGACTAACATGATGTTGAGTGCAAACCAAAGGGTAGTAAACTGAAAATTTTCCTTATTAAGTTAATTGAAAGTCTCTATGTTATCCTTAGGACTAAATTCAGTTTGCCCCCTACAACTTTGGGGCAAACATCAGTTTGGTCCTTGACTTTTTTTTTTTAATCATGATGGTCCCTGCACTTTCAATTTCCATCAGCGAAATCCAAATTTCAAATTTGACGCAACAGATGACGTCACAAGCTGATTTGGCACCGACATGGTGGCCCACTTTTTAGATTTTGATCCCCTAAGAAGGGCAAAATGGACATCTTCTATTTAATCTAATTTCCTTTTTCTTTTATTAGAATTTAATCTAATTTTTAATTTTCTTTCTTTTTTCTCTCTTCTGCTTCACTTTACCTCTGTCTCTCATATCTCCAAAGCCTAAAAGCCAAATCAATCCAACAGTTTCTCAGTCCTCCTCCGTCCTCTGTCAAGCCCAAGATTTCGGCCACCACCTCCTCCACTGCATCCGAACTCCAACGCCATCGGTTGCCACTCCACCAAGCTCAAATTGTATAGACCTCGATTCCCTCAACCCAAAAAGCAGTTCGATCCTCTCAAAAACGAAGACGGCTTTCAAGCTTAATTGCTTTGCTTCTGAAGCTTCTAAAGCTTGCCTTCTTCATCTTTTTCTTCTCTCTCTAATTTCCACAATCCAATGAAAGAAGTGCTGAATAAGGCTTTAGGAAACCCTAATGCCATCCTTGGTTCGCTTGGTCAACCTTCAGGCGTTGGTAAATACATACCACCTAATGCTCGCGAGAAGGCTAACAGCAGCACCGCTACACCATCTGCAACCACTGCCTCCTCGTCAACTAAAAACAAGGAAAAAGCTATGGTGATTGGTGGCAAAGAGAAGTCTACACCTCTGGTAGCGCAGAAGAGTAAGACTCTGAAAATCGGTGAGGGCGCTCCTGCTGATCTTGTTGTGTTTACTCAATATGACAGCGACGGGGCAGAGAATATATACCAAGAGCTTCCAAAAATTATTATGGTATTGGCCACACAAGCAATCCAATCAAGATAATGGCTTTGGTAAAAGATGTGCCCACTCCAGCAATGACTCTTCAGCAATCCGCTATTCCTCGGACTATCCGTCTGGAGGAAGGAACGACGACTGCAAGCCAAGCTATGCCCCTGCAAACTGCTCGCCAGACTGTGGCGATACCTCCTCCTCCCAGCCCAGAGTATGTGAGACACGAAGAGGTAGAGGAGGTGATCAGATTGGCTAACCTAGGGCCCACCTTGATGGGGTTTATGAGAGACCTTTCCCACCGCATATAATGCTCGTGCCTTTCAAGGGATACAAGAATATTATATTCTCTACTTTTTCAGGAGAAGATACTGAGAATGCGGCTACTCATCTGACCAGGTTTAGGGTGCAATGCGGTCAGTATCAGAATGATGACATACTCAAGTGCAGGATCTTTGGTACTTCTCTTTTTGGAGCTGCTTTTAGATGGTTTTCTAAGCTCTGACCAGGATCAGTAGAGGATTGGCCAGCAATGGAAAAACTCATCCGAGAAACTTTCGGGGTTACCGAGCCTGAGGTTGACTTGGCTTCTCTCACTTAGATGTCCCAACAGACCACTGAGTCTGCTGTTGCTTATCTTCAACGCTTTCAGATTCAGAAGGCCAAACTAAGTATGTTATTGCCTGAGAAAGAACTAGTCAACTTGGCAATCAGGGATTGGAGCCACGCCAGCGACAAATGCAACATCGCAACATGATCCAATCAATGGGAGAACTTATCACGGAGGTGGGGAGCTTTGAGCATCTCCTCAGAGAAACCGACGCTAGAAAGAATGTGTCCAAGGGTACCTACATTCCTGGAAAACACTGTACAGTGGCTACCCTGAATTATCAGCCGACCACATATGATCCTTATTATCAAGGTGAAGAAGTTTTCCAGGATGAAGATAAAGATGAAGAAAGGCGAATGATGTCTCCGCATTTGAACTGATAGGAAGGAAGAGAATTTACCCTTGAAACAGTTGAAAATATCTAAGGAACCTGTCAAACTCAAATCTGTAGCCTTCACCAAACCTGAGTTCGCTACATATACATATGATGCCAATAAGGCACATGAGATTTTAGATGAGATGATAGCCGTGAAGATGGTGAAGACAGATTTCAGACCATTCCCTCGACCAGATCAGCTGAAAGGGAAAAAGTATTGCAAATTCCACAATTTATGGAACCATAATACAGCTGACTGTGTGAAGCTGAAGGATCAGATTCAGGTATGGTTCAATAATGGCAGTTTGCAGGTGGAATCTCCGGCGACCACAGCAGCACTAGTAGACCAGAATCCTTTTCCTGACATTGAATATGGTCGATGTGAATTGGACCAAGAAGAACCAGAGGAAACCAACCCTGGATCTGACTAAGAAGGGTCTAAAAGAAGATAAGGATGAGGTCCCAGCAAAGAAGAAGGCCAGACCTGTCAGCGAGGCTTCACTAGTGGTCATATGCTCGCGGTACAAGGAAGAATGTGGCATCCAAGTGTCAGACATTTCATTTTGGGTCTTTCCTGCCAATTAAGTAGGCTTCGCCATCACGAAATTATCAGCCCTCTTGCCCAAGAGCAAGGGATAAGACGGAATCATCACCATCCCCAAAAGATTCCAACTTGTTCAAGAAATTAAAGGTGGCCGTGGCTGAACAGAGCCAAGAGGGAAAGGCTAGGGACAAACACAAAGATATCCTGACCAAGCTATACATTCCGCCTTCTTCGACCTCTTCCATCAAGGAAGGCAAGTGGTACACCAGGGAGAAGGGGAAGGCAGTAGAGATAAGCTCTTTCAAGAAGAGGAAGCTACATCACAGGTTTAGAGAGGCCAAGCGAACACTAGAGGCTCTGGATCAGGGACTGATCAAGCATTCGCAACTAGTCAAATCTCCTGAACAATATTAGAAGGAGATGGAGGCGCTAGCGGCTAAGCCTTTGGTGGTTCCCCACAGCTTTCAGAAGCAAGTAAGTTCAGAGTCAGGGACTTCTAAGCCCAGTGTTTTTTGCAGGATCACTAAAGAAAGGATACCACCACCAGCTAGGAAGGAAAGCTCGCCCACTAGGCGACCACATATTAGGTGCAGGTTGTTTCGCGAGGAACCTGGGACCAAATCTTCAATCTTTGAGAGACTAGGGGCAGAGACAAGCCTTCAGATACCTTGCAGTGGAAACCTAAGAAATTTCAAAGCCTAGTGGTCGCGCCCTCTAAGCAGGTCCGAGAAGATAAACCAGAGTCGGAACCACCAAGACAAGTCGCTAAGATAACAGAACACGAACAAGAACAAAAGCCTCTTCTCGTAGACGAATCGTTGGTAGCTCTAGTGGCTAGGCAGTTCAACACTGACATATCGGTCAATGAAACCAAGCTTAACCTTGAAGACGACATGGATGATACAGAACTGGTTGACACCTCCTGCAACATGGTTTATGTACTCCCCTTGAGATATGCTCTACCAGTCGCCACGCAGGAGTGTACAAAAACCAAGGAAGGGAATGACCACCTTCCGCAAATTACCTTAGTGGCAACAACACCTGTAGAAGAGGCAGTGGTCCTTGACACTGAAGATGCTAGCAGCAAAGAGTTCTCATGAGCTTTGCAAGACCCACACCTGTTATGGTTCAGCACATGCGGCCTCTGTATATCACGGCGGAAATCGGCGGCACCAAGGTTAGCAATATAATGGTCAATACCAGAGTTGCGGTTAATGTCGTTACTACAAGAACCATGCAGCTGCTTAGAATCAAGAAAGAGAAAATCCAGTCTACGTCCCTCACGCTTAAGAATTTCGCGGGGACTGTAACGAAGACATTAGGCCTACTATTCCTACGTATCAAAGTCGGCCCTGCAGAGGGGGTTTATGTTTTCTTTGTGACGGACTGCTACACAGCCTATAACGCCATTCTAGGATGAGACTGGATTCACTGGAGCTATTGTGTTCCGTTTACTCTCCACCAAGAACTGATTATGTGGAACAGGGTTACTGACAAGGCTGGTCCTTGTCCATTCCATGTTTTCGCAAATTATGTAGATGCCATGTACTACTTGGAGTCAATCACTCTATTGCAGGTCAGTGGCATCGATAATAAGGGCCGCCCCACAGGAGTGACGGCCTCTGAATTGGCACAGTGGGGGCTCACGCTCACAAAAGAAGACCTAGAAAGGCCTGGCCACGCTGTGCCCGATACTTTCAGTAATTAATGGATTACAACATTCTAGAGGATGGAATAGAGGCCTTCCATTCTTTATACGAAAGGCTATCCTCGTACTTGGTGGAAAAAGAGGTCTATGATCGAGTCGCGACCTTAGAGATTGTTAAAGAAGAGTTCAATGACCAAGAAGAGGAAGAAGAAGAGATTCAGCTTGCTCCAACAGCTTTAGACGATACACCTCCGAAGGTCAGGGACCCTACTGAAAAGGTCAATCAAGGAACAACTGACAAGCCTATGAAAGTGGCTATCAGCGCTGGAATACAAGGATTGCTTCGCAAAAAAATACGAAGGTATGCCTGGCCTGTCACCAGACTTGGTATGCCATCAGCTGCCAACACTCTCCGACAAGAGGCCTGTGAAGCAAGAACCGCGAAGAATGAACTCTAAGACCCATGTTCTGGTCAGAGAGGAAGTTGAAAAAATGCACAAATCAGGCATTATCAGGGTGGCCAAGTACAATTAGTGCCTGTCCAATATAGTGCATGTTTGCAAAAAGAATGTCAAGATGAGGGTCTGCGTGGATTACAGAGACCTTAATATGGCTACACCTAAAGACGTCTACCCCATGCCGATCTCGGATATGTTGGTAGAAGCAGTAGCAGGACATGAGTTGTTGTCCTTCATGGACGGAACCGCAGGGTACCACCAGATTCCGGTCACGAAGGAAGATAGACACAAGACCGCGTTCCGTTGCCCGGGGTTCGAGGGCGTTTTTGAATATGTGGTCATGCCTTTTGGACTGAAGAATGTTGGGGCCACGTATCAGAGGGCCATGAACCTGATCTTCCATGACATACTGGGGAAGATCTTAGAGGTATACATTGATAATGTAGTCGTGAAGTCTAAGAAACGAGGGGATCACATCACGGACCTCAGAAAAGTTTTCAAGCGCATGCGGCTACACAAGCTCAAAATGAACCCCGCTAAGTGCGTTTTTGGAGTTCAGGCAGGTGATTTCCTGGGATTCATTGTCCATCAAAGGGGCATTGAGGTCCCTAAGGATAAGGCAAACGCGGTTATCAACGCATCTCCCCTGCGAACGAAAAAAGAATTGCGGTAAGATCAACTTCTTGCGACGATTCATCTCTAACTCTGTAGGTAAAATCTAGCCCTTTTCCCCACTGCTGAAGTTGCAGGGACAAAATGAGTTTGTGTGGGAACCTAAACATCAAGAGGCTTTCGACAAAATCAAGGCCTATCTGGCGAGCCAACCAGTGCTTGTTCCTCCCAGAGCTAGATTTCCTTTAAAGTTGTATATTTCAGCAGCTGAGGCTTCCATTGGCAGCCTACTCGCTCAGGACGATGAAGAAAGTGTAGATCATGCCATCTTTTACCTCAATAGGACACTCACAGATTGCGAAACAAGGTACACTCCAATGGAAAAGTTGTGGCTTACATTATACTTCTCGGCATGTAAATTGTGGCACTACATGTTGTCCTTTACTACTTGCATCATCGCTCAAACCGATCTCGTCAAGTATATGCTATCGCGGCCTATCTTGAGAGGCCGCATTGGTAAGTGGGTGCTCGCCTTATCAGAATTCTGGCTACAATATGTCGCGTAAAAAGCAGTAAAGGGGCAAGCCATTGCAGATTTTCAGGCATACCACCCTAAGCTGGATGTCCCCGCGGTGAGAGATTTAGAGGTCGTTGCTAAAACTTTAGATCGCCCGGACTTGGCATGCTTACCTGAGTACGCTGCGCTATATCAAGCCATTGTCTCACTGCAACCCTGGGTACTATACTTCGATGGTTCGCAAACAAATACGCTAGCAGGGGCAGGGGTTGTTTTGGAAAACCCAGCAGGCGATCTTTTTCATATTCTTTCCAGTTGGAGTTTCGGTCCACTAATAACCAGGCAGAATATAAGGCCCTCATTATAGGCCTAGAAGTGTTGCTAGAACTCGGAGTCAGAGACGTCTAAGTACACGGTGACTCTCTGCTCGTAATCAATCAGCTTCGCGAGAAGTTCTGGTGCACAAGCTACCTGCTCGCACCCTATCGGGATCGTGCACTAGAGCTTTTGAACCAATTTGATGACGTGGAATTAGAACATATTCCTTGCGAGCGCAACTTCGCTGCCAATGAACTCGCTCAGCTGGCCACAGGCATTACCTTGAAATATGGAGTTTGCGAGCAAATTCTCAAGGTTGAGTGACGCACGCTGCCTTGGTGGCATGCGCGGCCTGACCCACGTAAAGGCCCAACCATATCAGTGTTAGATCCTATTGACGTGGATTGGCATATACCTTTGATCTCTTACCTCAAGCATCCATATCCCACTGCAAACAGGAAGATCCGTTTTCTTGCACTAAACTACTTCCTCAGAGGCGATGAGTTGTGATGACGTGGCGAAGATGGTATAGACTTCAGATGTGTGTATGGCCGCGAAGCAAAACGATTAATGCGAGAGGCACATACAGGCGTGTGTGGAGCCCATCAAGCGGGTCCCAAAATGCGTTGGTTAATAAGAAAGCATGGGTATTATTGGTCCAGTATTTTGAAGGATTGTATCGCATTCGCAAAAGGATGCTGTTAGCATTTAAGCCACCCTAAAATGTAAGAGGTACAAGTTATAGAATAAGGGATTAAGTAAGGATGTCGAACCCACGTGGATTGGTAAATCCTTTCCTAGATAGGGAAAACCTAAGAAAAAACTAGAAGAATATGCAAATGTACAGTCACAAATAAAGGCTCACAAGTGAACCAAAGTTTATGGTGAGTATGTGCAAGATGGTGTGTAGAGATTTGATTTTGAGATTGGTTTCTATTCAAATTGAAAAAATAAAAGCAAGTAAAATAAACTAAGCTAAACTAAACAAGTTGTTGTCAAATGGATAGGAGTTAGGGCATCGGGTTTCACCTTTTGCCTCCCTTGCAAGCATTAAAGCAATTGAATATGAATGATGCAAAGCTAATTGTCCAACTACCCTCTTAGCATCCAGATATGACTACTAAGGTTTAAACCCCTTTCATTTTATTAACTCTAACCGGATAAGTCTAGAGCTAACTACCTAGAGACAAATTCAATTACCGGATAGGTCTCAATCCTTTGCCCCTAAATGCATAAAGCTTAGAGTTTAGGTAACTAAGCAAGCAAACCAATCCTATCTCTAGGTGATTTTAGCTCACTATCCTCACATGCACACATGGTGTGCTTTCATGCTCCCTTTTTGCCTAAAGGTAATCAATCTCTAGGAAAAACTTCATGTCATGAAAATCACATAACTCAAATTGATTAGGTCTAAGTAAGCTTTCAACTATTGACTTAGCATGTGAGAATGACAACATGAATTTGCATCAATTTATAAACAAAAACATCAATACAAGTAAGTTTGGCTAGGGCTTTCAACCCTAGCCCCAACTAGTTTGCTACTCACACATAGCAAGATACACAAGCTTCAACATTCTATTAAACCTCAAATACATAAACATATAGAGAGTAAAGGGTGACTATTGATGATGTCGGAAGAGGTGGTGGAGATGGGTCTCCAAGAACATGATGTGGTGGTAGTCACCTCCTTCTCCTTGCTCCAAGCTCTTGATATTGGTAAGAATAGTGAAATTTGGGATCTCTAAGATGAGTTGTGGTGCAGAGTGGTGGAAATGGAGGTTGTAGTGTTGGAAATGGTGGTTTTAGGGTAGAAATTGTGGTGTTTTCTCTAGAGAGAAAAATGGATCTTGGATAGGATGAAGATGATTGAATGGAGTCAAGAATGCTGAATTATTGGTCTTTGGCCTCTTTTTGATAAGCTAGGTGTGTCATTTTTGGTCCCCAAGTGTGCAAGAGATGCTCTTACACCATTGTCCCCCAAATGGTCCCAAATTGACAAGGTGATAAAAGGACAAGGTGTAGGGAGATATTTGAATTTCAAGTGATGGGAGATTCTTACCACCATGGTTCTCCTTTGCTGGAAAAAAGACCCTCCATGAGTGGCGGCTCGCCGGAAAAGTCGATTTGCAATTTTCTTCCAATCTCCGTGTCTTCTCCCCCTAGCTTCAAATCTCCGCATTTCAAGCCTCAAATAGACATTTTATTCTCAATGCAAGGTTTCCTACAAATAAAAGGAAATAGAGTAAAAAGGGCAAAATAGCATGGAAGACAAATCAATTTTCATAATTATGGGGCACAATTGCATAAGTAATTTGTGACTCAACAAATACCCCCAAACTTGAATATTGCTTGTCCTCAAGCAAAAGCATTAACCCAAATCCGAAACATAACAAAACTAACACAACCTAATCCTTCCAACATTATCCTCAAAGAACACAATTTGCTCAAGGCATGAAAATCAAGTCAAGTCTCAAAAGTTTATGAAGCTATGGGACAAATGCTAGAGTAAAATGTATGTCATGCCATGATTGTCACTTTGATGCACCAAAACCAAGCTTGCACAATAAAACCGTGCTAACCATAAACTCACTAGATTTTCACTCTAATTTTCACACAAGTGTTTAAAGGTTAGCTACACTATCACTCAAACAATCTCATGCAAATGCCGCCATATGCTTGCTTTTCAATCTCATCTCCACGGCTCATGCACAAACCATCTTGGATCAAAAAGGACTTTTATTAGGTTGTAATGAGGCTTAGGGCAAGGGGTTAGAGAAATGAAGTGGATAGGAAATCACAAATTCCAAGAAACTTAGCAAGCAACTCCCTTATTGAGATTTTACGAACTTAAGACCTTAAGATGCTTCATATGATTCACTCTCTTAATCATTCCCCCAAACTTAAAACTAAAAACTATTTATTGAACTAGAGAAACTTTCTTTTTGGATTTTCTTTCTTTCTTTCTTTCTTTTTTTTTTTTTTTTTTTTTTTGACAACATGAAATATAAAGACAAATTACAACTACACAACAAACGTAATACTCCCCCACTTATTTCTTTTTAAGTACCCCCAAACTCTGTTTCTTGAAGCATTTTGACATATACAATCTCACATTGCTCACTAAGAAAACTTGGAAAGGGTAAGGCTAGTGTTTAAGCTAGAAGGTAAGACATTTGTGGTGCAAAGAAATGAAAGGCTAACAAAAGGCACAAATTGGTAATCTAAGGATAATCATCTTTTAGGACAAGTGCTTGCTTGGCCATGGTGGAATTCCTATTGCCTCAATCATTTCAGCGATGTATTCATGCTTGACCAAAGTTTTAAGAGATATAAATCAAGTTCTAGAGATACAATTCACAAAAGATTGATCACACATGAAGAATAAAGTGCTAAGAGCTATTGGATTCACTTTCATTAGGCTCAAAACTCACATTTGTAGTACAAATAGTTCTCACAAATCTCATCATGCCAACCATATCTCAATGCATCAACTTGACAATCAAAGGTACCTATGAAGTTAAACATAAGTCCCATAACCTTTATTTGAAAAATTGAGTTCACAAGACATAGACATGCTTTCTAGCCCTTTACAAATCAGGTTCAAGTTTCATCATAGGAGTTGGAAGGAACTAAACACAAACAAAACACACAAAGACTAGAAACAACTACAAGCTAACAACAATTTTTTTTAAAAATTTTTAAAATTTTTTTTTTAACAATTTGAATTTATTGAATTTAAACTAGACCTTCCCCGCATACTTGAATTTAACATTGTCCTCAATGTTAAAAAGTGTTGTCTTGAAAGGTTTGCAATGAAAGAGTCAAGCATGGAAAGAAGGAGCATGCAAACTATCACAAAAACAAAGACGTGACCGGAATTTAAACACAATGAAATACATAAAGCAAGTGAAAGGTTTAGGAATGCTCCCCCTTGTAGACCATGAAGTTCATTCAATTCACCAAAAATCACCAACATGCAAGGCTTTAAGCCCTTGCCTTCTAAGCTAAACTTTAATGGTTTCATTTCTTCAAGAATGATTCGAAGAGTTTTCGTCCTCCTTTACTTGCATTATGAGCTTGGCTACCTCCAAGTAGAGCTTTGTTTAAGGACTTCTAGCCGGTCCTTCAAAGCTATCAACACTTGTTATGGAGGATACTTCTTGCGTAAGACCACCGTACTATTCGGAGCCAAAGGACTTCTTGAAGTGTCATAGAGGCAAGCCTAAAACCAAGCCATGAATGCTTTATTGTTAGACCAAAAGATTGGCTTCTTTCTAGTCTTCCTCTTCTTTGCAATGTATCTTCTAAGTATTATTTTTGACTCGTCCTTCAAGGTTGATGTGGAGTTCTTACTTAGAGAAGGAGTAGGTGGTAGAGGTATGAGAAAATGAGGTGGAGGACTATGAACAAGTGCTACACTTCCTTTCCAATCCTTAACTAGAGCACTAAATGATGGATTCAGAGGTCGAAGTACCTTGATCTCAATTTTCTCATTTAGAACATAAGTGCTCAATGTTATTTCTTGCTCATTCGAAAGCTCTTGATGGTGATCTTTAGATGGTGGAGGAAGAAAAATCCTTGGCACTTCAACTTCTTCTTCGTGATAAAGCATGGAAGAACTTTCTTCCTCATGGAGAGTCATGGCCTCATAGGTGGAGTTCATGGTGCATGTATTCAATTGTTGCATCTTTCTCCTCGAAGTGTTCATCATCTTCTTCAAGATTATCTTCAACAACTAGCCCTCTTGCTTTCCAAAATTGCACAAAATTTTCAATGTCCGTTTTCATTTCCTCTTTGCTCATTTGACGATCTCCATAACCAAGTGATTCTTCTTGCATATTCACATCATCTTCTTGAACTTGAAGAAGAGTCTCTAGTTCATGATACTCAACATGCACTTCTTCTTGATCAAGGAAATGTTGTGGCTCTTGCAAGGTGATGGAGGGTTTCACTAATGCCAAATGAAGGTAGACTTGATCAATCATTTCCTCTATTCTTGCACTAGAGATTTGGATCTCCTCTATTCTTGCATTGGAAGCTTGCATCTTTGAAAAGGCTTCTTGAAATAGAGATCTTAGAGACTCATCATCTTCTTCTTCTTGAGGATATGCTTGGGATGCCATGGTCTCTTGCTGTATGCTCCTTTCATACTCTTGCATGAAATCTGGGTACTTAAATCTCAAAGCACACTCAAGGGGTGAGTGTTGTGAAGATCCACACAAGGCACAAGTATGGTTGAAAAACATGTGACTTTGGGTGTAAATATCCCATTGTTGATAAGCATCACCATAATATCTTTGGTGCTCAAACTCTCTTGGATCATTCCATCCTTGATTCCATCCATCCCTGCCTCAAAGAAATTATGTACCTATGACTTCCAAAAATATTAGTGACAGGACATGAGGACAACACAATAAGAAAAAACACTTAACAAATAAAAGCATAAAAAAACTAATTAATTAAAAGACAACAAATAATTTTTTTTATAAGGCACACAAAAAAGTAAATAAAAGGGAAGAAACCAAAATTTTTAAAATAAATTTTTTTTTCCTTCATCGACCAGTCGGCAATACTTGCCGACTGGTCGGTGAGCTTCTGACCCTAAAACAACACTTGCTGACTGGTCGGAAATTTCTAACGACTGGTTAGCGAAACAAAAATCACACGAAATGAACACAAATGACTGGTCGGCAAACAGAGATAAAATAAAAAGAAGGAAAATTTCTAGCTAATCCCTAAGGCTACCCGAGCTATGGATTGGATTTCACACCAATCCCCGGCAACGGCGCAAAAAATTTGTTAGCATTGAAGCCACCCTCAAGTGCAAGAGGTACAACTTATAGAATAGGGTATTAAGTAAGGATGTTGAACCCACGAGAATTGGTAAATCATTTCCTAGCTAGGGAAAACCTAAGGAAAAACTAGAAGAATATGCAAATGTATAGTCACAAATAAAGGCTCACAAGTGAACCAAAGTTCATGGTGAGTATGTGCAAGATGGTGTGTAGAGAGTTGATTTTGAGATTGGTTTCTATTCAAATTGAAACAATGAAAGCAAGTAAAATAAACTAAGCTAAACTAAACAAGTTGTTGTCAAATGGATGGGAGTTAGGGCATCGAGTTTCACCTTTTGCCTCCCTTGCAAGCATTAAAGCAATTGAATATGAACGATGCAAAGCTAATTTTCCAACTACCCTCTTAGCATCCGGATAGGACTACTAAGGCTTAAACCCCTTTCATTTTATTAACTCTAACCGGATAAGTCTAGAGCTAACTACCAAGAGACAAATTCAATTACCGGATAGGTCTCAATCCTTTGCCCTAAATGCATAAAGCTTAGAGTTTAGATAACCAAGCAAGCAACTAATCCTATCTCTAGGTGATTTTAGCTCACTACCCTCACATGCACACATGGTGTGCTTTCATGCTCCCTTTTTGCGTAAAGGTAATCAATCTCTAGGAAAAACTTCATATCATGGAAAACACATAACTCAACTTGATTAGGTCTAAGTAATACATTCAACTATTGACTTAGCATGTGAGAATGACAACATGAATTTGCATCAATTTATAAACAAAAGCATCAATACAAGCAAGTTTGGCTAGGGCTTTCAACCCTAGCCCTAACTAGTTCACTACTCGTTGCAAGGGCATTACCTTTGCTTCACTGGGTTGCAACTGGGTTGCAGGTAGGTTTACTCCGGAGAGGCTTTGATAATCTGTATGATTAGTTGATTGAAGAGTTGTGTCCAATTCGTCCTTGAAACCTGGTTTTTATATCTAGGGCTTCGACTGCTCCTTGCCATAGAAGGATTATTGATTGAAGTTTCCTATTTAATCTCCGCTACTTGATTCCAATAAGGGCTTGTTTTCCTTATGGATCACGGAATGGGCGAAGCTATAACCCAAACCCAAGTAGGCTCATATTTGGGCCGCAGGTATCTGCCCGTTGTGCCAAATCCCTTAAGGGATCTGGCGCAAAAATACTTTTGGGCTTAAACATTGCCCCCCAGGCCCCGAAATCAGGCCCGCGAGAAATAACTTATTAAAGGGGACTTAAACGACACGCCCATCAATCGAAACGAGGCCATTAATGAGGGTCGCATCCATTCGCTTTGTAAAACGTCTTTTCGTCGTATCGTTTCCCTCACAAAATCTCTTATTTAAATCCCGCAACCACTTCAGACCTGTCACATCATAAATCCTTTCGGTCTCCTAAACCCCGAAAACTCCTTTTTCCATACACCTCCTTACCGAAACCCAGAAATGGCTCCCCCAAAGAAGATCATCGATCAAGAAGAGGAAATTAACGAGCAAGCCGCCCATACTTGGGGAACCAGCATAGGCGCCCGCTGTTTCATTCACACCATCGTCCAAAGACTCTGCTTCTCAGACTCCCAAACCACCATGTCGGACTAGGCCCTTCACCGCGAGATTCCATCCCAGACGACGCCCTCGCCCTCTATGGCTTGCCCATCCGACGACCCATTTCGGTCCTCAGAAGAACACCTGGAGATTTCGCTAGCTGGGGTGCGCATCAGCACAGAGCCAAAATAGGGCATTGGCCCGCCACCATCAATGCGGCAGAACTCTCATGGTATCGCGAAGTACGAGCGCGAGATCTGGCTTGTTGGGACGCGGCAGGTATTACTCAGACTATTGATCTCAGTTTTTTCCTTCCGCGCGGTGGCAATTGTTCACCGCTGGCTGCCTTTCTTTGTTTCTGGAACACCGCCACCAATACTTTTGATTTTCGATTCGGCCAAATGGGCGTCACTTTGCTGGACATCCTCACGATTACTGGGTTACCCATTGACGGCGAGCCCTGTGTACATAGCCAATTTGACTCCGTCGCATTTACTTTGACAATGGCCCAAACTGGCTGCGACTCTCATAGCGGCTCCTACCCACGGTGGCTGTCCTATTACCGCAGAGAACACAACGTGACCGGAGGTATTGCCTTCCTGGAGTACTGGCTGTGCAAGTTCATCTTCTGCACCTCTGCTAACAAGCCCACTGGACCTTGGACTTCCTGGCGACGGCCCTCTACAACTGCCACCGCGTAGGGCTCGAACAACCAGTTTTGGGCGCCCTCTACCGCACTCTATACCAGGCCACCATGCATCCTTTTGAAACTAACATCTCAGGCCCCTTTTGGATTCTTGATTTCTGGATTCAAGTTTACTTTCCATTCTTCCGCCGCGATGACATTCCACCGCTACCTCCAACTGACACTCTTCTTAGCCGATGGCTCTGCCGCCAGGCAAGGTACACATCCCCGCCCTACTCTAAGTGTTTCACATATTTGTACCTCCTGCACGAAATGCTGCCCCTCAACTTAGTGATTAATAGGAGATTCCCACCACCTCTTGAGCATGGGTTCCTTTCTGGGGAAGTCAATTATAGTGATCGCGCGCGCTTGGCTTTTCGCCGCGCGATCTCCTGCTCAGACATTAGGCTCGCCGCGGAAGAACTCAGTTATGAGCTTTACGCGCCCAATCACTTTGCTCGCTAACTCGGGCTGATTCAATTAGTGTCATTCCCCCTCTTTGACGCTTGGAACTACAACACCTCCTGGCGCATAATTGGTCCCCCAACTAGGCCTCCGCCAGCCCAAAGAATGCTTGCATCGGTTGTTCTCCCTCAATGGGCCAATGACCTCGCTCCTGTTAATGGAACCTCCGAAGATTATGATCAATGGTTGGAAGAAGTCTCTGTCAACTGCTGGAGACAACGGGATGATGAACTTTTTGCGACCATCTTTCAAGATATGCGGTATCCCTATGACGCTGATACAGAACTGCTTGCTCGCTTCCCTGAAGCTGAGGCGCGATCTCTAGTACCCGCGAGAGCCCCACGTCCTGCTCAAGCCGGCATCATTATGCGCGAGCCATCACAAGAGGTAACTTGCCCTTTCAACGTTTTATTTTCTTCTTTCGCTTCAACTCCACTCTTTTTCACCTTACCCTTCTTCTTTCATGTAGCAGGGATGTGTCGACAGCCGCACAGTAGATGCTACTCCAGCCACTGGTCAGGCTGCCAAACAGAAAGCTGTAGCCACAGAGCTTGAAATTGAAGGCTCTTCTTCTGATGATGACAACCCACAAACTGTAAGGACTTTCTTCCCAGAGTCTGAGATTGCGACATTTTCTCCACAGTCTAACTTAACTCTCTTTTGATCCTGACAGCTTGCCGCTGCTTTGGCCTGCAAACGCAGTCACGCTGACCCCCAGACTGACCCGTGGGATGAAGATGAACCACTCGCATTTCGACTGTTACTTCATACTAAACGCAGCATTGAAATTTTCATTCTATCGTTATGTCTGAGCCTATAACGCTCCTTACTTGCAGGTCCGTCATAGGCTCTTAAGGCTAATCGGTGAAGGGTCCACTGCTGGCGACGAAGCATCCCCTTCTCAAGCCCAAGCGCCGCCTGATTCGACCAATCCTCCACCTCCTGTCAATACCATGAGTGATTCGCAGCTGCCCTTGATGCCAGTGTAGATTCTGGACGACAGCTCACCTGAGGCTCAAGAAATAGTGCCACCAACAGAAAACTCTCGCGAGCAGCCCACTGCAAACCCCATGCATCCTGGAGCAAATCATACCTAACTCAGCCAATCCTCGTAAGTTGCCCAAGAACAATTGGCAACCGATGCTCCCACGAGTTACCTGTTGAAAAGGTATGTTTCTTTGTAAATATTTCCACTCTGGTTCCTCCTTACTCTTTTCACATTCTAACACTTCCTGTCAGGGCCGGAATCTCATTCTTAATGAGGAAGTGGCAGTAGCTGCCGAGGAAGTTGCTATCGAGAACCCTGCTGAACCGGATGGTGGAAATTCGGCCGATCAGGAACCTGCCCCCATGTCCTTCAAGCGCTTGAAGCAGAGGCAGAGGTACCTCATGAACTGGTGCCGGAGGTAGTTCCTGTCATGGAGCCTCTTGTGGCTCCTGTCGCTATGGATCCCAACCTTCCACCTATGCCTCCCTCAAGGCTAGAGAGGCTAGCCCGCATGCTTGAAGTAGTCTCACCTGGAGTGGTAGATGATGCTCGAGAAGGCCTTTGTCACCTCCTGGGCCCTGACATCCTGACAACTAGCGCGCCTATGAGAGTCTTGGAGTACTTGAGGGTGCTTCTCCGAGAAGGAGCCATTACTGAAGCTCAATTCATTGACATCGACCAGCTGCTGCAAGATCTCCCTCAATGGCTGAATGAGAAAACGACTGCGACCGTGCAGGCTAGGCAGACCCAAGCACATTATCAGGCCCTGACCCACCAGATGGACAATTCCTGCGACTCTGTGGGTGATCGGGCCAATCTCGTTCGGGAGCTGACGCTCGCGAGAAACCATCTCCAGACCCAGATTCAGGATCTTCAGGCCCAATTGACTACTGTGATGGCCAGGCTTGCCCTTGAGGAACCTCAACTAGAACAACCCCTAGCCGCTTTCGAGGCACTTACACAGGAAGTGGCCCAAGCCAGTGTGGCAGCCCAACAGGTCGCCCAAGCTGCTGCTAATGTGAGTTTTCGCCTGGATGAACACTTTCTCCGCCTAACTTATGCAGGCCAGAAACCTTAGGCCTCTAATATTAGGCCCATTATTTTTTGTATGACCAATATTAATATTATTATCAATTATCAATTTAGCCCACTTTGCTGGCCCAAAATTTTTTATCTTCGTAGATAGCAAAATGATAACTATTTCTCCTTAACTTTCTAAAGCATTTTTCAAAGGGATAAACTCAAAAAGGGGTAGTTACCTCCTTGGAGACTGCTCTGTTGTCCACGCGTATTCAATTTTGTTCATTTCCGAGATCATAGCATTGAATTCTCTTGATGACCCCATTGATGGCGTTGAATCTAGTTCAACTGCCAAGACCAAAAGGCTGAGGCCACTAAAGTTGGCCCCTATAAATACCTATATTGTAGGAGTGAAAATACACGCAAACATGATTCCTCTAGAAATTGTCTTGCAATCCCTACTTCTCTTCCTCCTATTCTTGTAATTGTCTCCCCTTCTCGCTTTTAGCCTCTATATTCTAGGCTTTATGGCTTAATCTCACTTCCTGGGTAGGCCTTATGGCCTAATCTCAGGTCCAGCCGCATGTCTTTGGGCCCAAAAAGTCTGGACGGGATTCGCCAGTTCTAGTTAGGCTGAAGAATATGCAGCGCTCCTAACGCTGGGTACCACATTCTAGGGAGTCTTTCTCTCTAGGTTCCCTCTCATGGAGCAAAACGAAGAAGGGTGGAAGGCCACTTGAGGCCTTACGCTCTTCTTTGGCGCCCTACCTTGAGGGTTTGAAGAACAGACTTCTGTTTTTCCCTTGAGGGAGTTGAGGCAGCTGGGCCGCGCTCTGCTCTAATGACCATCTCCATCCAGGAGGATATCTCACTGGAAGGGCTGCGATGGATTATTTCCTTCCCTCCTCTTCCAGTACCAATGGTAGCAGCGGCGACTCAGATCAGAGGAGGGTGAAGAGAGAAAGAGGAAGAGCGATCATTTCACTGACCCCTCCGGAGACAAAGACTTAGAAATCCAGAAATTTTCAGAAGATCTAAATCCCTTATGATTTTCAGCCACTGTTGGCTTTGTAATTTGTATATGTGTTTGTATTGCTTTTGGCCGCAAAACCACTTTATGAATCTAAATATATTTCTTCCTCTATTTCCAATCTGTTTATATAATATGGCCTCTGGTATAGGCCCTGTTACATGCTTCTAACACTTATTGTCAAAAGAAAAATGTAAAAAATTACAACGAAGAAAAGAGATACATAAGGCGGCAAAAACAAGCCTTAATGCGTAGAGTGTTGCCCCCTAGTCTTGGTAGGTGAAGGGAAGACAGGAGAAGGCGGCCACAGAAAAGGCCAAAAAGAAAGAGAGGACGCAAACCAAGGAAGACTATGGTTGCCCCTCTTGCCCCCCCCCAGTAATAGGCAGAGTTGGTGGATCTTCGAATTCCCAAACACTGGGGTAATAATTTTTAAGAATCTGCCATTGATGGGGTTGCGGTGGATGTCACCGTCCAAATCTTTCAGGTGAAGCACCCCGCGCTCCAAAATTCTGTGAATGACAAAGGGTCCTTCCCAACGCGGAGTCCACTTACCGCGGCTAGTCAGCTTCTAGCCCAATGGCAAAATTGCTTTCCAAACCAGTTCACCCTCTTTGTAACTGCAGCCGCGCGTCCACTTATCGTAGGCACGAGCGATGTGTTGCTTTTCCATCACTAAGTTGTCTAAAGCTTCTAAGCACTTATCGCTAAGGTCTTCATGCTCTTGCCACATAGCCTGGACATAATCTTCACCGATCAAGTGATTCTGGTCTTGAACGAGCAGGGACTTAACATTCACTTCCAAAGGGAAAACTGCATCATGGCCAAACATTAACGCATAAGGGGTGGTGGCAGTGGGGTTCCACTTAGAAGTGCAATAAGCCCATAATGTCTCATACAATGTTTCATGCCACTGGCGAGGGTTCTCCACAAGTAGCTTTTTCAATAGAGTAATGATAATCTTGTTACTGGCCTCCACTTGACCATTGGATTGAGCATAATAGGGCGTGCTATGGACAAAATGGATGCCATAATCATTGACGAGCTTCTCTACATCACCACCCATGAACGTTGCCCCCTTGTCAGATACCGAAACTCGGATGCCAAACCTGCAAATAATATTACGAAAGATGAATTGGCGAATGGTGGCACCGGAGGCTTCCTTCAAAGGCTCAGCTTCCACCCACTTAGTGAAGAAATCAGTAGCAACGATGATTAACTTGTGCTGGAGTGAAGAATGTGGGTGAATCATTCTGATTAAATCCAACGCCCAGCCTCTCGTAGGCCAAGGTTTAATGATGGGTTGCATGGGAATATTAGGAATGTGCTGGACTGGTCCATGAGCCTGGCAATCCTGGCATCCTTTTGCGAATGTGATACAATCCGTCAAAATGTTAGGCCAATAGTACCCATGTCTCCTGATGAGCCAGCGCATCTTTGGGCCCGCCTGATAAGATCCACACACACCTTCATGCCCTTCTTGCATTAACCGTGTTGCTTCGCGGCCATAGACACACCTGAAATCGATGCCATCCTAGCCACGTCGACATAGCTCGTCACCTCTGAGGAAGTAATTGAGTGCCAGAAAACAGGTTTTCCTATCTGCAGTGGGATCCGACGGCGTGAGGTAGGAGATTAACGGTATATGCCAATCCACATCAATATAATCAAGGGCCGCCACTGTGTGCTCTTCTGGCGGGTCAGGGCGCGCAAACCACGAAGGCAGCGTGCATCGCTCAACCATGAGAATTCTCTCATGAACCCGATATTTCAAAGTAACACCTGTAGCCAACTGAGCGAGTTCATTGGCCGCGAAGTTTCGCTCGCGAGGAATATACTCCAAGTCCACATCTTCAAATTGGGCTATAAGTTCAAGAGCGCGATCCAAATATGGTGCAAGCAAGTAGCTGGAGCATCTGTACTTTGCGCGAAGCTGAATGATCACGAGTAAAGAGTCCCCGCGTACCTGGATGTCTCTGACTCCTAGTTCGAGTAACACCTCTAGGCCAATAATAAGGGCCTCATAGTCTGCCTGGTTGTTGGTGCACCAGAACTCCAGCTGGAAGGAATATGAGAAACGATCTCCAGCTGGAGTTTCCAAGACGACTCCAGCTCCAGCCAGTGTCTTCGTTCTCGAGCCATCAAAATATAACACCCAAGGTTGAAGTGAAACTATGGCTTGATATAACATGGCGTACTCAGGTAAGCATGCCAAATCTGGGCGGTCTACGGTTTCCGTAGCGACTTCTAAGTCTCTTACCGCAAGGATGTCTAGCATGGGGTGATGCGCTAAAAAGTCTGCGATGGCTTGTCCTTTCACTGGTTTCTGAGGGACATACTGTAGCAAAATTTTTGATAAAGCAAGCACCCATTTGCCGATGCGCCCCCTTAGGATAGGTCGTGATAGCATATATTTTACCAGATCGGTCTAAGTGATGATGCAAGTAGTAAAGGATAACATGTAATGTCGCAGCTTGCAAGCAGAGAAGTATAGAGTGAGGCATAGCTTCTTCATGGGAGTGTACTTTGTTTCGCAGTTTGTGAGTGTCTAACTGAGGTAAAAGATAGCATGTTCGACGCCAGCTTTGTCATCCTGTGCGAGGAGGCTGCCAACGGAAGCCTCTGCTGCTGAAATATATAAGTTTAACAGAAAACCAGCCCCGGGGTGAACTAGTACTGGCGGACTTGCTAGACAGGCCTTGATCTTGTCAAAAGCCTCTTGATGTTGAAGCTCCCAAACAAACTCGTTCTGTCCCTGCAACTTCAGTAGTGGGGAAAAAGGCTGAATTTTACCTGCAGAATTAGAGATGAAACGTCGCAAAAAGTTGATCTTACCCAACAGCTGCTATAGATCCTTCTTCTTTCATGGGGGAGAGCCGTTGATGACCGCGTTTGCCTTATCTTCAGGGACCTCGATTCCTCTTTGATGGACTATTAACCCCAGAAATTCCCCTGCCTAAACTCTGAAAA
Organism: Rosa chinensis; assembly: GCF_002994745.2. Classification (NCBI taxonomy): domain Eukaryota; kingdom Viridiplantae; phylum Streptophyta; class Magnoliopsida; order Rosales; family Rosaceae; genus Rosa; species Rosa chinensis. The sequence goes on along the minus strand of NC_037094.1, from coordinate 56,499,670 downwards.
TACATTTGGCGGGATTCATCTTGAGCTTGTGTAGCCGCATGCGCTCAAAAACTTTTCTTAGATCTACAATATGGTCCCCTCGCTTTTTAGATTTCACGACTACGTCATCAGTGTAAACCTCCAAAATCTTCTCAAGTATGTCATGGAAGATCAGGTTCATGACTCTCTGATACGTGGCCCTTGCATTCTTCAGACCAAAAGGCATGACCACATACTCGAAAAACCCCGCGAAGCCTGGGCAGCGAAACGAGGTCTTATGCCTGTCTTCTTCCGCGACCGGAATCTGGTGATATCCTACAGTTCCATTTATGAAGGATAACAATTCATGTCCCGCTACTGCGTCCACTAACATATCAGCGACCGGCATGGGATGAACATTTTTAGGTGTAGCCATATTAAGGTCTCTGTAATCCACACAGACTCGCATTTTGCCATTCTTCTTGCGAACAGGCACTATGTTAGATAGCCACTTATTGTACTTGGCCACCCTGAGGATGCCTGATTTATGCATCTTCTCGACTTCTTCTTTAACTAGAACCTGGGTTTCCAAATTCATTCTTCGTGGCTCTTGCTTCACAGGCCTCTTGTCAGGGAGTGTTGGCAGCTGATGGCATACCAAGTCCGGTGACAGGCCTGGCATATCCTCGTATTTTTTCGCGAAGCAGTCCTTGAATTCTAGCAATAAGTCGATGAGCCTCTCCTTCTCGCTAGGCTCTAAGTACACACTGATAACCACTTCCATGGGCTCGTAGTCAGTTCCTAGGTTGACCTTCTCAGTAGGGTCCCTGACTTTAGGAGGTGTGTCATCCAATGCTGCTGGGGCGAGCTGAATGTCTTCCTCTTCCTCTTCATGGTTAGAGAGCTCCTCGTTAACTATTTCCAAGGTTGCAACTCGATCATAGGCCTCTTTTTCCACCATATATGAGGATAATCTCTCGTACAACGAGTGGAAGGCCTCTATCCCTTCTTCTGGAAGGTCGTAATCCATTAATTATTTAAAGGTTTGGGCACAGCGTGGCCAGGCCATTCCAGGCCTTCCTTCGCGAGCGTGAGCCCCCACTGTGACAACTCAAAGGCCGTCACCCCTGTGGGGCGTCCTTTGTCATCGATGCCACTGACCTGTAATGGAGTGATTAGCTCCAAGTAGTACCTAGCATCTACGTAATTCGCAGAGATAGAGAATGGGCGAGGATCAGCCTTAATCACTTCAGCCTTATTCATAGCCCTGTTCCACATAATCAATTCCTGGTGAAGACTTGACGGGACACAATAAATCCGGTGGATCCAGTCTCTGCCTAGAATGGCGCTATACGCCGCGTAGCAGTCTGTCACAAAGAAAGCATATACCCCTTCCGCGGGGCCGACCTTGATACGCAGGAATAATAAGCCCAAAGTCTTCGTTACGGTCCCCGCGAAGTTCTTCAGCGTGAGGGATGTAAACTGAATCCTCTCTTTCTTAATTCCGAGCAAGTACACAGTCCTTATAGTAATGACATTAATTGCCGCTGCAATATCGACCATGATCTTGCTGACTTTGGTGCCGCCAATTTCTGCTGTGATATATAGAGGTCTCATGTGTAGGACCATAGCAAGTGTTGGTCCTGTAAATCTCATGACGGACTCTATGGGGTTGGCATCTTCTGTTTCCAAGAACACAGTCTCTTCCACAGGTGTCATGGCTGCTGAGGTAATCTGCAAAGGCTGTTCATTGCCTCCTTCAGCTTCCACACACTCCTGCGCGGCGACCGGTAGTGCATACCTCCCAGGAAGGACATAAACCATGTTGCATGAGGTATCTAACACTTCCGTCTCGTCCATCTCCTCATCCAGGTTGAGTTTGGGCTCATCAACTGGTATGTCAGTGTTGAATTGTTTGACCAATGAAGCAACTAATGACTCCTCTATGAGGCCTTTTACTTGGCACTGCTTGTGCTCCTGAGTCGTGGCAATCTACTTTGGCGAGCTCTCCTTCCTGGCTAGCGGAGGTGTTCTTTCTTTTGTGATCCTGCAAAAAACATTAGGCTTAGAAGCCCCTGACTCTGAGCGTGCTTGCTTCTGAAAATTGCGGGGAGCCACTAATCGCTTAGCTGCTAGCGCCTCCATTTCCCTCTAATATTGCTCAGGTGATTTGACCAGTTGCGAAGGTTTGATCAGGCCCTGATCTAGAGCTTCTAGTGTTCGCTTGGCCTCTCCCAACCTTCGTTGCAACTTCCTTTTCTTGGAATGGCTAATCTCCATTACTTTCCCTTTCTCTCTGGTATACCATTTGTCTTCCTTGATGGAAGACGTTGAAGAAGGTGGAATGTACGGTTTGGTCAAGACATCGTTGTGCTCATTCCTAGCCCTGTCATCTTTCTTATGTTCTGCTGCAGCTGCATTTAGTTTCTTGAACAAGTTGGAGTCCCTTGGGGATGACGGTGACTCTATCTTGTCTCTTGTTCTTGGGCTAAACGGTTGATAGTTTCGCGACGGTGAGGCACACTTGATTGGCGGGAAAGAGCTAAAACAAAATGTCTGATCGACTTCTTCATGAGACACTTGGATGCCACATTCTTCCTTGCATCACTAGCAAAGAACCACTGGTGAGGCTTCGATGACCGGTTTAGCTTTCTCCTTTGCAGGGGTCTCGTCCCCTTCTGTCCTCTCTTTTCAGCCCTTTGAAGTCAGATCCAAGGTTGGCTTTCTCTGGTTCTTCTTGGTTCAGTTCACATCAACCATGTTGATCTCATTGTCCGGGAAAGGGTTCAGGTCCACTAGTGCTGCCGCGGTCGTCGGAGTTTCCACCTGCAAACTACCATTATTGAGCCATACCTGAATTTGGTCCTTTAGCTTCACACAGTCAGTCGTGTTATGGTTCCACAAATTATGGAATTTGCAGTACTTCTTTCCCTTCAGTTGATCTGGATGAGGAAAAGGTCCGAAGTCCGTCTTCACCATCTTATCGGCAATCATCTCATTTAAAATCTCATGTGCCTTATTGGCATCATATGTATACGTCACAAACTCAGGTTTGGTGAAGGCCACAGACTTGAGCTTGACAGGTTCTTTAGATATCTTCAATTGCTTGAGGGCTGAGCTCTTCCTCTCTGTCAGTTCAAACACGGAGACATCATTCTCCTCTTCATCATCTTCTTCCTGGCAAACTTCTTCCCCTTGATGATGGTAGTATGGATCGTAGGAAGTCGGCTAGAAGTGCAAAGCGGCCACTGTACGATACTTTCCTGGTACATATGTCCCTTTGGACGCATTCTTCCTAGTATTAGTCTCTCCGAGGAGATGCTCGAAGCTTCCTACTTCTGTGATAAGCTCTCTCATGGACTGGATCATGCTGCCATGTTGCTTCTTTCGCTGGCGTGGCTCCAATCCTTTGATTATCGATTTAACCAACTCTATTTCGGGCAATATCATGCTTAATTTAGCCTTCTGGATCTAGAAGCGTTGGAGATAAGAAACAGCAGACTCGGTGGGCTGTTGGGCCATCTGGGTGAGAGAGGCCAAGTCAACCTCAGGCTCAATAGCTCCAAAAGTCTCTCAAAAGAGCTTTTCCATGGCTGGCCAATCAATCACTGACCCTGGCCGCAGTTTAGAAAACCATCTGAAAGCCGCACCAGATAGAGAAGTGCCAAAGATCCTGCACTTGAGGATGTCATCATTTTGATATTGGCCGCACTGCACTTTAAACCTAGCCAGATGGGTTGTCACGTCCTCAGTATCCTCTCCTAAAAAGGTAGATAATATAATATTTTTGTAGCCTCTGGAAAAAGGCGCGAGCATTATATGCAGCGGGAAAGGTCCCTCATAAACCCTATCTAGGTGGGCCCTCGGATTCGCCAATCTGATCATCTCCTCAACCTCTTCATGTTTCACATAGCCAGGACCAAGAGGAGGTATCACCACGTTCTGGCAAACATTCTGCAGAGGTGTAGCTTGGCTAGCGGCTATTGTACCTTCCCCTAAGCGAATTGTCCGGGGAATAGTGGATGGCTGCAGTGTCATCACTGGTACGGCCACATCCTTTACCAAGGCCATTATTTTGATCGGAGTGTCAGCCTGGTCAATACCATAATAATTCCCTAGAAGTTCTTCATAGACATTCTCCGCCTCGTCACTGTCGTTGTATTGAGTAAAGGAGACAGGATCAGCAGGAGTGCCTTCATTGGTCTTCAGAGTCTTACTCTTTTGCGAGGACATTGGAGTAGCCTTGTTACCACCAATTACCAGGGCTTTGTCCTTGCTCTTTGTTGCTGAGGCAGAAGCGGCTGCAGCAGGCGTAACAGTATTGCCGCTATTCTTCTCTCGAGCATTAGAAGGTATGTATTTACTAGTACCTGAAGCTTGTCCCAGTGAGCCAAGAATGGCATTAGGATCCCCCAAATCGTTATTCAGCACTTCCTTAGCTTGGTCTAACTCAGCTCTCTACATGGCGACTTGGGTCCCGAGATTGGATCCTTCGTTGCGAAGCACTGCCAATTCTGACGCAATATGCTTGGCTTGGTTCGCGATGTCAGTAGAGATGCGCTTGCTCTGAGTGGCCTGACCGGTCATCATATCCACAAGCTCTTTGTGATTTTTCTGGCTTTTCTTGTATGTATCTTGCCACTGTCCCTGCGTTTGTTGCGAACTTGCTTCAAGATTTCGCAGTGCGATCGAAACCTCATCAAGCCTTCGGCACTCTTCCGCGAGGGCCATTTCCATCCTCTCATTATATGCAGCATTATTATACTGAAAGATGGATAGCCGCTCCTTAATGCTCGCATTCGCCGGGGCAATAATGGGCACAAAGGAATCAATTGTCCCTTCACTCGAGGCCACTTGGGCAGTGTTGGCTGTGCTGCCAGCCTCCTTAGGCTAGACAGGAAGATTTTTGTCACCCTCAGTAGTGGGTTGTGGAGTTCCACCTTGTTCTGTTAACATGTCTCATGATGGTAGGTTGAGTGAGAACTTTTGTGTTACCTGTTCGTTGGAAAGACCACGACAGTCGGCACGAGAGTGTGGCATGTAACTGGAGGTCTTGTGGTTTGGGCAGCTAACGTAAACCTTCTGGTAAGGGTTTGTGCTTAATTTCCCAATGGTTGCAATCACAAAGAAACAGCTGTGTGTGTCCCACTGGGCGTGCCAGCACCGTGGGGTGCGGTCGTCGAAGAATCCCTTGACCTGACTTCTTGATCAAATGTCGTGGATGAGGAGAGCACTAACCTCGTCACTAGGTTCTTCTCTATGCCTTTCGGAAAAGGACTTCTTGCCTTACGGATAAGGGCTTTGGTTGTGATCTCTTCGCTACACCGAATCGATACTCAACGTTGTAGGTTGAGCAGAGCAATCACTGGGAAGTTTGGAGAAAGCACGAGTTTTGCTAAAGCGTGACTTTAGCTTCACTGGGTTGCGAGGGCGTTACCCTTGCCTCGCTGGGTTGCAACTGGGTTGCAGGTAGGTTTGCTCCGGAGAGGCTTTGATAATCTGTATGATTAGTTGATTGAAGAGTTGTGTCTAATTCGTCCTTGAAACCTGATTTTTATACCTAGGGCTTCGACTGTTCCTTGCCATAGAAGGATTATTGATTGAAGTTTCCTATTTAATCTCCACTACTTGATTCCAATAGGGGCTCATTTTCCATATGGATCACAGAATGGGCGAAGCTATAACCTAAACCCATGTAGGCTCATTTTTGAGTCGCTAGTATCGGCCCCATGTGCTAAATCCCTTAAGGGATCTTGCGCAAAAATACTTTTGAGCTCAAACAACAGTTATTTATATGCTGCCAAATAATACAGGACGTATTGAGCCCTTGAACGAGAAGGACACTGGCAGGCTACAGGATTAGCGGCCAGGCTCACCAGTGAGTGGACCTCTATTTTAATTAAATGATGCATGCAATATGGATTTTCAAGCATGGAATTTAATTTGTGAATTGAAAATAAATAATTGTTTCAAATGTGATTCTCGTTGAAAGAAAAGAGTTTTAAAATGATTGAGTTGGCAAGAAGGCTATTATAGGCGCATGCGTACATTTCCTAGTTGGCTGTCCCCTCTAGGTAATAGTCTGGTCGACAGTCCCTTTCAGTGCTTCATCTGGTCGACAGTCCCCTCCAGATGACAAGAATTAGTTAGTCGGCAGTCCCCTCTAACCACTACCTCCTAATTTCTGATCGGCAATCCCCTCCAGATGACAAGAGTTAGTTAGTCGGCAGTCCCCTCTAACTACCTGTGGTTAGTCGGCAGTCCCCTCTAACCACTACCTCCCATTTTCCTGTTGGCAGTCCCCTCCGATGCATCATCTGGGTAGTAGTCCCCTCCAGATGGCATGAGATGACTAGTCAGTAACCCTTTCTAGTCATTGAACGTTTTTCACCGAAAGGTTGATTTCAAAGGGAACGAGTTTGGAGATATTTTTATAAATCTCACTGCATGCCAGATTTAAATAACAAGAAATGGGAAAGCATCCAATTAGTTAGTTTCATAAATTACTTTATTTTCGTCCACTCACTCTAAAATTTTTAAATGTTTTTCCTTAGGCCCTATAGTTTTCTAAATGCACATATTTCATATTTGTTGAGGTAGTATCTAGGAACTTGAGGAATAGGATTCATCACTTCTGTTTTGATCATAGGTTATCACTTAACCTACCTTGTATGATATCGGCTTAATTACGTAGTACTGCTCTAATAACCATTTTAAATTGGAGAATGTTAATGCTTGAGAATTTGATGCCTTGTTGGTATTAAGATGGAGTTGTATTTTCGGAATATAATTTATACCTAGAATGTAAGTATTTGGAATGTATTTATGGTTGTGAGTTTAGTTATGTTCATGTCCAGGTTTTTGTAAACTTTGGGTAGTCCATTTTATGGGAGGTTTTGCAGATTTTTTGGTAAAATTTCACCTAAGGTGGTCCCTACAGGCTTGTATTTGGGTTTGGAGATGAAACTTGGGTTGGGTTCTGCCACTCGTATCCTGACATCGACTGATGACCCCCAGACCCAGATTGGATCGGAAGACGATCCCAGACCTTCAGTGCCCTGACCACCTATTTTCTTCAACCCAGAACACCAGCGTCCAGACTACAGGCCTGCCAGACTTCGACTCAGACCGACAGAAGTATCCTTTTGACCAATGAGGCGTAAACTCAAACCTCCAACAAACCCTGCCTCTTAGATTGGGACAATCCTAATCCTAGTTTTGAAACAACAGCTCTCTATCTGAGCCCAACCACCCATGGAAGGAGGAGAGAATAAGTGAGCTGAGATTTTGATTCGATCGATCAAGAGAGAGAGAGAGAGAGCTCACCTGTGGAAGAGGAGGAAGAGGTATAAATGAGAGAGAGAGAGAGAGAGAAAATAAATTTAAAAAAGGAGGAAGTGAGAGATATAATAAACATTCCAGACCCATTAGTATTGGATGAGAAATTAAGAGAAAAAGAAGTAATTTGTAAAATTTAGAATGTGAGGAATTGAACTGTTTTAGAGAGGAAAGTACATGAATTAACTAGTATTTAGTCCTATTAAATACATGTCATAGTCTACACACAATACTGTTCTCTCTCACTCCAAAAAACTCGGACCGCGCGTACGGTTTTTTTCAAGATCTCTTAGCCTTCTCATCCGGCGGCGCTTGTCGGTAGTGGTTCGCCATGCCGAATGGGCTGCTGCCGGGCAGGTTTTGAAAGCAATGGCCTTGTAGTCTTCTAAATGGGGGTGGCTCGAGGTTTGGCAAAGGAGTCTGGGCTGACCAGTTTGTGCAGGTTTGGTGGGTCGTCGAAGCTTCCACGACTACTGGCGGCAGGGTTCCGTCAGGAGCTCTCCTGAACATGTGATGGTGGTGTGGCTATGGCAGTTTTCTAGAAGATCGGAGTGGCAGCGCAGCTTTGGTGGTCTGGGAGGATCGCTACAGGGGCAGGGCCATGATAGATCTGGAGCGATCGTGGTGGCAGTGTGGCTAGGCTGTTTTGTGCAATCTCGTCTGGGGTCACGGCCACTACAGGTCTGGTGGTGATCAATGGCGCTGGAGGAGGATGTTTTGGTGGCTAGCTCGGGTCAGTCTTTTGTTGGGCCTTAGGCTGGACTCATTTCCTTGGGCTGCTCTCTTAGGCCTTATTTTGGGCTGGTTTTGTCCTAGTCCCTATTTACTTTGGTTAGTCTTCAATAATTCCCTACATTCAGGGACAGTTTAGGCACCTTTGTGCTTCTAGTTTTAGTATTTGGTCTTGGTCTTGTTGACTTAATTTTCAGTGTCTAGTTGTACACTAATTGAGGTCTCTAGGCGACTAGATTTGATGGATAAGAGTTAGGTTGGGAGGGCCGGACACTTCTAGTGCCTCCGGCGTAGTACCAAAGGGGGATCCTGCTATGTGTACGTATTGATTGTATAATGAGTTTGTCTATTTTCTATGTACCATTGTGGGTACTACCACTATCTTCTTGTTTGTCTAAATTGCAGCGGAAGGGTATGTAATGGTCTATTCTGGTTTTTTATGAATATATATTCGCCCTACGGCTCCATTATCAAAAATAAATAAATAAATACATGTCATAGTCTTGTTAGAAGAAAGATCAAAGGAGATGTTTCTTAGTATTTAATTAATGTATTGTTATAAATCATAGCTTACTTTACTCTTGTTGTGACTTTTTCCTAGTTACCATTTGAGTTGCAGAAGTGATAACATGTATTGTTAAGTGATAAAATACTACATGAAATGAACATTGTTTATATCACATGAATATCGAGCATAAAACACCAACATCACAAGGTTGGATAACCACCAAAACCTAATTGTTGGGATCCCACGCGCAATGATAATGATACCAACACCTGATGTACGCCATTCACTTTCCTAGAAAAATGACAAACCCCTCCCACATCGAAATTGGGCAGACCAAGCGTCCTTTCACCACCTATATAAGGCCAAAACCTTTTTACTATAGGTAAGTTTTCCTTCTCTCTCTCTCTCTGCCCCCACTCTCTACGCTATTACTTTATCAACAAATATTAACTTAGGCATTAGAGAGTTTTAGGTCGGCAACCCCAGTCTCTCTCCTAACCTTAATTGTTTTGGCAGGTAATGGAGACGATAATGAAGGTTTACGATTTCGTGATTTTAGACTCCGGCACAATGATAGAGATAGCTTCCCTCTTTCCCGGAATCATAAGAGAAACATTTGGCGCTAGGAGGGTTCAAACCTTTGAGGAGACCCTCTTTCAATTATGGGTGTTTTTCTTCTTTTTTGGCTTCAAGTTGTTGATCCCAATGAAATGAAATTATGCTTGAGTGCTCTAATGATTTGAACAGAAAAATAGAATTTTTGGTGTGCTAAAGAAGTATATGTTTCAGAAAATGTGCAAGTAACTATTGTTGAGAAAGTTTATGAAATGTTTTTAAACTTAGTAACTACTGGTATAATTGTTCTTATGTTAACTTATGGTGATATCGATGAAAATTATCACTATGGACATATACGCAAGGATCTTATCTTAAATTGCAGTTATGATCTTAATGAAAGTTTATTCTGGAAATATTGTCAAGGTTGCTGAGCGTAAGGTGGAGTTGAAGAATTTTAGGATAAAGGGTAAATTAGCAGATAATGTTTTATTTTGCCATGACCAATGGGAGGAGATTAGATCTAATTATCTCATTTATTGAGCCATCATGACCCTGGGATTCAGGTCACACGACAAATTGGGAAAAGGACGAGTACTATATCTAGCTCTTAAAATTGCTAAGTACATCAAAAATGTCTAATTCTCTAGACATATGTCCTATACATAAGAACGGTCACATGTTAGATGATCAAGACAGTTTTATGAGCATGCCTATTTACTGTTTTGCACTCTTCTTCGCAAGGATGAACTACAAGACATTTTAGATGTCCGAGATCGAGAACGTGCGACTGATCGCATATGGTACTGCTAGTTTTTTCATTCATCTAAGACATTTCTTCCCTTTTTAGTTGTCTGTTTTCACTCAATAGGTTTCAACATTTTGAAAAAGGTTATTATTACAAATGATATATGAACTATACCTCAATCTTATCGATGGTACCTGAACTTCAATTTTGATCACAACCAGTACCCGAACTTTTCGATTTCATTTTAATGGGTACCTAGAGCCACCTCCGATCACTATTATGACTAAAAACAGCATGGAAGGCGATCATAGTGATGATTTTTGATGATTTCGAGGGTTGCGATCATATATAGTGATGATTTTTTTATAATAGACTTGCCTTGAACTTGTTTTTTTGTTTTTTGTTTTTTTAGATTTGGCTTTTTTGGCCGGAATAGTGATCGAATGTGGCCTTAGGTACTATTTAAAATAAAATCTAAAAGTTCAGGTACTGGTTGTGATCAAAATTGAAGTTCAGGTACCATCGATAAAATAGAGGATAAGTTCAGGTACCATTTGTGATAATAACCCTTTTGAAAAATATATTGTCGGAATAGTCTTAAAATCCTAGTGTTTTTTTTTTTTTGTACCATTTAACTTTTGCTGTCTCATGTGTTGCAACGTTGCTTGTAGTACTGTGCGCGTTTAAATTTTTCTGTGAGTCAATAAAATACTTGAACAATATATGAAGGGGTAAAGTGACTATTCTCACTCATGCACCAGATTTGATAATGGTTTTATCACTTCTCGATTTCCACTTGTGATCCAGAAGTGGTACTTTTTCTATTCACTATGTTAATTTGACTTTTACTGAGGCAGCCATGCTATTTCTCTTCATCTCTGCATCTTTCAGTATAACATGTCGCATGTGTCAGGTGATTAAGGCAGTTGAAAATTCTCTTGCTTGGAAGTTCTATGGTAAACAGAATATAGATTAACCTCTCGTTTTTTAGCGAATACATTTTTATGAAAAAATATTTTATTTTTAAGGTCATCAATCAAGTAGTAGTTTCAGTATAAAATTACCTAATAAAATCAATGTTTGTTTGATCAAAGGGAAGTTCTAAGTTGGTCAGTTTATCATAGATTTAAAACTAAGAAAATCCTCCCTCAACTCAGCTACACCAAGAATGTTGTCGTCCAACCGTCTTCAAGTATGTTAAAAATTTTCTCTCGCATTATCCTTTATTTTCTCTATAGTTTAAGTTTTTTTTTTGTCTCAATCTCTCATTCTAACTTCCTATGTGAACAATTTAGCTTTTTGACTTGTCAAGACCACCAGGTATTTTTCACAACTTGAATTATAACCCTGAGTCCGTGACTTGGTATATATGGGAAACAAGGAAACTTTCTTTCCTAGATGATATCCCTTAATTGTATATTGATACTCTCGGAAAGACCCATAAAGAATATATTATGTTATCTTGTCATGCCACTTATGTAAACTCAAAAAACTTGTTGTCAATAATCTATTATAGAATACGTTTTTTATGTTGTCATAGTATATATGTGCTTCACTTCCGACGTTTTTATCCATGTGGAAATTCAATTGATGTTTCCACCCTTGCACAAGCATTATCAAAACTAACGATGACAGATAATGTCTTATTTGATACAATGAATAAGATATTAAGAATGCTGATTGCATTTGTTAGCTCACTTACACAAGTAATGCGGACTACTGAACTACTCGGTATATGACAAGCATAGCTAGCGGAGACATTCTTTGTGCTAGAACACACTGACGTTAGTTATTGTCCGCGGTTAGTCATTCCAGCTCTAGTATTTCCAAATTCCAAGGGTGATCAAATGCTTAATGATTGTGCTACAAGGAGGATACTGGTAGATCTTTATTTGTCTCACTGTACTATATTGTCTATGGTCAATTGATTTATTGCTCTAGTTGTTCAATTGATAGTTGTGGGATTACAAAATTGCCCTAGCGTGGTCACATGTTAGATGATCAAGACAATCTTATGAGCTTGTTTATTTACTCTTTTGATTCTCTTCTTTGCAAGGAGGAATTGCCAGACATTTCAAATGTCCAAGATTGAGAACCTATGACTAATCGCATACGGTAGTGCTAGTCTTTTTATAGTCGTTGTCTTTTTGTTCTAGTATTGGATATCGAATGTCTTCATAAGTGTCTTGATATGTCTATATAACATTTTTGCACTATGAATATATGAACTCATCATTCAAGATCCCACTCTTTTCAAGGTGAATTGCCTTCAAAAATAACTTTTGCTATTAGATTGAGAAACCCACTTAATCAAAAATGAAATTTGACCAACTTCTAGGTGATAGAACTTTTGTTACCAAGATAGCCGAGGGATCGATATAGGAAAAAAAACGTTCTTCTTGGATGAATTACAAGGTGTGCTATCACATGTCAGAGAGGCCAGTTGTGCAATTATACGCGTGTAATTGACTTCGTCGAGCAATTGAAAGCTGAGGAATGAACAAATCTCGGCTAAAGCTGGAGACAAGAACTTTGGGACTATTCAATGGATGATCTACGAATAATGATTGGTAACTGAACAATTATGTTACAACTACTCCTAGTGCAAAAGTGTAAACCCTTTTATAAAACAACAAACAAGTAAATTTTAGATTAAGTGCAAAAAGGTAAATTTTAGATTCTATGGATTCTTTTCCCTTGGTTGAACCAGTGGTAGGATCGAAGTTGCAAGGGTTCTTAGGATTTAGTGTAGCATTTCCACAACGTCCCATTTTCTCTGTTTTTTTTTTCTCTTAGTTTTGATTTTCTATTTGCTTGAATCTTCTTTTCTCTTAGTATAGGGCGTACTCCTGAACATCCCTCCGTGATGGGTCCGGCCTCGACCCATCACGAGTCATGAATGTCCTGAGTTGGAACTGCCAAGGGATCGGGAACCCTTGGGCCTTGGACAGTAAATGGGCTTAAAGGGTTGATAACCCTAAACATTCCCGATGTAATTTTTCTGAGTGAAACAAAGTGTACAGCTCAAGAGATGGATAGAGTACGATATCAGTTAGGTTTTCAAAATGTGTTTGCCGTGAGTAGTAAAGTGATTAGAAACCCAAATGGACGAGTGTCTAGAGCGGGTGGTTTATGTCTTTTTTGGAGGGAAGACATTGAGGTTGCTCTTCAGACTTATTCTGACAATCATATTGATGTCCTCATTGGGAGTGTGGGAGACAGGAATAGATGGAGATTTACCGGTATATATGGTCACTCTAAAGTAGAACTTCACCAGTTGACTTGGGCACTTATCGCTAAACTAGGGCATAATAATGTATGGCCTTGGTTAATAGGTGGTGACTTTAACGAAGTGCTTAAAGCTTGTGAGAAAGAGGGAGGCCCACCTAGGTGTCCCAGGCAAATAGAGGCTTTCAGAAGTTGTGTGGAGGGGTGCAATCTATTTGACCTAAATTTTGTGGGGCCGTGCTTTACATGGAGAGGGAAGCGGGCAGGAGAAATGATCAAGGTCCGCTTGGACCGGTTATTGGCCACGAAGGGGTGGACTGATTAATTTCCAGCATCTCGTGTCACCCACCTGAAGCCTTCGAAGTCGGACCACCTCCCCATCTTTTTGGAAGTGCGTTCTACTAGACCCAAGAAAAGGAGGAGAAAGAACCATTTCCGTTTTGAGGAATTTTGGCTCAACGATGATGAATGCGCCAGTGTAGTGAAAAAAGGATGGGAAGATGTGGAGGGTAGAGATCCGTTCCAAACTGTTCTGTTGAAAATTGAGAACACCAGAAGAGTTCTTTGTGAGTGGAGCAAACAGAAGTTTGGTAATCTTAAGGCTGAAATTGAACGTACTAGGGCTAAGCTGGTAGTTTATTTTGATAAGTCAATGTCTGCATACCCCTAGGAGGAACGTATGAGTTTGGAAGCAAGGCTAAACGATCTATTGTTACATGAGCACAATTACTGGAAACAGCGTTCGCGGATCATGTGGTTGACAGATGGTGACTTAAATACGCGTTTCTTTCACCAGCAAGCGTGTCACAGGAAGAGGAAGAATGAGATCAAGGGTTTGTTCAACAACAAGGGTGTATGGTGCACGGAGGATTCAGATTTGGAGAAAATTGTGGTTGACTATTTCGGTAATTTGTTCTCTACTAGTCACCCTAGAAATATGGACATCTTTACTAACCTTTTCCCACAGGTTGTTTCGGATGAGATGAATATGGAGTTAGTTAAGGAGTTTGATGAGAGTGAAGTTCTAAAGGCATTGAAACAGATGCACCCTACAAAGGCTCTGGGACCAGATGGTTTCTCTCCTATATTTTACCAGCGTTATTGGGTAGTGGTTGGTAGGGATGTTACTGCTACAATACGTAACTTTATGTCCTCGGAAGTTTTGCTCAGAGAGGTAAATGGTACTTTTGTTACGCTGATACCCAAAGTTAAGGAGTTGGAGCACATGCAACAACTTCGTCCGATCAGCCTCTGCAATGTAATTTATAAATTGGGGTCGAAGGTCTTCGCAAATAGATTGATGCCTCTCTTGCAAGACATAATTACCCCCAACCAAAGTGCTTTTGTAACAGGAAGACAGATTTCTGACAATTCGTTACTGGCTTTCGAGTTGTCACATTTTCTGAAGAGACGAAGTGGGAGTTCGCAAGGCTTCGGAGCATTGAAATTGGACATGAGTAAAGCATATGACAGAGTTGAGTGGGATTTTATTGAAATGGTGATGCGTAGTATGGGGTTTCATCCTACATGGATCAGATGGATTATGGGGTGCATAAGGACAGTGACATATTCTTTTATCCTGAATGGTGAACCTAGAGGACATCTTGTTCCTTCTAGGGGTTTACGTCAAGGTGACTCTATATCCCCATACTTGTTCCTATTATGTGCTGAAGGTTTATCTCGAATATTGTCCCAGGCAGAGAGGATGCAGCAGTTACATGGGATAGCCATAGCGACTAGGGCACCATCTATTAATCATTTATTCTTTGCGGATGATTCCTTCATTTTCATGAAGGCAGAAAGGGAAGAATGTGCCAGACTAAAGGAGATTTTGCAGTGCTATGGAGAAGCCTCGGGATAGCAAGTGAATTTCCAAAAAAGTTGTATCTCTTTCTCCAAAAATGTGAGCTTGGATTTCCAAGAAGAACTGGCTGCTGTGTTTTGGGTGGCTAGGGTGGACAAGCATGATAAATATTTAGGTTTACCCACTGAGGTTAGTTACTCAAAGACTGAAGCCTTTCAATTTATTATGGAAAAGACAAGAAACAAAATGAAGAATTGGAAGGACAAGACTCTTAGTGTGGCGGGAAAAGAAGTGATGATCAAAGCCGTTGTACAATCGGTGCCTACATATGTGATGAGCTATTTTGAATTACCCAAGCACCTTTGTCAAGAAATGCATCGTTGTATGGCTGAATTTTGGTGGGGAGATTCGGAGAATGGGAAGAAGATTCATTGGATGGCATGGGACAAAATGTGCATTCCAAAAGATAAGGGAGGTATAGGGTTCACTACTAGAGAAAACCCATTTGGAGATAAATTTTTTCGAGACGAACCAATTTTTCGTCCCCCAAACACATGATTAGAGACAAAAAAAATTATTTCGTCCCTAAAAATTTTGTTTCCAAAACTCTTCATTCGACACTATTTAGAGACAAATAAGTTTCAATTAGAGACAAAAACTATCTGTCCCAAAATTTAATTAGGGATGAAATTTAATTTAGTCTCCTAAACGTTTTAGACTTTGCAAATAATTGGTAAAATTTAAGTAGTTAGTTGCGCCAAATTTCAAATTTTGGACAAAAAGAATTAGGGGCAAAAAATTTCTTCTCTAATTTTGTTGGCGGTATTTTTCTTTTTTTAACTTTTTATCTAGACGGGTTTGGCAAAAATAAACAGTGTATAGTGATTGATTGAGATTGAAATGATGTATTTTTGATCTCACATATAAATAGCCTCTCCATTTATTTTTCTTCTCCCCTAGTCTCAGTTCTTCGAATTATTTGACGATCACTGCTCTGCGACTTGCCCATACGAACATCTGAACACCAATACCTCCCAACAACAGTGTCTCTATCATGTAACCCCTCTCACCTATCTCGCATCTCTTAGTTTCTCTTCTTCTCATTTAGTACTCTAAATATAGCATTAGGGTTTTCAATGTTGCAGAATTTCAATCTTTTTTTAGTTTTGGTACTGCTAATTTTTGTTTATTGATGTTGTAGTAAGGTTAGAGGCACGATTAGAAGACTTGCATTGTTGACTGTTACTAAGAACTTAAGAGAACTTTTTTGAAAATCCGGAATCTAGATCATCTTCTATATGAAAATTTTTGGTTCTTTTATTTTAATTATTTTATCCATAAAAATAATAGAGTTTGTTAACTAAAGCATAGTTTTTTTACGCAAATATCCCTTATATAGATACTAGGAGAACTACGTACATGAAAAAGGATAAACAAGTAAAATTACAAAGAAAAAAGAGATCTTTTGATTTTTATTGAAGGTAGCAAGGATAGAAATCTGTTCAAACAAAAGAAAAGAGGAAACGACCGAATGGAACGCGCTACACGCGCTCAGAGTCGAGTAACTATGTGAAATTGGGGCTTAGGGTTTTTGATCGAAATCTTCTTGATCTCGTGGGTAGTTAGGTGGTGATCCTTCTGGTCTCATCCTCTCTCTCATTGGAACCTGTTTTGTTCCTTCGCTCGTCATGATTTAAAGCTCGATCAAATCGTTTCTGTATTAGGATTGCTATATTAGTCTTTGACACACTCTCGCTCTGCAGGCTGCAAACCTCTGACGCCGACTCTAAGATCTGTCTGCCGCCGCAGCCGCAAATGGGTATTCTCTTCTCTCACTTCTCCACCTCAAAGACCGGTAGTAGTTCTTGGAAGTCGACAACCCTCTTCTGTTCTTGAACCCGATCCAGTTTTACTTCAAACACCGGTTCTTGGGTCTTCTTCTGTTCTTGAATTTGATCTTGAAAGACTGGTTCCTTGGGCTTCGACTTCGGCCTCGGTGTCTCTGAAATTATTTGATGTCTTCAAGTAGAAATCAATCTTTAGTTAATTGCTTGATATCTTCACTGTCTATTTTTCATTGCTACTTAGGATTATTTATATCTTATTGGCTTATCCTTGAATAAGTCTTTTGCTTAGCTTCACACTGTATGTGAAAACTTTGCATCGTTAAGCTCTCAGCTTTGAATAAAAGTTTGTCATGTTTATGAATAAAATGCAGAGATCTGTTTCTAACAATGTTGTTGGTAGCTTTTCAATTCTCTTGTGCCTTTGTTAGTGCTGTGATTATCCATTGTGCTATCTGAATTGTTTATGTGCTTTTGCTCATTGATTTCTCTAAATGAAGCTTTGTATGTCCACTGATAGCAATACTTTGATGCATCAGTTTATTTGGTTTGAGACTTTTAATTGGTGATTTTCCTATGACTACTATCAAGTAACACATGATAATATTACTGAAGATTCTGATATGTTAAAGTAGGATATAATGGTTTGAATTACATGAGTTAATTTGAAATGATTGATTGTGTCAGGGGTTAGTACTTTGTAGTATCTATTATTTGTTCGTTGGCATATGAAGAAGTATGAGAAGGGGGAGGAATAGGAAGACACCAGTTGTTCTGTTTCTGTATCATATGCATATATCCCTATTCTAGTTCTTGTTGGTTTAATTTCACCTTCCAAGTTCCAGCTGTTGCACCTTATTAAGCAGAGTAAATGGAGAACTTATTTTGTGTTACTTACTGACATTTTTTTAATGCTCATATGCGTAGAAACTTAAGGTACATATACATTTTGTCTGGTAAGCATATAATAACATAGTTGAATGGTATCACACCAAGGCTTTCACCTCCGCAATAAAGTTTAATAGCAAATATTAATGATTGACATTTGCTTCTTCATGAAGTTGATAAAGGAAACTGGTTACCTTGTCCCAGGAATGCTTGGCATCAGCTTGGCAACATGAGTGCAGAGGTAGCAATGGAGCAGTACATCACTCTTCTTTCAGAAAGTGTTCCTTGGTGGATGCAAGATGTTCATGGTGTAAGCATTTAACTTTTGAATCCTTAGTGCTAGTGCTTCAGTGGTTGTTTTTACCGTGCAATATAAGGTCATATTCCTTGCCTATTGCATTGGAGCAGGACTTTGCAGATCCCCAAGTACATGAGACGGTAACTACTTATCTGGACACATTGATTCAAAACCAATCAAACGCTGCAGGTGTAAGGTGCTGAGTGTTTCCTTAACTACTAACCATAAGCACTTTCAAGATTTGGAAAATTTTCCCTAACAAATAAAAAAAAACCTTTTCTGACTTTGCAGAAGAGTAGAAGAACTAAAGCCTAATGTTAAAGGTTTAGATGAGATTGGGGTGGGGGTCGTAACTTCAACTTAACCTATGGAATACCTTGAGAAGGTTGGAACCTCAAAACAATGAACCCTAGTCTCTTATCGGAGATTTCAATAATATTTGCTAACTGAGGAGAAAATTGGGGGTAACCTTTTAATTGTTATACGCATAATATCTGTTCTGGATATTGGTCTCTTGGCATTTCTTTTTTTTTTCTCAGCTAGATTCTTTTCTCTGGTGTATTAATAGTATTATACATGTTTGCTACTTTGCTTCATGCAGGATTAACAGACTCTGCGAGTTGTCTTTCTTTAATAAGGTAATAATAATGTAAAACTCTGATTATTACTATTACAAATTAAATATACTTGTTTGACAAGCTTACACTGCAGTTTGGTATGACTATACAAGTTATTTTTGCTGTGTCATTTAGATTTCAAAATGAATTCAATTATAATAGCTGTTGCCATTTGACATGAGAAAAAGCGGAACTTGGCTTCCTATTTGTGGCCTTTCTGTATTTTGCAGGTTAGAGTATCTGGTATCCCAGATTATCTCCAATTTCTTGGCTGTGATTGCAGACATCTTGGAGATGACATAGGTAAGAATGTTGTAGGTAATATAATGAGTGTTTTACGATACCACAAGTTGTATGTGGCCAGACACATTCGTTTAAGTCACTGAACTTTTTGGGTTTCAATGCTGCTGGTGCGTGCATTAGATTGTAGTCTGTGACACTGGAACCGTATTGTATGAAGTTATGAATGAATATATATAGTACTGGAGATAATATGCTAGTTCTGATATTTCTTTGTTTCTGTTTATATACATGATTTTGAGCTTGCTGAACTTATACCAAATTGTTTTGTGGCACATGTAGTTCATAAGAGTTCTGCAGCAGGAATTAAATGCCGTTGAGAAGGACAAGGATGCGTTCATTGAGGACTTTTCTAAGGTGAGTTTCTTCCTTGTTTTTTCTGGGCATTTGATATGTTATTACAGTTCTATGCATGAAATTCTGATTCTTTGCAATCAAAATATGTTCAGGAGGACTAGAATGACATGGTGGATGGAAGGTAAAAGCTGGATAGGACTAACTCTAGAGAGCAGAAGGGGGCCTCTTCATTGCCAAGAATAAATGATTGTGACACCTCAAGTTTTGCGAGTGCAATATTGTACTCGAGTTGGATATTCATTTCAGATAAACATTGTATTCAGTTGCTGGTGTGTTGTGCTGTAGACGGTCTTATCTTAAACTATGTCGTTGTCCTATTAGTGTTTGAACGTTTGTTGTCTATAATAAAGGAATCGGGGTTTGTCTTTGCTCATGTGTATCTGAATCTGTGTCAAATTCAATATTTGCCTATTTTAATTGTCTCCTATTCGTCTGATAGGTGTCATTAAATTTGAAAATAATTTAAAATTTGAAAATAGAAAGAGACGGAATGAGTTTCGTCCCCTATTCATCTGATTGGCGCCATTTATAGTTAATTTTCCCGCCAACTTGAATGAGAATGGGGGATGAAATTTTGTTGAATAGGAGATAATTTTAATTTCTTCTCCAAATGCATTAGGAGACGGAATTTATCAACCGTTGCCTTTAATAATTAGGGACGAGATTTAGGAGACGACTTTAGCCACAAAATGATTTTGTTTCAAATCTTTTTTTGGGACGAATTCTCAGTTTTTAGAAACAAACTGATTTCGTCCCTAAATGGGTTTTCTCTAGTAGTGGTTTCGGAATATGGAATTATTTAACCAAGCTCTACTTGCTAAGAAAGGTTGGAGGCTAATTAGATATCCCAACTCTCTGCTTGGTAGAATTTTAAAGGCTAAATATTTTCCAGATGGTGATTTTTTGCATGCTTGCGTGAGCCCTGGTGATTCTTATACTTGGAGGAGTCTTATGAAAGGGAAGTTACTGCTGGAGAAAGGGGTTAGGTATCAGATTGGTACGGGTCTGAATGTATCTGTATGGGACGACCCCTGGATCCCCAGACCATATACATTTCGACCTGTCGGGGGGGTGGTTGAAGGCCTAGAAAATTTGAAAGTTGCAGATTTGATCGACCCTGAGTCCAATGAATGGATGCATGATTGGCTGGAGGAGTTATTTTTTGTAGATGAGGTTGAGTTCATCCGCAAAATTTCGCTTAGCCTGAGACATCCAGCAGATAGGTTAATCTAGCACTTTGATAAACACGGTCTCTACAATGTCAAAAGCGGGTATCACATTGCAAGATGTGTGGCGGCACTTCCTCAACATGCATCTACGTCCCAGGCCCATGGGGAGGAAAAGTTATGGAGACTAGTCTGGCATGCTAGAGTTCAACCAAAAGTACGAACCTTCATTTGGAGGCTGCTGACAAACATTATTCCGACGAAGGCAAACTTGAGCAGACGAGTCTGGCTGGAAGATCAGGTATGTGTTTTTTGTGGATGTGAAGTGGAAACTAGTCTGCATGTGTTCAAGGAGTGCAACGTTATTGCATGTTTTTGGTTATTTAGCTCTCTTGGGCTGCGTGCCAGAAGCCATGCAACAACGTCCATGAAGAATTGGATTATGGATATGATTGATATCCTTGATAAACAATAATTAGATGTGTTCTTTATGCTTCTTTGGACTATTCGGTATGAAAGAAATAAATTGTTGTGGAATGGGGGGTCCTTTAATCTCATGCATGCAGTCAGTTGGGCTATGCATTTATTGGCTGAGTACCAACGCCTCCACCCACTGAAGACTCCTAACAGAACCATTAGAGGAGCGGTGCCGAAATGGATGTTCCCACCTCGAGGGAGGCTCAAACTTAATATTGACGGTGCTTATAGAAACTCTGACGGTAGTGGGGGTATTGGGGTTATTGCCCGTGATGATACTGGTAGCTTCAAAGGAGCCTGGTCTAAGATGCTTCCTCATTTAAGCTCTGCACTTCATAGTGAAGCCGAGGCTTGCAGAGCAGGTTTGTTTCTAGCAATCTATCATGGATGGACAAAGATTGAAATTGAGAGTGATTGTGCTCTCTTAGTTGCTGCTATGAATCAACAAGTGGACCATAACTCAGAGATTAGTCAGATTCTTGACGATTGTAAAAATTATATGCAAACATTTGATTATGTAAGCATTCGACATGTTTTTCGTGAAGCAAATAGTGTGGCCCATCGATTAGCCCACTTTGCTAGTTTAGATCATGTTGTGGATCTTTCTATAGTTAAGGCTCCTGTTTTCTTACAGGACGTCCTCTATGAGGATATATGTAATGCAACTATGTCTGCTCGGGGTACAGGAATTACGTCCCCCCCGGTGCGACAAAATATTATAAACAATAACATGGGCATGGGGATGAGCCTCCCAGCTTGACTAGGTTCCAAACCCCATTATTCAAAAAAAAAAAAATACATCTTTGATACAATTGAATAGGACAACAAATGCACACTTATACCAACACCGAGAAACACGTCCTAATTTTTAGGACCGACTGGCCAAAAATTGTAATGAGCTGAAACTTGGGATCCTAACCATATATTTTATTTAAGTCATTATAACGTTTGAGATTATTGCAATATCGATTTCGTAGATTGTGGTGTCGTTAACTACATTTCGATTTATATTAAAGACATACCTTTTTTTTAGGGTGTTCAATTAAAAAATAGTGGTTTTAGCATAAAACGTCCTATTAGGGATATCAAAACTTGGACTGGGCATAAACCTTAGAAAAACCGGTAACCAACTGAACCAAACCTAAAAATCCTGTTCGGTAACCGAACCGTGCATAAAACGACGTCGTTTTGAAGGTGAACCGCACCGAAACACTTAACTGTGGTGCGGGTTCTGTTTATGACCTCGAACCGCCCGCATTGAACTGAACCAGACGGATTGTTTTCTAATATATATTTGATTTATTTTTAATAATTTTTTATATTATTTCCCACACGACCTTAACCCTCAGTTGAGTAAGTTCTATCTCGCCGCTTCCTGCTATTTTCCCTCTTCTCCCACAACGTCTCTCTCTGGGTCGCTCCTCTCTACCATCGACGCCAACGCTCCTCTCCACTCATCTCCGGTCATCTTCGCTCATCTTTGCTCCTCTCTCCCTTCTCTCACAGCCTGAACCTCATAGCCGGTAAGATTAGAGCAGTTCAACAATGTCCAAAACTTCAAATCAAGTTAAATCAAGTTGATACAAGTTCTTAATTAGTAATTAATTTTACTTTCTTTGTGCTTATTAGGAGTGAAGAAACAAAGAACGAGGAAGAAGGTACTGGTGTTAAGAAACACGTCCCAGATCTGCGCTGGTATTAAGAAGGTACATAGTATAGACTATAATCTATTAATCTGCTCTGTCTCCGTTTCTCGTTCATCGTTTTCTCTTCATTGTTTTTCATGGCTATGTGCATATTATGGAGGGGATTTCCTCAACTCCGACACCGAGTCCAACTGGAACTGCAGACTCTAGCATTGGGATGACCCCCACACCGAGTCCCACAGTGACTCCTACTCCTGTAGTTGTCCAAGGTGATATTCCAGTACCACCACTTCCCCCACTTCCTGGAGAACAAGATGGTTCAAGCAAGAGGAAGAACAGCTGAATTATGTGGTAGCATTTCGAGAAGTTGAAGAATCCAGATGGGAGTTTCTTGAAGCCAGGGCGTTCAAGGTGCAAGTACTGGCCCCAAACCTACGCAAGCGACTCCAGAAGCAATGGCACATCAGCGATGAGGACACACGTGATGTACCAGTGTAGGAAATCGCCAATCTATGTCTCGAATAAGATGCAGAAGTACTTGACCTTTGATTCGACTAATAGTGGAGGTAAATTAATTGTTGTTGCTTATGATAAGAAGACTTCTAGGCTAGCTTGTGCGAAAATGGTGGTTTGTAATGAACTGCCATTTTCTTTTGTTGAGAATGAAGGGTTTAAGGATTTCAAGAAGGTGACTCAGCCTCAATTTAAGTCACCTTTTAGGAGAACAATAGCTAGAGATATCTGAAAGCTTTATCAGGCTGAGAGGGAGAGGATTAGGGGGTTTTTAGCTGTTAATCAGCAAAGGGTTTCTCTCACAACGGATACTTAGACAAGTATCGAAAACATTAATTATATGGTGTTGACTGCTCATTTCATAGATTCTAATTAGAAGCTGCACAAGAGGATTTTAAACTTTTGTGTGATTCCAAATCACAAGGGTAAAACAATAGGCAAGCTGGTTGAATCTTGTTTGATTAGATGGGGGATCGACAAGGTTTTTACAATTGTTGTCGATAATGCAAGTCCAAATCAGGTGGCCCTAGACTACATGAGGGAGAAGATAGGAAATTGGAATCAATTGGTGTTAGGAGGCAGTTTTCTGCATTTGAGATGTTGCTGCCACATTCTTAACCTCATTGTGAGGGATGGTATGGAGGAGCTAGACTCTTCCATCGATGGTATTCGGAATTGTGTTAAGTATATTGAGTATAAGGGAGGAATCGTACCTTTAGATGTTTGCACACGATGGAATTCAACATACTTTATGTTGGATCTTACGTGTAAGTATAAGAAGGATTTTTTGAGGCTTGAGGATGAGGATCAGCAATTTGAAAATTACTTTCAAGAGAGAGTGGGTGGAAGCAAGAGACAAGGGCCTCCTAGAGCTGCAGATTGGGAAAAGGCAGCAAGGCTCGTCAAATTTCTCAAGATCTTCTATGCCGCAACCATGAAGTTAATTTAGTGCCACTAAGCATGTAACTGCTAATGAGCCTCTACTTTGGATGTGCACAATTGTTAGTGAGCTTGATAAGTGCATAGCTAGTGAGGATCCTCTTCTTGTTAGCATTGGCACCTCGATGAAAAAGAAGTTTGACAAGTATTGGCTGCAGCTTGAAGATTTAAACAAAATTCTTCTTATTGCCGTGGTTTTAGATCCAAGATACAAGCTATTGTATCTTGAATTCTTCTTCCCAAATCTGCAAGCAAATCAAGGAGGTGTGCAAGTGATGGTCGATGACATGAAGACAACCTTGAGCTCACTGTTTGATTTTTATGCAAGTAACTCTTTACTATTTTTCTTTTTTCATATTTTTGATTTTGTATCACAGTTTATAGTACAAGTATACACTAATTGAACAATTTTTTCTTGAATTGCAGACAAAGTTCCAGCTGCTGCAGCAGCTTCAAGGAATGTGACAATGCCAAGGATCGAGTCTACGCATCAACAACCTGATGAGGATAGTCATGCAGCAAATCTGCTTTAGTTCAAGCTTTTGCGGCAAGAGAAAGATGTTGTGGTGATCAAGAATGAGCTGGACAAGTATCTATTGGAAGCTTCAGAAGACCCTTCGAACCCCAAGTTTGAAATTTTGGCTTGGTGGAAGGAGAATGCTCCAAGATACCTCATTTTGTCCCAAATTGCCAAAGATATGTTCGCTATACCTACTTCAACCATGGCGTCCGAATTTGCATTCAGCCTTGGAAAGAGAGTGGTGGACCCTTTTAGAGCTTCTCTTACCCCTAAGATGGTTGAGGGATTGGTTTGCTTAAGTGATTGGCTAAGGGGAGCGGGATTTGATGCACATAATGAACCAACCAAAGATAAGCTGCAGCTTTATGAGGAGTTGGAAAAGCTGGAAATTGGTAAGAGTTTTCATGTTTGCTGTTTTGCAATGGTATAATAATGGCTTGATAAGTTTATGTTTTGCACGTGTATAATGAGTTCATTGAGCTGCAATGTTGGCTTACTTGTTTTTGTTTTTCTGTTTTGCACTTGTTGGGAATTTGATGGACAGATGGAGGAGCAACTATTGTTAGTGACAGTGAGGAATGAAGTGAAGGGCTGGATTGCTTAGAGAAAGATGGAAGGCGGCACTCGATAGCACTGGAGTTTGGCATTTGCTTGTTTGTTGGACTGCCATTTATTTTTTTAGTTTTCTGCATTTGGTGAATTTAGACTTTGGGAATGGTCTGTAATTCAGCACCTTGATGAACCCCTATTTCCTTTTCTGCATTTGGTTAATTTGAACTTTGGGAATGCTCTGTATTACACTATTAGTGTAATTTGAATCTATTCAGACTTTGAGTGTATTAGACTATTAGTAGTTGGTCTGTATGTTTGTTTCTTCTAGCGTTTGCTTATATTTTTTCCACATTTGGTTGATTAGTAGTTGGGAATTTGTTTTGCTGGAAGTAGAATGTTTCAAGTTTTAGTTGATTTTTTTGTTCTTTCAAATTTGGAGGGAGAGTTTCTATTGGGACCTCAAAATCTACTCACTTGACCTCACTCTATTATGAATTATTAAATGACATATATAACCTACTATAAAATGACAATTAAGGACAATAATTATGCCCAAAAATATTATATTTATTTTATGTAGACTTTCTAATTCAATAATATTAGATTGTATTTCTTATTATTTTCCTTATCTATTTTCATTTTCCAATTTCACTACATACTCATTAAAACATTCATATATATTTAATAAGAATTAAAAATATGATTAAGATCCTGTGACATAAAAATGTATGATATATATGTTGAACGCATATTGGTAAGGGAAAACAAAATAAATTCTCTTATGATTTATGATCTAAATCTAAGTCAATAAAATAAAAATAAAAAAAACTAGCAGTTAAAATATATATATATATATATATATATTTAAGTAATTAATCATGTGGTACAAAAAATACAGAAAAAAAATAAACATTAAAAAACAAATGATTTTATTTTTTTTTAGAATAAAAACAAGTGATTTTTTTTTTTTGCACAGCTAAAATAGAAAAAAAAAAAAAACAGAATAGTTCATGGCATTTTCTTTTTGATTAGACATTAATTTTTGAAACTCAAGTTTGATTAAGAAATGTATATTTAGTTAAGATTTATAGAGTGATTAAATCATTGAAATGACTAAATTTTTTATTTTAAAGATAATAATTTGTTTGCAAATTATATGAGTGAGGTTATTTGAGGAAGTTTAGTAAGGTTTAGTGAGTAAATTTAGTATTTGAAAATTTGATAAGAGGTGTAAAAAGCATAGAGGTCAAGTGAGTAAATTTGGAGGTTCCAATAGAAAAACTCATTTGGAGGCTGCCAAATTTCCAGGTTTTAGTTGGATGTTTTAATATGCGGTTTGGGTGCAAACCGCACCGCACCGAACCGATAAAACGGTGCAACCGAATATGCAGTCCAAACATTATAAAAGCGGCTGCGGTGCGTAAAATGGGCCTACCGAATAATGCGGTGCGGTTGTGGTTTCAGGCCCATACGGGCCCGAACCGCACCGAGCCCAGCCCTAATCAAAACAAGCCAAAAGTCTCTATATTTGTTAGATCAAAGCGGAGCTCTAAGTTTGTCACTTTATCATATATTTAAAACTAATCAAATTCTCCCTCAACTCGGTTATATCAAAAATGTTGTCATCCAATTGTCTTCAAAGTTCAAATATGTTCAGAATTGAAAGTTTTTTTTTTTGTCTCAATCTCTCCATTCTCACCCCTTATTTGAACAGTGTAGCCTTTTGACCCACCATGATATTTTTCACGACTATGATTTTTAACTATGACGTGGTACATATGAGAAGCAAAGACACCTTGTTTTCTGGGTGATATCCCTCAATGACGTATATCAATTTTTCCAACTCTCAGAAAAACTCGTAGAAAATATATTATGCTATCTTGTCATTCCACTCATGGCAACTCAAAAAACATGTTGTCAATACTCCAGTATAATCTTTTTTTTTAATGTTGTCGTAGTATATATATGCTTCATCTTCTTTTTGTGTTATTTTTTGTGTGGAAATTCAGTAGATGTTCTCACCCTTGCACAAGCATTTTCAAGTCTAACGACAACATTTTGTTTTCTATCACGTACGCCCATATTGTTTTGTTAAAAAAGAGCTAGCCATCTCAGCATATGCTTTTTACAACGTTGTACAATCCAAACTTAGAAAACCATATAATTGCAAATCCTTAAGGGATTGCTCCATTTCCAAAATGTTAGTGAATTTTGTGTTGTTATTTCAATCAATTCGGCTTACGGTCATGCTTGGGATCCTTAAACGGCACATCAGACTTGGAGTTTACATTGATCACTTATACTCCTTACGCGTGCGATCGATCATGAATTTCTTGAAGTAATTTTGCAATCTTTGCGTCCATGCATACTAAAGCTAAGTTATTTAGCACACAATTAGCCATACCCATGGGAAAGCAAGAGGCACCAGTTTGGAGGGCAATGCTAAGTTAATGATATTTGGTGGTTGAAAGCGAACGATTTATCAATCTCTTGGAAGTTTTGATTGCTTAACC
The DNA here is from genome assembly GCF_002994745.2 of Rosa chinensis. Classification (NCBI taxonomy): domain Eukaryota; kingdom Viridiplantae; phylum Streptophyta; class Magnoliopsida; order Rosales; family Rosaceae; genus Rosa; species Rosa chinensis. The sequence goes on along the minus strand of NC_037094.1, from coordinate 56,472,169 downwards.
TTAGTTATCTCAATGAGGAGGGTAAAAGTGGTGGGGCATCCGAATACAAACTAAAATCACTACTCAATTAGCCAATTAACTCTAGACTAAGATGATGGACCGATTAAGGCATATGAAGTAGTTCTATAACTCTGACTCTAGGATTTTTTTACGGTGATGACCAATTCCTTTTACATTTCAGCGAAATAGAAGCCAAATATAACCATTTAACCCTTAGAGCAAGTTCACCCGTTGGGTCACCGGGTCACTTACTATTCACTGCTTTTTAGTGTATATTTTCATTCTCTGGGTCTTGAAATACACTGTGCTCGTGACCCAGAGGGTGAAATTAACACTAAAAAGCAGTGAATAGTGGGTGACCTGGTGACCCAACGGGTGAATTTGCTCTTACAAGCACCAAAACTCGCCACTCGGGCTTGAATCGAAACCCAAAAACCTGTGGGGAACAAGGTACGTAAATACCTAAACCCATATGGCTAAATAAGTCTGATTTGATGTGCAATTGATCTCCCGGCTATTAAATCCAAGATAACATGCAGTTAGATCCAAGGGAAATCAAGGAGAAAACAATCAATTTGTTGTCACCAGTGATGAATCAAAGATAACAGGGTTAGAGGTGGATCCAGGATTCGAAGTTTAATTTATCTTAACTAGTGAAAACATAAATAATGAAAAATAAAACCGGTGATGAATCAAAGATAATATGGTTAGAGGTGGATCTAGGATTCGAAGTTTAATTTATCTTAACTAGTGAAAACATAAACAATGAAAAATAAAAGAAGGAATTGAATAGCTCTTAATGGCATTATATAATGTTTTCAATTCTTTATGATAGTAAGGCTCGCTAGAACAATACAAAAATAAGAGAGAACACAACAACAACAACAAAATTTTTTGCCAAGCTGTTCTGATTGTCACATAAGCACAACTGTACAAGCCTGCAAAAAGGGAACCACAAGCTTGACCTTTCTGCAGTTCGGTTGGCTTCTTATACAGCTTTTGGTGTTGTGGCCATGTTTTTTGCTTGGTGTACATATGAAAAATTTCTTGTCATTGGATAATAGTATTGTTAATGTGCGTGAGAGTGCCAGACTCCAATGATGAATTGGTCATAATTGTATTGGCATTACATTCCAAATTAGTTATCATAGATAAGCCTATCAGACGCCAAAACAGAACCTGTACTATATAGTTCTTCTATTCCATCCTGTAGAAAACGAGTATATTGCAAAAATTTGTGAGAGAATTGACTTCAAAAGCGCACACACTAGTTTATTCTAAGCACAGAATATTAAGATTATGAAGAATAATCAACTTAATACAAAGTGGGACGCGGCCTGCCGCAGCATGAATTCATCTACTTGATTACAACTTTGATTATCTAAAGTTTTCTACTTGTATAATTAACTCCGGCCAATCAACCATGAGCATCTGCATAACTCTCTCTAGTCTAGGCAATGGTTGTTAATTTGACACCATTTTCAGCTATGCACTTGCTACTTTGCACTGATAATTCAGGCGCATCTTTGCTCCCTCTGGAAAAAAATAGTTGTCGGCCAGCAAAAGCAACAACTTGTAAGGCATTGCCAACTCAGAGATTTGATCAAATTCCCAGCTCTTAGCTTTTGCAAGAGTGGGTATCCAAGTATCTTTGCTTTGCCCTAACATCATTGAGCACCCTATAGATGATCATATCCATCTTGGATTCCCATTGATGATATGTATGCCTTCAACAAGAGCCTAATGACTCTCTTGATGACTCATTCTGTAAATCGACCTTTACGTGAAAGATTATGTCCAACGACCATACAACCTGATTTAGGATTTTAAATGTATCTAAATGTTTGAGAGCTACATTATCTCAAACGGAAAATAGGAAAAAGTCAAGGTGGCTATACAGTTTGATCTTTGTTAATAATGCAATATTTAATTCATAAACTTGTTTTGGTTGTAGGGTATTAACAGCATTAACCAATACACCAAATCCAGTCCTATAATCAACAAACACTACCCTAACCCAAAAAAGCGAAAATATACACACACACCCCCACAATGGAAAAGGTTTATGAACTCATGAAAATGCTAATATTCACATGCAATTTTTTTTTAAAACATATTGCAACTCCATTACCAACAATAACATATTTGAACTCACCACTCTTCAATGCTTAAATTTTTCTATTTGGTCCATGCATTGTTCCAACAAGTGAGCTCCATCATACGCAACATTGTTCTTCTGAAGAAATTGAAATTGTTTCTTAGCATGACAATAACAATATATAAAAAGGCAAAGGCATACAAATAAACTTAAAGCTTTGATCCTCTTGCGTTTAATATAGATTAGAATAAACGCATATTTGAGATCAAGACAAGGTAGCAATTTACTAACAGCAATACATGCAATCAGTTCCACCCTCAATACACTAAGGACTCCTCAAGAAGATCAGAACTCTTTTAACCCTTCATCCATTTGCTCTCTTGGTACCTCTTCATATACACATTCTCTCTAATCAGTATTGGTTATAATGCAAACACAAGAATACTCAATCCTATAGTAAACAAAAATATCATCACCCATCAGGTGTGTCTATATCCAACTTTATGAGTAGTGGTATGAGGGGTACTCTAAGAAGAATGAGATTCATGGAGACAAATATATTTTCTTTATATTTTGGCATGTGGTTATCAGTATAAAGTACTTGGCACTGATGTTATTCCCCTCCTACGTACATTTAGTGGAGTATAAACGTAAAGACTCTTTATGCAAAGATATGCCACCGCTCTCTCTATCTCTCTCTTATCTCTCTGTATTCTGTACTAGTACTACTGCACGAACCCTCCTTTTTTATCATCATCATCATCAAGGCTTATTACTGCTGAACCCAAACATCCCCACAATCAACACATTTATATACATCTTCTCTTCCTCACCTCCTTCCCTGCAACAAGTACCAGTTTTAAAACTATACCCTTTTTAATTCCTTCTCCCTTTTCTCTCCTTCCATCTTTCAGCTTTTCAAACATGGCCTCTCACATAACCTACTTCCTTTCTGTGTTACTTATAATATTCTTGGTTTTGTATCCTTCTCAAGCCTTGATCACTAGTAGTAACCAGTCTCAGTTTTTTGTGCAAATAATAAAGTCTCTTTCACCTAATTCGGGTAGCTCTTTGTCAGATTGGGATGTCAAAGGAGGAAAACCTTACTGTAACTTCTCTGGGGTTAGCTGCAATGATGATGGCTACGTTGTCCGGATTGATATTTCCGGTCGATCACTCTCAGGTCACTTCCCAGCAGACATATGCTCCTACCTGCCTCAGTTGCGCATTCTCCTTCTTGGTCACAACAACCTCCAGGGTGACTTTGTTGATAGCATCACCAACTGCTCATTCTTAGAAGAGCTCAGCATGGATCATTTGTATCTCAGTGGAACTCTACCAGATTTTTCACCCTTGAAGAATCTAAAGATACTTGACTTGTCTTACAACAAGTTCAAAGGCAAGTTCCCCATGTCAGTGTTTAATCTTACCAATCTTGAGGTGCTCAATTTCAATGAGAACGGAGATTTCAACTTATGGCAGCTGCCGGAGAATATACACACACTGACAAAGCTCAAATCCATGGTCTTAACAACATGCATGGTACAAGGGAAGATCCCAACATCAATAGGAAACATGACTTCCCTTGTTGATCTTGAACTGAGTGGAAATTACCTGGTGGGTCAAATTCCAACAGAGATTGGATTGCTCAAGAATTTGAAGCAATTGGAGCTGTACTACAACCAACTCACTGGTAACATACCTGAGGAGCTCGGAAATCTCACAGACCTCACTGATATGGACATGTCAGTCAATAAGTTGACTGGGAAGATTCCAGAGTCAATCTGTCGGCTTCCCCGGCTTCAAGTCCTGCAGCTTTACAACAACAGCCTTTTAGGAGAGATCCCAACTGTGATTGCAGACTCAAAAACACTGAGCATGCTGTCACTTTATGACAATTCCCTGACTGGAGAAGTTCCAAGAAATCTGGGGAAATCATCAGCTATAGTTGTCCTTGACTTGTCAGAGAACCAACTTTCTGGTCCATTACCAACAGAGGTTTGCAGGGGAGGTAAGTTGCTCTACTTTCTTATTCTGGAAAACCAGTTTTCTGGAGAAATACCAGACAGCTATGCAGGATGTGAGTCTCTTCTTCGATTTCGGCTTAGCTTTAATCGTTTGGAGGGCTCGATACCTGCAGGACTTCTTAATCTTCCCCATGTTTCCATCTTTGATCTGGCTTACAACAATCTGAGTGGTCAGATTGCTGATACAATTGGGAGAGCCAGAAATTTGTCTGAACTTTTTATCCAAAACAACAGCATTTCAGGTGTTCTACCCCCTGGAATCTCTGGAGCAATAAGTCTAGTGAAGATTGATCTCAGTAATAATCTTATTTCTGGTCCAATTCCTTCAGAAATTGGAAAATTAAAGAAGCTGAATTTACTGATGTTGCAAGGCAACAAGCTCACTTCTTCCATTCCTGATTCACTTTCTTTGTTGAAATCACTCAATGTTCTTGATCTCTCCAACAACCTCTTGACAGGAAATATCCCTGATAGTCTTTGTGAATTGTTACCAAACTCTATCAACTTCTCAAACAATAAGCTTTCAGGTCCTATTCCAGTCCATTTGATAGAAGGAGGGCTAATAGAAAGCTTTTCTGGCAACCCTGGCCTTTGTGTGAAAGTCTATGTTAACTCATCTGATCAAAATAGGTTTCCCGTATGCCCACAACACTTCAACAGAAAGAAAATAAATTCCTTTTGGGTAGTAACAGTTTCAGTAGTTATTATTCTTATTGGAGCTATTCTCTTTCTGAAGCGCCGATTTGGAAAAGAAAGAGCAGAAGTGGAACATGATGAATCTCTATCCTCATCATTCTTCTGCTATGATGTGAAAAGTTTTCATCGAATAAGTTTTGACCATCGTGAGGTCATTGAAGCTATGGTTGACAAGAACATAGTAGGCAATGGAGGATCTGGGACAGTTTACAAGATCGAGTTGAGCAGTGGGGACGTAGTTGCAGTGAAGAGACTATGGAGTAAGAAAACAAAAGAATCTTCAGAAGATGATCAGTTTGTTATACACAAGGAGTTGAAAACTGAGGTGGAGACTCTGGGTAACATAAGGCATAAGAACATTGTAAAATTGTTTTGCTACTTCTCAAGTTTGGATTGCAACCTGTTGGTTTATGAGTATATGCCAAACGGAAACCTTTGGGATGCTCTTCACAAAGGTTGGATCCATTTGGAGTGGCCTATTCGTCACCAGATCGCGCTAGGGATTGCACAGGGCTTGTCATATCTCCACCATGATCTGATGCCTCCAATTATTCACAGAGATATTAAGTCCACCAACATACTGCTTGATGTGAATTACCAACCCAAAGTTGCAGATTTTGGCATAGCCAAGGTTTTACAAGCAAGAGGAGGGAAAGATTCCACAACCACTGTTATCGCTGGGACATACGGTTACTTAGCCCCAGGTACTTAATTTTCTGATTCAACTAGATAAGATTTCATTAAACATTCACAATGACATGAAAGATGATGCAAGAAATGCTTTCATGCGTGATCAATAATGCTAGGCTCACTTAGTTTTTTCATAAAATGTTATGTCCATAACTCCATATAGATGTCAGTTAGAAAAAAATGAAGTCCAGCGCACAGATTTGAATGAATGAAATACTATCAAGTGAGTTGGTGCACAAGACTGATGTGTTATTTTATGACTGCTATTACTTATTACTTTGTTGCTATTACTTGTTGCTTACTTGTTGTGTTTTGATTTATGGCTGTTATCACTTGTTGCTTTCACTAAGCTGCATCTTGGTACAAGACAATAAATAAACATCAAAGGAAAACCAAAAGGGTAGTTCCTCAAATCAGCAGTGTGCTTATTTTTAATGTCAATTACCCCTTTGCTTTACTTTAGTCATTTATCTACACAGACTTAAAAAGTTTACACAGAATGTAATGCTGAATGTAATTGGTGCTTTGTAACAGAATATGCATATTCATCCAAAGCTACAACCAAGTGCGATGTCTACAGTTTTGGGGTAGTTCTAATGGAACTGATAACTGGGAAGAAGCCAGTGGAGGCAGAGTTTGGTGATAACAAGAACATCATATACTGGGTTTCAAATAAAGTGGATACTAAAGAAGGAGCCATGGAGGTTTTAGACAAGCGATTGTCAGAGTCATTCAAGGAGGAGATGATCCAAGTTCTTCGAATTGCCGTTCGATGTACCTACAAGGCCCCTTCTCTGCGTCCAACCATGAAGGAAGTGGTTCAGTTGCTGATCGAGGCAGACCCTTGCAGATTTGATTCATGCAAGTCATCAACCAAGACCAAAGAAGCATCAACTGTAACAAAGGTTAAGAACCCTTTTGAGTTATGATTTGCATGAAGAGGTTTGGTTGGTCCCACCATCCCAAGGTGAAGTATTATAGATACTAATAGATAACCATGGTCCCTCGCAAGCTAATCTGGGGGACTTGGTCATAAAGATAACTTAATTACTCTCCTAGCTTTTCATGAAAGTGGCTTGTAGATTCTATCTCTTTCTCTTTTGCTTTCTTTTGCTCTTGTAAGGATTTGAGCTATTTAGTCACTATAACTGCTTTACAGTAACGCTGATCAGCATCTATATTACAGAGACCTGCCAATGAATGATCATATCCTTAGCTTTTATGAATTTTGTTCTTTCGTCCTTTAACTTTTGCTCCTTTTCTATTCGAGTGGGATGGGAAAGGAGTGGAAGGTTGTTAACTGTGAGAGGCTTCTTTTATGCATCAAAAGTGGGTTCCTGATTCTGAATTTTAATAACTAAAGGTAAGAGGGCATGATTCTATATGGAGGGGACACTTGAGCTTAGCTATCCAATAAGCAGATAGTTGGACCTGATTGATAGATGAGCATCTTTGTCACCATTTATGTTAAGGACGGAGGAGAAGTAGTGAATAATTTGTCTTCTTTTTGGTTTTCTGTTGTTTGTTTCTATTTCTACATCAATTTGATTGAATTTGTTTTGGGTCAAAGGAGCATGCACAGAAATGCTCCAAACATATTTCACCATCGATAGTGAACCATGAACCTCCTTCCACACACAAGTTGGGAAAAAAAAAAAAAAAAAAAAAAAACTTCTCTGAATAAATGTACTCTAAAAGAGACATTCAAATCGATTTTACCTAAATATTCTATCACTAGCTAGCTAGTTTTCTTCTATGCTGTTATAGCTAGCAAGATCATGCTATAAGTAATAGCATCTTCAACCTAAAGTTTATCATTACTTAAGTTTTATAAGGTCACCAGCCATACACATTAAGATTTTTAACCATTTTCTTCTAAAATTCTTCTAAAAGTATATCATATAAAGTAAACAAAACACTCTCAAAACAGTTGGCTCATTTCATACAAACATTGAGATAAAAAGCAGTCACCCATTTGGTGCATATTAGAGTCATCTCTGCAAAGACAAGTTGTGACAAGCATATATATATAAATATATATATATATATATATATATCATGAATCATGACTAAATGTAACACGTGCATAGGTCTGCAACTGATCACACTTGAAGGTGTGTCTATGTCAATCTTTGTGAGTGGTATGTGGGGTTTTCGTAGTAGAATACGATTCATGGAGACAAATATTAGTATCTTTTGGCATGGTGGAGAGCCCATATACAAAAGCAAGAAGCTTTAACTGATATATCAGCTCAAAAAAGGAAGAGTTCTTGAATGAAAAGACAGGGTATCAAGGCAATGCACATCCATATAGCTGTAATAACAAGTCTCATTCAGTAATTTTATCGAACACTTTGTGGGCATCTTATGAGTGACCATTGACTCCATAATTTGCAAAAGTTAACCTAATCATAACTCTTATCACTGAAAACAAAGTTGTTCAAAGTTTACATGACATCCATACCTGATTGTACAGCAAAAATTTCTTACTAAAACCCACCCAGAACCTGAATTGACAGAAATGAGTATAAAAACAACAAATTAGTGATTGTTGGCTGAACAAAACAGTGACATTATTCATAAACAAAATATAGAAGCTAAACAACAATCATGACAATGATTACTATGTCCACTGACTGATGCAAGTGATTAAGTTTTAATGTGGATAGTGTGATCCATGATGCTAGAATAGTCATGCAACCCAAGTAAGGTGGTTTTCTGGGGTGGTTGAAAATCATACCATAGTAGAACTTATACATGTGTTCCACTTCACAGTTCACAGTACTAGCTCTACTAGTACTGGTAGTAGCTACTGTATTTCGGTAGTGCTATAGGGACATGATCATGAAGAATAGGATTAGGAATCGCCTTGTGGTGTGGTATGACTCTTCATCTCTTTGAAACAGATCCCACGCACTGAACTTTTTGGCTATCATCTTCTGTTTGTACGGTACGGAGAACTGCCTATGGGGTCATCCTAATAGTTTGGACTTTGGAGTTTGGGCTGGCCAACACCGAGTTTGAAACTAGCTTTTAATTTTTATTTTTCTTCTTTTTTTCATCCCAATACATAGTTTGAATGAGTACTTTTATTTTTAGGATATGTTACATGGTGAAGATTTTGTTTTTTTTGTTTTCTGTTTTTTTTTTTTTAAAAGGGTCGGTTGTCAATTTATTAAGAGTAAAAGTAGATAACAATATATCATGACTCACTCATAGAATAATAACGGAAAAAACACTACTTCTCTCTAGCCGTCGTAGCTACCCTGGCGTCTTCTCTAGCTTTTCAAGTGCGCTCGTCCAGCGGTGGCCCAACGTAGTAGTGGTGATGTTGCGGTGTTGCCGGACGGCTGGTGGCCTACAAAGTTCGGTGGTGGTTCTTGAGCTTCTGGACGGGGAAGAAACTAACATGGTCACCAGTGTTTTCATCCCTTTTCTATCCTCTTTGGCTGTTTGCAGGTCGAAGCAGAATTCCGGGGCAGTGGTTGGAGGCTGTGGAGGCATTGCGTGTATTGGGTGTCCCATATCCAATCAGCTCAGGCTTGGTGGGCATCCAGATTCGTTTACTTGGGTGGCGGCGGTGACGGGAGGTGGCTTTCCTGGAAGGGCGGCGACGAGGGTCGTGGCTGCTGCTTGGGCTTTCATGCTACACTGGGTTTGGGCTTGGTTGGCCTTGTTGAGCTTTGACTTTGGGCTAGGTTCTCCTTTGGCCCATGATTGTGCTACTAGTCCAGCAAATTTTATTTTCTAGTTTTTTCTCTGGGCCTTTTCTTGTGATCTAGTGGGCTTTGTCCCAATCTAGTTTAGTTTTTTTGCCTGTAACTGGATTCGAGTCTTTGTCGGCTTAATTCTTAGTTCCTCTAGTTGTACACCAATTGAGGTCTCTGGGCAATTACATTTACTATAAAGGAGAGTTAGGTTGTAAGGGTTTGAGTCCTTTTGTTTTTAGGTCCGAATAAGTGAGCTCATCTGTTTGCAATGAGGGATACCAGTCAATTTATTTGGCGGCTTGTGCCATCTATAATTTTGGTATGAGACAATAATTGATGTAACGTGCCTTCTGGCTATGAATAAGTAATGATATTATCTATTCTTTCAAAAAAAAAAAAAACAACAACAACAACATATCATGACTCATCTTCGACGGCAACTTTGAGTCATATGATGCTACCATAGAGCAACATAAATACAATTACCAAAGCGTTAACAACAAATAATCAATAAGACAATATTATGGGTTAAGATCGAAGTCTGCCCTAAGAGGGGGCTTCCTCATGACATGGTCGAAGAGTAGTAGATTCTAACTACTTGGATACGGGGAGAGAGTCTGATTAGCTATGAGAGGACATTGAGGTAGATAGGGAGTCGGAACTAGTGGCAAGGAGCAAGGCCTGCGCTTAACAAGCAATAGGAGACAAAGAATAAGTTGACAAGTAACTCCATCAATTAATGTTGCAGTAGTGGAGTCACGCATTTTGACTACCACAACACCACAGTTAGTAGTCTTGTACCATGAAGCATCACAATTTAACTTCTGGATGTTTGAATGGGGCATAGACCAATGAGATGAGTGATGGGGAGGGGAGGACAAAGAATTAGTGGGAGTGCATGAATGAGTTTATGAGTTGCTGAAATTTACATGCTATTATTAGTGTTCAGTATCATATTGTAACATATACAGGTTCATTTTGGTCTTTGGGCCACTATTGTGATTCATGAATAAATAATAAATCATGATGAAGCACTTGAAAGAGTTCATAGTCATGGGACTATATTAATAAACACCCAAATCTGATATGCACGAGTATAAGATAATTTTTCTTCTATTTTTCGGTTCTTGAAAGGGGTAAGTATATTATTACTTTTTGCTTAGGCTAACTAATTTTCATGCAGAAAAGATTGAAGCTAGTTTGCTAACGTACACTCAAACAGTACGTGACGTTGAATTTATTATTGCATATGAGTTGCATGTTTAGATAATTAATTCATTCTTAAGTTAATTGTAGAACTTGTTTTATGATTTATGATGAGTACTGTCTCTATATGCAAATAAATGTCTCTATGCAGGTTTGGTAACTAACTGTTTCTTATCATCTTATGTTAGTAAACAACGACTCAAGGTTCTTCCAGTAATTTTGTTGTTTAAAATGGATAAGCGATTAGTTGATGCTTTCAATGAATTGATTGAAAAGCCATAAGATATCAACTGTTTTTGTGACTTATTGAGAAGGTTAGGGTTATGACCGTAGCTTCCATAGAAGGTATTTTCTTTATATAGTCTCAAGACACAAGGATAGCACATTATGGGTTAAATAAAAACACATTCAAATACTTGAGTTTCTTCTCCAGCCGTATAGGTGATGATTGACTCTCTTATACCATGTTTTATTTAATTTGGTCTTGTGATTCAACATACAATTATGCCATGACTTCTACTCGTAAGTGATGTTTGGCATGTACGTTTATGGAAAATCTCTATTTTTGGGACTTAGTGTAATTTTCAGTTTATCATATTGCATTGTTGTTATTGTTGATTATTTATGCTCAATTTGATTATTGGTTGTTTTGTTGTTTTCTGTGTTACTTGAGACTTAAGATTTCTCATAAAATTTAACAATAAATATTTATTTTTGAGCAAATAAACTTAGTCAACGATTTTAATGTTTCTTAAGTTCCTACTTTAGATGTGTAGGATCAGTGGGAGCATTATACATTGAGAAAAATTTAGCTACCGTCCCTAAACTATGCTGTCAAGGCCAATTTGATACCCGAACTCTCAAAAGTATCAATGTGATACCCAAAGACGTATTTTGACATCAATGTGATACTTCCATCAAAAATTTCTAACGGCTCCGTCAGTTTGTTAATGTGGCAAGCATGTGGGTCCCATGTGATATTTTTATCAAGGGTAAAATTGTCTTTCTTTACTAATGAATTAAAAAAAAAAGGGATAATGACCACTTACCCATAGAATACCAAATACAACCTCATACACTCCACCAACTTATTTTCAACCCCAATCACCTAAAAGTTTTCTCTTTTTCTCCCAACTATTCCTTTCGCTTAATGTTTATCCTATTAATACCCCTCTCTCTTGCTTTTACTATTCTTTTGCTTCCTTTTATTTTCTTTTGATGAAACGTGGTGGACCCATCTTGAATTTATTTGTCTAGATATAATTACAGCTCATATCGATGCATCCTCTATTCGACGGTAAATAGTTAAATTTTAATATTCATAATTTCGATTGTTGATAGACTTGAGTTGATTGCTATCTGCAAAATTACTACTAAGGAACTGCAAAAGGAGAGAGAGAAATTGAGAAAATTAAAAACCTATAGAGATAATCTTAGTAGAGATTCTCCCAATTACTGGGATATTATCTGTAGGCTACATACTAGAATCTATAGAATAGAAGAGGAGATAGATAATCTCTTAGATGTTCTGGAAGAGGAACAAAAACCTCTTGATTATTTGAACATTGGTTAGATCCGTACATCGCTGGTATCAGAGCTTGTAAAATAGCTCAAGGAGAACCCCTCCTTAATGGGGACAATGTCAGAATTGTTATTAGAGAAAATAAATTCTCTATTGAAATCTTCTAATGAGAAATATCAGAAGTTGTTACTAGAAATATCTAGATGTCAAACTCATCTAGAAAAATTACCTGCTATAATCCACCAATTAGAAAGATTGGAAAACAAACTGGATTATATCAAAGAACTTCCAAAAACGGAAGAAGAAAAGCTGACAGTCGTCAGTAGAAAAATCAATGAACAGCAAAAAATGCTGGAATCTATGAAAAATATACTGAAGGACAAGAAAGGGCCTACAGTAAAAAAGAAAACTAATGGATTCAAACCATTAGAAAAACCAGACACAAATCGTGTTCCAAACATGATTTTTCTGGAACCATCTACTAGTCAGACTAGTATCCGGTATGAAAACCCGGAAAAAAGAGAAATGAAAATGTTAAGCATCTTTGGAAAAAAGAAAGGAGTACAGCTCCTTAATGTTGAAGAGTTCGAATTCAACGAAATTGAACAAGAGGTAAAAAAACTCCTCAATCCCAAAATTAGATTTTAAACAAATCTACAAAAGGGGAAAGTTTGATCTAATGGATAGCCATTATTTTAAACTACTGGAAATCACAACCCCCGCTACAGCAGGTGGAGAGACTGATCTTCTATTAATCACTCCTTCAGAAGTTGCCAGAGCACAAGCAAAAAAATATCAATTTATGCATATTAGAGCAGTCCAAGTAGGCATAAATCTGCTTGCTTGTGAAGGCATAAACTGTTCAGTCCTATGTGTTCTACAAGACAACAGGTTAACAGACTTCCAAGCTAGTCTGTTGGGAACACTTGAAGCATCTCTGTGCGATCAAGTAGCGTATTTCAACTGCTTCCCCAACTTCACCACCAGCTTGAAAGATGCAGCTCACTGTCTACGATTGAGAGTCAAGACAAACGGCATATCCATGAAAGAAGATATGCAAGAACTTGCAATAGTATATAGAATATACTATAAATTGATGAGTACTACAGTAGCCCCCAAGACAAGGATAACAAATATCCCAGGTCTTACTACTGGATTCCTCACCAACCAGAAGAACCATTCGCAGCAGATTCATAAAGTTACGTGGAATGAAGTGACTTTTCCTCTTGAATGGAAATTATCAGGTCCAAAAAGGCAACCGGAAAGAGCAAAAGCAAAAATCTACAAGAGTAGAAAAACTGGAGAAATCAGCCTTAATTTTGACAATCACAGAAAAAGTGATGTCTGTCCTGAGAATCTCAGGATAAACAAGAATAATCTTCTGAGAAGAAGCTACAGCACTAGGGAAGCTAGTGTCAGTGGTATAAAACCCACTATTGAAGAACCAATTTCTGAAGAAGAATTGGAGGCTGATCTGAACAGACCAGTCAATATGTTCAGAGCTGAGAGGCTCTATGAACTCTATAAAGAAGCTGAGAATTGTGAAAATCCTGAACGATTAGAAAAACTAATTGAGAAAATGAAAGAATTCAAAATCAGAAAGACGAGAAAAGTCTTTCCTTATCAAGATATTGAAATGGAAGAAGGAGAAAGCTCCAGAACTTTCATTAGCAGAGAAAAAGGGAAAGTAAAACTTCCATTACAGAAAGCCCCCACGGGTAAAAAAGGAGAAAGAAATTCCCAAAGATTTGTCCCAGAGGACAATCTGCCTAGAGTTCCTATCACGAACTACGGCATCTGGTTAAATCTAGATAAGAGTCTAGATAAAAGAAAGACCATTGACCAATGGGTAGATAGCCTGATGATGGCTTCTGCACTTACCCTTGGCAAATTTGAAGCACCAGATTTGCAGGTGTACTATGAAACTACTCTTACTGGAGTAGCAAAAAAGTACTACCTATCCTTCAAAGAAACTGCCAGAGGAAGAGACTGGCTTGAAGAAATCAAAAATTCAAAGTCTCCGTATGATTTTGCAGTACCACTGTATGATCAGTTCTGTGGAGATCTTTCAAATCTGAGTGAAAAAGCCAAAGAAACGGCAAAATCGAATATCTATGCTCTCAAGATCTGTGACATGAGATATTTCGAAGAATACCTGAATGTGTTTTAGGAATATTACTGTACAATTGGTGAACTAGAGAATACTGATCTAGTTAATCTGTTGCACAGGAAACTCCCTGAACCATGGAGAACAGCTGTGAGAGAAAGCATAGCTGAAAAACCAATTGAAAGATTTTCAGTTGGAGGAATTGCCGACAGAATTCGGCAATTACTGAAGGAGCAATGCAAAGCCAATCTTAGAGCTAAGACGGCCAAGAAACAACTCAAAGGAGTTGAAAATTTCTGTTATGGAATACTGGATATGCCCACAAACTGGGGATGTCATGAATCCAAATTCCACAGAAAGAAGAAAAAGAAAAATATTACTCTAAAAAATTCAAAAAGAGTAATCAGAAAAGAGATTGGAAATTCAATAAGAGTTCCAATTACAAGAAACAAAAGGATGAAGATCCTAAAAAGAAATTCTTCAAGAAAAAGAAGAATACTCATCAGCATAAACAACCAAGCAAGAAAGCTTGCAGATGTTGGTTATGTAAAGCTGAAGGGCACTATGCCAATGAATGCCCTGAAAAGGGTAAAAGATCTACTAAAGCCCTCTTCGAAGAATATGAGCAAATAGTAGAGGTAGCAAACATGAAAGGCTACGAAATAGCCTATTCTGATGATGAAGATGATGACAGGTCAGTCTACTCTGCCTGGTCTGAAGAAGAAGAATCCTCAGAAGAGTCTGAGATAGATTCTGAAGTAGAGTACTTCGAATCCAGACAAATGAATATTTTGAAAATCAAAAATTGGGAAGAAAGCAAGACAGAAGCATTAATGTCTTCTTATCAGGTGAACCCTGGTACATTCGTTTGTGACTATTGCTTATGTCACGAAAAGAATGGTCTCCCTATGTTCTGTGAAGAATCTAAGAAGACTTATCACAAAGAATGCTTCATAGCTGAAGCAAGAAGAAAAACCAAGAATGGCCTTGTCAGCCAATTGGTTGAACAAGAATATGAAGAATATTTCTCTGAACAAAAAGAGAAAGAAGAAGAAAAAGAGGTAGAAACTCTGTTCCAAAAAATTATAGAACCTTCTCCTCCTCCTTCCTCGAAAAAGGAAGAAATCATCGATGAAGAAGAAGTCGATGAAGATGTTGAACTGGTTGAAATACCAGAAAATGCAAAAGAATGTAAACCATTCATTCCAACAGAACAAGCTCAAGAAAATGAGCTTCATCAATCGAAGGTCGTCTTTACAAGTTGATACAGCAACTACATAGAGATTGGACTCAAATTCCCTGATTACAGAAAATATCATCTACATGCCTTTGTAGATAATGGATCAGGTTTTACAGTTGCAAAAAGATTTGCAATTCCAGATGAACTCTGGAGAGAAGATAAGAAAAAATCTGCTACTGGTGTTACTTTTGATGGAAGCCATCTCACCATGAAAAAAGTAGCAAAAAATGTTCATATCACCATTGGTGGAGGAACATTTATCATCCAGAATGTTTGGCAATCTGAAGGCCAAGGATCTGATTTCTTGTTGGGAAATGATTTTATTCTCCAACAACGATTCATTCAGGATGAAGAAGCAATAGGCTTCAGGAAAGGAGAACGGGTGTTCTGGGCAGACCGCCTCACACAAGCCAGAACTGTGGTCGGTCCCGGTTTTACTACTCAGTATCAGAGATCGCAACAGAATAGTGGTGATCTTACCCCCTACAAACCAAAATTCGAACCCATACTCCAAATCAAGCAACAAGAAGAATTACTTGTTGAAGAATCTTCTGAAGAAGAAGAAGAAGAAGAAACTAGTGAAGATGAAGAAGCTAGTTTCGTCCATGAGCATAACCTCAAGCACTTTCAGAACAAGCTTGAGTCTCACCAAATTCCCACTCTTGAAAAAATCAAGAAAACACTAGAGCAAAATGTGGATACAAATCCTCAGAAGTTTTGGGAAAAAGACCCAGTGGTCTGTGAATTGAAATTGCATGACATGAATGCTATCTGCCATGTCAAAGCCATTCCTCATTACAAAGAGGAAGATCAAAAAGAATTCAGAAAAGATATTGAAGATCTCCTGAAAAAGAGATTAATTCAACCTTCCATTAGCCTTCATCATGCTCCAGCATTCTACGTGAGAAATCATGCAGAAAACCTACGAGGAAAAGCTAGAATGGTTATTGACTACAGAGACGTCAATAAAAAGACTGTCAAAGATGGCTATCAAATTGCTCAAGTAAGAGTATTGATTAACCAGCTCAGAGGAGCCAAAGTCTTTTCGAAATTCGATGCAAAGTCGGGTTTCTGGCAGGTTAAGATGCATCCTGAGAGCATTCCTCTCACTGCATTTGGAACACCACAAGGCCATTACGAATGGTTAGTAATGCCTTTTGGTCTAAAGCAAGCTCCCTCAATCTTCCAAAGAAAGATGGACAACATCTTCAAGCATGTGGCGGAGTTCTGTGTCGTCTACATAGATGACATCCTGGTCTACTCCAAAAACAGAGAAGAACACATGAGACACCTCCACGAGGTAGTAAAGCTGATAGTTCAGCATGGGATTATCCTAGGAGAAAAGAAAATCTTCTTTATCCTCGATGAAGTTGATTTCCTAGGAATTAACATCAAGAATGGAGTCATAAAACTCCAACCTCATATCCTTGAGAAGATCTGGAAATTTCCAGATAGAATTCCTGATGATAAGAGTCTAGAGAGATTCCTTGGTGTCATAAACTATGGGAGAGATTTCATTCCCAAAATCTCAGGGTTAACAGCGATGTTATCTCCTAAGACAAGTTCCAAAAGAAAATGGAACTTCATAGAAGATGATGAAAAAATCGTGAAGCAGATAAAAAATCTCTGCAAAAACCTCCCTCCTCTGCAACAACCAGAAGAGAATGATGAAATTATCCTCCAGACAGATGCGAGTGATAATTATTGGTCCGGTGTGGTTCTGGCAAAAACGCCTAGAACTAACATTGAAAAGATCTGCAAATTTTGTAGTGGCAAGTTCAGCCCTGCAGAACTGAATTATCCCACAGGGGAAAAAGAAATTTTGGCTGTCAAGAAAACGATTTTAAATTCTCCAGCTTTTCTTGGAAAACCCTTTACTGTCCGCACCGATTGTGCCAGAGTAAAGAATTTCAAAAATTTCAAACTTGATAAAGCTGCTGATAGAGGAAGATTAGCAAACTGGCAATTATTTTTTAACCAATATGATTATAATGTTGAATTAATTGCAGGAAACAAGAATTATCTTCCAGACGCATTGACCAGGGAAATGGCAATGTTCAGCCAGAGAGAAGACGACGAAGGTCGTAATCCCAGAAGCAGAAGGACTGGGAAAGAACATGAGCTTCAAGAAGATCCTATGGAAACCAAAGAAAAGGTTCTTAAAAGGTTTCTGCTAAGTCCTAAAGGACTAGCCTCAACTGATCAATCCCAGGGTAAAGGATTGGCTAGCCCGTCTCAAACGGCAGACGGTAAAGGCTCATCAAGACCGTTGACGGCTGCTGCTTTGCCAAAAAGCAGACCAACTCCAACTGGAGTCATAAATGTTTTTAATTATGAATTAAGAACTTTTGACACTCCTGTGTTCAGAACTGGCAGGAGACTAGCTTATCACCAGAAGGCAATCCTGGATAATCTCTTATTTGCTTTTCAAGAAAGAAGCAGTGGTCTAATGTTCCCGGCACTCTTTGCACTAGCTGAAGAACTATATGAGAACGCCAGACCACAATTTGAAGAAAGTCATATACAGCAGAGTGCTGTAAGAAAAGAGAAAATTCTCTTCCTTGAAAGTCCAGAAAGTGCTAGAGTTCCTGTCATGGCACTTAATGAATCAGACTGGCATGAATTCCATAGTCTGATAGGAAGACATAATCCAGAAGACCTAGTTCCTCCAACTCTCTTTATTGTTTCAGGTCCTTATGTTGGAAGATACCTGGTTAATGTTCAGAGTAAACATCCTCAAGAACACAAGCTCTGGCTTGTTGAAAATGGTTTTGTCCATAATCTGTGGACTAAAACAAATGATGATCTAAAAGGTTTGCCGCCTATCATTGTCAATACAGTCAAAAATGTAAGAAAAAATGACTGTATGCTTCGACTGAAGTTCAAATCCACTCCTCCAGAATGGATCCAGAAGGCAAATGGTGAAGTTGAATATATTCCTCCTTATCATTATGTAAGAATTATTCAAAGGAAATATCTTCAACAATGGCCAACCAAACTCAAGCATCCCGTGGATGAAGGCCATGACTCTAGAATATATCAAAAAGATCATCTCTGAGGATACCTACAATACCTTCCTGGCAGCAGGAGAGAAAATTATCATCACTACTTACGATCATCCTGACGTAGTCAGCAGTGACTTATTCCTATCTCTTACCAGAAAGGAGATAGATTCGACTCTGGCATGCTTACGATGGGTGGAAAAACTTGAAACTGACAACCACTACAAGATGTATGTTGATACAGATGTCGAAGACAATGCAACAACAGTAAGGATGGCCCAGGCAGATAACGACTCGTTTATCCTTGGTCACAATTCAGAAACCGACGAGAACATGTGAAGCAGCAGGTGTAGAAAACACCGAAAGTCCTTTTGGATTTTTCTCAAAAGTGACTTTTGCTTTTCAAAAGCCAGGTGAAAAACATTTCACCTAAAGGAATCTGCTTTTTCCCCGGCCGACCTCCACCAGCAGGAGCACTAAGGAAAGCAGGAAATCACGGAGTCGTTCTGTACATTTTGTTGTTTTGAATTGTAATTTGAGTTCCGCTCCCTATATAAGGAGCTTTAGCTTCCCTTAGAAGGCATTCGAAGTAGAAAACATCAGTCTAATATTCAAAAATTTAGATAGGAGTTCAGATTAGTTCTAGTAGCAGAGTGTTTTTCCTTCCTGCCTGTGTGAAGAAGTGTGCTTTCATTTCAAGTAAGTACTGTAATCATCCTTATGGGTAGCTAAACAGCTTCTTAGCTGTTTACCTAAGAATGAGGCTTTGAAATTTTAGCTTTGTAATTATGTTTATATAAATAATTTCAGTGTGTTCACCCACTTCATCAGTTTTTAAGTTAGCAAGTCAAGTTTTCTGTTATGTTCTTATCTTTAATCATGTTCAGCCAGTATCTTATACTTTCTTTAAGTTCAGAATTCCTGGTTTTTTAGAAAAAATTGCCACAGCTTAGGATAGAAACAAGCAGCAGTGATTCCGCCTGTTAAAGTAACCGTTAGGCAGGAGGCCGTTAGGTGAAAAACTTGGGCATGTTGAAGGCTAGTTTTGTTTTTCTCAGAAGTTGGACCAGGATTTTCTAAGCAAAAAATGAGTTTTGGACCCAAAAGTCAGCATAGGATACACTAGGCACTACTTAGAAAGGACTACCCTTATGAGTCTTTTCACCTAAAAGTTGTGTAAATGGGCAAAATACAAGGATGTTGGATTGATTGGGCAAAATACCATGAGTTTTTGGGCAAACGGGCACAACCCCAAAAAAAAATTAAAAAATATATCGGGCTCTCTCTCTCTACTCTTTCCCAATCTGATCTTCTGAAGAACAGCCGCAATGGAGAAATGTTTTTTGAACTTGTGGCTTATGAAGAACAGCCCGAGCAGCGAACAGAGATTGCCGCCGGTGTCGGCGACGAGGAGGAGGCTTTGGGGCCGGAGCACGTAAGTGTGGAGTAATTTAGCTATAAGTACGAGGCATTCGAATTCGCTCCGCTCTCTTCTCTCATCTCTGAAACTGGATATAGAGAAGTAGAAGAGAACCGATAACAAAGAACCAGTCAAGTCCTCCTCCACTCTACCTCCGAAAGGCACGAGCTCTCTTTCTTTCTTTCTCTCTTTTCCTTATTATGCTGCTGCGCTCTCTCGGAGCCCATCCATCAGCCGCAGAATATCAGAGGTGTTGCAGCTAGACCCACATCCATTCTTCTTCTTGTTCTTCCCCTTCCTAATATTATTATTATTATTATTATTCCTATTCCGGTGGGGTTTAACCGGCGGTGTTGGAATTGGACGAGTTGTAGTATTGTTAGAGGTAATCGTGTTTTATTTTGAACTGAGCGGGAGGGGTAACCTGACTCTAGATATGGGCTGGTTGACGGGTTGACGGGTTGTTTTGGTTGGTAGATGAAAATCTGGAGTGGCATTGCCATTGGTATATGTATTGTTCAGGTGCTGCAATTCCCATGTTGTGATCTTCTCTTCTTATTTGTTTTTGGTTTTTCAGACTCTTATGATTCTAGTTAGAAGAAGAACATAGAAAAGCACAAATCAGGGACCCAAATGGGAGATCAAATACTAACCCAGATAGAACCAGTCAACAACGAGCGGAAAAAAGGAGATAAAACCAGTCAAGATGACTAAATAGAAAGATATGGATTCTATATTGCGGTCCAGTAAAATGATCAATCATAATATCATACTATATTTATCCACAGGTGACAAAAGAAAGATTTGAGGCATCGGAAGTCATAGAAGTGATTTTAGAAAGGTACACTTTTTGACTTTTAGCCACTGGTAGACTTGAGGAGGAATTCTCAGATATGTTTGCAGACATCAGATCATGGAAATGGGATTTTGGTCATACTAAAGGTGTTTTAATTACTAGTAGTTCCTCTCTACCCAGATTAAGTGATGAAACTGATCATTGGGGTTTTGTTGGTGTATCTCTCACTAATTGCTTTCCCTACATTTACGATTATTTCAGGTAACATTTGTCCAATTGGATTTCTATAGTTAACAGTTGAACCCAAGAACCCATCGCTTCTTCTTGATCTTCGAAGTGAATGTTAATGTTTAAAAGTCTAGCGGTAGCTGGACCTTAGTTAACGTTGATCCGGCGGGCGGATCGATACCTTTGTTGTGAGTGGTTTCCGTTATCTGTCAAATAAAATACAATGGGCGTCAGAGGGAGACCGCGCCGGGCGGTCTTCAACTCTCCGATGCCTAAGTTAGTCAATGTATTTATGTTGACAAAGTAACAGTAGGTAAGTATTGAATGTGTCATAAATGAGGAGAGAGGAGAGGACCTTTTATAGGTGAGGAAGAGGATGATCTTCTCCTTGTTTTCGATGTGGGACTGATGTGCTTCAGTTCCCAGTTTCAGTAGCTTCTGATGCTACCTTGACACGGCGCGTGGCGGCGCGTCGGCGGTGCTTTGGGGTTGATCCGGGGCTCAGGCGGTAACCTGGCTAGCTGTCTTTACGCCAGTCACTCATGAGGTGGGCGTTGGTACCCCTGGCGGTACCCTGAGCGTGGCTCATTATAGCTAATTATGCTTGCAAATGCACATGTATGTACAAGTCCCCCAAATCCCCAGTCAAGGAGGGCAATCTTGGTTGGGGAGTTGATCGGCGGTTTGAAGCGTTTCTCCCGCTAGACTTTGCAGAAGCATAATTAGCGTCAGTGCGTTGTCAGCCATGGATTTACTGAGCAAACGCTTTGTGCCCTTTCGGGTGGGCCCCTGCTAGGCCCCCAGGGAGTCCCCCACTCCCCGGCTAAGATGGACCTCCGGATGGTCGCTGTTACTGTTTGTTGAGGGGGAGCTGCACGGAGCAGCGCTGCACGGAGCAGAGGGTGTTGGGTTGCGAGCCCAATCTTAGCACCCAGGTGACGGGGGTCAACGTACCTGATCAGGGTTGTCGTAGACTGTTGACTAGTCCCCGTGTCCCGTAGGGACATTCTGACCGTAACTCCGCATGGCGGCGTTGTCAGAGAGGCGTGGCCTCGGGATCCGCCGCTGGCGAAAGTCCCCCCGCTAGATGTAGCAGGAAGCAGCGTCAAGTAGACGTGCCCGGTGGTATTTTATTGAGCGGTGTTGCGCTGAATAAAGTATGCAGCTTGTCAGATGAGAAAGGGGGTCAGCTAGCGGTGCGCTGTGTAGCGGAGGACGCCCCGTTTATCAAATGACGAGAGAAGCTCCGCTGGCGGGGTTTCACTCAGTGGACAGTCACCTGGGAGATGACAAGTGAGGATCCGCTGGTGGGGTTTCGCTCAGCGGAGACTCCGTCACTTGGAAGATGACAAGTGAGGATCCGCTGGCGGGGTTTCGCTCAGCGGAGACTCTGTCACTTGGGAGATGCAAGTGAGGATCCGCTGGCGGGGTTTCGCTCAGCGGAGACTCTGTCACTTGGAAGATGACAAGTGAGGATCCGCTGGCGGGGTTTCGCTCAGCGGAGACTCCGTCACTTGGAAGATGCAAGTGAGGATCCGCTGGCGGGGTTTCGCTCAGCGGAGACTCCGTCACTTGGAAGATGCAAGTGAGGATCCCCGCCAGCGGAGACTCCGTCACTTGGGAGATGCAAGTGAGGATCCGCTGGCGGGGTTTCGCTCAGCGGAGACTCCGTCACTTGGGAGATGCAAGTGAGGATCCGCTGGCGGGTTTTCGCTCAGCGGAGACTCCGTCACTTGGGAGATGCAAGTGAGGATCCGCTGGCGGGGTTTCGCTCAGCGGAGACTCCGTCACTTGGGAGATGCAAGTGAGGATGGATCCGCTGAGCGGGGTTTTCGCTCAGCGGAGACTTGCCATGGTTGGGGGTTTACTTGTCAGGTGGTTACTTCCCTTGGAAGCTAAAGAATGATGACGGTTGACACGTGGCCAACTCCCAGAGGGTTAGCGTCTGGAGGCTTGTCTCCTAAGCCTAGCCGTCTTCTCGTCATTAATGCGAGTAATGATGGATTTCGTAACCGAGGCGACGCCTCGGCTAATCCAGGGGGTTAGTGAAGACGTGGGACACGTGTACGGTTGGTACGTGATGTAGTTTTGTAGCGGACGGCTCAGGATTACTTGATGTTGACATAAAAAGGGGGGAACTGAGCGAGTTTCGACATTTCTGGAAAATCTTCAAATCTGAGTTGCCTGCTTCGAGCCTTGTTCGTCTGTGAATTGCGAAGGAGATCCCCGGGTTTGCGTGGAGTAGTCGGACTGGAGAGGACGAAATCTGTCAGTGAAGACGAGCTGCACTCCAAGGTCTTCGACGTGAGGTTGGTATTTCGGATCCTTTTCCTGTTTCATTGAATCTGCAATGGTGGTTTCTGGGTTTTGGTATCTCTGTTAATGGTATGATATTGCTTCTGTGTTATTCTCGGAGGGTGTAGGGAGAGATTTGAGGGAGGTTACGGTGTTTGACAGAAAGTTGGGGTTTTGGGTTTTGCTAGACGGTCCAATCTGGGTTGAGTGTGCGGTTGTTTTTGTTTTGGTATTTTTGTGGGTAATTGTTCTTGACATCTTTGGCTATATCTGATGTGAGAGTAGGTTAGATCTGTATTTGTGCTAACTGATGCGGGTTTTAGGGTTTGGGATGGCCAACGTCATAGAGATTTCGAGCAGTGAGGATTCCGGGTCTGACGTGTCGTTCAGCGTGGCGGATATGACTTTTATTGACTCGTTGCGTCCGTCTGCCCATGCAGGAACCTCACTGCCAGAACCGCTTGAAGTTGAGCCACTTCAGACCATCCCCTGGGAAGTAGCTATGGGTCGTGGTTCGCGTCCAGAGAGCTCTAAGGTGGGTGAGGTTGCTAGGCGCGACGAGCGCTTGGCGAGCAATAGTGCTGCTAGCGGCTCCGCTGGCGAAGGGGAAGTGCCGGGCCAAAATGTCGAGTCGGCGTGGTACCTCTCAGATGGCACCGCCGTCGACGAGGCAGGTGGGCGGATGGATGCCGCCGCTGTTAACCGGATGAAGCGGACGTTCCGGTTGCCGGGCTCGGTGAAGCTGCGCCCCCCGACAGCGGATGAGAAGGCCTCGATGCTCCCAGCGGGATGTGCTGCCGTGCACGAGGCCATATTCCGCCAAGGAGTGACATTCCCGCTAGTGCCCAATCTCCAAATTCTTGTGTGCGAGTTTGGCCTTGCCTTTGGGCAGATCTGTCCCAACATGTGGCGGTTGATGTTGGCGATTAACTCCTTGTGGCGCTTGTCGGGGTGCGAGGGGCCTACCGTGGCGGAAGTGCTTCATTTCTACGAGCTAGTGTATGTGAAGCGCCGAGGTTGCAGAGGGTGTGTGAACCTGAGCCGCCGCCAGGGAGCGCCCAAGTTGATTGAGAATCTAAGGGACTCAATGTCCTACTGGCGGGGGACCTTCTGCGTCGCCACAGATGGCTGGGAGTACCACACCAGGTCGAATGTGGAGGGGCCGACGTTTAAGGCTAAGTCGGAATTCCAGCCCATCCGAGGTTGGCAACTGGTTTCCGCTAAAAATAACTGGCGGGTTCAAACTTTTGCAAACCTGCGGTTTTTGCTAATGATTATTGTGTTTGTGCAGCGGGACTAAGGTACATTTTGACGCGCGAAGAGGAGTGTCGCGTGGCGAGGATCCGTGGCTGCTGGCGGAACCGCAATTTGCTTGACTTCCGTCTTCTGACCGGTTGGGAATTGCTGGTCGACCTGGGGCTAACTCGCTCTATTGGTGAGAACATTTCCGCCACACCTCTTTTTTTTTTGTAAGTGATCCGGACTGACGGGTGTTTGTGTTTTTCTTTTCAGAAACCCCGCCCGGTAACAAATCTAGTCGCGACGCTTTCGAAAAAGCAATGGATCGCGCCGAGATAGAGAATTTTCTTGAGGCTATGTATGCCGAGGGGCTGGCGGCCCAGCAGACGGTGGTGAACCCGGAGACGCTGGTGCTGAGCCAGTCCGAGGTTGCGGTGGAGCTGCCGATGCCGCACCACTCCCATCTGGGTGAGGATGGCCTGCCGGTAGTGCAGGCGGACACCCAAGCGGGCTGCGGGGAGAGGGGGATTGTTGGTACAAGGCCGCGGGAGCGGATGCCTACCACCCGACGCGGTCCTCAAAAGAAGACGGTGCAGCCGACGGAGACTGCCACCGAGTCCCGGGGTGAGCCGCCGGTGCGGGTGACGAGGACCGCTGCTGGGACACAACGGGCGCTGGAGAAAAAACGCCGGCAGCCTGACTCCCCCGTCGAGGAAGAGGAAGAAGAGGTGGTGATCGGAGTCCGCCAACAAAAGAAGGCTCGACAAGCTGCGTCGAAGGTTGCAGTGGCGGAGGGAGAGGCGGCAGCCGTCAGTGATCTGGACTCCTTTGCCGAGTATGCGCCATTCATGACAGAAGGGGAGCGGGCATTCCTTTTCCATCTGTGCGAGCGGCTGGGGTTCGGGGGTCTGGCGGGCATATCGCGCCCGACGGCAATTGACCAATCGCCCTTCAGCTCGGCGTTTGGTCAAATATCTGCGGGGTTACATGATATGTTCGAGGCGGCGTCTAAGCAGCCCCGGATTGAGGAAGAGCTCAGGGGAGAGATCGGAGGTCTCCAGAGGGAGTTGGCGGAGGCCAAGGAGAGATTGGCGGAGGCCGAGCAGGGGCTGGTCAAGGCGGAGTGTGACTATGCGGACGCCCGCGGCAAGCTTAATGCGGCCATAAGGCGGGACCTGGAGAGGAATGAACGCGTCTCCCAGTTGGAGCAGGAGATCGCATTGCTGCAGGAGCGGATAGCCGCTAAAGATAAGAAGCTCATTATTGTGCAGCGGGAGTCTGCCGCCAGACTGGATGAGATGCAGCGGCTGGACGGGGAGGTTAACCGCCTGAAAAATGAACAGAGTTCTTCTGCGGCCGCCGCCGTTGAAGCGTTCAAGCTGTCGGCGGAGTATAAAAAGACATTGACCGAAGCGGCGAAGTCTGGGGCCCGGGCCAATATAGACATGTTGAAGCGGAAGGGCGCCATTGACTTTGCAAAGGCGTCACAGCCCGACGTGCCGGTGGTCGAGAGTGTCCCGCCGGAGACAGAAGTCGTGCCTGCCCCTGCGGCGGGTACTCAATCGGGCAGCGGGGAAAGTGGCTCCCATCCGCCGGAAAGGTCCCAGCAGACTCCCCAGCAGACCCCGTCGGAGGTGTCACGTGCCGGATTTCTGGAGGCACACACCCGGGCGGATGGTACAATGGAGACTCCCAGTCCGACAGCTCGAGGGTCCGATCAGGCGAGCCGATCGGTCGTGCCGCCGCCAGTTGAAGCCGTAGAAGCCGAAGACAACCGCCGAAGCTAGCTGAGACTTCCATAGGTTTTTTTTTTTTTTTTTTTTTTTTTTTTTTGACACTTTGTAATAATGAACTATTTTGGGTGGGGAGTCCCAGCCCTGAAATGAAATTTCAGAGTTTGACGTTTGTCATGATGTGTTTGTACCGCTAGAGTTTTGATGTAGAGATTTTTCTTTTGCCAAGCAATGAAACATTAAAGGAATTAAAATTGGTCCAAGTGCACCACGTAGCGGACGTGGTCCGCTAACGATTCCTGGCGTTGCCAGTTGCCCTCAGTGCTAGACTTGGTAACAATGGTTTGAATAATTCCTCGTTTCATTGATAGCTGACTGATCAGCGTTTACAAAAGAGGGGTAGTACCCGTTGGGTAGCTTCCCTTAGCTAAATATTGAACAAAAATTTAGCTAAGTCAAGATGCTCTTGGGTAGCGGCATGACTATTTGTAATAATACCGAAGGTGTTCGGTATTCCAAGGGTGGGTCGTTGTGACGCCATCCTTGTCCATTAAGTAGAAGGTGCCTGGGCTAACGACTTCCACAATTTTGTATGGACCTTCCCAAGTTGGGCGAAGCTTTGTTGGCGGTGGAATGACTTCCTTCATTACCCAGTCCCCCAGTTGGAGGTTCCGGGCCTTGACTCTGGCGTTGTAGAAACGCGATACCCGCTGCTTGTTTTGCAGGTTGCATAGGTGGGCCTTGTGTCGCTTTTCCTCCAGGAGGTCCTTGTCCAGGTTGATGCCGTCAGTGTTGGTCTCTGGGCGGTAGCCCTCGACTCTGGCGGTAGGTTGAGAGACCTCAATAGGCAGGACAGCCTCCGTTCCGAACATCATGCAAAAAGGAGTTTCACCAGTTGCGGAAGTTGGGGTTGTTCTGATGGCCCATAGAACTTCCGGGAGTTTCTCCGCCCATAGACCCTTTGCTTTGTCGAGTTTTTTCTTCAGCAGCTTTTTGATTATCTTGTTTGCTGCTTCGACCTGACCGTTGGTCTGGGGGTGGGCGACAGATGCAAAACTCATCTTAGTACCCAAGTTGGCGGTGAAAGAGATGAGCTCCTTGTTGTTGAATTGTGTGCCATTGTCGGTGATTATCGTGTGTGGGACACCGTAACGGCAGTAGATGTTCTTCCAGAGGAAGTGAATTACCTTGGCGGTAGTTATTGCTGTTAGTGGTTCCGCCTCTATCCACTTGTTGTCGTAGTCGATAGCCACTATGATGTACTTGAACTGGCCCTTGGCGGTTTGAAATTTTCCCATCAGATCCAGGCCCCAAGTTGAGTGGATCCATGGAGCGACGATGACCGATAGTGGTTCCGCCGGTGCATGCGGGATGTCAGCAAATTGTTGGCACTTGTGGCATGATCTTGATACCTGGCGGGCATCGTCGCCGAGAGTAGGCCAAAAATAGCCTTGTCGCATTGTGCGATTGGCTAAGGATCTGGCGCCTGAATGGTTTCCGCATTCTCCGCTATGAATTGCTGCCAGAACGACTTTTCCCTCCTCTGGGGTTAGGCAGCGGAGGTTGGGATGGGTGAATCCCTGGCGGTACAGCTTGCCGTTCTGGATGTTGTAGCGGGTTGCCCTCCGCTGGAGTTGTCGCGCCTTAACTTTGTCGTCCGGCAATGTGCCGTTGCGCTTGTACTCAATGACTTCGTCCATCCAGCTGGTATTGACCTCAATGTTGAAGATCTCCGCCAGGGTTTTTGTGATACTTGGCTTGTCAAGACACTCCACTCTTGTGTCCGCTGGACTCTGATGTGGCTGGGCGGTTGCCAGCCTTGCCAGTGAATCAGCCTTGGCGTTCTTTTCCCTGGGGATTTGTGTGATGTTATGAAATTTGAATTTCTTGAGGAGTGTCTTAACGTACCCCAAGTACGCCGCTAACTGTTGGTCCTTGGCCTGGAAGCTGTCATTGACCTGGTTAACGACCAACTGGGAATCACTGAAGATGTTGACGCTGTCAGCCCCTGAATCGATGGCGAGGAGTAGGCCGGCAATGAGTGCTTCGTATTCCGCCATATTGTTGGAGGCTTTGAAGTTGAATTTTAGTGCGTATTCCACATTCAGCCCCCCAGGGCCTGTGAGGATGACTCCGGCGCCGCTGGCCTTGGCGCTGGCGGAGCCGTCCACATGCAGGTTCCAATCTGATTGTAGGGGAGCTGGCTCCTTAGCGGTGACCATTTCCGTCCCGGGCTCATTCTCCGTGCTGGGATTGGGCTGACGCTCAGTGAGCTCGGCGATGAAGTCCGCTACCGCCTGGCCCTTCATGGCGGTTCTTGGCTTGTAGTCTATGTCAAATTCACTGAGCTCGATGGCCCACTTGCTGAGGCGCCCTGAATGTTCAGGGTTCTGCATCACCTGTCTCAGTGGTTGATTGGTCAGCACATGGATTGTGTGCGCTTGAAAATACTGGCGGAGGCGTCTGGCGGCAACGATGAGTGCAAGAGCTAGCTGTTCTAAGGGTGGATACCTTGTTTCTGCCCCGTTCATGCCTCTGCCGGCGTAGAAAACTGGGAGCTCGTCCTGTCCCTCCCGCCGGACAATGGCGCAACTCACCGCCGATACTGATACCGCTAGGTATATGAACAGTGTCTCTCCTTGCACAGGGATAGAGAGTAGTGGGACTGCCGCTAGGTAATCCTTCAAGCCCTGAAACGCCGTCTGACACTCTGGGTTCCAGTTGATAACTTTCTTGTGAGTCGTTTTGAGGAGCTTGAAAAATGGGGCACACCTGTCAGATAGCCTAGAGATGAATCGAGAGAGGGCGGTTAACTTGCCCTGGAGGCACTGGACGTGTATCTTATATTCAGGGTCCGCCAGGTCGAGTATGGCCTGTACCTTGTCCGGGTTAGCCTCGATTCCTCGTTCACTGACAATATAACCCAGAAATTTGCTGGCGGTGACGCCAAAGAAGCATTTTTCTGGGTTGAGGCGCATGCCATAGGCCAGGAGGATGGTAACTATGATCTTGAGATTTGCCACATGTCCGCTGGCTTTTATACTTTTGACTAACATGTCGTCCACGTAGACCTCGATTATCTTGCCCAAATGTTCAGCGACCATAGCATTCATCAGCCGCTGATAAGTTGCACCGGCGTTCTTCAGACCGAAAGGCATGACATTGTAGCAGTACAGCCCTTTGTCGGTGGTGAAGGTGGTACACTCCTGATCGCTGGGATGCATCTTGATCTGATTGTAGCCGGAGAAGGCGTCCATCATACTGAGGAGTTCATGCCCGGCGGTCGCGTCGACCAGCTGGTCAATGCGTGGCAGAGGGAAACTGTCCTTTGGGCATGCCTTGTTGAGATTTTTGAAGTCGACACACATCCGCCACATGCCGCTAGGCTTCTTGACCATGACCAGGTTGGAGATCCATTGGGGATAGATTACCTGGCGGATGAATCCAATGCCCTGGAGTTTGGCGACCTCTTCTCCTATGGCGCGGTATTTCTCCTCGTCGAAGGCCCTTCACCTCTGCTTGATGGGATGGAAGGATGGCTTAATGGTTAGTTTGTGTGTGATGATTTCGGGAGAGATACCTGGCATGTCCGCATATGACCATGCGAAAACGGCGGCGTTGTCCCGCAGGAATTGAGTGAGTTCTGCGGCCACCTCTGGGTCTAGCTGAGCTCCTATGCGGACTGTCCGCTCTGGGTGTTCGTCAGAGATGCTGATGACCTTCAACGATGTTTCCGGATTGACCGGTTCCTTCCTCACGTATTTCTCCTCCTCATCCCTAGGATCCTCGAAGATATCTGGTGGCGGTGCCTGATTTCCTACCGTTAGGATTTCGTGGCGGCGGGTTGACCGCGCAATGGTGGTAGAGTAGCATTCTCGTGCCAGTTGCTGACTTCCCCTGACACAGCCCGTGCCGTTGGGTGTGGGGAACTTCATGAGAAGCATGTATCCGGCGATGATGCATTTGAGCTTGTTGAGTGCCGGCCGTCCTATGATGGCGTTATACGAACTGAAACAGTCCACAATTATAAATTCGGTATGTACCTCCGCCATACATGGACTGGAGCCGATGGTTAACCGCATGTAGTCAGAACCCAGCGGCTGAGTGATATCGCCGGAGAAGCTAAGCAATGGCTCATGGTCTTGTAGTAGTTTCTTGTTCCGCTTAAGGTTGTTGTAACAACCGCTGAATATGACATTGACAGCAGATCCGCTATCCACCAAGATTCTTCCTACTGACCATCTGTCGAGAATGGCATCGATCAGGAACGGGTCGTCATGGGGTAGATGTACTCCGCGCTCCTCCTCCTCTGAGAAGGTGATGGGCTCCCAACCAGACTTTGGGAGTTTGGTGGATCTCTCGTAGCGGATGTTACAGACTTCCTTTGGGTGATTGGCGCGTGTGTAACGCTTTCTTGCCCTGTGAGACATGTTGGTGATTGGAGCCCCGCCGTCGATGGTGTTGATGCGGCCCAGTGGCTCAATGTTGGCAATCACAGGTGGCGGTTGGCGCACCTTGAACTGATCCATCTTGCCGTCACGGTATAGGGTCTCAATGGTTGTTTTGAGAGCGTTGCAACTGTTGGTATTGTGACCGCTGTCCTCGTGGTATTTGCACCACATGCCGGTATTTCTTGGCTTACCCCTTTTGGGGAATTTCGGTGAGGGTGGCGGTGGTATCTGATCCTTACACTGATTGTAAATTTCCTCGTACGAGGCTGTGAGGACGGTGAATACTGCATACCGCTGAGAGGACTCCGTCTGCTTGTTGCGATTGTCCCCATGGGATGGGCGGTTGCCCTTGTAGTGGTTGTCTTTCTGCCTCTTGCTTTGATAACTGCCCTGCTGCCACTCCCTCTTCTTGTCGGCTGGCGGTGCAGTGGGGGCTTTGCTGGCGGTCTCCTGATGGCTGGAGGAGGGTTGAGATGACTTTGTTGGTGCTGCTGGTGGCGGTGGGGTTTCTCCATATGTGATAAACTCTGCCTGGGCATGAATGACCGCCTCACTCATAAGGTGATCGTACGCCGCATTTGGATGATTGTAGTTGAGGTGATAGAGGAATGGTCCCTTGAGGAGTCCCTGCTTGAAAGCCGCCGAAGCCATTGTTTTGTCGAGATCGCGGCACTGAGATGCTGCCGCTCGCCATCTTGTGACGAATGCCTTCAATGATTCGTCCCCTCCCTGCCTGACGCCAAACATGTGGCTCGTGTTGTGATGACCTTCTGTTCAAGGATTCCCACAGACGGCGCCAATGTTAATGTTTAAAAGTCTAGCGGTAGCTGGACCTTAGTTAACGTTGATCCGGCGGGCGGATCGATACCTTTGTTGTGAGTGGTTTCCGTTACCTGTCAAATAAAATACAATGGGCGTCAGAGGGAGACCGCGCCGGGCGGTCTTCAACTCTCCGATGCCTAAGTTAGTCAATGTATTTATGTTGACAAAGTAACAGTAGGTAAGTATTGAATGTGTCATAAATGAGGAGAGAGGAGAGGACCTTTTATAGGTGAGGAAGAGGATGATCTTCTCCTTGTTTTCGATGTGGGACTGATGTGCTTCAGTTCCCAGTTTCAGTAGCTTCTGATGCTACCTTGACACGGCGCGTGGCGGCGCGTCGGCGGTGCTTTGGGGTTGATCCGGGGCTCAGGCGGTAACCTGGCTAGCTGTCTTTACGCCAGTCACTCATGAGGTGGGCGTTGGTACCCCTGGCGGTACCCTGAGCGTGGCTCATTATAGCTAATTATGCTTGCAAATGCACATGTATGTACAGAGTTGCCATAGTTTCCTTATGCATTTGAGATGGAGCTGTAGAGGTGGTCATCAATGGCGAAATTGGATGAGAAATGAGGAAGAAGAAGATAGAATTAAAATTTCCCCAAACAAAATATATAGAATAAAAAAATTTAAAAGAAGGTTATTTTGATCATTTGACCATTTTTTAATCCCCACGTGCTTGCCACGTCAGCAAGCAAACGGAGCCATTAGATATTTTTGACGGAAGTATCACGTTGATATCAAAATATGTCTTTGGGTATCACATTGATACTTTTGAGAGTTCGGGTATCAAATTAGCCTTGGCAGCATAATTTAGGGACGGTAGCTGAATTTTTCTCTTATACATTTGTCTTTTGTTGGATGGATCTAGTTTATTAAATAGATTAATTTCAGTTTACCCCCCTGAGGTTTGGGGGTGTCATCATGTCACCCCCTCAACTCTCAATTTTGAATTTTTACCCCCAAAACTTTCTAATTTCAGTCAGTCATGTCCAATTTCTTAGATTCCGTCCAAATTGGATGTTAATTCTGATGATCTAACCCACTTTGAGGGCTAAAATGGTCATTTCAAGACCAAAAAAAACTCATATGTGTCCTTAAAAGGCTTCAAAGTGGGTTAGATAGTCAGAATTAATGTCCAATTTGGACGAAATCTGAGAAATTGGACATGACTGACTGAAATTGGAAAGTTTGGGGGGTAAAAATTCAAAATTGAGAGTCGAGTGGGTGACATGATGACACCCTCAAACCTCAGGGGGGTAAACTGAAATTAATCCTTATTAATCAATGCTTCAGTTCAGTGTTATAATAGCAAACACCTTGAGATATGGTCTATTTTAATTTTTGGTTGTGGACCATTTACATATGCATTTTAGTTATGGCAGATACTTAAGCATATGTATGAAATTTTATTGTATCAATTGAGGTTCTATGAGTTGGGAAACTACTTTAGTCGTTTTGGGGTGACTTGCTTTTGTAAGCATGTTCTTTCCTTAGCTTTATAATTTGATTAAGCTTGTATTAAGTTTTGAAGTTTGCACACTTAGTAGTTGCTTCATTGATTTGTGTTAATTTTGTTATTGAATAAGAAATGATGGTCCAAGTGGCAGAATGTAAGAATTATTTGTGGGCTCATCATTATTTATATGATAAATAACAAGTTAATGAATTTTCTATCCAAATTCAGTTGTGGCAGCTACGACTGCTGTCCTAAACAGTATTACAGATGGAATAAAGTCTTCCAAAGAGGATTCTTCTCAAACCATCTCCTCCGCCATTGTGTCGCAACCCCTTCCTTTAGACTGTTAAAATTGATTTTGATGGCTCTGGACACATAAGTTCTACTGCTAGAGGTTTCATAATCCGTGATGCTGATGGAAAACCCCTTTTCGCAGCAACCAGAGGTTTTGGAAGTACCACAGTTCCAGTAGCTAAGGAGACTACCTTAAGAAATAGCCTTGCTAGTGCACTACAACTCAACTATTCACATGTTGTAGTAGAAGCAGAGATTCAAAGCTCATGATTGATGCAGTCAAAGGTGTGATCCAACCCCTTTAGAGAATTACAAAGATTGTTCAAGACATTCGAAAGCTAGCGACCAGATTTTCCTAAATTTCCTTCAGACATGTTTTCATATAAGCTAACTTTATAGCTGATGCAATGACATATTTAGGGTATTCCTCTTTTGATGGTTTCTCATGGACTAACTCTGTTCCAAGAAATGAGTCGAATGCTTTATTGTTTGATGTTGTAAACAATGGATGTCATAGAGGCTTCTGTCTTTAATTATAGTCTTTTTGTATCAAAATTTTTTTTTTTTTAAAATTAATGACTTAAGAATAAAGTGACTGAGATTGTATAGAGATTCTAATCGTGTTATAATATGAATATTGTATCTGTTTCTATATTAATTAGGGAAACTTAATATAATAAATATGGCGTACCGTGTAAATCCTTTTTTTATTCAGATGTCCAAATCAAAGATTTCAGAGGTGAAGTTGTATCAAATATCGATATCGGAAAAAAAATTCATTTGTCATGCCAAACATCCGCCAAAAGAACCATCGCCAAGTTTCCAAAGGGATCCCAAAGAAATTAAGTCACGACTAGCTAGCGAATTATTTCAGATCCAAGAAGAGAGCAAGATAGAAAATCCCCAACATTTTTAAAACACATGCCTCCCTGATCGTTTTGTAACTTGATATGAGCCCAGCTTTTTCAATGGATGCTTTATTCTCCATCTTTTCCCCACGAAAACTTGGCTAAAACAAAATTGATCTCTTTGCAAAGAGAGTTAGGGAATTGCAAACACGTCATCAAATAGGTCAGTATAGTCAAGGCAACATATTTTATCATAATTTCTTTTCTAGCTTGAGTCAGAGAGGCTTGCTTCCAAGTTCCAACCATGTATCTTTCTGGTAATACCTTCTCTAACACAAGCAGAGCCTCTCTTTTTTTTAAGCGACCCCAAACTGTAGGCAGCCGGCCCCAATTAAGTGCCCGAATTTGTTATTGCTAAAATAGAGAGAATGAAACTGAGAGGTGTGATGTCAACCGGAAAGTATAGGGGCTGAAGAAGAGAGATGACGTTTCATAATTGACAGGGCCAGAGGTAGTGACGGTTCGCTGTAGTAGCTTGGAAGAAAAATAATGTGTCATCAATAAATAGCATATTACTGACATTTATTCCCGGAGAGCCCCAAGCTGATCGGTGTAAGTGGCTCAAAAGTATAAGCCTTACAAATAATGGTAGAAAGAACATCAGACAAAAAGAGAAAGGTTAAGTGACGGGGATCTGATGGTTGTAATCCTCATGTGGAGAGAAAGAAATTGATTGGCTTACCATTAAGTAAAATGGAGAGTGAATTATCAAGTGAATCCGGGGATTTACGAAACTCAATTTAAAGAAAACGACTTCTAAAA
The DNA here is from genome assembly GCF_002994745.2 of Rosa chinensis. Lineage (NCBI taxonomy): Eukaryota > Viridiplantae > Streptophyta > Magnoliopsida > Rosales > Rosaceae > Rosa > Rosa chinensis. The sequence continues at coordinate 56,437,467 of NC_037094.1, read as the reverse complement.
AATCTCATTTTAATCGATTATAAGTCTTTTATTTAGTCGTCATTGTAAATTACTTAGATATATATGGTTGAAAATGTCACTCTTTTATGTACTAAATAATAAATAAATGTACACTTGCAATATTTCATAGGTGTGTGAAATGTCAAGACTTCATCTACTTTCAATGTAAAAATGCAAAGAAATAAAAAAGATTACAAAAGAATGGGGGTGCATGGCAGAGACTCTGTTGTCCTTCTGTATGTCTTAATTCCACCAAGACTAGAACCGTTAGGAGTTATTACGACTATTAGGGCATTTCCAACGGGTGAAGTCAGAATCCATTCTGGCTTTGGCTTTTGTGGTGAGCATCTCCAACCAAACCCCATGTATAGTCATTTTGACTCATGAGTCAAAACTTTAGCCAAAATAACTAAAGAATGAAGAACGAAAGCCATTTTAGCTTCAGGAGGAGACGTGGGCCCCAGCTGCATATGGCAATAAAACCAAAGGTCATTAAATCAAGGGCTTAGATTCAGTCTTCAATTATTCTATTTAAAATGAAAGACCCAGATTAATTCATTCCAAAAATAAAAAAGTAAATATATATTTATTAATTTCTAATCTAACGGTGGAAAAAATACCATGAATTAAAATCAACAGTTAATATAAAATAATTCTGTTTTAAACCAAAAAGCCTTGAAAAAATAAAAGAAAATTTTCTAAAAAATCAGAAAAAAAATTTAGTGATAAATTAATGACTATATATTATATAAAATAATTATGTATGATATCTAAATTCATATTGTAGTTAAATAATTGTCTAAAATAATTAATTTATGAAATGACTTTGTCTTTTAACTCCATTATTAGAGATGCTTTTAGGGTTTGAGACTCTTGGGGTTGCTGTTGGGTCTTTTCTCATTAGTCTATTAATTTCCATTGATTTTCAATTTGAATTATTGCCACCACCACGCAGTACTCTACTGATGGACGTTAAGGCCACCATAGCTTTCATTTAATTTTTCTTTTCTTTAAAATTTGTTTGGCCCAAACTAGGCGCAGGACAACTCATGTGCATATATGGCCTATATATGTTATTACAGACATTTATTGGCGATTTGAACACTTAATTAACTACAACTACAACACCCATCTACCACCATCTTCTCAGAATTGAGTTATTGTTTGCTTTTGTACATTCAGATGCTGACCAGATCCATAATAATGTAGCTCTCAGTGGCAACTGAAGCAATCAGAATTCAGAAATGTAAAGAAAGTGAAAACAGATGGAAATGGGATGTTTGTTTTGGGGACAACAATTCTGTGGGGCTCCTCAGAGATCTGACTAAGTAATTAAGGTTTGCCCCTCTCAGTTTACTGCTCTGAGATTGGAAGCAGAAACTACATGAAAATAGAAAGGATCCGCATCCTCTCCTTGGCTAAGAAAAGATGGATGGGGATCTGTTAGAGTTGGTTGAGTGTCATGGGTTCTAATTTTCGAAGCTCAATAAGAGAGAAACTAGAACCTCGATCTTTACAACTCGGTAATAAGTGCATAAGGAGGTTGGAGGTGGAGTCACATATACTCAAAGACATCTTATTGCTTGATGCCCGCATTAGTTAGATGAGGCATGTTCATCCCATTTCTTGGTTCTTAAATGTATTGCATGCACCTCTTGTTTCCAGAGGATGTAGATGACCTGAGAGAAAGAGCAAAGGAAGCTGCTTATTAATGGGGGATTATTCCTACTCGGCAATCATCGACATTATGATGCGTTGCTAGGTTGAACAAATTATAGCCCCTCTCATAGTGAGACTTATATCTTGAATGCTAATACAGACCCGCACCAGTATGTGTGCATATGCATGCTCACACTGAACATTAACACAAGGATAAAGCACAATCTAAAAGCTTTATAAAGACAAAAGAAACACAAACCCTAGGAGTACACATAAAGCGCCACTTTGTAAAAATCGACAAGGAAGATTTATAGACCACTTACACACAAAATTTACACTATTTAATCCAAGTAAAAGTAATCCTAAGGAGTCTCATGTAAGGCCCAGGATTCACGGCTTTAATTTTAACTGGCATACAATATCACCAAATACAATTTTTATGTTTTAAATATGATATATCTTGTCGCATCACAATATTGCAACATCAATTTTATATTTTTATAATTTAGTTTAGACTTTATCCGCAAAAGAAAAAATTATTTAACCTGAATCATATGTTAAACCCTAGATATAGAAAGGAATTGAAAAAGTAGACCGTGGAGTGCGTACAAACTAAAGTAGAACGAAAGCAAACTCCAACGACGTTCTCAAATGGGAAAACCATCTCTATCCGCAACGAGAACAATGGAACGTCCTCCGGCCTCTGTTACCCCATCGTTCAAACCCCACGACAACCATAGCAGCGTCAAAATACCAAGGTCCACCTTTGAAAACCCTAGACTCTGCCGACGCTGACATAAGAAAACAACCCTTCCCTTTCGTTAATTATCGCCGCCCCTCTAGTGTAGCTCATGTCCTCCCACATTATTGGGTCATGAATTATGGACAATATTTGTCCCGAGAACGCGGATGAAATAACCACAATTCATGACCGCTCGATCAAACCAACCCAACTTCACAAAAATGACAAGAACAATAAGCGATAATAGTTCAACATCTAGCGATAGCTAGTAGCCAAAAACATTAATCACAAATTACAATAGCCTCCAAAAAGAGGGATGTGAAAGTGACTAATCAGACAGTCTCCGTAGTAATTGGTGCCCAATTCCATATGTGAGAGGCCTAACTGATCTGGCATGCAACAGAGTCTGAGTGGAATGCACCACACTACATGCTAGCTCACTGGTGTGCATGTTTTGTCTATCCTAACTTACTATACCTCAGTTTAAAGTGCATCATCCATATCCACCCGCCAATGTAGCTACAGGCAGGCTTAATTCGCCGAGGTTTATGAAGTGCGGCGAGCTATATGGCATGGAATCGGACCAGTGATTTGAGCTTGCTGCATTCAGATTTGAAGGCACCATCTCTGGCACAAAGATAGTTAATTGTGCCTTTATGATTCTTGTTGGGTTGGTCTTGGAAGGTCTCAATTAATTAATAATCAATCACTTCGGTGTACGAAACGCAGCGCTGGCGAGAACACATAACCATTAACCAGTATGTGGAGCCATTAAAATGACCACAGGAAGTTCCATTTTACAGACTCAATGAGGGAGAGAGAGAGAGAAAGAGGTGCTTAATTTGAGGAGGTTTGATTGATAATGTAATGAGACTGAAATGGGAACAGTGTAAACTTTTTTTTTTTTTTTTTTGTTTTGACTTTATCAAGGGGAACCCAAAGGCTTCCTAAGTCTAAGATAAACCCCTTCGGCGCATATGAAATGCTCCAACTGTTTTTTCTTCTTCTTTGTTTTGAAAGAAAGAAATTGCATTAAAATTTAAGCAATTGAGATATGGAGATCATTGGACGATTGTAAACGAAGTCAAGTATATAGCAAACAATTTCAAAGTACTCATCAAATTAGAATGGCATGTGGTGTGTACTTTAACTTATGAAACAAGGTGTAATGAAACAAGGTGTAATAATGAATAGCCATTAATTGGATGTAATAAATGCCAATCTGTGAACAACTTTTGGTACATGCATGGAACCAGACATTCTACGTCACTGAAAATGTCAGAAGGTCAAGATTGGGACATTGATGCATCATGTCCTTCTGTAACTCTTAAAAGTCCCACTTTGTTTCTGAAATACAATGATGGAATATGTTTTTCTTATTTTGGCAAACATGAGGTGAAAATGCAATACTGAAGTCTATTTTCTTGCAGGAAAAAAAAAATCTCTGATTTTATTTGTTTCATTAATCATATCAAATAGTATTATGACATTAATTTAATTCGGTTAATGAAGGCAATAGAGAAGGTCGTGAAATTATTCTTCATTTTCACTTTCACTCCCGAATTCTCATTAATATATATTGCTAATTTCATTTTAATAACAACAATGCAGTTAATCCCCATGGTTGAAACATATTATAAAATAACAAGGGATATTTTCACACCTTCACAAATGGTGTATGAATTTTAGGCATTTCTACACTTTGGTGTACCAACTTTCATAACTATAAGAATGGTGTATCATGTTTGCTCCAATCTTTCATTTTGGTGTACGCCGTTAAATTTTCTGTTATCTTTACACACAAAAAAAATTTCGTTATCTTTCTTTTAGCTTTGTCAGTTTTTTTTTTTTTGGTAAAGATAACGGAAAATTTAACGGCGTACACTAAAATGAAAGATTTGAGCAAACTTGATACACCATTCTGATAGTTATGAAAGTTGGTACACCAAAGTGTAGAAATGCCTAAAGGTCATACACCATTTGTGATGTTTTCCCAAATAACAAAGGATTTGATGTTGGTATGTGCTGATCCATTAGGTCTTATAAATATTCTCATAGAAAACAAAGTCTATTTAATTATTTAAAAAAAACATTTATATAATATTTTTATATAACTTACTATAGCCCGGAGGAATCGCAGAACTATCCCCATCCCACATATGACTTTCTGAAATTTTTGGAGATCCTCCTCTATGTTACCCAACTTAGCTCACATGTCTCTCCTATGAGAATCAAATACCCAATGAGCACCCTACCCGATAAAAAATCTTGCATGTTCATAATTTTCTTTTGTGTTCGGTCAACATTAAAATGTAACTCCCACATCTTCAAAAAAAAAAAAAAGAGTGTATATTGCTTTTTTTTTTTAGGAAGTATAAGAGATGTCATTAAATGCCGAAACCAGAAAGGCACATACAGTGGGTCCCGTGCCCCAGTAAAATTTAAGTACAAAACTTTGCTAGTTTCATAATAGCAACTGTCACTGTCTTGCTGCAATGGTAGAGACTATCCTCTATGTGAACTTGGTCCAACTTGGTCTCAGGTTCGAGTTGTGTTACCAACAATGCACTTTTTTTTGTAAATTTTTTTTTTAACAGTAATACAATTCTTTCTTCTCAACAAAAAACCATTAACACTATTCTTTTTTATGATTTTAAAATTCAAGGATAAATCATATTTCCATTATGAAATATTGTCTAAAATTTAAAAAAAAATTATTTCCTGTTTTAGAGAAACTGAATTTGAGAGGAATTTGCTGTGTATTCTCATTGATAATAGGGGCCTCTTTATATAGAGGATTACAATACATAGAATCTCAATCGTACAAGGAAAGTAATCGTACATTGAATAGGAATCTAGATCCTTCTAATTTAACCCTATTACCACTAGGTCAAGTAACCTAGAGTTTGGGCCAAACACAAATAGAGATATCCTTAAACACTCCCCCTTGTGTTGTCCAAACGTGGTGCTTCTCTTGTTGCCTCGTTAAAAACCTTGCCGAGTAACAAAAACCCAGTGGGACAAAAATAACCTCGATCGAAGGGGAAAAAAGCACAACACACCCTTCACGTTTCGAGCTGAACATGTAGACATCTCCCCCTGATGTCTACGCCTCCCCCTGATGACTACGATCATGGGAGTTCAGATAATTTCCTCAAGCCAATTCTTGCCACATGTTTCTCGAACGTGGATTTGGGCAATGACTTAGTAAACAAATCTGCCTCATTGTCCTCAGATCGAACCTGGTTCACTTTGATCTTGAGGAGCTTCTGTTGTTGATGATTGTAGAAGAATTTAGGCGATATATGCTTGGTGTTGTCGCCTTTGATGTAGCCTTGCTTCATTTGTTCAATGCAAGCAGCATTATCCTCATAAATGCTCGTTGACTCATCTGTGGTAGACTTCAAACCACAATTACTTCGAATATGCGTAACTATGGATCGAAGCCATATACATTCACGAACTGCTTCGTGAAGAGCAATAATCTCTGCATGATTCGAAGAGGTGGCGACTAAGGTCTGCTTTGTAGACCTCCAAGATATCGCGGTCTTTCCCATGGTGAAAACATAACCAGTTTGGGAGCGACCTTTGTGTGGGTCAGAGAGGTACCCAGCATCAGCAAAACCTTCCAAAACACTTATATTGTTTTGGGATGGGGAGAGGGAACGCAGTCCACCATGTGTGGCGTCCCTGGCACTTGATGGGTCCGAATCCATCTTCTCTCTGTAGGGATAGAACAAGCCCATATCGATCGTACCACTTAGGTGTCGAAAGATATCTTTAACACTAGTCCAATGGCGTCATGTAGGCGTAGAGCTATATCTAGCTAGCAAGTTCACAGCGAATGAGATATCCGGTCTTGTGCATTGTGCTAAGTACAATAATGCGCCTATTGCACTTAGGTAGGGCACTTGTGCCTCTAGCACTTCTTCATCGTCATCTTTTGGACGAAATTGATCTTTCTTTGGATCAAGACTACGGACAACCATTGGGGTGCTTGAAGGCTTAATCTTATCAGTGTTGAAACGCCTAAGCATCTTTTGGGTATAAGCTGATTGATGAATCAGGATACCATCTCTACGGTGCTCAAGTTCTAAACCGAGGCAAAACCGTGTTTTCCCAAGATCTTTCATCTCAAACTCGGATTTCAAGTGTTCAGCGGTTTCCCTTAACTCTTTAAGGGTGCCAATTATGTTCATGTCATCGACATAAACCGCTACTATTGCAAATCCGGAACTTGTCCCTTTTATGAACACACATGGGCATAGTTCATTGTTGACATATCCCTTTCCAATCAAGTAGTCACTTAGATGGTTATACCACATCCGTCCGGATTGTTTCAATCCATATAGTGAGCGTTTGAATCTAATTGCAAACGTGCTCCGTGGTTTAGAGCCACTTGATTTGGGTAACTGAATTCCGTCTGGAATCTTCATGTATATCTCTATATCTAGATCCCCATATAGATACGCAGTAACCACATCCATAAGCTGCATGTTCAGTTTTTCGGAAACCACCAAACTGATAAGGTAGCGGAACGTTATGACGTCCATTACTGGAGAATATGTCTCCTCGTAGTCGATTCCAGGGCGTTGTGAGAAACCTTGCGCCACAAGGCGAGATTTGTACCTTACAATCTCGTTTTTCTCATTACGCTTTCTAACGAATACCCATTTGTGACCAACTGGTTTGGTGTTGGGCGGTATTGGCACAACTGGTCCGAATACCTTTCTTTTCGCTAGAGAATCAAGTTCTGCCTGGATCGCATCTTTCCACTTTTGCCAATCGGCTCTACGTTGACATTCATCAACGGAGCGTGGTTCGATGTCATCGGTCTCAATAATCTCACGCGCCACTGAATACGCGAATACATCATCAATGATGATGGAGTTTCTTTCCCACGTCCCATGTACACTAGTGTAATTAACAGAGATCTCTACGTTCTCAGGGATAGCTTCTGACAATGAGGCGTCCCCCAAAGATGTCTCTTGGACATAACCATAATCCGGAACATTGTCATGGGACGGATTTTGAGTATCGATGATCAAAGGATTTGTTTGTGCCTCGTTCGCTCTCTTTCTAGGGCGAGTATCCTTCAAACCAATCGGTCTACCGCGCTTTCTTGCGGGACCTGCGTCCATAGATGCCACATCATTGCCATGTTGAGCAATGGCGCCATCTCCTGGTGTCACAGGAGAGGCGTGATGTCCAGTATTTAGGACATCGATCCTTGCAGGCACGTTTGCAGCAGGTATGTGTGATCTCGTCACTTTGGCAACATCAGAAAACACATCAGGCAGAGTGTCTGCTACGTTCTGGAGCTCAATTATTCTTCGCACTTCAAGTTCAGACTGTGCGGTACGGGGATCGAGATGAGACATAGTGGGGACAAACCACGACAATTCTTGTCGTTCCTGTTGAACATATGTGTTCTTATCTCCCCCTAATGATGGGAAGACTGTCTCATCAAAGTGACAATCCGCAAATCTAGCGGTAAAGAGATCGCCTGTCAAGGGTTCAAGGTAGCGGACTATCGCTGGAGATTCATATCCAACATAAATGCCCATTCGTCGTTGTGGACCCATCTTAGTACGCTGTGGCGGCGTAATAGGCACATAAATGGCACACCCAAAGATGCGTAAGTGCGAGATATCAGGCTCGTATCCAGTCACTAGCTGTAACGCAGAGTAAGATTGGGTGGCAGTGGGTCGTAGACGAATTAGCGTCGCTGCATGCAATATTGCATATCCCCAAGCAGAAACAGGGAGATTGGTGCGCATAACCAATGTCCGTGCTATCATCTGTAGTCGTTTGATAGAGGCTTCTGCGAGACCATTTTGGGTATGAACATGGGGAACTGGATGCTCTACATCAATCCCCAATGACATGCAATAGTCATCGAATGTCTTCGATGTAAACTCCCCAGCATTATCAAGTCGAATTGACTTAATAGGATGGTCAGGGTAGTGAGCCCGTAGACGGATAATCTGGGCGAGGAGTTTAGCATAAGCAGCATTTCGAGTGGACAGTAGCGCGACATGTGACCAGCGTGTCGATGCATCAACCAATACCATAAAGTATTTAAAAGGTCCGCATGGTGGTTGAATTGGTCCACAGATATCCCCTTGGATCCTCTGTAAGAACGGAATGAGTATTTTGGGATCCTTTGCGTAGGACGGTCTCGGTCCTAATTTCCCGAAGGAACGGGCTTTGCAGAAAGAGCGAGGGGCCTTAGAAGCAACCAATGAGGATTTTGGTTGGGCCTGAGCGTCTGTAGCGCTATTAGAAGCAAAGTGTGTGACTACATCTCCCATTATGGCGTTAGAGCCATGGAAATTGGTGTGTGTGGCGTCATGGCCACTAGGAGGAACAACCATGGAGTTATGCTCATGGTTGGCGCCATTAATGGCGTCACCACATGGGACTTGGGCGGCCCTATGGCGCCCCAAGACGGCTGCAGCTCCAGATGCTGCAATGGTTGCGGTCTTGCTAAGTCCTGGAATCAATTTTCGATTCTTGCTTCTTCTCACTCTAAAGAATGGATGTCCGTGTGAAATCTTTAGTATACGGAGCATCATATCACGACCAGGATGTCCTAGTCGGTCATGCCAAAGCCAATATGTGTCTGAATCCAAGAGATCTTCTCTTATGACATTATTAGATTCAATAGGTCGAATTGTAGTGACATAAAGTCCACTAGATTGACACATAAGCTTCTCTAAGATGCGCTTTCTTCCGCAATCATTAGAGGTAATGCAAATGAATTCTATTCCGTTCTCACTATGCGTTTCCGCATGGAATCCGTTGGCTCTAATATCTTTAAAGCTCAATAAGGTTCGATTCGCCTTAGGAGTGTAGAAAGCTTCAGTGACTTTAATCAAGGTGCCATTGGGCAAAAGGAATTGGGCCATTCCATGTCCTTGAACTAAACTTGATGGCCCAACCATCGTAGTCACAGATGAATATGTAGGCAACATCTCCAAGAATAATTGCCTATGTCGTAGAATGGTGTGCGTAGTCGCACTATCCGCAAGACATTGAAGTTCATCCATTCCTTAAAAGATGGTCGGAAAAGTCGTCGCCGGAAAGTTACTGTAGCGGCCGGAAATGGCCGGAAAAGTCGCCGGAAAAGTGGCCGGAAGTTGGCCGGAAAAGTTGCCTGCGGTCGTTGACCGGAGGGTTGACCGGATCGCTGACGTGGCTACTGCTGATGCTGACGTGGATGATTGCGTGGCAGATGACGTCAGGGTCTTATGCTGCTGGGCTTCAGATTATTGGGCCTCAGGTTATTGGGCTTCAGGCTGCTGGGCCGAGTACTTAGGCTACAGGGGATTGGGCTGACCGCAGCTGGGCCTAGGGTTGACCGAGTTGGGTTTTGTTGACCGAAGCACAGATAGGAGGTGCAGGCGGCGGTTCAGCGGCTCAGATGGTTCCAGCGGCCGGTTCGAGTCGATCTAGACCGGTTTCGGTGTTGATCTTTCGGATCCGGTGGTCTGAGGTCTGTTTGCAGCTTCTGGTGGAGTTTGGTGACGGTGGGCAGGGGGGAAAGCGTCGAACCGGGCAGAGGGACTTTCGATATTTCCGGTGGCCGGTTCGGATATTTTCCGGCCGGTTCTGGGGGCGGGGCCGCCGGTTCTGGACTCCTGGAGTTGAGATCTTCAAGGTGGGCGGCGGTGGTTTCTGGGATTTGAAGGCTACGAATTTAGGATTTCAGGGTTAGGGCTTCGTGCTGATAACTTGTTTTAGAGAAACTGAATTTGAGAGGAATTTGCTATGTATTCTCATTGATAATAGGGGCCTATTTATATAGAGGATTACAATACATAGAATCTCAATCGTACAAGGAAAGTAATCGTACATTGAATAGGAATCTAGATCCTTCTAATTTAACCCTATTACCACTAGGTCAAGTAACCTAGAGTTTGGGCCAAACACAAATAGAGATATCCTTAAACATTTCCGTTATATTTCCTTAATTTTATTATAATTTTTATTTTTATTAAAATTTTGATATTTTTAAGTTTCGATTTTTTTTTTTTTTACTTTCGAGTGCCCTCTTAAGATCAATTTTTGGCTCCACCACTGGGCACATACAAAAAGATCCATATATTTTTACCGAAATCAGTAGTCAAGTATCTAAGTACAAACCAATATCATCCATTGAAACAAACTGAAGCTCACTTATTCAGAGAGCGGTACTAGACAATGAAAGTTCCCTGCAATTACTAAATTAAAATAGCATGAATTTCCTTTCGCTAATGCACGCAATTATGATGATCCAGGAAATCTTTAATCGAGTGTACAAAAACCACATACTAATTAAGCAATTAAAAAAAAAAAGCTAGATAATTTCTCCTTGCTTGTATTTAGGTTAGGGGTCTTTGTCGGATAAGTAAGCAGCAAAGGAGTAGGCACATCTTCTTCTTCTTGTCCTTTGGAGGATTTTTATTTTTAGCACCTAGAGGACAACTGCATTTCCTTTTCTTGTTCAAAATACCCTCAACAGTGACATAAGGCACAATCACACCACTAGGAGAATCCACCAAACCCAGCGGCTTTGCAGAAAATTTTGAGCTAAACTCTAATAGCCTCACCTTCTTAGGTTGAGAAGTTTGAGCCCTCTCAGCATCAATAAGCAATTAACTATTGGGGAATTTCGTTTTCTTTGGTGATGTAGATAGAGTAGAGTCCCTACCACGCTTCCCAACCTGCACCTCTTCCTTTGTCGTTACCTTAACAGAATTAGCCCTTTGCTCAAGTTCATGAATCACAACAGCCCTCCTATCTTTCCTAGGGAGCAAAGCATGTTGTAGATTAACAAAGGTAGAGTTTGGAATAGTACTTGGCACCTGAGAATAAAACTTGAAGGAAGAACTCCCCATCCAAAATAACCCCTTCCCAATATGAAAGGTGGGAGATCCAGCCTTCTTCTACCCATATTGCACCGCAGGAATGGTATCAAGTGCCACAGCCTTGTTGCACCCACCAAAACACCTCCCAATTACTTTCTCTTAGAAGAAAGAAATCTCCTCTTCCACCCCAGGAGAAAATTTCAGAACCCTCTCAAGGATTACAGGATTGGCGATATCATGCCCAACCCTAACCCTAATATCCCGCTTATTTAGAAACTATTTCCCATCCAACTTAATGTAAGTACCCGTAATAGAAGCAATATAGGGGAGTTTGTGTTTATCCTCGTAGAGAGGAGGAATATTATGGATCCAAACCCAATAATTTAGAATATTGAAAGAAAGCTTACTGATTGGAGTTGCACCATCATAATCCAACTGAACATAGGCCCTCTTGAATAGTTCCAAGGAACCCCATGCAAAACCTTTCTCTTATCCCCTTGGTCATCAAATAACAAGAGCAGAGTGTTACAAGCCTTATCCTGGACCTTGGAAGTTTTCTCCATAACCCAGATTCGTCGAAGATAATTACATAGGTCCCTGATGTCCACCTCCTGATGCGTCAGAACATTACAAATCATGTACAGCGCCGCAACCCAGGCGATCCAAATCAAGAAAACCATCATCGCCCGCCAGCACTAAGGATGCGGTGAAGGAGGCTCTGACATCCTTAATGTTAGTCATTGGAAAATCTCGACACAGGTTGAGCTAAGGTTTGGGAGAATAGGGCAAGCACGCGGTTGGCTTAGGAGTTTTTAAAGTGTATTTAGTTGCTTTTAAGATTTGATGTTTTATAATCACATTATTGACTTAGCTATCAACAATCTACTAAATCTATTAACAAAGTTTTCTCAAAAGCCTAACATGTCTTTCTTGCGCGCATGTCATCGACTTGGATTTAACCCTAGCCTAAGTCTTTCAAATCGTGCCAATGATTTTTGATCTACTCATCGAAGTTGACTTTTTTTGGTGTCTCAATCTTTTGTAGGTGTCCCTTGTCGGCATTCCAAGACTATCGTAGTTATCGCCTCTTACCATATTTTTAGTGCAAATTAAAGGGCGGTGTCTTTTTATATTTATCTTGTTGTAGTTATTTTCTATTTAACAATGCTTTTGAGTATATCGTTGTTAAGGTGGACAGATTATAGGAGCTCCTAGGTTTTCCTCTGAAACTTTGGATTTTTTTGTTTTTGGTTGCGAGGTCTCCTTTGGCGGCGCTCCATCTCTGGCGTGGCCCTCTGGCCTTGTGGGTGCATGGTGGTTGTTGCTGGACGGGTATTTGGTGTTTTTCATGGGGGTGGAGGCGGAATCATTGCAAGCGACTTTCTCTACCTTGGTTGATGTCGGCGGCATATCTAATGGTGGTTCCAATCTGGTCAAGGGTGAGGCGCGACGGTGGCTGCGATCGGGTCGAGTTGCGCAGACTTTTGTCAAGAACAAGCGTGTTCGGCGCTAGGTGGGAAGGTGTGGTTGGTTTGCATCTCTGTTGGGTCTTGGTTTGCTATGGTAGGTGTCGATGGGAGGCGGCGGGGCATATGGGTTCTCAAATGAGGCTTTTCAAGGCTGCTATGTTCTGTTGGCAGGGAGGATGGCTACGGTTGCTGGTCTTTGATGTTTGGGGCTCACCATAGAACAGCTCTGTAGTGGGGTGGAGCAATGAAGCCAACACCAATCCAGGGACGACAGTCGTCATTTGTGGTCCAGTGAATGTAGCTTGGCGGTGGGTTGTGGGTTGCACTGTTTTCCTTTTGGTTTTTGTTAGGGTTTTGCTTTTTCAGTTAGATTTTTGGTTAAGGTTAATAAGTCCCTACTCCTTTGAGTTAGGGTTGTGTTCCTACTCTTTTGAGCTAGGATTAGGTCTAGGTGCTATGCCATGTAAATGGTGTCATTCCCGAGAACGATTTAGTTCAAATTTGGTATACTGTGGTGGTCGATCTGCTGATGAGCAATCCTTTACACATGGTCTGGTACTTTTTGGACACTTGTTGAAGAAGACGCAATCATTTTGTTGTTGACTACGAAGTACTATTGGGACATTCGGGATCATCTGTTCAAAGTAGCCTTGGAAGGAGGTGTATTGTGGTTGACGTTTGGGCCCTTTAGCCTAAAGGTATCTGTACCCGAGGTTTATCAGGGTTTTGGTTTATCCCCCCCCCCCCGATGTTTGCTTTTCAATTGATTGAATGAACTTTCTATCTTTCCCTCAAAAAAAAAAAAAAACATTGCTTTTGGGTGTTTATTTGGTGGTTAAAATAGTAATACTTCAAATGAGCTCTTATTATCGAGTTATTTAATGTGGCGGATTTTGTTGAAATATGATCACATTTCAAATAAAATTGACAATTTTGGTAAAAGATTACTAGGTTTCAACTTTCGACTACATTTATTCCAACAAAGAGAAATAAAATGTCGACTATTTATAAGGGAAAATGAACTTACATCGCATTTGCATGCAAGATTTCAAAGTCAAATATCAATACCAAAATTTGAAGTAATCGAGTTTTAATTAGACCGTTGTCGTGTTACTCTATCGCGTCAAAAATTACCGGATTCAAGATAAGAAATAAAATTTACCTCATCATTTTTGTTTAAAAAAATAGAAAAGAAAGAAAAAGTATAGAGAGACAAAAAGGTTTTAATGTTTTGCTAGGAGAAAAGGAACAAGAGAAAGTTGAAAATGGCACCTCACCGGCCTCCCCAAATCCAAAAAGAGCGTAATGCCTGCCAAAACTGCCTCCTCACTCCTCCACGACCCCAACCAATCATATTTGCTATTATAGACCAACAAGAACCCACCTTTCTTTTTCTCTCTCTCCCTCTGAGAAACCCATAACAGAAACCAACACATAAAACCCAGAAAAGCTTTGACAAAGGGGACTGAGAGAGAGAGAGAGAGAGAGAGAGAGAGAGAGCTTGGCACTTGGGCTTTACCCATTTTTCTTGCTCTGCAATGGAGGTTGAAGATGGCTCTTTCTCCTTCTCTCCTACTCTGTGGAATGACCCACCTGGGCTTGAGGTACCTTCTCACCATGGCTCTGTATTTCCAAGAACATTTTCGGGTGTTCACAGATTGAGAGCAGAGCAATGTAGCTGCTCTTTCACTCTGTAAAAATCCAACCTTTAGTGTGTGGAGTATGGCAAACAGGATGGAGCCAGGCAATTTACATATACTACTAGTTTCTCTTTTTCTCAACAAACAAGGAAAAACCAAAAAAAAGTTTCATACCCTCTTCATCTAATTTTATGGGTTTTATCTTCTTTTTTTTTATATTTTTTTTATGGGTCTTTTGTTTTTATTTTTCTGGGAAGAGGGTTGTTGAAATTTTCAAAGGCGGAGGAGGAGCATATGGTTCGTCATTGATCTTGGGTATTTGTCACCAGATGCTGAAATGTCAAGTGGAAGACAGAGGATGAAGCGTTTTGGTGACTGTGACTTTCATTCACATGTGTTTGTAGCCAGACGTGTATTTGTGGGCTTTACATGGTTGTTGTTGGTCATAATGATGCTGATGATATGATGATGGATGTGTGTATATTCCTACCCAAATTTTCCATAACATTGAGTTAATTTTAAAGAATATAGCGGTATAGTTCTTTTATGTGTGATTTTTCTCATCTTGTGCACTATTAATTTCTTTCCCATTTTGGGTTCTTTTTATTATTGCCCAGCTATCTTGTGAATAATTATTGAAAAAGTCTGTTGCTTGTTGAAGTGAATGAGGGGCTTTCTATGATCACAAAGAGCCACCTGATAATGAAACCGTTCCATTTGCCTTTTATAGCTTGTTAATGAAATTACTGTATTTGTCTTCACGCTCTGAGTGATTCCGTCTTTTTCATTGGCTTATTGAGAAGCACATGGGTGGAAATGGAAAAGTAGAATGATTTGTTTCACTGTGTTTGCAGAGATGTTTGTAGGGATTGGGGTCTGGATTCTTTTGCCAGTGATTAGTCTTCTGAATCTTAAGTTACTGTTACTCTTCACATTACGCATTCTAAGGGAGAAATTTCAATCAAGCAAGTCCAGGATAGATTGCAAGTTGTGTTGTTGATTTGCCTAGAGAAATTTCTTGTCATTCTAAGGGAGAAATCTCATGAAGCTGATGATTTGAGTATCTTCCTTGTATTCTCTCATTGGTGATCTTTGAGGTCTGATATAGAAAAATGCTTGGAAGGATATGTTGAGGAGAAGGGAGTCTTTCGTCTTCAATATTATCATACTTTTGCCCTTCTGTGTTGGACCAGTATTATCCATCCCAGAGGTTCTAGTTATAAGGGGCGAGTTATTAGTGTCTTTTTTGGGCATTGAGTTCTATTGGTTGCTGTGTTGCTGGTAATCTGCGACTATAAGTCACATTATGTGTTTTTAACTAACAATTATCACTCACTGTGAGGATATATTGCAACTTGTGTGTTTTGCCTAGACAAGTTTCTCTCTTGTCATGTATCAGTAATCGTAGTTGTCTTCCTAGGACTTGTCTGGTACAGAGAGATATCTGGAATCAGAAATGTTTAGGACAACTGTGTTGTCTCTCTTGTCATGTATCAGTAATCGTTGTCTTCCTAGGACAACTTGTCTGGTATAGAAAGATTTCTGGAATCAGAAATGTTGAGGACAACTGTGTTGTTTGTCCTCGGCATTTTCATTGTTTTTCCCTTCTCAGTTGGACCAATGTTGTCCATCTAGAGGTTCTGGTTATAACTATTGGTAGAAGTCCAAATACGTGGTCGAAACATCCTTGCTATGGATGTAAGGGGTTAAGTAAACCATGTAGCAGTCAGATTTTGGTTATCTTTTCTGTAGTAGTTGCTGTGCATTCTCGGTTTTGAATCTTGTTTAATGCTTTCATATTGGGAATATTTTAGATAGTCTTTTGTTGGTACAAGTGTTGTTTTTGCTTCTAAAGCAACTTCCATACTTGTATGAAAGTTCCCAAACCAAATCTGCTTATTGCAAAACCAAACATGTACCAGCCAGACTTGTATCCTTGTCTGACATGCAGTTCGCTGAAGGTGATGTATATTCTCAATTGCAATAATTGAGCTGTTTCTTTCAGATATTTAGTTTCATAATGCAGGAACCATCAAAGCCATCTTCCATTTTACCAGCTGAAATTCTCTTCTTGTATAGCTTAGCACAGCAGTTCCATTTCATTTGGTTTGATACATGAAGTTAAATAGTAAGTCGATCTCTTTTAAGCCTAGTGCTCCAAAACATTATTGTTTCTAGGTTTTACTCAGTATCTGACTTGTTTACGTTATATCATGAACTTCATTCATTGGAGCATGGTTACACCATAACTATTTGTTTGTGCTGTTATATAATAAACTCTAGTATTGCATTTGGTACCAAAGTCTCACAGTGGTAAGTAAGAACTAGCAGTCTGCAAATGAAGTGTAGGCTACTTCTCTGTTTATTCAAAAAGCAATTTGCAAATGAAGGAATATTGTTTTCACTTTTCATTTCAGCCTTTCGTTGACATTATATGAGATTGATGTTTTCTAATTCCGTACTAGGGATCCATTGTCTCAGGGCTATGCTTGTCAGATACTTCTAAGCTTAACATTCTGCATTTGTAGAAATTAGGCTACAATTATATTCTGTATGGCCAATATGTTTGTTGGATAGGATAGCTTTCAAAACATTCATTTATCTATATCTATTTATTTCCTTCTTCCCCGATGATTGGATAACATTTAGATACATAGGATAACATTTAGATACATGTGTCCTCTCTCCAGAAGGCAGCAAACAAGACAAGATGAGCTGACCTTGGCCTGCCTATACCTAAGATGCTATGATCCTATAGGCATGCTTTCTAGTTCTTCCCTATAGGCTATAGGCATGCTTTCTAGTTCTTCTGTTGTCTTTAACTCCGACCCCTTTCTATGTTAGAAAAGTTTGGAGGCTTTGGTGGATAAGGTCTTTCTCAAGCTGATTGATACTTCATATTTTATAAAACCATTTTTTTGGCATTCTGTGCCTGAACCCTTAGTTTGTGTTTGCTTGCTATCTGTTGTGGTTGTTGGTGGTGGTTTTCTTTTGTAATAAAAGAAAGTGCTTTTTTTTTTTGTTCTGAAAAAAAAAAAAAAAAAAAAGGTGCTTGAGAGATGATGGAAATTTTCGTGTCTTGGGGCATCGAAGATGTTCTCGTTTGCGGAGGAGACTATTTTCTTGTTCAGGAATTAAGCGTCTTAGAATTTGATTACCTATCTCTCAATATAAAGCTTAAAGTCTTAAACGCTTAATCCTAAGCCAAAAAGGTTTAGCCTTAAACCATGAAACACCATTCTGGACATGGTTAAGATCGTCATAAGGAAGTAGGAATACTTTATCAATGAAAAACAATAAATCTTGCGTGCTGGTATCTAAAACCACTAGCATTTATTATGGATTTTTCACACGCTGCATTCTGTTGTAGGCAACTAAATGAATCTAAATCAGTATATTGGCTACTTTCACCATTCATAATTCAGCTGTACTTAGCTTCAACAAATGGTTTCACTCAGGATGAAAGTGAAAGTATGTTGTGCATAAGGATTTTTAAGGTTCAGTTCTTAGGTGGAGTGACTCCTCAGACTAGGCAAAATCTGTTCTCCCTACAACTTCATCGCAGATTTTGGTAAAGATGACTGTGCTCGTGTAAAAGGTGGTCATATTTTAGGTAATCTAGAATGAATGACCATCTTTACTAGACACTTGTCCTCAGTAATATGTGCCGAGGTCTTATTGATTAAACTCCAGAACTATGTAACTAAATCTAATCCCTCAACTCAGCTGCAAACGATCATTTTCTCATTCTCACTCTCGAACTTTATTCTCTCTTCTCAAAGACTCAAACCTAGATGAGGGCTATGAAATTAGAGTCTTCGATGCGTTACACCAAGAAATCTGGACCCCGAAGCATCCCTCAGACTGAATATTCCACATGCAAACTGAAACTTTATATGCGTCCGAGTTTTTCAACGAGGCGGTTCTCTATTTCAAGTCTCTTCTTGACCATTAATGCATACTTGTTAACCAAATTTTTGTCTGAAACCGCTTCAAGTTTGCACTTGAGGGACGTATTTCCACTCTTCTTTTCATACAAGCACGAGAAGGGCACAAAAGTACCTTTTGTGCTGCATAGCCAACCATGAGCAGCCCTCAATGCAGCTCCAAGAGAAGCTGAATCTGTAAAGGGGGAGAAAGAAACGAAACTATTAAGTTATATTAATTTTATCCATCAAGTAAAACTTAAACCTTTTAAAGCAGGACACTAGTATCAACTAGAGAATCCATCAGGTTCATTGTTTCATAAGTTTTTTGTGATGTGGTTTTAGTACTTTGGTATTACAGAATTTGGCTTTGTTGACTATTCTAGACTCGAATGTAAAAGAATTTGGTAATTAACTAGAAAGGACTCAAAAGAGGCAATGACACCACAGAACATACAGTGCTTACCAGCTCTATGAACTGTGTACACCTCACATCCAAAGACGCATGCCGCAATGTACAGGAAGGAACGATTCACCGATGCACCACCAGTTGCTATTATTCGTTCTGGAGGAGAAGGCATTCCAAATCTTTCTGCATGACCTCGCATTGACATGAACTGGCCCTCTACTACTGCCCGAGCCTGGAATCAGTAATTTAGACTCTCTTACAAAGAGTTCACGTAGGATATCATCTACCAATGTGAAGAATTGCCATCTTATAAAACAGACCTCATCAAAAACTGGTTCAAAATGCTGCTCCACTTCATGTACAGTCACACCCTCCAAAGTGTCACCGGTGAAATTTTCAAGAATGTAGCGGTGAATTCCAACTACAATCACAAACTAGAGTTTAATTGCTGCTATTAAGAAGTTAAGACTTGGATGGATATCCCAGCATTCAATGAATTAGATATTGCCGCCATCTGAAACAACAAGGAAAAACAACAAAAAAAGACAGACAGGAAAGCACTTATGAAACAGTAATGTAATTTCAAAGCTTGCTTAGTAGCAGACGTTCCATTTGATCATTTACCACTGTATGTCCTACTTGATTCCCGAAGCAAATAAATTGACAAAAAACAACCTTTGAGCCAGATTTTTGCAACTACAATTTAGCCAGAAACTGCTAGATGCCTTCACAAGTGACTGAAAGGCAACCTAGAGAATGAGGTAATTCAACGGTTTATACAAATATTGACAGATCTCAGTCACCAAGGGATAAAGTTTACAAATGTGAAATAGATAAAATAATATAAACGAGAATCCCACCTGGAAGTGGGGGAAGAATTTCATGCTCCTTATAGTAGAAACCCATCTTTCCATCTGTAGCAGGAACTGGAATGTTAAATGGAGAACAGAAAACAATAATCCCAGAAAGAAAGCAGTTCAGACAAATGACATACTAACCATTTAGGGGCTTCGCATATGTAAGATAGTCGTTGAATTTATCCCAAGAACTTCCGCAATAGCGGTTCCGAATATCTAATATAAAGATTGAGGTCATACTAAGTAACAAGTAGATATATCTCCATTTCAATCTGTAGCGATATGTATCAGCACAGGGTACTACCTTCACGAGTTAGAGACCCATTCTTGTAACACAACATTACCATGTAGCTTTTCGTGTCAACGGGATTAGGGAAAACATGTCCTTCCATTCCAGGATGAGGATCATCTGTAATGCCGAAGACCTGACCAACAGCAGTGAAAACTTGAATAGTGTAACAGAAGAAATCAGTGAAAACTGAGAAGAGAGACTGGAATAGTAAATTATAAGGAAGAAACAAGTGAGATTCCGTTCATGACAGTGCAATACCGTAATTATACTGATTACTAGTATATAAAGATATGATTGGCCTATGCTGTACAAGATAATGCAATTGGCGTTAGAAAAATAATGGGAAAGAGAAAAGAGGAAGGGAAGAAGATGAAGACATGGAATAGTTTAGAAACATTTAAATGGCTTCCATTAATATATTTTATTTGTATCATTTTCCTTCTCTTTCAAGCAACTCTCATCTCTCTTCTATCACCCTTATTTTTCTCTAATGCCTAAGGAAGAAAAGAGAAGAAAAAAAACAAAGATGTTACCCAGCAGAGCATAACAATTTCTACTTAGACTTACAGTATCACTTGTGCCAAGACTCAATGCAAGATCCCCTGGCGTACTTAGGGTTAAGCCTGCACGTCAAAAATTCCACTTTCAGCTGATGAGGATTTAAGAAACAAGAAAGACATGGACAGCCTCCCCTCAAATGAACGCATCAACTACAGCACACAAAACAGCAGAATTCTTTGGGCAGTTAAACAGAATTTACCAGTTCAATGGCTTCAGAATATTAGCAACAGAAAGCAGTTCTATAAAGGATCCGCTTCTGAAAATAAGAAAATTAGGCACCTGCTAAGCTGTTAGGATTGTCTCCTGACCACTGAATAACCAAGCAATCCTTGTTGAATTTATATCTGAAAACATAGATAAAAAGGAGAAGCGTAAAAGACCATAAAAGTGTACTCTTATGTTCTCGTTTGAAAGATTGAATGTACTTCTCACTAAATGGAAACATTAGTCCATTTGTTTTTTTTTTTTAACTAATACAGAGGTTACAGTGCTTACTCACCTTTAAAACTTCCTCTTGGGAAAAATGAGGGGAAAAGACCCAAACAACAATATTAAACAAAACAAACAGCTCCAGGTATAGGGACTCTATCAATATCATTAACAACAGAGGAGCAAGCCAGATGGGAGACTCATGAAAGTAGTGATAAGTGGTAACCACCCAAATCCATGGATCAGAGTCTCTCCAATTTTCAAAAATCTAAGACTGGAACTGTATTTACTATGGTACTGTACACTTTATTTACTTTGTGATCCCTCAAAGTAGCATATTGTGCAAAACACAGTTCAAGAACAACTGGTTGCAGTCAATAACAACTGGTTCCATATAAGATTTTAGAAATTCGAAAAAGCTTCTACCTTCCCATGTAAACTTAATGCACCAAGAAGAAAAAATTAACTAATTCATATGAAGTTATGAAATCTAGTAAAGCGTCTAAATGAGTAACGCCAATACAAAACAGAGGAGAAGAAGATCATACACACAAACAAACAAACTGTCACTAACCTCTCCACGAAATAGGGAGCAATGTGACCTGCAACAGCATGGGCAGGGGCTAACTTTCCAAGTTTATCCTCCAGGCCAGGGGCAGTGGCCTTCAATAAAAGTAAATCACTAAAACAATTAATCAACTGGGAAAGGTCGACTGATCGATTATCAAACTCTTAGGAAATGCTCCAAAAACTTAGAATGGATCACAAAAGGAGATAGTAGAAAATTACTGTGATAATGACAGACCTCTAATAGTACTTTAGACCAGAGCCTTTTCTTTATATCCATCAAGTTCATCCCTGCACCATCAGTTTCATCAATACAGGCATATCCCCCAATTAGAAGAGACGCCAAAAAAGAACTAACGAGAGAGATCCTCTCAGTGTTGCTATAAACTTCTGGATGTGTCTCGAATATCTTCTTGATCTGTGGTCCTGTGAATCTTTCATATGCACGTGAACCTGTAATTTGGGATAGCTGCAATGCTCCACCAACAGCATTCTCTAATTCTTTACATTGTGCTGTGGTGCTGCTGTCCATCCATACCGGCGATTCCTTCACCGAAAAGGCATCTTTGAGCTGATCCACCATTTGCTTTTTGGAGTCTAATGATGACAAGATTGAGGAACTCCCATTCTTCCAATAGACACTACCATGTTGCTGCCCACTACCCGAAACAGCAATGATCTTCCCAAAATCCAACTTTGATTTCAAAAGTTTATCAAGTACAAGATCTAGAGCTTCTACCCACATCCAGGTGGGGGAAACAATTCTACCATCAACCGAGGCATCTCGGTAAACTCCATCTTTGGTTTTGTAATGAGGCAAACTAGTGTCAAATTGGACAATCTCTGAGGTAACAAAATTGAGATTGGAGTCTAGCACAGTTGCCTTCAATGACCTTAATTATATTACAAATCAAAAAAATCAAATAGCCAAAATTCATGTTTTGTTTCAGATCACAGACAATGGCAGTACAAATATGACGATACATTTTTCATGCATTAACTTGTCTGTCAAGGAAACGCAGTTAAACTATGAAAATCATCAACATTGTCAATTAGTGATTTGGGTTTTTCTATTTATGTGAGAATGCATCGATGAAGAACTATCAGAATCATCAACATTGTCAATGAGTGATTTGGGTTTTTAATTTTGTTGTAATGATTGGAAATAAATACAGAAAACCAGGAACTTACTGGGTAGAGCTGTCAAATCCAAGAAAATAAGAATCCTTGGGGAGAGAGAAGTCTGCCATTTTAGCACATTGGCAACTCTAATTGCTTCTTACTCTGGTTTCAGCCAAGAAAGAGTGAAATTGAACAAGATTGGTGGGGTTGTTTGATCTAGTTGCGTTGCTTATGTTTGACGAATGAAGCGGAAATTAGTTAGCAAATCCATTAAAGTCGGACACTTTTGGCTCCGGATTATATTGTCCAAACCCATATTTTGAGGTTTTGATGAAGGTTGGTCTTCCATAGGATGGGGAAGTTATCCCTCTCTTTTTTTTTTATTGGAAATAGCACTTCATTAACAAAGCTGATGAACAATAAAATTCAAGGGCAATTGAGGAAGTGAAGACTATGTTTCACCTCTTCCCCATGGTAATGTGTACATGTTGCCCTAGGAAATGTAATTAGGTACCGCACTCTTTAGCTAGGCACATGCTTTGTTTCCTATATTTCATGTATAGATAGAGGATTGATCACAATGGCTATCCGATGTACTCATTGCTAATTGCTAATGTAACTATCTAATTGCTTAATATATACAATGTTTTCGCTTTCTCACCAAAAAAAAAAAGGGGGCAATACAAGATCAAAAAGGGGCACTACAAGATCGAATTCCGGTTTCATGCATGTAAAGCCTCCCTAGCTAGCAGTAAGATTAGCAGCACGGTTACTAATTCAGGTATTATTTTTCCAAGAAATCGCTTCAAATTGTGGCTGCAAAGATCTGATCTCATCAAATACAAAGCCTTCGAAACCAAGGTCATGATCCGAACCACATGATGATCACCCCAGATCGACAAAGCTAGTTCATTTACACTCGAAGTGCGAGCTACCTGATCAAGCAAGTCAATAAAATTGGACATATGCCAAACTTCATACGCACCTGCTAAAAAGCTATTCTTCCAAATTCGTCCGCACCGATTTACACAGCCATAAACAATGCAAAGTTGTTTCTTTCTCCATTCCACATCGAAAACAAGAGATGGATATGTTGACGTTTGAGATTTGATGAACATGGTAGAAAGTCATGGCAATTAAGCACGCCATAAGATAGAAAACCTTGATTTTGTTCACCACTTTCAGACCCCATAACTTATCCCGGCCCATACTGTTTTCCCAAATCGTCCCATACCCTTTTGATCAAGAAAATTCCTAAAAGCTTTCTTATTAAACTCCCCTCCCCCATCAGTTTGAATAGATTGAATATTATGATAATCTGAGTTGAAAAAAAATTATAGAACTTGATGAAAGTAGGTAAAATATCAGATTTATTGATAAGTGGATAAATCCACATAAATTTGGTACAATCATCTATAGGTTTACATAGTACTGGAAAACCTCAATTGAAGACATGGAGCAAGACCCCAAACATCTTAATGAAAAATTACAGACTTAAACATAGACTCAGTAAAAGGCAACCTATGTATTTTGCTCATAATTACTCTTTTCTTTGTACAGTACAGCTTTTGATGGCTTGTCCAGCACACAGATATCAATATCATCCACAGTTATGAAGCAATGATTATCTTCAAAAATTCAGCAAGATATGAGTCAATTCATCATCCTTCTTCACAAATCACAGCTCTAGATGAACATGAGCAAGAGAAACAGCTACAGTACTCAAGCAAATTTGTACATAAAGTGAATCGATCAATTAACCTGAGAAAGAATTGAGCTCAACAGTAGTGCACAGAATATTGAAGAAGCTAGAACTGAACCTCCAGAGCTTGAACTGCAGAAATGAAGCTCAAATCACGGATCTAGAGTTTCACCTTGAAGAAGCATGAGATGGTTGAATGCGGAAGCAAAGAGAAGAATCAGACACAGCTTCAGTAAGAAATAGAGTACAGGATCAAGAACCGCTTTAATACATTTTGGATTCGGGTGCCCAACTCATAAACCAACCAATTTGTTACCAACCAACCCAAATTATAGTGAGTTATGTTTTATATAGGTTCTTTTAATATGTGTGGAGGTATTATTGATTGAACTCAGACCTATGTAACTAACCTAATCCCTCCCATCAGCTGCAGAATCATTTTCTCATTCTCACTCTCGAACTTTTTTCTCTCTTCTCAAACGCTCAAACCTAGAAGAGGGCAATGAAATTAGTGTCGTCGATGCATTACACCAAGAGATCTGAACTCTATCCCAGTGTCAAACCGAATACACCACATGCCAACTGAAATTTTACATGCATCCGAGTTTTTCAACGAGGCAGTTCTCTATTTCAAGTCTCTTCTTCACCATCAACGCATACTTGTCAACCAAATTTATGTCTGAAATAGCTTCAAGTTTGCACTTGAGAGACGTATTATTCTTGTCATGCAAGCACGAGAAGGGCACAAAAGTACCTTTTGAACTGCATAGCCAACCATGAACAGCCCTCAATGCAGCTCCAAGAGAAACTGAATCTGTAGAGGGGTAGAAAGAAACAAAACTATTAAGTTATATTGATTTTAATACACCAAGCAAAACTTAAACCTTTTAAAGCAGGACAACAGTATCAAATAGAGCATCCATCTGGTTCATTGTTTCATAAATATTTTTTCCGGTCTGGTTTCAGTACTCATGTATCACAGAATTTGGCTTTGTTGAGTATTCAAGACACAAACGTAAAAGAATTTGGTAATTAACAAGAAAAGAGGAGCTGACACCACAGGATGTACAGTGCTTACCAGATCTACGAACTGTGTACAACTCGCATCCAAATACACACGCTGCAATGTACAGGAAGGCACGATTCACTGATGAACTACCAGTTGCTATCAATCGTTTTGGAGGAGAAGGCATTCCATATCTTTCTGCATGACCTCGCATAGACATGATCTGGCCCTCTACTACTGCTCGAGCCTGGAATCAGTAAATTAAACTCTCTTAGAAAGATTTCATGTAGAATGTCATCTACCCATGTGAACAATTGCTATCTCAAACAACAGACCTCATCAAATTTTGGATCAAACTGCTGCTCCACTTCACGTACAGTCACACCCTCCAAAGTATCACCGGTGAAATTTTCAAGAATGTAGCGATGAAATCCAACTACAAGCATAAACTAGAGTTTAATTGCTGCTATTAAGAAGTTAAGACTTAAATGGATATCCCTGCATTCAATATATTAGATATTGCCACCATCTGAAACAAAAAGGAAAAACAACAAAAGAAGACAAACAGGAAAACACTTGTGAAACACTGATGTATTGTCAAAGCTTTCTTAGTAACAGACATTCCAATTGATCATTTACCACTGTATAGTTCTGCACTCCTACTTGATTCCCAAAGAAAATAAAAAGACTATAAACAACCATTGAGTCAGATTTTTGCAACTACAAGTTAGCTGGAAACTGCTAGATTCCTTCACAAGCAACTGAAAGGCAACCTAGAGAACGAGGCAATTCAAGAGCATATACAAACATTGACAGATCTCAGTCACCAAGGGATAAAACAAGTATGAAATGGATAAAATAGTATAAAAGAGAATCTAACCTGGAAGTGGGGGAAGAATTTCATGCTCCGTATAGTAGAAACTCATCTTTCCATCTGTAGCAGGAACTGGAATGTAAAATGGAGAACAGACAACAATAATCCCAGAAAGAAAAGTAGTTCAGACAAATCACATACTAACCATTTAGGGGCTTGGCATATGTAAGATATGTGTTGAACCTATCCCAAGAACCTTCGCAATAGCGGTTCCGAATACCTAAAATAAAGATTGAGGTCATACTAAGTAACAAGTAGCTATATCACCATTTCAACCATTAGCGATATGTATCAGCACAGGGTACTACCTTCACGAGCTGGAGACCCATTCTTGTAACACAACATTACTATGTAGCTTTTCGTGTCAACAGGATTAGGGAAAACATGTCCTTCTAATCCAGGTTGAGGATCATCAGTAATACCAAAGACCTGAGCAACAGTGATAAGCCAAGTACAACACAAGAAATCAGTGAGATAAGAGTATGAGAAACTTGAATAGTACATTATAAGGAAAAAACAACTGACATTCTGGTCATGGCACGAGCAATATCGTAATTATACTGAATAAATACCGGTATATAAAGATTTGATTGGCCTATGCTCTACAAGATAATGCAATTAGCATTACAATAGATACATAAGAGCTAGTTAGGTAACCTTTACATTTTATTATAGTTTATTAATGAAGAGAAGAGACAATGGGAAAGAGAAAAGAGGACAGAAAGAAGAAGAAGAAGACATGGAATAGTTTAAAAAAAAAAATTAAATGGCTTCCATAATTATATTTTATTTGTATCATTTTGCATCTCTTCCAAACAACTCTCATCTCTCTTCTATTAATCTTACTTTACTCTAATTTACCTAACAAGAGAACAAAAAAACAAAAACAAAAAACAAAGATGTTACCAAGCAGAGCATAACAATTTCTACGTAGACTTACAGTATCACTCGTGTCAAGACTCAATCCAAGATCCCCTGGGGTACTTAGGGTTAAGCCTGCACACCAAAAATTCCACTTTCAGCTGATGAGGATCTAAGAAACAAGAAAGACATGGAACAGCCTCCTACCAAATGAAAGCATCAACTACAGCACACTAAACAGCAGAATTCTTTGTGCAGTTAAAGAGAATTTACCAGTTCAATGAATTTTAGAATATCAGCAACACAAAGCAGTTCTATAAAGGATCCGCTTCTAAAAATAAGAAAATCAGGCACCTGCTAATCTGTTAGGATTTTCTCCTGACCACTGAATAACCAAGCAATCCTTGTTGAATTTATATCTGAAAACAAAGATAAAAAGGAAAAACATAAGAGTATAAAAGTGAACTCTTATGTTACCATTTGAAAGATTGAATGTACTTCTCAATAATGCTTCCAATCACTCCATTTGTTTTTTTTTTCTCTCACTAATATAGAGTTTACTGTACTTAGACTCACCATTAAAACTTCCTCTTGGGAAAAATGAGGGGGAAAGACCCAAACAACAACATTAAACTAAACAGACAGCTCCAACTCGAGGTACTCTATCAATATCATTAACAACAGAGGAGGAAGCCAAAAGGGATACTCATCAAAGCAGCGGTAAGTGGTAACCACCCAAATCCATGGAGTTTATTTCCTCAAATTTTCAAAGAATCTAAGACTATAACTGTATTTACAATGGTAATGTACACTTATTTAATTTGTGATCCATTGAAGTAGCATATATATTGTGCAAAACACAGTTCAATGACAACTGGTTCCATATAAGATTATAGAAATTAGTATAACCTTCTACCTTCTCATGTAAAACTTGATGCAACAAAAAGAAGAAATAACAAATTCATAAGAAGTTATGAACTCTAGTAAAGCGTTAAATGAGTAATGTCAATAGAGAATTAATTACATGCCTAGTTGCCTACAAAACGGAAAGAACATACACACAAACAAATAAACTGTAACTAACCTCTCCACAAAATAGGGAGCAATGTGACCTGCAACAGCATGGGCAGGGGCTAACTTTCCAAGTTTATCCTCCAGGCCAGGGGCAGTGGCCTTCAATAAAAGTAAATCACTAAAACAATTAATCAACTGGAAAAGATCAACTGATCGATTATCACACTATTAGGAAATGTTCCAAAAACTAAGAATGGATCACGAAAGGAGATAGTAGAAAATTACTGTGATAATGGCGTACCTCTAATAGTACTTTAGACCAGGTCCTTTTCTTTATATCCATCAAGCTCATCCCTGCACCATCACTTTCATCAATACACGCATATCTCCCAATTAGAAGAGACGCCATAAAAGAACTAACAAGAGAGATCCTCTCAGTGTTGTTATAAACTTCTGGATGTGTCTCGAATATCTTCTTGATCTGTGGTCCTGTGAATCTTTCGTAAGCACGCGAACCTGTAAGTTGGGATAGCTGTAATGCTCCACCAACAGCATTCTCTAATTCTTTACATTGTGCTGTGGTGCTGCTGTCCATCCATATTGGCGATTCCTTCACCGAAAAGGCATCATTTAGCTGATCCACCAATGGCACTTTGGAGTCCAATGATGACAAGATTGAGGAACTCCCATTCTTCCAATAGACACTACTATGTTGCTGCCCACTACCGGAAACAGCAGTGATCTTCCCAAAATCCAAATGTGATTTCAAAAGTTTATCGAGTACAAGATCTAGAGCTTCTACCCACATCAGGGTGGGTGAAACAACTCTACCATCAATCGAGGCATCTCGGTAAACTCCATCTTTGGTTTTGTAATGAGCCAAACAAGTGTCAAATTGGACAAGCTCTGAGGTAACAAAATTGAGATTGGAGTCTAGCACAGTTGCCTTCAATGACCTTAGAGTACAAATCAAAATCAAATCAATAGCCAAAATTCATGTTTTGTTTCATATCACAGACAATGGCATTACAAATAAGATGATTCATTTTTCATGCATTGACTTGGCTGTCAAGGAAACGCAGTAAAACTATGAGAATCATCAACATTGTCAATGAGTGAATTGGGTTTTTCTAATTTTGTGAGAATGCACCAATGAACAACTATGAGAATCATCAACATTGTTAATGAGTGATTTGGGTTTTCTGATTTTGTGAGAATGCATGGAAAGAAATAAAGAAAACCAGGAACTTACTGGGTAGAACTGTCAAATCCAAGGAAATAAGAATCCTTAGGGAGAGAGAAGTCTGCCATTGGAGTTAATGGTTTTAGCCAACAAAGAGTGAAATTGAACTAGATTGGTGAGTTTGTTTGATCTAGTTGTGTTGCTTATGTTTGACGAGTGAAGCGGAAATTAGTTAGCAAAAGGGGTCGTTGGAATCCATTAGAGTCGGACTCCTTTGGCTCCGGATTATAATGTCCAAAACCCATAATTTGAGGTTTTGATGAAGACCCACCCACCATAGGATTAGGGGGAACGAAAAGATGGGGAAGTTTTCTATTTTGCTGAGAGCTAGAATTTGAAATCAAAACCCACTGGAACCACCTCTCCAGTTTGGTGTTTCTATCTGGTCGCATCTATCTCTAGTACTATAAAGAGAAGACAGATTGCTCTCCATAACCGATAAATTTGACAAATATAATCTTCAAATATTAAAAAACTTTAAAAACTGAAATAACTAATAAGAGCATCACCAATAGATGAGTTAAAATGCCTATGTCAAATTTGAATTTGAAGGTTGAGGTGGCAATCGTCAATTTTGACATACTTCCCCTTTAAATGTTATTTTATTATTTTTTCAGAATATTTTATAATAAATAGTTTTCTCTTTCTCTGATTCTCTCTCTCTTCTTCTCCTTTTGTTTCTCAATTCCTTTTCTTCATCTACGACTTTCTTCCTTCTGTTTAAATCTCCCCATTTCTTTCAAGAAACAATAACACATGAATTCTCATAACTTCCAAAGGTCTAAAATCCTCAATTTCAAAGAATATTTTATTAAAAAATAAAATTTCTTTTTTGTCTCTATCTAGTGCCCAGCCGCAACCATTTTGGGTCTAAGAAGAAACTCTTTGTATTCTCCTCCTCCTCCTCCTCCTCCTCCTCTCTCTCTCTCTCTCTCTCTCTCTCTCTCTCTCTCTCTCTCTCTCTCTCTCTCTCTCTCTCTCTCTCTCTCTCTCAAGGACGAACACAAGCAAAGCCCGATTAACAGAAGAAGTAAAAGAGATCGAATTATTGGGATTCATTTTGATCTGCTTTTGGGTGTCAGATGTTCTTGAATTTTCTTATCTCCATTAAATCACCAAACCCAAATTTCATATCTAAATTGAACTTTGTGATTATTTGCCAAAAATTCATGAGTGTTTGCCATAGTTGTTTCTGGTATGGTAGGAAGAAATAGAGAGACGAGAATCAGAGAACGATTCATGAAGGTTTGCGATGAGTGACTTTGTTCCGGGTAAGATGAGAGAGAGAGAGAGAGAGAGAGAGAGAGAGAGAGAGAGAGAAGAAAAATTTGATAGAGTTGGAGAGATCTGTCACATTTGACAGATTGGGTTGATATGTCAAATCCAGGTAGGATTTAACACATCTGTTGGAGATGGATTGCTATCTCATTTCCTACTGTTGGGTTGTCCATCTGGCAAAAGACCTCTCTGTTGGAGATGGTCTAAGGACAATCATGTCTATTTACTACAAATTAAACTAAAATATTTATAAAATAAAACATACCCGATGGGTGTAAATAATTAATTAAATAAATGTAGAAAAACTTTTTTCAAAATAGGTGGAGCGTTACTACAAATAGTGAGAAGTTTTGTCATGGGTGAAATGCACAATGGGTAAGTGAGAAATTACCTGCACAAGAGTGAAATGTTGTTTGAAAAAATCTTTTTCAACTTTGATTTTATTAAATACCTTCTTATCACTTAACTATTAAATATAATTTCAATTAATATATGATGTAAGGATTTATATGTAATTTCACACGTATTTTGACTAACAAAGCCTCTTCACTTAATATTAATAGTTTAATACTAGTCTGCAATCACATGCTCTGCATGTGTACGGAAAAATTTCATTGTTAAAAAAAAAAATTTCAGTGGTAGTTATTGCAGAGAGAAAAGTGAGGGTTGTGGAAGCATTTTTTTTAATTTTAATTTTCTTAATAAAAAACTATTTTATAATTGTCCTATTTATCCTTGAGATTTAATTTATTTTCAAAGTTTTTTATTCTTTCAGGGTTAAATCTGTCAAAATTTTCAGTTTTGACTAGTTAACAAAGCCTCTTCTCTTAATAATAGTATAGATAAATATATACTAAATAGTGGTTATTGGTGTAAGAAACTGCTTTGGTTAAGAAACTATCCATTTTCCATTTCAAAAAATAAAAAAAGCCATCCAACTTTCTTACCAAAAGAAGTGCAATTCTAGCAAAATTATTTCCTAACAATCTGCACAATATCTTCTTTTCCCCATAAATCTCTATTTTTCTTTTTCTCTTTGATTGTTTTTTGTTTATTATTTTGTCACCTCTCTCTCTGTCATACACACACACATGGAGAGAGAGAGTGTGTGTGTATTTGTGTGCAGGAGTTACTAGACTAACATGGTGGTAGTTTTGTATTTTATTAATTGAGGATATTACGATATCGTAATTTCACTATGTTTTTGGATCAGTGGGCTAATGGAGAAATTTCTAGAATTGAACTTACAGATCAAAGACCCTTAATTTATAGGGGAAATGCTCATTTACCCACTTTTAGTTTAAAATTTGCCCACTTGCTCCACTAACAGTTTTTTAACCTCATTTACCCAAAACACTCTTAAGGGATTATTTCCCATTTACCCAATTAATTCTTTTTTATTCTTTTTATTTATTTTTGGGACTTTTTTGCCCTCTCCTTCTTTCTCACTTAGAGATAAAAGTCATCCTCCACCTTGTTGTGCTCCGGTGACCAGTGGCCTACCACGGATTCCAGCGACCGGAATCCGGCGACCGGTGACCGGAATCCGGAATCCGACTACCGGACTGTTGACCGGATTCCGGCGTCTGAATTTATTGCCCCCTAATAATACCCAGTAACCATATTATTGCCCTCCAGTAATCATATTATTGCCGTCCAGTGAATTGTATAAACTCCCAAAACCAAAATGAATACCCTACAGACACAATTGATCAATTTATATGCATATTATTGCCCCCCAGTAATCATATTATTGCCATCCAGTAAATTGCATAAACTCCCAAAACCAAAATGAATACCCTATAGGCACAATTGATCAATTTATATGCATATTATTGCCCCTAATAATCATATTATTGCCCCCCAGTAATCATATTATTGCCCCCAATAATCATATTATTACCCTCCAGTAATCATATTATTGCCCTCTAGTAATCATATTATTGCCCTCAAGTGAATTTCGTAAACTCTCAAAACCAAAATGAATACACTACAGACACAATTTATCAATGGAATTTATATGTTCAATTGTAAACATTCACTTTTTTTTTCTTTTTTTTCCTTCCCCATTCTCGGAGCTCTTCCCATCGAAATCAGAAACAAAAAAAACCATCGAAATCAGGAAAAAAAAAACCATCGAAATTAGAAAAAAAAAAACCATCAGAATTTTTCTCCGGCCACCCACACTTCCCCTGTGGACACCCATGCTGCTCCAGCACGATTCCGACCGCCTTCGTCTTCTCCAGGCCCTCTTCTCTAGTCGCTCACCTACAGCCCATCTCCGACCGGTCCCAGCCCCGACGCAACCTCATCCATGCTTGCAGGTGCCCCACACCGGCTGTGACGTCCCGAACCTGAATTCACCGGTTTACTAGTCATTTGGACGGTAAACGACTTTTACTTTCACTTTTACTGTCGTTTCAATGCTTTTAGGGGGCCCTAAAAGTTGACTTTTTTTTTTGTCAAAATTTGAGAAAATTTCCTTCATGAAAGTTGTAGAGGACGTTAAACCGAGCACGTGCATATGTGGTACGTAAAAATCGGAGTTCGTATGCGAAAGTTATAAGCGAAATAAAAAGTTACTGTTTATGGTAGATTGGTATAAATTTAAAAAATTACTGTGGCCGGGTAACTTTTCTTCCTTTTCTCTCTCCTTCCCCCGTGCTCTCTCAGTCTCTCTTCTGCAACCTCCTCTTTCACCACCTCTAGGCCACCAAATGGCGAGCTGCGAGCATCGATGGACTCGTCTCCTCCTCCTTATCACGCATGTGGGAGTTGTTTGCGACGATTTGGCCGGAAATGTGGAGATCGAAACCAACATTTTTACTGTAGCAAATTGGTCAACGCCGATTTCCGGCCACCTCCGGTCATAAAGTCAGGTCCATTAGAAGCGCCTTGAGCCACTCTTCATGCTCACCAAGTTTCAGAACCCAGATCGAAGCATGGAGGAAGAAAGCATAATTGGAAAATTTCACTGTACTTCGGAGTGCTTAATTGTTCGGCCACTTCAAGGTATTTTCTGACTTTGTCACAGTTGAGAAAGTTATTGGAAATGTTGAGTTGATGCTGTGGATGAAATTTGGTGGCCGGAGGAGGAGTTGGCCGCCTCATGAATAGTGCGACAGTGAATAGTGCGGTGTATGAACAGTGATTTATATTATGTTTTTTATTTTTTTTAGCTAGTTAAATCCTATAATTTTTGTAGAGGTTGAATATGTGATTTGGTTGGAATTGGAGAAGTTTTTAATTGATTATGAATTTCTGGGAATTTAGGATTTCGATTATCGATTTACGAGAATCCGACCGTCGGATATCTCTTGGTTCTGACTTGGAACCTTTAAGATAATGAATTGATATTAGATGTAAAATTTGGGTTGAATTAGAGAAGAAGTGGCGAGATGATTTATGAGGATTTGATTTTGAGAATCGTATTTAATTGTTGAATAGTTATTCACGGAAAATAATTGTGTACAGGGCGACGTATCGAGCTATTGCTCGACGAATGAACTCGTATGCATGGTCGCCTAAATAGTACTGTGAGTGGACATTTATTTTAAATTAATTGTGCATGCAGCATATTAGCATTTTCCGATTGAGATTTAATTTATAATTTGAATTATTGAGTTTTATGGTTTTATGAGATTTAGTTTATCGAAATTTATTTATGAATTACGAGATTAGTATTGAAATTCCTTCCCGAGGGCTTTTAGTAGATTTTTGAGATAGTCATTCATGAGTTATTGAGTTGAGGAATGATTTTCAGGAAGTGACTAATTCAGAAAATATTATGAGAATTATGGATTTCGAATATCGGTTTTTATGAAGATTCACGAGTACGAATGTTTCATCGAATTTTTGAGCATGATTGAATTATCGAGATTTATTGAGCTTTGAGCTCCGTAATTATCGGCCTTGAAGTTAGATTGAGTTTTCTTTCCGAAAACATTTATTGATTTACAGAGTATTTGATTTTATGCTTTCGAGGATTTATTGATATTTTGAGGTTATTTTCAGTTTCTTGAGGAGGCTATTCTGTTTATTAAGGAGGCCAGTTTTGGTGCATGCGTATCTTACCTAGTTGGCAGTCCCTTCTAGGTAATAGTCTAGTTGGCAGTCCTTTCTTGACTACAGCCCTGTTGGCAGTCCCATCCGATGCGTCGCCTGGTTGGCAGTCCCTTCCAGATGACATAAGGTAGTTAGTCGGCAGTCCCGTCTGCTACCTGTGGTTAGTCGGCGGTCCCGTCTACTACTTGTGGCTAGTTGGCAGTCCCTTCTATCCACCGCCTCCTATTCCGGTTGGCAGTCCCTTTCGATGCGTCATCTGGGTGGCAGTCCCTCCTAGATGGCATGAGGTGACTAGACAGCAGTTCTTTCTAGTCATCAAACGAGCCTCATGAAAAGGATGTTTTTATAAGGATTGAGGATGAGATTTTAAGAGGTTTCAAGATGTTCTTGTTACGTGATTGAGATTTCAGTAAAGAGGATGATTAAGAGTGTTTTCAAGATTGTTACTGCATGCGAGATTTTAGAGAATAACTTGGGAAAGCATTAAGTTGTACTTATACTTTTGAAAGTACTTATTTTTCGTCCACTCACTCTAACGGTTTTTAAATGTTTTCCCCTGGGCCCTTCGGTTTTAAATGCCCAGTTTGCAGGCCAGTTTAGCTTGAGGTCGAGTGTACTTGGGGTTGAGGCATAGCTGTCATAGCTTCCGCATTATAAAAGCATCGGTCATTTATCTTGTTTTATATTCTCTTGTACGCCTGTACATTAGATTGCTCTGATAACCTATGAGATTAATATTCTTAAGTATCAGAATTGTTTGTGAAATGGGAGATGTTGTGATATAGGGAGCAGGGTGGCTCCAGGAGAATAAGAATGGATGATTTAGAAGTGTGGATGTTTTTCTACAGGTTTTGGGTTGTCCATTTTTAGGGGAAGTTTTGTCAAATTTTTGGTAGAATTTCTTCTAAAGTGGGCCCCGCAGGGCCTCTTTGGATTTCACCCTGAAATCCGGGGCAGGTCCTGTCACCGGCGCTCTCCACCGTCACAGCCACCATCTCTCGACGTCTCCAGATCGGAGGAAACCGGCGATTCACCGAGATCCGACATCCTCATCTACTCCACCGAGATCCGACATCCTCATCTGCACCACCGGCGATTCACCACCACCTGCAGCAACTGGCTCCGGCTCAGCCTGGACAGCACCTCCACATCACCGGTGCCGCAGAAACTGTTTTTCAGGACGGGTACGGAGTCGGCGGAATAGGAGGCGACGATGGGCATGGCATGGAGGGCCGCGACCTGAGGCTGGAGGAATCTAACGTAACTTTTACGGTGCCGTCAGAGCCGAGAGAGAGAGAGAGAGAGAGAGAGAGAGAGAGAGAGAGAGAGAGAGAGAGAGAGAGAGAGAGAGAGAGAGAGAGAGAGAGAGAGAGAGAGAGAGAGAGAGAGAGTCCGGGAGGAGAGTGATTCTGAGAGGAGAGAGATGATGAGTTTGAATTTGTTTAATGGGGCAAAATTGTCAGTGAATTTTAGATTGGGTAAATGGGGTTAAAAAATTCTTAGTGGAGTAAGTGGACAATTTTTAAGCTAAAAATGGGTAAGTGGTCACAGCCCCTAATTTATATGTTTCCAATATGAGCATAGTATAAATAAAGACAACTGATTACTTGTCACAATTATGTTGGTTATTTTCATTATCTATATTCTCACTTTTTAGCATATGAATAGGTGATGAAAACGTAAAATTTTAGAATTTTCCTAAAATAGGGAATATGGAATGAGATATGAGAGTTGTTGGAGCTGATATTTGAGAAAAATGCTTATATTTTTATAAAAATAACGTTTAGCTACTATATTGAAGGTGCTCTTAGAGGTTTTTCTTTAAAAAAAAAAAAAAAGACTTTGATCTGAATATATTCATCTGCAGTATCATATACCATGCTATATATCTTTATTTTAGATTCATTTAATAATCTTTATGTCGGTTAGTTAACAAAAAATTATTGTACTAAAACATTTTGAGCATCATGGAATTATTTCTTCTTGAGCTCTCACATTCTTAAAGCTGGGTCGTGTCTATATTCATAAAGATTTATGGAATTGATGGACTTGTTTAGCTCTACTATCATATATAAGTGTTCTTGGCCATGCAAATCAACTGCATGCATTCGGAGATTAAAGATCAGGGGTGCTTGGTGAATGAAACTCTGCATAGGGTAGATCATAATGATCATGCATGCACCACCAGTAAGGTCTTTTGATTTAGAGAAGATTTTAATCTAATTTTCATACCAGAAATTTTGGGAGAGTGTGCAATGTCCATGTTCTATTATGAGAGAACATACTTTTATTGGGGGAATTTTGAACATTTGAAAATTCTCTAGCATTGTACTCTTTAACTTTTGATAGTGATTCTGGAACAAGTCCCAAAGAACACAAAATATGGAGATGAAGGATATGGGAATACATGATTCTTGGATTGAAGTGGCAAATATAATTTCAAAACCAACTCTAGAAACCACTTTGCATTTCAGAGTCTGGTGAAGTACTTGCCATCCTTTTAAACATTAATTGTAGTATGGTACGGTCCAAAGGAAAAGACATTTGAGAGCGCAACCGAGTCTGCGACACTTGATCGTTGGTTTGGATCAACTAAATCTATAGAGACTGTAGTTCCCCCATAACCGGCAGTATCACACATATGTGACACACATCTCGTGGTCCTTTGACGGCACTAATACAATTTGACCTACAAGTTAAGATTCAAGGAATCAATAAACTAACCAAAACACGAACAAGATATTCTCTAAGCTTCAAACACACGCAGTTTCTTCTTCATATAATTAATCAACAAAGAAAATGACTAAAAAAAAGTGATAATTTTCTCATCAATTCAAAACCCTTCTCGATAAATCACCTAGTGACAGAATACTCCTTCTCCAGCCATTTTTTTCACTAGATAGATAGATTTCTTTCACTAAGGACTTTGAACTCTCTTTCTCTGCTTTCTGTTTCAGACACTTCTCATTCTCTCGGAATTAGTGTTTTTGTTGTCTAAATTTGAAAACCAAAACAGAAAAAGGAGTTTGCTCATTCTCAACTCTGACACACTCTTTCAGTTTTATATGCAAACAGAAAAGACACAAAAAAAATGAGATTGTTGATCTGAGGCTCTGTATTACTGTTATATTAACCAGTTTGGCTCCTTCCTAAACCACTTTCGCAATCACAGATGCAACACATGAAGGCCATTTGCCGCGGCTTTTTGCTAAGATGTTTGGAAACCCGAATAAGACAACCCTAGAATCGATTAGATTAGGAATTGGGGACAGATGGAATTGAAGAAGGGCTAGCTAGCTGCCTAAAATCAGAAGTTCAATTCTCAATTCTTAGATATGTACCCTAAATTACCAAAGAGCAGCGGAGGGAGGCACTCACTCAGTTGCAGACAATATTTATGTGTGAGGAAATTGAGGTTAATGAAATATATATATACATATATATATACACACACACACATATACAGATCCTATCTAGAGCGGAGTTCTGCTTTGAAATTACAGAGTGAATTTCGAGTTTTTGGTCACTTTTAGGTCGCATATCCACATCTCGACCGTTTTTTAAGTACTAGTGTATAGATCATCTATACAAATTTTCAGCCAAATTGATGATCGTTAAGGCATTCAACTGCAATTTACAACAATGTATACGAACGGTTCTGGTTAGACAGACTCGGTTCGTTCATGTAAATTGCAGTTTTGGATGCCTTAACGATCATCAATTTGGCTGAAAATTTGCAGCGATGATTTATACACTAGTACCTAAAAGCTGAACGGTCGAGATATGGATATGTAACCTAAAAGTGACCCAAAACTCGAAGTTTACTCCGTAATTTCAAAACGGACTTCCGCTCTAGATAATATATATATATATATATATATATATATTATTGGAGCTCGTCCTAACAAAGGGTTGGTAGCATCTTGCTTACAAATTTTCAATTTTGGATCCTTCCTAAGTTTGGAGGCAATTTTTGACTCACCATCCTTTTTTGTTTCATGGGCAACACATTTCGAAATAAAACACTATTTTGTTAATTTTTTTTATAAAAATAAATTAATATCATTAGAAATCAACAGCCAAAGGCTATAGTCTACATTAGGAATGGCAATGGGGCGGGTTGGGGATGAGGATCACAAAATCATCCCCATCCCCGGGGTCATTCTCCACCCCCATCCCCGCACCCAATCCCTAATAAAAATATATTAGGGATTTCCCGTCCCCATCCCCACTGGGGACTAAGTTTCCAAACCCGCCTCAAATCCCCAATAAGAATTTAATAAATAAAATAATTTTTTCCTCATATTGTCTTTTTTAAAATCAAAATCTACAACAAATAAAATTAAAACATAATTAAATTCATAAATTATAATTCAGTGAAGACAGTG
Source organism: Rosa chinensis (assembly GCF_002994745.2). Taxonomy (NCBI): domain Eukaryota; kingdom Viridiplantae; phylum Streptophyta; class Magnoliopsida; order Rosales; family Rosaceae; genus Rosa; species Rosa chinensis. Next base: position 56,398,511 of record NC_037094.1, on the reverse strand, counting down.
ACTGGAAAAGTCAAAACACCATTAAAGCGAAAGTATAGCTATTAAAGTAAAGTAGTAAATGTATATATTTGTGATTTACATTATAAAAAATAAATTAATATATATATATATATATTAAATATATGTATATATTATTAGGGCGGGTTTGGGGATGGGGATCGCAATATCATCCCCGCCCCATCCCCAATTTTAGAAAACGGGGATTTTGGATCCCCATCCCCATTTGTCCCCAAATTCTCCCCCCCATTAGGGTCGGGTATCCAACGGATCTCTGCCTCGCTGGAGATTTTTGCCATCCCTAGTCTACATACACTTAAACAAGCATTCCAACAAGAAAATCCAGCAAACCTATTTAAGCAAATGGAAACTATTTATATCAAAGGGACGCTCACCTCAAGCGAGTAAAAGCAAGCAAGAAAAGCCTTACTTCCTAAGGAAAAAATGAAATCATTCAACTAGCACTCACTTGCAAATCATACAAATAAGAAAATTGAAAACGTCTTAGAACGCTCACAGAAGCCCTCTCGACTCACCTAGGCTCAATACCCTAAGAAAACCTAACCCCAAACAACCCCAACTTGAATCCAGGCCAGAAGCCCAAGTCCAAGTCAGAGCACATAAAGCAGACGCATGTGCTCAGCGCCTCCACCTTCATCGCAGCCTGCATCGCCGCTACAAGTATTTTTGGTATCTGGCATCTCCAGAAGGCCATTCTGCTGCAGGATATATTTTTGATTGTTTGTTACATTATTTGAATAATTTAGAGAAAATATTAAAATAAAACAAAACCAAGCAATATAAAATTTGTAACCACCTTTCAAAACAAATATATATATATATATATATATATTTTTTTTTTTTTTAAAAAGATTTTTTATTCCATTTAGTTAGTTTTTAATATAAATCTCTCTAAGTGTTCATGTGAAAATGTAATATTGCATTGATATCTATAATTTTTATAAAATTTTGTTATGAACATGGACATACACATTTGGGGATTTATCGATTCATGGGTTAGTTTAGTCACTTATAAGTCTTAGTTAGGTATATCTTAAGTCTGATACTGATCAACTCTATCATCTCACTATCATGAAAAAATGAAAAATTTAGGAACTTTGATTTCACCATTTTCAAAACCACCACCAACACTGACCTTTTTGACTAAACCGAACTAATGACAGCTTTCATCAAATGCAACATAGATCCAGTCTAAATCCGACCAAACTTAACCTATAGTAGGCTAGATCCATCAACCTTGTCTATATGCAGCCAGATCCAGCTAGTTCGTGAATAGATTTAGTAGATCTACATGATATTTAGTCAAAGAGATACTCAGCCAGATTTTAACAAGTAAATCACTTCATTCCAAAATCATTAACCAAGCAAAACCACAATCCATAATTTTAAATAGTAAAAAAGAAATATTTAAACCATAATATTACATGCATTAAAAATCTAACAATAAATCGCATAAGAGAAGTATACACATATGATACTAGAAAATAAAAACTCTAAATTCAAACAAAGATATCGATGAATTTGAATTGCAAAACTTCAAAATGTAATTGAATACAAAATAAGAGCAATTGAACCAACTTTACCTAATTTCTTTGATGGTTGAATGTTAGATGCAATTTATTTTTGAACATCTAGATACTTGATCATATATAATATAGCAACTCTGATAATTAAAGAAGCAAGAACAGTACTTGTAAAAAACAGTTCATGCAAATTCTGCAGATATAACTAATAATGATTAATTTATGATCAATTCTGAATTTGTAAGTTTATAGATTTACATATACAAGACAATTAACATGGCTATGTCAAATTTAGAATTGATATTCAAAGTAACTTAAACATTTGGATCATAAGAACACAATATTGTAGCAACCAACTATGAGACTTAAATCAGAAATTAAAAGTAGTTTGTGATACTGACATAATTCACAAGACACCAAATAGGGCACGGATAAAAAATGATTCTTGGAAAGTGCCTGACCTGGGAAATACATCTTCAATAGAGTTCCGCTACGCACCCTCCTGTCAACCCTTGGAAGAGAACTATCTTCCCAGCTTCTACAACACAACCAAAAATCAGGTATGTATGGCTAATGATGATGATGGAGTGCCTGTGTCTATTGCTCTTCTCCAAGATCCACCCTTTAGTCTCAGTTTTGTGATGGAACAAAAGAATATGAGTTATGGTGTTCTTGCAAGGATCAATACAGACGTTACAATCCTTTTTTTATATCTGCAAAACTGTTGAGACAGTTTCTTCTATCAAGAAACTGTCAAATAACCTCTTTGTTTGTCTGATAAGGATTGATATGGATAATCACACAATTTGAATTTCAAATTCAAAACAGATTGCATTAAATAAAATCATTTTCGATTAAAACTTTATTTAATTCACTGATGTTACAAACTGAACTCTAAAACTCCTCACAATGTCTGATATCTAGTTCAATAAGGTCTTACATTGAACTCTAGTAGAAGGCTAGGCTATGATGCTTAAGATTTGAAACTTCTTGCCTCCATTAGTGAGTGACAGATCTAAAAGAAAAAGAAAAAGAAAATGGACAAGTCTAAAATGTGGAAACAAGCAAGATAAGATTTGGAAGATCAAGCCTAGTAAAAGAATGTGGTCGAGAGGCTACGTTATATTGTGAAACATGAAAGAGGACATTTAAGGTTAGAAGGGCATAATTGTAATTGTATTTAGACACGTGTCAAAAAATCGTGGGAGCATCGCTTCGTAATTGTCGTCTTTGCCAATTCCACGAACATAACCTTAAATTGGTGCAATGTCATGCCTCTTACCCCTTTTGAAGTTTAGTCGAATTCTCAAACATGTTTTTTATAAAGGCTAATATGGTAATTTAAAATAAGTATAAAAATTAGTTAATTACAACCGTTATGAGACTCACCTTAATTAGGAAGAACAAATTTTTTCTTGTACATTCCTGATGGTTCAAAAGTCCTACTTCCATTTCCATTTAGGGATAAAAATTTCATCGTCATCCTCATTGAGGAGCGGATTCTTCTTTGGGACCCAATTTCTCTTTTTATGTTACTTTTTATAATTTGAGTTGACTATTTTGATTTATGTGATAATATATTAATATTATATGATGTAGATAAGTATTATCTATAAATCATGTAAATAAAATTTACATATAATGCAAATCAATATAAAAAAAATAACGAATTAAGTTTGGCGTACCTAAGATTGTTGCAATTGAGACATTCTCGATGGTTCAAAAGTACTACTTCCATTTCCATTTGGGGATAACGAGAACTTTCATCATCATCCTCATTGAGGAGCGGAATCTTCTTGAAAGCCCAATTTCTCTTTTTATGTTACTTATTATAAGTTGAATCGACAATTTTGATTTATGGGATAACATATTAATATAGGGTGGTGACGTGGTGTTATTGACACACTTTTTTTTATCTATTCACATATCCTTTTATTTTTATTACTTTAATTCAAATTTTTTTTACATATTACCCTAACTACTCTCCCTTGCAATTTTTGTTTTCTATTCAGAAAGTCAATCATCCGACGCAACTTGCGGAGTTTCCAAATGGGGATAGCGCCTTTCTGCCATGTGTCACCTTGCTAGCCCACCTCAAAACATCACCATCTGTATAAGAAAAACTGAATGGTCATAACCAGTAGAGAGAAACAAACAAAGCCACAAAAATGAAGTTTACAAATTTCAATTGGGTGGTGACTCAGTGATGGATCCTCTTCTGGTTAAAATTTAACCCTAAGGTTTGGAATCCCAAGGTCCCCCAATTCGTCGTCGTCATTCTTAAAATTCACGACCTTGATTCTATAATGAGGAGGTTTGCATGTGGGTGATCTAATCCTTCATTTTGGTGTGGGCTTGTTATCCATGGCAATTAAGAAGACATGCGAGTTCTTCCCGAATAACTTGATTGATTAGTGCATAAATAGGGGTGTATAAAGCACACAAGGGTGAGCTTGAGGTACATGATGGAGTTTGGGTTAGAGCCCACGTTGAGGATGAGAGAGAAAAAGATGATGAGAAAAAATGGTAGGGATGATTGATTTGCCAAATAGAAAAAAAAAAAAAAAAAAAAACATAATTGCAACAGAGGGTAATTAGGGTAGTTTGTAAAATAAATTGAATTAAAGTAATAGAAAAATAGATGGGTTGTGTGAATAGAGAAAAATGGTGTGTCAATAACACTACACACTTAATAAATTATATGATGGAGATATGCATCATCTATAAAGCCCAGACCAAAAAAAAAAAAAGGTATTATCTATAAATCATGCTGGTAGCCTGTTGGTTATTTAAAACTAACGTCCATGATCCATAAGTTCAAATTCATTGACATGGTTATGGGTTTAATGTATTTATTTTTCATTATAATTTTACCCACAGTCACTTCACATTTGCACGACCATATTCACACCTCAAGCACCTCCACATCCTATGCCTCGTTGCCGTCGTGACGATTGCCATTGAAATCTTAGTAGCTAGATAGGATGCAAGTATGTCGTAAAATGAGAAATTAAAGAAACATAAATTAGAAATGATTTGCTAGTAAGGCCATCTCCCACCATAGGCTATGATCCCATTTAGAGCATCTCCCATGGTAGGCTAAAAGCTAAATGGATTTAGCCTACCAAAAACAGAATATTCCCTCTAATATGCTTTTTTAGCCTACCAATAAAAAACAGTGTTGCCACCGTAGACCAAATTTTGTAGACCAAAATCAAATATCATCACATCTAACGGCTATAATTTAATTTGATAATGACAAAAAAAGGGCTATTTTTCTAATCAATGATTGTTAGTTTCATTGTTTTACTTTATGTTGTTGTTTATGTTTTAGTATTTCACATTCTAGTACTCTTTTTCCCAACTCAGAATATATTTCCGAGTATGATTTTGACGAGCCTATCAATAAAACTAGTCGATTTAGTTAAATAAAAATAAGTATATCATAAAAATTAATGGTTACACATTTATTTTAAAAATTCTAAACATATCAAATATTGGGCTGATATTGAAGATCTTAACAAGATATTTACAATGATGTTATTTTAATATTTAGTAACATTATAAATAACCCATGTATAGAGGAAAAATGATTTTTCTTAAATGTAAAATTAATGTTATTAATTAAACAAAACAAAAAAGGCAGTGGGGACCACCATTTGGCTTACCAAATCGAGCCCAAATTTGGCCTAGCATATTTGAGAAGGCCAAATTTTTTTCTTGGCATTTGGGATATAGCTTACGGTGGGAGCTTGGGGTAGGCCATAAATAGAATTATGGCTTACCGTGGGAGATGCCCTTATAACTTAAAACATGCTATTTCCCATGGACCAAAAAAAAATTTGGTAAGCCAAATGGTGGGCCCTGCTGACTTTTTTTTTTGGGTTTCTTTAAGAACATGAATTTTACATTTAAGAAAAATTATTTTTCCTATATACATGAGTTATTTATAATGTTACTAAATATTAAAATTACATCATTGTAAATATCTTGTTGAGATCTTCAATATGAGCCCAATATTTGATATGTTTAGAAATTGTAATCATTAATTTTTATGATATACTTATTTTCATTTAACTAAAACGACTAGTTTTATTGATAGTCTCGTTAAAACCATACTCAAAAATATGAAATACTAAAATAGCTGTTTTTTTTTGTCACTTTCAAATTATAGCCATTGGATGTGAAGATATTTGATTTTTGGCTTACGGAATTTAGCCTACGGTGATAGGACTACTTTTTGTTGGTACGCCAAAAAAGCATATTAGAAGGAATATTCTGTTTTTAGTAGGTTAAAATCATTTGGCTTTTAGCCTATCATGGGAGATGCTCTAATAGAAGTAGACTTGTGACCACAAACCTCCAAGAGGTGTTGAAAATTGTGTGGAGTAAATTTCAAGTGGGATGGTTCAAATTATATGTAGATGGCACCAGATTTGGCCATACGGGTAAGATTGGTTGTGGTAGGGTGATTATTATTAGGTGCAGCAATGGAGATTGGATGCGTGGTTTTCAGCTACTATTGGCCAATTGTCAAGCTCTTGAAGCTGAAATGTAGGGTGTTTTACGTTGGTCTCCATATTACGCATGAACTTAATTGGTATAAAATCTATTATACTTGAATATGATTCAAAGACTCGTAACTTTTATTCCAAAGCTGCAACAGTAACAATCATTCTCTTAGAGCTTTTCTTGGTAGCTACAGGCTCATTCTCACTTTTTTTGAAGAATTAGTGCTTAACTACACACACACACACACAAACATTTTAGCAAATTGTCTTGCTAAGTTTAGCAATTTTTTAGAGCTCAGAGGTCAAATATTCGATAAAGTTCTGATGATAACTGTCACGATCAGGCCAATTATTTTTTGTGTTTTTGTTTTCGAGCGTTATGCCCCTATTACAAAAAAAAAAAAAAAAACATATCACCACTTCGACAAAAAAAAGAAAAAGTTAAAAGCAAACCTAAATCCCCTTAAAACATAATTCGGACGAAAAACAGAAATTGAAATTCACAATTCATAATATATAATATGTAACTACACACTTTTTCTCGTATAAAAAAAAAAAAAAAACTACACACTTTTTCTTTTGTTTGAAATTCTTACAAAAAAGTAAAAAACACAAATATAAAGTGTTGAGAAATTATAAAGAAATGAAACGTCGTCGTTTCAGGAGCTGCAAAAATATCTAGGGACTAGGGAGACAACACATGATTCGTTTCCCTCTAATTATAGCCCCAGTTGCAAATTTAAAATTCAAACGGTCAGTTAGTTAGGGCCAGCCAGGCTGTGGTGAATGATGTGGCTGGCCAACCCTAATTTAACCCCGGTCAACTCAACTAACCCCGGTTAGATCCAATCCCTCCCTTTATAACCCAACCCAACCCCTTCACCATTTCTCACCCAAAACCTAAACGGCGTCTTGGTAAACGCCGCTTCATCTTCTTCATCTCCTCCTCCTCCTTCGTTTCAAAACCCTAACCCTAATCCCCCGAAAATGAGAGAGTGCATTTCGATCCACATCGGCCAGGCCGGAATCCAGGTCGGAAACGCCTGCTGGGAGCTTTACTGTCTCGAGCATGGGATCCAGCCGGACGGCCAGATGCCGAGCGACAAGACCGTCGGCCGCGGCGACGACGCCTTCAACACCTTCTTCTCCGAGACCGGCGCCGGCAAGCACGTCCCGCGCGCCATCTTCGTCGACCTCGAGCCCACCGTCATCGACGAGGTCCGCACCGGAACCTACCGCCAGCTCTTCCACCCCGAGCAGCTCATCTCCGGCAAGGAGGACGCCGCCAACAACTTCGCTCGCGGCCACTACACCATCGGGAAAGAGATCGTCGATCTCTGCCTGGATCGGATCCGGAAGCTCGCTGATAACTGCACCGGGCTCCAGGGATTCCTGGTTTTCAATGCCGTTGGTGGCGGTACTGGGTCGGGTCTCGGGTCGCTTCTGCTGGAGAGGCTTTCTGTGGACTATGGGAAAAAGTCCAAGCTCGGATTCACTGTTTATCCTTCTCCTCAGGTTTCCACATCTGTTGTGGAGCCATATAACAGTGTGCTCTCCACTCATTCGCTGCTTGAGCACACCGATGTGTCTGTTTTGCTCGATAATGAGGCCATTTACGACATCTGCCGCCGATCCCTGGACATTGAGCGTCCCACCTACACCAATCTCAATCGCCTCGTCTCTCAGGTATTTAATCAAACACTTCTTGTGCATAGCTGATACCGATAACTATGTGTTTTAAATGTTGTGAGTTATTATATGATGGATTTGAATCTGATTATTGATGATGATAGGTTTAACATGAATTCAATTAATGATGATTAATTGAAGATGCATTTATGGTCAAATACTTTTTGTGGTTAACTAATACTCTTGTGTTTTTGAACTGGATGACTAGTTATAATTTGCGTAACCGGTGTGCTTTGAATCTCCTTATTGATGACTATGATGGGGTTAACATGAACTTGATAAATGATAAGTAATTTGGTATGTGTTTTTGATCAAACAGTTTCATAACCAATACTGATGTGTTTTGAATTGGATGACATAATGGGTTTTGAATCTGATTGGCTGATAATTTTCCGGGATTTTTAATCAACACTTTCACATCCAATACTCATGTCTTTTGAATTGGATGACTGATTATAATATTGGGTTTTGAATCTTATTGGTTGTTAATTTTCTGGGATTTTTAATCAAACATTTCTATATCTAATACTGATGTCTTTTGAATTGGATGGATGGTTATAATGATGGGTTTGAATCTGATTGGTTGTCTTTGCTTTTATAGGTGATTTCATCATTGACAGCCTCCCTGAGGTTTGATGGGGCTCTGAATGTGGATGTGACTGAGTTCCAGACCAACTTGGTTCCATACCCCAGGATCCATTTCATGCTCTCCTCCTATGCTCCTGTGATCTCTGCAGAGAAAGCATACCACGAACAGCTCTCAGTGGCTGAGATCACCAACAGTGCTTTTGAGCCAGCTTCCATGATGGCCAAGTGTGATCCTCGCCATGGCAAGTACATGGCCTGCTGTTTGATGTACCGAGGAGATGTGGTGCCTAAGGATGTGAATGCGGCTGTGGCCACCATCAAGACCAAGCGTACCATTCAGTTTGTGGACTGGTGCCCTACTGGGTTCAAGTGTGGTATCAACTACCAGCCACCCACTGTTGTTCCTGGCGGTGACCTTGCTAAGGTGCAGAGGGCTGTGTGCATGATCTCCAACTCCACCAGTGTGGCTGAGGTGTTCTCCCGCATTGATCACAAGTTTGATCTGATGTACGCCAAGCGTGCTTTTGTGCATTGGTATGTGGGTGAGGGCATGGAGGAAGGAGAGTTCTCTGAGGCTCGTGAGGATCTCGCTGCTCTGGAGAAGGATTATGAGGAGGTTGGTGCCGAGTCTGCTGAGGGAGATGATGGTGATGAAGGAGATGAGTACTGATTCTGTTGCAATATGTTGGTCTATGGTGATAAAACTTCATGCTTTATGTGCCTTTCTATTTCACTGTTATGTTTTGTAATGGATGCTTAATGCTGGATAATTGTTGTGTGCGTGTGGTGTATGTGCTCTATGCATCTTACCATTGTAGCACAAGCACTTCTATCTTAGTATATGTTAAAATTTCTATTGCTTCTGCAAAATATCCAATCTATCATATTATGTGTTTAATGAGTCCGGCGTTCTGTACTACTATATTATAGATGATTCATGTTCATAGCACAAATGTTTTTCTATACAGCTGTACTGCTACACTGTCATGTTAGCTGCTTCTGCAATCTATAACATTATGCTTAATTTTTTTTTCTTTCGCTCACATGCATGTTCCATTGCTCTGTTGGTGGGGCGATTAGAGTGTTATTTAATCATATTCATAGCACAACGGCACAAGCACTTGTCTGGCGATGTTTCATAATCGATTGCTTACTGGCATTTTCAAATTTCATAAACGAAACCTTACAGATTTGGTAAATATTACTGAGACTAGTAATGTTTAGAATAGACAAATATTCAGTGCCTTAAACAATGAGATTCTGAAGAACTCTGAAGTCTGGAATTGCTGCAACCCAGACTCTGTTAGGCCTCACATCCAAATACACAAGCTGCAAATGTGCAGGATGGGGCAATTGACTGATGCACAGCCAGTTACTGTCAATCGTTTTGGTGGGACAAGAATTGACTCTTTTATTGCCCGAACCTGCGAATCAGTGAACATCTTCATCAGTGGTATTCATATATCTATGCGAACTAAAAATCTCAGCATCAGCAAAATTTTCCTCTACTTAACGACCCCACTCACGCCTTTTTAACTCCCAAGTGTCATGGTAAAATTTCAGCAACGAAGCCAATCAGAAGCATAAACTAGAGTTTATCAATTGTTGCTTACTTTTATGATAGAAGTATAGATAAGATGGTTCAAAGAGAGATGGATCCAGGCATTATATAAAATGGAAATACGTCAAGAAAAATAAGACAAACAGGCAAAACACTCATGGCAGTTCCCTTGATATCAGATCCCCGTCCTCTAGTATGAGCATTATTTCATTAAGCAGCCTTTGCGGTCCTACGGGGCGGACAGGGCAGTGAGGTACCAATTTGGAGTGTTACATAATTTTGATAATGAACTGTCAGAGTCACAGGTAGCCTGGTAGGAGTAGGACACAATCCATAGATTACCATAAAATTTCCTTCTCTTCCTTGTAGAAACCTATCTTTCCACCTAACAATGTGATAATGCAGAATGAAAAAGTAGTTCGGACGCAACGTACCAACCATTTAGAGGTAATGTGTAGGACATATATTGTTTGAATCTAAAGAACTTCCTGTACAGCGGTTACAGAAAGTTGATATATTATCTCAGAATGAATCAGAGGAATAAGCCTTAGCTGCGTAGCACCTGAAGATCTTCACCTTCAGGAGTTAGAGACTCATTCTTGTAGCATAGCATTACCACGTAGGCTGTCATGTCAACAGGATTAGGAAAGGAATGTCCTTCCAATATAGGTTGAGGGTCATTTGTAATGCCGAATTGCCGATGACCTGAGAAACAAGAACAAACAGATCATAGCACAAGAAAGCAGTGAGAATCCAGAGAAAGAGTAGCTTAAATAGTATGTTATGATTGAGAAACAACTGATATAGGGTACCTCTAACATACATCGTCTTGATTGCAGCTATATACAAATTACGGTATCATTGCCCCTCACCCTTAAACATAGAACAATTGAAATCACAATGAAGCTTATATACATGAAAACCGTTACAGACTATAATAATGACCCTGGTAGCATTTCGTTCTATTAAAATTCAAAATGGTTGCCTGCCAATTTCAAGCACCGATTTCTTAATCATATGCACTTCCCAATTTATAGTTTTCAAAAGTTCTACAGGATACCACTGTCACATATTCACGTTAGAAACTTGATGCCAGGACATGCATGTTTTTTTTCACCCAATTTTCTGATTTTTTTTTTTGTTTTTTGAGGAGTGATATTAAACTCTTTGCAGAACCTTGTATATCATATATATTTCTCTCTTTTCGATTAGTTAACAGTCCATATTATAAAATGAATTAGTGAGGCAACAACAAAATACTTGGAGGACAAGAATCGTTGAGTTTTGAGTCTTGTAGGACAAAAATACTTGGAGAACAAGAATACTCGGAGGACAAAAATACTTGGAGAACAAGAATACTCGGAGGACAAAAATACTTGGAGAACAAGATGACTTGTGCTGTACTAGTGTAGGGCTTGTATATATAACCCTATATATACCATTGAATGATATATCAAATGTCCAACTAGCCAACTCATTATGAGAGTGAGGTAACAACACTTAGAGAAGTGACAGATTAGTTCAACATGAATCAAAGACATGTAACAAACCTCTAAAGGAACTGAGACCACGCCCCTCTTCTTTATATCCATGAAGTTCATCACTTTTACTGCTCCATCACTTGCAACAATAGAGGCATACTTCCCAATTAGAAGAGACGCCATAAAGAACTAACAAGCGATATCCTCTCAGTGTTCTTACAAACTTTTGGGATGTGTAACGTGAACCGGTGAGTTGGGATAAATCTAATGCTCCACCAACAGCATTCTCTAACACTCTACACTTCTGTGCTGCTGCTGCTCATATACACAAAGGATTCCTATACAGAAAAGTCATCATTGAGTTGATCCACCAATGGCTTATTGGAGTCCAATGATAAGATTGAAGTACTACTATTCTTCCAATACAAACAGCAGCAATTCTCCCAAAATCTAGGTTTGATTTTGTAAGTTTATCAAAGTACAAGATATAGAGATTCTACCCACATCAATGTGGGTGAAACAATTACCATTAACCGAGAGGTCGCATACTCTTTTTTTTGACTTTGTCAAGAGGAACCCAAAGGCTTCCTAGGCCCAAGATAAACCCCTTCGGCGCATGTGAAATGCTCCAACTGTGCATTGCAGCACAGTGCCATACTCTCATTCAGCTCCAATCTCTGAGCATTAGACATGCTTTCAATTTCTGGAACTTTTAGCCTTCATCTACATTACTCCATAGTTCATGTGAGATGAACATGATTCTCATCTTGATTACCCAGAAGTTAAAGTTCTCTCCACTGAAGATTGGAACTCTGATTTCTAATGAGTTGCTTGAACTAGCCATATTAGATCAGTACCTTGTGTTTGAATTTTTTGATTGAAATTTTTTTTTATCCAACAGTTGATACGACCCAGTTGATATTGATCAACAGAGATCTGATACCATGTTGAATATAATTTTGATTGCTTCTACTTTGTATTTGAACAAAATATAATCGAAACCACAACTTTGTTGATTTGATTAATTTGCAGTAGCAAATGAAGCATGAACAAATCAACTTAACTCAGCAAACTTGTGTACTTGAGTTTCTGAATTTGTTCACTCTTTTACATCAACCAACACTTCCCTTATATAGGGTACAAGATTAACCTACAAAATATCTATGATGAAAGCATATTAAACTAGATTAAAAGTACTTTAGATACAAAATATCTAGCTTAATTTGAGTGGAGCAAACAGTAATGCAAGTTGCTGTAAAATATCTTTCATTGCAGCTAAGACTTTCACTAAAGCATATTTCGCTACAGTGAACGGACTCAACCTTTAGCGAATAGACTTAATTATTTAGCGAACTGTTATTCGCTAACAACTTCTCAGCGAACTCGCTTATGAATTTCCCTGCAGTTACCTCATTCTCGAGAACGCACTTTTGCAAACATTCACAGCAAACTCACTTCGTGAACGCACTCATCTCGCGAACGCACTTTAGTGAACATTCGCAGATGAAGCAGGAAAGCATTAATTCTATCAAAAAATAAAGACAACTGAAACATTATGTTCTCACAAAAGGGTAAATGGACAATGTTAGAAGTGCACCAAATTTGAAATGTCGCTTGGATCTGCAGCAGTGATTGAAGCAACTAGAAGTCTAGTGAGTTTGGAACCGTGATCTACAATTACTGCATTCCTCCGTTCGTGCAAATTTTGTTCGTCACCATTGTTTCCTAGTTTCATTACTTCATCCAGGAAGTTCAAAGCCATTCTACAAAAAAAGAGAAAGAAAAGACATCACCTCTACGCCTCATGGGCGCAGATCCAATGGTATAATGTTTAATCTCAATCTGAAATCAAAATATAACAAAAGTTGATTAGACATAAACTCTAGCTCTACCAATATCTCCAAAATATAAATAGACTACTTTCAGGTTCATACATATGAAAAAGAAGATGAGAACTTATGGCAATCATGAAGCATGCCAAATAAAGTTGAAAGTCTCCACAAACTAAACTGCCCAGCTTAATTGACAGAAACTAGTTGAAGGGTTGAATTGTTCAATGCATGCTGCTAATGGAGGAATATACCTTGGTTTCGGAAGTAGTGCAAACAAGTGGGGTAAATAACTAAAAAAATTCAATGGTGTATAACAAATAACCTTTAGCTTGTTTCAGTTTAACTTGTATGTTTACCATATGGAGGGATGACAATTTACCTGTGCCGATGCATAGATCCAGTTATTGAGCATCTGATAATATTTTCAAAGGTCCTGGATGACAAAACGATGCTTGGTAGAACCAGAGACATGTGCGTGCCAATGTAAATAAACAACCTGCCATCTTCGGAATTGCAAAAAATTCCTGCAGTACATTTAAGCCAGCCACACATAATATATGGGTCAGGAAATATTTATGGCTCATAGCTCAAGAAACCTTTACCTCATTGTTTGTAAAAAGATGTTCTGTATGCCAAAAGAATCTTAAAGTTGATTCATACACCCTTTCGTCTTCAAACTTCTGCATACAACAAGCAGCGCATAGTGAAAAATTTAGAAACATAAATGAAAAGCAAAGGAACAATGTTTTAGAATTAATGCTTTCCTGCTCTATCTGCGAATGTTCACTAAAAAAGCGTTCTCGAGATGAATATGTTCGCGAAGTGAGTTTGCTAAAGTGCGTTCGCGAGATGATGTCACTGCGGGGAAAAGTCAGAAGCTAGTTGATGCGGTGAAAGATATTTTACAGCCACTTGCATTACTTTTAATGTAGTTTAATATGCTTTTATTCTAGATATTTTGTAGGTTAATCTTGTACCCTATATAAGGGAAGAGATAGTTTATGTAAAAGTAAGATCAGAAAAGAGAACAATTCTGAAACTCAAAGCACAACGTTTGCTGAGTTTTTATTCATTTGTTCATGCTTCATTTGCTACTTCAAATTAATCAAATCAACAAAGTTGTGGTTTCGATTATATTTTGTTCAAAAATAGAAGCTATCCAAAAACAAAATAGAAGCTATCCAAAAATATCCCAACATGGTATCTGGGCTCTGTTGATCAATATCAACTGCTGAAAAAAAAAAAGAAAAAAAAAAAAGCAAACACAAGTTACTGATCTAATATGGCTAGTTCAAGCAACTCATCAGAAATCAGAGTTCCAATCTTCAGTGGAGAGAACTTCGACTTCTGGATGATCAAGATGAGAACCATGTTCATCTCACATGAACTATTGAGTTATGTGGATGAAGGCTATACAGTTCTAGAAACTGAAAACATGTCTAATGATAAAAAATTAGTGCTGAAGACAAACGCAAAGAAAGATGCAAAAGCTCTATGCATACTGCAAAACTCAGTCTCAGATGAGATCTTTCTAAGAATCTCAAATGAAGAAACAACCAAAGCAGTTTGGGATGTTCTGCTGCTTGAGTTCAAAGGCTCAGAAAAGGTTAGAGCTGTTAAAGTTCAATCTTTGAGAAGAGATTTTGAGTATACTAGAATGAATGAGACTGAATTGCTAAATGATTACAGTACTAGACTGACTAATATTGTAAATCAAATGAAAACCTATGGTGAATCCATTACAGAGAAGAGAATAGTCCAGAAGATCCTTATGAGTCTAAATAGAAAATATGATAGGGATATCGAAACTCTTGGAGTACAAGATGTGATGGGGACACTTAAGGCTTTTGATAAGAGGTTAATGAGTCTTGATGAACCATCTGAAAAAGCTTTTCAAACACTGACTCTTGGCTCAAATCAAAAGAATGATGAGCCAGCATCTAGTTCTAATTCAGAAAAGGGAAACCAAAAGATGAAGAAGAACTAGAAAAACAAAGGCAAGAAGTGGGAAGGCAAATCAGATCAGTTTGTGAAGAAAAATAATGAAGGAATTAGCGGTTCAACTTATTCTAAGTGTTCTAATATTTGAGAAAAACATCAATTCAAAACCAAAGTAATACAATCCATGAATCTAAAAGTGCTCCAGACTAAAACCTAAAATTAACATATTTTGCAGATAGGACACGACCATTCTATGTCGAACCACCGATTGAGGCAGTACCTATGAAAAATGTGCAGACATGACAAGCAAGAAACTTCAAAATCACACTCAAACAAATAGGACATGAGCTGCCGGCAGGTACTTCAGTCACAAGTTTCAAATAGTAAAGTGATGCAGATTCCATAATCTCGATGTCATAGATGTCAACATTGTAAACAAGAACATCATGATCATCATTAAGTCCAAATCCGAATGCTCTTAGGTCTATTATGTCGAACTCATGATAAGTACAGAAGTTAAACTAGTGTGTCCTAGTTTAGGAATTGTGTATGAGAAGAATGGAAGTGAATTTCAAGCTTGTACAACACTTGAAATTCACTTGCTGTACAAGCTTTTTTGGAATCTGTTACCCAGGCAGTCACGCAAGCAAAACCAAACCCTTAATAATATTGAAGAAAATTGGAAGCTTTTTTGGTACTCTCTTTTACTGCCTTCGTACATACCAGAGTATTTCATTGTCTGATTATATACTAGAGCCATTTGTAGATTGAAACAGAAATGAGTTGACAATGTTGTATTAATTAAACATGAGGAACTCGAGCAAACTAAACAGCTTCTCGGCTTCTCCCGCTAAAACGTTTTTCCTATTTCTTGTGTTTAATGTAATGGATCTTTCAAACACGCAAAACCATAGACTATTAATAAATTCAGAAATTTATATTTCAAATATCATCAATTAGAAACTATGAAAAGATCAGAAAATAACTTTTGGTACTTTACGCAATGCAATCTGAAGAATCCCAGTTTCCAGACTAAAACACCATAAACCAACTGAACTATTAGAATCGTCCCAGTTTTTGAACTAGGAGGTTCTCTATTTCAAGTCTCTTCTTCAACATCAACCCATACTTGGGGACCAAATGTGTCTCTGGAATCGCCGCTAGTCTGCATTTGAGAGATGTCTTCTGAATCTTATCCCCGTACATGCAGGAGAAGGGCACAAAACTACCCTTTTTGCTGCATACCCAACCGTGAGCAGCCCTCAATGCAGCTCCTAGAGAAGCCGAATCTGTAAAGAAGACCAAGTGATTACCCCATCAAGCTAATAATGAATGGTGTAAAACAAAGATATAATCAGCATAAAAAAGGACGATCCATGAGATAAACTTGTTTGAGAAGTAGGTTTAGTAATGACATACACATTTGAGTATCCTAGATACAGATATAAAGATATTTGGCACTTCATTTGAAAAGAGGAAAGACATCACAAGGTGTACAACGCTTACCAGGTCTTTCAACTGTGTAGACCTCACATCCAAAAATATTTGCTGCTATGCCCAGGATGTGGCGATTTACAGACCCACCTCCAGTAGCTATTATTCGTTTTGGAGGGTAAGGCATTCCAAATCTTTCTGCATGACCTCGCATTGACAGGAACTGTCCCTCTATTACTGCTCGGCACTGGCAAAAAGTCTTTCTTAGGAAGAGTTATGTAAGATATCATCTACCTATCTAAACCATAACCATTTACGAGTACAAACCTCAGCAGAACGGCCAAATTCCTGCTGCTCTTCACGTACACTCACACCCTCCAAAGTATCACCCGTGAAATTTTCGAGAACGTACCAATGGTAACCAACTGGAAGCATAAACCAAAGTTATTTCTAGCTTCTTGCTTCTTACTTCTTACTTTTGTGATAGAATTATAGAACTAAATAGTTAAAAGGCTGATTAAGCATGCAATGCAGAAAGGTTACCACCTTTTTCAACAGAAAAGAAAAACAAGACCACAAGGCAAACAATCATGGAAGCAACAGTGTAGAGTTAAACCTCCCTTATAGATTTGATTATTAGCCTCTGTTTCAGCCTATGTAATTCCCAAAGAAAAATTAAGAACCAGCCATTTAGTCAAATTAGGTTTGGCACAATTGTTATTAGGCTGAAACCGGAGAATCTTTTAGAGAAACCCCAAGACAGGAAATAAGGCTAATCACAAAAATATGCCTAATATGGACAGACATTAGCGACGAAATTAGAAGTATGAATAGAGAAAATAATTATGAAAAGAGCCCAACCTGGAAGTGGGGGAAGAATTTCATGCTCTTTGTAGTAGAAACCCATCTTCCCATCTATAGCAGAAACCACTATGTAAAATGGAGAATAGATAACAATAACTCCAGAAAGAAAGAAGCTCAAATAAGACCTATACCATTTAGTACTGGTGTATGTGTAAGGTTCCCACTGAAATCTTCCCAACAACCACGTGCATGGCGGTTGCGAATATCTATAACAGAGATTCAGGTCATACTAGGAAACTACAAGGTATATTGCAACTTGAACTGAATCTCACATACCTTCACGAGTTAGAGACCCATTCTTGTAACACAACATTACCATGTAGCCTTTTATGTCAACAGGATTAGGGAAAACATGTCCCTCCAACCCAGGATGAGGATCATCAGTAATCCCAAAGACCTGAGCAACAGCAATAGGAAAATTACAACAGAGGAAATCACTAAGAATGCAGAGACACAGAAGCTTAAATAGTCACTTATAAGGAAACACTTGAAATACTGATCATGACACATGAGATATCATACTTTTACTGAATGAAACTTTTAAAAATACATTGCCCCTGTGAGGTAAATTTCTTTTTGTTTTTGTTTGTTATTAAAAGAGGAGGAAAGAAAATATGACAGACAAAAGAGCGATGAAGGGGAGAGCATGAAGACATAGAATAACTTTAGAAAACAAAAACTGAAAAGCCATTTGAAATTGCTTTCATTTATTTTTATTAGTATTTGTTCTCCTTCTCTCAAACAAGTCTCATCTCTCTTCTATCGCTCTTATTATTCTCCACTTTCATTCCTTTAATTACAAGAAAAATAAGAGAACAAAAAACAAAGACTTTAACCCAAGCAGACCCTAAGAATTACTACTTCCACTTACAGTGTCACTTGTGCCAAGACTCAATCCAAGATCCCCAGGGGTACTTAGTGTTAAGCCTGCACATCAAAGGTGCTTCCACTGATAAGTTAAGAACCAACCAAAACATAGGAAAGCCTCTACCAAATGAAGCATAAACTACAGCAGAAATTTAAAGACATTCACCAGTTCATTGGATAATTAGAGTACTAGTGACGTGAAGAAGTGATTTAAAGGTTCCACTTAGGAAAATAAGAAATTCAGGCACCTGCAAGGCTGTTAGGGTTGTCTCCTGACCACTGAATAACCACGCAATTCTTGTTGAACTTATATCTGAAAAGAGAGACTAAGACAGTAAGTACACATGAATATACAATTGGTGTCTAAAATCACGACAGAGTAGTTCTTTCTTTTTAATATAAAAATTATTGCCTGCAGTTTTTATAACTACAAACTTCCTTTTCATCCGCATTTCCCAGCTTATATTTTTAAAGGGAAATTCATACAGGATACAATTATTGCATATTAATGAGTCACAACCCTAAGACACAAAGGAAAAACATAAGAGCATAAAAGCGGACTGTTGTGTTCTTCTTTCAAACATCAAATGTACTCCTCATTATCTCAATACCACTTTATCTTTATGTTACTAAAAATTTAAATCATCATCGACATTCGTTATGGGTATATATGAGGGATCAAGGGGGAAAAAAAAAATCTAACTGCACCGGGGAAAAAAAACAACAGTGGTGACCCAAATCCATGGGGTAGCTTCAATTTTAAAGGATCCATAACCATAATTTCTAAGGGTGAAATTGCAAGAACATAATAAACGACATCAATAACCTCACAACTGCCTGAAAAAAAGGAGAAAAGAAAAAAGAAATAACTGCCACTAACCTCTCCGCAAAATAAGGGGCAATACGACCAGCGACAGCATGTGCAGGGGCCAGTTTTCCAAGTTTTTCTGCCAGGCCAGGGGCAGTAGCCTTCAATAAACATACACCAAGAAAATTAATTAAATTGGAACAATGATTACCAGACTCAGCATGATCACTGAAAACAAAAAAAAGAATAATAAAAATTTCATGTTAAAGTGACAGACCTCTAATACTATTTCAGACCAGGCCCTTTTCTTTATATCCATCAAGTTCATCCCTGCACCATCAGTTTCATCAATAGATGCATACCCCCCAATTAGAAGAGATGCCATGAAAGAACTAACAAGGGAGATCCTCTCAGTATTGTTATAGACTTCAGGATGTGTCTCGAATATTTTCTTGATCTGTGGTCCTGTGAACCTTTCATAAGCGCGTGATCCTGTCAGTTTGGATAACTCCAATGCTCCACCAACAGCATTCTCTAATTCTTTGCACTGTGCTGTGGTGCTGCTGTCCATCCACACCGGCGATTCCTTAACAGAGAAAGCATCATTGAACTGATGCACCAATGGCTTCTTGGGGTCCAAAGATGATAATATTGAAGAACTCCCATTCTTCCAGTAGACACTCCCATGTTGCTGCCCACTACCAGAAACAGCAGCAATCTTCTCAAAATTTAAATTGGATTTTGAAAGTTTATCAAGTACGAGATCTAGAGCCTCTATCCACATCAAGGTGGGTGAAACTATTCTCCCATCAACCGAGGGGTCTCGGTAAACTCCATCTTTGGTGTTGTAATGGGGCAAAGCAGTGTCGTATTGGATAAGCTCTGTCGTAACAATGTTGAGATTGGAGTCTAGCACAGTTGCCTTCAGCGACCTTTCGAGTACAAAGCAAAACAAATAAAAATCAAGTTTGACCCAATTTAGATACAGAGCATCAGATCTCATATATAAATCAAATCATCAGGAACAAAGAATAATCCCTTAAACTGCAAAGAGAAAGATGATCATGCCATTTATTGACCAGGCAAAAAAGGGCTCCCATTCCCACATCCGAAAAGGGCAATTAAAGGGACTTTCAAGTCTCTCCCATACCTACCTATTCTTATAAAAAAAAAAACAAAAACTCTCCCATACCTGTTTCCCATATCTGTTTCCCATATTGTAGAAAACATTATTCTTCCCTTTCAAAAAAAAGAAAGAAAAAGAAAACATTATTCTTTCATATTTTGAGAAGGGCTGCCTCCATTTGAAAAGGAACTCCTAGACACATAGATTTTTACACACATGTACCATTTTGCATTTTGACTGTGCCATTACATTGTTTATATGTAAATATGTGTGTGATCATATTCAAATCAAAGAAATATAAAGAGCATACAGAATCATCAGTTCATCATTAACTTTATTGTGATTGTAATTGTGGCATCACATTGGTATATATCTACTTGTATTTGTGATCATATTGAAAACAAAGATATATAAAGGGTATACAGAATCATCAGCTCATCATTAACTTAACCGTGAGTGAAACTTATGAGAACCCAGAACCATAAACAAACCAAAATTCAAATTGGGGATGTGGGCATGTCTGATTTCTGATCAGAAACAAATGAAAACCAAGTAAAAGAGTGAGGGATTGATAACTTACTGGGTAGAGCTGTCAAACCCAAGAAAGTAAGAGTCTTGAGGCAAAGAATAATCTGCCATTGCACCAAGCTGTGATCCACAGTGAAATTCAAGAAATTGAATAATATGCAAAGTTATTCAGGAACGGAAAATTTTATATAAAGACTGTATTAAATAGGGGATTTTGGATAAGGTTGAAAAAAAAAGATTTGGATGATCTCATTCGGATGAATAGGAAGATGAATTTGGATAGGATTGGGAATGAAACCCGTATTTATGGTTATAGTTATATTGGGAAACTGGGAATAATTTTGACAAAAATATGATCGTTCAGGTTTACGTTAACTTCTGTTAGACGCTTTTGGATTAAAATAATCACTGCAACGAGATATTAGGAGAAAGGTATATATTAAAGTCTAGAACTCTAGAAGGGTTTCTCAAATGAGAGTCCAGGATTATCACATGTATGTCGTAGCAATCATCCTGTTAGAAGAAATTAAAATTCGGGTGCGTCTATTGTTACCCTACAAACATTTGAATTATTGAAAGACTATATTACTCAGTGTAAAATGACTACTCCAAGTGTAAAATGACTACTAAGTACATTAATTTTCTAAAATCTAAATTTGTAAAGGAAAAATAAATAAATAACCAATGAATTAAATAGAAAGATTACTTAATATCTCATTGGATAATATTAATCTTCATCTTCTCCACCCAAATTTGCATTTATTACTATTTTTTTGTCTTTTTGTTACCTCTTCATCATGAGTTCGTTATTTAATTCACAAAATCATTAGTGTTAACAACATCAAAATCTTTGCAATACCTTTTGTGAACACTGAAAGTAAAAATTTAAAACACGCAAGAAAAATCTCAATATCTTCTTAATTGCTCATAGTTGTTAACTAACTAATATTTTGACATAGCGTGCCAAATTTTTATACAAAATTTAGATCCCAAATGATGTGGCACACGCCATGTTAGCATTTTGCCTTAAAAATATATTGATGAGGTGGAATTTATTCATTTTTTATTATATTATATTCAGCCTAAACAAAAAATTAAATTTAATCCCTTATCATTTTGTGGGATTCGCCTCCACAGCTCCACCCTCACCATACCAATTAATCTCCAGACTTGATCCCTTTTTGCTATTGCTATTTCAGATTTCTTATTGGAGGTTCAGCTCATTCACCCATAACATGACATAAGCAAAAGCTGCTCTCTCTCTCTCTTGTAAGTTTTCTGTTGCAAATCTCCGCCATTAAAATGTATTAAACCCTGCATGTTTAAGTTCTTCCTCTTGTCCATCGTGATTTTTTTATTGATTGGGTTTTGATTGCAGCACTAGCTGCACTTTAATATCAGATGATTCACATCCCTTTTCCTATATTTCCAATGAATGATATGAGACATGAATCATATTCATGTATCCTTGCTGGTAAATAGTCCAAATAACATAATTATCAAAATATGGAAAATCCACCTCACTAGTTTTCTAAACAAAAGCTGATGACATAGCATATGCCACCTCATTTGGTATTAAAATTTTGTAATACTTTTTGGGATATGTAGCACCACTCTTCTTGGAAATAGAAATGGGTTACCATAAGTTAATTTAATAATTGAAATTAAAATGTAGGGTGTAATGAGCAACTAAGGTGAACAAAAAAAATAGTAGGGTGGAAATAGCTGCATCCTTAAAATTCTCATACTATATCTTGTTCTTGACTACGGATACATAGGACTACATGATACACTAAAAGTGTTCATTATTCAGAGAGTCTTGAAGTACCACATGTTCGTATCAGTAGCTATTCTGTTAGAAGAAAATCAAAAACTCTTGTACTATCATTTGTCCCAAACTACAGATCCGTGATGGTGCGGGATTACATGATCAAACTTCTCCACAAGGAGTAAATGTCAAAGTAACACCTGTGAATTCATTTCTACTCATTGTGTTGGGAAATTAATTGTTTAATTAGTGTTTAATCTAATTGGTAACTCAAATCCGTATTTTTGTCAATTCAGGACGGCATCTTAGTTATTCAATTCAAACAAAACAAAAAAAACCCACTTTGTTTTTCTTCCGTTATGTCATTTTGGTATAGCAAGAATCTCGTGAGTTTCTTCTGGTCTGTCATAGTCGGAAATGAATCTCATTGATTATATCATAGTGGAAATTGGTAAAAAAAGACCATCAAATATTATTACTGCACACTAAAACCATTCCGACCTCTATTGTCTGCTTAGAATACAGGATAACCGTAATCACAGAATCTAACTATCCTATAATATAAGGAAGAAAAAGAACAATTACAGCCTCTAAAACATTCACTACAGGGAGACCTTGATTATCAACCTTCGGGTAAGCACAAGCCACACAGCTGGTGGCCACTTCTAGGAACTTCACATTCAGCTAAACAAGTACAATTTCTACCTGCAAAATGAGTTCAGTTTTCTAAGCTGATAATGTACAATGGTTGATGTCTTCAAGCAGCTCATCCTCGATGTGCAAAAGGGCAGGGCCGCTGTTGAATACTCCACCTCCGAAGACCCTCCTCAGTTGGTCCTTGATTTGAAGGAGGGAGATTCCCAACTAAGGGGTAGGCTAGAGAAGAAGACAAGTTGATGGCAACAGGTATTACCGAAATAGGTCTGGGAAAGACCACATGAGGAATCTTGCAAAAATGTCAGATTCCAAAAAATCAATATGGGCGGCCCTTCCGATGAATGTGTTCAAGTTCTTTCCATATGAAGAGGTGTCAAAGTTGACGTCACAGCGCATGAACACTCGATTCTCCAAGCGAGGAGACCGTATTTGGTCCAAGCAGTCGTTCAGCATTTCCAAAAAAACTTTGCCCCTTTTGGAAAAGTCTAATGAAGCAGCTTGGCACATATCTATTCTGGCAGAATGGTAAGGAACATAACCATCCTGGGAAACACGGCCAATTAATAACAGCAGGGGGAAAGATTATTAACTAATTGTTAAGTAATACACTTCCCATGGGAGTAATAACAAAGATTAGTGACATTTGAACCACTAAAACAATCATGAGAGAATAAAATTACTATAATTGGAATATGAATCCTACAAAGTTCATGACATTCTACGTATTCCATTGTGGCCTAAATAAATCACAGCATGATTCATCAAACTTGAAAAGTGACTACGAGACATCAGAGTAAATAAATGAGAAAGGTGGTGTGGTGCCTGTAGGTTGAGTAAGGAGTAAGCCTCACACCTAAGACAGGACGAGATTCACTGTTATAAATGTCAAAATCCTAGCATAGTTATTAAGTATTGAAAAAAAAAAAATGAATTACAGAAGCTTTGAAAGTGCTGACTCCATAGAGTGATGCTTACATCAGCGAAGGTTTTTGATTGGCAACAAGTTTTTATTTATTTCAGTGTGGATTGAATTCAATGGGTTGTGGATGACAAAAGTAAAGACAGGGGTTGTTAGTGATTGTAGGTTCTCACACAGTGTATTAGGCTTGAAGACAAACAGCAGAGAGATACAACCATATAAGATTCTATTAGGTAAGTTGCCAATTTCATCAAGTAAATATTTGTTTTCAACAAATCCGTAGGGAAGGGAAGAGAGAGAAAGATACCTGTGGTGAAGATAACAGGATTATATGCTTGAAATTTTCTAGCGTCTTCTTCTGCGAGAGAAAAAAAAAATACAACTATTTAGAACTTACAAATTAAAAAGACACATTTGTCAAAATTTCTTTGACCCTCTTCTGATTTTTGTGAAACGTGCCATAATTAGGTTTATTTGAACTGCCCCATATTGTATTGAGTAAGCCTGATTCTCTGTGTTCGAGCTTTGATTCCTCAATTCACTATTTTGTTCCTTCATATACCTCCCCAGAATGCAAAAACTAAAAGCCAGATTCACAGATTTGATTTCTTTTCCCAAGATGACTAACACTTGTGAAGTCATGAGGCAACCATCCAACGGTTGAGCCACAGTATCTTTCAGAAAATAAAACAATTTATACTCCAAAACAGAAAGTATACTCCAAAGATTTCTTTCATTACCTTACAGAGCTGGTAAAAGAATGTATTTTGGAGGTCTGGATCATCTGTGAAAGTAAGTTGATGAATGCATTGAGTGTTCTTGAGCTTCTTCAAAAGCCACAGCCCAGAGTTAAATAAAGAGTTTGAACTGTATAGATACCCCAAGTGCGGACCCGATATAGAAACATATACGTGTAGGTATCTAAGGTATGGCTCCATCATAGCCTCTGCAAAAACAATGGACGATATCTCACACCAACTGGAAATAAGGCAAAACATGAAATCCAAGAACATGAAATCCAAGATTTCATTACCTGTTAGTGCCGTTCTTATTATGACATTTCCAATAGAATGTCCCACAAAGCTAAGCTTAATATCCGCTAAGCTTCCAGATCTTGAAGCTTTATCCATTTTCTTCTTAAGGAAAGTAATAACTTCCTGAGCTAACCTCTGTCCCATTTCTCTGAAATCACTGGATGTTTTGTCTTCGTTTGCCTCTGACATTAGAAACTCTGCCTTGGGATCTACCAAAAGCCATTGATTTCGAATGAGCCGTAAATCCAGATGATGCCCCTGAAGTATGAGAATTTTAATAAGTATCCACTTATCCTCTATCTTATATAACAATGCAGTACAAAGTGCATATCAGTAGACTCAAAAAGCTGTTCCATCAACTGAACTGGTAAAAAGGTGTACAGTAGCAGAGAAACATGAATGACCAACAATAAGTATTTTAATCCATAGATCAATAAACTACAAACGTTTCACACCCTTTAGGAGCAAAAATACAGCTGCATAACATAACCAAAACATATGAGCATCATCTATAGAAAGTTCAGAAAATTTGTAAAAATATGTCACTACAAATACTTGTCAAGTTTTCTCCTAGATTGGCATCATGCCTAATTAAAGTAAGCTGCATCATTAGTGTTTTATCAAAAGAACATCCATAATAGAAACTGTTTTATCAAAAGAACTTCCATAATAGAAACTGTTTACAAAATGAAACTATCAGAGCAGGTTGCAAAGAAAGAACAGAAAAACCAGTGAAATATATAACTTCATGGAAGCTGTAAGAGAGGAAAACTAGCCTGAAAGCCATGCACAAAGACAACAATCTTCAAAACACGGCCTTTCTTTGAGGAGCTATAGCCAGATTGCTTGTTTACAGATTCTGACCCATATACACTTTGCAAGCCAGGAGCATTTAACACATCCAAATGTCTCAAGTAAGAATTTTCACTATTAGTACGCCTAGGTGCATTCAAGACACGCTCCACAATAACAATAGGAATGCTTGATGGATCTCCAAATATATGCAAGTCTTGAATTGATCGATTGTTAATCTGCATTTAAGAAAACAAGACTAGCTCCTAATTACAACAATAAATTCCAAATTTAAAAACCATAACATGGGGTTTGATGTGAAAGCAAAACTGCAAATGCTCACCTTCATTTGTGCAATACTTCGTCTATGAAGCTCAGCACGGGTAGCTGCAATCTGTGCAGGCTGTAGACAACAAAATCAGGTCCATGAAACATGCATTGAAGAATCTATATTTGGTCACAAGTACTCTGCCAACTGGCAATAAATTATGTGAAGCCCTAACCCATATATTTTACTGAAACATGTTGGACATATTTTTTGATTGCCTTTTCAAATCATGTGAATACTGAATACTTACATCATCATTCAGCTTCCACAAACTTGGAGCTCTCCTATGGCCACCACTATTGGAAGACTCATCAAACCCGCTATTTAGATAGTGATGAGGCATCTCAACCTTAGAGTAAACCATCCATATTGACCATTCAGCTCTTCTATCTTTAGCCCATGTGTCACGCAAGTATTCCAGTATCTTCGTTTTGTTAAACCTGTAATGAATAAATATCACCATACAAACAAGCACAGATGATCTGAAAAATAAATCAAAGGAGCTAATTTTCTTTTTATGTACAGGGTATACGAATAGTTAATTAATCATATCCATACTGCAGCAGGTCCATCCCAAGAAATTTTTCTTCAATGGAACTCAAGACTTCCATGAAATTCAAACACACACTCTTCCAAGCATATGACACCCAAGGAACAGATACTGTGTTGTTTAAGTTGTCTCACACAACTTAAACACACACTCTTCAAAAAATTTTGATCTAAGCGTTCATTTATCAGACTAGATCAAGAGGCAATCATTAGTCTAACTATAATCACGGATATGCTTAAAGTTGTTTGCATTGTGTTCATAATACATATGACCATTTCTATGGGTAAAAAACGGTGTACTCTTGACCAAGATTGTCAAAAATGAAAACCAAAGAGGTGATGTTATTAGCTTTTCTAAACCACATAAGCAGCATTGAGTATTACCCTAACCACAGGGACGCTCTAACTTGTGTAAAAATGGTGTGTGTATTTCAATATAACTATCAAACAGTGAAGATAATTGTAATGGTATCAGACAAAAGCAAACCTGTGGAATTGCAAAAAAGTATTCCAGAGATATAAAACTTGATCTCCCAATGAATTAAAAGAATTCAGTATGGCACCCCTTGATATAGATCGTGGCAATTCACCAGTTCTAGAATCTGATGCGCCATTTGCTTTCTATGAAATAAAAAAATAGATGAAGTTTAGTAAAAATGTTAATGTTAAAACCACAGAAACTTCAAATAAATATATCAAGATTATGCTGTATGAATTAAGCAAGGACCTCAAGACCATTTTGTGGCTTGCCTTGTCCTGAAACTTTGTCATCTGCTGCAACCAAATTTTCTTGCAGGAAAGAATCATTCGTATTATCCATTTTAGAAATAAAATCAGTCAAATCAATTTCTTGGTCAAGAGCCTTGCTCAGTGTCTGGAGCTCTTCAAGCACTATGCTACGAGCAGCTAACAATGATTTAAGAAGCATGATGCCATTAGAGTCTGCACTAGCTACTTGACCTGCTTCCTAGTCAATCACAAATTTTCAACTTTTAGCACATGATAGAACAGTACTTCAAGAGAGATGGAAAATGAGATATAAACCATTAATTCATATTGCCAAAGAAATAAATACAAGTTCAGTCATCTTGAGGACTAAAGCATTGTGAATAGCAAGCTAATAAGATGTTCAAGTATTGTATAAAGGACTCTAATGCATCCAAAATAAAACTGCAGCATAAGATGCATTCAATTCTCACTCTAAACATATAAAAAATGACAATTTGACTGAAGAAGAAGAAATTTCAGAAAGAAAGACAGGAACAAGAAACAAAACAAAGCCTCCCCAGACTGAAACAAAACAAACCAAGAAAGAGCTTAGTTAAAGATAGCAGACAAAGCTTAGTTCAAGATAGCAGACAATCTGGGTAGATCTCTTTCTAAACTCTAGTTTCTATGAAGAGCGTTTTTATGTAATCACTGTTATCCAAAAGCAGATGAAGTACTTCGGTTAGTACCTAAAGGGTAAAACAGCAGCCAACAATTTTCTTAACCTCCAACAAACAAAGTTTAGTCTTATTTTTTCTATATTAATATCACCTTTGCAGAAAAGAAATGTGTTCTTTTCTACCATATCCTAATTTCAAGATAACATGGTATTTTCTAAATCCATGTCATCCCCATATTACTGCTGTTTCACCCCATATGCCATGTCTGTGTGCTCTAGCATTATGTGGAGGCCTTGTACTAATGGCATCCTGATCTAGCATGAAGCAATGCTTCAAGTCTCTCTCGAGGTTCATATCATAAATAACCCTAGATTATTGAACAAATTAGGGACACTGTAATGTAAATTTGGTTGTACTTTATGCTGCCATGAAGTCCAAATTTGAAACAGCAATGCATACACAATCAAACGCATGAGCTATAATATAAAACATAACATGCGCAGAAAGGCACACAGTTGCCTTTTTTTTTTTTTGTCCTGGTAGTATGTAAAGGCCTGGAAAAGCAATATGGGAATAGCCAACGTATTGATCAAAAACACATTATCTAAAGAATGAGAGAAAAAGAGAAGAATAGATGGCAAAGATTCTAAATTGAATAATATTTAGTTTTCCAAAGTGCCAAGAGAAATGTCTCGTAGAATTCAATGTGAAACATACTTGATTTGACTCAGAGGTTTCTCCCCCAACACCTTCAGCAATGCTACAATCACTGAAAGAAATCAAATTACCAAAGTTAATACAGCAAAAGTTTTACAGACAAGAAATAGTTTCAATATCTTTAGAAAACTACTAACTTTCCAGAAATTCTAAACCAGTTGAGAGACTAGATGAATATGTGACAAACCTGGATACCTTCGATTGATGTTTGTAAGGAGCTTTTAGTAGACTGATGTGTATACTAACATCAACAAGCACTGAATGGAACGCATCAAAATGAACAGGGCAATATGAATGCAAACCCAAAAGAGCTTTAGGAGGAATTCGAAATTCATGGACAGCGGCAGGATTAGCATCCAGAGCTGCCTGCAAGTCAGACCTGCAACTTGTCCCATGCAAGTAATGACATCACTTTCAATTTGTGAATCATAAGGCATGCAAGAAAAGAATATGAATTATGTGAACTCACCTATTTCCCGATATGGGGGCATGCATAAGCTCAAACTTCAAAAGAACAGCAGATGAGGATAGACCCTGAAAAGTATATACCCCATTAACATCAAAATTTATGAACATTACTACATACACTGGGGGTGGGAGGGGAAGTCCGAAATCATAAAAAACAATCATTGAAAATTTAATTTCTTTTAAAATCAGGATTCTTTTACCTTTACTAATTTTTTTATTTTCCTTTTTTCTTTTTTTCTTTCTTTTTTTACAAAATTGAACTAATCATGTCCTGTTAGGCAATAGTAATGCAAATTTTAGTGAAAAATACACTAATATCATTAAGATACCTAGCCAAGGATTTGTACATGTAGATTGGCACCAATTACTATTCAAAGAAAAGAAAAACCAAGATGAAATTAAGGCTACTTCTCACATAGCATAACCAACACTATCATCTTGAATAAATTCCTTGTAGACGATTTATTACTTAGCATGTCACACCCACCCACACATGAGCATTACATAGAGGCACACAGAGTGAAAGAGAGATAACCTCATTTCCAGCAAGAGACATATTGAACGATATCATGATTGATAAAAAGACGTCCTGCCTTGCATATTTGATACGAAAAGGCTGAGTTGAGAAGCTGTTGTCTGTATCATCTATCCTCCATACTCCATATACATCATCAGAACCAAGATCAGGAGCTGCCAGTCAAACCATTTAATTATTTCAAAGATCTTCCCTCTTAATTTTTGAAACAGATATCAGTTGAGTGCAGGACAAGCTTATTAAATTTATAGTTGACTGAAGCATAACATTTATCTCTGCCTAATAACAAGAATCAGAGAAAAACTTAATCATGTACATACTATCTACGAGTCCATCACATGAGTGGCAGTACTAAAAAGCAGCTATCAACTGATCTATATGTTGAACCATTCTATTCATTTCTTCTCCTTTTCTCACTAATTATTTATGCCGAGGCCTGTTTATAAAACCATAAGGACAAGCTACATTTATCAGTTGCAAAGTGATAGCTAAACCCAGGTATGTCAAGCAGAATTTCAACTTTACACCGTCAATCCTTATGCATCCACTCAAACAAACCAGTGAAAAGTAGCACGTAAAGTTTATGCTTCCACAAAATAATCTTAGCAACCAGTTTTCAATATTGATTGATGGACACATATCAAAATTTCAAGTGCAATTTGAGATACAATAAGACCAAAGGTTTGAACTTTTTATACAAAAACAACCACCAGGCAGCAATGTCCATACTTTATATACACAAAACCTAGATGGGTACTTTTATGATCTCAGTTTTGACTGAAATAGTAAGCAAAAAGACAAGAACTTAAGCTCCGCAAACAAATGTCATTTCAAGATGGTACCTTCATATTGAACAACTCTTGCTGGAGTGCCCATAAAGTCACTGTCCTCCCATCTCATGGTGATCTTAATTTGGTACCATCTGCAGCAAAATTGAAACAAAAAAATAAAGAAAAATTGGGGGTTGAAATTCAAATTTTGGAAATGGGAAATGAGGAGGAGGAGGAGGAGCAGGGAGGGGACCCTTGTTGGAAAAGATCGAGATTGTGGAAGCGGTGGATGTAAATAGCGATCTCCTGAACAGCGTCCAACATAGCCACCGGCGGCCTGAGTTGAGGCGGAGGCAGAGCCGGGTTGGCATCTGCCAATCGCTTTGATGAGGATTTATAGGTGAGACCAACCAGCCATCCTAGATGCCGAAACATGCGTCTTTTACGATCCACAAAATTTGCATTACTTCCCCGATCAAACTTTCCACTTCCAAACTCCCCTACTCTGGGGCTGCTCCTATAACACAAGGTCACACACACTTACCATTAATTCTTTTTTCTTTTTTCTTTTTTTGAATACTGTATATTGTTTTATATTTCTATTATATTCCATGGTGCTCTTGTGCTGTATGCACAACTTGGTAAGTAGGGGTGTAATTGATTTATTTCGCTTTAAAATTTTAACAAATATTTTTTTTTTAATATTTCATATTTTCTACTATCATTTTATCAATTTCCTTGTATTTTCGGAATCTGCCCATCGTTTGTTCTCGTGTAATTCAGGTTTTTATTGGTCTTTGGCGGGAGGGTGGTTGAGTTATCTCTCCATTTGTGTCGTAAGGTTTTGGTGCCTCCTTTGATGGGTCTTGGGGCTTGCTGTGGTCCTATAACACATTTGATGTGGCGGTCTCGTCGTACTATATGTTGTTGAGGCACTGTGTTATGAGATTTAAACGATGTCGGTGGTGTTTGCTTCTTGGTGGATCAGTGGATTAGTGGCGATGGGGTGTGCTTTTGAGCTAGGTGGACTTGGGGATTTCAATGGTCTGGTGTGGCTGTGGCATTCTCGGACCGAAGATTCTCAATCCCTTCCTGTTATGGGATTTTGTTTTTATAGGTTTGTGGGTTGGTTTTCTCCGAGGAATGGGTTTGCGGATTGACAATGGTGGGTGTGCGGTTTGGCTTGAAAGACCCGGATCTAAGGCTTTAGCGGTGTAGTTTAAGGGAAATCGGGTTAGAGTGTCAACTTTCTGAGGTTTTTGGGAACTAGAGTTTTCAGGCTCCTTCTCTCTATGAGGGTTCGTGCAAGAAGGGTTTCAGAGTATTCGACACTAGCGAGTGCAGAGTATTTGACACTTGAAAGCAAGTTCGTGAAAGCAAGGAAGTCCTTGGCGACTTACCATTAAAAATGTAATTTCTCGGAAACCTTTTGATGGTACTAGTTTGTATATGTTCGACCAGACACTTTGTACTAATATCTTTTACTTGTGACTGCTAAGATATCAGTGGAACTTGAGCCGGTCACGAGTCCCTAAACTGCCGCTTGGTGTCGTGATCACTAGCTACCATCTCTCCACGACTTCTCCACCTCTTTTCTACACTTGGCGTATTATTTTGAAGATGCTTTTTTACACACATCAAACAGTGGCGAATCATAAAGAAGTCCTTACATGCTAGCTTAGTCTTTGAGCCTCAACGGACTCATTAGCTCCCTTCCTCTCATTTACTTTTATCATGTTCAATTAATCAATTTTATATGTTAGTGTGTTGTGATGATGAGTTGTGAGTAGTGGACTTGGTTGGAGACTAAGCATATTAATAAAACTAAATTTTTAGTACTTCTTAGCGGTGGATTTTTGTGTACCGAAAAATCGAAAACCTTTTGAAACCATACCGAACTGTGGTGGAGGAACTATAACTAGATTGAACCGGCCAGTCGATACTGGAAACCCAACAAGCTCCTCTGGCGTCAATTTTTTGTTCTTTAATTGAACAAATCGATAATACCCAAACCGAACTAGATATGTATTATATAATTATAACTTACTTAATGTGTCCATTGGTACCATATTGGTTATTGTTTTAGATTTTAATTGATGTGAAAAGTTTCTAATGGCTATTAACTAGTTCTACCATACATAGATTAGCATGTGTGTGATTTTTCACACCCAAAAGCATCTCACTAATTCACAGACAAACGCTCAAACCAAATTCTCTTCTTAATTTCTTCAGTTGAAACTCATCCATCTAGCTCTATCTCTTTTCGACGCCATTGAAAATTTGAAAATTAAAAGACTCAAACCAACTCACATCTTAATTTCTTTCCATCATTCAAAATTGCTAAATACCTTGTGCGAAATCAATATCAAGTAGACCACACTAGGATAAGGATAATTGATAAACAATCGAGAGCACTATTGCTCTCATCCCAAAACCCTAAGTAAAACCAGCGGCGATTGTTGAACGATCGCTCTTCATTCGGTGGTGGCCTTGGGGATTGATACAACCAGTCGGAGAACTCTTATGCGGGGGCCGCTCAGGGGTTTTTTGCAAGCTGGTTTTTCGCTTTCTGTCTCTGGTGTCGCATCTCGGGTTCTGGTGGCTTTGAGTTGCAGGTTCAGTGGGCCTTGATTTTGGCTTCTTCGACTGACGATGGTTGCAGGGTTTTGAGTTCAAAATCGGCGGCAGCGTAGGTTTGCAGGGTTCATTGTGAGGCAGGTGGTGTGCTCTGCGGTGTGTTGGGTCATAACGGGTCTGTTCCGTGGAGGCAGGGATCACAACGAAGCGACGTCATGCGTAGCTATGCTAGAATTGCGCGAGGTTCAGGGTTGGAGATGGATGCTGGGCTGGAGCCAAGCCCAGCCTGCTGGGCCTTTTGAGTGGGTTTTCCTTTGGAGTTTCTTTGATCTGGATATGTTGGACTGGGGTTTTTTGGCCCTAAGCCCAATCCTATATTTTTATCCTTTGTCTAATTACAATAAATTTCTTTGTATTATGAACCTAGATTTCTATTGCCTCCGGCGTAGTATCAGTGGAGGGTCCCCACTACCTCTACGTATTTGATTGTCTAATGAGTAGGTCTATTTCTATGTACCACCGTGGGTACTATCACTATCTTCTTGTCTGTATATGCCCTTAAATGCCAGTGGAAGGGTATGTAACGACCTATTCTGGCTTGTGATGAATATATTATAATCAGTGATGAATTGATATATTCAAAAAAAAGTAGACCACACTAATGTAAATATGATAGGGGCATATTTTTATTATTTAACCCTATATTTCCTTTGTTAGTTTATTTTAATTTTAGATCATTTATTTGTTTTTGTGGTTATTAGGTTTTCCGAAGTAAATAGGAAAATGATGCTAAAAAATGAAAATTGCGTGGAATGCTGATGTAATAAGGATTCTTGATGGACAGAGGATTGCTTAATCCATGAGGCTGCTAAAAAGATGGAGATTTACTAAGCAAAATTAATGACTCGGCAAGCTTTCATTAGAAGAGTGATGTCAATTGTTGCCAAACCAATTAGAAAATTGCATTATGACTTTTCCTTGAAACAAGGAGTTAGAGATCGATAAGGAAACAAACTAGAAGAGTCTTGGAACAAAATAAAAGGCCCTTGGATGTCAGAATCAAACTTTAAAACACACAAGAGAAGCAAAAAACCATTGAAGCAACTCAAGGAGAAGAAGTAGAACCCGAAGCTCTGTTTGTGATCAATCTCAGCCCCTTGATGATCGATTGTCAACCCTATTTTCTTTCATCTTTTCCTCTCTTCAAAACTCATGTCTTCTTTTTATGTGTTCCAAACTTTATGAGTAACTAATTTTCTTTAGTTAGCTAGGGGCTACTAATTTAAGCCCTAGACATGATGTAAACTATGATGTTGGCATTTACATAACATGTTTTCATGATTTCAAAAATTTATTGGTTTATTCTTTTACCATTGATTAACTTTGTATGTATATTTATTGAAGGTGTGCAACATTAGAATGCATGCTAGGTTATATAGGTATGAGTGTGTGTATGATCATCCCAATTTGCTTGCATTTTAGAGTAGCAATTGAATGACTTGAGCCCCATTCTTATGAACCAATATCTAGGTAGATAAGAACAACATCATTATCGTCATTATCAACATTTCCTAGCTTTATTCGCAACATTTTTTTTATCTTAATGACTTCTATGTGAGAGCTGTGCGAGAACATCACTCTAGGTTTCATGTCAGAAGCTAAGTTAGGATGCACACATCATGCACTTAACGTACATATCAAGTATAAAAGGTAGGTTAAGTTCAACACATCATTGGCTTAACTTGAGTAAAGATATCTAAATGAGAAGAAACATATTAGTAAATACATCATAGGTGTAGTCATTGTCTAGTGGTGAGAAGTAGTTCTTAGAGCTAGTCTTTTTTCTTATTTGATTTTCAAAACCAAAAATCAAAACCCTAATTTTATTTTTGTTTTTTTGTTTTTCTACTATTATTTGTTTTGTCTAATTTAGTTAACATAGTATTTCAACTCCGACCAACCCATCTCAACCCTAAAGTAAATATCAATTATTTAATGCTAGCTAAGTTCTCTCCTCTCTAGGGCTTTGTGAAAGAAGTGAGAGGTCACCCATCGTTCAGCTTGGGCAAGAGAAACCCAAGTATGTGGTTGTTGCATACGCCATTAGCACTGGTTACCCTCAAACACGACTATGGGTTGGAGATTATTTCCTGATTTATTCAGATCTATGGAGGAGATGGTAACTAAGACTTTCTCAAGGAAGATGGCGCTGTGGGACAAAAGCGTAGTACGTGGTGGTGATCCCAAAAGAGAGATGGAAGAAACTGTACCGGTGGTTCTTAGTGGGGAAGTGGTGGCCTAATAAACTCTACTAGAAGGATTTGCTAATTAACACAATGAAGGGGTTGTGGCTCCTAAAAGATGGTCCACTTGACTAATCTCGAATTACGGTGGTTCCACTAGAGGGGATTAATCACATCTTGTTCGCCTTCAAGCATGTGCATGAATATTTTAAGTGGATGGTGAAGGGGAGCCCATGGTATTTTAAGTGGAGGATTTTAGTTTGATTCATCTTCTCTAAACTTGATGAGTCAGTAATAGAAATTAAGATTGAATATGACTATGTATTTGTAAGTTTGTG
Source organism: Rosa chinensis (assembly GCF_002994745.2). Taxonomy (NCBI): domain Eukaryota; kingdom Viridiplantae; phylum Streptophyta; class Magnoliopsida; order Rosales; family Rosaceae; genus Rosa; species Rosa chinensis. Next base: position 56,362,657 of record NC_037094.1, on the reverse strand, counting down.
TTTTTGAATTTTTAGTAGCCAATAGACCAGGCCATTCTGGCTGAGGAGCAACGCGTTGTCATCATATGATTCAACCGTGATTGGGATGACAACTTGCATGCATATGGATGAAGTGCAAGCATCAGTGGTTGCTCTTGAATGACAAATTGGTTTGATGGGTTGATGGTAGCGATGTGGGTTCTACGGACTCGAATAAGGTGGCAGGAGTAATTCTAATACTCGGTCATTCATTTTGTGAAGCACTTGGTAGGCACTCAGCAGTTATTGAAGCTCGGCCTGGCTAGACTTGTTTCTTTTTTCATTTTGTTAATCAATTTCTGGGTTTCTACTTTTATATGTACGCATTACTCAAATGGAGATATGTTCTTGCTTTATATGAGCTGTACGTATGACTCATCCACGGTCGCGTTCTTTTTTAGAAACAAGGACATTATGATTGACCTTGGCACCAGGAACATTAACAACATCAAGCTTAACTGGGCTCTCAAGGATAAGCAAGAGTTCATTGACATTATGGAGACAGTGTACCGTGGTGCAGGGAAGGGGCGTGCATGGTCTGGTGATTGCTCCCAAGGATTACTCTACCAAGCACCGATACTAAATGCTGTAATTCATTCTAGTATTTGTAACATGATCCTAATTTATCACTTCCTATATCTTAATCTCCTGGATTCATTGACCTAATAGCCAAAGCATCATAATGTATTGAACATCTTCTGATTTGTATGGAGTTGCAGTTTGGTAATCAGAAATTTCTTTTTATTCCTTCAATATACTAGTGAAATAGCATTAAAATTGTTTTTATATTTTAATTGGTAAGTGGAATGAATTATATATGTAGAGCAACTTCATTATTGAAGCACTAGGAAATATTTTAGGGGAGTGTGAATACTCCCCATTTTACAATCCACACTCCATGTTTTATTTTTTGATAACTTAAATACTAACTTAAAATTTTTTTTATTTTTTTTTATTAGAATTTTGACCAAACAATGACAGAAGAAGTGTGAATTTCACTCCCCATATTTTACCTTTAGAGGTCTTGACCTAATGCCCAAATTTAGGCCAATATACTCCCACTTAACCTAGCAAGAGATTTTAATTCCCACTCACCCTATTTAAGAACTAAATGTCAATTTTAGGCTCTGATAAATTAGAAATTACGCCCACTGCAACTAATCTCTCTCACAATTTTGGTCACCAACAACCCCTCACTCTCAGATATCTCAATGGCACCGCCGGCTTCATATCTGAATGAAAGGCACCCCACTCTCTCTCTTTCTCCTAATTTTCGCTTGGACCTTGTCTTCTTCTTCTTCTTCTCAATTTTTCACTCCAGAATTCTCCTATCTCATTATTGCTCGATCACTGCATATTCTCCCATCACTAGCTTCAAATCCAAAGCCATATTCACCTTTTTTTCTCTAGCTCTAATGGCAATCAAGGAGGACTTAGAGAGCTACGGAAGCAGAGCCATCGCGCTTTCGTTGCAGGCACAGCCTCGCCACCAATGACATAAGCTCAAGATCTATAGCGAGGTGCTACGAAGAATTCAGGAGTTCAATTATGAAGGATTGCCCATGTCTGCATGGTGTTGTTTATGCTTTTGATTCTGGGCATAATTGTGGGAGTTGCTTTGGTGCAGCTTCGGCTGGGGGAACCTGTGGTTGTTAGCAGTGGCGGATCTAGGATTCAAATTTAGGGTGGGCTACATATTCAAGTGTCTTCTTTTGGGCGAAGCCCAAATTTTTTTTCTTTACAACTATGCACAAATGTAAGAAATATCATTCTGTATTATTATCGGGAGGCAAGAGTATTTGGAAGAGAAGAAGCAGTGGTTTACTAGCTATGATAACGAGAGTGAGAAACCAGAGTGAAGAAGAAAACGAGGACTTAATCGCTGATTAGTGATGAAAATGACGGAGAGGAGACTGAAAACCTATTCCTAATTATTTTCGGGTGGGCTTTAACATCAAGGCGACAACATTTTGTTGACACTATATATAGAATTTTTTTTTTCTTCAAAATGTACGGGCGGGCTTGAGCCCACCCCATGATATATGTAGATCCGCCAGTGGTTGTTAGGGAGAGGTTGCACCTTGATTGCACCCAAGTTCATCCACAGTGTTTGTGTTCGGAGGATCAGGATTGCTCTAGGGATTAGCTGTTGGGAGTGGTGTTGACCACTTCAATATTATTAGTAGAAATAATAAGCGCATGCCTATGGGTTTTCTATTGGACACACTTTTTACTATGTCTCTGGAGCTTTGATCTCCAGGTACAGGTACATATATTCGACCGGGGTACGAATCTCAGGTTACCATTCTGACATTTCTGAAACTTGATGTACTGAAGTTTATAAAGTGAGATAATTTAGGTACAATTTGGACCAATTTTCCTAAATTTTTATTGGGGGCCTCGATAAACTTTTTAGGAAAAATCGTCCGTACAGTACCTTATATTTTCATCATTCTAAACTTTCGTACCTCAAGTTTCTAAAATTAAAGTGAGATAATTTAGGTACAATTTGGACCAATTTTCCTAAATTTTTATTGGAGGTTTCGATAAACTTTTTAGGAAAAATCGTCCGTACAGTATTTGACATTTTCATCATTCTAAACTTTCGTATCTCAAGTTTCCAAAATATCAGAAAGATACCTGAGGTACTGAACCCGACCAAATAATCATACTTGGACCCGTTAGTTCCATTACGGAGGTTGCAAGCTGACATATTTTACGGAGGTTCCCCCCCCCCCCCCCCCCACTGTTCTTCGTCTACTCTCCCTCTATTCTAATCCTTTTGTGCTTTGGATTGATTGTCAGCGTGCAACATGTTTCACACTCCTTTCAAGAAAATGTATCAGCAATTAAGCTAAAAGTCTAAGAGCTTGGACTAAACTCATTTTTCTAATACAGTAAATGGAAGAAATTTTAAGCCTTTGGTGGTGTGATTGATGACTTTGAGGAAAATTTTAACCCATCAGGGTGGTTCTGCATGCATGAGTATTTATACCTGACTTGAGCCTGGATGATGCACTATTTGTTGATTTAGAAAGTAAATAGGTATCACACACAATGAAGATAAGTGAAAATGATTGTTTAAATGTGCAAGTTTCAATTGGTGAATCGGGAACAATTGTTAAAAAGCTGAAGTTTGAAGATGTTTCATGTTCATTTTTGGAAACAATGGTCAATGCCAGTAAGGATGGGAATGTTGATATCAGTACTTATGCAGGTTGAAGATGGTGGGTGTAACTTGTGTCGATTTGGTGAGTTTGAAAGGACACAACAGGTGTTCGATGAAATGCCTGACAGAGATGTGGTTAGTTGGAACTCGATGATTTCGGGTTATGTTTCGTGTGGATTGGTTTAGTAATGCAATGTGGATGTTTTCAAAAATCCAAAGTTCAGGTATGAGACCAAGTGAGTTTTAATTATGATATCACTTGTGTCGTCCGCTGGTCACGGGAAGCAAATTCATGGTGTCATGATTAGGATGGGTCTGGATTTGTTGAATGTGGTACTTGGGAATTTGTTGATTGACATGGGAAAGATTGGTTTCATTGATTATGCTTTTGGAGTGTTTTTTAATACGAAGGAGGTGGATGTCATTACTTGGAATGTTAGTAACCATATACATGCTCACAATATATGCACACAATCATAAAAGAGATCAAGGCTTACCTTCAGCAATCACTGGCATGGATTCCATCTTATGCAGCTGCAAACACGATCACTGAATATGGCCTTCTGTTACTTACCAACTTGCTTCTCAATGGACAGAACAATATGCAAAACGTCGGTAGTAATCAGGGACCAATTCATCTGTATATATATAGGTGACTTAAACCTCAAGAAGCTTCCCATTAAAGCTATCCATATCGGTTTAGGTTTCCTAGTTAGATTCTTAATGTAACACTTCATTGTAGTCTTTCTTGCAGACTAAGAATAGGATTACTTACCTTAATGAATAGATACACTGCTTCATTAAGTTACAAGTATTGATTTACAGTTTGTATCCATGTTAAACTAGGATTGATATTAAGCTAATCATCAATTACTTTATGATGATATGTGTTATGTCCATATTTGATCTTACAATCTCCCCCTTGGACTCACACATATCATGCTCGATGATTTGCACCAGAGAACATCAAAACCTACTTAACTTACTGAAGTGCGCGCCAGATAACAAACTCAAATCGAAAATCCATTCCAACATGGTCAGATCACAGTTACTTATGCAGAGCAAGAAACAGTATACATTTTAACAAAAATGCAGAGTTTCAAAACCACAAACATAAGCTCCTGCAATCCACATATGTCAAACCAGAAGTGATACAATATATGTTATTGTGTATCAACAAGTAAACATATATTAGGTCCTACTTTATGTTTCTAAAACCAGAAACTCAAGCAAATTTACTGAACACTGATGGCTTAAAATTATTGCTTGAACCTCAACATCATGCTATACATGATTTAAGCCATCTGATAGCAAGTATGATATTCAAAACAAGATGATAATTTCCAAAACAAAACAATAAAGCTGCAGCTAAATCATAACTGGAAATACCTCAAAATTTTATTGATAATAAAAACTGTCATTACAAATAAGTTGTGATAAACAAAAATAAAAGATCACAACTAAAACACAAGAACTCAAAAAAAACTTTAGAATTTTAAATGCTCCAACTGGACTAACTCTCTACTGAACCTAAGCATCTAAATTAGCTAAAATTCCAATGCTTGCTGTATGCTTCTGGAATGCAGCCACTGACAATGCCTTGGTGAAAGGATCTGCTAGCTGTGAATTTGTGTCAATACTCAAAACAGCTATTTCACCATGCTTTACTCTTTCTCTAACACTGTAATACTTTAGATCAATATGCTTGGAATTATTTGACCTTTTACTGTTCTTGCTAAAGAAAACTGCAGCCTCATTGTCACAATAAATCACAAGTGTGCCAGCCACAATGTGACTCAATACTTTGGTCTGCATGAGAAAATTCCTATTCCAAAATCCTTCACACACAGTTTCATATACTGCAATAAATTCGGCTTGCATAGTAGAAGTTGAAACAAGTGTTTGTTTCATGGTTTTCCAAGCAATAGCACCTCCTGCAAGCATGAACACATATCCACAAGTGGACTTCTTGGAGTCTGGATAATTCCCTGCAAAATCCGAGTCTGAGAATCCAATGAGTTTCAGATCCTCCACTTGCCTATAAACTAGCATGTGGCTTTTAGTTCTCTGCAGGTATCTCAACACTTTCTTCCCAGCTACCCAATGTTCATGACCTGGATTAGATTGGAATCTTGACAAAATCCCTACTGCAAAAGACAAGTCTGGCCTAGTGCAGACTTGTGCATACATGAGACTTCCTACAAGTCTGGCATAAGGCTTTGATTCCATATTTTCCTTTTCAACATCACTATTGGGACTTTGCTTCTTGGTTAACTTATCTCCTTTGGACATGGGAACTTCTCCAGCTGCACACTTCTCCATGCCAAATCTCTTTAAAATTTTGGTAACATAATTCTGTTGAGACAAACCAAGTAGTCTCTGTGCTCTATCTCTTTTAATTTCAATGCCTAGTACATAGGATGCTTCTCCTAAGTCTTTCATGTCAAAATTCCTTGACAGAAAACTCTTGGTATCTTTAAGCAATTTAATGTTACTGCTAGCCAAAAGTATATCATCCACATAGAGTACGAGAAAAATAAAATTGTTCCCAACTGTCTTCAAATAAACACACTCATCAACAAGATTTTCTGTAAATCCAAAAGTAGAAATCACATAATCAAATTTCTTGTACCACTGTCTAGAAGCTTGTTTTAGGCCATAAATTGATTTTCTTAATTTGCACACTAAGTTTTCACTTCCAGCTCGCACAAAACCTTCTGGTTGCCTCATATAAATCACTTCATCTAGTTCACCATTCAAGAAGGCTGTTTTAACATCCATCTGGTGCAGCTCCATATCAAAATGAGCCACTAAAGCCATGATTATCCTAAACGAGTCTTTTGTAGAAACTGGAGAAAAAGTCTCAGTAAAATCAATGCCCTCCTTCTGTGTAAAACCCTTGGCAACTAACCTTGCTTTATGTCTCTCTACATTGCCATTTGCATCTCTTTTGGTTTTGAAAACCCATTTACAACCTATAGGCTTCTGGTTGGGGTCAGGTTCAACTAATTCCCAAACTGCATTTTGACTCATGGAATTAATTTCTGCTTCCATTGCTAGCTGCCATTGATGAGATTCACTACTTTCAATGGCCTGATTAAATGTAGTTGGATCATTGTCCTCTGCACAGTCCATTTCAATTTCTGCTTCTTGCAGATAAACAATGTAGTCACTCTCTTCCCCCCATAAGTTGGTTTTCTTGCTCTCTGTGATCTTCTAGGCAGAGCCACTGGAAGATTTTGAGGTTCAGTTACATGGCCAGTTACTTGACCAGGTACAGTTACATGGTCAGTTACATGGTCAGTGACATGGGCAGTGACTTGACCAGGCACAGTTACTTGGTCAGTGACATGGTCAATGACTTGGTCAGTGACATGGTCAGTGACTTGGTCAGTGACATGGTCAGTTACTTGGCCACATACTCGACCAGGTACAGTTACTTGGTCAGTGACATGGTCAGTTACGTGACCAGTGACATGATCAGTTACATCTTGTTCTAAAGGCAATGCTACACTTATATTCTCATCTGACACAATTTCCTCAAAATCTGAGGTTAAATCCTCAAGGTTTGTATTGTGAACTTTTTCACTTAGAAACTTTACTTGATGTGTTTCAAAAATTCTAGGTGAATGATGAGCAGAATATAATTTATAGCCTTTAGATTTATCTGGATAACCTATAAAATAGCAACTAACAGTTTTGGGGTCAAGTTTATTCAAGCTTGGATTATAAATCCTAGCTTCTGCATGACATCCCCAAACATGACAGTGATGAAGACTAGGTTTCCTGCCACACCAAAGCTCAAAAGCAGTATTTTCTATGGCTTTGCTAGGTGTCCTATTACAAATATAATTTGCAGTTTTTAAAGCCTCACCCCACAGAAATTTAGGCAAACCAGTTGTACACATCATACATCTAACCATGTTCAAAAGAGTCCTATTCTTTCTCTCTGCAACACCATTCTGTTGTGGATTATAGGGTGTTGTGTATTGAGCTTTAATTCCATTGTCTTGCAAAAACAAGGCAAATGGACCCTTTTGTTGGCCGGATTCAGTGTACTTTCCATAGAACTCTCCCCCTCTATCTGACCTCACTGTTTTGATTTTCTTTTCTAGTTGATTTTCTACCTCAGACTTAAAGATTTGAAAGGCTTTCAATGCTTGTGCCTTTTCTGAAAGTAGATAAATATAACTGTATCTAGAAAAGTCATCAATGAATGTGATAAAATACACATTCCCACAGATAGTTTGATGCCTAAATGGTCCACATATATCAGTGTGTATGAGTTCTAATAAATTTTGGCTTCTATATGCAGTCTTCTTTCTAGTATTAGTTATTTTTCCCTTAAAGCATTCAACACAGTCTGTTAGATCAGAAAAATCAAGTTCATTTAGGATGTTGTTTTTCACCAAAATTTTCAGTCTCTCTTTTGAAACATGGCCGAGTCTTCTATGCCATAAAAATGCAGACTTTTCATTTAGTTTGGTTCTTTTAACACCTGTTAAAGTGTTAGTACTGTTTGTGTTATTTTCAACAAGTAAAATTTCTTGTTGAGCCATTGAACAATTTAACTGTAAATAATCATTCATAATAACACCATAACCAATTTGAACAGAATTTTTAGAAATAAGAATTCCATTACTATCCATAACAAGTCTACAACCAGATTTTACTAAAAGAGAAACCGAAACCAAATTCCTTCTCATGGAAGGTACATAAAAAACATTGTCCAAAACTAACAATTTTCCTAATCCTAAATCGAGCTTTAAGGTTCCAATAGCCTTGACTGCCACTCTCATGCCATTGCCTACACACAGGTTCACTTCATCACTTTTTGGGATTCTCCTCCTTATGAATCCCTGCAAAGAATTAGTAATATGAATAGGTGAGCCTGAATCTATCCACCAAGACTGTGGTTCAACATTTATAAGATTAATTTCTAAAGAAAAAACTGTATTAGAAAAAATCTTACCCTTTTTGGCTAACCAATTTTTATAGCCAGTGCAGTCCCTTTTCATGTGTCCTACTCTTTTGCAAAAGTAGCACTTGAACCTAAATGGCCTATTTTCCTTGGCCACTGCAGCTGTTGAACTCTTAGTTATGGCTTTGATAGGCTTGAGCTTATTTTGGGGCTTTTTCCTTTTAGGCTTCTCAATGAGGTTAATGGTTGTAGCAGGTTCCTTTTCTTCCTTGATCCTAGATTCTTCATCCACACAGATGGATATAAGTTCATCTAGAGTCCAGTTTCCCTTTTGAGAGTTGTAACTGGTCCTAAGATGACTAAAACTGTTAGGCAAGGAATGTAGTGCATAATGCACTACCTGCTCATCCCTAACCCCCATCAAGAGCTCCCTGAGTCTGCCATTTATATTGATCATCTTCATAATATGCTCTCTAACTCCCCCTGAACCCATGTACTTCAAATCATGAAACTCCTTGGTTAGCCTAGCAGCTTCTGCCTTTTCACTTTCTTTAAACTTAGCACCTATGAGTTCCAAAAAATCTGATGCTAGCTCAGGTTCTTCTATACTTCCTCTGACAGTCTTGGACATAGAGGTACGAATGAGGTTCTTAGCCATTCTATTGGATCTATGCCACTTCTTGTAAAGATCAGTTTCCTTCTTAGTGCTCTTTTCAGTTAACTCTTCAGGTTTGTCCTCAGTGAAGCAATAGTCTATGTTCTCATGCATTCCCATATAGTTCTCTACAGAATCTAGCCAAGCTCTATAGTTGGTTCCAGTTAGCATCAAGACACTGTTCAAGTTCATGTAAGAGTTACCTAAGGAGCAAAACAAAAATTCGTGTGAGTTCTCAATTTGTAAAGAAAATAACTTTAAGTTTTCTGTGTTTTATTTAGCTTTAAGCAACCAAAACAAGAACATACAGAAAACCTAAACAATCCATACTTGCATTCATATCAGTCCATAACCAAAAATAATGTTAAGCAATACTTTTGAGCAGAAGCATAACATCCTGGAGTTCTTTATCAATATACCATGTTCAATGAAAACAAGTTATCCAAAGAAATTTATCCACATCTTTAGACAGAAGAAAAATTTCTAAGTATCCGTATTTATTTTCATCAAGCACACATATTGCTGTTTTGTATTCTAAAACCATACTTGACCACTTCTTTGGAAGATAAAACTGAAGCATAGTTTTAAAACACAAAACACAATTTCAGTTTTGTTACTCGATCAGTTACGTGGTCAGTGACCTGACCAGTTACGTGGTCAGTGACCTGACCAGTTACGTGGTCAGTGACATGACCAGTTACATGGTCAGTGACCTGATCATTGTTTTCTGCCAACATCAATGAAGAATGCTTTGTGCATCATAATCACTTATGCCAACAGAAAACCAAAAACTCATGAGCTTTTAACTTTACATTCTACCCAGATTCATCCTTGTAAGAAAATTAAGCTCTCGTATCTGTCAATTTTAATTGTGTAAACAAATTCTGGGAGATTTTTGTTCTTCATGCAATTTTACACAATCACAGATACAATACCATATCATCAATCAATTCATCATGCATATTCAAGCACAATCAAAATTGTTTCGATTCCAAGAAACCACAGAACAATCAAGAAATTGTAAATTTCATCCGGTCACCATCTACTCTAACCTAACGCACGCCGGGAATGCAACTAATGTTCTTGAGCACAATCAAAAATCAATTATCATGCTATGAATCGAAATCAATTTCCATAGAAAAACCTGTTTTTGCTTTTTCCCCAATTTGCTGCTAAAAATCACAGCGGAAGCGTGAATTTGATAATTAACCAGATGCAGCAATCGACTTAAGTAACTTACTTTGATCAGTTACATGACCAGTTACATGGTCAGTGACTTGGTCAGTTACTTGACCCGTAAAGCAAAAACCCTTTTTTTTTGTATTTGTTTTGCAAAACCCTAAAACGATTTTGATATATGTGAGCCTATGCTCTGATACCAATTGTTAGTAACCATATACATGCTCACAATATATGCACACAATCATAAAAGGGATCAAGGCTTACCTTCAGCAATCACTGGCATGGATTCCATCTTATGCAGCTGCAAACATGATCACTGAATATGGCCTTCTGTTACTTACCAACTTGCTTCTCAATGGACAGAACAATATGCAAAACGTCGGTAGTAATCAGGGACCAATTCATCTGTATATATATAGGTGACTTAAACCTCAAGAAGCTTCCCATTAAAGCTATCCATATCGGTTTAGGTTTCCTAGTTAGATTCTTAATGTAACACTTCATTGTAGTCTTTCTTGCAGACTAAGAATAGGATTACTTACCTTAATGAATAGATACACTGCTTCATTAAGTTACAAGTATTGATTTACAGTTTGTATCCATGTTAAACTAGGATTGATATTAAGCTAATCATCAATTACTTTATGATGATATGTGTTATGTCCATATTTGATCTTACATGGAACACTTTGATTTGGGGTTGTCATAGATCAGGGTATGAAGAATTGGCCATGGATAAATTTGTTCTTATGAGAAGCATTGAGCATTCCCCCTGACGAGTTTTCGATATCAACTATGATCAATGTTTACTGAGGCCAACTAAGTTTACTCTGTTTCTTCTGTTTTCTCTGTTTTCTTAGCTGTAATCGAATTAAGAAACCCAATTTGAAACTTTTGGTTTTTTTTTTAATTAACGACCGAGTAAGCAGCAAAAATATGTAATATCACGAACTAAGGCCAAACTGAGTCCACAGAAACCCTCGAGCAATTGGAGAGATGTTCTTTTTCTTCCAGCAACATAATTTGTTCAACTTATTGTTTTCTGGCAGCTGAAAGAAGTATTAGGTGCAGCAGCAGTAGAAGAAGTTGAATTGAATGATCGATATAGATCTTCTTCTATGTTGTTGATGTTATGGACTTAAGGGGACAAATAAGTACGGACAAGTAGACAACAGAAGCACAAGAGAAGCCATATAAAAGCGAAACTGATCGAAGATTGAAGAAGAAACTGATGGATCCGTAATATGAAATTCTTGGTTGCAAACCTAGATTTACAAAACCCAGCTAGATGCCACAAGATCCTAATTCCTGTACCCAAGTTCCGAAACATAATCGGAGCTTTCCAGTTTCCTTGCAGCTAGATGGCCACTGGATGCTACCTTAGTCGGAGCCATGAACGAAGATCAAAGTATTGCATTCCAGGTGAGAAGATCAAAGGCCATCACGAAATTGACATTTGAAGAGGAAATGAGTGGAGGGAAAGAGTTTGAGATTAGAGAGAAGGAAAGTTTGAAAGTACCTTTCAAGTTATATCAGTTGGGTAATGCCGTTATGGAGTTACCAACTCCAGGTACTATTTTTGGGTTGGGGTCAGAACAGTTAAAACTAAGAGAACAAGAAGCTTTTGAGTGATGAATTCTCACACACATTCATTCAATATACAGAGGCATATTTATACAACCTTATACAATCCTAATTTTAGATTAGGGTAAAATCCTCATATATAGTACCCGAACTATCACGAAATGCATTTTTTTGGTATCTACAAATTTTCAGGAAGTCCAGTGGTACCTTTACTATCCATCCGTTAGCCCTTATAGTACCTCCGTCCATTATTCAGTTAAAAATACCTATGTGGCGGTCATGTGACACTCATGTGAGTAAAATAATAAGGGTAAAATAGTCTTTTCATTCATAATTAGAATTATAGAATTTAATATATTGAATATCTATAATTAAAAAAATATTTAGACACATAAAAAAAATAATACCCAATTTATTCTTCACTGTTATCGGGACACTTAAATACTTTTATTTTTGGTTTTTTTTTATTTTATGAAAATTTAATATATACTAATTTGGAGATTGTTTTAGAGAAACTGAATTTGGGAGATAATCGCTGTGTATTCTCATTGATAATAGGGGCCTCTTTATATAGAGGATTACAATACATAGAATCTCAATCATACAAGGAAAGTAATTCTACATTGATTAGGATTCTAGATCCTTCTAATAAAATCCTATTGCCACTAGGTCAAGTAACCTAGAGTTTGGGCTAAACACAAATTAGGTTTTCCTTGAACACTCCCCCTTGTGTTGCCCAAACGTGGTGCTTCTCTCGTTGCCTCGTTAAAAACCTTGCCGAGTAACAAAAACCCAGTGGGACAAAAATAATCTCGGTCGAAGGGGAAAAAGAGCACAACACACCCTTCATGATTTGAGACGAACATGTAGACATCTCCCCCTGATGTCTACGCCTCCCCCTGACGACTACGATCATGGGAGTTCAGATAATTTCCGCAAGCCAATTCTTGCCACATGTTTCTCGAACGTGGATTTAGGCAATGACTTAGTAAACAAGTCTGCCGCATTGTCCTCAGATCTAACCTGGTTTACTTTGATCTTGAGGTACTTCTGTTGTTGCTGATTGTAGAAGAATTTGGGCGATATATGCTTGGTGTTGTCGCCTTTGATGTAGCCTTGCTTCATTTGTTCAATGCAAGCAGCATTATCCTCATAAATGCTCGTTGGCTCATCTGTGGTAGACTTCAAACCACAATTGCTTCGAACATGCGTAACTATGGATCGAAGCCATATACATTCACGAACTGCTTCGTGAAGAGCAATAATCTCTGCATGATTCGAAGAGGTAGCGACTAAGGTCTGCTTTGTAGACCTCCAAGATATCGCGGTCTTTCCCATGGTGAAAACATAACCAGTTTGGGAGCGACCTTTGTGTGGGTCGGAGAGGTACCCAGCATCAGCAAAACCTTCCAAAACACTTATATCGTTTTGGGACGGGGAGAGGGAATACAGTCCACCATGTGTGGCATCCCTGGCACTTGATGGGTCCGAATCCATCTTCTCTCTGTAGGGATAGAACAAGCCCAGATCGATCGTACCACTTAGGTATCGAAAGATATCTTTAACACCAGTCAGTCCAATGACGTCGTGTAGGCGCAGAGCTATATCTAGCTAGCAAGTTCACAGCGAATGAGATATCCGGTCTTGTGCATTGTGCTAAGTACAATAATGCGCCTATTGCACTTAGGTAGGGCACTTCCGCCTCTAGCACATCTTCATCGTCATCTTTTGGACGAAATTGATCCTTCTTTGGATCAAGACTACGGACGACCATTGGGGTGCTTGAAGGCTTAATCTTATCAGTGTTAAAACGCATAAGCATCTTTTGGGTATAAGCTGATTGATGAATCAGGATACCAGCTCTACGGTGCTCGAGTTCTAAACCGAGGCAAAACCGTGTTTTCCCAAGATCTTTCATCTCAAACTCGGATTTCAAGTGTTCAGCGGTTTCCCTTAACTCTTTAAGGGTGCCAATTATGTTCATGTCATCAACATAAACTGCTACTATTGCAAATCCGGAACTTGTCCTTTTTATGAACACACATGGGCATAGTTCATTGTTGACATATCCCTTTCCAATCAAGTAGTCACTTAGACGGTTATACCACATCCGTCCAGATTGTTTCAATCCATATAGTGAGCGTTTCAATCTAATCGCAAACGCGCTCCGTGGTTTAGAGCCACTTGATTTGGGTAACTGAATTCCGTCTGGAATCTTCATGTATATCTCTGTATCTAGATCCCCATATAGATACGCAATAACCACATCCATAAGCTGCATGTTCAGTTTTTCGGAAACTACCAAACTGACAAGGTAGCGGAACGTTATGACGTCCATTACGGGAGAATAGGTCTCCTCATAGTCGATTCCAGGGCGTTGTGAGAAACCTTGCGCCACAAGGCGAGCTTTGTACCTTACAATCTCGTTTTTCTCATTACGCTTTCTAATGAATACCCATTTGTGACCAACTGGTTTGGTGTTGGGCAGTATTGGCACAACTGGTCCGAATACCTTTCTTTTCGCTAGAGAATCAAGTTCTGCCTGGATCGCATCTTTCCACTTTGGCCAATCGGCTCTACGTTGGCATTCATCAACGGAGCGTGGTTCGATGTCATCGGTCTCAATAATCTCACACGCCACTGAATACGCGAATACATCATCAATGATGATGGAGTTTCTTTCCCACGTCCCATGTACACTGGTGTAATTAACAGAGATCTCTACGTTCTCAAGGATAGGTTCTGACATTGAGGCATCCCCCAATGATGTCTCATGGACATAACCATAATCCGGAACATTCTCATAGGACGGATTTTGAGTATCGATGATCAAAGGATTTGTTTGTGCCTCATTCGCTCTCTTTCTAGGGCGAGTATCCTTCGAACCAATTGGTCTACCGCTCTTCCTTGCGGGACCTGCGGCCATAGATGCCACATCATTGCCATGTTGGGCAATGGCGCCATCCCTTGATGTCACAAGAGTGACGTGATGTCCAGTATTTGGGACATCAATCCTTGCAGGCACGTTTGCAGCAGGTATGTGTGATCTCGTCACTTTGGCAACATCAGAAAACGCATCAGGCAGAGTGTCTGCTACGTTCTGGAGCTCAATTATTCTTCGCACTTCAAGTTCGGACTGTGCGGTACGGGGATCGAGATGAGACATAGTGGGGACAGACCACGACAATTCCTGTCGTTCCTGTTGAACATCTGTGTTCTTATCTCCCCCTAACGATGGGAAGACTGCCTCATCAAAGTGACAATCCGCAAATCTAGCGGTAAAGAGATCGCCTGTCAAGGGTTCAAGGTAGCGGACGATCGTTGGAGATTCATATCCAACATAAATGCCCATTCGTCGTTGTGGACCCATCTTAGTACGCTGTGGCGGCGTAATAGGCACATAAATGGCACACCCAAATATGCGTAAGTGCGAGATATCAGGCTCGTACCCAGTCACTAGCTGTAACGCAGAGTAAGATTGGGTGGCAGTGGGTCGTAGACGAATTAGCGTCGCTGCATGCAATATTGCATATCCCCAGGCAGAAACAGGGAGATTGGTGCGCATAACCAATGTCCGTGCTATCATCTGTAGTCGTTTGATAGCGGCTTCTGCGAGACCATTTTGGGTATGAACATGGGGAACTGGATGCTCTACATCAATCCCCAGTGACATGCAATAGTCATCGAATGTTTTCGATGTAAACTCCCCAGCATTATCAAGTCGAATGGACTTAATAGGATGGTCAGGGTAGTGAGCCCGTAGACGAATAATCTGGGCGAGGAGTTTAGCATAAGCAGCATTTCGAGTGGACAATAGCGCGACATGTGACCAGCGTGTCGACGCATCAACCAATACCATAAAGTATTTAAAAGGTTCGCATGATGGTTGAATTGGTCCACAGATATCCCCTTGGATTCTTTGTAAGAACGGAATGAGTATTTTGGGATCCTTTGCGTAGGATGGTCTCGGTCCTAATTTCCCGAAGGAACATGCTTTGCAGAAAGAGCGAGGGGCCTTAGAAGCAACCAATGAGGATTTTGGTTGGGCCTGAGCGTCCGTAGCGCTATTAGAAGCAAAGTGTGTGACTACATCTCCCATTATGGCGTTAGAGCCATGGAAATTGGTGTGTGTGGCATCATGGCCACTAGGAGGAACAACCATGGCGTCATGCTCATGGTTGGCGCCATTAATGGCGTCATCACATGGGAGGTGGGCAGCCTTATGGCGCCCCAAGACGGCTGCAGCTCCAGATGCTGCAATTGTTGCGGTCTTGCTAAGTCCTGGAATCAATTTTTGATTCTTACTTCTTCGCACTCTGAAGAATGGATGTCCGTGTGAAGTCTTTAGTATACGGAACATCATATCACGACCAGGATGTCCTAGTCGGTCATACCAAAGCCAATATGTGTCTGAATCCAAGAGATCTTCTCTTATGATATTATTGGATTCAATAGGTCGAATTGTAGTGACATAAAGTCCACTAGATTGACACATAAGCTTCTCTAAGATACGCTTTCTTCCGCAATCATTAGAGGTAATGCAAAGGAATTCTATTATGTTCTCACTATGCGTTTCCGCATGAAATCCGTTGGCTCTAATATCTTTAAAACTCAATAAGGTTCGATTCGCCTTAGGAGCGTAGAGAGCTTCAGTGACTTTAATCAAGGTGCCATTAGGCAAAAGGAATTGGGCCATTCCATGTCCTTGAACTAAACTTGATGGCCCAGCCATCGTAGTCACAGATGAATATGTAGGCAACATCTCTAAGAATAATTGCCTATGTCGTAGAATGGTGTGCGTAGTCGCACTATCCGCAAGACATTGAAGTTCATCCATTCCTAAAAGAAAGAGCTCGTAATTAAAAAGGAGTCATAAAGAAAAGAACTCAACTTTTATTAATAAGCCAAATGGAATTACATCATCGTTTCTCTTAACCAAAGAAAATCTAATCCAATAAACTAGTTAATGCAAAACAATGGTAGTCGTCTAACTTCTTTCGGTAATTCCAATGTAAATGTGACCAGGTAAGTAGAGAGATGTCGGTGGAGCAAAGCTCGCTTAAGTACCACTTATCTCAAAACCTTTCTAGACATCACTTTTACATTGAGTACGCCTACTTTGAAGAAAGACTAATATCATTGGCATCTACTACAAAAGTAATATGGCAATTGCCTACATCTCTTAGAAAATAAAAAGACTTAATCAAAATCGCCAGTTTCTGGGTCTTGATCCTTGTACTCTTCCACCCTTAGATCGAGATTCCCATCTTGATCTTCTTGTTCGATGTAATTTGCCTCCCTTGCTTCACGATACATCTTGTATGCGTTTGCAACATTCTGGGATGCAGTACACTTCTTTGCCCAATGTCCACTTGATCCACATCTGAGACAAGCATCATTATGGTCAGGTTCCCTTGATCGAGGTGCTCTGGGGGCGTTTTGTAGACGGTTATTGCCTTTGGTGGCGTTACCACCATAACCGGAGGCTTGGCCTCTCTCTCTCTTCACACGTTTACCTCCACGGTTCCGTGCACGCCTATCTTGGCGATTTCCTTCCTCTTTAGGGCGAGAATATGGACCAGAACGTCCAGAATTATCCCTACTCTTAGGGTTTCGCTCCTTGCGTCCTCCCTTGGGGGCGCGACTATAATTAGACTCCGGAATTGACTTGGTTCCCACGAGTCTAGAGTTATAGTTCTTCACAAGTATGTTGTCGTGCTTTTCAGCTACGTTCATGGCACCAATTAGCTCATGAAATCTTGTGATGCGTCTAGCATTGACATCAATCCGATAGTTTTTGGCTATCATCAATGCAGAGACGGGGAAGGTGGAGAGAGTCTTCTCGATCAACATCGTATCAGTGATGTTCTGTCCACAGAATTCCATCATAGACTTGATACGAAGTGCTTCTGAATTGAAGTCAAGTACATACTTGAAATCACAGAAGCGGAGGCTATGCCATCACACTTCTAAGTCTGGAAGCAGGGAATCACGGACGTTGCCAAAACGCTGCTCGAGTTCCACCCATAGTTTTCTTGGGCCTTCCTCATTGAGGTACTCATTTTGGAGCGCGTCATTCATGTGCCTTGTCATGAGAATAATGGCTTTAGCTTCATTCGCCTCTCTCGTAGCTCTATTTGCTTCAAAAGCAGTAGCTTGTTGAGGAGTACGTACGTCCTGATTTGGCTCTTGGATTGTTCTCAGGATCCCATCAGCCTTAAGATGCTGGCGCACATCACGGACCCACTTGTGGTATCCTGCGCCTGTTGTCTCTAGTGGAGCGAAGCTTAACTTGTTCAGGTTACTCATCCTGAAAAACAACAAGAAAATAGGGTTAGTTTCGGAGCGAAGAAGGCTACCACGAAAAATTATATAATTTCTGAGCGTAGTCGCTTCCAAGAAATTAGGGATTTTCTGAGCGTAGTCGCTTATAAGAAAATCCGATTCCAAGAGGGGTTTTGGATTAGATCGAAACGACGATGTATGTGGTCAATCGTTTTCTTCTCAACAAACTCTAAGTTTGGAGGACTCTACAAGCTCTAAGCTTGGAGTGAGCACGAACCCCCACAGTTCGGCTATTGGTCTCCCCTATGAAGAAGAAAGGGATTTTGGAAGTCCCCGAGAAAAGAAGAAGAAATTGAAAAACTTCAAAAACGGGAACTTTTAGAAAAGTTTACCTTGAAAAATAGCCGGAAATCTTGAGCGGAAAAAGCTACTGTAGATGGCCGGAAAAAGGTCACCGGAGGTGGCCGGCGGTGGTGGCCGGAGCTAGGCAGGTTGGTGCAGGGCAGTTGCGGAGGCTATGCGGGGCTGCTGCAGGGCTTGTGCAGGGGCTGTGCGGAGGGTGTGCAGGGCCTGTCGGCAGTTACTGCGCAGGGGCTCGGCAGATGTGTGCGGAGTTGTCGGCAGGTGTGTGCGGAGCTGTCGGCAGGGGCAGGCACTCGTCTCGGCAGGAGCAGGCACTCGTCTCGGCAGGAGCAGGCACACGTCTCAACAGGTATCGGAAAATGCAGGCACAAGACTCGGCAGGTGCAGGCACAAGGCTTCGGCAGCTGCTCGGCAGGGCTCGCAGGGGCAGGCACAAGGCAGGGGCTGGTCCGATTTTTCCGACTGCCGGTTCAGGGGTTTTCCGGCCGGTTCCGGTGGTTCCGCCGCCGGTTCTGGGCTCCTTGGGAATAGGGCTTCTATATGTGGGGCGGTGGTTGTAGGATTTTGAAGGTTACGAAATTAGGGTCTTCAGGGTTAGGGCTTCGTGCTGATAACGTGTTTTAGAGAAACTGAATTTGGGAGATAATCGCTGTGTATTCTCATTGATAATAGGGGCCTCTTTATATAGAGGATTACAATACATAGAATCTCAATCATACAAGGAAAGTAATTCTACATTGATTAGGATTCTAGATCCTTCTAATAAAATCCTATTACCACTAGGTCAAGTAACCTAGAGTTTGGGCTAAACACAAATTAGGTTTTCCTTGAACAGAGATAACTTTTTTCTCGAACAATTAATAAGATTAATCAATAGAGGTGGTAGGTAAATCTAGATATTCACAAAATTCAATTCTAGGTCTTTCTTTTAACCTAGTCTAATTTATTTTAATTTAGTTTAATAAAAAATTTATAAAAGAAATATGAAAAATAGGTGTTTTACGATTGTACCCATACTTTAACGGAATAATTGACGAAAGTACTGAAATGGCTAACGAAGGATAATACAGGTACCACTAGACTCCCTAAAAATTTGTAGGTACCAAAAAGTGTATTTCGTGATAGTTCAGGTACCATATAAAGATTTTACCCTTTTAGACTAACAAGGACAGTAATCAAATCACAATTACAATCCCAATTCTATACAATTAGTATAATTCTATTCCTAATAGTAATCCTAAAATATTTGTGACTCACAACACTCCCCCTCAAGTTGGAGCATACACATCTCGAATGCCCAACTTGTCAAGTGAGTCATGAAATACTTTGACTGACACACCCTTAGTCAGAACATCTGCTAACTGCTCCTCAGTTGGTACGAATGGGAAGGCAATCAGGTTTGCATCCAACTTCTCCTTGATAAAGTGCCGGTCAACTTCCGCACGCTTTATACGATCATGCTGCACTGGGTTATGTGAAATTTCAATAGCTGCTTTATTATCACAAAACAACTCCATAACTCTTTTTAGTTTGAACCCCAAATCACGCAATAAATTACGTAACCATAACAACTCACATACTCCATGTGCCATACCTCTATACTTAACCTTGCCACCACCCTTTGTTTTTTACTCTTCCAAGTGACAAGGTTCTCTCCAACAAATCTCCAACAAATGTAAAGTAACCAGAGGTCGATCTCCTATCAATAATACTACCAGCCCAATCAGCATCAGTATAACCACTCACCTCTAGGCAGTGATGTTTTGAGAACATAAGGCCTTTCCTGGGAGCTCTCTTTAGATACCACAGGATTCGTACAACTGCATCCATATGGTCTTCACTTGGGTTATGCATGAACTGGCTCACCACACTTACTGCATACACCAAATCGGGTCTAGTGTGACCCAAATAAATTAATCTACCAACTAACCTTTGATACCTCGCCCTATCAGTCGGGATTTGGTCAGGGTACTCCGCTAACCGGTGATTCTGTTCAATTGGTGTATTAGCTAGCCTGCAATCTAACATGCCCGTTTCTGACAGCAATCTAGAACATATTTTCTTTGGCACAAGAAGATGCTGCTACTCCCCCTGACCACCTCTATCCTAAGGAAGTATCTCACGTCACCAAGGTCTTTCATCTCAAACTCTGAAGTTAACTATTGCTGCAACCTCCTAATTTCCTCTCGATCATCACCTGTGATCACCATATCATCAACATAGATGATTAACGTCGTTACTTTAACCTTTTGATGCTTAAGGAAGAGAGTATGATCCGAATTGCTTTGTTTGTAACCAAACCGCTTCATTGCCTGAGTAAAGCATCCAAACCATGCACGGGGGGATTGCTTCAACCCATAGAGTGACTTCTTCAACCTACACACAACATCCATTTTATCAGCAGCCTCATACCCGGGAGGTAGACTCATATACACTTCTTCAGCCAAATTTCCATGTAGAAAAGCATTTTTCACATCAAGTTGCGTGAGAGGCCAATCCAGATTAGCCGCCACAGAGAGAAGCACTCTGATAGTATTGATCTTGGCTACGGGCAATGACTTAAAAATTGAAAATATCATCGAAATATCGGCGATATTTTCATTTTTTTGGTATGGCGAAATATCCTTTAGTTACCAAGAGAATTTGGTCAGATATTTTCGAAATTTCCCGAAATATTGCGAAATTATGGAAATATCACGATATTCTCGAAGCTTTTCGAAAAATTCCAAATGATAACTTCAAATTCTCATCCAAATTCTCGCATGCAATTGTCAAATCAGCGACTCCACCAAATAGAATTCCAAGCAAAAATCAAAATTGGGGGACACCAATGCTTGAACCTTGGTCCTTTGCTTGATTCCATACACCTTACAAGGTGTTTGCCAACTCTGCCGCACCTGCAGATGTAACATGACTCCAACATTGTCTGAAAACTTATGTAAAATGTCCAATTAATACCCAACTTACAACAATCAATTACTGTATTGAATTTTATTTACCAAATATTTAAAATTTTTACTTGGATTAATTTCAGTTTACCCCCTGAGGTTTGGGGGTGTCATCATTTCACCCCCTCTACTTTCAATTTTGAATTTTTACCCCCTAACTTTTCAATTTCAATCAGCCGTGTCCAATTTCTACTATTCCGTCCAAATTGGATGTTAAGTTTGACCCTTGAGGGCTAAAATGGTCATTTCAACATAAAAAAATAAAAAATAAAAAATAAATTAAAAAATTTCTGTTTTCTTTTTCTTTTCTGTTTCTTCATTTTTTTTATAATTTTTTTTTTCGTCTTCAACCTATACACCAAGTTATAATAGGTTTATAAAAACAAAGAAAATACTCTAGGTGGTTGAAAGTCATTCGCTAGTCTACGATATTTGTGATATATCTACGATAAAGTGAAGAATTTTAGGATATGTTTGGCTCCAAAAACCAGTTGGCTTCCAAACTGTCTCTTTTGCTGATGTGATTGAGTAGGCGTGCCAGCACCGTGGGGTGCAGTCGTCGGGGAGTCCCTTGACCTGACTTCTTGATCAAACGATGTGGACGAGGAGAACACCAATCTCGTCACAAGGTTCTTTTCTTGCCTTTCGGAAAAGGACTTCTTGCCTTACAGATAAGGGCTTTGGTTGTGGTCTCTTGCGTTCACCGAATCGATACTTAGTGTTGTAGACTAAGTAGAGCAATCACTGGGAAGTTGGGAGAAAGCACAGGGTTTGCTAAAGCGTGACTTTAGCTTCGCTGGGTTGTGAGGGCGTTACCCTTGCTTCACTGATGGTATCGGTGGCAGTAGCACTGGTAGTCGGCTCTTAGAGAGGCTAGGACTAGAAGTACGGTCGCCGGGTTTTCAACTAGGTTGATGGTATGCTCTGGGAAGGCTTTGATTATCTGTGTGATTAGTTGATTTGAGAGTTGTCCCTAATTCATCCTTGAAACCTGGTATTTATACTAGGGTTTCGACTGCTCCTTGCCAGAGAAGGATTATTGATTAAAGTTTCCTATTCAATCTCCGCTACTTGACTCCAATAAGGATTCATTTTCCTTATGGATTACGTAATAGGTAAAGCTATAACCCAAACTCAAGTAGACTTATTTTTGGGCCGCAGGTATCGGCCCGCTATGCTAAATCCACTAAAGGATCTTGCCAAATTTACTTTTGGGCTCAAACAGGATATATCCCCAATAAAGTGAAGAAATATTTGTAAAAAATAATTTTACACTTTATCTGTAAATAAATATCTGTATATCCTTAATAAAGTGAAGAAATATCTGTGTAAAATCATTTTTGGTCTACGATATTTGTGATATATCTCTAATAAATTGAAGAATTTTAGGATGTATCCCCAATAAAGTGAAGAAATATCTGTAAAAAATGATTTTACATTTTATCTGTAAATATCTGTATATCCCCAATAAAGTGAAGAAATATCTGTGTAAAATCATTTTTTACAGATATTTATTTATATATAAAGTGTAAAATTATGTTTTACAGATATTTCTTCACTTTATTGTAGGGGTAGGCGCGGTTCGGTGTGGGTCGGTATTAGGCCAAAACCGCAATCGAACCGCTTTATTCGGTTGTGCTATATTTAAAACCGCAACCGCATTTTAAAAACCTACACCGCTTACTTCGGTTACACCGTTTTGCGGTGCGGTACGGATCGGTTTCGGTTATGTTCGACTTTCTTTTCTTTTTCGCATATTTTCGACCAAAGTCGACAAATTTAGCTGTCCTAAAATAAGTAACCATTACTATCAAAATATCAACAAAATAAAGTATAAACCACTCATAATCTGTTCACTAAATCAAGTAATGAACATTACAAGTAACCTGTTCATGACATCAACATCTCAAGTTCTCAACTACACAAATAACATTAACAATCTATCAAACGTGCATATCAACTATCAAATATCAACAATCTGCTCCAGCTGTTCAACATTTATAACCAAAAAGCAATTTCCAAAACTAAATCAAAGTTCCAACAGTCTAACAATCTGTTTCCAAACCAAATAGCTAACATGCAGCACAAACATAAATCAAAGTTCCAACTTCCAAGTTCTGGCAGCAGAAGGTGGTGGGGGAGGAAGCATAAGCGGTACAGCAGATTCACTTGTAGCAGTTGGTGATGTTCCGGTGCTTGACCTAGCTGGTGTCGCATTGGGAGTTTGCGATGCTCCACTTCCCTAATAAGAAAGTAAGAAAAAATCAAATCAGTAAAGAATAAGATACAAACAGAAACAACATAGCAGCTTAAAAATTCTTTCAGAATAGTAAATCGAAACAAAAGTAATCAAACCACAATAATGGATCAATCACTAGCACTGATAACAAAACCAAACTGATCATGCTCATTGCAAAATCAAACGGATGCTCTCATGCTCATTAGAAGAACTGAAGAAGCAAGCAAGTAAGAAAGGAAAGATCATTTCGAAACAAGCTTAAGTGCTGAACCCAAAATTGAACTGCAAAAGCAAGCAAGAAACTTAAAATCAAATCGAAACAAGTTGAACCCAAAATCGAACCCAAGTAAGATCAATCCAAAACTGATGCTCCCAAACAAGCTAAACATAACAGATTATCATATTCCCAAACAACTTCAAAACTCAATCTTTGACCAAAAAAACATAAACTTCCGATCAAAAATCACAACTTTCAACTCAAAACACAACAACCAGAACTCATTCATCAAGTAAGAGATGGAACAACATACCCAGAACCGAACAGAAAGAACCAAGCCTTGACTTGGGTATTGACAATCAAATCAAACAAAATCGAAATCGAAATGAAAATCAAGCTGAACCCTTACAGATTACATCTGGAGATTAGTCGAGATGACGTTCTCAGTCGGCGTTAGTCCGAGTCAGTGTCTTCGGTCGGCGTTTGAAAGCTGTGAGTTGAGAGAGAGAAGCGGCGTCGTGAGTCGAGAGAGAGAACCGGGGTTCGACGGCTGTGAGTCGAGAGAGAGAAGCGGCCTCAATCGTCAGTCGATAGTCGTTGTGAGTTGAGAGAGAAATGAGAGAGGCGGATTCGAAATGAGGGGATGAGACTGAGAGCAACTAGGGTTTTCGTATATGAGAGGCTGAGACTGAGAGCAATCAGGTGCAACGAAGAGTATGTGTAACCTCATTTAGACCAATCAGAATTCGACAACTATTAAAAATAAGGGTTAAATACTTGTTACTCCTTAAACTTTTCCCTGAAAAACAGTTTAGTCCCTCGCCTTTCAAATTAAACTGGATAGTCCTTATTCTTTCTAATTCTCACACAACAGGTCCAAAATAGGTCTAAAATGACTATTCTACCCCCAAGATCCTTTTTTAATTTTTTTCTCTCTCGTTTTCTAATTTTTCTCTCTTTTTTTATTTATTTTTCCTGCTTTTCTATCTCTCTCTCTCTCTCTTCTCCTTCTTTCTTCGTTCTTCTCTGCTCTTTTTTTTTTTCCCCAATCCTCCCCACAAAATTCCTCCACCTCTCCAAATTCACACTCCCAAATCCAAGAGTAACCCCATACCCAAATTCACCTCCAGCCCCCTCCCCCTTTCTTTTCTCTTCTCCTCGGACCGGACCCAAATTCCGGCGAAATCACCGCAGCCGGACCCCAGTTGGACTCATCGCCGGCCATCGAAGCTTCCTCTCTTCCTCCTCCTCCATCTCAGGTAAGGATTTTAGGTGATTAGGCTTGGATGGAAGCAAATCGAAGAGGAGAGAAAAACCAAAAATTTTCGATTTCTTGGTTGGGTTTTTGGTTTCCGGTGATTTTTCGGCTGGAAACCTTGGTGAATCTTGTTGTTGGAAGAACACTGATCTTGTGGGTATGCTTATTGCAGCTTGAATCGACCGGTAAAGGAGAAATTTGAAGGTGAACAGTAGCTCGCCGAAAATCCTCCCCACAAAATATTTCTCCAACCGGTGCGAATATAATCACCATACCTATTGGCAATGGTGAAAACTGTCACAGTTGACATCCTAGCTTTTGTGTCGTCACCAAAGGCTAGCACATGTTCCTCAATTGATGATGGGTTTAACAGAGTTGTGAACTTACAGAGAGACACAACCAAATCATCTAGTACATCTTCAAGATGGTGGCATGCCGAAATCTTTGCAATAGCTAAAAATCCATCAATGCATGTTTGATAAACCTCTTCATGTTCTGCATGATCAAATACCACAGAGATGGTAGCAATTGTAGGGCCAGACATTATAGCAAACATATCATGGTCTAGGTAGGCTCTGGAATCAGATACAATGAATGGAGCATTTTTCTTGGATTTGTGCATCAAATCAATCCACCGGCTTGGGGTCATCTCAGGATAACCAGCACCTTGTTCTGGAGTAGTGCGAATCTCATTCTTGCATATTGAGTGATAAAGCTCTGTCAGGAAATCTCGAGGTAGATCACTGCCTCCATTGACGTGTCTATTATTCCGAATGAAATCCTCCTCTGTCATCTTCTTCTTCACCTGAACATTGTGCTAATCTATATTGAGCATTATGATTGAATATGATAACAGAAGAGCAGCATCCTTGTTTGCTAGAATTAGAGGTGATTGCTCGTAGTATATCTCTGAGAATGCTTCAAGAACCCTTTGTATCTTTTGTGATTCTCCAGGCAAACGAAATGTCTCCAAGAAAAGGCGGAGTGTAGTATCCAAATTCATATCTTGGAAATCAAAGGTACCAGTAAATTTGTGAAGAACTTGAACACAAAACTCTTCATGATTTCCCAAGAAATCCCCAACAAGATTCTTGTCTAGCCCAGCTGTATACCTAAAAAAGCATGCCACACTTTGAGGATCAAGTTTATCAGGCAAGAGATGAGTTCCTTGGAGGAACCCAACCCTTTCTTTGGGTCACAGTTAAAATGATCGACTCCGATCATCAATCTTCTCTTTATGTACTTCCTCCAGCGAACAAATGGAACCAAATGATTAGGATCGCTGTAGTTGTCACAAAATTATTCGAAGGTGAACAGTGGCTCGCCGGAATTTTGTGGGGAGGATTGGCTCTAGATTAAATTAAATTGGAATATGGAGTAGAGTAAGAAGGGGGAAAAAAAAGCAGAGAAGAACGAAGAAAGAAGGAGAAGAGAGAGAGAGAGAGAGAAGCAGAAAAAATAAATAAAAAAAAGAGAGAAAAATTAGAAAAGAGAGAGAAAAAAATTAAAAAAGGATCTTGGGGGTAGAATAGTCATTTTAAACCTCTTTTGGACCTGTTGTGTGAGAATTAGAAAGAATAAGGACTATCCAGTTTAATTTGAAAGGCGAGGGACTAAACTGTTTTTCAGGGAAAAGTTTGAGGAGTAACAAATATTTAACCCTAAAAATAATTTTCATATAAATAAAAATTATATTAATTAAATAAATATTATTATCCTGGCCGGTTCGGTTTTTTTTCGGCCGGTTCACTGGCTAAACCAGGTCCAGAACTGGAGAAATCCGGTCCGGTTCGGTGAAGTCATTTTTTCCCGCCAGTTTCATCCGGTTCGGTTTCTGCCCTCCCCTACTTTATTGGGGATATATCTTAAATTCGACACTTTATCGGAGATATATCACAAATATCGTAGACCAGCGAGCGGCTTTCAACCACCTAGAGTATTTTTTTTATTTTTATAAACTTATTATAACGTGTGGTGTATAGGTTGAAGACAAAATAAATAAATAAATTTAAATTTTTTAAATTTTTTATTTTTTATTATGTTGAAATGACCATTTTAGCCCTCAAGGGTCAAACTTAACGTCCAATTTGGACGGAATAGGAGAAATTGGACACGGCTGATTGAAATTAGAAAGATTAAGGGGTAAAAATTCAAAATTGAAAGTAGAGGGGGTGAAATGATGACACCCCCAAACCTCAGGGGGTAAACTGAAATTAATCATTTTTACTTCTATAAATAGTTCAAAATTGAACTCATTCCTTGCACCGAAGGCAATTGCAATTTTCTTTCTTCACTTACGTAATGTATGATATATACAAAAAAAATGTATATAACGCGTGATGGCCTAGCCTCCCATTCGGTTTCCAGTCATAAAAAAAAAAAATTTAAATGTTTATCAAAAAATTTAAGAGTTGTCGGCGATTCAACATTTATTATTTCATCTAAAATCATTACAACTCACTATATAACAACGTTTATTCAAGATTTTCTTTTCACATATAGTAGATAATTGATAAAACAAACATATACAAAAGTTTCACTTAAAATTTCCATATTTTTCTTCAAATTTGTATCATTTTTCTTGATTATTTACGAAAATCGATATATCCGCGATATTTCCATCGAAATTTCCGTTTTCGGGATCATCGATATTTCCTCGAAACTTGATATTTTAGTCATTGGCTACGGGTGCAAAAGTCTCATCATAGTCTACACCATACGTTTGTGTAAACCCTTTTGCTACCAATCTCGCCTTATATCTACTAACTAAGCCATTTGAATCATGTTTAATTAGGGGTGGCTGAAATTGCCGAACCTACTGCAACCGATCGGAAACCAGCAGAACCAGTGGAGCCGGCGCCGACAAAGATGGTAGCCAGTGGATCGGTACCGGTAGTGCCGTACCGAAGTGAGATTGTCGGCTCGGCAGTGGCACAACATGTTTCATAATTTTTGTATTACCGAACCGATTGACATGGTTTAATTCCAAAAAATTAACGAACTCTTCAGAAGTTTGTTGCAAATTCAAGCCTCCTACCACCAAGCCACAAGCTCACATGTGATAGGTGATGCACAAACGTCAAACATATATGATACTTAATTGAAATAAAAAAAGGTTCCCTTTTATTCCTTCCAGAAACGACTTCCTCTCTCCCTCACTCTCTTATTCGATCTTCCTTCTTCTTCTTCCAGAAACAACTCTCTCTCTCTCTTCGTTTCTGACTTCTATTCTTTTGCCATTCTATCTTAGATTCTTTCTCTAATTAACTACAAGGACTCATGAAGTAACCTTGTCAAGGAGTACAAGTTGCAAATCTCCCAAACGTCATGGTGGAATCCAACTCCTCTTCTCCTCTGTCTCACTCTCTCTCATCTAGTCATCTCCTCCACCCACTGCCCTCCCCCCACCCTCTTCTCCGCCTCCCCCTCTCTCTGCTCCTCCGCCCACTGCTCTCCCTATCTCTCATATCCTAGCTCCTCTTCTCTGCCTTCCTCTCCCATCTCCAAATTGTTTTGCTCTAATGGAGGACAAAGGAACTAGATCTGTTTTCTCTCTCCTCCGACACCCACTTCCGGTCACCACAGTGACTCACCTCCACCATCACCGACCTCCGACGATTGGTGTGCCAAAATACCAACCGATACCGACTGTTTAGCTCGGTAAACCAAGGTTTCGGTAACCGAAATTCCGGCATGGTACCGGTTTCAATTCTGACGAAACCAATGATCTTCGGTCGGTATTCGGCTGACCTTAAAAATGTCAGCAACCGTGCCGCAGCCAGTCCTATGTTTAATTATGTAGACCCATTTACATCCAACTGGCCTTTTCCTTTTAGGTAACACCATCAATTCCCAAGTGTTATTCTTCTATAGGGCTTCCACCTCTTCTTCTATCGCTTTTGACCACTTTGGACCCTGCACTTTGTTAGGAATAGATACAGAGGAAATCTGATGCACATACGACTCATATGACTTGGATAACCTATGTGTAGATACATAATTGGCAACCAGGTACTTAGACTTAGCTTTGGTGGTTTAGGTATTACCTCACGTTGACCTTCAAGATCTTGGAGAGTTTGGCTCGAGGGAAGATATGAAGAAGAGGGAGAAGTTTCCAGTGATCTTACATCTCCACCACTTTCTATTTCGTTTTCTTCTCTGTCTCTTTCTTCTTTTTCTTCTCTTTCTCTTTCGTCCTTTTCTTCTCTTTCTCTTTCTTCATTTTCTTCTCTTTCTTCCATTTCTTCTCTTTCTCTTTCTTCCTTTTCTTCTTTTTCTCTTTCTTTTTCAGTTTTCCTCTCTTTCTCTTTTTCTTGTCCTTCAGTTGCGTCATCTTCTTTGTCTTTGTCTTCTCCTTTTTTTTTTTTTCCTTTTCCTTCAGTTGCGCCACTTTCTGTTTCTTCTCTTTCTTTTCCTTTTGTCTCTTTTCCATCTTTGTCCTTTGTATTGCTGCCACTGCCACTTACCATCTCTTTAAAATAACCATATTGCTCCCCTTGAAGAGAAGGGTGAGTGGGAGAAAGATAGCAAGCATCCTTGAAAAATGTGACATCCATAGTCACATAGAATTTTTTTGTAGGAGGATGAAAATACTTATACCCTTTCTGATGGGTCCCAAACCCAACAAAAACACACTTTAAGGCACGAGGGTCTAACATCGAGCGTTGGTTCTTAGGAATATGAACAAAGGCAATGCACCTAAAGACTCGAGCATGAAGATTATGGAAAGAAGGAAGAGATACATGGGACGAGAGGACCTCAACTGGAATATGATTTTGGAGAACACTAGACGACATCCTATTGATAAGATGAGAGGCAGTGAGAACTGCTTCTCCCCATAAATACTTGGGCATATTTGCACTAAAGAGAATCGAACGAGCAACTTCAAGAAGGTGGCGATTCTTACATTCAGAAACACCATTCTGTTCCGGAGTTTGAGGACATGTGGTTTGATGTATGATACCCTATGTACAAAGATATTCTTGGAACTCACTACTCATATATTCCCCCCCCCCCTTGTCAGACCGAAAGAGTTTGATCTGACCGTTGTACTGTCTATGAATCATATTTTGAAAATTTTTAAAAGCTGGAAACACAGCATCCTTGGACTTCAGTAAAGCAATCCAAGAAACATGAGTACAATCGTTAATAAAAGACACAAAATAGCGCATACCAGAAGGCGTAGGATCTCGTGAGGGTCCCCATAAATCAGAATGAATCAATTCAAAAGGTACAAGACTTTTATTTGAAATACTCAAAGGGTAGCTAACTCAATGACTTTTGGCCAGAATGCAAGTTTCACACTTAAAAGATGACTCTGAAATACCCAAAAACAAAGTGGGCATAGACTTTCTCATATTACTAAAGGAAGGATGACCAAGACGACGGTGCCATAACCACACTTCATTCAATCACTACTCAGAACTCGAAATCAAAGCTACTGGGGCCTTCTTCCCTGATGTTATCCATGAATACATCCGATCCAGATGAAACAACCTCCCTCTCAAATCTCCTCGATCAATTATCTCCCTTGACTGAAGATCCTGAAAAACCACATACATGGGAAAAAAGGTCACAAAGCACTGAGATTCAGTATTTAATTGAGGAACAGAGATTCAGTATTTAATTGAGGAACAGAGATTAAGTGATGTGACAAATCAGGAACATATAACACATTCCTAAGCTCTAAGTTTGGTGTGACTCTAACAGTTCCTATTCCTAATAAGGGAAAGGCTTCACCATTAGCATTAGTAACTTTGGAAACTGGTGGGTGATAGGAGCACAAAGTGTGACGTTTTTAATATGTATTTTTCCTCATTTGGCTAAGTTATTCTCTTAAAATTAATAATTATAATATAGTTTATGTTTTTAGCTACTTCATGGTCGAAAATGGTGAAAAGAGGTAAAAATGAGCATAAATGAGTGTAAATGAAGGATGAGTTATTTTAGAAACTTTTCTCTTTCATTTTAGGAAATATTTCCTATTTTGTTTTTGGGAACTTTCTTCTTTTAAACTTTCCAATTTCTGATTTTCTTGTTTTAAAGAGAGTCCATCCCAGTAAAAACTCTTGACTGATGAAATCAAGAAAAATTGAAGGATTAATCAGGAAGAATTCTTGGAGATAAAATGGATTGTTTTTAATCAATATTTATTCCTAATTATCTTATTTCTTATTGATTATAAACTCTAATTAAATTCTGATTTTTCTTGATTGTAGGAGTTTATTGTGTGCACACAATTCTTGGAAGAAATTAGTGCAATTCAAAGGAGAGGAAAAAGGGATGTATCTGGTCACTATTCAAGGCATATACAATGAGCCATTAAGGGGAAAAGAGATCAGAAAATTCATGACTTTGTCAAGAGAAAATCAAGGAAATTTGGAGGAGAAATCACCTCTAGATGAATGGCCATGATTACATCACAAGATAGGAGAATTCCACCATAAATAGCAGCCATTCTCAACACCAAGAGCATCACTTCCTGACCAAGATTACTTCCTAGCTTATCAATTCCTAGCTAAAAATTATTCCATAGCTCTGCCCAATTCACTTCTCAAACCTCCATCACCTACACGACCGTGACCACCATCCTTCAATCAATCTACGAGTTCTTAGGTGCTAAGTCAAGGACGCTCCACCACCATAGCGGAGACGAGTTCATCACCTTGTTGCCAAGCCGTTAAGGAGAGCTTCAAAGTGTAACTATGACTCTACTTACAATCTTTGTTTCGGTTTTGTTTGTTTGGATTTGTGAGTTGTGTAATTGGAGACATGAAATTTTCAGAATATTTTTATTAATATTTTTGAGATTTTCAGTTTATTATTAAGTTAATTTTGGTAATTCTTTGATGATGCATATTACAATCTTGTGCCCTTTTATGTGTTTAGGTAATTTTCAGAGTTAGATTGATAAGTTTGCATGCTAGAATAAAGGTGAGAGTTCTTGTGTGTTTGCTTTATTTGCCAAGAGTAGTTGTTATTTGTTAAGGCGCTAAGTTAAACAAGTAGCAATTAGTTCTAAAGAGTGGTAAAAATCATGCTTTAATGATTAAACGATTCTGGAAATTACGTGTTAATTGCTATGAGTAATGGTTAATTTACACGTGTGAGTTGATTCAAAGAACGGATCAGATAAATGGATTGGACCGTGACAGCTTTTCATTTGGGCTCTTATCTAGCATTTAAGATGGCCACGTTTTTGTTGCATGTTGAAATGAATTTTCTGTTTTTACACTTAATAATTCTCGAGTGGTAGTGGTCTAGGTTACGAAAGTCGATCATTGTATATAATTTTATTGTTTTGTTTTTATTTTAAGTAGATTAGAACCAAATTTCAAAACCCCCCATTTTATTCTTTTATTTGTTAATTGACCTTTTAGTGTAGGTGTAACATACAATCCCCGGACTGAACGATCCCTGCTTATCCTATACTAACAACTACATTTTGCAGGGTTAAATTGTGAGGATATTTCAGCCGCATCAATTTCTGGTGCGGTTAAATTGTGCTTATCCTATACTCACAAGTATGATTCCCTGGCAACGGCGCCAAAAATTGATGCGGCTGAAATAGCCTCACAATTTAACCCTACAAAATGTAGTTATCAGTATAGGATAAGCAGGGATCGTTCAGTCCGGGGATTGTAGGGTACACCTACACAAAAAGGTCAGTTAACAAATAAAAGAATAAAATGGGGGGTTTTGAGATTTGGTTTCTAGTCTACTTAAAATAAAAACAAAACAAAATTATCTACAATGATCGACTTCCGTAACCTAGACCACTACCACTCGAAAATTACAAAGTGTAAAAACAGAAAATCCATTTCAACATGCTACAAAAACGTGCCCACCTTAAGTGCTAGATAAGAGCCCAAATGAAAAGTTGTCACGGTCCAATCCATTTATCTGATCCGGTCTTCGAATCAACTCACACGTGCAAATTAACCATTACACATAGCAATTAACACGTAATTTCCAGAATCGTATTTTTACCACTCTTTAGAACTAATTGCTACTTGTTAACTTAGCGCCTTAACAAATAACAATTACTTTTGGCAAATAAAGCAAACACACAAGAACTCTCACCTTTATTTTAGCATGTAAACTTATCAATCTAACTCTGAAAATTACCTAAACACATAAAAGGGCACAAGATTATAATATGCATCATCAAAGAATTATCAAAATTAACTTAATAATAAACTGAAAATCTCAAAAATATTAATAAAAATATTTTGAAAATTTCATGTCTCCAATTACACAACTCACAAATCTAAACAAACAAAACCGAAACAAAGATTGTAAGTAGAGTCATAGTTACACTTTGAAGCTCTCCTTAACGGCTTGGCAACAAGGTGATGAACTCGTCTCCGCTATGGTGGTGGAGCGTCCTTGACTTAGCGCCTAAGAACTCTTAGATTGATTGAAGGATGGTGGTCACGGTCGTGTAGGTGATGGAGGTTTGAGAAGTGAATTGGGCAGAGCTATGGAATAATTTTTAGCTAGGAATTGATAAGCTAGGAAGTAATCTTGGTCAGGAAGTGATGCTCTTGGTGTTGAGAATGGCTGCTATTTATAGTGGAATTCTCCTATCTTGTGATGTAATCATGGCCATTCATCTAGAGGTGATTTCTCCTCCAAATTTCCTTGATTTTCTCTTGACAAAGTCATGAATTTTCTGATCTCTTTTCCCCTTAATGGCTCATTGTATATGCCTTGAATAGTGACCAGATACATCCCTTTTTCCTCTCCTTTGAATTGCACTAATTTCTTCCAAGAATTGTGTGCACACAATAAACTCCTACAATCAAGAAAAATCAGAATTTAATTAGAGTTTATAATCAATAAGAAATAAGATAATTAGGAATAAATATTGATTAAAAACAATCCATTTTATCTCCAAGAATTCTTCCTGATTAATCCTTCAATTTTTCTTGATTTCATCAGTCAAGAGTTTTTACTGGGATGGACTCTCTTTAAAACAAGAAAATCAGAAATTGGAAAGTTTAAAAGAAGAAAGTTCCCAAAAACAAAATAGGAAATATTTCCTAAAATGAAAGAGGAAAGTTTCTAAAATAACTCATCATTCATTTACACTCATTTATGCTCTTTTTTACCTCTTTTCACCATTCTCCCATGAAGTAGCTAAAAACATAAACTATATTATAATTATTAATTTTAAGAGAATAACTTAGCCAAATGAGGAAAAATACATATTAAAAATGTCACACTTTGTGCTCCTATCAAATACCCCCACACTTAGCTTTTGCTAGTCTCTTAGCAAAATCAAAACAAAAGACTCAACCAAAATAAATAATTCACTACCAGACTCTACACAAATGACACATAAAGACTATATTGCCCTTAACATTTGCCTCATAAATCCTGACTCTCATGGCATTAAAATTAGCACTAAATCAAGAATCAATATTTAGATATTCAAGAGTTAATTGAAGCATATAATCCACATATAAATAAGTAGGACTTGGTTATAACAATGGTGATGGCTGGAGCTCAGCATGTTTCAGACAAGTATGATTCATATCCTCACAAGGTATATCCACTCTTTCTTTACTCGGATCAAGGCAATGCTTAAAAGCTTATAATCACTCAAATTATATGTGAGAGAAAATATTTTGAGGCAATCAAATAGCTCACATACATAAGAAATGAAATGCACTTTGTGAATATAATTTTTCAAGATCTCATGAAAGATATCAACTACTTGCACAAATGGACCCAAGCCATAGGTTCAACTCTTATAACTCATCTCCACAGATCAAAAGCTGTCCCATCTTAAGGATCAAAAAGGTCTTTAAAGGGTTAAAATGGGGCTAAAGTTCAAGGTTTTAAGAAACAAAGGTTAAGGAATGTCAAAGTATCCTAAAAACCTAGTAGAGCTCATGTTGATGTAGAGAGACTTCTAGAAATCCACCAAGGCATACAGATCGTCATAACCCCATAGAGGCAAAATAAAAGGGCCTAATGTCTTCATGTTGGGCACAAACTTCATTCTAAACTTCCTTTGAACTCTCGTGAACCGGATAAAGACCAATTTTTCTTGTAGCGGGTCTTCAATTCAAAACAATCTCCAAATTCACCGAGTACGGGGGACTAAAATCCATAAATATTTTTTTTTTCTTCCTTTTTTTTTCTTTCCCAGCCGTACTCATTTTTTTTTCTCTCATTTTCTTTTTCACGGCTTCCACATTTTTTTTCTTATGGACAAGTCTACCCCCACACTTGAACTTTCACCTCTTCTCAGTCTTCATCTTTGCCACCCTCATGTAGTAAGTCTAAAAAGATAGCTCCACTAAGTTATTAGAATAAAGGGTAGGATTGTAACTATACTAAGGTTAAGGGTTAAGGATTTTAAGGGTGATGAAAGAAAGGGCTCAATGTAGGCTCAAAGTGGTTTATTTAAGGGAGTCCCACGACGGGCACAAATATGGACACAGGTTAATTTGTCTATGGTGGTGATTCCTATGGTGCCTCTATCCTTTCCAGAATCAGGGACATGTATTGATAAAAGTCTCAACAAGCACAAGAGTGAATTCTAGCATTCTCTAGTACATCAAACTTAATCTATGATAAACAATCAATCAAACGAAAGATAATGAGATCATCAAAACATCGCCAAGAAAATAAGAATATATTCTTTTCATCACTCCATGAAAAAGGGACATGGGCTCAAATATCTCACATAAGCTTTTATGAATCAAAACTCATCTTAACATGTTCATATTCTGTACCAAGGTTATGAAATCCATATCCACTACTCATTCATATGCTTTTCATATATCTCAATTAACCAAAGAATAACATTTAAAATCATCTCAATATTATGATTCTCTTTTAGCCATAATTTCAGAGATATTGAATCATCCTAGACAGTTAAGGGCATCCTAAGACTCAAAGTTAAAAACAAAGGACTAAGACTGACGCCAAAAAGGTTTTGGACTAGGGTTATTTCCTTTCTCCTTTCGGTAATTCCTTTGGAACATGACCAGGTAAAGAGAGGACCGATTTTGGCGGAGCTCAGCTCACTTGATTGACAGGGGACGAGACCCTTTGTCAGCACTTCTCGGATCCAAACTAGACCTTAGACATCACATCCCATCAGATGCGCCTACGATGAAGAAAGTATTTCACCCAAAAATCATTGACTCAATAAATAAAAGCAACGAAATTTTTTTAAGTTTTGACATTTTTCGATTTTTTTGGATTTTCAATATATATGACTGAAGACAAAAGTATAAATCCCTTCCCCCACACTTAAATATTGCATTGTCCTCAATGTAATCAATCATCAGCATGCAATAGAACAATTAAGCATATAGGAATGGAATTTATGAAAATAAATATGAAAACAAAGGAGCAAAAATGAAAATAAAACAAACAAGTAAAATTCAACCTAAACAAGTGAAGGGATAGAAATGTTAAACTCTCGTTGATGACTCCTCCACAGCTTCGGTTGAAATGGGTTGCCTCCCATGCAGCGCTTAATATTTATAGTCCTTCAGCCTGGACTCTTCTCCTTGCTCACACAACAATTTTTTTTAATTTTTTTTGTTTTTTTGTTTTGTTTTTTTTTAGTTAATTTTCTTTATTTTTTATTTTTACACACTTACAACAATTTTTATTTTTTATTTTTTATTTTTTTTATTTTTAAAAAGAGGATCAAAGGATTTCACTCCTACCCCCATGGTGACTCGAACCCATGACCTTGATCTTAGGTAGTGGGTGCTCTAACCACTAAGCTAACTAAATATTTAACGAAATTTAAAACAACCTAACTAAATTAATCTAAGTGAAACACATACAATTTACAACATGCTAAATCAAAGTGAAAATCATACAATTTACAACATGCTAAAAAAAACTCTACAAATTGCACAACAATTATAAAATACATGCTTAATTTGGTAACACTCATAAAACTTAAACTAAATCACAATTATAGCTTGGCCTAGCATAAATTGCAATTTGTCACCATTCCACAAATGTAGTGCAAAAATTTAGCACGCATTCTATATAAACAACAAAATTAATGACACTTTAAGCGATAGGGATTTTAACAATCCCCAACAACGGCGCCAAAAATTGATGCGGCTAAAATAGGCACTCAATTTAACCCTGCAAAATGTAGTTGTTAGTATAGGATAAGCAGGGATCATTTAGTCCGGGGATTGTAGGGTACACCTACACTAAAAGGTCAATTAACAAATAAAAGAATAAAATGGGGGGTTTTGAAATTTGGTTCTAATCTACTTAAAATAAAAACAAAACAAATAAAATTATATACAATGATCGACTTCCTGACCAAGATCACTTCCTGACCAAGATCATTTCCTAGCCTATCATTTCCTAGCTAAAAACTATTCCATAGCTCTGCCCAATTCACTTCTCAAACCTCCATCACCTACAAGACCGTGACCACCATCCTTCCATCAATCTACGAGTTCTTAGGCGCTAAGTCAAGGACGCTCCACCACCATAGCGGAGACGAGTTCATCACCTTGTTGCCAAGCCGTTAAGGAGAGCTTCAAAGTGTAACTATGACTCTACTTACAATCTTTGTTTCGGTTTTGTTTGTTTGGATTTGTGAGTTGTGTAATTGGAGACATGAGATTTTCATAATATTTTTATTAATATTTTTGAGATTTTCAGTTTCTTATTAAGTTAATTTTGAGAATTCTTTGATGATGCATATTACAATCTTGTGCCCTTTTATGTGTTTAGGCAATTTTCAGAGTTAGATTGATAAGTTTACATGCTAGAATAAAGGTGGGAGTTCTTGTGTGTTTGCTTTATTTGCCAAGAGTAATTGTTATTTGTTAAGGCGCTAAGTTAAACAAGTAGCAATTAGTTCTAAAGAGTGGTAAAAATACGATTCTGGAAATTACGTGTTAATTGCTATGTGTAATGGTTAATTTGCACGTGTGAGTTGATTCGAAGACCGGATCAGATAAATGGATTGGACCGTGACAGCTTTTCATTTGGGCTCTTATCTAACACTTAAGGTGGGCACGTTTTTGTAGCATGTTGAAATGGATTTTCTGTTTTTACACTTTGTAATTTTCGAGTGGTAGTGGTCTAGGTTACGGAAGTCGATCATTGGAGATAATTTTGTTTTGTTTTTATTTTAAGTAGACTGGAAACCAAATCTCAAAACCCCCCATTTTATTCTTTTATTTGTTAACTGACCTTTTTGTGTAGGTGTACCCTACAATCCCCGGACTGAATGATCCCTGCTTGTCCTATACTGACAACTACATTTTGCAGGGTTAAATTGTGAGGCTATTTCAGCCGCATCAGTGGGATTGAGAGAGAGGTAGGTAAAGAATGATTTATTGTAAGTCATATGATCAGATGCACTAGAATCAATAATCCAAGTATCTTCCCCAACAAAGTCAGAGACAAATAAAGCCTTACCAAACTTACCTCTTCCACCAAAAGAGACTGAAGCATTACCCGGCTTTTGATCCTTTTCCTCCATATCCTGGTAGTCCTGGTTCTGAATTAAATTTGTAACAGTGGTACGGCCCTGTTGGTTAGCTCCTGATTTATTCTAGATATTTTGTTTATTCGGATACCCATTCAATCGATGACACTTAGTCCTCCAATACCCATAATTCTTGCGGAAAGTATAGTACGGCCGTGTTCCTCCTTGAGAACTTGGTTGTGGTCAAAGTTGTTGAGGTGGTGGTACATATTTTGACGGTGAAGGTTTGGTTTGGACAGTGAGACTTGATAACTACGAATGGATTGCTTTGGTGCTATCAAGTTGAGTCTCATCTTTACGTATATATGCAAAGGCATCTTCAAGAGTAGGTGGAGTTCCACGTCTGAGCAACTCACCCTTTGCACTAGCATGCTTGTCGTCTAGACCATGAAGGAAGATATGCAGCCTCATTAGATCCTTCTATTCATTGTGAAACTTGATGTCATCAGCGTTCTTCATCTTGTTGGGACGCCTTTGATCAATTTCCAGCCATAAGCCTTTGAGGGAAGCATAGTATACTACCACAGGCCGCCCACCCTGAGTCATCATGAACGCATTGGTATGGAGCTCATGTATTTGTGAAAAATCTGAGTCATTCAGATACAATTTCTTCAGAGTGCTCCAAATTTCTGCTGCAGTTTTACACCCAATGATTAATTGTACTACCTCATCCGTCATGGCCTTGTAGAGCACAGACATCACGGCACCATTGTGAGTTTCCCACTTTGCATATCCTATATCTTCTTCATTCGGTGTCTTAATCAATCCATTCACATATCCCATCTTGTCCATACCTCAAAGATGAGCAGTCATCATCTTCTTCCAAGTACGATAATTCATGCCATTCAGCTTGGCACCCCCAAATCCCTCTCCTGAGGCTTCTTGATTCACATATACCTCCACCTTCTGCACATCAGAAGTCACAATCTGCTTGGAACTTTCTTCTCCACCCATGATACTTGAACTGCAACAATCTTCTAAACTTAAACTGCGGAAGCAACGAACAATAAACCAAGACCAAAAATCCGGGATCGGATTCTTGGGTCTGATACCAAGTTAAACTAAGAGAACAAGAAGCTTTTGAGTGATGAATTCTCACATACATTAATTCAATATACAGAGGCATATTTATACAACCTTACACAACCCTAATTCTAGACTAACAAGGAAAGTAATCAAATCACAATTACAATCCCGATTCTATACAATTAGTATAATTCTATTCCTAACAGTTATCCTAAAATATATGTGACTCACAACAAGAACCTCAGATACCATTTTGATATTTTTGAAACTTGAGGTACCATAGTTTATAATGGGCCAAATGTCATGTACTATACGGACGATTTTCCCAACCTTCTAATACTTTCAAAATCACAGATATCTTCATTTTTCACTGATTATTGACCCTCAATAAAACTTTTATTGGGGGCAATAACATATTTGATTGGAGATCAATAACAGATTTTATTACAGGCCAATAAACTTTTATTAGGGGTAAATAAACCTCCTAAAAACATTTATCGCCCCTAATAAAAAATTTATTGTGGCCAATAACAAGTTTATTGCCCTCCAATAAAATATTTCCTAACTTTTATTGGCCCCAATAAAACCTAAATAGTTTACTACCCCCAATATCCGGCAACGTACTGGTGAGATTTCGGCGACTCCGTCAGAATTTTGGAGGTCGGTGACTGACTCTGGCAACCGGCGTAGTCTCCAACAACTTTTCTTTCTTCCACACACACACACACACTCTCCCTCTCTCTCTCTCTCTCTCTCTCTCTCTCTCTCTCCCTCTCTCTCTCTCTCTCTCCCTTTCTATGTGACAAAAGAAGAGAAGGAAAAATTGTCCTAAAAATAAACAAAAAACAATAAAAGAAAATATAATTAGGTATTACGGAAAAAAATATGTAATTTGTTAGGTAAGTGGGAAATCTTATAAGATGTTGGGGTAAATGGAGCTAAAGTATCTCAAATTTGGGTAAATAGACATTTTCCCTTAATTTTAATGTTTGAATGACACGCACCAAGAATGAAAGGTGAGGGTTGGAGTAAAAATAATCATCGTATGGCCCACAACATCAGAAGTTTTGATCAAACACATATATGTGCGACAATTATAGCGAAAGCAACGCCCGTACAGGGCACAGATCGAAAATCCATCGTTGCAGTCTTGATTTGGGGGTTGGACACATACATGTGTTTTTTGGCCTTACTCTTTTTTTAATTTTTTTTAATTATTTTTTTTTTATCGAGATCACATGATTCCTCAAAGGCTTCCTAGGCCCAGAGACTAATCCTTGCAGGGGAATCATGTCAAAACGCTTCCTTCCCCCAGGAATATATTGAGATTTAACTCTAATAAGAGTGATTTGAACCTGAATGTGGGGTTCCACACCTAAATGCTCTTACCAACTCGACTACCTGTGGTGATTTTTTTTTTTTGGCCTTACTTTGTCACAGATGTAGTATGTGGCTATCCGCCATATTTGTTGTGGTGAATGTGATGGCTGATGTGAATCAAGTCGTTGATATGATAGTAACTTAGGGGGTGTATTCAATTAGGAGTTTATAGGATTGTTTTGTATTTTAAGAGTCCTTTAAACTCTTGTCGTATTCAATTAAGATTTTAAAAAATCCTTTAAAATCCTGTGGTATTCAATCAAGATTTTAAAAAATCCTTTTAAATCTGATGGTATTCAAAAGCCCAACGATTTTAAAAAAATTTATTAGATACTTGATTTTGTAGGATTCTAGGGTGCTTGGTATAAATACCAAACCCTATTAGAAATCCACCCTCTAGACGTGAGATTTTGACATCTTTTTTTCCTCTCACACTCTGAAGATGAAAAGACGTCCAAGAGAGAAGAAGATCTGACCTGAGAAGACAAACTGACCTGGAGCTGACCTCAACCTGTGAATCTTGTGGAAATCATCACTTGTTAAAAATGTATTTTTGATACGCATGTTCAATGTTGATTGCAATGGTTTTGGCTATTAATTTGATTAGGTTAGAACGTTTATGCAGACATATTATATGGCTTTGTGTATTGTTTTCTCTATGAAGATCTGGAAAGTTTTACTATATGATTAAACTTTTCATATCTTAATGACCTCTGGATTGTCTCCACCTTGGTTATCTTTGAAGTTTGGGAATATGTTACCAATATATACTGATTCAGTCCCA
The DNA here is from genome assembly GCF_002994745.2 of Rosa chinensis. NCBI lineage: Eukaryota > Viridiplantae > Streptophyta > Magnoliopsida > Rosales > Rosaceae > Rosa > Rosa chinensis. Next base: position 56,321,127 of record NC_037094.1, on the reverse strand, counting down.
TTTAATTTGCTCATTTTACAATTCAGACGTATTCTTTTATGTTGATTAACTCTTTGATTCAATTTTGAGCTTATCTTTCCATGCTTTGTTTTTTTTTTGATGAAGAGTGTTCCTTGATTTTGATATGAATCTATTGTTGCCATTACTCCAATGACGTCTTTTGTTAGTGAAAGCACAAAAAAAGAAAAAGGTCGATCTAGATTTTTTGAAAGTCAAGTAGTGCCGAGTCAATCCATGTTGTCTTGATCAAGATCAATAGAAAAATATCCATGTATGTTGTATGACTGTCTTGGTGAATATTTCTCTTGTTGCCAGAAAATTGATAATTGATGACATAACTACAATAGCACTATCCATTTTGGGAGCTTCAGGACAGAGTCTAACCTGATTATAATAATTTACAAGTTGATTTACATGAGTCCACAATGGTGCCCTGCTACCCAAAGGGTCTTACATGTGATACAAGAGAAGTAGTTCTCTACTTCTTCTTTTTGTTGCTGCGAGTGTTTTGTCTTTGAGGTTCTCTTGTTGGGTAGTTACCCATTGGGAGCAATTTTGTCAAGCTGAACTGATAATTTAAATCCAAATTTGCTATACTGTTTGGATTTGCTGCTATTTGCTAGCTTTTACCATAATAAGGTATCTAGCTAAGTGATTTCTTTTTCATTTATTTACACCCAATTTATCTTCTCTTTCAAATTTCTGCATTGTCTTTTTTTTTTTTTTTATTCTTAATTTATGCATTGTCTTTTCTCCAGCTGATCTAACAAGCTAGGTGCTCTTCTTCCATAAATTGTAATTTTAGCTAACTCTGGAGAGCTTTACTTTGCAGGAGAACCAGCAGTTTCTTTTGCCTTTGGGGAGCTATAGCCTTTGGTCTTTGGAACTTAATTTGAGGTACACTTTGCTTCAGTTCATGAATTTTAACAAATGATAGTGAGGATGTCCTCCACCATGTATTGCATCTTTTAGTTGTAATTTTACTTCATTTGGTTTGTGTCCGGCTCCCTATTTATTTTTCATGTGACTGGTTATGATTTTGATGACTTTGGATGGAAATCTGCTTTATGTAATCTTGAATAGACTTTTTTTCATAATTGGAGACTAGCTATAATCAAACTGCTCTTTAGTAGTGTTACTGATGCAAATATATATGTATTCTAACTAACATTTAAGTAAGCTAGCTATGATCAGATTATAACCTTATAGGTAGGGGACTTATAGATCATACAAATATATAGGTAATCCAACTTGTGCATTGTACTATATATATGCAGATTGTAAATTTTTTTAATCATGGTACATTTTGATCTTGAAAATGACAATTACCTTTAGAAGACTATATGCTTGTTGTGACTTGTTTGCATTTGCTGTAATTTTTGAAGTGTTTATAAAGAAGAAACAAAACAATAGATTATATATACATACTAATGAAAATTTTCCTATGTATGTATAATAGAGTATTATCATCATGGTTGATCCACAACAAGATGGGAAAAAAAATGGGAATTATGAGCAGTGGACCAAGGAAGAGAGTGATACCTTATTAGAACTAATGGTTGATGCCGCCGTTAGGGGATGGCGTGACAATAGTGGCATTTTAAGTAAGCAAATAGTGGAAGAAAGAATACTTCATGTTCTTAATGCAAAACTTGGGTGTCACAAGACATACAAAAACTACCAAAGCAGGGTAAGATGGTTTAAAGGTCGATGGAACTGTCACGCCCCTGATTTTACACACATGAAAATCGATATATATAACCCCATAATTATATATGCGTGAACGTCCAGTCATCAATACAAAATACCTGGAATCTTTTTCCCTTTAACTTACACAGATATTGATGCCCTGAACCCTCAAAGTTAATATAAACTCGCTCCATAGAGTTATATATTACAATGCTTACGAAATAAATTGTCAACAACAAAATAAAACGTAAATGCAACTCAGAGTAACTATACAACGGAAGTCCTTAACAACGGTAAAGTCACAAAGATAGCTTCCTACCATAAAGCTGCTCAGGCGTCACCTCAGCTTCAGCCACGATCTCCTCGACCTGCAGGATTAACCCCTACACCATTCCATTGAATAGTGCACCGGGTTCCACACAACAAACCCGGTAAGCTTATGAAGCTCGTATGAGTAACTCAAAACCAATTACACAAATTTCACAAAAGCCTTCTGCTCATAACCTCAATCCTAGCATCCAATTACACAAATTTCGGTCAAACAAGACTTCCTCAAGAAATGTTTAACGCCATCCTAACGCACTACGGCGAATTCCAACATCACACTCATTTCCCATTTCCCCCCCCTAGGAGTTTTTGTCATCAACATGACATCAAAGGTGAAGAACAATGAATCACCTTCCTATCCTCACTACAGAGTACAGTTCATAACCGCTATGGCTCTTAATGTAAATCAAACCATCAATCAATACAATCAAGGAGAAATCAAGGCAATCACATATCAAAACAAGCAAAACAATTCATAGTAACCCCTGCATATAATTTAGTTCAGGAGGTCACATTAAGTCAAACAATTCAAGACAAAGTAGTCATCGAAGTCCCACACTCTGACGTCTATAGGTAGCCCCAACCATCACAGCAGTCCTCTCGACCTTTGTTAACTTAATAACAATTCAGCTCCGCTACCGAGCAGTCATCACACTGATCATCGCACAGATTTCCACCGATCATCACCTAGATTTGCATCATCCTACTAATCATCACTTAGATTTCAAGGATCATCACATAGATTCACAAAGATATCGCCAATCATCACATAGATAGCGATCATCACAGAGATTTCGCTGGTCATCACATAGATAGCGATCATCACATAGATTCACAACGAAGCCACTAATACATGAATATATATGTATATATATACATCCCATAATATATATATATACACACATAGTCATCCATCCACACAGAAAACCACTAATACCAACTATAGTCATAGTTAACCTAATAACTCCAAGACGATAGGGTAATCATACTCATAACAAATATCAACCTTATTCATAACAATTATCGATCCTACTCATAACAAATATCGATCCTGCTCATAACAAATATAGATCCTGCTCATAACAAATATCGATCCTACTCATAACAAATATCGATCCTACTCATAACAAATATCGATCCTGCTCATAACAAATATCGATCCTACTCATAACAAATATCGTGAGATTTACTCACCAAACGATACAGGTATTCCATTCATTAATGAACCTTGTGAGATTACTCACCTCGAAACTCCCGCTGCGTCTTCAATTCAGGACAAGGCAGCCAATCCACAAAATAGCCGTCCAAGGAGTACTACGTCACGTACCTAAGGAATTACAGCTCTCATTCAGTCAACGAATCACAAGGGATAACGTTCGAAACCCTAAATCGAACCAAAATTCCCAAGGTGACGCCAAATGAGGCGAAACCACATCCGAGACCATCCAATGTCTCCGGAACACTTATACGATCGATATGTCAAAATCACAAGTCGATCGGATGCTCAAATCCTCAAGGATCGAATAAATCGATCGGTATGAAACTGCAAAAATCATAACAATTCCATACGAACTCCAAAATTTGCATATTATATATCAAAACGCTCGTATCAACGAGTAGAACATATATAATACCAAAACCAGTTCCTTAAGTGGCCGGAACACCTCCGGAACACCGCCACAGACGGTGGTGCACCGCCGCCGGCCAAAAACTCATTATTTCACAAAACTCCCAACATCAAAAAGCTTCATCTAAGCATGCTTGTGAATTCTCATAACTGGATCGAAGTCAGAAAACAAGCCTAAGGGATCGAAAACTACCTCACAAGCCGTGAACAGTAATCCCAACTGAGTTGATCGAAGTTTCACGTGAATCGATCCAAACAACCACCAAGGATCGATCAGCGAAGCTATTCTGAGCTCAACCAAGGAATCGTTGAAGCCATGAAGTCGCCGGAGTTGTGTTTTCCGGCCGGGTCCGAAAACACAAGGCTGCACCGCCTTGCAGCGCCTCCGTGGAGAAGAATCGGCGATAGAGACCACCAGAGGGACGACCAGACGGAGGAGACGACCCTGCTGGTCAAGTTTCACGGCCGGAGACCGCCGCAGTTGGCCGGAAAAGCCGGGTCGGAACGCCGGGTTCGGGTCGGGTCAGGCGGTTTATTTCGATTCTGAAGGTAGCAGCCGAGAGAGAAGAGAGAGAGAAGTAACTTCCGAAAATGGAAGAAATGAAAATAGTAAGTTTCCAACTTGGGAAACTTCTATTTATACCAAAATGGAAATTCCTTCCAATGGCCATAACTTTCTCACACGAACTCCGATTCTCGCGTTCTACATATCCACGAACTCGTATCGACGCGCTCTACAACTTACGTGAAGGAAGTTTTCGGAGAATCTCAACGAATAAAAAGTCAACCTTTGGCAACCCCCCTAAAACCATATCCTTCAATTAATTATTCGCCCGAAACACTTCCGCTCCATCCACGAGCCACGAAACCGTCCAATAGTTATAAAATTAATTCCGGAAAATCCTCGGAAAATAATTACGAATTTCCGGGGCATCACAGGAACTCTTACTCTACCCTTATGCGTTTTAGCTCTGGTTTTGGATTTGATTCAACTGCAAAGAGGTTTACTGCTTCTAATGAAGTATGGGAGGAATACCTTAAGGTAAGCTTCCTAAATACTATATAAGTCTATTACTTTATTCTCATAAATAAACCTTCTTTGAAGATTAATGTGATAACAATTTTAAAAATTTTGTTTTTTTTTTCCCTAGGCTCACCCAAAGGACACCGACTTGCGCTATGGGACATTTGATGATTATGAGGACTTGGAAATTGCTATTGGGAATGGTGTAGCGGTTGGGAAAAACTCGGTCGGGTTGGGTAGTGTTACTGATGCAAGAACATTAGGTGTTGGTGAAGGTAGAGAGGCATGCATAGAAGACTTTGATTATGATATAGATTGTGAAGCATTTGTTGGACCAAATCAAAATAATCCCTCAACTCATCCAACATCACCCCTCCAATCCCTTGAAATTTTGGAGGTTCCGAGGCGAGGAACAACCCAAAATAAAAGAGGTAGAACCGATTATGAAGGAAATTCTAACTCAATTGGGGGCACCCCTCAAAGTGGCGTTATGAAGAAGCTTGATAAACTTTACTCTGGTTTTGAAGTAATGATTAATTTACTAGAGAAAAGAGAGCAACAAAGTAAAATTTGGGATGCTATCATGGAGATCCCAAACTTGGATGAAGCTACCGGTTTCAAGGCTCTTGAGTTGCTTGATACCAAAACAAAAAAAGATTGATTCTTGAATATGTCTCCTCAACAGCAATCAAATTGGATATTCCACAAGTTGGGAGGACTATAAATTGTGACTTGCTATGTTATGATGTCTTATGTGATGTTATTATGAATTAGAATACATTTGGTCTTTTAAGTTCTTTTGAATATTTTGCTTTAACTATTATCGGATGACTTTGGTTATTTTGTTATTATTGTGACTTTTGTAGTATTATTCTATTTCTACCTCATCAAGTTTCGTAATTTTTTTTTATGTGATGAATGTCGCTTTATTGACTTAAGATGTTGGTTTATTTGAGATGTTTTGAGTTTACTTTTGTTTGTGATTATTTTTCTGATATAATGTCTATTTATGTCTATTATCATTACATATAGTGATACACTTGTTTTAAATATTGCAGCAAATTGTGTCCTTGTAGAAAAATGGAAGGGGAAGAAATAGATGGGGAAGAGATAGGGGGAGAGAAGAAATAGATGAAGATGAAATTGAAGAGGAATTTTAAGAAACAATCAAGTATTTATTGATGGCATTTCAAGCAATAATCATTGTGTTAAGAGAGACTATGAGTATGATGCATCAACGTATTCATCGTCCTCTCAAACGACGACCTATTACTAAGAAAGGATATCATTACATACATGGTTTGTTGAAAGAAGACCCACAAAGTTTTCGATAGTTGCACAGAATGTATCCAAATGTGTTTCTAAAGTTGTGTACGATTATTAGAGAAAGTACACCTTTGGAAGATACAAGGTACATATGTGTTGAAGAAATGCTAGCAATGTTCTTAATCATTGTAGGCCACAATGATCGATATGGTAATGTTCGGGAAAGGTTTGGTCGTTCGCATTTTGCTACTAGTCAAAACTTCAACAAAACTTTGAAGGCCTTGAACACTATAGCACCACGTATGATGATCAAACCTGGATCTGCAGTGCCCTCTAAAATAAGGGAAAGCACAAGGTTTTACCCCTACTTTAAGGTATATTTTTTTCCCTCAAAGTTATTTTAAAGTATGCTTAAATATAGTTCGTTTGCTTAAATTTTTTTAATTGTATTTCCTATAAAATTTTTGCTAGCTTTTTGTTATTAATTTTTTTTTTCTAGGATTGTATTGGTGCAATCGATGGCACCCATATTCTAGCGACGGTAAAAGGTCGTGGAGTAAGCAGCTATCATAATCGTCATGGAATTCAGTCTCAAAATGTTTTGGCAGCTTGTGACTTTGATTTACAATTCATATATGTGCTAAGTGGGTGGGAAGGTTCGGCACATGATTCAAAATTGTTAAATGATGCCTTATTAAGGAGAAATGGACTTGAAGTTCCTCAAGGTAATTAATTATTTTTATTTTTTTTCATAAAAAATCATGTTTGCTAGGATTTAGTAATTTCCCTTTTATTAGTTTGTTGGTTTGGTGAGCTTGAGTACTTATTTTATTGTATGACATGCTAATTAAAATATTGGGAAAATGATCATTTACCCAATTTTAGGCTAAAAATTGCCCACTTGCTCCACCAACTGTTTTTTAACCCCATTTACCCAAAACACTCTAAGGGATTATTTCCCCTTTACCCAATTAATTCTTTTTCTTTTTTTTTTTAGACTTTTTTGCCCTCTCCTTCTTTCTCACTTAGAGAGAGAAGTCACCCTCCACCTTGCTGTGCTCCGGTGACCAGTGGCCGGCGCGGTCTCCGGCGACCGGTGACCGGTGACCGGATTCCGGCGACCGATGACCGGAATCCGGCTATTCGAAATCCCACGACCGATGACCGGAATCCGGAATCCGGCTATTATTGCCCCCTAGTAATCATATTACTGCCCCCCAATAATCATATTATTGCCTCCCAATAATCATATTATTGCCGTTCAGTGAATTGTATGAACTCCCAAAACCAAATGAATACACTACAGGCACTATTGATCAATTTATAATCATATTATTGGCTCCCAGTAATCATATTACTGCCTCCCAATACAAAGTCCAATGTCTCTACTGCCTCCCAATAGACCACCAAAAATGCACATTTTTGTAGGATTCACAGATAATTTGACTTTAATACACAGAAAACAACATGTAACTTATCAAAACACCACACTATAGTGATCCCTGTCCCTCGTATCAAAGTCTACTGGGGGCCAATAATGTTTCTACTGCCCCCCAGTAGACCATCAAACAAACCCCACAGTTTTTTTACTGGGGGGCACCCATGCTTCTCCTGTGGACACCCATGCTTCTCCAGCCTGATTCCGGCACGATTCCGACCGGACTCTTCTCCAGTCTCTCACCTGCAGCCCTTCTCCGACCGGTCCCAGCCCCGACGCAGCCCATCTCCAATCGCTCACCTGCAGTGCATCTCCGACCGGTCCCATCTCCGCCTTCGTCTTCCCCAGGTCCTCTTCTCCAGTCTCTCACCTGCAGCCCATCTCCGACCGGCCTCAGATCTGTGATCCGTGATTGAGGATGGTCGGCACCAGAACGGTGTTCAGTGATTGGCAGAGGTCGACGAAGATGGGGCTTGGGATGTGCTAGCCGGCGCCGAGATCGAGGTCGACGAAGAAGGTGTTGAAGGCGTGGTCGCCACTGCCGGCTAGAGAGAGAGAGAGAGAGAGAGAGGAGGTGGAGATCGGGGGGAGAGCGAGAGAGTTTGGGAAGGAGAGAGAGACTGAGAGGAGATGGATGGGTTTAAATTTAATTAATAGGGGCTAAAATGTCAATAGATGTTAGATTGGGTAAACGAGGTTAAAAAACTCTTGGTGGAGTAAGTGGGCAATTTTTTGCCCAAAATTGGGTAAGTGGTCACAGCCCCTAAAATATTTTATCTTGTTAGGCAAATTTTTTCTAGTGGATTGTGGATTTGCTAATCGACGCCAATTCTTAGCTCCGTTACGAGGTGTTCGATATCATCTCAAAGATTTTGGTGGTCAAGGTCGCCATCCTCGAAATGCAAGTGAGTTGTTCAATCTTCGCCATGCGTCATTGAGGAATGTGATTGAGAGGATATTTGGTATTTTTAAATCACGGTTCACAATTTTCAAAACCGCACCTCCATTTCCATATCAAACACAAGCAGAATTGGTGTTAGCTTGTGCTGGACTACACAACTTTCTTCGCAAAGAATGTCGTGAGGATGAATTTCCTGTTGAACCAGAAAATGAGTCATCATCTTCATCCTATCAAGATATGGAAGATGAGAATCTTGAACTACTTTCTCAAAGTCAACAACGACAAAGAGCGGAGGCTAATGCTTGGAGGCTTACTATTGCTGAAGCTATGTGGGAAGATAGACCGCGAAATGATGATAATGAAAGTCAAGAGAATAACAATGATACTCAAGACAATGAGAATGAGAATAATGAGGAACATATGGATGACGGGGAACAAGAAGGTTATGATGATAATGAGGTTGGGATGGATGAGTATGCAGCTTTCTAATGTACATTTTTAATTGCCTTTGCATTTTTCATAATGTATTCCTTTGGTTTTCTTTACGTTTTTCCTAATCTATTTTGACATACATAATTTATTTTTATGAAACTTTTTTTTTTTCAAGTCATAATAATTTTTGTATTATGTTTGTCCAAAAAATTATAGTATTCTATTGTGTTCTTTATTCAATTATTGTTATAAGGACAATCCATGCACTTATGAAATCCAAACAAATCTTGCTAATACAATACATTAAAATCTGTTTAAATCTGTGTGGAATTAAAACAATCAGCGGATTCTGTAGAATCCATGAAAATCCACGGATTATAAAAAATCAATCAAAATCATTTAAAATCTGGATTGAATACACCCCCCCTTAATTAATTAGCATCCCTTTTGGATTATATATGTATTTCCTTCCAAAAATAAAAGAAAAATCACCTACTGTATTGTAAATATATGCTGCTGCTTTGTCGGTGAGCTGTGACCTATTGGTGAATTATAATTCCAACATTGTAAAGGTCATGGGTTCGATTCTCACTGATATATGTAAGGGTGGGGTGGGCTAAGATTTTTTTTATTTTTTTATTTTTTTATTTTTTTTTTAACTAGTTATTATTGTACTCATTTATGAATGTTTCAAATAAATTTGCATGCAGCATTGTCCTAGCCTACATCTCAGACTATTGTTTTCCCAAATCCTTAAATATCCCTCTTATTTTTCTCTCACCCGTTCTTTATAACTTGCTACAGTGTTACACATTACAAAATTTGGTGTCAATTCTTGTGCTTTAAGTTCTTCATTAACTGCTTGGTGATATACATAGCATCGTTTTTTTTTGTTTTGTTTTTTTTAAGAAAAGATATTCATGTATTCATGTTCTGATGTCCTAATCTTATACATAGCATTTTTGTTCTTCAAAATATGATAATACACATTCCAATTCCTTTTCAAGTTATTGATTCATTTGGTTCTAATTAGTGGAACAAGCTATTTTGTAGTTGCATTGCTTTTTATTTCCAAGAAATTTTTGTAACAGAACAACGTACTATTCGGACAACCTAGTGAAACTACAGTTTGTTTTACATTAGGCTTAATTTTATATTAACCATCTTAGATTAACTAGGGCTAATAGTGTTGTTCATAATGCCCCTATTAACGATCGTAACATCGTCTATGATTTAATATAAATTCAGTTCTTCTACCAAAAAAAAAAACAACAAACTTCCATTTACAAAATCTGTTCTTTAATAGAAGTAAAAATATATTCTCATCAAATAAAGCATAATGTGTTCATCTTTGGCTAATGCAATATAAATAAAGCTGTACAAAAAACGGTACTTCACATTCCAATTCCTTTTCAAGTGATTCTAAATTTATTGCCCCAACAAGCTAATTGATAACAATAGCTAGGTAGGAGGCAAATTTAGCCAAAATACGCAACCATGAAGAAGAACAAGCCACACAAGAAAATCCCACCAGAAGGGCAGAAGCAATGTCAATTCTCAAGAGATTGCGACCTTGGCCTTGAGTGGATTAGATTGGCATTTTGGTTGACATAAAGTGAATTTGAATACAAACACAAAATATTATTCCAAAATCAGACAGGAAGGTGCCAACGTGGTCCCTTACAAAAATAATAACTTGAAATATAAATAACAAAAATGAAAGAGTGAAAATAATTGGGATCTTGACCAAATGCCCAAATTTGGGCTAACATGAACCCATCAAGAGATTATTGTTCCCACTTACCCATTTAAAGATCAAAAGACAATTTTAACCCTAAAAAAATTAAGGAATTACATAGCATCTCTCTCTCTCTCTCTCTCTCTCTCTCACACACACACACACACACAAATCCGCCTCCTCACCCAGACCACCGTCATCGATCTGGCAACAACCTCCTTGGCGACTTCTCGACCATCACTGTCGGCTACTCCATCGTTGAGTCCTAGGCCACCATCATCTACGGCTTCGTCACCGTCGTCGTTCTAGTCTCGTGCAACAAACTCGGGTACTTCTCGATCTAGTAATTGGATTTGGATGACGCGTTGGGGTCGAAGAGGGAGAGGCAGGAGAATCCGGAGATGGCAGTGAGGAGATAGGACTCGGGTCGGGTCTGGACCGAGCAGAGGTCCTGGACGGCAAGGCGGGAGTTGTTGTTGGTGTTAGCGTCGAACTAGAGGACAAGAACTTGTGGCAGAGGTCGAGGAGGGCGATGCGGCCTTGGCGGTCGCCGGTGAGGAGGAGGAGGTGGCAGTTAGAAGGATTGGTAGAGAGGAAGTCGTGACCGAGGGGGAGTGGGAGATGACGAGCTGCCATGATGGTCCTCTTCTGAGCAGAAAGCTTCATGGTTTGCTCCGATTTGGTGCCCAGAGCACTTTCTTGGTGGTCAAATTTTTGTTTTTGTTTTTGGTAAACTGTGAGCTCTGAGAATAGATCGGAAGGAAATTTTGCTAGTAGTTATTGTTTTGTTGATTATGATTTGGTTGGGCAATAATAAGATTATTGGGAGGTAATAAAACGATCATTGGAAGACAATAATCTTATTATTGCGGGGCAGTAATAAGATTATTGGGGGGGGGGGGGGAAATAAAATCGGATGCCGGATTCCGGTGACCAATTGCCGGAATCCAATCACAGTCCGGCGGCCAGTCACCGGAGTCCGGCGAAGTCTCCGATGACTCTATCTCTCAGTGACAAAGAGGGAGAGGGCAAAATTGTCCTAAAAATAAATATAAAACAATAAAAAAAAACTTAATTAGGTATTAGAGCAAAAGACATGTAAATTATTGGGTAAGTGGGTAATCTCATAAAATGTTTGGGTAATTGGGGTGAGTGTTGCTCAAATTTAGATAAATTGACATTTTCCCAAAATAATTATGTCTGGAAAGCTGTACAAGAATATAATGCAGCGTCTCTACTATAACTTTTTGTTAGATCATTATGGACCAATATACATGGGGACCTGGTGATTGATGGGTGTGATTGTTTGAGAAAGATGGATAGGCTATTCTCCCTCACTCATTCTTAAGTTTGGTTGATTCCCAACTTCCCATCCAGAATTTAGGTCAATCAACAAAATCTGTGGTATTTAGTCAACAAACACTTGGTCTGAAAACACTTATCCTAATTGAATTGAGTTCTTAACAACATTAATACAACCAAACTTCTCATAATCTCACTGTTTTTAAAGGGAGAACGTGAAGTTAAGAAGCTGAGTGTTTTGCGGAGTGTGGCAAAACTTTTATCCGTTAATATTAGTTTTCTTTGGAATTACCTAGTGATATGAACTTGTATTGACGCTTTGTAATTAAATATAGAAATACTCTACTTTCCAGTTGAACTTGAATCGATTATGACCTTCTATCAATTTGGAGCAACATATATTTTTTTTGCTAGGACCATTTTTTTTTTTTAAAGTCTGCTGAACCATATCTTAATATATATATATATATATATATATATATATATTTATGAAGAAAAAATGTCATATAAATCTTTCATAGTTTGGACATTTTCTCCTCTCATGTAACCAAAGAAAAACATCTTTCATAGTTCAATGAATAAGATTATACTACAATATGTGAGATTGAGTTGTTAAAAAGAGCCGTTACTTAAAATATTTAGAATAAATTTCAGTTTAGTACCCTGTGGTTTAGGGATAACATCATGTCAGTCCCTGCGCTTTCAATTTGATCAGCAACACCCCTGTGTTTTCAATTTCAATCAGCTGTGCTCAAATTTTACTATTCCGTCCAATTTGAACGTTAACTTTGACTGGATTGACAAAGTAAAATTTGGATGGAACAGTAAAATTTGGGCATGGTTGATTGAAATTGAAAGCACAGGGGTGTTGCTGATTAAATTGAAAGAGCAGAAAATCAGGGACTGATATGATGTTACCTAAATGCAAATTTGTGAAATCTTCCTCGCTGCGAAAGGGCTGTATACCATTGCAACATGCTTCTTCTTGCTGATAAGAGGCCTACCCTAGCTTCTTCTTCTTTTTTCCGGTGAAACCAAAAGCAAACCATTGACATAGGGATGAGCTAGCAAGCGTAGGAGCACAGCAACTCATAAGTCATAACCCTACAATTGTTGTGAATTCTCCTCAAGGAGAGCATTATTTTTACCCAATGGCATCAAAAGAACTCCACCTGGCCTGCGAACTGCCGCTGGTATGGGTATCCTGACCGAGTAAGAACATGCACAATAAGAACCAAGTTTGCTTCATTAATAAAATTGATATTATATATATTTCCGTTAAAAAAAGAAAAAAAAACACAAAACATTACTTTCAGGGTTTTACTTGGGTAAAATGTTGTTGAAAAGAACCCCATTCAACGCAGGTTAATTGATTTAAAATGAGTCCAACCCGGGTGGAAAAGGCGAACCCTGATAACATCCCAGTCAAGACAGAACTGTATGATGGAGCCAATAGAAAAGAACAGAACAGAACTGATGGAGTCAAATATCGTGAGCTGGAATATGTCGTAAAGACGAGAAAGAATGGCGTTAATGAAGGGTCGGACAAACCTGCAAACGCTGCTCTTTTTCTGATTAATTAGTATTTGTATCTGTCCGCCCACCACTTATCTGTTACCGTTCACACTAGCATTTGTAAAAGCTCGCTGCAAAATATTCATGATCAAGCTCTTTTTTTTTTTCTTTTCTTTTTTCAAGATAATATCTCAACATTTCAGTCTTTAATATGTACTCTTAAACTGCTGAGCTAGGCTGAAGAGCAAGAAGCAATGTCATTACATATAGTACGTACTCAGGTGCATGCGTTCTTATAATCAATGCTATATCAAATCATGTTAGGAATGCATGGAGATCAACCCAAGAGAGCAAAAGAGCTAGCATCGATATGTTACCCAACGTACTTGTTAATCGGAAGACGATTGTAAAGAGAAAAATTATGAGAGAAATTAAAATTATGAAGTTTGTAATCTCAATTTGAAAATGAAGATTCAAATTTAAGAACTCTATCGATATAAATTTTTTTCACAAAAAAAAAAAAAAAATCATAGAAAATGGATCCGGCTCCTCTAAAGTTACATAGTGTGAAGTTACGTGAATTTCATAAAATCACAATCATTCGTTTAATCTAACGGATAGAACAGTGGCCACCTAAATCAATACATATCTAAAAATGATTTTTATTTTATTTTTTCCTACAAACTGAAGTTAATAGTCACAGCCAAAAAATAATAATAACTGACGTTAACTTCGGTTATTGTTTGATCAGACTCTTGCATCTCATAACTCTTTGGTTTTGTTCTTCATGGTACTTGCACCAGCAAGGATAAATCAAACAAAACTTTTACATTTAGTTCATTTGCAGTTGTCATACATTAGCATATCAATTATTAAACGTAGATCAAGTTGAGGAAATTCCACATACACAAGTTGAGGAAATTCCACATACAGTGCTGGATAAATTATCAAGCACTCCGACATCCCATAGATGATTAATCCATATGCATATATGATTACAAAAGATTAATTAGGCACCCTTCATCTCCAAAATGAAGTGTGATACAAATCAAAGAATTAATAGAGGCACAGGTCATGGGCAAAATCCCTTTGCAATTGAAGGGATATTGGCCAAATTGAATTCATCCATCCGGCAGCAATGAAAACTCAGATCAAACATAATAAGTACCCCTTTGATCTTGAGAAACAGAGGAAAAAGTTCAAAAACTGAGAGACATTAAAATTTACACAATAGTTGGATCGTATAGGATCGTAGAGAACCCAAATTAGATCTTAATGTTTGTTAACAGAGGTAAAGCCTAATGCCAACGTAGGTTAAAGCTAATTTGGTACCCAAAAAAAAAAAACACTCTAATTTTTATTAGTTAAGGTTGGCACTCTTCTATCCGTTAGATTAGATGAATGATTGTGATTTTATGAAATTCGTGTAACTTCACACTATCTAAATTTAGAGGAGCTGGATCCATATAAAACACTCAAATGTCAACTAATCAATCATAAGCAGACTCTCTATATATGATGTTGAACAATACAATGTTTCACGTGAGAAATTGACAACATATAAGCGGATGACTCTTCACTAGCTAGGTACCCGTACATTGCACCTCGTCGTATAATTGATCAAGTCAGGAACAATATATGTGCTCTACAAAATCAACCGTACCATTAGGCCACTTTCGTTCACTTTTAACATCTGTAGGATCAAATCCATTATCCTAAATTCACTTTGAGTTCCAAGGTGTCAGGAGATAATGCTAATGGTAATCTAGTAAGATTGCAAATGGCAACTGAAAAAGGTGAAATCTATATATACATCTATTACTTTCCATTTTATATAAAACTTGAAAGTAAACTCTGAAATTCTGACAATTTTGTTCTCTGAAAACAATAAGCCTTAAAATTTTAATATTTATTTATAAAAACGAATATAGTGACTGACTTGAAATATTCCATATACATTTTATATTAATTAAAATATGAAATGGATGGCCAGGTTGTACGGTTAGAGGTTGTTCGAAAAAGTTACTGAAGCACTTTGCTGACCATGAAATTTGGCCGGTTTACGTTTGTCCACCCCAAAACTAGGAGCATTCAGCTCCTTTATAAAGTACTATCTCTTTTTCAGGCAATTAATGGAACAAATGCAGATTCTCTTACTTTTGTGATTCCAATTAGGATCGTGTAAAACTGAGAAACATGCTTCCTACACAATTCTAATTTTTCTATTAACGCGTGCTTGGACCAGCCAACTAAAGAAAAAAAAGAATCAAATGCACCTTCATTTACAAGCATTCTACAGGTAACTGCTCTATGTTCGTTTATTATATATTGAAATGAAGAGTTGAGTAGCTTAGTATTTTTTATGATCTAATAACTTAACATGTTTACTTATAAGAGTACCTAGTTTATGTAAATGAATAGATCGAGAAACTTCTAATATAAGTCTGCGAATTAAAGAAAATAAATGCTAAAGCTTAGGAGCTTGCTGCTATGAATCTAACTCCATCGCGATTGCACCCAATCCAACTGTCGGTTTGTTAGGTTGCTGGTTGTTGGTGATCTAGGTGATGGCGCCTGTGGTAGAAAGCTCGATGACGAGTCTACAACTGCATCTTCTATGGCTCGTTAGTCTTAGGCTTCACCCACTTAGGGTTGGTTAATTATAGGGTTTGTGGGTTGGATTTTGATGTTAGCCCCATCTAGTCGTCCGATGAGGTTTATTTCAGAGGGGAACACGGTCTCACGATATCTCTACATAGGAAAGGCGTCACCGAATTCCACTCAAGTACATCTCAATTTGCAAGAGTGTGTAATGTTATTTACTCAAGTAAATGGCTTTCATTGTTGTGTTAAAAAGACAAAATAAAACTACTAATAAGTAATAGCACACTAAAAACATTTAAAGAAATTAAAAAGACAGTTAAACCGCACACGAGTTCATTAGAGCTAGTTATAGCCCTACTATAATATGTTTCGGAGATTGTAATTAGGACCACTCGGCCGGTCAAACTCAATAGTAAAACGTAAAATACTGAACAATTACAAGATCAAAGACAATCAGAGTTGACCGAAAAAAAATAAAGAAACTTTGTCTATATTTTTAATTTAATTTATTATTTTTATTTTTCTAAATTTCTTTCATTCACGAAATTAATAGCCTACTAAACATGAAACTTTTGGTAAAGCAATTATTACTCATTTTAAAATGGACTCAGTGATCAAAACTAAATCATGATAACTTGATAAGCATAATCGGCCAGGCGGCAAATGGCGCTCACATGATTACAACAATTCAATGGAGGTCAATGAAATACAAATAGAAAAAAGAATAGGCAAAGAAAGTAGCATACACGTGCTAACATTTCGTGTTATTTTCAAAGTGATCAGTGATGTAGAATGGTGGACTCTCTGAGACCAACCCAAGTCGCAATTAGAGGGACCGACTAGGCAGATAGTGTGAGAAGAAGATCAGATCATCTCTTACATGCATTCATCTACAGATTCAGACAGAGACAGAGACAGAGATAGAGATAATAAGATAGAAAAGAGAGGAGAGAAGAGCGAATAGAGAAGAGAGTGATTTCCCTTCTCACTACCTTTCAAATTCTTCAAAAATAAAAACCCACGATCAATGGGCACCATTAAAACTCTCTAAACGAATGGATGGACCAAATGCGAGAACACAACACCAAGGTGGGGACACCTTTTTCAGCTAGGGTTCCAAAACAAAAGATGGCCTTCCCCACCTCCACCCCCAATTAAATTTAAGCCTACCACCACCACCATCAATGGTGCAGAAGCTTTGCAAAACCCTGTCAATAATTCTCCCACAACCAAGCAGCCTATAGCTTCTCCTAGCCTACTATTTTAGCCATTTTCTGCAAATTTTAAAGTAATATATAGTACTCAAAAATAGTTCATTTGTCTAACCTTACCAATTTGACAACACAGGATCAGCGGAAGTCTTTCACTTTGACTTTGGTCCTTACCCTACAGTCCCATTATTTTACTCTAACATCACCTTTTTTTATTGTCTCCCCTCGACCTTTTCACTCCTACATATATCCTCTCTTCGCTGCCATTTCTCCTTATAACAAACCCAGGTGCCAAATACTCGGTGAAGCATTACCCTTTCTCTCTATAGCAAAGCCTCTTTCTAAACACAAGCTCTGTTGAAGGAGATGGCTGAGTTTCAGAAGCCTAGCATGTACATAGACCACAACCCCTCGACCATTGAAAACGGCGATTTCCGCAAGAACGTGGACGACGATGGTCGCCCCAAAAGAACTGGTATGAACTTATTTCCCATGTACAGTAATGCTATACTCCACTCTCAATTTGTCATGCATTCAGCTAGTACTTTGTGTGTTCGCTAGACGCAATATATAGAATGATAAACTGAGAGTGGAAATGGTTTCGGTTTTAACTAAAATGGATACATATTGTTTTTCGTGGTTGAAGGGACGTGGGTGACTGCTAGTGCACATATCATAACTGCTGTGATTGGTTCCGGTGTGCTATCTCTGGCATGGGCGATATCTCAGTTGGGTTGGGTTGCCGGACCGGTTGTTCTCATGCTCTTCTCCTTCATCACTTACTTCACCTCCACCCTGCTCGCCGACTCTTACAGATCTCCGGACCCTGTCTCCGGCAAGAGAAACTACACCTACATGGATGTCGTACGAGCAAATCTAGGTAAATTAAGTCCAAGCATTTAATTTACCCTAGCTATCTTTGACCTTCACTTATCTTACTGATAGTTCCAAGGAGATTATGATATTAATGTTTACGTTAATTAACTTACGGTTCTGGCCTTCTGGGTTTTGCAGGAGGCAGAAAAGTTCAGCTATGTGGGTTGGCTCAGTATGGTAATCTCATAGGTGTTACCATCGGTTACACAATCACTGCATCCATCAGCATGGTGTAAGTAGCTAGCTAACTTCCGACAACATAACACGTCGGATAATTCGACTTATCTTTTGCCATATTTGCAGGGCGGTGAAGAGGTCGAATTGTTTCCACAAACATGGTCATCATGTGAAGTGCCACACGTCGAATAACCCATTTATGATAATATTTGCTTGCTTCCAAATCTTGCTCAGCCAAATACCAAACTTCCATAAGCTCTCATGGCTCTCCATCCTCGCAGCCATCATGTCGTTTGCCTACTCTTCCATTGGCCTTGGCCTCTCAGTAGCCAAAGTCATAGGTAATAAAAACGTTGAAATTATTATTCAGATACATATCACTATGAACACACATGGAACATACCAAACCGATAGAACTTGTCTCGTTTCAATAATTTGTGGCCAGCTAATAGTTAATAAAAATGATTGATTTACAGAAGGACCACCTGCAAGGACAACCTTAACTGGAGTTACGGTGGGAGTGGACGTGTCTGGCTCTGAGAAAGTTTGGACGACATTCCAAGCCATTGGAGACATTGCTTTTGCCTATGCCTACTCTACCGTTCTTGTGGAGATACAGGCAAGCTACTTAATTACTCTTTCACACTCATTTTCACTTTATGGACAAGCCTATAATACTTAGTTACATGTCAGTAGCGCATCGACTTTGTGTTGTCAAATTGTGAATCTAATTAAGCTACTAAATTATTTGGTATAATACCGGTAGTCACGTCCACAACAAACACACTCAATCTCTTGAGAAAATGAAGAAAACCTAAAGAGTTGCCCAATTTTTATTTATTTATTTATTTGTAGATAAGAGGATAGATACCTGATCTCCTAAGCGTAGCTAGCTATACCATATATCTCAGATATGATTAAAGTTCTAATATAGATCCAAACAGAAACAAAAACATAATCCAAACATATATATCTGCTTGCGTTTCTGTCCATGACAGACATGCTCAATAATATATTTATCTTTTTGGACACTATAAATAGCATGTATAGTTCATCACTTTTTTATGAAATGAAACCTAAAAGAATAACGTGTCTGAAATTTTTTTGACCATATAAATACTTTATGTTATAATTAAGAACTATCAAAGACTTTAATCAAAGCCGCGAACTTTGCTCTATGCAACTTGGAAAGGTCACAAAAGCTTATATTAAGAACATAGTAGAAACTATGCTTGGACCCTGAAGCACCTTGTGAGGGGCTCCGTACAAAAAAAATAAAAAAATAAAAAAACTTGTGAGGGCCTCATAAACTACGCGGCTTGCTGGGCTTATGTCAACTTTTAGATCTGGGAGGGTTTCACTTGCATGTAGCAAGGTTTGTTACTTTGTTTTGTCTTCATCAAAAACTCTAAACACAGTGTTTGGCTCCATGCAAATCTGGAAGCTTGAAACGTGTGCCTTGGCATGGCATACCTACCATGCTTGGTTTCGAAGCATTAGCAAAGTACGGTTTGCTTAATTGCCAGGTGTCGCATCATCACCCAACTCCACAGATTAGAGATTAGGATCTAAAACAGTTTGACGCATGACTTCAAAGATAATTTAATCACGTATTAATGGTTTACCCGACCCATTTGCTAATCACTCTCGTAAATATTAACCAGTTTCCCTTAATTATACCAGAAGGAAAACACACACTGTGTGTGTGCATTTAATTTTGAAATTAAAAATATTTTAAAATAATGAAACCAATTTTTAGCAGTTAAATATGAGGAACAGTTGAAGTTAGTGGATGATAGTTTGGGAGAGTAGATAGATAATACTTATTTTTATATATTTTTTAATCTTTTTTATTTTGTAATTTACAACTTTATCCTTACATATTTAAATTTTTTTAAATTTTTTTAATATTTGAGGGCTTTTTCAGTAAAAAAAAATTTATTTTAACTAACAAACTATTTTCTCTTAATAATAATATAGATAAATAAATTTCTTAATAACAGAGTACAACTAAATAATGATCGAATTTTCCAAACATAGGGTGGCTGGACTTGTGCATGAATCTAAAAATTGTAGGGTATGTGTTGGTAAATTATTGAGTGAGCAAGTTGCCAATTTGATTGCTTTTGGTCCTGGCTTTCTTTACGGAGAAAAGACGAAAAGATATAGTACCTTGTGAATGTGCCAATGTTCTTATACTGTCTCATAAGGACACTTAAAGTAAGAATCTAATTATTTAGATATGCCCATGGAAATTCTAGCTCCCATAACTTTTCCGCTAGCAATTACAGTATCTCTGAACTCTGAAGGCTAGCATTTAAGCAAAGAATAACTTTTAAGTTGTTCAAAAAGTTCCTAACATATCTTGAATGAAAGTTTGTTCTTTTGCCAAAAAAAAAAAAAAAAAAAAAAACAGAAAAAGTTCCTAACATGCAGATCCTGAATGAGAGTAGTCAAATCCCTTTAGTCTTGTTAATATGCTTGTATTTTTTTTTTTTGAAGGGGTTTGGAACCCAGCCTTACTGGGAGGCTCAACCCCACGCCCGAATATTATTGATAACAGAAGGATGATTGTACACCGAGGGGGACATATAACCTTCACCTCGAGCACTAGTACAAGAATCCTCAGAGAGTACATCCTGAATAATAACAGGTGCCTCATCTAACCAATACTCATCTAGAACAGATAAACTAGCAAGGTGCGCCAATCTATGGGCTACACCATTTGCTTCACGGTAAATGGACTGTAAATGAAAAGGCGATAAAGCCTGTAAATAAGCCTTACAGTCCTCTACAATGCTTGTATATATCTCCATAGTTTAGGCGGTAAATTAATTTCATGCATTGGTAGATTGATATAAAAGTAAAAAGTACGGTTGGTTCTTCTTGATGTATAAATATAATTTAATGTAATAAGAAATTATTTTTAATCTTAAACTACGACTATATTAATCTGTTTTGTGTAATGCTTTTCCTTAGTACTTGATCACATTATTACTTTATATTTTTAGTTGCTTAAGAGTTTCATTATTAGAATAACTTTAGATTAATATGAGAATATGAGATACAATAACAAATCATATTTTAGAGAGACTACATATTCTTTATGTTGTCTATGTCACAGTTAGCTAGGTTAAGTTTTTAACCATGTACTTTGTCAAAAAAAAAAAAGTTTTTAACCATGTATCCCTCGCAACACTTTTTGAAAGATTCCTCGAGGACCATCAAAGGTGGACCACAAAGCCCAAATTTAAGCCACTCGCCCACTCAATTAGTTTTGTACTTTTCATTAACAAATGAAATTCTTTATACTTTTGTTGTCGTCCATCCTTTTTCTTCTCATGATAGAACCCTTGATTGGTGATGTCACATCTTTCATATGATTCCCCGATTCGTCACATCTCAACCTTGTTCCTTCACTAGTTAGCTACAAGTCTACAATCTCAACCAGCATCTTAAAGTTGGACCATGAAATTTAGCTATATAACAGGAAAGAAAAAAGTGGAACATGTTATGTTATCTTCTTGTATTTTTCTTTTAGTAAGGTCATTCTTTTTGACTCTTTTGTGTAGACAAGTCCAAATATCTTTTTTTTTTTTGAAACGCAAGTCCAAATATCTTAATTAGAGTAAAATTTGAAGAAATAGTTAAATGATAGAGTAGTGTTAGAAAGCCGGATCATGCATTTTGATAATGCGATTTGATACATCCTTCTTACATTAATTATTATGATGAGTTATACATCGTTATGTGGATTTTGTAGGACACATTGGGATCACCTCCGGCAGAAAACAAATCCATGAAGAGAGCAACTAGCGTTGGCATCTCAACCACCACAGTGTTCTACGTCCTGTGCGGTTGCGTTGGTTATGCAGCATTCGGGAACGATGCACCAGGAAATTTCCTCACCGGGTTCGGATTCTACGAACCCTTTTGGCTAGTTGACATGGCCAACATCTGCATCGCCATCCACCTCATTGGTGCCTACCAAGTAAGCCTTGCCCCCTTTATGTTACTAAACCTCAGCACAAGATTTCCTTTTCAGGTTGTATACTAACGATCCACATATCATGGATGGCTATCTACTTGTTCATTAGGTCTTCTGCCAGCCCATATACGGATTTGTCGAAAGCCAGTGCGCCAAACGCTGGCCTGAAAGCAAGTTCATAAACAATGAGTACGCCATTAATATCCCTTGCTGCGGTGTATACTATTTCAACTCCTTCAGACTGGTGTGGAGGACTGCGTATGTGGTGATGACAGCAATCCTAGCCATGTTGTTTCCGTTTTTCAACGACTTCTTGGGTTTGCTCGGAGCAGCGTCGTTTTGGCCACTGACCGTCTACTTCCCAATAGAGATGTACATTGCGAGGACAAAAATGCCAAAGTTCTCATTCACCTGGACTTGGATGAAGATTTTGAGCTGGATTTGCTTGGTGATATCACTTGTTGCAGCAGCTGCATCAATTCAGGGTCTGGCAACAGATGTGAAGAAGTACAAGCCCTTCCAAACCGAGCAATAATATGCTTCAATTAGTACCATAGCTGATCATATAGGGTTGAGTAGGGTACTGCATGTGTGATTAAGTGCGTATTTTAATAATCTCCACCAAAAGTTTGAAGCTATCAAACTGGGTTAATGTTTCAAGTATTTGTCAACAAAAAAAAAAGAAAGTAAAATAGAACAGTCTGGTTCCCTCGATCAGTTCAAGATCAACCAAGTTCCTCTCAACACATTCTATTAATTATTGAAGAAAAATAAGCCTAAATGAAGGAAACTTAATTACAGGTGCTATATATAAATTGGATAATGAGCATCCTCATTCTCCCAAAATAAAGATATCGTCAGGGTTCCCTGGTTAAAGATGATGTTTTTGTAATTTCTTTTCCTTGCCCTCTTCAGTTTTATTTTTATTTTCTTGAGCCTCAACTTTGGTCGGACGGCCATGCATGTGAGTCGTCATTTCAGTATCAGTTAGGTCCTATTGTGTTTGAATCAGATTGTTTTAAGTTGGTTGATGCTTCTAGAGGATGGTTCTGGTTTTGGAAGTATTGTGAAGGATATTAGAGCTTTATTGTTTAAGGCATTGACCCAATGCCAAATTTAATTCAAGAAACTCTCATTCTCACACACCCAATTTAAGTATAAAAAGTCACTTTTGGGATCAGCTCAGATATGAAATTACAAAATCTGCCACTCTCTCTCTCTCTCTCTCTGAGCATGCCTTCTCCTCCGGCAAGGCATTCACTTCGGTCTCAAGCTGCTTTAAAGCTCTGACGACGAAGATAGGCTTAGATTGCATATATTGTCGGAAGAGTCTCTCTCTCGCAGCGCCGCTTTCTCTTCTAGCGAGGTCTTTCCAATAACCGCGACTTCTTCACCGAGTTCGTCGACCGCACACTCATTCTCCAGCCACACTCTATGATCGAGGCTCCTTCATCTACCACTACCGCTTTGACTTCCACGTCGACTCCGGGGTCCGCCGGTCGTTTCAAACACCGATCCTGGGTCCACTTATAAAAGGTTTTGAATTGATGTAATCTTTTTATCTCCTTCCTCAATCAAAGTTTATTTGTCTAATTTTAGGGAGATTAGTCTATTTTTCCCCAATAAGCTTTTATTTTTCCCCAATAAGCTTTTATTGCTCCCCAATAAACTTTTATTGCTCCCCAATAAAACCCAATAAATTTTTATTGCCCTCCAATAAAAGTTTATATATGGGGCAATAAAAGTCTCCGGCGACCTATGAGATCTCCGACGACCTCTTTGGAGACCTAAGTGAAGTCTTGTAACCGATGATCAGCAGATTCCAGCGACCGGAGTACAAAATCCGGCGAAGTCTCCAATGACTTTTCTCTCTTCCACTCTATCTCTCTCTATGTGATAGAGGGAGATAGGGCAAAATTGTCCCCAACAAAAAAGAAAACAAACTTAATTGGGTATTAGGGGAAAAAATGTGTAATTTGTTGGCTAAGTGAGCAATCTTATAACGTGTTGGGGTAAATGGAGTTAAAATAACTTAAATTTAGGTAAATGAACATTTTGCCGTATTGTTCTCTTTACTTGCTATTTTTGCCTATGTATTTAGGGAGTCCAATAAGGTAGCACATAATTTTTTTTAATATTTATTTTGGATACATGATTTCATTATTTATTAGATTGAAGCTAATACAGATCATTTCTGGTCAAACCTCAACAAATAAGCAAAACCTAATCTTACTCTTGTGTCTAACTTCACTACTACATGGCTATTTAGAACTTAGTTTTCATTGATCACTACTATCTCTATTAATAAAGCGAAGAGGGTGTTACTGTTCATCTTTGGGGAAACTTTCGAACTTCCCATTTTGCCCTTGATATTGCCCATGATTTACAGAGAAAATAGAAACTTAGAAACTGGGGTTTGCCGACACAGAGGAAAAGAAAGGAGACATGGCTAGGGATGGTTTAGTTTCACTCTGATAGAGAGACAGATGGTTTCATTTCCATACAGTGATAGACAGAGAAAGAGAGGGGAGAAGAGCTTAGGCGATGGGAGCGGAAGAAGGATGCGATTTCCAATCTGAAACTGAAAGAGACGACTGATTCGAGAGAGAGAGAGATATCGATTACACCGCTTTCATCTTTCGCTTATGTGTTTCTTCGCTCCATAGAGAGAGAGAGAGAGAGAGAGAGAGAGAGAGAGAGAGAGAGAGAGAGAGAGAGAGAGAGAGAGAGAGAGAGAGAGAGAGAGAGAGAGAAGAAGAAGAAGCAAAGGAAGAAGGGAAAGAAGAAGACATTCGGGAGAAGACAGAAAAGAGAAGGTAAGCTTGAATTTTTGGTGTGATTGATCGGGTTTTGAATTTCGGTGCATGCAATTCTGGGTGATGCCTATGAATGTGGGTGTGTGGGTTTATCTATCTGGGTTTGGTTTGCAATTTAATCTTATTTTTATCTATATAGCTTTCTGCGTATTAAATTATAGGTGTGTTTTTGGTGGTGACTTGATTTGTTGGTTTGTATTGAAATGCTGTGTATCTGCAGATTGGAACAAAGCAGTGAAGATACTATGATTTTGGTCCAAAAGGAGTAGCTGCACTTATGTGAGAATGAAATACCATTTTGATATTTTGACTCAATTTGTGGTTCTAATTTCAACAATTCACTCTTCAGAATATAAAACTGGACTGTGTGAAATAGAGGCAGAGAGAGGGAGATAGAGTTGCAGGCATGCTGTAGATAAGAGAAGAGAGAGGGAGATAGAGTCTTCTTATTTTGAAATGAAGCAGAGGAAGCTAATTATATTCTGAAATAGTGGGAATTGCAGAAAAGTCAGAGAAGAAACTGAGGGTAAGGAAAAAGATTATACCTGTGTTACCAATTATTCAACCAATATGTGATTGTTGAGGGTTTTTTCTTCTGTCTGCCAAAAAGTCATTAACTAGAGAGAACAAGATAACCATGTGGTCTTTATTTCCTTGCTATATTGAAGTCTGGAAGTATACATATACATATGCAGCTCTGATACCAAATGAATTGATATGTTTGCTTTAATTGGCTACATCTATTTTGTAATTACATTAATTGATCGATGTATAGATTAGGTTCTGAAGGCATCCAATTGACTTCTTGCATAGAAGGATTAAAACTTTAGATTGGAAATAAGAATAGTAGGTTGATAAAGGGCAGCTAGCTCTCTAAGCAGTTAACTTTAACTTTAACTTATCGAAAGTATAAGAACCAATAGTAGTTCTTTCTTATTGTAGATTATGCCTTTTCACATATTCATTTGCTAGGAAATTTAGTGTATATGGGGGAATGAGGCCAATTTGTTCTGTTCAGTTACTTAGTTTAATGCCTTTTCAGTTTATAGTTTAAAAGTGTCAATTAATCATTACAACTTTTTATTCATTAGTTTTCCTTTCTTTATTGGGACAACACGAATCTTTCTCTATGCTAAAGTGGGAATCCTGAGCATTATGTATTACGTTAAATTTATTTTAAATTAATTGTAGTGATGGTATTTGTACTGCTTGTAGCATGGAAAATCATCAAAGAGAGGGGCAACAATTTTTAACTTCTTCACAATGAGCAAATGGAAAACATAGAGCTAGCAAATGAAGTGGAATCAATGACCGGTAACTTATAGATTCATGTTCCGAAACACAAACATCTTTTGTATGCATATTTTGCACAATTTTATTTCTACATGTATGTAGTTAAAAAATTTAGAGTTTTGGTAGTAGTTTAATTTTATCTTTTAAGGAAGAATTTTAGAACATTGAGAATTTGAAATCATAACACCTTTAAGAAGAACTTACATAGCAAAACACCCCCTGTATTTTCGTTAAATGGAAAGCAAATGCCAAAAATTCATATCTATTGCTTCAAATGCTACAATTTCTCTCAGACTTTTTCTAGACCTATATATATATATATATATATTTTTTTTTTTTTCAATGTTCAAGCAATCTATTATGTGAAAAATATAGGTGCTTTGCGATAAGATCAAGCTTATGATCAAAGTATACCACCTCCTAAAAGAGTGAGTCGAAAAGCACAATGGCAGGCTTCAATGAGTTCAAAAGAACGAAATAATTATTTGACACAACGACGGGCCAATTATCATTGTCATCGCGAACAGACATCAAATTGTGAATATAATATCCATGTTCGAAAGAGAATGCATTTAAGCCATATATGGCAGATGAGTGATAGCGGAGCTAATCAGAACGCTACGAACGCTACAAACAGCGATGATGACGTAGCAGTCAATGAAGGTAACAAGTTTAAAACATTAATATATTATTCAATATTTTATTTCAGTAATAAGCACAAGTATTGACATTGATATTTTTTTAACAGGAACCTCTGAAAATGTCGTTCCTCAAAATGACATGTCTTATAATAGCGGGTTTGTGCAAGTATGTCGTAGACAGAGACGACACAAACCTCATAATTGTGCCTGAAATTTTCATGAAAATATTGGAATAAAAAAGTATCATTTGCCACCACCAAAGACATGTCCATATTGTCATGCCCGTCTGTTTTGTCATGAAACCAAAGATATGTGTTGCTTAAATCGGAAAACTGTCATTCCTCCAATTCAATCTCCTCCAGAAATGGTTGAGTTATTTTCTGCTGAAACTCCACAAAGTGCCCATTTTAGACAAAATATTCGTGCTTATAACCATGTGTTTTCGTTTACATCAATGGGTGTGCACATCGATCAAAGTTTAGCGACTGGTAACTGCATAATATCATCGCCTGCCAGCAGTCTTTGAAATGGGGCAAAGGAAAACAACTTCTATTTAATAGAGTCATTAGGTCCAGTTTAATACACAACCAATAATAGGTTATGAATTTCAGTTATGAGGAACCTTTTTTTAGGTTTTTAGTATATAAAAAAAAAAAAAAAAAAAAACAGAACAACTACTATCATCATTTACTTAAGTTATAATATTATAAATGATTATGATCTATAAGAACATTTCAAAAATTAGCTACTTAATTTGTTAGGGAGTTATGCTTCTAGGTTTTTAGTTAGTGTTATTGAGTCTAGTTTACTCTGTCTATTTACTATGTAGTAGTTAATTAATAGTCTATAGGATCCCTTTATGAGCATGGAACCGTCAAATGATTGGACATAATCTATGTATCACTGTGCTACCACAAACTCTTTATCTACCCCATGATGGTAGAGGGAGGATATGTAATGATCCTTTTTGGCTTGAGTTATTAATATATCGACATGATATTTATTCAAAAAAAAAAAAGTTACTAAGAACTTAATGATAGGAGCATATTTATGCTACATTATTATTATTTAACCCTATGCTTTTCTTTGTTAGCTTATATTATTTATGCTGATTTATTTGTTTTTGTGTTTATTAGGTTTTCCGAAGCAAATTAGGAAAAGAAGGCTTAAAGAAGGAAAGTGCCTGGAATTTTGATTCAATAAGGATTTTCGATGGATTATGACTTTTGTTTGAAGAAAAGAGTTGGAGTTCCACAAGGAAACAAAGTGGAAGAGTTTTAAGATTAAATAAAAGGCTTTTAGAAGACACAATCAAGGTCTACAACGCACAAGAGAAGCAAGAAACCATTGAAGCAACTCGAGGAGAAGAAGTAAAGTTCGGAGCTCAGAAACGATTGATCGCTGGAATCTGGAGATCAATCGTTTGCCCTGTTTTTCACCTTTTTTATTCTTTCTTCTTTCCAAAACTCATGTATTTCTTTTGTGTGTTTTCCAAGATGATGAGTAGCTAATTTTGTTTTAGTTAGGGGCTGCTTTCAGGCCTAGACATGGTGTAACTATGATGTTGGTGTTTATTTAATAAGTTCTTTGGATTTCGGATATTCATTGGTTTATTGTTTGTTCATTGATAAACTTTGTATGTCTATTGATGGTGCGCAACATTAGTTTTCATGCTAGGTTGTAAAGCTATGAGTGTCTTGTATGATCATCATGTCTACTTGCATTCTAGAGTAGCGAGTGAATGACTTGAGCCCCATTCATATAAACCAACGTCTAGGTAGATTAGGACAACATCAGTACCGAAATTGCCTAGCCTTATTCATAATCTTTTAGACCTCAATGACTTCGAGGTGAGAGCTGTGCGAGAACATCACTCTAGGTTCCATTCTAGAAGCTAAGTTAAGTTGAAAACATCATTCTCTTAACATACCAAGTAAGAAAGATTGATAGGTTAAGTACAACACATCATTGGCTTAGCTTGAGTAAGGAGATCCAAATAAATTGAACATGTTAGTAACTACATCATAGATGTAATCATTGTCTAGTGGTGAGAAGTAGTTCCTAGCTAGTTTTCTCACATTTGATCAAAACCAAAATCCCCAAATTGTTTTCTGTTTTCGTTAGTCTTCTGTCCTTTGTTTTCTTCATTTTATTTAGTATATGTACATACCTCCAACAATATGGAGTATTTACTACATCACCAAGCATAAGTAACACCCTCTTTGAGACACCCACAAGCCATGGTGAGGCCCAACCAAGACATGCATCTTGTAGCCCTATGTTCAAGCTACGCTACGGTATCCAGAAGTCACAAATCCGACACCGGGAAGCCACCTTTCCGGCCTCGCCAAGTTGCCCTCACAAATAGGCTTTCTAGACTAGAATAGTGATTTTAGTCATCCCACATCTAAGAAAATGTAAAGGAGAGGCATTCCTTCACCTATAAAGGAATGCCTCCTCCCACTTAAACACCAGTCAACACACTCCATTACACACTTTGTAATGCACTTGGGCCGCAAGGCTCGACACACTAGTATAAGCTTTCAAGTGGACGTAGTCTCCCGCTAAGGCGGGAGGTGAACCACTATACATCTCGTGTCACTCTCTCTCTCTATCTCTTACTTATCGTTAATTAGATCCCCAACGGATCTAAGCATTAACATTGGCGCCGTCTGTGGGAAGCCAACACAAAGGCTTCGTCACCTACCACGAACTTTGACCCGAAAATGTCGAGTCGACGCTCATTTAACATCAAATTGGGGCCGGTCAACGCCCAACATGGCTGGTCAACGCCCGGCGGAGGTGGTCAACTCCCATACGGTCCGGTCAACGCCCGTCAACATTTGGTAAAACGCCAACTCAAGAAAGTCAACGTTGCACTATTCAAAAAAAAAAAAAAAAAAAAAAAAAAAAAAGCCTAATTTCTCTGGACACCCAGAGGTATGTTCTGGGCACCCAGCCTTGTCCTTGGCTCATTTCTCCGCCAAGCAGAGTTAGAATCTCCTGGACGAAAACCTCCGCCAATCCCCGTAGGCGGCAGAGCAGGTTTGTGGGCCTCTGTCAGCGACACCCAGCGGCAACGTCAGCCACCTCCGCTAGAACCTACCGCTGGCGCAACAGCGGCTTCTGCCATGGTCAGTCCGCCAGGCCCCGTGCCAAGAACTCCGCCAGAAATTCCAGTGGCAGCGTCGTCAACCAGCTCACCCAACGGCTACTCCTTCCGCCAATGTCCATCAACGGCCCTCGTCAAACTCCATCTCCGCCGAGCTGCAGGCCTCCGCAGGCCTCTATGGGACATCTTCCATCATCATGGGGCTCCGCTAGGCACCATGGCACATTGGCGGAGCTCCGCCGCTGGCAACATCCGCTAGCCTGGCTCGTTGGACTCCCTCTGCTGAGAAAAACCTCCCCTAGGCACCGAGCTCTTCGAGTTTCCGCCGCACTTCGCTCCGCTAGGCTCCGCCAGCAGCCCTCCCCGCGCTCTGCAGCAGCAAAGCCCAAACCTCCGCCGAACTCATAGCCTCCGCTGAGCTCCGGGTTCCGCCAGACTTCTTCCTCCGCTGACGAGTTTTCTCCGCCGGACTTCTCAGCGGGGCAAGTCCTCTCCGCCAGATTTCTCAGCTGGACGAGCTTCCTCCACTAAGCACTACCAGCCTGCCAGCACCGGAATCAGCGCCGGCATCTTCCGCCCAACACTATCAACGGCAAAACCTCCGCCGAACTTAGCCAGCGGCTCCTCTCCGCCTAACTCTGTCGAGTGCTCCGCTAGCACCATCTCCTTTGGACTCCACCGCCAGGCTTGGGCTCCACAAACGTCCGACGGCCTTGCACTGCCAACCTTCATCATCGGCGGTAAGGCCGAATGCCGGCGGCAAGCAGAAAACTGGCGGACACCCAGTCTTCTGTTTTGGACACCCACAACCGTCTTCTTTGATCAGCACCGACCTCAAACCAGAGGAACCGGCCTCCTCCGCCAACTGCCAGGCTATCCCCCTCCACAGGGCATCACCGCTCTTCACCACCGAGCATAGCTCCGCTCCGCCGAACACCTCCGCTAGCAAGCTTCACTGACCCACTGGACTGCACCACTGGGCAGCCTCCGCTGAGCTTCTCCACTGGCAATTCCCGCTGCACACCGTCGAACATTCAAGCCATTAGCAGAGTTATCTGGGCTATATTGATACCCAGCCATATAGCACTTCGATCTCTACGGCAAAGCTAAGTGTTCCTCCATATATAATATTCTCCTTACTATTAGAACACCACGTGCTTCTGCTTTATCTCACAATTTATGGCCACATACACTTCTGCCGCATGGGACACCTGGTCTCTTCACTGAACTTGCAGCAGAACCAACCATCAAGGGAAATTCAACTATTTCCATCAACCATGCAAACCGCAACCACGCGTTGACGTACATTATCGGAGTACTTTATCCGCCACATGCAATGAATCTCAAATCGGCATAAGATAAGTCACTTTATCTTATCTTTTACGCTCTTTCAATTTGAGCTACCGCCATGCCAATACCATGCTTTTACTAATTCTAAGCATGCTTATAGAATATCACACTTGATATATCTTTACATACTTCCATAACTTTTAAGCATGCCAACAACATTTCATAGATATTGGCAACACTTTCTAGACCTCACGTACTAGATATGCCATGCTTCACATACCGGTCTCAATGATCCATTAGCATATCTACAAAAATGCAAAAATGATATTAGCATCCACATTACAAATATATGCTATACACAGATGCCATGCTTCTATTTTAATTGCAAAATTAAATAAGTATGGGACACTCGAACAAAATATTATTACTTGCTCTATGTGTTTATCATTTTTCATTCAACCGCCAAGCGGTAAGGCAACGCCTCATAATGACAATGACCGCTACGCGGCATTGCAGTCAAGCTTTTCTCCTTCGAGAAAACAGCAAGGGACTAGTTAACACAGCCCACGGCAGCCATTGATCCGGCAGTTAACCCCGACGCTTGGGTATCTAAGATTGGGCTCGCTACCCAACACCCTCTGCTCCGCGCAGCTCCCCTCATCAAACAATTTTCCGACCATCCGGAGGTCTATAGCCAGGAGTGGGGGACTCCTCGCAGGGCCTAGCAGGGGCCCACCCGAAAGGGCAAAAGCGTTCGCTCCAACCAATTCTAGATGGACGACGCACTCGCACTAATTATGTTTGATATACGGCACAAAGCTACGCTTTGGTATCAACCCGCAAGAACACCCTCCTTGACTGGGGACTTCGGGGACTTGCACATACAGCCCAGCATAATTAGCAACGGCCACGCTCATGCCCCAGGGCATCACCGTCGAGCTACCCGTTAGTGCCTCAGCGGCACCGCCACACTTTCGCGCTCGTGCCTCAGCGGCACCGCCAGGCTCTTTCCGCTCATGCCTTCCCGGCACCCCGAGCTTCCGCTCACGAGCTTGCCGCTCATGCCTTCCCGGCACCCCGAGCTTCCGCTCATGCCTTCCCGGCAACCCTTGAGCTTCCGCTCACGAGCTTCCGCTCATGCCTTCCCGGCACCCCGAGCTTCCGCTCATGCCTTCCCGGCACCCTTGAGCTTCCGCTCACGAGCTTCCGCTCATGCCTTCCCGGCACCCCGAGCTTCCGCTCATGCCTTCCCGGCACCCACGAGCTTCCGCTCATGCCTTCCCGGCACCCCGAGCTTCCGCTCATGCCTTCCCGGCAACCCTTGAGCTTCCGCTCACGAGCTTTCCGCTCATGCCTTCCCGGCACCCCGAGCTTCCGCTCATGCCTTCCCGGCACCCACGAGCTTCCGCTCACGAGCTTCCTCTCATTCCTTCCCGGCAACCCCCGAGCTTCCCGCTCATGCCTTCCCGGCAACCCTGACTTTTCCGCTCATGCCTGCCCGGCAATCCTCGAGCTTTACACTCATGTCTACTCGACACACAACACGTTAATGGAACATTGAATTCTTCTACCATCTGTCGCCCGTGACAAATTGAATTCTTTTCGCGTTCCATTAACACGAGTGACAACCAAACAAACTTAAGCGTTCACGTATTCATCATTCACGAATTACAAACGTTTACCTTCGCAGCGCTCATACAACTTACATTTATCATATGCTCACACGACCAAACGCGCTCTCGAGTTTGTACGTCATATTTGATCGTACTCGGCGCCATTCGCATGTATACATCAACATGTATCACGCACCCCATACGTTCATATATGCCAACGCATATCATTGCAACTCACATTTGTTGCCCAATGCAACGAGCATTCTACATATGCCTGTTTTTTGTCTTTGTTGTGCAGGTTCACGAGTCCCTTCTTGCTTACGGAGTTCGGGGACTTGTAGGGGCTCCGTGCCGCCCGGTTACTTATGCTTGATGACTTCGTGGTTATAACTCCCCAATCAAGAAGCTCCTCTTACTCGGGGACTTCGGGGACTTGTACATACCTCCAACAATATGGAGTATTTACTACATCACCAAGCATAAGTAACACCCTCTTTGAGACACCCACAAGCCATGGTGAGGCCCAACCAAGACATGCATCTTGTAGCCCTATGTTCAAGCTACGCTACGGTATCCAGAAGTCACAAATCCGACACCGGGAAGCCACCTTTCCGGCCTCGCCAAGTTGCCCTCACAAATAGGCTTTCTAGACTAGAATAGTGATTTTAGTCATCCCACATCTAAGAAAATGTAAAGGAGAGGCATTCCTTCACCTATAAAGGAATGCCTCCTCCCACTTAAACACCAGTCAACACACTCCATTACACACTTTGTAATGCACTTGGGCCGCAAGGCTCGACACACTAGTATAAGCTTTCAAGTGGACGTAGTCTCCCGCTAAGGCGGGAGGTGAACCACTATACATCTCGTGTCACTCTCTCTCTCTATCTCTTACTTATCGTTAATTAGATCCCCAACGGATCTAAGCATTAACAGTATAGAAATTCAACTCCTATTACTCCCAAATTTTGTTTACATCTTCATCTGTGTGTCTAGTTAGTGTGTATGTAATTTTATAATTTTTGGTTGAGTTTAGGTATAGTTTTTATTTTCTTATTTGTCTAGTGTCTGTTTCGAGTTTTCAAAGTCTGTTTTGCAATTGTTGAGCCACAATCCTCTGCGGGAGACTCCCTCTTTCCTATACTATCATCGATAACCATTGAGATTGTAGGGATTTATTTATACACCTATTTTAGCTGTATCACTTAAAAAGGCACCAACAGAAACTAAATAGTTTGGCCGAAGAAAGGTAACCGTGCATAACAAGGTATAACCGCTCACACTAATTTGAGCCAAATTGGATTACTCCGATCTCCAAAAGAAAGGGGGAAAAAAAAACATCAACTTTGGTTGATTTTCGCCGCCTTCGATCAAACCAGTGAGTGGCTTGTCAATCGAATACATCAAGTAGCTCATCAAGCAACAGCTCCCTACCTTCAATCTGACACCCATAAATGTTGGAGTTCAAATGTTAGCTCCACTCCTCCGTTCCAAAAGGAATTGGGCTGTTCTAGCGTCTATACTACCAGTATATCCGGTTTTGGGGACCATATGCTAGCAATGTCAAAGAGGAGAGAGCACTGCATGCATCTAATCAAAGGATGAAGATGGTTTTTGAGGAGTGGAGGTTGGGGTAGAAAATAAAAGGAAAATAGGTAGAGTAGAAAATAGATGAAGATAGTGATAGATATAGGAAGATGGAAGGTTTCCATGAAAGGTGTCCGAGGAAAGACTAACTAACTAGATATCCCGAACGAAGAGGCCCCCTCTACTCCCAAGTCCTTCCGTCCAGATTTCATTAAAGCAGATCCAGATCTGGGACTCAATGAGAGGATGACATTCTTCTCTCACTAGATTAATCTTTAACAAATTACATATAAGTTATTGACAAAAGATAATTTAATAAATACATCCTTTAAAGCTTGAATTAAACATATAAGGACTAAATCTTATAAATAAGGACAATCTGCTCTCCATTTGTCACATGTCATGAGTTAATTTACTTTTTTACCCTTAACTGCTTCTTTTGACTTCTAATCCCTTTATAATGACTAAATCTTATAAATAAGGACAATCTGCTCTCCACTTGTTACATGTCATGAGTTAATTTATTTTTTGACCCTTAACCGCTTCTTTTGACTTCTAATCCCTTTATAATGACTAAATCTTACAAATAAGGACAATCTGCTCTCCACTTGCCACATGTTATGAGTTAATTTACTTTTTTACCCTCAATTACTTTTTTTGATTTCTAATCCCTTTATGTTATTTTTTTTCCTGAGAATAATCCATTTATGTTACTTCTCAAAAGCGAAAAAAAAAACTCTTCTTTTTTACACGTTGCTAAGAGAGAGAATCTCAGAGCTCTTCGTCAAACTTCTTTTTCTTCTTTATTGCTAAACGTGTCCTTGGTTCAGCATCAGCTTCATTTATAGTGGCAGGAGCAGGAGCAATTAGATCTGTCAATCCATGAATGAAATTGAACCCTCTAGTTGAATCTTGGCTACATCGAGCAACATACATGTCATGACCTGGATTTTCGTTATTTAATTTTAGTAATTACTAATGGACTAGTTGTACGAATTATTGTTATTATGCTTTATTTGTATGTTGTATGTGAAGTGGAATTGTTTCAAACAATTTTTATTCCGAAAAGTGAGGATTTATTTTTTTTGGGGGCGGGGGGGGTGTTCAAGGTTGACTTTTTATACATTGAGATTCTATAAAAACCTCCTTCACTAAAGTCGTAAAGCGCGTCGATACGAGTTCGTGGACATGTGGAACGCGAAAATCGGAGTTCGTATGAGAAAGTTATGAGCATTTGAAGTTTGGGAAAATTCTATAAATAGGGGTTTCCGTTTTCAGAAACTTACTATTTTCATTTTGGAAGTTTCCTTTTCCGAAAATATTCAAAACCTCCGTTCTCTCTCTTCAGCGCGCTCGACCCGACCCGGATCTGGCTGACTCGACTAGGCTTTTCCGGCAATCTCTTCCTGTGAAGCAAGCCCAGACCGACTCGCCTCCACCGTGTGCTCCTCCCTGTGGCGTCCTCTATCGACGATTCTCACCATGTGCGGCGCTAGGTGGTGGTAGCTTTTGGGTGCAGTCGGACCCGATTAGAATTTGTAGCTTCGGCGACTGCACAGCTTCAAGCTTCCTGTTTTAAGTTTGTAGGAGCCTCCCTGATTGATCTGTGGTGTTTGTTTTGATCGATTCATGTCGGAATTGGATCAACTCAAGGTGAACAATTTATGGCGGCGATAGGCGGAGATCTAGGCCATGTTGGCTTGAACCCCAGGTATTAAAGTTGATCTATTTGATGTTCTTGACATTTTGGATGGTTGGATTAATCTAGTTTTGAGTTTTGGCCGATGGTTGTTGTACCGCCTACTGTGGAGGCGTTTTGGCGGCCTTCCAGCTATGTAAGGGATAGTTTATGGTTTTATATATCATCCACTCGTCGATAAGAGAGTTTTGATATATATTATGCAATTTTTGGAGATCATATTATTAAGTTGTGATTTTTATGGTTTCGGACCGTTCGATGATTCGATGATTCGATCTGAGGATTTGAGTGTTCGATCGACTTGTGATTTTGACATATCAATCGTAGAAGTATTTCAGAGACATTGGATGGTCTAGGATGTGGTGTCGCTTCGATTGGCATCACTTTGGGGATTTTAGTTCAAAACGGGGGTTTCAGGCTTAAATCGTTTGTGAATCATTACTAAGTTGAAATCGTATGTGATTAGATACTTGACGAAGTATTCTTGGACGGTTGTTTTGTGGTTTGGTTGCTTTGTTTTGTATTGAAGACGCAGTGGGAATTTCGAGGTGAGTAATCTCACAAGGTTCATCTACGAACAAAATTACCTTTATCGTTTTGAGAGTTATTGATTTAACTGCAAACTATAGTTGATATTAGTAGGCATTCCTGAGCGGATGACTACGTATATATATATATATATATATATATTTACGTGAAATATATATGTGTTGGTGGATTTCGTTGATTTATGAAAATAATATGCATGAATGGTGCTTTTTATTGTTTTGTGGTGTGGCTTTTTGGAAAACAAATGATTGTGGAAATGTTGATTTCTATTGTTTTGAAAAGCATTGAGATTTGTGTAACATTTTGAGTCCCGAGCGACTTCTTTAAATGTTTTATTCCGAGGGACTGTGAGGCCCGAGGATTTAATGTCACAAGTTGACTTTTAGGCAGTATATCGAGTAATCATGTCTTTGGCCGGACGAGTGGTTACGATTTCAATTAGAGCTCTAGTATGTCTGCCAATGTAATTCATGGGGTAACTGTGCGAGGTTATATCTAACTCATGAGTTTGTGTTTTAAGGAAACAAGGTGTGAGTTGCTTTCCTCATATATGATTTTTAGGAAATCAAGGTGTGAGTTGCTTTCCTTATTTCATGAATTGAAAGAAAACAAGGCGTGAGTTGCTTTCCTTATTTCATGAATTGAAAGAAAACAAGGCGTGAGTTGCTTTCTTTAGTTGGTGTTTAAGGAATCAAGGAGTGAGTTGTTTTCCTTAGTTTTGGTGTAAGTTGATTTGTGGTGGTTTTGAGTTACTCATACGAGTTTTCACAAGCTTACCGGGTTTGTTGTGTGCAACCCAGTGTACTATTCAATGGTGTAGGAGTTAATTATGCAGGTCAGGATAATCGTGGCTGAAGATGAGATAGCGCCTTTGCAGCTTTACGGTAGGAAGCTATTTTTGTGACTTTACCATTGATAAGGACTTCCGTTGTGTAGTAAGCTCTGAGGAACATTTACGTTTTATTTTGTGTTGACAATTTAATTCGTAAGCTTATGCAATATATGACTCTGTCGAGTGGGTCAATATTGACATAATGGGTTCAGGGCATCAGTATGTACTTGGTTTTAAGGGAAAACGTTTCCAGGTATTTTGTATTGATGGCTGAACGATCACGCATGTATAATTATGAGATTGTATATCGATTTTTATTTGTGTTAAAAATCAAGGGCGTGACAATGCAGGATTGACATCATTTATTTACCTAATCAAGAAATCAATCTAAAACTCACATACTAATATATTATTTATTGGTAGTGTTGCTAATGCAATCATTATCTCTTTATACTATTTCAAATCTTATCTTGAAACAACTAATATAATAACCAGCCCAGCATCTCAACAATGAGCATTCAGTTTCAGCAAAGTCTATCTCCCCCTCTGTAATTCCCTATGCTTCACATCTCTCCAAAACAATAGTGGTTTACATCTCGAATGTCATATGCATATATTTAAAGACAGCCAGATGTCAGAAAAAATACCAATAAATTGAGTATATGAATGTAATGGTTATAGTAGGGAGATTGAGGAACTAAAAATAAAGAGCACCAGAATTTGACCTCTTGGAAGAGATTGGCCGGATCTCAGTTGAATTGAGCGATCAGATGCGAATCCTTCCAGACCAAAAGTATGAGAGCATAGAAACCAGCGCGCCTGTGCATCCGCTGCCACTCAAAGGCACAGGGATGATGATAGAACCATGGAGATAGAAGCCCCAACATCGTCAGCGAGATTTGGTTGTCTTTTATTACAAAACCTATCGGAGAAATTGAATTAAAGTTAGGGGTCTGTAGATATTGGGTTAGTGGCATTGCCCGTAAATTGTGATGAAACTTGAGCATTTTGGTCATTTTTCATTAAAATTGGGAGTCAGGCTTGCATTATTTTGCTTTTGGGCCTGGGCTCATGTCCTTATTTGTATAAATATTTTTAAAAGTGGGTTTTCTGTGTTTACATCTTTGGTCATGTGCTACTATGTAATTTTCTAGTTAATCTTTGAGTTTGTTTGGGACTGCTTCTGATATGTTTTAAGAGGACGTTTCAAATTTCGCAAATGCTTTTTTTTAAGAGGAAACACTTGATAAATGCTTCTCAAAACCACTTTCAAGTGATTCTAAAATTCGATATTTTCTGTAAGAGAGTTTCTATTGAGACCTCCAAATCTGCTCACTTGACCTCACTCTATTATGAATTATTAAATGACATATATAACCTATTATAAAATGACTATTAGGGACAATAATTATACCAAAAAAAAGGTTATATTTATTTTCTCTAGACTTTCCAATTCAATAATATTATATTGCATTCTTTATTATTTTCCCTATCTATTTTCATTTTCCAATTTCACTACGTACTCATCAAAGCATTCATATATATATATATATATATATATATATATATATATATATATATTAAGAAATAAAACTATGATTAAGATAAAAATGTATGATGTGCATATTGAACGCATATTGGTCAGGGAGAACAAAATAAATTATATTATGCCCTAAATCTAAATCTATCTATTATATTTGTAAAAAGAAGAAGAAGAAAAAAAGAGCTAGCAAATAAAAATAAATAAAAAATATTTAAATAATTAATCATGAGGTACAGAAAATAGAGAAACATTAAGAAAAAATGATTAATCTTGTTTTTTTTTAACAGCTAAAAAAGAAAAAGTAAATAAAAAAATCACATAATAGTTCATGTTATTTTATTTTTATTAATTTTTAAAACTCAATACCTTGTGTTTGATTTTTTTTTATTGGATAAGAGATTTATGTTATCTGATTAAGGAATGGAGATGTAATTAAGATTTATAGAGTAATTAAATCATTGAAATGACTAAGTTTTTTTATTATAAAGATCTTAGTTTGTTTGTAAATTAATTATATGAGTGAGGTTATTTGAGGAACTTTAGTGAGGTTTAATGAGTAAATTTAGTATCTGAAAATTTGATAGGAGGTGTTAAAAGCATAGAGGTCAAGTGAGTAAATTTGGAGGTTCCAATAGAAAAACTCTTTCTGCAATTATTTTTTATATTATAACTAATTTTTCTTTTAGTTTAAAAGCGCTTCTGACCCCTCCCAAAAGCAATTACTAATGCGTTTCGCCCCCCGCCACCCCCCCCCCCCCCCCCCCCCCCCCCTCATTCTAAGCAAAGGGGCATCACATCCAACCATCATCCATAGGGCATCATCAAAGAGTTTCATCATCAATTCACCGGCCACTTCACCATCAAGGAAGGAACAAAGAAGGAGAACTCACCATAGCCTGAGATTTCTCATATATTTTAATTCTCTCTGATGTATATCTTGGATTTGATGTTCAATTGGTTTGTTACGAGTGTGGTGAAATGGTTAAGGCTAGGGTTTGAAACTCTTAGCCAAACTTGCTTGTAATTAACATTTTGAATTAATTTTGATGCATATCTCATTACCATTTTCACATTCTATTTCAAGACTTCATCGAGTGTATTGCATATTTGGAGCTTGATGGATGACCTTTGAATGTGGAAGCATCAAACCATATCATGTACATGTGAGAATTGTGAGCTACAATCATCCAAACCTATGTTTGGTTGGTTTATATAGTTTCCCCGCCGGTAGTTGATTTTATGCTTGACCGTTGAAAATCGATTGGTGTTAAAAAAACAGAGGAAAAAAAAAAAAAACGTGGGAACCCGATAACCTCCTTTTATAGTTCCCATTTTAGTTTTAACTGAATGTAATGAAACAAATGACGTCATGTTCAACCAAGAACATCATTGCCTGTAAAGGATGCTAGAGGTGAAGGGCAACAAAAAGAATAACTATATTGCATCTGCGTTTTCAGATTAGCTTGTCAAACTTGACTAGTCTACAACCAGTTGAGTTTAAATCTATTGAAAAGGAATAGTCCAGCATATAGGCAACAACAAAGGCATATGGTAAATAAACACTTTTTTAAACCTGACAGGTAGTTAGAATGTGACATTAGAAGGTCTACTCGCTACAACCTCATTATCCAATACTTGACAAGGGAGCAGTCTCTTCATCCAACTTTCTTGGCCACCAAAAGGATCCCTCACAAAATCACGAATCAAATGGCCAGCTGTTTCATCAATTAATGAATATACAACAAAAATTCCTGGTTAGGTTTTCGTAAATCTCAAGGAGCTCGCATGACTACAACAAAATTCTAGTGAGCTCAATCTTTAAAACCTTCAGCTGAGGACTGTCAATGTTCCTTTATGAGAGAGAGAGAAGTATTAACACACAGTAACCAAAAGATTCTGTGCATATATAAGCCCAATAAAAAAAAGAAATTAAACAAGCGACAAGAATATTACCCCAGTCAAGAAGAGTCGGTTTCACTCATCACAAATGCTTGAATAAGACTCTGTGCAGCATGAGTTTGTTCAGGTGTTCCTGATATTATAATCAAAGTTTCCTTTGCTCCAGGTAGGGGCTCAGTAATTGTAATTTTTGCATCCGAAATCTGAAATGTAGGTCGTGTTAAGAATGCTAGTGTTGTGCATCAGAGCAAATGTTTACTAAAATAAATCATATAAAATATAAGATATAATCAAAATAGATGAAGCCATGCATACACTTCCAACAAACTATGAAATTGGAATTCATCATGCAATTAAAACCAAGGAATAAAATTCTTCCTTTCTTTGATAGCTTCCTTCAAGTTAAACTGGCCAGAAACCATCAGAATAACTCCATTCATATCCCAGAATCAAAAATTAGATAACTTTCATAAAATTAGCTGTCATATGTAATGGCAACCAAACAAGGCAATATATACAATACATCAACAGATACAATGAAATAGAGGGAGTAAATTGTGTAAGAATGGGGTTGTTCAAATGTTTCAAATAAGATTTACAAAGACTAACATCGAGCTCCTCGTATGTGATCTACAAGGAACCAGTACTACTCAATTAGAGATGACAATTCTAGGAGTTCAACTTCCAGGTCATTTAGGTTTCTTCGAAACCCGAAAACCTTAAAAAAGAGACAGAGTTGACACCCATATTCTGGCAATATAGATAAAAAATTTTCAGAAAATCTGTACAGACAAGGAAGGGAATGAACAAAAACTCTCCCCAACCCATCCCTCTTCCCAAAACCTTAGCCATTTCCTTTCACCAAATTCCCAACCACCAGACACCATTTCCCATTTTAATATAAATGATCAATTTGTCCTCCGTCCATCCCCTTCCATACAAAGTCTCTCATCAACCTCTCAATCCCTTGCTCCACTAGCAGGAATTTGAAACGGGGGTCGATAATAATTTGGTAAACTGCTCATCACCGATTGAATCAAATTTAATCTGCCCCTTCTCCTTAGAAATGCCTTTTTCCACCCTTCTAGCTTCCTATGCACTTTATCCACTACATGATCCCAGGAACTCACTGCCCTAGAATTCCATACCAAAGGCAACGCCATATATATAATTGACCAATTTCCTACTGTACATCCCAGAATTTTGGCCAACTCCTCAACTGTTCCTACTTCTGTGTTAATCCCAGCCATTGGATACTTCTTCCTATTAAATTTCAACCCAAAAAAAAAAAAAAAAAACACAGACCGTTGAGAGATTAGCCAAGTTCTGGTTCCACCATCCTACTCCACATCCCATAATTTTGGCGAACTCCTCAACCACTACTACTTAAGTGTAAATCCCAGCCATTAAATACTTCTCCCTATTAACCAAGTTCTGGTTCCGCTAGGAGAGAAAGATGAGACATTTCTACTTCTTCTCTCCCACACTCATACCTTCTATCAAATGCCTCTCTGCAGTTCTATCAACCACCATACGTGAAAAATCGAAAACCAAAGTGAATAAGAAAGGGAACAACAGATCTCCCTGATTTAGTCCTCTTGAATCCCCAAACTTCCC
The DNA here is from genome assembly GCF_002994745.2 of Rosa chinensis. NCBI lineage: Eukaryota > Viridiplantae > Streptophyta > Magnoliopsida > Rosales > Rosaceae > Rosa > Rosa chinensis. The sequence continues at coordinate 56,278,521 of NC_037094.1, read as the reverse complement.
CTTGTCTATTTTTATGAATGACGGAGAAATTCACAGATTTCAAGCATCCTCCATCCATTTCCTCCAAACAATCCCAAACCACTTCTCCAAAATTAAATTCATAAAATCTCAGTCCACATGATCATAGGCTTTTTCGAAATCAATTTTAAAGACAACACCTTCGTCCTTTTTCTTTCTCACCTCCTTCACTACCTCATAGCAATCAGGATTGTATCCAAATTTGTCTTAACAAAGGCCTCTTGACTATGAGAAATTGTTTCTCTCACAAGTTCTCTCAATTTCTGAGCAGAAGCTTCAAGATAATCTTGAACATACTAGATACAAGACTTCCTTGTCTGAACTCCGCAGCACCAGTAGCATTACTTCTTTTTTGGAATAAGACGTAGAGTTAGTAGCATTACTTGACACAAGACTTGTTGGTCTGAACTCCACAGCCTTAGTAGCATTACTTCTTTTTGGAATAAGACGTAGAGTTAGTTGCCGCAATCCCATTTCTGAAAAGTTCATCAAAAACTTCCATCAAGTGAACCCTCATCACATCTCATCATCATTGATAAACAGCCAAACAAAAGCCATCAGGCTCAGGTGACTTCTCCTTACAACAATCCACCACATCAACTAGTGCTTCCTATTGATTAATGCTGTCACAGTGATTCTACACAGAAGGACTTGAACAAAACATTCCTCCATTTACATGATGTAAATGCAATAGTCTTCTGGCTTTCGAAGTACAGTAATGAAGGACAATTGTCAGCTAATCTCAGTCAGGTGTAAGCTTCACTTAACTGAGCAGAAGAGCAATACTTCTGAATGCTTACAGGCTTCTTAGTCCTCGGAAAGTAAAAGGAAAATAAAAAAGGAAATGATAAGGTTTCCTAGTCATCAATTTACATTCTTCCAAGAAGACCCTTGATTCACATCAATTTACATTCTTCCAAGAAGACCCTTGATTCACATCTTTTTCATTTCATTTTCAAGTATCCCCACAGCCCTCAATATACTACATAGTATTAACCCAAGCTTCTTTAACGCAAAATTACCAACATTGGTTATATCAAAGAATGTACCTGACGGATTTGTTTCAAGCATTCACCATCTTCTCCATTTATTATAGGAATAAGGGAACTAGGAACAACAGCTTCAATAGTTGTACTGGTAATTATTGCTGGTTGGCTTCCTCCAAACCCAGGAATCCTTCTTTGTGGAGCTCCAGCAAAGTTTGGCAAACCAATTGGACCACCACCCTCCAGAAGTCCCTGTGGACCAGTACAGGATACAAAAGTAAAGTCAGCAGTTGACTTCATTAGTCGTCTTCTATTTCTTTTCTTTTCTTTGCTGTACAAAGGCTGTGCAATTTGCTTTATCACTATAATTTATTTACACAAAAGTATATCCACTACTTTTGCTTATAACAAACAAAATTTTTATTAAAGAAAAGAAAGAGTACAACAAAGGACAAGGAGTCCACTGAAAAGTATCAAGGTCAGCAAGAAACCTCTACAAGCCAAACAGCACAACAAGAAACATAAAAAACAATGCAAAGATATAGCAGCACTCGATTTAGCGGATCCTAGGTCGGGACTGATGGGGCTTGAACCCACAGCTTCCGCTCAAAGAGCTAATCCCAGAATTCTAAAGAAACCACCACTTAAGGAAGCCCACTTAAGGAAGCCCAGAACCAAACTCTTTCACCTAAAAGATTCACTTCCCCAAAACAATCTCCTATGCTTTCCACCCAAATTTGGACAATGGCCATCATAGCAGATCTTCCCAAAGTAGCATCTTCTTCTCCCAACCAAGAACTTAATACTAAAGCAGTGCACAAGGTTGGGTTATCCCAGCTCAAAATTAGACTCATTCATCTCCCGACCAAGAACTTAATACTAAAGCATTGCACAAGGTTGGGTTATCCCAGCTCAAAATTAGACTCAATTCATATTATTCACAACTCGCATCTCCCATTTCAAGATATCATACAGTTCACAACGTTTTCTCAAGTATATAGTTACTCCTTATGCAACTACTATAAACTGCACTATTTTGAAGCAACATATATAAAAACACGACAAAAGTTTGCACAAAGTATAAGAGGTGAAAATTACACTTCACTACCTGGTAAGGTACACCCACTTCAGTCCTATACTAGGGCTTTTTATTTAGTCAATCTAGTCCCTTGATGTTTCTTATCTCGCAATCCAAGTTGGCGTTAGAGTTTCCAAACTTTATGACATGACTGATGAGGGTCCACTTTTTTTTTTATGGATGTGAGTGCTAGAGTAATAACAAAATGCTTTGAAAGCAAAAATATAAAATATAAAAAAAATAAGAAAAACAACTTGACAACAACAAATAATTAACAAATTAGAACGTCTCTATAAATGGTATATTGAAAAGAGAAACTAACTGCGAACAAGTTCATGAGACGTAAGGAGAAAATGTTTAAAAGAGGGGCAGGTGGCTTTTGCTAAGGAAAAGGAATAATGAAAGAATGAAAGAATGAAATATAGTAAAAAGAAAGAAATAAAGGATTTTGTTTGTCCAGTTTACTAACTTCTTAATTTTTTTTGGTCTCTAGTTTCAAATTGTTTTTCACTATTTCTACAAGGTTAATGATTCTTTATCATTCTTAGTCCACTCTGGAATCCACATAAGCAAAAAATTTGGGTCCTGACTAGACACGTCAGGGCTACCTGGGCTTGCAGGATCGGTTCAAGGAGTAGATTGACTAAATTAAAGCCACAGTATAGGACTGTGCAAGCAAGTGTATACTACAAGGTAGAAAGGACAGCAACAACCAACACAAACAAATTGGGTTTTATTCAGCAAAACTTGTACCAAGATTGTCATAAAAAAAACAAATACCTGAGAACCCCAAGGTTTTCTTTCTGATAAATGCAGAGGATGGAAACCACCATGTGGAGCCATACCACCAACAGTATCAAACTTGTGAAATGATGGGCCGAAGTTAGAATGCATTCTTGGAGGTGAGAAGTCCCTCCTCAAATATGATCGAAAAGGAGGTTGATCCGAAAATGCAGGATTTGGAGGATAGCTTAAAGAAGGAAATACATCGCGAAAGAAATGATGCTGCAACCTACTGGTGATCTGCAGAAGAGCATCATTCACAGCTTCAAGTTCTCCATTCATCTGTCATCAAATTAGTATAGATGGTGAGTAGGAAACCATACGGTTCCAGATTGTTAAAAGGAGCGCTTAGTGCTTGAAAGCAAACATAATATGGCAACTGACATTTTAGTAGCCACATTCAGAAGTCCACATGTACTTTACCATAAAGAGATATATCCACCCTCTTCAAACTCATCAAAATAACACAGAGAAGTATATATCAAAACTTTCCAAAATCAAAGCACCATGCATGCACTAAGGCAAACACACCTGAACAACTTCTTCATCATCTGAAACACATTTGGGAATTTGATCCTTCCCCAATATACGTATATGAGCGCGAGATGACTTTCTCATTTCAGCTATGATGGCACCACCCTTGCCAAGGAGACAACCAATTTGATTGGAGGAAATAAGAAGCCTGGCTGTCATGGGCTGTTCCTTGGTAATAGGTACTGCCCTGACTATCCTATCATGCACACGAAGGACGGCATCTTGCAGAGGTGATATCCTATCATCTGGGTGCTGCAGCAGTTAATTTGTTATCAATTGCTTATCTTGTTCGTTTGCACGTGTGATTGTGTGTGTGTGTGTGATTTTTTTTTTTTTGTCTACAATTCTAGATAAAAAGTCATGTATCCAAGAAGAAGAATAAGTCAAGATCATACCGCCGGACCAGATAAAATAATAACGCGGTCCTCTGAATCAGAGACACCATCCATAACCTTGATTTCACAGCCTGTTTCTTGCTTAAGTGTCCTTATAATCGTTCCACCCTTTCCAATTACACCTCCTACTCTCTCTTCGTGGCACAATAAGCGAAAAGTTAGGACTTCCTGTGAAGACTTCATCCTACCAGGGATGCCAGAAGCATGAACCTTTGGGATCAGTGGATGAGCAGCAGAATGGTTATCCACAATATCAGCAGCCTGATTGCTATAAGGTGTTCCTTGAGACCGCTCCGGTGGCGGAGTTACTTCTGGTCTTGGAGAAGGTTGAGATGACGGCCCTGTGGAGTTAAGAAGGGAAGAGGCACTAGCACGAGGCAGATTATCCAAAAGCTGCTGAGTAACGGAATCTAGAGCTTTCCTGACAGCATCAACTTCACCAGTAATCTGCAACAGAATTATGAAATATAATGTCTATATAAAGATCAAGAACATGGACCAAATGTCAAATATAACTTTTTGTTGCGCACGTTTTTTTTTCTTTATGAGTGTGCCCTTAGTCATTCCCAAAGTCACTGAGCATTGCCAGTTAGATAATAACACCCGAGACTTCCATGATGCTTCATACTGTTAGCAGTCTATAATCTCCAGTGGCAGAAACCCATTAAATATAACTAATCAGTGGCTTAACCCATACAGACTGAACATGAGTTATTCTTAATATTATATAGTTACCTGAACTAACTCATCGGAAGCTGGTGCACACAATGGAAGTTTATCTCTAGGAAGGATCCGAATTTGTGCCCCACTTTCAGACGCCATTAGCTTGATCACACTACCACCTATTCCCAAAATGCACCCTATCTGATTCGACAGAACTAGCAACCTCAAAACAATTGTCAATGACTTCTTACCATCTCCATCCCCTCCATCAGTCTCTCTTTCCCCTTCAACCATTCTCTCAAACACAAGTTGCAGAGCCTTCTTGACGGATGCAGGACTTACTTTTTCGCGGCGTTCTGAATCATCAATCGAAACATCTTCCTTCTCTTCCTTCTTTTCAACTACACTAGTCTCTTCCACCCCATTCTCCTTGCTTTGCTCACTATCAACTCTATTCTCTCCATCCCAACCAATGACAATAACTCTTTCGTCGCAGCCGGGTACACTTTCCTCAACTCTCACCTTCACCAGAGTCTCCTGATATATCTCGGATATGCCAGAGCCACCTTCACCAGTAACACAACCAATTTTCGACTCGGGGCAAACTACCCGAAAAACAGCATTGCCAGAGGAAGTATTAGTAGGTTGATCATCATCAGACTTTTGTAACTTTCCTTTCCCATTCGGCTCCGAAGGGTCCTCCTGGTGCGGTCTCTTAGAAGGTGTCAATGGAGCAGACATGGCTTTTCAAACCAAAACACTATTCTTCGCAACTGCAAATTCCAAAGAATTCAGAAAAACAAGAATCAATTACGCTATTTCCCCAAACTCTACTACTACGCTGTCGAATGTTTCTTCAATTTTAGATTCGAGGAACTTGAGTCAGATGTTGATTTCAAAAAACACAACAAAAAAAAAAAAAAAACAAAAAGAGAGCAAAGAATGACGAGGAAGGTTATAGTTATTAGGGTTTTACCTGGAATATAATCTTCAGGGTGAGAAGTGAAGTGTCTGGAATTAGGAGTGGACAGAGCTTTAGGGATTTCACAGGGAGCAGGGTTCTTTTTCGTTTTGAGTTTTCTAGTTGGTAACCGTGCTTTTATATTTTCGATTTTGTACCAAGAAATTATTTACATTCGCATCTTAATTTATTTAACACACATTATAGGGCATATCTATACTCTAATTATAATTTTTCTTATTTAACTAACATTGAAATAAATTAAAATTATCGCCCCAATAAAATTTCCAAAGTGAAAGTTAAGTTTAGCGAAAATCTCGAACTACATGGTGTGGTAAGATTGGTTGAGCAGTCTAGCATGCAACCTTCATATCTAGCGTTCGAATCTCAACTCTTACCATTTGGTGAGCAGAAGGTTTAGAGGCTTCGGGTTTATGCCCCTAAGGTGGGGGATTAGTCTGGTTGTGCAAGTTATGTGGCTTGCTAACTAGTCCCCACCGCAGGGTGCGTGAAATCGAAGTATTCTCAAACATGCTGGTCACAGACTAGTGAGATTTGAGTCACAAACTAGTGAGATTTGGGACTCAAACGCTAGAAATGGGGATTCCATACTAAACCGCTCGACCAACTTTACCACACCAGGTGGTTTATTTGAGTATTTAGCTTTCAGACAATTTAGCTTGAGAAAATTACTATTATTGTTTTAATGCTCTTACATTTTTGGTCAGTTTTCAAATTCTTGTTCTATGTTCTAACCCTCTTCCAAACCTGACAAGAAAAAAATGAACCTCCACTTCACCTACTTGATAGATAGTGGAAATGGACAACATTGAAAATGTCACACGAGAAATATAAACATTCATGTAAATTCGCGACATAAAGACAAATTGTTCAATGAGTACTAAGTTGCTTACTAGTTTATTTTGTTTACATTCAAGTTCTTGAGTCTTTACTTTGTTGCTTACTAGTTTATGGAAGATGCGGCTAATCTGGTCAACAATGCCGAGGTGGTGGCAACCGCCCGCGAACCCTTTCTAGACCCTCGGTTCGCAACAATGGCATCTGGCAAACCAATTTCTCCTTTACTCGCAACTTATCCCTAAATGGTGAGCATTTTGTTTGAATACCATGCAGTCTCTTTGGGATTTATATGCTGGATGTTAAGCATAACAGCATGTAAAAATTAAATTTGCTCAGTTGATTTGATCTTAGGTTCCGTGGCTTGTCTAAAACAACCGTTTAAAGTTTCACAGGGACATGTTAGAATGCCCATTGATCCTATTAAAACCGAGAAAAAGGAATCATATACTCTTGATGTATCTCCCTCTAAAAATGAACATATAGAAGTAACATATCCAATTATACTGGACAAAAACACAAGAAATAATTGAAATGTAGATGCCATTAACACTCATATACACCAAATAACTGTAATTTATGATACAGACAAAAAGACTTGACTAAGGAGCATATCAACATGTCGTTGTGTTCATTAATTCACTAGGGTCACTAACTGGCTTCATACGAATCACAAGATTAATCACAATCAGTGTAAAGTCTACCATTCTAATAATAACTCTTTGCAAGTGGAACTGTAATAGGCTGACCATTTCATGAGATCCAAGACCCTTGCATCTCCTGCATTGGCCTGCATTGGAGTTGACCCTTCGCGATTTCTTGTGATTTAGATTCTTTCTTGCAGTAGACCGGCCTGTTGGATGGCAATTTGGAGGAGAGCTTATGGTTACTGCTACCTGAGAACTAGTCTTTGTCACTGGTACGTTTACTGGTGGAATAGGATGTATTGACTTTGAGTATGTCAAATTGTAGTTGTAAGCCATAAAAGAATCTTGAAAATAATTGTACAGTGAATGATAGCATGGTAAACCAAATAGTTGCAAGTCTGCAACCTCTTACCAGCAATCTACATCGGCAACTTCAATGGGGTCACCATGAACCTCTAATGTGCTACCAGCTGATAGTAGACTTGTCAACCATATTAACTAGAATTGATGGATCAGACCATAATCTTAACCCCGATCACATCAACCATCTTTGTTATTGCTAACTTGTGTGCATCTGAATCCCAATTCCGTAGAACAATTTTCAAAAGTCTGATGTCATGTGGCTACATCTGACACCCTTAAAGTATGCATTCGTCGAGTTCTTCTAGTGAGATAGATTGAATACTTACAAGACACCTTTGGAGGTTCTCATGAGTAGGTGCATAAGTAGCAACAAAAAATTTTCAACCATGAGTAGCTTCACAGGATGAGGAAAACTGTCTTCTCTCAAGTCTCTTTTTTTAAGCCATGATATGAATCTGAAATACTTCAACAATTAATTCCCTTAATCTCTTCTGTCTGTCTGCCACAAATGTCAATGCAAATCATAGCTGCTTTTCTGCACCGCAGCTCTTTAAATCTGCATCACAACTTCATATTTCACAATGACAAACATAAGTAAAGAAGAGAAGGAAGATTACTCGAACCAAAAACAAAATCACTTAAAACTGCAGTTTAACTCCCAACATTTCATAAATCAAAATCACAACTCTACAAATTCAGAAAAAGGTTCATCTTAACAAACCTAAAATCATTTTTTGGATATGCTTTAGCTGCATTAGAAGTTTTAGATGTCTTTGTAGCTTAAGATGTCTTTTGAAACAGTGTCCTACTTCTCTTTCTTGTTCTACATAAAGCAAAAATCATAGCAAGTCTTTTGGCAGTTCAGCACATCACTGCCAATATCAAATGCATTAATTTTTTGGCAAGTATTTATCAGCAGCATAGATACCACGATTTAGTATGTCTATGTAGTACTGTATAATAGATACCTTCTTCTTTAGTGCATCAGTCAAAGTTGCAGCAAAACACTCACACGACAGTAATATAGTTCAAATGAGTGGATGCTCAATGCAATCTTTCTAAATTTAAAGCGATAAGAAGAAACAGAGGAAAAATATAAAGGTCTCAAAGGAATAGGCAAAAGGGCCCTTAAGCAACAGCTGAAATTATACACCTGAAGATGGAAAGGAAAAGTAATAGGCAGGTGCAAAATTTCAAGCTGCAAAATTAAGAAAATCAAAAAGTTACGACTACTTGACTAAAACAAAGTCCATTTAGGTAGATCACAATCTGAGCATATATGCTTTCCCACAGATATATATGAAGAAAACCCAAAAGCTATTAAAGATGCACATTAACTCCCTTTGGACGGCGATAGAACCATCTTATATATTGTATTAATAAACAAATACTTGCACGCTAGGATTTCTACATATGGACACAAATCTAGTGTCTGAAGCAGACAATTGGTTTTGGTGTTGGCCTAAACTTAATTTCCAAATAATACTTATAATAGCCATAGGAATAACTATATGCAAAATAATTTTATGACATCCAGTAAAAGACACTGTATGCATGCAACTGTTATTTGCGAATCTGCTGGAATGAAGAGCCTTATTGAGAAAAGTTACTTGTAATGAGTTCTCTCCTTAAACATTTATCTATCATATCCCTGATGAGATTATCACTTGTTGTACAAGGTAGTGAAGAAATGGAACCACAAAACAACTTTGGGGATAAAAGTTTCAGAAAACCTTACTGTCAATTCTCAAACGCTGCAATATCGAGCTCCCTTTCTCTGTCGCAAGGATCGATCAGCCTACAAGCAGCATATGTGGTCATGACAAAACAAGGGTGATCAGTGCATCAAATTTAATTATAGTATAAGACAAGCAATCTACACTTAGGAAAAGGAACATTAATTAAACTAACCTTCAGCTTGTATGACTTCCTTTCAATCAAAAAGACCCTTTTAATGCCATAACAATCCGCCAGCATTTGTGTCAAGTATCCTCTCCCCACTCCAAACTCAACCACTGCTGGGACACCATTGCTATAATCACAGTCATCGCTCACAGGGAACCCATTGCCATCGTCACAGTCAGCCCTCTCCTTTGCTATGAAACTCTTTATTACCCCAAAATCTTCCATGTTTCCAAGAATCAACGCCTGCTGCTTAACATGTTTCTCTTGAAATGGCAATTTTCTGCAAACAACAATTTATTCTTACATAATCTAACAAACCCCACCAAGATAAACTAAACATTCCAGCTTCTACATACTTGTCTACCTCTCTTTTGATCCACATTCCACAAGCTTCCGGTACCTTAAACGACTCCTGAATATCCTTGCATATAGACTTATGAACAGACTCAATTTTTCAATTAACTTATAGAAATCAGGTACAGACATACTATAAACAGTCCCCTCTTCATTTCTGAAAGAATGTAACTGAGCAGTCACCTGCAGAAAGTAAGAATGATAGATGTCTGAACCTGAGCAGTGTACGAGATAAGAGAAAACATTTTGGCAAGCAGAGACAAGCTAGAAATATTTATTCAAAAAAAAAAAAAAAACAGCTAGAAAGATAATAGGATTTCTGTTTTGTTTTGTTTTCCCAATACCCAAAGGCATAGGAATCCTGTTCTGTTTTGGATTCCTAATAGTCGAAGGCCTTGCAGAGGCCTCTATAAAGAGGCAGTAAAATGAATACATGGAGTTTGAGATTAGGGTTTTAGGATGATCGGGGCTTTCTTTGACAGGCGCAGTATAGACCCATGGGAGAGAAAGAAGAGAAGGGAAGAAAAGGCATTAGAGAAAGAGCTCAAAAAGGACAAAGCAAAAGCTAAAGAAGCCGTCAGAAAGCTTCAGGAACAAGCAAACTCTACAGACAGTGGAAAGAAGGGGAAGAACAATGTGAAGCGTTCAAAGTCCAACGAGGATGATGGTGATATTGATAACAATGCCAAGGACCCAGAGATTCCATACAGCGAGAAGAAACTGTTGTCTCTTCAAATGGACAAACACTACAATCCAAGTGCTGTGGAGAAGTCAAGGTGTGAGTGGTGGGAGATAAGGGGCTTGTTTATGGCAGATGCTAAAAGCTCCAAACCTCCCTTTGTGATGTTGTATCCGCCTCCGAATGTCACAGGTGTGCTTCATCTAGGCCATGCTCTCACTGCTGCTAATGGGGACACTATAATACGCTGGCGGCGGATGTCTGGCGACAACACCTTGTATCAGCCTGGAATGGACCACGCTGGGATAGCAACTCAGGTTGTTGTGGAGAAGAAGCTCATGTCCGAAACCGGGAAAACCAGGCATGATCTTGGTAGAGATGAGTTTGTGAAACAAGTTTGGGAGTGGAAAAAAGAACACGGTGGCACCATTTTGCAGCAGCTACGCCGTCTCGGTGCTTCATTGGACTTTTCGAGGGAGAGCTTTACAATGGACGAGAAATGCTCAAAGGCTGTGGTAGAAGCCTTTGTAAGGCTTTATAACAAAGGACTTATCTACAGGGATAATCGTATAGTCAACTGGGATTGCTCCCTGAAAACAGCAATATCAGAAATTGAGGTGGACTCTCTGGATATTCAAGGAAGGACGTTACTGAAGGTTCCTGGTTATGAGAACAAGGTAGAGTTCGGCCTTTTGACTACATTCGCATACCATTTGGAAGAAGAAGGAGAGGTACTTGTGGCGACTACAAGAATAGAAACCATGCTTGGTGATACTGGTATTGCTGTGCATCCGGATGACAAAAGATATAAGCATCTTCATGGAAAACATGCCATTCATCCGTTCAGTGGAAGAAGAATCCCTATAATATGTGATGCAAAGCTTGTTGATCCAGAATTTGGAACTGGTGCTGTGAAGATTACCCCGGCGCATGATCCTAATGACTTCGAAGTTGGCAAGCGCCATAATCTTGAGTTTATCAACATCTTCACTGATGATGGAGAAATAAACCAGCATGGTGGAGAAAAATTTGCAGGGATGCCACGTTATAAAGCGCGAGACTTGGTGACTGAAGCACTCAAGGAGAAGGGGCTGTATAGGAAAACTGAGGTTAATGAGATGAAAATCAAGATTTGTTCTAGAAGCAACGATGTTGTGGAGCCCATGATGAAGCCTCAGTGGTATGTCAAATGCTCTGGTATGGCGCATGAAGCTCTCATTAGCGTGGAGGAGGATGAAAGTAACATGAAGAAGCTAGAGATCATCCCCAAAGAGTATACTGATCACTGGAAGAGATGGCTTGAGAACATACGTGACTGGTGCATCTCGAGGCAACTTTGGTGGGGTCACCGTATTCCGGCATGGTATGCTGTTTTTGAGGATGATAAGCCTGAGGATTTTGGACTGTTGGATGACAGATGGGTGGTTGCAAGAAACTTGGAAGAGGCTAGGGCAGTGGCTGCTGAAAAATTTGGGCAAGAAAAGAAGTATGAATTAAGTGAGTCTACTCAGGACCCTGATGTGCTTGACACTTGGTTTTCTTCTGCTCTCTTCCCATTGTCTGTATTCGGCTGGCCAGATGATACAGAAGACTTTAAGGCATTCTATCCGTCTTCACTTCTTGAAACTGGGCATGACATTCTCTTTTTCTGGGTTGCTCGCATGGTAATGCTTGGAATTACTTTGGGTGGTGAAGATGGGACAGGAGGAAATCTGCTGCCTTTTCCAAAGGTATATCTGCACCCAATGATTCGTGATGCACAAGGACGAAAAATGTCAAAGTCGTTGGGGAATGTGATTGATCCAGTTGATGTAATCAATGGTATTACCCTTGAAGGTTTACATGAGAAGCTTTCAAAAGGAAACTTGGACAAAAAGGAAATAGAAGTAGCCAAAGAGGGGCAAAAGAAGTCATTCCCTAATGGTATCAAGGAATGTGGTGCAGATGCTCTTCGTTTTGCTCTCATTGACTACACTGCACAGTCTGAAAATATAAATCTGGACATCAAGAGGGTGGTGGGATATCGACACTGGTGCAACAAACTATGGAATGCAGTAAGGTTTGCTATTCTAACACTTGGGGACGGTTATGTTCCACCCTCAAATGCAATTAATCCAGAGGAGCTTCCATTTATTTGTCAGTGGATACTCTCAGTACTAAACAAAACAATTGATAAGACTGTGTCCTCATTGGAGTCCTATAAGTTATCTGATGCAGCTAAGGCTGTATATAGTTGGTGGCAGTACCAGTTATGCGATATTTTTATTGAAGGTATCAAGCCTTTCCTTTCTTATAATGATCCAACAGCAGAGTTTGCGAAACACACGCTATGGTTATGTCTTGATAATGGCCTGAGGTTGCTTCATCCTTTTATGCCCTTCATCACAGAAGAGTTGTGGCAACGTCTTCATCTTCATGCAGCACCATCATCAATAATGGTAAGTGAATATCCATCCATGGTAGATTGCTGGAAGAACGAAAAAGTAGAGAATGAGATGGATAATCTTGTTATGTTTGTTGTGAATGCTCTGCGTTCACTAGCAAAAGGAAGTCGTCAACGGCGGCCAGGTTTTGTGCTATCTCAGGTGAAAGAAGAGAGACAATTGATATCCACTCAATCTGTCATTATTTCTCAATTAACCAATGTGTGGCCGTTGGTGATAATGGATGAGAAGGATACTGCTCCAACTGGATGGGCAGTTTCAAATACTAAAAATTTTTCTTTTTATCTAAATTAAGCTTGAAGGATACTCAAGTGTTGATGTACTTCGTTTTTATTTCTGAGACTTCATAATTTTGTGCTTGTAAACATGCAATATATATATGCTATGAGACTTCATATAAAGTTCATATATTTATCTGCTTGGTTTTCATTTCACCTGAGTTCTGTTATGATAATCATGATTCATGATATCGATCCCTTAGTTTTTCAAGTCCAATATTTAGTAATAATTGCTTACACAATATGCACAACTCGTATTAATGATCTTCTCTCTTGACTTAAGAAGCATGCCTGCTACTTTATGAACGTTGAAATCATCAAGATATGGCATGCCCTCTTGGAGGTTGTGACTTCTCAACTTGAAGAGCAGCCAAGGACCCCAAAGAAGTTAGGTTTTCCAGCATCGAGTGAACTAGTCTTCGAAGCTGTGAAAACAATGTTTTAGATAGCTGCAACTGCGTATGAAGTGGCAAATTTTAACCACAAAGCATGGTGTTCTTTTTTTATGCTTGCTGTTACATTAGAAGGAATCTGGTACCCCAATCACTAATTAGAATTAGATGAAAGTTAAACCGTATGTCAGTTTCAAACCGAACTCAGAATCTTATTAAGGCCGTCCGATGTTATAAACTTGCATTCCAGAAGAGAGACTTCGGGACTTCATTTGTTAATATATAGTCCGCTCTTTTAATAACCTCCAGTATCACATAGTTCAATTGAATTGAAATCAGATTTATTATTAAAAAAAAATGACACACGAAGAACATAGAAAACTATATATAGACATGTAATGTGGATTGATAAAGATTTTCATGCCCTCATTACCAATACGTTTGAAAATGCTTTCAATCCATGCTAGCTGTTTAAGCACTCAACACTAATTAATTGAAAATGTATGAAAGGTCTAATAATCCAAATGCAAAGCAGACTAAACATGAAAATCTTCTGACATATCACCATACAAACACAGCATGCAAAGCAAACTTAAATTAATCTTTCAAGGGATTCCTACACTACAGGCTGTCTACAGCCCAAACATGTTCCTTTTTCCTTCGGGGGAAAGGTTCTGGAGTTGGTTTACAAAAGTCACTGAACAGGAATTGATACTTGAAAGTTCATCTCATGTGTTTCCATAAGTTGACCTGATCGACTCTTCAAGAGACAACTTTTCCTTCTCAAGGGATTCCAGCCTGCCAGCAGTATCTCTTATAACTTTCTCGGGGACCTTAACTTTATTAGCAGCAAGCATATTCAATTTCTTCGATTGCCTCTCATGTTCCCTGTTGGTATAAAATATTAGCTGTTGTCAGAATCCTAAACACGAATAGAATTGGGGAAGTAATGTGCAATGTAGCTTGAGATAAACAGAAAGCTTTTCATTCACAACAGACACCGCACATCTAGTTGGAGCAGCATTGTTCTCATCGATTACCTGTCGCGATAAGAACTTTAATATGATTTATACACGAAACACTTCTTTTCCTGACATCTCTACTCACAGTAATTTTATGTTTATATATCACAGAACACACAATTAGTACAATGCATGCAAGGCAACAACTAAGGACTCCTTTTTGTTCAGCAATAACTGAAAATTAAAACATGCTAGATATTGAGAATTTTTTTGTTTTTTAATAAAAAATCACAGGAGTACTTGCCCTCAAAGATGACACATTAGCAAGCGTTTTAATTTCCAGTTGATGATTGCATATTGCCTCCTGGTCGCACTTTCCCAAACTTGCTCTACAAAGCACAAAACCTTGTCTCCTGTGCACAGAGAGAACAACAAACCAGATGTGTCAATTTACAAATCAAAACTTCACAAAGCTTGAGTAATGTAAAAGAGGTATGCGCTGATAGGAAGTTATACTTTTCACGACTTTCCTAAGCAAGAGATTGGAGAGACTTCACAACCAACTCAATAAGAGACATATCAAATTCCACCCTTTCATTTTTCCAGCTCTGGAAGAGTATCAGAATAGAAAAACTACGTTCAGGGCAATGATCAAACAATTTTCTACACACTTTTTTTTAAAAGGCTCACGGTCATATTAAAAGTACAAACCACCAAAACCAATCCCATTAGTAATCCTTTGTGGGCTGAAAAGAACACTGATCCAAGTGAAAATTCATACAAACTTTAGAAATACCAATTTATCACTGTACAACATAATGTTAAAAATACAAGAAAGCATGCTACGTATGAATGATGAACATGAGATGCAGAACATGAAGAATGGCCGTTGTGTAAAAATCAGCGCATTATCTATCAAGTTTACTATAGCTATCCAATAATCATCCAGCATTTAATAACATAATTACCTCTTACTGAATGAAAACCCATCTAAGTATACAGATACACTGTCCACTCACAGATGTGGCATCCCTTCAAATGCTCCCCCATACTGGTTTATTTTTCCATCATCAGTAAAGATGTTGATAAACTCAAGATTATGCGCTTCCCAACCATAAAGTCATTAGGATCATGGGCCGGGGTAATCTGTAGGATCCAAAGAAGATACAAAATCCTTACATACTTGAGACACAAAGCTGGAAAGAAATTTTAACAGAAAAATAGATCATTATGTATATGGAATGGAGGCAAAATAAAAAGATGAATAGAAACTTTCTCTTTGGACTTAACAAAACAATTACATGTAGAATCTGTTCAAAATAATCTTACAGTAAGAGAAGACGGAGAAGGTTTTGGTGTCCAAGGAAGTAATCTTTAAGGATCAAGTGAAGCAGAAGGTGGAGAGGAGGTTGGTAGGTTGGATATATAAAAACATTTTTATCGAAGGGAGGCAAAATAACTTCAAATCAGTTGGTTTTGAGTAATTTGCTATCTACTATCTCACTTCGTTTCAAATCCCTTGCAATGTTTCTAAAAGGTTAGAGAGATTGATGACAGCCTTTCTATGAAGGGGAGGAGTGAAAGACGCATAACTTGATTAATAAGTTGTATCTAAAGTACGAAAACAGAGGTGGATTCGGGTGGGGCGTTTTGTGAAAATGAATAAGGCATTACTTGGGAGTTGGAGATTTCAGGAGAGAGTCTTTATGGTGTCCTGTCATTAGAAGTAAATACAAGCTGCAAGCAAGTAGCTGGAACCCAATATTATAATTCCAGGCTCAATCTGAAGTTCATTTGGAAACAGCTCTTTATCATTACTTTTCGATTGCTAGAGGGCATACTGATTCCTCCATTCTTCAGTTGAGTTGGGACTTTGGCTTAGAAGGAACTTGAGAGATCTCAAAGTTGGGGAGCTCATGTCTTTATCATCTCAGTTAGAGGTTGTTTTCGTGGTTTTATCTAGACACTGCCTCTTGGAGGAATTTGATGGACAACACTTCCATTGTCAATTCATTCCCACTGTAAATGAGAAGATAATGTTCCTCCCATCTGTAATATAGAAAACTTGAAGGATATTAATGTTTCTCGAGGCAACTTTGCTTGAGCCTCTTCTTCACTTCTCGGAACCACCCATCGCTCAAAAAGTCTTCCAAATTCTTCGTTGTTATCACCCTCAAAAACAACATACCATGCCGGAACACGGTGACCCCACCAAAGTTGCCTCGAGACACACCAATCATGAATGTTATGAAGCCATCTGTGATTAAAGAAAGCAAAACAAGTAAGCATGTTCACATTTCCATATTTTGAGTAAATATCCCCTAAAACAAAAAAGGCACTCAAATAAAGAATAATTACTGAAGTTAGAACAAGAACAAATTTACTGTAATATAAAAATTGGACACACAAGGTGCACGAAAAAAACCCCTAAATACTTCTGCAATTCCTCCTTTCTCATGGTAAAACTTGATGCACTAGTCTCAAGAAAAGCCTAAGATAGATGCTAATTGACAGTTGCTGAATAGGTGGTTTAACAAGGAAAATAGATGTAGATTGTAGAGATGTCTAGATACTAGCTAGGATTACAACTAAAGTCACTGTAATCTGGTTCAAATCCTTTACATTCTTGGCAATGCATATAAACTAGAAATTTCATACAGCACAATAAGGAAAAAATGAGCACCTTTCCAACCAGCAGTATACTGTCTAGGGATAATCTCCAGCTTCCTATTTTCATCATCGGCGACAGCATTGAGAGCTTCATTTCCCATATCGCTGCATTTAATGTACCATTGGGGCTTTATAATAGGCTCCACAACATCTTTACTTCTAGAGCAAATTCTAAGACACATCTCATTGGTCTTAGTTTCTTTGATCCTAGTTTCTTTGAAGAGGCCCTAAATGCAAAGAAAACAATGTTAATGAAACAGAGACGGTATTATTGCATATGCAACTGATGATGTTTATAAGTGAAGCAATGACAAGTAGATGATCTTAAACTTCTGTTACGTGTCTGGCTCTGGAATGAAGGGAATGAAGGTGTAAAGTTAATAAGAATATGAAAGAGGTGTGGGAGGAGTGTATCAGTAGTGATAGTTTCAGTGGTGCTTCTTAGATAGCTCTGGCAGTTGGTTCAACACATCACCGCCAGTATCAACTGTATGAATCTATTGGGTAACTGTTTATCAGCCACCTAAATACCATGATTTAGTATTGTAGAACAGATACCTTCTTCTTTAATGCATCAGTCACAGCCTCTCGGGCTCTGAAGGGTGGAATCCCTTCAAATGCTCCCCCATACTGGTTTATCTTCTCATCATCAGTAAAGATGTTGATAAACTCAAGATTATGGCGCTTCCCGACCATAAAGTCATTAGGAGCATGGGTCTGGGTAATCTGCAGGATCCAAAGAAGATACAAAATCCTTACATACTTGAAACACAAACCTGGAAAGAAATTTTAACAGAAAAATAGATCATTATATATAAATTTACCTTGACAGCACCAGTTCCAAACTCTGGATCAACAAGAATTTCATCACTTATTATAGGAATCTTTCTTCCATTAAATGGATGGATTGCATGTTTCCATGAAGATGCTTATATATTTCGTCATCAGGATGCACTACGATAGCTGTATCACCGAGCATCGTCCCTATTCCGGTAGTGGCTACAACTATCTCACCTAAATCTTCTTCCACATGATATGCAAATAAAGTCATAACCCCAAATTCAACAGGGTTCTCGATCATATCCAGAAACTTCTAGTAGTGTCCTTTCTTTTATTTCAATTGGAGGATCCACCTGCATATACCAAGAAATTAATTAATGCCAAAGATCTGTAGATCTGTATTACGTACAATATGCCACTAAAAGTAGAAGGCTGACCTCAATATCAGATATTGCAGTCCACAACACACATTCCCAGTTCACTATGCGATTATCCCTGCAAAACAAAAATATAATAGAAACAAAATCCATAAAGCAAAGTAACCAAAGTGAAGGAGAGAATGTAGACAAATGATAACCTTGATGAATGGAGAAGACAACCAGCTACGAAAAAACAAGAGATACAGCTAAAAACAAACATATAACAAAGGAATCCTACTAGAAAATTATGTTAGGTCTACAAGTTCTTTAGTAGAAATAATAAGCCTGATGCCAACTGACATAATAATGTTAAGAAAAAAAAAAAAATTTAAAAAGAAGAAGCACAAAACGTAAAGCTAAGATCTTACCACCATATAATGTTATCTTTTCCAAAATGAACTTGAATTATGCGATGTACTTTTGGTAACATGTGTCACTTAAAAGGTGTTTGTACCTGATTTTGGCAAATCGGCCCTTAAATCTTTGGCCGATAGATGAGGAAAATATGGTGCTTTTATTGATGGTATCTCAATAAAATTTCATTTTATGAGATTTTATTAGGTATCAACTTTTGGAGAAGAAATTAGAATGGAAAGAAATAACGGCGGTAAAATGGTGAAGCCTTCACCTTTTCTTCGTCCTTTTTCTTCTTCTTCTCCGAATTGTCGTCCATGACTGTGATGTCCATCTGCAACACAAACCCAAAACAAAAAACAACCTTAAGAAACAAACCAAGCATGGCACTGGTTGGTCAAATTTTACATTCCTAGTCGTCCTACGGAAATCCAAACCAAAGTGGGAAACAAAATCCTAAGACAAATCTCCAAAAGCTTTGACAAAAAAAATTTTAAAATAAAAATACTAAAATAACCCGAATGGATGATAGGATGAGACTTTGGGGAGGGAATTACCTAGCAATTTTATGTTGGTTGGAGAAAGATGGAAGAAGACAAGTTTGGAAGATTGAGAGCGAGCGTGAGTGACGACTTCTAACACTTCTAGCACATAAATATTTTTGGGAATTGAAATTCACTTTTCTTATTTTATAATCCACACTTGTTTTCTTTTCTAAGCAGTTACCCTCAATACAAACCTGTTTAGCTCGCTTATTCAGAACAAACGAGCCTACTAAGGGACTAAAATCCTAACTAACCTAACTCTCATAATAGTTAAACGAACTAAATGTCTAGAGACCTCAATTGATGTACAACTAGAAGAACTAAGAATTAAGCAGATAAAAAGACCGAGTCGAGTAATAAGCCAAAACTAAATACCAAAGAAGATTGTAATATAGATTGTAAAATATGATGTTAAGATACTAAAAAATGAAACGCAAAGTGTGTATAAAAATGAGGAATGTGAATTTCAATCGCCATATTTTTAACGGGTTTGTAAGGCGCCCTCTGTACTAGGATTTCACAAACTTTTCAATTTCCGAAACTTATATTCTAATTTTAGTGTTTGCCTATAAATTCCTTTCAGTAATTTTTTTTTTTTTAGAATTCCGTACAAATTATCTTTTACTTTCACATTTTCACATTATGGATAGCCTTATACATGTGAGATGGAAATACAAAAATACTCTATACAAGCTGCCAATATGGCAATTGAGAGTGACAAATAGCTTAATTAAACCATAAATTGTATTATTGCAAGGACATTTCTGAATTAAGGCAAGAATATTTCTGATTTAATTGTAATAAACATGTATTGTCGACAATACATCTGATGATAGGCCAAGTCTTAGGTTACGAGGGTCCGATGCAAATGAAGGCCAATTACTATCTATGCTCTTCCATGCCAACGAGTCAACCAGGTGGTGCATTATGCCATCCTGACTCTTGTGTGTGTGATGCCACCTTAATTGTTCTGCCTTCTCAACTGACTTGAACATCCTTCTAAATCTAGGTATGATTGGAAAGTATCTGAGTACCTTCGCTGGAACTCCTTCTTGAATCTTTTGTGTGCGCTTATCAACTTTCCAGCATGATGAGCCACACTTAGGACACTTATCTGCATGTTCGAGTTCTTTTCTAAATAGACAACAATCTCTAACACAAGCATGTATTTTCTCATAACCTAGATCAAATGCATTTAACAATTTTTTTGCATTGTACAAAGGGCTAGGAAGAGTGTTGTCATGCGGTAGAAACCCACGAATCATCTCAACCATGTCATCAAACCCTATATTAGACAAACCATGCCTTGCCTTAAACTTACACATAGCTACTGTTGCCGACATTTTTGACAAAGTAGAGCCTTTATAGATAGGACGTTCTGCCTCCTCTAATAAATATCCAAAATCAGGCTCTTCTCTTTCATCTCCAGGTTCCCTAACATCATTTTCTTCAGAAAATGCATCATTATCTTCAAAAAGTGCATCCTGAAACATTCTATATGTTTCAGGCATTTCCACATTATTTTCATCTGGTAATGTTGGCTCATCCCCATGCCATGTCCACTTACTATAAAGATGATCTATCCCATAGCAGATCAGGTGGTCATATACTACATTAAAGTTGTGGCGTTTGAAACTTATACAATTGTTACAAGGACAACGAATCCTTTCTGGATTCCCCATACTCGTTTGGACATTATCAACGAACTTCCTTGCTCCTTGTTTATAGATAACTGTGTTTCTAGACAAAAGAAAGGGGAAAAAAAAAAATTACTTAGTGTCTACAGTTTATGTCCTTTACATTCAATTAGAGTTTAGGATTTTAAAATTTAACCTTTCATATTTGGTCCATTCTTTTTCCATGATGGCTGGTCTATGATTTCCTTGGGGCTCGTCTTTATATGTTTTCAGACCACCAACACTCTAAAACTAACACAGAATAATCAGAACATAAATTAAAAAAACCAGACCCCTTAGTTAAAGAAATTGCAGAGCAGTGGGAAAGTAAAATTTCACATAATAATCCAATGCATCAGACTATGAATAGTTAAAGAAAGAGCAGTGGGAAATTAAGTATAACTAGACTCATATAATAATCAATCAATAAGAGCAGTGGGAAATTGTCCTTAAAGAACAAATTTGTCCATAAAGAACAAATTTGTTTAAAGACAAAAACAAATGGCTAACCTCAGAACATAATGGCTCTTCACTTTAGTGGACCAAGCACAGAATTATTACACCCCAAACTGAATTATTCCATGGATAACTTCTGACTTGGTGACTTTATTAACTACATTTCTTTTCTATCTCAAAGTATGCTTGAAGAGGAATCGTATATATCATGAAACAGCAGCCCACCATCATTCACATGCATAAAGATAACTGTTACTTGGACTATCAAGAAAGTGGCAATATAATACAGAATCTGAGGTGAGTTGCATAGAAATTTCTTGGACTATTAAGGGCTCTCTTTTTTTTTTTCCCCTAATCTTTGTAATCAAATTCTATCATGCCCAATATTGAAAACCACAGCTAAATCCACGATACATTGAAAATTCTAACATGCAACTACTTCAAACGAAACCCATTTAGAGGGTAATTGATAGTGTCATTACATTCTTGTTATTTCTATATAAGAAAATTAAGCAAGTGCAAAGATGTACACTCACAAAGAAATGGTTCCAGCTGCCAGCCCATTATCAACAAACATCAACAATCGCTATCAGTTTCATATAACAAGATCTTTGATCTGCAAAACAAAGTATTACAATAAAGTGCAGTTACTACAGCAGCAAAACATTAAAAAAATGAGCACGTGCATACAGAGATCTTGTGCATTAATAGACCAATTGCCACATTGTATCAGATACTTCAAACAAGGAGCCATTTCCACATTGTATTCATATCAGATACCACTAAAATGAACATATGGCATTTCTCTTAAACACAAATTCCAGAACAACACCACGAAAATGAAAGTACCACCTGGAACCACATAAGCTAAAGCCCAAGATATCAAATCTGCAGCTTGTATCCATATTCAAAAGAATCAGAATTGTACTAAATGTGTACACAACACACACACATATGCACACAAATAGTTACATGCCTCAATATCACACGGCCCATCAATCCTGCTCTCAATATCCAAATACCAGCTGAATAAACAGCATACCAATAAACTCAAAAAGAACAAAGCCAGTTGAATAAACAGCATACCAATCAAATCAAAAAGAACAAACAGCCAACTAATTAGATTTTGCTCAATGCTGTGAAGTTTATCGCTATTTCCTGAGAAACGAAGCCAATATTTCTTGGCCCTCACAATCAGTCCACACAATCAAACCCTAATTGAACCGCAAAATCAATAGGAAACTCAAAACTAGCTGAGACACGAAAATGTGAATCAACAAAATGCAGGAAGTGAGAAGAAAGTAGGAAATCGAAGATGCAGAGAAGGTGTTCGACGAAATTACCGAGAGAGTAAAAACGAGAGAGAGAGAGAGAGGCTTGTCCTGAGCTCAAAGAAACGAGATGAACGGATAATTCTACAGGAGGCAAACCGGAACCCCCATGGCGCGGATGGTTTTTGTTGAGCTCCAAATCGATTTGTCCTGAGCTCCAAATCGATTGTAATGCGGATGACTTTGTTTGAGGATGGCGTGGTTTTTGTTGAGGCGGAGAGCAGCTCCGTCGTGGATGACTTTGTTGAGGCGGAGAGCAGCTCCTAAATCAACTTTTGAGTAAAGGGAGAAGGTTTTCTGTGGAGATGCATTTATGACAGAGAAGGCTTTCAAGAGAATAACGTAACGTAAACGAGCTGATTTTCAAATCAAATCTTTTTTGTTTTTCTTTTTTTATACTTCTATTAAAAAAAGAAAATTAATGCCTCATTTACGGCATGCTTGAAAAGTATGTCGTAAAATACCGATAAAATAACTCATTTACGACCCACATATTTGTGCACGCCGTTAATAGATGACTAAATTTACGGCACACATCAGATGCACGCCGTGAATAACTCGAATAAAGATATTCTGACGGCACACATGTGATGTGCGCCGTAAATGACAATATTTTACGACACACGTCAAATGTGTGCAGTAAAATGTGTGTCGTAAAAGACCAGTTTTGTTAGGGTTGGGAGCGGTCCGGTCCGGTCCGGTCCCAGTTTTGTATGGACCCGAGACCGAACAGGTCTAATCGGTCTCGGTTCGGTTAACAGTTTTTTCCCATGTGAAACCGACTACAACCCGAACCGGTAACATTTGGTCCCAATTTTCGGGCTATCGGTCCTGAAACAGAGTTTGTCACTTTCCTACAAATTTCCAGCTTCCCAGCTTTCCTGTTTTCCCACATTTATGAATATGCAAGACAATGATCATACAACAGAACTTAGAACTGATACAATGAAGTGAACAAACACATTACATTCATACATTATGATTGAAGAGATTACAAAACACAACTAGTCAAATAGGCAAATACTGAAATACATTCCATTGATTCCAGAATAGCAGAACTGCCAGAAAAGCACTTAAGCACAGCTGCACAAGTGCACAGCATCCACAAGACCACAACAGAAGTACAGAACTCAGTCAACTCACATTGTTCCATAAGCCAAAGTCCCAAAACAGAAAAAGTCACAACTTACAACTCAGAAATTGTCAAATTAACTGCATATTTGAACTTTAAAAAAAAAAGAATAAATTGTCAAATTGAAAAATGAAGACGAAGAGCAACTGAAGATGAAGAGGAGGAATTGAGAAGCAATCAAACAAATGATTGGATTCCATATAGGCATATATGAACTAACGAACTTGCAGCCATCGAAGCCATGCTTGTTGCTGACCTTGCAGTTGCATCAGGCGAGGCCATCCTTGACTCGATTGAGGGAATCTGAGAATGGGAGTAGATTGAAGGAAGAATTGAAGAAATTAAATTTGGGTCAATGGCTCGATTAGTTGATTGTTTGATTGAGGAAGAAATTATGGTCAATGGCTTGATCGACTCGATTAAGGAAGAAATTTGGGGAAGAAGGGTTTGTGTTCGACTGAATGAGGAGAAATGGGAAAATGAAGGCTGAGGTCATGTTTGACTTGGGCTTTAGGGCTAACTAGTGACCAATGCCACACTGACACGTACACAAGGCATAAGTATAGGGCCGGTTCGGGTTACCCGAACTTAGAGATGTTAGAAACCAAGCCCGGCCCGTAGAATGCAGTCTCGGTTCGGTCTTAGCTCAGCCCGAAAAAAAAAAAACACAGCAAAGCCCGACCCGAACCATCGGTTTCTCGGGTTATTGGCCTCAAACGCTCAGCCCTAAGTTTTGTTGTAGTGGTCTTTACACTACATTTCTGATTTAATTGTAATAAACATGTATTATAGTGTAGTTAATTTAAATAAACTATGTATTTTGCTATCCATATATAAAGAGTATATAAAGAAAGAAAAAATTGTGAATATTGTTAGTCTAAACCATTGTGACAGAGCTGAAAAAGTGAGAGAAGAGAATGGCTGGGGGATGCCGTTGTTGGATGCCTAACCTGAATGGTATTGATGCCATGGCTGTCACGGAGACGCAGAAAGTCAAACGCAGTTCCAGAGGTTTCCGTTTCTCTGCTGGAAAGAAGATGGGCGGAAAGGTGTTTCAAGGTACGGGCTACTACAGCCGCAAGAAGAGTGGTCGTGCACGTCCCCGTGCGGCTGAGGCTGAGGTCCACCGTGGGCGTCATGAGGGCTAGGAGGATCGTGATGAGGATGGGCTTCTGATCGCTGCTAGCTTTAACCTAATGGCCGATGATTTGTTCATAGCGGGGCCTGGTGAAGCGGAGCTTGATGTGTCAGATGAGGATGGGCTTCTCAGGGCGGCAAGGTTCCACTTGTTATCGAAGGAGCTATTCATGGTCAGGCCAGGTGAAGCTGAGCTAAGCTGAGCTTGATGTGTGAGAGCTCCTTGGGTATTTCTGGATCGATTTCTATGTTTTCGTCGATTTAGGTTTCGATCTCTACTAGGTAATGAATCAGCGCGATGCTGCATGAATGAGTTTTTATATGTAGTCAACGTTAACCAAATATGTTATTGTTTTTTTTTTTTGTGAAAAAAAACATGTTATCGTTTTACATATTACGTTTTGTAGAATTGTGAAAAGAGCCTTATTCATGAAAACTCAAACCATCATATTTTGTTCGTCCATACACAATCTCTACTTTTATTTTGATACACAGTTGAATAGTGGATTCTGGCATATAGACACATTTCATGACAAAGAAGTTTTGAGTAGATGCGAGTGTTTTAACCAAGTTTGTGTATTTACTTTTTTACAGTTTTAAAAATATTGCAATCAAGGACAAAAGAGTCAAAGAGTAAAAGTCATGGATTCGATTCTCACTAACATATGTAAGATGGGGTGGGCTAAGAATTAAAAATAAAATAAAAATTTTAAAAAGTTGCAATTAGGGACAAAAGTAGGCCTGGGATCGGTTTTGAAAATGCAAAAATTTGCCAGAACCGGAAAGGGAACATCGGTTCGGTTGTTGTATTTGACATGGGTGGAACCAACGGGAACCGGAACCGAGAACCTTCGGTTCAGTTTTCTGGTTGTAACGGTTCCTTAGTGAAGTTGGAAAAAACCCCAGAAACAGGCAATTTTCCAGTTCCAGACTTAGGTTTCAGACTTTTGGCTTCTACATTCCTACTTCTAGTTCACTATAACTTGGAAAAAATGTCATAATGATATGCACTATGTAGTTATGCACATATGCATTGTGGAGTTATAAACTCAATAACTTACAATGAAAATCTAAATTCCAATAAAGAACTAAAGACATATGCAGGTAATGGCACTAATGCAAACTCACTAAGTGCAGATATGCACTAATGCATTATGCAAATTCAAACTCACCACTCACCAAATCAAATCAGTAACAACAACTCAACAAGTACCGCAAGTCTAACAAATTACAAATAAACAAACTAAACAAAGTCACCAAATGGTCCAAGTCAAATCAGTCCTTATTTCACTAATTCAGTCTATCCCATCTTCAAGTCTACAAATTTTCCAGCTTTGCAGTTTTGCTCTTCAAATCT
The DNA here is from genome assembly GCF_002994745.2 of Rosa chinensis. Taxonomy (NCBI): domain Eukaryota; kingdom Viridiplantae; phylum Streptophyta; class Magnoliopsida; order Rosales; family Rosaceae; genus Rosa; species Rosa chinensis. Next base: position 56,252,364 of record NC_037094.1, on the reverse strand, counting down.
GCAACTCTTCATCAGTTCATCAGTCAACAACTTCACAAGTCCTAGATCCTACATCAGTTCATGACTTCGTTAGTGCATACTTACTACTCACAAAGACAAGTCATACATACCAGCTCTAGCAATTGCAAAATTAAATAAGCTTACTGGCAAAGAAATGAGCACTAAAAGGGAGTCTATAAACTTGGACAGAGCAAATTACAAATTTAAATAAACTGAACATTATCAACGAAAACATTACCAACTGAAGCTTACTGGCAGAAAATTAAAAATTAGACAGAGCAGAATACCAAATGAATCCTGGCATTTCCAACAGGAAAGTTAAAATCAGCAGATTACCAACACAAATGCAAATTTCCAACAATCAGAAATGCAAAGATGATTTGGAGCAGCTCGACCACAATTAAGACATACACTTCCATAATTCAATCAAACATGCAAAGGTACACAAATACCAACTTTAGTAAATCACACACCTAAAATCATACCAGCTTTACAATGCATACCAGATTCCTTCGACATTCAACAATGAAATAGCAGATTGAATTGCATTTGCATACCAACAAAAATCTGAAATAAGTAACTCATAGAACATACCTGAGATCATTTTTTTTGCTGATCTTGATGCATCAGTAGCTGTCGCTGTTTTCACACTCTTTGATGCCTTTGAAGCAGCTTCTTGTGCCTTCTTTTTCTTCTTTTTCTTGTTCTGAAAATTGAAAACAAAGATAAATGGAGCATTAGATCAATTCAGCCAACATACTTTTCTGTTAAATAAAGAAAAAAATCCGAAAGCAAACCTTTTTCAACATCTTTAAGCCAGGCCATTTCCTCGGAAGTAGGCACATAAGCCAAGCTAGTAATGCTATCACTTTTCAGCCAATTTTGGAGGCAAATGAGTGCTTCAACTGATTTGGGAGTCAAAGAACTCTGATGTGGCCGGTCAATAACTCTCTTCCCTGTGCTGAAACTCGACTCACTAGCCACTATACTAACTTGAAGTAATGCTAGAACATCTTTAGCTACAGCTGCCAGGTTAGGGTATTTTGATCCATTTAACCTCCACCAAGCCAAAAGATTGAATTCAAGTTTCTCACCTTTTGTTGGCTTTTCTATAGGATCCAAAAGATATCGGTCAACTTCATTTCCCACCACAACAGCATCACCATCTTCAAGCACTTTATCCCAGTCTGCTAACATGTTTGCTACTTTTCCATAAACCTTTTTGTGACTGTAACGACTACTGCTGACCCCAGAAACAGCAGATGATGCACTTTTACTTTTTTGTGAGGTTGAACACCATTGGAGGTAGCATACAAGTCTGTTAGAGCGATGACAAGTTCCTTAACTTCATTAGATATCCTCTTCAACTCCCCGGCTTCAAAACACAACATCATTGTGCATACTCTTTCAACATTAAGCAGTTTGTACCTTAGATCCAACACTAATGCAACCAAAAAGAGTTGGTTAATGTCATCGATGGATGCAAAGTATTTTGTATACTTGGCCCTCATCTTTTGTGACATTGCAAACAAAACCCTTTCAGCCTCACTTCCATCAGGCCTATAAGGTTGGCAAAACAGTTCTTCGATTTCACAATGGATGCCAACTATGTCGTGGAATGCCTTTGGTGAAGTTGGGTGGTTTGTAGCACTAACTCTCAAGGTTGTTTCATAGAAAACCCTAAGAAACTTCACAAATACTGCAGCCTTGTCCCAATCAGATTCTGTTGGAGGCCCTACCCTCTTCCTAGACACTTTGGACTTTGTTTGCACCTCTACATAATCACCCTCTTCACCTAGCTCATCATCAGGAACCTCATCTTCATCAAAGTAACTCTTATACTTAGAGTCATCATCGTCGGCCAGCAAAACAAATGCTTCTTTGAGCTCCAATGCAGTGTCCAACATAATATAGGTGGAATTCCACCTTGTTGGCACATCCAAGACACATATTGTTTTGCAATCGACATCTTCACTTTCAACACAGACCTTGAAACTATCTAATCTAGCAGATGAACTCCTTACATATCAAACTGCATTCCTAATAGAAGCCACAGACTTATCATGCAAATTAATGAAGACCAGACCTCACAATTACGTTAACTATGTGAGCTAAACATTTGACATGTAAAAACTTCCCCCCAAAAATCTGTCATTTCTCCGAATTGTTCAATTTTTTCCTAATGTAGTCAATGATCACCTTGTTTGCTGAAGCATTATCGACAGAAATAGTGAGAACCCTTTCTATGTTCCAGTTTCTCAAACAAGACTCAAGTATTTTTCCTATTGTAATTCCTTGGTGATTTGGAATTACACAAAAATTAAGGATCCTTTTATGCATTTTCCACCCATTATCTATGAAATGGGCAGTTAAGACCATGTAATTTATGTTCTGCACCGACGTCCAAGTATCGGTGGTCAAACATACACAATGGCCTGCTAATTCCCTCTTCAACTCTTCCTTCTTAGAAGCATACATCCTCAAGAAATTCTTCACTATCTCCTTCCTACATGGAATTTTCCACTTCGGAATAGCTACACTACAAAAGTATTTGAATCCTGGTCTTTCTACAGCACTAAAAGGGAGCTCATCCATCATTACCATTACAGTTGCAGCTTCAGTGCATGCTTCCTTACTCCAATGCCTAACTACTGCAGTAGGATCATCCAAACCATCACTACCCAAAACACTCTGCCCTTTTGCTAAATCAGCCCTCCCCGGATACCCCTTATATACCTGCTCTATGTGTTTCATCAATGAGCTAGTACCATTACTAGTTGAATTAGCTGCAAGATGAGTAGGGCAATACTTACATTGTGCTCTAGTGGTGTGACCAACAACCTCCTCATTTCCATCGATAACCTCGATCAGTGGGTGGTCTTCCTTTGTGAAATGATTCCACACCCAGCTTCGTTCCCTTGAAGTTGCACCTTTCTTCTCAGCCCTTTTTCTCTTTGCATCTTTCTTCTGACTCTTGGTGTTGGGACGTTGTGAGGCTGCAGCTTGAATTTCTTCAGCAGGAGCTGCAGGACTGCTTTGGACAATCTCATTTCCAGCAGCAGGGCTTGATTGACTTGAATCTGAACTCATGGATTCAATGAATCAGGTTAAGTATTCAACTGTTGATGATTGGGAACTGAAATAGGGATGAACAAGAATTGAATCGAAGAATAGGATAGGTCCGATAGGAATTGGGTTTTTTTTTTTATCTGAATCGAAAACAAGGAAATGAGGAATTGGGAATTTTTTTGTCCTCAATCGTGGATCTGTGAATCTGTGAAGTGTGAACTGAATCTGTGAATGACTATGTTTGAATGATTGAATCAACGTGTGGGAGAAGCGGAGAAAAGGGAAGCGGCTAAAACTTGAAAGCAGAAAACTCAGAAAAGGGTCGAAGCCACAGACTTTAGGTTAGGGTCCTTATATACTTGTCGACATGTACCGGTTCTACCGGTTCTTAACAGTTAAAAAAAGCAGGAACCGGAACGGAACCGGAAGAGAATTAACGGTTCGATTTTTAACAAAATACGGTATTTTGTATCAAGGAATCGGACCGAACCGGCATTTTCGGTTTGACTCGGCTCGGTTCTGCCGATTCTCGGGTCTAAAGTCCCAGGCCTAGACAAAAGCATCAAAAGAAAAGAAAATTGGGGCAAAATGGGTACTTCACTATTCATTAAACAGTTATCCTCCCCATTTTCCTTTTATACATAGACCAAACCCACAAAAAAAAAAAAAAAAAGGAACAGTCTAGAAGAATGGCAAACTTGTAATTGAGGGAAGTAGGGCAAAAGTGTCAATTGACTTGAAGCCAAATCGCTGTTAAATGAACAACAACCCAACTTTAGTATATAGTAAATATTAATATCTAGCAAATGATGGCATGAACTTTAAAATTATAGACTGCAATTTATCAAAATTGAAAAGTCAAATGGTATATCAATAAACAAAAATTTATTTGGCAAGTCAAAGGGATATTTAGTGCCGAATTTTCTCATCTCTCCAAGATGTGTTTCTCTCTGAGTCTTCTCTACATGGGATTGTAACTTGTGATGGATTTAAGGCATTTTCAACGAAAGTCATCAACTACCATGGGATTAGCGTGCAACAACTCAAGACCTCACAAAAAAGTGCTAGCATAAGTTACGTGTGGATTTTTAGGCATTTTTATAAATACCATACTTTTTCTCAACGCATTACTAATACACGGAACTCAGTGTATTACAATTTATTTTCTTTTTAATCTTGGCGTCTTCGCCAAGAAGGGAAATTACACTCATCCAACAATTCATTTTGATGTGAGACTCGATCATTTTGTAGCTCACATATCACGTTACCATGAAGCGCAAGGGGACTAGCACCATTTCTCAAATCGATAGGAATTCGTAATAACCATGGCAAAGTTAATCTCAAGCACTTGGGCCTTCTCATTCATCAACCTCTCATCTGCTCATTATGCTCCACTATTTTGCCTAGAGACTAATTTGATCTTGCCGATTCTTGCGGCTAGGAGTCGTTTAAATATATATATAAAAACGTCTCTCTACAAATTCATCTCTTTTCTTCTTCATCTCTAAACCCTTTGTAATTCATTGCTCAATCTCTATATGAAAAAAAATAAAATAAATAAAGAATGGTGCTATTCACACACCCTTTTTCTCTATTCACACACCTCTTCTAATTTTCTATTATTTTAATTCAATATTTTTGATAAATTACCCTAACTATCCTCCCTTGTAAATCTGTTTCTTTTTCTTTTTTCTTTTTTTCTATTTGGCAATTCAATCATGAATCAAACATCATTATACAATAAATCATTTTTTTTTACCTATAAATGAAGGAAAAATAATACGTTTATTAAGTGAAATGACCTGTATTATTAGACAAAGAATATGCTTCCCAAGTAATCACCTTCACCCAACTGAATCCAAATTGTAAAGTTTGTCCTCATATTTTGCAAAGTACCAAACTCAATGCTTGTTTGTCGATGACTCTTAATCCGGGTGCATTATCCTCAAATAAAATAAAAAAATAAAAAAATATGGAATCAACGTTTTATCTACTTCAGCCACAAGCTTCTACACTGCAGTTGATGATGTACACAAAATTTGGAGATGCTCTAGATAATATTGAATGCAATGAGTTGCAATCTTCGTGTGGGGAAAAAATTATGTTCTACTAGCATAATATAGTAGAATAAATCATGTTTATAATCATAAGGCCATCATTATTAGGCTGCTGTAAAGTTTTATAGTTGCTCAATGGATTCAAATACACCAAATAATTTTAGTTAGAATCTTAATAGGAATAATAGATTCAAAGAGGCTCGAATGATCACTGAACCCTTTTTTTTTTTTTTCCATGTCTCCATTGCAATGTAAAATTTTCTCAAAAGATGGGTCTAAAGTTTCTTGTTCTACCATGATTAAACTTCAAAGCATCATATTAGAGAGATAGCATGACTTTGCTGCATAAGTTTTTGAAGAAAAAGAAAAGAGGGAATCGAAAAGAGTTTTGAAGTCCTCTGTGTTTGCGGAAAAATAAGGGTTTAGGATCCTCAACTTGCCAAATAGAAAAAGAAAAAGAAAAAGGGTAGTTAGGATAATTTTTAAAAGAAAATTGAATTAAAGTAATAGAAAAATAGAGGGGGTGTGTGAATAGAGAAAAAGAGTGTGTGAATAGCACCACCCTAAATAAAAACAATAATACATAAATTTTCTTCCTCTTTCATCTCCATCTTCTTCCAAATTTGCTCGAATTATGTTGAATTGACGGATCTAAATATAATCAAACTAAGTTGTATTTCTTTAACCTTCATCTCAATCAAATTTGAAGCCATTAAAAGAAGAAGAAATAAAAAAAAACCAAACTCCTTATGTGGTTGAATGGTGTTATAGAAAGAAGTAATAATGGTATTATAGAAACAAATAATAGAAGGTGGGGAAATGCTGTTGTACACCTGGTGTATGATATACCCTAGGCAACATAGTGACGTGGCAAAATCTCTACAATCTGATTCAACCCAACAGTGCGTATTTTGAAATGAAATTGAAACAGAAAAAACCAAATCGAAACGTTAATCCGTTAACTTGAAAGTGATCATGGCTGGTCTTACAATTAGAATGGATGGCCACGATTAGAACTTGAGCCCTTGCCCTTTATCGAATTGAGCACACTGGCAGTTTGAACTGATTAGCTCTTCACACTGCTAGTGTGAAGGCAGTGGTGACGCAATGGGGATGGAAGGTTGACAGTGGTGGTGACGCAAAGTGATGAAGGTACAAGAGCGATGTAGTGCATGGCAGTACTGGTATGACATTTTGCATATTGGACTGGAAATTGGGCTATTAAGTTTTTTCTTACCTGTATGTACTCTTGTTTTTTGTTTTAAGTTTTGTTTTTTGTTTTTTGTTTTTTTTTTTAATCATACCAAAGCACTAACAGATAACCAAACTCCACAATGTCAATATAAAATATGTTCAAATATCCCTAAACTCAACTAGGGTTCATTTGCATAGACAACTAAAGATTACAACTTGAGCGTAAATATTAAAATAGTTCCAACTACGCTGGCTCATATGATAGAAAAATCTTATCGTGCCAATCATTGAGCAACTTTCCATCAAATGCAAGCCTGGCAAGAATAGTAGCAACACGGTTCATAGAACAATCGACCTTCACCTACCTCAAGTTGAGCTCCACAATCTGCCTGGCAACAGCTGCAGCCGCATATGACCATCCAAGAAATCAGACAGGTTGCTAAAGAAACTTGTCTCGAAGACAACATTTTCTAGCTCCATCTACTGACGCTCCGCAAGTCTCAAGCCGAACAAGCAAGCCTTGGCCTCTGCTTTAGGTGCAGAAAAAGCTATGTTGATATTAAAATCGATAGCAACCAGTGTACGTTGCGAATCGTGGGTGTATTTTCAGTCTTATTTCAATAAGAGCTAACATTGACCTTAACTGCTGTAGTATGAGGAATCCAAAATGGGTAAAAAGCTATGTTGATATTAAAATCGATAGCAACCAGTGTACGTTGCGAATCGCGGGTGTATTGTCAGTCTTATTTCAATAAGAGCTGACATTGACCTTAACTGCTGTAGTATGAGGAATCCAAAATGGGTCATTAATCCTGATGAGTTCATCAGCATGGATGATCACAACAACCTCCTCAGCCATTGGAAGTGAACGAAGAAGAGAGTGGGAATGCAAGTAAAGCAAGTAATGTGAACTGTTAGTATGGTTTGCGGCTACAGCTGTAAGGCAGATCCTTATATAGTCTTAGGGTTTCTATAAGACATCGTTTTTGGATTTTAAGTTGCTTTATGCTTGCAATAAGTCCCTAGGACTAGTCAAGCATATAGCACGTGTGTGCACCCCATGTGTTTTGTCTGCCCTATTGAGGTAGTGAACTATTTTCATAGAAGAATAGGCGCATCCTTCTAGTGGTAGGATGAAACATCGTGTTGTTGGATTTATTTTCCAACATCGGCATATTAGAAAAGCTGCTTTATTGATTTTATGACATTGCTTTAACTTTTCGATAATGCCACCGTTATTGTAAAACAAATGAAGTAGTCAATATAACACTTTTTACTAGTTGGTGCATGTTTGAATACATTGTAGTAGTAGAAACTCGTGCTATTATTCGGGATGTCCTCTAGAGGCGTATTGTAATTTGGGGTTTAAGCATCATTTGCCCCATTATATTCAACAATTTCATCAAACGAGGCTTGAGGGCAGCCACACTAGCCATTTAAAAAAAAAAAAAGTCTGATATGAAGAGTAAATCAAAAATCACTTCTTTAATTGCAACCAATGGCGGAGCTAGGATTTCAGAATGGGGTGGGCTAAAATTTTTTTAATAAAAGTTTACTAATTCTTGTAAATTTTTTGTTGTTGTAAGTTTTACAAACCACATCTTAGATTAAACACATATCAAACAATCAAATAGTTAACTAATTAAAAGAATTAACATTATAACATTTGATAGAAGTTCGAAAACAAAGTCTAAGACAAAAAGAACACACCTACTCAAATTGCATCCTACGCTCTTGAATAGAAGCAAAATCTTTAATTATTGATCAGCAAAAACAAGCAAATCTATAATCTCAAACCTTATTGAAAAAGAAAAATACAATCTAAGAAAATGATAAAGAATCCAATAATAATGACCCCAGTCAAACGTTGATCACTTGGTCAATAAAAAAATTTATATATATACCTAGGTTGAATCTTTTAGGGTTTTCGGTGAAAGCAAGCAAGCGGCTTTGATTCAAAGCCTTTGAAGATGCCGTTGGGGTTAATTATATATGTATATATACCTAATATACACGGCTTTGAATTTGAAGATGTCCTGGGGTTAATTATATATGTATATATACCTAATATACACCGCTTTGATTCAAAGCCTTTGAAGTTGCCCTGGGGTTAATTATATATGTATATATACCTAATATACCAATACCGCAACACATCTACGCCTTTCAAACAAAGTCAGAAAGCTAATATTATAGTATATTGATAAAGTAGCAATAGGCCAATAGTGCGATGGGACTCATGGATTTGATTAACTGATTAAGCAATTGTGAATTAAAAACAAAAAACATATGAATTAAAAAAAAAAGATGTGCAAAAGATCATATAACCAAGAGGAATAGAGGATGAGCTTCTGCCTGAAGAGTGAAGAGGTCAAGAGGGAGAACGTTGGTCAACAGATTGGACAGAATACCACAAGTTTTTCGTCTGAAGTCTGGGAGACTGGGACTTATTGATTTTGGAGAAACAGTGAGAGAAAAAAGAGAAAAAAAATTGACCTAATTACTTAAATAAAAAAGATCTTTTTATGGGACTATGTCTTTTAAAGCAGAATAGAAAATAAAATAAAATCAAATACTTCAAGAAAAGAAATAATATATATGTGACTAAAAAAAGAAAAAAGATAATATATGTACCAAGTTTAATAATTTATGGGCTAAGTATAAAAATTTGGGGTGGGCTAGTTTTTAATAATTAATTTGTTAAACTAAAATTAAGCTATTAAGTAATGTTTTTTCAAAATTTGGGGTGCGCTGTAGCCCACCCGAGTCCGTGTGTAGCTATGCCTTTGATTGCAACAATATATGACTTACAATTATTTAAAAAAAAAAAATAACAGTTATAAACATTGCAATTGATCGATAGACCTCCAGGAGAAATTCAATATCGACATGTGTCTTGATCTTCTTCAAAGCTTAGGTAGATTAGGCAAATAAAAGATCAGGAGAGGATCCACGTGCTTTTATATTTTCGATTTTGTAACAAGAAATTATTTACATTAAATTTTATTTGCGCATCTTAATTTATTTAATACACATTTTAGGGCATATCTATACTCTAATTATAATTTATAATTTATTTAATACACATTTTAGGGCATATCTAACATTGAAATAAATTAAAATTATCGCCCCAATAAAATTTCCAAAGTGAAAGTTAAGTTTAACTTTCGCTATAATCTCGAACTACTTGGTGTGATAGGATTGGTTGAGCAACCTAGCATGAAACCTCCATATCTAGCGTTCGAGTCTCAACTCCCACCATTTGGTGAGCAGAAGGTTTAGAGGCTTCGGGTTTATGCCCCTAAGGTGGGGGATTAGTCTGGTTGTGCGAGTTATGTGGCTTGCTAACAAGTCCACACCACAGGGCGCGCGAACCCTAAGTATTCTCAAACATGCTAGCCACAAACTAATGAGATTTGAGACTCGAACGCTAGACATGAGGATTCCATGTTAAGCCGCTCGACTAACTTTACCATACCAGGTGGTTTGTTTGAGTAAAAGTTTAAAATTTTGTTGTGTATATTTAACTTTTGGACAATTTAGCTTGAGAAAATTACTATTATTGTTTTAATGCTCTTACATTTTTTGTCAATTTTCAAATTCTTGTTCTAAGTGAAAGAAATGAACCTCCACTTCACCGGCCTACTTGATAGATAGTGGAAATGGACAACATTGAAAATGTCACACGAGAAATATAAACATTCATGTAAATTCGCGACATAAAGAACAAGTACGAAGTTGCCAAAAAAAAAGTTGCGATGTCTAAAGTACAAAAACTTTATTTTGTTTACATTCAAGTTCTTGAGTCTTTACTTTGTTGCTTACTAGTTCATGGAAGATGCGGCTAATCTGGTCAACAATGCCGAGGTGGTGGCAGCCGCTCGCGAAGCCTTTCTAGACCCTCGGTTCGCGACAATGGTATTTGGCAAACCAATTTCTCCTTTACTCGCAACTTACCCCTAAATGGTGAGCATTTTGTTTGAATACCAGTCTTTGGGATTTATATGCTGGATGTTAAGCATAGCAGCATATAAAAATTAAATTTGCTCAGTTGATTTGCTCTTAGGTTCCGTGGCTTGTCTAAAACAACCGTTTAAAGTTTCACAGGGACATGTTAGAATGCCCATTAATCCTATTAAAACCGAGAAAAAGGAATCATATACTCTTGATGTATCTCCCTCTAAAAATGAACATATAGAAGTAACATATCCAATTATACTGGACAAAAACACAAGAAATAATTGAAATGTAGATGCCATTAACACTCATATACACCAAATAACTGTAATTTATGATACAGACAAAAAGACTTGACTAAGGAGCATATCAACATGTCATTGTGTTCATTAATTCACTACGGTCACTAACTGACTTCATAGAATCACAAGATTAATCACAATCACAGTGTAAAGTCTACCATTCTAATAATAACTCTTTGCAAGTGGAACTGTAATAGACTGACCATTTCATGAGATCCAAGACCCTTGCATCTCCTGCATTGGAGTTGACCCTTCGCGATTTCTTGTGATTTAGATTCTTTCTTGCAGTAGACCGGCCTGTTGGATGGCAATTTGGAGGAGAGCTTATGGTTACTGCTACCTGAGAACTAGTCTTTGTCACTGGTACGTTTACTGGTGGAATAGGATGTATTGACTTTGAGTATGTCAAATTGTAGTTGTAAGCCATAAAAGAATCTTGAAAATAATTGTACAGTGAATGATAGCATGGTAAACCAAATAGTTGCAAGTCTGCAACCTCTTACCAGCAATCTACATCGGCAACTTCAATGGGGTCACCATGAACCTCTAATGTGCTACCAGCTGATAGTAGACTTGTCAACCATATTAACTAGAATTGATGGATCAGACCATAATCTTAACCCAGATCACATCAACCATCTTTGTTATTGCTAACTTGTGTGCATCTGAATCCCAATTCCGTAGAACAATTTTCAAAAGTCTGATGTCATGTGGTTACATCTGACACCCTTAAAGTATGCATTCATCGAGTTCTTCTAGTGAGATACTTTGAATACTTACAAGATACCTTTGGAGGTTCTCATGAGTAGGTGCATAAGTAGCAACATAAAATTTTCAACCATGAGTAGCTTCACAGGATGAGGAAAACTGTCTTCTCAAGTCTCTTAAAAAGCCATGATATGAATCTGAAATACTTCAACAATTAATTCCCTTAATCTCATCTGTCTGTCTGCCACAAATGTCAATGCAAATCATAGCTGCTTTTCTGCACCGCAGCTCTTTAAATCTGCATCACAACTTCATATTTCACAATGACAAACATAAGTAAAGAAGAGAAGGAAGATTACTCGAACCAAAAACAAAATCACTTAAAACTGCAGTTTAACTCCCAACATTTCATAAATCAAAATCACAACTCTACAAATTCAGAAAAAGGTTCATCTTAACAAACCTAAAATCATTTTTTGGATGCTTTAGCTGCATTAGAAGTTTTAGATGTCTTTGTAGCTTAAGAGGTCTTTTGAAACAGTGTCCTACTTCTCTTTCTTGTTCTACATAATGCAAAAATCATAGCAAGTCTTTTGGCAGTTCAGCACATCACTGCCAATAACAAATGTATTAATTTTTTGGCAAGTATTTATCAGCAGCATAGATACGACAATTTAGTATGTCTATGTAGTACTGTATAATAGATACCTTCTTCTTTAGTGCATCAGTCAAAGTTGCTGCAAAACACTCACACGACAGTAATATAGTTCAAATGAGTGGATGCTCAATGCAATCTTTCTAAATTTAAAGCGATAAGAAGAAACAGAGGAAAAATATAAAGGTCTGAAAGGAATAGGCAAAAGGGCCCTTAAGCAACAGCTGAAATTATACACCTGAAGATGGAAAGGAAAAGTAATAGGCAGGTGCATAATTTCAAGCTGCAAATTAAGAAAGTCAAAAAGTTATGACTACTTGACTAAAACAAAGTCCATTTAGGTAGATCACAATCTGAGCATATATGCATTCCCACAGATATATATGAAGAAAACCCAAAAGCTATTAAAGATGCACATTAACTCCCTTTGGACGGCAATAGAACCATCTTATATATTGTATTAAATATTAATAAAAAAATACTTGCACGCTAGGATTTCTACATGTTAGAGGAAATCAATATAGATTTCTACATGTTGGTAACAGTAGAGCAGATCTTAGCTATATAATTGTGCAATTGTAAAGCTAAGTTCTGCTCTACTGTTACCAACAGAATTCAATGCCATAAATACAAATATTCAAAACTAATCTACAGTTACACAATCAGTTTTGATTGTGGAGAGGTTACACAATCAGTTTTGATTGTGGAGAGGAAATCAATATAGGAGAGTGATTTTCTCTAACACTACATATGGACACAAATCTAGTGTCTGAAGCAGACAATTGGTTTTGGTGTTGGCCTAAACTTAATTTCCAAATAATACTTATAATAGCCATAGGAATAACTATATGCAAAATAATTTTATTAAATCCAGTAAAAGACACTGTATGCATGCAACTGTTATTTGCATATCTGCTGGAATGAAGAGCCTTATTGAGAAAAGTTACTTGTAATGAGTTCTCTCCTTAGACATTTATCTATCATATCCCTGATGAGATTATCACTTGTTGTACAAGGCAGTGAAGAAATGGAACTACAAAACAACTTTGGGGATAAAAGTTTCAGAAAAACTTACTGTCAATTCTCAAACGCTGCAATATCAAGCTCTCTTTCTGTCACAAGGATCGATCAGCCTACAAGCAGCATATGTGGTCATGATAAAACAAGGGTGATCAGTGCATCAAATTTAATTATAGTATAAGACAAGCAATCTACACTTAGGAAAAGGAACATTAATTAAACTAACCTTCAGCTTGTATGACTTCCTTTCAACCAAAAAGACCCTTTTAATGCCATAACAATCCGCCAGCATTTGTGTCAAGTATCCTCTTCCCACTCCAAACTCAACCACTGCTGGGACACCATTGCTATAATCACAGTCATCGCTCACAGGGAACCCATTGCCATCGTCACAGTCAGCTCTCTCCTTTGCTATGAAACTCTTTGTTACCCCAAAATCTTCCATGTTTCCAAGAATCGACGCCTGCTGCTTAACATGTTTCTCTTGAAATGGCAATTTTCTGCAAACAACAATTTATTCTTACATAATCTAACAAACCCCACCAAGATAAACTAAACACTCCAGCTTCTACATACTTGTCTACCTCTCTTTTTATCCACATTCCACAAGCTTCCGGTACCTTAAACGACTCCTGAATATCCTTGCATATAGACTTATGAACAGACTCAATTTTTTTTGATTAACTTATAGAAATCAGGTACAGACATACTATAAACAGTCATCTTCATTTCTGACAGAATGTAACTGAAATCCCCCGACTTGGGTTCATCAGCCGAATCCTCCACTCTTTTACTACTGACTGTTTGTATTTCTTGTTGGTGTTCCTCCTCAGGCTTTGAATAATGGCATCCCTTCAAATGCTCCACCATACTGGTTTATTTTTCCATCATCAGTAAAGATGTCGATAAACTCAAAATTATGGCATCAGTCACTGCATCTCGGGCTTTGGATCATGGCATCCCTTCAAATGCTCCACCATACTAGTTTATTCTTCGATCATCAGTAAAGAAGTTGATAAACTCAAGATTATGGCGCATTTCTACCATACTAGGATCATGGGCCGAGGTAGTCTGCATCATCCAAAGAAGATACAAAATCCTTACATACTTAATACACAAACCTGGAAAAGAATTTGGTGAAATAAAATCTTTATGTTTAAAGCTGGTTCATTTGCATCCAGTACCAAAATAAGAGAATAATGCTTCTCCAACTTCTCAACTAGACTTTGTAATTTGTGAAACTTAATCACCAATAATCTCCACAAGTGCATTTTCCATCCTCAAACCTATGAAACCTATTGTTATCCCTAACAATGATAACCCTTCCTGAACACTTGGACATAAACTTGATAGCAGTATGACAATCACCACAAATACGCAAGTTCTTCATAATCCTGATTGGCCTATCTGTAGGAATGGTTAAAAGGCCAAATGCCACAGCTAGTCTTTCACTATGATACCTAATCGTCTGGTTTTTCTCTTCATTATTTACTTCTCTAAGCACAAAACTTGTGTCTGCAACATAACCAGCCCTCTCCATTTCCTCCCCTAATTCTTCCAACTTCTGATAAATCTCTTTAGTCCTCATGTGAGTCCTGTCCCCAGCAGCGAATGTGTGAATCTTGTTTCCTTCCTCAACCCAACTCAAACCTGTCTCCTTTTTCACCCCTCGGTCTCTTAGCATCTTCCTAGCTTTTGCTGCTTCCTCGAATCTCCCAGCAGCAGCATAAGCATTAGATACGAGCACATGCATCCCAGAGCTTACAGAACCCAACTCAAAGATTTTGTCAGCCACGGAAGCTGCCAATTCAGTGTCTCCATGGAGTCGACAACCTGTTAACAAGGCTCCCCATACAGATTCTGTGGGTTCAAAAGGCATCCCCTCTATTATTTTGACTGCATCCTGCAACTTTCCAGCGCGGCCAAGCAAGTCCACCAAGGAAGCATAATGCATTTCCCCTGGCTCAATCCCATACTCTTTCATGAGCCGAAAGTAATGGTGCCCCTTTTCAACTAGCCCAGCATGACTACAAGCATAGAGCACACACAAAAATGTAATAAAATTCGGCTTCATCCCAGTACTTTCCATCTGTATAAACAGGTCGAAGGTCTTATTCGTGTGCACATGCTGCGCACAGGCTATCAGCATTGCATTCCACATCCCAAGATTTTTAACAGGTATCTCACCAAAAACTCGATAAGCTCCTTCAATCACTCCACACTTAGAGTACAATGACACCAAAGAACTACCAACAAAACTCGACGAATCAAAACTGGTCTTGAAGCACAAGCCATGTATTTGCCTCCCCAATTCAAGAAGCGTCGAACTGCCACAAACCCTTACAACACTCGAAAATGTAAAATCATTGACGTCCAAACCCTCAAGCAATGCTTGTTTAAAAAGCACCAAAGCCTCCTCCGCCTCCCCGGCCTGAGTGTACCCGTAAATCATCCCACTCCAAGAAACCACATTCTTGTGAGGCATTTCATCGAACATGTTGCGGGCATGTCTTATCTGCCCACATTTCGCATACATGTCAACAACAGAACTTGCCACAAACACATCAACATGATACCCGGTCTTGACTGCAAGGCAATGTATAGACTGCCCAACATCAGGGCGGTTCAGAATTGCGCAGGACTTGGTGACACTGGGGTATATATGGTCATCGGGGCGCAGTGAGGTGCCGAGCATTCGGCGAAAGTAGCGAATGGCAAGAAGAGGGAGCTCATTCTGGGCAAAGGAAGAGATGAGGGAGCTCCAAGTAGTGGAGGACTTGTGGGGAAATTGTTCGAAAATTTGGCGGGAAAGGAGGGGGAGTTGGTTTTTGGAGTAAAAGTTGATGAGGTGGTGAGAGACAAGAGGGATGGTTTGGAAGCCTGATTTGATGACATGGGCGTGGAGCTGGAGACCCTTTGGGAGGGCCCTTGAGTGAGTTAGGGAGAGGAGGAGGTTGCAAATGTGATTGTGGTTTGGAGGGTTTAGTGGGGTTTTGGGACTCTGGTCATTAGAAGGTTTGAGAGTGTGGAGTTGGGTTTGGGAAGTGGGTCAACCATTTTGAGAGGTTTGGGGTTTGGGGTTTTTGAGCGGTTTACTATCACACTGAGAGAAATTCCTAGGTCGCTGTTGTCCGATCATCAAGCTAAGTGTGCCTTATATCAATTATAAAAATATCAAAAATCATGACAATGTCGATAATTTAAAAATAAAAAATAAAATTTTTTTGATGGAAATATCGGATGTTTATGAAAATTTTAACGAAAATTTGAATGAAATTTGTATAATAAACTAAAAATAAAATATTAGAAAGACGAGAAAATTAATGTCGATGCTTGTAAGATGACGGAAATTTCAAGAAAATATCAAATATCAAGGATATCGTGTATATTTTAGTCCTTGCTTTATATATAGATCCCGTGGAGTTTCGGCCTCCATGACCTCGCTGAGGGTGGTAGTCAAGGCATCTTGCAAATGAATGAACGAAAATAATAACATACAGAACAAAAATTCTAGTCATATGCAGAGACAAGGGAATGAAACATGGTGCTTCGACTCATGAAAACATAAATAAAAATGAGCAGTTGGTGATAATTTGGCAATACCAATACGTTTGAAAATGCCTTCAATCCATGCTAGCTGTTTAAGCATTCACCACTAATTAATTGAAAATGTATGAAAGGTCTAATAATCCGAATGCAAAGCAGACTTGACATGAAAATCTTCTCATATATCACCACACACTAACACATACAGCATGCAAAGCAAACTTAATTTGATCCTTCAAGGAGTTCCCAATTTTATACCATATCCCGAACACGTTCCTTTTTTCTTCGGGGGGAAAGGTGAGTTGGTTTACAAAAGTCACTGAACTAGAATTAATACTTAAAAGTTCATCTCCTGTGTTTCCATAAGTTGAATCGACTCTTCAAGAGACAACTTTTCCTTCTCAAGGGATTCCAGCTTGTCAGCAGTATCTCTTGTAACCTTCTCGGGGACCTTATCTTCATTAGCAGCAAGCAAATTCAATTTCTTCGATAGCCTCTCATGTTCCCTGTCGGTACAAAATATTAGCTGTTGGAAGAATTCTAAACGCGAATAGAATTGGGGAAGTCGCAATGTATACCACATGTAATTTAGCTATTGAGATAGCTTACCATGTAATGTATTCAATCCTTTTCCGGATCTTTTCAAGATCTGTTTCTGAAGAACAGATGCATGAAGCTTGAGATAAACAGAAAGCTTTTCATTCACAACAGACACCGCACATCTAGTTGGAGCAGCATTGTTCTCATCGATTACCTGTGGCAATAAGAACTTTAATATGATTTATACACGAAACACTTCCTGATCGACCTCTCTACTCACAGTAATTCTATGTTTATACTTTATATGTCAGGACCCACCCCGGAATTACCCTCCTAACTCCTAGGTGGACCTGCGGGACCCACTTTTCGAGAAAATTCGACAGAACCTCCCCTAAAAATGGGCAACCCAAAACCTGCTGAAAACACTCCTCAAATACTCTAAATGCTATGCTTGAAGCCACCCTGCTTCCTAGCAACAATCCAAAAATTCTCCAAATAAAAACATCGAACTTCACAACCAAAACATCTTAAACAAATACAACCCAGCAACTCAATCGTTCAACAACCTCCCAAAATAAACCACTCTCTTACACACATAATTATACAAATGTATAAATCCACTCTCAACAAGTATTCAGAGCAATCTCGTAGTCGTAATGGTCATGATAGCATTTGGGTAATTCCGGGGTGGGTCCTGACATTATATATCACAGAACACACAATTAGTACAATGCATGCAAGACAACAACTAAGGACTCCTTTTTGTTCAGCAATAACTGAAAATTAAAACATGCTAGACATTGAGATTTTTTTTTTTTAATAAAAAAATCACAGGAGCATTTACCGTCAAAGACGACACATTAGCAAGCGTTTTAATTTCCAGTTGATGATTGCATATTGCCTCCTGGTCGCACTTTCCCAAACTTGCTCTACAAAGCACATAACCTTGTCTCCTGTGCGGAGAGAGAACAACAAACCAGTTGTCTCAATTTACAAATCGAAACTTCACAAAGCTTGAGTAACATAACAGAGGTATATGCACTGATTAGAAGTTATACCTTTCACGACTTCCCTGGGCAAGAGATCGGAGAGACTTCACAACCAACTCAATAAGAGACATATCAAGCTCCACCCTTTCATTTTTCCAGCTCTGGAAGAGTATCAGAATAGAAAAACTAAATTCAGGGCAATGATCAAACAATTTTCTACACACTTTTTCTAAAAGGCTCACGGTCATATAAAAGTACAAACAACCAATCACATAAGTGATCCTTTGCGGGCTGAAAAGAACACTGATCCAAGTGAAAATTCATAGAGAACTTTAGCAATACCAATTTATCACTGTACAACATAATGTTAAAAATACAAGAGAACATGCTACATATGAATGATGGAAACGAGATGCAGAACATGAAGAATGGTCGTTGTGTAAAAATCAGCCCATTATCTGTCAGTTTATTATAGCTATCCGATAATCATCCGGCATTTAATAACATAATTACCTCTTGCTAAATGAAAACCCATCTACGTATACAGATACACTGTCCACTCGCAGAAAATCAAACATTTCAACTAACTATTCATTTAAACAGGTGTGTCTTTTCTTTTATTATAGGAGTAAACTAACCTCTATGATCAATGGGTACTCGCTCATCATAATTGATGATGCCCTTTTGTAATGCCCTGGCGACGGCAGACGTTGCCACAGTTCTTCTGTCACATATGGCATGAAAGGATGAAGTAACCTCAGGCCATTGTCAAGACATACCCACAGAGTGTCCCGTGCAAAACCCCTCTCTGTTGCAAACTTTGGATCATTGCCAGAAAAGTAAGGTTTGATAGTCTCAATGAAGACATCACACAGCTGGTACTGCCACCAAGCATAAACAGCAGTTGCTGCATCTGAGAACTCGTATGATTCCAATGACATAACAGTTTTGGATATGGCTTCATTTAGCACTGAGAGAATCCATTGGCAACTGAATGGCAACACATCTGGATTTACATTTGAGGGCGGAACATAATCATCCCCAAGTATACTCAAACCAAATCGCACTGCATTCCAAAGTTTGTTACACCACTGACAGTAACCCACAACCCTTTGGACATCCAGATTTATCTTATCGGACTGAAAAGACAAGAAGACTATATAAGTTACAAAACATATGCATGGAAGGGACTAGTCACCTGCAGAAAGTAAGAATGATAGATGTCTGAACCTGAGCAGTGTACGAGATAAGAGAAAACCGCAGAGCATCCGCACCACACTCAGGAATACCATCAGGGAAGTCCTTTAATAGTCCCTCTCTGGCCTTATCTAATTCCTTGGGGTCCAGATTTCCTTCTAAAAGTCTATCATGTAGACGTTCTAGGGTGATACCATTTATTATGTCAACAGGGTCAATGACATTCCCCAAGCCCTTTGACATTTTACGCCCGTGTGCATCTCTAACCATTGGGTGTAAGTATACCTGAAGAAGAACAACCAAAGTCCACAACAACTTCAATAATCAAAATCAAAACCATTAATGAAGATACACAAATCAGAAAATGCACATATACTTCTGATTGTGTATAAATCAGAGCTTACAAGCCGATCTTTCAACTTAATATATAAAGGTCCACTTGCCTATCTCCATAACCTCTCTTTTTCTTATAGCTTTTATAGAGTAAAAAAAACATAAATCGCACTTAAGAAGTTTTATAGTTGAGAAACTATCATGTAGTTACAAACAAAAGGTCTAACACCTGAAGGAGCATTTGACTTCGCCGCATCTACAACAAAAGAAAGAAAATAAAAAAAATTATGTCAAAAACTTGCTCACCTTTGTAAAGGGAACATTACCACCCAATGTAATTCCAAGCATCACCATACGAGAAACCCAGAAAAAGAGAATGTCGTGCCCAGTTTCAACAACTGAATTTGGATAAAAAGTTTTGAAATCATCTGTATCATCCGGCCAGCCCAATGCAAACAATGGGAAAAGCCCAGACGAAAACCACGTGTCAAGCACATCTGAGTCCTGTTCTAATCGAAACTTCTTTCCCTCATATTTTTGATCGGCCAATGCTTGAGCTTCTTCCTCACTTCTAGCAACCAACCATCGCTCAAAAACTTTTCCAAATTCTTCGTTGTCATCACCCTCAAAAACAACATACCATGCTGGAACACGGTGACCCCACCAAAGTTGCCTCGAGACACACCAATCAGTAATGTTATGAAGCCATCTGTGATTACAGAGAGCAAAACAAGTAAACATGTTCACATTTCCATTTATTGAGTAAATATCCCCTTGAACAGAAAAGGCACTCAAATAAAGAATAACAACTGAAGTTGGAACAAAAACAAATTTAATGTAATATAAATATTGGACACACAAGGTGCACGAAAAAAACCCCTAAATACTTCTGCAATTCCTCCGTTCTCATGGTAAAACTTGATGCACTAGTCACAAGAAAAGCCTAAGGTGGAAGCTAATTGACAGTTCCTGAATAGGTGGTTTAACAAGGAAAACAGATATAAATTGCAGAGACGTCTAGATACTAGGATTACAGCTAAAGTCACTGTAATCTGGTTCAAATCCTTTACGTTCTTGGCAATGCATATAAACTGGAAATTTCATACAACACAATAAGGAAAAAATGAGCACCTCTTCCACTCAGCAGTATACTGTCTTGGGATAATCTCCAGCTTCCTATTTTCATCATCAGCGACAGCATTGAGAGCTTCATTTCCCATATCACTGCATTTAATGTACCACTGGGGCTTTATCATAGGCTCCACAACATCTTTACTTCTAGAGCAAATTCTAAGACACATCTCATTGGTCTTTGTTTCTTTGAAGAGGCCCTAAATGCAAAGAAAACAGTGTTAATGAAACAGAGACGGTGTTATTGCATATGCAACTGATGACGTTTATAAGTGAAGCAATGACAAGTAGATGATCTTAAACTTCTGTTACGTGTCTGGCTCTGGAATGAAGGGAATGCAGGGTATCAAGTTAACAAGAATATGAAAGAGGTGTGGGAGGAGTGTATCAGTAGTGATAGTTTCAGAGGTGCTTCTTAGATAGCTCTGGCAGTTAGTTCAACACGTCACCGCCAATATCAAATGTATTAATCTCTTGGGCAAGTGTTTATCAGGCACATAAATACCATGATTTAGTATGCATATGTAGTATTGTAGAATAGATACCTTCTTCTTTAATGCATCAGTCACAGCCTCTCGGGCTCTGAAGCGTGGCATCCCTTCAAATGCTCCCCCATACTGGTTTATTTTTCCATCATCAGTAAAGATGTTGATAAACTCAAGATTATGGCGCTTCCCAACCATAAAGTCATTAGGATCATGGGCCGGGGTAATCTGCAGGATTCAAAGAAGATACAAAATCCTTACATACTTGAGACACAAACCTGGAAAGAAATTTTAACAGAAAAATAGATCATTATGTATAAATTTACCTTGACAGCACCAGTCCCAAACTCTGGATCAACAAGAATTTCATCACTTATTATAGGAATCCCTTCTTCCATTAAATGGATGGATTGCATGTTTTCCATGAAGATGCTTATATCTTTCGTCATTAGGATGCACTGCAATAGCAGTATCACCAAGCATCGTCTCTATTCGGGTAGTGGCTACAACTATCTCACCTAAATCTTCTTCCACAGGATATGCAAATAAAGTCAAAACACCAAATTCAACAGGGTTCTCATATCCAGGAACTTCTAATAGTGTCCTTTCTTTTATTTCAATTGGAGGATCCACCTGCATATGCCAAGAAATTAAATAATGCCGAAGATTTGTAGATCTGTATTATTATGCCACTAAAAGTAGAAGGCTGACCTCAATATCAGATATTGCAGTCCGCAACACACAATCCCAGTTCACTATGCGATTATCCCTGCAAAACAAAAATATAATAGAAACAAAAGTGAAGGAGAGAATGCAGACAAAAGATATAAAGGTTTAGATGAATGGAGAAGACAACCAGCTACGGCAAAACAAGAGATACAGCTAAAAACAAACATATAACAAAGGAATCCTACCAGAAAATTATGTTAGGTCTACAAGTTTATTAGTAGAAATAATAAGCTTGATGCCAACTGACATAATAAAAAAACAAAGGACGAAAAAAAAAATAAAAAGAAGAAGAAGCACAAAACATAAAGCTAAGATCTCACCACCATAAAATGTTATCTTTTCCGAAATGAACTTGAATTATGCAATGTAATTTTGCTAACATGCGTCACTTAAAAGTTATTTATAAGCTTATGTTTCAATATTATAAACCACCTAAATTTGCAGGTTCTTAGTGTTGACTGGCTTTACCGTGATTCAGATGAGCATAGAGCTGAGCTGATAAACTTGTAATGAGAAGAAGCAGTTCAAAGTGTGAAGTGAAAGATAAATTTGATTTAGATAGATGCACATATCAAATGAATTCAAAGATTCTCCACTGCAGAGCATACCTGTAGATGAGTCCTTGATTATGTAGCCTAACAAAAGCTTCTGCAACAGCCTTTGAACTTTTCTCATCCATTGTAAAGCACTGAAAAAAAATTGATAGTAATAAAGGGAAGTCATGACAAGGTCAAATGTAAACCAAGTAAAAACAAGCTCCAGGAAACTTGAAATATTACCTCATGGGACCAATCTAAAGAAGCACTCAAACGACGTAGCTGCTGTAAAATGGTGCCCCCATACTTAATTTTCCAATCCCAAACCTTTTCAAAACAAGTACAACCAACCAAAAGTGTGACTAGGTATGAAATGATTCAGAAACTCTCGAATATCAAACGACTTGAGGGATACTTAATACTAGCTGGTAGCAATTACAACTCACTTTAGAGATAAATTCCTCGCGACCGATATCATGTCTGGTTTTACCGCTTTCACGCATTAGCTTCTTTTCCACAACAACCTATAAAGAGAAGCAAATATAAACACCAAACAGACATATGTAATGCATGTGAGGTTAACAAAATCATAGCACATGGGCTATTGAGCACTGGATTACTAGGGAAGGACATATCATGTACTGTTACTTTAAGATCAAATATATTGATCTTTTCAGATTTGGTCATGAAGCCAATTTAGTGGTTTACTTCTCTGAGCAGTTATGAAACTGTGGGAACACACACACACACACAAAAAAAACAGCATTCCTAGTGTATCTCTGCTGGAGGGCTAGTTTTGACAAAAAATAAGCAACCTTTGAGAAGAAAATAGATATCTTTGAGGATTAATCCAATCTGCTTTAAAAGGAAATTTTATGCACATACAGCGGTGGCAGTCTATGTACAAGGCTCTGTGCCCCAATACTAAATTGGTGTTGTTGATAAGTGATGTAATAAGTAAAATTCTATGAAGTGTTGGAATCACAAGAATGCAGAACCCAGTTTTGCCCAAAATATTCATATACAAAACCGTACTTTTCGTGTGAAAGTATTTGTGAGAACATATAACTATAGTAAGAGATGCAACAAATTGTTAAGAGGAAAGGAACACAACCTGTGTTGCTATACCAGCATGGTCAAGTCCAGGAGGCCACAAGGTATTAAAACCTGACATTCTCCGATGACGAATCATAGTGTCCTGCACACAGCGAAACCACTTGGGTAAAATAAATAAATAAAATATTGTTTTAAGCACACTTTGGAAGCCAGCACTGAACAGCACAGATCACTTGGGAACTTAAACAACGATGGAAAATTTAACCTGAATAGCAGCAGTAAGAACATGGCCTAAATGAAGGGCACCAGTCACATTGGGAGGCGGCAGGGGCTGCAACAAAAACATCAGTTAATTTTGTTTCTAGAATCAATGCAAATCGCAAAACAAGTCTAATTTCATTGCCCATATCATGTATGCCACCTACCATTTCAAATGGAGGTTTGTGACTTTTAGCGTCTGCGACAAAGTAGCCTTGTATCTCCCACCACGCGTACCACCTAATTTAATGAGAAGCACATATAGATAAGTACAAGTAAAGCTAGTTGATGGGAGAAACACTAATGGCGGAAACACGAAAACACTCACGCCTTCTCTACATCACTTGGACTGTAGTGTTTAGCCATTTGAGAAGACAATCGTTTCTTCTCGCCGACTGGGGTCGGAGGGTTGGCATTGTCGCCGGCGTCCTCGTTGCGAAGTTTCTTCTTTTCACTGTTCGTTAATTAGCTTTTTGTGCCTAAATTGAACCAAATATGAGTCAGAACCCAGGTATGAATAGAACTCAGAAACTGCATCCAAAAGCAAAACTACCTGAAGCTTGGAAGCTTTCTCTAAAGCCTTTTGCTTTTTCAGTTCGTGAAATCTTGCCTGCATCAAATATGACCAAAACAACAAGAACAAAATATGAAAGATTTGATCTTAATTTTGGCAAAAAACGATGGTGAATATGGTAAAGCCTTCACCTTTTCCTCCTTTTTCTTCTTCTTCTTCGATGAATTGTCGTCCATTACTGTGATGTCCATCTGTAACACAAACCCGAAAACAAAACAACCTTAAGAAAGAAACTCGATTTTCTACTGACCATGACTGTATTTGTATCGATCTTGTTGGTCAAATTTTACATTCCTAGTCGTCTTACGGAAATCCAAACCAAAGCGGGAAACAAAATCCTAAGACAAACCTCCGAAATGTTTGACTAAAAAACAATTAAAAATAAAAGTACTAAAATAACCCGAATGGATGATTTGGGGAGGAAATTACCTACCAATTTTATACGTTGGTCGATGAAAGAAGATGAGTTTGAAAGATTCAGAGAGCGTGAGTCACGGCTTCTAGCACCTAAATATTTTTGGCTATTTGAAATTCACACTCTCCTTCTTTTATAATAGGTGATTTTAGTCAGACCTCTCAATTTTAGTATTTAGTATTTAGACCTCTCTTTATTATTTTTCTCCTCAAACTTCCTATATTACCCTCCTTTTTCTATTTACACCTCCACCTTTTTTTCTTTTTCTAATGTATCTACCTTTGTTTTCTTTCCTAACTCATCTGTATTTGTTCTTCAAGATTTGTTGATCGTAATCACCATGGTAGCTTCGAATCAATGATTCATTCTTTCTTGCACCATCAATAATTAACTTGAAAATAAATTTACAATTGGGGCCGGGGGAACCCATTTTTTAAGACTTGAATATGGACTCATCTCTAGTTATCCTAGATCAACAAGGAAATCATTTATATCAAACTAGTACAACATGAATTTGGAATAAGAATCTACCTAGATATCTAATGTGATAGTGTATCTATCCATTAGATTAGGAATCCATTATTTGGACTACAAGAAAGTCCTAAAACTGTAATGCATTAGGAATCTAATATACAAGACTTGATCCCTAAGAAAATCTTTATTGAAAGATTCTTGGGACTTGTACTTGTATAAATAAGAGGTTAAGGTCCCTGTTATTACAAGCATTATATTCTGCCCATTGAGAAGCTTCATTGAGAAGCTTAAGGTGGTGACTAGTGTTATGGAAGTAGGCTAAGGCGGGTTATCCGTGCATGTACACTGCACGTGTTCTTTAATTAGAGTAATTTATGTAATCAGTTAATTAGGGTTAATTAACTGTCAGTAGGGTTGTGAAGCAGTCTTCCCTTACATGCACAACACGTGTCCTTATCTCAGTGAGCAGTATGGGTATATATCCCTCGTTTCTGTATGCGGTGGAAATCAATCAATATATCAAGCTATTTTCTTCTTCCTCTTTTCAATTCTCTTAGTTTTCTCTCTGCAATCCTGCCATAGTTAGGGTTCCCACCCTAACAACTGGTATCAGAGCCAGGTTATATATGGTCAAACTCAAGGGGCCGGGGAAACCCACCTCACCGCCGCCTGTGTCCGGCGAGCTCTCTCACCTGGAATTTGAGTTCCAGGTGCATCGAGATGAAACTTCTGCTCGTCTTGCTGAGATGCAGGCTACTATCCAAGCATCCTTTCATGAATCCATGGCCTCTTCACTTGCTAGCTTCAAATCGGTGCTCATGGATGACATGCGTCAGCTGCAACTCGCTCAGCAGGGTGGTGCTGCTGTCCCTCAGCCGGATGGCACGGTTCGATTTGGATCGATCCCTTCACCGGTACTCCAACACATTCCACCGCCGGTATTGGAAGTTGTTTCTACTGGCATGGCTGGATCGGAAGCTATTTCGACTGGCGGGGCTGGATCTGAAGGTAGTACTCATATCCCAACTGCTGATGTGCTATTAGGATTTGTTAATGAATCAACTACAAACACTGTTGGATCTACTATTCCTGTGGGATCACACACTGATATGCACCTGGTTAACCTGGATGAGAAGAAACACGGTACTGAAATGACGTCTACGATTGGATCCAAACCTCTCGAGGGTGGTACCTCTTCCACTCAAATGATAAGCACTCCCACTGGTTTCCCATTACATGCTAGCGCCATGGGGATCACACAGCCTTATCCCCCTCAGTATCCTGGCTTCGGATCACAACCCCAACACCATGGCCCCTATTATTCTACTATGAGCCTGCCCTTCTTCACTAACCCGAGTTATCCCAACCCACCTCTGATTGAGCAAGATCCATTCATGATGACCTATTCAGGCCCTTACACAGCAACCATGTCCACTATGTCGGCTAGTACTGCCCAGGTTACGTTACCCTTTGCAGTACCCCATTACATTCAAGCTAACCCTACACCATTAATCACCTCTACGGTGCCTACCTTTGCTACCACAACTACAACTCACATATCAGCCTATTCATATAGCTCCCAGTTCCCTCTAAACCATTCACACCCTTCCCAATTACCCCCGACAAACATGCTTTACGCCATCCCTTACATGCAACCTTACCCTTCTCAAATGCCTCATGTGGATCCGAACTTACCAATCATGAAGCAAATGAGGCTTGAATTCAGTGTGTTTAGTGGTGGGGATCCGGTTGAATGGTTGAACAAGGCTGAGCAATACTTTGAGTTCTACCAGATTCCAGAGGACAGGAAACTTTCAATTGCTACAATGCATTTATCTGACAAGGCCTCAGATAGATGGTATATGTTCCGACATGAGTTCCCGCATACTTGGCAGGGTTTGGCTGACCTACTTATGCGAGAGTTTAGTGGATACAACAGGTCAGAATATCAGGCTGCTTTGGCAAGGATGTCACAAACGGGTAGTGTGGAGAATTACAAGGAACAATTTACAAAGCTATCCAGAAGAGCTCCTGGCTTTCCTCCTGAGGTGCTATTATCTTGTTTCATAGGTGGACTTAGAGAGGATATCAGGGCGGATGTTCAAGCTCAGAAACCGAGAACATTATATGAGGCATGTGAGCTGGCTCGGGTGTATGAGACCAGGAATGAAGGCCATAGACATTTTGCTAGAACTGCTAACCATCACAGGCTCATAAGTGGAAGTCATTCTGATGTCCCACAGAGGCCTTCAAACAGTGGTCATCGATTACAAACCTCCTCAGCTGCAAGACATGTGCAGGCTCCAAGTAACAATGGAGGGAAGAGATTATCTCATGCAGAGTACCAAGAAAGGAGGGCCAAGAATCAATGTTTCTTCTGTGAGGAAACTTTTAAGCCCAGGCATAACTGCAGGAAGGGACAGTTGATGATCATGATCATGGAGGTCACACAAGAGGATAAGGACTTGTTGAGTATTGCAGATTCCATAGAACAAGAGGTTACCCTAATTATTGATATTGAGGAGCCACTGATCAGGTTGCAAGTCATGGGAGATGGGAATTCTAGTCCAGCTACCATGCAAGTTAAGGGAATTTTCAACAAAAAAAGTGTACATGTGCTTATTGATTTCGGAGCAACACATAACTTCATTCACCCTCAACTGTTGAAGAATACCAAAGTACCGATTCATAAACTTTCTCCACTTAATGTTATTTAGGCAAGTGGTGCCAAAATGAAGACCAAAGGAGAAGCCACAATGGAGCTACAATTGCAAGAATTTAAATTCTCATATAGTTTCTTTATCTTACCTGTCACCGGTTGTGAGATAGTCTTAGGGGCAGGTTGGTTAAGATCACTTGGTGATATCTTAAGGAATTTTGATTCCATGAAAATGAAGTTCTATGTGCAAGGGCGTGAATACTTGCTGCAAGGGGAAACCAAGACTGAGGCTACAGTAATAAGTTGCAAAGCCATGACAAGGTTGCTTAGGAAAGAAAGAGAAGCAATGTTAGTGCAGCTACAACCTTCTCTAATAAATCATACTGTCACAAGTGACCATGCTAAACTGCAAGCCTTGATCAGCAAGTATGAAGATTTGTTCAATACCCCAACCACCTTACCACCTGCTAGGCCGCAAGACCATAAAATTGAGCTGGTGCCTAACACTCCACCCATAAGTGTGAGGCCCTACAGGCACCCTCACTTTCAGAAGACTGAAATAGAAAAGATTGTGCAAGAGCTCTTGGAAAATGGAATCATTAAGCCAAGTGTAAGCCCCTTCTCTTCTCCTGTACTTTTGGTTAAAAAAAAAAAAGATGGCACCTGGAGAATGTGTGTGGATTATAGATCACTTAATACTGCAACAGTCAAGGATAAGTACCCTATTCCAGTGGTTGATGAGCTATTGGATGAAGTACATGGCTCTACTATATTCACAAAGCTTGATCTGAGGTCTGGATATCATCAGATCAGAATGGATGTAGCTTATGTGAGCAAGACCGCTTTTAGAACACACAATGGGCATTATGAGTTTTTGGTCATGCCATTTGGACTTACTAATGCCCCATCCACATTTCAGTCAGTAATGAATGATGTGTTGAGAGACTATTTGAGGAAATTTGCACTGGTATTCTTTGATGACATACTAATATACAGTCCCACATTGGAGTCTCATTTGGAACATTTAGAGAAGGTATTTCAAAAACTACAACAGCACTCTCTAAAGGTTAAGAAAAGCAAATGCAGTTTTGGGGTTCCTTCTGTTGAGTACCTAGGACATGTTATCAATGCTTTAGGTGTCTCAGTTGATCCGGCTAAGATTGAATGCATCAGGACATGGAACAAACCCAAAACAGTTAAAGGATTAAGGGGATTTTTGGGACTGGCTGGATACTATAGAAAATATGTCAAACATTTTGGCACCATTGCAAAGCCCCTCACAGATATGTTAAAGTTGGGAGGATTCCAGTGGACTCCAGCATCTGAAGCAGCATTTGAAGACCTCAAGCAAGCACTCATGAATACACCTGTGTTGGCTTTACCTGATTTTACTAAAGAATTTGTGATTGAATGTGATGCTTCAGGCGTAGGCATTGGAGCCATCTTGTCTCAGGAAGGTCACCCTATAGCATTTTTGAGCAAAGCTTTGGCACCTAGGCATGTGGCTCTCTCAGTATATGACAAGGAAATGTTGGCTGTTGTTTTTGCTGTACAACATTGGAGGCCTTATCTGTTGGGGAGACATTTTAGCATTTACACTGATCACAGGACTATTCAGTATTTCTTGGAACAGAAGATATCCACTCCTACGCAGCAAAAGTGGCTGCTTAAACTTGCAGGGTATGACTACTCCATCCATTACAAATCTGGAAAAAATAACTCCGCCCCTGATGCTTTATCCAGGAAGGAAGAGTTAGGCAACAACGGGTCATAAACCATTTCCAAGTATGGAGCATTGAACACTAGCACTGGTATCTCATCACCTGTTCATGGTTTTGTTAGTGAGATTCAAGCTGCTTGTTTGCTTGATCCTGAGGCAAATGATATCCAGCAACAAGTCACTCAAAATGCTACACCACCTGCTCAGTATTCTCTCACTAACTCTCAGCTAATGTACAAGGGTAAGATTTTTGTTCCCAAATTTGACAACTGGAGGGACAAGATCATGGCCGAATTTCACAATGGTTTTAATGGTGGTCATGCTGGCAGGCAGAGAACTTTTAAAAGGGTCAACAGGTCATTTGCGTGGTCAACAGGTCATTTAAGTGGCCGGGAATGCATAAGGATGTTAAGACTTTTGTGACAGGTTGTCATACATGCCAACAGAATCACTATGAAACCATTCATCCCCCCGGGTTGTTGCAGCCAAATATGATCCCAGACAAAGCTTGGACTAATATTTCTATGGATTTTATTGAGGGTTTACCCAACTCTGTTGGCAAGACTGTGATCATGGTGGTAGTTGATAGGTTTACGAAATATGCACATTTCATTGCTTTGGCTCATCCTTATACAGCTGCTATAGCTGCTATAGTGGTTCAACATTTTATCACTGGGATTTTCAAATTACATGGGATGCCATAAGCCATCATATCCGACAGAGATCCAGTCTTCCTAAGTACATTCTGGGAGGCATTTTTTAGGGCTCAAGGCACCAGTCTAAACAAGAGTTCAGCTTACCATCCCCAAACAGATGGCCAGACAGAGAATCTCAACAGGACATTGGAGCAATATTTGAGGTGTGTGGTAGGTGAGAAACCCCATTCATGGGTGGCTGCATTACCTTGGGCTGAATATTGGTATAACACTGCTCACCACTCAGCCATTGGCATGACTCCCTTCCAAGCTCTTTATGGCTATGAGCCTCCCACTATCACACTCTACTCCCCAGGATCGACTGCTATGGAAGCAGTGGATCAACAATTGCAAACCAGAGATGAGCTGCTGGCTGTACTCAAGAGAAATTTACAAGTAGCCCAAGCTCGGATGAAACAGTTCTACGATAAAAAGCATACTGAAAGAGTCTTTGCAGAGGGAGATTGGGTGTATCTGAGGTTGCAACCATATAGGCAGCAATCTGTTGAAAAGAGACTTGTTCCCAAGCTGGCACCTCGATATTATGGTCCTTACCAGATTGAGAAACGAATTGGCTCAGTGGCATACAAATTGAAACTCCCTAATTCAGCCAGCTGAGTGCATCCTGTGTTTCACGTGTCCTTGTTGAAGAAGAAAATTGGTGATGCAGCAGTGGTCTCAGCACATTTGCCACCAACTGTGGACCCTCACAACCCCCGGTGGTATCCTGCCAAAGTCCTTGACAGACGTATGTTTAAAAAGGGAAACACACCAGTGACTAAGTGGCTGATTCAATGGCTGGGTTCTTCAATGAAGGAGGCCACGTGGGAGGAGGCTGATCAACTGTTGCAGCGCTTTCCAGACTTTCAAGCTTGAGGACAAGCTCCATTTCAAGGGGAATGGAATGTTATGGAAGTAGGCTAAGGCGGGTTATCCGTGCATGTACTCTGCACGTGTTCTTTAATTGTTCTTTAATTAGAGTAATTTCTGTAATCAGTTAATTAGGGTTAATTAACTGTCAGTAGGGTTGTTAAGCAGTCTTCCCTTACATGCACAACACGTGTCCTTATCTGTATGCGGTGGAAATCAATCAATATATCAAGCTATTTTCTTCTTCCTCTTTTCAATTCTCTTAGTTTTCTCTCTGCAATCCTGCCATAGTTAGGGTTCCCACCCTAACAACTAGCGGAAGATCTTAATCCTAATCCTTGTTCCAGCAACTGCGTCAATGGCCTCAACTATGGACATTAATGGTCTGTTTGATCTTCTGAAAGATATTGCAATTGTGTTGAATGCATAACGTGTAATGCGTGAGCTTGATTACCAAGAAGAAAAATATTGCATATTCATTTGAGAAAAGTAAACAAAGAGCTGCAATATTGTCTTTCACAGCCTTGGTTACCTAGTTCTCTGCTACATTATTACAAATTGATTTATAAGCTCAAACCTTTGACGGCATGCTTCCTTCAGCCTGTTTCTGGACTTTGTCTCCTTCAAACTTATCTATAGCCACTTGTAGTTCATCTATACCTCCAACAGCTCTCATGGTGTAGAAGTACACGCCAAAGACAAAAGTTGTCAAGCCCCCAGCAACTATAACATTCTTTGTTTTAGGTGCAAGGCTCCTAAATCCCGAAATCCCAGCCATCTACCAGTAAATGCTGAATTGTGAAACGTAACAAAGTCTGAATTCAATCCAATATGTGAGCTTGATTTGTATATATTGTTTTACACATTTGTCAAGATCAAGGCATTGCGAACAAAGAGCATAAAGTTTAAAGTTTCTTCTAAATCAAAGAACCAACAAATTAAGAACAGCGATGCCAATAAAGACAAACTTAATTCATCAAGCATCCACCCGCATGGTTAATCAATCAATAAAGGTATTAGATTGGACTTGATTTAAATAGTGAAGAAAGACATTTCCTTCCAAACTCTAGCCAAATACAAAACATGGGGTTTTATATTAAGAGTTCAAAACATGAGCTTATTCTGCTCTATACATTCTTGAATTGTTAAGATGGCATTTTCGATGCAAACTTTTCATAAATAAGCGGGTCCTTTTTTTTTTGGGTCCTGTGGGGTTTATAATCTCATGTCATAGCTTACTAGAGTGTAGTTGCTCTTGTAGGCTGCTGCTGAGATAAATGATTTGCAGTGCTCAAATGCTTAGAGCCAAGGGTGAAATTGGAAATACAGAGTGAAATTGGATGAAGCACTATATGTAATATAGTTCTGTTCCTTTTTTTTTGTGCTTTGGATGGTCTCCTTATTTTGTAAAAATTATGAAAGTTTAGTTGTTATGGTTTCTTCAATTTCTTGTTGAAGATAATTAATTGTGTTGAAGGAATATCGATTTAGTGTGCCTTATCAAACTAGGAGTAGCAATAGGAGAGAAGGTTCTAGATTTCCCAATCCTACACGGATTGGTATTCCTTGTAACATTAGAACTAGCACTTTGTAATCCCTATATATAGGGCTCCTATTCTCAATAATAAGAACACATCTCTCTCATCAATCTCTCTCAAATACATTATACTTAAACACGTTATCAGCACGACTCTAACCACAAAACAGAAAACCAAAACTCATTCACAAAGCAGCCCCTAGCCCGAGCTAGCCGAGCCTTCGCTGCAGCCCGAGCGCCCGTGTGCTTGCAACCTTGCACAGCAGCCCCTGCTGCCCCCTCCCTGCAGCCCTGCGTTCCAGCCTGCTGCCACCGAAGCATCCCTGCTGCGCAAACAAGCCAACGCACACCCACTGCATCTTTTTCCCGTTCCTGTGCACATCCGTCTTCTTGCAAGCCTCGAAACGTCTAGTTCGGAAGCTCAGATCTAAAAACTTTCTTCATCAAAGTTGTTCGTCTCTGTCTCTTCCATCAAACCTCCGAATTTCAGCCTTATCGGAGTCATATTGAGATCTGTACACCAATTGAGGTACAAGCTGTTCAGAACAGAATCTGCTCCGAATTTTCACCAAGTAAGTATTCAAAAGAGTAAGTTTTGAAGTTCCTGTAATTTCAGAATTTATATTCCTTCTTCTTTTCTCGGGGACTTGAAAATCTCCCTTCTTCTACATCCCACCTTTCTTATAACGTGGGTTCGATCTTTGAGAAAAGCGGAATCGTGGGGATTCACGCAATTAACGAACTAAGAGCGTTCGTAAGACTTCGGACTAAGAGCGTCCGTAAGCATCGATTAACGACCATATAAACATCATTGTTTCGGTCTAATCCAATTATTCTTGGAAATCGATTTCTTGGTAGCATAGCTCGGAAATCTTATTATTTAGTTGTCGTGGAAGCATTGACTCTGAAACTAACTTGTCCCTGTTTCATCTCTCGGGATGTCAAACACGAACAAACTCGATTTTGTTCCATTGGATTATGCAGGCAAAGGATATTTATACTGGGCCATTGACATTGCGACCCATCTTACTGCCCAAGATTTATTGCATACAATCCAAGAGCTTTGTCCTATAGAAACAGCTCCAGACCCTCAAACTGAGAAAGATAATTCCAAGGTACTTGCCTTTATGAAACGTCACATGGATAGTGACCTCCAGTTTGAGTTCATAAATGAGGATAGCGCTATAAAACTTTGGCAAGCGCTTCGCGAACGATATGGCAATATTCGTGACTCCATCCTTCCGAATACAGAAGCAGAATGGAACGATCTTCGCTTCTCTGAATTTGACACTGTCATGCAATTTTATTCGGAAGCTCTCAGCATCAAAGCAATGATGCGTCTCTGTGGAAAAACAATCACAGAAGACCAATTGATTGAGAAAACCCTCAATACCTTCCCCGTCTATGCTATGAGGTCCTCTGACTTATTCCGGACTCATGTAAATGCAAGACGGATCACAAGTTTCCAACAGCTTATTGCAGCTATGGCCACTGCTGAAAGACATGGCAATGAACTTGTGAAAAGAGAAATTGATAGGCTTCAAGATAGCTATCAAGAGCATCGTCCTATGGCTAGAGAAAGTCGCCATCGACGTCATGATCCATACGATCGAAATGCTCAAGAAGGTAATCGCTCAAGGCGACAATCCCACGACCGTAGGAGGCGTGATTTTGAGGGAAATAGGGTTGGAAACCATGGAGCCAACGTTGGCCATGGGCACCACTTTCCAACGCCACCAGTCCTAGGGACTATGCATATTACGCTAATGCGCCTCAATCAAGGGAGAATCCTCTTTATGGTGTCTATTTCTGATATGGAACGTCTGATCAATGGACCTGAATTTGCAATGTACCTACGAAGGTAGTCGCATCATGGTGATCAAGACTTCGAGTTCTCAAAGACTTTAAATCTGGCGATGAAGACAAAATACCGCAGATTTTTATTTATAGTCTTTTATTTTTCCAAGAATTATGTCATGGCAATTATGCCTTAAATCAATAAAATGACTTATTGTATTAACTCTTTCCCTCTAGGCGTACTCAAGAGTACTTGTGATGTCTAGGCAAGGTTTGATCTGAGAGAACGGTTTTAAAAGTGAGCAACGCTCCACCAAAATCTCGCCTTACCTTACCTGGTCACAACTAAATTGAAATTACCGAACGGATAGAGTGACTACGATTTGTCTACGATTTGATTTTTATATTGGATTAGATTATGGTCACGAAACTTTGGTGTCATCATTGGATATTATTAATAAAGTATCGATTTATTTTATCTCATGTCGTAGACATGTTTTTCGAACTTTATTATTTTAAAGATATAAGAGCCAATGGTTTTCATGCGGAAACGCATTGTGAGAATGGACAAGAGTTCCTTTGCATCACCTCTAATGACTACGGAAATAAACGAGTATTAGAGAAACTTATGTGTCACTCTAGTGGGTTGTATGCAACCACTATTCAAGTCATTGAATCCAATCATGTCATGAGAGATGATTTATGGGATTCCGACACGTATAGGCTTTGGCACGACCGTTTGGGACACCCAGGTCGTGACATGATGATCCGTATATTAAAGACTTCACACGGACATCCCTTTTTCAGAACGAAAGGAAGTAAAACTCGAAATTTGGATCAAGGAGGAGCACCTGCGCCTCACGGCGCCTTTCCCCCTCAAGTCCGGCCATCCCCGGTCGGCGCCGCCATCCCCCTGCGGCCCAAGGGTGGCTTTGACGGCACCCCTGCTCCCTTGACTCCCATTTTTACTTCTAAGGTCCATTGTGACTTCATGGCTCAACCAAAATTCTCATTGGTTGTTTCCAAAGCCCATCATTCGTTCTGCAAAGCCTGCTCTTTAGCAAAGTTATGATCGAGACCATCCTATGCAAAGGACACCAAAGAAAATATACCATTCTTGCAAAGAATCCAAGGTGATATTTGTGGACCTATTCAACCACCATGCGGACCATTTAGATATTTTATGGTGTTGGTTGATGCATCGACACGCTGGTCACATGTCATGCTATTGTCCACAAGGAACGCTGCATTTGCTAAACTCCTAGCACAAATAATTAAGTTACGGGCTCACCACCCTGATCATCCCATTAAGTCTATAAGATTAGACAATGCTGGGGAGTTTACATCAAAGACTTTTGATGATTATTGCATGTCCATTGGGATTGATGTTGAACATCCTGTTCCTCATGTTCATACCCAAAATGGTCTCGCAGAAGCCACCATTAAACGACTACAAATGGTTGCTCGAGCATTGGTGATGCGCACCAATCTCCCTATTTCTGCTTGGGGCTATGCAATATTGCATGCAGCTGTGCTTATTCGTCTGAGGCCCACTGCCACTCAACCCTTCTCTGCGTCCCAGATGGTTACTGGGTATGAGCCTGATGTCTCACACTTACGCATATTTGGGTGTGCAGTTTATGTGCCTATTGCGCCACCACAGCGCACCAAAATGGGTCCTCAAAGACGATTAGGCCTTTATGTTGGATATGATTCTCCAACGATTATCCTCTACATAGAACCCTTGACAGGCGATCTCTTTACCGCTAGATTTGCGGATTGTCACTTCGATGAGACAGTCTTCCCGTCGTTAGGGGGAGATAAGAACATCAATGTTCAACAGGAACGACAGGAATTGTCGTGGTCTGTCCCCACTCTGTCTCATCTTGATCCCCGAACCGCACAGTCAGAAATTGAAGTGCGGAGAATTCTTGATCTTCAGAATGTAGCAGATTCGATGCCTGATGCGTTTTCTGATATCGCTAAAGTGACAAGATCACACATACCTGCTGCAAACATGCCTGCAAGGATTGATGTCCCTAAAAGTAGAGGACATGACGCCAACTCAAGAATGCATGAGCATGGCGCCAACGTCCCATCTCTCAATGATGGTGACGTTATGGCTAGGCCCACGGCTCCCGCCAAGAAACGCGGGAGGCCCATAGGTTCGATGGATTCTCGCCCAAGAAAGAAAGCGAGTTCGGCACAAAATAATCCATTAATCATCGATGTAAATAATCCATCTCATGAGAATATTCCGGATTATGGTTATGTCCAAGAGACATCATTGGGGGACGCTCCAATGTCAGAACCAACTCCAGAGAATAGAGAGATCTCCATAAATTACACTAGTGTACATGAGATGATGGATAGAAATTCTATGGCGATTGATGATGCATTTGCATATCATATTGCAAAAGGAATTATAGAATATGATGATATCGAACCTCGCTCTGTTGAAGAATGTCAACGAAGAGCGGATTGGCCTAAATGGAAAGATGCGATCCAGGTTGAATTGGATTCACTAACAAAGAGACAGGTATTTGGGCCTGTAACGCAGACACCCCCAAATGTAAAGCCTGTTGGCCATAAATGGGTCTTTGTTAGAAAGCGTAATGAGAAAAATGAGGTTGTTAGATACAAAGCCCGCCTTGTGGCGCAAGGTTTCTCACAACGCCCTGGAATTGACTACGAGGAGACATATTCTCCTGTAATGGACGTTATAACGTTCCGCTACCTTGTCAGTTTGGTAGTTTCCGAAAAACTTGACATGCAGCTTATGGATGTGGTTACAGCATATCTCTATGGGGATCTAGATTCAGAGATATATATGAAGGTTCCAGATGGACTTCAAATACCCAAATCAAGTGGCTCTAAACCACGGAGCGCGTTTTCAATAAGATTAAAACGCTCACTATATGGATTAAAACAATCCGGACGGATGTGGTATAACCGTCTAAGTGACTACTTGATTGGGAAGGGATATATTAACAATGAAATATGCCCATGCGTGTTCATTAAAAGAACAAGTTCCGGATTTGCAATCGTAGCAGTTTATGTCGATGACATGAACCTAATTGGAACTCTAGATGAGTTGAAGGGAACTGCTAAATACTTGAAATCCGAATTTGAGATGAAAGATCTTGGGAAAACACGGTTTTGTCTCGGTTTAGAACTCGAGCACCGTAGTGATGGAATCTTGATCCATCAGTCTGCATATACTCAGAAAATCCTAAGGCGCTTTAATGAAGATAAAGCAAAGCCTACGAGTACTCCCATGATCGGCCGTAGTCTTGAGCCCGGAAAAGATCCGTTTCGTCCAAGGGATGAGGACGAAGAACCATTAGAGGCCGAGGTGCCCTATTTGAGTGCAATAGGCGCATTATTGTACTTAGCTCAATGCACAAGACCGGATATCTCATTCGCAGTGAACTTGTTAGCTCGACATAGCTCTGCGCCAACACGCCGCCATTGGATTGGTATAAAGACAATCTTTCGATACCTAAGAGGTACGATTGATATGGGCCTATTCTATCCCTACAGAGAGAAAAGGAATGATGGAAAATTGGGATTGGACCCCAAAAGGCAAAACGCCCCCGTCCATGGAATGGCCGCCGGCCATGTTGCCGCCGCCGGCGCCGCCACCGCTCATGGTGGCCGGCGTTCTCCTATCTCCCTCCATCAAAACGACAATAATGTCTTGATGGGTTTTGCTGATGCAGGGTACCTCTCTGACCCTCACAAAGGCCGCTCCCAAACTGGTTATGTCTTTACCATGGGAAGCACTGCGATATCTTGGAGGTCTACAAAACAGACCCTTGTTGCTACTTCCTCAAATCATGCAGAGATTATTGCTCTACATGAAGCTGTACGTGAATGTGTATGGCTAAGGTCTGTAATTCGACACATTCAAGGAAGTTGTGGTTTGAAGTCTACCACAAATGAACCTACATGCATTTATGAGGATAATGCAGCTTGTATTGAACAAATGAAGTTAGGTTTCATCAAGGGCGACAACACCAAGCATATATCGCCTAAGTTCTTTTATAATCAGCAACAACAATCACTTCTAAAGATTGAAGTGAATCAAATCCGATCAGAGGATAATGTAGCGGACTTATTCACTAAGTCGTTACCTAAATCCACCTTCGAGAAACATGTGAAGAGCATCGGATTGAGAAAGTTATCCGAACTCCCACGATTATAGCAATCAGGGGGAGATATCAACATCAGGGGGAGTTATGATGTCTACATGTTCGATCTCGAAGAGTGAAGGACGTGTTGTGCTCTTTTTGTCCTTCGACCAGGGTTATTTTTATCCCACAGGGTTTTTGATTACCTGGCAAGGTTTTTAACGAGGCAACGGATGAAGCGTCACCACCAAGTTTGAAGCGGCACAAGGGGGAGTGTTGAAGGAATATCGATTTAGTGTGCCTTATCAAACTAGGAGTAGCAATAGGAGAGAAGGTTCTAGATTTCCCAATCCTACACGGATTGGTATTCCTTGTAACATTAGAACTAGCACTTTGTAATCCCTATATATAGGGCTCCTATTCTCAATAATAAGAACACATCTCTCTCATCAATCTCTCTCAAATACATTATACTTAAACAAATTGGACTTTATTGCTCTTCAACCGGAAGTGGTTTGACTCAGTAGTTCTTTAGTGATTGGGAAACCCAGTAACTCTCTGTTCCTTTTCATGTGCTTATTGTATTCCTTAATTATGGACAAAGTTTGAAATTTTTTGGAATAAAATTAGCTTCTCTCTTTCAAAATGTTTAGTAGTTGATTGTTCTTCAACTAGCTACTAGTCACCTTATTACTCTAAGTGTTGACCTTGATTAATCATATCTGTTTTCAGTTACTAACATTAGTTGCCTGAGCCTGATGGCTCCAACTGCTTTGTTAGTTTGTTGGCCTACACTTTAATTTAGTTCTGAAAACAAAAATGGAAAGTAGAAGAAGATTTACATTGCTTTGTTAGCTTGATAATCATAAGAATGCTGCAGAACTTTTACTGTTGGTAGAGAAAACCACCAGAGAGGCTGCAGCTAGTATAACATCTGTCCTAGCTGCTTGCTTAGTTCTGCTTCCCCTTCTAGCATCAACTGGATATATTGTTACAGAGGTATATATGCATCTCTTTGTACAGTACTCTGCCATATTAGCATAGGACCCATTGTTGCTCATGAAACCTATTACTTGGATAGTTGTATACACTCTGCCCTATTAGCATACAGATACATTTCGGTTACTGGAAAATTTCATGGATTTTTTTTTTGGATGCCATGATATCGAATTTTGCAGCATTGGCCGTCTATTCTCATAGCTGCAACTCCTAGTTTTTTGGAGGCTTACACAGCACATCTTGATAAGGCTTTCACCACTCAATTTCTACAGCCTTCTCTGTTTGTAAATGCTGACAAGTATAGAGAGAGAGAGGGAGAGGGAGAGAGAGAGAGAGAGAGAGAGAGAGAGAGAGAGAGAGAGAGATCACCGAACAAATCCTCAATAAAATGCATGCTAATTCAGTTCTGACTGCATCCCTAGAAGTACATGTACAACAAGTATCAACTAATTACAAATGACTCCGATGTCATGTAGACATATACACATGAGGAAGAAATCTTGTAGATCAATCAATTACATGTTGGAAAATTGAATGAAGAGTGAAGAGGTACCACAGACAATTTCTTTCCTGACCTGAAACAAAAGAGGAAAGCTGCAATAAGACCCCTAGATTCTGTAGGGTACTGTGATTGCAAATCGGCTGGATGGCAAAGGCTGTTCTATTCCAGGCATGGTTTGCTGCTTGGCCGCCTTCTTTTTCCAATGGTCTTTAATTAAATTTGTACTTCAACTGTTGGAATGCTCTTTCAGTACAACCACTTTGAAGGAACTGAGGACAAACAATGAGATTTGGAGATCTCTTATATTCTTTTCTCCTCTCAGATTTATCTTGATGTTGATCATTCTGGCATGGATGCACTTTCTTAGGATTTACATATGCATCTGTATGTTATGGTAATACTTTACCTCAAACTAATCTGTATGAGACTTGATTAAAACTGCAATATGTTATAAACTAAGCTTATGTAGTTATGGAACTTATGGTTAATACTGTCTTCAAATTGATTTGAATGATGCTTGATTAAGACTGCTTATGTTATTATCTTCAAAAGCGTATATTGTGGTTATTGGGTTTGGTACTAGTAACCATTGGCTTTACAAAAAAATTGGTGATTACACTTTTCATAACTCGTGTTGGCGCCTTCTGGTAATGTCTTGACAGTCCTACATTTTCTAAGTACCAAGTCGTGAGGATAGTTTTGAACTTTGTTTTGTATTCAAGCAACAACCTACTGGATATGCATTAGTTGATTTTCTAAGAAACTTGTATGTGACCTGAACGTTCTGATTTTGTTGCATAGACTGAATTTACTATGTCACTACTAATAGTTTGATTTTAAAAGAGGAAAATTGACTGATAGTTTTGATTATATGTACCAATCTCTGCCAAATGACCATCTCGATCTGCGTCAAATCTATTTTGCAGGATTCTTTTATTTATTTTTTTGAAACCACTCAACAGAATGTCTTTGTGTGCCTACTGGGATTGTGTGACATGTGTGTCTGTCTGAGGTTCTACAATATTTCAAAGAATAGTAAGATTGAGAGAATTCTACTCTTTATAGATATGATTATTGTATATTTCTTTGCAGTCAGTGTTTCATGATAGTCACTTGGTGCAGCTTTGGCAGTCTTCTTGGCATTGGAAATTGTTCAAGAAAGTTGTCATAATAGCTAGCACCTCTCATCAATGTTTACAAATTCAATTGTAATATACAAACTTTTGTCTCAGTTATCTTAAGAATAGTAGTGTGACTCACGAGAAGCAAAATGCAGGTGCTGAGAAACAAATATTGCTAATCAGAATTTTTTATCTGAATGTTGGGATGTTGAGAGAGAATTGAGTGATTTTAAAGTCTATAATTCTTTTTCATTTTGCTGACCATATCATCGTGACAAGGTATGGAGAACTTGGCCATTGGGACAGTTTTTATACATAAATTAACCAGTGCTTTTCACCACAAGGCAGGTATGGCATGACTTCTCCTAAATCCTGATAGATCAAAGCGTTCGAAACATACACATGATATATGGATGTCCGGATAGCTTTTATTTCATGTTGTATGCTTGCTTCAGCCACTTTTCACTTCGGATGTGCTCTCCTATTCGGATATCTTCTGGGTAAAATGATCGACCTTAGTCCATTTTGCTGGAATTTCGGAATTGGAGATACAATGCTGAGTGCCTGAGTGTGCTTGCACTTGATGAACAGGATAGAAATTAGTCAAACTACACATATTGCCTAATGTCTCATCTACGATGAAGCAAAACTGGAATCTAGCTGTATTAATTTGATCTATTTTACCGGACAGGGTTTTCCCATTAGTATTCTGAATGCTGCAGATTGTTGATGTCATAATTTGGTTCGACAAATACTTTTGACTTTTCAACCCATTCCACGTGGTACGCGTTGAAATGTCAAAGAGTCCATGTAGGACCCTGACTTTTCAACGCACTTAAACCCTTCATCGAGAAAGAAAAGATAATCTTAAGATGAAAATAACCATGACTAGTAAGATGCCTAACCATGGTATGCCGAGTCTTTAACCTTGGACCTCCACCTCTTGGGTCTTGGACAGTCACCATGTTATTGACTTGTCACCTTGGACGGCGAGGTCAAAGCATATCGTGACCTGGCTATTAGAATAGCATAGTCCGAAGGCCAAGAATTCGACCTCTAAGGATCATGACCACGACTTCCAAGCCTAAAGCCTCGACCTTCAGGCTCACACTTGGACGCAGTCAAGGAGACATGGTAGTACACATCAAGGACCAACTCTCACCAACTTTTCCACGTGTCAAGCTCCGACACCCAGTATGGCTCCCTTGTCATGTCAACAGTGATTCGAGGACAAAGGGTGGTTTACGTGACGACACCTGTCACCAACTCTGTCAAATCCATCCTGGAGCGTCAGTAAGCAGAGAGTGGGGGCTGACACCCCGATTTTATGGGATTGAGCCCATGCCTTTCCCTTTCCACCTCAACCCTCTTCTCCTATAAATACCCAGCCTTCACAAGGCTGAAGAGGACTTCAACTTTCTCTTCTCTCCGAAAGCTATGCCAAAATGCATAGTCCTTTCCATAGAGCTCCGCCAACTCGAGGTGGTGGAAGCCCAACATGAGGTGGAGGAAGCCCGACGTGAGGCCATCAGTTCCACCCAAGAAAGGAGCTTGGAAGCCCAACATGAGGTGGAGGAAGCCCAATATCAGGTGAAGGAAGTCCGAGACGAGATTATTAGCTTCACCCAAAAAAGAGCTTGGAAGCCCAACACGAGGTGAAGGAACTCCGAGACGAGACTATCAGCTTCACCCAACAAGGAGCTTGGAAGCCCAACACGAGGTGGAGGAAGCCCGACGTGAGGCCATCAGTTCCACCCAAGAAAGGAGCTTGGAAGCCCAACACGAGGTGGAGGAAGCCCAACATCAGGTGAAGGAAGTCCGAGACGAGACTATTAGCTTCATCCAACAAGGAGCTTGGAAGCCCAAAACGAGTTGGAGGAAGCCCGACGTGAGGCCATCAGTTCCACCCAAGAAAGGAGCTTGGAAGCCCAAAACCAGGTAGAGGAAGCCCAACATCAAGTGAAGGAAGTCCGAGACGAGACTATTAGCTTCACCCAACAAGGAGCTTGGAAGCCCAACACGAGGTGGAGGAAGCCCGACGTGAGGCCATCAGTTCCACCCAAGAAAGGAGCTTGGAAGCCCAAAACCAGGTAGAGGAAGCCGAACACGAGGTGAAGGAAGTTCGAGACGAGACTATCAGCTTCACCCAACAAGGAGCCTGGAAGTCCAACACGAGGTGAAGGAAGTCCGAGACGAGACTATCAGCTTCACCCAACAAGGAGCTTGGAAGCCCAACACGAGGTGGAGGAAGCACAACATCAGGTGAAGGAAGTCCGAGACGAGACTATCAGCTTCATCCAACAAGGAGCTTGGATGCCCAACACGAGGTGGAGGAAGCCCAACATCAGGTGAAGGAAGTCCGTGACGAGACTATTAGCTTCACCCAACAAGGAGCTTGGAAGCCCAACACGAAGTGGAGAAAGCCCGACGTGAAGCCATCAGTTCCACCCAAGAAAGGAGCTTGGAAGCCCAACATTAGGTGGAGGAAGCCCAACACCAGGTGAAGGAAGTCCGAGACGAGACTATCAGTTTCACCAAACAAGGTAGCTTGGAGGCCCAGGATCAGGTGAAGGAAGCCCGAGGCCATACCTTCAGTCACAAGAGGTGAACGACCAAGGCTAGGCACAGGACTACCAGGGCATACCTTCAGTCACAAGTGGACGACCAGGGCTACTCACGTAGCCAAACTAATCGAAGGAAAAGATAGGCCCACTTGAAGAAAACAACCCCACCACTTTACACTTGGATTTCAACAGAACCTCCGTTGACTGGTTAATGCCGAAATTGGCACCAACACAGATCTTTTACTGTTGGTAGAGAAAACCATCAAAGAGACTGCAGCTGGTATAACATCTGTCCTAGCTGCTTGCTTAGTTTTTCTTCCCCTTCTAGCATCAACTGGATATATTGTTACAGAGGTATGCATCTCTGTGCACCCTGCCATATTAGCATAGGACCCATTGTTGCTCATGAAACCTATTACTTGGATAGTTGTATACACTCTCCCATTAGCATACAGATATATT
Organism: Rosa chinensis; assembly: GCF_002994745.2. Classification (NCBI taxonomy): domain Eukaryota; kingdom Viridiplantae; phylum Streptophyta; class Magnoliopsida; order Rosales; family Rosaceae; genus Rosa; species Rosa chinensis. Next base: position 56,208,080 of record NC_037094.1, on the reverse strand, counting down.
TTGGTTTCTGGAAAATTTCATGCACTTTTCCTTTTTTTTGTATGCTTTGATATCGAATGCAAACTAATTCCTTTCTTTATGTAGAGAGAGAAAGAGAGAGGGAGAGAGAGAGAGAGAGATGGATATCAAGAAACAAATCCTCAATAAAATGCAAACTAATTCAGTACTGACTCATCCCCAGAAATACAACAAGTATCCAGAGAGAGAGAGGCACATCACCTAACAAATCCTCAATAAGATGCATACTAATTCAATTCTGACTGCATCTCTTGAAGTACATGTGCAACAAGCAGTATCAACTAATTACAAATGACTCCTATGTCATATAGACATATACACATGAGGAAGAAATCTTCTAGATCAATCGATAATTACATGTTGGAAAGCTGAGTGAAGAGTGAAGAGGTACCACAGACAATTTCTTTCCTGACCTGAAACAAAAGAGGAAAGCTGCAATAAGACCCCTAGATTCTGTAGGGTACTGTGTATATGTACCAAAGACTAATAGGTTCTCTAAAGAACTGCAGAATCATGAATGACTAAATTATACTCGAACTGAGTCTAAACTGATGAGAAGATATAGTTCTGGCCAATTTAAGACTCATATCTTGCAACTAAAGTAATTCAATTTTCAAAATTTAACAATAAAATAAGGTACTTAATCCAGAAATGGTTTTATTTTATCAAGTAAAATAATGTATACAAGGATGCATGGTTAAAAAGTGGAATACCTCAAACAATAGAATGAGGATTAACTTCATTTGCTGCAATGATCATCACATGAATCCTCCTCCTCATTATTCTCTTGACAACCCTGAGTTGGTGATGTAGGACGAGAATGGGCCTAGTTTATCTTGAAAACTAGAAAAATGAAGAAGTGGCGTGGAATCAAGAAGAGTGATTGGAAAATAGGTAATTCATGCATAATGAGGTTACTAGCCACTGCAATATCCAAGAAAATTTGGTTTTGGACTTTTCGGGTTTCTCGTGCAAAAAGTCAAGTTATGGATTGTGAATCAGATTGGAGTAAAATTAGGTCAGAATGTCAGTTTGAACCGCATGATCCCTTTCCAGAATGGGAACGACGAGATCTTCAAGACTCACTTTAGTGAGCCCTAACGGATTTAGGCCAAAATATGTCGTTTTAATTATCCGATTCGGGATTTAATATTTTTAGGCTTGTTTTACATTTGTTTTAGAATTCTTTTATTTTAGGTTTTTAGTTTCCTTTTTAATTTGGATTATTTAGGATTTCTTGATAGATTATGATTTAGGGTTTTGGATGCCTACATAAGCACCACTATGCTTTGTACTAGAATCAGTTTATGATATCAAATTAATAAAATGAGAGATTTTTCTCAAATTCTCTGGTGGACTCCAGATTTATCTTTTTAGGGTTTATTAAAACGACATATTTTGGCTTAAATCCGTTAGGGCTCACTAAAGTGAGTCTTGAAGATCTTGTCGTTCCCATTTTGGAAAGGTATCATGCGTCTCAAACGGACATTTTGGCCAAATTTTACTCCAATCTGATTCACAATCGAGAACCTGACTTTTCGCACGAGAAACCCGAAAAGTCCAAAACCAAATTTTCTTGGATATTGCAGTGGCTAGTAACCTCATTATGCGTGAATTACCTATTTTCCAATCACTCTTCTTGATTCCACGCCGCTTTATTTTTCTAGTTTTCAAGATAAACCAGGCTCATTCTCGTCCTACATCAGTTGGTTCGCTGAAGATACAGACATAAGATGTTATTCTCTCACGATAATTCTCAGACTACCAATAAAGCAAGCAAGGATAGTAGAGTTCCAAACCTGTCACCTCCGTACAAAAACTCATCAGCAATGTGAGATGATGCATGCCTCTCCAGTCTCCAATGAGCCTATTCCACTGCGGATGGGCCTCTGAGATGCCGCCTCAAGAGGGTAGATAATTCCCTTGGAATCCTTTCTGAGTCCAGTTCCATGTTTCCATTCATACTTCTTCAAGTATTCCATTCCACCAAACTTCTTTTTGCTGTAGTCACAAAAAGCATATGGTTTTGATGCAATACGTTCTCCTTCCAAGTCGCTTTGTGTCTTAAGTTCAGTCTCAGATAGATTCTTTCTTGAGGATTTTTTTAGTTTATTCTCAGCAAAAAAATCAGAGGGAAGACCAAACTCCTTCATTTGCGCAGCCTCCCAATTGTTAATCTTTCTCGAGGATTTTTTCAGTTTCTCTTTAGCAGCAAAATCAGAGGGAAGACCAAACTCCTTCATTTGCGCAGCCTCCCAATTGTCAATCTCTCTCGAGAATTTTTTCAGTTTCTCCTTAGCAGCAAAATGAGAGGGAACACCAAACTCTTTCATTTGCGCAGCCTCCCAATTATCAATCTTTCTCAAGCATTTTTTCAGTTTCTCCTTAGCAGCAAAATCAGAGGGAACACCATACTTCTTCACTTGCGTAGCCTCCCAATGTTGTTCCTCATCATTGCTAGAAACCTGACATGATACTGCACTTTCCTCCTCAAGCTTGCTGGTAGCCTTCTTGGTGTCTTCCTTAAACAGATTCTTATAAAACAGTAGGTCTTCCTTATTTGAAGACACATCTCCATAGATGTTGAGAATACGTGTCCATGAATCAACACCCTACAGTATAAAATGATTAGGAAAAAAAAATAAACAATACTAAATGAACCAACCTCCACATATAAATCAACAGTAAAGAAGCATTGATGGATCAAAGAAACCTTTACCCCCTGAGTTTTCTCTGATTTATTCACAGGACCTTCATACTTGTCAATTTACTTCTCTTCATGTTTAACAGGTTCCTGCTCCTTTTGCAAGTCATTACTCAGATCACCTTGATTCTTTTGCAGCTCATTCTGCTCATCTATATTGACAGTGTTCTAAATTTCATCCAAGGCATTTTGTTGTTCGAAGGTTAGAGGTCCAATAAGTGGCCTAAAAATGAACAATCAAACATAGGTGAACAACATTCACAAGAAGCCATTGCAAGAATCCCATTGGGGAATTTCATAGAACACCTTCCACCATATAATTCCTTCACAGAATCCCACAACCCAAAACGGCGGCGCCACCTCCATCGCCACAGACATCCAACCACCACACACCCGAATAGAAAAAACCCGGACGTTTCAAATAAAACGCCACTATAGACACCCCCCATATCCTCCATTGGGGAATTCAACGAGCACCTTTCCGCATATAATGCACAGAAAACCACAACCCCTAGTTAGTAATTTTTTGTATTATACGCAAATAAAACAAGTACTTACGTTTTTTTTAAAAATACTTCCGTACTTCGTATTTTTGAAAGGGACTCGTTAAATTTCCCATACTCTTGAAGCCAAAAGTATTATACATGTACTATACACGATTTTTACGTTTTTTCCCATATTTTACACATATTATTGAACAAAAATGAATATCAATTAATATTTTTAATTTTAAAATTTTAATTATTTAATTAATTAAAAATATTTTGCCGAACGTTTCAACGAACTATAGGAAAAAATGTCCGAATAATACACATACGTATTTTTCGCGTACTATACACGTCCCATTTTTTACTAACTATGCCACAACCAAAAATAGAGGCCCCACCGCAACCGCCATCCCAACCACCACAAGCCCCTAAAAAAACCCCAGAAACAAATATAACGCGATTGCAAACACAGAACTACAACCCTCAAAAACCCACAACCAAAATCGGCGGCGCCACCGCATCCGCCACTGCCACCGCCATCCCAACCACCACAAGCCCCTAAAAAAAACCCAGAAACAAATATAACGCGATTGCAAACACAGAACTACAACCCTCAAAAACCCACAACCAAAATCGGCGGCACCACCGCATCCGCCACTGCCACCGCCATCCCAACCACCACAAGCCCCTAAAAAAACCCCAGAAACAAATATAACGTGAGTGCAAACATAGAACTACAACCCTCAAAAACCCACAACCAAAATCGGCGGCGCCACCGCAACCGCCACCGCCAACCCAACCACCACAGGCCCGCAAATAAAACCTAGAAGCAAGTTACACGCCATTACTAACATAGAGCTACCTACATGTTGAATAACAGTTGAATTTTTAAAGAAACAATAACCACCTGTTAAGTAATTGAGAACCGAACTCTGGTCCCCAAAAAAGAAAAAGAAACAGGAAAAAGAAAAAGAAAAAGAAAAAGAAAAAAAAATCAAAAACTGTTGTAGAGAATTGGAAAAATTGTATTGAATTGTATTCATCTCACCATGAGGTTTATATAGGGTTACATCATGTATACAAAAGACAATACATAACAGCTATACTAATCAATCGCACTTTACAAGTATGTCAATCGCATACATTACGAGTCTGTCAATCGCATACATTAAGCAATACCTATTGCATGAATAGTCATTATCATTTACAACACTCCCCCTTGGATATTCCATGTCAATAGTGTTGCCTCTGCTATGCGCTTCTATACCTACATGTGCCAAAACGAGCATAATTAGCTATAATGATCCACGCTCATGGTACCGCCAGAGGTACCGACTCCTACCAAGGGGGTAACCTGCGAAGGCACGGCCAGGTGGGCTACCGCTCGAGCCTTGGATCGCCCCCAGGTCACCGCTGAAGCGCCGCCATGCGTCGCGTCAAGATAGCATCAGAAGCTCCAGACGCTGGGAATCGAAGCACATCAGTCCCACATCGGAAACAAGAAGAGGATCAACCTCTTCCTCACCTGTAAAAGGTTCTCTCCTCTCTCCTCATTAATTACGCAATTACTACTCATTTATTGTTATGCTGCCCATATACAGTGACTGACTTAGGCATCGGAGAAGTGAAGACCGCCCAACGCGGTCTCCACGCCCTGTCTCTCGTTGCAGCAAACAGAAGTAATCTAATCCTCAGAGTAGCGGTCCGCCCACCGGACCCGCGTTAAGTGAAGAGTCGGCTACCGCTGGACCTGAGCATTAACAGCTTCTAAGTTGCCTCGTCAAAAACCTTGCCAAGTAATAAAAACCCTGTGAGAAAAAACAACATTGGTCGAAGGAGAAAAAGAGCACAACGCGCGTGAATGTGGAGTAGTCGACATCCTTCAACACTCCCCCTTGTGCCGCTCAAACTCAGTGATGACAGTTTGATCGTTGCCTCACTAAAAACCTTGCCAGGTAACAAAAACCCTATGGAACAAAAATAACCCTGGTCGAAGGGCAAAAAGATCGAGCACAACACCTCCTTCACTCTTCGAGATCGAACACGTAGACATCATACCTCCCCCTGATGTCAAGGTCTCCCCCTGATTTCTACAATTATGGGAGTTCGGATAACTTTCTTAATCCAATGTTTTGCCTTGTGGAGTCCGATCCCACACTTCCGTTATTTCTTTTCTCTCTGTAGGGATAGAACAAGCCCATATCAATCGTACCTCTCAAGTATCGAAAGATTGTCTTTATGCCAATCCAATGGCGGTGTGTTGGCGCAGAACTGTGTCGAGCTAACAAGTTTACTGTGAATGAGATGTCCGGTCTTGTGCATTGAGCTAAGTACAATAATGCGCCTATTGCACTTAGATAGGGCCTTTCAGCCTCTAATAAGTCTTCGTCCTCATCCCTTGGACGAAACGGATCTTTTTCAGGCTCAAGACTACGACCGATTATGGGAGTACTCACAGGCTTTGCTTTATCTTCATTAAAGCGCCTTAATAATTTTTGGGTATATGCTGACTAATGGATCATAATCCCATCACTACGGTGCTCGAGTTCCAGTCCGAGGCAAAACAGTGTTTTCCCAAGATCTTTAATCTCAAATTCGGATTTCAAGTACTTAGCAGTTTCTTTTAACTCATCTAGAGTTCCAATTAGGTTCATGTCATTGACATAAACTGCTACAATTGCAAATCCGGAACTTGTCCTTTTTATAAACACGCATGGGCATATTTCATTGTTCTCATATCCCTTCCTAATCAAGTAGTCACTTAGACGGTTATACCACATCCGTCCGGATTGTTTCAATCCATATAGTGAGTCTCAATCTTATTGAAAATGCGCTCCGTGGTTTAAAGCCACTTGACTTGGGTAATTGAAGTCCATCTGGAACCTTCACATATATCACTGAATCTAGATCCCCATAGAGATATGCTGTAACCACATCCATAAGCTGCATGTCAAGTTTTTCGGAAACTACCAAACTGACAAGGTAGCGGAACGTTATAACGTCCATTGCGGGAGAATATGTCTCCTCGTAGTCGATTCTAGGGTGTTGTGAGAAACCTTGTGCCACAAGGCGGGCTTTGTATCTAACAACCTCATTTTTCTCATTACGCTTTCTAACAAAGACCCATTTATGGCCAACAGGCTTTATACTTGGGGGTGTCAGCGTTATAGGCCCAAATACTTGTCTCTTTGTTACTGAATCCAATTCAACCTGGATCGCATCTTTCCATTTAGGCCAGTCTGTTTTTCGTTGACATTCTTCAACGGAGCGAGGTTCGATATCATCATGTTCTATAATTCCTTGAGCAATAGAATATGAGAACACATCATCAAGGATAATAGAATCTCGATTCAACGTCTCATGTACACTAGCGTAATTCATGGAGATCTCCCTATTCCCTGGAATTGGTTCTAACATTGGAGCATCCCCCAATGATGTCTCTTGGACTTAACCATAATTCGGAATATCTTCATGAGATGGCTATTTATGTCAGATGATTAATGGATCTTTCTGTGCCAAACTCGCTTTCTTTCTCGGGCGAGAATCCATCGAACCTTTGGGCCTCCCATGTTTCCTTGCTGGGAGCCCGGCCTGAGCCACATTACCATCACTATTAGTGGTGGCGGTGCCATGCCCAATACCCCTAGGGGTGGCGCCATGTCCATGATTTTTAGGGATATCAATCCTTGCAGGTACGTTTGCAGCAGGTATATGTGATCTTGTCACTTTAGCGATATCAGAAAACGCATCAGGCATAGAGTCTGCTACATTCTGAAGATCGAGAATTCTCCGCACTTCAATTTCGGACTGTGCGGTTCGGGGATCAAGATGAGACAAAGTGGGGACAGACCACGACAATTCCTGTCATTCCTGTTGAACATTATTGTTCCTATCTCCCCCTAACAACCGGAAGACTGTCTCATCAAAGTGACAATCCGCAAATCTAGCGGTAAATAGATCGCCCATCAAGGGTTCTAAGTAGTGGATAATGGTTGGATAGTCATATCCAACATAAATGTCTAATCGTCTTTGAGGACCCATTTTGTTGCGCTGTGGCCGCGCAATCGGCACATAAACTGTACACCCAAATATGCGTAAGTGTGAGACATCAGGCTCATATCCAGTAACCATCTACGACGCAGAAAAGGGTTGAGTGACAGTATGCCTCAGACGAATGAGCACAGCTGCATGCAATATTGCATAGCCCCAAGCAGAAACAGGAAGATTGGTGCGCATAACTAATGCTCTAGCGACCATTTGAAGTCTTTTAATGGCAGCTTTTGCGAGACCATTTTGAGTGTAAACATGAGGAACATGGTGTTCAACCTCAATCCCAATGGACATGCAATAGTCATCAAACGTTTTTGATGTAAACTCTCCAGCATTGTCAACACAAATTGACTTAATGGGATGATCAGTGTGGTGAGCCCTTAATTTAATGATTTGTGCTAGGAGTTTAGCAAATGCAGCATTTCTTGTGGACAATAACATGAAATGTGACCATAGTGTCGATGCATCAACCAACGCCATAAAATATCTAAATAGTCCGCAAGTTGGTTGAATAGGCCCACAAATATCACCTTGGATTCTTTGTAAGAATGGAATATTTTCCTTAGTGTCCTTTGCATAGGATGGTCTCTATCCTAATTTTGCTAAAGAGCAGGCTTTGCAAAATGAAAGAGGGGCTTTAGAAGCAACCAGGGAAGTATCCGTTTGAGTCACGAAGTCACAATTGACTCTAGAAGTAGAAAAAGGAACCAAGGAGGTATTGGTGGCGTCAATACCACTTTTGGGCCTCAGGAGGTAGGCGGCGCCAGCCCAACCTTGGATCGAATTTTGGTTCTGACTTCTTTTCGTTTTGAAAAATGGATGTCCATGTGAAGTCTTTAATATACGGATCATCATATCACGACCTGGGTGTCCCAAACGGTCATGCCAAAGCCTATATGTGTAAGAATCTCATAAGTCATCTCTCATGATATGGTTGGATTCAATAATTCAAATAGTGGTTGCATACAACCCCACTAGATCGACACATGAGTTTCTCTAATACTCGTTTATGTCCGTAGTCATTAGAGGTGATGCAAAGGAACTCTTGTCCATTCTCACAATGTGTTCCCACATGAAAATCATTAGCTCTTATATCTTTAAAACTCAATAGGGTCCTTCCAGCCCTAGGAGCATATAGAGCTTCGGTGACATTAATATTTATGCTATTTGGCAACATAAATTGAGCTGGTCCTCGACCATGAATCAATTGTGATGGTCCAGCCATCGTAGCCACAGAAGATAGACTAAGCGTCATCCATAGAAATAGTTGCCTATGTCGCAATATAGTATGTGTGGTGCCACTATCAATAAGGCATTCCAACTCTCCAGGAAACATACTGAAAAATAATAAAGTTCGAAATTAAAACATGTCCATGACATCGAATAATAATACTATATTTTATTAATAAAGATAGCCAATGATTACATCAAAGGTCCCAAAAAGTCTAATCCAAAATAAAATCAAACTAAGACACATTGTAGTCACTCTATCTGTTTGATAACTCCAATCAAATATGACCAGGAAAGTAGAGAGAGATGTTGGTGGAGCGAGGCTCTCTTAAGTACCATTAATCTCAATGACTTTCCTAGACATCATATTTCATTGGGTGCACCACATAAGAAAGAGTTTAATACAATTGTCATTTATTGACTAAGACATATTGCCATTACAAAAATTCTTGGAAAATAAGAGGACTAATCTAATCAAAGTCTGCGGCATCCTTGTGCACTTCATCGTCAGCTGTGAAGTCCTCTATGGTGAGATGGACGTTTCCACCATTTTCTTCTTCTTCTGCAAGGTACACTTCTTGCTCCCTCAGGTCCCTGTATGCCTTGTATCTTGCAGCTAGTTGCTTGCTAGCCTTGGATTGCTTGAACCAATGCTCACTTGATCCACATTGATGACACACATCATTGTGGTTGCCTCCCTTTAATTGAGGTGCACGTTGTGGGCGTTCCCTAGGAGGGTTGGTGCCACCACCACGGGCCATGGCGCCACCACCACGGCCAGGGTTGCCACAACCCCCTCTCAATGCCACCACGTATATCTGTACCAAACTTGCAGTTTCCTTCCTGGTTAGGGCGGTTATATGGACTCATACGTCCCTCATATCCCTTATTCTTAGGATTCCGCTCCTTGCACCCTCTTTTGGTTGCATTATAATTCTCCTCATGAATGCTCTTAGTTCCAATGGGCCTTGAATTATAATTCCTCACGAGTATGTTGTCATGTTTCTCAGCTACAGATATGAGATTGATAAGCTGATGAAACCTCGTGATCCGTCCAGCATTGACTTCAGTGACGTATTGCTTTGATACCACAATGGCTGAAACGGGGAAGGTGGAGAGAGTTTTCTCAATCAGTTCTTACTCTGTGACGGATTGTCCACAAAACCTCAACATGGACTGTAGGCGAAGAGCTTCTGAATTATATTCAGCAACAGACTTGAAATCAGCAAAGCGCAAATTGTTCCATTGAACCTTCAAGTCAGGGAGAAGGGAATCTTGGACATTGCCAAAACTCTCTTCTAGCGCTACCCATAGCTCTCTTGCATCCTTGATCGACATATACTCCAATCTGAGTGCCTTGTCCATATGGCGTCGCATCAAGATAACTGCTTAAGTATGCTTTGTAGGTGTTCGCACGAACGCACGATCCGGGTTAGGTGCCTGGATTTTAGGTAATATTCCCTTTGAAGTGAGGTGGTTCTCAACATCGGTTACCCAACTGTGGTAATCCGAGCCTGTTGAGTCAAATATGGGAAAGTCGAGTCTAGGTTCATTCGACATCCTAAAAATAAGAAGAGAAGATATATTAGTTTCGGAGCTAAACTTCCACGAAAACTAAAATAATAAGATTTCCGAGCTATGCTATCAAGAAAACAATTTCTAAAAATCTCTTTTGGATTAGACCAAACAATAATGTTTTAATATGGTCACAATTTGATGCTTATGGACGCTCTTAGTCCGAGCATTATGAACACTCTTAGTTCATACGAACACTCTTAGTTCATACAAACACTCTTAGTTCGTTAAGCGTGAATCCCCATAATTCCGCTTTATTAAATAATCAAAATCCTATTCATATATTCCAAAATTGTGCAAAAAATAAAAGGAATTTAAAATACAAGAAAGCAGTAACCTTAATTACAAAACCTACGTGTTGAAATTCGGAGCAGATTCTCTTCTGAACAGCTTTCACTTTGATTGTTGTACCGGTCTCAAAATAACTCTGATAAGGTTGAAATTCGGAGGTCAGATGAAAGAGACAGAGACGAACAACTGTGATGAAGAAAAGATTTTGATCTGAGGTTCCGAACTAGATGTTTTGGAGCCTGCAAGCAGACGGACGTGCACAAGAAAGGAGAAGGATGCAGTCGGTGTGCGTTGGTGCTGCAGGGGCAGCAGGGATGCGTGCGCAGGGGCGCGTAGGTGCTGCAGGGGCAAGTGCGCAGGTGAGTCTAGCGTGGGCTAGGAGCTGCAGCAGTGAGGCTCGAAGGTAGCAGTGGCAGGTTTTGAAGAATTTTCTGGTTTAGTTTTTTTTCTTGTGGTTAGGGCTCGTGCTGATAACGTGTTGTAGAGAATTGGAAAAATTGTATTGTGTTGTATTCATCTCACCATGAGGTTTATATAGGGTTACATCATGTATACAAAAGGCAATACATAATAGCTATACTAATCAATCGCACATTACAAGTATATCAATCGCATACATTACGAGTCTGTCAATCGCATACATTAAGCAATACCTATTGCATGAATAGTCATTATCATTTACAACAAAAACAAAAAATGAAAAACCAAAAACCAAAAAAAAGGAAAATATTTATCAATCAAGAATCCAACCCCGGTCGCCATCAATGCTGTGAGAAACTTCAAAACTTGTAAAGAAGAAAGTTCAGAAATAAGGCTTAAAGGAAATACCACTCAAGATTCATACTCTATTAAAGAAATTGAAGTAGTAGTGGTATACTCAAACCAGAACCAAGATATGCTATGAGAAAATTGAAGGCGAAGTTAAACCAGAACCAAGATGTGCTATGAGAAAATTGAAGGAAAAATACCTACCTTCTTGAAGAAGAGGGCATGCAGTCGACCCAAGTTTTGATCGAGATTTTCTGACATTGTGTTCGTATGGAGAAGATGGGGGAAGCAAGTGTTCTTTTGAGAAAAGAAGAGGGTTAGGAACCCTAGGCTTCTGTACCAGTTGAGGCTTTTGACCACTGGAGTTAGGCAATCAGTTTCAGGCAACAGAATTCTCGGTTAGGCTAGAAGCTAGTGAGAGCCCGTGTGGTTGTTCAAGGGGTCAGAGTAGCTACTTATGGTTGGCACTGCATACTACTACGGGGAGAATGCATGTAAGAAAAGCTAAAAATGATTTCTTTTATGTTATTATTTCATTCATTTTATGCTGTTACAAGTTGCCAAATACAATGCTATTTCCCCCAATTGTACCAAAAACAAAAAAAATATAATGCCATTTCATTCTTGTTGCAGCGAAGTTTGGTAGTCCCAGATCAATTATGGTAAAGTAATTTCTCATGATTTTTTTTTTTTAAATAACAAAGGGGAGTAGCTTTGGTCTCTCGTTATGATCTTTGTGGTATCAATTCTGAACCTTGTGACCACATTTTTCTTCATTACTCTTTTACTGCTGCAATATGGAGTCATTTTAGTTCTCTCTTTGAGTTGGGTGAAATTCTTCCTCCAGTTTTAGAGGGATTCCGGGTGGATTTAGCTGTAGGAAGAAGTTCCCAACTCAAAGACTTATGGTTGATTTGTTTCACTTGAATATTTTGGTTTCTATGGCATGTTAGAAATAGAACGTGATATAAGAGCAAAAGTGTTTTTCAGTTGCTACTTGCTACTATTAATTTGTAAACTTGTCTCTGGTGATATATAAGCAGTTAGCCGATCGGCAACAGGTAGAATGCACAATACCATCCAAGATCTTCGCACATTGAAATCGTTTGGGCTCAATGCAGGTTGTGTCGTGCCCCTAGAGTGACATTGGTTAATTGGCATCCCCATTGACCGGTTAGGTCAAGATTAATTATGATTGAACTTGGAAGCCTGATAAGGGGCTTGGAAGTTATGGAGTTATATTTAGGCATCATATGGGACATTTTCTTGGAGCTTTTGCTTCTAGCCTTGATATCCTTATATCTATTGCGGTAGAGGTGATCAATGAATCTGATAGCTAGCGTGTGTTCGTGATCGGAAACACATATATATGGCTAGAAGTTGACTCTCCTCTTATTTTTAAATTTATTAGGTCTCTTTGTTGGTCTCCTGGCAATTTCGAATTAGCTAACTCAATTGCTTGTACCGGATTTTTCAAATGGTTTTCCATGTATCACATGTTCTTTTGAGAATATAAATAACGTAGTTGATGCCTTGACGAACTATGGTACGAGTTCTCTTGATATGGTGTGGTGGGATACTCCTCCATCTTATATTTTATCACATTGTAATAGTGATTAATTAAGTTTTCCTCGATAAACGCGTTTAAGTATCAAACACTAGTCTTCTAAAAAAAAAAAAAAAAAGTATCAAACGCTGGAGTATGAAAACTTGCATGATATATGGGAAGTGATCACGGTCTGCATGCATGGAGAAAAAACATAGTTTCACTCCTCTACGTACTTGCTGACATATAGGACCCACCGTGTACTAAAGTTCGGGATTACCCTTCGCATATCTCTATTCATTATCTACTTCCTAGCCAATAGAATGACACCTGAGCCGTGGGGCAAAATAGTAAATGACCAGAACCGCACATAATAACAAACCCAGCCGTAAAATTTCAAACCCTACAAGAGTACAAGCAACAGGGGGCTAGAGCACGTTGACTCAAACAAGCTAGGGGTTGGGCTTTTGTACTTGCAGCTTTGTGGAATGTTCCTTTAACTATGTAAAGGTTTCATTTTGGGTGCAGCTTTGGTGTGGTCCTCTGCCCGGCCTGTTTGTAATTTTGCTGTTTTCAAAAAATTCAGGGAGAGGACAAAAAAAAAAAAAACGCAAGGCAAAACTGCCCGTCTTCCTTCTTTTAGACTGTCAAGACAAAAACCATTTGGTTATTGTTGAAAGCGCTCGTACATGGTTTGTGCATGTACGTTATTCATGTGATTGCACCTGACATTCCCATATAGTATTGGACTTAACAAACAGTAATAGCTATGGATTTGGTTAAATTTAATCCTAATGAGGTAAGGTAAGCTAATCCAAATCAAGAATAGAATCTATAACTTTCTTAGAAAATGAACCCGAGATAGTTTTGGCTATTGTCTTTATATATAATAAACATCCCAAACTTATGTTCGGTACTATTATTTACAATCTTCGATCAGTTAGTTTTCAAGGTTGAAATCGCAAGTTATGGGAGGTGGTGATACTACCAGAAGAAAAGAAAGATCCAGTACAATGTCGCAGTCATTGTCCCTTGAAGTAGTACCACTGGACTCTGTTCATCACTCAAAAAGATCAAAAAGATCATCACCAGCATCAACAACAAGATCAAATTCAAAGTTGATGAATAACACTATTGATGATCTCCCTGATGTTGTATTGGTTGACATTCTCAGTCGACTTCCGTGCTTTGATTTTGTGTTAAAATGCAAGTCTGTGTGCAAACGTTGGAGCATTCTCATGTCGGACCCATACTTCATTGGCCGCTTTCTACTTCGACTCCAAAGCCGACATACGCCAATTCCACCACTTACTCTGATCAATCAAAACGGGGAGAACTTCCCTATGGCATTCAATCCTCTTTCACCGCTCAAGTTTCTAACTAGGATGTTCTTAAGACTCATGAGTTCCCTCTCTTTGAAAAAAGAGCCAGTTGTAGTGGGGGCGTGTAATGACCTAGTTTTGTGTTGCGCAAGTGAGTATTTTCAACGTGATTACTTCATCTGTAATCCATATACCACCCAATGGGTTGCTCTTCCTCCTGTCTCTCGAGTTCTCCGTGACGTACCAGTTGGATTCATATGTGATCCCTACTATAATTATCATAAGAAAGACAGAGACGAAGTGCATCAACCAAAAAGTACTATCATTCAAGACCAGTTGATTAATATTAACGTGGACTATAGGTGCATGGTAGTGAGAATTCTCCCTTATGATGACACATTTGAAGATGATCTTTCCTACAAATTCAAGGTGGAGATCTTCTCTTTTGAGATTGGTGAATGGAGAGAGTCAATTATCTTATTCCCACAAAGATTTACACTTAATGATATCAATTCCGATGTTCACTTTGCTCACAATGAAATGCTGTATTGGTCGAGTATCTGGGGACATTATAACTTTCTGATTGGGTTGAACCCGTTCATGATCAGCGACGTCACTAATAACAACATCATTAGGACCAGTAGTACTAGCAATAGTAACTCCGGTGATAATCATCAATATTACTATAAATGTCGTTACATTGAACTCGTAGTTAAAGACGCTTATTATGATGAGTTATCTTACCTCCATAACAGGCAACGACAGGGCGTACTTGTGCACGGAGCCGGAGGGTGTCTGCAAATATGTCTTTTAGACGCTGAACATTCTGCATTCATTTGGGAATTGAAAGAAGAAGAAGATGATCTGATGATTGCGGCCGATGGAGCAGGAAAATTGCATGCGAAGCATCTTTTACTACCTTTGACCAAAGAAATGGAGCTGATTGCTTTAGACCCATATAATGAAGGCTGCTTATACGTAAGACTCAACGGATCCCTTTTTGAACTTATAAACCTTCGTAGAAGCTTGTTATGCGAGATGAACATGCCTGAAAGGGGTCGAATTATTAGTAACTATTGCTTCTTCCCATTAAAAGCGAAACCATGGTGGCCAACACCAGTTCCCAGACTACCTCACCCATCAGCTTGAAAATTGGCGTATCGATTTCTCATAATCCTCGGTAGAAAATCTCAGACAACCGATGGGTGTGGCCGTGAAAATGGTTTACTTTTATGTGTTTTGTGGCTGAGAAACATCTAGTCTTGTGTGGTTTAATGTGTTCCAGCAGCATCTCCAAGTCTTAGGATATAAGCCTAAGCATCTGCGTAATCTTTTTCAGATCAAAATAGAAAGCAGAAGAGCTACAGGGTCTGCATGTTCTTTGTTCATCATTTCTAAAGTTCTCATCTACATTTTTCTTCTTTACTTCAATATATGTTAAAAGAGTGATTGTAGGTAAGAGAGAGAAAGATTCCAACATCTTGTAAGTTGCATGTGAGGGATAACTTCAACTTGGAAGAAATCATGACTTCAGTTGGATTATAGTTTTACTATTAGGCCTTGATGAGAAGTTTATGTGGCCTTGATAACTATTTCGGGGATTGAAACTATTGTTAATCAAGGAGATGAACATTTTAGTACAGTTACAGATTTCATAAGGATTCTGATGTTAATTAGTATAACCAGTATGTGTTGTCTTGGAGTCAATGGGGATGAGACACTTTGATTTAGAGCCTTTTGGCATTTGATTTTACAACCTAAAGAAATAAAGTGGAACCTGATAAGGTTACTCCTATGTATTACATTCTCCATTGACTTGCATTATTGTGGTATGCCTTTGGGCAGAGCACGATCATAAAATCAAATGGTTTATTTGGTGCTCATTGAAGGTATGGTTTATGAGCATTCATGTCAAGGATAAGGTCTCTTGCATGTTGTGAAGTTCTTGAACTCCTGTGCACCAGATTTTTGTAGGGTGTACCTAAATAAGGTATGAGAATCGGAAACTTTATTTGAATTGAATCGACACAGTAATACATCCGTCAGTATCCGTATAATGGTATCAAGGAATGTGGTGCAGATGCTCTTCGTTTTGCTCTCATTGACTACACTGCACAGTCTGAAAATATAAATCTGGACATCAAGAGGGTGGTGGGATATCGACACTGGTGCAACAAACTATGAAATGCAGTAAGGTTTGCAATTCTAACACTTGGGGACGGTTATGTTCCACCCTCAAATGCAATTAATCCAGAGGAGCTTCCATTTATTTGTCAGTGGATACTCTCAGTACTAAACAAAACAATTGATAAGACTGTGTCCTCATTGGAGTCCTATAAGTTATCTGATGCAGCTAAGGTTGTATATAGTTGGTGGCAGTACCAGTTATGCGATATTTTTATTGAAGGTATCAAGCCTTTCCTTTCTTCTAATGATCCAACAGCAGAGTTTGCGAAACACACGCTATGGTTATGTCTTGACAATGGCCTGAGGTTGCTTCATCCTTTTATGCCCTTCATCACAGAAGAGTTGTGGCAACGTCTTCATCTTCATGCAGCACCATCATCGATAATGATAAGTGAATATCCATCCATGGTAGATTGCTGGAAGAACCGAAAAAGTAGAGAATGAGATGGATAATCTTGTTATGTTTGTTGTGAATGCTCTGCGTTCACTAGCAAAAGGGAGTCATCAACGGCGGCCAGGTATTGTGCTATCTCAGGTGAAAGAAGAGAGACAATTGATATCCACTCAATCTGTCATTATTTCACAATTAACCAATGTGTGGCCGTTGGTGATAATGGATGAGAAGGATACTGCTCCAACTGGATGGGCAGTTTCAAAAACTAAAATTTTTTCTTTTTATCTAAATTAAGCTTGAAGGATTACTCAAGTGTTGTTGTACTTCGTTTTGATTTCTGAGACTTCATACAATATAATATACAATATAATTTACAATATAATTTTCACATCAATATGAAGTAAAGTCACCTAGATGATTTTGCGAACTAGATTAGTCATGCATGTGCAACCAATTTTAGTATTACCTATTTCGAAACAAAGAACACATCTGTTCTCCGCTTGATTATAACTATCTTTTACTTTTGCCTGCATGACATGCATGTAATGTACCAAGTTGCTGATGTTTGGATGTGCATATTTAATGGTGCTCTCGCTCCCGTCTCCAAAATAGTTAAGATACGTAGTTACATATATTATGGTTACTGGAATTTTTTTTTCCTGGTATGCCTTGATATCAAATTTTGCAGCATTGGCTATCTATTCTAAATTTCTCATAGCTGTGGCTCACTGACTCCAAGTAGTTTTGAAGGCTTACGCAGCACAACTTGATAAGGCCTTCACCACTCATTTTCTACAGCCTTCTCTGTTTGTAAATGCTGCTCCAATGGAAAATATCGAAATACAAATTACAATGAAGAGAGCTGCGTAAAATCATCTACTACATTTATGTGAGCACCTTTTTGTAGATACGGCTAATCTAGTGATGTAGGATACAAGCATCCTGTTGTACCCATAATCAGGTTGAAATGGTTTTTGTTTTAGACTCTAGGAATATGTGTAAAGGACACTTAATTACACTCATTGTGCCTACTTTGTTTACACCTAGCAGCATTGCAGCACACATTAAATCACCCTCTGAAATTTTTAGTTTTCCTCAATTGAAAGGGGCTCCTGAGGTTGGTTAACGAGAGAATCACATGTCGAGATGAAGGATGCAGATATCTGTAGAGCATCAAATTGTAATACTGAGACCATTTGTTGTATGGAACTTTCTTTTTTGTTTTTTGTTGTTGTAAAAAACCTATATTCTGTTGGGAAACTGACTCCATTTTTTTTTAATACATGATAATGAAGCCATTTGTTGTACTGGACCTATTTCACTATTTGTCTCTGTAACCTGGAGAAAGAATTGATATCGATTTTTAAAAATTTTCTTCATAGTTCTTCAGTTCTCCCCATAGTTTAGTAAATTAGTAAAGAAGAAAAAAGTTAGCATAGCATCTAACTTCTCTTGCCTAGTTGGGTGTGCTCCCCAACCTAGGTTCGAACCCCGAAGCTGTCAAAGTGGCCAGACACTGTGCTGCAATGCACAGTTGGAGCATTTCACATACGCTGAAGGGGTTTATCTTGGGCCTAGGAAGCTTTGGGTTCCCCTTGACAAAGTCAAAAAAAAAAAAAAAACTTCTCTAACTCAGCTTTGGGTTCTGTAGGGATTACGCTTTACCTGTTCTCAATTAATAGCAAATCACTACATGTCATGCTTAGCTGACCACTTTAAAGATCATGTTATGAGCCTCCTTGATATCCTACCAAATTGTACAAAACCTGACTTAGTGTTTGATCTATAACCCTCCAGAAGCAACCAAGAGTGCCTATAGACTAAGCGAGCATATTCCTTCTAGTGAAATCTACAACTGGACTGGACTCTTGATGTTGATGAAATGGAACCATCAAATCATACATTACAAATTAGAAACCAGCCTCAAATCCTTTATCCTAGTACATGTTCTATAATGAAGATTGCTTTCTTTCTGTTTCCATGACACGCTTGAAAGAAGACATTTTAGTGTATTTTCAAAACTGGATTAGGATGAAAAGATAGATTTGTTGTCCACTAATGCAAATCTGTGTTGTTCATTATCTGTTGTTGCTAGTAGTATGGCAGATGCTGTTGCTTCTCTCTTCATTTAACAAAAACTCGTTACATTCAATGCGAACTGTAAAGAATTTCATCACAAAGTATATTGAGAATTTTTCTTTTTAAATTTATAATCACAAATTTTTGGCTACAGACACTGTGTTCGTCTCGATTGCACATGGCTAGAACAACTACAATGCTTGATTATAGTTAAGCTTCATAACTGGTAGTCGATGTCATATCAATTACTCAGGGTGTTGTTTGTGCAGCCATAGAAACAGGGTAACAAAGCTGCAGTTTTAAAACATAAAAAAGAGGAAACAAAGATAACTGTCCTTTGAAATCTTTTCTTGATTTGAAGTAAAATTTTCTCATTTTAGTGCTGCTCTGCTTTTTATTTGATGAAACATTGATCTATTGAAATACATACTTAACCAAAAACTTATTTGAGAACCAAAAGGTCAGACTCTTGAAGATTGTTTACTTCAGAGCATACAGACGCAGTGCAAACTAATCACATGATGTGGACAAAGCCTCTAATATCATATTATGGTGTGGTGTTTAAGTGAATACATTGCTCATACAGACAGGTTACCTTCATTGAGCTTCTGCTATACCTGGTCTCTCCCGTCAGTGGATTTGCTGCAGAGATCTCCAGCACCTGCATCCTCCTTTTCATTTGTGTCTGCAGTGTCTTGACCACCATGAGTAGATTCTCTACCAGTTTCTGCGCAAACTCCATAAGCAGCATGAGGTGATGTCTGCCCCTTTTGCAAAAAGCCCAGACCAGTGGTGCTACTCGTCCATGTTGCTTGAAGAGGGTATATTATGCCTTGGGAATTCTTGCCTAGGCCAGTTTCTTCTTCCCATCCCATATCCTTTAGGTATTTCATGACAAACTTGGGGCTGTATCTTGTAAAACCATATGGTGTCAATGAAAGATCCTCTACTTCGTACGATTCCATCTCATTATTTATCTCAAGATTTGTCGAGCCTCTTCTCAACATATTCTTAGCGCCAAAACCAGTCGGAATTCCAAGTTGATGCATCATGCTTGCCTCCCAATCACCTTCCTCTTCAGAACTGGAAACAGTAGATTCATCCAATTTTCCCTGACATATTAATGTGGTGTGTTCCCCAACCTTGATGCTACCTTTATTGATCAGGGGCTCCAATAGATTCTTATAGAACATGGGATCTTCGTTGTTTGAAGAAGCATCACCATACTTTTGCAGAATGGTAGTCCAAGCATCAACATCCTATAGTATCAAAAAGAAAGGGAAAAAAGACAATATTAAAGCAACATACCACCTCAAACTATAGCAGTGAATAGGAATCATGGAGCAATTGAACTTACTGCCTGACTTTCGTCTGGTTCCTTCACTGATCCATGACACTTACGCAGTTCAAATTGCTCATCATCATCATCATCACCGTTTTTCAAAGGTCCTTGATTAGTGAGCAGCTCATTTTGCTCACCGTCATCATTCCTGAGAGCCCCCTCATTCTTGTGTAGCTGCTTTATCTTATCACCATTGTTGAGATGGTTCTGATTTTCATCCAATGCCTTTTGTTCATCAAAGGTTAAAGCTCCGATTAGTGGCCTGCAGATGAACAAACACACAAACATTAACAATATACACATTGCACAAAATCAGCTAAAACAGGAGCAAAATGAAGACTTTGGAAAACCAAAATTACAAAAGACAGTAGAAGTGCACAAACCCCAGTAAGTCTCAGATCCTAGCAAGAACCCCATAGTAAGATCCCATATATCCCTCTCAACTAAAATCATCGACATACTGGAATTATAGTTTGACAGTCCAAGAACACGAAGACGATCCCATTGGGGACTTTTATCAGCTACCTTCCGGCATATAACTTCCTCCGCCGGAAACCACACCCCAACAAGACGGCGGCGCAACCACCCCAACCACCACAAGCCACCCGGAAATCGCACTCCGAGACCCATTTCTTCCCTCTCGTCACCCATTTCCCCCAAAACCCACAAAACCAAAAAGGCGGCGCCACCACCAACCGCCGTGAAGTCAGCCCTATATGCATTTTTGTGAGAATCGAAGCAATCTATGGTGTTTTTGCCTCGATTTTTTCAGACGAAAATAGATAAACAGTTTCCTGTTTTGAAAGGAATGGAAATGGCGGAAGAGCCAAAAAGAATGAGAAAAAAAAAGATAAAAGAAAAGTAGGTGACATGTTGAGCAACCTTCCAAAACTGACATTGGGCCAAAACAGAAACAAGGCCCAAAGACGAAACCCAAGAGGCCGTGAATCAAGAATCACAGTGACGACGACAAAAAGTAAGAGGCGGTGAAACAAGAATCACAGTGATTCTTTAAAGAAGATGATCGACCCGCCAAAAGAAAAAGAGAGAGAAGAAGACCTAAGGGAGAAGACTAGTCAAACCTTCTTGCAGAAGACGACGACGAACAGGAGGTGCTGGTTTCAGAAGTAGCACAGGCCGAACATGTGACATTGGATTGATCGGAAGTAGCACAATCACAAGCACAATCCTTGTTGGAGCGCTTATTCTTCTTCTTCTTTTCGTTTCTCTTCTTCCTGGCGTTTTCACTAAGCCCCATGATTATGCTTGAAGAACAGAATTAGCAGAACGAGCTAGGTGAGAGACGAGAGACAATGAAAGAAATAATCTTGGAAATGTGTACTAATCAGAAACTACGTAGCACTGTGAAGGATTTCTATATCATACTTGTATATATGCTGCATTTGTAAGTTTAACTAGTGTATGATCAACCCTACATAAAGTTGGTCTATTCATATTTTTGCATGTACATATTAATTTGTCACTTGACCCATTTTACTTTTTTCATTTCATTTTACGCATGCCAGTGTCTGTGTTAAATATATAAAGTCGCATTGTTACTCTTTCGTAGCTCGATCAACATCTACATAGAGTGATCGTCAGGGTTGTTCATGCATACTTCTATATGTTATTTATGCCTTTATGGTTCTGGGATAATGTATCAACTATAAACCTAGAAGAAAATTAGCTCCAGTATTGTTACATGCGATAAAAAAAACCGTATAGGTGCATGTCATCGGAATTGTTATTCGTGGTTCTTCTTCTTTTTTTTCGGTAGCTTTTGAATATTGTTACCGACTCAATCTTATCAACTGTAATATTGTTGAGAGCTGGTAATTCTGATTGATCTTTGGAAAACATGATGTAAACTTCTTGTCAATGCATGAGTAACGAGAACTACAACAACTTAGCTATGATTCTTGCAAAATAAGTAATTGGACAATGCGAAAATAGCACATTAGCACTTATAATTGGCACTGCATACTACTACGGGAGAATGCATGGAAGTGTTCTTTAAATGATTTCTTTTATGTTATTATTTCCTTCATTTTATGCTGTTACAAGTTGCCAAATACAATGCTGTTTCCCCCCATTGTACCCAAAAAAAAAAAAATGTTGTTTCATTCTTGTTGAAGCGAAATTTGGTAGTACCAGAATCAATTATGGTAAAGTAATTTCTGATTATTTTTTTACCATAATTTCTGATGATTTTTTTATAACTAAGGGGAGGAGCTTTGGTCTCTCATTATGATCTTTGTGGTATCAATTCTGAATCTCGTGGTCACATTTTTCTTATTTACTCTTTTACTGCTGCAATATGGAGTCATTTTAGTTCTCTCTTTGAGTTGGTTGAAATTCTTCCTCCAATTTTAGAGGGTTTCCAGGTGGGTTTAGCAGCAGGAATAAGTTCCCAACTCAAAGACTTATGGTTGCTACTATTTGGAAACTTATCTCTGGTGATATATAAGAAGTTAGCTGATTGGCAACAGGTACGATGCACAATACCATCCAAGATCTTCGCACATTGAAATCTTTTGGGCACAATGCAGGTTGTGTCGTGCCCCTAGAGTGACAGAGGTTAATTGGCACCCCCGTTGACTGGTTAGGTCAAGATTAATTATGATGGAGTTTGGAAGCATGATAAGGGGGATGGAAGTTATGGAGCTGGTATTTAGACATTATATGGGACATTTTCTTGGAGCTTTTGCTTCTAGCCTTGATATCTCTGTATCTATTGTGGTAAAGGTGATCAATGAATCTGATTAAGGCAACTAAGCTAGCGTGTGTTCGTCATCGGAAGGACATATATATGGTTAGAAGTTTATTCTTCTCTTATTTTTAAATTTATTAAGTCTCTTTGTTGGTCCCCTAACAGTTTCGTATTAGCTAGCTCAATTGCTTGTATCAGATTTTTCAAATGATTTTCCATGTATCACATGTTTTTTGAAAAGGTAATAACGTGTGATTGATACCTTGACGAACTATGGTACGAGTTCTATTGATATGGTGTAGTGGGATAATCCTCCATTTTGTATTTTATCACATTGTAATCGTAACTAATTGAGTTTCCCTGAATAAACGCGCATTTAATTAGTATCAAACACTAGAGTTTAAAAACTTGCATAATACATGGGAAGTGATCACGGTGTGCATGCATGGAGAAAAAACACAGTTTCACTTCTCTACGTACTTGCTGACTTATAGGACCCACCGTGTACTAAAGCTCGAAATTACCCTTCGTATATCTCTATTCATTATCTACTTCCTAACCTATGACACATGAGCCGTGGGTAAAATAGTAAATGATCATAAGTGCACATAATAACAAACCCAGCCGTAAAGTTTCAAACCGTACAAGGGGCTAGAGCACGTTGATTCAAACAAGCTAGGGGTTGGGTTTTAGTACCTGGAACTTTGTGGAATGTTCCTTAACTTTGTAAAGGTTTCATTTTGGGTGCAGCTTTGGTGTGGTCCTCTACCTGGCCTGTTTGTAATTTTGCTGTTTTAAAAAAATTCCGGGAGAGGACCAAAAAAAAAATAGCTGAGGCAAAACTACCCGTCTGTCAAGACAAAGATCATTTGTGTATTGATTGGTTCTTGTTGAAAGCGCTCGTACATGGTTTGTGCATGTACGTTTTTCATGTGATTGCACCTGACATTCCCATATAGTATTGGACTTAACAAACAGTAATAGCTATGGTTTTGGTTAAATTTAATGCTAATGAGATAAGGTAAGGTAATCCAAATCAAGAATAGAATCTATAACTTTCTTAGAAAAGGAACCCCGATAGTTTTGGCTATTGTCTTTATATATAATAATGTCAACATCCCAAACTTTATGTTCGGTACTATTATTTACAATCTTCGATCAGTTAGTTTTCAAGGTTGAAATCGTAAGTTATGGGAGGTAGTGATACTACCAAAAGAAAAGAAAGATCCGGTACAATATCCCAGTCATTGTCCCTTGAAGCGGTACCACTGGACTCTGTTCATCACTCAAAAAGATCAAAAAGTTCATCATCAGCATCAACAACAAGATCAAATTCAAAGTTGATGAATAACACTATTGATGATCTCCCTGATATTGTATTGGTTGACATTCTCTGTCGACTTCCGTGCTTTGATTTTGTGTTCAAATATAATGCAAGTCTGTGTGCAAACGTTGGAGCATTCTCATGTCGGACCCATACTTCATTGGCCGCTTTCTACTTCGACTCCAAAGCCGACATACGACAATTCCACCACTTACTCTGATCAATCAAAAGGGGGAGAACTTCCCTATGGCATTCAATCCTCTTTCACCACTCAAGTTTCTAACTAGGATGTTCTTGAGACTCATGAATTCCCTCTCTTTGAAAAAAGAGCCAGTTGTAGTAGGGGCGTGTAATGACTTGGTTTTGTGTTGCGCAAGTGAGTATTTTCAACGTGATTACTTCATCTGTAATCCATATACCACCCAATGGGTTGCTCTTCCTCCTGTCTCTCGAGTTCTCCGTGACGTACCAGTTGGATTCATATGTGATCCCTACTATAATTATCATAAGAAAGAAGACGAAGTGCATCAACCAAAAAGTACTATCATACAAGATAAGTTGATTAATATTAACGTGGACTATAGGTGCATGGTAGTGAGAATTCTTCCTTATGATGACACATTTGAAGATGAACTTTCCTACAAATTCAAGGTGGAGATGTTCTCTTTCGAGATTGGTGAATGGAGAGAGTCAATTATCTCATTCCCACAAAGATTTAAACTTGATGATATCGATTCCAATGTTCACTTTGCTTACAATGAAATGCTGTATTGGTCGAGTATGTGGGGAGATTATAACTTTCTGATTGGGTTGAACCCGTTCATGATCAGCGACGTCACTAATAACAACATCATCAGGACCAGTAGTACTAGCAATAGTAACTCCGGTGATAATCCTCAATATTACCCTAAATGTCGTTACGTTGAACTCATAGTTAAAGACGCTAATTATGATGAGTTATCTTACCTCCATAACTGTCAAATACATGACGTAGTTGTGCACGGAGCCGGAGGGTATCTGCAAATATGTCTTTTAGACGTTGAACATTCTGCATTCATTTGGGAGTTAAAAAAAGAAGAAGATGATCTGATAATTGCGGCCGATGGAGCAGGAAAATTGTATTCGAAGCATCTTTTACTGCCTTTGGCCAAAGAAATGGAGCTGATTGGTTTAGACCCATATAATGAAGGCTGCTTATACATAAGACTCAACGGATCCCTTTTTGATCTTATAAACCTTCGTAGAAGCTTGTTATACGAGATGAACATGCCTAAAAGGGGTCGAAATATTAGTAACTATTGCTTCTTCCCATTAAAAGCGAAACCATGGTGGCCAACACCAGTTCCCAGACTACCTCACCCATCAACTTGAAAATTGGCTTATCGATTTCTCATAATCCTCAGTAGAAAATATGAGACAACTGATGGGTGTGGCGGTGAAAATGGTTTACCTGAAGTATGTGGTTGTAAATTTGTAATTTGTACTTTTTTCCATTGTTCTTTTGTTTTGTGGTTTAACTTTTTTTTTTGAAATATTTTGTGGTTTAACTTGTTTACCTCTCCGGTTACGAAGTATTTTAATATATATGTTGTTTTTTATTTAATATATGAGATTTGTGTCATATATTTCCTTGCTGAGTATTTTGTGATTAGTTATTGAACAAGTCATCATTACTTTATGTTAAACATCTAATTATGGCTGACAACCAATATTTTAGTTATATATCATATACTTCTTTCACTACCTACATTTCTCTTCTATAATTATCTCTTTATTTATTTATTTATTTTTTATCAGATATAAAAAACTCAAATGTTATAACTAATCTTTCATGAAGCAAACTCACAACCTCCCACTTATGAAGGGGTGACTATGCCACTAGACCAAATAGTACTGGGATATTTATTTATTTATTGCTTTTTTCTTGTGCATATTTTTATAATAATTCTTGTATTTATTTATGTCAATTAACTCAATTGAGGTAATTAAGATACTTCAAAATTTAGTGAAGCTATTGAGAGTTTCGCTTTATTTCTTTTGCATATGTTTATAATAATTCTTGTATTTATATATCTTATCTTATATAATTAAGCCAATTCTTCATGAAATGGTTAAATTTTTGAACTACCATATATGCCCTCACATAATATAAATATTAATAAATAAATTATTTCTATATATGAGGATAAGATAGTCAATACATTATATCATATTGAAAAATTTGCAATATCTCCCATGAAAAAATGAGAAGCTTCCCTAAAATTGCGGTAAGTTTTTTAATTTATAAAAAAAAAAAAAAAAACCAATTGACATGTGCGGAGCACATGTTAAGGGGCTAGTTTCAATTAACTCAATGGAGGTAATTAAGATAGTTCAAATTTTAGTGAAGCTTTTTAGAGTTTCACTTTTTTTTTTTTCACATCAGAATATAAAACAATCGTCACCATGCAGATTTTTAGAGTTTCGCTTTTATAGTAATAGAGATTAGCAAATCACTCAAGTACCTGAGTTAATGTTTGATTCAAAACTTACCAAAGAAGAGCGAGAGATTGAGTATCTACTATACATACATACATACATACATACATATGTGTGTGTGTGTGTATATATATATATATGTATATCACATTCCTTTCTATGAAATGGACCACCAAATCATACATTTCAAATATATCCAAAAAAAAAATTATAATTTTAAAATTAGCAACCAGCTTACTCAAATCCCTTATTGTAGTTACTGCATGCCACTAGAGATAGCTTTCTTAATGTTTGCATGACATACATGCTTAACCGAAGACATTTTAGTGTGAATTTGATATATATAGCTTTTCAATTTAATTTTCAGTTTTATACTCAACTATTAAAAGTTGACGATTTCATATCTGGTTCATAACATTGTTTAACGCTGTTTGAAAACTTCGTTATTAATTTGCTGACATGGTAGAGATCGGCCCTACCAGTGATTTGAAATTTGAACAGGGGTATTTATGTCCATACTAGTCCTTTGCTCTCCAATCGTTTTCAGTATGTCATCCATTTGCTTCTTCTCTCTTAGCTGAAGTTGTAGTTTATACATGTAATTATGTAAGGAAAGAATCCTAGAATGATTTTGATACTAAAACTGAAAGTTCTTTGTTTCTTTTATTATATGTGCGATACCGATCTACTTTAGAAGATCATATGGATATAGAAAAAGTGTGAGTTAAAGTATATTGTACTACTCGTTGGCAAATTCAATGGAACTTTCTAGCTTGAGACCTGTGAAAGGTCCTTGTTACAATCTGTTGTTGCTAATAATTTTGCAGTTTCTATTGCTTCTCCCTTCGTGGAATAAAAATTTAGCACAATCAATACAAACTGTAAAGAGTTTCATCAAAAATTTAGACTAGAACATATGCAAATGCTTAATTAAAGTTGCATTACTTGTAATCAATGTTGATATCCCATTAAATAAGGGCGTTGTTTGTGTGGTAGAGGTAATAAAGCGGCAGCTTTAATTAGAAGCATATTGAATAACGAGTTAACGACTGCCCTCCTTTTTATTTGATAAAACAAGGATTCATTCTAAGCTTCTGGACCTTAATATTTTCAATGGAAATGCTATATGTATAGCTTATCGACCATATTTTCTGATTTCATTACATTTAAAATATATATATATATATATATATATATATATATATATATATATTCTTAGCCCACCCACTCTTACATATGTCATCAAACCCATAAGCTTTATAATATTGAAATTATAACTTTTTTTCATTATATCATCTGCTAAATATGACATTTTCTGTTAGTCTAATATTGCTAATTGTGACATTAGTCCAACGAGTTACATTTGATGTTTAACCACTCCTAGACATACCTTTATCAGAAAATTAGAGTTTATAACTTCCAAGTTGAAGAAAACAGGTATGGTATGTGTGTGTGTGTGTGTGTATATATATATATATATATATTACCAATGAAGAAAACAACTAATTCTTTGTAATATAAATTAGAATGAACAATAATAGGTTTTTCAATTTTATAGTCATAAACTTTGTATTCATCTACTTATTAGAGCTTTATTTTGTACATATGACATCAAGTTTGAGCAATTTTCAATAAAACTAGATTGTTTAACCATCTTTGACGAGATTACTTAAAGTGTATATATTATTAATGTAGTATATGTAGTAATGTTCATATTATTATGAAAGTTTTTATGTTTATTTCTTAATATACATATGTGTATTGAAAATTATAGTATATAAAGCTAATATTTAGATAACCGGTAAATTTGGTATTTACCAAAACCAAACCAACTTTTTCAGTAATTTTCGATTTCGGTTTTATCAGTCTCGATTACTAAAAAGTCAGTTTACCAAACACAAAACATCGGTTGGTATTCGGTCGGTTTGGTAATTACCAAACCAAGTGACAGCCCTAGTTATAACCCAAACAGCCAAACTGGTCTCTGTCTTTAAAAAAAATGGAAAAGAAAAAAAATTGAGAGTCTGTAAGACTTTGTTGAGTGTAAAACCCTACTTGCGTCCCGGGAGCTATTTTATACTGTTCGGAAGGGGTATTTTCGTCAATTTTAGCCATCAATTTTTGTTTTTTGTTTTTTTACTTGCAAAGAATGCATATTTGTCACAAAAAAAGGAAATGGACATCGACAAACAATTTTCTTCATCAGGTTTTGGTAGACAGTCAATGCAGCTGAGGGCTGATCAAGCAACCAAAATGAGAGTGCCACCTTTCCTTCCATGCTCAATAATAATGTACTCGATGAATTAGCTTCATAGCATCATTGTTCAATGCAACAGAAGGCTCATCAAGCAATCAAATAGGCATGTCGATTACTACCAACCGCGTGAGCTGCTGCAAGCTCTTCGACTGCTCCATTGACAGGATTCTTCATTCTTGCTTTCTCCTTCGCCATTCTCCTCATCCCCATCAGCTGTGAAGCAGGTGAAGAAGTTCCTAGCTTTCCTTCAAGAAGATCAGAGCACTCAACACTATCCAGAACCGTGAACTTCTGTGGTGAAAAACTCATAAATCTGCCATCTCGTGCCCATTCCAGAGGACCTGACCAGCAGAAGGCTTAGAAAATCCAGCCAACTTATGCAGGAGGTGGTCTAGCCAGAGCCATTGGTGCAGCACTCATGGATAGTAGCATTTACACGTCGCAAGAATTGTTGGGAATTTTTCATGAAAGAGACACTGTTGAGAAAGAGATGAGGGAGCAGGGGTTTTTTGAGAGACTTTGCGGTCTATGGAACACAAAAACCACACCCAACTCCACGCCTCAGAAAAGGATGTTGTAAAGTATTTATGACTGATGTTTCAGTCCAGCCAACCAAACCAAGTCCCAACCAAAGAAATCATCCTGTTACAAAGTTATGAATGGAGAGAAACAAATGAGAATTCTACTTGAAATAATTGATGTGCAGTAAAAAATGATAATGAATGCATAATTAATTAATCATCACAGGACATATACAGTATCAGTACGAAAAGTTCAGAATTAATGCAGTATAATCGGAGAAAGTTTAGCAAAATAGGTTTCAAGGAGCCCATAAGCATAAGGAGTGAGCTTGCTTATTCTTCTTCCAATCCAAAAGAAGACAGCGAGTCTGGTATAATAGATAAGTATATCATACATCGTCATTTACAATCAAATTAGCATTACAAAGCACAAGCATCAGAACAAAATACAGAACACTACAGAACAGAATAAAAATAAGTGATATAACATGCATGGCAGTATTTCATAACCCCAAACAAATTGACTGAGAAAACAAAGCAAAATCTACAGACTTCTTATCGAATCATACCAAAACCAAAAGTAACCATCTGTCCTCTGATGATCCCAGCTACAACATGATGATAAAGAAAACAGATTTACAGACACATCTGGAATTCTTTACAGCCTCATTTAAATAAGGGCAATGGTTGTATGCTCTCCTCTTGTGTAGTCCTCCAAGAATCACTAAAAACTTTCTGATATTTATCTAGCACCTGGAAACCACTGCAATTAGTTCTTAATTAGGCAACTGGCCATGACCAAAATAAGGTAATTCTGAAATCCGAAAACTTCAATAGTTATTCAATGGTGGAATGGTGAGGGTCATGGAAAACGGGCTCCAAATTAGCAACAAAGAGATTTAAACTCAGCAGAGGTTATGTCATTTCAATAAGTAGAACCAACTTGGATTTTCCTAATCACAAAATCTAGAACTTCTACATGCTAACACGTCTTATGGAACATAATCCAATCTAGCAGGCAATGATTACGGAACTAGCAACACAAGAAGCAAAGTATAGGAAACGAATGGATCTTTGAATATATATGACTACAATCAGCTCCTAAAGAAGATGCACCTTGACCACAATAGTGGAAGGAAATGATATAATGAGCATTGAAGGACCCAAAATCCATGTCCTTTTGTGCTGCCTTCTAAACCTTAGGCCAATCTGTTGTTGATTAAAAGATCACTCTCTTCTTATTAGGTATAATTAAGAAAATATATCTCCCTGTTGAAACTCATGCATAAGGCAGTTTCAAAAAAAAAAAAAAAAATTCTATTCCAAGTTGGGCAACAGAAATAAGCAAAAACCCTGATCTAGAACCAGAAAACGCATGTTTACAGTAATACAGTGGACCTCGATGTTATGTTCTAGAAACAGGAGACCATGATTGAAAGGAATTTTTTGATTGCATATACCAATCTCAAAACTATGAATAGCAAGTTTATCTGGCTTAGATTAGTATTGCTGCAGGCCTGCATACAGTTGTTAATGCAGACAAAGACTTGTGTATGTGAGTGTATATCTGTGTGGGTGTAACGTGTAAGGGAGTTATGTATCTTGAATGCATGTTGAGTGCTTATATCAACTAAACGGAAACTAGTCTTGAAACTTGCAAGAGAACAAGGGGCTGCTTCCACACAATATTGACAGATCCCTCAATCTCACACTGCCTTTTAGGAGTCTTCAGTATGGAGAAGCTACTTAATCTCAACCATCAAAATTCATTACTGTTTTTAAATCAGTGGTGCTACATACTCAAGTGAAGTAATAAACATATAATGACCACAGTAAGATTTCCTATACCTGATCTTAAACCTTGTTTCCTCCCACCTCCAAACCTGTCAACAAAAGGTGGCTGCATCATCATCAAAAATTGTATATCTCAAGAGAGAGTAGTCCATTAATCTTTGGAATAAGATTTGCAAGCACCAAAACACTATACCAGGCAGGCTATATTTCTCTGACCTCCCCTAACTCCATCAAGGAGTTCATCTCCAACTATCTTTGCCTATTGTTTGGATTAACGACAGGAGTCTTTCAATCAGCAAAGCCTCCTTGTATCTGGCCTTTTCAAGCTTGTACTTGATTCTCTTGATCTATTCAGCAAATTTCTACATTTACTACTTCCCCTTGACCCCGAGCTCACGTGGGCCATCTCATTGGCTGATCTATCCTTCTCCTTGATGTTCCTCTGCAGCTTCAACTTCTTGTCGGTTCTCATTTTCCGGATGATTGATTTTGTACATCTCAAACTTCGGTTCAACTATTGATATTACCAAATTCACAGGGTCCCATGGCTCAAATTTCTAAAAACCCATCATGGGGTCTGGTTAGACAAAAAGTGGTTCTTGGGTATGACCATATGATGACCATGTTGGGATCACGTGTGTGTAGGTTAGATGGACGGACCAATTTCAATCCAACTACGACCTGGTGGTGCCTTCAACCCCATCTCTCTCATTTCATCACGAACCTTATTAGAATCATCCCACCTATCATGTTTAGCATAAGCATTTGATAACAGAGCATAAGTTCCGGTGCTCACTCCTGCTCTATTGCGGAGGCGTTCTCTGATCCTCTCAACCATCTCCTCATTCCCATAGATTTTACAAGCATTAAGCAGCGCTCCCCAAACAGGACCATCAGCTTCTGTTGGCATTTCTTTAATAAAAGCCTCTGCTTCCTCTAATAGCCCAGCTCGACCATACATATCGACCAGACACGCATAATGCTGTGTTTCAGGGACAATCCGAGGAAGGTTACACCATCAGGAGACACCCCGTTGACTAGCATACTGGAAAAGAGCTGCAACACGTGTATGCCATGGCCATTCATGGCCATGCCGCATATTATGGTACTCCATGAAATGATAGCTTTGTGCCCCAGGGACTGAAAAACTGAGATAGCCATTTCCAAGTTTCCACACTTCACATACAAATTGATTAAAGCATTCCCCACATTGACATTCGCCATGAGATCTCGTCGATTACTGATATAGGCATGCACCTGCTGGCCTGAACTCAATGCACAAATCGAAGAACATGCTGACAATACATTGACAATGGTAGCCTCATTAGGCTCAGCTTCTCCACCCTGCAGCAGTTGTTGGAAAAGTTTCACTGCCTCTTCACAAAAACCTCTTTGTGCATAACCACCCACCACGATAGTCCAAGAAACCACATCTCTCTTGGGCATATTGACAAACAGGTATCGTGCACTCGCCAAAGATCCACATCTCAGATAGAAATCCAACACCGCATTGTCCAAAATCAAATTTCTTTCCCGAAAGTTCCTCAAACAATGGCCATGAAAAGCTTTACCAAATTTCAAAGCTCTTAAAGTAGAACAAGAAGACAAAACAGTCACAAGAGTAGTGGAATTAGGCTTCACGTCCATGGACATAAACTTGACAATGGCTTCCTCCACAAACCCACACTTGGAAAGACCCGAAATCATCGAAGTCCAGGAAACAACATCCGGTATGGGTATTGAATCAAAAACGCGGGTAGCAGAAACAATGTCAGATTGGATTACGTAAAAGTGGAGCAAAGAATTTTGGATGAAGGTATCAGATATGTGACCGGATTTTGTGACGTGGGCTTGGATTTCTTGGCCTTTATGGGGTGAATGGAGCAAGCAGCATGCCTTTAGAGCATAGGTAAATGTGTAGTGGTTATGGGAAGTTGGGTGGTGGAGCATTTGGTTATAGAGAAAAAGGGCATTTTGTGGTGCGGAAGACTTTGTCAGATATCCCAGCCAGGGGTTTAAGACTTGGGGTCTTGGATTTTTGACCAGCAGCGCATGGATTTGGTTTAGTTGTCTCATTGTATGTGGGTTAGGCTGGAGATAAAAGACTCTTTACCCTGCTTTTGCATACTTCAATCTTCTTCCCGTGGGCATTCAGACCGATAGTTCAAAAAAAAATCCTGCAGAAAACCACACATCATTGCCAGGTTTAATACTAGGGACTGAAACTGAAAAGATCAGCAAACGAAGTCAAGTGAATAAGCAATGCACACGAGCACTAACATCCCCAAACACTCGTAAGTCGTAACAATCCAATATTCTAATGAACTCACTCACTCTAGGACCAACCAACTAATGACTCCTTAAAAGAAAGGGGCCGTGGCCACTTACCCAATTTTAGCTCAAAAATTGTCCACTTACTCCACGAAGAGTTTTTTAACTTCATTTACTCAATCTAACAGTGTTTGACAGTATTGCCCTCATTTTAATTAAACCCCTCATTAATCTTTCTCTCTCTCTCTCTCTCTCTCTCTCTCTCTCTCTCTCTCTCTCTCTCTCTCACACACACACACACACTGGTGCTCAACCCAGGCCGCGGTCGACGAATCCGGCGACCTAGACCGCGACGGCTTCTCTCTCTCTCTCTCTCTCTCTCTCTCTCTCTCTCTCTCTCTCTCTCTCTCTCTCTCTCTCTCTCTCTCTCTCTCTCTCTCTCAGTGATGCTCAACCCAGGCTGCGCTCGACGAATCAGGCGACCCAGACCGCGACTGCTTCTCTCTCACTGTCACTGACACTCGACCCAGGTTTCCAGCGAACCAGGCCTCCGGCGAATTAGACCGTGACAAATTCTCTCTCTCTCTCTCACTGATACTCAACCCAGACCTCCGACGAATCAGACCGCGACGGCCTCCAGAAAAAAAAAAAAAAAAAAAAAAAAAAAAAAAAAAAAGATTATTGCCCCCCAATAATATGTCTATTCGGCGGCAATAATCACTGCACTGTTTATTAAAGGACACTAATCTGTTATTGATTAAAATTGAGTGTCTTTTTAGTGGTCTATTGAGGGGCAATAGACAGATTATTACCCCCCAATAATATACTAATTGTGGTTCATTAATCACTGAAATTAGGGATTTG
This sequence comes from Rosa chinensis, assembly GCF_002994745.2. Classification (NCBI taxonomy): domain Eukaryota; kingdom Viridiplantae; phylum Streptophyta; class Magnoliopsida; order Rosales; family Rosaceae; genus Rosa; species Rosa chinensis. The sequence goes on along the minus strand of NC_037094.1, from coordinate 56,173,867 downwards.
TAAAGTCTTCAGTTGCATTGTGTTTATTAAAGAAAAACTAATCTGTTATTGATTGAAAATGGAGTTTATTTGGTGGTCTATTGGGGGCCAATAGACATATTATTACCCCCTAATAATGTCTCTATTGGGGGTCTGTAATGTTAGAAACTTTGATTTTGAAAGTCTAAGAAGGTTTATTGAGGGGAAATACACAGAAATAATCATTTTGGTTTTGTTTGAGCGTAGAATGGCAAGACCAAGATTCAACATATTGAGCGATTTCAAAGATGAACCAAGCTATTGAGATTATTGCCCCCCAATAATATGATCAAAACACAACACAACAGTACCAAATTACTCTAAACACAAAGGAAAAGATCACCGAATAACAATTATAAAGACTTCATAACACTTAAGACACATTACTAGCCCCCAATAAACAGATTATTGCCCCCTAATAATGTAGTTAGAACTACCAAAACACTTCAGAGACTGTAACAAATTGCTCTGAAGACAAAGTAAAAGATCACTAAACAACAATTATAGAGACAGAATAACAATTAAGACACATTATTGACCCCCAATAGACAGATTATTGCCCCCCCCCCCCCCCAATATTGTAGTCAGAACCACAAAAACACTTCATAAACCAGCTCAAAATACACGAAGCTGAGATTCACCAAAATCACTCATATCTCTCTCTCAGACTCTCTATCTCTCCCCTCCCCTCTTCGATCTATTCTCTCTCTCCTCCCCACTCACCGATTTCTTCCCTCACCGGAGACCAAATCCGGCAACGTCTGCGGGCTTCGTCATCTTATGCAGCTTCGTCGTTGTCGTCACAGTCTGCGGGCTTCGTCATCATATGCGGCTTCGTCACCGTCGTTGGGCTTCGTCATCATATACGAGGAGGTAGGATTCGAGTCTGGCCTGGACCGAGCAGAGGGCCTGGAGGGCGAGGTTGGAGTTGTTGGTGGTGTCAGCGTCGAACCAAAGATCCTCCCTCTCTCTCTCTCACTCAAAATCGCCGAGCTCCTCTGTCTCCCGAAATTGCATAGCTCCTCTCTCTCTAAAAATGGCAGAGCTTCTCTCTCTAAAATCGGGGAGCTTCTCTCTCTAAGTGAGAAAGAAGGAAAGGGCAAAAAAGTCTCAAAAATAAATAAAAAAATAAAAAAAGAATTAATTGGGTATTAGGGAAATAATCACTTAGAGTGTTTTGGGTAAATGGGGTTAAAAACTGTTGGTGGAGCAAGTGGGCAATTTTTAAGCTGAAATTGGGTAAATGATCATTTCCCCTAAAAGAAACCCATTTTCAGTTGACAAAAAAAAAAAAAAAAAAACCCATTTTCATTCTAGAAAATTACAAAGAAGTGTCACTTTGAGACTTATATTAGTTATAAGGCCACCTAAATTGTTTTGTACACATAAGACCAGGACCCAAAACCATCAGCTCCTTTTTATGATATACCTATTTTACCCTCAGTTGTCTATTATTTAAATTTATGTTTCAGATTCAGTTACTCTCAGTCTCTCTCTCTCTACCATGATGAAACTATTTCTCTCTCTAGCAAACCGTGAAGCTCTCTCTCTCTAGCTCGCTCAGGAAGACGAAGCTCTCTCTCTCTGTTAGGAAATCAATCATGTTAGGAAACTAATCCTAAATATCCTCTGTATGATCTATAGATATCCGTTACTTTTGTACTCCTTTATTATAGCTTGATTATAGGATAAGTGAGATTAGTTACCTTATGAATATAGGTTTGTACTCTCTATATGTAATCTGTATGTAATCGACAATGTATCAATGCAATATCATCTCTTCAGCCTATTGGTTTCTCATTCTTTCATGGTATCAGAGCGGGTTACCCACGTGTGCATGGCTAATGGTCACACGGGCTCCACGTCACCCAAAGTTGTCCACGTGTATGGCTTGAAAATTCGCCACACGTGCGGGGGCGTGTTGAGAATATATACATCCCACATGGGAAAAATGGGACCTTGCTAGTGGGTTTATAAGGGTTTGGGCCACGTCCCATTCTCCACCGAGCCCCGTCCCATTCTCCACCGAGCCCCGTCTGCCGACTCCACAAGTCGTTGTATGGCCTAAAGCAGGCGTCCCGTCAGTGGTTTGCCAAATTCTCAGAGGCTATTCAGTCTGCCGGATATGTACAGTCAAGAGCTGACTACTCTTTGTTCACCAAGAAACACGGCAAGTCCTTTACTGCTCTCCTAATTTATGTTGATGATATTTTAATTACCGGAAATGATCCAGTGAGTATTGCTGCACTCAAGAATTTCCTCCATTCCCATTTCCGTATTAAAGATCTAGGAGACTTGAAATATTTTCTTGGTATTGAGGTTTCAACCTCTAGCAATGGGATCTTTATCTCTCAACGTAAATATGCATTAGAAATTGTCAAGGATGCAGGGTTAATAGGCGCAACCCCTACTGACGGTCCTATGGAAAGAGGTTTAAAGTTGTCTGACAAAAGTGACTTGCTAAAAGATCCAGCTCGTTACAGAAGACTTGTTGGGAGATTAATATATCTTACAGTTTCGAGACCAGACATTACATATTCGGCACATGTACTAAGCAGGTTCATGCATCAGCCACGAAAGCTACATATGGAAGCAGCTTTGCGTGTTGTCCGGTATATTAAGAAGGCACCAGGTCAAGGATTGTTCTTTTCTTCTAAGAGTGATTTTAGATTGCATGCTTTCTGTGATTCTGATTGGGCAGGTTGTCCAATTACTAGGAGATCCACCTCAGGTTATTGTGTCTTTCTTGGTCCCACATTGGTTTCATGGAGATCAAAGCGACAGAAAACTGTTTCCCTCTCTTCCGCTGAAGCAGAATATCGAGCAATGATTGGTGCTTGTTGTGAACTCACATGGCTTCGATATCTTCTCAAGGATTTGGGAGTATTACATCAAGAACCAGCCCTTCTATATTGTGATAATAAAGCAGCGCTGCACATTGCAGCAAATCCTGTCTTTCATGAGCGGACTCGACACATTGAAATGGACTGTCACTATATAAGAGATAAGATACAAGATGGATCTGTTGTCACGAAGTTTGTGGGTTCTACACATCAATTGGCAGACGTTTTCACCAAAGCTTTGGGAAAGGAAATCTTCATTCCTATGGTTGGCAAGTTGGGAGTTAGAGACATTCACTCTCCAACTTGAGGGGGAGTGTTAGGAAATCAATCATGTTAGGAAACTAATCCTAAATATCCTCTGTATGATCTATAGATATCCGTTACTTTTGTACTCCTTTATTATAGCTTGATTATAGGATAAGTGAGATTAGTTACCTTATGAATATAGGTTTGTACTCTCTATATGTAATCTGTATGTAATCGACAATGTATCAATGCAATATCATCTCTTCAGCCTATTGGTTTCTCATTCTTTCACTCTCTAACTCGCAAACGAAGATGAAGCTCTCCATCTAGTTCGCAACAGTCTCTAATCGATCATTGAGGTTTAATTCCATATCTCTGCACTCTGTTTAGCTTGATTTTTACTTCGATTTTCATCACTGTAATTTCATTTTTGATTTGATTTGATCTCAGCCTTCTCTCTCTGCAATCTATTTAGCTTGATTTGTATTTCAAATTTCATCAATGTGATTTCATTTTTGTTTTGCTAAACCTAAATCATGTGTAGCTTATAGTTAAATTAGCTGTTAAAAGATGCGTGGCTGTTGTGATTTCATCACTGTATCAATCATGTGTTTTTGTTGAAAGTTGATTGTAGAATGAAACTGCTGTGCAAGTTGATTATTCATAGCTATCTCTGTTAACTGATGTAAGTTTTAGCTGATTTGTACAGTCAAAGTTACTAATGCAGTTTGTAAATGCTACTGATACAGTTCAGAAAAGCAACCAGAATGAAAGAATTCTACATTTGCTGTTTTGTTATATATTCTTCGTTTTTTCCTCTTGCCTTTTAATTCATATCAAAACTAGAAGCTGATTGATAGACTGATAAGTTCTTGGTGCAGCGGCACGCTGTTGTCTTCATTTTTTTTTTAAAGGGGTTTGGAACCCAGCCTAGCTGAGAGGCTCAGCCCCACGCCCGGTTCCATTTATTGAAGTAATACTTTGCAACGGGGGGGGGGGGGGGGGGGACATAAAACTTGAACCCCGTGCTACATTAGAAAGGTTCCAAACATCCTCAAAGAGAACATCCCGAATAATAACAGGAGTCTCATCTAACCATACATCAGAATTGTAATTAAAACTAGTAAGGTGCGCTAACCTGTTGGCTACACCGTTTGCTTCACGGAAGATGTGACTAACCTGAATTGAGTGAAAAGATGTCAAATATGACTTACAATCATCGATAATACGCCCAATTTTAGATCTATCTTCCACATCATGCTATAGAGTGGTAACAACAAGGGAGCTGTTAACGTTTGGATCCGTTGGGGATCTAATTAACGTAAAGAATGAGAGAGAGAGAGAGAGTGACACGAGATGTATAGTGGTTCACCTCCCGCCTTAGCGGGAGACTACGTCCACTTGAAAGCTTATACTAGTGTGTCGAGCCTTGTGGCCCAAGTGCATTAAAAAGTGTGTAATGGAGTGTGTTGAATGGTGTTTAAGTGGGAGGAGGCATTCCTTTTATAGGTGAAGGAATGCTCCTCCTTTACATTTTCTTAGATGTGGGACAAGAACCCACTATTCTAGTCTAGAAAGCCTATTTGTGAGGGCATGTTGGCAAGGCCGGGAAGGTGGCTTCCCGGCGACGGATTTGCCTCTTCCGGATACCGTGGCGTAGCTTGAACATAGGGCTACAAGATGCATGTCTCGGTTGGGCCTTGCCATGTCTCGTGGACGTCCCAAAGTGGGTGTTACTTATGCTTGGTGATGTAGAGAACTAGCTTGCTAGTGTAGGTATAAACAAGTCCCCGAAGTCCCCGAGTAAGAGTAGCTTCTTGGTTGGGGAGTTCAAATCATGAAGTCATCAAGCATAAGTAATATCCGAGAGGCGCACGGCCCCTACAAGTCCCCGAGCTCCGCAAGCAAGAAGGGACTCGCCATCCTGTATCACAAAAGACAAAAATTCGTATATGCAGTTACATCGGAGGTGCACTAATGTATGAAGTGCATGAGATAATGGGGTGTCGCCCTGCCGCATGGCGGTAGGTCGTAGACCATAGACTCGTGGAGCCCGGAGGCTAGACCATATGTAAGAAAACGTGAAAAAGTGTGGTGCCCGGAGGCTAGACCATATGTATGAAGCATTGTGAACCGAGAGCGTAACTAAAGCATGTTGGATAAGTGGAGCGAGTTAGGTGTTCGAGCAAGTTGGGTGTAGGCGCTGTATGAGCGTGCGGGGCGTAGCCCAAGCTAGTCGCGGCCATGCTTTGATACCCAAGCGAGTCATAACCGTTTCGCAAGCGTTTATCCGAGCATGTTTAATTGAGCTATAAGTGTCACAAGGTTCTAGATGAATGTCACATGAAAGTGAATTTAAGCATGTATGTGTGTAGCATGTACTTGTAGGAAAGTTGCTAATAACATGTTGTAGGCATGCTTAAGGGTTATAGAGACATGTATAGACATGACAATAGCTCTAATCGCAAGAGCGGAAAAGATAAGAAATAGTGACTTATCTTATGCCGATTTGGAGGCTAACAGAGTTGGCCGAGCATGAAGGTCTATTGTTTGTGGCGGATAAAGTGATTCGATAATGCTCGTCAACTCGTAGTTGAGGTTGAATGCCCCATAGAAATAGTTGAATTTCCTTGAAACAAAATAGATGATTAATATGTGGATTTGTGAAATCAACAACAATAATTTACATATGTACTTTGATAAGATTTGAAGCAAAGTGTATAGCAAGTAATAGTTGATGATAAATAAGTTGCATATATATCCATTTTGAGTGTCAAATGTGTGAGGAACGGAATTCCTTATGGGTAACTGGGTAAGGATTGAACATAGCCGCGACGGCATCATATATATGTAAATGCATTAGTCAAATGGCATAAGTGAGATAATCACTTTGATATATGCATGCAACAGCCTATATATATGTGTGTGTATGAGTTCGTGCCCATTAGCTATAAGGTCAAAAGCATGAGCCCTTGTCAGCTTTGTAATTACCAAAAAACTAGATGTGCAGATGACAAATTTTATTTAATAGTCATGTGGTTAGGCCTACAAGCATAGCTGTATGGTGTGAATATCATTGGATATGCATTTGTCATGGTCTCATGGAGACATGGACTTATCACTGGCATGCCTAACAGTTGGGCCTATAACACGTAGACACATGCATGTATACCACAAGCTACCGATTTTTGAATGCATGGCATGTGTATGCAAGGGTTATGGCATTTAAGTTGATCACGTGTTGAATACAGTAAACCACCAACTTTTGCAAGCAATGAGAATATATTATATATATTATATGTGTTTGGTTGTGGACGTGTAGCAAACAATGGGAATATAATATATATGCTTTAGACGATTATAATAGGCATGTGATAGGCATATGTATATGCTTTAGCTCTGCACCGAAGAAAACTTATCTGTTCTCCAGTTTTCCAGAGAGAAAACTTTGAGCTGCATCCAAGGCTTTGACCAATGTTTAGGTGATAAGCTACACCCAGAGATCAAAATCATGAGGCCGCGGAACCAGCAGCACGGAGGGACTACGAGATTGAATGGGTGCCCAAAGTAGTTCTAGGTGATTGGCAGATTGAAGTTACGGGGTTGCCCAGCGGTGAAGCCTAGTGTTGAAGTCCGGCGGAGAAGCTCGTGGGGATGTTCAGCGGTGAAATCCAGCAGTGGAGACCAGCGGAACATGGCCGGTGTTACCGCTGACTGAGATCGGCGGTGCCGCTGAAGAAGTTTGGCGGTGTACAGTTATTCAGTGGAGTTGCTCAGCGAAACCTGGCCGGCGGAGGAGCTCGGCGGTAAGTTGGCCATAGTTGGCGGTGGAGATTTCCCAGCTGTGATGCTTAGCGGAGTAGAGTTACCGCTGCCAGATATTTATGTCGCTGAAGGAGCATGGCCGCTGATGGAGATTGAAGCTCAGAAGCTTGCCTAGCGGAAGGGAGATTCCGCTGATGGATACGAGCGGAGCCGCTGAGGCTAGAGGGGCTCGCTGCCGCTGGTTTGCCGCCGAAGTTTGCCGAGCTGAGCGGAGCCGCTGAGGCTAGCGCTGGAAGTGGTGGCCAGTGGTGTCCGCCGACTGATGCCAGCGGCGTATGCCAAAGGAGGCTGTTGCGTTGCGGGTTGGCGGAGCGGAGCTGGTCCTGACTTGGAGGTCGGCGGAGACAGCGGTGATTGAACACTTGATCTCAGCGGAAGATTGATGTTCGGCGGACACTCAGAGGTCGGCGGAGGCTCGGAGTTTGGCGGAGACTCGGAACTCAGCGGGGGGCTTGGCGGAGAAAGCTTTGCCGGTGAAGTTTGCCGCTGGGATTTGCTAGCGGGAGATGGCCGGTGGACTGCTCTACAGATGGTGCACCAAAGATTGTACAGTGTGGCGGAAGATTTTCCGTCGGAGGTTGGCTAGCGATCCGTTTCCGGCGGAGGATGGCCTACTGGCGGCAGCAGTAGAGCTTGCTGGCGGTGCTTAGCGGAGCGGAGGAAGTTGGGCTTGGCCAGCGGTGGAGCGGTGAAAACCAGGGGTAAAGACCAGCGGTGAATCCCGACGATGAAGACCAGCGGTGCACAGTTCAGCGGGGATGTGTCGTTGACGGTGATGTCGCTGGCGCTGATGATATTTGAAGAATGGTGATGGGTGTCCAGAGTAAATCCCTGGGTGTCCAGAGAAGATCCCAATTTTTTTTTTTTTTTGAATAGTTCAGCGTTGACCAAGTGAATAGTTCAGCGTTGACCAAAAGTTGATCAAGCCTTGATGGGCGTTGACTTTGCCTACGGGCGTTGACCGGCCCCGCCGGGCGTTGACCAGCCATGTTGGGCGTTGACCGGCCCCAATTTGATGTTGAATGAGCGTCGACTCGACATTTTCGGGTCAAAGTTCGTGGTAGGTGACGAAGCCTTTGTGTTGGCTTCCCACAGACGGCGCCAATGTTAACGTTTGGATCCGTTGGGGATCTAATTAACGTAAAGAATGAGAGAGAGAGAGAGTGACACGAGATGTATAGTGGTTCACCTCCCGCCTTAGCGGGAGACTACGTCCACTTGAAAGCTTATACTAGTGTGTCGAGCCTTGCGGCCCAAGTGCATTACAAAGTGTGTAATGGAGTGTGTTGAATGATGTTTAAGTGGGAGGAGGCATTCCTTTTATAGGTGAAGGAATGCTCCTCCTTTACATTTTCTTAGATGTGGGACAAGAACCCACTATTCTAGTCTAGAAAGCCTATTTGTGAGGGCATGTTGGCAAGGCCGGGAAGGTGGCTTCCCGGCGACGGATTTGCCTCTTCCGGATACCGTGGCGTAGCTTGAACATAGGGATACAAGATGCATGTCTCGGTTGGGCCTTGCCATGTCTCGTGGACGTCCCAAAGTGGGTGTTACTTATGCTTGGTGATGTATAGAACTAGCTTGCTAGTGTAGGTATAAACAGGAGCAATTGCTTTCAACATCAATTACGGTCATGTCCTGATGCATTGCTAATAAGAGCCCAGGCTACATGCTTCAACCTCCATATGTAAAGCAGATGAAGCATGTGGGAAATACCGAGCTAGAGCTGCCAAGCACATACCATTTTCATCCCGTATCACAACTCCCACTCCACCATCACCATAATCAACCCGGTAACTCCCATCCTCATTCACTTTCAGATGCCCACTAGGAGGGTTCTGCCATTTGGTTTTTTCCCTTCTATTTTTCACATTTCCATGCACATGAAGTTGCTGATATTCCTCAAGAAATTTACTAGCCCACTGTGCAGTATTAGAGGCACAGAAGAAACTCTCGTTCCACAAGACATTATTTCTTTCAGACCATTGCCTTCATTTTTCATTATAATACCAATCTTTGTCATGTCTTCGTTTTTCCTTTTTGATTACATATAGTAGCTTTGTATAACTGTTATAGTGCCTTTATCTTACTGTGGTAGTAGCTTTCTTTTCCTCTGGTAGTATTCTTTCAATCTAATTCCAGTAGCTTTTCTGCTTGATATTGCGAATAGAAGCTAATTATTCTTCATCTAATGTGTAATTGCAGTAACTTAGCCATGGATGCAGAACCTTATGCGAGGTGCACGTATATGTTTGAGACGATCATGTTCGTTCTTGACATGAAGCATATGTTTAATGATATTGTAAGGGAGGTCTCTGTGGGTTTTAATCATTTGAATCTTGGTTCATTTGAATTGAGGTATTCTTTCCCGGGATATAAAAGTTGTGTGTTATCAAGTGATATGGATGTAAAGCTGATGTTTAGGTGTATGTTTGATTTTAAATTGAATTCTGTTGATATTTTGGTGAGGGATTCTAATGGGAGCACCATTTTGGTGCCTTATTGTGGTGGGAGTAGTAGTTCTACTTCTGCAACAACATCTTTGGATGATGTTTCATGTGCTTCTTCATGTTTGTCAGTGAGTTCAAGCAATATTATTGATGCAAGTGAAAATTTGGGGTGTGTGGGGGGCATTTTGATCGGAGTTGTACGACATTGAAAATTCATGGGTAAGGACCCAAGACTTTGCCCCTTCGTCTAAGTAAGCAGCAACTAGGCCCAGCAGACCTCGAAGGATAATAAGTCCTAAGAAGAAAGCTGTTGATTTCTTCCCAGCAGCTCCTCTCCATGTTCACAGCAGTGAATTAGTGTGCAATTTTAGTAAAGGCTTGGCAAGATGTGCATGGCGTGGGAGCTAGAAAAGAATGAGTTTCAGAAGAAGAGATTCCGGCAGTGGTATGATTTCTGGGTTTTTGGGTTAATGTTGATTGGGAGGAATTGATGGCTGGGGATTCAGAGATAGGGCTTGATCTCTTGCTTCATGTTTCTGGGTTGTTGTGGCTTTTTGTTCTTCTAGTGGGAGAGTTGCTTGGGCTGTTTAGTAGTTAACTTGTGCCCCTCTCTCTCTGCCCTTTCACAGCAGCTATAACCATCAATTTATAGAGTGGTGGCGGCTTAGGTCTGCTGCTGTTCCAGAAATCTTGCTGCTGTAATCCCAGGAATTCTGCTGCTATAATCCCAGGAATCCTGCTGCTGCTATGACTCCAGGAATTCTGCTGCTGTAATTTCATGAATCGTGGTTCCAAGATTTGCTGCTGGAAAAAGGGGAGTGGCGGGTAGAGAATTGGCTTGTGTGTAAAAGAAGGTGATATAGTACTTGAGATGTCTAGTTTAAGGAAAATAATTGAGAATATTGGGTAAAGAGAAGTGTTTGTTGTAATTGAGTGGTTTTTGGGTTCTTTCTTCTTCACTTGCCCATAATCAGAATTGGGCTGTTGAGCTTGAATTTCGGTCCCCAAGTCCGAAATTACCAACAAGCCTAAAACTAATAATGGGCCTCATGCTTTCCGTTACCTTCCACACACCACACCCGCTCTTGCAAGCCCCAAATGCGTGAATGTGGCTGGGGTTCACATGCGTGGCATGATGATTGTCATTATAATTTGCTTATTGGGCTCGAGAAATGAATTGGGCCTGATAGCTGGATTTTTGGGCATCAACAGGGTGTTATAGACTAGAGGCTCTAAAGAGTTATCTCACTCATGAGTGGCAGGGCTTTATAAGGCATGAGGATCAAAAGTTCGGGGGGGGGGGGGGGGGGGGGTGGTGTTAGGGAAAAGTTGACCAAGTATGCTATTGAAACTGGTTTTCTTTTCAAGTACACACGGAATACCTCAAGTCGTGTTATTGCAGAGTGTGCTAAGAGATATTCTGATGGTTGTCAATGGTCTATTCGTGCTTTGAAGAACAAGGTGAATGGCCTTTTCTACACAAAGAAGTTGAATAATGTTCACACATGCAAAGGAGTTCTTAGGCAGCAAAATAGTAAGCTTTTGGGGTCTCATGTTGTGAAATCGGAGATTGCTAATGACTTGAAGTCCAATCCTCAACTGAAGCCTAAAGAGATTGTGTCTCGTTTCAAGCATTCTTTTGGTTTAGATGTGTGTCTTATAGGACTGCTTGATATGGGAAGGAGTTGGCTAGAAAAGTTGTCCATGGTCATGATGGTGACTCATATTCTCAGCTGCTTTGGTATAGTGATGCTATTTTATCTAGTAATCCGGGCTCTTATTGCATATTGGAAACTGATCCTTTAAGTAATCGTTTCGAACGTTTCTTCATTTGTTTTTCTGGTTGCATTGAGGGCTTTAAGTCATGCATTTCGCTTCTGTTCGTGGATGCTGCTTATTTGAAGAGTATGCATAAGGGATACATGCTCTGTGCTACTGGAAAGAATGGAAACCAAGGTATGTTTTATTTTGTGCTCTCTGCTTTGTGCTCAGTATCTTGGACGGTAGCTTTATATACCTATGATAGTATATATCTATGCCTGTCATAGTATCTTTTTATACATATATCAGTAGATTTGAAAGGGTCAGTAGCTTCTGTTTCAGTTTCCATTTTCAAATACTAATTATTTGTTTTATCTTTTTTTTGCAGAGTTCTTCCCCTTTGCATTTGCAGTTGTAGATTCTGAAAATCATGCGAATTGGGATTGGTTTTTTTATCATCTATATAACATCTTGTCTCCGCAAGGTAGAAATGTGACTTTTGTTACTGATCGACACAGTGGACTGTTGAATGCTGTTACCAGGGTATTTCCAGATTCTCCTCATTCATACTGCTACTACCACCTTAATGAGAATGTTAGAGGTGTGTACCGAAAGCAATCTGAAAATTATTTTGTTGACAAGATTGTGGAGGAATTTATGAAAGTTGCTTATTCACCTACATTAGCAAGCTATAACTTCAACTTGCACAACTTGAAGAAAGAAGGTGGTCCGCCTATCGAAGAGTTTCTGTGATCTCTGCAATTGGAAAAGTGGTGCAATGCATTTTTCAAAGGAAACATGGATTCCTATGCGCATGGTATTCATCCTCTACCAAATATGGAGAAGTTTTATGAAGATGCAGCTAGTTCAACTTCTGTTGTTAAGCCTCCATTGGTTAGGAGGCCAGCCAAAATCTGTTCGAATGAAGTCTGCAGCAAAATGAGGCATGAGGAGGCATATCAAGTATGGCCGGTGTGGTGAGTTGGGGCCCCATAACAAGATAACGTGTACTGCATGCACTAATATGAAAGCTGGCAGTAGTACATGAACATATGGAGTATCTTTCTACAACATTAACAGTAGTTTTCTATAACAATTTGAGTATCTTTTTATACCATTTGGAGTAGCTGTTACTATACTGTCATTCTTTTACAGAGCATAGCTTTTACTTATGTTGGCAACTGTAAATGAACAGAGAGTATCTTTATACAACATTAACAGTATCTTTTGATCACCTTTGCAGTAAACTTTGTCATTACATTTGTACAATTTTGACATGAAACTTCAAAACAAACCTGGAAACTAAAGCTGAAAGTAACAAAATAGACATCAATTTCCATCCAATATTAAAGCTGAAAGTTAAACATAAAGCTACTGTTAACAGTTCGTAAAGCCACTGTCAGTACTTCAAAATACTACTGTCAGCCCGACGTCATTTTCCATCAAATATCAAAGCTGAAAATTAAACAACATAAAGGTACTGTCCACACATGAAAAATCTACTTTCATAGCCTAAAAAATCTACTGTCAGCACTACATAAAGCTACTGTTTCTGATTATCATCTAATGCCTCTTGCCGCTCCTTGTTCTTTTAGTGGTATACATGAACTCCTTGTCTTCAGTAGCCTTCCTTTTTTTGTTCTTGATCCACCATTGAATTTCTGTTTACAGCTTGCTTCTTCCCTTTCTTCATCTTTTTAATTGGTTCTTCTTCAGGTTCTTCTTCTTCATCAACAGCTTCTTCTTCAGCAGCAGCTTTTTTCACTCTTTCCCTTCTCCTTGATTGTTTCTTTGCTTCCTGTTTCTGAGAAGACCTACCACTTTTATCTTTTCTTGTTGTTGAGTACTTCTTTCTGGTTGTTCTCACTTCAAGTTCTTCTTCTTTGTCTGCATCATCGTCTCCACCATCTTCACCATCAGCTCATTTTCCACCCTCTTCCTCACCATCTTCACCATCCTCACCATCACTGTTATTGTTTTCTATATCATCTTTCCGTAAATCCTCTTGAGAATCCAACATATCTTTCTCCAGTAGCTTTCTTTCCATTTCCAGCAATTCATTTTCCAGATTGTGTATCATTTCTCTCTACTGCTCAATGACGTCCTCCAAGTTCTTTTTTTCCTTCTCAATGGTTGTAAAAACTTTCCACTTCTTCAACAATTTGTTCTGCAAGATCTGTATCTTCCTTGTTGCTATATTGTCTTCCTCAAAGGCTTTGTCCAACATCTCCCAATATCTATCATTCTTCCTTGCTAGCTTTTCATTCTCTTTGGTCAACTTCTTCAACAAGTCTTGAGTTTTCTGGTTTTCTTCTTGTGAGAGACTTGTCTGAGTTGTTGCTTCTTCCAACGAGCCTATTATGTCCTTCATTCTCTTCTGACTTTCTGCTTCTTCTTTTCGCCGCTCTTGGGTGGTTTTCTTGTGCTGTATCAAAAAATAAAAATAAAAAAATCACATTAAAAAGCTACTGAGGTGGTTATAAAAACCTACTATCATAGCTATACAAAGATACAAACTTGCTCAGAATTAATTTCACGAAACTGAAAGTTTCTTAGCTACTGATTTGAATACAAAAAACTACTCAAATGGTTAAAGAAAGCTACTAACAAAATCATACAAATCTACTAACTCATCCATGAAACTGAAAGCTTCTGAAATTTTTAAAAAACTACTTATGAGCTTAAAAGAAGCTACTCAAACAGTTATAGAAAACTACTAAAATTTTCAAAGAAAATTACTTGGTTATAGATCACATAGGCAGAGAAAGCTAGTAACCTAGGCAGAGAAAGCTATTGAAAATCAATAAAGAAAGCTACTAACCCAATCTCCAAAAGATGGAGTTACAAAGTCTTCCTCCCTCAGCTCTTCGTCTGATGCTACTCGTTTGTTTCTTCCTCTCATGTCATGCATTGCCACTTCCAAGTCTTCCTCTGTCAGCTTTCGGTCAAACATTTCCTATTTTTCATCAAACAAAGTACACACAATGTTAAAGACTAGAACAATATATTTCTAAAATGATTTCTTATTGCAAATTTATTCTTTGTTTTTCTTTCTTTACCTCTATCTACTCATTGGTTAGTTTCTCCATTTCTTTGTGCAGCTCGACGAGTGACCATCTTATGAAATTTGGCGTCTTTAATTCATTTCTCTTGATTGTTCCTCCCATCTGTCTTCTCAGCTAACCAATACTGTTACACAACAATGAGAAAAACATTAATTTTGAGGGCTAAATCTACTAATATGTTAATGAAACTAACAGTAGTGGTTACTTACCATGATTAGCGGCAAACAACCTGACAAATTGACATCCTTGTTTTCCTGCTTCTTACTTAGACCATTGTGCAGATGGTCTAACACCAAGGTTGCTCATGAATATCGTTGCTAAGAATTCCATTCGGTGCAAATTTCTACCAACTTCCAGGACAATGTAGAACCTGAGGTGCAAAACCAGAAGGATACGAACAGATTCATGACAATTAGCGATGCCACCTCACTTGGCATTTGATTCTTTGGGTCTTTCAAAGATTCGGCAAGTGCACTATCAACCATCACTTTTGTCACTTTCTTTGCATCTCCAAAATACTTGTCGATCATCCGATTCTTCATTGGCTTCTGGTGGTGCTTGTTTAGCTCGAATGTGACTCCTTCCAATAGCATTCCAAGGCAGATAGCTACATCTTCACGGGTTATTTTGTGTATCTTTCCCCAAGCAAAAACCCTTTCTGATTGACGTCGTATGTCTTGACCATTCTATGAATGTCCTCATCTACTTTTCTGCATTCATTGTCTTTTAAAAGTCCATGATGGAAGACATAAATGATCTCCCAGAATGGTGTCCTATTCAACCTCAACATTACATCTGGACTGATCATCCCTTTGTAGGTTTTCATCTTCTCCTTGAATGACTGTAGACTTGCTCTATACTGTGGTGTTCGGTCTCTATGTTCAGCCATTTTTCCTTCTACAAGTAGATACAAACAAAGCTACTAAGGCTACAAAATATTCTCACAAAAACAACAAAAAAGCTATGAAATGTTACTGCGAAAGACTATGAAACCTACTAGCAACTAACACAAAATCTACTACCATAAACTATGAAACCTACTAGTAACCAACACAAAATCGACTACCATAAACTATGAAACCTACTAGCAACAAACAAAGCTACTAAGGCTACAAAAGATACAAAAACAACAAAAAAGCTATGAAATGTTACTGCAAAAGACTATGAAACCTACTAGCAACAAACACAAAATCTACTATCATAAACTATGAAACCTATTAGCAACAAACAAAGCTACTAAGACCACAGAGAGAAAAAAGCTATGAAATGTTACTACCAGAGAGAAAGCAACTGCGATAGAGAGAGGCGCCGACGGAGAGGAAAAGCTACTGAGAGAGCGCCACTCCGTCAAGATCGAGAGAGAGAGAGAGAGAGAGAGAGAGAGAGAGAGAGAGAGAGAGAGAGAGAGAGAGAGAGAGAGAGAGAGAGAGAGATAGAGAGACGGTTTCTGATTCCAAATGACCTAGAACGTGAAATTGGGTCTATTTAGAGACCAGTGGAAGAGCTGTAATTTCTTTTATTTTTAATGTTTAAAATTTAACATCATTTCTAACCTAATGGCCTTATGAGAACAAGAAATATTTGGTGGCCTTAAAGCTAAAGAAACATTCAAATATGCACTTATATGTAATTTTCTCTTTTCATTCAACAGAGGAAGGGACAGCTGAATCTAAAGAGCCCAAAAGCTGCTTTCAAAACCGATAAGAATATTATCTCGAATCTTTGACCCAGAAAGGAAAACAAGATCCCAACTTTAATATTACTGTCAAAATAGGTTCTCTGACAAAAAAGAAGAAGAAGGGTACTTCACCCGTGTGCACACTTCTGTCTCTGCACCCATGACCCACCCGAGAGGAAACAAACAATAAGGAGATATTTCTGATTCCTGACGCCATTTCTGCGACACCTCTTTCATATCTTCCCCTAATCTCCTCAACTAAAATGAGATACTAATCTTTGTCTACATCTCCAAACAAGAAAACATAGCACTAACCCTCCAAAAAACAGAGTTATTTACTTACGAATAACAGGGTCCATTAACTTAACGCTTAAGATCAATTGGAAGTTTCTGATCTTTTCCCGTGTTATTTCATATAAGTTGGCATACCACTAGTATGAAGTTTCGTGAAGAAAAAAAAACGAACAAAAAAGAAAACAAAGGAGATAAACTTCCCGACTCTAAATCATTATAAGCCGGGGTCGGTTGTGGGTCCCCCCACAGTCAACCATATTTGACGGTCAGCTACGTGTCAAAAACCCTTTTCCACTTCTTGCAGCTGCAGCTGCTTCCGCGGCCCACAGTGCCTCACCGCTACCTCGGAAACTTCCAAATGATAACTCCAAATTCTCGCATGCAATTATCAAATAAGCGACCCTACCATGTGCCAACTAAATTCCAAATAGAATTCCAAGCAAAAATCAAAATTGAGGGACACCAAGGCTCGAACCTTGGTCGATTTGCTTGACTCCAAGCACCTTACAATGTGTTTGCCAACTCTGCCGCACCCGCAGGTGTAACATGACTCCAACATTGTAATATATATTGCTTTTTTTAAGAATCTGAAAACTTATGTAAATGTCCAATTAATACCCAACTTACAACAATCAATTACTGTATTGAATTTTATTTACCAAATATTTAAAATTTTTACAACAACATTTCAAATTTTTACTTCTATAAATAGTTCAAAATTTAACTCATTCCTTGCACCGAAGGCAATTGCAATTTTCTTTCTTCACTTATGTAATGTATGATATATACAAAAAAATGTATATAATGCGTGATGGCCTAACTTCCCATTGGGTTTCCAGTCATAAAAAAAAAATTAAATGTTTATAAAAAAATTTAAGAGTTGTCGGCGATTCAATAGTTACTATTTCATCTTAAATTATTACAACTCACTATATAACAACGTTTATTCAAGATTTTATTTTCACATATAGTAGATAATCGATAAAACAAACATATACAAAAGTTTCACTTAAAATTTTCATATTTTTCTTCAAATTTCTATCATTTTTCTTGATTATTTACCAAAATCAATATATCCGCGATATTTCCGTCGAAATTTCCATTTTCGGGACCACCGATATTTCCTCGAAACTCGATATTTTAGTCATTGCCTGCAGCAAGCCTTGCTCGACCAACTCCTGCTCTGCTCTGCTTCATCTAAGACGACGACGACGACCGTCAGAGGCATTTGATCGAACAGTTTTTGTGCCACTACCATCAGTACTTCCATGAGAAATCCCGCACCGCCGAGGAGGACGTTTTCATCATTTTCTCTCCTCCTTGGCTCTCCTTCCTCGAGTGCGCCTCCCTCTGGCTCGCCGGCTTCAAGCCCTCGATGATTCTATGCATGGCGGAGACCTCCGCCGGGGACTTGAATTCCGACCAGGCGAGGCAACTGGACCGTCTAAAACTGGAGACGTGGAGGAGAGAGAGGGAGCTGTCGGAGACAATAGCGAAGATTCAAGAGAGCGTGGCAGCGCCACCTATTCTGGAGACGGGGAGGAAAGTGGGGAGGTTGATGGACGGTGAGATTTCGACGTTGGAGGTGTTGAAGGTGGCGATGCTGAGGTTGACTGAGAGCGCCGACGGGCTTCGAGGCTAGACGGTGAAGAAGGTGGTGGAGGTTTTGAGTCCGAGTCAGACTGTGAAGGTTTTGGTGGCAGTGGCTCAGTTTCAGCTCAGAATTCGAAGTTGGGGGTTGCAGAGAGACCAGCAGAGCTGACGAGTTTTTGGTTGTTTCCTTTTATTGGGTTTGAGGAATGGGCCAATTGGAATAATGTTAGGCCCAACCCAAAACTGGGTCAATTTACCCAGTTTTTTTTTGTCCTTTTATTACCTCTTCTATCTAATTGATTGAATAAAGATGAGACCAAGTGTAGTTATTTGCTATGAGGTATTTGCTCTGAACAACACCTACCACATCTTTTTTAAGTTTGATGAATGGAACGAGTTCATATTAATCAGAACACGAAATGCATACATTAGAAGATAGATATTGTAATTTAGTAATTCAGGCAGATTTTAAGTTAAAATAAGTAAGCTATTTGAAACTTACCGGTGCTCGCTTTAAAAAAGAAAAAAGAAAAAAGTGCCTAAGACCAATAGATTACCTCAAGGAAAAATCTTCTTCTACCTACTTTCTGCCAAACAAGCATTTACGGTACAGAACAGTAAGTACTTCTCAGGAAGCTCATACAAGCAACCCAACAGACCTTAGCGTTGCTAGTATTAAAAAACATAAAAATCAAGCAACTACCAACTCTTTTTCCCTTAGGTTTGGAGTTAGTAACCTCTACCTGATAAACAAACACTAGCATTGTTGCCTTAACGCTCTTCATCTTGGCATTTTTTCCTTGGATACTCTTCACATTTGGTCAATCTCATCCAACTGTTAAACTTTGCGTTAGCTAAAACCGTTAAGTACTGATGTGGCCTAAATGAACCTATATTTGTGATGACTCAAGCTAAACTCTAAAGTGTCAACCACATGACATGATAAGTTATTTGTGGGACCCGAGATATCTGTGTGTATTGCAGGTTTTTCACACAGATTTCTATCCGTGTGAACCATATTTGTGTGCATTGGCTAGTTTTTCTAGTAGTGTCTGTGGAGACTTTTTGCTTGAGTGAATTGAAAGAACACTTTATCAACATACATGGTATGATAGAAGATCAGCTCTACTAAACTTTCCAGGAGGGAGTTCTAGGGTTTAGGGGATGGCGGACGCAAGTCCAATTACCCCGTCTACCTCCTATGCGGCTATTCTCTCTGATAACTCACCCCTCAACTTTGTAATAGATGATCTGCCAACTCCTTTTGAGGAGGAGGGTTTGATTTCCATTCGAATCTCTGAGGAACCTTTTCGTCGAGGGATGGAGAGATGCAAAACAAACTTGGTAGGTCGCGTAACTGTTCCTATCAGAACACCGGATCTGGTTCAACAACTTAAAAAGTGTTGGTCATCCTTGGAAGAATGGACTGTTGCGCCTCTGGGTAAGGGTTTTTTCATGCTCCAATTTAAAACCCTAACTGATATGCAACAAGTCTGGTCTATGGGATCACTACGTCTTCAAACTGGGATGCTCAGGCTCATCAAGTGGTCGCCGAGCTTCTCGCCATCGACCTACAGGAACACGTTTGGGCAGGTTTGGGTCCGATTTTGGGACTTGGGGTTCGCTTTCTGGGATCCTCAAACCCTATTCGAAATTGCTGCTGGCATTGGCACGCCATTGAAACTGGATCCCCGTACAAAGCACCGCACTGTTGGACTGTATGCTAGAGTCCTTGTAGATGTTGATTTCTCGCAAGCTCCCCCGGATAAACTCAGAATCACTAGAGCGAATGGTGAAGTTGTGGTTGTTGGGGTTGAGTTGGAGTCTGTGCCCCATGTTTGCAGCAGATGTGGGATTATTGGTCATAATGCTGCTTCGTGTAGATCAATGCCCTTGGAGGAGGAAAGGCTTGCTAATACAGTTGATCGGGGCCGTTCAACCGAGCGTTCCGGGTCAAAGAAACGCAACGCAAGAAGGTCGCGTAGGAGAAGGCATCCATCTGCACAGGCGAAGGTTGAGGTACGCGATCGGAACACTGTGCAGATCTCAAAACTAGCCGATGTCCATGAGCGTGGCTTTGAACATGTGTGCGACTCAGAGCCTTCGCCATCTGCACTGGCTGCGGACGTTGCTGCACCCGGTGCC
Organism: Rosa chinensis; assembly: GCF_002994745.2. Lineage (NCBI taxonomy): Eukaryota > Viridiplantae > Streptophyta > Magnoliopsida > Rosales > Rosaceae > Rosa > Rosa chinensis. The sequence continues at coordinate 56,153,949 of NC_037094.1, read as the reverse complement.
CAACAGATTGCTACCCTAGCCACTATGCATGCTCCAATGCCAGCTGTGGAGCCAGTGATTGCGCACACCACGGTACAGGATGACGCAGTTGTACTGGGGGCAATTGAACAGATAGGAAGGACTGATGCCTGTGGCTCTTCTATGCTAGGGCAAAAGCATTCAGAGTTTTTCCAACAGGCGTGTAACTCCTCTTCTGAGAGTGTACCTCCGGGGTTTCCTAGATTGAAAGACGTGATGGAGGAGCCATCTCAATGCTCTAACACTCCACCATATGATCCTATCAAGATTGTCGATCAAGTCCAGGAGGATGATGTGGAAGAAGGTGAATTCACTCCTGTGATCTCCAAAAAGACAAAGAGGCTTAACAAGCAGTCTGTCAAGGCAAAGGAAAAGTTGATGCAACGCAAACCTGTAACAAGTCGGGCTCTCCTAAATAAGGGAGCCAAACATATCTCTTTTTAAATGAAGATTTTATACTGGAATGCCCGTGGTTTTGCCAATGAGGATACAAAACGGGCTTTCAAGCGTATGGTACGTTCTCACAGGCCTGCTATTGTTTGTCTGTCGGAACCTTTTGTGATGATTTCTTCTATTTCAGTTTCTTTTTGGAGATCTTTGGGTTTAGTCCCTTTTGCTACTAATAATAGGGGATCACAGGACCCCAATATCTGGATTCTTTGTCATGTTGATTTCAGATTTCAAGTGGTTTCTTCAACTGAGCAGCAGATCACTATTTCTGGCTCTTTCGAGGGAGTCAGTTGTATTTTGACTACAGTATATGCTAAAACAATAATATCTGGCCGTCGTATTCTTTGGAATGAGTTGGCTGGCATTAAGGAGACTATTGTTCATGGGCCTTGGCTTGTCTTTGGGGACTTTAATTGCATTTTGGGTGCTCATGAAAAACGCGGTGGTAATGCTCCAAGCGCTACTTCCTGCTATGAGTTCCAGCAGATGTGCACAAATTGCAGTTTACTTGATATTGAGACAAAAGGCCTATCCTACACGTGGTCTAATGGCAGAACAAATGTAAGACTTGATCGGGCTCTTGGAAATTTGGATTGGATTGAGGCTTGGCCGCAACTTGAATGCCGTACTCTAACAAAAGCTACTTCAGATCATTGTCCCCTGCTTATTACCTTCTCAAAGTTACTGAGCATTGCTAAATCTCCTTTTCGCTTTCAGCGCATGTGGCTTCAACACCAGGACTTCCTTTCAATGGTAAGAGATTTTTGGGACCAAGTTCATTTCTCAGGGTGTCCAATGTTTGTCCTTGCAGCTAAGCTTCGAGCTTTAAAGGGGTTTTTAAAGGACTGGAATAGGACGACTTTTGGAGATGTCAATCAAAGAGTGGAGGACACTAGAGAGGTGTTGGATGGTATTCAACATGAAATTTCTGCTCAGGGTCCTTCTCAGGAATTGTTCCACCGTGAGGAGGCAGCCAATTCTAATTATCTTCTTGCTCTCTCCATGCAAGATAGTTTCCTCTGTCACAAAGCTAGAATCCGATGGTTAGTTGATGGTGACAGGAATACATCCTTTCTTCACAATATGATCAAGATTCGGAGACTGCAAAAACCATTGGTGTCTCTTAGGGTTGGCAATGTGATAATTCAAGACCAAGTGCTAATTGCGAGTAGGGTTGTTCAACACTATACTGAGGCATTCACTAAAGACCCCAATATTATAAATTCTGGACTAGTGGAAAGGGTGATCCCTAACCTTGTTACTATGGAGGAAAATAATATGCTCGTTGCTCTCCCTAGCTCGGAGGAGATTTCTGCGACAATTTCAGCTATGGATGGTTTCAGTGCCCCTGGGCCAGATGGTTTTGGAGGATGTTTCTTTCAACAATGTTGGGGTGTGGTTGCTCACGAGGTGATTGCTGCAGTACAATCTTTCTTTGCTTCGGGACTTATTCCACCTAATTTTAATTCCAACCTCATTATTCTTATTCCGAAGAAGGAGAACGCAGACGGACTGGCCGACTTCAGACCTCTTGCTCTTGCAAATTTTGTCTTTAAGGTGATCACTAAAATCCTTGCTGATAGACTTTGTTCAGTTGCTATGAGAATTGTTTCGCCAAGCCAGAGTGCGTTTATCAGAGGTAGGTCCATAGCTGACTCAATTATTTTGACCTCTGAGTGTATGAACTTATTAGATAGGCAGTGTGCGGGAGGGAATATTGCTATTAAGATTGATATTAGCAAGGCATTTGACACATTAGATTGGGAATTTTTAACTCGAGTTCTACGTTCTTTTGGTTTTTGCTCTACTTTTGTACATTGGATTCAAAGTGTTCTGCTATCAGCTAGACTGTCTGTGTCAGTTAATGGGACACCTTGTGGGTTTTTCAATTGCTCTAGAGGGGTTCGTCAGGGGACCCTTTATCCCCTCTTCTTTTCTGCCTTGCAGAAGAGGTTCTCAGCAGGGGGCTTTGTGATCTAGTGAGTAGGGGAAAGATCAAGAGCATCGCTGCCCCTAAGAAGCTGCAACCTCCATCCAATGTCTTATATGCAGACGACGTGATGATTTTTATGCAGGGTACCTCCAGGGGGCTACGGGCTCTAAACAGGTTTCTTCAAGAATATGCAGCAAATTCAGGGCAGGTGGTTAATAAAACAAAATCCTCTGTCTTCTTGGGAAAATATGCAAGACCAAGAGCAACTGCAATTCAACATATTCTTGGCATTAGAGAAGGTTGTGTGCCCTTTAATTATTTGGGGGTCCCAATATTTTTTGGGAGGCCTAAAACGGCATACTTCAGGACTATTGTAGACAAAGTTCGCTGCAAATTAAGTTCTTGGAAAGGCTTGCAGTTATCACAAGCTGGGCGTCTGCAACTTATTTCTTCTGTCATCCAAAGTTTATTGGTTTATAGCTTTCAGGTCTATCATTGGCCACGTGAATTACTAAAGAAAGTGCAAGGCTGGATGCGCAACTTTTACTGGTCTGGGGACCCTCTGCAGAAGGGCGCTGCTTTGATTGCTTGGAAGACTTGTTGCTTGCCTAAAGATTGTGGAGGGCTTGGCCTAAAAAATATTTTCACTTTAAATCGCTCTCTGCTTCTTAAGCGATGTTGGGATATGGTAACAGGTACATCTTCCTCTTCAGTGTTTCTCCGCGCTAGGTTCTTAAAAGTGAATCTAGACATTTATTCTTATTATCAAAGATCATCTGTCTGGACCGGTCTGAGGCAATTATGGTCTGTATTATTATCAAACTTGAGATGGCAGGTAGGTAATGGCATGAATATATATTTTTGGAAGGATAATTGGCTCGGTAGCTCATTAGCAGTCAGATTGAACATTGATCCTTCAGTTCTGCCGTTCCTTCAAGATCGTGTTGGTGATTATATTGTGCAGAATCAATGGGACCTTCCATTAGAGCTGCTTGAGAACTTTCCAGAAGCTTCTAATGATATTATGAAGATTGCCATTCCAGAGGCTGCTTTGGAGGATACCGTGATCTGGCCTACTACTTCGTATGGTTCCTTGACTGCGGCAGAGGCTTATACCTTTCTCTCGGACCCGGTTGCTCCTCTTGCGTGGGGAAAGGCTATATGGCACAAAGCATTGCAACCCCGAAAAAGCATTGTTTGTTGGAAAGTTTTCCATCACAAAATCTTGGTTGATGAAATTATGCAGCGCAGAGGTATGCTTATTTGCGCTCAATGCTCACTTTGTCACTCGGCTGTGGAATCTGTCCACCATCTTTTCATTAATTGCTCTATGCTTCATGACGTATGGACTTGGTTGTTTGCCATGTTCCACCTACAGCGCCCAGCATTAATTTCTTTACCAGGGCTCTTCTCTCCCGTTTTATTCAACCAACTTCCGTTCGCTTCAAAACTGTTATGGAGGTTAGCTGTTTGCAATCTGTTTTGGTGCATATGGACTGAAAGGAATAAAATCAGGTTTGATGGGAGAGTATTTGTTTCCTGGAGATTTAAACAGTTCCTTCTTAATTCGTTTAAGGAATCAGCACTGTGTTACTTTGTCCCTTGTGATCGAATTACGTCTGCAGTGCCGGTTTATTCTTTGTTGGGAGTCTCTCCACTCAGAGCAAAGGCCCCAAAGTTTATACCAGTGGTTTGGGAGGCTCCTCCCTCAGGTTGGATAAAGGTAAACACAGATGGTTCATTTTCAGACACTACAAGAGCAGGCTTTGGGGGTGTGTTCAGAGATTCTGAGGGGCTTTTTATTGGGGGTTTCTCATATAATGCTACGGTGCCTAGTGCTATTGATGCTGAGGTTCTCGCGGTTATTGAAGCAATTAATGTTGCTTTGGTCCGTCGCTGGACTCACATTTGGTTGGAAACGGACTCTATACTAGCACTACGATACTTCAAGAACCCTGGTTTAATACCATGGAGATTGCGTACCTCATGGTTGAATTGTTTACACAAGGTTAGTCAGATCACTTTCAAAATGACACATATCTTTAGAGAAGGGAATGCTTTAGCTGACAAATTTGCCCGTTTTGGAGCCTCAAATGTTGGTGCAGTCTGGTGGAGAACCTTACCCTCTTCCTTTCTAGCAGAGTTTGGTAGAGACTTGTCTTCAAGAATTAATTATCGCTTTTCTTAGTTTATGTTTTCCTGTAGATTTATAGCTTGTCCTTTGTTCTTGTCGGGTTGTTTTTCTTTGTACTGTTTAGGTATTGTTCCTTCGCAAGTTTGGGTATGCCCGGCTTGTTGCTTTGCGTCTCTTGGAAGTGGTTTTGGCCTAGTCCACCATTCCTATTGTACCTTTCTTCTTTTTAATAAAATTTCGACTAAGGGCGATGAGTTAGTCCTTAGGTCGCTTCCGGAAAAAAAAAAAAAAAAAAAAAAAAAAAAAAAAAAAAAAAAAAAAAAAAAAAAAAAAGTTATTTGTGGGACCCACCAAAGAAATCACACAAAAAAAAATTAAAATTGTATAATTGTATATTGCAATGGTTCAAACTCCAAGCTTTTAAAAAAAAGCTAAGTTTTCTCTTTAGAAAGCCCTACCGTCGTAGCTGCAGTATAAACCTTAAACGTACCATGTACGTTCTCTATCCCCTTCAAATTTGTTCTTATGGCTTTGGTGGATGAAGTTACAGCCACTTTCGCGGCATCACTTTCCATGGCAAGTAGTACGCGGTGAAGCTATGGACATTGGCAGGATGACTGGTGGATCTGCAAAGCGAAACACCCAGCCCTATCTCTTAGGTAAGGTTCTCACGCACAAGCCTATTGATTTACATGATCTAAGGTCGCATCTTCTTTGGATTTGGATCCTAGAAAAGAGGTTTAGGGTTCAAGAGAAGCAAGAAAAGCTTATGTTTTCCTCTGAAGATCGTGGTTATAAGCAAAAGGTGTTTCGTGGTGGCCCTTAGAACTATGCAAAAGCATCGATGATACTGGTTGATTAAGTATGACGGGGTCTTTCCGATTAGTAAGGTACATAATGTTATTCATTATCAGGATAAGATTACTAATATTCATTCAGCAATGATTTTGCAATCTAAAAATCCAAAGAAACCAGAGTTTCCACAAAAGTTCATTGAGAAGTCGATCCCTTGGACTCATTGAAATCATAATGGAGTACTGGTGCAAACTTGCAACAGTAATCAAGAAGAAAAGAGGAAGTCCTCTTAGAGCCAAGAATAAAACTACTCAACAAACAAGAAGAACAAGGTTCCTGCTCCTCTCCGACCTATCTTAGCAATATTCCTTGCCCAAGCTCAAAGGGTAAGGAAAAACTAATTTTTTAGGACTAAATTCAGTTTAATCCCTTGAACTTTAGTGCTAAAATCAATTTGGTCCTTTTTTTTTTTTTTTTTAAATTATGTTAGTCCCTGCACTTCTAATTTCCATCATTCGAGTCCAAAATTTGAATTTGGCTCGAAACATGACGTTATGCGCTGAGTTGGAGCCGACAAAGTGGCCCACTTTTCAGAGTTTAAACCCCCTAAGAAGGGCAAAATGGACATTTCTAATTTTTTTTAAAAAAAAATTTTGTACATTCTCTCTCTCTCTCTCTGCCTCTCATTTCAGATGACGAAACACTATCCCCTCCACCGCCGAAAAGCTCTAGCACGCCATCTGCACCATCTGCCTCCTAGCTCTACCTCTCCCTCCACTCCGACCTCCTCTCCCAGCTCTCTTCCCTCCAGCACGCCGACCACGCCCTCTCCACCGTCCGATCCTCCAACATCTTCTCCCAACTCTCCTCCCTCCACCACTCCCTCTGTGTCCTCCGCCTCTCCAAGAAGCTCCCTGACCTCGCCTTCGACCCCGAAAAGTTCGATCTTGCCAAGGCCAACCAGCTACATATTTTCTATCTTTTCGTCTCTCTCTCTCTCTGTGAGCCCCCGAAAATTTTGTTTTATTTTTTAAGGTAATTTTTCACCAATAAGATTTTTCGCCAGGTGATTTAAGTGAAGAAATTGACCTTGAAGATTAATTCGGTGTCGAGACTTCGATTTGGGCCTTATAATTTAAGTTTGGGCTAGAGTCCTTCGTTTTGGGCCTAGAAGGTTACTAAAGTTCATTGAAGCAAAAGATTGTCGAAGCAAATTTGAAAGGAAGGCGAATTGAGTTGTAGTGAAGATTTGAATTTTTAGTTTTAACGAAATTGAGCTTTGGGCCTTGGAAGAAGTCGAGAAATAACTTGGGAAGCTTCCGACGAAAAACGAATATACAAAAGCCACGAGCCCAAAACCCGGAAGTAATTAGCTAGGGAAATTGCATAACTCGTCGAAAGCGCAAATTCGACATTTCTCACACACAAGTATAAATAGGAAACTTAGGGTGTGAAAACCCTAGAACCTCTCTCTCCCCTCAGCCGCGTTTTTCCTTCTCTATCTCCCCGATCTCTCTCTCTCTCTCTCTCTCTCTTCCTCCCACTGCCAACGCCGGAAAACACTATCTCCGGCCACCACCATACAACACCGCCTCCACTAATCAATGCAGCACCTGAATCCGACCCAAACCCAAGAGAAATCGAAGCCATGAATCAACCCCGACCTCCCGCTCCGTCTCTCTTCTTGCTCCTTCTGCAACCACCGGAGAACACCATCTCCGGCCACCATCTCACCACACCGCCACCACCAATCGATCCAGCACCCAAATCCGACCCAAGCCCAAGCCTCACCACCGACATGCACAGCCAGCAGCCTCTACACTCGACAACCCACGACTGCGACGCCACTGTTCCTCTAGCCTCGCCGATTTCGTCCATCATTTCAACGCACAGCCACCACCAACGAGCTCGGGGTAAGCTGTTTATCATCACCCCAAAGCCTCATCGCTAACCTGAAGCTGGAGAACGCCGTGCTCTCCTTCACCAGCGATCTGGGCTTCTGCAAAGCTAGGGATACCACCTCCGACCAATATTGAACTAAGCCATCACCTTGAAGAAGGTTAGGGCTGCACGAATTGCCTTAACCCCTTGATCCCGACCTCTGACTCCTATCAGAACCACTACACGCGCCGTCGCTGGCGCGTGAACTGACCTAGTGCCGCCGTGCATCACCACCGGAATTCCAGACCTCCTTTGTTAGGTAATTTCATCACCTCTCTGTGTTTGAGGCCTCTGGTTTGAATTGGATTGAGAAACCCTAACCCACTGTTATTTAATTTCAAAATGAGGTTCTTGGATTTATGCGATGTGGAGTTTAGGAGAAGATGAGCTACTGGAGTAGCTTTGGTTGAAATCAGATATGGTAAGGATATTCTACAGTTTCTATTTTGGATACAAAAATTGGTGATGGGTTGATTGTTAAGCTTATACTGTCTGCTAGGGATTTGAAAGGTTGGTAAGGGTAGAGCACGACTATGTTTGGATCGAGTCACTGTTTGGAAAAGAAGAATGGTAAGGTTTGGAATTTGAATCCGTTACTTGGTGAAGTTGTTAAAATCAGCAGCATGATTGTTTGTAGCCTCATGAATGGGAAAGTGTTAAAATGGTGATATTGATATGTTGTTGAATGGAATAGGTTAGATACGAAACTATCCTTGGTTAATTTGATTAATGAAAGAGATTAATGTTGGATTGGTGATGAATAAGAGTAGTTTGTTCAAGATGGTAAGTAATGACAATGTCTATAACTATCATTTCGGATACTACGGTTGTAAGAAAAGAAGTGAGTTTGTTATTGATAAAGAAAGTGTAAATTGCTCAAGTTCATAAGAAATTGGTACCTGAAATGAAGTTATATTGATTATTGATTATTGGACCGATCTTATTAAGAAATCCATTTTGTAAGTACTTTGACGATGAAAAAGGGAAATTAAGGAAGCTAAGGTATACCAAGAAAATAGAAAGGTCTAACGAGTTGACCTAGCATTTAATTTCGGATCATAGCTTTGTTAATTTCTCTATGTCCCGAAAATTGAGATAAATTTATTTAGTGGAATGTTCGGGAATAGAAATTGTCATTTGTTTTCTTAAAGTAAAAAGGGTAAAGAAATAAAGGCCAAAGTGCTAAGCATGATCACCATATCCCAAATGGTTCAAATGCAATATCATTTGGATTATTTGGGAATGGATAGTAGATTTTTATGTTAAAGGGTAATCCGTTGAACTTTAAGGAAATTAAGTAAAGGTTTTGGTTGCTCGGTTAGTTGAGTTATAGTGACGTTAAGTTACTCATTAATTCAATTTTTATTATAAAGGACTTGAGCATGTGCACTTGGATTCGGACAAATGATCGAAAGTCGGGATCGAACCAGAATATGGACGAGCACTCCATATCCAGGTAGGGTGAGCTGTCCCTTCCTTGTTAGAGGCTTTTCTATATGTGGAATGCTCTACTATGATAGTATGTTGCCTGCAAGTGCGTTTTTGTGTTTTCATAACTGATAATTGCTGATTGCAAAAAACCAAGGCTAGACTTGCATGTTGAGATACTGTACCCATTGTATGTGTGTACTTGAGACCTGAAAGTGAATAGGACCTAGACGCGTTGATTCCCAGGGATCCCACGGTGTCGATAACCATGAACCTTCGAAGGGGGCTGTGCTCCTATGTTTATCAAGGAAGGATGAGTACCGACAGTGAACCAGTCATAGGAGACTCAGGGCCAGGAAATGGACACTTTCGCTACTTGTAGTCACAAGGACTACAAAGTAGTTGGCCGGTTCTAGAAGGATGACGAACCGATTCGGTCATCAATTTGCTTTAGTTTAGCCAGCAGTAAGTATCTCGGAGCTCCAAGTTGTGTGAAGCATGCTGCATATGTTTTATAAAAAAGAACAAATGTTTGCGGTTGCCTCTTTTTAAAGTATTTTCAATAAACGTGCACAATATTATGTAGTAAATATTTTCAAGTTTATTATTTTTCAAACCTAGCATGGTTGGGTCGGCCCCTACTGGGCATGCAAGGCCGAAAGCTCACCCCTACAATAGTGTGCAGGTCTTGAGCATGTGGTCGGGGAGCGTACAGAGGAGGCACATGGCCCGGCTTGGTGCATTCTTCTTTAATTTTATCAAAAGAAGGTTTTGGTCCTTTATCGGATTTTGAAGTCACTTATTTATTTACTTTTTAATTGTTTCCTACTTGCTTATTTACAAAATTTTGGGAGACCTGCAACCCTGAGGCGCGTCTCTCATACTTGTATTTACTTAGTGATTTGTTATTTTCCAAATTGGGCTCCTATTGTAAGCCCAAATCCTTTATCCCACTTTAAATTCCGTTTTGAAGATATGTTGTTTGGTTGCTAGAATGATTTGTCCAAGAAGATGTTTAGTAAACCAACAACCTAAACCCAAAAGGCCTTGCGATTTCGGATTGATGAGTTATCGGGATGTCATTCGTGACATGTCGATTTCTCATTGGCTCGGGGTCACCACACTTTCTCTCCCCTCGATATGAAACACCATCAACAACCTCAACATCAAGCCCACAGAATACCACAACCTCCATCACGCCCCAAACCCTCGCTCGATTCCTCCACCTCAGCCGAACTAGGTGGAGCCGAATTGGTCAGCAGTACCTCCTCTTCGCTCTCGATCTCATTGTGATTGTTCAATTGGTCCTTCTAGACCTTCAGGTGTTCTTGGGAGAGGCACAGCCCAGAAAGCTCATCTGGCAGCCTCTGCTGCTCTTGCACCTCCATAGTGGGCTTGTCGGCCCTGCTATTAGCTCATCGGGCATTTCAAACAGATCAGCGAGACGATCTTAGACCTCATTGGATTAGGCGAAGGCGAGAGTAGCAGTAGCTCATGCAGAGGGAGAGAAGTTGAAGATTTGTGAGACGAAGGTGAAGGTGATTGAATGAGACCCAGAGAGATGAGGGACCTTTTCAATTGGGCAAGCCATGACGCCGTTTTGGTACGGAACAGAGGCTCCGAACAAGAATGGTGACAATAGAGAGGTGGTGGAGAGAGAAGATGAAGAGGAATGGGCTGTTGAGGATGAAGTGGTCAAGGGAGGGGGCTTCTAGGTTTTTGTAAGAGAAAGATTGAGATAGAGAGAACACTTTTTTTTTATAAAGAATTTAGCATCGAAGGTTATTTTGGTATTTTATCTTTCTCGGAGGGTCAAAGGCTGAAAAATGGGCCCCTCTATCGACTCCAATAGGCACATGACATCATGTTTCAATCCAAATTCAAATTTTGGGACGAGGGTGATGCAATTTAGAAGCACAGGGACCAACATGATGAAAAAAAAAAACCAAACTGATTTTAGCCCTAAAGTTTGAGGGACTAAACTAAATTTAATCCTATTTTTTTAATTTTTATGTTTTGGTTTTTTGGCCTACTCTATTTGTAGCGTTTTTCCGTCTGATTAAAGTAATTTTTAGAGCACCACAATTGAGTTCATTGGAGAATGAAACCTCATTAAATTTTAATTTGCATGAGAAAACTAACATAGTTATGTAGGCTCACTGAAATAAGTGAGCTTCAATGTAGTAGTGGACGGTAGTGGTCTTCAAGTATGAATTATTGTACGTCTCGTTCTTGCTGTGAGATAATGGAATTTCTTTCTCTATTTTGTTTAAAAAACTTTACAAAACTCATTAAACTCCTTTGAAGTGAATTCTGCACCTCGGTCTATCCTCAAGCAACATATAGATAATCCTATCTCCTTTTCAACAAGATTTTTGTAGTGCTTGAAAGTAATAAATGCTTCACACTTTTCAGCAAGAAAATAGACCCAAATCTTCCTTCTGAAATCATCGATAAAGGTCAAGAGATACCTGTTGTTACTATGTGACGTAGGAGTTATGGGGCCACATATGTCAGCATGTATCAACTGAAGTTGTTGTGATGCCCTCCATTGAATTTTCCTTGGCATGGCTTCTCGGTGCTGCTTCCCCACCATACAACTCGTGCATATCTTACTTGAAGCCTTTCACTAGTTTCTTGTACTGCAAGATTCTGAGATATTTGTGACTCAAGTGGCCAAACCTTCGATGCCACAAATCATAGATGTCTTCAGAGGCTACATTGAGATAGTTTGGAGATTGTGGTGTCAATGTTGCTAGTAGTACAAACATCCTATTTGTAGACATATGTGTCTACATAATAAGCCCTCTTTTAGAGTGATAGATCCTACATACTCCATCTTGAATCAATATAGTCAACCCTTTCTCTTGTAGCTAGCCAATACTTAATAGGTTATTTTTTAACTCGGGAATGTAGAAAACATCCGATATTACCTGAGTTACTCCTCCCACTTCAAGCTTAATCTTGCCTCTTCCCATTACTGGCATTCTCGAGTCATTTCCCAACTTCACCGTGTGCCTGAATTGATCGTCCAAATCCACAAACCACTGTTTATTCCCTGTCATGTGGTTAGAACTGCCTGAATCAAGAAACCAAACTACCTCCCTCTTCGAGTTGTTGAGTTCAACATAGGACATCAGGAGAAGTTCCTCAGTTTCATGTAGCTCAGCGTAATTTGCAGCCTTCTCCTAACTAGGGCATTCATACTGAAAATGCCCTAGCTTGTGGCATTTATAGCACTCAACCACAGTTTTGTTAAAGCTCTGTCTGCCTCTACCTTGACCTCTTCCTCTGAAGCCTCCTCTTCCTCGACCTCTTCCACCATTCCAACAAGCATTGCTTCCTCCATCTTTATCATCAAATGTCACCTTCAATAGTTGCTTTTCTCCAGTGTGAGCACGCGTTCTCTGCTCATGAACAAGTAGACTGCTCTGGAGCTCATCAACAGTCATTGTGGTGAGATTGTTGGATTCCTCTATGGCAGCCACAACATAATCGAATTTACCAGTCATAGACCTTAGTATTTTCTCCACAATCACCAACTGCTCCATTCGTTCCCCATGTGCCTTCATTTTGTTGGCAATGGCTAAGGTCCGAGAGAAATATTCATCTACTGTCTCTCCATCTCTCATCCCAAGCACTTCAAACTCCCTTCGAAGAGCTTGCAGTTGAGCTCTCTTCACCTTCGTGGACCCTTAATATTTCTATTTCATTGAGTCCCATATATCCTTGGTTGTGTCTCGATTGAGAATCGTCTCCATAATACCTCTATTAATGGCCTGAAAAAGATAGTTTTTCACTTTGAGGTCCTTCAACCTTGCATCCTCAATGGCCTTGCGCTGCCCTTCTGTTGGTTCGTTGGTTCGTCTTTATCAGCTACAGTTGGAATTCCACTCTCTACCAAGCTCCAATATTCTTTCGATCTCAACAGGTTCTCCATCAATATAGACCAATGGTCATAATGACCATTGAATCTAGGTATGGCAGGTTGAACAAAGCTGTTGTTCTCTGCCGCCATGGCTGGCACTCTCTCAAACCCTAAGTGTTTCTTTCACACTCAAACTCTAACTCTCCCAATCAGGCCCTGTGAGGGGCTCTGATACCAGATTGTTGAAGACTATATCCTAAGCAAAATAACTCTCAAGCTTTTGAAGGATAATTCTTATTGAATAAATGAAAGTGCTCCGGCTTATAAAGCCATTACAAGAAACAGAATAACAAAGAACATGCAGCCCACGTCTTCAACTAACCCTAAGATCGTGGTAAACTAGCTGAGGAAAGAGTCAAAGCCTAACAAACTAGAACGAGCTCCTCATAAATAGGAGTCATTAACAAACTTGTAACTAAAGAAACCCTAACAGACTACAAACGCTAACAAACTATGCATTTGAAATCTTCAACACATCCAACATGAATAGCAGCACAACCAATCTTTTCCTGGTCAACGGACAGTGCAACACCAGGTCTCGTCTTTGTTTTAGAGTTTTTCTATCTAACTTGTTTGTTTCTCGTCAAAAGGGTGGTAATTCTGATGATTTAGATTATCTTGCAGATTTATGGAGGTCATTCAAAGAAACCTACTGAGCCGATCGCCGAGGATTCAGAGGATATGCCTTGGTTTCCAAGGTCTGGTTCTTCGTTTCAGAGTTTTTCTATCCGACTTGTTTGTTTCCCGTCAAAAGGGTAGTAATTCTGATGGTTTAGATCCGCTTGGATTTATATTTTGTAGATCGAGAACTATGGAAGTGATTTAGAGAAACCTACTAAACCGAACGCAGAGGATTCAAAGGACATGTCGTGCTTCCCCAAAGTGTCGTTGGATCCATGTTTCTCGAGGACGGTGGTGCTTCAGGGAAACTAACTAGCCGGGCCAGGGTCAAAACTCAAAAGGTTTGACAATTCCGACTTTTAATTGGCAGATCTAGAAGGTGAGTTAGAGAAACTTACTTTTTCCGAACAGTGAGGTTTGGAACTTAGGTCATTTGGTCTCTCAGATCGAGAACGATGGGTGATTCAGAGAAATGTACTGATATTTCAGAGATTAATTTGTCCTGACTCCTGGATTTGGCTTGACTTGGTGGAACTGTCTTCCCTCTGTAATTAATTTGAGATTTTTTGGTCAACCAAGGGGCCTAAAAGATCAACAAACACAAAAAGAAGAAGAAAAAAAAACTAACTAGCAGGTGAATAATTTTTTTCCCCCTTTCTTGCTTAGATTCTGAGTTTGTAATATTATTGGTTTAGATTATTAAATTATAAATTCTTTGCACTCAAGCTTTTCTTTTTAGAATTATATGTTTTCTGATTGGCTAGTGACATATTCAATTTTCATCTGGTTTACTTTTTCTTATCGGACGTTTAAGGCGGGCCGTCCTTTTTCACATGGAAGAAAGATGGACCAAAGGGCCGGAACTTAGTGGACGAGATACAGAGTAACTGGGTTAGAATTTCCTAGGATTCCTTGGAATTAGTAGCGTTAAGTAATCTGTTAGCCATTTCATGCTTTTGGCATAATTCTATTAGCTTTTTCTTATTGCCAATTTCACCGTGCAGTTTATTTCCCTCATCTTGGAGGTCGTCTCTACTCAGTTTAGTTTGTTAGTGATAGTTGAATTAGGCCCCGTTTGGGATTTTAGAAACAGCCTAGAGATTTCTTTTAGAAGCTGTTGTGGATCAAAACACACACTGCAGTTGTTTTATGTACTGACAACACTTTTAAAAATATTTTATTTACCAAACACGAAACTTGTTTAATTCACAGCTGCTGTTTTAATTTACCAAACACGAAACTGTTTTAATTCTCACAACACAGCAGCAACATTTTTTTTAAAAAAAGTCATAGCAATCCCAAACTAGCCCTTAGAGGGTTTGTTTGTGCCACAGTTTTAGGGTTTAGGGACGTGTGCCTTTCCACGGATTGTTACCCCGCCACTTTAATTTTATTGTCATATCTACTCTTATGTTCCTTTTTCAGAATGTTTCTGTGTTGTCGAAGGGGGTATTCGAATGATTACATTATTTGTTCCTTGGGGGATCAAAAGAATGGGTTTTTAGGGGTGTGAATTGTTTAGACCACAAAACAACTGGTGCGAATTTTAAATTTTAAGATTTTGATTCAGTGCCGTTTTTGATTTTGCAGGTCCATAGTGATGGCAGCGGTACAAGGAATTTGAAGATTCGAGTGGTGGAGCTGATCGAGCTAATATTTTCTATGTTTTTAGTAACATTTTGCTTAGTTATTTCCTTAACAATATCATTTCTAACTTAGTTTTGTGTTTTTAGGTACATTTGAGCTTCAAACGCAAGAAATGAGCTAAGAAGAGCTAGAAATGATGGAAATGAAGCTAAAAAATGACAAAGAAATGGAGAAATAAAGTTTTCCCAGTTCTACCAGGAAAAGGAAATCCCAGTTGAAATAGGAATCCCAAGTCAACTAGGAGTGAGCTTGGAAAAATGATGTTCGGAAATGAAGAAATGCAGAGTCCCAGTTGGACTAGGAAACCTGATCATACTAGGAGTCCTGATGCTGCTAGGAGACTTGGTGAGACTAGGAGATGCTGTGTCTTGAAAATGACTCAAGATAATTCAAGATTGTTCTAGAATAATGAAGGAATTTCGGCAATATTGATAATGGATTTCGAATTGGCCCATTTTGGAAAGTTTGGCCCGAAGTTTGAAGTAAGTGACTTGCACATGAGTCTCCAGTACCTTCCTTGAGGTATTCTTGGCCCATTCTACATGCTTTTTGCTGTGAGAATTACAAGGAATTATCAAAAGATTTCGGCAAAATATATATTGAGATATTCTTGGGATTTTATGAGAGAAATGAACACCTATTTTCTGTTTTCGGTTTTGAACTATGTAATTCTATTTCGGTTTTATATAAATTGCGATTTGGATTTCATTCTTGGTTTCTTGTTTTGCGATTTCTATGGTGGATGAAAGATTGAATTTAGTTATGTGATTTTCGAATACTATGAAGCATGATTTAGGTTTTAGGTTTTCAAAAAGAGAATTTGCAATTTCATGATGTTCTTGCATGATTGTTAATTTCGAGCTTCAATCTCATCTTTTATATGTTAATTGATCTTTGGATGCATACTAAGGTTGATAAACATGTAATTGAATCCATATTAAGGTGCTAGCGTTCTAGGCTTTAATAATTTCGGTGGAAAACCTATAAATACTTAGGTAAATTAACAATGAGTCTTGCATGCTTGATTAGCGTTCTAGCTTGTGTTCTTGACTTGAATTGATCAAACTTTCATGATTCTTAATGCGTTATGAGTGTTTTTGTTAGTGATTAGCTACCACTATTGATTGCATGATTAATAGGGTTAACTATGATGCGTTCATCTAGTTAATTTAATTAAGGGAAGTAAAAAAAACTTTGTATGCGTTCATCTTTGTTCTTGATTGATTCTATGCTTAAACATATTTTTGATTCGTGATTTGATGTTTGAAACCTTGCCAACGTGTTAATAGTAGTTAATTACATATTATTTTCGTTCCATTCATTTAATTTCCATTTGATTCTTGGTTTTGATGTGTCACATATGTATATAATTACTTAGTTGTTAAATTAGAAAACAAATCTTAAATCCCCTTCTTATTTTAGTAAATAATATGTGTATATATATATATATATATATTCTTTTATTTGTTTTACTAACGTTTATTTTTCAGGAATTAATTAGGCCCTAATCCCCGGTTGAGAACGATCCCTACTTACTCTGACTACATTGATAGGGTTTTAAATTGATACACTAATTTGTGTACGTCAGTAGCATTTGAAGAAGAAGCATACATACAGAAATGCAATTCCTTTCCAGAAATTGTTGAAGGGAGTAGACTACATTTTGGTAAGTCATTGAAATCCTAATGTACTAGGGGTACCTCATAGAGGTCCATCATAGACTTTACTATGGGCTTTTGATCAAAAGGACAAAGGATTGGGTGTGGGTTTGTGGTTTTGATTTGCTTCCTTTTTGATTTTGCAGGTCCATAGTGATGGCAGCGATTCAAAGAAACCGAAGATGCAAGTGATGGAGCATTTGAAGGAGAAGCATACCTTTCACTTTAGCAAAAATGCGATTAGTAGACTACATTTTGGTAAGTCGTTGAAATCGTAATGCACTAGAGGTACCTCATGACACCGGGTGTTGAAGTGAAGGGGAATAACAATCAGCTTAAGCAAAGGATATTTCTGATATAAGGCAAGGACTATTTCTGATTTAATTGTACGCAAGGACATTTCTAATTTAAGGCAACGACATTTATGATTTAAGGTTATTCCCAGTTTAATTGTAAGCAAGGACATTTTATGATTCAAGGTTATTCCCGATTTTAATTGTAGTAAACATTTACTGTAATGCAGCTAATTTAAATAATCTTCTATTTTGCTATCCATGAATGTAAGTATAAAAAGAAAGTGAGAGAGAATCAAACAGATTGTGCACATTGCTAGTCAAAATAGTGTGAGAGAGCAAAAAGAAAAAGGGAGGTACTAGGGGTAAGCAAACAGATTGTGGAGCCGTTAAAGGCGACCAGGATCGAGGTTCCCTTCAAAATAGTGTGACCAGGAGCCACTAACGGCGATCCATTTTGTGCTCACTTTTTCTTTTTGCTTTCTCACACTATTTTGACTAGCAATGTGCACAATATGTTTGATTCTTTCTCAGGGCTACCAGACTGGACATGCTGGCCGATGAGCTTTTCACCTCTGGGCATGTAGCCGTGTGAGCTCTCACTTGGTATTTCTAGATCTGGATCTGGATTTTCTCGATCTGGATCTGGATTTCTCTGTTTTCGTCGATTTAAGTTTTTATTACTATATGCATATGGATCTCTATTTTATGGCCGGGATGGGCTTTATCTAGATTTCTCTATCTTTGGTTGATTTAGGCTTCGATCATTAATTTGCATTGGGATCTTTATTTGTGGCCGGGATGGGCTTTGCGTTTGGATATTCTATATCATTTTCGTTTAGTATTGATATATTTTGCTATGGCTTGGTTATAATGATGCTGATGTGTGTACTTTTTTAGTTGACGGATGGATGTTGCGTGTATATTTTGCACTACTTCATGCTCTGAGTCCATTCTGTTTTTCAAATATTATTGAGAAGCAGATGGGTGGAATTCGAAAATTGTTTATTTATTAACTAATTATCTAATTAACTAATTACATTGACCAATCAACCAAGAATCAAGGATATAATGGACGGATGAGATGCATTGATGAAGTTAACAACCTTTAACACGAATTCAAGATCTCAAATCATAGTTTACGAATCAAAACATATACTTCAACGAAATCAATCAAGAACAAACCATGAACGCATGCATAAGTTCTTTTTACTTTCCTTAGTTAAATTAACTAGATGAACGCACCATAATTAACCTTATTAAACATGCAATGCTAGTGAGTGATCAATCCAATAACACACATATACGCATTAAACACTTAGAAAGTTTAATTGATTTAAGAAAAATACACAAGTTAGAACGCTAATCAAGCATGCAATTCTCTTAGTTGATTTACCTAAGTAATTATAGGTTTTCCACTTTAATTAACAAGACCTAGAACGCTAGCATCTTATTATGGATTCAATCATGTAATTCGAAACCTAAGTTGGCCATCAAAGAAATCGAAAACATGATAGATGGGATTGAAGAACAAAATCAACAAACATTCAAGAACATATAAAGAAATCGAAAACTATAAATCTAAAAATCTTAAAACGAATTCATGCTTCAAGGCTATTGGAAACTAAACATCAAAACATATATTTTAACCTCTCAAGAAATCGCAACATCCAATAAAACCAAAAATATAGAACGCTACATAATCTGATTTTTAAAGTACAAAACAAATTAAGAACCCGAAAATAACAAGTTAAGGTTCATGGTTACACTTTTAAAGAAGCTTCAAGTACGCAAAACATATATTTTAACCTCTCAAGAAATCGCTACATCCAATAAAACCAAAAATATAGAACGCTACATAATATGATTTTTAAAGTACAAAACAAAAGAACCCAAAAATAACAAGTTAAGGTTCATGGTTACACTTTTAAAGAAGCTTCAAGAACGCAAGAAGGTCTTCAAAGGTGGTGGAGAATGATGAGGGTCACGGCAAAGATGATGAATGGAAGATGTAACTTGCTTCACGGCTTCAAAGTCTTGAACAATTGGAGAGGTCGAAACTTTGAGAGAATAAAGGGAGGTATTTGCGATTTTGATTCAGGGGTTTATGATGATTTGCACGGCAATACATCCCTCCTTTATATAGTGCATGGCCTAGGGTTTAATTCCCTAAGAATTCTCCTTGTTTGCATCATCCGACTAATGAGAAAATTCCTTGAAAATTAGAGAACAAGTCACCTTCTCTTTGCCAAAATTCTTCAATGTATCTAGCCATAATTTGGCCACCATGCATGTAGAATATAACCAGGAAACCTAAAATGATTTTTATTTTCTTTTCCTGATTGCATTCGAAGTAGATCTTCTCCCAAACTCTCCATAATTGCTCTTGCCGAATTCTTCTTGAATCTTCTATATATTTTTGGCAAAAATCAATAAGAATTGATTTAAGATTCCTCCAAAATGTCAAGAAGGGTCTAGAAACTCTTGTGCAAGTCACATGCTTCAATCTTTGGGATAGGCTTCTCAATTGGACAATTTCAAAGCCCATTTCTTTGTTGCCGAAATTTCTTGTGCATTTGAGAATATTCTTGAGCAATCTTGAGTCATCTTGAAGCCACAGCATCTCCTAGCACCACCAGGTACCCTAACAGCATCAGGACTCCTAGTGTGATCAGGTTTCCTAGTCCAACTGGGACTCTGTCATTTCTCATTTCCGAACACCATTTTTCCGAGCTCACTCCTAGTTGCATTAGGATTCCTACTTCAACTGGGATTCCTTTTCCTGGTAGGATTAGGAAAACTTCATTTCTCCATTTCTTTCCCATTTCTGCGCCACATTTCCTCCTTGCCTTCATTTCTTTCATTTCCAGCTCTTCTTAGCTCATTTCCTTCATTTGGAGCTCAAATGTACCTAATTACAACAAAGTAAGTTAGAAATGATATTGTTAAGAGAATAACTAAGTAAAATGTATGGAAAATGACACTAAAAACATAGGAAATATTAGTCTGATCGATTCTCAGTTGCTCTGCATTGAGCTTTTTCTTTGATATATTTACTTGCATAATGCACGAACCATCATAGCGATATTCCATTTTACCAGCTGAAATTCTTTACTTGTATAGCTTAGCACAGCAGTTCCATCCATTCTCATTTAGTTTGATCTATGAAGTTTAACTAGTAAGTCGATCTCTAAGCCTAGTGCTCCGAAACATTATTGTTTCTAGGTTTTACTCAGTATCTGACTTGTTTTCGATTTCTCCTTAACTTCATTCATTAGAGCATGGTTACACCATAACTTCTACTCGTGCTTTTATATAAAAAAAAACTTGGAGGCTTTGGTGGATAAGGTCTTTCTCAAATTGATTGTGTTTGCTTGCTATCTATTGTGGTTGTTGGTGGTGGTTTTCTCGTTTGCAGAGAAGACTATTTTCTTGTTCGGGAATTGAGGTTATAAAATCAAGGATTAATTTCAGTTTACCCCCCTGAAGTTTGGGGGTGTCATCAGTTCACCCGGGAGCAAGAGCTATCATCAATATATTATGTACAAACTTCATATTTATACTCTTTTTAGGCAAGGCCGAATAATTATACAAAATATATAAACCTTGGAAGACATGAGGTTCGAACCCCCAACCTCTTTTATAAAAGCTCAACTCCCCACCACTGGAGCACAAGCTGTCAATTGAATAGTTTCTACAAACATTATATTTATACTCTTTTTAGGCGAGGCCGAATTATTATACAAAATATATAAACCTGAATAGTTTCTACAAACATTATATTTATACTCTTTTTAGGCAAGGCCGAATAATTATACAAAATATATAAACCTTAGAAGACATGAGGTTCAAACCCCCAACCTCTTTCATAAGAGCTCAACTCCCCACCACTAGAGCACAAGCTACCAATTAAACAATTCCTACAAACTTTATATTTATACTCTTCTTAGGTGATAGATTTAAATATTATCTTAGGTGATATATATATATATATATATATATCTTAATTTCTTTGCTATATATATATTATATATAAAATAAGCCTTGGAAATTAAGACTAAGATATTAATATATATATATATATATATATATATATATATCTATATCTTAATATTTAAATCTATCACCTAAGAAGAGTATAAATATAAAGTTTGTAGGAATTGTTTAAATGATTTTTTGTGCTCTAGTGGTGGGGAGTTGAGCTCTTATGAAAGAGGTTGGGGGTTCGAACCTCATGTCTTCTAAGGTTTATATATTTTGTATAATTATTCGGCCTCGCCTAAAAAGAGTATAAATATAATGTTAATTTGTAAAAATTATTTAATCGACAGTTCGTGCTCCAGTGGAGGGGAGTTGAGTTTTTATAAAAGAGGTTGGGGGTTCGAACCTCATGTCTTCCAAGGTTTATATATTTTGTATAATTATTCGGCCTTGCCTCGGTGGGGAATTTGGCACAAATTAGGGGGTAAAAAGTGAAATTGACAGTCCGGGGGTGAACTGATGATACCCCCAAACTTCAGGGGGGGTAAACTGAAATTAATCCTAAAATCAATCTGGATCCTTTATTTTTGGAGCTAGGTCGTTGATGTCTCAGAATTTCATTACCTATCTCCCTTATGCTTGATCCTAAGCCAAAAAGGTTTAGCCTTGTACAATGAAACTGTCCAGAATGATTAGTTAAGATCATCACTACAAAATTCTTTCTTACTTTTCAATGAAAAACAATAAATCTTGCATGCTGGTATCTAAAACCACTAGCAATTATTGAAAGCAATTCTTATGATTTTTCACACGCTGCATTCTGCAGTAGGCAACTAAACGAGTCTAAATCAGTATATTGGCTTCTTTCACCATTCATAATTCAGCTATATGTAGCTTCCAACATATGGTTTTACTCGGGACAAAACTGAAAGTTTGTTGTGCACAAGGTTTTTTAGGTTCAGTTCTTCGGTGGAGTGATTGCTCAGACTAGGCAAAATCTGTTCTCCCTACAATTGTTCAGTTTTTCAACGAGGCTGTTCTCTATTTCAAGTCTCTTCTTCACCATTAATGCATACTTGTTAACCAAATTTTTGTCTGAAACTGCTTCAAGTTTGCACTTGACAGATGTATTTCTGTTCTTGCTTTCATACAAGCACGAGATGGGCACAAAAGTACCTTCTGTGCTCCATACCCAACCATGAGCAGCCCTCAATATTGCAGCTCCAAGAGAAGCTGAATCTGTAAAGGACTAAATTAAGGGGGAGAAAGAAACAAAACTATAGTTATATTGATTTTATCCATCAAGAAAAACTTACCTTTTAAAGCAAGACACTAGTATCAAATAGAGAATCCATCTGGTTCATTGTTTCATAAGCTTTTTTCTGGTGTGGTTTTAGTACTCATGTATTACATTTTTTGGCTTTGTTGACTATTCTAGACTCGAATGTAAAAGAATTTGGTAATTAACTAGAAAGGACTCAAAGAGGAAATGAGACCACAGAACATACACTGCTTACCAGCTCTATGAACTGTGTACCCCTCACATCCAAATACGCACGCTGCAATGTACAGGAAGGAATGATTCACTGATGCACCACCAGTTGCTATTATTCATTCTGGAGGAGTTAAGGCATTACAAATCTTTCTGCATATGAGCTCGCATTGACATGAACTGGCCCTCTAAATTAGACTCTCTTAAGAAGAGTTCATGTAGGATATCATCTATCCATGTGAACAATTGCTATCTTAAACAACAGACCTCATCAAAAACTGGTTCAAATTGCTGCTCCACTTCACGTACAGTCACACCCAGTGTCAGTGGTGAAATTTTCAAGAATGTAGCGACGGACTCCAACTACAAGCACAAACTAGAGTTTTATTGCTGCTATTCAGAAGTTAAGACTTGGATGGATATCCCAGCATTCAATGAATTAGATATTGCCGCCATCTGAAAGATTGAATGTACTTCTCACTAACGTTTCCAATTAGTCCTTTTTTTTTTTTTTTTTTTTTTGTTCTTTGGTTTTAACTGATATAGAGGTTACTGTACTTAGACTCACCATTAACTCATTAAGACTTCATCTTGTGAAAAATGAGGGGGAAGACCCAAACAACAACATTAAACAAAATAAATAGCTCCAAGTCTAAGGAATCTATCAATATCATCAATAACAGAGCAGCAAGCCAGATGGGACAACAAAATTGGTGTCAAATTTGACAAGCTCTGAGGTAACAAAATTGAGATTGGAGTCTAGCACAGTATTACTGTGACAGTAACCTTCAATGACGTTAGAGTACAAATCAATAGCCAAAAATCATGTTTTGTTGTCTACTTGTCTACTAGCATAAGAAGTTTTTTTATTTTTTTATTTTTTTTTTGAGCATAAGAACTTAAGAAGCTTATCAGTGAGGTTACTTGCAGGTTGAAATGAATTCAAGGAATTGATGACAAAACTTGACGAATTAATTGCGTCATAAATAATTTTTTATTTAATTTTTATAAAAAAGAAAAAGTCATCTGCTTGGGGCCGAAGTAAACAGAAGGTCGGCCAAGCAAAGCCGCCCATGTACCGATTATACCCTTTGACCCCAGCGGTCAGAGTCTCATCCAAAGGCGTAACGACCACCGTCTTCGAAGGCTATTTCCGTCATTTCCCCTCGAGCCACAAACCGCCAATAAAAGCAGAAACGCAACTCTCTAGTCCCTCGATTCTACGAGTTTCTGATTCCCTGCAATCGTCTCCGTCCGAAGCTCATAGAATCCATGGCCTCCCACGCCGCCGCCGACGACCAAACCCTCAGGGCCGATAATTTCGTCAAGGCCGTCACCGTTAGGGTTCCGTCGACGCCGCGGAAGCTCCGCGACGACCACGGCGACGACGGTGACTCCACTTGTTGCTCGGCGCGGAGTAGTCGGGCCGAGCTGGCAGCCAATTTCAAGCGCAGCGTGGCGCCGGCGCGGGTCATGTTCTACGAGAGCGGGTCCTGGACCAACTTCCCGGGCCGGGTCGTCGAATTGCTCCGGTCGGGTTTCTTTGAGCGCAAGGCGGTGCTCCACTTGGAAATCGAGGGGTCAACGTACCTGTTTGACTTCGCGCGCATGCTGCAGATTGATTCCGGCACAGGGAGTCAGCGATCGATTGCGTGGATTGACGACAACGGGAAATGCTTTTTTCCGAGGCGGTTTATCAGCGACGAGCTGGGCTGTGGCGGGTCGGACAGTCCGAAGATCGAAATTGAGATCCGGGTCGACGTTTCGGGTCGGAGTTCGGGTAAGAGAAAAAGAGATGATGAGGTAGGAGAAGAAGAGAACGAAGTGACGTCGTTTAAGCGGCAGGCTCAGCCTCAGACAAACCCAAAGCCTCAGAGCTCTTCGGAAACTTGGCCGAATGTGAAATTGTTGAGAGAGGGAGAGAGAGCTTACACGGCGGTGAGCAATTTCTTTCTCAAAGGGATCAGAAGAATCGATCCTGCGGCTACGATCAGTGCCATTCGTCAGTGTGTTCGCTCTGGGCCGTTGGATAAGGCTCGCTTGGAGGTCTTTCAGAAGCAAATTGAAATCACCAAGGCAGCTCGGGGGTCGGCCAATGTGGTCCACGCTTGGTACGGCGCGTCGTCTAGAGATATACAGGGGATTTTGACTCATGGGTTTGGCTTGCCCAGCAAGGTTTCTGGGTCTCATGGTGTTGGTCTCTACCTATCTCATTTATCTTTACCTTTTAGGTAAATTATGTGTTCTTTACCTGTGTACTATTATATTTTGTTGGGTTGGGGGTTTTGGGTTTTACAGTTACTTATGTTTTGATGGTTGAATTGTGTAGTAGTGGGCTCTTACAGCCCGATGATAATGGCGAAAAACATGTTCTTTTGTGCCGAGTTATATTAGGCAATGTTGAGAAAGTTGAGGCAGGGTCTCAGCAATGCTACCCTTCTAGTATGGAATTCGATACTGGTGTAGATGATCCTAGGACTCCTACGCGGTATGTGGTATGGCCCACTAATATGAATAGGCACGTTCTGCCGGAGTGTGTTGTGAGCTATAAACCTTCTGATCATGTGCCGGGTATGAATCATTTCATTTTTTTATTGTTGTGGTTTCTGTTGATTGAACGGTGGTGATAATTTTCTTTCGTGTTCATTTATGGGAAATTGATTTTGATAGGTTCTCTGCCTAGAAAGTACCATGTTGCGGAATTGATTTCGAGGGTCAGGAATTCCCTACCCCCTTCAAAAGTTCAGCAATTGTCGAATCTGGTACATGGTTTAAAGGTGAGTAAGCTTCCTTTTATGGTGGTTCATATTTCCGTTTTGTATATTATGGAAGAACCTGAATGTAATATTGAATCTTGATACAGGCTGGGAAGTTAGCAAGAAATGATTTCTGCAGACAGTTTCGATTAGTTGTTGGGGAGCAGTTGCTGCGTTCTGCAATTCCTGAGATGCGTGGCTCGGAACAAGGTTCTACTTAGGTTTTATTTTTCTAGGTGGGCATATAGAAATGTGTTTGTCATGGTCTAGGAAATGATAGAGCATGTGTAATCTCATTTCTTATAAGTCATACTAGGATTAGAGTGAAATGCCAACAATACAGTATAGCGAAAACTTTTTCTTTTGGGTTTCTTGTTTTTTCTGTTTTGTGTTCTTTTGGTTCACCATATCAATGATGTAGCAAATATGCTTCCAACTTTTATTGGTAATGATGTTTTGGGTATGTGATGCAACCTGGCTTACATAGCTTTGCACCTTGTAGCTACACCTTTATGTATGAAGTTGAGTATATGGTTTTATTTTTTCCTTTTTTTATGTTCGTGAGTTCTTGCTGATATTCTCTTATTTATCTAGTGACTATGTCTGCTAAGATCTATATGTTATGATCAGATATGAAACTTACGTATGAGCTTGCTTGCAAGTTCAAGTTAATATCTCAGATTTAAAACAATCATGATTGGAGTTTGATTACAACCTTATTATTTCCCATTGATGGGAAGTTTATGTTTCTTGCATAACCGGTATAAGTTCTATTATATACAGATATTCTCTAATTAAGGGGATGTAAATGCCATATTCTTATACATATTACTCTCTATATTCAAGTATTTTGAAGAAGAATAATTAGTTACACGGGATTTCAAAGTCTATAACCAACTATTCAAGGATATTCTATGGCAATTGTACTTTTTACATGATGTTCCTCTCTCTCTCTCTCTCTCTCTCTCTCTCTCTCTGTTTGCGTCTCCTATATATTAATGCTACGGTGTTCAGAAATTTAGGGAGCCTTTGTTTTCTGGCCCCTTAAGGAGTCTGACCATGGTCTTTTGTTGACATCCATTTTCTCTGGTCTCTATTTCCAATCAGGTCATTTCTGTTCTATGACCCTACTGTGTGTAAAGATTACGCACATGGTGTTGGAGTCAAATATCAGCATGACTTTGATTAAGAGGTTCAGGGACTGATACTACAAACTTGGGAAGTTAAGTGGACCCAGAAGGTACCTATGGTATAGAAATACTTATATAGCCAGATGCCATCATGTTGGAGTCAAATATCACCTTGACTTTGATCAAGTGGTTCACATTGATATAGCATATAAAAAGTTGCTGAATGTGATACTGGTTTTTAGAATTCCTTCGCTGTAAGGATCGGAATTTTTTTACATTTGGTAAAGCCTATTATAAGTTGTCACAATTTTCTGAAACCCTGATAGTAATTATACGCACATATTCTCTAATGGCATTGTAAAGAAATCGTGGCCACTGGCAGTGCTGCAGTGCTTTGTATTATTTGTTAATGTTTTTCCACCATAATGTGGCTATGGTAAGCTTCTTTAGGAACATATTACTGATATTATACCTCAAGTGACGCCCTACAGCCATTGCATATTAATGTGCCTGTTGTAATGAAGCTTTTATACGGTTAATTCTTTATCCTATTTATGCTGCCTGGTGTTGTTTACGGATGATGGTTTCAAATTGAGGGGTGACAATAAGAAATTAAGATTTCATGCTCTTCCAAGTGCATTTGTGGGTTGAAATTTTTTTTTTTTTTTTTTTCCGTAGATGAAAAAAAAAAATGCAGATAATAACTGCCAGGAGATGAACTTTCTCAATTTCTCCTACTGAAGCTTTCATTCATACATGTGTGAAGTATCTTGGGTATCAACACCTTGGTACATCTAATTTTGAAAGTTATTACGTTTTTCTGGGGATAACTCTCACATGTCGCTTACCCTGCAAGTCAGACATAGGGGACTTGTGTTCATACAGTTGCTGGGTAACCCTTCTACAAATATATAGCATACTGTACCATGTCAGTGCCAGCTGCTATGGATATACATTGAAGTTCTCATGTGCAGGATACGATTATTGAAGATTTTTGTGGTATGTTGTGGAATCTATAGTTTTCACCAACCATATATATAGTTTTCAATCTGTTTTGAGTTGGTCTCTACTCAATCTGAATAAGGGGTTTTTCACATCTGTTGAGTTGTTCTGATCTTCAGATGGCATGTCCTCTTCAGTATGAGTACACTCTTTCATCAGGAAGTACTTATTTTGCAGGTGTTAACTTAAACCAAAAAAAAAAAAATATATTCTGCTTAAAAAGATCAATAATATACAGAAATGAGAATTTTAATCTTAGATTATGGCTTACTTGGGCTGCGGTTGTTGTTGTAGGATGGTGGTGAAAATTGACTGCTCATAAAAGGAAACCAAATGGGCAGGGTGCCTGGTTTGCAGTACTTAAATGCTTTGGTTTTATATCGCTGAATACATTGGAAGCCATTAGACAACGTATGGCTCTGTCAGAGATGAGGTATGATGTTACATCAGTTCTCTAACATTGAAACTATTCTTGGTGGAGCACTTTGCAGTTGCTGAGCATGTAAGTTAAATATTAGTAACATGCATATTAGATTTAAGTTCGACTTAAAGAGTTGATGTTTGAGAATATTTCCTTACTGATGGGAGATTTGCTGCCTTGATAACTATGTATTTTTCCTTAACCAAGGGAATATAATTGAAGTAGATGTATATTGATAATTCAAAAGGGAGTGCGTGTGTGTGTGTGTGCGCGCGCGTGTGTGTGTGTGTTAAGATTCTAGGGGGGCATTATTTCTACCTCCACTTTAGAGAAGTAAATCATAAGCAGTTGGATCTGTTGTCTTATGTCGATATGAATTTAGTTGAGACAAATTGTTTGAGACACTCTTTATCTGGTCACTTCTATGTCTGATATAGAGATTATACACATATTGTCTTGGAATCGATGACTTTGAATATACTACTTGGGAAGTGAGTGGAACCTGATAAGATTGACTTATATGCGCTTTTTAGGTACTGCATTAAGGTACATTGTTTGTTGTATGCCCTTGGATCTTTGATGTTGAAGTTTGCTTTTACGCAGAAATGGTGTAAAATCTCGGGGTCTGTTTAGCCATCATTGAAGGTTTATCGCTTTTGAGCTTGTAAGTCGAGGATAAGGTCATTGTGAAGTTCATGAACTTTTGTGGACTGGATATTTTGAAGGATTCTTATGGAATGTAGGAGCATACTTCATCTGAATTTGGATTTGGATTAAAACATGGTAATAAATGTCATTTTTTTTATTCCTTCTGATGATTGTACTATTTTCCATCACTTCCATGCAGTGCTGTGAGTCCCTGACTGCTATCAGATGAGGGTAACAGAGTTATGTTAGATAGAGATAGAGGGACTACTCTGAGTAACCTTGAATAAGAACTGTCAAATACTTGTTGGTGAGCTCTGGACCTAATGACTGGAATATGACTAGTTTTCTTATGCAACATATTGTGGGCATAAAAGTCTCTTTAGAGAGACATCAAAGTTGCTACACGAAGTAAATAAGGCTCAGGTTTGTTGACGTACCTGTAAATACTGGATCAAAAATTGAGAGGATGGAACTTTTTGTTATTCATTATTTGTTGATATAGCCTACAGTTGCAGTGGTAACTCCGTTCACTGATATTGTTGGCCGTTATGCCTTGAGTGGCTATATCCATCATCGTTGTAACTTTGGTTGCAAAAGTTTATCTCAAAACCGTATTAACGTATTAGCAAAGTTCATCTCTTTGCTAATAAAGAAACTTATACGAATTCAATATGCGGTAGAACAAGTAGAGCATAAAATCATGTGCAGCAGCAAATTTATTCCCATAGCGCTCATGTTTGTGTTACAGTATAAAAACTGTACGTTCCAAGTGCGTATTGCAATTTTTCTACTGTTTCAAAAAATCAACTCTCGCGCACAGGCATGCACGGTTCTCTTGGATTAGTGCCAACCATTTTAAAGAGCCATCCCTGGTTGCTGAGGTCGTGACCTTCATTTTTTTTTTTTTCATTTTTGGCAATGTCCTTGGGTCCTTGCACATCAGATGTGATGCTTCCACTAAGCCGAATTGCCGGGTTTGTATGCCATCAGACGAGGTTGGGACTCGCATTTGCTCTCAGGAGAACAAACGTTAAAGCTGTATAATGTAGTATTGAAGAATATTGGCCATCTAATTTGTTCCTCCCCAAAAAAATTCTTGCCGACATTAGTTGCTTGTTAGAAGGAGTGCATTTCTCAACCAGGTAAGAAATTGCCAAACTGACATGCATTGATTGGCCTTTTGCATTTGTGGTATATAAATGCAACTGCGCACTGCCCCGTATGAAATTGACAATTCCTTATTCCTGAATCACATTTGAAGGATTCACCGATTGATTCTATATTGGAATACCAATACCCCACCTGACACCCCTCCTCTAGGCACTGCATGCATCATAACTAGAACAACCAAAACAGTACTAGCACTGCATCCAAGTTTTCTTTATTCATCAAATTATTTTCTTTTGTCAACCTATAGACTTCTGAAAATTATCTGTTTTTAACGTTTTTCTTATTTTTTCTTATATAGGATAATATTTTAATGTGAAAGGTTTATAACAACCATAGCTGACTGCAGAGCAGTAACGTGCACTGAAATCAAATCATGATTCTTGTGCGCTATTATTGAATGTTTTCCCTAAAGAGTTGGAAAAGTATCGAGTCTCAACCATACTTCTTGCCTTCCTGGTCCCTCTTCCTTTTTGGAGAAAGTTGTGCTCTTCAATGCAATTTACAGATGTACCCATTGTCCCGTTGAGATCATAGAAGAAACTCAAGAAAGAAAGAAAGGGATTCTTAATGAAGTCTGAAAAAGAGAGCAAAATCTGAGATCATTGAGCAAAATCTGGGATTCTTAATTTACAGACGTACCCATTGTCCCATTGAGATCACAGAAGAAAGAAAGAAAAGGAAAAAATAAAAAAGCACACTTGGAGGAATGAGAGTACGACTATCCCACCCACTTCTCATATAACTTGTTGTGTGCAATGATGTGATGATTTTTTGTCATTTTGCTACCACAGTAGTAATGATGAGTAAAGGTGTCCTTTCAAATTACTGTTCTCAGGTTGCCTACAGTATTTCGTATCCATGAACTTGACTTGCTCGGATCACCCAGTAGCTACAGTATTTTGGAATTCTATGACAATGGACAATTTTTGAAGCACTCACCGACCTTAAATTTGTCATTTAATTCTCGTATTTATATCAAAATGAGATTCCATTTTGGTTTTACAATCGCTATTCAAATTATTTTCAAAACTAAATTTACAAATCAATATTTGTCCTAATTTGAAGGGATGTGAGGATCACTAAAATAATGACTCGATGAAGACTTTCTAATCAACAGTTTTAGGGATCTGTTTGGGAGCTTTTCGATTATATTACGCAAATCAATAGATGTTTATGTATGCATGAATAGATCGTTTTTAAAAATTTTCTTCCAAATTGCTAATAGTTAAGGTATTGAACTATATCAAATTAATGGATGAACTAAATATGTTAAACTTGAACCGTTCATATTTATAAATGATAAATCACCATTATGAATGTCTTAACGATTTTCAATTTGGTTGAAAAATTGCATAAATGATTTACATATGAATATCTAAACATCTTACAGTTAATTTGTGAAAATGTAATTAAAAAGCGAGTCTCACAAGAAAGTCCTCATTTTAGTAGTCCTCATAAAACTCTCTCTTTTTCAATGTATATCGATACTTTGATCCACGCCAAAATTTTCGTCGACCCTTAATTATATATTAGTGCACCACCATTTCCTCCCTCATTCCACAATTATTACACCACGCAACAAGCCCGGTATTTCATTTAAATAGTGCGGCAGCACAAGGATAAACAGTCATTGGAACTGATTAGACTCTCTAAAATAAAAAGTAAAACTAAAAAACCATGATTTTATTGGGCACCCTAAGTCCCCATATTTGCTTCCAAATATTTGAAGGGTGGCAACCCACTCAGTCCCCATTAGCCCTGTTTCTCTCAAAATCATTGAATTAAACAACAATTTTACTTGTATGGAAAAAAAAAAAAAAACAATTCTTCTTGACCGTGCGTAATGTATCGAGAATGAACAAGATAGAAGTTCCAGGTTGTTTCAATCCCCGGGATTCCGTCATGTGATCAGGTAGCCGCATTTAGAACATCCAACACGTTGTAACTTGAAATTCTATCACATGTACGGCCGGCAACAAGTAGGTTTGTGTTGTGTTAATACAAATTATTTATTGCTGGGGTTAATTCGAAACACTATATTGTTTTTATTTTTTTAGACAAACAGGAACATAATTAATACAACATAAACGGCATATATTTATTTAATTTTGTTTTTTCAAATCATATTACCTTATCGCGTCAAAAATGGTCACTCTCACGTACATCTAAGCTAGCTATCAAGCTTCATGAGCGTGTGGAGACGATGCAAGCATATAATATGGTACTGACAGACTTCTATCCCAGAATCACGAGCTACCCATAACCAAATACACTATGAATAGTGAATGAGAGAGATGGATATCAAAAGAGATGAGATCACGAAAGAAGGAAACAGGAAGATTTTTGTCCTTTTTATGTGAAGGACATTTCATTGAAGTGGGACGTTGTACATTTTAAATTAAAATATGTATTGCATTCTAACACAGATGGCGACAGATCCCATGTCAATTTCAGTTTGTGATGGAACTGACTCAATTATATGTTCAAAGTTATCAAGCAACTGTGAAAGTTCATAAGAAAAAAAAATTATATTTCACTTGAACTACATGATTGATGATATTTTCTCGTCATTTGAAGACTAAAAAATTCATTCGTTATTATTGAACCATTAGATTCAAGAATAGTAACAAGAAAATTGATGTCACATACGTTATCTGCTTATTATGATTTGTTATAGTTCAAAACTTCAAATTAACGTCTTGCTGTGCTTCTATTTGCACCTGTTTTTTACACGTCGACCTACTAAGCTCTTGTTGCTGGATGAGAAAGAATTTTAGCTGAGATTAAGTAAGGGCCAAGAATGAAGTCACTCGATCATCCGGCTGAAAATGAAATTAATTGGTCATTCAGCTGAGATGAGGAAATTAGTCAAATAAGAATTAGGTCGACCGAGATTATAGTTTTGAGTTCATACGACCAAAATGAAGGTGTTGACCGAAATTAGACCAAAATGAAGGTGTTGATCGAAATTAGAGTTTCTCGGTTACTCGATCGAGATTATAGTTTTGAGTCGTATGACTAGGCGTTGTTCGGTCACTCGACCGAGATTAGAGTTTTGAGTATGAGATAAAGACATTGTTCAATCACTCAACCGAGGTTTGAGATCTTGGGTCGAACAACCCAAAAGACGATGAAAGTGGATCACACGGTTACATGGTTGGGAAATCCAAGTTCAAATGAGTGACTACGCAGATGGGCCGAGAAGGAGCTTAGATATACTCGGCCAAGCTCAACTGACAAACATCGGCTGAGGAGTCTATTAAAGGAAATAATCTTCACAAGGAAAGAGTTCAAATCAATTAAGGATTTCAATTGTGGAGATTCCAAATATCAGCCGAATCATAATATTTATGGATGAATCAACCAAAAGAGGAAGATGAATCCTACTTGGATTCCACATCTTAGAGAGCAAGTTAGCCTAGGTTTTGATCTGTATATATAGGAGCTTTAAACTCATTGTAAATGGTCATGCACCATTCAAACAAATCAATATACAACTTTTACTCACAAACATACTCATAGGTACTTTGCCTTCAATCCAACTTTCATAACTTGTTTTTATTTCTAGCTTCTTATTTTCATTTCAGTCCTTTACATTCAAGCATTTTACTTTCTTGTTCATTTACTTTATATGCGCTTTACTTTTCGCACTTAGGAGTAGTTTGTAACATAGAATTATGGTTCATTGATCTCTTTCGACCAGTCTGGATTGGATCGATGCGATTCGATGTTCACACACATATCATCTCACAATACTTTGACAATCGAGTCCACTTCATCTTCTCTTCACCGTGATTTGTGAGTACCTCCACCCAATAGATCTCTCGCTTGTCGCCCGAACCTTTGAGTTTATACAAGAAGTGAACGTGATAGAAGATCCCAATCAGGATTGACGCCTAAGCGAGGTCCTTGAAGAAGAGGCTTTAGAACCTAACGGGCTAGAGGGTTCCTTCCTCGGCCTACAATCACTTGAAAGCAGTCATATACAAGCGCAAATCAGATCTGAACCTCGCTCGGCCATTCGACTGCTAATTGGCACGCCAGCGCAATTTCAGAAGGACGATTCAACCACAAGCAGGGACGTAGCCAAGACAAGGGCTACTTGGGCTACAGCCCAAGGGAAAATTTGGCCCAAAATCGACCAAGTATGGGTATAGCCCAATAAAAAAAAATAAAAAAAATATACTGATGTAGGTCGACTCTCGACTCTCCCCTTCTCCCCCTGTGGCGTTGTGCAGCTGTCCCCATTTTGCTTCCGCCTTCCAGAGTTCCAGCCTTCCAGGTTCGATTAGCGAGTCCTGCAGTCCGCCAGTCCGCCGAGCCACCTCCACCGCTCCACGCCTGAGCCACCTCCTCCGCCACCGAGCCACCTCCACAGCTCCACTGCGAGTCTGCGACTTCCGCAGTTTCAAGGCTTCAATCCAGATCCCAGGTATTGAATTTTTGGTTGATTGATTGTCATTGATGATGGGTTGTTGATGATGGGTTGATAATTGGGAATGTTTTGGATTTTTGGTTGATTGATTGTCATTGCTGTAGTGGGCAGGGACGTATTTTTGTTGAATGTTTGATAATTGAATAAATTGATTGTCATTGGCTCAGGTGCTGTTGTGCCTACCCATGGCAACCATCCATCTGGGTGAATCAAGCTTCCCATGAATGTTTGCATGTACACTGTTGTGGAGTAATTCTTCCAAGGTCTCCGGAGGTAAGTCTTAACCGAAGACAAGTCTCCAAAAGGCGAAATGGTGCAGTTCTGAAATGCGATTCCCGTGTTTTGGTTGGGGTCGATTTTGCCTTGTGCCGTGATTGTGTTCTGCTGGCCAACCATTGGTACCTTGGGGAACACCTTACAGTTTTGGAGGACTACTGCTAAGTTTCCGAAAATGAAATCAACTGTTCCGTAAATGTTGCATTCTCGGTAGAATTGGCGATTGGCATAAACGTAGAGCGAGTCCTGGAAAGCATCAATGTGGCATCTGTAGAACACCATTTGGTCAGCACTCGACATTAATGCCACCGCCTGGTGCTTGGCCGCTCCGGCTGTGTTACGAATTCCAATGTCTCTGGCGACGAATCCCTTACCAAATACCGCTGCACACAAGGCCAAAAATCAAAATCAGATGGCACTATTGAATAAGGTGTCATTGCATTGTTGATGGTGCATGTTAATTGCTAGACACATGGTGCAAATAACAAACTCTATTCCAATCAGTTATACTGATCGCATGATGCCTCCCCCCATTGTATGTTTTGAATAACAAAGGCGTGAGAATGAGCCTCCCATTGGGTTCCAAACCTCTAAAAAAGAAAACAAGTTCTTCGCAAAAATTTTGTATGTATAAAATTAGCCCAACCCTTCTGTCATTCCTGGCTACGTCCCTGACCACAAGTCTCTAGGCCCGCATTTTGGCCGAGACGATTTTGAGGCAAACAGCTTCACGCCTTAGGCACATCATCAAATTAGACATGTTATTTTAGACACTGAGCGAGTCATTAGTTTCACGAAAAAAATTAAAGGTCAATGCTAACACCAGATAATTGTATTGAACTTTATGGTAAAAAATATATATATTTAAAAAAAAAAAAAAACATTCATCTTTAACTCTAATCAATTCTAATATCACAAATAATCAAGTAATTGAAAAATGTGCCACAATTGGATGTCCCAATCATTAAAGGCATCTTTCTGTGTCCCTGGGTGAATAATCACCATTCATCATTTCCTGCCAAGTACCACTTGCGTAATATAAATGGAGCATTATGGCTGATGGCTAATCGAAACAAAAAGGATTTAACTATTTGATTAATAAAATCATCCGACAAATTATATTTATACACCCACTTTACATTATCGACACGTACAGTGATTTTTTGTATGACTGATTCTTTAATTGTAAATAAAGCCAGAAATCTAAAATGTGAACTAAATCTATATCATATATATTGCACTACGATGTCCATTAACTAAAGACCTTTCAATATTTTAGTTTATATTTTATAATTGATCTTAAAAGGTGTTTACCTTTTTCCAGCAATCTGTATGTTTTGTTTTCGATTCTTGGAAAATCGTAATGCTTGAGATTGAGAGAGATGGTTGGCCACCTGAGGAACACAAATGAACTGAGAAATCTTTGTCATTTGAAAGAGAATATGGACGACTTAGCAGCTCTTGCCTACCGGTGGCTCCGAGCTTCACCCAAAGATAAGGTATCAATCGGATCATCACAACTATGTGGACCTAATTAATTATAATACTCAAATGAACAAACTAAAATTAATATAATATAATCCACCCTTTCATTGCTTTACTGTTATATATAAAGCACTCTAATTATATATTGTTCAATGCTTATCCAGAAACGAATGAGCATATATAGCTCACTGTTTAACTGACCTCGAGACTGTCATGTAGCTAGGTATTAGGTCATTCTTTATCTCAAAATGCATTGACCCATGATGATCATATCTTCAACCAATAGTCCTAGTCTTCAACATATTAGTTGAAAAGCTTTCATTTCCATTAATCTTCTAAGTTCTAACTACAATTAGTCCATGTATTTGGAAATGAAAAAGGACCTATGTCCAAGGGATGCATGCATAGTGTGTAAAACTTATTCCTAAAGTTACAAGATCAAATGCACTGGTACATGATGAGTATTGAGTACAAACATAAGCACAGACTGATAGCATATGGAATAAGAACAATAAATTAGCAAGTTGTGATGATCAAATTAAAAAACTGACCTAATGAGGTTATTGACCACAGCCAAGGTCTTCGATCGATATGCAATACTTCTAATTTATATGGGGCGAGATTATTAACAACTGATATTGAGAGAATATAGAAACACTAATTTAGTAATTAATTATGAGTACTCAGTCTAAAAATAAATTGTATGTTCAATAATAAGTCTTCTCACTCGGTCTAAAATAACAAGTTGTGATCATCAAATTAAAGTACCGACTTAATTTAATGTATTGATGAAATTACAAATTTTAATGCACTATGCGTCGTATTATGAGGCCCATACAATTTTTTTTTTGCATTTTTCCCCTTTTACATTTTTATGTTTTTGTTGTTTATTTTTAGTAAATCCCTACCAACATTTGTAGAGCTAGGTGGGTTTGTTCTAGTCTACTCATTCAATGTGTCTTATCTGGCTTAGTAGGGTGGGAGCTGTTAACATGATCAAACTTAGTGATAGGATGAAACGAAGCGTCATCGGATTTAGTTTTGGTCGACAAAGTGGCAAATGTGATTTTATATTATCTTTCTAGTATGTCACCGTTGTACAGCAAATGAAGTTGCTCAGACTGCCGATATGACAACTCTTGCTAGTTGGTGCATGATTGCATACATTTATAGCGTCAGTAAAGACTCTTGTTATTATTGAGGATGTTATATATTACTTATAATAATACGGGGTATAACTATTACACCCCCATTTGTGTTCAACAGTTTCATTAGTCAAGATTTGAGGGTAGTTGCACCAACACTAATTTAATTTTTTGTTAATAAATTTTCTACTCTGTAAATTTAAATTTTAAATTTTTTGAGTTGAAAAGGTTATCCATTATGCAATTCAACAAGCAGTACTCTGTAGTTGTAAGAGTTGAATGTATGAAGTAGATAAATAGGTTAGAACAAAACCAGATCAGAGGTCTGATCTGGTCTAATGTAACCAATATAATTGAATGAATGTAACACTAAATATTCTTACTATAAATAGAAAGCTGGTGAGATATGGCTTGTTGGTTATTTAAAATGACAGTCACTATAAAGATTACTGGTTCAAATCTCATAGATCTTGAGATAGATGGAATGAGATTAAGAAATAACTTTAAAATATATATATATATATATATAGACTTTTTTTTTTAAAAAATAGAAATTGAATTCATTAGATCAACAGCAAAATGGTTGAAGTCTACCAAAACTTACATAAGAAATCCGGCAAGAAAATCCGGAGTAACCTACCTAAGCTAAAGCAAACCTTTAAAAATCACTGGGACGCTCACATTTAAGCGAGCCTATATAAGAATGAAAAAACCTCGCCTCCTATAGAAAAGAAATCATTCAACTAGCCCCCACTTGCCAATAACGCAATTGTGGTACAAGCAAGTGACTAGAAACGTTATAGAAGACTCATAGAAGTTAATCCAACCTCACATAGACTCATTGTGATGCCCCGGAAATTCGTATTTATTTTTCGAGGATTTTCCGGAATTTAAATTGTGGTTATTGGACGGTTTCGTGGCTCTTGGACGGAGCAGAAGTGTTTCGAACGAATTTTCATTTGTGAAGTGTGGATTTAGGGGGGGGTTCAAGGTTGACTTTTGGTACGTTGAGATTCTCGGAAAACTTTCTTCACCAAAGTTGTAGAGCGCATCGATACGAGTTAGTGGACATGCGGAACGCGTCAATCGAAGTTCGTATGTGAAAGTTATGAGCAATTGAAGTTTTGGGAAAGTTCTATAAATAGGAGTTTCCATTTTCGGAAACTTACTATTTACATTTCACATTTATCATTTCCGGAAAAATCAGAAACGCTTCGTTCTCTCTCCTCGCCCGTGACTGACCCGACCCGAACCTGGCTTTTCCGGCTAACTGCAGCTGTCTCAGGCGACGAAACTTTCCAGATAGGATCGTCTCCTCCATCTGGTAGTCCCTCTGGTGTCCTCTAGCGCCGATTCTCCTCCACGGCGGTGCTGCAAGGATGCGCAGTTGAGTGTTTTCGGACCCGATCGGTTCTCCGATCTCCAACGTCGACGGGGCTTCAAGTTGAGCTTGGGGAGCTCAGAGCAGCCTCCTTGATTGATCCTTGGTAGTTGTTTGGATCGATTCACGTAAAACTCGGTTCAACTCAGATTGGATTACTGTTCACAGCTTGTGAGGTAGTTTTCGACCCTTTATGCTTGTTTTCTGACTTCGAGCTAGTTATGAAAGTTCACAAGCATGCTTAGATGAAGCTTTTTTATGTTGGGAGTTTTGTGAAATATTGAGTTTTGGTCGGCGG
This sequence comes from Rosa chinensis, assembly GCF_002994745.2. NCBI lineage: Eukaryota > Viridiplantae > Streptophyta > Magnoliopsida > Rosales > Rosaceae > Rosa > Rosa chinensis. The sequence continues at coordinate 56,115,483 of NC_037094.1, read as the reverse complement.
CGGTGCACCACTGTCTGTGGCTTCTTTCTGGTGGCTTTCCTGCCATGTGGAGAACTTTTTTGGTATTATATATGTTCTAGTCGTTGATACAAGCATTTCGATATATAATATGCAAATTTTGGAGTTCGTATGAAATTGTTATGATTTTTACAGTTTCATACCGATTGATTTATTCGATCCGTGAGGATTCGAGCGTCCGATCGACTTGTGGTTTGGTCACATCGATGGTGGATGTATTCCGGAGACTTTGGGAGGTCTCGGATGTGGTTTTGCCTCGATTGGCGCCACTTTGGGGATTTTAGTTCAAAACAAGGGGTTTCGAACTTAAATCAAATGTGAATCGTCACTAAGTTGGAACTGTATGTGATTAGGTACTTGACGAAGTATTCTGGACGGTTATTTTGTGGATTGGCGGCTTTGTGCTTTATTGAAGACACAGCGGGAGTTCGAGGTGAGTAATTTCACGAAGTTCATTCACGAATGGGAATACCCTTATTGTTTTGAGAGTTATTTATTAACTGTAAACTATAGTTGGTATTAGTAGGCATTCCTGAGCGGATGACTACATATAGATATATATTTAAATGAAACATATATGTTTTGGTGGTTTGTGGATTTATGAAAACAATATACATGAAATGATGCTTTTTATTGTTTTGGGATGTGGCTTTTGGAAAACAAATGATTGTGGAAATGATTGATTTCGATTTGTTTTGAAAAGCATTGAGATTTGGGAAAAAGCGTTAAGATTTGGGTATGAAAACAATAGGCATGAATTGATGCTCCTTATTGTTTTGTGTTATGGCTTTTTCGGAAAACAATGATTATGGAAATGTTGATTTCGATTGTTTTCAAAAGCGTTGCGATTTGTGTAACATTTTGGGTCCAGTGTGACTCCTTTAATGTTTTGCTCTAAGGGACTGTGCGACCTGAGGATCGAAGGTCTATGACCTTGGGCAGAATATCAGGTGATCACGTCTTTGGCCGGACGAGTGGTTACGTTTTCAGTTAGAACTCTAATCTGTCGGCCATATAGGTAATTCATGGGGTAACAGGAATTGGTTATTGATAACTCATGACATTATGTATTTTTAGGGAACAATGTGTGAGTTGCTTCCTTATTAATGGTTTTTAAGGGGACAAGGTGCAAGTTGTTTTCCTTATTAACGATTTGATAGAAATCAAGGTGTGAGTTGCTTTCTATGGTACGATTATGGTACAATTGATAGAATTCAAGGTGTGAGTTGTTTTCTATGTTTTACTGATAGAAATCAAGGTGTGAGTTGCCTTCTATGGTACGATTATGGTACATTTGATAGAATTCAAGGTGTGAGTTGTTTTCTATGTTTCGATTTAAAAGGAAATTAAAATGTGAATTATTCTCCTTTATTTCGTGTTTTAAGGAATCAAAGCGTGAGTTGTTTTCCTTATTTCTGGTGTGAGTTGTGTTAACTGTTTTGAGTTACTCATACGGGCTTGCAAAAACTTACCGGGTTTGTTGTGTAACAACCCGGTACACTATTCAAACTGTGTAGGGGTTAATACTGCAGGTTAGGATAATCGGGGCTGAAGCTGAGGTAGTGCCTTTGCAGCTTTACGGTAGGAAGCCATTTTTATGACTTTACCGTTGATAAGATTTTCCGTTGTAGTTAAACTCTGAGAAGCATTTAAGTTTTATCTTGTTGTTGACAATTTAATTCGTAAGCTTATGTAATATATGACTCTGTGGAGCGGGTCAATATTGATATAGTATGTTCAGGGCATCAATATGTGTGTAAATTAAAGGGAAAAAGTTTTCAGGTATTTGTTATTGATGACTGAACGTTCACGCATGTATAATTATGAGATTATATATCAATTTTTATTTGTTAAAAATTAGGGGCGTGACACTCATACCCTAACATATTAGGGGCCAGATTTTCTTGCCATAAGCCCAAGCCCGTAGGCCCAAACCCAAGCCAAACCTTGCCTAGCATGAATAGTCTCCTGCCCCATCAGCCCAAAGTTGAGCCCAGGCCCAACCCCAAGCCAACAAGGGAGGAACATTCCAGTCCAACCGAGCCGGAGCCCCGATCCTCTTCTGCCACTCCGCCTCCACAACCGCCATCAATTCCGGCGGCCTTCCTGCGCACAACATGGATAACAGAGCCGACTGGAGATAGCCTTGAGCCGCTGCCCTCAACGAACAAACTCGGTCAACGTCTCTAAATGACAACGCCAAGATCGAAGCACCAATCTACACACCCGAGCACCCGGCCTCGTCAATTGCCGCAACCAGAGACAACAACCACCCGTCGTCGACGTTGCACGACTCTCAAAGACCAGAGCTAACCTAGAAAAACACGGTCAGAGAGGCCTCTAACCTCTCGCCGCAACTCACGATCAACGCGGAGACCCCGTCCCACACCGCCGCCGTATATCACTGCTCCACGATTGCCTCCTTGCAAGATCGCCGCCGCTAGTTCGAAACCTAGGTTTCAAAAAACCGAGGTCACTCCGAAAAGCTCGAAGACGCCTGCCTAGAATTTTTTTTTTTTTTTTTGACAATATATATAGACTTTTGCAACCACTACTTAACAAAAAATTTTCTTACCTTTCTATGCATTTTAAAAAAAAATCAATAATGATAGTTATGATAAATGAGATCATTTTGGATATAGTATATTACTGCTGTGTTTTTGTAATCATGCACCAAAGATTTGTGAGTAATTCTCATAACGCTTAATATTTTTAAATGTATTTCAATAATGATCATTTTGAATATAGTGTATTCGGATTATTTTTTGTAACCAAGCACTAAAGAATTATAAGTAATTCTCGTAACGCTTAATATTTTTAAATGCATTTCAATAATGATAATTTTAGATATTGTGTATTTAGACTACTTTTTATAACCATGCACCAAAGAATTGTGAATAATTCTCGTAAGGCTTAATTTTTCCAAAGACATCTCGATAATAAGATTAGAGCATATTTTTAACTGTTATTCGCACTCAGCGAGTTTAGCAGAGTTTAAAAGCTGTGGGAGTAGCGAATATAGCAACTTATAAAGCCGGTTCTTCCATAATGGTAGTTTCTAGTGTTATGACCCCAAGCACCACTAACAATAATAATAAAAAATATAAAATTTGAGCCCCTGCTACTGACATTAATCATTGTCTTAGAAGAAAACTATGAGTTTATGTTGAAGTTACCGGTATTTGTCATTGTCTTTCGATAACATTTTGATTTTGGGCTCAAGATTCCAGCGTCAGTCCTTATCATCGAAGGAAACAAAAAAGATGAATCAATTAAATTAGAAAAAAAAAATTTTCTTAAAAGCTGAACACTATTTTAAAGTGAAGCAACAACTATTAAATTGTATACCGAGTTAAATTTATTTATACAGTTCTAAATTAGGGTAGAGTGTGGGCCCGTTTGGCTCATGGATGTTATCGTGAATGACGGACACGTAACTGAGGTTGTTCTTATGGAGGAGAGTGGAAAATTTATGTCCACTATCAGTTGTTTCCGTTTGTAATTGTATTTTATGGAATAAAATGTTTATTTCATTCTAAAAAAAAAAATCAGGGTACAATGCATTATATATACATATATATATATATATATATATATATTTGAGTTCATTAGAGGAGAGTCGAAGTGCAAACTATTCAAGTAGAGCCGCCTCCCTTTCTCTCTACAAGGGTTAGGGTTAGGGTTCTTTGCTTCTCTCTTTCAACGTAACCATGAGTTCCGTTGATGCCATGGCCGCAAGGCTAGCTTCCTCTCTCGCGATTGCTGCAAGAAAGAAACAGATTGACCTCCGTCCTACGCAAGGTCAGGGTTTGGGCCAGTCGGAGGTTTTCGTGGTGGGGAAGTTGCTCACTGCTCGAGATTATAAGACCCGATCCTTCCTTGGGATGTTCCGCAATGCATGGCGGATCAATGGATCCTTGCGTGTGGAGGAGACGGACGGTCAGAGGGTTCTTTTCACTTTGTCTGATCCTTCAGATCGAGTTCGTATCTGGAAGGGCGCCCCGTGGGGCTACAATCATGCACCGGTGGCGCTGGCATGTTATGATGGTGTGACGCCCGTGGAAAAGGTTCCTCTGAACATGGCCTCATACTGGATAACACTGCAAGGTATTCCTTCTGCGTTTCGGTCTGAAAGAGTGATGACTATGATTGGTTACACACTTGGGGATTTTCAGGAGATTGATAAGACAGGGAAGAAGGCCGGAAAGCTTCGCATTCGGGTGGAAATCCCGCTGAACAAGCCGCTACCATTTAAACGATGGTATTGGGTGGAAGATGAGGTTGAATTCCTATGCAAATTCAAGTATGACAAACTGTTTGGCCGGTGCTCCATCTGTGGATTGGTGACACATGTAGGCTTGCCTTGCTCGGGGTCGGCGTTGGAGGAGGATGAGGACGGGGCTGAGAGGACGGTGTTGGGATCGCAAACTGCACCTGCACAGCCAGTGACATTGATTGGAGGTATGCAGATGCAGCCGAGAGCTTCAGCTTTGAGTTCGGGGACGAAAGGAGGCAACAGCTCGGTTTTGAATGCTAGGGTTTTGATTCATGGAAAAACCCTAGTTTTTAAGACCCCTATCCCTCAGCCGGTTGTGGAATCTCCTCTGAGTTCTTTCTTGAACAAACCTCGGCGACAAGTGGTGATCAGAGAGCTCCAGGAAACTGCTCTGACACCGGAGAGAATTACCGGTAAGCGTAGAGGTTGATCTGAGGAGGGAGTGACTATCTCCCCCAAGAAGTTAAAGCTTAGCTTGGCTGTAGGCAAGCGTAATCTTCATTTGGAGCCGGGAAACCTAGGGTTGGTCTCTTTGCCGGAGGAGGGCAATCTTAGTAGTGGAAAGAGGAAGTGAGGTCGTCCAGTTGGTAGCAGGAATAAGCTGTCATCTGGGGAGAAAAAGAAAGGTGCAGCAAATGAGGCTGGGCAAGTGCCGAAAGCTCCCAAGACGAATAAGGTGAAGACTACATCTGCTGGTATGAGCTCCAACTCAATAGGGAAGGAGCTAGTTCTTTTCTAATTTTATTTCAGTTGGGTATGAGCATGTGTGAGATGGGACAAGCTTCTATGAGTCTTTTATGACGTTTCTAGTTTTTAGTTTGTACCACAATTGCGTGATTGGCAAGTTAGGGCTAGTTGAATGATTTCCTTTCCGTAGGAGGCGAGGTTCGTCTTTTTCTTGTTTAGGCTCGCTTAAATGTGAGCGTCCCAGAGATTTTTAAGAGTTTGCTTTGGTTTAGATAGGTAGTTCGGATTTTCTTGCCGGATGGCTTATGTGAACTTTGTAGACTTTAGCTTTTGGCTGTTGATCTAATGCATTCAACTTCTATTTCAAAAAAAAAAAAAAAATTAGAGAAGAGTCGAAATTATATAAATAAATTAATGTGGTTCAAATATCGTGTTCATAAAAAAGAAAAATCAAAATAAAAAACGTATAGAATATGCGTGAGCAGTTCACAACGCGTGGGGTTGTGAGTTGAGACTATAAAGAATACGAACAACGTGTAACCAAAAAACAAAAAAAGAAGAAGTAAATAATCCCCAATCAGTCCTTCCTCCCTTATAAATATACTCCCTCTCTCTCTTTCTCTATCACACACACACACACACACCTCTACATCACCGTCTCTTTCTCTATTTCTCTCTGCTTCTCCTTCTCAAAAAAAAAAATCTGTGCCCAGATCAAGAATGAGGGAGGAAATGAGGGACCAATTGGTGTACCGTGAGGGGGAAGAGGAGGCGGAGAAGGAGAAGGACCCGCAACGCTGTCGTATTGGGTTTCCTCATAAGAGTGTTGTCGTCGTGGGTTATGCTCTTACGTCTAAGAAGACCAAGAGCTTCTTGCAGCCCAAGCTTGAAGGTTTAGCTAGGTAATCATAATACTAATAATAATAATCCGGCTAAATATTGATCTGTGTTTCTGTTAAGGACCTCGTTGATTCGGAAAAATGGTTGTTTGTTTTGGTGGGATTGAGAATTTTTGGGGTTTGGGGAATATTCCAGTACAAGTGTCGCTTTCGTTATGGGCTGGTGAAGATGAACTTGGGAATCTACTGGTGCGGCTCCTATTGGAGTCGGTCAAGATTTTGACTTTGGAGTTTAAAGCATTACCCCAAGTTATGTGCTTTCAAGTCATTTTCACTGAACCCAATTGAAATTAATGCTAAAGTTTTGTTTTTTTTTTTTAATAAATTACTGTTAATGTGTTTTGAAGGATATTTGGAATCTGCATATTTGTGTATCTGCAAGATCTATAAACATGAATCTTTCACATGTTTGGTCTAAGTTTAAGGCCTGAATGTTAAATCTTTCTTCTTGGAAATATTTGAATTGTTTGAATTTTTCTCCTTATATGTTATTAAAATGGCTTTGGTCTGAAGCAATCATGCTAGAGTTTGCTGTTTCAAGTAATGATCTGTGATTTTGTTGTGTGGTGTTTACTCATTGTTTACTTACAAGGGTTAAATTATTGGTTGTTTAATGCAGGAACAAGGGGATATTATTTGTTGCTATTGATCATAACAGGCCTCTTTCGGATCAAGGCCCTTTTGACATTGTGTTGCATAAGGTTAGGAGTTTTTCTTTATTCAGCTTCATCTGTGTGTGGATTTTGTTAAATTCAAAATCATATGATGAAAGAATCAAAAAAAGTTTTATTCTTTGTCTCTTATTCCATCTGTAAGAAATGTCCTGATAAATATAGGTGGTTATCTGACGCATTTTGTTTATCTTTTCTGCTCTGCAGCTCTCGGGAAGAGAGTGGCGCCAGATTCTTGAGGTTGGTTTCTGTAAATTTCAATTTTTATCTTTCAATCTTGGTCCTAAGAAGTTACTTTTCTGGATTGAATTGTTTTGAACGACCTTCATACATGCTAACCTACTACATCATAGTTTCACACTATTTATACTACGCATGACATCCAATAATCACTAACAGTGGCTGGTTGGCAACCAGACTGCTAATCTTAGAACTTATTCCTGTCTGACGGAATGTGCAGAGTGGTTCCCTTTCCTTCGTCACGAACCATGACTCAATATTTGAGGTCGAGGCCTCAAGCTTCCAGCAAGTGATGATGTTTCTACTTCCATGGCCATCTAGCTGAGTGTTTTCAGGTTTTCTAAGCATCTTTTTGTGAAAGATTCTTGATTCTCTTGAATTGATTCATGTGTCCAGGGTATATATAATTACCCTCATTGTCAGCGGAATGGGAGATAACTAACTTGGTCTGAGCGATTTAGATTTTTGATACTTATCTTTAAGTGTCTATGGCTCTATGGCACCAAGCTTTCTAGGATAAGGTCTAGAAAACACCCTTCCATAACATCCTCTTTCATTAGCTCGTTGAACTTTAGCACCTTTAGGTTGTTGGCCATCCATTCTACCGTGGTAGATTATAACTGCTAACTTCTATGTGTTGGATAAAGACCTGTATGTTCTATTCTGTAATTGCCTGTGCTTATGGCTAGGAGGTAAATCAAACAAGTTTATCTTTAGTTATAGTTTGAATGTTTGAAATTATAAGTCACTGAACATGACACATAATACAGACAATATTAATTTTTGTAGTTGTTTTCCTGTCTATGACATGTAAACTATACAGGTAATATATGACTAAAGCTTTGACAATCATAAGTATTATGATTGTGGTCTCCATTTTTGTTGTTTTTATGGTGATGTGTCTAAAAAAAAAATTGCCTAGGTTGGCTTAAAATTGTATAGCTATATTGTTAAGGTCACTCTATAACTATCGTTGTTGTTTGATCGGTGGGTTTCACAAATTCAATGCTAAGTCAGGAATTGTTCTCTGTTGTTAACAGTTAAAAGGGTCTCTTAGAGTCCTGTTATAGGATGACATCTTCTGTTAACAATAGTAATTTACAATGTCTGTGCAGAGCTTGCATGGAAATGCAGCTTCATAATAAATATATTTTGTGCACAAACAGTAATGGGTAGAAGAAACTGTTTCTTCATGCAATACTTGTTTTCTGCACTTGTTACTGAACATATTTTGCAAATGTTTGGTTTTCTATCACTATACTGTATTGTAAACTTGGATGCAAAGTGCTGTGTGGTATGTCATAGAGTATGTAAACTTGGAACCTTGAGTGACAGTTGAACAAAATTTTGTTCAATCTATGTGATATGTCATCGATTAATTCTCTGCTTGTTCTTGCTATGTGGATCAAGAGCGTGGACATAAGTGGTTTGTCTCATTTAGGACAGATTGGTCCACTAGAAAAGAAGTATTCAGGTTTAGCAGTTTGTTATATTTGTCATTCATCTCAATTCATAATCTATTGGGTTTAGTGATTTTTTTTTTGGCCTGGGATTCAACGATGCTCTTGCAGCTCTTTCACTGTGAAGTTTGGCAATGTTGTAGAACCACTCTATATAACCTGTATTTTTTTTTTTTGAGGAAATATGAAGCGGACAGGACTTATATAGTACTAGGATGATATGTAATTTGTATGCTTAGAAGAAGAAAAAAGGAGCTAGATGATTCTTTTGTGGGAACATCTCAAACCGTTTATCCTTTTCTATTTTCTCCTGTTATTTGTGGGCAATTGGCAGCTTTGTTTCCTTTTTACTATCACTAGAATTTGGTTTATTGATTGCTTTTACACCTTTGGTCATTATTGTTTTGTACTCCTATTTGCACTCTATGAAGCACTTTGGTTGTAGTCTGTTCTTACCCCTTTATCTCCCAATTGCAGGACTATAGGAAAACACATCCAGAAGTTACTGTTCTTGATCCTCCTGATGCGATACAACCTTTACATAATCGTCAGTCCATGCTCCAGGCTGTTGCTGATATGGACTTGTCTGATTCCTATGGTAATATCAATGTTTTTTGTCCTAAAAGTTGGATTACCTAAGAAAATTATTTTGCATAAGGTTTGGCTCACTTTTAGTTTCAGGTCAAATTAGAAGTGTAGAAATTATTGTACTCTGAGCTGATTAATTATAATCTGGTTGATAAATGAATGCAGGCAAAGTTGGTGTTCCAAGACAATTGGTTATCAAGAGAGATGCATCATCCATCCCTGATGCTGTTACAGATAGTGGTCTGAAACTACCTCTTGGTATGCATATTTAATTTTTATAATTTCTTGTTGGAAATAATCAGGACCACATGTGAATTATTTCAGACTATTCTTCCTTGATGAGATCATTGAGATGTATTGACAATTTGGCATTTTATTTTCAGTTGCTAAGCCACTGGTGAATGATGGAAGTGTAAAATCCCATCAACTATCACTTGCCTATGATCGATACTCCCTCCAAAAGCTTGAACCCCCTCTTGTTCTTCAGGAGTTTGTAAACCATGGTATGCACTCATATACATGCACTTCCTTCCCATTTATGCTAGCCCCAAGCGTATTTCAATTATTGAATTTTCACTTTTTTTCCTGTTGTAGGAGGTGTTCTTTTTAAAGTATATATCGTAGGTGAAGCTATAAAAGTGGTCAGACGTTTCTCTTTACCTGATGTCAGTAAAAGAGAGCTTTCTGAAACCGCGGGTGTGTATCGTTTTCCGAGGGTTTCATGTGCTGCAGCTTCAGCAGATGATGCAGATCTGGACCCTAGCATAGCTGGTGAGTTTTCCTGTCTATGAATTTGGGTTCTTTTCCGGCGTTTAGAAAATAAAGTTTGTGTACATTGCTTTACTGGGTCAGTTTTTCATCATGTCAAAAAGCTTTTGTCGTTTTAATGGGTTGAACCCTTGACTAAAGTTTAAAACTCACGGGATCAACTGAAGTTACTTTTGTTAGGCATCAGTAATTCTATCTAGGCTGTGGAATCTGTGTATGCTGATCAGGGATCTAATATGAGTAATTCTGTTTTGCCTGCAGAACTTCCTCCACGGCCATTACTCGAGAGACTTGCTAAGGAACTTCGTCGTCGACTGGTAGGTCTTACTGTTCACTGTGTGGTTTTGTGAGTGTACATGTTGGTGCATGGATTTCTGTTTCCTAAATGTGTCGGTGCTGGGATTTAATTAAAAAAAATTTGTGCTTATAGGGTCTGCGGTTATTCAATTTGGACATGATCCGAGAACATGGAACTAGAGATCGGTTTTATGTCATTGACATTAACTACTTCCCTGGTAAGTGAACTCTCTCTCTCTCTCTCTCTCCCGCCCTCCTGGTTAATCAATCCGATTAGTGTGCTCAGCATCTTCTTTAGATCGGTATAATGAGTATCTATCACACTTTTGGAAGTCGTGTTCAATTGTTCTTAAACTAGCTTTACTTCATTGCAGGGTATGGGAAAATGCCCGAGTATGAACACATATTTACGGACTTCCTATTGAGCCTGGTAGAGGCAAAGTACAAAAAGAGATCTGGCTGAAGGAACTTGATAAACTCTGCTAGAGATCGAGGTGTTAGTCTCCAGACTCTGAACACATAGCAGACAGCACCTGAATAAGATTTGGCACGGCAAGATTGCTTGCTTTGGTCCTACATATAGTGACATGTGTGGGTCCCTGTGGATGGCTGAAGGAGGATGTTTGTCCAGACATTCAAGTTGCTCATATATTTGATCTTCCTCCCCACAAGAATGCATCATGTACAGAGTTCTCATAAAGTCTTAACTTGGCTCTGTTTGTTAATTCTTTTTTGCCTACTGCTCAATGTTGATTGGTGATGTACGTAAGCGCAGTTACTGATACAGAATTTCATAATTTGCTGGGATATTTATTAGGATTTTTAGTTGGATCTACATGTTAAGGAAGCATGCAAAAGTCATATTCCTGTTCAAGTCCTATTCCACATTTTTATGCTTTAGTTGAAGATGCTTTCCTTTTCATTGAGCTGTAGAGAAGATGAATGCACTCCTACCGGTTCTTTTGGTTTATAATCTGAGGGATCCGGTAAATGACAATCGAGCCCATGGTTGGAACTCATCAGAATTAGGAATGGTGGTAAAGTGTTTTATTGAGAACGCATAACCTCCACGCCGTTAGTTCAAGAAATAAACCAAAAGGCCCCCAAAATTCCATTCATTGAACGCCATAGGTTTAAACATTGCCTCCAAGGAGAACAATTTGACAGCAAAAAATCCATAGGCAGCAAGAATGTCGTTTGCTATAGTAGAGGACTACAGGGTGTGTCGAAATCAGAAAGCAAGAAACTACATTTTGAACAATCACAAACGTAAATGGTCAGGACCAGCATGTGTGGTAATTTCACGAGCAATATCACCATGAGGACATTAGCCATCTTGTCTTAACTGATTTTGCAGAACCGGGCAGTAAAGACTAAAGACATATTTTAACACAACAGCAACATGTAACTTGTAGCATAGATATAATCGATAGTATATTCCAATGAGTTGTTTCATACAGGTAAATGCTTGCGGTCAAAGTGAAGTATTACTTTACTTGTGTGATGCTCAGTCTTTGTAATTTTGAGTTCAGTGTTGGTTTATATGCTTTTCACAATGTATATATCATCTGTAGGACCGTGCCGGCCACTCCCAAAACAAAAACAAAAACAAAAAAATATAGGACCGTGCCGGCCGGCACTTTCTATAAAAAAACTCTGGATAATGATCCTTGTGAACACCGGCCAACTCATGACTTTGAGGCCTCAGCCCTCACCCTCATAATCTATGGAAACTTGAACTAGGGAATATTTCACCGGCAAGCACTAACTGGCGACTAAGTGTAATTTTCATCTTTTCCTTTTTTTGTCTTTTTTCCCCTCAATTTATTCACGTTAGTAGGAAATTTCATTCCATTTATAACAACAGAAAGTAGAAGTAGGTTACAAAGTGCAACCTTTCTCGGCCTGTTTAGTTACTCATCATGACCACTCAAGGAGCCTCTTCCTCTTCCTCTGGTTTCACTCATTCTTGGAAATACGATGTCTTTCTGAATTTTAGAGGCACAGATACACGCAACAATTTCACAGGTCAGTTGTACAACTACTTGACTAAAAAGGGAATCAAAACCTTTATGGATGATGAGCTTTGTAAAGGACAGGAAATATCGCAATCTCTTCTCACATCAATTGAAGGATCCAGGATTTCTGTCGTGGTGTTCTCTCAAAATTATGCATCTTCAAAGTGGTGTCTGGATGAACTTGTGAAAATTGTTCAATGTAAAGAATCAAGGCATCAACTGGTGTTGCCCATTTTTTACAAGGTGGAACCTGCAGATGTCAGAAACCAAAGAGGTAGTTTTGATGAGGCACTTTCTCGCCATAAGTGCAAATTCAAGGATGATCTGGACAAAGTTCTAAGATGGAGAACTGCTCTTACACATGCAGCAAACTTATCTGGATGGACTTTCTCAAAAGGGTACCATTTCTGACCTCTAATTGTTTTAACATATGTAATCTTCTTCATTTTTGCATTAGTGAATAAGCCCTTGAGACATCCAATTAGATTAGGTGATCAATATCCATAAGTGGCTTGTTTACTAAAGATCGGTCACGTATATCCTGCAGACAAGGACCGTTAACTTCTGATACATTTCAAGAATTTATATGATTTTTTTTCCCTCTGATTGAATGATTATATGTTTTTTCTCTGCAAGTTATGTGAGTAATTATGATTCTAATTTTTCTGATATATAAAAGAGTTTTTCTATTAAAACCTCCAAATTTGCTCACTTTATCTCCTATGCTTTTTCACCTCCTATCAAATTTTTAAATTTACTCACTAAACCTCACTCAAGTTTCTCAAGTAACTTCAGTAATATAATTTGCAAACAACCTATTATCTTTAAAAATTTGGTCATTTTAATGATTTAATCATTCTATAGATCTTAATTACATCTTCATTCCGTAATCACATAACATAAATCTCTTATCTAATAAAAAAAAAAAATCAAACACAAGGTATTGGGTTTTAAAAATTATTTTCTAATTAACAAGAAAATGTTTTAACATGAACTATTTTGTGTTTTTTATTTTATTTTATTTTTCTCTTTTAGCTATGCAAAAGAAATTGAAGACTAACCATTTTTTCTCGATGTTTATTTTGTTCTCTCTATTTTTTGTACCTCATGATTAAATATTTCAAAAGTTTTTAGTTTTTTGTTTTCTTTTAATTGCTAGCTTATTATTATTATTATTTTTTGGTGCAAATATAATGAATAGACTAATTAGATTTAGGTCATAAAAGAAATCCTATTGTTCTCCTTCACCAATATCCGATCAACATGTATACATCATAGTTTTAATTCTTATTAAATATATATTAATGATTTAATGAGTTTGTAGTGAAATTGGAAGAATTAGAATGTAATCTAATATTATTGAATTGGAAAGTCTAGAGAAAATAAATATAATATTTTTTGGGTATAATTATTATCATTAATAGTCATTTTATAGGAGGTTATATATGTCATTTAATAATTCATAATGGAGTCAAGTGAGCAGATTTGGAGGTCCAATAGAAACTCTCTATATAAAATTGATCTTATGTTTTGAACAATGACAGAACCAGCATATACTTATTCATATACAAAAAATTATGTACCTTTTTAAAAAAAATAGTAAAAGTTCCTTGTACTTTTAAAACTGACAGGTCAGAATTGAAATTTATCCATGAGATTGTTGAAGAGATTTCAGCACATGTATATAAACGTACCCATTTACATGTTGCTGAACATGCGGTTGGAATAGAGTCACATGTACAAAATGTGCTCAAGCTTTTAGCTATTGGGGAATGGAATGTCCGCATGGTAGGAATATGGGGAACAGGTGGAATTGGAAAGACAACAATTGCTAAAGCGATATACAATTCAATTGTTCACGAGTTTGAATTTGGTTGCTTTTTGGCAAATGTTAGAGAAGAATCAATACCATATGGAGGTCTAGTAAATTTACAAAATATTGTTCTTTCCAAGATTCCGGGGGGAAAAGATGTCAAGGTAACTAATGTTGATGAAGGGATCACTTTGATAAAGGAATTGTTGAGTCATAAAAGGGTCCTCTTAATTCTTGATGATGTGAATCAATTGAATCAGTTGAACAAATTAGCTGGAGGGCCTGATTGGTTCGGTTTGCAAAGTAGAGTAATTATAACAACAAGAGATACACATTTACTGTGTGCTCATCAAGTAAATCTGATATACGAGGTTAAGAAATTATGTTTGAAAGAAGCTTGTGAGCTCTTCAATAGTTGGAATGGTCGGTTAGCAAATAGAGAATTGGTTGATTATGAGAATTGTTCTGACCAAATTACTCGCGAATTGCAGAGTGTAGTACATTATGCTCAAGGCTTACCATTAGCTCTTAGAGTTTTAGGGTCGGTTTTACGAGGTAGAAGTATAGATGAATGGAATGTTGTATTAGATGGTTATAAAAAAGTTCCTAACAAAGAGATTCAAGATATTCTCAAAATCAGTTTTGAGGCACTAGAAGATCCGGTCAAAGAAGTTTTCCTCGACCTTGCATGTTTCTTGAAAGGTAGAAACAAAGACTATGTAATGCAAGCACTGGACGGTTCTGACCTTAACCCCGAGTTTTCCATTACAGTTCTAGTAGAAAAGGCGCTCATAAACATTGATGAGAACAAGTGTATTTGGATGCATGACTTGATGGAAGAAATGGGTAAAGAAATCATTCGTCAAGAGTCACCTGGAGAACCTGGTAAACGTAGCAGATTATGGTTTCATGAAGATGTCTATGATGTTCTGACAGAAAATACTGTAAGTAAAATGTCTTTTTATATATTTCTAGACATATACAAACTTCATCCACTATATATAATAAATGTAACATGTCCTAATAACTTTGGCATTTTCTATACTAGGGAACAAACAAAGTTAAAGGCATCATTGTGAAATTGCCCGAAGCAAGTAAGATATCCTTGAATCCAAAATGCTTTAAAAAGATGAAAAGTCTTCAACTTTTTATAAACATTAATGCAAGCTTCTCAGGGGAGGTTCATTATCTCCCTAACCAATTGAGGTTCCTTGATTGGCCTGGATGTCCACTACAATCTTTGCCATCCATCTTTAATCCGAAGAATCTTGTTTCATTCAATATGCCTGGAAGTCAAATCTCACGGTTGGGTGGAGGATTCAAGGTATTTTATAGTATTTCATCCACTGTTATAGTTCTGTTGAATTTGTTGCAGCTTTCTTTTAAGCTTATTATTATACTTTCCGTACGTTTTCCATTGGCAGAGTTTCCACCGTTTGAAATCTATGAACTTGGAAGGTTGTAAATCCTTGACAGAAGTCCCCAACTTCTCTGGCATGTTCCCAAGCTTAGAGACCCTATGTCTAAGCTATTGTATGAGTTTGGTTGAGCTGCATCCTTCTGTTGGATCCCTTGAAAAACTTGTTGACATAAATCTTGCAGGATGCCATAGCCTCACTATGTTTCCAAGAATAGACAACTCAACCTCTTTGCGTTCTATTGACCTTAGAGGCTGCACACGTCTTGAGCATTTTCCGGAAATTGAGGAGAAGGTGGAATCCTTAACAACATTGATTCTCACAAAGACTGGCATCAAAGAGTTGCCTTCATCAATTAATAATCTCATTAGTCTCGAAGTGTTACATGTCGGATTTTGTAGCAGCCTTAGGCAGATTCCACAGAGCATTTATGACTTGCAGCAGTTACAGACGTTCTGTTTACAAAATGGTCCAAAGTTTGTTACCCTTACTAATACAATGAACTCTGGAGTGCTTCCGACTAATCCAAATGTTGCAGATGACAAATATGGCTCTACACCAGAAAGTAATGATGAAGCCAGTTTACGGCTTCCAAATCTACGAAGTTTCATGGCAGGAGACTGCAATTTATCGGACACTGATTTCCTTGTTAGTCTCGATTGTGTGTCAACACTAGAAAGATTAGATCTCTCTGGAAATTTTTTTGAAAGTCTTCCTCTATGCTTTACCAAATTTGCCAGCTTGACATATCTTGACTTGGATGGTTGCAAATGGCTGCGAGAAATTCCAGAACTTCCACCAAACGTGGAAAGTTTACATGCGAGAAATTGCAGTTCATTGAAAAGAATTGCAAATCTGTCAAACATTTTGGAACAAAAAGGGTCAAAAATGATTAACCATATGAACTTGACAAATTGTTGGAGACTGCGTGATCGTCTGGCTCAGGACGTCAAGAAGATGAATAGTACTTTATTGATCAATGAGGTCACTCTCTTCTCCCTCTGTCTCTCTTCTCTACAATCTGAGTTCCAGGTTGTATTTCCAGCAAGTGATGTTCCAGAGTGGTTTAGCTGTCAAATGGATTTCACTGCAGGGTTTCCCTTTTATGAATTTTCTTTTGACATCGTTCCACATTTGCAATTAGAGAACACAGGACTGGCCATCTGTGTTGCTCTTGAAAAGCCACAATCTAATTACCGTTATCAGTGCGACTTCGAGGTCCATTTTTCTTTCAATCATCATCGTCCTTGGCCTGATAGAGTCCTCGGAGAAATTGATGCAACAGAGCCGGCTCATGTGTTCATGTATTATTACCCCTTCTCTAAAATTCCGCCATTTCTTCGTTTAATTCCTCCGCCTGTTACATTTCAAGTTACAATCGTATGTCGTCTCGCGGATGATGGGGACGACCCTCCTATCAAAAGCTGCGGGGTACATCTTGTAATGCCACCAAATGAGGACGTCTCCATAAAGATTTCCAAGTCACAGAAGCTCCCGCCCGAAGAGACTCTTGACCTGAAGACTAGGAGAACGGACAAGGTTGAAGATGACTACAAGCTTTCTGAAGACGATGAAGATGATGAAGAACCCCTTTAGAGTCACTCGATGAACTCGAAGATCCTACTCCTACTGGAATTAATTTCTCAAGTTTATTTAGTATTTTATAAACCTATTTTCGTAGTAATGCTTGCTGTCTTTCCTTTTTTTTCTTACCATGTCTTAAAAAAAAAAAAAAATCAGGTTTACAGACATTTGTTTTCAACTATTGTTATAAAGTATAAACACATTTGAGCCTCGATTGTTTCCGGAATATGCAAATAAAATCAAGCCATCAGCAAAACACATATACATTTCAGTACCTCAACAATGTATGCATGTGTTAAAAGGGTAATAGGTAGGAAATTTTGAGGGAGCTCTCGATTTAGAATAGAGTGGCTTGAGACTGGGGAGTGTTATAAAAGGGTTGTAGTCAGTCACAACAACAACTGAAGAATATAGGCAGGCCAGGTATCAAAACTTCCCTGACCTTCATCACTGATCCTAACTGGGATTAACGACGGCTTGGGGTGTATACTAAACCCTGTATAGTTTATAGTTGTGATTCAGTATTATCTTTGCAAACTCTTGCATTTTGATTAAGAGGGCCAGTTCCTATAGCCGATCATTCAGTTTCCAGGTTTATTCCTAATAAGCCAGCTTTAGTTCACTAATTGTGATATAGATTCCTGTTGTATCCTCGAACATGGCATGAGGTTGCCATAATATCTTTGAGATTTCGGTTATTGACGACTACGGACTACCCTAAACCAAGTTTTCTTCCTAAAGCCAATTTCTCTGATACTTTTTCAGTACGTAAACACTATATAACTTCAATTGATATTGATAATGGGATTAATATTTATGTATTGCATATCACATTATCACCTATATTGGACTTGACATAGATATTACTAAACTGGTTCTCATGTCATGCTGAGAATTTGGCAGTTGCAACTTATCTCTTACACTAAACTAAATCACAATGTGTTAATCAAAATGGCCTACCAAGAAATGTATCTTCTCTAAAAAACAGAATTGCAGAAACAAGATTATGTTTAGTGCATTGTATATCACATTAAACATGAAGAAGATACATGGGCTTAAACATTGTGTAGTGCAATGGTTCCAATTGTTTGAGCAACATACCAACAATTAAACAAGGCACATTGTAAAAAGTAGAAACAAGTTATATCAAGTAACCCACTATGGTAGCATCAAAATGTTTATACTCTGGGCAAATCTATACCATCTTCCATTTTCTTCATTACTGTACTTGCCCAAGAGCAAGAACACTATCTTATGAAACCACTTTTTTTTTTTTTGAGAAGATCTTATGAAACCACTTGGTTTCGAGATATCAATCATCAACTGAAATCTAAACCCAATAATGCCATCCAAACTCAACCTCAATTATACCATAAACATAATTACTTAAACAGAGCAAGCATCAATTACAAAAACAAAGCTTAAAATCTCCATAGCTTCAAAAATCAAACATAATAACAACAACAACTGAACTGGGTACCAAATTTTTCTACTGAACAGTGGGCGGTGCTTGCGGAGAAGAAGGGTCTGCAGCAGAAGCATCATCAGAAGAAGCGAGGAAAACCCAATCGGCGGGGAGAGGCGGCAGAGGAGCGTACACAGTCGGCTTGCGTTTCACGTCCCACGCAGCCGTTTTGCGTGGCCGCGTCTTGCGGTGGTGCGCCGTCGCCTTCTTCTGCGGCCTCGACGAGCATTCTATCACCAACCCACCACCGGAACCACCGCAGAGTGGTGGAGCCATCTGGGTGACTCCGAACGACGCCGTTGCGGAGGGGTTTCGGAGAGGGACGGGCATGGAGAGGAGCTGAGGACCCAACATCACAGCGGAGACTGACATTTTGGGTGAGACGAAGGAGGTGGCTTTTGCGTTTGGTTCTGTGGGGATAACGTGGGTAACGTTATCTATCTTTTTAAGTTCGATTTGGGTGGGGTTGCTCTTTCACTGGCGTTTTTTTTACTAGTTACTGCAATGCACAAGTGTTAATTATAAAAAGCTTTTTCCCTTTTAGAAGTATGAAATCAACAAATGGTCATCCTCATGCTATTTTTTTCCCGATCCCGATCACCTGGTCAGCAGCTGACCAGGGATCTTTTACTCACTCACCGTCCAATTTCAATCGGACGGTTGACAGATCTCCTCCCTCAAAATTCATATATCTGTCAACCGTCCGATTGAAATCGGACGGTGAGTGAGCAAATGATACCTGGTCAGCTGTTGACCAGGTGATCGGGACTGATTTTTTTCCTTTTGTTTTTGTTATGGTCTTCATCCTTACCAAACAGCGGAGAAATCAACAAACTAGTTCTTTACTTTACAGTTCCTCGAGTCAATTTCGGATATGCAATATTCTCTAACTAAAACACCAAAAGACCACTTTCTCTTAAAATCATACTCATCCATTGGAGCGTACTGTTTGAGCAAATATATGAAACGATGGAATCTCAGGAAGTCGAAGAAATGAACTGCTCTTGGTCTCTAAAGATGCATATGCCTACAAAATACAACAATAAGCAAGGGAAGAGGGAGGGGGAGAGAGCTATCAATTGAAATTTTTTTTTTTTTTTTCAGCTTAGTTATATCAAGAGTAAAATAATATTGTGAAATGTTCAAAAATTGATGGAGGTTTAACTACCAATTTTGAAATGTATATGAATAGTTTACTCTAAAAAAAAGTTTTTATTGATATTATTGGACGATGGGTATTATGGGAAAATTAGGGAGGTGTAGATAGCATATTGGTTATTTGTAAAAGTAAGTTGGAGGTCTATTAAGTGGAGAGGTCTAAATACTAATTTTGGATGTATGAATAGAAGCTCCCTAATTGTATTTACTAAGGTGGGAAAAATAAAGTAAAAATGCTGAGGAGTCATGAGACACGCTACATGTAGGGCTGTCAATTCCGACACGACCCGATAACATGACTCGAAACCCGCACGAAATAAAATGGGTTGAACCTGCACGATTAAAATGAGGGTCAGTCGCGGGTCAACCCCCCATGACCCATTTAATAAATGGGTTGGCCGCGGGTCAACCCGCCAACACGAAGTAAACCCGTATAACCCGATTATGCTATACTTCATCTTGAAATTTTGGAAGTTGGTAGTATTTGATCCTAGAATTGGACAATTTGAAATGTTTTACTTCACCATTATTGGATTTAGTTATCTTTTCTATTGGAACCTCTAAATTTACTCACTTGACCTCCTTGCTTTTTACACCTCCTATCAAATTTTCAAATACTAAATTTACTCACTAAACCTCACTCAAGTTCCTGAAATAACCTCACTCATATAATTTGCAAACAAACTATTAATTACATATTCATTACTTAACTAGATTACATAAATCTCTTATCTAATAAAAAAGAAACTCAAACACAAGGTATTGGGCTTTAAAAATTAATTTCTAATAAAAAAGAATTGTTTTTTTTTTAACTTTTTTTTTTCTCTTGTAGATGTGCAAAAAAAAAAAATGAAGAGTAATTTTTCTTAATGTTTAATTATTTTCTCAATTTTCTGTACCTCATGATTAATTATTTAATAGCTTTTTAGATTTTTTTTACTACTAGCTCTTTTTTTTTTGTAAATATAATAAATAGACTGGGATTTAGGTCATAAAATAATAACAAAACCCTCACCAATATGCGTTCAACATATATGATGATAGAAATTTTTCTGTCACATGATCTTGATTATAGTTTTAATTCTTATTAAATATATATAAATGCTTTAATGAGTATGTAGTGAAATTGAAAAATGAAAATAGATAAGGAAAATAATAAAGAATGCAATATAATATTATTGAAATGGAAAGTCTAGAGAAATTAAATATAATATTTTTTTGGGTATAATTATTGTCCTTAATAGTCATTTTATAAGAGGTTATATATGTCATTTAATAATTCATAATAGAGTGAGGTCAACTGAGCAGATTTGGAGGTCCCAATAGAAACACTCATTATATATAATTATTTATATTCTTCGTCTTGTGGAGTTTTTAGTGAATTTAATCAATTTATGCATTTTTTTTACTTAAATAGGTAGCAATGTTGACCCTAAAATGAGTCATTTTGTCCAACATGACACGACCTATTTATTAAATGGGTTAAGCGAGTTGGAAATTGGTAACCCGTTTAATAAATAGGTTGGGTTTGAGTTTAAATTTTCTGCACGATTATTAAATGGGTTGAGTTTGGGTTTATCTTTTGTGACACAACAAATACCTTGATCCGACACGACCTATTGACAGTCCTAGCTACATGCGCTTGGATTAGGAAATCCAGAGCTGTGTTAGGGTTTGCTCGCTACAATTTTTGGGCCTCCGGAGTGGTGAGGTGGGGGGTCTCATGGTCTGAATTCCTTGTGCCCCCTTCTAAAGAACCTTTTTCTCTGTCCTTTGATAAATGTCATGGTGTATATGTGGAAGCAAATTGCAGACACCACAGGCAGTTCTAGGTACAGCGTTGGAAGGACTGAAGCCCACCCCAAATATTTGGGCTTAAAAAAAAAAACTATATGTATACTTATACTTTTATATATATAAAATTTCAAAGCGATGCCTCGCTCTGGATAGGATCTGTATATCAGATCCTATCCAGAGCGAGGCATCGCTTTGAAATTTCAGAGCGAGGTTAGGGTTTAGGGTCACTTTTCGGTCGCATATCCACATCTCGACCGTTCAGTTTCTAGGTACTAATGTATAGATCATCTCTGCAAAATTTCAACGAAATTGATGGTGTTTAAGGTATCTAACTCGCTTAAACAAATGGACGAACTGAATCTGTCCAACCAGAACCGTATTAGCTTCAAGGCAGTTATCAATGCCTTAACGACCATCAATTTGGCTGAAATTTTGCAGAGATGATCTATACATTGGTACCTAGAAACTGAACGGTCGAGATGTGGATATGCGACTGAAAAGTGACCCTAAACCCTAACCTCGCTCTGAAATTTCAAAGCGATGCCTCGCTCTGGATAGGATCTGTATATATATATATATATATATATATATATATATATATATATTTTTAACTGGGTATAGCCTAACTCAAGCCCACCCAAAGTTTGGTCGAAGTGTGACCCCAACCCAACCTTTCTTCTTTCGGTATGCTGCTTCCCTTCAGTGAAACCCTCGTTTTGGGTTGCTGAGGCACTTCTTTCAGTATGTATCCTCTGATTACAGTTGAAGTATGTATCCTCTGCGCCTCCTGCCGTCCTGCGAGTAAATGGAAATGCTACAACCTTCTTTTGATGACCGATACAACAAACTAAAGAGTAAACGTCCTGGTTCGAGTGTTCGCGTGACCTGATTGACTGGTTCGAGTGTTCGCCGAACGCTTAAACTCTCACTCTCTCACTGTCTGCCCTTCTCCACTTCTCTTAGAGATCAACTCATCAAAGTAACGTACTTCTCTCAGTTTCCCTCTTCAATTTGGGGCAATCAATCAATTAATTCAATTCAATGCAAGTAAAATTTCAAGTTTGTTTAATTTAATCAATCCAATTTGGGGCAATTTTTAAGGTTAAGGATTGATCTCAAATTCAATTTCGTTGATTGTAGTGGATTGAAGATTGCGGTCAAGGATCTACGATGTGGGTTTAATTGATGTGAAAAATTATCAAGGTCAGTAGCACTAGCACTGGCGAATGCTTCTTGAGTTCTTTCTATACTGGTGGATGAGTTCTTTCTGAAAAATTATCAAGGTCATTAGCACTAGCACTACCATCTTTAATTCGCTAGCACTGGTGGATGCTTCTTGAGTTCTTTCTGTACCATCTTTAATTGCTTATTTTTAGAGACCTCAGATTCTTTCGAGTATCATTGTTGCGGGAAAATTGTACTAAACAAATAGTTTTAGGTGTTTATTAGGTGGTTCCTCAATTTTTTGACCTTTTTCTCTTTTGGTTTTGCACGTATAAGTGGAGTTCACCCACGGCCACATTAATCTGTTTGGCTGTTTCATTTCTTAAAATGAGGGTTCTTTTGTACATTTGTTTCGAAGACAATGTGAATACAATGTTTTTTAGAAAGAAGGGTTCTCTTGACAACACATAAACCCTTGCATTTGAACTGGAAGTCTAGAACTATGAACTGGAACATAATGTTTTTTTTTTTTTCTTAAGAAATCCAAGCCCCCCTAAAATTTCAATCCTGGATCCGCCATTGGCAGATAACCATGCTTGGCCCCGAGAAGACCATTAGTTTACTTGAGGAGATAGAAAAAAGGTTGAGATCCTTTTCACTGTTTCACTTACTGGTATTAAATTCTGAAGTCATGATTAATATTAGCCACCTATTTGATCTCAGAGATCCAACATTGGACACTTTTGGCGTTTGAGTTGCCGGACTCGTGTATAGGTAAGATCGAAATCTTATCACATGTACGTCGTGTTACGTCTCGAATCTCAAGTTACCGATTTACTAGTCTTTCGGACCGTAAACGACATTTATTTTTACTTTTGACTATGTTTCGATCTTTTAGGGGGCCCTAAAAGTTAACTTTCTGTATCATTTGTCTTTTGAGAAAATTTTCTTCACAAAAGTTGTAAGGGACATTAAACCGAGTCAGTGGACATGTGGTACGCTTAAAACGGAGTTCGTATGCGAAAGTTATGGCCTAAAATGTGAAGTTACTGTTCATGGTAACTTTCTATATATAGGATTTTTACTGAGGTAAGTTATTGTTACGTACTGGATCTCAAGTTTACCGGTTTACTAGTCTTTCAGACGGTAAACGACATTTTTTTTAACTTTTGACTCCGTTTCGATCTTTTAGGGGGCCTTAAAAGTTAACTTTTTGTATCGTTTGTCTTTTGAGAAAATTTTCTTCACGAAAGTAGTAGGGGACATTAAACTGAGTCTGTGGACATGTGGTACGCTTAAATCGGAATTCGTATACGAAAGTTATGGTCTAAAATGTGAAAGTTACTGTTCATGATAACTTTATATATATATAGGATTTTTACCAAGGTAAGTTACCATTTTGAGAAACATAACCCCCCCCGGACTTTATCTCTCATCCTTCCGTCCTCTCTCACTTCTGATTTTTAGTTTTTTCAGCTTTGCTCGACCGTCCAACGACCAACCGGCGCGCCACTGCTATCATTGGATTTGTCTCCTCCTCCTCTACAAGGCTGTGGCTGGGGCTCACGGCGATTTGGCCGAAGACGAGAGATATAAGCTGAAATCTCCCACAGTAGCAGTTTGGTATTCTCCGGCGATTTCTTCAGATTCCGGCCACCATATTCGACGAAACCGGTCCTAATCGATCACCCATTCTTCATAGATGAATCCCTCTAAGTTTCATGCTCCAATTTGAGGTGTGGAAGGAGAATCGAAGAATTTGGGATTCTAGGGTTTGATTTAGGGTTTAAGTTTTCCGGCAAAATTCCGGCAATTCAAGGTATTTTCTCATCTTGTGGTAGTTAGAAATGTTGGTTGGGTTGATGAGAGGAAGATTTTGGCATAGGTGAGGTTGCCTATTTTGGAGGTCGGCTGGCAGCCCACTTGCCACCAATGTTGGTGGTGCTCGAAGGTGTTTAGGGCCGAATCTAGCCTTCCATTTTGGGCTAGTTAGGTTGGTTGTGAGTTGTGGAACTCATAGGTATGAATTCGGTGGAAATTGGAGTTATTTTGGTTATCGATTGTGAAATTCCAGAGTTTGGGGATTTCAGTTATTGAATTACAAGAATTCGAATGTACTATTTCTCTCGGTTCTGCCCTAGAACCTTTAAATTAATGAATTAGTGTTAATGGTGAATTTTGGGTTAAATCGGAGAAGAAATTGAAATATTGATTTATGAGGGTATGATGTTGGAACCGAATTTAAGTGATGAATTGTTATTCACGAATCATAATTATGTACAAGACAACGTACCGAGCTACTGCTCAACAAAGAAACCCGTAAGCGTGGTACCCAAAATAGTACTGTGAGTGGACTTTTGTTCTAAGTAATGATGCATGCGTTTATTCCTTGAATTAATGCTTTATATAATTATCATTATATATAATTCGAGCATATGATTTGATTTCGGAATGATTTTGGCTCTACGTTTTAAAAGGATATTGTGAATTTTGGAATAAAGTATGATTTACGATTTATTAATGATTTTCGATTAATTATTTTCCAAGGTGGTTTCCGGAATTAAATATATTTCTATTCATCGATTTGTGATTTTTGAAAGATTTTCGAAATGAGGTTTCGATGGGGTTATGTTTCTTATTTATTTATTGACTTTCCGTTTTGGCATTAGGAATGCCTTAATGATGATTTTAGATTTGGTTTTGTTTCTGATTTACAATTTATAATTTGACCTTGCCGATTTGCTATTGATTTGAGATTATCTTGTCGTGTGGGACACGTCGTCGATTTTAGTGGAATTATCACGAGATTTACCGAGTACGGTTGAGAATCGTACTCGTGCTTTCTTTGGCGAGATTTTGGGGAAGCTTTATGGATTTACTGGTTTTCGAATGATTTTCTTCACCATACTCGGGTTGCTTTATTTTTTTAGTTCTCCTCCTCATGTGAGTGGCAGTCGAGGCTCCTCCTCACTTACTTTGTGTTTGTGGGTCGAAGTTGAGGATAGATAGAGCCTAGGAGGCTCCGACCCAAGTCTGGGAGACTCCTTCGTTGTATGGTGATATTCATCTTCCCCTTACTTTATGTTTATTCTTAACCAGTGGGGCTGGTATGATTTCACGAGATTTTGAGAATAAAGAAATATGTTTTTTAAACATTGCATGCATCGAGATTTTATAAGTTTAACTACGTGGGAAAGTATTAAAGTTTTGCTTCATTTAAATTATCTTGATTATTTATTTTTGTCCACTCACACTAACGTGTTTTTCAATTACTTTCCCCTGGGCTCTTTGGTTTCAAATGCCCAATTTGCAGGCTAGGTTAGTTGAGGTCGGGCGTACATGGATTCGAGGCATAGTCAACAACATACCTTCGACGTATTTATTCTATTTATGTTTTCCTTGTTACCTAGTGGATTAGAATTACTCTGATAACCTGTAGGATTAATGTTATCAAGTTGAGACTTGTACTTGTGAAATGAGAGATGTTGTGACTTGGGGGAGCAGGGTGGCTCCAGGAGAATAAGGTTGGTTTGTTAGAAGTGCATTTGTGTGGTTAACAGGTTTTGGGTAGTCTATTTTTAGGAGAAGTTTCACCAAATTTTTGGCAGAATTTCTTCTAAGGTGGGTCCCGTAGGGCTAGCTCGGATTTCAGGGTGAAACCCGTGGCCAGTCCTGTCACATCGTCTGATTTCTTACTCTGTTTTAAGTTAGAATTTTATTACTCGTTATTACATCTAAATTGTTTTTTTTCGTTTAAAGACCAATCCAGTTAGAGATTAGGGTGTTATATCAAGATCAACTATATTCCAATAAGCTTCATAAAAAGACCCTGAAAACCCATCAAACACTAGAGCCACCCATAGAAAAAACAACGTTTCTAATAATTTCCTCTGTTGTAGGAATTGCTGATAGCACAACATTTTTTTTCATCTGTCAATAGTGATGTAATAACTGAACAAACCAAATCCACGTTTGTGGCAAGGGAGGACATAGCATAAACATTCTAATGAAAAGCCATAGCATGTGTTGCAATATATGAAGGGTCAGTAAGTAACCTCTCCCCATCATGGAGTGAAGACATTCAAGCCTTAGCACCATTGCCCTTGGCATAAGCATGGAAAAAGGAAGTACTTTGATCCCATCAGTGAACCATTTAACCCGAGCTCTATCTTTCCAATGACTTTCTTATAGCTTGAGAGAATTCAACACTAAAGACTTTGCTACAATCTCATCCTCAAACCTTTAATCAGTCATGCCATGGACCGGCAGGACCGCAAAATCTTGTTGAATGTCGGCTATAGTTTGACTTGCAGCAACCACTTTTTGATGGACATTACAAAGTGTTCCAATCACGTAAACAACATTTCAAAGCCTTTAATTTTTGCAAGGGGAAAATACTGTTTAGTCCCTGAAATATGTCTTCGTCCTCGTTTCAGTCCCTCCCTTTCTAATTTAATCTCAAAAGTCCCTGAACTCAAAATTTATAGTCCAACTGGTCCATTCCCTCGATTTCATCCGGTTGCTCGCTGACGTATCAGTTTTGTACTTGCCAGCTCAGCGCCATGTAAGACACTGATTTGTAAAGTGACGAAAATGCCCATGCTTCAGTTTCTTCCAAAATTTCCTCCGAAATGGTAGTCTCCTGAGAGAACTCGAGGAGAGAGAAAGTAGATCTAGATTTCTCTCTCTCCTCCACCAGTGAATATCTCGGCACCACCGTGCCTCACCTCCACCACCATAGTGTCCACCAGTTTCTGGCGACTCAAACCCAGCTCCCACCTCGTCCGGAGCAGCCGGAAAATGACTCACACGCCGACGAAGCAATATCCAGAACTGCTTTGGACACCCAACCTTTCTGGGTGTCTTGACTTGTCTCTCTTCTAGCACTTCCGGCGAACCCAAATCACTACCAACGACTCCTCTCTTCTCCAAGTTGTCACCACCACCTCCCATTACTGTGAATTTCTTCAACCTGCAACTCTCAGGGTATTGGGTTCATAGAGGAGAGAGAGGATGGGAGAGAATCCCAAAAGCTAACTATACAAGGCAAATCCCAGAACTTTCAAATAGAATCTAGCTTACCTCGTGATCAAATGAGATTAAGATCAGAACCCAAATTGCATGTTCACGTTCAACGAAGAACACGACAAACCCAAATTCCTCAACTCGGCCAATTTCCATAAATTTCCAGAATTTAACTCCGACTCAAGGTCACAAAGAACACGGCAAAGCCGAAACCAGCCGAAAATCGCAACTTTTCAAAAACTTGATCGAACTCGAAAATTACTTACACCAGCTTGTAGAGTACAGAGAGCCATCGTCACCGTATATGCCGGAAAATGTCCTGAAACGGTCGAAGCAACCCAGAAACGAAAAATCATCAAAACATGATCAAATTCAAAATTTAATTACACCGGCTTGTAGAGCATGACGAGAAGTTGAATTTTGATGCCCCCGACAACGTCAGGGAGGCCGGAGCCACCGAGACTGAGATCCACGCCAGCGAGAAATCAAAGAGTGCGTTTGGTGTCATGAGCTTTTAGGGCGTTGAGATTGGGGTCGCGGCTGGTGTATTTGTACTTGACGCTCAAGACTGCGTTGTCGAGAGCGACGCCGGTGATGATGTTGGTGGAAATCAAGAGGAGTAAGAGAAGAAGAAAGCTCCGGCATGAGGTTGTGAGAGTGAGCGTGCCTATTTTCATGGTGGAAGACGACATCGTCGCGGTCGTCGTTGAAATTGAAGTTGAAGAACAGCTTGGTAGTAGTGGTGGAGTGTTTTTGGATGGTGAGCTCGGTAGTGGTGGTGGAGAGCTCGGTGTAAAGAGAAAGAACGAAGAGCAGGGGCATTCTCATCACTTTACATGCAGATAACTGACACGTCAGCGAGCAACAGAATGAAATCGAGGGAATGGACCAGTTGGACTATAAATTTTGAGTTTAGGGACTTTTGAGATTAAATTAGAAATGTAGGGACTGAAACGAGGAAGAAGGCATACTTCAGGGACTAAACAGTATTTTGCCCTTTTTGCAAAGTAATAAACATTGGATACCAGCATGAGGTTGTGAGAGTGAGCTTGCAACCACTCTAAACATTGGACTATAAATTTTGGGGTAACAAAATTGATTAGAATACCAGCAATTAGACACTACTCTATGGAAATTTAGATGTTGCAACCACATAAACTGAAACCTGAAAGACCTAGGACCACTTGGGGGATAGTTTTGAAGCTGAGAAAATCAATGGAGAATGATCAGAAGCAACACGACAAAGTGCAATGCAACTAGTAAAAGGCGGAGCTTCAAACCAAGAAATATCACAAAGAGATCTGCCCAAACAAAGCTCTACAACCATTTGACCAGGTAAAAAACTAACCAGAAGTATCCAAATGAACCAAATCACAAGTATCTGACATACTTTGTAAATCTGCACAAAGAGAGACAAGAAGGAGATGGACCTCATGATTTCTCATGAGCACCTAACATAGCATTGAAGTCACCAATAACCATCCATGGAACAATCGTTTGAGCCCAAAGAGCATTAAGAACTTGCCATAAATCCTTGCTTTTGACATAAGAGGTAGAAGGATATACAGTAGAAAATTGACTAAGCTCATTATCAAAAGGAACCTCAATAGTAACTTGTTGCTCTGAGTTTGGAAATTATCACTGGATTAGGAATATGAAGCCCCTTCAACAGCCAAAGACTTGGAAGTGCAACCCCACGGTCGTTAGTCACAACAAGATCCAAACTCAAAGAACTGCAGAAATTGAGTTGAAAGCCACCTTCGGCTCAGCAATGCAAACAAAATATGGTTTGTGAATATGACAGATGTTTGAAAGCTCAAAATGGGATTCAATGTTTCCCACTCCTTTGATATTCTCATATTCTAATAAAGAACCTTCATTGATGGTATTTTTAATTTTGTCTTGCTTTGGATAAGCGGTATCACGAGCTAAAACTTGAGTAGCTTATCGTCTTTGTTTTTTTTTTTTTTGTTGAGACTTAGGGAATACCAGTGTGAAATCTTTGTCAATATCTCCATTAACCCCATGACTAGTAATTAAGGAGACATCCTCGGTTAAAGTTGCAACATGTTCAAACTTAGGCAGAGCATGACCTATAGATAAGTCAGATTGGCCAATCAATTGTTCCTCTTTCCACCATTTCATGCCAACTCTGACGGATTCAAATTTGCTCACCACTTTTATTTTGTGGTGATATCACCACCCTATTAAAACTTGTCAGGTCATATAGAATTAATTGAAATTATTTTTTAATAAAACATCATGATTAACCATAATTATGTTTTATAACACATGACAGTTTTATATTGAGTGGTGGTATCAGTTGTGGTATCACCACCAAAGTATTGGTGGTGAGCAAATTGCAAATTTGAATACAACTCTGACTACTGTGTGGAGAGATGATCGAGTTTTGACAGCTAGGCACTATTGTCACTTATCTCATCATTACTTTCAAGTTTCAACACATCATCGTCATGCAGTAGTATGAACATTAAGGTCCTCCAAAGTGCTATAATTAAATGCCAGTAGCAACTAATTTATTAGCACTGAAAATATCTACCTCCTTAACCACTTGATTAGATAGATTAAAAAACACTGCATCAATTTCCTTATTTGTAGGGATGACAAATTTATTCTCATTGATAAGAGGAGTATTGACAGCTTCACTACTTCCATCATTCCCCTTGACTATGGGTTCATTAATGACCAAATCCGCAACTCAATCGAGTTCCTGATCAACGACTTCATTGAGAGCATCTTCTGCGAATTTTGTAATCCATTCATTGTTTGCTACCTCAAAACAGTGTTGAACTTGAGGATTACTCTGAAATTGTTTAAGTTTTGCTCATAAACATTGTTTACAATTGCCTTGGGTCGATACTCCTGACGTACAATGTGAGTAGGTTTCGTAGCAAGCTTTTGTTCTTGAACTTTTGGCATTTTGTTAGAATTTTTCAAGTGCCTGCATTGATCAGCCATGCATGTGACCCACCTTCCCACAGTGAGTACACATATTCTCATAAACTACTTCAATTGGAAACAATGAGTTTCCCGCTCCACCATCAAAGATGATGAGAATTCACCTGCTAGATCAACATCTACCAAGACTCAAGCAAAATATCCGAATTGTCGTTCCTTTGTAGTTTTATCAATCTACTATGGAGTGCCCACACCCCTGGCTATCTGCTCCATAATATGTTGTTAATGCATTTTGGCTCAGACCATAAAATCTAACCCAAATTTGAGAGTGTATTTGTGGAAAGGTATCTCCTGGAACAAAATATGGCTTCCACTGAGTTAGACGAAAAATTCCATCAGAAAGAGTACAAGTACCTTTACCCCATACCCTACGCAGATCCTATTCTGTGACAAAATGAATGTCGAAATACTCTTTACCAAGCGGTACCAGATGCCATGGCTCCGAAGGCCGCCAGAGACCAGCAAACAACCCTTTTAGCGCATTAGCCTTCAAAGGTTTAGAACCCTTACGCAGCAGTAGACGACCAATAAGATTGGTTTTGAAATGCTTCAATTGCCCCTGATATAAGGATTCATTGATCTTAACATAAATCTTATCTCCGCAAACAATAGGAGATGACAGTTGACTGAGAGGTATAGCTGACTCGGTTGAGTTGGAGAGAAAATATGCAAAAGTGTGCGCTTAAGGGGCTGGTGGAGGAGACGGCAAAGCTGTACGTGTCCAAGCCTCCCATGAACGCCCAAGAACAAACAGCCGTCTCAGAGCTCGTCGACGGCATCACGCAACCCTAGAAAAACCCTAGAACGGCGAAAGTTTTTTTTGTTCCCTCCTTTTTTCTCCGTCTCTAACTTAAAAAAGTCCTAAAAATTTGTATGATCCCAACATATGCTGTTTGAATATCGATTGATCAGATAGTCAAAAGCTTATATGCCTTTTCTAATTTCAGTTCCTACTTTTTGGTAATGCAAAGAGGTGAAGAGTTTGGTAATGCAACACTATTAGAAGTAATCTCGAGTCAACTACATTTTTCTTATGAGAAATCATCATTACATAAATGAGAACTTTAGCACTATGATTCTTGGAGCCTCTCCTTCACTTTCATAAATGGGAGGTAACAATTGTGGTAGGTTTTCTGGTGTTATTTACCAAAATGACCAAATGTCAAATGCTTCCAATGAAGGTAATGCAAGGTAATAATTTCTGGTAGAGCAAAGGTAATAATTTCTGGTTCCATAGTGCAGGGCAATCTGGAGAACAATCCAGAAGGGAATTTAACTCAATTAAGCTGCAAAAATGAAATATCTCATATATTTAAGTACAATTTTGTAGTATAATAATGACATCAGTATGACATGGTGAGTCGAAAGCAAACAATCAAGGGGTGAGTCACAGGCAGCAAAACCCATCGCTGACAGCCACGTGTCCAAACAGGGATCCATCACCTCGTGACTTAACAGGAGTTGGTATTCTTATTAAAATCAGGATAAACCAATGGATATCATTTCATGCCTATTTAATCAAACGGGGCCCACCCGTATCAGGCTGTTATCGTGTGCGCAGGAAAGTCCACGTGGGCCGAGCACACAGATTCGCTGTGTGTGTGAGTTCTTGCATAGAGCGGCGGAGATTCCCTTGTGGCATATATCAGTTCTGTTCAGATAATCGATTTATTTTGATTTTGTACTCGATCGTGTTCAATTGTCGGGTATGAATAAATAGATTAAAATTAAATTAAAGAACAATTTAAATGTGTCAAATTTAAATTTTTATGTTTATAAATAATAAATTATAATTTTGAATGTCTTATCTATTTTTAATTTGATTGAAGATTTATAAAATTTAATAATTCATGAATAGATTTACTGAAATGTGATAAAAGTGAATCTTACAACTGCTGATTAAAATTTTCTTTATAAAGTCCTCGTTATAATAGTCCCTGATTAGAGCTTCACCCCAATTTCATGTTCAATTATCGTTTAGATGTAATAAAAAAAAAATAAAAAAAAATACAGTTGGAATGATCAATTTTCATAAACTCAACGATAATCGCACACAATTGGGTTCGTATTAATTGACTACACGATCACGACTCTACGCATAGGGGATACTAGGCAAATGGGTAAAATCGTCATTTAGCAACCCCCAATTCTACAAACCTCAAAATGCCGTCAACTTCAGTCCGACTGGCACTCCCGCCAGCCTGTACCCAGCTGTCTCCCAAACTCCAAAAAAATTTAAATAATATTAAAATCTCCCCTGCGTTTTTAGTCCCCCTCTTTCCTCACTTTATTGTTTAAGGAAACTCAAAAACCTTGGAGAGGAGTAACAAGAAAGAAGAAACCCCAAACCATTTTCCAAAATCAACACCACAATGTCTGCTCACACTCTGCTCTTGTGATCTTCCCCGCATTGCCGACTAGAGATTTTGATTTCGCCGCAGCAATGGATCCCTGCCCATTTGTCCGAGTCACAGTCGGCAATCTGGCCCTCAAAATTCCGGTGGCTTCGAAGCCGGCGCGCACCGTCGTCCACCCTTCGTCTTCGCCGTGTTTCTGCAAGGTCAAGCTGAACAACCTCCCGGTCCAGACGGCCGTCGTGCCGTGTCTCCCACCGGAAACCCAAACCCTAGACGCGAATAGCCACGGCGTAATAGCCGCTACCTTCCACCTCAGCAAGTCGGATCTGGACCGGGTCGCGTCCAAGTCCATCTTCGCCGCGAAACTCTGCCTCAAAATCTCAATCTACACGGGGCGAAGGGGCACCACCTGTGGAGTGAACTCCGGGAGGCTATTGGGCCGGGTTTCGGTCCCCTTGGATCTGGCGGGAACCGAGTCCAAGCCCAGTGTGTTCCACAACGGGTGGGTTTCCGTCGGCAAAGGGGCCGGGAAAGGCGCGGGTGCTGGGATTACCCAGTTTCATTTGAATGTCAAGGCGGAACCCGACCCGAGATTCGTGTTTCAGTTCGACGGCGAGCCGGAGTGCAGTCCTCAAGTGTTTCAGATCCGAGGCAATATCAGACAGCCCGTCTTCACCTGCAAGTTCAGCTTCAGAAACACCGGAGATCGAACCCAGAGATCCAGGTAGATTGCTCAACCCTTTTCCCTCTAGATTTTGCTTTTAATTTTTGAAAAATATGATTCTTTCTGTTTGATTCGTGCTTTAGAGTAAAGCTCACAATTGCTCCTCCGCTCCTCACTTTACGACTAAATGCTTGAATCTTCAACCGGACTCTGATCCCATTAAAGATTTTTTTGGCCTGTAGATTCCAAACCCATTTGTACTTAAACAATTGGTTCATTTTCATTGCTTTTAGCTACTTTTTCAGTTTCAATGACGAATTCCATTTCCTAATTCCCATTTTGCCCTTGTCTTTCCAGGTCCTTGCAATCGGACCAGAGTAGCTCCAGAAGCTGGCTGAGCTCGTTCGGGAGCGAGCGAGAGCGACCCGGGAGGGAACGCAAAGGCTGGTCCATAACGGTCCACGACCTATCCGGGTCGCCGGTAGCCGCCGCATCAATGGTCACACCCTTCGTGGCCTCACCGGGTTCCGACCGGGTCAGCCGCTCCAACCCCGGATCCTGGCTCATCCTCCGACCCGGGGATGGAACGTGGCAGCCATGGGGCCGCCTCGAGGCCTGGAGAGAGCGCGGCGGGGCCGACGGACTCGGGTACCGGTTCGAACTCATACCCGACTCCAACGGCGGCATGAGCGCCGGCGGCATTGTTCTGGCCGAGTCGACTCTGAGTTTAAACAAAGGCGGGAAGTTCGTTCTGGACCTCGGGTCGAATTCCGGGTCGGGTAACCGCGGCGGGGCTCCGGTTGTTCCGAACTCGCCGGCATGCAGCCCGAAGAGCAGTGGGGACTTCGGGTACGGGTTGTGGCCGTATTGCTTGTACAGAGGGTTTGTGATGTCGGCGCGCGTGGAGGGTGAGGGCAGGTGCAGCAAGCCTACGGTGGAGGTGAGCGTTCAGCACGTGAGCTGCACGGAGGACGCAGCGGCGTACGTGGCCTTAGCGGCGGCCGTTGATCTCTGCATGGACGCTTGCCGGCTCTTCTCGCAGCGGCTGAGGAAAGAGCTCTGCCAGCCGTCGGATTTGCTCGGATGATGATTCGGCCACTATGCGGCGTCGTTTTGTCGTGTTCAGTTCTTTTAGTATTGATGTGAGTGGGATTTGGTCGATTGGATTTTGGATTCCGATTCACCATGAGAGGTTTTTACTATTACTAGTTACTACTAACAGAGCCCAGTAGTGTGTACAGTGAGTGAAAAAGAAAGAGAGATTAGACAGGGCACGCTTTGTTTTTACTTGTGTGGCTTGTGTTTAATTTTTTTTTCCCCCTTTTATTTTTTCAAGTGAAGGGTTTGCTTAGTTAATTGCAATTTCCTTGTTGGGATAATGTAGTTACTGACTTGAAAAATTGTCTTTTGCTATTTTTGTTTTATTAATTAATTAGCTGAATGGATGAATGAGCTGTAATGTAATTATTTTTACTTGCCCATGCCATTACAAAAAACAATTGTGTGCCTTTTTGGTTTTCTTGTTTCCTTTCTATAAAAGATAACTCTAATCGGTTAAAAGTGGAATGCCCATCTCTCATTGTTTTGAATTAGAGCAACAGCTGTATTCACTGAAACGTTTGCTTCACGTAAAACATGGAATGTGATTTCTTCTTTGAATGAAGAAGTAAGAGCTTAAAGCAGTTTTGGTCATCCAAGGTTCGAAGCAACTTGATCAATCAGTAGCTTGGAAATTTCTCTCACTTTTATACAACGATAACTAGCTTAAAAAACATATTTAAGACCCGCTTCTAAGCCATGTCCTTTATGCTTCTGCTAAAGGGAAGTATGCAACCCCCAACTCTTTTGCACTAGCAAGATTGAATTAGATTAGGGGGGTTTCTCATGTCCATGAGAGACTAGCATAAGAAGCTCGAAACCGACATAAATTTATAATTCAAATATGCTTCGGTTGGTTCGGTTCATTCCACTTTAGTTTTTAAAATGGTGTAACTAACACTGACTGGTACTGATAAAAGATCTTTCGACTCTTAAATTAAGTTAAGTAATGGACTTTACAAAAAAAGGATGTCAAAACAAAGAATTATACCTAATTTGAGGGGTGTGACATCCTATTTACAATAAACTAAGTTAAAAGTCAAATCCATTATTGACGTGGAAGTCCCAGATTAAGACAGGTCACTGTACCAGTAGAGACATTCGATGATTGGTTCACATACGCTCTTAAGTGTCTTCGAGGAATCCGAGAAATATACCAATTAGCTTGTCATAGACAAGTTCGATAGTAACGAGTAATGATGTCAGTGCTAATATAAGTCGGCTGCAATTAGTTCGGTTCGATCCACTTTAGTTTTTAGATCGGTCGAACCAACACTGATTGATACTGATTGCTCAAATCAAGTTACGTAATGGTTTTTACAAAATAAAGGTATAATCGAGTTACCAACCAAGTCCGAAGGAAGAGACTTAAAAGGTAGTGCAATGTCATGCTTTGACTTGGTTGTGTAACAACGCTCGGTACCGTGGATACCTCTACGGCATTCTATCATGTGAAGTACTTAACTAAGGTTTGTTCTTTGGTTTTGGCTCCTACCAGCTAAGCGGATGGACTTCGGGGAAAAATGAATGGTCTTGCACATGATATGAGCATCGAATCTTGGTGAGGTACTTGACCAAGGTTTATTCCTTAGTGCTCGTCGGTGCTTCTACACCATAGCAAGTTGCGTCCTTACATGTAACAATTTTCTACAAAATTCTAGTCTAGCTCGGACCGATTACGAAATTATTTACTTTTTATATTAAATACACTCATACTTTTATAGACTGTTAAAAGTCTGTATTGAATACATCCGAACTTTTAAATTTTATAGACTTCTTTAAAAGTGTCACTAATTCCATATACAATAGACTTCTCTTAGAGTTAAACTTTCTATTTGTCCTTTCAAAAAAAAAAAAAAACTATCTATTTGTTGGGGTTAACTTTGATGTGTATACATTTCTACATATTTTAGGGAATTGACTTCAAAAATAAAGAAGAAAGATAGAAAGAAGTTGAGTAAGAAAAACGGGTCCTAGGTCCACCGATAGGGTGGAGGGAGGTTGTTGTGGATATGGGGGCGGGAAGGGCGTGCACGTTATGTGCCCGAATCAAGTTCAAGAAGAATGAATACATAAACAGATTTATCAATTTAATTATTTGTTAGTAAGTGCATCAAGATTATGTTGGATGATAGCTGTAATGCGCTTTTGAGTAAAGCATATCTTTTATTGGTTGGTAGTTTTGACCATGTTTATCTGATTATTAATATTGAATTAAGTTTTGATAATCAATTAATTTTAATTTGTATTCAATTATGCTTAAACTGTCGTTAGTGTTAAAATCTAAGGACATCGACTAATAAGCATTCTAAACACCTTGTTGCTACTGGATCTGTGCTTCAAAGTGAGGCAGAAGCATTGCAAAGTTGGCTTGCTTTTGACAATTCACCAAGGCTGAAGGTATATTGAGGTGGAAAGTGACTGTGCTCTGTTAGTCTCTGCTATGAATCAACATGATGGGGACAACTCTCAGGTTAGGTGAATTTTGAAGGATTGCAAAGATTATAATGAAGAAGTTCAACATATTTACTGTTAAGTAAATAGTGTTGCTTATAGATTAACGTATTTTTACTATTTATAATTATGTTATTGATTTGTTTTTAGATGAATCGTCTGAATTAATTTAGAGATGTATTTTATGAGGATTATTATAATGTGTTTGATAATGCTAGAGTTTAAGTTTTATGTCCTCACGATGCATATTTCCTCAATAAATAATAACATAGATGACTGATGCATATTTCCTCAATAAATAATAACATAGATGACTGAATTCTAAATCCCATTTAAAAAGAAAAATTTTATCATTAAATTTAAATCTAACAACAATCAAGCATGGACTGAAACTGTTAATTAATTTATTTATATTATAGTATTAATGCTATTCGGCGCAAAATGAACGAATCCATGTTTGGGTTTGGTGTGACTTCAGGAGATGGCAACTGGCAGCCACCATAATTAATTTAAGGGAGGGGTTACCCCTCACTCTTTGCTTACTTCCAGATTTAAAATGTGGTAGAAGGCAAGGCAGGTGTGTACTAGGGTCACCGGGACAGAATCGAAAATGTATAAAGTATTTTGGAAAAATTGAATTGAATGGGTTGGTGGCGTGGGGGTGCGGGGTGCGTGCTCTGCTACGCAATTTGATTTCTGGGACTCAAGTCATTCAATTCTTTTGGAATTTCCACATCCAGAAAATTTGATAATTTTCTTGAAATAGAAATCTACAACCGACGTTTTGGGATGTTTACTGATGAAGGTTCATAGTAAAGACATTAGGTAAATTTTTCTGATTTGTTATCACAGGTAAATAAAGTAATTGATAATTGACCTAGGTCAATTTGGAAACTGTGCCGGTGACCTAAAAGGTGGAAATAAACACTAAAAAACAGTGAATAGTGGATGACCCGGTGACTCAACGGGTGAACTTGCTCTTAGAGCTAGCATGGTGAGCTTCGAGGGAGTGGCCTTGACCATTTTTCATCAATTTTGTGACTCTCTCCGCTAGTCATGTCATGGCTTTACTTTTGCAGTATTGTCAACAGACTTTTGAGTTTCTAAAGCAGTAGTTAGGGACATTCTGAAATAGTGCACCAACAGTCTGTGTAGGTTGTGTGAAAGATCATGACGGTGATCTTTTCATGTTATATTAAGCCTGAGTGATGATGTTGGGTTTTATAATGCTAGTTTTGGGGTGAAGATGCTGGATTGTAACTAGAGTTCTGACTTCGCATCATTTTCTAAACTTAGGCTTTTGTAGTCCTATGCGGAAAGAGTTCTTACTGCCCCAATTGTCCCACAACTCCACTAGCATTTTTTTTTCTGAGACTCCACATTTCGATATTGGTGAGCTAAAATGAAGTTCCAGTACGTTCATGAATAGTTTTGCATATTAGAGTTACATTTTCAAGTTGTTTTTGTAGGTAGTGTTGTGTTGATTTCGCTGTTTGTAGAAACAATAAGGTAAGTGTTTTGAGATCGTTCAACACAAGCAGGAGATCCAGCATTTGCATAGAAAAATGGTGATCAAATAAAGTCCGTTCGTGCCCTCACTTTGGATGCTTTACATATTATAGTATAGTTGAAAGAATTTCAAGAACAATTTTGGCTTTCTTAATATTTGTTGCTCAATCTTTTATTCATTGACAGTTGACACGTTTATTTTTAACACAAGTTGAACATTTTATCAAGAAGAAAAAGAAAAACAAAAGACTAAGAATATATATATATATATATATATATATATATATATATATATATTCGATTAATTGCAGAAGAAAGATTAGTGCTTCAATCGATCAACACAAACAGATTTTGGTTTTGAAATCAGACTCTAATATTAAAACATCTGTTAATGAACTTATTTTAGGGAGAGTGGACATTGGCATGGAGCCATCGAGTATGGTCCCCAGTCCGGCAGTCCCTCCCCAGTTATAGTCACTGCAAAAAGCCTAGAGTAGTGTAACCAAACCAAATCAAGCCAACGAAGCCAACACTCCAACAGCACTAGTTGGATAAATGATGATGATAATAACAGCAACAAACAAGGCAATACAAATTCCCAAATGGAGTCAAGAGTCACGTTCACGAGTGTCCTACTGGGACATGCCCAGAGCTGTCAATAGCTTTTTCTGTTTGGCAGCTAGAAACAACAGATAAAGAACTAAACGTTAACAAGGAACTGCCTCCCTCACTCTCTCTCTCTCTCTCTGGGTCTCTCTTGGTGGGTATCACTCAGTCTCTCAATCTGGGTCTCCCAGAGAGGGGTCACATGAGCTAGGACGTTATGGTCGTCATTGTTATTCTGTCACTCTCTCTCTGGATCTAACCCACACTGGCACCACTACAACCTAACCTATTACCTCCTTTACCGTTGCACCAAGGCAAAATTGACCAACGGCTTCAACAACTTCTCAACCGATTAGTTTGCGTTTCCTCGTTCATCCTTGATGGCTCTGTTTGGTTCCAAGGTAGATGAGTTGAGTATATACCATTTTTGATCCGAAGCAAACCTACGCTCTCAGGTTCTCATTGATGTTGCATTGTCCACCTTGAGGTCACCACTGTCCGCATCGGCTAGCCAAGATATGATATTTTTCACTTCAAAAATTACAACTCAACTTTTACTGTTTATTACAAACTCTACTTTTACCTTATAAAGGAAGGAGAGAGTATTGGGTGTGGCAGCCGTGTCAACTGTACAGTGCACCACCAATTAGAAATCACCATTTCAAATTTTATGCCCACATATCCTCATATTGTCATGTGAAATTCTGAAAATACCCCCACCCACCCCCTACATGTGATCTTATTGGCACATCGTACTATACATGTGGCACAACGATCGTAGATAAAACCTAATGATGGAAAAGGTCTTGGATTTGACTGTTAAGCTCTTACAGTGATTTTCACGTGAAATTTTAAAAATACCCTCACTCACCCCTTACATGTGATCTTATTGGCACATCGTACTGTATATGTGACACAAAGGTCGTAGATAAAACATAATCATGGAGAAGGTCTTGAGTCTGACTGCTAAGCTCTTACAGTGATATGACTGACTTATAATAAATTGTTTGAGTGAAAGTTTATAATCATCAAGAATATTTTCAAAATCTTATGGGACAAAAGCATGGTCAATATGAGCATGAAATTTTTAATGATGGTTTGAGATTGAATGTTTGACACATTACATTTATTTTACGTTGTTAGAAAAGTATTTTTCTTTAGCTTGTATTAGTTCAAGTATAATGACATAACGTGCATTGGACTCTATAACTCGTGTCACAAGTTCGTGAACGCTGAGAATAACTTGTTCATTCTACAATATCCTGTCCATTTATTGGGACCATGATCAATATATCTTCTCATTCATACTTGACATTGTTCATGATTCATGAATGTGAAAATATATAAATATATGGACCAATACTTAACTTTGGTAGCTACATGTTCAGTGGATCCAACACTTCTCGAAAGAAACTGCACTATTCACCGAAAGCAATTTCCACCCAGATCAACTTTGAGAATCGATTATGGACTTTTCTTACGGAGCTGGAGACATGGTGCTGTTTTACCGCCTCCACTTGGGTAGTGTTATTTTTGTTAATGATCAAGAAAGAAAATGAGAGTAGAACCTCATAACTTTGGTTCCTTAGAAGTAACAACTACTCATAAGTCATAACTTTTTGTTTATCTCCTTGACTTTTCAGGAAGATTTCCGGTTTCTTTTGCTTAAATAACCCGCTCCCTAAATTGGGTTACAATGTTGGAGGGGGAATAATTATGTTTTGGACTATGGAGGTAATAAAAAGTGTTAGAATTAAAAAATTCTACCAATTGGGTCTAGTCCAACTATCTAAGTGGTAAGAAATTGTTTAAAAATATAAGTGAGATGTAAGTTAGAAGTACCTTGACAAAAATTAGAAAACTTAGGGTGCAAATTCATCAAAATTGAAAAGTCATGGAGAAAAATTATGTAGGCAATTAAGTTATTTTGCTATTTTGTCAGTGTCTTACTAATTTACTCTCTCTTGAGTTGGTAATATATTTACTCATTTAGCGGTGTCTTTCTTTGACAGTCCATAAATCCGGATCACTATTATTATATTTTTACTTATTGAATATAATGTTTTGACATTCTTCAAAAAAAAAAATAACAATAATAAAATTAAAAAACTGTGATGTAAATTAGCATGCATGAGAAAAACTATGGGCATAATATTGCACGAAAAGAATGAGAAACCTATAAGCCACACCTCCGGGCATAGCATTACATCTAGTATATCTACCATCATTAATTAGATGCCTTTCACACGCTGCACATTTGTTAAGAGTTTATACCATGCATTACTATTTACTAATCAGATTAAATGTTCTAATTTTTGAGAGAAGCTGAAGATTCCAAATGAAGTCCCCTTGCCACTAGGAAGTAGCCTTCAACCAAAGAGAGTTTCTTTCCAAACGCTTGAGCTAATCATCGAAATTCTCCTATAAGGTCAATCTTGTAATAATTTTTCAGGCACTTCCCATTTTGAACTTAAAACCATTGACCATTCTCCCTTTGAACAAGCTTCCACCCTGGTTTAGCTAAAAGAGCTTGATTAGTTAAATGAGTATTCTTCATATCCAAACCACCTCAAATCGTTGTTTGCAAGCGGAACCCCAAATGACAATGGTGGATTGTTGCCTTGTCATCCGCCCCATAGAAAATCTCTGACAATAAGCCTATAGCCTTGAAGTCTTGAATGAAGTAGTATAAGGAAAAAAGGAAATTTAAAGCAGACGAGAGTGAGCCGAAGGAAAAAGAATTGGCTTCAGTAATTTAGAATCCGGTATGCAACTTCTCAAGCTTAGTTGAACAAAGTTCTGAAAGGGAAAATAGAAATTTAGAGAAGTTGCATACCTTCAAGCAGAGACTAACAAAGTTTCCATATGCCTGAGCATCAAATTGATACTTTACAAATTATTAATAGATTCCAGTCAAGTACAAATTTAGAACATTTAATTTGCTTATTAATCAAGGCTTGATAAAAAAAAAATTGCTTATTTTAATGCCATATGCATGGCTTTATATCATAAGAACTTCAGACCAAGAAAATATATATAGTCATCCAAGCTTAGTGGAAAAACATGTATACAATTAATGTTCATCTACCTTACCCTCATTTATGCTATAAAAAGTGAATATCCAAGGTGAAACTCAGCAGTTTACCAGTAACAATCACTCAGCTGGCATCTTCAACCTAGTTTATTTTGGGCATGCCATTCTTGAGTCTCCCAAGATTGGCTGATCATATCCATCTTCTTGTAGAATGAAGAATCCGAACAGTTTCATCATCTTCCTTGTGCACTCTCCAACCTAACATACGCATTAGATTTCCGATTAGCAACTGCATTGTCGTTACCATTACCAGTGCTTTCCAATTGCTTCTGGTAAAATATTTTCAGTAGATACTATTTCTAGGTTGGCTGCATCTAAATTAGGAGTGGTGGAACCTGAATATTGCATATAACTGGCCTAGGGGATTCATATATATAGCTGCCTCTAAAAATTCTCCAAGTATGAGTGCCTTTGGCTAGAAGTTAGATTGAATCATAATATAACTTAAGTAGCATCTCTGTTCCATAAAGAGAACCAGTGCTCCTTTTTGGTTTTTCACTTGTAGTGGTTGATGAACCAGCATCTGTTTGACCATCTATCTTGACTGAACCAAACTGATTACCTTTTGTTTCACCAGTGGCTTTATTATCTTTCTCTAAATCAATATTTTCTGCAGTGTCTACCTCTTCTTCCTTCACTCTTCTCAAGCTTCCAATTTCGATTTGGTTGCTTATAGTGCGGATGTTCTGCTTCACAGCACTGGATGCATCATCACCCTTGTATTGCTCCTCTCTTGCATCTTGGCTATACCTTGTATCTCTATTTTGAACTTGATCCTCCAAATCATTTCCTTGCTCTTCACTCTCTTGTTCTTCACTTTCTTCTTCTCTCTCCGTATCATCTTCATCAATCAAATCCTCTACCCCCTCAGATTCTTCCTCGGATTTCTCTTGATCATGCCCGTCAACTTCATCTTCACCGCCTCTTCCTTCCTCCTCACTTTCTTCAGCTTTAGTCTCATCTGCCTCTTCTTCTGATTCTTCCTCTTTTTCCCTATGCCTTCCAACATCCATCGAAGTTTCTTCCACATGAGGACGGAGGCCCCGTCTCCCAAGTTCTAGTACTCCATGCTCATTTTGCACCTCCCCTGATATCTTCTCTGCAGAGCTGACTTCAAGTGCTTTTTTACCATGGGAGTGATTGAGTTGGTAAACCAGCCAGATGCAAATAGCAAGCAACAAAGATATCTGAACAGCATGCTTTACCTTGAAGCCTTTTACCCTCTGGTTTCTACTGGGTGATTGCTTCAACATGGTTAATACGAAATTGTATATAGCTTCACCAATTAGCAGCAGGCAAGTTGTGAGCCAATCTGTACAAAGGGAAGTAGGAACCATAAGTGATCCACCATATAAATATACTACTACATCTAAATTTTCTACTGCAGAATCTCACCAATGCACTTATGCACATGTTTTGTGGATATTCATTCTGTTGTTGTGAGATACAAAATCGTTTGTTGCTTTGGTATTCTTAACAAATCATACAGATAGCAGCATGAAAAACATCATCACCTTGGAAGTCTTGATTGGTAGACAATGAAAACAATGATAGGCAAAACAAACTCCACTCTCAAGACTTGAAATGCAGCATCGAATTATCCAGGAGATTATACTTCAAAAAACATCTCTTTTCACCATTAGAATGAATGTGCCATCCAGCTAAAGTAAGAAATCATTCAAAGTCACTAATTTTAGACTTGATCAAAGAGTTTGTATATATTCAGCACTTTTAAACAATGCAATGAGTAAGACAAGATACCAAACTTGCATATAGCAGAAAAGGACACTGTTCTTGCCCAAAAAAAAAAAGGATACTGTTGCCGACAATGAATAAAGAACAAATTCTAAAACCCATTTAGAACCTCATCTGCTTAAACAAATGATTCAAACGGAAGCAGCTTCATTCTTAGAATTTGCAATACGCCAATTATTAAGAAAACAATCAAAGACAGCAGTTAATTCCACACCTTAATTAGTAAGGGTTCCTTGTTAACAGCAACAAAATTCACAAAACCCATATCAAAAATGACACTTATTAGTCTTATTACTACCTTGAAATGCCAGAATCTAATTTCAATCACAGAAAAGATCCAAAATTGGCATATGAGGTATAAATACAAAGTTCCAAACACATAGAATCAACATGAGCACTATCATACCAAACATATCTTACAAGCATAAACAAGCACTAATTCTTAGATGCAAAGACCAAATAAAGAACGAAGAAAAGAAATTAAGAAAGGTATCGTACCAGTGACTCAGTGGGGCAAGCAAGCTAGGTAGCAGAATTTGAG
The DNA here is from genome assembly GCF_002994745.2 of Rosa chinensis. Taxonomy (NCBI): domain Eukaryota; kingdom Viridiplantae; phylum Streptophyta; class Magnoliopsida; order Rosales; family Rosaceae; genus Rosa; species Rosa chinensis. The sequence continues at coordinate 56,071,080 of NC_037094.1, read as the reverse complement.
ATATATTCGATTTAGTAGAGGTTTGCAGTTGGATTCATCTATGAACAAGTAGTACTTTTTACCCCAACAAGTAATAATCTAGTTTTAAATTACCACCCTTTTCTTTCTGCTCTTCAAATATGTGGTTGGAAAGGAGAGGATGACAAACAAGTAGTTGAGGGGTGTGAATAATGCACTCTGTCTCTGTGTCTGTCCTTGAATGGAGCTGAAGAAAAGTCACACAAAGCTTCATGCAGGAGAGGTTTAAATTACAGATCCAGAATAGTGAAACAGTACAAGTGAGTGTGACAATGACGACTAAGTCGACAAGGCATTAAAATCAGGTTATATGACACTACTGATAGTAGTATGGTACTACCCTTTTCTTTCTTCAATTTTTGTTATTAAAGAAAAAAGTTGGCTCTTATTATTAATTCTGTTTTTTTTTTTTAATGGGAAAATAATAATATAGTCACAGAAGATCATGATATTACACTTACTGATGCTCGGCAAGAAAATATCTCACTCAAGCAACTTTTTCAGTTATTCTCTAATGCAATTAGTACAGAGAGTTCAGGCCTCATAACCAACAATTAAAAATCGTGAGTTCAGGGTTCAGTGCGGTCACCTATAAGAAAAATGGTTAGAAGCCGAAATCTAATTAGTGCGCAGAAAATCTTGGTGATACCAACAGCTTGTTTCCAGCTCTGGTGGCAACATGTTTATCACAATGATTCGCAGACAATCATGCCGTCGGTAAGCTGTGGGTTCAATACACACTAACAACATGGAGATGAGTGAGGTGGGATTAAAAATAGTTGTCACTTCTAAAAGGATAGTTTGGGTGTAGTACATGGAAACTTTGTTATTTTTAACTGTCAAAATTTAAATTACACATACGTGCATGATCTTTATTGAGACCATTCTAATGATCTTTATTGAGACCATTCTAGGAGATATTTTAATTTTTTACTTTGTTATTTTTGTTCTTTATTTGAGTAATTTGAAATACACATACCTTTCGACTTAGCACATACCCTTTAATTTTTTATTATTATTATTATTTTTGTTATCTAGTTTTGCTCTTAAAATCCTCTCTTTCCCCCATCATTAAAAATAATAATAATAATAAAAAATCCTGGAATTCACAATCAATCTGATGAAGGTTCTCAAGAACCAGAGAATGTTGCACATGAGAAAATTTTCATTTTTTGATTGCCATTATATAGTAGTTTTGTTTATTAGTGGATTTTTGTTGCTTCTTGATAATCGTAATTCTTTGGGATTATGTTTCTCCTAAAGGTTAGGACCATTGAAAAAACAGAAGTACTTATTAATTGTTGAGGAAATAATGAAATGTCCCAGATCTATCACACTCAAGCAGCAATGTTTTTCCACTGTGTATGAACAGGCTGGTCAGAGAAGAAAATAATGGAAACAATGGATTTCTTAGTGAACAGGATGGGGTGGCGTGCCCAGAAGATTGCAAAAATATCCCAATGTTGTGTGTTACAGCTTAGACAAGAGAATCATCCCAAGGTGTTGGGTTGTTAAGAGTCTTGTTTTTGAAAGGACTGATAAATGAGGAGAAGTTGAGTTTGGCTACTGTTTTAACGAAGTGAGACAAGTACTTGTAAGTACTTGTTGACTATGGTAATGAAGTACTTGTTGACTATGGTAATGATTGTGAGTACATAGATATCTCGACCTAGTAACTCAATTGTTGAATCTGTACCAAGGGAAAGTGGATTTTCAGGATGTGTGATCTTGGCAACAATATTATAACAGTTCTAGGGTGGTGATAGTGTTGAATCTGGAGGTGCTACTAGGTAGTGATAGTTACTAGCGACGATAGTGGCATGGAGACATGTTTCACCACTGCTCTTAACTCACGGCGCGGGGTTGATGAAGAAAACTTAGTGACTAGGAGAGGAGGAATTCGTCGTCTGGAATCAAGGCAAAAGGATCCTCTTGATAAAAATTAAGTTGTCCGCTCTCCCTTAACTCACGGAGATTGATGAAGAAAACTCGGAGGAATTCCTCATCTGGAATCAAGGCAAAAGCGTCCTTTTGATAAGAAAGATGTTAGAAAGGAGGAGGCTAGGGAAACTCAGGAATGATGGTGAGCATGCATCTGAAGAAGCTCACAGTATACTCGAACATAATGGGAACAAGAGCATTGTAATGTGTCGTGTCTCTTTTGATGTGCCTCCCCTTTGGTTTTTGAAAGTGCAAAAAAAAAAAAAAAAAAAAAAAAAACAATTTTTGGTTGTAATATAAATAAACAATTTTATTCAAAAAAAAAAAAAAACAATTTTCTATGGTTAACTTAAAATTTAGGGATTACACGCGCCTTGGTACGCGCTCTCCCATTGGAAACCCACCCCGGTCTGAAACCTTGACTTTGGGTTTCATCGACGTTGACCATACTTGTCCAACACTAGCTTGTTTGGCCACTGACGAGGCTGGGTGGCTCCGCCGGTGTTTTCTACTCCTATTCAACGCAAACGTGTACGATTTGGTGACGAGCTTTGTAATGAGATGCAAGCCAGGACCCGGAGCCGACCCCAACCCAATCTACTACTGCGAGCACTCTGAAAAACCCAGTTGGTCCCTTCTGTAGAACCATGCAGTATTCTCAAGGTAAAAATGGACCCAATGTTTCTTTCACACAAAAAGTTCATGATAAACTCGATTTTGAATTACGTTGTGCTGTTATAATCAAATTTATGGGTAAACCCAATTCTACGAACGCGTTCAAGTTCATGTTGGATATGGGTGCTGTCTCTAGAGGAAGAATAACCTCATTCTACCTTTTCCATGCATGGTCCACAAGGTACAGGAAAGACATCAGCCTCAAGAATTTTTGCTGCAGCTCTTAATTGTCTTTCACTGGAGGAGTACAGGCCGTGTGGTCTCTTCTGCGAGTGTAATGTGTACTTTTCTGGAAGCAGCAGAGATATCAAGGAAATAGATTCTGTGAGAATCAACCAGAGAGACCGGTTTAGGTGTCTTATTATGAATGCAGCTACACCTCCCGTATCTTCATGGTTTAAGGTTTTCGTCATTGATGAGTGCCACTTGATGCGTGGGCGACTATTTTGAGTAGCATCGATAACCTTTCTCAAAATGTTGTCTCTGTGATGATCACTCCTGATCTGGATAAGCTGCCGCGGATTCAATATCACGGTCCCAGAGATATCACTTCCCAAAGATTAAGGATGGTGATATTGCAAGCAAGTTGGGAAAAATTTGTGTTGAAGAGGGTCTTGAGTTTGATCAGGTTGCTTTAAACTTCATCGCTGCCAAATCAAATGGTTCACTTAGGGATGCAGAGATGACGCTTGATCAGCTAAGTTTGCTTGGTAAAAAAATCACAATGGGCTTGGCATACGAGCTTGTGAGTGCTTGGCAGTTTATCATCGATTCTTTATTTTTAATTTTTTTTCATCTATAGCCCACCTCTATTTGTCTCAGATTTTATAGAAATTTAATCATTTGTATTGTTTTGCAGATTGGAGCTGTTTCTGATGATGAATTACTCGATTTGCTAGATCTGGCATTGTCATCTGACACTTCTAATACAGTTTTAAGGGCCTGGGAGTTGATGAGATCAAGGATTGATCCGATGCAACTTATATCGCAGTTGGCAAATCTTATTATGGACATCCTTGCTGGTGAGGAAGGTGGTTCTGAAGTCCAGAAACAGTTCTCTCGTAGGCATACCTGTAAGTAGTTTAAGATATCATATATAATATGGTCACATCTTAGTATATTTCAGTAAATGTAAGTGCTTTAAGCATGCTGTCTTAGACCATAAATTTTGTTAGATTTCGGTCATAACTTACTGTTTGCTAAACTGACTTTAATGGAAAATTAGGTTTCAATGATTTGTCAAGTACTTGAACAATTATTTGATAAAATCATAAACTGTAAATTATCATTATGACTCCATCTTCTCTCTGCTTCAGTGTGCATATCCTCTTTGCTTTCTTCTTGGATGAACAAAGTTCTACTTTAAACTTGTTATACTTGTCCTGTTATAGTTTCTTTGCATATGCTTATTGTTTCTCTAATATACGCAGTTCCTTACTCTGTCTCATCTTACAATTATATGCCTATACTATGGTGTTGTTTCAATTTTCCTTGTCACAGCTGAAATGGACCTCCAGAAACTGAGTCATGCATTGAAAATATTCTCTGAAATTGAGAAGCAATTAAGGGTATCCAAGAATCAAACAACATGGCTTACTGCAGCTCTATTGCAGCTAAGCTCTGCGGAGTCCTCCTCCTCATTGGATGCTAGTGATACAAAGAGTATGAGAAATACACGAGAGAGGTGAGAATGTACTCCTATTATATGCAAGTCATTTTTCTTTTCCTTAATTAGTTTTCTACGAATTGCACATTGAACTTTGTTTCTGCTCGGGTTCATGACATATTTTCTTTTGTGTACATGATGTACAGGGCAGAGCTTCAAGATTCTTGACCCTACTTCATGCAATGTCAACACTTCAGACAAGTTGGGAATGCAAAAGGATATTGATGAACAGTTGGAATCCGTATGGAAGAGAGCTATAGATTTATGCCAATCCAAGTCATTCAAGAACTTTTTGAGGAAACAAGGAAGATTGTCGTCTCTATTTGTGAATCAAGGTACTTCCACCTAGTTTTATACTTGGTAGATGACGTTTCATGACATGCAGTCTGTTATCATCTGTATAATCATGGATATATGTAACATTAAATGTGGGTTTTCTTTCTCACATGAGAGTATTACTGAATAGTGGTTTATTTTAGGTCTCGCTATAGCTGAATTGGAATTCTGCCACCCTGATTATGTATCCAAGGCTGAGAAGTCATGGAAAATCATTGCAAGTGCACTCCAATCTCTATTCGGTTGTAATGTGGAGATCAGGATCAATCTTGTACGTGCTACCGAGTCAAAGTATGCAAACGTGAAGAAGCCATCTTTTAGGTTGTTCAGCTGTTCCCGCAGAATGCAACAAAAGTCACCATCTTTCTGTGAGCGCGGAAGTGGTTCAGACTACTCTTTAGTACACATCGGAAAAGCCTATATTAAGTGATGGACGTATTTTACCGTGTTCCTGTGATTGTGCTTCTCAACTGCCACATAACTGCTGTGACAAAATGGTGGTTGTAAGCACATCGAGAAATAGTGAATTAGTTAACGTACTGAGCACAAGAGCGGCCTCATGCCGCAGATCGTTTGAAGACGATACACCAAAGGCACCTGGATTAATGTTTGATTCTTCAAAGGAAGAGGGAAGCAACCAGGACTGCCAGGTTTTATCTTTTCATCAACCTGAACATCAACCAAGGTGTTTCCCGAGAACTCTGAGGATTCAAAAGAAGTTGTGTTCCACAGTTGCTACTCAGGTGACTTGTTGCACCAAACTACAAAACAAGTTTGCAATCCCAACTGTACATCTTTTGACGCCTGTCTTTTGGGAAGCGATTCATATGCTTTCTGCAGCGGCTCTGACAATGGGAACAACGCCGGCAACTATAAGGAGGAGTAAGTGTCACTCCCTGGTCTTCTTTCATTTGTCGGTGACCAAAATAATTTGGATGTACAAATATTTTAGGAATTTAAATATTTTGTTTGCAGGTTGAAGGAAAATTCAGGTGTGCTTTGTTGGAAAACCCTGCTTTCCTCAAGAAAGGTAGATATACGAATACACATGCATCTTCTTTTTAGTTATAGACAGTATTGACTATGGGGAAGAGGGAAAAATATGGAAAAAGTTGATAGAAGAAAATGAAAAGAGAGAAGAACCAAAAACTAAGTGGCCTCCCTAATCTCCTAGTTCTGTTATGTGATGCTTCCTTGCAAGGGCTTAGGGCATAAATTTCATTCTCATTTTGAGCAATCTACTCTTTTTCCCTAAAATGTTAATTTTAGAGGCATAAGATCTACTACCTGTTTGAAGTTACTTTTTCTTAAATGCTTATGTAAATGCTTGCAAGGAGTTCAATATAAAGCTCTGACCAAGTTGCGTGTTAATGCTGCAGGATTGGTAACTGAGGCAACAACAGCAAAATTTGAAACTAGTTGGGTGGGTTCTTCCATGTGCAACTGCTTAGGCTTAGTAGTTATGCTGAAAAAAGTAGCTTATATGCTTTAGGACCTTCAAAGGAATTCATACCTCAGGAGCATTATTTGTCTACCTATATATTGCAATAGTCATTGATGTTATAGATATATATTTTGGGAACCCAGATTAAGATTAAATTATATACTAGTACTGTCTTCATGCAATCCACTACTGCATGTGTCTTTTCTTAATTTATTTTGTAAGTCATGCTTTTATGAAGCAGGAATATGTAAGATATCTATATAACCAGGACGTCTGAGCTATACTACATTGAGTCATTGACATACCAATGGAATGCACAAGGAATTGCTAACGGACTCAAAAATAAGATAAGAAAATGCAAAAAATTAATACTTAGGTATGACAGTGAAAAATACCCTAAACTTTTGTTACAAAAAAAGAAAATTACCCTAAACTTTAGGGAGTAATATCCTACTAAATATATATCGAGCTATCTTTTGGCAAGGTTGATGAACAAACCAACACACGCAACAGCAGTTAGTATACCACCAGCACACATGAGCAAATCCCAATGCCGCGGCCTTGAAGCAGTTGGCAGGGGGTATCGATCGGCATAAGGGACACGAGTGATTCATCTTAAGCCATTGAACAATACAATCTGCATGATAAACATGTATGCAGGGCAAGAGAGTAATCATTAGCTGACCATCAGTTCCTTGTTCTGCAGCAAAATGATCGAGGCCCTCTCTACAAATAGCACACGGCGTCTGTCTAGCATTGTCTTCCAAACTATCGAATCTCACTTTCTCTAAGCCATCAATGCATGGCTTTGCTGCCGGAATAAACTCGGGAACATATGGAAACATATATTCCATTGTAACCCCATATTCCTCAGCAAATAGTTGAGTGATCCATGAGTTTTGAGGCACATTCTCTAAGCCAAGATTACTAGCACTGTCCAAGATGCGGACAGTCACATCCCATACGCACACAACTATTGGAAAACCATCGATCACCACTTGAACCACCTCAAATATTTTTTCAATGATAGCTGCCTGATCTTCCACCGGGACTTGTATGCCGGAAAGTTTCTTGGCCATTATCTCCCTATACTTGTTGGGAAATAGCTTGACATCTGGGAGAGAAACAAAACTTTCTGCTTGAGTTATGAGGTCCGGGGGACCATAAACAACGGATTCTGGAGCCTCATGAGGATAATGTCCAGTTACCTTGCAAAGGTTGAATTGGATACTTGTCTCATCCCATGAAAAGGAAGAGTTCAACATAAGGTGAAGAGCTGAGCTCCGAGAGTATTGTGGCACTGTGCTCCGAGAGTATTGTGGCACTGTGCATGCTCCGTAAGTATTGTAGCACTGTGCTCCCAAAGTAGTGCGTTTAAGCATATAAAGATATACATTCGATCGCACCCAAAATGTCAAACCATTCGATCAAATAGCTATCAAAAAGAGACTCCTTTTCATGCTCATTCGATCGCACCCATAAAGATATACATCCTTTTCTGAAAATCTTCAATCGCACCCAAAATGTCAAACCATTCGATCAAATAAGAAGCTTACCTGGAGCTTAATCTCTCGTATATCTCTGATGACACGTTTACTTACTTGGAATGGAAATAATCATGAATCGGAGACAAGTGGAATGAGAGAAGAAAGGAATCGGTATTGATTCCGGAGGATTGATTCCTAAACCCATCTCCTCCCTTCGTAATCAAATTCCTGAATATTCAGAAATCGATTCCTGATAAAGAGGTGGGACCTACACCTATTCCGATTCCTTCATATGTTAGTAAACACAGGAATTCTTTTACCTGGAATCGTTCATATTCCTTTATGTGTTAGTAAACACAGGAATGTTTTTACTCCGTAATCATTCCCTCCCATTCCAAGTAAGTAAACATGCCCTGATTGCTCAATCGGATCCTCCGATTTGATCAAATGAGCTCAGTTTCCCAGAATGAGTAGTAAAGAAGGCTTTCAAACGATACTTGAAATCGGTCCAATCGATCATCGAGGTCTTAGACTACGGTGCCTTCTACTGCGTTAAGACGGAAATATCAGCAATCGAACTTCTCATTAAGCAGCCCGTAAGTGATAGGAGCATTTTAATGCGACGTTTTAACTGCATTTCCCTACATTTTTCTGCGCCATTTCCTTGAAAAATCCCTGTTTGGGAAAGTTTCCATTCTTTGATTGGGAAAGTTCCTTATTGTAGAAAGTTTCCATTTTTGTCTTCATTTCTCATTTCTCATTTCTCATTTCTCATTTCTCATTTTTAGTAAGTTTCTATTTTTCATTTTTAGAAACTTTCCATTTCTCAATTTTAGAAAGTTTCTATTTTTCAAATTAGGTAAGTTTCCATTTTTCATATTAGTTTCTATTTTCAGGACCTCCGAGCTAAAAAGTGGAAATGAACGCACGAATGGAAAGAGGAGCTTGCGAACGTCAAGACGAACAAATATGAGAAGAATTGGGCCACACATTTGAGCAGAAATGAAGAAATAAGCTTTCCTAATCCAACTAGGAAACCCTGCGAAATGGAGGAAGGCTTCCCGAACAAGTTTCCAACGCAACCATGAAAAAGAAATGGAAAAATAATGAGTTTTGCGTTGGAAGATGAGAAGACTTGAAGTTGAAGCAACGAGGCCCAAGAACTCTATGGATTTTCGGCAAAATGGATCAAGGCCCATCAAAAGCCCATGGAATTAGGGTTTGTGACGCATGGAGGAAACCCTAGGGTTGCATTGCCGTGAAAATCAAAAGGAGGAGGCAAAAGTGGCGTGAAAAATCAAGGGAAGAATCAAAGATTACGCAAGAGATTTTCTAGGGTGGAGTTTAAGGAAAGAAATCAAGAAAGAGACCAAATTGCGTCTAGGTTCATTCCTAGAAACCCTAAGCATGTTTTGGCCGAAATATCAAGAAGAAAATCAGAAAATATTCAAGGAATTTCGGCAAGAATATATTAGGGTATCTCCTTGGAGTTTTATGATTGGTTGGATGACACACTAGGGCTTACTTGGCAATTTCTCATTGGTGGAAGGCATGTGGAATTATTAATTTAATTCATTGAGAAAATAATCAGAAAATCACGGCTTGGAGGCCAAGCATTGCCGTTCCCTATATATACAAGCACCCTAGACGTCTCCAAGAACCACTTTACAATTCAGAAAATTCTCTCTACGCGCGGAAGCTCTCTCCATTCTCTAGTGCAACTTTTGGCGTTTTCAAGCAAGGAAGGAAGAAGCAAGCTTAGGCCGTGAGCATCATCATCCATTCCACCTTGAAGCCGTGTACTTTGAAGCTTGCTTTCGAGTTTCATTAGTTCATCATTCGAGTTATTCATCCATCTCTCCATTCACGGTGTAATTCAACCTTCTTTCTTGTAATCACTTTTGATTCTCCTTGTTTGATTTCGTTGGATGTTGTTCTAGTTAACGTTTATGTTTGAACAAGGTTTATATTCTGAAAATTTATGATTGATTAAGGATTTTCGATTTCTATGTTGTGATTCCAAAGTTGCTTATGTGTGATTGTTCGATTGAGTTTGCTTTATAGATAACTTTTGTATTTTAATCTTATGTGGTTCGAAACACTTAGGGTTTTGATATAATTGGTGCTAGGTTTAAGAACATGAAATCGACTTTTCGTTTTGTGTAAACTTGAATCAAAGTAGTAAAGGTTTTGGACAAAAATCGAATTCAATTGAAGAGGATTGCAATTAGGTGAACTTATTCATACTAAGTTGTACACTTGAGTTGATAGCCTTTCCTTGAACTTCTTGCGTTGAACATGTATGATTGACTAGCTTTCTAGGGTTTGATTACATGTTTGATAGGATTAATCTATGTGCTTTCATTTAGATTAATTAGCATTGAAAAGTAAAATATGGGAAATCGTTTGCTTTCGAATGTTTCACATGATCAACTCCTTTCACATGACTTGGAAGAACAATGTAGGTTTGTATTCGAATTTAATCATGAAATCGGTTTTAATCTTTGTTTCTTACATATCATTCTTGTATTTGTGTTTTTGTTCATACTTAGTTTTAATTCTTGTTTTTAATTTTCGAAAACCAAACCCTAAAACCCCTTTTGAATTCGTAAATAATATGTATATGTGTGAATACTATACTTTGTTTTATTTTAATTGTTTAAATTGTCTTACATTGACAGGTGTACCCTCAATCCCCGGAATAGAACGATCCCTACTTGCTTATACTACTAATGATATTTCTAGGGTTAAATTATATGCTTGCTCAAAGCGTATCAGTAAGTGAGGAAATAGATTACAGAAGAAACTTATAGAAGAGTAGCAACCCGTAATTAGAAGAAAATGAAAGGGCAAAACCATCATTCAATTCAGGTCTCGAATGAACAGTGGTACAGTTCGACGCCCTTTAGATATATGTATAATATAATTAGGATGCCCCCACCATTTTTACCCTTTCTCATTTAGGTAACTAATGTTAAGCAATTCGATCTCATCAAAACTTCCAAGAGCTTGATAATCGTTCGCTTTTAGCCCCCAAATACCATCAACTTAGCATTGCCCTCCAAAGGTGCGCCCCTTGCTTTCTCATGTATATGTCGAATCGTTTGCTGAATAACTTAGTTCTAGTATACACGGACGCAGAGATTGCAAAATTTGTTCAAGAAGCTTATGTCGCACGCGTAAGGAGTATAAGTGACCAATGTAAACTCCAAGTCTGATGTGCCGTTTAAGGATCCCGAGCATGACCCTAAGCCGAATTGATTGAAATAACAATACAAAATTCACTAATATTTTGGAAATGGAGCAGTCCCTTAAAGATTTGTAATTATATGGTTTTGTAAGTTTGGATTGTACAACGTTGCAAGAAATTTATGCTGAGATGGCTAGCTCTTTTATAATAAAACAATATGAGTGTACGTGATAGAAAAAAAAAATATTGTCGTTAGTTTTGATAATGCTTGTGCAAGGGTGGGAACATCTTGAATTTCAACACAGATAATAACATAGAAAGGAAGATGAAGCACATATATAATATGAAAACATAAAAAATAAAAAAAATAGACTATACCGAAGTATTGACAACACGTACGTTATTTGAGTTGCTACGACTGGAATGACAAGATAGCATAATATATTCTCTATGAGTCTTTCTGAGAGTTGGAAAAAGTGATATATGCCATTAAGAGATATCATCCAGAAAAAAAAAAAAAAAAAGTTTATTTGTTTCTCATGTATACCAAGTCATGATTAAAATTCATAGTGATAAAAAATATCATGGTGGTCTTGATAAGTCAAAAAAAGGATATATGAGAGAAAATTCCGAACATATTTAGAAACAGTTGGTTGACAACATTTTGGGTGTAACTGAGTTGAGAAGAATTTTATTAGTCTTAAATCTATGATAAAGTGACAAACTCAGAGCTTAATTCACTTTGATCAAACAAACATGGAGTAGCTTTTGGCTTGTTTTGACCGTTCTAATAGATCAATTTGTGCTAAAACTATTATTTAGTCCAATACAAGCTAGTACAGGATGATGGGTTGTTTCAAAGTTTAAGTCGTTGGTTATCGGCTAGCCATTCAAGTCATTTTCCTTGTAACCTAACCTAATTTGGTTTCAATTGTTTCCATTGCTACTTTTTGGTAATTTTTTTTTTTTTTTTTCAAGCCGTTTACTTTTTGACATTCATTTTCTAAATAATTATACTAGTAGTCAGTAAGGTTGAAACCACTTTATAAACTATTTCAACAATAGTGATATATACAATTTCTGAAACACGTTGATCTTTCAATACACCAAAGATCATATATAAACCCATAACCATAAATAACATATAGTTGTAAAAGTGGTTGTTGTATCACGTTCCATGAAATGCAAAACAAGGAGGCATGTAGTATGTTGGCTTAATTCTCCACATCCTATTTTAGTTCCATAGGAATTCTGGACAAGTATGTATTTCCCATTTGGGTCATCTTCCAAGCATACAAAAACCACACAGTGAAAATCATCTCCATACGCACAAGAAAGACACAGGCCTGTAAACTTCTTTTTTAGGACTAATGCAATCAGGGTCATTCATATAGTCATTATTACGATATTTGCATTTAGCCCCGCCTTTAGCCTTCACTATTTCTTTGATAACTCTTTATCAATAATACCCTACAAAAGAATTTATGATTACTAACAAACATGACAGAGACATAGAAGAAAAACAATAATCAAGTGGTTTTTCATTACCAAATTAAAATAAAGTTTACCTCATGGTGAAATAAATCGGCCAAGTACACTATTGTAACACAAAGAGAATGGTCTTTATTTAAAGCTCCCATTATGTTCGTATAACCACTTACACAGTAAACTGCCCATTCCACTGCTGTAGTACTAACAAAAGCCCAACAGCTCTGAAGAAACAATTGATCTTTGACTGCCGGGATTTTAGATTCCTTAATTCAATGGTTGTATATTAGGAGTGAAATTCACACTCCCTAATTTGTAATCCACGCTCATTCTTTCATTCTTTGGTCAAAATTCTCATAAAAAGACAAAATTTAAGTTACAAAAAAAAAAAAAAAAAACGTGGAGTGTTAATTGTAAAATAGGGAGTGTGGATTTCACTCTACTTGTTCATTCTCAATTGTTGCTTTTATAATGTATCTAATATAGGGATAACATAGACACTTTCAACCTAATAAATATAGTCAATCGCAATGATAGAAAACCTAAAAAAGATGTTGATGTGAAAAATGATTCTAATATATATGTTGATATCAAAATTCCTAGAAATCAGGTTAACTAAACGTAAGCATCCCATATTTAGGTTGTAATTAAAAAAGTCTAATCTATTAGCCAGGTTAAAAACTCAAACCTTTACAACTCTACTTCTATATTTTAGTTAGGTTGCAAGTAAATCAATGAAAATCGAACAATATGTGACAAACTTCAAACCAAATCTTACAATCCTTCAGTTCTAACCCAACAATAATAATAGAGCAACAATTAGTGCTAATTAACTTGAGTTGCAAAACACAAAAGCTACTTTTAAAATGGGTGGTGCTATTCACACACTCATTTTCTCTATTCACACACCTTTCTATTTTTCTATTATTTTAATTCAATTATTTTTTACAAATTACCCTAACTACCCTCCATTGCAATTCTGATTCTTTTTCTTTTTTCTATTTGGCAAGTCAATCATGAATCAAACATCAATATATCATTATACAATAAATCAAATTCTTAATTTACCTATAAATGAAGGAAAAATAATATGTTCGTTAAGTGGAATGACCTGTATTATTAGATAGACAAGGAATATGCTTCCTAGGTAATTACGTTCATCCAACTTAATCAAAATTGCAAAGTTTTTCCTCAGCCTTGCATAATACATTCTTATTATTTATGGGTCAGTGTTCTTTCAATACAGTTATCTAAAATACATTAAATTAAGAGTTCATACCATTGATTATGCGTGTGTCTACATTTGTCTAGCCCCTCAAGCTAGTCTTATTCAAACAATTAATTTTGAACTATACTCCGTTTTTTTTTTTGTACTTACAAATTTCTCAAATTTGCAGACTTCATTTGAAAATGGTTTATTGCCAATCTATAAGAGATGAGAAACTCTAGTAAGCTAGGTGCAATATTGGAACCCGAGACAACAAGCAAGTAAAGCATGCGTTTTACCCCTCCTACTTGTATGAGAACAAACTTTGCAATTTAGATTCAGTTAGATGAATGTAATTACTTGGGAAGCATATTCTCGTCTAATAATACAGATCATTTCACTTAATGAACATATTATTTTTCCTTTATTTATAAGTAAGAGAAAATTAATTTATTGCATAATGATGTTTGATGGGAACTTCTATTCATACCTCCAAAATTGGCATTTTGACCTCTTTCGTTCTTTTTCCAAGTTATAGTTGACTTTGTCAACTCATGTCAAATTACAAATAATGACACAAACATTTCAAAAATAAAATAAAGAGTTTCTTCTTACCTTCAAGACAGTATGTAGTCTTCAACTTGGAGAAAACATTATCCTCCAACGTAAACCCTACAATATACATCAAACTCTATGGAAGAATGTGACGATTCAGTAATTGAGCATAACATCATTTTGGTGTCTTCGCACAAGGTATGGGTTTAGAAGTTTTATGTTCTTCTTTTTTCACTATCTTGATTACAATGGGTCTGTTTTTTTGAAAATCAAGACATCTACAACTTTTAGCGTTTTGCTTTCAGGCCATTGAGATATCCCAGATATAGACCCCATCTCTTTTCATCTCCCACGATTTTCTTGTTCTTTATTTTTGTTTTGTGCATGAATTCATATATGTATTTCTACTACTGTGAAATTCATAAGATTTTTTTGTTGTCGATAAGTGGGTGAAGGGTTAAGAATAGTACAATGGGTTTTTGGTGGTATGAATAAAATCTTCCAAAAAAATGGCTTTTATTGATTTTATTCGACAGTGGGCATTTTGAGAAAATTAGGGAGGTGTAGATAGCATATTGGTTATTTGTAAAAGTAAATTGGAGGTCTATTAAGTAGGGAGGTCCAAATGCCAATTTTGGAGGCATGAATAGAAGCTCCCACGTTTGATAGCCAAATAGATAAAAGAAAAAAGAAAAAATAAAAAATAAAAGAAATAGAATTATAAGGGATGGTAATTAGGATAATTTGTAAAACAGAATTGAACTGAATAGCACCACCCCAAATCAATGAGATTGAAATATTTTTTCATGCATGGCATTCATGGTTAACTCCTAATAAACAGTTGGAGGAATTATACTTAAAACATATAAAAATATTAATGTCAATATACTTTCATTCAAGCCCATACCGCGTAGGCCACAGATTCCCAAATCATGAAAGCGATACAAATGAGAATTATTACATGAACACCAGATTTAGTTAGCTTTGTTAATTGACATAAAAGATACGAACGCCGCAGCTTGTGATACAATGGAATTGTTTTGCAGTGGAATCACTTTCTACAATAATAGTATAATACTAAATGTGACCTCAGTGAAATAGCCTTCATTGACCAGGTCTCCTTCTTCAATTAGGTGATATTCAAACCATGGAACATATACCAAAAACATGTGATCCATGCAACTCAAACAATCTGTCAGTTCGGAAGCCCGGATGGAGTAACTGAAAACTGTGCTCCCCATGATTTCCTTTGGCTGAGCAAAAACATAGAGCAGATAGATCAGAAGCATAATTACAAGCATCCTCAAAGTTACAAGCAACGCAGATAGAAAATCTCAGAAAGTCATCATGGAAACAATTGGGTGGTAGCTGCACAGTGATTGAGGATCCCCTACACTGATGGCTGAACCAAGCTGGAATTTCTCTTCCAGGAAGACACATGTAAAAGGAAAGAGGTTGCAGATCACCCCATATAATTCAAACAAGGGTCAACTTCATTTGGTTAACTTTGCTTGTGCGCGTGTCAAATCGTCAATGTGTGTGACTAAGGAAAAGATACGAACCTGATGATAAGAATGAGTTTCCACAACATCTATAAATAGATTACCAGCGGGAAGCAGCGGGAAGCAGTTAGAAAATGTGAACCAAAGATTCTTTTCGTAGGGGGATTTGGCGTTGACACTGACTCTAAAGCTGTGCAATCATGAGCATCTATGTACTTCACACTTGATGAAAGCTGTGGAATTGATTTCAGCCTCTTGTAAGCCTCCAATTCGAGATGTGCTAGGCGACCAAGTTGATTCATTGTTGCAGGTAAGCTCTCCAAATTGTTTCTGCACATCTTTAATGTTTCCAGGGAACACAAATGAGCAATACCATTTGATTCATTTGATATTTCCAGTCACTTAAATCAAGATGTACCAAAACAGAGTAACTAGAACATTTTTCAACTGATGATGGCCATGCCGAAAAGGGTGTTGTCATTTGTTTACATCCAATACATGATAATGCATCCCCCTTAAGCTTGCTCAAATGTAGTACAGACTACAGAGAATGGAAGTGGTTTTATACCACTATCTTGTACCTCCAGGTCTGTCAAGGATTCCAAATTACCGAAGTTACTAGGCAAGTTATGGAGTTTCGAGCACCCAGCCAGATAGAGCTGTTGAAGGTTTGCCAAATTACAAATTTTGTGTGGAAGACGGACAAGGCCTCTGCAGGTTCTCATACTTAAAAGTTCAAGGCCCTGAAGCAGTTCAATTGATGAGGGCAATTCTTTAATTGCAGTCCCATCTAGACAAAGCTCTGATAGCTCCTCCATAGCTTCTGAAATCTTTGGAAACTTCTCAAATCTTGAGCAGCCAGAAAGTTGAAAGGTTTTGAGAGATTTCATACGAATGCTGCTCGGAAAGTCCTGAAGTTTTTCACACCCATTTAAAGTAAAGACAACAAGGTTTTGAAGAGCTGAAATGGATGGATGAACCTCAACCAAACTTGAGCAACCATCGAGAATTAGTTTCTCCAGATTTAACGCCTCACTGAAGTCAGGGATTCTGTCAAGGTATATAGAGTGACTTAAATTGACGAATTTCAACATTTTCATGAGCTGCATAGTTAGAACAGGCAACAAAACATGTGTTAATTGATGATTCAAGCAAGCCCTGTCCAAACGAATAGTTATCACTTGAAAGAAAGTTATGATTGCACCTTTGTTCCTTCCCAAAGTCGTTGAATGTGACTAAAACGCAAGTCAAGGTCGATAAGATTCCCTCGGCCTAAAGTTGGATGGCAATGATGAGTAAGGGCATCCGTGCCAGCAGAGAAGCCTCAACTCGTCAGAGAGAAACTTCAAGTCCCTACTCACATATTGTTTAGGGTTTGCACTTGGAATCGCAGGGAGAAGTGTTGGAGAGGAAAGATCCCACATTGGAAAAGTGACAAATAAAATATAACTTATAAGTGGGTGGCTCTTACCCAATTGTACCGAGGCCTTTT
Source organism: Rosa chinensis (assembly GCF_002994745.2). Taxonomy (NCBI): domain Eukaryota; kingdom Viridiplantae; phylum Streptophyta; class Magnoliopsida; order Rosales; family Rosaceae; genus Rosa; species Rosa chinensis. The sequence goes on along the minus strand of NC_037094.1, from coordinate 56,054,079 downwards.
GTGATTAAAACTCAACACCTAATGGGTGGTTAAGTACGTTGGGACAGTATCGGTACAATGGTGGGCCACGCTTGTCGCTGTTTAACATGGTATCAGAGCGGGTCCCTCTCCAATTACGTCTCCAATTATCATGGGCCCGAATTTGGGTTCCTTATATTGCCATCGGAAAAATTCCGATCGAATTGTTACCAAGTGTCCAATGTGGGCCTTGGATTGTATTGACCAAGTCTCTGATATGAAGCTTGTGTCCCAATTTCCAAAGTGGGAATTAGATTAATTAATTTCACGTGCAGACCTAGAGCTAGGTTGCACGTGAGGGGGCGTGTTGGAGAGGAAAGATCCCACATTGGAAAAGTGACAAATAAAATATAACTTATAAGTGGGTGGCTCTTACCCAATTGTACCGAGGCCTTTTGTGATTAAAACCCAACACCTAATGGGTGGTTAAGTTGGGACAGTATCGGTACAATGGTGGGCCACGGGCCACGCTTGTCGCTGTTTAACAAGAAGCCGATCCAAACTGTAATCGATTCTGACCAATCTTAGTCTCGTCATTTTATTAAAAGATTTAGTGTTTATGTATACATCTTTTGAGTTGCACAAGTCTAGCTTTATACTTTCAATTCGTCCTGTAGCCTGCATGATCAATAGAAGAAGTTCATTAGGTGAGTGCAAACCAGTACCTGATATAAGACCAAAGTTAATGCATCTTTACTTTGAATTTGAAATAGTTAGTTTGTAGTAGGAGATTTCGGTCAAAGCTGGAACTCTGACCCTACATGTCTGAAGCTTTCTATCTAGTAAAGATATCACATATGATCCAAGAGCAATTTATTCTTAATGGATATGTAATTATATATACATGTATAGTTCTAGATATACTCACCGTATTTTGAGTTAACAACCTCTGAATATCTTTGTTACTCCACAGCCTACTGGGTTTCCCGTGCTCCTTAATCTGCTGTCGGACAATTTCCCAACCCATTCTCTGTAGCAATCTATGCATCTCAAGCTTATTGTCACGAGTGACACTTACAAGAGCTCTATTAACTAGAACTCTTAATCCCCTTTCGGGAAAGAAGCCACAACTGTCCAGAATTTCAGTAACGTAGTCTTTCTCCATTCCTTTGAAGAAACATGATATATCTAGAAAAATTTCCTTCTCTGAATCATTCAGTACCTCAAAACTTGTTATAAGATCATTGTGAAATTTCATATGTGGGATTTTCTTAGTTTTTTCCAACACATCTTCCCATTCACGTACATACACTTTTGTTATGAAGAGAAGATCCCATAACCCTAAGTGCTAGAGGCAGACCTTGAGCATATTCCACAGCATGCCTTGAGAGTTCATCATACTCTCCTGTGGGCTGGTTTCTTCTGAAGGCATAATTCCTCAAGAGTTCAAGAGCTTCATCGTCAGTTAAAAACTTGGGCACATATGTCTCATCAACTCTACTCAGTGCTTGTAGATCTCTGCTTGTTATAATAATTTTACTTCCAAGACCAAATGAATGTTGCTTCCCAAGTAAGGCTTCAATCTGGGCAGTGTTTTCCACATCATCCAGAACAAGCAAAACTTTCCTGTTACCCAGCCTTTCCATCATCATCTTTGAGCCTCTACTCAAAGTGCCTACACTTCGCACTTTTTTCTTCAACATCCTAGATAGCAGTTCTTCTTGCATTTGTACCGCATCATTCTTCATGAAACGTTCCTTGACATTTTCAAGAAAGCAACTGTGCTCAAATTGACGAGCGATTTTGTCATAAACAGCTCTAGCAATGGTTGTTTTGCCAATGCCAACCATTCCCCATATTCCAACAACGCGAACATCATATATCCCATTACATAATAGCAAATCCATTTCTTTTATGCGGGAATTCATTCCAACCAAGCTATTGGCTTTTGATGACCAGACGTGGACCAATTCATTAACATGTATTACTATCTCCTCAACACGCTTGGCATCATCTCTGCAAAAATTGAAAACAGTATTGTAAAGAAATAGAATATATATATGTGATGCAAAATGTGGCACAATCTAGTTCAACTCTTCAACATTTACTATAACAGTAAGCACCTCTAATTAAAACTAATTAAACTGTAAGCCAATATTAAAAAATCTAACTAATCTGAAAACTAAAATTGGTAATTTAAGAGTATGAAGAAAGATTACTCATATTTTCTCGAATCCCAGCAAGATAAATTTGTGACTCTAGTTAGAGCAGACTTCCAGCTCTCCACCTCTTCCTTGTTGGTATTAGAACTGTTTTCATGTTTCGCAAAAGCTTCTGCGAAGCTTCCCTTCAAATTACGAACATCAAATGGATCTACTTCATACAAAATAGGCACCACTATCTGCTTCTTTATATCCATACATTTCAGGATTCTGACGAGCTCTTTCAAGCACCATGTGGAAGAAGCATAGTTTTCAGAGAAAACTACAATCGAAATCCTTGAATCTTGAATAGCTTGTTCTAGCATTGATAGGTTGTTGCCTTTTCCAACCTCTTCAGAATCTATAAAGGTGTTGATTTCTTTCTGCTCCAGAGCTTTGTAAAGATGACCAACAAAGATTTTGCGAGTGTCGTCTCCCCTAAAATTCAGAAAGACATCATAGGTCGTAGGACTAGTGCAAGATACAATCTTATATTTCTTTCGGTCATAACGACGAGATAAGATTTCAATCAATTTATTACTTATATCTTGTGCAATGTCTTCAATAAGCTTGGCATCATTTCTGCAAAACAATACTGTGAAGGATCTCTGCAAGACATAATGTCACACAATTGTGTCAAAAGGTAATGCACATTGAAACATCTTAATTAACCTGCACTAATAAAGAGAAGCCTGCAGCTGCTAGAGTAATGTAGAACATGATCTAGAATGATCATGTAAGTGTAGTAAAATCTAGAGTTAGCAGTCAAGTATAGGATGGTTTACAACTATGCATTAAGTTGTGGTTAATAACTAACCACAAACAAATGTCAGTGGTGTTAGTAGTCCATCAAGGTCGGTTGAAACATGTATAAATACGTAAGCTCTCTTGTAAAATGTAATGAATCAAGCAAGTGAAGTAAGTAATCAAGAAGCAATACAAGAGAAAATTAAGAAGCATTGCTGTCTCGTCTGTTTCAAATCACTTCCTCCTAAAACATTTGTCCTGGTAACATTAAGTCCCAAACACCTGCCCCTAAATATTTTTCTTTAAACACTCGGTCCTAAGCCCACCACTACTTCACTCTTCGGCGTCAATCCTAACAGTAAAATCAAAGCAACTAATTCCAACAGTTTGCTATAAAGATCAAAATAGGATATTCAGTTAAATTATATAAATGTAGATTACAACACGTTACAAAAAAATTAGCTGCGGAACAAAGTAATACATACTTGTAATCTTGCGCAGGAATCCCAGCCAGATAAATTCGTTGTTCTAGTTAGAGCAGACGACCAGCTTTGCAGCTCTTTCTCGTCAACGTTGTGTTTATGTTCATCAAGTGCTTTGGCGAAACTTCCCTTTAGTTTGCGAATATCAGAGGGATCGACTTGGTAGAAAATACTCAAAATAGGCACCACTATCTGGTCCTTGGTATCCCTGCATTCCAAAATTTTGACCAGTTCTCTTAAGCATACAAATTTTTTTATACATTTCACGGCATGTTTGATGTATTTGGAATGGCATTTGGCGAGCAGAATTTGCATTGAGGTGTTATTTTGCTTTTGTCCAAGTATTTCAAATTTGAAATTGGTTGCTGTTATCGATTGATTGTGTTGTGTAGAATTTGTGACTGCTTGTTGGTTGAAAATGAATTCTGAAAATCCCACAAATCCACCAAACAGTACACAAGTCACTAGCGATGAACCAAACAACACTCCTATTCCGAGTGTGGAGGCCAGTCCAACTGAACTTGGAGGAGGAGCTCCTCCGGTACCTTGTGTTACAATGAGGAAACCAGCTAAGAGCATCTCCAATGGAGTAGTTAAAACCCTTGTGTCAAATTCGAATTTGAAAGCTGATGTGTCAATTGTCATTTTTGACAAATTTCTACTCCAGTGGATAGGTTAAATTTAAATATTATTATATTATTTTTTTAAGAATATTTCATAACAAAAATAAACCATTTTTTCTCTACTTCTCCCACTTCTTCTTCTCTGTTCTTCTTGCTGCCGCACAACTCCACTGCATCTCTCTCTGGTAAGTGGTAATACACTAGTTTTGACAAAACACCAATTCCTTCTTCTTCCACATGTTTCGAACCCCAATTTCCAGATATGCCACACTTCTCATAAACTCAAATCCCAATTAATCCTTATTCACAAACCCAATTCCCATAATCACAAAAAAAGCTCAAATCTTTGGTGCCAAACAGCAAATCCTACCTGCAACCATACCACCCACCATCTTCAAATCCCGCCACCACTGAGACAAACATCTATCATGAAAGGTTTTTCATGAATTAATTTGGTCTGGGTAGGATGAAAAAGAGAGTGTTTTAGTATGTTATTTTCTTATGATTTTATTAGAACTCTAGTTGAAATCGAACTCATCCATGGTGAAGAGCTACTCGTGGTGAGGTTGAGGACATAGAGATTTTGGTCTATTCATGGTGAGAAGGAGCTATTCATGGTGAGGAGATCTGGGTAGGAATCTGATGGGTTTGGTCTGGGAAGAACGATAGAGAATTAGAGAGGAGAAGAAAAGAGAGAGAAGGAAAGAGAGAGAGGGAGAGAGAAACAATAAAAAATTAAAAGACAGATGACTATGGCTCTGTCAAATTTGACAGACTTGGTCGAAATGTCAATTACACATCAGATATGACTTAAGGGTTGGAGAGGGTTTACATGTCTTTTATTTCCGTTCAAGCACTCCACGTGGATTTAACCAATCCATTGGAGATGCTCTAAGAATGCTTCTAATGTGTGGAATTATTTCAATAAGTTAGATGAGAATGGTGAGGATCCTAGATGCATTTGTAAGGATTGTGTGACAAATTTTGTTTGCGATCCAAAGGAAACAATGCAAACGGATTCCCCATCTTTAAGCTTCAAGAGTTAATCAGATTCCCAATTTGAAATTTGAAATGTGTATGCTTCACATACAGAGAATGAAATATTAGCATATCCAATAGTAACATGTATTAGCAACATCTAAGCACATACCTTAACTACCACATTTTCTGGGTCTACCACCCTACCTGAACCATCTAGAGTACACAATTGGATCTGAGCAACTTAATCCTCTTCTATATCACCCTTTAAAAGTTCAGTTTTGCTCTAAGAAATAGCCAAGCAGTCTTTTTATTTCTTCAATATGCCTGTCACAGAGCCAACGAAACAGAATTTCTAAACCTCATTGATGATTTGTGATTTAAATACGTAAAAGGTGTAAAACCAACCACAACGAGGCAAAAACAAATTTTATTTTCTTTCTCTGTTACCATCTTCTGATCAAATCTAAAGTTCTTCATTTTACTCAATCATCATGATCGAGCTAATAATGAAGGTTTCCAGTTGTACAAACATTACAATCTGAACACAAGATAAAGTGAACTTTACAACTCATTAGGCTGACATTCTTCTGCCAAAAAGATCACTCAACTCACCCCAAAACTGATCCTACAAGTTCTACAACGGAAGAAAGTGACTGAATCCAATGCAGGATGATCTTACAGTCAAAGACCAGCAACTAGATTCTTGACAAGAGCAACATGATTACCTCAACTAATTAACAGAAGATCATCCTCTACAAAACATTATTAAAGAAGATTTCACGAGGACAAAATACTTGAGATTTGCAATTTCCAAGGGCTCAGTGGTGGGGTGTGGTGACATCAGGAGAAATTATTTCATTGTCTATCCCCTCTAGCACAATTTTGGGGATAAAGAATGGGACAGATCATCTGATGCTTTCAGAAAAGAGTCAAAAGACTCTATATTTCACTTTCTGAAATTGCACAAACTACTGTTCCTCTCCATGCTTTGAACCACTGATCTCAGAACCAACAAAAACAACAACAAGAATACAGAAATTTAAAACAAATCAACAAGAAGACAGAAATCTAGAATAAATCATAACAGTTCAACAAAATTAATGATAGAAATAAGAAAAAGAGAAACAAGTAAAATCAATGAAATCTATATATAGAGAAAAATGAACATGAAAGAGACTAATATTACAGTGAATGAAAGTGTTGGTAACTACTGTAACATGAAAGTCACCCGCCAACCAGGGAACCATTTTTTTTTAAATAGCTTGTCATCCAGTGGCGCTTAAATGATTTCTAAATAGGATCAGCAATCCTTTTCAACCGACTTCACACTTGCCACTCCTCTTATATATAATAATCTTCAAAGTGGAGTGCAAGTGTTAAGTGGATTGAAATGTGGAGCGATTAGTGTGAAAATCACTCCACATGAGAACATTACCAGATCAAACACCACCCTATCCCTTCAATTTTTGCACTGACCTCAGGGGGTAATCTTGTTTGCCTAGTAACTCTACATGTAGGAATTTTTAACCAAGGATCATCCCACACATATACAATGCACAAATCATGTCTTATAAATGCTTCCTACTAGATAGTAGATATGCCCAAATATCACAGCTGCATTAAGTCTTACAGTACACACATTGAATTAACAACAGCTGCCCAAAAATCTAATCCTATCACACATATATCATTCTATCTGAAACATCAAAAACAACAAAGAATCATATCGGCATTGCAGAAAAGAAACCATATCGGAGTACCTATTTCGACTTGATCGAGTCAACAAACCCACTACTGAGAAGCCTCTCCACATATTTCCCCAGTATATCAACCTCCAAATTCACCTTCTGCCCAACCTTCTTCAAAGGAATCACCACCTTCTGCTGAGTATAAGCCACCAGCATGAAATTGAAGCACTCTTCATCATCAAACACATCCACCACAGTCAGACTAGTCCCATCCACAGCTATATACCCTTTCGGCACCACATACTTGAGTATCTCCTTCGTCGTCTTCACCTTGATCCACAGCGAATCCTCCTCCGGCACCATCGACACTATCTCGCCGGTGCCGTCCACGTGTCCCTGCAAGAAATGCCCGCCCATCCGGCTCGTCGGCAGCACCGCCCGCTCCAGATTCACCAGCGAACCCGGCTCGAGCTCCACCAGCGAGGTCTTCCGCAGCGTCTCCGGCGCCAGGCCAACGGTGAAATGAGACGCGTCGAACTCCGTGACGGTGAGGCAGGTGCCGTTGACGGCGATGCTGTCGCCGAGGTGGACGCCGTCGAGGACGGTGGCGGCGCCGATTCTCATGTCGAAGCCGCCGCCGTCGGAGGCCCCGAGCTGCTTGATTTCGCCCATTTCCTCGACGATTCCGGTGAAGAGGCACCGGATTGTGTTGCGGGGAGGAGATCGGAGATGCGTGAGGGGCGGTTTGGCGAAGAGGTTTAGAGCGGAGGGTTTGGAGAGGGGGTTGAAGGTGAATCTGGCTAGGGTTTTGGAGGAGATGGTGTAGAAGGTGTTTAGGGTTGCCATTGTTGGACCAGAGGAGGAGGTTTGAGGAGTTGTTGAGAGTGAAGTGAGAGAGAAACAAACTGCCATTCTTAGCGCTGCAGAGGAAATGACGAGCACCTAAAACCCCTTGTTTCCTATTGGAGGGTTTTATAAACAACTCATCGGTACATTAATATACCGATACATTAAGTACTCAAGAAAACTAATTTGATTTAGAGGTAGACCGACTCAATGGAAGATTAATTTGGTTCTGATACATTAAATACTCAAAAAGACTAGTTTGATTTAGAGGTAGATTGACTGAATGATGCGTACTCAAGAAGATTAGTTTGATTCTGATACATTAAGTACTCAAAACGCCTAGTTTGATTTAGAAGTAGACTAACTAAATGATGCAATCATACATTGCTGTACCGCAGAACTTTCTATCTGTAAAATTGTCTTACAAACGATGCTATGTGGAAAATTAAAGTTCGAAGGAATTGAAATTTTAGGGTTCGCCTGAAATCACAATAGTGAAACTGTCAAAGCTTACGGGTGATTTAATTGCCAACTTGCGGCTGTGGTAGTTGAGATCAAATTAGGATTAGCATTAGCCAACAAACTATCGCAAATTATCTCATTGCCATGTTCCCAAATTATCCAACAGGAAAAATTATCTTAATTTTGTCTACAAGTGCTTTTGTAACCTCGCTGACTTTAAAACCAAGGGGAAAATTCATCTTAGGTACTCAGGATCAAGGCATCCTAATTCAAAAGAACGAGCGCCTTGATACAGTTTTACAAACGTGTGATGCTTGAACACCAGTTGCTCCACATACTTTTGACCTGCTTCTTTGGAAATTCAAGACGTCTTAATGCGAAAGTATGAACTACGAAGTCAGGACAACAGTGGCCGAATGTAAATGAATTCAAGTCACTTCTTCCTGGCAACCTTGCTGTCTCATTGAGTGAGAGTAAATGTAGTTTGAAATTGTTTCAGAAAACAGATTGGCAGTGACTATCTAGCTTATGGAGATGCTAAAATCTCATCTTGTTAGCTGATGCCACCAGAAAACCTGTAACAGATATTTCAATTGTTAGAGTATGTACTGGAGTCAGAGAAATAAAGGAAAATAAACAGTGAAAGGCATAATATAGTGCATATCACCCCTGCACATGCAAAAAGAAAATATCAGGGAAGATATCATTACCTGCACACACACCTTAAAATTTGCAACAGACATGTCCCTAGTCTTTGGATTCTCTTAACTCTCTTCATCCACAAGAATGGTTGATTCATTGCCAATCCCAAGGTCTGTCAAACTCTGCATTTCATCATCTAGCAACATTGGCAAAGGAGAACCCTGAAAGTATAGAAGTTATTTAGCTTCATATGAATGTGGTCAAGTAATCAATGTAGTAGAGCAACTTTTGAGCTTATATAATGTTAAAACAGTGGAAACATGAATGGCACGTCTATTATATCTTATCAGAAGTTCCTACCATTGCACCAATTATAAGTAATATCACCCCTGCACTCTCCAACTTCACAGAACTTTGCATTGAATCACAACCTTCAAATAATTTATTATTCTTTTGCTGTTCAACAGCTTAAGTTTGCACCAAAGTTGCTTCCCTGCAACAGTAGCTTTATCCCATCCCATTTGCTACATCACAGACCTCAATCACAGGAATGGCCAGTAGCCACTCCTCTTGAACTATTCCTATTAGGAGCTCTTTACAACAAGTTGTGCTGCAGAGTTCCCTATTTCCCATAATGTCAATATGGACCGGATGCTCTGTGGTAGCTCAAAGCGTATTCAGTTGCACGAGGACTTACCAGATGAAATTTCCACTATTCATCTTGCTGGTCTTTCCCATAATCCTGGAAGGTGGACAACCGAAAGAAAAAAAGGCTTTGTAGTCTCAAACAACCTAGGGCTTGATTGACAAATTATCCATGCTTTTGATTTTAATCTCAGTGATCATGATTCCACTCATTTTCTTTGTTATACCTCTCCAGGGATGATTAAACTGTTATTTCACCTGAAGTTACAATTGCAGCAACAGCTTGAGGTGAATGATCTTGGATCTCTTAACTATATTTATTGGCACTGAAGTAACCTATCCTCCCAAAGACTCTTTCATGCACTATCTGAAGCTTGCCAGCATCTTTACCCTCCATTCCTTCGACTCAGTTTACCAACACCTTCACAAAATACCCCACTTGTTTGCTTTCTCATTTGAGCCTCCTCTGCTTGTTGCTGTCAAGTTGTCAGTTTGAGGATTTAAAGAGTGGAAAGCTATTTGTTTTTTTTTTTTTTTTAGTATAGTGCAGGCCTGTTGGGTTTTCTCGGTTTAAGTTACTCGCCCTTCTGTGCTCATATCTAGACATGATTTTCTCTTTTCCTATAGCGCTTCTTATCTATGTTCAACAAGATTGGCATCTTTCTAGATTAATTTTGGAAAGTAATTAAAAGAAAGCAGAAGGAATGACATATTATTCTCATCAAGAATTTATGCATATGGTTTGAATCGACAATAACAAATAATATATACTGTGATAAGGGCGGGCAAACCTCTTCTTGAAGAAACAATTTCAACTTCATAGACTTCAGCTTGAAAAAGCTTACACAAAGAATTTTTAGCTTACCAACCTACAAAAATAAATAGATGTATTGTTTTAGAGATATATCCAACAACATATAGAATTCTTGAAAGGGGAGGAGAGATAGAAAGAGAGACTAACCGTTGTGGTGCCTGGAAGTTTCTTCACCAAAGAGGGCTTCTCACCTATTGATGCTCCCACGCATTTCAGAGTAACAGCTGCATAATTTTAAATTATTTTTTACTGTTATATAAGTAAATAAAAATAACTCGTAATTAAAAAACTTATAATTCCTACATAGAAGCCCTGTAGCCATCTTTTGAGGGCCTGCTGCTCCCACCAATGGCTTTTCGTCCTCAATTCCATGAAAAGCCTTGAGCTCGGCAAACCTGTAAATAACCATAGGTTTATGAAAATTAAGCATGTCATATCCCTTTGTCATCCTTTTTGCCAAAAGTAAACGAAAAAATAAATAAAAATAAAAATAAAAATAAAAATAAAAATAAAGAGAAACCTTGGATGAAGCAGCTTGATTTCTTGAATATTTCCTTGCTTTGACATAACTAACCGGACATACCTGCAGAATAAAACAATTTCACTTCTGAGACAATAATTCATATATGAAGAAATTGCTTGCACATAGCCTAACTAACTAAGATCCCTTAATAACTAAAGATCTCTACCGCAGTCACCACCAAGATATCATGACTTTGCAAATAATAAATTTTAAGGAATGCTGTAACCAATGAGTGTGTAGTCTGATGAGATCAGAAAACAAAAGATTGAAATTGACTTGAAAGATTTAAGTGGCAAAGGCCTATTATAAAGTAAGCAGGGATGTTGTTACTCAGGGTCAAACAGTCAAACTGTATAGAAAGGGAGGCTAAGTTTTGAAATGACAATTGGTTCATATCTTTAGTATCCATCATTGACAAGTTTCAAGAAAGGGTCACCAGGAACACCACAAAAGTGGCTTTGAACCAAAGCATATGAAGATTTAGAAATCTTTTATCAGCCTCGAGCAATACTGAAGGGCCAGCTCAGACCTTGAACCGAATATACAAATCAACTCTTGATGCAAAGAGAGATGCTCAATCACATCACTGTTATGGTGACGCAATACTGAAAAGTTTATTTTCTTTAACTGAACTGTATGTTAGCAAGTCCAGATTCAATAGGGGGGAAATCATGTGCCAGTGAAGCGACAGTGTGCAATAGAAAAGGCACAATAAAAACATATGTTCTGATGCACATGGTTTTTAAAATAGAAGATATTCATTTTCAGAAATGCTATGACATCACTAAATATACAAATACATTGGCATACAGTCAGCCTGAGGCTGAGACTAGCTGGTACTGACAAAAAAACAAGTAATCCCTAGATGAATGCAGAACTACAGAACCTAAAAAAATCCAAAATAACATTGTGTATTTCAGTGGTAAACATCGGCTCCCACTGGGAAGGAAAAGACGTACCGAATTTCGGACTCTTTTCTTTCACGAGAAGTAACCTAAAAGTATATCAAACAAAATTACATCAGATTTATTAAATCTATCATACAAAAAAAGGAAGCATATAGAACTCCATGATTTACCTCACTCCCATTCAACATTTCAACTTTTCCTAAGCGGGCAACCAAAACAAATCTTGGGATACCACCCTGTCCTGGATCAGCCACTGGATTACCAGAAAGTCTGACATCCTTTTGTACCAGAAGAAGAAGAAGAATAAGAAAAACTCAAAGTAGAAAACAACATAGATTTAGTGATCTACATTGTGTGAAAGATGTGATGCAGGTTGATATTCACAAATATTGAAAAACAGATCGATTAATCAATTTAGTTGAATGTTGAAACATCGGCCCATGTAGCAGGCACGGCAAGACCCCACCTCCCTCTTTGTTAAAGGGAAGCTCGTGAGTTTGACTCCTAAAAGTCTAGATAGTTCACCCACAATATAAGGGTGTATGTGGTGTTGTCCCTATCATTTATAAAGAAACTAACTATATTTTCAGAAGAATAAGAGATGAATAAAGTATGCAACTAGATATATTAGGGTCAAGTGGGGTTTGAAGACCAGCAGAAGGAAGAACCCTAACATGGCACAGTACTGAAGGCTGTCAAGTATTTATATAATACCGAAAATTAATGAAAAATGAAAGCTGTTGGATCATCTAGAGTATAAAACAGAAAAAAGTAATTAGAGGCAAGGAAAGATTTTGAAGAATTTTTATATATGCATGATCTACCAGTTGCAAATTTTTAATTTACTAATGAACACAACGCAGAATTAGGTCCATTAAATATTGCAGAAAATGCAGCAGGCATCCCACTGAAAGTAACAGGTTTATTTATATCACAGTACAAAAACTAACTCTCATAACTCAACCTTACCACCAATTGTGGGAATGAGTTCAGTGCATCAATAGAAGTAGGGTCCTCAATGGTATTGCCTCCTGGAGAACATAATGAGGAAGGAACAAGTCAATATAACGATAGCAAATAGAGGTTGCTACAATCCCGATAGAAGAGTTATGGTAAGTTACCAAGAAGAAGGCAACGCAAATTTTGAAATGGCTTATGCCCTTTTTCATGCGACTCATGACCATTGAGCAGCTCAAGCATCATGCCAACATCAGGATAAAAGACATGGTTCAAATTGTTATTGTCCAAATGCAACTGCTCCAAGCTGTATGCAGAAACCACTTTCTAAGAATTGTAAATAAAACACCTCAACCATATTTTTTCAAGTTAACCTTCTACATTTTTTTTTTCAGGATTAACCTAAAATACGTTGAATCCCCATACTTTCAAACTTTCCAAGGAAATTAGTTCTGAGGAAAAAAAAAAAACAACATGATTGCTAACCTTGGTAGCTGTGAAAGTTTCAAGATTTCATTCCAATCAGTTATACAATTGTCGTCCAAATTCAGTAGCCGCAAATAATCAAATCCCTGAACTGTTGAAGAAGATGCAGGCTGGAAAAGAAAGGAGACCAAAAACAGATTATAGGGGCAAAATGCAGCAAGTTGTTTGAAATCTTAAAAACAACAAAACAAAATCAAACAAAATCTAGAAAAAAAAATGCGTAGATTTGAAACCCAGAAGGCAAGCCCTTTCTCGGTTTGCGGCGCGTTTAGCCCGCGATTCGTGGACAACGATAGAGCTTCGGATTGAATAAAAGGAAAGGAATCAAACAAGCGCCCCAATGCTTGCTATAAGAATTGCCTACGTCCCTAATGGGAAATTCTTAGTAGTCTTGGTTAGAAATGAACGTACTGCTACCATTTCCTTAGAACTTAAAGGGCAACCTACTTATCCATCTACCATGTTTGCTTAATGCAGGTACTTTTGTTTGATGGAGGTGTTCTAAGGTGTATCATGTGAATTTTATATTTTACAGAGCCAGGCCTACGCTTGTGTTACATTCAAACGTTTTCTTTACTTTTTGAAAAGTATATCACTTCACATTTTATGCATTCACAGCTTCCTATGACTGTGTGACACTCCATGTTATATAAACTTACACTTATACAGATACAAGAAAAAAATAACAAGTTAATGATGTTGCAATGTCATTGATCATGCTGTTCACTAGCTGACATCAACAGATCAATGGCATTGGGACATTCACATGTTATGCAGGTGAAAAGGCCTCTAAATACGTAAAGTCATAACATTATAAATAAGTGGTGATATGTATAGTTGTATAGACAGCTCATATATATCGACTAATAACAATATAATGTAACAATGTAACATCTTTCTTTGAGATAATAACAGAAACAAATATGCATGTATAGAAAATTATTCTCTATTCTTGGTTTTCTATTGACTTTGGATCAAGCTATTTAATGTGGATATACCACAAGCATCAAGAACTTTACAACATTTTACCTCTATTGTGCTTATATGATTCGCCATAAGATGTAGTTCCTCAATTGCTGGCAATGAATGTTTGAGTACTTCTACCTGCCACGTCAAACTGACAATATTTAGCAATTTGATACAGAAAATGTAAACTGCAAAGAAATATAAAGGACAAAAGATAGGAAAATAGTATCAAGTGTAAGGAAATGGGCACCTGTGTCCAATTTATGCCAACATTGTTTAATACTAAAATACGGATGCTTTTCAAATGCGGCAACCCAACAATATCATGTGACATTAAATTGTAAGATAAATTGAGGGCAACAAGATCAGGCAGCTGTTCACAGATCATGCCAACATCCTGCAAGCAAGGATAAACCCAAGGATAGTAAAGCTCAACCCCAAAGCATGTTAGAAGCAGAAGATTTAAAGAACAAGTATTTTCAATCAAACCACAAACCCTAATATATTAACACTCAGCTACATTAAATTTGAATGGTAAACCAGAGTTCAGTCTGAGTGGTAAAATGGCAAAATGGGTACTAGATTTGATGTGGGCTCCCAAAAACATTTAATTTACCATTCAAATCCATTTAACACTATAAATCTAATGTTTTTGACACACTAAAACTGTTTCTCTGTAACAGGTAAAAAGAAAGAGAGAGAGGGAAAAAAAAGGTAAATGTGCATGGTACATATACCTTCCACTCTGAAATTAGATTTCCAGTCAAGTCAAGCTCCTTCAAATCTGCAATCAAACATCAAAACTATTTTGGTTTTGGATACTTATAGCACACAAAATTCAAAATAAAAAACAATTAATGTGGCTGGATGTGCAAAGTATACAGCAACAAAGGCACAAGTCAGAGCACCAAGAAAAGATGCATTCTACTGATCACTTTCAGCTGAAGGGAGACAGAAACAAAACGATAAATGCCAATAGGCCAATAGATATGTGACTAGTTGGCTGCCTCCCTTTGTTGTATGCTTAAGGGAAATGATATAAATTTTTGTATGCCAATGTGCATATAGAAAATCATATATAGATGTATTAGGATAGATTTGAACACATAACATGCACACAACCCTTTTCAATTCATATTCAAAGAGAACTACTCACAAATCACGAAAATGGGACTAGAATGAAGAACTGAAAAACAGATGACAACTGGAAAATGTACTTGGTTGTTTCAGCTCTAGCAAATGCGACTACGATACAAATTCAACCTAATATCATAAGCAAACTGATTGTTCTAATATCACAACGGATTGAACACAAAAAGAACAAAGGTCAGCACTTAGTTATCAAAATTCGGAACTTCTCAGTGGACACTCTAATGCATTTCTGTTTAATCAAAGCAATCAAGGTCATGATGGTATATAAACCAAACTTACTTGGCACAACAGCACCAATTTCAGATGGGTCTCCAGGAGAGCTAACACCCAAGTAAGATGTTGATGCACTAGTCAACTCTTCGAAACAACTCAGCTTGTCTTGAATCTTGTCTTTACCAACAAGTTGAACACTCACACGCTTGTTGCTCGCAGAAAGTACATACATTTCATCTACAAACACAACAACGAACACGATCATCAGACCAGGAATGAGCCAAAAATGAAGAGCGATGAAACATGACATACCCTCTTCTTCTTGAGTGGTTTGGCCTCGATATCTGAGCTCAAGAGCTTGCAGCAATGAAATCCCAGAGCTGAGATTGTGGGGTCGAACGAAAGAGCCAGATGTTTCAGACCTTGCGTGGAAGTAGTTGACCCCATTGACGGACCCATCATGCTTGCCGTCTCTGTTGTCCCAATCGACTCCGACCCATGTGCCCGAGTAGCCTTCAACGGGTCCCAAGTACCTCACTGTTCCGATTCGGCGGGGGTCACCGGCGGAGTGGACTCGCTGGCCGAGTTTGAAGCCTGGGTTTGATTCCGATGAGGGTTGCATTGCATTTCTGAAGATCAATAATTGTTGGAGATGATCGTCGCAGTTGTGGCAAGAGTGAAAAGGGCAGAAAACTAAGCGGGACTGTATATACTATACTCAGGGTTTTGATTTCGAACTGGTCCAATTCGAATGACTCGTACTTAAAAAGTACAAAACATACTTGTTTGGAAACTAATTATACACACGTTTACATGCTCAAATTAGATTATCAAAATTATATATATATATATATATATATATATATATATTAATAAAGGGTGGTGCGGCTGCCCTCAAACCTTCGTTACTAAAACTGTCGAATACAAAGGGGGGACAATGAACCAAAACCCCTTATTACAATACGCAACTAGAGAACATCCTGAAATACTATCATGAGTCTCTAATAAACAGCTGTATCCAACTAAGCACCAACTAACAAAGAGCGCTCTAATGGCACCTCTATTTGCTTTGACATATGTCACACAGTGGTGACACGATGGAAAGATAACTTAGTCTGCAACTCGATTACAGCTTAGCATAATTTCCATACGCGCAGCTTTCCCATTATGTTGCCACTGGACAGAACATCCAGCGACACTAAGTTTCACCCCGCCACTAGGTGGCAACGACCATTTGACCAAGCAAGGAACTCGCCGCCTACCTAGGGCAGACACATTACTGCTACTAAAAGGTTGCGACCATTTGCCAAAGCAAGGAACTCGTCACCAACTTAGAGCAGACCAGGCACACAGAGTGCACATACCGGGACCAAACCCACATACTCCTACCTGTACTCGATAGGGACTTATTGAAAATAAACAATAATACAATAAAACATAAATGTAACACTGGACTAGGGCCGAATACCAGCTAGCCCTAGCTACTAATACACATTCTCTATTTAATACACTGCTCATTTAATTTCTCATTCTAATATTTTACTAATTAAAAGTTTAAGACTACTATTTAATAAATTAAATTCAACTACTCTGATCAATCAACAAACAAAAATTCAACTACTCTGCATCTTAGGCCTAAAAAAATGCTCTCTCTCTAATGTTTCCCGGTGGCGACGATGTCGGCTTGGGTTTTTGGTCCAGACGGGTAGCCTCCCTCTCTAGACTCTGATGAAAGTGGTCTTAAGTTCCTAACGCTATTGCGTGTTGGATCCTCTTGGCACTGGGAGGTCTCAACTTCCTTCTTCTTGTTTATGGGGCACGGCATTGGTGTTGCTCTGAGCCTCCCGCGATGGCTTATGGTGGTCCTACTCCTCTCTACTACCCCTTGAGAATTCTTTTTGTATAGACCCCTTGAGAATTCTTTTTGTATAGATTATCTTATTTTTCATTTTATTAACTCCTTCACATTTTCTTAGAAAAAAAATGATAATAATTGTACCAAAAATAATAATAATAATTCACAAAACTCACTTATGCACGAGCATGTTCAACTGATCAATAACTAATTGACGGGATATCACAAGTTCACATGATACTTTTTAACAGTAAGTTTCACAGGAGGTATAAAAGTGAAAAGTGGAAAAGAAGTTGAGGCACTATATTGAATTATTGATCATTCTGAAAATTGAAATACTAAACTATCAATGGCCTAAAATTGGGGGGTATGACATTATAATTACAAACCGACCCCACAAAAGATAAAATTGCACTTAAGAAACAAAAAATGAAAGTCAAAATTATCACCAAAGAAGTAAAATACTAATTTCCTGTTTTTCTTCCTTTCTATAAAAAGGTATTTGGTTTTACTTTCCTCTCCGAATGATCTGAGCAGTGACTTCGACTGTGTATCCCATCAACTTGATCATCACGGCGGCGATGGATTCTTCAAACCTCACTTCCCTTCCCGAGGACACCCCCGAATCCAATCAACCCCCCCACCACCACCAACAGCCGCCACCCCAACCCCGTCCTCTCTCCGCCTTCGCCGCCCGCCCCGATCGCCCAGCCACTCAGTGAGTCACCTTCAACTCTCCACTCAATCGCCCACTTTCGTAATTTCAAATTCCGCGTCTTAATCTTCACAATGCCAATGCTGTTGTTGCAGGAGTAGCTCGCAAAAGTTCGCCGCTTTAGATTGGAAGGACTATTTCGACAAAGAAGATGATATCTCCGTTCCGGGCTCCGACGATGTGAGTTCAATTTTGAAGCTTTTCTGCTTCCTTCAGCTGCTACAGTTATAACAATCCCTTTGTTATGTGTGAATTTACCGTTTTACCATTTCAGGTTTTTCATGTATATATGGCAGGAACAGAGGGTCCGGTTGTGTTTTGCCTACATGGAGGTGGCTACTCAGGGTATGTTCAATTTTTCGTCTTTTCGATCTTTTTTTGTTCATTTTGAGCTGAAAAGTATTGCATTTAGTTCTGGGTTTTGAGTTTAAGTAGCTCACCGGTCTGCATTAGCCGTGCAACTATGGCTTTATCATGTATTATTATAACACGACGAAACAATAAAATCTTTGCATTTGGTTTACATGGCGGATTGGTAATATCGGCGGCAACGACATATATAAGCACATATATGCATCAAGTTTGATGAGAATATTGTTATGCGGGTGTTGCAGAGTGCCTGCGTTATGTGATTTTATATTGTATATGTTAGGTACTGTAAAAGGAAATGTAAGGGTTAATGGACTGATCACTTTGAGTGGTCATTATTGATTCAATGCAGCTTATTTCTTTCCTAATATATTTCTTAATTAGTATTAAGAGAAGCTTGAGTTTTTTTTTTTTTTGCTCTCTACTTCTTTTGTATCTTTACTTGAGTACTTATCTACTTATAAAACTACAGCAGGGGTGGTAAGAAACTATTAAGTTTCTTCCATCATGTATTATTTTGGGTATATGAAGTGTACTTTAGTTTATATTGAATTATCCTATTTTTTCATCACGAAGTGTGTATAGTATCTTTGGTGCAACTATTTTCAACTTTCATTGTTACTGGCACTGTCGTTGTCTCCTTTCTGCAGAATGTAAATTCTTCTCTTTTTTATTCTTGAAAACTTCCCAAGTCTGGTATGCTATGATCAATTACATGATTTAATTTCCCAGGCTTTCATTTGCCTTGTCAGCAAGGCAAATCAAGGGGAAGGCTCGAGTAGTTGCCATGGACTTGAGAGGACATGGAAGGTCGACGAATGAAAATGAGACTGATCTTTCTATTGAGGTACAGCTACAGTCAAAAGAGGATTGCTCTACCTCATGCTAGTTGTTAAACTTCTTAGAGCTAATTGCTTACTCCATCTGCAGACCATGTGCAATGATGTTGAGGCTGTTCTGAAAGCAATGTATGGAGATTCTCCTCCTGCAATTGTGCTTGTTGGCCACAGGTTCTTCTCTTTTTATATTTTAATTGTTGTTGAAGTTCTCATAGCATATCGTGTTTGATTGAGAATCTAGGAAAAAAATAAATTTCCTAACACTTAAAGGGGTATATCAGGAGCTCAGCAACCAAATGTGTGGGTTTATTTAGTGTTATACATAAAAACATGTTTTTGTCATATGAAGCACTCTAGGGTCTTTGAGTTTGAAAACATGGAAATATAATAGCTAATTGTTTTACATAAGCTTATTTTGATATTGCTATCTGCTGTTGTAGGGATAGAAAATTGCATATTACTGGTAACTGAAAAGTATAGAACTGAATTTGTCTTGAGCTTTATCTACAAGGAAAAAAAAATGCATTCTACTACCTTAGTCTTTAGCACTAAAATCATTATTGACTATGTCACTGTCGTACAGTATGGGAGGGTCAGTAGCTGTGCATGTTGCTGCAAGAAAAGCATTGCCTAGCTTGGCTGGGCTCGTTGTTGTAGATGTTGTTGAGGTTTGATGACTACTGCATAATTTTTTCCAGATTTTTTTTTTGGTGATGTTTGCCTATAATGGCACGCTGTCAGTCAAATCTCACTTACTATTGTAAATATTTCAGGGAACAGCAATGGCTTCGTTGATTCATATGCAAAAAATCCTATCAGGCAGGACGCATCATTTTTCAAGCATTGAAAAAGCGGTACCTGCAGTATCTTTAAGATCTCCTTCCTTAAGTCTTATTTTTCTCTTGCATGCAACATGACTAACTTGATGAACTAATTTGGTTGCATCACAATTAGGACATCATATAAGAATGACACAAGAAATTAAAATAATCAGATTCCTTAATGATTCCAAGAAATAAAAAATAGGACAACATGTTGCTTTGTGCATTTTATTTGATGCATGTGACTGAAAGTAATCTGATGAATTTCCACATTGCCTGCAAAACGTACCAAATGGCCTGTTAAGGAGGAAGGAAAAGTGGCTTGCTATAGCACCAAGTCTTCGTTGTGAAAAGACAATTGGCTCGCATGGAGTATGATAATTCTGAACTTTAATATTTATCTTGCTGCAGATAGAATCGACTGTAAAGGGAGGCTCTTTGAGAAACATTGAGTCTGCTCGTGTATCAGTACCTGCCACATTAAAGTATGATGATTCAAAGAAATGGTGAGTACTTTTGTTTTCTATGAACATATGCTGTTCTCTGCAATAACTATAAAAAAATTGTTATAGTTTTATCCACTCCATGGTTTGCTGTTGTCTTGCCTTGCCTTTATTATGTCTTTTCTTATCCTACTCGCGCATAACAGGCACAATTTTGATATTGTTCTGCAGTTACATTTACAGAGCACGACTCGAAGAAACAGAACAATATTGGAAAAGCTGGTATGTTTATATTTTCTTGTTAATATTCTCATTCAAAATCCTAGATACATCTTTTTTTTTTTTTTGGAAAAGAAACAGCTTTTTATTGAAAAAGCAAAAAGCAAATTACAAGGAGACAGACCAGATTCCGCTTTAAAGATCTAAGGAGGTCAGCTAGGGCTATAGGCTTAGCTATTAATACTAATCAAAGCTTAGGAGCTTATACTACAGCTGCTTGAAAGTTAAGAATAATGGAAGAAAGATTATAATCCTTGAATTTGTTAGAAATAGAATCCCATAAGGATGCCCAGAACTTGACTCTCCCACAGGTCTTCCCTCTCCACCCCTCCATAGGTTTCAAATAATCTTTTATTTCTTTCCATCCGAACCACCCAAACTACAGCTAGCACCCCACAACCCCAAAGGGTTCTGGCCTTTTTCCCTTTACCAAAAGCTATAGGGTTTTCCCTTAGCAAGTCACTTCTCTGTAATGGAGTTGTCCAGTCCACTCTTGCCTCCCTAAATAACTTTTTCCATAAGAAATTTGCCACTTGACGATGCACAAAGACATGATCAGCACTTTCCCCTTGAGCTTTGCATATGCAGCAGTGAGGAGAAAAACAACTTCCGGGTCTTCTCCTTTGAAGAACATCACATGTATTCGTCCTCCCCAGTAACACAAGCCATCCCAAAATCTTCACCTTAGTAGGGACGTTGACATTCCAAATAAACTTTGCAGGAGCAAAATAGGATCTGATCCACCACTAGTTAATAAGCTATGGAAAGATTTGCAAGAGAATTTCCCATCAGGCTCAAGCTTCCACCTCCTTTCATCTGGATTGGACTCCACTAATTGGACATTATCTAGTTTAACCATCAGCGAGGCAAACTTCTCAATCTCTTGGTCATTTAAATTTCTTCTGAACCCAAAGTCCCAGCACACCAGAAAATTGAAGAGATAGCTAACCTTTCCACCGAATAGTTGGTGTGTCTTGATAGTTTGAACAACCTTGGAAAGTAGAATTTCAAGGGTTGATCCTCTAATCACGAGTCTTCGCAGAACCTCACCCTTTTGCCATTGCCTACAACTAGTTTATGACAAAGGGAAAATTGGCTTATTCCGGCTTAAATAAAATCCTAGATACGTCACTCCAAGAAGAGAATTGTGGTGCAGAAGGAGTTAATATGTAGAAATGCCTTGTTGTTTAATTTGGGTCTGATGGTTGCTGTAAGTTTTCTCAAGAGATGCAAGGAAGTTGCATCACTCAAACCTAGAGACAAGAATCAAACATAAGCACAGATAGGCTTGGGCCTTAGATTGGATTGCCTTTGGTAAACGTTTGAAGGGTGCTGCCATTTATCTCCTATATAAATTTGGCTTTAACAACTTAACATCAGTGTCCACATCATAGTTGTGGGTAATTCATCTGAAACTAAACCCATCCCCAATTATGTTCCATTATGATTTGGATAATTTATTCTGCATTTGTGCAGTCTTTTTGGTAAATTGGTTTGTTTGCTGTCTTCAGAAATGTAGCCTGACTTGCATGTTGCTTACAACCTGCTCCTAGAGTATATAGCAAACTCCTCTCAACATTATTTAAATTCACTATTGATTCAAGCTCGTCTAAATGAAATGACATCATTTTAACGTAATATTTCTAGCTTAATTTTGATAATTATGGAGTATAGGTGACTTTACAATACCCATGCATCAGATATGACGTGATTTATTTTACTTTTATTCTTTGGGCTTTTATCTCCTCCTGAGACCAATAAATACAGCTCTTTAACTACAGGTATGAAGGCCTTTCTGAAAAATTTCTTTCATCTCCTGTTCCAAAGCTCCTGCTTTTAGCTGGAACAGACCGACTCGACAGGTTATTGCCATTTCATTCGCGTAGAATAATATTCTTGTATATTTTGAAATTTTCATTAAATGGTCTTTACTGATGTTCTAGGTCACCGAAACTCTGAAAGTTTGCATAGGCTACCCAATTGACACGTTATGGTTCATGACATGGGTAGCGGTTTAGGATTTAGGTCCCACAACGGGTCATAAATGTTTGACGCATGAGAAACTAGGAAGGAGACCTCCATAAAGGAAGGATGTCTGACATCTTGGTTATGCTCCATAAAGGAAGAATTTAGATTAAACTGTCTTAATGACACATGAGAACGGATAATAGCAATATGTAGAGGCTTTTTATTTGCATGTTCATGTGGTATTTAACTATACAGATACTTTTAGATTTTAAACAGGTGAAGTATAACTACATAAGTGATGTTATAGGTTAATTATCCTTGAGTTAACATATCAGTAAAAACACAATGTTATGATACTGAGATGAGATTACAGACTTCATTGCTTTTGTTCTAAAAGCAGTTGTGTTTTAGGGGTTCTGCTAAATTTAGGCTGGTTTTGTGGCTGGTAAACCTTGTTGTTTGTTGCTCTATCTTCCTTCTCTAGTTCTTATTCTGTGGACTACTTGTCCACTTAGTTATATTATGCTTTTCATTGTTTTATCCATAAAAGCTGTTTCTTTTCAAATATCAGAGGGGGAGAGGGGGAATCTAAGATGATCTGCTGGCTAGGAAGATATTTTTTTTTTAACATTATCTTGTAAAATATTGTCTTTGGCACCTTGAATGCAATTGGTGGGGACTGAGGACTCTACTTGAGATAAGTATGGTTTGGGAAGAAAGAGCAAAAAGAGGCGAGAAATAAGTCATACTGTTGATAATTTTATCTCTTGACCCTGCAATCCTTGGGTGCAGTTAGTATGTGATATAAACATTATTGGTCATTCATTTGGGACAAGAAGCATGACTGATGTCCAATGAATTATTTAGCCTGGATTCAGTGCTTCTGCTTATAATCTTGGCGTCATTAACAATAAAAATTTGAGTAGTTATCAGGTTTGTGATAGTTAAATAAGTCTTGGTAATATTTTGTCACAACTGCTTCCATATAGGATTTTTTTTTGGGTTCAAAACCCTAACTTATAACTGGCAGTAGACAGTATCCTGTACTGTTGATTTGAAAAGCAGAAATTGTTCGAGGTTCATATTTCGAGAATCTTCATGTTTTGTAACAGAACTCTGACAATTGGTCAAATGCAAGGCAAGTTCCAAATGGTGGTTGTCAGACATACTGGGCATGCCATACAAGTAAGTCGTTCGTCCTATCTTCCATGGAAATGATTTGTCGACTTTCCTTAATCTAAAAGATAACAATTATGATATCACTAAATCTTTGCAGGAAGATGTACCTGATGAATTTGCAACGCTAATAATAAATTTCATATCCCGTAACCGTATAGGCCCACATGGAGTTGAGGTTGGTTGTCACAATTTCATATCCTGTTATATAATATCTGGAGATTTGTTGCAATCTATGATACTTTTGGTTTGTGAATGTTTTCCGTTTCCTTCAAAGCCTAGATCATTATACCTTGAATATGCTCATTTTTTTGCCATGTTTCGCACCAACAATAATATGGTGTTTGGATGGATGCTGCTGTTGACAAAAGTGTATATAATCTTTATATTTTGTATCTGACCTCTGTGAAATTGGTGAAAGAATTGAACATGTAAGATTATTCTTAAGGTGATTGTCATATTAAACTAAACTTTCCTTTGATATGAACTAGACCCCTTGCACGTTTAATGTGTTTGTGAAGTCTGTTTTTCTGCCATTTGATATAAACTAAACTAAACTTTCCCAGTGAAATGAATTCTGTGTTTGTGGTTGTCATATTAAACTAAACTTACCCCGTAATATGAGCTAGACAGTCTAGCCTAGACATTCAATGCGAACGAGATTCTATTTTATAATAGAGAGAGGTTGAGTTCACTATCACTGTGAAAGTTACAGAGATGGGGCAACTGTCAAGGGGGTTATGTTATTGTCAAATGCTATTGAAAATTATCAATTGTAGAAATGTTCCTTGCACATATGAGTCGAATGAGGAGTATAAGCAGTTTGCAGGTTTTATATGTACTTCTATTGATCAAATATTTCTGGTCTTTTACATCACACTGAAACATCTCTATTTATATGGTACAATGTGTTGCAGATTCCAGGACTTCGTCGGCCATCCCAGCCCAAACCTTGAATCAGATGTCCAGCAAAACGAATGGAGAAGTTTCCCCTGATAGACATAGAGAATTTACATTCTTCGGATTATCTGTACCTTGTTTTTTGGGAAGTGTGTGGTTGCAAGGAAATTCAGTTAACAAAATGATAATAGCTACCTTAGTAAATTATGTATATCACAGTTAAATATGTTGAACTGTGTACTTAAAAGTACTTAAAAATAAATGATATTTTCTAGCCGAGAGATAGAGCATATGTATCCTTCAGTTCCAAAGATGGACTAACTTGACACTTCTTACAATCATTCGCAACCTCCTCGTGCCTCTTCACGTATCATTGATCAACACTGTAAGTGTTAAAGCCATCTTTGTATACTGACTATTAATCAGAACAAGAGACAGGATTGACTAGATCAATGGACAGTTCTGTGTCCCAATCAGAGTTGCTCTTTTGACATTTTCTAGTTGTCTCAAGCAGATAAAAAAGAGTTAAGTAAATCTGTAAGATTTAAAGGATGACTGGGTAATCATGATCTTTGCTACATCTTCCATACAAGCCATACTGTTCATCATGGCATTGACTGAAAAAATAGATGAGCAAGAAGATCAATTTTGTAACTAAACCACAACAATCAATTCAACTTCCACACAATGTGTGTGATGCTTTGCACCACAAGAATATATAGAAAATGTCACAATGAATTTTTATATCATTAGTTGAACTGGTATTTCACCAACTCCATGAAATCTAGTCACAACAGCTAACTGAATGTGAATGTTGCGCTGCCAATTACAGCAACCTCTTCCTAGAAAAGCAAAAGCAAGCTCGACATATGCAAACGAGAATTGCGGACCTAGATGGCCTAATTTATTGGCAACAAAAAATAGTACTCATCCGTTTGTATAAACCTCTGGTGACTGCAAAATGTGAAAAGTCGAACAAAGGCAGTTTAAGATGCAGTTGATTCCTTCAAATAGGCAATGAGGTCAGCACGTTCCTTTGGCTTCTTCAATCCAGGGAAGACCATCTTGGTTCCAGGAATGTACTGCACATTTAAGTTGAACAAAGATCAGGACAAGATAAAAAAATAGAACTGCATGAGTATCTTATAACAACCAATCAGAAGAAGAGATATCATGAGGTCTAGATTACAATCAAATATGATGAGTCTTTCATGGATGGCCACAGTAAAAAGGAGACATGAAAAATACCAGTCTTAGTCTCTACTGATAAAATATTAAATTGAAGCAAAGATATATGTGATGCAGCTGACATCTTCACCCTTCTATAGATTTCAAATATTTTTGAAATCATACATCTAACCGTGCATACTGTTAAAGCTTACACAAACTCCTCATGAATCCTATATGGAATCCAGCAAACATCTAGGGTTGTTATCCTATATGAAATCCAGCACACATCTAGGGTTGTTATCCTATATGAAATCCAGCACACATCTAGGGTTGTTATATGTGCAATCACTAATCACGTACATCTCCCTGTAACTATACATTTAGGATGAACCCAAGCACATAACTGATAAGCAATGAGGAAAAAATGGTAGCACAAGACTCAGACCTTCTTGGGATTAAGCAAATAGTCATACAATGTCTTCTCCTCCCAATTAACAGCCATGTTCTTGTTAGCAGCAGAATAGGAGTATCCAGGGGTTGTTCCAGACTGCCTCCCAAACAGGCCATTCAAATTGGGTCCTGAATTTGACAATTTTTATTAGATAGCTGAATGATGAATTCAACAGAACACAAACACGGGATTATAACAAATGACTAGGAAAAAAGTGCAAGATTAATCATGATATAACTTCCCACTGAGAAAGTCACTCAAAACAAGAAAATGCTGAAAAGAGAGCGTGTGTTTGGGTGCTTCTGCAATATTAGTACTACCCCCTAAAACACATCATTCTTACAGTAAAATATAAGACCAATACAAATACAAAGGATTAAGAACTGGATAATGCAATGACCAATATTAGCATGCGAAGCTGCCAAGCTCCATAAATGAAACTCCTCAGTCACAAAAACTTTTAACAAAAAGAAAAATCCAACAGTGCAACAAAATTTTATCGAAAATGTAGAAAACATCCAAAGCTCACATGATGCATAGTTTCTGATGACAATCATGAGCATTAACACAGACAAGGCAGAAATATAGATATTACTTTTTGCATTACAAGAGACTCCATTAACCAAAAAAAAACAAAACACCATGAGTTATGTTAAACAGCTGCTACTACAACATAAATTTACTTCCGAAGATAAAATTTATTTCAACAAAGGTGAGAGAACCTTCTCATCTAATTTCTTGACTCATTGCTCAATATCAACTGTAACTTCTTCGTTAAAAAGTAAATCAAAGAATAAAGAATGAAATTATTAAGCAAGAACACCTCAAATTCCAGAAATCATCAGAGCCAAACAGGAAAAATAAAATCAATCTTGCAGCAAAAATCGATCAGATCTAAAATCAACAAAAGGCCATAAGAAACAATCGCAACAAGAATCATCAACGATCAAAACACAAGCGAAAAAAAGGCGTACAAAACTCTTAAGCTCTCAGATCCGTACAAAGCTCTAACAACCTAAAATCAATCCAAATAAGAAACGTAAAAGAGCGATTAATCGGAGAAGAGAGAGAGAGAGAGTCGAGAATGGTTACCCTGCTTGTGGCCGGCGCCTTTGTCGACGGTGTGGCACTGAGCGCACTTGGTCTTGAAGATCTTCTCTCCGGCCTTGGCATCTCCGGGTGGAGCTTCAGCGAACGACGCCATTGATTAGGAGGTTAGAGAGAGAAAGCTAGAGAGAGAGAGAGAGAGAGAGAGAGAGAGAGAGATTTCTAGGGTTTGTTAGAGAGATTTGAGATGTGAGAGACGCGGTCGGTGCGTTTTGAGGGGGCTCAATTTATTTGGGGGTTTCCGCGGAATGTTCCAGACGAGACGAATAAGCGAAGAGGGAACGTGGTGTGCCGCAGGCCCCAAGGACTTTGCTGACGTGGCGCGATGCGGTGTGGACCGTTGATTTTAGTTATTGGACGCCTTTTTATATATATATATATATTGTTCAGCGAGAGAAAGGAAAAGTCTTTCCTACGAAAATGCGCTTTTCCGTAACGAAATGAATGATTAATCGAAGGGAGACATTTAAATTTGACTAGAATTTATTCCAACAAGAAAAAAAAAATTACTAATCTGGTTGTGAATAAAAAATTGCCCAACAACTCAAAAAAAGAAAGCAAAAATTGCCCAAGAATTTTGAAGTTTTTCCAAAAAAAAAAAAAAAGTATTACCACGAGCAATTTCTTGTCTTTTTTTTTTTAATACAAAAAAGCCTTCTTCTTTTTTTATACAAAAAAAAAAAACCTATTTATTATTATTTTTATCTTTTCATGCTATGTGTTAGAGGCCGCACTTGTAATGCTGCAAGCAACCTTGTCTAAGGTAATTAGTCAAGCCTTTGGTTGGTTTGCTTGTGTGCTAGGGATGTTTTGATAATTTATAAATGGGATATTTCCCATTTGCCCCAGTACGAGCGAGAGTTGCCCGGTTACACAACTCTTTGCTGTGAAAAGACATCGATGTCCTTATCTTTTTGAGGAATTCCTTGCTTGTCTCAAGCTGAATGTTATTTTGGCTTTTTCTTGCCTCTTGGATGGCTGCTTCGTTTCTTCTTACCAGTTGCTGAGAAAACTATGTTGAGCTGTTCATCTTGATCTTCTTGCTTGAGAAATGAACTTCTTGAAAAGTGTAAAGCTATATCTTCATGCTTGAATCTTATCTTCTATTGATGCAGTGAGATGATCGTCAAGCTTCCATCATGTTTTCAATGTTGTGGAGTTCTTCATCATCGAGATTATCCCAATAATCAGCATCACTTTCTCTCACTTGTTGGCTCTCCTGCTCTTCTTTAAACAATAAATCATACACTTCTTTAGTGGTTGTGCTCATATCAACAGTGTACAGCTCTCCTGGTCGTGGTACTCCATCCAGGTGTTCTCTGGTGTAGATATTTAAAGCATTGGCTTGGTAGATTAATTGCAGATTTGTATCATCAAAGAAATCATCTACTACAAGCTGGGCTGCACGAAATTTGTGAATATCCTCCACTGTTGGTGCCATATCAATTGTTGGTAAAGGAGGTGGCTCTATATAATTACGAAGTGATATGATGACTAGGTGTCTGGCTTTATCATGATATAGACTGGTTCTACGGGGATATGAAGGAATGCTAATTATTTCTAATCGGATAGTACTATAACCTAATCCTATACTTCCCCATTACTTAAGATAATGAGTTATAGCATACTTAAGGTGATAGGAGAATGACTCTATATGATGTTCATTTTGGACATAAAGACTTTTTAACACTCCATGTTCCATTAGAAAACCTGGAGTAACTCTAACTCTACGATTATCATGCTCAATGTACATTTCACCAAAGTCTCTCATATTAATAGTAGCTAATAGAATATGAAATCGTGCTTTTTCTTCAGGGTGAGAAAATGTATCATGACAAATGACTCCTATACCAGGTTGAGGATGAGATATAAGATTAAAGAGAAAATTCTGGATAGCTACTTGAGGGGAAAGATGCTTATCATGCTGTGACTTGAAGATTTTATCTTTACAATCATGAGGTAAATACGAAAACCTTTCTTTTGCTAGGACTTGTAAAAAGTAGGGATTTTTTGTTTCTCTTTCTAACAGAGATGCAGGCCAACTACTTTCTTCTTCTTGCTTAATAAACTCAACTGTTTTCTGATAATTTATATTTAGTGTACGAAAATGATCAACTACTGTATCATGCTCATTTTGCAAATTATAATACAATGTATTCAGATTATCATGCTGTGCTTTAAGGTGATTATATTGTGTCTGAAGTCTAGCATATTGTGCTCTTGACTTAGGATACTCTTCTTGATATCTAGCAAGATCACAATTATTGGCTGAAAATTCCTGCTCAAGTGCTCTAATTAATTTTTCTTGACCTCTTCTCATATCCATAGCATTTATTCTAATATTCCAAAAATTATCTAATAGACTTGTTGTCTAGTCGATAATGATGCTGTACTTTTATATTTAAAGAGTGGATTTCTAATTTCTTGCACAGTGTAGCCATTAAAGTTGTAACTAATATTTGCTGATCTTGCTGTCATGCTTAGTGTATTACCACTTTGAGGTGGCACACCACTTTCTGCTCTTTGAGTACTAGAAGATGAAGGCCTGAAAAAGTCCATACCTGTCAAAGAAGAAGCCGAGATAAGATATCTGCAAGTGTATTATCAGCTCCTTTTATATGCTCAAATTGTGGCCTAAATCCATTTCCTGTAATACAATCTATAAAATTGACCCATCTTCTGGCTGCTTGTTTATTAGTAGTGATTTTATTATAATGAGAAACAATATTTTGACAATCAGTTCTAATTGTAAATATTTCATTATGTAAGAAATAGAAAATGCTTCTAAAGAATTAATTATGCCTAATATTTCTAAATCTGTGATGACCTGGTTTTCTGTTATTTAAATTTGGTATTTAATAATGGACCAGTTGTACGAGTATTTGTTATTATGCTTTATTCGTAGGTTGTACGTGGAGTGGAATGGTTTTCGTACGTATAAATATTTGAATTTCACAGTTTAGGGGGTCGTGTGAAGTTTGACTTTTTATATGTTGGGATTCTCGGAAAACTTCCTTCATGAAAGTCGTAGAGCGCGTTGATACGAGTTCGTGGACATGCGGAACGCGTGAATCGGAGTCCGTATGAGGAAGTTATGGCTATTGGAAGAAGTTTCCGTTTTAGTATATAAAGGAAAAATCAGAAAATATATTCATTTCCTCATTTTCCTTTTCCGGAAGCCACTCCCTCTCTCTCTCTTCTCTCTCGTCCGCTCCCTCAGTATCGAAGAAAACCGCCTGACCCGACCCGAACCCGGCCGATCCGACCCGACTTTTCCGGCCAACTGCGGCGGTCTCCGGCCTTGAAACTTGGCCAGCAGGGTCGCCTCCTCCGTCTGGTCATCCCTCTGGTGTTCTCTTACGGCGATTCTCCGTCTCGGTGGCAGTTCAAGGCGGTGCAGACTGGAGAAATCGGACCCGGCCGGAAAACACAGTTCCGACGTCGACACGGCTTCGATTTTTCTTGGTTGAACTCAGAACTTCCTCGCCGATCGATCCTTGGTGGTTGTTTGGATCGATTCACGTGAAAATTCGATCAACTCAGTTGGGATTACTGTTCACGGCTTGTGAGGTAGTTTTCGATCCCTTAAGCTTGTTTTCTGACTTCGATCCAGTTATGAAAGTTCACAAGCATGCTTAGATGAAGCTTTTTGATGTTGGGAGTTTTGTGAAATAATGAGTTTTTGGCCGGCGGCGGTGCACCACCGTCTGTGGTGGCGTTCCGGCGGCGTTCCGGCCACTTAAGGAACTGTTTCTGGTATTATATGTCTTCTACTCGTCGATACGAGCGTTTCGATATATAATATGCAAATTTTGGAGTTCGTATGAAATTGTTATGATTTTTACAGTTTCATACCGATCGATTTATTCGATCCGTGAGGATTCGAGCGTCCGATCGACTTGTGGTTTGGTCACATCGATCGTGGGCGTATTCCGGAGACCTTGGGAGGTCTCGGATGTGGTTTTGCCTCGATTGGCGCCACTTTGAGGGTTTTAGTTCAAAACAGAGGGTTTTCGAACTTAAATCAAATGTAAATCGTCACTAAATTGGAAACGTATGTGAATAGGTGCTTGACGAAGTACAGTGGACGATTATTTGTGAATTGCCGGCTTTGTGTTTGGTTGAAGACGCAGCAGGAGTTTCGAGGTGAGTAAATCTCACAAGGACCTTTATGAACAGAAGTACCATTATTGTTTTGGCGTTAATTATTTAACTGCAAACTATAGTTGGTATTAGTAGGCATTCCTGAGCGAATGACTACATATATATATTTAGATGAAATATATATATCCTTGTGGATGATTGTGATGAATAATAATATGCATGATGGTGTTCATATTATTGTTGAATGCGACTTTTCAGGAAATAATATTACAGAAAAAGATGTTTTCTATTGTTTGGAAAGTATTGAGCTTGATGTTACATTTGAGTCAAGCGTGACTCATTTTAGATGTATTGGTTTTAGTATCAAGGGTCACAGATGGTGAGCAGGGATTAGGAAAACCGAAACTAGATGTTGTAACGTTTTTAGGTCGGATGCGACTTACTTAACGTTGACCTTAAGACCAGATAGGGTCTAAGAAGATCTTAAGTCACAGATGGTGATAGATCATAGATAGTGACAGGTTGCAGACGGTGACCTTGATGGTTGATTTCATGACCAGATGGGGTCTGAAGATCATGAGTCACAGATGGTGATAGATGGTGATCAATGGTTGAGCTGAGACCAGATGGGGTCTAAAGATCATACGTCACAGATGGTGACAGGTTGCAGATGGTAACCTTGATGTTTGACTTCATGACCAGATGGGGTCTGAAGATCATGAGTCACAGATGGTGATCAATGGTTGAGCTGAGACCAGATGGGGTCTAATGATTATAGGTCACAGATGGTGACAGGTTGCAGATGGCGACCTTGATGTTGATTCCCTGACTAGACGGAGTCTGAAATCATATGTCTCAGATGGTGACAGATCACAGATGGTGATCAAGGCAGGAAATAGGTAATCACGTTCTGGTTAGGACGAGTGGTTACAATTTCAATAGAATTCTAGTTTATCTGCCATGATAGCTTATGGGAGTAACGGTCGAGGTTGCTTGAGACTCATAGGTATGCAGCTTAAAGGAGAGTTTCGACGGCATTCTCCTTTAATTGTCTAGATGAGACTTGAATTGCTACTTGATGGTTAAGTTAGCAAATAGAGCATGGTCATAGCGGTGACACATGTTGTCCTTTCTTTGGAAAGGATATGGAATGTTAGAAGGAATCATGGCTGCATGTTTCCTTAAGTAGATTGATGTGAGTTGTTGATTGATGTTCATGAGTTACTCATACGAGCTTGAAGAAGCTTA
Source organism: Rosa chinensis (assembly GCF_002994745.2). Classification (NCBI taxonomy): domain Eukaryota; kingdom Viridiplantae; phylum Streptophyta; class Magnoliopsida; order Rosales; family Rosaceae; genus Rosa; species Rosa chinensis. The sequence continues at coordinate 56,021,340 of NC_037094.1, read as the reverse complement.
CCGGGTTTGTTGTTTGGCAACCCCGGTGCACCATTGTATATGGTGTAGGGGCTAATCCTGCAGGTCAGGAAAATCGTGGCTGAAGCTGAAGGAGCTTGTTGGCAGCAGAACGGGTAGGAAGCAATTTTTTTGTTGGCTTTGCCAATATATGACTTCCGCTATGCAGTAAGCTCTGAGGAGCATTTACGTTTTATTGTGATGACAATTAAATTCGTAAATTTGTATAATATATAACTCTGTGGAGCGAGTGTATGTTATCTTGGATGATTCAGTGTATCAGTAAGTACTTGTTTTATGGGAAAGATGTTCCAGGTATTTGTATTGATGACTGAATATTCACGCATGTATAATTATGGGATTATATATATCGATTTTTATTGTTGGAAGAAAAAATCAGGGGCGTGACAGATTGGTATCAGAGCGTAAGGTACATATTTGGTGACACAATCAATACTCCTCGAGTGATGGCCCGTCTGCAGCGGATCCCCATCATATGCTCTTCGGTATTGATATAGTCATTGGGTATGTAGTGAACGGTAGGATGTGAGTCGTCAGGGTAGTGTCGACTTAGGGAAGGAAGTGTAGGAGCTAGATGTAGCTTCTATGAGTTAAAGACTTTTAAGGAATGATGACCTTTAGTCTAACTCAAGATTTACGTAGGGGATGGAATTGTATCCTTGACGTAGCATTGTGGTTGATTGAGTCATAGCGTTGACTTATACTTGTGTTTGAGAGTTATACATGTATTAACCACATGTTGTTATACTCCTTAGGTGATGGACCCTCGAGGAGGCAGAGCTAGGGGTCGAGGTAGACCCAGAGGCAGAGGTAGAGCCCGAGGTAGAGGCGGGATTCCTCCTCCTGTTGAGGAGATGTTTGAGAATGATGTGGAGGCATCAAATGTTGAGTTGCCTGTTCCACCTGTGGTGGAGGTTGCTAACGTTGTAGATCCTACTCGTTTGTCGAAGTTGGCAAAGGAGATTTCGAGATTGGGAGGAGTTCCATTTCAGGGAGGTACGGATCACATGTTGGCAGACCAATGGATTGAGAATATGAAGACCTACTTCGAGATGGTCGTTTGTGGCGACATTGAGAAGAGGAAGATTTCCACATTTATGCTCCAAGGCGATGCACGGGTTTGGTGGAATGGCACACAGAGGGTGATGGATGTGTCCGCCATGACCTGGGACGGTTTTGTGGAACTGTTCAGGAAGAAGTACTTTCCGCCTTCAGTGAGGGAGCAGATGGAAAGGGAATTCATCTCGTTAGTCCAAGGGACTAAGAGTGTGAGGGAGTATGAAGCTGAGTTCTCAAGGTTGTATCGCTTTGTGAGGCAGATGGATGCTGAGAGCTTAGCTATAAAGTTTCAGTGGGGACTGAATGCTTCAATCCGGCGCGATGTCGCTGTTCTGGAACTGAAGACGGTGGAGCTCATTTTCGTTAAGGCTATGGCCATTGAGCAGGAGAACTTGACTCTCCAAGAACACGAATCAGCTGAGAGGGATTTCCAAAGAAAGGGAAAGGCAACTGCGGGGAGCAGTAAAGCATCTGGGAATCGAGGTGGATTCTGGAAGAGACAGAGGACTAATCAGCAGGCACCAGCTAGGGCTGCAGCTGCACCTGCTAGGGTTGCACCTAATAGGCCAGTGGCGAACCCGAAGTGTTTCAATTGCAATGAGATGGGCCATGTTGCTCGAGATTGCACGAAACCTAAGAACTTGGCATGCTTCACATGTGGCCAGACGGGGCACTTCTCAAGGGATTGTACCCAGCAGCGTAGGGGACAAGGAAATCAGCAGAGGCATCTACCTCCGGGAAATGCTAGGGTGTTTGCTATTGGTCAGCAGAATGCCGGAGTGGAAGGTACCTTATCCTTATTTGATTTCTTTGCTAGGGTGTTATTTGATACGGGAGCGTCCCACTCTTTCATATCTAGTTCTGTGGTTGATATGTTAGGTTTAACTCCTAGGCCTCTTGCTAGATCCTTGTGTGTTATTTCCCCACTTGGTGTTTCCCTTGAGCTTGATAAGTTTTGTGATGCTTGTCCAATTGTGATTGGTGGTAAGGAGTTTACCGCGGCCTTGATTGTATTAGCAGATCATAAGTATGATGTCATTTTGGGTATTGATTGGCTGAGGCCAAACCATGCTATGATTGATTGCTTTGAAATGGTAGTGTCATTTCATATACCTGGGCAGCCGGTGTTTCGTTATCGGTGTCTTAGGTCAGATACTGCTTTAAGGGCAGGATTCTTAGCTCATGTGGAGTCTGTGAGTTGTACGGCGGTTATGGCAGAAATTTCTGTGGTTTCCGAGTACAGTGATGTATTTCAGGAGATACCAGGATTACCTCCGAGGAGGGAAGTGGATTTTGCTATCGATGTGATACCAGGTACTGCACCTGTATCTATGGCACCATTTCGGATGGCACCAACTGAACTTAAAGAGTTGAAGGAGCAAATTGATGGTTTACTTGAGCAAGGGTTCATTAGACCTAGTGCTTCTCCTTGGGGTGCACCTGTGGTGTTTGCGAAGAAGAAGGATGGTTCACTAAGGTTGTGTGTGGATTATCGGCAGTTGAACAAGGTGACGATTAAGAATAGGTACCCTTTACCTAGGATTGATGACTTGTTCGACCAGCTTAAGGAAGCTGCTGTATTCTCGAAGATCGATTTGAGATCCGGATATCACCAGTTGAGGGTGAAAGATGATGATGTTCCTAAGACTGCTTTTAGGACTAGGTATGGACACTTTGAGTTTGTTGTCATGCCTTTTGGTTTAACCAATGCACCTGCAGCCTTTATGGACTTGATGAACCGTATGTTCAGTCCGTACTTGGATAAGTTTGTGGTAGTGTTCGTGGATGATATTTTGGTTTATTCCAAGACGTTGGAGGACCATGATCAGCATCTGTGGATTGTGCTACAACTTTTGAGAGAAAAGGAATTGTTTGCGAAATTCAAGAAGTGCGAATTTTGGCAAAGGGAGATCAAGTTCCTTGGTCATGTGATTTCGAAGGATGGAATCTCTGTGGATCCTTCTAAGGTGGAAGCAGTGATGAACTGGGGCCAACCCACTACAGTTACTGAGGTACGTAGTTTCCTGGGTTTGGCAGGTTATTATCGGAGATTCATTGAGGGATTTTCTAGTATTGCTTCGGCTTTGACCAAGTTGACCAGGAAGAATGTCCAGTTTGTGTGGACTGAGGAATGTGAACGAGCATTCAACGAGTTGAAGGCTAGATTGACCTCAGCCCCAGTGTTGACTATTCCCACAAGCGGTGGCGGCTTAGTCATCTATAGTGATGCGTCTCATCAAGGTTTGGGATGTGTATTGATGCAGCATGGAGGTGTTGTCGCTTATGGTTCTAGACAGTTGAAGGTGCATGAGCGTAATTACCCCACTCATGATTTGGAGTTGGCTGCTGTTGTGTTTGCCTTGAAGATTTGGAGGCATTACTTGTATGGGGAGAAGTTCGAACTCTTTTCGGATCATAAGAGTTTGAAGTATCTGTTCTCTCAGAAGGAGTTGAACATGAGACAGAGAAGGTGGATGGAACTCATAAAGGACTATGATTTCACCTTGGAGTATCATCCAGGAAAGGCCAATGTGGTGGCGGATGCTTTGAGTAGAAAGCCCAGAGGTATTGTTGCTTCTATTATGGTTCAGGAATGGCTTATGTTGGAGACTGCATCTGAGTTTGACCTTGTGCAAGCAAGAGTTGAGAATGGAAGTTTCCTTGGAAGTATCACGGTACAGCCTGCCCTGATTTCCAGGATCATTCAAGGTCAGAAAGAGGATGAGTTCTCACGCGCGAAGTTGGCAGAGTTAGCTGCAGACGTACCCATTGATGTTCCATGTGAGTGGACGGTGGGAGTAGATGGTGGTTTGAGATTGAACCATAGGTTGTATGTTCCGGATCGTGTTGACCTCAGGGGAGAGATTCTTCGTCAGGGGCATCGATCGCGGTATATTGTGCACCCTGGAAGCACTAAGATGTATCGGGATTTGCGAAGGCAATTCTGGTGGAATGGAATGAAAAAGGACGTGGCAGAGTATGTTTTCCATGTGTCTATGTTGAGGAAGTATGTTCAGGATGAGTCACATGTGATTGATTATGGTACGATTGAGGTGCATGCGGATACGACCTTTGTTGTTGAACCTGTTCGAATTTTGGATAGGTCAACAAAGCAACTTCGAAGGAAAGAAGTTGACTTGGTCAAGGTATTGTGGAGTCACCATGACGAGGGTGATGCTTCTTGGGAGTTGGAGTCAGATATGAGAGCGAAGTACCCACAGTTGTTTGTTGATGAGCAAGCGGGAATTTCGGGACGAAATTCCTTTAAGGAGGGTAGACTGTGATGACCTGGTTTTCTGTTATTTAAATTTGGTATTTAATAATGGACCAGTTGTACGAGTATTTGTTATTATGCTTTATTCGTAGGTTGTACGTGGAGTGGAATGGTTTTCGTACGTATAAATATTTGAATTTCACAGTTTAGGGGGTCGTGTGAAGTTTGACTTTTTATATGTTGGGATTCTCGGAAAACTTCCTTCATGAAAGTCGTAGAGCGCGTCGATACGAGTTCGTGGACATGCGGAACGCGTGAATCGGAGTCCGTATGAGGAAGTTATGGCTATTGGAAGAAGTTTCCGTTTTAGTATATAAAGGAAAAATCAGAAAATATATTCATTTCCTCATTTTCCTTTTCCGGAAGCCACTCCCTCTCTCTCTCTTCTCTCTCGTCCGCTCCCTCAGTATCGAAGAAAACCGCCTGACCCGACCCGAACCCGGCCGATCCGACCCGACTTTTCCGGCCAACTGCGGCGGTCTCCGGCCTTGAAACTTGGCCAGCAGGGTCGCCTCCTCCGTCTGGTCATCCCTCTGGTGTTCTCTTACGGCGATTCTCCGTCTCGGTGGCAGTTCAAGGCGGTGCAGACTGGAGAAATCGGACCCGGCCGGAAAACACAGTTCCGACGTCGACACGGCTTCGATTTTTCTTGGTTGAACTCAGAACTTCCTCGCCGATCGATCCTTGGTGGTTGTTTGGATCGATTCACGTGAAAATTCGATCAACTCAGTTGGGATTACTGTTCACGGCTTGTGAGGTAGTTTTCGATCCCTTAAGCTTGTTTTCTGACTTCGATCCAGTTATGAAAGTTCACAAGCATGCTTAGATGAAGCTTTTTGATGTTGGGAGTTTTGTGAAATAATGAGTTTTTGGCCGGCGGCGATGCACCACCGTCTGTGGTGGCGTTCCGGCGGCGTTCCGGCCACTTAAGGAACTGTTTCTGGTATTATATGTCTTCTACTCGTCGATACGAGCGTTTCGATATATAATATGCAAATTTTGGAGTTCGTATGAAATTGTTATGATTTTTACAGTTTCATACCGATCGATTTATTCGATCCGTGAGGATTCGAGCGTCCGATCGACTTGTGGTTTGGTCACATCGATCGTGGGCGTATTCCGGAGACCTTGGGAGGTCTCGGATGTGGTTTTGCCTCGATTGGCGCCACTTTGAGGGTTTTAGTTCAAAACAGAGGGTTTTCGAACTTAAATCAAATGTAAATCGTCACTAAATTGGAAACGTATGTGAATAGGTGCTTGACGAAGTACAGTGGACGATTATTTGTGAATTGCCGGCTTTGTGTTTGGTTGAAGACGCAGCAGGAGTTTCGAGGTGAGTAAATCTCACAAGGACCTTTATGAACAGAAGTACCATTATTGTTTTGGCGTTAATTATTTAACTGCAAACTATAGTTGGTATTAGTAGGCATTCCTGAGCGAATGACTACATATATATATTTAGATGAAATATATATATCCTTGTGGATGATTGTGATGAATAATAATATGCATGATGGTGTTCATATTATTGTTGAATGCGACTTTTCAGGAAATAATATTACAGAAAAAGATGTTTTCTATTGTTTGGAAAGTATTGAGCTTGATGTTACATTTGAGTCAAGCGTGACTCATTTTAGATGTATTGGTTTTAGTATCAAGGGTCACAGATGGTGAGCAGGGATTAGGAAAACCGAAACTAGATGTTGTAACGTTTTTAGGTCGGATGCGACTTACTTAACGTTGACCTTAAGACCAGATAGGGTCTAAGAAGATCTTAAGTCACAGATGGTGATAGATCATAGATAGTGACAGGTTGCAGACGGTGACCTTGATGGTTGATTTCATGACCAGATGGGGTCTGAAGATCATGAGTCACAGATGGTGATAGATGGTGATCAATGGTTGAGCTGAGACCAGATGGGGTCTAAAGATCATACGTCACAGATGGTGACAGGTTGCAGATGGTAACCTTGATGTTTGACTTCATGACCAGATGGGGTCTGAAGATCATGAGTCACAGATGGTGATCAATGGTTGAGCTGAGACCAGATGGGGTCTAATGATTATAGGTCACAGATGGTGACAGGTTGCAGATGGCGACCTTGATGTTGATTCCCTGACTAGACGGAGTCTGAAATCATATGTCTCAGATGGTGACAGATCACAGATGGTGATCAAGGCAGGAAATAGGTAATCACGTTCTGGTTAGGACGAGTGGTTACAATTTCAATAGAATTCTAGTTTATCTGCCATGATAGCTTATGGGAGTAACGGTCGAGGTTGCTTGAGACTCATAGGTATGCAGCTTAAAGGAGAGTTTCGACGGCATTCTCCTTTAATTGTCTAGATGAGACTTGAATTGCTACTTGATGGTTAAGTTAGCAAATAGAGCATGGTCATAGCGGTGACACATGTTGTCCTTTCTTTGGAAAGGATATGGAATGTTAGAAGGAATCATGGCTGCATGTTTCCTTAAGTAGATTGATGTGAGTTGTTGATTGATGTTCATGAGTTACTCATACGAGCTTGAAGAAGCTTACCGGGTTTGTTGTTTGGCAACCCCGGTGCACCATTGTATATGGTGTAGGGGCTAATCCTGCAGGTCAGGAAAATCGTGGCTGAAGCTGAAGGAGCTTGTTGGCAGCAGAACGGGTAGGAAGCAATTTTTTTGTTGGCTTTGCCAATATATGACTTCCGCTATGCAGTAAGCTCTGAGGAGCATTTACGTTTTATTGTGATGACAATTAAATTCGTAAATTTGTATAATATATAACTCTGTGGAGCGAGTGTATGTTATCTTGGATGATTCAGTGTATCAGTAAGTACTTGTTTTATGGGAAAGATGTTCCAGGTATTTGTATTGATGACTGAATATTCACGCATGTATAATTATGGGATTATATATATCGATTTTTATTGTTGGAAGAAAAAATCAGGGGCGTGACAGATTGGTATCAGAGCGTAAGGTACATATTTGGTGACACAATCAATACTCCTCGAGTGATGGCCCGTCTGCAGCGGATCCCCATCATATGCTCTTCGGTATTGATATAGTCATTGGGTATGTAGTGAACGGTAGGATGTGAGTCGTCAGGGTAGTGTCGACTTAGGGAAGGAAGTGTAGGAGCTAGATGTAGCTTCTATGAGTTAAAGACTTTTAAGGAATGATGACCTTTAGTCTAACTCAAGATTTACGTAGGGGATGGAATTGTATCCTTGACGTAGCATTGTGGTTGATTGAGTCATAGCGTTGACTTATACTTGTGTTTGAGAGTTATACATGTATTAACCACATGTTGTTATACTCCTTAGGTGATGGACCCTCGAGGAGGCAGAGCTAGGGGTCGAGGTAGACCCAGAGGCAGAGGTAGAGCCCGAGGTAGAGGCGGGATTCCTCCTCCTGTTGAGGAGATGTTTGAGAATGATGTGGAGGCATCAAATGTTGAGTTGCCTGTTCCACCTGTGGTGGAGGTTGCTAACGTTGTAGATCCTACTCGTTTGTCGAAGTTGGCAAAGGAGATTTCGAGATTGGGAGGAGTTCCATTTCAGGGAGGTACGGATCACATGTTGGCAGACCAATGGATTGAGAATATGAAGACCTACTTCGAGATGGTCGTTTGTGGCGACATTGAGAAGAGGAAGATTTCCACATTTATGCTCCAAGGCGATGCACGGGTTTGGTGGAATGGCACACAGAGGGTGATGGATGTGTCCGCCATGACCTGGGACGGTTTTGTGGAACTGTTCAGGAAGAAGTACTTTCCGCCTTCAGTGAGGGAGCAGATGGAAAGGGAATTCATCTCGTTAGTCCAAGGGACTAAGAGTGTGAGGGAGTATGAAGCTGAGTTCTCAAGGTTGTATCGCTTTGTGAGGCAGATGGATGCTGAGAGCTTAGCTATAAAGTTTCAGTGGGGACTGAATGCTTCAATCCGGCGCGATGTCGCTGTTCTGGAACTAAAGACGGTGGAGCTCATTTTCGTTAAGGCTATGGCCATTGAGCAGGAGAACTTGACTCTCCAAGAACACGAATCAGCTGAGAGGGATTTCCAAAGAAAGGGAAAGGCAACTGCGGGGAGCAGTAAAGCATCTGGGAATCGAGGTGGATTCTGGAAGAGACAGAGGACTAATCAGCAGGCACCAGCTAGGGCTGCAGCTGCACCTGCTAGGGTTGCACCTAATAGGCCAGTGGCTAACCCGAAGTGTTTCAATTGCAATGAGATGGGCCATGTTGCTCGAGATTGCACGAAACCTAAGAACTTGGCATGCTTCACATGTGGCCAGACGGGGCACTTCTCAAGGGATTGTACCCAGCAGCGTAGGGACAAGGAAATCAGCAGAGGCATCTACCTCCGGGAAATGCTAGGGTGTTTGCTATTGGTCAGCAGAATGCCGGAGTGGAAGGTACCTTATCCTTATTTGATTTCTTTGCTAGGGTGTTATTTGATACGGGAGCGTCCCACTCTTTCATATCTAGTTCTGTGGTTGATATGTTAGGTTTAACTCCTAGGCCTCTTGCTAGATCCTTGTGTGTTATTTCCCCACTTGGTGTTTCCCTTGAGCTTGATAAGTTTTGTGATGCTTGTCCAATTGTGATTGGTGGTAAGGAGTTTACCGCGGCCTTGATTGTATTAGCAGATCATAAGTATGATGTCATTTTGGGTATTGATTGGCTGAGGCCAAACCATGCTATGATTGATTGCTTTGAAATGGTAGTGTCATTTCATATACCTGGGCAGCCGGTGTTTCGTTATCGGTGTCTTAGGTCAGATACTGCTTTAAGGGCAGGATTCTTAGCTCATGTGGAGTCTGTGAGTTGTACGGCGGTTATGGCAGAAATTTCTGTGGTTTCCGAGTACAGTGATGTATTTCAGGAGATACCAGGATTACCTCCGAGGAGGGAAGTGGATTTTGCTATCGATGTGATACCAGGTACTGCACCTGTATCTATGGCACCATTTCGGATGGCACCAACTGAACTTAAAGAGTTGAAGGAGCAAATTGATGGTTTACTTGAGCAAGGGTTCATTAGACCTAGTGCTTCTCCTTGGGGTGCACCTGTGGTGTTTGCGAAGAAGAAGGATGGTTCACTAAGGTTGTGTGTGGATTATCGGCAGTTGAACAAGGTGACGATTAAGAATAGGTACCCTTTACCTAGGATTGATGACTTGTTCGACCAGCTTAAGGAAGCTGCTGTATTCTCGAAGATCGATTTGAGATCCGGATATCACCAGTTGAGGGTGAAAGATGATGATGTTCCTAAGACTGCTTTTAGGACTAGGTATGGACACTTTGAGTTTGTTGTCATGCCTTTTGGTTTAACCAATGCACCTGCAGCCTTTATGGACTTGATGAACCGTATGTTCAGTCCGTACTTGGATAAGTTTGTGGTAGTGTTCGTGGATGATATTTTGGTTTATTCCAAGACGTTGGAGGACCATGATCAGCATCTGTGGATTGTGCTACAACTTTTGAGAGAAAAGGAATTGTTTGCGAAATTCAAGAAGTGCGAATTTTGGCAAAGGGAGATCAAGTTCCTTGGTCATGTGATTTCGAAGGATGGAATCTCTGTGGATCCTTCTAAGGTGGAAGCAGTGATGAACTGGGGCCAACCCACTACAGTTACTGAGGTACGTAGTTTCCTGGGTTTGGCAGGTTATTATCGGAGATTCATTGAGGGATTTTCTAGTATTGCTTCGGCTTTGACCAAGTTGACCAGGAAGAATGTCCAGTTTGTGTGGACTGAGGAATGTGAACGAGCATTCAACGAGTTGAAGGCTAGATTGACCTCAGCCCCAGTGTTGACTATTCCCACAAGCGGTGGCGGCTTAGTCATCTATAGTGATGCGTCTCATCAAGGTTTGGGATGTGTATTGATGCAGCATGGAGGTGTTGTCGCTTATGGTTCTAGACAGTTGAAGGTGCATGAGCGTAATTACCCCACTCATGATTTGGAGTTGGCTGCTGTTGTGTTTGCCTTGAAGATTTGGAGGCATTACTTGTATGGGGAGAAGTTCGAACTCTTTTCGGATCATAAGAGTTTGAAGTATCTGTTCTCTCAGAAGGAGTTGAACATGAGACAGAGAAGGTGGATGGAACTCATAAAGGACTATGATTTCACCTTGGAGTATCATCCAGGAAAGGCCAATGTGGTGGCGGATGCTTTGAGTAGAAAGCCCAGAGGTATTGTTGCTTCTATTATGGTTCAGGAATGGCTTATGTTGGAGACTGCATCTGAGTTTGACCTTGTGCAAGCAAGAGTTGAGAATGGAAGTTTCCTTGGAAGTATCACGGTACAGCCTGCCCTGATTTCCAGGATCATTCAAGGTCAGAAAGAGGATGAGTTCTCACGCGCGAAGTTGGCAGAGTTAGCTGCAGACGTACCCATTGATGTTCCATGTGAGTGGACGGTGGGAGTAGATGGTGGTTTGAGATTGAACCATAGGTTGTATGTTCCGGATCGTGTTGACCTCAGGGGAGAGATTCTTCGTCAGGGGCATCGATCGCGGTATATTGTGCACCCTGGAAGCACTAAGATGTATCGGGATTTGCGAAGGCAATTCTGGTGGAATGGAATGAAAAAGGACGTGGCAGAGTATGTTTTCCATGTGTCTATGTTGAGGAAGTATGTTCAGGATGAGTCACATGTGATTGATTATGGTACGATTGAGGTGCATGCGGATACGACCTTTGTTGTTGAACCTGTTCGAATTTTGGATAGGTCAACAAAGCAACTTCGAAGGAAAGAAGTTGACTTGGTCAAGGTATTGTGGAGTCACCATGACGAGGGTGATGCTTCTTGGGAGTTGGAGTCAGATATGAGAGCGAAGTACCCACAGTTGTTTGTTGATGAGCAAGCGGGAATTTCGGGACGAAATTCCTTTAAGGAGGGTAGACTGTGATGACCTGGTTTTCTGTTATTTAAATTTGGTATTTAATAATGGACCAGTTGTACGAGTATTTGTTATTATGCTTTATTCGTAGGTTGTACGTGGAGTGGAATGGTTTTCGTACGTATAAATATTTGAATTTCACAGTTTAGGGGGTCGTGTGAAGTTTGACTTTTTATATGTTGGGATTCTCGGAAAACTTCCTTCATGAAAGTCGTAGAGCGCGTCGATACGAGTTCGTGGACATGCGGAACGCGTGAATCGGAGTCCGTATGAGGAAGTTATGGCTATTGGAAGAAGTTTCCGTTTTAGTATATAAAGGAAAAATCAGAAAATATATTCATTTCCTCATTTCCTTTTCCGGAAGCCACTCCCTCTCTCTCTCTTCTCTCTCGTCCGCTCCCTCAGTATCGAAGAAAACGCCTGACCCGACCCGAACCCGGCCGATCCGACCCGACTTTTCCGGCCAACTGCGGCGGTCTCCGGCCTTGAAACTTGGCCAGCAGGGTCGCCTCCTCCGTCTGGTCATCCCTCTGGTGTTCTCTTACGGCGATTCTCCGTCTCGGTGGCAGTTCAAGGCGGTGCAGACTGGAGAAATCGGACCCGGCCGGAAAACACAGTTCCGACGTCGACACGGCTTCGATTTTTCTTGGTTGAACTCAGAACTTCCTCGCCGATCGATCCTTGGTGGTTGTTTGGATCGATTCACGTGAAAATTCGATCAACTCAGTTGGGATTACTGTTCACGGCTTGTGAGGTAGTTTTCGATCCCTTAAGCTTGTTTTCTGACTTCGATCCAGTTATGAAAGTTCACAAGCATGCTTAGATGAAGCTTTTTGATGTTGGGAGTTTTGTGAAATAATGAGTTTTTGGCCGGCGGCGATGCACCACCGTCTGTGGTGGCGTTCCGGCGGCGTTCCGGCCACTTAAGGAACTGTTTCTGGTATTATATGTCTTCTACTCGTCGATACGAGCGTTTCGATATATAATATGCAAATTTTGGAGTTCGTATGAAATTGTTATGATTTTTACAGTTTCATACCGATCGATTTATTCGATCCGTGAGGATTCGAGCGTCCGATCGACTTGTGGTTTGGTCACATCGATCGTGGGCGTATTCCGGAGACCTTGGGAGGTCTCGGATGTGGTTTTGCCTCGATTGGCGCCACTTTGAGGGTTTTAGTTCAAAACAGAGGGTTTTCGAACTTAAATCAAATGTAAATCGTCACTAAATTGGAAACGTATGTGAATAGGTGCTTGACGAAGTACAGTGGACGATTATTTGTGAATTGCCGGCTTTGTGTTTGGTTGAAGACGCAGCAGGAGTTTCGAGGTGAGTAAATCTCACAAGGACCTTTATGAACAGAAGTACCATTATTGTTTTGGCGTTAATTATTTAACTGCAACTATAGTTGGTATTAGTAGGCATTCCTGAGCGAATGACTACATATATATATTTAGATGAAATATATATATCCTTGTGGATGATTGTGATGAATAATAATATGCATGATGGTGTTCATATTATTGTTGAATGCGACTTTTCAGGAAATAATATTACAGAAAAGATGTTTTCTATTGTTTGGAAAGTATTGAGCTTGATGTTACATTTGAGTCAAGCGTGACTCATTTTAGATGTATTGGTTTTAGTATCAAGGGTCACAGATGGTGAGCAGGGATTAGGAAACCGAAACTAGATGTTGTAACGTTTTTAGGTCGGATGCGACTTACTTAACGTTGACCTTAAGACCAGATAGGGTCTAAGAAGATCTTAAGTCACAGATGGTGATAGATCATAGATAGTGACAGGTTGCAGACGGTGACCTTGATGGTTGATTTCATGACCAGATGGGGTCTGAAGATCATGAGTCACAGATGGTGATAGATGGTGATCAATGGTTGAGCTGAGACCAGATGGGGTCTAAAGATCATACGTCACAGATGGTGACAGGTTGCAGATGGTAACCTTGATGTTTGACTTCATGACCAGATGGGGTCTGAAGATCATGAGTCACAGATGGTGATCAATGGTTGAGCTGAGACCAGATGGGGTCTAATGATTATAGGTCACAGATGGTGACAGGTTGCAGATGGCGACCTTGATGTTGATTCCCTGACTAGACGGAGTCTGAAATCATATGTCTCAGATGGTGACAGATCACAGATGGTGATCAAGGCAGGAAATAGGTAATCACGTTCTGGTTAGGACGAGTGGTTACAATTTCAATAGAATTCTAGTTTATCTGCCATGATAGCTTATGGGAGTAACGGTCGAGGTTGCTTGAGACTCATAGGTATGCAGCTTAAAGGAGAGTTTCGACGGCATTCTCCTTTAATTGTCTAGATGAGACTTGAATTGCTACTTGATGGTTAAGTTAGCAAATAGAGCATGGTCATAGCGGTGACACATGTTGTCCTTTCTTTGGAAAGGATATGGAATGTTAGAAGGAATCATGGCTGCATGTTTCCTTAAGTAGATTGATGTGAGTTGTTGATTGATGTTCATGAGTTACTCATACGAGCTTGAAGAAGCTTACCGGGTTTGTTGTTTGGCAACCCCGGTGCACCATTGTATATGGTGTAGGGGCTAATCCTGCAGGTCAGGAAAATCGTGGCTGAAGCTGAAGGAGCTTGTTGGCAGCAGAACGGGTAGGAAGCAATTTTTTTGTTGGCTTTGCCAATATATGACTTCCGCTATGCAGTAAGCTCTGAGGAGCATTTACGTTTTATTGTGATGACAATTAAATTCGTAAATTTGTATAATATATAACTCTGTGGAGCGAGTGTATGTTATCTTGGATGATTCAGTGTATCAGTAAGTACTTGTTTTATGGGAAAGATGTTCCAGGTATTTGTATTGATGACTGAATATTCACGCATGTATAATTATGGGATTATATATATCGATTTTATTGTTGGAAGAAAAAATCAGGGGCGTGACAGATTGGTATCAGAGCGTAAGGTACATATTTGGTGACACAATCAATACTCCTCGAGTGATGGCCCGTCTGCAGCGGATCCCCATCATATGCTCTTCGGTATTGATATAGTCATTGGGTATGTAGTGAACGGTAGGATGTGAGTCGTCAGGGTAGTGTCGACTTAGGGAAGGAAGTGTAGGAGCTAGATGTAGCTTCTATGAGTTAAAGACTTTTAAGGAATGATGACCTTTAGTCTAACTCAAGATTTACGTAGGGGATGGAATTGTATCCTTGACGTAGCATTGTGGTTGATTGAGTCATAGCGTTGACTTATACTTGTGTTTGAGAGTTATACATGTATTAACCACATGTTGTTATACTCCTTAGGTGATGGACCCTCGAGGAGGCAGAGCTAGGGGTCGAGGTAGACCCAGAGGCAGAGGTAGAGCCCGAGGTAGAGGCGGGATTCCTCCTCCTGTTGAGGAGATGTTTGAGAATGATGTGGAGGCATCAAATGTTGAGTTGCCTGTTCCACCTGTGGTGGAGGTTGCTAACGTTGTAGATCCTACTCGTTTGTCGAAGTTGGCAAGGAGATTTCGAGATTGGGAGGAGTTCCATTTCAGGGAGGTACGGATCACATGTTGGCAGACCAATGGATTGAGAATATGAAGACCTACTTCGAGATGGTCGTTTGTGGCGACATTGAGAAGAGGAAGATTTCCACATTTATGCTCCAAGGCGATGCACGGGTTTGGTGGAATGGCACACAGAGGGTGATGGATGTGTCCGCCATGACCTGGGACGGTTTTGTGGAACTGTTCAGGAAGAAGTACTTTCCGCCTTCAGTGAGGGAGCAGATGGAAAGGGAATTCATCTCGTTAGTCCAAGGGACTAAGAGTGTGAGGGAGTATGAAGCTGAGTTCTCAAGGTTGTATCGCTTTGTGAGGCAGATGGATGCTGAGAGCTTAGCTATAAAGTTTCAGTGGGGACTGAATGCTTCAATCCGGCGCGATGTCGCTGTTCTGGAACTGAAGACGGTGGAGCTCATTTTCGTTAAGGCTATGGCCATTGAGCAGGAGAACTTGACTCTCCAAGAACACGAATCAGCTGAGAGGGATTTCCAAAGAAAGGGAAAGGCAACTGCGGGGAGCAGTAAAGCATCTGGGAATCGAGGTGGATTCTGGAAGAGACAGAGGACTAATCAGCAGGCACCAGCTAGGGCTGCAGCTGCACCTGCTAGGGTTGCACCTAATAGGCCAGTGGCGAACCCGAAGTGTTTCAATTGCAATGAGATGGGCCATGTTGCTCGAGATTGCACGAAACCTAAGAACTTGGCATGCTTCACATGTGGCCAGACGGGGCACTTCTCAAGGGATTGTACCCAGCAGCGTAGGGGACAAGGAAATCAGCAGAGGCATCTACCTCCGGGAAATGCTAGGGTGTTTGCTATTGGTCAGCAGAATGCCGGAGTGGAAGGTACCTTATCCTTATTTGATTTCTTTGCTAGGGTGTTATTTGATACGGGAGCGTCCCACTCTTTCATATCTAGTTCTGTGGTTGATATGTTAGGTTTAACTCCTAGGCCTCTTGCTAGATCCTTGTGTGTTATTTCCCCACTTGGTGTTTCCCTTGAGCTTGATAAGTTTTGTGATGCTTGTCCAATTGTGATTGGTGGTAAGGAGTTTACCGCGGCCTTGATTGTATTAGCAGATCATAAGTATGATGTCATTTTGGGTATTGATTGGCTGAGGCCAAACCATGCTATGATTGATTGCTTTGAAATGGTAGTGTCATTTCATATACCTGGGCAGCCGGTGTTTCGTTATCGGTGTCTTAGGTCAGATACTGCTTTAAGGGCAGGATTCTTAGCTCATGTGGAGTCTGTGAGTTGTACGGCGGTTATGGCAGAAATTTCTGTGGTTTCCGAGTACAGTGATGTATTTCAGGAGATACCAGGATTACCTCCGAGGAGGGAAGTGGATTTGCTATCGATGTGATACCAGGTACTGCACCTGTATCTATGGCACCATTTCGGATGGCACCAACTGAACTTAAAGAGTTGAAGGAGCAAATTGATGGTTTACTTGAGCAAGGGTTCATTAGACCTAGTGCTTCTCCTTGGGGTGCACCTGTGGTGTTTGCGAAGAAGAAGGATGGTTCACTAAGGTTGTGTGTGGATTATCGGCAGTTGAACAAGGTGACGATTAAGAATAGGTACCCTTTACCTAGGATTGATGACTTGTTCGACCAGCTTAAGGAAGCTGCTGTATTCTCGAAGATCGATTTGAGATCCGGATATCACCAGTTGAGGGTGAAAGATGATGATGTTCCTAAGACTGCTTTTAGGACTAGGTATGGACACTTTGAGTTTGTTGTCATGCCTTTTGGTTTAACCAATGCACCTGCAGCCTTTATGGACTTGATGAACCGTATGTTCAGTCCGTACTTGGATAAGTTTGTGGTAGTGTTCGTGGATGATATTTTGGTTTATTCCAAGACGTTGGAGGACCATGATCAGCATCTGTGGATTGTGCTACAACTTTTGAGAGAAAAGGAATTGTTTGCGAAATTCAAGAAGTGCGAATTTTGGCAAAGGGAGATCAAGTTCCTTGGTCATGTGATTTCGAAGGATGGAATCTCTGTGGATCCTTCTAAGGTGGAAGCAGTGATGAACTGGGGCCAACCCACTACAGTTACTGAGGTACGTAGTTTCCTGGGTTTGGCAGGTTATTATCGGAGATTCATTGAGGGATTTTCTAGTATTGCTTCGGCTTTGACCAAGTTGACCAGGAAGAATGTCCAGTTTGTGTGGACTGAGGAATGTGAACGAGCATTCAACGAGTTGAAGGCTAGATTGACCTCAGCCCCAGTGTTGACTATTCCCACAAGCGGTGGCGGCTTAGTCATCTATAGTGATGCGTCTCATCAAGGTTTGGGATGTGTATTGATGCAGCATGGAGGTGTTGTCGCTTATGGTTCTAGACAGTTGAAGGTGCATGAGCGTAATTACCCCACTCATGATTTGGAGTTGGCTGCTGTTGTGTTTGCCTTGAAGATTTGGAGGCATTACTTGTATGGGGAGAAGTTCGAACTCTTTTCGGATCATAAGAGTTTGAAGTATCTGTTCTCTCAGAAGGAGTTGAACATGAGACAGAGAAGGTGGATGGAACTCATAAAGGACTATGATTTCACCTTGGAGTATCATCCAGGAAAGGCCAATGTGGTGGCGGATGCTTTGAGTAGAAAGCCCAGAGGTATTGTTGCTTCTATTATGGTTCAGGAATGGCTTATGTTGGAGACTGCATCTGAGTTTGACCTTGTGCAAGCAAGAGTTGAGAATGGAAGTTTCCTTGGAAGTATCACGGTACAGCCTGCCCTGATTTCCAGGATCATTCAAGGTCAGAAAGAGGATGAGTTCTCACGCGCGAAGTTGGCAGAGTTAGCTGCAGACGTACCCATTGATGTTCCATGTGAGTGGACGGTGGGAGTAGATGGTGGTTTGAGATTGAACCATAGGTTGTATGTTCCGGATCGTGTTGACCTCAGGGGAGAGATTCTTCGTCAGGGGCATCGATCGCGGTATATTGTGCACCCTGGAAGCACTAAGATGTATCGGGATTTGCGAAGGCAATTCTGGTGGAATGGAATGAAAAAGGACGTGGCAGAGTATGTTTTCCATGTGTCTATGTTGAGGAAGTATGTTCAGGATGAGTCACATGTGATTGATTATGGTACGATTGAGGTGCATGCGGATACGACCTTTGTTGTTGAACCTGTTCGAATTTTGGATAGGTCAACAAAGCAACTTCGAAGGAAAGAAGTTGACTTGGTCAAGGTATTGTGGAGTCACCATGACGAGGGTGATGCTTCTTGGGAGTTGGAGTCAGATATGAGAGCGAAGTACCCACAGTTGTTTGTTGATGAGCAAGCGGGAATTTCGGGACGAAATTCCTTTAAGGAGGGTAGACTGTGATGACCTGGTTTTCTGTTATTTAAATTTGGTATTTAATAATGGACCAGTTGTACGAGTATTTGTTATTATGCTTTATTCGTAGGTTGTACGTGGAGTGGAATGGTTTTCGTACGTATAAATATTTGAATTTCACAGTTTAGGGGGTCGTGTGAAGTTTGACTTTTTATATGTTGGGATTCTCGGAAAACTTCCTTCATGAAAGTCGTAGAGCGCGTCGATACGAGTTCGTGGACATGCGGAACGCGTGAATCGGAGTCCGTATGAGGAAGTTATGGCTATTGGAAGAAGTTTCCGTTTTAGTATATAAAGGAAAAATCAGAAAATATATTCATTTCCTCATTTTCCTTTTCCGGAAGCCACTCCCTCTCTCTCTCTTCTCTCTCGTCCGCTCCCTCAGTATCGAAGAAAACCGCCTGACCCGACCCGAACCCGGCCGATCCGACCCGACTTTTCCGGCCAACTGCGGCGGTCTCCGGCCTTGAAACTTGGCCAGCAGGGTCGCCTCCTCCGTCTGGTCATCCCTCTGGTGTTCTCTTACGGCGATTCTCCGTCTCGGTGGCAGTTCAAGGCGGTGCAGACTGGAGAAATCGGACCCGGCCGGAAAACACAGTTCGACGTCGACACGGCTTCGATTTTTCTTGGTTGAACTCAGAACTTCCTCGCCGATCGATCCTTGGTGGTTGTTTGGATCGATTCACGTGAAAATTCGATCAACTCAGTTGGGATTACTGTTCACGGCTTGTGAGGTAGTTTTCGATCCCTTAAGCTTGTTTTCTGACTTCGATCCAGTTATGAAAGTTCACAAGCATGCTTAGATGAAGCTTTTTGATGTTGGGAGTTTTGTGAAATAATGAGTTTTTGGCCGGCGGCGATGCACCACCGTCTGTGGTGGCGTTCCGGCGGCGTTCCGGCCACTTAAGGAACTGTTTCTGGTATTATATGTCTTCTACTCGTCGATACGAGCGTTTCGATATATAATATGCAAATTTTGGAGTTCGTATGAAATTGTTATGATTTTTACAGTTTCATACCGATCGATTTATTCGATCCGTGAGGATTCGAGCGTCCGATCGACTTGTGGTTTGGTCACATCGATCGTGGGCGTATTCCGGAGACCTTGGGAGGTCTCGGATGTGGTTTTGCCTCGATTGGCGCCACTTTGAGGGTTTTAGTTCAAAACAGAGGGTTTTCGAACTTAAATCAAATGTAAATCGTCACTAAATTGGAAACGTATGTGAATAGGTGCTTGACGAAGTACAGTGGACGATTATTTGTGAATTGCCGGCTTTGTGTTTGGTTGAAGACGCAGCAGGAGTTTCGAGGTGAGTAAATCTCACAAGGACCTTTATGAACAGAAGTACCATTATTGTTTTGGCGTTAATTATTTAACTGCAAACTATAGTTGGTATTAGTAGGCATTCCTGAGCGAATGACTACATATATATATTTAGATGAAATATATATATCCTTGTGGATGATTGTGATGAATAATAATATGCATGATGGTGTTCATATTATTGTTGAATGCGACTTTTCAGGAAATAATATTACAGAAAAAGATGTTTTCTATTGTTTGGAAAGTATTGAGCTTGATGTTACATTTGAGTCAAGCGTGACTCATTTTAGATGTATTGGTTTTAGTATCAAGGGTCACAGATGGTGAGCAGGGATTAGGAAAACCGAAACTAGATGTTGTAACGTTTTTAGGTCGGATGCGACTTACTTAACGTTGACCTTAAGACCAGATAGGGTCTAAGAAGATCTTAAGTCACAGATGGTGATAGATCATAGATAGTGACAGGTTGCAGACGGTGACCTTGATGGTTGATTTCATGACCAGATGGGGTCTGAAGATCATGAGTCACAGATGGTGATAGATGGTGATCAATGGTTGAGCTGAGACCAGATGGGGTCTAAAGATCATACGTCACAGATGGTGACAGGTTGCAGATGGTAACCTTGATGTTTGACTTCATGACCAGATGGGGTCTGAAGATCATGAGTCACAGATGGTGATCAATGGTTGAGCTGAGACCAGATGGGGTCTAATGATTATAGGTCACAGATGGTGACAGGTTGCAGATGGCGACCTTGATGTTGATTCCCTGACTAGACGGAGTCTGAAATCATATGTCTCAGATGGTGACAGATCACAGATGGTGATCAAGGCAGGAAATAGGTAATCACGTTCTGGTTAGGACGAGTGGTTACAATTTCAATAGAATTCTAGTTTATCTGCCATGATAGCTTATGGGAGTAACGGTCGAGGTTGCTTGAGACTCATAGGTATGCAGCTTAAAGGAGAGTTTCGACGGCATTCTCCTTTAATTGTCTAGATGAGACTTGAATTGCTACTTGATGGTTAAGTTAGCAAATAGAGCATGGTCATAGCGGTGACACATGTTGTCCTTTCTTTGGAAAGGATATGGAATGTTAGAAGGAATCATGGCTGCATGTTTCCTTAAGTAGATTGATGTGAGTTGTTGATTGATGTTCATGAGTTACTCATACGAGCTTGAAGAAGCTTACCGGGTTTGTTGTTTGGCAACCCCGGTGCACCATTGTATATGGTGTAGGGGCTAATCCTGCAGGTCAGGAAAATCGTGGCTGAAGCTGAAGGAGCTTGTTGGCAGCAGAACGGGTAGGAAGCAATTTTTTTGTTGGCTTTGCCAATATATGACTTCCGCTATGCAGTAAGCTCTGAGGAGCATTTACGTTTTATTGTGATGACAATTAAATTCGTAAATTTGTATAATATATAACTCTGTGGAGCGAGTGTATGTTATCTTGGATGATTCAGTGTATCAGTAAGTACTTGTTTTATGGGAAAGATGTTCCAGGTATTTGTATTGATGACTGAATATTCACGCATGTATAATTATGGGATTATATATATCGATTTTTATTGTTGGAAGAAAAAATCAGGGGCGTGACAGATTGGTATCAGAGCGTAAGGTACATATTTGGTGACACAATCAATACTCCTCGAGTGATGGCCCGTCTGCAGCGGATCCCCATCATATGCTCTTCGGTATTGATATAGTCATTGGGTATGTAGTGAACGGTAGGATGTGAGTCGTCAGGGTAGTGTCGACTTAGGGAAGGAAGTGTAGGAGCTAGATGTAGCTTCTATGAGTTAAAGACTTTTAAGGAATGATGACCTTTAGTCTAACTCAAGATTTACGTAGGGGATGGAATTGTATCCTTGACGTAGCATTGTGGTTGATTGAGTCATAGCGTTGACTTATACTTGTGTTTGAGAGTTATACATGTATTAACCACATGTTGTTATACTCCTTAGGTGATGGACCCTCGAGGAGGCAGAGCTAGGGGTCGAGGTAGACCCAGAGGCAGAGGTAGAGCCCGAGGTAGAGGCGGGATTCCTCCTCCTGTTGAGGAGATGTTTGAGAATGATGTGGAGGCATCAAATGTTGAGTTGCCTGTTCCACCTGTGGTGGAGGTTGCTAACGTTGTAGATCCTACTCGTTTGTCGAAGTTGGCAAAGGAGATTTCGAGATTGGGAGGAGTTCCATTTCAGGGAGGTACGGATCACATGTTGGCAGACCAATGGATTGAGAATATGAAGACCTACTTCGAGATGGTCGTTTGTGGCGACATTGAGAAGAGGAAGATTTCCACATTTATGCTCCAAGGCGATGCACGGGTTTGGTGGAATGGCACACAGAGGGTGATGGATGTGTCCGCCATGACCTGGGACGGTTTTGTGGAACTGTTCAGGAAGAAGTACTTTCCGCCTTCAGTGAGGGAGCAGATGGAAAGGGAATTCATCTCGTTAGTCCAAGGGACTAAGAGTGTGAGGGAGTATGAAGCTGAGTTCTCAAGGTTGTATCGCTTTGTGAGGCAGATGGATGCTGAGAGCTTAGCTATAAAGTTTCAGTGGGGACTGAATGCTTCAATCCGGCGCGATGTCGCTGTTCTGGAACTGAAGACGGTGGAGCTCATTTTCGTTAAGGCTATGGCCATTGAGCAGGAGAACTTGACTCTCCAAGAACACGAATCAGCTGAGAGGGATTTCCAAAGAAAGGGAAAGGCAACTGCGGGGAGCAGTAAAGCATCTGGGAATCGAGGTGGATTCTGGAAGAGACAGAGGACTAATCAGCAGGCACCAGCTAGGGCTGCAGCTGCACCTGCTAGGGTTGCACCTAATAGGCCAGTGGCGAACCCGAAGTGTTTCAATTGCAATGAGATGGGCCATGTTGCTCGAGATTGCACGAAACCTAAGAACTTGGCATGCTTCACATGTGGCCAGACGGGGCACTTCTCAAGGGATTGTACCCAGCAGCGTAGGGGACAAGGAAATCAGCAGAGGCATCTACCTCCGGGAAATGCTAGGGTGTTTGCTATTGGTCAGCAGAATGCCGGAGTGGAAGGTACCTTATCCTTATTTGATTTCTTTGCTAGGGTGTTATTTGATACGGGAGCGTCCCACTCTTTCATATCTAGTTCTGTGGTTGATATGTTAGGTTTAACTCCTAGGCCTCTTGCTAGATCCTTGTGTGTTATTTCCCCACTTGGTGTTTCCCTTGAGCTTGATAAGTTTTGTGATGCTTGTCCAATTGTGATTGGTGGTAAGGAGTTTACCGCGGCCTTGATTGTATTAGCAGATCATAAGTATGATGTCATTTTGGGTATTGATTGGCTGAGGCCAAACCATGCTATGATTGATTGCTTTGAAATGGTAGTGTCATTTCATATACCTGGGCAGCCGGTGTTTCGTTATCGGTGTCTTAGGTCAGATACTGCTTTAAGGGCAGGATTCTTAGCTCATGTGGAGTCTGTGAGTTGTACGGCGGTTATGGCAGAAATTTCTGTGGTTTCCGAGTACAGTGATGTATTTCAGGAGATACCAGGATTACCTCCGAGGAGGGAAGTGGATTTTGCTATCGATGTGATACCAGGTACTGCACCTGTATCTATGGCACCATTTCGGATGGCACCAACTGAACTTAAAGAGTTGAAGGAGCAAATTGATGGTTTACTTGAGCAAGGGTTCATTAGACCTAGTGCTTCTCCTTGGGGTGCACCTGTGGTGTTTGCGAAGAAGAAGGATGGTTCACTAAGGTTGTGTGTGGATTATCGGCAGTTGAACAAGGTGACGATTAAGAATAGGTACCCTTTACCTAGGATTGATGACTTGTTCGACCAGCTTAAGGAAGCTGCTGTATTCTCGAAGATCGATTTGAGATCCGGATATCACCAGTTGAGGGTGAAAGATGATGATGTTCCTAAGACTGCTTTTAGGACTAGGTATGGACACTTTGAGTTTGTTGTCATGCCTTTTGGTTTAACCAATGCACCTGCAGCCTTTATGGACTTGATGAACCGTATGTTCAGTCCGTACTTGGATAAGTTTGTGGTAGTGTTCGTGGATGATATTTTGGTTTATTCCAAGACGTTGGAGGACCATGATCAGCATCTGTGGATTGTGCTACAACTTTTGAGAGAAAAGGAATTGTTTGCGAAATTCAAGAAGTGCGAATTTTGGCAAAGGGAGATCAAGTTCCTTGGTCATGTGATTTCGAAGGATGGAATCTCTGTGGATCCTTCTAAGGTGGAAGCAGTGATGAACTGGGGCCAACCCACTACAGTTACTGAGGTACGTAGTTTCCTGGGTTTGGCAGGTTATTATCGGAGATTCATTGAGGGATTTTCTAGTATTGCTTCGGCTTTGACCAAGTTGACCAGGAAGAATGTCCAGTTTGTGTGGACTGAGGAATGTGAACGAGCATTCAACGAGTTGAAGGCTAGATTGACCTCAGCCCCAGTGTTGACTATTCCCACAAGCGGTGGCGGCTTAGTCATCTATAGTGATGCGTCTCATCAAGGTTTGGGATGTGTATTGATGCAGCATGGAGGTGTTGTCGCTTATGGTTCTAGACAGTTGAAGGTGCATGAGCGTAATTACCCCACTCATGATTTGGAGTTGGCTGCTGTTGTGTTTGCCTTGAAGATTTGGAGGCATTACTTGTATGGGGAGAAGTTCGAACTCTTTTCGGATCATAAGAGTTTGAAGTATCTGTTCTCTCAGAAGGAGTTGAACATGAGACAGAGAAGGTGGATGGAACTCATAAAGGACTATGATTTCACCTTGGAGTATCATCCAGGAAAGGCCAATGTGGTGGCGGATGCTTTGAGTAGAAAGCCCAGAGGTATTGTTGCTTCTATTATGGTTCAGGAATGGCTTATGTTGGAGACTGCATCTGAGTTTGACCTTGTGCAAGCAAGAGTTGAGAATGGAAGTTTCCTTGGAAGTATCACGGTACAGCCTGCCCTGATTTCCAGGATCATTCAAGGTCAGAAAGAGGATGAGTTCTCACGCGCGAAGTTGGCAGAGTTAGCTGCAGACGTACCCATTGATGTTCCATGTGAGTGGACGGTGGGAGTAGATGGTGGTTTGAGATTGAACCATAGGTTGTATGTTCCGGATCGTGTTGACCTCAGGGGAGAGATTCTTCGTCAGGGGCATCGATCGCGGTATATTGTGCACCCTGGAAGCACTAAGATGTATCGGGATTTGCGAAGGCAATTCTGGTGGAATGGAATGAAAAAGGACGTGGCAGAGTATGTTTTCCATGTGTCTATGTTGAGGAAGTATGTTCAGGATGAGTCACATGTGATTGATTATGGTACGATTGAGGTGCATGCGGATACGACCTTTGTTGTTGAACCTGTTCGAATTTTGGATAGGTCAACAAAGCAACTTCGAAGGAAAGAAGTTGACTTGGTCAAGGTATTGTGGAGTCACCATGACGAGGGTGATGCTTCTTGGGAGTTGGAGTCAGATATGAGAGCGAAGTACCCACAGTTGTTTGTTGATGAGCAAGCGGGAATTTCGGGACGAAATTCCTTTAAGGAGGGTAGACTGTGATGACCTGGTTTTCTGTTATTTAAATTTGGTATTTAATAATGGACCAGTTGTACGAGTATTTGTTATTATGCTTTATTCGTAGGTTGTACGTGGAGTGGAATGGTTTTCGTACGTATAAATATTTGAATTTCACAGTTTAGGGGGTCGTGTGAAGTTTGACTTTTTATATGTTGGGATTCTCGGAAAACTTCCTTCATGAAAGTCGTAGAGCGCGTCGATACGAGTTCGTGGACATGCGGAACGCGTGAATCGGAGTCCGTATGAGGAAGTTATGGCTATTGGAAGAAGTTTCCGTTTTAGTATATAAAGGAAAAATCAGAAAATATATTCATTTCCTCATTTTCCTTTTCCGGAAGCCACTCCCTCTCTCTCTCTTCTCTCTCGTCCGCTCCCTCAGTATCGAAGAAAACCGCCTGACCCGACCCGAACCCGGCCGATCCGACCCGACTTTTCCGGCCAACTGCGGCGGTCTCCGGCCTTGAAACTTGGCCAGCAGGGTCGCCTCCTCCGTCTGGTCATCCCTCTGGTGTTCTCTTACGGCGATTCTCCGTCTCGGTGGCAGTTCAAGGCGGTGCAGACTGGAGAAATCGGACCCGGCCGGAAAACACAGTTCCGACGTCGACACGGCTTCGATTTTTCTTGGTTGAACTCAGAACTTCCTCGCCGATCGATCCTTGGTGGTTGTTTGGATCGATTCACGTGAAAATTCGATCAACTCAGTTGGGATTACTGTTCACGGCTTGTGAGGTAGTTTTCGATCCCTTAAGCTTGTTTTCTGACTTCGATCCAGTTATGAAAGTTCACAAGCATGCTTAGATGAAGCTTTTTGATGTTGGGAGTTTTGTGAAATAATGAGTTTTTGGCCGGCGGCGGTGCACCACCGTCTGTGGTGGCGTTCCGGCGGCGTTCCGGCCACTTAAGGAACTGTTTCTGGTATTATATGTCTTCTACTCGTCGATACGAGCGTTTCGATATATAATATGCAAATTTTGGAGTTCGTATGAAATTGTTATGATTTTTACAGTTTCATACCGATCGATTTATTCGATCCGTGAGGATTCGAGCGTCCGATCGACTTGTGGTTTGGTCACATCGATCGTGGGCGTATTCCGGAGACCTTGGGAGGTCTCGGATGTGGTTTTGCCTCGATTGGCGCCACTTTGAGGGTTTTAGTTCAAAACAGAGGGTTTTCGAACTTAAATCAAATGTAAATCGTCACTAAATTGGAAACGTATGTGAATAGGTGCTTGACGAAGTACAGTGGACGATTATTTGTGAATTGCCGGCTTTGTGTTTGGTTGAAGACGCAGCAGGAGTTTCGAGGTGAGTAAATCTCACAAGGACCTTTATGAACAGAAGTACCATTATTGTTTTGGCGTTAATTATTTAACTGCAAACTATAGTTGGTATTAGTAGGCATTCCTGAGCGAATGACTACATATATATATTTAGATGAAATATATATATCCTTGTGGATGATTGTGATGAATAATAATATGCATGATGGTGTTCATATTATTGTTGAATGCGACTTTTCAGGAAATAATATTACAGAAAAAGATGTTTTCTATTGTTTGGAAAGTATTGAGCTTGATGTTACATTTGAGTCAAGCGTGACTCATTTTAGATGTATTGGTTTTAGTATCAAGGGTCACAGATGGTGAGCAGGGATTAGGAAAACCGAAACTAGATGTTGTAACGTTTTTAGGTCGGATGCGACTTACTTAACGTTGACCTTAAGACCAGATAGGGTCTAAGAAGATCTTAAGTCACAGATGGTGATAGATCATAGATAGTGACAGGTTGCAGACGGTGACCTTGATGGTTGATTTCATGACCAGATGGGGTCTGAAGATCATGAGTCACAGATGGTGATAGATGGTGATCAATGGTTGAGCTGAGACCAGATGGGGTCTAAAGATCATACGTCACAGATGGTGACAGGTTGCAGATGGTAACCTTGATGTTTGACTTCATGACCAGATGGGGTCTGAAGATCATGAGTCACAGATGGTGATCAATGGTTGAGCTGAGACCAGATGGGGTCTAATGATTATAGGTCACAGATGGTGACAGGTTGCAGATGGCGACCTTGATGTTGATTCCCTGACTAGACGGAGTCTGAAATCATATGTCTCAGATGGTGACAGATCACAGATGGTGATCAAGGCAGGAAATAGGTAATCACGTTCTGGTTAGGACGAGTGGTTACAATTTCAATAGAATTCTAGTTTATCTGCCATGATAGCTTATGGGAGTAACGGTCGAGGTTGCTTGAGACTCATAGGTATGCAGCTTAAAGGAGAGTTTCGACGGCATTCTCCTTTAATTGTCTAGATGAGACTTGAATTGCTACTTGATGGTTAAGTTAGCAAATAGAGCATGGTCATAGCGGTGACACATGTTGTCCTTTCTTTGGAAAGGATATGGAATGTTAGAAGGAATCATGGCTGCATGTTTCCTTAAGTAGATTGATGTGAGTTGTTGATTGATGTTCATGAGTTACTCATACGAGCTTGAAGAAGCTTACCGGGTTTGTTGTTTGGCAACCCCGGTGCACCATTGTATATGGTGTAGGGGCTAATCCTGCAGGTCAGGAAAATCGTGGCTGAAGCTGAAGGAGCTTGTTGGCAGCAGAACGGGTAGGAAGCAATTTTTTTGTTGGCTTTGCCAATATATGACTTCCGCTATGCAGTAAGCTCTGAGGAGCATTTACGTTTTATTGTGATGACAATTAAATTCGTAAATTTGTATAATATATAACTCTGTGGAGCGAGTGTATGTTATCTTGGATGATTCAGTGTATCAGTAAGTACTTGTTTTATGGGAAAGATGTTCCAGGTATTTGTATTGATGACTGAATATTCACGCATGTATAATTATGGGATTATATATATCGATTTTTATTGTTGGAAGAAAAAATCAGGGGCGTGACAAAATCTGTGGCTGGTAATCGAGATTGTATATCACTAAATTTACCTTATGCATATCTACAAATTTGCTCATCAAACTTTGGTAATTCTTTAAACTTTTTCTGATATAAAATTCCTGCCCAACCTAATGCTGATGCATCTGTTTCTACTATTTTGTAACTACTATCTAATGGTAGTGCTAAAGGTTTAAGTTGTGTAATTTCTTGTTTAATTTGCTGAACTAACTTAATATCTTCTGTATTAAAGTATTTCTGACCTGTTTTGCTAGTCTTACTATGTAAAACTGCTATTTTTCTTCCTAAATCTGGGATGAAACTTCTAGCATAATTTAATAATCCTAAAAATGCTTGTAACTGCTTTTTATGCTCTAATCGATCTGGAAATTCTATAACCTTCTTAGCTATATGTTCCTGCAATTGAATAGTTCCTGACTTAATATATATTCCTAAAAACTCTATATCTTGTTTTTCTAAGTCTATTTTATTTTTACTAATAATGATACCATTATCTATAAACTCTTGCAAGATTATTTCTAAGTGTTTTCTATGTTCATTTCTATTTTTGCTATGTATAAGTATATCATCTACATATACACTACAAAAACTATCATACTTCTTCAAAAGTTGATCCATTTTTCTTTGAAAAATAGAAGGTGCATTTTTCAATCCAAATGGCATGACTAACCATTCAAAGTGTCCTTCTGGACAAGTGAAGGCTGTCCATTCTATTGATTCTTCAGCTAATCTAATTTGCCAAAAACCTGATTTACAATCAAATTTACTAAAGTATTTACTCTCTTGAATCTTATTTATTAACTCATCTTTATTAGGTAATTTATAACTATCTTCATAAGTATTGTCATTTAGTCTCCTATAATTATAAACTATTCTAGCTTTACCTCTTTTTAGTTCAGAATGCTTTCGAACTACAAAGGCTGCTGACCTATGTCTAGATTTAGAAGGTCTAATTACTTTAAGGTTTAATAACTCTTTTATTTGCTGCTCAAATTCTTGTTTATCCAATAAATTACAAGGCATATCTGCTGTTTTAATAGTTAAATCTGGGTTAATTATATCTAATTTTTCTAAAATCTTATTTTTATTCCAATGTAGTTGGGGATCTTCTCCTATGATTCGAGTTTGTTCTGCTAATTGTAATAATTCTTCTAATGTTTTAGGTCTACCTATTTGTTTTAGTTCTACTAGAGCTACTTCTCCTATTTTTGGATACTCAAGTTCAAAGATTGATTCATCATATTCTATACTATTCTTCTCATCGACATTGTTATCTAGATTTTCTTCTTCTCTAAAGCTATTTTCTCTTGACTCTTCTATGCTAATGCTATTAAGCTTCTATCAAATTACTTTGATCAGTTGTAGTTGTACCTTTCTTAAAGAAAGTTATATCCGGAGGTATATACAAAAATCCTTGTAAGCTTTTAAGAAAGTTTAATCCTAAGATAAATTGATAAGATCCTACGGGTGATATAAATGTTAAAGGTAAGGTAAATAATTGTCTTTCTATCTTTATAGGTATATTAGTCATACAATGTGTTAAGTATACAGTTCTAGTATCGAATTGTGATACTCTAACTGGTTTAACTAGTTTTTGCCTAAATTGTGTTGGTACTAACTCTTCCTTTATGACACTCTTAGTGCTACCTGTATCTATCATACCTACTGTTTAAATCTTATGTTCTTTAGATAGTTCTAACTCACAATTAATAGTTATTAAAGAACTAGTTTTCTGATTTTCTCCAATGTTTTGCATATTAATTTCTTCGTCCTCTATTGAATTTAGCTCTAAGGTTTCATTAGTATAACAAGGTTTACAAAATATTATCTTGCTTGTACAATATTTTTCAGCTACTACTTTCTTACATTTACTACATTCTTGAGGCCAACCTAAATTAACATATTGAAATTCTTCTTGTTCTTCCTCAAACATACATATTTTTTCATCTAGTTCACTATCTGAATTACTAGAGTAATCTGACTCTAATTCTGATTCGGATAACATATCTATGCTATTTATGCTATAAATGCTTTCATTATCACTTAAGTTGTCTAAGCTATATATTGACTCTAAGTCTTCATCTTCTTCTAATTTAAATTGCTCAATTAATTGTACTTTTTCTCTAGGTTGTTTTCCTAACTTAGGACATTTAGGTCTAATGTGTCCTACTTCACCATAAAATTAACATTTACAAGTACTCTTATCTTTTGGTGCTTTGTATTTTCTAATCCAAGGTTTATTGGTTCTTTTCCTAAAGTGCTTAGGAATGTATTTTCTCTTCCTAAAGGTTCTTGAAGGTTGTATGTCAAAGGTCTTATGTTGCTTATATGATCTATACTTCTTCCTATAGCTCTTTCTATATGGTCTAATTTTCTTATTATACTTATCTTTCCTATGACAACCATATTGCTTAGGTAAATCTATGTTCTTACAGCTCATGTAAAATTGTTTTCTAATTTGTCTCTTTGCTTTTAATTGTCTACATTCTTCTCTTAATATATCATATACATGTTGTGTTCTAGATCCTATTGCTATATCATCTTTTCTAGGGTGTTTTTGCCATTCTCTCCATATTTTTTCTCCTATTGGTCCTTTAATTTTAGTCATATATGTATTTAATAAATTTATGTCATTAATCCTACCTGTTCTTCCTAAATATTTAAAAAAATCTGTAGTATATTCTCCTATGTATTGCAAATCACAAATTTGTAATTGCTCTAAATTTCTTATTGCTCTAATTTGTTCTTGTTCGTTTCTACCATCTAACCTATTATGATCTAAAAACTCATACTTAATAAGTTTAACAAAAGTATCTATATTAAAAGTTTCTTTTGCTGCTTGATGTTGTTGTGGATTTTTTACTTTCCATGCTTGAAAGAAATCAAATACCATTCCATCTAAAGTATGTTCAAAATAATCTAACATATCAGTTGTATTACTAAAATCTAACATGATTGCCGCATGTACACATCCTTTCTCCCATCTTTCTATTGTTTTTTCCCAATCTTGTGGGTCTACATGATCTATGTTTAATATATTTCCTACTAAGTTTACATGTTCTATTCCTGAATAAGGTATTCTATTTTTTCTAGGTCTAGTTTCTTCATAATCATAAGTTCTACTATTTTCTGCATAATGTTCGCTAGTTGGTCTTATATTTTGTTGATCGGTTCTACCTACTCTTGGTTCAGTATGGATTCTTGAAGTTCCTGTTGAACTAGTTTCTTCTACAGGCATACATTCTACTTCCATTAACATATTGTTATATTCTTTTTCTCCTAAAATATGTTCTAATCCTATTTTTAATATTAGTTGCTTCAGTTCCTCATCATTTAGTCTATGTAATCCTAATTCATAAGTTTTATATTTTTCTAAGTATTGTTCTTCACTCAAATTATCTATGTCTTCTATTAATTTATCTACTATGTTATCAAAATTATGTTCAATCATATTGATTTCTAAATTATCAAAACCCATATTAATTTCTGCTTCACTTTCTAAGTCGTCTACATTTTCTATTTGTCTATAATTGCTAAACCTTACTGATGCTTCTCCTAAGTGATTTTCAAAAATTTGTGCTTTATCAGGTTGTTTATTTTTTGATCCATGTAAATTAGGTAATAACCATTGAGTTCTTTCTAAAAAACTATTATCTACTGGTTTTGCTTCTATCATATTAACATGTTTACTTCCAAAAGTTTGTACTAAGTTTTGGAATTCAACATTAAACTTATAGTTAAATTTGTCTGACACTTTTCCTACATACATTAAACTAACACTTAAGTTTTTAAAATCGCCTTTCATATTATAATTTTTTGTTCTAATGCTTACCTTAATATATTTACTAAATTCTTTAATATTCATTACATAATTTGGAATGCAACCTATAATTGCTAAGTTTGTGCTAAGGTCTACTTCAGCTGTTGCTATGGCTGCTTGTTGGTGATTATCCCATCTATCATCATATATGTATACTAATGCTTTAGTTCCTACTTGTGCTCTAGTTAATCCTACTATTCCGATTAATATAGTTCCTATATGAATTTGTGAATAGTTTGATTTTCTAAGTTGTTCTATTGCCGAATTACTAAGTAAATTTAGTATAATTTCTTTATCTATGCAACTTATTTCATATTGACTTATGCTACTTACTATGCTATTTCTATTTTCAAATCTTCCTAATTGATATAAATTATGTCTATTTCTTTGTGATCTTAAAAATCCATTTCTAAGAAAGTCTTGTGCTTCCTCTTCACTAGGATATATATCTTCGGTTCTTACTATTTCTTTTCCTTTTCTTCGAAAGAGTTCCATTTGCTATTATCAAAAGGGTTTATTTTTCTTTTTCTTATATTGCTTGTGCCTAATGTTAAATTTTCTAATTTAGTAACTAATGATGGTAGTAATGATGCTGATGTGCTATTTAAAAGTTGATTAATTTCTGCTATTTGTTCTTCTATGTGATCTATTTTTTCTGCTAAATTTATTATCAATTGGATAATATTATTTTGCCTTATGGGAATATTATTACTAGGAACACTTGTTGTAAAGTCTAAAAATCCTATTGGTTCTTCTTCTAACTCACTAACTTCTTTTAATGCTTTGATGTAATTATTATTATTTCTAGAATCATTCATTAAACTAATAATCTATCTATTTTACTATGCAATTTTTCTATTTGCTCTGTTAATTCTTTTTGTACTAATTTAATTTTCTGTACTTCTATTTTCAGCTGTTCTACAATTTCTAAGGACTGCAATTCTACTTGCTTCGGCTTACTGTCAATGATGTCTACAAGCTCTTTTATTTCTTTTCTACTAGGAAACCTTTGTATATTTCTATTATTATCTTCTAGTTGTGATTGTATAAAACTTAAATTTTGTCTAATTATTTGTAGGGAATTTTTCTGAAAATAATCTAATACTTGCTGTAATTTCTGATTATACTGACTATGTTCTAATTTTATACTTTCTGCTTGGCTAATTATAAGGTCTATGACACTATTAATTAGTTGATGCTCTTCACCATGTAAAATATGCTTATTATTTTTCTGTGGAAAATAACAAACTAAAGTATTATGATCTAGAGTAATTTTACGTTTTTGATGCTCTGTGATTTCTAAATTAAGATAATCTATCATAAAACAACAACAGATTTAAATATATGTAACAAACAGTTTAGATTTCAAGATAACTGAATCGTCTATTGGCCTCCAATAGTCGTCTATTGCCCCCCAATACAGGGTCGGATTATACTGACTCTTAATTACAAGTTCAAATTTTTCTTGTTTTCTTACTAGATGTGTTTATGACTTCTGTCCTCAAGGTACTTTACTGATATAACTATATTATTATAATGCTAAACTAAGCTCTGATACCAGATTTTAGGAGGTCTGTCCTAACTACACATATGCCAAAACATCTATTAAAGATTGAGTCTTGAACATGGACAAGAGCTTAAAACTGCATACAAAGCCAACCTATTGGGCCAAACAAGAGCAGAAACAGAGGTTCTTAGACTCAGAGGTTCCCTGACTAATTTTATTAGTTATCTTGGCATGCATGTTAATTAAAACAGGAATCCTTAAAGATAATATGATCGTCCGTTTAGCAATATAATAGCATAATTATCTCAGTGTTTCCCTATTTTGGACTAGAAGTCTACTAAGAAAACCGGAAAATAAAAAGTAAGATGAACCTACTTGAACGTGCTAGTACAAACTGTACAGTCTTCTATGGAGTTGCAACAGAAAACACTGGTTGAATGCTAGTTTGCTTCACACGAACATGAATAAAGTGTCACCACAGCTACTGCTAATCATGAACAGCTACTGCTCCATATTACAGCTACAGATTATTGTTGTGGGTTATGTATGGATGATTGTGGTGTTAATAAGTAGAAAGTATATGAACAGATGATATTATGAACAAAGGGCTTTATTGATACTGAAAGTGTTTACAAAGGAAAGCAATGGGTACTGAGATTTTTTCTTCTCCAACGTACTCCATTTGCTATCTATTTTACATCTTATGCTAGTCTTCAGCTAGCTTGCCAATCTAGAGCTCCTGACAAGGCCAAAGCTACATGTACTACAAGTCCAAAATAACATGCACTAATATACAAAAGTTCATGCAAAAGGAAACAAACTCTCTGCAAACTCTTTTTACAAGGAGCTATCATACAAAAACTCATGCAATCTGATACAAGAGTGGACAAACACCATGTGATTATAAGGACAAACGGTGGTGCAGTAAAGAGAAATGCTATTATGCTGGACTTGTACCCCTTTTCGGTATTTTGAAAATATTTTGGGTGATTGGGAATTACCCCCCTAGAAAATGTGTAAGTGGGAATTTCCCCTTTATAAATTATGTAATTTATTTATTTTAGCATTAGTCTCCTCGGCCTTTTTCATGTTTCCTCCTGTCATGTTCATGTAAGGCCGATATGCTCTTTGGGGAGGAGTTCCTAGTCGGCATAGTTTGGACTAGTGAACTAGTATATGTACTCACTTGGCTGACTTGCTTGCTAGCAAGTGCTGCACGGTCCGCTTTGAGCATTGCAAAGTTCGGCCCGTGACAGTTGGTATCAAAGCCAACTCGGCTCAAGAAGCTCACTACGATGACAGGCAAGATGACAAACCAACAAAGATTCGATTGGTATGACCAGCAACTCGGAGAACTTGCGGGGGTGCCCGACAGGTTGATTGATATCACTAATGTGTTGGATCGCGTCGACCTAGATGGGTTGGCGGCGCGGATGATAGAGGTGGAGAGCCTAAAGGACCGAGTTGTGGCCCTTGAAAAATGTAAAGCTCGAGGAAGCGGAAGGGAGAGAAATGAGGAAGAAACTCCCGTTTCGAACGAGCAAATAGGGGCAATGAGTGATGCCCTTGACATGCTCCAGGTGACGATGGACAATATGGCAGAAGATGTCCGAGCCACCATTGATGCATTCAGGAACGAGCTGGTGGAGATGAGTACCAAGCTCAACCTGACCATCCGTGCGATGGGAAACCAACCTGTGACGGACTACAGGAAGGTAAAGATACCGGAACCTCAAGCATTTGGAAGGGCGCGAGATGCCAAGGAGCTTGAGAATTACTTATTTGATATGGAGCAATACTTCCGAGCAGTGAAGCCAGACTCGGAAGAGGTGAAGGTGAACATGGCAAAAATGTATTTGTCGGGAGATGCGAAACTATGGTGGAGAACCAAGTATAATGACATCCAAAGGGGAGTATGCACCACAGACACTTGGGAAGACCTTAAGAAGGAGCTCAAAGCTCAGTTCTTCCCCGAGAATGTCGAACACATTGCCAGACGGCACTAAGGGAGCTCAAGCACACCAACAACATCCGAGACTTTGTGAAGAAGTTCTCTGTGCTCACACTTGACATCTCGGATATGTCAGAGAAGGATCGGCTGTTCTATTTCCTTGAAGGCTTAAATCCATGGGCGAGGACAGAACTTCAGCGGCAGAGGGTCCAAGATTTGGTCTCCGCACAATCTGAAAGGTTGACGGACTACACATTCGAAGAGAACTCTTCTAAGAGGACTCAGCCGTTTTCGAATGCAAATGTCAACAGAAATGTAAGGCCCGGACAGAGTAGAAGTGGGAGAGCGGAGTCCAAATTTTCCAACTCAGGAGGAGGGGACAGGAGAACAGTGAACGCGAGGGACACGACAACGTCCAAGCCTGTTGCCTCGACAGGGGTCTTCACCCCTCAACCTTTTAATCCCTCGGGCTATGCTCCAAAGCCACTAGCATGCTTCTTATGAAGAGGACCTCATAGAGTGAATGAATGCCCTCATAAGACTGCTCTCTTTGCTCTACAGGTTTATATTCAATCGAAGGAAATAGAGGATCAGCAAGAGCCTGAGGAGGAACCTGGTCACATGGGACCTTTGAGATTCTTGGGTGCCGTGGAGAAACAACCACGATCACCTAAGAAGTCCCAAGCTAAAGGCTTGATGTTCGTAGATGGTAGTATTAATGGAAAAGGAGCCAAGAGCGTGATGGTTGACACAGGGGCCACTCACAACTTTGTGTCAGATGCTGAAGCTCGGAGGTTGGGGCTGAAGTTGGAGAAGGATGTGGGCCGCATGAAAGCTGTGAACTCAAAGGCCTCACCCACAACGGGCCTATCTCGAGGGGTATCACTCAAGTTGGGTCACTGGCAAGGGAAGACCGACCTCGTAGTTGTTCAGATGGACGACTTTGATGTCATATTAGGAATGGAGTTCTTGTTAGCGAACAAAGCCATTCTCATTCCTAGTGCATGCCCAACACTTGCTCATTATGGGAGAAAGGCCGTGCGTGGTTCCCGCAAGAATCGAACAACCAAGTGAACCCAGCCTCTTGTCCGCCCTCCAGTTCAAGAAAGGTGTGAAGCGTGATGAGTCTACCTATGTAGCAGTTCCCCTGATAAGGGATGAGATTAAAGGAGAAGTGATTCCGAAGGAGATCGAGGGGGTATTGGAGAGCTATGTAGAGATGATGCCTCCCGAACTTCCCAAGGAATAACCTCCAAGAAGGAGTGTGGACCATGAGATTGAACTGCTTCCGGGGGCCAAACCGCCTGCAAAGGTGCCTTACAGAATGGCTCCCCCAGAACTGTCGGAACTTCGAAAGCAGCTTGAGGACCCGCTCAAGGCAGGATTCATTAGGCCATCTAAAGCCCCCTTTGGTCGCCAGTGTTGTTTCAAAAGAAGCACAATGGAAGTTGGAGATTGTATGTGGACTATCGGGCTCTTAACAAAGTCACTGTGCGCAATAAGTACCCGATCCCTCTGATTGCAGATCTGTTTGACCAACTCAGTGGTGCTAAGTATTTCACAAAGCTAGATCTTCGCTCGGGGTACTATCAAGTTCGCATTGCAGAAGGTGATGAACCCAAGACCGCATGCGTCACCCGTTATGGCGCCTTCGAGTTCCTGGTGATGCCGTTCGGGTTGACCAACGCGCCAGCCACATTCTGCACCTTGATGAACCAAGTCTTCCATGAGTACTTGGATAGTTTGTGGTAGTCTATCTGGATGACATTGTGGTATACAGCCCCACCCTAAAAGAACACGTAGAGCACCTGAAGCTGGTGTTCCAACAGTTGCGGGACAATCAGTTTTATGTCAAGCGCGAGAAGTGCTCCTTCGCGCAAGTGACCATTAAGTTTCTAGGTCACGTTATTGAAAGGGGTCAAATCAGGAGGATATGGAGAAAGTAGAAGCCATAAAGGAGTGGCAAAACCCTAAGAATGTGAAAGAGCTACGTTCTTTTCTTGGGTTGGCTAATTACTACCGACGTTTCATTGAGAACTACTCAAAGAAGACAACCCCCTTAACTGAGCTCTTGAAGAAGGGAGTGACATGGGACTGGAGTAGTGATTGTGAGAAGGCCTTTCAAGATTTGAAGAAGGCCGTGATGGAAGATCCGGTCCTTGCCTTACCTGACCTGAATCAGCCGTTTGAAGTTCAGACAGATGCTTCTGACTTAGCCTTAGGAGGTGTTCTGCTGCAACGGGGGCATCCTGTTGCTTATGAAAGTTATAAACTCTCGGAAGCTAAGAGGAAGTACACGGCTCAACAGAAAGAGTTGCTAGCTGTGATTCACTGTTTGAGGACGTGGTGACACTATTTGTTGGGGTCAAAGTTCCTTGTGAAGAGACAATTCTGTCATCAGCCATTTCCTGACCCAGCCAAAGTTAACTCCAAAGCAACCTCGGTGGCAGGATTTTCTTGCAGAGTTCGACTTCCAGTTCAAACACAAGGCTGGGCACACAAACCAAGTTGCTAATGCTCTAAGTCGCAAGGCCGACCTTGCCACCCTCAAGGTGTTGGCCGCTTTGTCGAGCAGTATCATTGCCACAGACATCAAGCAACGTATCAAGGAGAGTTTGGAGAAGGATCCCATGGCGCAATCCCTCATAAAAATGAAGGAAGGGAAGAGCCGTTGGTTTTGGATGGAGGATGACATATTGATGGCCAAAGGAGGACGAGTGTTTGTTCTGCGAGCTGACGGACTACGAAGAATGCTCATGAGGGAGTGTCACGACACCCTGTGGGCAGGTCACCCAGGATGGCAGAGAACCCACGCACTTCTCAAGTAGGTTTGCTATTGGCCCCAAATGTGGGACGATGTCACGGAATACACCAAGACTTGCTTAACATGCCAGCAAGACAAGATTGAGCGTCAAAAGACTCCAGGGCTGTTGGAACCACTGTCTATTCCGACTCACCCGTGGGAGAGTGTCTCCCTTGACTTTATTACTAACCTCTCGAAGGTGGGAGACTTATCAGGCATCCTGGTAGTGGTTGACAGGTTTTCAAAGTATGCCACCTTTATGGCAACTCCAAAGTATTGCTCGGCGGAAGACACAGCAAGCCTCTTCTTCAAACATGTGGTGAAGTATTGGGGTGTGCCTCAGAACATTGTCAGTGATCGGGATACTAGGTTCACGGGAACATTCTGGACCGAGCTATTCAAGCTGCTCGGGTCTGAGCTCAACATATATTCAAGTTATCATCCACAGACTGATGGGCAAACAGAAAGGTTCAACGGGATGTT
The DNA here is from genome assembly GCF_002994745.2 of Rosa chinensis. NCBI lineage: Eukaryota > Viridiplantae > Streptophyta > Magnoliopsida > Rosales > Rosaceae > Rosa > Rosa chinensis. Next base: position 55,982,808 of record NC_037094.1, on the reverse strand, counting down.
GGAGGAATACTTGCGCCATTTCGTTCATGCCAATCAGCAGAATTGGGCGCAATTGCTAGATGTTGCACAATTTTGTTTCAACTCGAAGAAGAGCTCATCCACCAACAAGAGTGCTTTTGAAATTGTCACTGGCCAACAGCCTCTCTTGCCTTATACTGTGCAAGAAGTCTACAAAGGGGCGAATCCGCGTGCTTTCAACTTCACAAAAGAGTGGAAGACCAATGCCGAGATTGCTCAAGCCTACCTAGAAAAAGCAGCGGGGAGAATGAAGAAGTGGCCAGATGAAGGCCGCAAGCCCAGGTAGTTTAAAGCAGGAGACACGGTCCTTGTCAATCTGCTCCCGGAACAACTCAGGTTCCTGTGCTCCAGAGACAAGCGACTATTCCGGAAGTATGAAGGACCGCTCCCCATCATTTTTAAAGTGGGGAAATGCTCCTACAAAGTCGATATTCCCGCCTGGATGAGAGTCCACCCCGTCTTCCACGTCAGCAACCTCAAGCCGCACCAGCCAGACCATGAAGATCAAGCACGCAACCAGCCTGTTCGAGAGCACGTCGACATCAGACCACCCAAGCTGAAAGAAGTGGAGGAGATCCTAGTAGAGAGAGTGACCAGAGTGTCAAGGCGCCCATGCTAGCAGTTCCTGATCAAGTGGAAGGGTCTTGGAGATGAAGAAACCAGTTGGGAGAATGTTGACGACCTGAAGAAGAAGTTCCAGCAGAAGATTAAAGACTTCAAGGCCAAAGCTGTCATTGAGAGCGCCGACAGCTTAAGTGGGGAGGATGTTAGGGCCGCGCTTGTAATGCTGCAAGCAACCTTGTCCAAGGTCATTAGTCAAGCCTTTGGTTAGTTTGCTTGTGTGCTAGGGATGTTTTGGTAATTTACAAATTATGTAATTTATTTTATTTTAGCATTAGTCTCTTCGGCCTTTTTCATGTTTCCTCCTGTCATGTTCATGTAAGGCCGATATGCTCTTTGGGGAGGAGTTCCTGGTAGGCATAGTTTGGACTAGTGAACTAGTATAGGTACTCACTTGGCTGACTTGCTTGCTAGCAAGTGCCGCACAGTTCGCTTTGCGCATTGCAAAGTTCGACCCGTGACACTATGTATGCTAATTAGAGTTTTAGTGGTGTGAGTAATCATTGTGTGTGGTCTATGATTATTACGTGTATGTGGTTTTGATCGCTAGGGGAACGATAGGGATATATACATGAGGCAAAAAAAAAAAAGAAAAAAAAAAGGGAAAATAGACCAATGACTAATCAAATTGTCTTAGACCACGAACATGTGGTAGTACGGGATGAATGAATAATTTATCTAGTGGTGCTAGCAAATTTATATGGCCAAGTTTGAGGAGATGTCTATTCTATTAGCTAGGATCATTTCTCGGTTGTTAGGCCATGTTTGGTTCACGGAAAGTAAGTATCAGGAAAAAAAACTTGTTCATTTCTTGCATTTGAGATACAAAAGAAAATGTAATATTTTCCTTCATAAAGAGAAAATAAGGGGGAAAGTGATTCCTTCCAAACCCCAAAGAAATTACTTTCTCTCATTTTTTCCTTGCATTTATTACTTACAACACATTATTTTATTGCATTAATTACAAACTTTTTAAAATTTTCCTGATAACTTTCCTTATGTTACCAAATATCAGGATGAAAAGTTTTTGAAATTTCCCTTCCCATGGGAGAGACAAAGGAATTATTTAACCAAACGAGGCCTAAAGCAAGTTCACTAGCTGAGCGTGGTTAAGACACTAGGACAAGTACTGTTCACGCAATATCTAATGGTTGCTTCTATTTATTGGGGCAACATCAATGTTACTAAAAATTTATTTTTGCTTTTCAATATTTATCAACTATAATTTGATAAAATTGAAGTAACGGAATTCTTATGCAGATTATACATAAGAATTTTTAATAAATCAAGAGAATTTTTGTTCACTTTCATTCATGTCTCTTTATGCAGATTATACATACTTGCCCCTTTACATGTGCTCCGCACATGTCAATTGACTTTTATTTTATTTTATTTTTAATTAAAAAAATTACAGCAATTTCTCTCTTGATTTTGGGGAAGCTTTTAAAATAAATTTTTTTATGGGAGGTATTGCAAATTTTTCAAATATGATATAATCTATTAACTGTCTTATCCTCATATAGAAATAATTTGACTATTAATACTTATTTTATGTGAGGGCATATATGGTAATTAAAAAATTTAACAATTCGCTCAAGAATTGACTTAATTATATAAGATATACATCATGTGACTAACTATGCATATTAATAGCTAGTAAGAAAATCGTTGGTGATGAACTGATGATCATTGATGAATTTTTTTTTCCTTCTGTTTTGTCATATTTCATATATCAACTTCCAAGTTATGCATAATATGTAGCCATTGTCATAATTAAGATTTGAGACAAAGAATTAATATAGAGAATTTTCTACCTAAGCTTTATGAATTCATGCCCTAAGTTTTAAAATTTCATTGTGGTGGAACCGTGGAAGTGTTGGTTTGCAAACACCATGACAGGGACACTAACAAATAAGGAATTTTGTTTAATCTGGCGGGATTGATTACTGAAGTCATAATTCTTTTGTTAGTTCTTCATCCCAACAAGGGAAATTACAATCTATCATACCTTCGGAAATTTGTGATAGATCAATATAGAATCTTCACAGTACTTATAGTCTTATAGATGGTTGATGATAGCTAGGATGCTCTAGGTTATGGAGGTCATTCATTATTATCCTTTTTGTTTTTGATTGATTAATGCTATATTGTTAAACGATTAGACTATCACATTTTTTTATTAAAAATAAAAATTATTAAAAATAAAAATTAAACATATTGTTTAAGGAAAACTGAATTAGGAGAGAATTGAATCGTACTTTCATTTTATATAGAGGATTACAAGACATAGAATCCGAGTTGTACAAGGAAAGATAATTGTATAATTAATCGGATATCTCCAAGAATATCTCTAATTCAAAACCCTACTATAACTAGGTCAAGTAACCTAGAGTTTGGGCCAGACACATCTCCAAGAATATCTCTAATTCAAAACCCTATTATAACTAGGTCAAGTAACCTAGAGTTTGGGCCAGACACATATTCTGGATTTACTTGAACACTCCCCTTTGTGTCGCCCAAACGTGGTGCTCCTCTCGTTGCCTCATTAAAAACTTTGCCGAGTAACAAAAACTATGTGGGACAAAAATAACCTCAGTCGAAGGGGAAAAAGAGCACAACAACCCTTCACGTTTCGAGACCATATATACATGTAGATATCTCCCCCTGATGTTTGCATCTCCCCCTGATGACTACGGTCATGGGAGTTCAGATAACTTCCGCAAACGATGCTACCAACATGTTTCTTGAAAGTGGAATTTAGGCAATGATGTAGTGAGCAAGTCTGCCACACTGTCCTCAGATCGAACCTAGTTTATTTTGATCTTAAGGAGAGTCTGTTGTTGCTGATTATGCTTGGTGTTGTCGTTTTTGATGTAACCTTGCTTCATTCGTTCAAAATAAGCAGTATTATCCTAAATGCTCGTAGGCTCATATGTGGTAGACTTCAAACCACAATTGTTCGGAACATGCGTAATTATGGATCCAATCCATATACATTCACGAGCCACTTCGTGAAGAGCAATAATCTCTGCATTGTTCGAAGATATAGCGACTATGGTCTATTTTGTAGACCTCTAAGATATTGCGGTCTTACCCATGGTGAACACTTAACCAGTTTGGAAATGACTTTTGTGTGGGTCAGAGAGATACCCAACATCAGCAAAACCTTCCAAAACACATGTCGTTTTAGGATGGGGATAAAGGTCGCAGGCCAGTGTTGGAGGCGTTTCTGGTGTGTGATGGGTTCGAATCCATCGTCTCTCTGTAGGGATAAACAAGACCATATCAATCGTACATCTCAAGTACCGAAAGATATCTTTTACACCAATCCAATGGCATCGCGTTGGCGCAGAGCTATACCTTAGCTAACAAGTTCACTGCAAATGAGATGTCCGGTCTTGCGCATTGAGCTAAGTACAATAATACTCCTATTGTACTTAAGTAAGGCACTTCTGCCTTTAGCACATCTTCGTCATCATCATTTGGACGAAGGATGATGACGAAGAGGATCATTTTCAGGATTAAGACTATGGACGATCATGGGGGTGCTTGAAGGTTTGATCTTGTCAAAATGCCTAAGCATCTATCAACACGATTGTCAAGTTCCAAACTGAGACATAATCGTGTTCTCCCAAAATCCTTCATCTCAAACTCGGATTTCAAGTGTTCAGTGGTTTTCCTTAACTCTTTAAGGGCTTCCAATGAAGATCATGTCCAACATGAACCGCGATGGAATCCAAAACTTGTTATGGAAATGCATGGGCATATCCCTTCCCAATCAAGTAGTCACTTTAGTGAGTATTTCAACCTTATTGTAAACGCCCTCTATGGTCTAGAGCCACTTGACTTGGGTAAATGAAGTTCACCATGAACCTTAATGTATATTCCGTATCTAGATCCCCATAGAGGTACGTAGTGACCACATTAGTAAGCTGCATGCTCAGTTATTTAGAAACTACCAAATTGACAGGGTCGTGGAGTGCAATGACATCCATTACGAGAGAATATGTGTCATCGTAGTCGATTCCAGGGCGTTTTGTGAGAAGCCTTGCGCCATAAGGTGAGATTACTATCTCTTTTTCTCATCACGCTTTCTAATAAAGACTCATTAGTCAACAGGTTTTATGTCAGGAGGTGTTGGCATCACTGGCTCAAAAAACCTTCCTCTTCATTAGAGAATCCAACTTAACCTGGATCGCATCTTTCCATTTAGGCCAAATTTCTCTACGTTGGCATTCATTCATCAATGGAGAGTGGTTTGATATCATCAGACTCAACAAACTCATGCGCAACGAAATGCGCGATTACATCATCAATTATGATGGAGTTTATATCCTATGTCTCATGTACACTAGAGTAATTTTCAAAGAGCTCTATATTCTTAGGAATAGGTTCTGACGTTGAGGCGTCCCCTGACGATAACTATAATCTGGAAGATTCTCATGAGACGGATTTTGAGTGTCGATGATTCAAGGATTGGGTTGTGCCAAAGTATCCTTCAAACCCACGAGCGTCCCACGCATCCTAGCTGGGTCATGGCCTGTAACGCCAAAGTGCCACTCTCTACAACGTTGGCGCTATGCCTACCTCCGTGTAGGGTGGCGCTACATCCTCTCGTAGGGACATCCTTCCTTGCAGACATATTTGCAGCAGATATGTGTGATCTTGTCACTTTAACAGGGATCCAAATGAGACATATAGTAGGGAAAGACCACGACAATTCATGTCGTTCCTGCTGACATTCGTGATCTTATCTCCCCCTAACGACATGAAGAATGTCTCATCAAAGTGACAATCCGCAAGACATGCGGTCAAGAGATCTCCTAGCAAGGGCATTAAGTGGCGGACAATTGTTGAAATCTCAAATCCAACATAGTTACCCATTCGTCTGTAAGGACCCATCATAGTGCACTGTAGCGGAGCAATTGGCACATAAATGGCTTACTCAAATGTGCGTAAGTATGACATACTTGTACCTAGTCACTAGCTGTAACGTAGAGATAGATTTGAGTGGCGGTGGGTCGTAGACGAATTAGCATAGCTACATGCGATATTGCATCACCCCAAGCAGATATAAGGATATTGGTGCGTATTACCAAATTCAGGGCTACAATAGTAGTTGTTTCCACGAGACCATTTGGGTGTGTATATGAGAATATAATGTCCAACATCAGTCCTAGTGATATGCAATAACCATCGAATTTTTCGATGTAAACTCTCTAGTATTGTCTGTACATACTGATAGACATTTCATCACCACAAGGTTTTGGCACTATCATCAGGGGCCTGTAGGACAGCCCAAGTACTATACCATGGGCCGGGTTCACAACCTACCATGATGGTTTTCATCAGGGGCGAAACCTCGGGCGCCAAGAACCTCAGACTTGGCCACTACAGCTCATCTAATTACACACCATAAGCTGATATAACTAGAAGAGGAAGAACTGCGTCCCACATTGAAGAAATGAGAAACTCCTTTCCTATGCTCAAGTATAAGAGATCAGTACAACCACCAACAGGGGGGTAATAACTTCTTTCCCTCACTATTACTTCATCCGTATATATATCGGAGAGGTATAAACAGTCTGGTATGATTTATTCCTCTTAACAGTGTTATTCATATAGGGATAAGAAGCTAGATCGGTACCCCCAGTGGTACAACATTCTGTGTGAGGTACCTAGAGAAAGCCACCAGAAACATCGTCAAGTCTAATTGACTGAATATGATGATCCAAGGAGTGAGCCCGTTGTCATATGATATTTGCTAGGAGTGTAATATAAGCAGCATTTACGGGTGGACAATGGCATAACATGTGACCAGCGTGTTTGCGTGTCAACCAACATCATGAAATATTTAAGCATCCGCAAATTGGTTGAATCAGTCGCAGAATCTCCATGGATTCTATGTAAGAACAGAATGAGTATTTTCATATCCTTTGCATAAGGGTCTCAGTCCTAATTTCCTTAAGGAACAGGCTTTGTAAAATGAGCGAGAGGCTTTAAAATCAACCAATAAGGATTTTGGTTGGGCTTGAGCATCTGAAACGTTATTTGAAGCAAAGTTGGTGAGTGCAGCATCACCCATGGTGCCATCACCATGATGGAAGCCATCCATGGTGTTATGGATAGGGACTGTGCCAGCCTTAGGCTGGTGGTGGACGACGGTTGTGCCCTAGGCAGCGGCGGCGGTCATACTTAGTCCAGGAATCAACCTTTGATTCGTGCTTCATTACGCTCGAAAAAATAGATGTCCGTATGAAGTTTTTAGTATACAGATCATCATATCATTACCAGGATGACATATCCTGTCATGACAAAGCCAATATGTATCTAAATCTAAGAGATCATCTCTCATAACTTTATTGAATTTAATAGCTTGAATAGTGACATAGAGTCCACTAGAGAGACACATAAACTTATCTAAGATGCGCCTTTGTTGGCAATCATTAGAGGTATTGCAAAAGAACTCATTTCTGTTCTCTACATGCGTATTCGCATGGAATTTGTTGGCTATTCATAGGGTACGATTTACCCTAGGGGCGTAGAGAGTTTCTATGACAGTAATCAAGGTGCCATTTGGCAAGGGGAACTTGGGCTATTCCATGTCCTTGAATTAATACTGATGGCCCAACCATCGTAGTCATATAGTAATATGCTCATAATCAAAATGAAGTCATAATGAAAAAAACTAGAAATTTTATTCATAAGCCAACGAAGTACATCATTGTCTCTTAATCAATAAGAGAATCTAATCCAAATGCTAGCTAATGCAAAACAAAGGTAGTCGTTTGACTTCTTTCGGTAACTCCAAAATAAATATGACTAGGTGAGTATAGAGATGTTGGTGGAGCAAGGCTCTCTTAAGTACCACTTGTCTCTAAACCTTCCTAGACATCATACTCATTTTGGATGAGCCTATGTGAAGAAAAAACTAAACCAATGGCAGTTACTACAAAGTATGTGGCAATTGCCTATTACATCTCTTGGAAAAATAAAGACTTAAACAAAATTGACGATCTATTGATCCCAGCCAGATTTGAAGTCTTCAACCCTTCACTCTAGATCATCTTGTTCCACATAGTGAGCTTCTCTTGCTTCACAATATGCTTTGTAGGGGTGACAATATTTCCACGAGCTCTACAAATGTGTACCCAATGACCAGACACTCCACATCGGGAACATACATCTCTTTGCTAAGACTCTATTGATTGAGGCGCTTTAAAAGCATCATAAGGATGACACTTAGTGTTGGTGGCACCACCAACATGGCCAGAGGCGTTGCCTCCCTCTCTCTTTCCATGTTGACCTCTTCGATTCCGTGTTCGCCTATTTTGGTGGTTACCTTCCTTAGTAGAGCGAGAATATGGACCATAACGTCCAGAATTGTCCCTAAATTTAGGGTTTCTCTCTTGGTGCCCTCCCTCAAGGGCGCGACTATAATTGGACTTCGGAATATGCTATGTTCCTACTGGTCTCAAATTATAGTTCCTCACAAGGATGTTGTCATGCTTTTCAGTGACATTCATAGCTCTAATGAGCTCATGAAACCTTGTGATCCGTCCTGCGGTAATATAGATTCAATAGTTCTTTACAACCATCAAAGCAGAGACGGGGAAGGTAGAGAGAGTCCTCTCAATCAACATCACATCTATGATATCTTTTCCATAGAATTCCATTAAGGTTTTAATGTGAAGTGCTTCAGAATTGTATACAAGAACTGTCTTGAAATCACAGAAGTGGAGGCTATGCCATCTCACTTCTAGTTCAGGAAGTAGGGAGTTAAGGACGTTGCCAAATCTTTCTTCGAGTGAAACCCACAGCCTCCAAGGGTCTTCTTCATTCATATAGTCGTACTGGAGCGAATCATCTATATGACGAGCCATTAGGATGATGGCTTTCGCCTTATTTGCCTCTATGACTCTCTATTTGCTTCCAAAGCTTGAGCTTGCTCAACAGTTAGCACATCCCGGCTAGGCTCGAGAATCGTATCCAGGATTCCATCGGCCTTGAGATGTTGGCGGACATCACGAACCTACCTGTGATATCCAGAGCCAGTTGTTCCCAATGGAGCAAAGTCCAGTCTGTTCATGTTACTCATCTTGAAAGAGAACAACAAATTAGGGTTAGTTTCGGAGCTTAAAAGGCTACCACAAAAAACATATAAAATTTCTAAGCATAGTCTCTTCCAAGAAATTAGGCATATCTGAGCGTAGTCGCTTCCAAGAAATCTGATTCCAAGAGGAATTAGATTAGATCGAAACAATAATGTGTTTGTGGTCGATCATAACTTTTCAACAAACTCTAAGTTTGGAGGACTCTACAAGCTCTAAGATTGGATTGAGAACGAACCCCCATAGTTCGGCTTTTTGGTCTCCCCTATAAAGAAGAAAGGGGGGTAGAAGAAGGGAGGTTACAAGTCTCCAAGGAAAAAGAAAAGAAAAACAATTAAAAAAAAAAAACTTTAAAAAAGGGGAACTTTTAGTAAAAAATACCTTGAAATAGTGATCGGAAAGTCGCCGAAAAATCTCTCCGGAAATATGGCCAAAAAAGTCGCCGGAAATCTAGCTTGAAAAGTCACCGGAAAAGTTGTCGGAGCTGACTTGACACCAGCTGACGTGGCATAGACGCTGACATGGCACAATCGCTGATGTGGCACAAGCTGACGTGGCAATAGGCCAGGTGCGTCAGTGGGCCGGGCTCTGTTGGCTTCTGGGCTGCAGGCCTCTCCTTCTCTCTTGGGCTGCTTTCTTTTCTTTTTCTGGTTTTTTTTTTCTCTTTTCTTGCTAGAGGAATTGTTGCCGGTCTGGTCACATTGTGGTAGGTTTTTGGGGAGGTAATCCCAGTTCTTGCATCCTGGGGTCAGGTTTGCGATGATGACCAAGTTTGATGATGAATGGCGGTTTGGAAACTTGTGAATCAGGCAGCGATTCCCTCTTTTCTTTCTTGGAAGGCTGATTCGATACTTTCGGTGGCCGGTTACCGGCCGGTTCCTGTGGTTCAGCCACCGGTTCTGGAATCCTGGGATTGAGGGATTCAATATATGTGGCGGTAGTGGCTAGGGTTTGAAGGCTACGAATTTAGGGTTTCAGGGTTAGGGCTTTGTGTTGATAACGTATTTAAGGAAAACTTAATTAGGAGAGAATTGAATCGTACTTTCATTGATAATAGGGGTCTCTTTATATAGAGGATTACAAGACATAGAATCAGAGTTGTACAAGGAAAAATAATCGTACAATTAATCAGATATCTCCGAGAAAATCTCTAATTCAAAACCCTATTACAACTAGGTCAAGTTATAACCTAGAGCTTGGGCCAGATACATATTCTGGATTTACTTAAACACATATGTCATTATATTTCTATTAATTACGTCAATTCTATTTTGTCTATAAAAATAAAAAAGCCAAATTCAACTTCAAAAAAAGAAGAAGCCAACTCTGTAGAGGAATAGTTAAATTTTTAAACTACCAAAATGCCCTCTCTTAATCAAGAATCAATTAAATAAACTATTTATATGTGAGGGTACAATAGTAATTCAATAATATCATATTAAATCATAATAAAAATAAATGCATTATCTCCAAAAAATAACAAGTTTCCCTCATAAATAGGAGAGGGAAACGTCTAAAGTGTTTTTTTTTTTTTTGGAGAAATCATGAACGAAATTATTAAAGTGTTGTAGAAATTAAACCTTACCAAATATAATTATGAATTCTCATACCCGATATATTTGATTTTAATGCCCATTGTTTTTTGTAAAACCAGCGGTACGCAAATAATCGCTCGTTGTTTTTGCCAAAACCACTCGTTCTCAAACCTTCTCATTTGCCTATAAAAAGAACCTCATTAGTATTCTAATTTGTGCACAACATCTCTAATTCTCTACAAACTAATAGTGATGGAGAAATCTTTCGAGGTGTCTGAGTGTCATGATGAAGGTGAAGATGATGCTGCAATTGAAGAGTTTGATTATAAGGATAACTCACACTTATCGAATCAATGATTTACCAAAGTCAAGTTTAGAGGTACAATATTAATATCCTAATTTAATCATCATTTCTCTCAAGATAATCATAACTATTGTTTTCTCGAAAATGATGTAAAAACTTATTTTGTATTTAAATATGTTGGTGTTCCACTCTTAAACCAATGTTTTGCTAATCAGTTGTTAGGATTTTTATGATTTTTTTTTCATTATTCTATTAATTGTTATTTTAATTATATTATTTTGTAAAAGGTTTTTCTGTTTGGGTCCTAAATTAGCGCCCATAATACTATTATCTACATTTATACATAAGCACACAAGTATGAGAGAGTATAACTAATATTATGTTTTCAGGTTCCTTCCCTTTCTCCACTGCATTGGATTCGGCGCAAGCTCATCTGGTTGCACATCAAGATCCATCGCCTCATCATTCCTGAAGTGGGAATCAATTTTTGCAGGTCCACTTGCCCAGGATACCACTATCCTGATTTTTGGAGCTCTCATGTTGTGGAGACATGGTAGGAGTAGTGTCAATACATCGTTGGATCCATCCATTTGTCTGGTTAACTACAACAAATGGAAATTCAAGTAACTACCGAGACATATACTAGTTGTATCAAGCAAGAAGAGACAAAACTCATGAAGATAGCAGAGAACTAGCGAGATGTATATTAGTTACTTTCATAAAATATATAGTTGTGTTTGTATATACAAATGACTTATTCTAATTTATTTTCTACATTACTAAAAGTACATCTTGTTGACGTGAACGAGATGAGCATGGAATGGTCAAGCTGACCAATGACATGTATTCCAACTGTAGCGCATGTACTAGTCATCGTGTGATGTGGAAAGTTCCAGATATTTTTGCATATTTTCAGTTGTAATGATTGTTAGGGATTGTCCTAACTATAAATAGCTAATTATAATTAAGTCTGTAATAACTTTTGTGTGTGATTCATTTTGTAAAAACTTTGAGAATATTCTAGTTCAGGTTTTTTAAAATTTCTCTATTTTCAAAGCTTGACTTTGCTCTCAGAGTTTGACCATGGCTGATATGTTATCATGGTATCAGAGCTTCGGCTCTTGATCCTGAGCCTAATCTCACTATGGCTGCTCATTTTGCAGCTCTCGCTTCTGCATCTTCAAGCTCACTGCAACTCAAACCCTAGATCTGCAATTTCAGCCATTTCTTCAGTCCTCCAGTTCTTCAGGTTGTGTTCTCTACTTTAGATTGCTAAAACTGAGCTAGTAAGCTTCTATTTTGTTCAGATCTAGCAATTTATAGCTTTTCACGTAGTTCAAAGACTTTCAATTATGATCTGCGTTTGATATTGTGAGATGTGATGTGTGTTGAGCTTGAATTCTCTCTTATACATAGATCGTGTTCATTTGATACTAGTTTGAGCTCAGATGACTTGAAATTGAGATGATTGAGGAACAGTGATAGGTGATAACAAGGAATTTGATTCATACTTTGTTGAGAGATTTGTGATAACATAATTGTGCATAACATAATCAGCTGTGTTCTTACTCTGTTAATGAAAAGAGACTGATAACCTATAGTTGATAAAGTTTGATAAATTGTAGAGTTTTCTCAAGCTAGCAACAATGGCAACCACACAATCTATTGTCGACTCTCTCTTGAGCATGATTACTGTGCGTTTGAGCAAGAATAACTTTGTCAAATGGAGCTTTTAGTTTCAGTCTGTATTAGAAGGAAATGATTTGTTTGGATACTTTGATGGAACCTATCCTTGTCCACCTCGCTTTGTGCTCACTCATGAAGGCACAATGACTTCTGAAATTACTCAAGCATACAAACAGTGGAAGAGAATTGACAAAGCTTTAGTTGGACTTTTGATGGCTACACTTGATGATGATATTATGGAGATTATTGTTGGTTGCTCTTCTTCTCGTGAAGCATGGGTTGCTTTACAAGAAAGATTCTCTACTGTGTCAAGAGCTAATATCATTAAGCTCAAAATTGATCTACAGACCATTAAAAAGGGCTCTGACTCAATTGATAAGTACCTACTTCGTATCAAGCATGCTAGAGATCAGTTATCATCTGTTGGTGTCTCTATAGCTGATGAAGATATTGTTGTTATTACTCTGAATAGTTTACCTGATGAGTACTCCATGATAAAGACTGTAATCCGTGCTAGAGATAGCCCTATTTCTCTCAAGGACTTCAGAGCTCAACTTCTTACAGCTGAAAGAGATATTGAGGCTCAGTTTATTCCTCAGGGTTCTATGTCTGCTATGGCTGCACGAGACTACAAATCTAATGATGACAAAACCAAGAGCTATGATAGCACTTATCACATTGATAAAGGCAAATGTGTTTGGAATGGTAACAATGGCAGGCAGTCTACTTGGAATAACACCAAACAGGCTTCTCATGGTGACTCACAAGCTGGTGGAACTTATAGATCTTACAATGGAGTTGAGTGCCAAGTTTGCAATAAAAGAGGTCACACTGCAAATAATTGTTATCAAAATCTTGAGTGTAGCTACTGCCACAAGAAATGACACATTGCCAGCAAGTGTTTTCAAAATCCTGAATCACCTGAATTTAGAGGCAACAATCAAGAGCACAGAAACAATGTTGGAGGCTCTCCTGAATGTCAGATTTGTAGTAAGAAGGGACATACTGTTGTGAATTGCTTCTACAGATCTAACATTCCATCTAATCATCCATCTCAGTCAGTTATGGTGTGCCAAATCTGTGGTCTCAAGGGGCATGCTGCATTAGATTGTCATCATCGAAGCAATTATGCTTATCAAGGTGCTGAGCCTCCCTTTACATTGGCTACAATGACTTATCAGTCTTCTGGAGCTAGTTCATCTGGGACACATCACAATGAAGTTTGGATTGGTGACACTGGTGCCACACATCACATGACCTTTGACCTTAGGAACCTCACTATTGCTCATCCCTATGAGTCCAGTAACTCAATTACTATTAGCAATGGTGCAGGTTTGACAATCAAACATATTGGCTCTACTTCTATTGCACCTGCTGCACATTCATTTAAGCTTAACAATGTTCTTCATGTGCCTAGCTTAGCTGTGAATCTGCTCTCATTCAATAAATTGTGCAAAGATAATCATTGTTACATAACAATGGATGATATTGACATTTGTGTTCAAGACAAAGCATCAAAGGCTCTACTGTACAAGGGAAAGAGTAATGGGGAAGGCTTGTTTTTGTTCAAAACTTCAAGATTCATTCCAACTATTCAGCATCCTCACACTGCTTTTGTTGGTTCTGCCATCAAATCTTCTCTTTGGCACTAGAGACTTGGTCATCCTACTTCAGATATTGCTTCAAAAATGTTGTCTTTGTCTCAAATCAAGTATAGCCATCACATTTGCTCAGCTTGTCTTAGAGGAAAAATGCATAGGCTACCTTTTCATGAGTCTAGTTCCAAGTCTGTAACTCCTTTCCATAAAGTTCACTCAGATGTTTGGGGTCCAGCTCCATGTGTATCTCTTGAAGGTTTTAAATACTATGTTACCTTCATTGATGACTATACAAGGTTTGTATGGATCTATCCACTTGTGAATAAATCAGATGTGTTTTCTACATTTGTTAAGTTCTACAGTTTTGTGTTCACTCAGTTTCATATGGCTATACAATCTTTCCAAACTGATGGTGGTGGAGAGTTTAATAGTAAAGCATTCAAGGAATTCATAGATAGTAAGGGTATTCTTCATCTCATTACTTGTCCACACACCCCACAACAAAATGGTGTTGCTGAAAGGAAGAATAGACATATTGTAGAGACATGCATCACTCTTATGGTTGCAGCTTCCTTACCTAAGCATTTTTGATTTCATGCTGTTTCCCGTGCTTGTTATCTCATCAACAGGATGCCTTGTAAATCTCACAATATGCAGTCTCCATATTTTGCATTATTTGGTTGTGTCCCTGATATTAGTTTGCTCAAAGTTTTTGGATCAGCCTGTTATCCATATCTCAAACCCTATTCACAAGATAAGCTCGACCCTAGAACTACTAGATGTGTTTTCCTGGGATATGCTCTTGGTTATAAAGGTGTGTTTTGCTTCAGTTTAGAGAAAAACAAACTTTTGATGTGCAGGCATGTTGTATATGATGAGTCCTTGTTCCTTTTTTCTTCTTCACCACCTGTGCCATCTCATACTGCTCTTGTCCCTCATTCGAGGTCTTTGTCTAGTGCTGCTCCTAGTACTGCTTCTTCTCCCACTCATCTGTTGCCTATTCTCCCTCCTGATCAGTTACAGATCGTTCTTCCTTTTGGTCAATCTTCTCAGCCTTCTGCAGTTCTCCCTGCCTTGTCTGAAGGGGGGGATAATGTGACTTCTGGTTCTGGTTCTTCGGAAAATTCTGCAGACTCTAATGTTGAGTCTAGTAGTTATAATGAGACTTCTAGTGATGAGCATGAAATGTTTAATAGTGGTGAAAGCTCAAATGGTGAAATTGTTCCAAATATTGGTTTACCTCAAGAATTACAGTTTGTTGAGGATCATTCTCAAGCATATAATAATCATTCCATGGTTACAAGGGCCAAGAATGGTATTGTGAAGAAGAAATCCTTCCAAGACTTCTGTGCTTTTTCTTGTATTGTCCAACAAGGTTTGCTTGATGAGTTGGCATTTTTCAGTGGCTTTATTTCTATTCTAGATGTTTATGATCCTATTGAGCCTAAATCTTTCAAAGTCGTAGTTGGTAAACCTGTATGGGACATTGCCATGAATGAAGAGATTGATGCTCTTCTGAAACAAGGCACTTGGGAACTTGTTCCTCTTCCAAAAAATAAGAATATTGTGGGAAGCAAATGGATTTACAAAGTCAAGAAGAATCCTGATGGGACTGTGTCAAGATATAAGGCCAGACTTGTAGCTTAAGGTTTAGCCAAGAGAGAGGATTGGATTATGATGAAACCTTAAGCTCAGTTGTAAGACACAGTACTGTGAGATTAGTTATTGCTCTTGCAGCTATGAATAGGTGGGATTTGAGACAATTAGATGTCAAAAATGCATTTTTACATGGTGATCTCAGAGAAGAAGTATACATGCAACAACCACTTGGATTTACTGATACTACACATCTTGAGTATGTTTGTCTACTTAAGAAGTCACTTTATGGATTAAAACAAGCACCTAGAACTTGGAATGAAAAATTCACTGCTACTTTCCTCCCAGCTCTAGGTTTTCATTTCTCACACTCAGATCCTAGTTTATTTATCAAGAGCAGTGAAAAAGGTGTTGTTGCACTCCTTCTGTATGTGGATGACATTGTAGTCACAGGTTCAAACACTGAAGGAATTAATACTGTAATAGTTGAGTTAAGTGAAGTGTTTGACATGAAAGATTTGGGATCACTTTCTTACTTCCTTGGCATTAATGTGCAGTACAAGAAGAAGGGAAAATTTCGCAAACAGTACACCAAGTAAAGGCCACTAATAATTCTTATACACAAAGTTTCAAACCAAATATTTCGATACACGAAATCTGAAACTCAACCCACAATCAGTACACGACGTCAATTTTTGACACCAAAATGTCCATTATGCCCTCAATTCTTCTTTTTTTTAATAATTTTTTTTTTCCTTCTTTTGTATCTCTTTCTTCTTCCTTCTTCCGGGCTCACTCCCTCACTTCCAACGCCGCCCTTGCGAGGTGAGCTTCTCCCGCCATTGCTGCTCCGCCTCCACTTGGTTGAGAGGCCTGTCTCGGCCCAACCCTAGTTTCCGGCCCCATTTCTTCAGCGCTCTTTTCATCTAGCAGTCGGAATCTGCGAAGTCCGGGTTTGGGTTCGGAGCTCCGTTCTTCTTCTTGCTAGAACCAAAAACATGTTTCTTGTCGTCATTGTACGAGCTGTGATCCTCTTCCTGCATGTCGGCAATGATGCCGATGTCAAAAATGGAGAAGTTCCAGTTGATGAACTCGAGCGGTCTTGTTTCCGGGTCTGGCTGATCCGACCCTAACAATGACTTGGCTTGCTGGATCAATCCCCAGTTCTCTCTGATCAAACCAGAGGAACCCATTTCAAGAACACCGTCGGAAGTTGGGATGCAGATCAAGGTCTCGATCCCGTGGATTTGGGCCTCTTTGGCTCTCTCGCAGTTGTTGAATTGAAGCTCGTGGGCCCCGCTCAGCCAGATTGAGGTCCCGGAGCAGAAGGCCTTTCCGAGAACAGAGCCGTTCCCGACGGCGAAAGATCGAGTGAGGGAGTGAGCCCGGAAGAAGGAAGAAGAAAGAGATAAAAACGAAGGAAAAAAAAAACAGACAAAAAATTATTTAAAAAAAAAAGGAACTGAGGGCATAATGGACATTTTGGTGTCAAAAATTGACGTCGTGTACTGATAGTGGGTCGAGTTTCAGATTTCGTGTATCGAAATGTTTGGTTTGAAACTTTGTGTATAAGAATTATTAGTGGCCTTTACTTGGTGTACTGTTTGCGAAATTTTCCCCAAGAAGAATGACATATTTTTATCACAAGAGAAATATGTTAAAGATCTGATTCTTAAGGTAGGATTGGAGCCTTGCAGAGAGTGTAACTCACCTTGCCTACCTCATGTTCAGCTACTTAAGTGTGAAGGAACTCCCTTGTCTAATCCCACATTCTACAGGAGTATAGTTGGTGCATTGCAATATCTCACATTCACTAGACCTGATATTACATATGCAGTTAACACTGTGTGTCAATTTATGTCTACTCCAACTGATGTGCATTATGCTTCTGTGAAGAGAATACTCAGATATCTTCAAGGAACTGTGACTAAAGGACTGTTCTATAAGTATGGGAACTCTGTGCCCTTTATCAATGCCTTCTGTGATGCAGATTGGGCTGGTGAGATTAATCATAGAAGATCAACCACCAGATTTATTGTCTATCTTGGTCATTGTCCTATATCCTGGTAGTCAAAGAAGCAAGGATCTGTGTCAAGAAGCTCAACAGAGGCAGAATATAGAGCATTGGGAAATACTGCTGCAGAAATTTCCTGGATTCGACATGTCTTGTGTGATTTACAAGTAAGAGTTCCAGCCCCTCCTTTGTTAAAATGTGACAATTCATCTGCCTTAGCCTTGTGCTCGAACCCTGTCTTTCATTCAAGAATAAAACATCTTGATAATGATTTTCACTTTGTGAGAGAAAGAGTACAAAGACATGATCTTCTCCTTTAGTATGTACCTACTGAACATCAAACTGCTGATGTATTTACCAAAGACTTGCATAGTCCTATCTTTCGAGAACATTGTGCCAATCTCAGTGTTGTTTCCCCCACTGAGATTGAGGGGAGGTGTTGACCTGAACAAGATGAGCATGGAAGGGTCAAGCTGACCAATGACATGTATTCCAGCTGTAGCGCATGTACTAGTCATCGTGTGATGTGGAAAGTTCCAGATATTTTTGCATATTTTCAGTTGTAATAATTGTTAGGGATTGTCCTAACTATAAATAGCTAAGTCTGTAATAACTTTTATGTGTGATTCATTTTGTAAAAACTTTGAGAATATTCTAGTTCAGGTTTTCTCTTATTTCTCTATTTTCAAAGCTTGACTTTGCTCTCAGAGTTTGACCATGGCTGATATGTTATCACATCTTTCATTTTACTCTTTTCGTAAAACAAGGAATACATCTAATTTCTTTCTTAATCAACATATTTTTTTGGATTATCTATCATATGTTTTTGATGTTGTAATTATTATATTGTAACCTTCAATGTGCAAATTTCAACCCATTTATCTATATATCTATCTCTCTATCTATCTATACTATAAAACGAAGGACCTAGGCTTTTCAGCAAAATATGAATTACCAAAAATATCTTTCATAATAAAAGAAAATCATCTGAAATGATTATTATGGTAAAATAAAAAAAGAAATATATAAATATGAAAAAAAAATTGAAATGATTTCCATTTGATTGAAATGATTATTGTGAAAAAAAAAAATTTGAACTTTTACTAGGTTAGTTCCAACTGATTTCCACTGTCTTATCCTCAATTGATGTTATGATGATAACCTTTGTTGCCTTTAATTATGACCTTTATTGAGAGTGGAAAGGCCTAAAACCTTGATCATTTTCTCAACTATGATTATCATTTTAATTTTGTTGGAAATATAGGGATTAATTGCTATATAAATAAATTTGAGATGCATATAATTGCGAAATTAATCATATGCACTTTATCCTTAAAGCAAAGTACAATCGATATGAACTGTGCCAAATAGATGCTTATAATTAAAGTCTAGAGAAATCTTAACCAAGTTGAGGCTTTTGTAGTCATAATGGCTTTTTTTTTTTTGATCAAAGAGAAAATTTTAATAACTCCAAAGAATGCATCAATATGGGGACAAATTGTTCTCTCACTGAGAACCCCCACAGAGTTATTAGACTACAAAGCATCAATTAAATCATGGAGCCAAGGAGGCCCTACATCTTTGCAAAACATAGCTTGCACCAAAGACAAAGCTGATCTTGCCAATTTGTGAGCCACCAAGTTAGAGCGTTTCTTCACATGCTTCCAAGAGACCATATCAAACTCGCTCATCATCAATCTAACTGCATCTAGTATTCCTCCAATATCACTAAGATCCCATCCAGAAACAGTCAATCCATTAAGCACATTGAGAGCATCACCATAAACTGCAACATTTCTCAATCCCAATTCTCTACAGTACTTTAACCCATGCCACAAAGCTAATGCCTAAGTTGCAGCAAGTTTAATGGAAGCCGGCAAAGGAATAGATAAAGCACCAAGCAGCGCTCCTTCATCATTCACAATCACTGCACCCATCCCAACACATTCCTTAACCACATCAACAACACCATCAAAGAACAACTTGGTTTCTGTCCTACTTGCAACACCAACCTCCGGAACAGTAGCAGAAACCCCTACATGTTGTCCAACCTGCAAATTATTATGACCAGCCTTCACCCTGGCAAGCTCAGATTGCCACTCCACACTTCTTTGAACGATCTGGTCCGCCCTTAAGGCCATCTTCCCATGCAGCTCCTCATTCCTATTCTTCCAAATCCACCAAGTAACCAACCCAAACAACTCCAACTCACTTTGATTACCTACAGCAGCAACATGAAGCATAAGATCAATAAAAGAAAGTTCCCTCCAGTGTTTGACAAAACCTCTCAACCACGTACATTTCCACACCGTTTGGGCTTTAGAACACTCCTAAAGACTATGCAGCACCGTTTCAACTAACTTACCACACCTACCACAACCATCATGAGAATAAATTTTGCGCATAAACAAGAGCTCAACACAAGGAAGGAATGAATGGCAAGCTCTCCAAAGAAAGAGCTTGACTTTGTTAGGGACCCCTAGCCCCCAAATAATACTCCAGATATTTTTGGAGTTTAAATCACTATTCCCCCACTATACTCAGTTCTCATACCCATCTGCTTCAACTCCATCCCAAGCCAGTACCCCGACTTCACCGTATAGTATCCATCCTCTGTATAATGCCAAATAGCCACATCCCCCCACTACGTTCACAAAGAGGAATTGAGAGGATCTTGTCAACATCCACCGAGAGAAAGTGCTCTTTAATAAATTCAATGTTCCACATACCTGGCCTTGCCATAAGCTGATTGACTGTGGTATTCCCATTCAAGAAACTTGGCGTAATTATCCGGAAGGTCAGTGGCGAGGGCAGCCACTTATCCTCCCAAATTCTTGTCGTTTCTCCATTACCAATTCTCCACCGGATGCCCGCACATAACAATTCCTTACCCCACACCAAACTTCGCTAAATAAAGGATGGTTTTGTTCCAATTTGAGCCGCTGCCCAATTACCTCCAATGCCATACTTGAGCTGTAGTATATGGTTAACTAGGGATTCAGGATGGAGCACAATCCGCCACAAAGTTTTCGCAAGCAAAGCCTGGTTAAAAACTTCAATATCTCTAAAACCCAAGCCGCCTACCAATTTGTTTCGACATAGAACATCCCACTTACACCAGTGGATACCCTTCTTTTTACCACCATTACCCCACCATTACCCCACCAGTATTTCCCAACCTTAGATTGATAGGTTCTACAAATACCTTTAGATAACCTGAAGACCGACATCGTGTAAGATGGGATGGCTTGTGCAACAGCCTTTATCAACACTGTTTTACCAGCCTTCAACAACAATTTGGACTACCACCCTTGTAAATGATGGTCAAGCCGCTCATGTATCCTCTTGAACATCTTCTTTCGATTCCTGCCAGCCACCGTTGGGAGCCCCAAATACCTCTCGTGAAAGGGAACAACAGGAACTCGTAGTAATTGAGTGATAGACACTTTCTGGTCATCCGTAATTCCTGGCCCAAATGCAATTGCAGATTTTTGAAAATTAATCTTCTGCCCCGCCGCGCATTCATAAAGTAGTAGACACTGTTTTAATCTTGTCAACTCAAGGATATCAGCTTTCCCAAATAGGAGGCTATCATCAGCAAATAAGAGATGCAAGATTGCTTACACCCCCTCAACCACCCTAGCTCCATGAACAAGACCATCTCTTTCAGCCTTTTGAAACAACCCATAAGCCCTTCAGAACACAGGAGAAAAAGATATGGAGAAAGCGGGTCTCCTTGTCGTAATCCCCTCGTCGGTCTGACCAGCCCTACTGCTTCACCATTCCACAGAACACTGAACGATACATATTGTACACAACGTATAAGCAAATCAACCCAACTCTCCTTGAACCCCAATCGCAGCATGATGTTTCGAAGAAAGACGCATTCCACCCTATTATACACCTTACTAATATCCAACTTCAATACATAGAAAGGATCATCTCTTGTTTGTCTACTACGAATGGAGTGGACCACCTCAAATGCCGTAATTACATTATCATGGATGCAGCGACCTGGTACAAAGGCACTTTGGAAACTTGAAATCACCTCTAGTAATATTGCTTTCATGCGATTCACCAATGCTTTATAAATAAGCTTGTAAAGGACATTGCATAAACTAATTGGTCGGAAGTCAGTCACCATTCTAGGATTATCAAGTTTCGGAATCAAAGCCAACAATGTGTGATTGAGCCCAGCTAACTCAGCTCCATCATTCAAAACCTGCAAACAGAACTTACTGATATCATCTCCAACCACCTCACAATAAGTCTGACAGAATCGAGCTGAGAAACCATCTACACCCGGTGACTTGTCTGGACCCATCTGCTTCAAAGCAACATCAATATCATTCCTTGTAAAAGGTTGTTCAAGTTTCGTTCATATCCTCGGTAACTTTCTGTGGCACTGCATCGAGAACCAGCTCCATATGGTTACACCCTTCAGAAGTAAACAACTTTGAGAAGTAATCTAAGAAAGCATCCTGAATACCCTTATTAGAATCCTGCCATTCTCCCTCTGAATTAGTAATACCCTGTATGCGGTTTTTTCTTCCCCGAGTCTTTGCATACCGGTGAAAGAATTTTGTGTTACTATCTCCCTCCTTCAACCACGACACCCGAGACCTCTGTTTCCACAACGACTCCTCAAGCTCCATAAACCTGTTCAACTCACCCAGTACCTCCTTTCTCTGCTGCTGTACCCTGTCATCTAGATTATCAAAAGCCCATTTGGATAACTCCCCCTGCAGCTGCCTTATCTTCCATGGAATATGGCCAATATTATCATCATTCCAACGCCTCAAAGCCTTTGAAACAGTAAATAGATTTCTTTGAATTCCTCCCAAGGAATTACTCTCAGCCCAATTTTCCTGAACAACGCTCCCACAGCCCTCTTCTTTTGCCCAAAATGCTTCAAACTGAAATCTTTTATTGAATTTTGTCTTACCAACTCCTATCCCAACTCCACCATCTGTTAACAAAAGTAGAGGGATGTGATCAGAAGCCCCTGCATCGATGTGAAACTCATGAAACTGCTGGAATAAATATGCCGCCTCCTGATTAAGAAAACATCTTTCCAATCGCTCTACAATGGAACCACGTCTCCAAGTAACCATCGGGCCCGAAAACTCAACTTCCTGTAACCCACAGTCATCAATGGCTTCCCGGAATTTCTAAATTTGTGCCTCAGATCTCTCATTCCCACCAATCTTCTCAGAAACATTGAGCAATTCATTAAAATCGCCAAAGACAATCCACAATCCCCTTACTGAAGCAGCTATTCGTCGCAAGAGTTCCCAAGAAAATTGCCAGAGATGAGTTTATGGATTTCCATAAAAACCAGTGACTCTGATAGTTTCCCCATTCAGCTGTATCTCAACATCAATATGCCCTTGGGAAGAGCCCAAAGGCCTGACGACCAAGTGACTCTTCCAGCACAAGGCTAAACCACCGCTACTATGACCCACCTTCCCCACTACACTACACCCACCAAAACCCAAATTAAAGCAAATATCAGCCATTTCCTCCTTCTTTTTCTTGGTTTCCATTAAGAACACCAAGTCGGGGTCTTTCGCTTGAAGAAATTTCTTCAAGGCTCGGAATGTATGCGGATTCCCCAATCCCCGCACATTCCAGCTAACGCCTATCATTGCTCATGATGGGCCCAAGAACCGAACCCCATCACGGTTAAACAGTTACCTGAGACATCAGCAAGATTGGATTTTCGTGGGGGAACTCGGTTGGAGGAGTGCCCACGCCCCCGACTGGAAAGCCACGGCGCCCCTTTCCACCTCTACCTCGACCTCCCAATGCCGCCGTATCTTCCGTCCTATTTAGCTTCCCATCATTCTCCACACCTTCAGAAACAACTTCCTTCCCTTTCTCCTTGTCCCTAGTACTCCCCCTCCTCCCCCAAAACCCTCCCTGCCATCACTTCCCCGACCTCTTCCTCCTCCCCTTTTGTAAACTCTAACATCATCCCCTACCACCCCTACAGATTTGCCTTCCCCAAATTCAAAAATCCCTTTCTTCTATTTTGACTTTTGATTCCCAGATTTTGAATCAGAATGAGAGGTTAAGAGATGACCCCCAACAGATACAATCTCGAGATTAGAATCTGGAGCTATAGTCAGTGTAAGTGGATGGGATTGGGCCACATTAGAAGCATGGTTCTGTAGCCCACCTTATGAAGTGGGCACCTGTACCCCACGTGCCCCATTACCAAGCAAACCAGCTTCTTTCTTGCCTAATGTGGAGACTCCCTCAATTAAATCATGATCTTCTGCAGATTGCTTCCTGACATCTCGCTCAATCAATCCCGAATTCACAGCTAACATATCATGCTGTGATTCCTTTGGACATGAATGCAGGGATAAATGAGGTGCCACGTCATCCCTCAGTCGACGCCGGCGCTTGATCAGAGGGACCTCCTCCAAGTTTCGATCCTCAGTATCAACGTCCATCTCCTCCATTCCCTGCACTCCGCCTTCCTCAAACTCCAATCTCGATCGAACTGATCCAGCAACTTCATTATCAGAAACACTTAAGGACCAACCCTTTGGCTTAGGAATCAACCCAAATCGCTTCCCTTGAAGCTGTCTTTCCGGGTCGATCGAAAACACATCCTTGGATAACGTTCTCCATCTTCCAAATCTCTCTTTCGGAATCACACCCTCTTTGCGCAATTGACATCCTGAACCCACATGGTCTAAACGACCACAAAAGAAGCAGAAATAAGGTAGATATTCGTACTCCAAGTGGAACTTTTCAGGTAACAACCCCATACCTATCGAAATTTTGAGCCACCTTTGCAGTGGCTTGGACACCTCTAACCCAACTCGAATACGTAAAATCCATCCACTGCAATCCTCCCCAAAGCCACCACCCATCGGGTAAAAAGTCCCTAACTGTCTCCCAATACGCTCAGCTAGTCTGGTGGTCATGAAAGCAGGTTTAATACCTTTGACACGAATCCAAAAAGACTGAGAATTAAGAGATATTGATTTGGGATCCACCGTTCCATCTAATGCATTAAGGAGAAGTAAAGCATGATCAAACGTCCACGGACTCCCCTTCAAAACCTTCCCACAATCTGCATCAGACCCAAATGAGAAAAGAATCCGATCAGAAGCTTCCCATTGAAAGATAACTACCTCTTCCTTTAGGGCCCAAAGACGTTTCATGGTACTCCGCAACGCTTCGAAGCAAAAAGGTTTATTTGTCAATAATTTACCCACCAACCAATACTTTTGATCAACAACCTCCTTCGGATCTTCTAACTAGATCACATTCAGATCCTCTTCATCTTCAATGGCCATTTGCTTGGTTAGATCCACAAGGACCTCCTCCATCTTACACAACCACGTCGTACAGAATACCCAAAACCAACAAACCCACTCCACTCCTCGGAGCCACCACCACATACGCACAGAGGATGGCCGACAAGGTAGAAGGACTCGAAGACGTCCACTCCGTTCTCCCAAAACCCTAACTCTCGCTAGAGAGAAGGGACTTATTTTTTTAGTCATAATGGCTTTAAGACAATTTACACCCCACATAAGTGCTTATGGGTGCATATATGAAGTTTCTCCAAGATAAAATGAAATCTTTTCTTGACCAATCGCTGAATTTCTTTTCTTTAATGGCGTAGTCAACTTAAATAATTCCTATTTATTCAATTTGAAAGAAAAATAAATTTTTTTTCACATACATAAATGAGGGTATTTTAGTACGTTGAAATTGGTTATATTAGTAAATTTTAATGATAAAATATTATCAAATGGTGTAATGAGCATGTAGGGTGAAATGAACAAATTATAGGGTGGTAATAACCGCATCTAAATGGAACATCCAAACATTTACTTAAATCTCCCTTTCAAATTTTATATCTCTAAAGATCCTTTATTTCGTTGAATATAATGAAATAAAATAACTAAAATTGGATAGAGAAATTGAAACTAGGGCACTATGCCAAAAAGGCCTTCAGACGACATAATTGTTCTGTCGTCTGAACGAACAAAAATGTGTCGTCTAGTACGGTGTCGTCTCTTGGGGGCATCAGACGACAGAAGTGTTCTGTCGTCTGAAAAATCAGACGACATAAAAAAATAAAAGTCTTGTGTCGTCTGATGAGTTTTGCATTTTGGGAACATTGTGATCTGTATCTTTAAAAGCATTCAAACAACAATTTTGTATTGTCTGATAAACAAAACAACCACAATATTTTTTAAATGCTATTGTGTGAAGCATATTTGCAAGACTTATTTGTGTGGTCTGAATGCCCTTAAATAAGAAATATGAAGACTCGTATGTAGTGTCTTCTCTCATATAACAACAATTAAAGGTTGTGCTAATTTACTTTAAACGACAATTATATGTGGTCGTAAAGAGCATCAGAGGACAATTAAGTGTCGTTCTAGGGTAGGTTTGTATGGCATTTAAGTGTTGTGTGAAAGGTTTTGAAATTATACATATGTGATGTTGGGAAATGGTTTAGACAATAGATATCATATTCTTTCTGTTATGTCAGTCTCATTACGACGACAATTTACTGTCGTTTGAGATTATTTAGACGACAAATATTTGTGGTGTGAATATAAAAATGACCACTAATAGTACATATTTTATATTGTCTGTAATCACGTCCAATCATACTTATTTGTTGTTGTTATACACTTTAGCCAATACTTTTATCTAACTTATGTTATTGTTTTGCCTTTCAGACTACAATTTTCTGTTGTCCCATTGACAAAAAGACAATAGACTTCTAATAGGTTTTTGTGTTGTTTTTGTGCAGCAGCAACCACACATTTTAGTGTGCTTTTGTTGTAGCTTGCAATTTGAGATAACACATATTAGTAGTCCCCTGTTGCGATTGGTATGCATGCATTTGGAAATTAAAATTGTCATTCATTAAACCATAAAATCCACATCCAAAATCATTCTGGAAATAATCCATCATCGTCTCGTGTACACAAGCCTAATCATGAAAATTAGTTCAAAATGGCCCATATCTAAAAATCTAGGCAGACAACAAAATATATGCATGCAGTACTGCAAGCTAATAAACTAGAAGCACTACACAATCCGGGCAACCAAGTAAACAACATAGCAAAATAGCTAGCAATACTGCAAGTTTGTCCAAGGTTTTATTGATCTTGAACTTGGGTAAATGGAAAAACTTTGACCCTGAACTGAAGCAAAGCAGTAGCAGCGTGACACTACTGTGAAGGTATCTTATCCAGCACATCGGTAGAGTTTGGAGCGTGACAGGTACCATGGTTACAGTTCCCATAGCTTCCAGGTGGAGTACCGAAGCTTGAAAATTTATTAGTAGAAATGGATTGCCCGTTTGTACACTCTAGGCGAAGTTTAGGCTTCTTTTGCTCCTTCAGTTTTCCTCAGTTCTTGGTCTGCCATTTCTCAACACGTGGGTGACTTTCAGAAGATCAATCTTTGTAACATCGCCAGCAAGCTCCTCAAATACCACCAACAAATTTTGGGATGGCTTGAGCCAATACCGAGGAACATGATACCTGAAACATAGATAGAATATAGGAAATTAGTAAATAGGTACTTAATGCTTTTTTCTGATCTAGTTGTAAACAAGTTTATACATACCATTGTTGAGTCGGTTGGAGACAACCAAATTGGCACTTGTTAATCCTGAATGTACCAAAATAATTGCACGCGCTGCAGTTACCATTAGCATGAACAGTCTAGTATCTTCCAATGAACAATCCAGTTACCATAAGCTCAATTATTCCTTACGTTTTAGTTACCTCTAGGAGTGATATACCATATGATTAAATCAGTGGTTGACCCTAAACTTTATTTAGCATGACATGGTGCTTCATTTGATTGCTGAAAAGTACACACAAGTAGAGACTGTTAGATCATAATGTCATGGTGTCCTGAAAAGTACATTGCTGCTAGCTCACTGCTTTATTACTGATCCTAGTGTCCTGTAAATTGCTGACTCACTTTGGGACCAGAGCACCCCATTTAGAACATTTACTCAAAACCCAAGGCCAGCTTAGCCCCTCCCCTTCCCTTCCCAGGCCCTAGGCTTCCTTTGTACCCAAAACAAGAAGGAAAAAAAAAACAAAAGATGAAGACAAAACACACCAAGAGCGAAGAAGACAAAACACACAAAGCACCAAAGAATCAAAAATCGAAGAAATCAAAGAAATCAAAGAATTGAAAATTTGAAATGGTAGAGCAATAGAGCATTAACCAATTGAAACGGCAGCTTACAAAAATGAAAAATGAACCAGCAGAGCGTTAACTAACACTAACAGACCTGGGATCTCTTATTTTAGACATTAAGCAATGGAGGCGACAAGCTTCATATATAATAAGCATCATCATTTT
Organism: Rosa chinensis; assembly: GCF_002994745.2. Classification (NCBI taxonomy): domain Eukaryota; kingdom Viridiplantae; phylum Streptophyta; class Magnoliopsida; order Rosales; family Rosaceae; genus Rosa; species Rosa chinensis. The sequence goes on along the minus strand of NC_037094.1, from coordinate 55,954,954 downwards.
GGACCTGTACTAACCTTGTACTTAACTCGTCATCATACAATACGAAAAGGAAAGCAGCATATCATATGTACCAGACTACCAGCAATGAAAATCACTATGATTTACAAAAGGAAAACACAAAACAAAATCAATCTCAGCCAAATAGAAAAACTCACGTAAATAAGCAAAATTAGAAGTAGCTAACTCATCCAAATCAAGACTAAGTACCAAAATTAGAAGTAGCTAACTCATTCAAACAGATACGAAGAAGTGAACCACTGAAGAACAAATTCTTCTCTTCAAAGTTCAAATTGTCCAATACTCCAATTGTTCAATCCAATTGCAAAATATTGAAATAGATTCAGTACCCAACTACCCATTAAGTCATTAACCAATTCAAACATCCAATTCAAACTTAGAACTTACCTTAAGAGACTGAATATGATGTGTGATGCACTCTGAAAATAGAACACCAGAGAGATATTTATAAGCAGCCAGTTATGTTTACATGGAAATTTATACATAACTGACAAACGTGAACACAAGACAGAAGTGTAAATAATTTCTTTGACATACCAAGATCAATAGAAACCCAAGCCACATGCGTTTAGGTGAAGGGAACGGAAGCATTATGCGGCCAACACCATAGATGGCAGCTGCAAAGAAATGGAGAAACAAGTGTAATGGACGAGGGTTAAGACCAGAGAGAAGAGAAACTGGTCCATATGAGCAGATGCCTCCAAGCCTCTAAGGGATAAGACAGTGTTGTATCCTTCCCATCTTTGTAAGAGCATAACCAAACACTTTCTGGGCATCAATCGACTCATTGCACAATCTGTGGTCAGGAATAGATATTGTTCAATGTTCATCAAAATTTAGGTACTAGTTTAGTAATAATCATTCAACTTCAGTAGAAGTATGAAGTTAAAAATATGAAGTTAAATTAAACAATTTCACAATGCACACAATTCTAGATTAGGTGATTGCTTACCTTCAAGACCCAACTCAATCAATTTGAGATATCCCCCAGGCTGCAATAGCTCCCCAACAATTCTGTCTGGCTCACTCAAGACTTTTGCACTCCAATTCATTTAACTCAGCCTTACTAAGTAATATTTAAGCTATCAGCAGCAGAAAATGCATACAATCTTCTAACTCACCTCATCACTCCATGCTTGTGCTTTCAAGCTGAACAATTTGAGGCAGTCCAAGGTCCACCATTTGAGCTACTGTTAACAACAAGCTCTCGGTTAACTTCATTGATTTTCAGGAGGTGATAAAGAAATAGATTATATAGGTACTAAACTAGGACTGTATTTACTGGGCGAACTTACCCTTCAATGTTTTGTTCCTCACGGAAGTTGTAGAAAGCAATGCAGCCATTTTTAACTCTTTGTGCACCAACACTATCAAACAACAACAAAATTCACCACAGTGAGTTTTAGACCTTTTTGATGTCCTAGATCTGAAACTAGATTCAGGTTCTTGTACAATTTAATTTGAGGGGTGCAGATAGTGGACTTAACCCAAGTTTGAGAGACATTTAAAGAATGTTGCAGTAATTTTCTATTTAAGAGAAAAAGGGAAATTTATGTGTACCTGGAGCTGCTACCCTTGAACTGGTGAACATGAGGCACTAATCTTTTTGAAGTCTACACTTGGCTGCTCTGTGCAATGAAAAGAGAAAAAGGAAAACCTCATGAACAACAAAACCAAAGTATCCAAAAGCAAAGCATGAGCACAAAACCAAGCAACCCAACAGCTCCAAAATGACCAAATAATCCCCCACCTTCTCAGATATGAGATAAGTAACAGTGAGGAACATTTCGTGGGGCTGGTAAACATTAAATATGAGATAAAGTAATGCACAAATAAGCCCCCACCTCCTCAGATAGCATGTCATTGTTCTTCATTGCATTCAGCCAGAAACAGGGCAGTCCTTTCCCTGCAATTAGTGTAAAGCAACAAATAAATTCTCATTGTCAAAGAACAAACAGTTACTAAATGAACCACCAATACTATACCTTCAGCTTCCTGCATAGCTGTGAAGTAGATCAATGCAATTCAATTTTAGAAAAAAGAGATGAAAGAGATATTAACTATTTCCTTTCTTGCAATATCATATCCCTTCAGCACACCAGAGAGCTCAGTTACATCCAAATTCTACATATTATAATAAATGAAACACCTTTGTTTCCAAACAAAGCTGAAATATAAACTTTCGCAACAAAAATATTGCCAAAAACGATGGGGAAAGTTTCCAAATATCAAATGAGTACATGCTAGGTAACAATAGGGATAATAGTAATCACCAAAACCATTAAGAATGATAAACAAAGACTGAGCACTGGAAACATGAGTTGCTCAATTACCCTTTGTAATTAATTAATTTCATTTGGACGCCTCATTAATTTCTTTATCAGTCACTTTTCTTTAATCTTTCCAAACTCCCAAAAAACGATTGCCACCATTGTCAGATAGCCAGGCAGTAGTGCTGTCAGCAGGCCAAAGTCTTAGGGAGGGGAAGAGGAAGAGAGAAGTGGGTTGAGAATATCCTTCTTTTGTTTCTATAGTCATTCACGAAGAGGGGTCAACAAAACAATCTATCAGGTTAAATATTACCTCAAGTATGTCCATTTCAAGAGTAGCTTCTAAATGACACTAAGGAAAAAATGAAAACTCAAATACTGAAACCAAATAAGTACAACAAAGAAATATACCCTTTCTAATTGAGTACTTGTTGTGAATCTGATTAACTATAGCCAAGCTGAACTGCACATATCTACTCCAACCATAAGGCAACGCCTGCGAATCCGCTACATCCAAATACATTGACAAGTGGTCCACATTGTTTCCTTTAGGAAAAATCAGTATCCGCCTGATCAAACAAACCAAAGCAAATTTAACCAAAAAAAGAAGAAGCCATCACCCAGATACAATATAAGCCAACTTCATGAGCGCAAACACATGATTGCCATGAGAAGGATACCATTTACAACCACCGACGATGAACATGTCAGAGTAGTGCTTTTTGGTGTGCAACCTAGAAAAGCTCTCAATTGTCCAAGTGAATTTCATTGTTGGAGGCTCCTCCACTGGCTGATTATCAACTGTACTCGCCGGCTCCACTTGAGCTACTGTAAACACATCAAATACCATTAAACATCAGAAAACAACAAAACCAAAACCCTAACAAAAACAAATCCATTCACTCGCACTCTAATCCCCCAACTACACCAAATTCGCATAAACCTCAACCATCCAGATCAACTACGCAACACACAAAGCTTTAATCCAACTCACCAACACACAAAATTTAAGAAATTGAAACAGTAAACGATGGCGTTAGTCTTGAAAACACAAACCTTCCATGGGCTGAGGACCTTTGACCAAATCCGTATTCGGCACCAGCTAAAAATTGCGGAAGAAACAAAGCAGCTGGAAAGACGGAAAGAATTCAACTCGATATTAGACAGACTGTCCTGGATTGCATTTTGCACTAGTCTACATTTCAATGAACAGGGATAGTCAGGTAAACTCACTTTGGCAAATGATATGGCAAGCTAGCTGATGACATTAGGAATGGTGGTGATCATTAAAGACTGCAACCAACACAGAATAATAATGGATGTTAAAATCTCAAACACTACAACCAACTCCGAATTAAGTAAAGAACATTACGGCAAAGATAGGATGATGCTTAATGAGGAATGAATGGTTAGACTAAGTGACCAAAATCTTACCCCTTTGCGCCCAATATACTCAGAAATCTGACCACTGGCTATAGCCCCCACCATGGCACCCACATTTGATAAAGAACCAAAAAGAGAATACTGAACCACAAGACTAGTATTAGAAGCTAAAAACTAGACAAGAAATCAAAAACACAAAGTTCCATTAAAAAAAGAACCGAGATTCAAACCTCTCACACTGAGAGTCCAAGATCAACGATGATTGCTGCTTGAGTCAGAGAAGAATATCCAGACTGCAACAAACAACAAGCAAAAAATCAAACTGGCAATTCACATTTCTTTAAGCTCTCAACAACCAAATAGCTAAAGTGCTGGGGTTACTTACAGTGAAGCCGAATTGGATAGGACCCAAAGTGACAATCAGAACACAAGCGACTACAGAAATGAAGCTATCTCTCATGACCTGAGACGAACCCATCATACTGGATTGCCTGGAACCCATCCGGTACCAGCTCCCAGTATGCAGGAACGACTTCCTGATATCCCTCCCTTCTTCACCATTGTCCTCCCTGAAACCCAGCGGCCGCTCACACTCTCACCACCCTCTTTGGCCGCTATCTCCTCCACCACCAACCCGCTCTTCCTCATGGTCCTTGGCGAACGCCCAGGGGGTACTAAATCTACTTACGGGAACAGCAAGACGTGAGGCCAATCGAAACCATAAAATCGAAGACTGAATCCAATTGAAACCCTAAAATGGAAGACTGAATCTAATCAATCGATTGAATCCAATGCAAAGGATTCTCGGGGTTGAAGGAGAGACTAGGTTTGGGTAAGTATTATCAAGTTTGAGAGATTGAAATGGTTGAGATTGAGATTGTGATTCGGTTGAGTCTTTGGGCTGAGAGAGAGGATATAGTTATAGATAGTTTCTTTTGAGGGGTTGAGTTTTTGACCGTGATATTAGGGGTTTAGTTTTATGTCCAAAGAGACTAGATACAATTAAAGTCAAACTCATCATATTCAGACAACACAATTGTGTCTTCTGAATATCACCCCATTAACTACTCAGCTACAGAGTTTGGGTACTTGAGAGGGAAAGACCAAATTTTTTTGGGGGGAATTCAAAATTGTTTGCTAGGGTTCAATGTAGAAAATCTCCCTCTTTTATAACAACATATAACTGTTGTCTGAATTTTACCATATTTTTCAAAAGTTCAAAGTATGGTTTTTATGTGTATTCAGACGACAGAAACAAAAATTATGTCGTCTGAAAAACTCAGACGACATAAAACAATACTTATGTCGTCTGAAGTGTGTCGTCTGAAGGCCTTTTTGGCATAGTGGGGCTTTAACGATATCTTTTCCTCGGAGAGCTACTTGTGAGTCTGTTCTGTTGGCAGATAGATTTGGGTACTTGGATTGCAAACCCACAAGTTGCCAACATCTCTAATATTAATCTTTACATCCAATATCTTTGTTGACATTGTTGATTGCGCCACTAGGAGAAATATATGAAAGATTTCAGTCTTCATCACAACAACCATGAATGGCTAGTTTGGGATTGCTGTGACTTTTTTTAAAAAAAAAACTGCTGCTGCTGTGTTGTGAGAATAATTAGCTGTGAATTAAAACAGTTTTGTGTGTGGGAAATAATATTTTTAGAAGTGTTGTCAGTACATAAAACAACTGCAGAGTGTGTTTTGATCCACAACAGCTTCTAAAAGCAACCTCTGGGCTGCTTATAAAATCTGCTGCCAGTGACCTATAATTTTCAATTAAAACTGCTTTTTATTTATTTACCAAACACGATAAAATCTAAAATTTTAAACAAAAGCTGATTTTTTTAAAAGCGAAACAATCCCAAACGGGGTCGAACAACCATTTCAAGTGCCAAGTTGCCAACAAATCTGAGAAACCTTAATTTAGAGTTCGTAACTCTTGCTATCATTTATAGAATTATATTCTTTACTCAACTAATATACAAATTAAATACATACCCTTTTTATCAAACCATAAACATACAACATATCACTTATGTTGCAGGAAATATTGCTACGTTATACAGAATGGCGGAGTTTCTCTTTTCTGTTTTTCTTTTAATTGTTTTTTTTTTTTTCTAAAAAGGTAACATAGGATTTGTTGAGAATTTGTCAACAGATGAGACTTTTACTGGGTATTTTAGTTCGTCAAAATGCTCCTCTTGCTAACCATTTATTGTTTGCTGATGATAACATGTTATATGCTTAAGCTTCTTCTGAAGCCTGTTCCCATACTTCAAGAGGTGATTGAGATTTATGGCTGAGCATATCGGGGCTGGTGGTTAACCATTTACTGTTTGCTGATGATAGCATGTTATATGCTGAAGCTTGTTTCCATATTTCAAGAGGTGATTGAGATTTATGGCAGAGTACCGGGGCTGGCTGTGAATTTTCATAAAGTTTTGTTACTTTTAAGTAAAATGTGTTGGTTTGCATGGAAGAAATTGTGCTTCTTCTCTGGATGTTGAGATTATTTATTTCCATAAGCGTTATTTAGGTCTTCCTCCATATGTAGGTCAGAAATTGGCCAAGAAACTGAAGAACTGGTAAGGAAAATTTTTGAGTGGTGCAAGAAAGGATATTCTTATACGTGTTGTTGCTCAAGCTCTCTTAAACTATGCTATGAGAGACTTTCAGCTTACCAAGAATTTCTGTTATAATCTTGAACACACGTGTGCTCGATTTCGGTTGAAAGCACAAATGGTAAGCGTAAAAGATTGCAAGGCTTGAGATGATCGACTTATGTCATCCTAAGGAGGTAGGAGGTTTGGGTTTTGAAAATCTCACAGAATTTAGTATTTCGGTGCTTGCAAAACAGGTTGTGTGTGGTTAACAACCCTGCCTATCTAGTTCCGAGAATGTATGAGGCCCGATATTGTCCTAAGTGGTCTTTTTGACAATTGCTTCTCATGCTACTCCATCATATCCGTGGCGTAACATTTTTGCTACTAGAGAGAAGGAAAAATCCGCTGGAATGTTGGTAATGGGTAGAATGTACGTGGATCTAAACTTGGACACCTCATACTCCTACTTTTAAACCTCAAGAAACATGGGCTGCAATAAATGTGCATGTTAGCAAGAGTTGACGAGTTATTGTTGCCACAAGATGGTTGGGATGACCTTAAGATCCAAACACTCTTCAGTGTATCAGACGCGGAGGCGGTGCTGGCATTTCTCTTATCTCTGGTGCACTTGATGACATATTAATTTGGCATTTGAATTGGAGGCGAAGGGCATGTTCCCTATCAAGTCAGCCTATCGCTTTGCTTTTTCAAAATCTACTACATCTTTGTCATCAAATGTTGTTTCCAACCAACGAGGTCTAAGGAAAAAGATTTGGCATGCTAAAGCTCCTAGCACTGCTATAGTACATGCTTGGAAGGTTTGTCATAATATCCTATCTATTCTGGATCGTCTAGCTTCCCAAAGAGTGCTGCTGGACTCTCTGATTTGTTCTTTGTGCAATGTTGAAGTTGAAACCAACTTGCATTTAAGTAGAATGAGTTCACTACAACTGTTTTTGGTTCTCATTCGAACTTAACTCGTCTTTGTTTTACAGATGATTATGATCAGCTAGATACCATTGATTGGTTGTATCTATGATTAGAGAAATTATCAAAGACTTCTTTTGTTCAGCTTCTTGGCTTGATTTAGTGTATCTCGAAAGAGAGAATTGATAGAGTTTGGGAGAATAAGATCACCTTTGCTAGTGATGTTGTCCTTGTGACTATTTCCAGACTCAATGATTTTATCTTTCATAATACTAAGGTGCAAGGTGTTTCTTGAAGCAGAAGAGAAGTTGAAGTGGCAAGCTCCCTCATCTGGGTGGTTAAAGATCAATATTGATGATGCTTCTAATAAGAATACTAAACAAGGAGGTTTGAGATTTTTTAGTGAGAAACTCGATCTTCAGGTTCTTTTATATCTGGTCTGGAAAAGGTTTAGATCGGGTTCTATCACTCTGAAACTGCTACCTTGTAATATTGCTCTTGATTTTATCACTGATGATTCTCTTTAACCGGTGATTATTGAAACTCATTGTGCTGCACTGCAAATTCAACTTACTTAGTTTCCTCATTCTAACACCTCAGTTATGAGTCAAATTTGAGAAAAAGATGCAAACAGTACCTGACCTTTGACCCATTAGTAACTTTAGTACCTGACAAAAAAAAAATATCACTTTAGTACCTGAAGTTCAAACCCCGACCCAACTTTAGTACCTGGAGCCGTTAACTCAATAACGGCGTCTGACAGGTGGCATATATTGAAGGGTAATTTCGTCCTTTCATATTTAATTCATTATATATATATATATATATATATATATATTTTTAACCTCCTCTTCCAGAGCTCTCTCTCTCTCTCTTCCCTTAACCATTATCAATGACCACCCACCACCACCGCCAGAACCCTCATTCCTCTCGCCGACGCTTCTGCCCCTCCACCTCCTCCACAAAAACCAAAACCGTAGAAAAAAAAAATTTCTTTGCCGCCACCCCAGACCAAAAAAAAAAAAATTCTTCTAGCATTGCAGCACCTCCTCCTCTTGCCTCCACCTCTCCATCCCCACCTACCTTGTAGCAGCCCCTGCCGCGAAGCCCCACAGCCGGCCAGACTAGCACACCAGGCCGAGCGCTGCCTAACCTCACCCAGTCGCTTGCCATGCCCAGTCGCTGCCCAGCCTCACCCAATCGCCCTCCGCGCTATTGCCCCCGCATCAGCAGCCCCGCGTCTCGCGCCTGCCAGCCTGCCCTCCATCTCGCCCTGCAGCCTGCCCACCCTCGATCCATCAGCAGCCCCGCGTCCCGTGCCTGCGCAGCCCACCCCATGCAGCAAGCCTGCAGCCTGCCCACCAGCGTCCACCCTCAATCTCACCTGCAGCCTGCCCACCCTCGATCTACCAGCAGGTGAAGGAAGAAGAAGAGAGAAAAGAAAAAAGGAAGAAGAGAGAAAGAGAGAAAAAAAAGGGTGACCCGGCCCAGGAAGAAGAAGACGAAGAGCTTGAGGAAGAAGAAGAAATTTAGTGAAAGGACGAAAATACCCTCAAAGTTTGACAGTTGACTAACGCCGTAACGGCCAACAGTGTTTTAGGTACTAAAGTTGGGTCGGGGTTTGAACTTCAGGTACTAAAGTGATATTTTTTTTTTGTCAGGTACTAAAGTTACTAATGGGCTAAAGGTCAGATACTGTTTGCATCTTTTTCCCGTCAAATTTATGAAGATATCTTTCACGCTATGAGGCTAGTTCTTTGTATTCAAAATTTTAATGTCAAAAGAGAAGCTAATAAAGCTGCTCACTTATTGGCAACTCATGCATTCTTGGTCAAATATTAAAGAGGTTGCATCGAATTTGTAAGCCTTGATTTTTCTTAATTATCAATCAAGTTTGACCTCCTTCACCACAAAAATAAAAAATACAAAAATAAAACAAATGATTTGTTGAAAATTAAATACGTGAAGAGATCATGTGTGAAGAGGTCATGTAAATGAATCTAGGGGTTCCAGTAGAGATCTCCAAGAAAAAAATTAAATCAACTAAATTGAAAAAATTGCAAATATAGTTAAATGGTGGAGGTGAGGCTCCAATGAGAATTATTAAAATGAGGACTAGTTGATGATTTTGTAATCAATAGTTGTGGGGATTCACTTTTCAATTACATTTCGACAAATCAACCATTAGATATTTAGATATTTATGAGTAGATCATTTCTGCAAATTTTCAACTAAAATTGAAAATCATTAAGGCAAACATAATCATGATTGATCATTTATAAACATAAACGGTTAAGGTTTAACAGATTTGGTTCATCTATTGATTTGACCTAGTTCAATATCTTAATGATTAACAATTTAAAAGAATATTTTCAGAAATGATCTACTCATGCATACCTAAACATCTAACGGTTGATATGCGGAAATGAAACCGAAAAGTGGGTCTCTCAAACGGTTGATTATAAAGTCTTCAACTAAGTCTTCATTTTAAAGTTCCTCATTACAGCCTCTCCCAATAGTTAGATCCGACCACTAAAAAAAAAAAAAAAAATTGTTGAAAATACCGTGGTGCAAAATGAAATACAGAGGAGTATAAGAACCAAACTATTTACTTATACAGTTCTACCAACCATTAAAATGAATACAAAATTTTAAGCACTATCAACAGCTAGCTCTCCCCACTGCTTCTCAGTCGCCGTTCACCTCCAGGAACCTAAAGCACTATGAACAGGTTCAGGTACTCTTCCCACAATCTTTACTCTTTATTATCACAACCCAAACCACCAGTTCATGCTCCCACTTTGCTTCCCCAAACCCTAGTCTCACTTGAGCCCTCTTCGATTGATTTCTTGAATTCAAATCAATTTCACTCAAATTCCGCTTGTAGTTCTGGAATTCCCTTGGTTTCCTCAACTGGGTCATCCTCAGATTCTGCTTCAGCATCCCCATTTCCTCTAAAGTTTCGATCTTTACGTTTGTATAGGGGTGGTTATATTGATAAGGGCTTGTTGGTGAATCTTTACTTGCTTAAACACCAATGTTATGGGACTTCAAGTTCTGTTAAGCATGATCGAACTGATAATGTGGGTGTGAAAGAGGTTAGATACTTTGCGAGTCCTAGGCAAGTTCATGACATTATAGGTATGATTAGAAGGAAGGACAATGATGTGGAGTCAAAGTTGAGTTCAATGAATGTAAGTCTAACTCTTAAGATGTGTACTCGGATTTTTAAGGAGTTGAATCACCTGAAAACAGATGCTTTGGGTGTGTGTGATTTGACTAGGTTTTCACACCCCAGTTGTAGGAATGATGTTCGTTCCATGATTATTGATAACCTTGGGAGGTTAGGGAATTATGATGCCATGTCTCGCGTTTTGAGGGAGTTTGGTGAAAGAAAGTGTTTTGTTCTTCCGTGGGCATTTGAGTTTGTATCCCTTTCGCCCTCAAAGGAGGCTACTGTGAGGAAAGTGGTGGAGGTGTTGAAGGCAGTTGAGGGACCGACTGGAGCCTCTGGTTTGTGCTCTTTGATTAAGAAGTGCAGTGCCATGGGTTCGTTTGAAATGGCGGAGTTGGTGATGCAGCTATCGGAGAGGAAGGCAAGTTATTACAGTATAATGATAAAAGAAAAATGTGGAAATGGTGATTTTGATGGAGCCGTGAAGTTGCTTGAGGTAATGAGGGAACATGGTTTTGATCCGGGAGCCAAAACTTACAATTATGTATTCAGTAGCTTATGTAAGAATGATAAATCTGCTGAAGCTACTGCATTGTTTGAGGAAATGCTGGAAAGGAAGTGTGCTCCTGATCCTATAACCTATGAAATATTTGTTTGTTACTCATGTAAAGTGGGAAACTTTGATTTGGCTAGAAAGTTACTCGATAGAATGAATGTGCTAGGCATTGAACCTCGAGTATCAATGCATGCTGCCATTGTCAAGGCTTATTTTAATTTGAACAGATTTGAAGAAGCATATCAGTACGTCATTGCAACTGATAGATACAACTGCTTTCCTGCGGTTTACAGCATTCTAGCAAGGCTTTATGTCAAAGCAGATATGGTCATCGTTGCCTACAGTCTTCTCACCGAAATGATTAGTAAGGGACTTAGACCAGATCAGTCAGTGTATTCATATGTTTCCAGGCGGCTCATCAATACAGGAAGGAGTGTTTTGGCTGAAGATTTGAAAAGTAGGCTCTCTCGTTTTGGATCAAAATCAACTATGGGAGCTGGATAATATAAGATATGTAACTTTTCTTTTATAATGGTTTATTTTCTGCTCTCTGTTAAGTACACTTGTTTGTCCGTTTCTAGTTATAGTGAGAATTCCAATGGCTAGGGAATGATTGCCAAAAGCATTTTTGCTAGTTAATACAAATCAGTCTAGCATTTTGATGCTCTTCCTTAAAGAGGATTCAGGTTCCAGTGCAGGTTATAGAAAAGGAAGACAGCGTCCCCAATTTTTTATTTATTTCATTTTTTATGTGGGATAAAATTTTCCAGAAAATGAAAGGGTAAAGCATTTGTTTACCTTGTCTTTTGAGTCTACTTTTTATCATTGATTGGCTACCATGCTTTTGATAACAGTGAACTTAGGCAGACCTGGAGCTCTAGCCTTATGTATTAATCATATTCTATTATGCTACTGGTTTACTTCATTATATTCGTGTACATTGTTGTTTCTAAACTTTTTGATTGCAGTTGTTAGGATTTTGTTAGGATTTATTTATTTAAATTAAGGAAAACCATAGTTTTGTTTTCATTAGTCTTAATTCTGTTCTTGATATCCTATATATGTTTACTTGGTTTGACACTGAATTGTTAGAATCCTTATAGATTTCCGTATAAAAAATACATCTTAGTAACATACATTTCTACTAGAGCAGAGTACTTTAATATTCTAGATATGAAATCCAAGTTGGTTGCACTAGTATGTCGCAAAGTTGCTGTTGTGCATAGTCATAGAAGGTGATTTCAATGCCTCCAACTATGCACAACAGTTGGGTTCATGCCTTGGGCTTTAGAAGATTCAAGAGCATGGTTTAGTCTGAAAACTTTTGCATGTTCTTGATATCTTTCGGCTGCTTGCATTTTTAGCTTTCTTGCCATTGAAGAGATTCTTTGTAGTTCATCTTGTGGATGTGTGAATGATGCTGGGGGTTGAGCATACCGTCAATCTGGAATCTTTGGCAGAGATCCATAAGTGCAATATTCTTTTCAAGTTTAATTTTGATAGTTGGCAGAGTTGTATGACTGTCAAATGATTCGAATTAGTGTTTTAAAGAAGATATGCTCAGCATGTAATGTGCTCATAGTTTAGATCTTTTTGAGCCAGTTGCCTTTGCAAAGACATATTAGCACTTGTATGTGTCTATCAAGTTGTAAGTGGTGAAACATTTCCATTCAATTAGCTCCTACTTCCGCTGAGGTCATGGACTAATGGTAGCTAGGGCCAGTATGTCGTAATGACCAAGTTTTTCAGTCAGATTTGGGATGCCCCAGCCGATGTTCAAGGTCTCCAATTCATGAAAACACTTGGCAAAGAACTCCATGGCAATTAGTGTTATGTTCATTTCCTTATGTTTTCTTTTTATTTAATTTGGTGTCTGGGATTTAATTATGTGGATTGCAAAAGAACTCAAAATTACAAAAGAATTCACTTGTTGTAGGAGAATAGAATTGTGTTTATTATTGATAATAGGAGCCCTTTATATAGGGAGTTTACAGAGTACACAAAAGGTAACAGAATCGGAATACAATTAGTATACCTAGGGTACTTTCCTATTACAACTCTAACCCTAGTTTGTAGAGGCACACATTATGTCGATATCCTTTAACACTCCCCCTTGTGCCGCTCAAACTTGGTGATGATGCTTTAATTGTTGCCTCGTTAAAAACCTTGCCAGGTAACAAAAACCCTGTGGGACAAAAATAACCCTGGTCGAAGGACAAAAAGAGCACAACACGTCCTTCACTCTTCAAGATCGAACATGTAGACATCATGCCTCCCCCTGATGTCAATATCTCCCCCTGATTGCTACAATCATGGGAGTTCGGATAACTTTCTCAATCCGATGCTCTTCACATGTTTCTCGAAGGTGGATTTTGGTAACAACTTAGTAAATAAGTCCGCTACATTATCCTCTTATCGGATTTGGTTCACTTCAGTATTTAAAAGTGCTTGTTGTCATTTTGATAGAGAGGAGGAGGAGCACGGAAGGTGGCATTTTGCCTTGTGGAGTCCAATCCTACACTTCCGTTGTCTCTTTTCTCTGTAGGGATAGAACAAGCCCATATCAATCGTACCTCTCAAATATCGAAAGATTGTCTTTATACCATTCTAATGGAGTTGCGTTGGTGCGGGGCTATGTCTAGCCAACAAGTTCATTATAATTGAGGTGTCCGGTCTTGTATTGTGCTAAGTACAATAATGCGCCTATTGTACATAATTAAACACTTTCGTTTTTAACACGTCTTCGTCATCATCCCTGGGACGAAACGGATCCCTTTTAGGGCCAAGACTACGGACGACCATGGGAGTGCATTTTTGACTTTATCAAAATGCCTAAGCATCTATTGACACGGTATACAAGTTCTGAATCTAGACAAAACCTTGTTCTCCCAAGGTCATTCCTCTCAAACTCGGATTTCAGGTGTTCAGCGGTTTCCCTTAACTCTCAAGGGTTCCAATTATGTTTGTCAACATAAACCGCGATCATTGCAAATCCGGAACTTGTCATGGAAACGCGTGGGCATAGTTCATCATATCCCTTCCCAATCAAGTAGTCATTTTAGTGAGCATTTCAACCTCGTTGCAAATGCGCTCCGTGGTCTAAAGCCACTTGACTTGGGTAAACGAAGTCCATAAGAACCTTCATTATCGTCCGTATCTAGACCCCCATAAAGATACGTAGTGACCACATTCATAAGCTGCATGTTCAGTTATTTGGAAACTACCAAACTGACAAGGTAGTGGAGTGCAATGACATCCATTACGAGAGAATATGTCTTCTCGTAGTCGATTCTAGGGCGTTGTGAGAAACCTTGCGCCATAAGGCGAGATTACCATCTCCTTTTCTCATCACGCTATCTAACGAAGACCTATTAATGTCAATAGGTTTTATGTTAGGAGGTGTTGGCATCTCAGGCACGAAATCCTTCCTCTTCGTTAGTGAATCCAATTCAACCTGGATCGTATCTTTCCATTTAGGCCAATTTTCTCTACGTTGGCTTTTTCAACGGAGTAAGGTTCGATGTCATTGGTCTCAATAATTCCACGTCCTCATGTACACTAGTGTAGTTCGTAGAGATCTCTATATTTTCAGGAATTGGTTCTAACATTGAGGCGTCCCCCAACGATGTCTCTTGGACATAACCACAATCCAAAATATTCTCATGAGACGGATTATGAGTATCAATGATCAATGGATCAAGTTGTGCCAAACTCGCTCTCTTCTTAGGGCGAGAATCCATCGAACCTATGGGTCTCCTACTCTCTCTAGCGGAACCCATGGCCTATGACGCCATTATGCCACATTTGTGGCGTCACCATACTACCATCCATGGTAGTGGTGCAGTACCCATCTTCTCTAGGTGGCACCATGTCCTCTTGTGGAGACATCAATCCTTGCAGGCATGTTTACAGCATGTATATGTGATCTCGTCACTTTTAAGGGATCAAGATGAGACATAGTGGGGACAGACCACGACAATTCCTGTCGTTCCTGTTGAACATTGACGTTCTAATCTCCCCCTAACGACGGGAAGACTGTCTCATCAAAGTGACAATTCGCAAATCCAGCGAAATAGAGATCGCCTGTCAAGGGTTCTACATAGCGGACTTATAGTTGGAGACTCATGTCCAACAAATATATATATGCATTCGTTGCAATGACTCATGTTGATGCGCTGTGGCGACGCAATTGGCACATGAACCGCACACTCAAATATGCTTAAATACTAGATATTAAACTCGAACCCAGTCACTAGCTGTAACGCAAATAAAAGTTGAGTGGCTGCTATGAGTCGTAGACGAATTAGCATAGCTGCATGCGTTATTGCATAACCCAAGCGGAAATATTGGTGCGCATTACCAATGTCCGGGCTACCATTGTAGTCGTTTAATGGTGGCTTTTCCGCGAGACCAATTGGGTGTGTACATGGGAATATGATACTTGATATCAATACCCAATGATATGCAATAGTCATCGAAAACTGTCGATGTAAATTCTCTAGCATTATCAAGTCAAATTGACTGAATGGGATGATCTGGGTAGTGAGACCGTAGCCATATGTTATGTGCTAGGAGTGTAGTATAAGCAGCATTACGAGTGGATAATGGCACAACACGTGACTAGCGTGTATGCATATCAACCAACACCATAAAACATCTATATGGTCCGCAAGTTGGTTGATCAAATCCATAGAATTCCCTTAGATTCTTTGTGAGAATGGAATTATTTCCTCAATCTCCTTTGCATAGGATGGTCTCAATCCTAAATAACAGGCTTTACAGAACGAAACATGGGCTTTATAATCAACCAATAAAGGTTTTGGTGAAGCCATAGTGTCACAATAGACTTGAAAAGTAGAGAGAGGAGTTTATGGCGTCAATGCCATGCATTTGCCGCAGGGGGTAGGCGGCACTGGCCATGTATGGCCTGTCTTTGCACAATCATGGCGCCATGAGGCACATGTGCAGCTCCTCGAACCAATTCTTGGTTCTTACTTTTCTTCATTCTGAAAATGGATGTCCGTGTAAGTCTTTAATACACGGATCATCATGTCAAAGCCTATATGTGCCAAAATCCCATAAGTCGTCTCTCATGACATAGTTGGATTCAATAACTCAAATAGTGGTTGCATACAACCCACTAGAGCGACACATAAGTTTATCTAATACTCGTTTATGTCCGTAGTCATTAGAGGTGATGCAAAGGAACTCTGTCCATTTTCATAATGTGTTTCCACATGAAAACCATTGGCTCTTATATAATAAAGTTCGAATTAAGGTATGTCCAAGACATTAAGTAAAAGAATTGACACTTTATTAATAGCCAATGATTACATCAAAGTTTCCAAAGTCTAATCCAAAATAAAATCAAAGTAAGACACATTGTAGTCACTCTATCCGTTTGGTAACTCCAATCAAATATGACCAGGAAAGTAGAGAGAGATGTTGGTGGAGCGAGGCTCTCTTAAGTACCAAGAATCTCAATGACTTTCCTAGACATCACATTTTATTGGGTGACCACATAAGAAAGAGTTAATACAATTGTCATTTATTGACTAAGGCAAATTGCCATTACAAAAGTTCTTGGAAAAAATAAAAAGGACTAATCTAATCAAAGTCGGTTGCATCCATGTGCACTTCATTTTCAGCTTTGAAGTCCTCTATGGTGACATTGACATCTCCACCATCTTCTTCTTCTTCTGCAAGGTACACTTCTTGCTCTCTCATGTCTCTATATGCCCTGTAGCTTGCAGCTAGTTCCTCGCTTGCCTTGCATTGCTTGAACCAATGCTCAATTGATCCACATCGATGACACTCATCATTGCGGTTGCCTCCCTTTAATTGAGGTGCACGTTGTG
Organism: Rosa chinensis; assembly: GCF_002994745.2. Lineage (NCBI taxonomy): Eukaryota > Viridiplantae > Streptophyta > Magnoliopsida > Rosales > Rosaceae > Rosa > Rosa chinensis. The sequence continues at coordinate 55,938,162 of NC_037094.1, read as the reverse complement.
CACGTTGCGGGCGTTCCCTAGGAGGGTTGGTGCCACCACCACGACCCATTAAGCCACCATTACGGCTAGGGATACCACGACCCCCTCTCCCACGTGTGGCATTACCACCACGTGTATCCACACCAAACTTGCGGTTTCCTTCCTGATTAGGGCGGTTATATGGGCCCATACGTCCCTCATGTCCCCCATTCTTAGGGTACCGCTCCTTGCGCCCTCCTTTGGGTGCATTATAATTTGCCTCATGAATGCTCTTAGTTCCAATGGGCCTTGAATTATAATTTCTCACGAGTATGTTATCATGTTTCTCGGCTACAGATATAATATTGATAAGCTGATGAAACCTCGTGATCCGTCCAGCATTGACTTCAGTACGGTATTGCTTTGATACCACAATGGCTGAAACAGGGAAGGTGGAGAGAGTTTTCTCAATTAGCTCTTGCTCTGTGACAGGTTGTCCACAAAACCTCAACATGGACTGTATGCGAAGAGCTTCTGAATTATATTCAGCAACAAACTTGAAGTCAGCAAAGCGCAGATTGTTCCATTGAACCTTCAAGTCAGGGATGAGGGAATCTTGGACATTGCCAAAGCGCTCTTCTAGCGCTACCCATAGCTCTCTTGCATTCTTGATCGACATATACTCCAATCTGAGTGCCTTATCCATATGGCGTCGCATCAAGATAACTGCTTGAGCATGCTTTGTAGATGTTCGGTTGAACATAAGATCTGGGTTAGGTGCCTGGATTATGGGTAATATTCCCTTTGAAGTGAGATGGTTCTCAACATCGGTTACCCAACTGTGGTAATCCGAGCCTGTTGAGTCAAGCATGGGAAAGTCGAGTCTAGGTTCATTCGACATCCTGAAAATAAGAAGAGAAGATATATTAGTTTCGGAGTTAAACTTCCACGAAAACTAAAATAATAAGATTTCCGAGCTATGCTACCAAGAAATCAATTTCCAAGAATCTCTTTTGGATTAGACCAACAGTGATGTTTTAATATGCTCACAATTTGATGCTTACGGACGCTCTTAGTCCAAGCATTGTGAACGCTCTTAGTTCACACGAACACTCTTAGTTCGTTTAATTACGAACACTCTTAGTTCGTTAAGCGTGAATCCCCACAATTCCGCTTTGTTAAGTACTCAAAATCATTTGGCAACATATATTCCAATATTTGCAGAAAATAAAAGGAATTTAAATACAAGAAAGCAGCAACCTTAATTATAAAAACTTACGTGATTGTTCTTGACTTGAAGACACGCGCGTGTTGATGCAGGCGTGTAGTTGGAATCTGGTCGGAAATTGGCAGTTGGTGGCTGCCCTTCTCCCTTCCCTTTTTTTTTCTTCTTCTTCCCTTTTTTTCTTTCCGGGCCCAGCCGTTCTCTTCTCTCTTTTTTTCTTCTTTTTTTTCCGGGCCGGGTCCCTTTCTTTTTTTTTCTTCCTTTTTTTTTGCCTTCTTCTTCGGTCTTCTTCTTCCTTCTTTCCTCTGTTCTTCTTCTTCTTCCTAATCTGAGATGGGTGGCTGGAGCATGCGCGACTGGTCGCTGGCAGGAAGGATGCAGCAGCACCGGCGCAGGGGCGCTGCAGGTCGTGCGGACTGGGCAAGGGCAGATTGCTGCAGGTCGTGCAGCAGATGGTTGGGCTGCGAGCTGGTGTGCAGCGTGGGCTGCAGGGAGGCGCTGGAGGGCTGCTGCGGGGAGCTGGGTGCGTGGCTGCTGCAGGCTAGTTCGTGGGCTGCTGCTGGGTGCGTGAGTGCTGCAGTTCGGAGGCCGGTGAGGCTGAGGTTCGGCCTCTCCCTTTTTTTTTTGGGTTGGCGGCAGAGAGAAAAGTTTTTATCTTTTTCTGAAGCTAAGGTTAGAACTCGTGCTGATAACGTGTTGTAGGAGAATAGAATTGTGTTTATTATTGATAATAGGAGCCCTTTATATAGGGAGTTTACAGAGTACACAAAAGGTAACAGAATCGGAATACAATTAGTATACCTAGGGTACTTTCCTATTACAACTCTAACCCTAGTTTGTAGAGGCACACATTATGTCGATATCCTTCAACACAATTACTAAATATTTTTGGTGCTATGTACACTCCCGGAATAATATCATGTCTTAATTTTAACGGTTGATTTCACTCTGCACCCATAGTGTGTTTCAATTGCATTTCATTATCCAAAAAATCTGAGAACTGTTTAAGGAAAACCTAATTTGTGTTTAGCCCAAACTCTAGGTTACTTAACCTAGTGGTAATAGTATTTAATTAGAAGGATCTAGAATCCTAATCAATGTAGAATTACTTTCCTTGTATGATTGAGATTCTATGCATTGTAATCCTCTATATAAAGAGGCCCCTATTATCAATGAGAATACACAGCAAATTCAGTTTCTCTACAACACGTTATCAGCACGAAGCACTAACCCTGATACCTAATATTCGTAGCCTCCAAACCCCCGGAACCTCCGCCTCCCACCTTGAAGCTCTCACCCCCAGGAGCCCAGAACCGGCGACGAAGACCCTAGAACCGGCCAGAAAATATCCGAACCGGCCCCCGGAAATATCCATACCCTCTCTCCCCAGTTCAGAGCTTTCCTCCCTGTCAACTGCCACCAAAATTCACCAGCAGCTGCAGCAGCACCTCAAATCACCCGAGACAAAAAATCATGATCGGAACCGTCCTAGAACCTCGTGAACCGGCCGCCTGAACCACCGGAGCCGCTGAACCGCCACCTGCATCTTCTATCTGTGCTTCAGTCAACCGAACCCACTTTCGGTCAACCTTAGGCCCAGCTGCGATCAGCCCAAGCCCCAGAAGCCTATGCTCTTGGCCTAGCAACCTGAATCCCAAGCCGCCGAGCTACCAAGCCGCCAAGCCGCAAACAGATCTGCCACGTCAGCGCCGGACCTGCCACGTCAGCACCCGGTCAATGACCAGTCAACCCTCCGGTCAACACTTTTCCGGTCACTTCCGGCGACTTTTCCGGCAGCTACAGTAACTTTCCAGTGACGACTTTTCCGACCATCTTTTAAGGTAAACTTTTCTAAAAGTTCCCGTTTTTGAAGTTTTATTTCAATTTCTTCTTCTTTTCTCGGGGACTTCCAACATCCCTTCTTCTACCCCCATTTCTTCTTCATAGGGGAGACCAATAGCCGAACTGTGGGGGTTCGTGCTCACTCCAAGCTTGGAGCTTGTAGAGTCCTCCAAACTTAGAGTTTGTTGAGAAGAAAACGATCGACCATATATATCGTTGTTTCGATCTAATCCAAAATCCCTCTTGGAATTGGATTTTCTTAGAAGCGACTACGCTCAAAGATTTAATAGTTTTTCGTGGTAGCCTTTTCGCTCCGAAACTAACCCTAATCTTGTGTTGTTTTCAGGATGAGTAACCTGAACAAGTTGAACTTCGTTCCACTAGAAACAACTGGCGCAGGATACCATAGGTGGGTCCGAGATGTGCGCCAACATCTTAAGGCTGATGGACTTCTGGGAGCCATCCAAGAGCCTGGTCAGAACGTGCTCTCCATTGAGCAAGCTACTGCTTTCGAAGCAAAACAAGCTAAAGCCATAATTCTCATGACAAGGCACATGAATGACGCGCTCCAAAATGAATACCTCAACGAGGAAGACCCAAGAAAGCTATGGGTAGAACTTGAGCAACGATTTGGCAACGTTCGTAACTCCCTGCTTCCTGATATAGAAGTGCGATGGCATAGCCTCCGCTTTTGTGATTTCAAGTCTGTGCTTGATTATAACTCGGAAGCTCTTCGTATCAAGTCTCTGATGGAGTTTTGTGGCCAAGCCATAACTGATACGATGTTGATCGAGAAGACTCTCTCTACCTTCCCCGTCTCTGCACTGATGATTTCAAAGAATTATCGGATTGATGTAAATGCAGGACGTATCACAAGGTTTCATGAGCTCATTGGAGCCATGAACGTAGCTGAAAAGCACGATAATATCCTTGTGAAGAACTATAATGCTAGACCCGTGGGAACTAAGCCTATTCCGGAGTCTAACTATAGTCGCGCCCCCAATGGAGGACGCAAGGAGCGAAACCCTAAGGATAGGGACAATTCTGGACATTCTGGTCCATATGTTCGCCCTAAAGAGGAAGGAAATCTCCAAGAGACGCGTGCACGGAACCGTGGAGGTCAACGTGTGAAGAGAGAGAGAGGCGGAGCCTCCGACCATGGTGGTAGCGCCACCAAGAGGATAGGTCGTCCAAATCGCGCCCCAATGGCGCCTCGATCAAGGGAGCCTGACCATAATGATGTTTGTTTTCGATGTGGATCAACTGAACATTGGGCCAAATCATGTACCGCACCCCAGAATGTTGCAAACGCATACAAGACGTATCGTGAAGCAAGGGAAGCGAATTACATGGCACAAGAAGATCAAGATGGCGATCTAGATCTAAGGGTGGAACTACAAGGATCAAGACCCAGAAACTGGCGATTTTGATTAAGTCTTTTTATTTTCCAAGAGTTGTAGGCGATTGCCATATTACTTTTCATTGGATTAGATTTTCTTTGATCATAGAAACAATGATGTACTCCGTTGGCTTATGAATAAAATTTCGAGTTCTTTTCATTATGACTCAATTTTGATTCTAAGCATATTACTTTGTGACTACAATGGCTAGGCCATCAATATTAATTCAAGGACATGGAATAGCCCAAGTTCCCCTTGCCAAAAGGCACCTTGATTATTGTCGCAAAAGCTCTCTATGCTCATAGGGAAAATCACACCTATGAATAGCCAACGAATTCCATGCGAAAATGCATGTAGAGAACGGAAATGAGTTCCTTTGCATTACCTCTAATGATTGCGAACAAAGACGCATCTTAGAGAAGTTTATGTGTCTCTCTAGTGGACTTTATGTCACTATTCGAGCTATTAAATCCAATAAAGTTATGAGAGAAGATCTCTTGGATTTAGACACATATTGCCTTTGTCACGACAGGATAGATCATCCTAGTCATGATATGATGATCCGTCAACAAAAGACTTCACATGGACATCATTTCTTTCGAGCAAAATGAAGCATGAATCAAAAGTTGATTCTTAGACTAAGTGTGACCGACACTGCTGCCTAGGGCACCGCCTCCGTCCACCACCAGCCTAGGGCTGGCGTAGTCCCTATCCATGACTCCATGGATGGCGTCCATCATGGTGATGGCGCCCTAGGTGATGCTGCAATCACCAACTTGCTTCAAAATAGCGTTTCAGACGCTCAGGCCTAACCAAAATTCTCATTGGTTGCTTCTAAAGCCTATCGCTCGTTTTACTAAAGCCTGTTCCTTAGGGAAATTAGGACTGAGACCGTCCTATGCAAAGGATATGACATTACTCATTCTGTTCTTACAAAGAATCCGTAGGGATTTTGTAGATTGATTCAACCAACTTGCGGACGTTTAAATATCTCATGATGTTGGTTGACACGCAAACACACTGGTCACGTGTTGTACCATTGTCCACTTGTAATGCTGCTTATGCTACACTCCTAACACATATCATACAACAACGGGCTCACTCCCCGAATCATCCTATTTAGTCAATTGGATTTGACTATGCTAGAGAGTTTACATAGAAAGACTTTCGATGGATATTGCAATGGGCTTGATGTTGGACATCACATTCCCATGTACACACCCAATTGGTCTCGCGGAAACGACTACGATGGTAGTCCGAACATTGGTAATGCGCACCAATCTTCTTACATCCGCTTGGGGTGATGCAATATCGCATGCAGCTATGCTAATTCGTCTACAACCTAATGCCACTCAATGTACCTCTGCGTTACAGCTAGTGACCGGGTACACGTCTTTTGTACTTACGCACATTTGAGTGAGCCATTTTTGTGCCAATTGAGCCGCCACAACGCTCTATGATGGGTCCTTATAGACGAATGGGCAACTACGTTGGATTTGAGACTCCAACAATCGTCCGCCTCTTAATGCCCTTGCAAGGCGATCTCCTTACCGCTAGATTTGCGGGTTGTCACTTTGATGAGATAGTATTCCCGTCGTTAGGGGGAGATAAGAACACGGATGTTCAGCAGGAACGACAGGGATTGTCGTGGCCTGTCCCCACTATGTCTCATCTCGATCCCTGTCAAAGTGACGAGATCACACAAATATGCTGCAAACATGCCTGCAAGGAAGGACGTCCCTACGAGAGGACGTAGCGCCACCCTACATGGAGGTAGGCATGGCGCCAATGCCAAAGAAAGTGGCACTCTGGCGTTACAGGCCATGCCCCCAGCTAGGATGCGTGGGAGGCCCGTGGGTTCGAAGGATACATTGGCACAAACCAATCCTTGAATCATCGACACTCAAAATCCGTCTCATGAGAATCTTCCGGGTTACTGTTATCGTTGGGGGACGCCTCAACGTTAGAACCTATTCCTGAGAATATAGAGCTCTATGAAACTTACACTAGTGTACATGAGACGTGGGATAGAAACTCCATCAGAATTGATGATGTAGTTGCGTATTTTGTTGCGCATGAGTCTTTGAGTTAGATGATATCGAACCACGCTCCTTTGATGAATGAATGCCAACGTAGAGAGTTTTTGGCCTAAATGGAAAGATGCGATCCAGGTTAAGATGGATTCTCTAACGAAGAGGAAGGTTTTCGAGCTAGAGATGCCAACACCTCCTAATATAAAACCTGTTAACTAATGGGTCTTCGTTAGAAAGCGTAGTGAGAAAAAGAGATGGTAATCTCGCCTTATGGCGCAAGGCTTCTCACAAAACGCCCTGGAATCGACTACGATGAGACATATTCTCTCGTAATGGATGTCATTGCAGTCCACTACCCTGTCAGTATGGTAGTTTCCGAATAACTGAACATGCAGCTTATAAATGTGGTCACTACGTATCTCTATAGGGATCTAGATATGGAATATACATGAAGGTTGATGGCGAACTTCATTTACCCAAGTCAAGTGGCTCTAGACCATGGAGCGCGTTTACAAAGAGGTTGAAACGCTCACTAAAGTGACTACTTGATTGGAAAGGGATATGCCCACGCGTTTCTATGACAAGTTTCGGATTCTATTGCGGTTCATGTTGGACATGATCTTCATTAAAAGCCCTTAAAGAGTTAAGGGAAACCGCTGAACACTTGAAATCCGAGTTTGAGATGAAGGATTTTGGGAGAACACGATTATGTCTCTGTTTGGAACTTGAGCATCGTGTCGATAGATGCTTAGGCATTTTGACAAGGTCAAGCCTTCAAGCACCCCTATGATCGTCCGTAGTCTTGATCTTGAAAATGATCCTCTTCGTCGAAAGGATGATGACGAAGATGTGCTAGAGGCAGAAGTGCCTTACTTAGTACAATAGGCGCATTATTGTACTTATCCCAATGCACAAGACTGGACATCTCATATGTTGTGAACTTGTTAGCTAGATATAGCTCTGCGCCAACGCGACGCCATTGGATTGGTGTAAAAGATATCTTTCGATATTTGAGATGTACGATTGATATGGGCTTGTTCTATCCCTACAAAGAGATGATGGATTCGGACCCATCACACACCAGGTACGCCGCCAACGCTGGCCTGCGTTCTCTATCCCCATCCCAAAACGACATGTGTTTTGGAAGGTTTTGCTGATGTTGGGTATCTCTCTGACCCACACAATGGTCGCTCCCAAACTGGTTAAGTGCTCACCATGGGAAAAGACCGTGACATCTTGGAGGTCTACATAATAGACCCTAGTCGCTATATCTTCGAACAATGCAGAGATCATTGCTCTTCACGAAGTGGTTCGTGAATGTATATGGATTGGATCCATAATTACGCATGTTCGAACAATTGTGGTTTGAAGTCTACCACAGATGAGCCTACGAGCATTTAGGGTAATGCTACTTGTTTTGAACAAATGAGGCAAGACTACATCAAAAGCGATAACACCAAGCATAATCAGCAACAACAGACACTCCTCGAGATCAAAGTGAACTAGGTTCGATCTGAGGACAGCTAGGCAGACTTGTTTACTAAGTCATTGCCCAAATCCACGTTCGAGAAACATGTGGCAAGAATTGGCTTGCGGAAATTATCTGAACTCCCATGATCGTAGTCATCAGGGGGAGGAACAGACATCAGGGGGAGATGTCTACATGTTCACCTCGAAACGTGAAGGGTGTGTTGTGCTCTTTTTCCCCTTTGACCGAGGTTATTTTTGTCCCACTGGGTTTTTGTTACTCGGCAAGGTTTTTAACGAGGCAACGAGAGAAGCACCGCGTTTGGGCAACACAATGGGGAGTGTTCAAGGAAAACCTAATTTGTGTTTAGCCCAAACTCTAGGTTACTTGACCTAGTGGTAATAGTATTTAATTAGAAGGATCTAGAATCCTAATCAATGTAGAATTACTTTCCTTGTATGATTGAGATTCTATGCATTGTAATCCTCTATATAAAGAGGCCCCTATTATCAATGAGAATACACAGCAAATTCAGTTTCTCTACAACAAGAACAACGTTTTACGCAATTATGTTATGTGAGCCAGAAACTGCAAGGTTAGTGTAGAGTGTAGACTGCTGGTAAATTGATAGCCAAAAGGATTCCCCACGAAATTAAAATGAGAAAGATAGAACATGTGCGTCATCTTACAGCCCCCCAACGTGTACGCACAAGGCAGTAATTAAGTTCTGATTTACCGGGAGTTAAGCATATGCCAGACGAACCGAAGACGTAATAGAATTGTATCGAGTAAGCAGAAGGTTAGCCACTGAATTCACATTTCGGTTTCAGATCTTTTAAGATTACATATTCCTACTCTATTACACTTCGGCGACTCATTTGCAACATGACTTTTTTATCCTGTTAACTATTTGAGACCCATATTCTCTGGCTTGTGCTGCAAGTTGAGAAGCAGAATTAACATGTCCAGTTGCAAATAATTCTGGCCTCTTTGAACTGGTATTCACCTGTTTTTGCAACATTTTGTGCTTCATACATGCGATGAACATTCGACCTGCTGCATGGTTCCTTCGATTACACAGGCAGCATTCAACACGAGACACCCGTGCCCTGGAGATTTACTTTTGTCACCAGCTTGACATCTTAAACCTGCAAAGTAACCTGACATTAACAACTGCAGACACTTGCAGAAGAGAGAATAGATGAACAAAAGTTGCAATCAGGCAAGACAATAGGGCAACAAGAGTTGTGAACTAATTATTTAGGGTGCAGTGACGAGACAACAATATCATTTCATAGGAAAAAGATGAAGAGGAGAGAAGAGCATTCGATGGCAATGAAAATAATGATGTCATACCTTGGTTCCCTTCAAAGTATGCTTGAGGCCTCCGGACCACGGTTCTGCAGTCTGAAATTGATCAGTGTTATCAGATTGCTGACTCATTTAAGCAATAATATACAGTTGTGTGTCTGGTTCAGGAACAATTTCATTTTCATAATAGAACTAGCTTATCGAGAAAAAATATAAAAATTGAACTTCAATATTATTGGAAGGAACATATTATTATTGGAAGAACATATTAAAGTACTAACATTTCCGCAAGCAATAATCAGAAAAGCAGATCGAGTGGATTGCGGTAGAGAAACAACCTTATAGAATGGTTTAGAATTCTTCTCAACAATGGATGCCACAGTTGAGACAGGCTTTGAATCTCTTCTGCGTATAGTGCTAACTTCCTCTTTTCCCTGCACATACATACAACATGCTCAAGGTTTTACATAGTACTAAGACACTGACAAAACAAACAAAAGAAAAGGAAATCCATTATTAATAATCAAACTTGACAACCACACAGAATGAGATCCAGGGCCGTTTCATAGTATTCAAAAACTCGAGCATTATTTAGCACTTCAGCCATTAAGTTCACAAGAGTGCAGTATTACTATTTGCATGAGAGGAACAGATCAGATCAGAAGATTCAGAACTCATTCTTAAAAACCATCTGAATGATATCCGAGTAGATCCATCTACAGGACACAACCTAGCACGCCCAAAAGAAAAGAAAAAGGGAAATTTTTTGTCGTGTGTGTGTGAGAGGCAAGATTACTATGACTTAATGAATTTAAAAAATGACTTGTCCAGGTGCGCAACATGTGATATAAGTTGCTGATATTGATCAAGTCTTTAAGGATGACTATGAATAGCTTTCACACCAAAATATCTGACTGTTTTACGCAGATTATTACACTACAATGAAGAACTATTTCACAAGTTCATAGTAACTGATGACAGTTCTATATTAAATTATTTTTACCTTCTTAGGAAACAAAGTCATACCCTTTTACCATTTTTCTTCTAAAAGATGAATGAGACACCGACGGAACAAATCTGAAGAAAAGAACTCCATAAAGTTTATTCTTTATTCTTTTTGTTTCGTTTTTGAAAAGAAACACCTTCCATTGAAAGGAAAAATGATACAGGTACTGTGGACAAGGAGTTCACAGAGGAAAGAACTGCGATAAAAAAACACAAAGTTGTAGTCATGCAAGAAAAATTGAAAGTTGTTGCAAAGGGAACAGTTCAGCTTCAGCAAGCTATGAATTTATGAAGAGTTGGCAGACATAGAGATATCGGGTGAGACCAACACACCCCGACGGCGACAATTAAGGAAGCAATCCCTTACCATGAATAGGCTGGACTACAGAAACCCAAAATTCCTAAAATTCTGGTAGTAACACAAGCACACAGACCTTGGTTTCTATTTGTTTATTTAGGGAGTATCACCTCGAACAAATAAAAAGGAACATTACACTCTATGAAGCAAAAGAGAAAAGAGGAGATTTAGATGGCAAATAAAATAAAAGTATGTGTTCTTGGTTCCCTTTGAACATGCTTGAGGCCTCCAGACCGCAATTCTGCAGTCTGGAATCAATCACGAGGATTTCAAGTTGCCTAGTTTGCTGATGAATAGAAGGGACACACACACAAACACCCACACACAAAAGAGATTTAGATGGCAGATAAAATAAAAATATTGTGTTCTTGGTTCCCTTTGAACATGCTTGAGGCCTCCAGACCGCAATTCTGCAGTCTGGAATCAATCACAAAGATTTCAAGTTGATTAGTTTGCTGATGAATAGAAACAAAAACACACAAACATATTAATAATGAGAACTACCTATTGAGAACCAGCACACAAACAAGTAGACATAGTAAGAATTGTACCTTATGCACCAGCTTTAAATTTTTCTGAATACTTGACGCTGGATTATAGGATGACTTTGGATCTTTTCTACATGTACTGTTAATTCCCTCTCCTCCCTACAGATACATCAACATGCTCAAAAGATTTACACCAAAATAAAATATGGACAGAACAAACAAAAGAGAAGGACATGCAATATCAAATATCACCTTGACAAACAAACATAATAAGATCCTGAAAAAAGGCCTGATAATTTCACCGTACATGAAACATCAGGTTCACTGGTCCAGGGAGACGGAAGATGGGGTTAGGGTCAGCTGTTTTTACTAAGCCGCTTAGGTCAACAAACTTATGCAAATGCTTATATAAGCCTTAACAAAAACGTTCATCTAACCTAATCACATTTTTCTTTTTTCCATTTAAAAATGAAAGAAATAGCAGAATAAATGCAAAGAAGTTCCATGAGTTATACTCATGAAGGAAACTATAAAATGGTCATATTCAGCTTATCCACATAGATTAATTGAACGTGATTTGGGAATGGCTGGTTATAACACAGTAGAAAAGGGAGAGAAAAAAAAACAAGCCACACTTATCCACATTTTCACTATTACTGTTCACAGTATGTGGTGCCTCAGTTATGAAACCAATAATTAGTTGCATGGCTGCAAACAAGTAATAAAGCAACCTATGAAATACTAAGGCCTAACAATCACAAGCTTTGGAAGGCCTAACCATCACAAGCTTTGGAGGTAGAAATGTAATATACTTATGGTACTTCAAGTCCTTCTAACATCGTAGTAAACCTTAAAACTGATTCCCGCTATACATGATTGAAAATCAGTTCAAAGAGGAGAAAATCATTGAATATTATGAACTAATACTCCAAGGTATAATGAAACGCCTTCAATGATGAACTAATACTCCAAGGTATAATGAAACGCCAGTCGCACGCCTTGTAGCTCAAACTTGTATAATTTCTAACAAACACTTTCCTAGAATGTGATATTCAATAGGACTTTCTCAGCACTATGCTACAAACCAGTGGCTTGTAACTGTACTTGTGCCAAACCTAAACCCAGGTATGATGAGTGTATATATGGTGGCAATCTGCCCCTCAGCTCACATGCGAATGTTTATTATTGGTAAATGAAAATAGTACCACTCAATATTAGTTCTCAGGTTATTAATTCCTTATAAACTCAGGGTAAAAGAATATGCATCTTTCAACAACAGCAGGGACCAAGGGGATAATTCATGCATAAACTAATCACATCTACTTTGAGATTACCTCTTTCTCATTTCTTTCTTTTCCATAATTCTTGCTCCCACAGTCAGCTTCAGTATCTCGGATCAATCTATTTCGGGCAATATTGGTTGACCTGTCATAGTTAACAGCTAAACTATCACGTTCAATTTTCAAACCTTGTAAGCATCCATCAAAAACCATGAAAAAGTAAATGTCAGAAACTCTAGGAAGCAAGGTGTTCACATATAACATGCATTACATGGAATTTGGTATCTGGTTCTCAGATTGGCAAACTTTTGGTTGCATCCGTTGACTGCTCAACTCTGAAGGCTTTTTAGAAACTCCAGGACAGGTCCTGAAATTGTCAAGGTAACAGGTTAAGTGAGAGTGGTGAGAGATACAAATAGATACAGAGACCTGTCCAGTCATGAAACCAGACCATTTCTCTAGAGCCTTGTCCTTCAAACCACTGGTAATTGGCTTCTCTCTTGAAGGATTCTGCAAAATATCCAAGGGAAGAAATTATCAGAATCAAAGCTGATTGAACGTAAACAATTGTAAACGAGATGAACCACCACCCACCTGAACAGCTCGTGAATGAACGGGTCGACTTGTTCGTAAGCTCTCCGCCAAATCTTTGCCATTCGTATTTGCGTTTCTTTGATCACTTCTACCACAAGGAGATGATGGAACCATTCTGATTCTTGTTGAGGAAGGATGTAGGACAGCAGCACTGGAGCGTATTTCAGTAAGTTTTTTATGTGAGGACACTAGGCTGGAATCTTTACCACTTGCAGCCATACGAGTGTTGCTTTTGCTAGGAAGAAGAATGTTATCCCTTTTGCCATTAATTTGATTGAGTGGAAGTGATTTTGACTTTGCTGATGCCGTAACTGCATCTTTAGTACTAGTGCACTCCAACTTTGATTTGTTTCTAACTGAAGCAGCATTACCCTAGGAAATAGTTAACCAAATATCACCCTCCAGTGAATGAGGAAAATCCAAGGTGAAAATTCGAGTCAAATACAAAGCCAAGTGGCAAGTGTACATGAGAGTACTATGACATCTATCAACAAAAAGCATATATGATCACTATAATCAATACGAAGACAGCTCTTCCTATGAATATCAGTTACCATCCAAATAACAAGAGGACTAGGTCCTCATTTAAATCTAAAGATGATGCAATACAATATTTCATGTTCCTTGGTGTAGTTGAAAAAAGGGGGCATGTTCTAGAGATAATATATTCAACTCAAGCGACAACATAATACCTTAGCCTTTAAAACAGGGGCAAGTTTTTTTTGCTCATTAGCAGTCAGCTTGACAGGGTCAGAGACAAGGCTGCCATGCTTGGCAACCCCAGAGCTTCCAGCGACCGGTGGAGTAGCTGATACGGAAGCCTGATGTGAAGATTGCTCTCTGTCGACAGAGCTTCCAGTGACCGGTGGAGTGGCTGATACAGAAGCCTGATGTGAAGATTGCTCTCGGTCGACATTAGATAAAGTATTACCGGCTTCATCTGTGACGGTAAAACTATCACTATATCCATTGCAATCATTCAATGACTCTTTGTTAGCTTGTCCTGCTTCACCCACTGTACTTCCCACAGAAGAATCCGAGTTAGTAACTGCATCAGGAGCTGACTTTTCCTGTTTTGACATATCATTACTAGAATTGTCATTTTCTAATTGCATGGAATTCATCCGCACATCTGGGCAAGCATCAACTTGGGCTGTTTCTTGATGCTCGGATTGCAATGCCTTGAGAGCTCTAACTCTCTTATAATACTCCTCAAAGTAAGCCCTCTTTTGGGCTACCAATCCATTCGACTTGTACATTTCGAGCTCCTCCTGACATCGATTTTGCCGAAAAACAGACCATTTCTCCCAAGCAAGCGTCTCAGCAGCAAATCTTCCAAACGATATCGAACCATGATCCAAAATAGCAGAGCTAGATATATCCTAGTTTCATAAATATAACAAACCACAAAATCATACACCACACTTCAAACAGTACAATCACATCCTTCCACAAAATAGTAGAAAGAACTGGAGCACTAGAATAGTGGAATTATTCAACTTTTGAATCACAGAGAAACCAAACAGAGCCTTATATAAGGAAGTGAAAGCAGAAAGGGAGTAGGAGTAGTAGTACCTGAGAGTGTTGACCTATCTCAGTATAAGTCGCCATTTCCAAACACTCCAATTATCAACAACCTCCTCCTGTAACCCCAAGATTCAAACACAATTTCTCAGCGCCCAAGCAAATGAATTCGAATCGAAGCGAAGCAAAGAAGCTTCCAGATCTGAGATTGAGGAGCGTCGCAGCGAAGCGAAGACTCGGCGGTTTGGAGTATTCAATTCTTTGCTTTGCTTGTGAGGTGTGGGAGTGGAGAAGTTAAGAAGAAGAAGAAGAAGAAGAAAATGGTTACTCTCTTCTACTAGAGACTTGCCATATAGAGAGAGAGAGAGAGAGAGCAACTACCATGTGACGTGGCTTGTGTGCGATGCGTTGCAGGGAGCTTTCTCTGCAGCTGGGACCTACGTCCGCCACGTGGACTCCATGGAGCGCTTCGTTCATTTATTTAATTACGAAGAAGTGGCGCTGGGTTTTGAGTGGTTGCGGGGGAAGGCTTTCTTCTTCTCGTGTCCTATATATTCAGGTTGAGATGGAATCTATGATTAAGATATTATTTTGTAATCAGTTTCTATTAAACGGTGAGTGTGGACCCACGTGACCCACATGGCGGGAGTGGCTTCGTGAGATATTGGGTTGCTACCACGTCCACGTGATACAAGCATGGGTTTTTTTTTTTTTTTTTTTTTTTTTGAAAAGGGTTTGGAACCCAGCCTAGCTGGGAGGCTCAGCCCCACGCCCGGTTCGATTTATTTTATTAAAAGTAGAATTTTGCATCGGGGAGACATAAAACCTGAACCCCGAGCTACAGAAAAACAGTGACAATAATCCTTGTAGAGAACATCCTGAATAATAGCAGGAGTCTCATCTAACCAAACATTATCAATAACAACAACACTAGCAAGGTGTGCAAGTCTATCTGCAACACCATTTGCTTCCCGGTAGGTATGTAGAATTCTAACTGATTGAAAAGAAGAAAAGTACTCTTTACAATCATCTAAAATTCTACTTACCTCCGACAGATTCTCCTCCTCACTTTTAAGAGCAGTAATCAGAGTGGCCGAATCGCTCTCAATATCTATGTCCGCCCAAACTTGGTGAATACCAAGAAGAAGACCAGCTCTACACGCCTCTACCTCCATACTAAGGGCTGAGTGTGCATGTAAAAAAGGTCTAGCCATGGCCGCGATCCCCCTACCCTCATGATCTCTGACAACTACACCAATACCTCCACAACCATCATTCACACGGAAAGCCCCATTAATGTTGATTTTCAGTCTGCCGCTAGGTGGGTTCTGCCACTTAGTTAAAGGCCTTTTTCCTTGCTTTCCAGCTCTACAATTAACCCTCTGATACTCCTCTAACTGTCTGCTACACCATTGAATCATGCACAAAGGCTGACAAGCACCATCATTCCAAACCAGGTTGTTCCTTTCCGTCCACACTGTCCATAACACCATAAAAAAATAATTCACATGTTCCTCTGCCCCCTGTGTTCTATATATTCAGGTTGAGATGGAATCTATGATTAAGATATTATTTTGTAATCAGTTTCTATTAAACGGTGAGTGTGGACCCACATGGCGGGAGTGGCTTCGTGAGATATTGGGTTGCTACCAGGTCCACGTGATTCAAGCATGGTTTTTTTTTGTTTTTTTTTTTTTTTTTTTTTAAAGGGTTTGGAACCCAGCCTAGCTGGGAGGCTCAGCCCCACGCCCGGTTCCATTTATTTTATTAAAAGTAGAATTTTGCATCTTGGGGGGGGGGGACATAAAACCTGAACCCCGAGCATGGGTTTATGAGGTTGAGAGAGATTCTTACTTAAGGCACCTATGTCACGTGTCCGTATGACTAATCAATTGTGCTTTATGCATTTCACATAATGAAGGGGAGTGAAATTTGCACTCCCTAAATTGTAAAGTACACTCCCTCTTTGTTTTTTAATATTTTCTTCATCTTTGTGGTATGTGAGTTTCCTAGTACCCTTTTAAGGCCTAGTTTGAGATTGCTGTGACTTTTAAAAAAACTGCTGCTGCTGTACTGTAAGAATAATCAGTTGTGAATTAAAACAGTTCCATGTTTGGTAAACAATACTTTTAAAAGTGCTGTCAGTACATAAAACAACTTCAGAGCGTTCGGTAAATTCTAAGTAAAAGTGCTGTAGATATAGTTATTGACCATAAAGGACATGATTTTTTTTCTTTTTTTTTATGGTAATAGGTTAGCCCTTTCATTATAATTCAGCAAGCAGTACAAAAACGAAACACCCCATTGGGGTCGACAGAAAGAATCGTTCCTTAGAACCTCTTGAGACCCTATTCTAACGAAATAACATCCCAGAGAATCCCGAGTACACCCACCTTTTGGTAAATTAAAGCACCTTTATTCTAACAAAAACCTAGAAACCTCGAAGCTTGCATAAAAGAAGTCCAACTAAGGCACTGGTTTTTGCGACCCAACAACAGAATTAAACTAAAACAGTAGTAGAATGTGAACCATCACATTCCACTGCTCCCTCAACAACAGTAGGCTCCACTGAAGGAATAGTCCCATTCACCCCCTCCAGCACTAACACCTGTTCACCAACCTTGTCAATAGCTTCAAGGTTAGAATCAAAACTCAAAGATTTTCCCCGACGTTTATACTTACGGATAGTTTTTCCGTCCTGTTCATCAGTAGATTTCACTCTATTCTTGCTCCCCTTGGGGCGCCCTGCCTTCTTCTTCTTCGGTGAAACCAACATACTACCATGCTTATGCTGCAGAATCAACGATACATTGTCATCGACCTCAAATTTCGACGCAGGAAAAGTCAAGTATTTTTTCCCAACCCGATCCAACTTAGTGACTGCCTTTCTTTTCCTCCCTGCTGATACCATTTGCATGGAAGCAAACTGCACAGGGCCTACCGCCTCCTGAGACATTGCAGAAACTGGAAGCAATGTCAGGGCTGCCTTATTAACCTCACCCGGAGGCACAGTAAGCTGCACACAACCCCCAGCTTTGATCACAGCGAATCCTTTATCCAATACAATGGGAGTTCCCATCATTTTGGAGCCCACAGATCCAAGAGAAGGCAACGTCGCTGAACCTCCCCTCCCAGCATTTGTTGGCTGAACTGTGGCACCATCTAAGTTTGCATCTTTCTCCAATAGAACCAGATCAGATTTGCTTTTCTGACTCCAGCTCCCAATCTCCACAACCCGGTGAAGTTTCGATGTTGTCCCTGAGGTAAGAGACAATCCAGCCATAGCCGACGCCGGAGGAATAGCCTGAATCACCTCCTTCTCCTTAACCAGTAGCTTATCACAGCCTAGGGCATCGTGGATGAACAAGCCACAGTCACGATAGAAACCCTTGACCTTCTCATAGATAAAAGAGAGCTCCGGCTTCACCACAGGAGAGAATTCGAGCACCTTCCATGTACGAATTCGGCGCCGAACGTCAAACACTATTTTTATGCGCTGCTCCTCTTCCTTCCTCTTCACCGCAGTCAGATCAATCCTAACGATTGTTCCCAACGATGCCCCCACCAACTCAAGCACCTTCTTATTTCTTAGACCAAAAGGGAGGCCCTTCACAGCCACCCAAGCCTCCAGCATATGCAGCGGCACCCCCTCCACCGGACAAAGACCATCATACGCTCCGACCACCAGCATGGTATTGCGATAGAACCAGGGTCCCCCATGTAGAATGCGATTGCGAACTGCTTCACTATCAAACTGGAAAACAAAGCCCTCCCCTGCATCTTGGATCGTAAGTCCCGATCTGATGCGCCAAATGGAGGCAATGGTGCCTTTGAACCCCATCAACTGTGCTTTCGGGGCCAACAAACGGCCAACCATGTACCAAAATCCATCCTGGAATGCAGCGGCCCCCGCATCGCCCAACCTAACCAACGTCGAATCCAGACTGATTTGTGACGTGTGAATCCCAGTCATGCCTTCTGCCATCACAGAGGAAGAGATCGATACTAGATCGATGAGTTTTGAAAATTTGTCGATGAGAAGGTCACCGAGAAACCCTAGCAGACGGCTAGGTCAAAAAAAAAATTGTTTCATTACTTAAGCATGATTTTTTTTCTTTGTTTGACTCCTTAACAAATTGATCATGTGCATTTATTTTTATTTTCCCTCCAAAACTTAAATAATTATTTTAACAAATAAAAAACTACAATAATAATATATAGTAGATCATCAAAAAATATATGAATATCACTAAACTTTATAATCAAATTAATATCTATCTGAACTAGGAAAAAAAAATTAAAAACCAAACAGCTAGAGCCCAATGTCTACATTGCATTCATTAAACTTGTGGCTATAGTATTTCATAATACTTCCATTTCTTGTGCACTGACATCCTACGATGATCTCCTTGTGTATCATCCTCTATATCAGTGGTCTCATAAGCTACAGTGCTATTCTCGCTCCCATGTTTATCAAAATGTTTATCGTTTTCAGCATGTCTCCTTATGTAGTTATGAAGTGCCATGGTTGCAATGATTATCTTCACTTGCTTGTCAAATGGATAGTTAGGCATATCCCTTAAAATCTTCCACTTTTTCTTCCAGCAGACTCCAAAAGTGCGTTCAATGACGCTTCTGAGAGAAAAGTGCACGTAGTTGAATACCTCCTTAGGGCCTGTCAGGCCACCACCCCTATGAAAATCTGGAAGATGATATGTGTTATTTTTATATGGTCCCAGGTACCCTTTCATTTGGGGGTATCCTGCATCAACTAAATAATATTTAATTGTAAAATATAAAAAGTATTTAACATATTAAGATGCAATATTGAAATAGAACTTGAATTTGAACAAATAGTAAAAAAGTATTGAAAACAAAATTATTACCACTAGGAGGCTTGGGAAAATTCCACTTAGGATTTCGTATGGCAGATAAGAAAATCCTTGTATCATGTGCAGTACCTTCCCAACCTGCACATGCAAATATGAATTGTATATCAAAGTTACATGCAGCCATTATGTTTTGAGTCGGCATCCCTTTTCTTCCAATATAGGGTATTTGATCTGCAGGACAAATTGAAGCACGAACATGTACACAGTCTATGGCACCGATACAATCCTTAAAATACAACAAAACAAAATTTTCAATATTGACAACTTAATTGACCAATAAAATATAGACATGCAAGTAATTACCTTAAAATGAGGCATATATCTAGAATCCCTCAATATATGTGGTTCAGTGTTCTTGAACTCACGATCCTCTGGTTGTATGACTTCTATAGCCAAGTTACACACCATATCCAAAACATAAGTGAAATATCTACTCACCGTCTCACCAGAGTATTGAAATCATTCTTATGCTAATCTATTTACTACCCCATGTCCTAAAATGTGTAAGAACATTCCCAATATCTCAAAAGCACTCATTCTTTCTGAACCCTCAAGCTCATACTTGTTCTGCAACTCGCTGCATAATCTATAAAACACACGCTTGTCCATTCTCATCATTCTAGAGAATCGTTCGTCATTCCCATGCAGCAATTCCATAATCCATATATTTCATAAGGGAGAAAGAGAGAGTAAGTTTCATAAGGGTAGTGTTTGGACCCAAAATGAATATTTTGGTCTGACAAGGCACGTCTTGGAGAAATTGAGCCAATGTCAGTGGCTCAAGCTATATATTATCGACAACTTCGAAATATATATTTAGAGGCTAAATAAAGCCTACTATGGAAGCATGAAAAGTCAACTTTAGCATATTTTCCTACTTCGGCTAGGAGAAACCGAGCTAGACAAGGAAGGAGGGGTGGCAGACTAACCAAATGAAATCTAAATGAGCTGAAACTTTCCAGATTAATACTAGACATCCCAAGGATCATTTCTTATGAAGAGTACCAGAGTTAGTTTTAAGTGAAAAGCCTTCAAACAATCAGCCCAATTTTCTACAGAAGCAAAACTGGAAAACTGGACCTGTAAGAGGTCCAGCAGCATTTCCGGCCCAACCACATGGAAGAAAGCTCTGAAAATTTTTCAAGATGATATACACTCATAGGGGAACATTTCATATGAAGAATTCGAAGGCTTATACTGAAGTCTTGTTGGAGAAATAATTGAAGGAATAAAGGGGCAGAAACTGACCTAAAACCAGCTCAATATTCACATGTTCATGTTTCCTACCCACATGAAGAAAGCTAGATGCTTTTCTTTTTTTCCTTGGATATATTTTTCTACTACAATATCTTTAATAGATCATCATCACTTCCATGTTTTTGCACCTTCATGCTTTGCTTTCATTTCATCATTTCTCTATCTTTTCCATATTTTACAAATCACTTTCATACTCCACTTTCATTATTTTTCTTCCACTCATCATTTCACTCTTCTTTTTCTTCCCTATATAAACACATTCTCCTCTCATTCTCAAACACACATTCACAACATCAAAACATCTCTAAGATGATCTAAGTTCTCTCTAGAGCAACCTCTCTAAGAGCAACTCCTCTCCTTCTCTTTCTCTTAGCGGTGATCACACTCCTAGTCCTAGTCTTCTCAGAAGCCGACTTTCAGTGCCACCAAACCCTCTGTCAACGTACTTCGGTCCTAGTCTCCTCGGGAGCCGACTGTAGTGCCGCAACCACAACGGTTACGGAACCAGCCAAGCAAGGGTAACGCCCTAGCAACCCAGCCAAGCTAAAATCACGCTTTAGCAAGATCACAATACTTCCCGGTGATTTCGCTCTGCTCAATCTGCAATATTGAGTATCGATTGTGTGAACAAGAAGAAGCTCAGCAAAAGTCCTCACAACGAGGCACAAAGAATCCCACGACGAGGTTGGTGCTCTCCTCGTCTACAATCACTTGAAAGAAGTCAGGTCAAGGGACACCCCCGATGACCGCACCCGAACGGTGCTGGCACTCCCACGCAGAAAAGAGACTGTTGACCAGCTGCAACAAAACTGGAGCCAAACATTTTGGCACGCCCAGTGGGACAAGGTTAGAAGTTTTTTTTCTTGAAGCACATTCAACCACCGGGCTTTAAAACAAACATTTTGGCACGCCCAGTGGGACAAGGTTAGAAGTTTTTTTTTTTCTCCTGAAGACATTCAACCACCGGGCTTCAAAACAAAACATTTTGGCACGCCCAGTGGGACAAGGTTAGAATTTTTTCTCTTGAAGACATTCAACCACCGGGCTTCAAAACAAACATTTTGGCACGCCCAGTGGGACAAGGTTAGAATTTTTTTTTTCTTGAAGCACATTCAACCACCGGGCTTCAAAACAAACATTTTGGCACGCCCAGTGGGACTACACTAGAGTCTTTTTGCATTTGTTTGCCATCATTGAGATGCCAGGGGAAAATCTTTACCAAAAGAAATTCCTAAAGTGAATGATGGTCAATGTTGCCACCACTTGCGATACTGCCATTAATGATGAGTTTATGCCTATTCCCATCCCAGAGGGGCAAGCATTGAGGAACAGCTCGCGATCATCATGGCCAACATCGAGAGGCATAAAGAAAAGCAAGCCAGGGACATGGCCAGTTTGATGGCAAAAACAAAGCAGAGGTTTCGCGATTGGGACCAACAAATTGAGCAGAACGCTCGAGAAGCTCGAGAAGAGGTCATTTCTGAGACTAACTTGCCTATAGGTGGCAATCAACTTAAGGGTCTCACTGGTGAGTCACAGCCTTACACAGAGGCTGTGCATGGAAAAGTTCATCAACAAGATTGTTCTTCTGACAATACAATTGTCTCTGAACAAATATTTGATTTCTCTACTGATCAAGCCAAATATGTGGCTACTGATCAGATGCATGGGGGGCAAGATATGACCCATGATCATCCCTTTGATCAAGAGAAGTTGGCGACTGTTGGCGACAAAGCCGATCTTGGGACACCGTCATCTCCCAAATTACAATTGAAGATCATGCCTCGTCAACCAACAAGGATACTTGGGGAGCAAGATTACCCCTCTCACGAGCCAAATTCCTCCAAATTCTTCAACGAGAAGTATTTTTGTTCTTTTCCTACAAGCTCTCACAGGAGGGATTTTTACCCTACAAATTTTGATACATCGGAGCTTGGAATGAAGCATAGATGGCCTCCCCCGTGGTCTTCTAGAGGTTAGCCAAACATGGTGTTGCTAGCTTCTTTCTTTCTTTGCTTTTAATTTTCTGTTATTTCTTCGTTTCTAGTTTTCTTTTCATTTAAAAAAAAAAATGAAAAGATTTTTAAAAAAAAAAAAAAAAAAGTTGAATTTGGTAAGGGGTTGTGAATCATAATGAAATAGGTGAAGTCTCTTTTGTTAATATTGGTCTAAACTCCTTATTGGTGCCTAGTTCGATCAGGTCCCTTAAGGTCAAGGGCGGCTTTTATTAACACTTGTTGAACTGTCTTCACACTTATGACCTTTCTCATCTTAGTAAGTATAGCCTATGTGAAATAGTGTCTAGAAAGGGGACAACGTTCATGACAGGTTCTTGAATCCAGAAGTGCGTGCAAATGGGCCTAAACCACTATATGTGGGAGTAGCTCATGCCAAAATGGATTCTGCCTCTCTTGCTCGCTCTCCCCCACCTGGCCATTTCAGTAAGATTGCCCAAAGGATTTGAAAAGAAAATTTGTGTCTAAGCGACTATACTTGGGCCGCATGTCTAAACCTTGATTCACATTGTCTTATTGAATTTAGCTACTTATAAAAAAAATATATATATATATATATAAATAATAATAATAATAAAATGTCATAAATACAACTCTTAGGGGGCAATTCTTGTGTTCCTACACTCGCGAAGCCCATTCATGAAGGCCTGTTTTTGAGGCTCATAATCATTTCTTCGCAATGCCTAGCAACACTGGGGGGCAACACTATACAATACTAAGCCCATTTAAAAAAAAAAAATCATTAATACAACTCTTAGGGGGCAATTCAAAGTGTCCCTACACTCGCAAAGCTACTAAGCTGAGTCAGCGGCTCCGGAAACTTTTTCCAGCTTTGCCCTCACAGGAAAGGCTGAGCTCAAGGGAAATGTCAGAGCCACCACCGTGACCACCACCTCCGTCGGAAGTAGTCTTCATGTTGCCAAAGATGTCCTCACTGTGCATGGGAAACAGTGGAAGGGTTTTAACCTCCTGGTGATCTTCTCCTCGTTGTTCCATGATGGATCCACCAACATCAGCAGAACTAGTTGACCCAAAATTGAGATTAATGGATCCACCAACAAGCCCTGATCCTTGCTTGGGCACTTGAATATCTGAAGTGAGATTCTTCTTTTTCAGCTTCTCCCGAGCCCTTTGATTCTGGAACCAATAAAAGATGTTCTTGTTCTTGATCTGTCCGTACCATTTTAGCTGGAGAGTGATCCTTTGAACCTGCTCTACAGTGGGGGACTTAACTCCCTTGTCATCGTAAAGCTCCTTGAGGATTCTTATCTGATCTGTAGTAGGAAGCCACCTGGTGTTACTCTGCTTGCAATGCATGTTAGGACTACTCTCGGCGGCTTTGTTGCTTCCTCCATCCTCGGTTGGATGACGGTTTTGTGGTTCCATTGATGATGGATTAAAGAGAATGTGAGAATGGAAGAGTGATGATGATAAGTAATTAAGAAAGATTGATGTTGATGAAACGATTTTGGGATTGGAAATTTGGGTTTACAATATGGAGGAAGATATAGGCATCCAAATGTCCGCTCTTGGATGGACGGTCAAAGAGAAGAGTCAAGTGTCAGTAAAGCGTGATTAAAGTTGCCCTAAATTTCGGAAAAGAAGGAATTATTGCCGCGTGAGGGAACCGAACGGTTTTCGAGGATGTAACTATTCCATTTTCAATATTATCTTCTCACGGTGGAGTTTTCAAACAGCTAATGCGAATTGAGTTGGGGCCAGCAAGTGGATCCAAAAGAAAATATTTTCTCAAAACCCTCGTCGCGAGGCTCTTTTTGACGCGGAACATATTTTAAAAAATTCATATTATTTTCAATACACAACTATGGGGGCCTATATTTGGGGCCTTGCGAGACACAATTATTGGCTTCTCACGGATATTGGAATATCAGGATAAGAAAATATTATTGTATTCATAAAGTGGCTTTGCGGCCAAAAGCAGTACATTCATTACAAAGCCAAAAGTGGCTAGAATACAAAACAGGAATCTTCGGATATCTTCTGAATCTTTTCTCAAGTGGAAGTAGCTATGGAATCCAACGTCGGGTTGAGCCGCGCCATTATCTCAAGGAAGGCAGACTTCAGGGAAGGAAAAAGAGGAGTACCGGAGCCCCCGCGCCCCCTTTACATGGAAACGGCAGAGGAATACAACATTGGTTTGCCCAACGCCAGTATCCATGAGAAGGGGAGACACCTATAAAAGAAAATGGAGCCTCCAAGCCCCCTCAATTGGAAGCAGCTATGGAATCCAACGTCAGGTTGAGCCGCGCCATTATCTCAAGGAGGGGCAGAGAGTGAAGGAACCGAATATCAGCTTGAGTCTCTGCACCCCCTCTAGCCTTGGTAACCACCATTAGCTGGACGTGAAGTACAGGAACAACCATTTTGTAGCTTGAACCCATTCCTTCAAAGAGTCTATCCCTTCTCATCCCTCCAAGATTCTATCAAGAAGAGAAAGGGAGAGAAGGAGGTGAGAACCAAAGCCCCTTCCATCTGGAGGGCACAACACGGGCCGGGTCCAGAAGGAAGGAAACAGAGGAGGAAAGACGAACCTCAATTTGGCTTCCCTCCCTTCCCCGATTTGCTCCGCGTGTAAGGATTATGATGAAGATGACTCGCATGATCGTTGATCCCACACTCGGAGCCCCCTCGCGTTTCTAAACCAATCTGAAGCCTGGCATTGTTGTTGCAGAATTTCAGAAGGCCGAAACAAGGGGTTGCCTAAGATTACACCATGAGGCCTAATCCAGGCTTAAGATTACGCCATAAAGCCTAAAAATTTAGAGGCTAAAGGTCATTTCATGAGGGGAAGATTTGTGAAGAAGGAGAAAGAGAAGCAAGCACTGAAAGACCATTTCTTGAATGTTTCAGAAGATTTGTTGTGAGTATTCCCTGCCCAAAATACAACTATTTATAGGGACTTCAGGCAAATCTCCACCCTTGGATGGATGGTTAAAGAGTCAAACCGATGTCAGTAAATCGAGATTAGTGATTCCAAATCTCGGGAAAAAAAGGGACTAGTAGCATGTGAGGAGCGGTTTTTGAGGAGTTAGCTATTAAAAGAAGGGATTATTGGCATGTGAGAAGACCGACCGGTTTATGAGGGGGCCCGCAAAGATTGGCCTGCAAAGCTCAATTTCAAACAAAGTTCCTCCACGTAGCGTTTCGCCTCAATAGCACCAGCTTCGACCTGAGTGGCCCGATCTCTGATATGGGCCAGGTTGCGGCCCATTTCTTCAGAAGCAGCCAAAGGTTCATCGAGTTGGGCTTCTTCTGCAACAATCGCATTCTCAACAGAGAGCCAGCGAACATGGCAGATACTTGGGCAAAGTTACCACTAAGGAAAAGAAGGATCCTCATTCGCGATCAAAAGCAGTCTCATTCGCATGGGGGGCACACTAAAGTTATGATCTCCTACAACCTGCCCAAGTTCACCAATTCACTGCATACCAAACACCAGATCCATGGGGGGCAATAAAGTTGGCAAAGGAAGCGTCAGTTCATGGCAAAGGCAATTCAGTAGTGGCATTCAAGCTTTATGGCCTATTTAGAGGCCTATATGGAATCAGTCAAGCAATTTCAAGCCAATAAAAGTGGCTTTGGAACAACGACTTTGAAGCAACAACATTATAAGAGTGGTACTTGTTTTTTGGGTCCAAACATTACTGATTCAAGACCTCTTCAGTCAAGACGAAGACCTTTGACTTCGAGGTTTGGGGGGCAATGTTTGGACCCAAAATGAATATTTTGGTCTGACAAGGCACGTCTTGGAGAAATTGAGCCAATGTCAGTGGCTCAAGCTATATATTGTCGACAAGTTCGAAATATATATTTAGAGGCTAAATAAAGCCTACTATGGAAGCATGAAAAGTCAACTTTAGCATATTTTCCTATTGCGGCTAGGAGAAACCGAGCTAGACAAGGAAGGAGGGGTGGCAGACTAACCAAATGAAATCGAAAATGAGCTGAAACTTTCCAGATTAATACTAAACATCCCAAGGATCATTTCTTATGAATAGTTCCAGAGTTAGTTTTAAGTGGAAAGCCTTCAAACAATCAGCCCAATTTTCTACAGAAGCAAAACTGGAAAACTGGACCTGTAAGAGGTCCAGCAGCATTTCCAGCCCAACCACATGGAAGAAAGCACTGAAAATTTGTCAGGATCATCTAAAACTCATAGTGGAACATTTCATATGAAGAAGTCGAAGGCTTATACTGAAGTCTTGTTGGAGAAATAATTAAAGGAATAAAGGGGCAGAAACTGACCTAAAACCAGCTCAATATTCACATGTTCATGTTTCCTACCCACATGAAGAAAGCTAGATGCTTTTCTTTTTTCCTTGGATATATTTTTCTACTAAAATATCTTTAATAGATCATCATCACTTCCATGTTTCTGCACCTTCATGCTTTGCTTTCATTTCATCATTTCTCTATCTTTTCCATATTTTACAAATCACTTTCATACTCCACTTTCATTATTTTTCTTCCACTCATCATTTCACTCTTCTCTTTCTTCCCTATATAAACACCTTCTCCTCTCATTCTCAAACACACATTCACAACATCAAAACATCTCTAAGATGATCTAAGTTCTCTCTAGAGCAACCTCTCTAAAAGCAACTCCTCTCCTTCTCTTTCTCTTAGCGGTGATCACACTCCTAGTCCTAGTCTTCTCAGAAGCCGACTTTCAATGCCACCAAACCCTCTGTCAACGTACTTCGGTCCTAGTCTCCTCGGGAGCCGACGGTAGTGCCGCAACCACAACGGTTACGGAACCAGCCAAGCAAGGGTAACGCCCTAGCAACCCAGCCAAGCTAAAGTCACGCTTTAGCAAGATCTCAATACTTTCCGGTGATTTCACTCTGCTCAATCTGCAATATTGAGTATCGATTGTGTGAACAAGAAGAAGCTCAGCAAAAGTCCTCACCACGAGGCACAAAGAATCCCACGACGAGGTTGGTGCTCTCCTCTTCTACAATCACTTGAAAGAAGTCAGGTCAAGGGACACCCCCGACGACCGCACCCGAACGGTGCTGGCACGCCCGCGCAAGAAAAGTGACTGTTGACCAGCTGCAGCAAAATTGGAGCCAAACAGGTAGAATGGGAAAGACATGTAAAGAAAATTATAAAAATATAAAATATAGAAAGTGGGAGTGTGGTTTACAATTTGGGGAGTGTAAATTTCACTCCCCTAAATGAAAGGTAGTTTTGAAATTTTAGAAGCTAAGTCTGACCTAATTTTTGAGTTTTGATTGGACAGCCGTATTAAACACTTGATACGGTTGCCTTATGTAAGAATTTCTTGATTGAGGTTATAGTATATTGCAATATGATCTATTAAGATACTAGCCTCCCTACACATGAATAAGTGCGAGTTTTTCATTTTCTAAGAAGTACAATTAACAAGTGCAAAAAATAATTCATTTGCTATGTGCATTAAAAAAACCATACTCGCGGGTGCAGTGTTTTTTTTCCTTTTCATTAACGCTCTCTCCACTTTGTAACATTTGTAACATTTACCATACAATTTGTGCCCGGATCAACTTTTGGGAATGCTATACCATCATCTCATGCTTTACTTTCATCCAGAAACATGTTAAAAGAGTGTTTCATGCCTTCCAACTGATTTGTGCACCCCGTACTTGGGCGCCACTTCTCCGTCAAAACGCGCCGAGATCACCACCTCCATCGCCGCTTGCAACTTGTCAGCTTGCACGGTGACCACCGCCTGTGTTCCTACAACCATCTCTGCCGCATCAAACTTCCTTTGATTGGAAGTCCTCTCGAAACTGCCATCTCAGTAACTCGGAGCCAACCCTCCCTCGTCGCCTTTCTCTGAGCACAGAGGAAATGCCTCTGCCATGGCTGAAATGGCCCACCAAATCTGGATATCCCCTGCAATTCCAGCCCTTCATTCTTTAGCCTCCAGGTAAAGCCCACCAAGGCTGGCAGACCCTCTACTTTGTTCACCGTCGTCAATACCAGGTCCCGCCATAGGCCACTACTCCATGAATTACCGCCCACTCCCGGCCTAGATTTGAGTCTAGCTTGGCAAGGCCTCATGCGCAATGGCCATTCAAGCTCCCTCCCAGATTTGAGTCTGAACGAATCAAACCACTTATCATTCTCAGTTGCGATATCGAAGCCATTCTGTTGAGACACCAAAGTGGTGATGAAGGTTTTAGAGAAAAATTGGGTGACCGTCGCACAAGATCGACGTTTGAGGGCCATTAGCAGATGGCTTAGAGAGGAGGCCATTGTCGGCCGCCATTGCTGGAGTGCAAACCTTTGGGGGCTAGGTTTGGGTTACATCTTTTAAAGATTGAATTAAACATATAAGGACTAAATCTTATAAATAAGGACAATCTGCTCTCCACTTGCCACATGTCATGAGTTCATTTATTTTTTTACCCTTAACTATTTCTTTTGACTTCTAATCCCTTTATGTTACTTAATTCTCAAAGAAAAAAAAATCTCTTTCTGTTACACGTTGCTAAGAGAAAGAATCTCAGAGCTCTTTATCAAACTTCTTCTTCTTCTTTATCGCTGAACGTGTCCTTGGTTCAGTAACAGCTTCATTTGCAGTAGCAGTAGCAAGAGCAAGAGTAGTAGCAGGAGCAATAGCAATTAGATCTGTCAATCCATGAATGAAATTGAAAACATAGAAAATCGCATTATTCCCACAGCAAGAGTACCAAACCAGCATCAATTAGTCAAACCAGTACTAATTAGTAATAGTAATCAACATGCCAAAATAGGATTAGAAGAAAAATTTACAAACAAAAATCAATAGAAGGTCCTTCCGTCGGCTAACACCAACCAAACATCAATCAATCACTCAATCATCATCAAAAACAAAAACCCTAACTCTCCTATCAAAAACCCCCAATTTTAATACTTGGTGAGGCCGAGAAGCGGAGCGAGCAGTGAAGGAGGAGAGCGTCGGAGAGTCGACAATCGGAGTTTCGGACCAGGTGAGTAGATCCGTGGTGGATGTATGGGGCTTTCTTACCGGAGTGCAAATTTCACTGTCAATTTTGTGACTTAATTCTCAGTTAAATTCCCATGCTCCCGTTGAAGAACTCTTCATCGTCCCTTCGCCAGTTTTCGGTACTCGTTCCTCATGATCTTGGACCAGTCTAGAATGCCCACCAACAACGCCACCGCCATCCCTCTGTTCCGGTCGCCAGCGTAAGAGTGCTTGGACGAGGCAGACTTCTTTGCCTTGAGGAGACAACGCTAGAGCTCATCGCCAGCTTACGGTATTATGCATATCAGACCTCTGTTTTGGGGTTATTCTATCCTGGCATCATTGTAATTTGAGTCCTTGACCCAAAACACCAAAATAGGCAAAAATCATCCCACTTACCCCAGCAAGCAAGAGATTTTTATTCTCACTAACCCATTTAAAATAAAATGATGATATTACCCTCGACCTAATTAAAAAAACTATTTGTGCCACTCATCATCGTCCTCTCTCTCTTTCCTGAGTTTCCTCCCTCTCTCTCTGCAGACCGGCGACATCTCTCTCTCTCTCTCTCTCTCTCTCTCTCATCCCTCTCCAATCCGGCGATATATCTCTCTCTCTGCAGACCGGTGGCATTTCTCTCTCTCACGCTCTCGGCTGGCCCTCTCATCCCACTCCGATCCGGGGACATCTCTCTCTCTCTCTCCCCGCCGCTATCTCTGATTGATGGACCTCCGCCACTGGAAACTGAGTTTTTTCGGAGCGGTCTGTTTGGTTTTGTGAGGGTTTTTTTTTTTTTTTTTTTTTTGTAATGGGGGCAGAAGGCCCAGAAAAAAAAAAAGGGTTTTATTATGGGGCAATAGACGTCTTTTGCCCCCCAATAGACGTCTGATAAAAGTCTATTGGAGGGTAATAGACGTCTACTGGGGGACAATAAGGCTTGTTCGGTAACGTTTTTAAAAATGATTTTTCAAAAACCGATTTTGAAAATAAAAACGAGAAAACAAGATTGGATTTTTGAGATCCGAAAATGTGTCCGGTAGCTTATTCCGAAAACAATTTTCAAAAACGAGAGAAGATTGCGACTAGAGATGAGAGAGAGACCTGAGAAGAAGATAGCGACCTAAGAATATGGAAGAAGAGAGCACATTCTTTTTTTCTTTGTTTTGGAAAATATATCTCCGTGTTTTCTAAAATATGAGAATGAAAATGTGAAAACGTCTATTTGTCGTTTTCTTGTTTTACGAGTAAAATAAAAAATTATTTTCAAAAATTATTTTCTGCATTTTTGAAAACAGACCAACGAACGCATTTTGAAGCCATTTTCATTTTATAAAATGAAAAAGATGACTTGAAAACGTTACCGAACGCCACCTAAATATTTTGAATTGATGTAATATCTTCGTTTCTTTCCTTAATAAAAGTTTTATTTGTCTAATTTTCCGGCGATTGAAAGTTATATTGGGGGGCAATAGACGTCTATTGGAGGGAATAAACCTTTTCGGCGCAATCTATGAGATCTCCGACGACCTCTTTGGGGACCTCCGGCGAGGTTTTTAGAAAAGTGTGGTGGGTGGTGGCCGGTGACCCGAATCGGGCTGCTGGTGACGAGACTCCGGCAAAGTCTCCTGTGGTGTCTCTCTCTTCCATTTTTTTTTTTCTCTCTCTCTCTAAGTAACAAAGGGGTGATGATAAAATAGTCTTAAAAAAATAAAAAATAAAAAAATAACTTAATGAGGTATCAGAAAAGACTTCCTTAGAGTGTTTTGGGTAAGGGAGAATTAAAAAAACTTAATGGGGTAAAGTGAGAAAAAAATATCTAGAAATGAGGTAAATAGACAAAAACCCTTGTAATTTTAACGAAAAATTATTCCAATTTGTAATTGCGGATGAAACATCAGAGATTAAGCCTGCTTTATTTTCTTTGGGCCTGGGCTTCTTGGCCTTGTCCTTTTTTTAATCTTTGGTCTGCTACTGGTATGTAATTTTCTACGAAATAAAAACTACTGCTAAATTGCAATTGGAAAAGGAAAAAAAAAAACTATAGTATTATTATCTTTTAACAAACTCTAGATAAACAAATAATTTATAAAATATCAATAAAAATTGTAAAATTATTGTCAAAAAAAAAACTATCCTTTTTGGTAAATATATTGGTTAAGTTGCCCTTACCTGGGCGCTACATGGCGGGTATACTAGATTCTTCTATCCGCTTACAATTGGCGGGTATAGTGATTCTTCAGTTTCTTTTTTTTTTTTTTGGTAATGATTCTTCAGTTTCTTTGATCATTCCAAATGATCCTTTGAGACGTGAAAACTGAATTGGTCTTGTTAGTGTTAGTGAGGTACAGCTGGAGAGTGAGAAATTGCTATAATTAAAAGTTGGGCCGCACTAGAATAGCTGGGGCCTAGGGCCATATATATTTCGTTAGAGCAAAACCATAGAATTGGCACGACACGGATGAGGATGAGGATGAGGATGAGGATGAGGATCACATACAAGTGGACTGTGTTCTGCGGATTGTGGAGCCATAAAGATGACAAAGTGATGGTGTCCCTATGTTAACGAACTGGGTAGAAGAAAGGAGATACATAGCTTTACTCTAGCTTGCTTTCGCTGTTTCCACTAATCGTGAATCAATCTCCAACTCGTTGAAGAAATGGCCGAGGCACTCGTCAACCTCCTTGTTGAACAATTGGGTTCAGTTGTTTACCACCACACAAGTGAATGGGTGACACTGGTCTTGAATACCAAGAAGGACGTTGACAAGTTCAGAAGCACCCTCAAACTTATCCAGAATGTGCTTCACGATGCTGAGAAGAAGCAAGTGGAGGATTCCGCGGTGAGAGACCGGTTGGATAAGCTCAAAGACGCGTCGTACAAGATGGATGACGTGCTGGACGCTTGGAACACTGAAATTGGGAAACGAGAAGCTGAGAAACAAGAAACACAAGGTTCTGATGCGGAGGTACGTTTCTCATTTCGTTCCAATTGCTTTTGTCTTGCCCGATTGAATGAGGTAACTCGTCGTTATAAGATTGGTAGAGCAATAAAAGATCTGAATGCAGAGTTCACTAAGATTGACGTTGACAAAAACCAGTTTAGCTTTCAATCCACCATGCATGCTGCTGCAGTTAATGTTGAACAACCTAATCCACGATCTTTTACTTCATCTTTCGTTGATATATCGACCACATTTGGGCGACAAGTTCAAAAAGACAGGCTGGTGACTGAGTTGTTAAGGCCAAGGGAAGGGAGGCCCGGCCTTGCCAAGGGATGGGAGGATTGGGGAAAACAACTTTTGCCCAATTAGTCTTTAACGATGCACAAGTTCAAGCCCATTTTGATCTCAAAGCATGGGTTTGTGTCTCAGACCCTTTTGATGTCATCAAGATTGCAAAAGCAATCTTTAGGCAACTCGGTGGTTCTCGAGTTACTTCAGACGAGTTGCAAACTATATTAGATGATATTCAAAATCTTGTCAAGAAAAAAGAGGATGAAAAGGAAAAGAAGATCCTTCTTGTCCTAGACGATGTGTGGACCGAAGACGACAGAGAGTGGGATAGTTTAAAATTACAAGTATTAATGCAAAGTTGTGCTAAAGGCAGTAGAGTTTTGGTGACCACTCGAAAGCAGGAGGTTGCTCGAATTATGAAAGCAACCAGTGACATGATCATTTTGGAGAAGCTGAGTCCGGAAGATTCTTTGAAACTATTCTATAATGTTGCATTTTTTGATAGGGAACAAGATAAGTCCAACGAGGGGTTTGGCAATATTGCTGAGAAAATTGTTAGAAAATGTGACGGTTTGCCTCTCGTTCTGAAGACTTTAGGTAGTCTCCTATTGTATAAGCAAACAATTGGAGAATGGGAAGAAGTTCTCAACAGTGAGATATGGAAGGTAAAAGTGGTTCAAGAAGAAGTTTTTCGACCATTATTACTCAGTTATTATGATCTGGCTCTAGAGATTAAGAGTTGCCTTCTCTATTGTGCTACTTATCCCAAAGATTTTGAGTTCAACAAAGAAATTCTTATTGAGCAGTGGATGTCACAAGGCTATTTGAATGTTGGAGGAAACAAAGAAGAGGCAACACAAGGTAGAGAAGTTTTTACCAAGTTAGTAATGCGATGTTTCTTTCAAGATTTCATGCAAGATGCACTTACCAAGGAAATTATAGGCTGCAAAATGCATGATACTATGCATGATTTTGTACAATATCTTACCCAGAATGAGTGTCTTACTATGGAGGCTACGGGTCCCCATGGAACAGAGACATCGAGTGCAAATGACAGGGTTCGTCATTTGACCTTAATGTCAGCACCCGAGGGTCCATTTCCATCTTTTATATCAAACTTAGCGAATAGCGAAATTTTGCGTACCCTGGCAACTTTTGGTTCAAGAATTACTGCCATAGACTCGGATTTGATTTCACAGTTGAAATGCCTGAGGACCTTGAATTTGAGTCGCAACAAGATCCGGCAGTTGCCAGAGGAGATTGGTGATTTGACACATTTGAGATATCTTGATTTGTCTGGTAATGGAATGACGAGATTACCTGACGGCGTGTGTAACTTGTACAATTTGCAAACTTTGAGGCTTGATTACTGCCATGTCCTTAGAGAGTTGCCGGACAATATGGGGAAGTTGATTAACTTGAAGCACCTTCATGTTGGTGATTGTTATTCGCTGGACTACTTACCAAAAGGGATTAGGCGTATAAGGAATTTGCGAACACTAGACGGGGGCACTTCTGTTTATTGTAGTGAAGATGCCAAAGCATTGACATTCGAAGATCTGAGAATGATGAATCCGTATTTCATGGGTTGGGGAAAATGCTGCAAGTGAGGCCGAGAAAGCAGAATTGAATCAAAAACTGCATCTTTCTTATTTAAAACTTTTTCTGGATGATGGCCGCGACAACGACGTAAATGCTGGAGTAATGAATGCCTTGCGACCACATGAAAATTTGGACACTTTGATAATTTGGAATTATCATGGTCTCACCTGGCCCAATTGGATGACGACGTCGTATTTAACCAGATTGACAGTCTTTCATCTTTGTCTCAGCGACTCCTCTGTTTTGCCTCCTCTCGGGAAACTGCCGTCCCTTAAAGTAGTAAAGCTAATGTCCATGTATGATCTGAAAGAGATCGGAGCTGAATTTTTCGGAGTAGAAGAAGAAACATCATCATCATCCTTCCCAAGTTTGGAAACACTCTTTCTTGGCTTCTTGAGTTTAGAAAAGTGGGAATTAGGTGGAAAGGCAGAAGATGGTTCTTCTAATTCCCAAATGAAATCAATTTCAATAATGCCACGCCTTTCTTCCTTGCATATTGTGGTGTGTGATAAACTAAAACAACTGCCAGACTTCCTCCTGCAAAATGCACCACTGCAGAATCTTCTCATCAAAAGTTGTCAGAGCCTTCCTGCCAGCCTTCCTGACGAGTTCATCTCTCGCATCCCAAACGTCACAATTGAATATTTGGGAGTTGATCGTATCAAAGGAAGAGAAATAGATACTGAAGACAGATTCTGGTATGTAATTAATTGATGAATGTATATGTATTCATGTACTCCTGCAGCGTATTTAGTTTTTTGATTGCAACCTGCAGAGCAAACTTTGTTTATTTATGTTCTTTGAAATCTTCAGATAATCACTATCCCCGACGTACTGACGTTACTTATAGTCGACCAAGTTAAAGATTTCAAGCACCCTATCGCAGGCTGTTCAAACCTGCCTCAAGTTTACAGTGGCTAGATTGCCCAAGACATGATGACACTTAGGTAGGATCAGACTCTAGTTGTATGCATCATTCTGGACTAGAGTTTCAGACTTTTGTTATGTAGTATAAAATTCATTTTTTTGTAGAATCAAATCTTTCAAAAACTTATGTACAGGTAGCTTTAAGCATGACCGACTCATAATCACAATGAACCTTGAAGTTGTCCAACTGATCGATGGGGTTCTGCAAATGGAGCAAAGGTAGCAGAGAAACTAAGGTTTGAGAAAATTGCTTGTAATGTTAATATTGCACCTTCTTATTCAATCCTATGAGTATATATGCTGGTTTCGTCTACTGTGCAAACATAAATGTGATTAGCTCCAACTTGAGAAATGAATTCTGTCTTGATCAACCCACTCTATGCACTATGCAGGAGGATTGCTGAGCTGTGATACACCACTCGGGAAACCTGGCTTGCATTGAGGCATCCATTTGACTGATTGATGTGCTTTTCATGATTCTGTCTAAATTATAGGTAATTTATCATTCTGTATCTGAAGTAACCCTTCGTAAGATTTGAAAAAGGTTGATGAATGCTAGGATTATAGTACACAGTTGCACCAATAAGTTAATGAAGGTTTCCAGTTGTGGACAACTCAATGAACTCTCATACTTGGGAGAGAACTCATGTGTCTATTCTATCTTCAAATTTATAGAACTTGGAATCTTATTTTTCTAGTTGTTGATGTCAACGTACCACTCTATAATGTTGCAGGTCCATCTATAATATCACAGGTTCCTTCTGTTATGGTCAGGACTGTCCCTTGAATGAGGATATGAACACAACGGCACCTCCATATCAAGAGGTTAAAAGTATCACAGCAATTGAGCATTATCAAGGGTCTTGGTTTTTAAGGCAGTGACAGAAGCCAAGAGCATACTCCACATTGAAGATCTTACTAGTTGCTTATGATACTTTTATTGCCTCTTCCAATAGTTCGGGCTCAGCATTCAACTCCTGCTCAAGGGCATTTGAATTCACACTTCTGGTTTCTTTCTTCACTTACAAGTAAGTTCAAAGGGTGCAATTATAACATGTAGGAAGTTAGTAATTGATGTTTCACGCTTCTCAAGTGTTTGGATGTGAAGCTATATGAAACCTAATGTGAAAATTATATGCAAAAGATTGTAATTTATCGTCATGAACTTTGCAGAAAATAGTGTAGATTCTAAAGTTTGCAGTTGCTGGAGTTCTCAAGACATGATGACACTCTGGTATTCCTTCTAGAAAAAAAATCACCAAAAAGCAGAAGAACAGCATGACATGGGCTTTGTCAGCAGTGGAACACTAAGGTGTATATTTCTTCTATCACGAGGACCGGGTGACTTGTCCTATTAGTTTTAGGATTCACAATTTCTAAACTTTTTTCTAACTCCGAGAGATGACTTTGTTTCCTAAGGTCATCTATGCACTACAAGTCTTTTCCAATGCTCTGGATTCTTTAAGTTTCTGCATTTGAGACTAGGAGATGCTTATGTAAATTTTGATGCAAAACTATATAGAATTGTAATGATGATTTTTTGGCAGGTGAGACCTCAAAGTAGCAGTGGAGCAGCATAACATGATACTTGGGTAGTCCTTATCGGATGCAAAACTTTGTAAGTTACCTTCAATTACGGACCATGGAATTCATAATCTTGTAAGCCAATACAAACAAATTCTTCTGTTATGGATCTGATATAAATCAAAATCTACTGTGTAGGAAATGTAGAAGCATGGAGACTCCAAAACCGCATCGGAGTTGTCAAGCTGGTGATTAATCATTAATGAGATGAGGTACTACAAACTATAAACTAGACATACCTTTGTATCACCATGCAAGGTTTATATGTGTTTGTGGTGTGGCTGGCATTTTACTTGCATTGCATTTTTTATATGGTGTCAACATTATTTCTATATGTCCTGTGATTTCCTTATCAATTAGTAATTGATCAACACATTCTATGCAGGTGGGATGTTAAGCAGATATAAACACTTCTCTTGACTTCTCGTATGCGTTTGACTCGTTGGTAGTTTCTTACATACATTAAGTAATTTATCACCATCATCTGAAATGATCCTATGCAATAGTTTTGAGAGTGCTTTTAGTTGATAGTTACTAAATTCTAATATCACTAGTTTCCTATCTAACTTCCTTTGCATCAGAAGAGTGGATTTGCCCGCAAGGTCTGAATTGAATTTATCTTCAAGTTTCCATCAACTCACCTGAAGGCAACATAAGGTTGTTTCACACACACACTCTTTAGTTCCTCTCCTCCATGCATAAAAATGCCTTGGAGAAATGCTTCTTTGACCATCTATGCACACCACGTGTGTTTTCTTTAAGGGGGAAATTCTTCCTTTTTCTTTTGCTCTAGTTGTCAGAACATGCTTCAACTATAGGTTAAGGAATGAAATCCATATTGACTAACACATTTGATGCAGGAGTATTTTCGAAGCTTTCCTTTGCAGATATTGGCGTGACTTGGCTCTTAACTAGACGTGGTAGTAATTTGGCATCTGTATCTGAAGCATTTCTATATATGTAGCAGTTGAAGCTTGAATTTGCACTTGGTAGTTCTTGTATTCTAATGTTTCAAAATTCAGTATCTAATTTACATTGCATTTGATTTTCTTGCCTTAGTAGCGGAAGCTTTTTGTTCCATGAAAAAGATGGAAGTGCAGAATGACCCATATCTCATTCGGTCTACTGTTAAGTTTCCAAATGTTCCCTGAGGTTTGTTGTTTTGTTCTAATATTGATACTTTTATTAATTTTTATTTTGAATGTTCATTTTAGAAAAAAAAAAATGATGCCTAAAGAAATGCTTATATGGTTGTTATTTCGCAGAAATTTGGCCCTGCCTTGACAGAGAATCAAATTTAGCATAACTGGAGAAGCAGCATATATATCATAGTGGTAACAAATTTGCTTTAAATTGAACAACATGGAGTTTCACTTTTCCCCCCTCTTTAGTAAGGTATATTTTTCAGATTTTACACTACTAGACCTTCACGTGTCTAATTTAAGCTGCCACTACGAAAAACAGCTCAAAGTGAGTGATTAGAAACTACTAAGATATTTAGGGAATATAAATTAAACGTCCCTTGTGTCTGTATGACTAGAATAGAGATGCTGGTTGCTTAACTAGAGAAAATGAATTCTATGTAGGACCTGTCTGAAGCAGTGGTGCAGTAGCAAGTAGCAAGGAAAACAGTTTATGATTGTCATCCATTTGAACAGTGGATGAGGCTTACCTAAAGTAGGTAATATCTCAGTTGAAGGCTTGAAGTTCCACTTGCTATATATATTTTCAGATTCGAATTAATGTCACTATATAAATTTGGTATCTGATTTCCATGGATTTTCTTATCCTATTGGGGCTGAAGTTTATAGCATGGAAGAGAGGGCAAAGTGGATGTGACCCAAACTGATCTCATTCAAATTCACCAAAAGGACAAACGAGGTAGGGGATGTTCAATGAGACTTGCTGCTCAAAACAGCTTGGACATGGTGGAAACTGACTTGGAAATTCTGTTGGAGTCCAGTGGAATCAAATTCTAGAAAAAAGGAATCACAAAAAAGCGGAAGAACAGCATGACACGGACTTCGTCAGCAGTGGAAGCTGAAGTCCAAAAGGCAGAAAGGGGTATATTTCTTCTATCACAAGGACTTGGTGACTTGTTCTATTAGTTTTAGGATTCACAGTTTCTAAACTTTTTTGTAACTCCGAAAGGTGACTTTGTTTCCTAAGGTCATGAATGCACTACAAGTCTTTTCCAATGCTCTGGATTCTTTAAGTTTCTGTATTTGAGACTAGGAGAAGCTTATGTAAAATTTGATGCAAACTATATAGATTTGTAATGATGATTTTTTGGCAGGTCAGACCTCAAAGTAGCAGTGGAGTAGCATAACATGACACTCAGGTAGTCTTTATCGCATGCAAAACTCTGTAAATTACCTTCAATTGCGGACCATGGAATTCATAATCAACCAAAGGACAAATGATGTTCAATGAGGGTTGCAGCTCAAAATAGCTTGGACATGGTGAAATCCTGATTGAAGTGGAATCCTGTTGAATCTAGTGGAACTAAATTCAGGAGAAGATTCACAACTGAGAGGAACAGCATGTCACGGGCTTAGTCAAGCTAAAGTCCCAAAGGCTGCAAGGTTTTAATTTCTTCTTTCTCAAGGAGAGGGGACTTGTTCTACTAGTACTAGGATTGTGAAAATCTATATTTAGGAAGAGATGCTTCCCTAAGAGATTTTACTTTGAGAGGAATGCTTGTGAGGTTTTTCTTGGGTGTAACTGGGGCTCTCTATTGAGAGGGGTTGAGAGGAGTGAGATTACCTAGAGTGGTTTATGATTGTAACCTTCTTTATTAGTTGATTCATCATCATCATGGTGGCCCGAGGATGTAGGCAATTTGGCCGAACCTCGTTAAATTATTGTGTTATTGTCATGTGTTGTTTTTGCTTGCATCCAACTTTTTTGAAAAGGTTGCTTGCATCCAACTTGACCAATTTGAATAAGTTCAACTGAGGGCACCTAAGGACCAATCTAAAGAATGTGCCCAATATATGCCTGTTTCTTAAGGATATTGGAATTTTTCAGTTCGCAAAGAAAATGAAACCTAATGAAGTAAGAAATCAAAGATTTAATCCCACTATACGTGTTCTCATTTCTGGTAATATAATGACCTGACAAGCTAACTTGGTAAGGTCTACTATATTAACAGACTTTAACATTGCTAATCTTGCCCTTTGCTGTATATCCTCGTTTAATGGGTTTGGGTATACTTTTTCTCCAAAGGTTGTGCAAGTTTTTTGAAAA
Organism: Rosa chinensis; assembly: GCF_002994745.2. Classification (NCBI taxonomy): domain Eukaryota; kingdom Viridiplantae; phylum Streptophyta; class Magnoliopsida; order Rosales; family Rosaceae; genus Rosa; species Rosa chinensis. The sequence goes on along the minus strand of NC_037094.1, from coordinate 55,897,944 downwards.
GAAATGTTTCCTTTAAAAGGGGTGTGTACACAGCTATTTTGGGATATGCAGTCAGCAATGAGAAGGAGATTGCGAGTCATACTGTAGATGAGATATGGCTTCGCCTGGATGTCTTGGATTTTTTCTTTTTGTTTCCTATCAAACCTGGACAGTGCGAGGGAGAGAGTATATACAGATACTAGGGGGATATATATAAACCATATCCCTTGAAAATGTTGAAGAAGGCGAGACAAGCATGCAACATAAATGAGATATGGCGGGCAGCCATATTCTTTAAAGCAAAATATGAACCACATATCCAATAGAGAAAGAGGTGGGCTGACATTGCCAATCAAAATATACCATCTAAGGGGAAAACTAAGAAGACCCAATTTGTCTCAAATACAACAGTGATGACTGAAAATTGATCTTCCCACGAAACTTGTCATCGAAAAATTAAAATCGGTCAATAGATCAATCACTTGGTTCCTTTATCAAAAGATATGTGAAAAAAAAAATAGAAATTTGATATATACACTATTCTTTTCCACCAATAGCTACCAAGGCAACAAATGAGGATATGTAACAAATGAAATTGAAATCAAAGAAGAGAGTTGAATTCTTGTCATATGTTTCAAACTTTGAAACTAAGCAAGATTGATTATCATAAGCACCGCCATCACCTCTACGCCAATAAAATCAATAATATTTAGTGAGGGAAGACCAAAAAGCGTCAATAACGTCTTTTCTAAAATCTCTATTAACTCCATAATAATGTACCTTAAGAGCCTCATTCTTGCATCTGTGTCTAGTTTTTCACCAACTCGATGATGATGGGAAACTGCAAATTAACCTCTCATAAATTCTTGGATTGGAATCGATCAAATTACACTTATGAATTGGAAATCCTAGAAACTACCATCAACTGATCGAGCAGTATACAACTAAAACATAGATGATATTATTTTATCTATGTTCTGAATGAATCTGTTGAATATATTGTAGCTAGTTAATTGGCTAGTTACTACATTGTCATTTATATATGAAAAGTAATAAACTAGGAGTCCCAAATGGACTGATGGTGCAAACCGTCATCATGATCATCATAGAAACCCATAGACGATGGCATGTCCTCCCCAAAAAACAAAGCCTCATCACGATGAGAAATGTACATGTACTGCATCCACATCTTAGGCGAGTCCAATGGCGACTCATTAATCGCCTGAATTTGACTCGGCGACAGTCCCACCGTCACCGGCGCCGCGCCACCACTCGAGCCACCAGCCACCTCCGTCGAAACCGACCCCATTGGCAGTCTCCTAAACCTCATTGCCGCCCCTTGAGCCGCCAACTGCACGTCCGAAGGACTCGAACTCGCTGGCCTCGGAAGACTATCAACCATTTCAGGAAAGTTAAACAGGACCCCTGGTCCTCTGAGGTGCAATGCCGCCGCATCGTAGGCGGCGGCGGCCATTTCGGGGGCCTCGTAGCTAGCTTCCGAGCCATATCCGGGTTTTCTTTCCCGGTTCCCGGATTTCGGACACCCATTTACCCCATTTTCGCTTGCGTACGCCTCTGTACTTGACTGCAGGCTCGTGTACTTCCTCCATATCTGCCCGGAGGGTTTGATTAATTTCTTGGGTCATGTACGAGGTTTGATTCTGAGGAAGAAGAGAGGAAATTCAGTGTGTGGAAACGAAGGAGAACGTCTTCCATGCTCCGAGCAAGTAATGCTCGGCCTTTTTGGGTCCACCCACATGACTTTCACGTGCCTCCTTATTAAGATGAAATTCACATGGGAAAGGCCAAGCCTGTTCCCGGTCTTTTATTTCTCAATTGAGTTTTACCCAGTTATAGGGTGAATCAATTTGGGGTGAATTGGGTTTTACCCAGAGCGGACCCGAGTGAAATGATAAGCCAATCTCTACACCTGTGATTACCTCTGATGATAAAAGGTAGATCTTGGATCAAGTTCTGTAGCCTGAAAGTGTTTATCATCGTGCTCGTCACCCATCATCACAACCCATTCCCTCTTGAAAACTTTTTCTCACCTTCAGCTCTTTAGTTTCTAGGACGCCATCTTCTCCGGGCAATCCGTGTGTGGGAGGCTTGGACGGGCAAGTTGATGGGGTTGAGATCCGGCATGAGGGGATTATGGGATGATCCATAAGGGTGAGGCTAGGTGGCCGTAGAGATCGACGCAGTCGATGGAAGGTGGTGGTTGGGTTGAGGATGGTGGGACGACGGCGGGAAAATTCCGGGCAAGCTGTTGGTAGCGCGTTCCTTGCAGACCTCAATCCTTCTAATTGAAGAAGAAGAAGAAGAAGCAGAAGGGAAATAAATAAATAAAAATACACGGGTGCAGGTGCTGGGTGTTGGCTTTGTGCTTAAATGAATTTTGTTTTTTTTTTTTAACACTTTATTCTCTTTTCCTTTTTCTTTTTTTTTCAATATATAATAAACTGAATTTGTTATGATTTATTAGTTATTGTTCTCGTTTCGACCACATTAGTGACATAGAAATAAAATAGAAAGAAAGATTAAAAAAATTAAATTTTCTAATAGGACGTTGACTGGTTTAAATTTTATTTATAAATTTAACATTTAAGTGTTTAGAAAAACTAACCGCGAAAATCAAGTCCCTCGAATTTTTGAACATTATGGTTGACATAATGGATCGTTATTGAATCGAAGTCGAAAGAGGATAATATTTTGAAAATGGGCATAAAATATCTCAATCAATGCATCCAATGGTCGGTTTTCCCAAAGTCTTATGTCTTGATGGGGTTGCCCTTAGAGGAACGTAATAAACAAATATAGTGTTACTAAGGTGTCATTGCTTGACGATATGGATTGATTTATTAATTTCCAATTTCAATTTTTTAGATCACACAAAATCCTAATATGTCTACTAATGTGGTCCAACTTGTTTATTGGTTGTATAAGAAAATATACCGTCCATAAACAACATGGTGGCGGAAATAGATTTTATCGCAATCGACCATTGAATGTTAACACACTATAAATACATGGGTTGTCTCAATTTTTCAATTTCCATATTTCGAATATATTGATTGCACAAAATCATTATATCCCTCCTAATGTGGTTTTAACTTGTTTATTAGTGTATAGAAAAATATACCTTCTATGAGCAACAAGGTGAAGGAAATATAATTTATCAAGATTGACCGTTGGATGTTATCATGATAAGAAGAAACGGTTATGGTCAAAATTTTAGCTATTTTTGCCGTTATTTGAGACTTGATCTATTAGGTCAACCCTAAACCCTAAATACCCTATAAAACTAATATGCTCATAACCGCTCACTCGCGACTTCTTTTTTTGATCTATCAGCTCTCACACTCTCGTGGCTATGAGCTACATCAACTAATGTAAAAAATTCAGAAAGTTTATCTACTTGTGATTAAGCTCCACTTAGAGAGCTATAAGTGCATAAATGGTTGACCGCTTTATTTGACATCTAAATAACAGCGGATCGGGTTAACTTTTTTATACAATACCTATCAATATACTACAAGTAGATGGGTAATGTAAAATTTATCAATTTTAAGTTTCAATTTTTTGGATCGCACGAAATCCTTATATCCCTACTAATGTGGTTTGAACTTTGTTTATTAGTGTATGGAAAAATATACCTTCTATGAGCAACAAGGTGGAGGAAATATAATTTATTAAGATTGACCGTTAGATGTTATCATGATAAGAAGAAATGGTTATGGTCAAAATTTCAGCTATTTTTGTCGTCATTTGGGTCTCGATCTATCAGGTCAACCCTAAACCCTAAATACCCTATAAAACTAATATGCTCATAACCGCCCACTCGCAACTTCTTTTTTTGATCTGTCAGCTCTCACACTCTCGTGGCTATGAGCTACATCAACTAATATAAAAATTTCAGAAATTTTATCTACTCGTGGTTAAGCTCCCCTTAGGGAGCTATAAGTGCATAAATGGTTGACCACTTTATTTGACATCTAAATAACAGCGGATCGGGTTAAATTTTTTATATAATACCTATCAATACACTACAAGTAGATGGGTAAAATCAAATTTATCGATTTTAAGTTTCAATTTTTTGGTTCGCACGAAATCCTTATATCCCTACTAATGTGGTTTTAACTTGTTTATTAGTGCATGGAAAAATATACCTTCTATGAGCAACAAGGTGGAGGAAATAGAATTTATCAAGATTGACCGTTGGATGTTATCATGATAAGAAGAAATGGTTATGGTCAAAATTTCAGCTATTTTTGTCGTCGTTTGGGTCTTGATCTATAAGGTCAACCCTAAACCCTAAATACCCTATAAAACTAGTATGCTCATAACCGCTCACTCACAACTTATTTTTTTGATCTGTCAGCTCTTACACTCTCGTGGCTATGAGCTATATCAACTAATGTAAAAATTTCAGAAAGTTTATCTACCTGTGGTTAAGCACCCCTTAGGGAGCTATAAGTGCATAAATGGTTGACCGTGTTATTTGACATCTAAATAACAAAGGATCGGGTTAACTTTTTTATACAATACCTATCAATACACTAAAATTAGATGGGTAATGTCAAATTTATCAATTTTAAGTTTCAATTTTTTGGATCGCACGAAATCCTTATATCCCTACTAAAGTGGTTTTAACTGTGTATAGAAAAATATACCTTCTATGAGCAACAAGGTGGAGGAAATAGAATTTATCAAGATTGATCGTTGGATGTTATCATGATACGAAGAAATGGTTATGGTCAAAATTTCAGCTATTTTTGTTGTCGTTTGGGTCTTGATCTATTAGGTCAACCCTAAACCCTAAATACCCTATAAAACTAATATGCTCATAACCGCTCACTCACAACTTATTTTTTTGATCTGTCAGCTCTCACACTCTCGTGGCTATGAGCTATATCAACTAATGTAAAAATTTCAGAAAGTTTATCTACCCGTGGTTAAGCACCCCTTAGGGAGCTATAAGTGCATAAATGGTTGACTGCGTTATTTGACATCTAAATAATAAAGGATCGGGTTAACTTTTTTATACAATACCTATCAATACACTACAAGTAGATGGGTAATGTCAAATTTATCAATTTTAAGTTTCAATTTTTTGGATCGCACAAAATCCTTATATCCCTACCAATGTGGTTTTAACTGTTTATTAGTGTATAGAAAAATATACCTTCTATGAGAAACAAGGTGGAGGAAATAGAATTTATCAAGATTGACCGTTGGATGTTATCATGATAGGGTAAAATCCTCATATAGTACCCGAATTATCACGAAATGTACTTTTTGATACCTATAATTTTTCAGGGAATCCAGTGGTACCTGTACTATCCCACTGTTAGCCCTTATAATACCTCCGTCCATTATTCGGTTAAAAATGCCTATGTGGCGGTTATGTGACACCCATGTGAGTAAAATAGTAAGGGTAAAATAGTCTTTTAATTCATAATTAGAATTATAGAATTTAATATATTGAATATCTATAATTAAAAAACATTTTGACACATAAAAAAAAGAAGATAAATAATACCCAATTTATTATTCACTATTATAGGGGTACTTGGGTCAATTAATTTAAGTACGTTTATTTTTGTATAGTTTTTTTATTTTATGAAAATTTAATATATACTAATTTGGAGATAACTTTTTTCTCGAACAATTAATAGGAATAATCAATAGAGATGGTAGGTAAATCTAGATATTCACTAAATTTAATTATAGGTCTTTCTTTTAATCTAGTCTAATTTATTTTAATTTAGTTTGATAAAAAATTTGTAAAAGAAATATGAAAAATTGGTGTTTTACGATTTTACCCATACTTTAACAGAATAATTGACGGAAGTACTAAAATGGCTAACGGAGTGATAATACAGGTACCACTAGACTCTAAAAATTTGTAGGTACCAAAAAGTGCATTTTGTGATAGTTCAGGTACCATATAAAGATTTTACCCTTTCATGATAAGAAGAAATGGTTATGGTCAAAATTTCAGCTATTTTTGTAGTCGGTTGGGTCTCGATTTATTATCAACCCTAAATCCTAAATACCAAATTTCAATCTTGTATTTATTTCTTTCTAGTTGAAGAGTGAAATGGTAATTCATTGGTTGTAGTATGGCTCATCCTAACACATGTGATTGCACTATTTGTATTAATAGAGGTATCATTGCAAGCACATATGTGCTCAAAATTTTAATATGCTGCTGCAAAATGTCATTTTTATGATGCTTTTACTCGGAACACTTTCTAATAGAAGGATTCAAGATCCATGGCTTGCAAAATAAAATGGTATCCAATTTTCTAGTACTAAATCAGATATAATGATGCTTTCACCATCATAATCAAGCAATATACTTCGTACTTAAAAACTATGGGTCAGTGTAACCCAACAAACAGGTCTTGCCTTGTAGCCACTGAACAGAGAGAAACCTTAACGTCATCCATGCATATCAATAACTAAATCCAGCACATAGCATATCAATAACTAATCCAGACATGATCAATTATTAAAGGATCAAGTGCAACAACTAAATAGATAAAGAATGAACAATAAAAAGTTAATTTCATTTAACAAATGTTTACACTCTTGTAGTGTGTTACTGTGTTACCAATTAATTGGTTTTGATATCAACAGATCGACAGGAATAACAAAGAAACTAGCTAAAAGACCAAGCCAAAAGTTGAAATTCCGATTAGCATCCAATACAGTTATCAAATGTCTGAGAAAGATATGGAACACCAAAACTTTGTGTTGTCGAGAAGTTGTATCCCAAGAAAATACACCATCACTCATTGCAAAAGATTGTTGTTGCTGCATTATAAACCTCCAACAAAAGACAAAACGAAAGAATGTTGGTCATAACTTAATGCCATTCTTTCCATTACAGAAACAGCAGAAAATATCAATTCATTGTATAAGCCAAAAACTGTAACTAGCAGTAAGACCAGTGATATCAGATTGTAATTTTACACTCTCCATCTCCTGAAGAAACTCGAATGAATTCCATTGCATAAATAAATTTAAAGCATACCCATTTAGCAACAATCACACAAAACCCACAAAATTGTAAATCATTTGCAATGCCGATCTAAAAGATCTACTCTTTAGCAATCACACAAAACCCACAAAGTTGTAACAAGCAGAAAAATTAGATGAGATTTGTAAAATGTAGAGCAGAAAATTGACGTAGATCGAGAGTCGTAAAACTAGAGAGTTGAAATTTATAGAAGTTAAGGAGAACTCACTAGGCTAGCTGCTGCTGTGAGTAGACACAAAACTGGGGCTCTGAGAAAGAGTTTTGCCGATGTCAACCAATTGGAGTTGAACCCATTGTGGAATTGAAATAGCCTAAAATAAATTTGGAGGAGGGAGACGAGAAGGATGTCGTTTCATTCGCTGGGATATCTATGGCTACCCCATCAGCGATGAAGAATGCCCAGTTACTGCATCAGTTGATCTTTGACAACGTGGATTCCCAAATCTTTTGATTTTTTACTAACAAGTTTAACTGTTTAAACCGTTTAAAACACAGTTGTTTTCAACCAAAGAGAATAGAAGAAGCAAGTCACCCGGTTGACATTTTCAACCATTAGATTTTAAGCTTCATATCCAACAGTCCAGAATAGGCTGACGTGCCCAAGCATGGCAAGCTCGGAGCACGGAAGAATTTTCGGAAACGAAGGGGTTTCAGTAAGAATTTGGTTTAGTGTCTGAGTGGGGTTATATATGATTGTTTTTGTATGCATCGGTGATTATTATAGAATTATTATGAGAGGAGGTGGAGTGAGCTTCCATGTAGTTACCCTTAAATGGGAAGATGCTAAGCAATTTTAACACGTGCATGAATTGTTCTGGAATTTTGAAAGAAGCAATCACATCATGCCATGTGATTACGTTACGTACATATTTACGTACACACGCATCTATATTACTATGCTACCTTAGGAGAAGCTAGGGATGATAATCATTTAGCTATCGAATATGAAACCAGTCCAATATGGATCATACACCATACATTTGTTATCTTTATGGTCACTTTAGCCATTGCATATATAATTATATATTACATAATATCCAATTATTCATCTATTACATTAATTAATTTAGAAAATCGTATATAATTTTTCAACATGTGCATGATCAATCATTCTTGAATTTTGAAAGAAGCAATCACATCACGCCACGTGGTTATGTTACGTACACATTTACGTACACACTACACACGTATCTATTTTACTCAGGAGAAGCTAGGGATAATGATAATCATTTAGCTATCGCATATCAGAAACCAGTCCAATATGAATATAGGATCATACACCCCCATTTGCTATCCTTATGGTCATTTTTAGCTGTTTTTTTTTTTTCAACTGTTTAAAGAGGATCAAATGATTGCACTCCTACCCCTATGGTGACTCGAACCCATGACCTGGATCTTAGATAGTGGGTGCTCTAACCACTGAGCTAACACCACTTCGTCAAGGTCATTTTTAGCTGTTGAATACATATTACATAATACTGAATTATTCCTCTACCATTAATTAATTTAAAAAATTCGTATATAATGCTTTTAACTATGTACCAATTATATTCACACTTAACAGAATAACTATTTTTTAATTACTTTTAGGGATGACAAAAATCCCCAGCGGGGCGGAGCTCCATTGAATACCCGCCCCTAAGGGCATCTCCCACCGTAAGCCATAATCCTATTTATGGCCTACAACATGCTCCCACCGTAAGCTATATCCCAAATGCCAAGAAAAAAATTTGGCCTTCTCAAATTTGCTAGGCCAAATTTGGGCTCAGATTTGGTAAGCCAAATAGTGGGCCCTGCTGACTTTTTTTTTTTGTTTCATTAATAACATGAATTTTACATTTAACAAAAATCATTTTTCCTATATACATGAGTTATTTATAATGTTACTAAATATTAAAATTACATCATTGTAAATATCTTGTTGAGATCTTCAATATGAGCCCAATATTTGATATGTTTGGAATTTTTAAAATAAATATGTAACCATTAATTTTTACGATACACTTATTTTCATTTAACTAAATCGACTAGTTTTCTTGATAGCCTCGTCAAAACCATACTCGAAAATATATTCTGAGTTGGGAATATATTGATAGCCATTAGATGTGATGATATTTGATTTTAGCCTACAGAATTTGGTCTACGGCGGCAGCACTGTTTTTTGTTGGTAGGCTAAAAAAGCATATTAGAGGGAATATTCTGTTTTTGGTAGGCTAAAACCATTTGGCTTTTAGAGCATCTTTAGCAGACTCTTTATTGTGGCTCCTTAGCTATTTTGGAGAGCATGTTTAGCTTTTTTTCTATTTTAGCAGCTGCACCAGACTCCTAAGAGCATCTTTAGCAATGCTAGCCATATTTTAGTCATTTTTTAGCTAAAATAGCTAAAAAGTTATTTTGGCTAGCCAGTTTTAAAACACGTCTGCACCAATGCTCTCTATTATAGCTAACCTTGAATATTTAAATTACATAACCCTAATTTTTCAACGGCTATTTTTTATTATGTGAAAAATTGATCTCAACGGCTACTTTTTCTTGGTGGTCAAATTGATCAGTTCTTTGCTTGCTGAGAGCAAAGATAGATATCTATTTTCATATCAGATATGATCTGCTCTAAATTAAAGCGAAACTAAATCTTTTGTGCAAGAAAATGATATCAAAGAGATATATATTAGGCTAACCGACATCATATTAAAAAAGATACATATTTTGCTAGCAAATCATATAAAAAAGATACACATTCATTTTTGAGATATGTATATTTATGAAAGATTTGGCAAAGCAACAAACAATGGAAATTGATCATTCTCATTTACTTGGAAAGATTAGTTGCTTGCTTGACGAACATGCAAAGCAATAATATATATTGATACCCGGTTTTCAATCTTTCATCTCATATCTCAACTTCATTTAGTCTAGACATCTCATTTATATTGTGTCCAATGGCGAGTCAATCCATAGCAAGTCGTTGGATGCGTAAGAGGTTCCTGAAAAAGAATGATATTGCGGATGAAAAATATGAAGATAATCTGATTAAGCGGGTAGTTGAGGAGAGGGAAAGACCAATACGCCGTGGTTCAATCAAAGGTAGGATTGTTGTTCCACGCTATATAACTAAAGGTCATGAAAATCTCTACCGTGACTACTTCGCTGATCCACCTATATTTTCTGATAATGTTTTTCGGAGAAGGTTCCGAATGAGACGTCATGTTTTTCTTAGAATTCAAAATGCAGTGCTTTTATGTGATCCATATTTCTTGCAAAAAAGGAATGCTGCTGGAGCTATCGGGTTGTCATCATATCAAAAGATAACTGCTGCACTACGAATGCTTGCTTATGGAGTTCCAGCAGATTATGTAGATGAATACGTTCGAATAGGTGAAAGTACTGCTCTAAAGAGTCTTAAAAGGTTTGTTAATGCTGTAGTTGTTATGTTTGGTGATGAGTATTTGAGACCACCAAATAGTAACGACATAGCTAGATTGCTTTCAATTGGTGAAAAACGTGGATTTCCTGGAATGTTGGGGAGCATAGACTGTATGCATTGGAGATGGAAAAATTGTCCATCTGCATGGCAAGGTATGTATTCTGGTCACTACCATGAACCAACAATTATATTGGAAGCTGTAGCTTCATATGATCTTTGGATTTGGCATGCATTTTTTGGGTTGCCAGGATCTCACAATGATATCAATGTGTTAGATCGGTCTTCTTTATTTGATGACCTAGCCACAGGACGTGCTCCTCCTGTCAACTATTTAGTTAATGGCAAACCGTATAATATGGGATACTACCTTGCTGATGGTATATATCCAACATGGGCGACATTTGTAAAGACAATACCAGCTCCACAAGGAAATAAGAAGAAACACTTTGCTAAACAACAGGAGGGAGCAAGAAAAGATGTAGAGCGAGCATTTGGAGTACTCCAAGCACGTTTTGCAATTGTACGAGGACCAGCACGTTTATGGAATCAAGAGACACTTAAGGATATCATGACAACATGCATAATAATGCACAATATGATTGTGGAAGATGAGCGAGATGATGACCACTATATTAGAAATATTGGTCGAGATCGTGATAGTGAAATTGATCAAATCATTGAGAATTATGATATAGTTGGAGAGCCTTCAAATGTATTACCATCACATGAGCGAACACAAACATTGATGGAGTTCATTGACAACCATCTCCGCATTAAAGATGGGGAGACTCATTCTAGACTACAAGGAGATCTTATCGAACACTTATGGCAGCTACATGGAGGAGAATGAATTATCATTTTGTAGTACTCATTTTAGTTATTGGTTTCTGTTTCAATTACACAATTGAATAAAACACAGTATTTGTGTTGAAATTTACATAAAAAATGATGAAATTGTACTGCATTAAATTTTTGAATTCAATACAAGTTTTCTGCTATGAGCAATGCATAAAGAACAGTACTAAGTAATCTTGAATGAATCTGTAATTATTTCAAAACTTAAAGAGAATAAAGAAATTATTGAAACTCTTTCAAGTCTTATGAAGAGAACAGTACAAAATTGGAATAGAGTGTCACTAAGATAACGATTCTGCTAAGCACCATAGTTAGCCAAGTTGCCAAGTGTATTGCCTTGATAACAATTCTTAATTTGATTCTTTTGTTTTTGTAATCTTTTTAATCCAAGCTGAGGTAAAAAAGTCTTGCAATGAGCTCTGTAGCCTGGAGATTTCACCAGACCACACACATGATTTTTCAACAGTGCCAATTTACTTATATTTTAAACTCTTTTCGGCTTTCTTGCTCTTTAGTTTGTAGTTACCTATCTCTCCATTTTCTTATAATGCCTACCCCACTGTAGCCACTCGATTTCAACTTTTACATGAATAAAACTAGGATCCCTAACACTGAAGTGAGTAATACCACTTGGTTCACAAGTTCTATAAAGCTTATGTCTTTCAATCAGAACCAGAATCTCCTTATCGACTATATAACAACAAATAAACAAATTCATCATTCAAAAGAAAAATTTGGATAATAATCATCACTGACCTTAACAGAACAGAGAGAATAGATAGAAGTACATCATCAGCTCTCAATGTAGCTGAAAACGTACAACTTTCAAAGCAACAAAAAATGAGAAAAGAAAGAGACTAGCACCAAAAAATGAACTGACATCTAGTTCGCACATCACAGGTAACTCCAAACTAGTTTCCATTAGTAGCTCTTTTTGCTATGATTTCCTGTTGAAGTCCTCTAAAATATTCTGCCCGCATTGGTTCCATTGTAGAAGTATCAATTGCCATTATTGCATTATCCTCTTTTCGAACTTGAATTTCAAGTTCTTGTTTCCTCAGCTTAATGTTCTCTTGTTCTGCATCATACATCAGTTGAAATTGCTCATCCTCCTTATGAGCATGTTCAACTTTCAGAGCATAATAGTCTCCTAATTCAGATTGGGCTGCTTCCACTTTCTCTTTAGCTTTTGCCTTCCTTGCCAAGGTCTTGGCAGCCTTTTTGCCTATAGGCCTCTCCAAGCATGGAGACTCATTACCTTCAACATTGCCATCAGCTAAATCTATTGTATCTGGGCTAGCAGATGGAGTGATAGGAGACGAAGTAGTAGGAACCGTTGCATGAGTTTTCTTTGGTTTTTTCCTAGAGAGTTCCAAGTTCCATTTCGGGTGGAACTTCAACACATGCCAACAATGCTCATATGTAAAGTTGTATCCTCGCTCCCTCCTAAACTTTTGTTTGGCTTCCACAATCTGAACAAACATAAAAACAAAATAGAGTTAGTTATTCTATACTATGTAACTTGGAATATATCACATTGGTAATTTAGATTACCCTATCTTGTTCAGTTGTACCACTTGCTCTTGTCCTTTCAATTTCAGCAATATAGCCACAAAATTTGTTCACATCCAGTTGAATTCCAGACCAGCGATGCATGAGAGAACCCTGATTACGATCACACTCTAGTTCAAAGTTCTTCTCAGCATAGAAATAGTCCCAAATTCTTTTCCAATAAGCAGCACCTTTTTGATCATTTCCTATTGCTGGATCAAGGGTAGTATTGAGCCAGGCAGACACAAGAAGGTTGTCTTCTTGAATGGAGAAATTCTTGGCTCTTTTAGCTTTCTTTGTGGTTTTGGGTTCACTTTGAGCAGCAACTTGACTTTGAATAGGGTTCTGACTATAGCTAATAGCATCGCCAGATGCAGGATAACCAAACGTTGAAAACATATTATCATTATGCCCTGAGCTTCCATTGAGGATATTGGCATAATTTAAAATATCCTCTCCTAAATCTATTGCAACACGGGGGACTTGAGCAGAATCCATCTACATGTATAGGAATTGATAATCAACATAAGAAAACCAGACACCATGTGATAAAATAACCAAGTTAGACCATCTTGCTGCTGCATACTTCTTCTTTTATGGTTTGCATTATCAAATCAAGTATAGACTGGCCAAGAAAAGATCTATATATATATATATATATAGGCATCAGCTTTCAATTCATTCCTGTAATCATCAGCTCTCAATTCATTCCCACTTATCTTTTAATTCCACAACATATACATATAGGCATGATATGTTATAAAAACCATCGTCCAAAGCATACACATAGATAGACAAGCCTCTAGAAGCAACAGATTAAAGACATCAAAGCATATCACTGAGTAAAACATCAATTAATCTCATTCAAATCTGATCTACACCCATAATTTGATACCCACCAACGTACTCAAGTTCCAAGAAATTGCAGTGATTCTAGATCTATGATTAATCAAACAAAGAAATACTTACCGTACAAAAAACTAGAATAGCCCCAAATCCCTTTATCAGGGTTTGAATTTCACCACAAATTTCCGTAGCCCAAACCAAAAAATTTTGAAATCGAAGAACATCAAGGAAAAAGAAAGGCAAGAGAAGAGGAAGACGATTACCTAGACGTTTGAATTTGAACGAAATTGCCCGTTGGAGGAGATAGCGAGCATCTCGAATTTCTCTCTCCTCTCCTAGATTTGGCGAGCGTAGTAGCGAAAACCATTTTGGCGAACGATATAGCGAGTCTGCTGGAGGCCTGATTTTGCTACGTTCCGCTTCTCACGCTCGCTAAAATAGCGTAGAATCACTTTTGGCGAGGCTGGTAAAGTTGCTCTAAGTGACTCTCTATTATAACTTTTAGCTATCTCGCTCCTAAATATAGAGAGTGGAATGAGCCTCTCTATAATTTAAAACATTCCTTTTAAGTTATTTTATGTAATTTATAAATACATTTAAACTATTTAATATTCATTTAAAAAATAATATAAATTCAAAACTAGCTAAAATAGAGAGCATTGATGCATACGTCATTCTAAAGTGGCTAGCTAAAATGACTTTTTAGCTACTTTAGCTAAAATTTGACTCAAAAATGGCTAGCATTGCTAAAGATGCTCTTAGCCTACCATGGGAGATGCTCTAATGGGAGGAGAATTCGGGGACAAATGGGGAATGGGGATGAGGATGGGGATCCCCAATCCCCACTATCTAAGATTGGGGATGGGGCGGGGATGGTATTGTGATCCCCATCCCCAAACCCGCCCCAATAATATATACATATATTTAATTTATATAAATATATTAATTTATTTTTTATAATATAAATCACAAATATATACATTTACTACTTTACTTTAATGACTACACTTTTACTTTAATATAGTTATTTTTCATGTATCTTATACCTCTTTTTAAGCAAACACAAAAACTTGTATAAACTTGACATAATTAAAAGCTAGGGCAGCGCTATGTGTGCCACCACCAAACCAAACAACAAAGCGACCTCCGTCGCTATTCTGTTGATCCCAAACCCAGCAACATGTCCAACATTGATGCTGTAACCTCGTCCTTTGCTGCATCACTTGCGCTTGCTAGCAGTGATGTCGCAGATGTCTCAAGAGCCTCGAATGGAATCCAGCGACGTGCCAAGCAATCTTTTCTGTTGGCACGTCCTTTAGTGAAGAAACCGGCTGCTTTGAATGATCTGAAACATTTTTTCCGGCAAGTATGGGTCCTTGACAAAGGTTTCAAGATTCAAGAGCGGGCTCTAAACCGTTTTGTCCTGGAATTTGATTTGCGCAAGGATCGTAGCAAGGTTTTAAAGGGTGGACCATGGCGTTTTAACCAGGCTCCGGTTGTGCTTCAGGAGTATGACACTATGATGGCATCAAGGCTATTGAAGAGGTTGATCTGACTGTCCTCTTCTTCTGGGTTCGACTTAGTAATATTCTGCCATTGTTTGAGGAGCCTGACATGATCAGAGGTATTGCTTCTGTGGCTGGTAAGTATCTTGAGTTGGATGATAAACTCTTTGCAAATACGGGTAAGGTTAGGGTTCATGTGGCACATGATATTTCGAAACCTTTTTTCCTCAAGAAAACCCTAAAACTGGCACCTGGAGTAGAGGTTGAAATTTCATATTTTTTTGAAAACCTGGTAGGCAAGTGTGATCATTGCAATTTGATTTATCATGAGGGAGACTATTGCCCTTTGCTTGGTAGCCATGCCACAACAGGTATAAGACGCAGCACTGGAGAACAGAGGAAGGATTTGGTTGGTCCTTCTCTAGGGTTTGCGGCTAACACTTTTGTAGATGGAACCTTTCGTTTTCAGGGTGTGCAGACACCTATTTTTCCATCTATCTACAGGTCCTTATTCCAGCCCAAGGAAGCTTCTAAAGCACGTAAACCTATCATACTGCATGACAGAGTCCTAAGTGCCACAGGAATGGAGAAAGAGGTGCACCAACCTTTAGCGATGGCAGTAATTGCAGCTCCGGACATGGAGGTCTCATCTTCTGAACTTATCGCTCCAAGTGAAGGCATGGAATTTGATAAGAAGGTAGGGTCTGCAAGAAATAGCCCGAGAGCCTCTAAGGATGCAGAACCAGCTGTACCGGTTGAAGCAGAGAACAAGGAGAGTAGGGGCGACAAGCGTCACCTCCCCCCCTCTCCTTCAAAGTCTCCCCAAAAACTAAAGATTCTGTTACCAGAATTATTCAAACCGTTGCTGCCAGATATCCAGGCAAAGAAACTAAAACTGCCTATGTTTAAAAGTAAGTTCTCTGCCAGATCTTTGGGTATGGTTGAAGCTCCTGGAAATATTTTAGTGCCTAAAGATGTGATGCAAACAAGCTCTGGCACAAAGAAGAAAAGAGGAAGGCCTCTGGGAGCAAAGAATAAAAATCCTCCAAAGTCAAAGAAGGTTGTGGATGCGCAAGAGAATTGTTTTGCTTATCTCTCCAAACCTCCTAGCCCAACTGTTAAGGGCAAGGAGAAAATTTAAATTTTGTTTTTATTTCTAAACTTTGCCTAATTGCTATGTATTGCTTTTCATAGTTATTAGGCTCACTTTTGAATAAGTGAGCACTGGTTGTCTAATGGGTGGTGCTAGTATACCACGTCCTAAACTTGTCTAAAGATGGCAAGGGAAGATATGTATCTGTGCCATTCTGGCTTGAGTTGAATGAAATGATTGATTTGGTTAAAAAAAAAAAACACTTTTACTTTAATGGTGTTTTGACTTTTGCACTCACTTGATTTATGAATTTAATCATATTTGTTCAAGGAAAACCTAATTTGTGTTTAGCCCAAACTCTAGGTTACTTGACCTAGTGGTAATAGGATTTAATTAGAAGGATCTAGAATCCTATTCAATGTAGAATTACTTTCCTTGTATGATTGAGATTCTATGCATTGTAATCCTCTATATAAAGAGGCCTCTATTATCAATGAGAATACACAGCAAATTCCTCTCAAATTCAGTTTCTCTAAAACACGTTATCAACACGAAGCCCTAACCCTGAAATCCTAAATTCGTAGCCTTCAAATCCCAGAAACCACCCCCGCCCACCTTGAAGATCCCAACTCCAGGAGTCCAGAACCGGCGACCCCACCCCCAGAACCGGCCGGCAAACCACCGAACCGGCCACCGGAAAAACCAAAGGTTTCCCTGCCCGGTTCAAAGCCTTCCTCACCACCTCCTGCAGCCATACTCAACCACCTGCAGCATCTACACCCCAGTAACCCGAAACCGGAAATTTGATCACCGGAACCGGTCAAAATTCCACCGAACCGGCCACCGGTATCCTCCAAACCTGAACCGGCAGAAGAAGAGAAAAAAAAAAAAAAAAAAAAAGGAGGGAGGAGGAGGCCCCAGCCCAAGCCCACTTGCTGAAGCCCAAGCCGCCAAGCCCCAAAGCCCAAAAAGTTGGGCCCACATGCAGCAAGCCACCAAGCCGCCAAGCCTCTCTGCCACGTCAGCACTGGACCTGCCATGTCAGCAATTCGGTCAACGGCCGGTCAACACTTTTCCGGCCAACTTCTGGCGACTTTTTCCGGCCACTTTCCTGTCAGCTACAGTAACTCTGGCAGCTACAGTAACTTTTCTAGCGACGACTTTTTCCGGCCATCTTTTTAAGGTAAACTTTTCTAAAAGTTCCCGTTTTTTGAAGTTTTTTTTATTTCTTCTTCTTTTCTCGGGGACTTCCAACATCCCTTCTTCTACCCCCCTTTCTTCTTCATAGGGGAGACCAATAGCCGAACTGTGGGAGTTCGTGCTCACTCCAAGCTTGGAGCTTGTAGAGTCCTCCAAACTTAGAGTTTGTTGAGAAGAAAATGATCGACCACATATATCGTTGTTTCGATCTAATCCAAAATCCTTCTTGGAATCGGATTTTCTTAGAAGCGACTACGCTCAGAAAATTCCTAATTTGTTGGAAGCGACTACGCTCAGAAATTTAATAGTTTTTCGTGGTAGCCTTTTCGCTCCGAAACTAACCCTAATCTTGTGTTGTTTTTCAGGATGAGTAACCTGAACAAGTTGAACTTCGTTCCACTAGAAACAACTGGCGCAGGATACCATAGGTGGGTCCGAAATGTGCGCCAACATCTTAAGGCTGATGGACTTCTAGAAGCCATCCAAGAGCCTGGTCAGAACGTGCTCTCCATTGAGCAAGCTACTGCTTTCGAAGCAAAACAAGCTAAAGCCATAATTCTCATGACAAGGCACATGAATGACGTGCTCCAAAATGAATACCTCAATGAGGAAGACCCAAGAAAGCTATGGGAAGAACTTGAGCAGCGATTTGGCAACGTTCGTGACTCCCTGCTTCCTGATTTAGAAGTGCGATGGCATAGCCTTCGCTTTTGTGATTTCAAGTCTGTGCTTGATTATAACTCGGAAGCTCTTCGTATCAAATCTCTGATGGAGTTTTGTGGCCAAGCCATAACTGATACGATGTTGATCGAGAAGACTCTCTCTACCTTCCCCGTCTCTACACTGATGATTTCAAAGAATTATCGGATTGATGTAAATGCAGGACGTATCACAAGGTTTCATGAGCTCATTGGCGCCATGAACGTAGCTGAAAAGCACGATAATATCCTTGTGAAGAACTATAATGCTAGACCCGTGGGAACTAAGCCTATTCCGGAGTTTAACTATAGTCGCGCCCCAAAAATTGATACGTGCAAAAGCATTCGCCAATTTAAACCCTGAAAATGTCGAACGTTAGTATAGGATAAGCAGGGATCGTTCTAAACCGGGGATTGAGGGTGCTAACATGTGAGACAAAATTAAAGAAAAGAATATACACATTTACGAAATCAAAGATATAATATACAAGTTTCACACGAAATTAAAAACATATACAAGTTAAGTTAGAATTAAATTAGAAATCCATATACAACACAAATACAAACAACAAATCCTAGTTAAACTCTAACTACACAAATTCATGTATAACACAAACACATATTACTATTCACGAAAACACTATTCACGGAATTAAAATATATTTTCAGATTATTTACTTAATTATTTACGATTTACATGCATACTAAAAACCTAAATCGATTTTATTTGTTTACAAATATACAAGAACACAAAACATAAACGAAGGGGGGTTTTAAAGATCAAAATATAAATTTTCAGAAAACAATAAAAGAATAAAACGTTTTCTATACAAAGGTGGGAAAAGAAGAACTTTTGGAAAACAATTTTTCAAGAACTAATCAAGAACAATCCATTCATGCAATCTTTAATCTTTTAGTTACCATGGAACGATATCAACCAAGAAACAAAGTTACAAGCGCCCAATGTCCCTTATATGACTCCCCTTTACACAATTGAGTAGAACAAGCGCCTAAACAATATATTTCGAAGACAAGTATCACACAATCAAAGCAACTCATGATCTCATGCATTCGAATCATTAAGAACAAGTGAAAGTTTAGTCAATAAATATGCAAATTCAAGTACTCAAAGCAAGTCTTTTCATTACATGCATAATCTGATCTTGACCTTTGTACAAAGCCTTTACTACCATATTGAACTAGGATCAACAAGCGTTCACCTAATTACTAGCTCCAATTACATGCAATCATCCTAAGTTGCGCACCCAAAGAACAAGAACACATAAAAGTTTTCCATAAAACAAAATCAGATTATCATTCCATATTTCGGCAACCAACAAAGATCAAACACACATAAACCAATCAATCATTGAAAAGAACATCAAAATCGCATTCAAAAATCAGATTGTCAACTCATGGTTTCGGTTTTACACATAAGGAAATCAAAACAGAAAATACAAATACAAAAACACTAAACCGTAAAGAAAACATAGGGAAGATGGTATGAACAACCCTTGACTACGTCACAAGGTCCAAAGCAGATCCAAGGTAGCAACACAAGGTAGAATTCACCGCTAGGATGGAGGATGGCACGGCTGGGAACTTGTAGATGCAAAAACCTGAAACTCAAGAGCAAACCGGTGAGAAACGAAGTTGTGGAGAATAAAGTGTTACCCCTGGACGTCTAATACACAAGGTATATATAGTAGAATGTCCCAAGGCACTCCCAATTCGTTTCTACTTGGTTTCTCTTAGTTCGTGTTGATTTAGGACTTCTTTCTCACAAAACAGATTTCCGGCAGGATTGACCTCAGTCCACTAAAACGGCCATAACTTGCTCTAGAAAATAGCTATTGACGAACCGTAAAACGGTCTGGAAACTAGACATCCGTAGCTTTCCAACCATATAAAGATCATAATTTTCTGAGCTCTGAAAGATTTATGACACTCCGTTGAAGTTGACTGATCTGCACAGGTAGATTTCCGAATCTGTAATGGATTTGACTTTTAATGCACAAGTTCAGTCCAATTCGGTTTTCCTTCACATCACATGCCTCTCACATGCCTTGTACACCTATTCTAAAGTAGAAACGTCAAGAACCTTCAAGAACCCTCAAGAATCTCACGAAATTCCAATCCTTACTCAACAAGAAATCCAAACTCCATATTGCTTTGTAATTCGAATCTCTTGTTGCTTCCTCCTCCATGTGCACGGCATATGACCTTCTTGAGACTTCTAGATGCTTCATGATCGTTCCATAGCTCTCCTAGTATGAGTAGAACTCCATATGCAAGTAGGTTTCCTAGTTGAATACAAACTTCTTTTCTGCGATTCTTCTACACTCTTCCGGAACCTTCTTGAGTAATCCTTGTCCAACAGGGACTCCTTATCACACTAGGATTCCATATTTGAGTAGAATTGGGTTTCCTTGTCCAAGTAGAACTTCTAATTTCCGCGACTTAAGAGTTTGAATCCAAGTCAGCTTCTGATTCCTACTCCAACTAGGATTCCTTTTCCTAGTCAAACTGGGAGAACTTCCATTTCTTCATTTCTTTCCATTTCTGCGCCACTTGTGCCTTCCTTAGCTATTTTTGGACTTTGAGACTCCATTTTCACCTGAAAAAGACTAACTAAGTTAAATTGATCAAAATAAAGGAAATAACTTAGCAAAATATAGGGTTTAAACATTATAAACGTCGCATTTTATGCTCCTATCAGCGCCCCCAATGGAGGACGCAAGGAGCGAAACCCTAAGAATAGGGACAATTCTGGACATTCTGGTCCATATGTTCGCCCTAAAGAGGAAGGAAATCGCCAAGAGAAGCGTGCACGGAACCGTGGAGGTCAACGTGTGAAGAGAGAGAGAGGCGGAGCCTCCGACCATGGTGGTAACGCCACCAAGAGGATAGGTCGTCCAAATTGCGCCCCAATGGCGCCTCGATCAAGGGAGCCTGACCATAATGATGTTTGTTTTCGATGTGGATCAACTGAACATTGGGCCAAATCATGTACCGCACCCCAGAATGTTGCAAACGCATACAAGACGTATCGTGAAGCAAGGGAAGCGAATTACATGGCACAAGAAGATCAAGATGGCGATCTAGATCTAAGGGTGGAAGACTACAAGGATCAAGACCCAGAAACTGGCGATTTTGATTAAGTCTTTTTATTTTCCAAGAGTTGTAGGCGATTGCCATATTACTTTTTATTGGATTAGATTTTCTTTGATCATAGAAACAATGATGTACTCCGTTGGCTTATGAATAAATTTTCGAGTTCTTTTCATTATGACTCAATTTTGATTCTAAGCATATTACTTTGTGACTGCAATGGCTAGGCCATCAATATTAATTCAAGGACATGGAATAGCCCAAGTTCCCCTTGCCAAAAGGCACCTTGATTATTGTCGCAAAAGCTCTCTATGCTCATAGGGAAAATCACACCTATGAATAGCCAACGAATTCCATGCGAAAATGCATGTAGAGAACGGAAATGAGTTCCTTTGCATTACCTCTAATGATTGCGAACAAAGACGCATCTTAGAGAAGTTTATGTGTCTCTCTAGTGGACTTTATGTCACTATTCGAGCTATTAAATCCAATAAAGTTATGAGAGAAGATCTCTTGGATTTAGACACATATTGGCTTTGTCACGACAGGATAGGTCATCCTGGTCATGATATGATGATCCATCTACAAAAAGACTTCACACGGACATCTTTTACTAAGCCTGTTCCTTAGGGAAATTTGGACTGAGACCGTCCTATGCAAAGGATATGACATTACTCATTCTGTTCTTACAAAGAATCCGTAGGGATTTTGTGGATTGATTCAACCAACTTGCGGACGTTTAAATATCTCATGATGTTGGTTGACACGCAAACACACTGGTTACGTGTTGTGCCATTGTCCACTTGTAATGCTGTTTATGCTACACTCCTAGCACATATCATACAACAACGGGCTCACTCCCCGAATCATCCTATTTAGTCAATTGGATTTGACTATGCTAGAGAGTTTACATCGAAGACTTTCGATGGTTATTGCATTGGGACTAATGTTGGACATTATATTCCCCTGAACACACCCAAATGGTCTCACGGAAATGACTACGATGGTAGTCTGAACATTGGTAATGCGCACCAATCTTCTTACATCCGCTTGGGGTGATGCAATATCGCATGCAGCTATGCTAATTCGTCTACAACCTAATGCCACTCAATGTACCTCTGCGTTACAGCTAGTGACTGGGTACACATCTTTTGTACTTACGCACATTTGAGTGAGCCATTTTTGTGCCAATTGCGCCGCCACAGCGCTCTATGATGGGTCCTTACAGACGAATGGGCAACTACGTTGGATTTGAGACTCCAACAATCGTCCGCCACTTAATGCCCTTGCAAGGCGATCTCTTTACCGCTAGATTAGCGGGTTGTCACTTTGATGAGACAATCTCCCTGTCGTTCGGGGGAGATAAGAACACAGATGTTCAACAGGAACGACAGGAATTGTCGTGGCCTGTCCCCACTATGTCTCATCTCGATCCCTGTTAAAGTGACAAGATCACACAAATATGCTGCAAACAAACCTGCAAGGAAGGACGTCCCTACGAGAGGACGTAGCGCCACCGCACACGGAGGTGGGTATGGCGCCAACGCCAAAGAGAGTGGCACTCTGGCGTTACAGGCCATAGCCCCAGCTAGGATGCGAGGGAGGCCCGTGGGTTCGAAGGATACTTTGGCACATTCCAATCCTTTGATCATCAAGACTCAAAATCTGTCTCATGAGAATCTTCCGGGTTATGGTTATCGTTGGGGGCGCCTCAACGTCAGAACCTATTCCTGAGAATATAGAGCTCTATGAAAATTACACTAGTGTACATGAGACGTGGGATAGAAACTCCTTCATAATGATGATGTAGTTGTGCATGCACATGAGTTTGTTGAGTCCGATGATATCGAACCACGCTCCGTTGATGAATGAATGCCAACGTAGAGAGTTTTTGGCCTAAATGGAAAGATGCGATCCAGGTTGAGATGGATTCTCTAACGAAGAGGAAGGTTTTCGAGCTAGAGATGCCAACACCTCCTAATATAAAACCTGTTAACTAATGGGTCTTCGTTAGAAAGCGTAGTGAGAAAAAGAGATGGTAATCTCGCCTTATGGCGCAAGGCTTCTCACAAAACGCCTTGGAATCGACTATGATGAGACATATTCTCTCGTAATGGATGTCATTGCACTCCACTACCCTGTCAGTTTGGTAGTTTCCGAATAACTGAACATGCAGCTTACAAATGTGGTCACTACGTATCTCTATAGGGATCTAGATATGGAATATAAATGAAGGTTCATGGCGAACTTCATTTACCCAAGTCAAGTGGCTCTAGACCATGGAGCGCGTTTACAAAGAGGTTGAAACGCTCACTAAAGTGACTACTTGATTGGAAAGGGATATGCCCACCCGTTTCTATGACAAGTTTCGGATTCTATTGCGGTTCATGTTGGACATGATCTTCATTAGAAGCCCTTAAAGAGTTAAGGGAAACCGCTGAACACTTGAAATCCGAGTTTGAGATGAAGGATTTTGGGAGAACACGATTATGTCTCTGTTTGGAACTTGAGCATCGTGTCGATAGATGCTTAGGCATTTTGACAAGTTCAAGCCTTCAAGCACCCGCATGATCGTCCGTAGTCTTGATCCTGAAAAGAATCCTCTTCGTCGAAAGGATGATGACGAAGATGTGCTAGAGGCAGAAGTGCCTTACTTAGTACAATAGGCGCATTATTGTACTTATCCCAATGCACAAGACTGGACATCTCATATGTTGTGAACTTGTTAGCTAGATATAGCTCTGCGCCAACGCGACGCCATTGGATTGGTGTAAAAGATATCTTTAGATATTTGAGATGTACGATTGATATGGGCTTGTTCTATCCCTACAAAGAGATGATGGATTCGAACCCATCACACACCAGGTACGCCGCCAACGCTGGCCTGCGTTCTCTATCCCCATCCCAAAACGACATGTGTTTTGGAAGGTTTTGCTGATGTTGGGTATCTCTCTGACCCACACATTGGTCGCTCCCAAACTGGTTAAGTGTTCACCATGGGAAAAGACCGTGACATATTGGAGGTCTACATAATAGACCCTAGTCGCTATATCTTCGAACAATGCAGAGATCATTGCTCTTCACGAAGTGGTTCGTGAATGTATATGGATTGGATCCATAATTACGCATGTTCGAACAATTGTGGTTTGAAGTCTACCACAGATGAGCCTACGAGCATTTAGGTTAATGCTACTTGTTTTGAACAAATGAGGCAAGACTACATCTAAAGCGATTACACCAAGCATAATCAACAACAACAGACACTCCTCGAGATCAAAGTGAACTAGGTTCGATCTGAGGACAGCGAGGCAGACTTGTTTACTAAGTCATTGCCCAAAACCACGTTCGAGAAACATGTGGCAAGAATTGGCTTGCGGAAATTATCTGAACTCCCATGATCGTAGTCATTAGGGGGAGGCGCAGACATCAGGGGGAGATGTCTACATGTTCACCTCGAAACGTGAATGGTGTGTTGTGCTCTTTTTCCCCTTCGACCGAGGTTATTTTTGTCCCACTGGGTTTTTGTTACTCGGCAAGGTTTTTAACGAGGCAACGAGAGAAGCACCGCGTTTGGGCAACACAAGGTGGAGTGTTCAAGGAAAACCTAATTTGTGTTTAGCCCAAACTCTAGGTTACTTGACCTAGTGGTAATATGATTTAATTAGAAGGATCTAGAATCCTATTCAATGTAGAATTACTTTCCTTGTATGATTGAGATTCTATGCATTGTAATCCTCTATATAAAGAGGCCCCTATTATCAATGAGAATACACAGCAAATTCCTCTCAAATTCAGTTTCTCTAAAACAATATTTTAATTTTATTTGTTGTAGATTTTGATTTTTAAAAAGGCAATATGAGAAAAAAGTTATTTTATTTATTAAATTTTTATCGGGGATTTGGGGCGGGTTTGGAGGCTTAGTCCCCAGTGGGGATGGAGACGGGGAATCCCCAATATATTTTTATTGGGGATTGGGGCGGGGATGAGGGTGAAGAATGACCCCGGAGATGAGGATGGTATTGTGATCCCCATCCCCAACCCGCCCCATTGCCATCCCTAATTACTTTATCTGTCAAAATATACACTTTTCTCCTTCTTTCTCTTTATGTATAATTTTGATCGCAATTATTATATATTTTTAAATTTTTGTTTAATAATTATTTTTGTAAACAAAATCAAATTGATGATTATTTAATCATTAAATTGCATATGCAAGAAGATATGTTTTATCAAATAAAATTGAAATGAGACTAGAATAGTACTCAAAAGAATACGGGATTTCATGATTTGGATTCAAGATGGGAAGACTTACACCTATCTAAAAATGTAAAGGTACACACACGTGTATGCCGTATGCATGACTAATATCTTATTATTACGAATCAAACATGAAATAATTATTATATAGGTCTACAATGTGAACGAAGCTAATTAATTTTGGTCTCATGAGGTCAACCGGTCAAACCGACTTCACTATTTCAGTCAAAATAGTTTCCAAAAGTGCAACAGCTATATCAAGCTCGCTAGCTTGTTTAGGAAAAAGCCAGCTTCCGTTTTGTCACCGTTACCTCACCAAACAACATTGAAATTGAAATGCATGCAGTCGATTTCTAGAGAATTTGATCCATCACCTGCAAATATTGCACCACCGTCCTTCACCGTACTACGTCGTCCACAATCGTACGGTTTGCGTGTTGCTGATAATGAATACTCTCCGACTCACTGACAGAGTTTTTGTTTATTATTTGTGTTGACATGTACTACCACACAAGTACCTAGAGATACAAAGAAGCACGTCAACAGTCGCTGTCTCATTGAATTAGCTCATTATGTCGTACACACTACTGCAAACAATGATCTAACGGCTCTTACATCTAAAGTTTTAAGACTTCAAAATATTAAACTTTCGCTAGAAACACAATCACATAATGTATCAATACATTATATATGGATACATTAAGTAGACTAGTTTAAAGTACAGGTAGACTATCTTGATTCAAATTAAAACTAATTTGAGATCAAGTCAAGCTGGTTTACTAATTAATACACAGATCAATTTACATATGTTATTTGATGAATATGTACATTAATGTCGTAGAACTTTCCATCACATTATTACAAAATAATGAAGAACATTAGAATATTAATTGCCTAATGAGACCGCTCCTTTATTTATTATAATTAGCGAGCATCGGATTTCAAATTTAGATGTCAATGGTCATAATCTCACCAAACTGACAGATTTTAGTTGATTGTTACTTCATTTTGCAAGCAAAACCTAAAGTCATCACGTCTCATCAGACAATAATTTAAGTATAATTTAACCTAATTACAATACATCGGAATGCCATTTTGCGTAAACCTTAACAGTTGGTCTTTAGTATCCTTATCGATTTGAATGAATGTCTAAATAAAAGTTCTACATCATCACTTGGACGATTGCATGACTGCAGGGTATAAGAGCCTCATATATTCTCCAACACATTGACAATATTGATTGGTACTTAGAAATTAGAATAGCAAACTAGGGTTGATGCCTGCGCGATGCTGCGGCTATATCATTTATGCATTGTAAGACAGCAATTACAAACATTAGATGTATTATATAACCGAAGATGGTATTGTTTTACCGATTCCAAAATCTGGTATCTTGACCAGATGTGTATTTACAAATTTCAAATAAGAGATGCTAACCAACTACTTTAGCAAAATATGATTAGACTCGAGCAAAAATTTGATATGTTTGCAGTTAGAACCAACTACTTTACATTATCTCCTCAGAAGTGTCCTTGGTTGATTCCGTCATGTCAGTTGCATAATTGGCGGCAGGAAACAGCTCGTTCGGCATCTCATTTGAGGAGCTGTCGCTGGATGTCAGAAATAATGATATCAATATGGAAGGGGAGTAAAGGATAAAATGCATATGTAAATAGCTGAATTGAAATGAGCGGTTCACATATAAGCATGAATGTAGTTTAAGGTTTTATGAGCTCTGTTGAGATTAAGAATTTGATATAAGGTATTACCAAAAACAAACAGAATGACAACTATAAACAGACATGAATTGAATTGAAAGTAGTGGAATCTGGATAAATGTTTGAAGTTCTTGAAGTTGTCTAAGTTTGTTTGTACTGCATCATCTAGTGATATTAATCTTAATAGTTGTGAGGAAGAATGCATATAGGCATGTTGGCTCAGGGCTTAGTTCTTTTACAAACCATTTACATGAGACATAATGATCAGTGATCAATATGAAAACATAATCGATGCAGACCTAATTAAAGTCACAAAAAAAGGATATAAAAGTTCAAATCAGATGATAAGCAAGACAGAAAATCTTCAAGGAGCAAGCAAGGTACAGACTTTGACATCGATATTCACTAACACAAATGATTCAAATCCAACATACTCAGCAGTGCACAAAAAGAAAAAGAAAAAAAATCAAAATCAAAACCAAAGAGAGCTACAAATGCAAAGTTACCAATAATGTATGCTAAAGTGCGTGCAGGCATGAGTAATAAAGCTGAGTTAAGAAACAGAAGCAAGCAAAGCAAATAGGAAAAAGTTGCCGCTGAGCACGGGAAGAAGGCATCTAAATCTAAACAGAAAGTCAACACGCAAAGTATAGATGGTTGTATAATAAGCAGGTAGCTTACTATGGATGTGTAAAATCTCACGCTTGCAACAACCCTACGCAATACCTCAGCTGATCTGAAGGAGTTAGCAGACCAGAGTTCGTCCTCATATTCCTCCTTTACTAAGGTTACTTAAAGGTCAGCGCATATACAAAGAATAGCTAGATAGCCAAGGCTTATTCTACAATCCTATGCATATTCCTTTCTAAGGTGCACTGATACTCATATAATTGGTTGCTATATATCCAAATATATCGAAAACAGCTAGCTAATATGCAGTCTATATGGATCGAAATACATATTCTGTACACAAAATGTTCTAGTTAGTTATTTTGCTTGGTCATATTGTCAGTAACTTGAAGAGCCTAGTGCTCAAGAAACAAAGCTCTAATGCTCAAGAAAACTCATGACCATATGCACCTTTAGCAGCTAGCAATTGAAGAGCCTAGTGCTCAAGAAACAAAGCTCTAGTGCTCAAGAAAGCTCATGACCATATGTACCTTTAGCAGCTAGCAATTGAAGAGCCTGGGCTTTGAATTGCGAAAACTGAGAGACCTGAATCCAAAATGAAAAGGGGCAGACAGATGTTGCAGTTGTTGGAAGTGTAGTAGCCCCTCCAGGCTCCAGCTCCAGCTGCGAAATTGTACCCATTTCGGAAACTTGGCATGCCAACTGAATCCAAATAGTAGTAACCGTTGGAAGAAAATCAAATACACTCAACAAAAACTTTTGGACACTTCAGTTACAAAAAGGCTGCCTCAAATTACCAATCAAACAACTTGCAAAATAAATCCATAGCAAGAGCTGAACTAATTAGGATTATGCCTCAATTGAATTAAGTTTTCCTAAATTACAGAGAACAGATTAAGTTTTCATAAAATTGCTCCTTTGCACAGAATACACACATGCAGAGCTGAAAACAGATCTAGTAAGTCAATAACATCAAGCAGATAAAAAAAGCACAGACCTTTATAGAAGATAAATCATTGCTTATCTGCACTATCTATTTGCAGAAATTTCCAACCAAAGGACCAAATGGTCAGAGACTGATCATTTTGAAATACTTGCAGATATAATCCAATAAGTTGAATTACCTTAATCAAAAATGGTTTTCCTGCCTCAGTCTTTATGAAATACAACCCTACGAATTTGAAAGGGCCAAGGAATGAAATCAGAAGGCCATGACATCAAAACATGAAAAAGGTAAGAATTTCAGCTCCAAAAGCACCAAAATTTTCAAGACAACAAACAAATCCCAAAATTGATCGATAAAAACGTGAAATGATGAGATCCGAGAAAGAAAAAAAAAACCAAAAAACCAAATCAAATCAAATATAAGAGGGCATTCAGTCACCATATTATTTTCAGCAGGATTTGCTTCTTGCATGTTTATGACAATATCAGAAAGTGTTTTAAGCTAACAAAGAATGGAGTAAAAAATTAGACCTTGCAAAACTCTCCAGGCTGATGACGAACCCAATAGTAAATCAAAATGGAGCACAAATCACCTCTACCTCTCCCCTCTTTCTCCCACCACAATTCCACCGCAGCGACGAGAAAATCGAACACAGTTAAAATTGCTGACAAAATCGAACACTATCTCACCGCTATTCCTTTTTTCACGAAACCAAAACGAAAGAAAACAAATCGAAGCGACGGAAGAGACAAACGTTGAGGCGAGAGCAAACGGGGAAATGTGCAGCTGAGGGCAAAATCGTAAAGACACTATTCCTAAGAGTTCACAAGCACAGTAAAAAGGGTAGGTGAGCTTAGGAATTCAAACTTTTTTTTCTTCTTGGGAAACAAAAACTTTCATATGGTAAATTTAGTCTAGAACATTTCAAAATCATGACTTCGTCCCTATATGTAAGATTAGATTCAAGAAGAAAAAAAAAAAAAAACTTGTTCCTTTGCCTTGGGATGGAGATGATCGATGAGATAAAGGTCTTCTATTTTGCCTCCTCGCACTAATGCATTGGACAACAATGATATGATGATATTGGTGTGGGTGTGGATGGTGATTTGGATTTTTGGAGGAATGAAGAGCAATTATATTTTTAAGTACTTCATATTATTTATATATTTATACTATTTTTTTTTTTTTTGAAAAGTTTATACTATTATTAAGAGAAGATGTTTTGTTAGCTAAAATAAAAAATTTTGACAGAAAAGATCTTAAAAGAGCAACTCCAACAGCTTCCCTATAATTTCTGTATAATAGGGAAGCAAAAGTCAAAACTTTAGTATCTTTTTCTTCTCCAACTTCAACAGATTCTCTATTCTACATCAATATCTAAAATCTCCATATTCTTCCTTAAATTTTAGAGATGGCTGTAAATATAGGGAATTTGGTTTTCTCTTTCCTCACTTTCTCTAAGATAGAGATAATTATAGGGAATCTGTTGGAGCAAAAGAGGCTTATTTTTCCCTAAAGTAGAGAAAAATCTAAATATGGAGAAACTGTTGGAGTTGCTCTAAGAGATTAAAATACTTTGAGAATTAATTAAATCACAAGAGCTATTACGACAATTACTAATTATATTTTTATTAATAAAAATAAACAAAATGAATCCTACAACCTACTTTTCTCTCCCACTAACTTCTCTCTGCAATAAATGTTATCTTCCATTATCTTTTCTTTTTTATTTTCTGAAAAAAAAAAAATACTTGCACATGCAAAGCATGTGTGAAGGAAGGCTAATATAATGTATTATAATAATATATGGAAGTCACTCCATTTTTTCAGTTGAGGATTTTTTTTCCTTTATTTCAGTCTCAGATTAACTCAACTCACCAAACAACATTGAAATTGAAATGAAGATACATCTATATATCATCCATGCCACCACAATCAGCGCTACACTACTTGAATGAAAGGAGACCACCACCTGTACTACTTTAATGAAAAGACACCACTTGTCTATTATTTGCACGAATAGTTTGACTGGATTTGGCCTTGACAATTTGTGCTCTATACAAACTTGGTAGAAGACCCATAATAGCCTCATAGGCATTCTACATTTCTCAGTTCACATATATTTTGATCTCTAGCTCGTGTTTGTGTTTCAGTTTCCAATATGGCCGAGGCACTCATCAACCTGCTTCTGGAACAATTGGCTGCAGTTGCTTTTGACCATACAAAGGGAGCTGTGACCCTGGTTTTGAAAGCTGAGAGAGGTCAAAAAGTTCAGCAGCAATCTCAAAGCAATTCAAGCGGTGCTCGATTGAGGATGCTGAGAAGGAGCAAGTGGAGAAGGCTAGCGTGAGGAACTGGTTGGATCGGCTGAAAGATGTCTTATGAGATGGTTGACGTGCTAGATGAGTGGAAGCGTGGAACACTGCAATTCTGAAACAAACAAACAAAAAGGGCAAAAGGAGTCATTTTTGGGAATAATGGACACTCAAACATCATCATCCTCTGATTTATTCCCAAAATTGTTTCCTTCACAATTCAGTACTGCCCTAAGCTGATGAACCTGCCATTCTTCCTGAAAAGCACACCGGTCAGTAGAATTTACATCACCAAATGTCGGCGGAGTATTATAATACCTAATCCGGTAATACCGAATGTTTCTGAGAGGTAATTTTGCTCTTGTGTACTCGCTTAGTAATTCTTTCATTAGATTTCTTTCTTTCTTTTCTTTTTGGCATCTTCAAATAATCACTAGCTAGGCTGCATATGCATGCATGATATATCCGTTACTTTTCGAAATATCATTTCTGAATCCTCCATTAATTTTGTATAAAAAGGAGATCGTTGTCCTCTAATTATGTATACTAATTCTATGAACTCATTCGGCTTTCTCTGTTGTATGACAGATTTCTCACTATGCCAATAACCTCATTAGACGACAGACAATGACCGTCTTCTGATATGCAAAAAATCTGTCGTCTAGTAAGCTGATATCTGATTGACGTTCAGACGACAGTTAAAGCCCGACATCAGAAATTCACTCAGACGACAGACACCTAAAAAAAATTTGTCGTCTGAATGTGCTTAAATATGTACAAATTGTAAGTATATGTGGTTAGATATGAAATAGAATGACAATCAAATGTTGTTGTTGTCAAACTCTAGCAACAGACTTTACAAATAATCTGTTGTCTGTTTTAATGCGAGACGACAATAAAATGTCGTCTGATTCTTTGCCAAATTTGTTGTGGTGAACTTTATTGAAACAACATCTACTATTGGTTATCTATTGTCTCTATTGTTGTAAAAGGACATTTAAATGTCCTTTGAATATGTAGATGCTTGAAGTATCTTTGATCTTTCTGTTGTGTGTACTTGTTTCAAACCATAGTTGTTGGTAACTTTCTATTGTTTGATATTATTTAAAAAGACATATAACTTCCAATGTATTATCATATATCCCAATGATGAAAGTCATACTCAAACCATGAAATACAGTTCGTTAACAGCAGCATAAACTAATCTACCCCATTGATAAAAGTTTCAACACGTTGCTCCGACCTCCTCAAAAGGTCCTTCATGAAGAGTGTATGTAACGTCCCGTATCTTAATTTATCAGTTTACTAGTCATTTGGACAGTAAACGACAACTATTTTCACTTTTACTATCGTTTCGGTACTTTTAGTGGCCCTAAAAGTACACTTTTTGTTCGGGTCAAAATTTGAGAAAATTTCCTTCATGAAAGTTGTAGAGGACGTTAAACCGAGCGCGTGCATATGTGGTACTTAAAAATCGGAGTTCGTATGTTAAAGTTATAAGTGAAAAGGTGAATTTACTGTTCATGATAACTCTCTATATATAAGGAAACTTACCGAGGTAAGTTCCCATTTCAGAACTTACCTTGACCCTCTCTCTCTCTCCTCTCCCTCTTCCCCGCGTCGCCCTCCCTTTTTCTTTTTCCGATTTCTTCACCGTTCGGCGTCCGATTGATGTGATTCCAGTTGTCCTTGGACCGTCTCTTCCTCCTCTATACGATGGTATCAGTGGGTATCGGTGATTTGGCCGGAAAACCCCGAATTTATGCAATCATTGTTACTGTAGCAATTTGCTTCTCCGGTGAAATTCTCCAGTTTTCGGCTATCTCCGGTGGGAAAATTAGTTCTATTAGGAGCGCCTCGAGTCACTGATCATCATCCCTCAAGACTTCTAGCTGAAATTTCCACGTTTGGAAGGTGAATTTGAAGGATTTCCAAATTGGTGGGTTTGGAGATTTCCGGGTTTGTGTTCATCGGCAAAATTGGAGCACTTTAAGGTATTTTCTCACTTGGTCACAGTTATGAAAAATGCTTAGAATGTTGAGATGATTATGTGGTTGAAATTTGGAGGCCGGAGGAGGAGTTGGCCGCCGCATGAACAGTGCCATGCTTGAACAGTGCGGTGCGTGAACAGTGGTGGCTTTTAAACAGTAATTTAAATTCTTTTTTTTTTTTAGCTAGTTAAATCCTATAAATTGTGTAGAGCTTGTATGTGAAGTTTGGTAATTTTTGGAGAAACTTGGAATTAATTATGAATTTCTGAAATTTAGGGTTTCGATTATCGAATTGCGAGAATCCGACCGTCGGATATCTCTCGGTTCTGCCTTGGAACCTTTAAATTAACGAATTGGTATTAGTGGTATAATTTGGGCTGAATCCGAGGAGAATGGGAGATGTAATTATGAGGATTTGATTTTAGGAATCGTATGAAATTGTTGAATAATTATTCACAGAATATAATCGTGTACAGGATGTCGTATACGTGATCGTCGGAATAGTACTGTGAGTGGACTTTTATTTTTCAAAGAATGATGCATGCATTTATTTAATCAGTTCCGAAGTTATAATTTATTTATCAATTTACTTTCTCGAGCATATGGTTATTTTCGGAAACGGTTTTGGTTAATTGATTTACTTGAAGATTTTATGGCGTGCGGGGTCACGTCATTGGATTACGCTTATCTTCTCTTATTTATTTATTTCCGATATGATTTCCGAATTTATACTATTTATATTATACTTATATTCGGCGATTTGAGATTTTTAGGAGATTCGATGAAGTTAATCTTTATACTTATTTATATTCTATTTATTTTGAAGATGAGATTACCTTGGCGTGTGGGACACGTAGTTGGAAATTCATTTACGAGAGTTGGGGAAGTTTTATGGATTTATACGGTTTTCGGATTTTCTTTTGCCATACTTTGGGTGACTTATCATTGCTAGCATTGATTTTCCGCCTTTGTGGCGCGGTGATGGGATCACCGTAGCCCTTCCGCCTTTGTGGCGCAGGTTACTGTCTCTGTGACAGTAATTCTGTAGCCCGGTATCCTATCGCTACACTTAGTGGCGTAAGGGTATATTACGGGAGTTATGGGAGTATTTTTAGCCTAGGAGGCTATCATCCGAGCCTGGTAGGCTCACTCGTATGGCTATCGCCTTCCCCTACTCACTTTACTACTTAAGTTAGCGGGGCTAGCTCGATTTTCGTTTAACCAGCGGGGCTGGTCTTATTTTCCTTGAGTATCAGAGTTCCAACTTTTTCTTTTAAATCGTATGTGACTAGCGGGGCTAGTCGGTTTTTACGAGCGGAACTCCTCTTGTTTTATTTTCGTTAATCACTGCATGCATCGGGAATTTTTTAAAAAAAGAAATAAATGTGGGAAAGTATGAAATGCTTCTTATTTTAAATTGTTTATTTTTGTCCACTCACGCTAAGGTTTTTACGTACTTTCCCCTGGGCCCTTCGGTTTTCAAATGCCCAGTTTGCAGGCGAAATTAGATGAGGTCGGGCGTACATGGAGTCGAGGCATAGCAAACAGTATTGCTTCCGTGTACTCATTCTATTTCTGTGTTCTTTGTTACCTAATGGAATAGTATTGCTTTGATAACTTGTGAAATTAATCTTGTAAGTGGGTTGAGACTGTTATTTGTGAAATTGGAGTTGTGTTTTGGGGAGCAGGTGGCTCCAGGAGGATAAGGATGGGTTGATTTAGAAGTGTAAATGTTTTCCTATAGGGTTTGGGTAGCCTACTTTTAGGGGAAGTTCTGCCAAATTTTTGGTAGAATTTCTTCTAAGGTGGGCCCCGCAGGGCCACTTCGGATTTCAAGGTGAAATCCGGGGCGGGTCCTGTCAGTGTACTTGTCCCATGAGAAATCAGCAGTGTATCTATTGCGCAATGGTCAAAGACTTCACTACTTGTTTTTTGCTTGCCTTCTGCAGACTACGTATCGTCTCTACTTCCTAACCATTTCTGCCCTGATAGATCTATGCTTCCTAAGTGAGGACTACTTTTCTGTGACAACATCAACCAACATTAGTTCAATTACCATTGGGCTAAACACATGAAATATAAGTCAAACTTTTATAGTCAAATTGCTTGATTAACAGTATCAAGCTGAAAACTCATTTGCAAAACTCAATCGAGATGCAAATGTATAGTTGACTATACTTCATGAATAGAGGTAACAAAAAAATGAACAGGGAAAGGTAGTAGTGAGTATATACCTTAGTCCCTACTTTTCTCTTCTCTTCCAAGTCAGCCTTGTTTCCAGCCAAGAACATTATTAAAGTTGGATTTGCTAATATCAAATGAGAAGTAAAATAAACTTGAGTGAGTTAGTAGTCTTTAAGAATATTAGTTACTCAAGTTATATCAATCCAAAAAGTAATCAGCAAAGCATTAGAACCAAACCGGTGGAGCTTGTTTGAGACCGCAAAGTGAACGTCGGAGTTTGCAGACGTGATGTGGAAACTGAGGATCAGTGAAGCCTACCGGTTGACGCATATAGACCTCATCACTTAGGTGACCATGAAGAAAGGCATTATGCACATCCAATTGTCAAACATGCCAACGATTACTGACAGCCAAAGCAAGAATCAACCGGATGGTGGAATGTTTAACCACTGGTGAAAAGGTCTCAGAGAAATCAATGCCTTCTTGCTGGTGAAAGCCGACAAGCTAGTCTCACCTTATATCGTTCAATAGAGCCATCTGCTTTCTTTTCGATCTCGAAGATCCACTTGTTGGGAAGGACATTCATGGAAGGACTGGGTGGAACAAGTTCCCACGTTTTGTTCTTTTGTAAGGCTCCAAATTCCTCTTGCATGGCAGTGCACCAGGAGGCATGTGTAACTGCTTTACGATATGACGTAGGCTCTGTCAAGTCATTAGTTAAGGCAGAGTGTAAAGCATATTTGGGATTGGGCTACCTAATGCCATCCTTTAACCGAGTAACCATGGAATGCGAAGGAGAAGCAGCTTGTATGACATTGGAGTTCTCGGCAGGTTCCAAAATGTGTGATGATTCTGAATGTGATGGTATAGGTGGACTATGGAGTGACGCAGGAGAGGTAGTGGTTGATAAGGAGACTTGGCTAGGTGACGGGACTGTTAATGAAGAGTTAGATTGGATTAATTGTGGGCAAGAGTTTTCTGGTGGAGGTTGACTAGTTGAAGTAAGAGACGGTGGTATACTTGAAGTAGGAGACAAAGATGATGTAATTAAAGGTGGAGATAATTGTGAGTTTTGTGGTGGACGTTGACTAGATAAAGGAAGTGGCAAAGCCGCAAAGGTGGTAGACTTGAAGTAGGTGACGAAGATGGTGGAATTAAAACAGGAGATAATTGTGGGATTTGTGATTGACGGTGATTTGTTGAAGGAAGAGACAAAGGTGGTGTACTTGAAGGATGAGATAAAGTTGGTGGATTTGAAGTAGGAGTAGTTAACGGAAAGAAAATAGGAAGAGAATATGCAGTACCTTGTGACGAAGAGGCGCTGGTGGAAGAAGTAATAACAGTCTCTGCCACTACTAGCAAAACAACAATTACCCACAGATTTTAATCTGTGGGTAATAAGACTTTCACACACGGATTTCAGTGTGTGATAGCCTTTACACACAGTACACACACAGATTGGTGTTACCGTGCGGTTTGGAGGGGGGTAATGCTCATCTCACACGGATTATGTTGTCCGTGTGAAATACTTATGTGGGCCCCACTATCTTTCCATAAATATAAATTACCGTAATGAAACACAGTCCGTGTGAACAACTCTATTTCACATGGATTTCTGTAGCAAATGTTTAATTATCTCACACGGATTTCTGTGTCAAATATGTACTCATCTCACACGGATTATTTTGTCCGTGTGAATATTAGACGTGGGCCCCACTGTCTTTCCATGAATATAAATTACCGTAATGAATTGCAATCCGTGTGAATAACTTCCTATCTCACACGGATTTCTGTGTCAAATGTGGAAACTGTATTTCACACGGATTTCTGTGCGAGATATAATTCACACTGATTTCTGTGTCAAAACTTATAACTATTGACACGGATTTCCGTGTGAAATTCCTTTACTCTTAACTCACACTGATTTCAGTGTGTAATAGTGACAGCATGTTAAAAAAAAAATTCTGCTGGGATTGGCTTCGCTAACCTCCCAACGAGCCTTGGCCTTGGTACCTCACATTTGCCATCATTTCTTGGCTTTGTGACCATTTTCCAGTCCCATAAACTTATCAGTGAAAACTCCGGGATTGACACTTCTGCATCTTGAACGACCTGACCATACTGAGATCGCCAGTTCTCTTCATCCCATGAACCACCTGGGGAAAATATGATTATATGTTTCAATATATTATACAACCGGTAAACTAGAAGCAAACCAAGAACCCTACAGGTTAACTATGTGCTACTTATCAAAACAAAGGTGGGCAATCAATACGTAGAAGCAACAAAATGACAACACCTTTATCAGAGACCTTTTCACTCGACTCAATT
Organism: Rosa chinensis; assembly: GCF_002994745.2. Taxonomy (NCBI): domain Eukaryota; kingdom Viridiplantae; phylum Streptophyta; class Magnoliopsida; order Rosales; family Rosaceae; genus Rosa; species Rosa chinensis. Next base: position 55,860,262 of record NC_037094.1, on the reverse strand, counting down.
ACAGCACCATAGTCTTCTGGAATCGGTGTGGATTCATGGAGCTCAAGGAGGGAGGCGGTGCTTGACAGTGGAAGTGAGCAGAGTCGGTGCGTGGGTTGTTGCAGGGACTCAAGGAGACTGCGTTAAACTCGTCGGAGGTCGGTGATGGTGGAGGTGAGTCACGGTGGTGACCGGAAGTGGGTGTCGAAGGAGAAAGAAAACAGATGTAGTTCCTTTGTCCTCCATTAAACCAAAAAAATTTGGAGATGAGAGAGAGGGAGGCAAAGAAGAGGAGCTGGGAGATGAGAGAGAGGGAGAGCAGTGGGTGGAGGAGATGAGAGAGAGATGGAGACATGAGAAAATTCGGAGGAGGCTTTAGATTTTGGTCAAGTGTTTTCTGGTTTTAAGCAGCAGCATTATGCACGGAAATCTGTGTGTTTATAGTATTTCACACGGAAATCCGTGTGAAATACATTTGCATTTACTACAGATATCCGTGTGAATTTACCTCGGTAACCCATCTATTGTTATTTAAATATTTACAACAGCACCCACAGTAATCCGTGGGAATATCCAAATATTGAGCGGGAACAAATCCACGGAAATCCGTGTGTAATACTACTAGGGGAGGGAAATTGAATTTGTTCCAAAAAAGTGAGCGGGAAAATATTTACCACGAAAATCCGTGTGAGATACATATATATTTACCACTGATTTTCGTGTGTATTTATCTCGGTAATATATAACTGTCATGTTTTACATTGTTCACACGGAATTCTGTCTCTATTCTATTTTTTTCACACGGAATTTAGTAGCTAATTTTTCTTTTCACACAGATATCCGTGTCTACATTTCACACAGATATTCGTGTGTTGCTCATTTCACAGATAATTCTGTATTAAACACTTATTGTAACGGAATTCTGTAGCTAATAGAGTTTTTCACACGGAATTCTGTAGCTAATGGTTCTTTTCACACGGATTTCCGTGTTAACATTTCACACAGATATCCGTGTGTATTACTCATTTCACACAGATGTCTGTACCAATAACCGGTCAACCCTTTAAACGCCTCTACTTCCTTAAGGGGAGCCGACCCTTGAGAAGATAAAATTTCAGAAATTTTTACATTAGTTGATATAGCTTCTACCCATGAAAGCATAAGAGTTTACAGATCAAAAAAATAAGTTACGAGTGAGCGGTTATGAGCATATTAGTTTTATGTAGTATTTAAAGTTTAGGGTTGACCTACTAGATCGAAACCCAAACGACGAGGAAAATAGCTGAAATTTTGAACACAACCATTTATTCTTATCATGATAACATCCTACGGTCGATTTTGATAAAGTCTATTTCCTACGCATTGTTGCTTATGGAATGTATACTTTTCATTATAACTAATAAACTAGTTATACCACATTAGTAGACATATAAGAATTTTGTGCAATCCAAAAAATAAAAATAAAAAATTGATAAATTTGACATTACTCATCTATTTATAGCGTATTAATAGGTACGGTGTAAAAAAATTAACTCAATCCGTCGTTCTTTCAATATCAAATAAGTGATTAACCTTATATACACATATACTTTTTCACACGGAATTTTGTAGCTAATTGTTCTTTTCACACTGATATCCGTGTGAAAAGGTTTTAGTTTTTACACAGACATCAGTTACTGTTGTTTATTCACACGAATTTATGTGTGTAGTCTCATTTTTCACACGGAATTCTGTAGCTCATTGTTCTTTTCACACGGATTTCTGTGTTAACATTTTACATAGATATCCGTGTGTATTACTCATTTCACACAGATGTCTGTACCAAAAACCGGTCAACCCTTTAAACGCTTCTACTTCCCTAAGGGGAGCCGACCCTTGAGGAGATAAAATTTCAGAAATTTTTACATTAGTTGATATAACTTCTACCCATGAAAGCATAAGAGTTTACAGATCAAAAAAATAAGTTACGAGTGAGCGGTTATGAGCATATTAGTTTTATGTAGTATTTAAAGTTTAGGGTTGACCTACTAGATCGAAACCCAAACGACGAGGAAAATAGCTGAAATTTTGAACACAACCATTTATTCTTATCATGATAACATCCTACGGTTGATTTTGATAAAGTCTATTTCCTACGCATTGTTGCTTATGGAATGTATACTTTTCATTATAACTAATAAACTAGTTATACCACATTAGTAGACATATATGAATTTTGTGCCATACATGTGATAAAAATTGAAAATTGATAAATTTGACATTACCCATATATTTATAGCATATTAATAGGTATGGTGTAAAAAAATTAACTCAATCCGCCGTTCTTTCAATATCAAATAAAGTGATTAACCTTATATACACCTATACTTCTCTAAGGGGAGTAAAACCACGAGGACATAAACTTTTCAAAATTTTTACATTATTTGGTATACCTCATATTCATGAGAGCTGACAGATCGAAAAAATAAGTTACGAGTGAGCGGTGATGAGCATATTAGTTTTATGTAGTATTTAAGGTTTAGGGTTGACCTACTAGATCGAAGCCCAAACGACGAGGAAAATAGCTGAAATTTTGAACAAAACCATTTATTCTTATCATGATAACATCCTACGGTCGATTTTGATAAAGTCTATTTCCTACGCATTGTTGCTTATAGAAGGTATACTTTTCATTATAACTAATAAACTAGTTATACTACATTAGTAGACATATAAGAATTTTGGGCAATCCAAAAAATAAAAATAAAAAATTGATAAATTTGATATTGGTATTTGGTAATAATGTATTAATAGGTACGGTGTAAAAAAATTAACTCAATCCGCCGTTCTTTCAATATCAAATAAGTGGTTAACCTTATATACACATATACTTTTTCACACGGAATTTTGTAGCTAATTGTTCTTTTCACACGGATATCCGTGTGAAAAAGTTTTAGTTTTTACACAGACATCAGTTACTGTTGTTTATTCACACGGATTTCTGTGTGTAGTCTCATTTTTCACACGGAATTCTGTAGCTCATTGTTCTTTTCACACGGATATCTGTGTCAACATTTTCACACAGAAATCCGTGTGTATTACTCATTGCACACAGAAATCTGTATCAAATACTTATTATAACGGAAATCTGTCCCTCTGTAATTCACATAACAAACAAAATTAATGATCCCGAAATAAACTAATTTCGGATTTTCACACAGAAATCAGTGTGAATTGATCTGCACACAGATATCCGTGTAAAAATATTTTATCATTTACACAGACATCTGTTACTATTGTTTATTCACACGGATTTCCGTCAATATTGTTATTGTATAAATCACTGTAGGGCTCAATTATGTTCTTTTCACACAGATATCTGTATCAAATACTTATTGTAACGGAAATCCGTCCCTCCATAATTCACATAACATAAAAAATTAATTATTTCGAAATAAACTATTTTACGTACAGAAATCAGTGTGAATTGATTTTCACACAGATATCCGTGTGAAAATGTTTTTATTTTTACACAGATATCTGTGACTGTTGTTTATGCACATGGATTTCCGTTGATATTGTTATTGTATAAATTATTGTGGGCCCGATTATGCTCATTTCACACGGATTTCTGTTAGTATTTCTATTTCACACGGATTTCTGTGGCTTTTAACTACAGTAAATCCGTGTGTATTGTTATTTTGCTAGTAGTGTGCTTCAAAGGGAAAACAATCTTCATTGAAAAGTACATGAAGTGTTGTCAAGCACACCAAGAACTGTGGCTGACGATTGTATATATATTGATGAGTAACTTACGAGTACAATTGTATTAGGAGTGTGAGACTACATATAGAAAAGATAAGACTAGTAAACAGAATACAAGTAGATAGATCGTCTAGGAGAAGAGAAGATAATTACAAAGGTGAGTATTAGATAACAGAAGATAAATCATGCAGCTTGATCAATTAATGATTGGTTTATCAGGCTCCACTTGTACCAAAAAAAAAAAAAAAAAAAAAAAACATGGGAAAGAATCCGCGGTTATCAAGTAGCTGGAACTTCAAACAAGACGGGTAAAAGAGAAGGTTATAATGAAGATGGTATCGGGTTATTGCAGTCTGTCTCCTTTATAGTTTGATATATTTTACAAAGCTCCTCTTTATTTATACATGTCGTTGTTAGTCATTGCATCTTCTTGCAGATTCTAGTTGCTAAATTTGGGAGATATATCCAAGAGGATTATAGCAGTGTTACTTTTGTTTTGGCATTTTTGGATTCTTTTGACTGATCAGTGATGCATGCGTTTAACATAGTGTTGTAATGTTTTATTTGTATCTGAAATAATCCTATGTAGTTTGAAGGCTTCAGTTTTCACTTGTGAGTTACTAGATATATGCTGGCTTTGTTATCTTACTTGCATCAGATGGGATTTCATGACCAGAAACAGAGGGAAGAGTTATGGGACACAGTCTGAATTGAATTCACTTTCAAGCTCCACCAAGTTCAAAGGCCACATGAGGTTGGATGTCCTGTTTTTATCTATACGTACACTACACCTATTCAGGGGTTCTTTCTAATATTAGATCTGTAGAAATAATTGTAAAATAAAAAAAAAAATAACTCACCTACATATGCAAGATGGATGTTATGGAAGTATCATTATTTGTTGACGTTGCAAATGGCATTCATCGACTCCATTGGCTAATTCCTCAAGTGTTTAATGTACTTTCAAATTTACAAAGTTGGAATCTTATTTGTGTAGTGGAGGATTAGAATGTGTTGTATATGTTAGGGATGGATATAAGTAAGGGTCAGGACTGCTCCACGAATGCTTGTGAACAGAGAATACCACTTGAGCATCAAACAGGGTCTTGTTTTTTCTACATCAGTAAAACTTCTATCTTGTGTGCTCATTTGACTGATTGGTGAGGCTCCTAACATAATGCCATAATTTTTCATCTGCATTGAAATAATCCTATGTCATATTCATATGGCTCAGCAGAAGATCACTAGAGGCGTACAACCTTTTCATTCTTGATGGCTTACTCTGACAGAGTTTCAGTTGGTTCCAGAGAAGGTAGAGGAGTACCCAATAATTACGACATCTCAAATTCAGTTTCATTTTGGTAAGTGCAAATTTGTCTAATGTACTTCTCAATTTCAAAAAGTTGGAATATTATTTGTCTAATTGGGATATTCCAACTTTCAATGTTATATATTTGGGGGATGGATATAAATATGGGTCATGACTGCCCCATGAATGAACAGACAATACCGGTCTTCTTTATATGACATTGGTGGAAGCGACTAGCATATTGCAGAGACAATAGTAGCTTTATGACTGTTTCATAAGTCTGTCCACTGTTGGAGGGCTCTGATGTCTTTTTTTTTTTTTTTTTTTTTTTTTGAGAATAAATAATTCCATTAATAACCAAACAGATTACATAACATTAGATCCATAGTTACGGGACCGTCAACATGAGTGACTTCCATGAGCCAAAAAGGCTCAACCCCTAACCAAATTTTACGCTCATACCCTCGAGCTACAATGAGTAACCACCTAACATATACCGATACAACCCAGTCGCCAACATTACGATGAACTGTTTCCACCAGTTTGGACACCGCGATCCAAAACTGCCAGACCACGTGTAAGGGTGATTCATCATCACGTTGATAACCAAAAAGCACCGACAAAAGTCCAGACCACGACACACTTAGGAACCCAAAACAAACTAACCCTCGCTCAATTGAGGAGGGACTTATTATACCTAAACAAAAACCAAAACGGAAAAAACCTAACCAAAAACCACCAACTATAAGTAAATAACAAGCCCAGGCCCAGAGAGCTAAGGCAGCCAAGCCCCACCTCGTTAGCCCAGTCCAGGAAGGCACCTGAACTAACACGCCACCATACTCGCCGCTCCGCCACCGATGTCGGACCTCAACCATCTGCGAGCCATCTCCGCCGTCGAACCACCGGCCAAGACTAGCCACCCACTCCACCACCCCAGCCCCACACATCCTCACTCCGGATATCAGAACCAAACAGGATCGACCTCCGATCCCAACCGGTCCCAGCCAGCCTGTCCTTCCACCTCCCATCTCCGATCTCCCACCTATCCATGGTAGCATCGCCGTCAATCCCACTGCAGCGCCATAGAGCCAAACAACATCGATCCCACCTAGCAGCCACCAACCCGATCCACGTTCAGCCGCCTCCTGCACATAAGCACGACGAGAAAAGCAGCTTCCCAACCCCAGCCACTGAGCCACAAGCATGCCAACGAACCAGACCACCCGTCAGGCCGCACGCACCGTGCTCCGGCGAGGCCAGAGGCCAGCGCCAGCGCCGAGGCACAGCCGGACAGGCAAGAAGGACGACGCGGCTCCCAAGGTTTTTTTTCTCTCTGTTCCTTATTTGTTGTTGTAGACCCAGTGTAGATTAGAATAGGGAAACTCTCTGATGTCTTCTTTAAGTCTCTAGCTTTAGGACTATATGCAGCTTAATCTGAAAATTTTCTGCAATTTAAAATAAAATAAAACAGCATTTATTTTATTAGGGATGCTTAATCATGTGAACAGACAATACCACCTAAAAAAATTGGTCATTTGAAAATGGTTAATCATGCCAACTGGAAATTAATTAAAGCAAGTCATCTGTCATGGTGTATGCAGAGAAGAGGTGTTATGCAGAGAAAAGTTTATTTATTGGTGCACCAATTTCTCCCGGTAGGAAATTAGATTATTGTATCCAGATATCTTGATCTATGCCACCATTATCAGTATTATATTGTAGGATTGAGCTTCAACAATTTTCGACTATCTGCATTACTGTAATGAAAAGAGACCACCATCTACATTACTTAAATATTGTTCATGTTGAAGGATATCGACGTAATGTGTGCCTCTACAAACTAGGGTTTAGAGTTGTAATAGGAATGTGTTCTAGGTATTCAATTGTAATCAGATTCTATTACCTTTTTGGGTACCTTGTAACTCCCTATTTAAAGGGCTCCTATTATCAATGATAACACACAATTTCATTCTCCTACAACACGTTATCAGCACGAGTTCTAACCCTAGCCCAAAAAGAAAAAAAAAACCTAAAAACTCTCTCTCACAAATTCAGCCACAGCCTCCAGCCAGCCCGCGCTGCACACCAGCCGCGTATATCACCAGCCTCCATCTCGATCTGTATCCCAGCCCACTGCCCCCGCGCAACTCCTCGCCTGCTAAACCATCCCCGCGCCTTGCAGATCCAAGCAGCCTCCTGCCGCAAGCCTGCAGCCCACTGCCATACCTCCTGCCGCAACTTCCTGCTGCTCCCTGCGTCCTGCCCCCAGCAGCCCAAGCACTTGCAGCTACCCCCGCCAAGCACTTGCAGCCCGTGCCCCTGCAGTCTGCCCCCGCAGCAGCAACCCTTGCTGTCAAAAGAAAAAAAACCCAAAAGAAGAAAGAAAAGACGTGGAAGAAGAAGGAAGAGAAGAAGAAAAGGGGAAGTGGGCCCCAGAAGAAGAAAGAGAAGAAAACGTGGAAGAAGAAGAAAGAGAATAAGAAAAGGAAAAGTGGGCCCAGAAGAAAGAAAAGAAAGAAAAGAAAAAAAAAAAGAAAAGAAAGAAGAAGACCCGGCCGGCCAGAAAAGAAGAAAGAGAAAAAAAAAAAAAGAAAGAAGAAAAAAAGGGAAAGAGGAAAGCCCAAAGAACAACAGCCCAAAAAAAAAAAAACACGCCTGCTCCAACACGCGCGTGTCCTCAACCAAAGAACAATCACGTAAGTTTTTATAATTAAGGTTGCTGCTTTCTTGTATTTAAATTCCTTTTATTTTATGCAAATATTGGAATATATGTTGCCAAATGAGTTTGATATTTAACAAAGCGGAATTGTGGGGATTCACGCTTAACGAACTAAGAGTGTTCGTATGAACTAAGAGTGTTCATAATTAAATGAACTAAGAGTGTTCGTATGAACTAAGAGCGTTCATAATGCTTGGACTAAGAGCGTCCGTAAGCATCAAATTGTGACCATATTAAAACATCATTGTTTGGTCTAATCCAAAAGAGATTCTTGGAAATTGATTTCTTGGTAGCATTGCTCGGAAATCTTATTGTTTTTAGTTTTCGTGGAAGTTTAACTCCGAAACTAATATATCTTCTCTTCTTATTTTCGGGATGTCGAATGAACCTAGACTTGACTTTCCCATGCTTGACTCAACAGGCTCAGATTACCACAGTTGGGTAACCGATGTTGAGAATCATCTCACTTCCAAGGGAATATTACCCATAATCCAGGCACCTAACCCGGATCTTGTGTTCAACCGAACATCTACAAAGCATGCTCAAGCAGTTATCTTGATGTGACGCCATATGGACAAGGCACTCAGATTGGAGTATATGTCGATCAAGAATGCAAGAGAGCTATGGGTAGCGCTAGAAGAGCGCTTTGGCAATGTCCAAGATTCCATCCTCCCTGACTTGAAGGTTCAATGGAACAACCTACGCTTTGCTGATTTCAAGTCTGTTGCTGAATATAATTCAGAAGCTCTTCGCATACAGAGGTTTTGTGGACAACCTGTCACAGAGCAAGAGCTAATTGAGAAAACTCTCTCCACCTTCCCTGTTTCAGCCATTGTGGTATCAAAGCAATACCATACTGAAGTCAATGCTAGACAGATCACGAGGTTTCATCAGCTTATCAATGTTATATCTGTAGCTGAGAAACATGATAACATCCTCGTGAGGAATTATAATTCAAGGCCCATTGGAACTAAGAGCGTTCATGAGGCGAATTATAATGCACCCAAAGGAGGGCGCAAGGAGCGGTACCCTAAGAATGTGGGACATGAGGGACGTATGGGCCCATAAAACCACCCTAACCAGGAAGGAAACCGCAAGTTTGGTGTGGATACACGTGGTGGTAATGCCTCACGTGGGAGAGGGGGTCGTGGTATCCCTAGCCGTAATGGTTGCGCCATGGGTCGTCGTGGTGGCACCAACCCTCCTAGGGAACGCCCGCAACGTGCACAACGTGCACCTCAATTAAAGAGAAGCAACCACAATGATGAGTGTCATCGATGTGGATCAATTGAGCATTGGTTCAAGCAATGCAAGGCAAGCGAGGAACTAGCTGCAAGATACAGGGCATATAGGGACTTGAGAGAGCAAGAAGTGTACCTTGCAGAAGAAGAAGAAGATGGTGGAGATGTCAATCTCACCATAGAGGACTTCAAAGCTGAAGATGAAGTGCACAAGGATGCAGCAGACTTTGATTAGATTAGTCCTTTTATTTTTCCAAGAACTTTTGTGATGGCAATTTGTCTTAGTCAATAAATGACAATTGTATTAACTCTTTCTTATGTGGCGGACCCAATAAAATGTGATGTCTAGGAAAGTCATTGAGATTATTGGTACTTAAGAGAGCCTCGCTCCACTAACAACTCTTTCTGCTTTCCTGGTCATATTTGATTGGAGTTACCAAACGGATAGAGTGACTACAATGTGTCTTACTTTGATTTTATTTGGATTAGATTTTGGAAACTTTGATGTAATCATTGGCTATTAATAAAGTGTCAATTCTTTTACTTAATGTCTTGGACATACCTTAATTCGAACTTTATTATATAAGAGCCAATGGTTTTCATGTGGAAACACATTATGATAATGGACAGAGTTCCTTTGCATCACCTCTAATGACTACGGACATAAACGAGTATTAGAGAAACTTATGTGTCGCTCTAGTGGGTTGTATGCAACCACTATTTGAGTTATTGAATCCAACCATGTCATGAGAGACGACTTATGAGATTCTGACACATATAGGCTTTAACATGATGATCCGTGTATTAAAGACTTTACACGGACATCCATTTTCAGAACGAAGAAAAGTCAGAACCAAGAATTGGTTTGAGGAGCTGCACATGCGCCTCATGGCGCCATGATTGTGCAAAGACAGGCCATACATGGCCGGCGCCGCCTACCCCCTGCGGCAAATACATGGCATTGACGCCATAAACTCATCTATCTACTTCTCAAGTCTATTGTGACATTATGGCTTAACCAAAACCTTCATTGGTTGATTATAAAGCCCATGTTTCGTTTTGTAAAGTCTGTTATTTAGGATTGAGACCATCCTATGAAAAGGAGATTGAGGAAATAATTCCATTCTTACAAAGAATCTAAGGGAATTCTATGGATTTGATCAACCAACTTGCGGACCATATAGATGTTTTATGGTGTTGGTTGATACGTAAACACGCTGGTCACGTGTTGTGCCATTATCCACTCATAATGACATATGGCTACGGGCTCACTACCTAGATCATCCCATTCAGTCAATTTGACTCGATAATGCTAGAGAGTTTACATCGAAAATTTTCGATGACTATTGCATATCATTAGGTATTGATATCAAGTATCATATTCCAATGTACACACCCAATTGGTCTCGCGGAAAAGCCACCATTAAACGACTACGATGGTAGCCCGGACATTGGTATTGCGCACCAATATTTCCGCTTGGGTTATGCAATATCGCATGCAGCTATGCTAATTCGTCTACGACTCTTAGCAGCCACTCAACTTTTATTTGCGTTACAGCTAGTGACTGGGTTTGAGTAGAAATATCTCGTATTTATGCATATTTGAGTGTGCGGTTCATGTGCCAATTGCGTCTCCACAGCGCATCAACATGAGTCATTGCAACGAATGCATATATATATATATATATATATTTGTTGGACATGAGCCTCCAACTATAAGTCCGCTATGTAGAACCCTTGACAGGCGATCTCTATTTCGCTGGATTTGCGAATTGTCACTTTAATGAGACAGTCTTCCCGTCGTTAGGGGGAGATTAGAACGTCAATGTTCAACAGAAACGACAGGAATTGTCGTGGTCTATCCCCACTATGTCTCATCTTGATCCCCTAAAAGTGACGAAATCACATATACCTGCTGCAAACATGCCTACAAGGATTGATGTCCCCACAAGAGGACATGGTGCCACCCAGAAGATGGGTACGACAACACCACCATGGATGGTGGTATGGTGACGCCACAAAGGTGGCATAATGGCGTCATAGGCCATGGGTTCCGCCTAGAGAGAGTAGGAGACCCATAGGTTCGATGGATTCTCGCCCTAAGAAGAGAGCGAGTTTGGCACAACTTGATCCATTGATCATTGATACTCAAAATCCGTCTCATGAGAATATTTTGGATTGTGGTTATGTCCAAGAGACATCGTTGGGGGACGCCTCAATGTTAGAACCAATTCCTGAGAATATAGAGATCTCTACGAACTACACTAGTGTACATGAGGACGTGGAATTATTGAGACCAATGACATCGAACCTTACTCCGTTGAAGAATGCCAACGTAGAGAAAATTGGCTTAAATGGAAAGATACGATCCAGGTTGAATTGGATTCACTAACGAAGAGGAAGGATTTCGGGCCTGAGATGCAACACCTCCTAACATAAAACCTGTTGACATTAACAGGTCTTCGTTAGATAGCGTGATGAGAAAAAGATATGGTAATCTCGCCTTATGGCACAAGGTTCCTCACAACGCCCTGGAATCGACTACGAGAAGACATATTCTCTCATAATGGATGTCATTGCACTCCACTACCTTGTCAGTTTGGTAGTTTCCAAATAACTGAACATGCAGCATACGAATGTGGTCACTACGTATCTTTATGGGGATCTAGATACGGAATATAATGAAGGTTCTTGTGGACTTTATTTACCCAAGTCAAGTGGCTCTAGACCACGGAGCGCATTTGCAACGAGGTTGAAATGCTCACTAAAATGGCTACTTGATTGGGAAGGGATATGATGAACTATGCCCACGTGTTTTCATGACAAGTTCCGGATTTGTAATGGTCGCGGTTTATGTTGACAAACATAATTGGAACCCTTGAGAGTTAAGGGAAACCGCTGAACACCAGAAATCCGAGTTTGAGAGGAAGGACCTTGGGAGAACACGGTTCTGTCTAGATTCAGAACTTGTATACTGTGTCAATAGACATTTTTGATAAAGTCAAAGATGCACCATGGTCGTCCGTAGTCTTGGCCCTAAAAGGGATCCGTTTCATCCCAGGGATGATGACGAAGACGTGTTAATAGCAGAAGTGCTTACTTATGTACAATAGGCGCATTATTGTACTTAGCACAATACAAGACCGGACATCTCAATTATTATGAACTTGTTGGCTAGACATAGCCCCGCGCCAACGCAACACCATTAGATTGGTATAAAGACAATCTTTCGATATTTGAGATGTACGATTGATATGGGCTTGTTCTATCCCTACAGAGAAAAGAAATGACGGAAGTATGGGATCGGATCCCACAAGGCAAAATGCCACCTTCCGTGCTCCTCCTCCCCTCTATCAAAATGACAACATGCACTTCTAAATACTGAAGTGAACCAAATTCGATCAGAGGATAATGTAGCGGACTTATTTACTAAGTCGTTACCAAAATCCACCTTCGAGAAACATGTGAAGAGCATCGGATTGAGAAAGTAATCCGAACTTCCATGATTGTAGCAATCAGGGGGAGATATTGACATCAGGGGGAGGCATGATGTCTACATGTTCGATCTCGAAGAGTGAAGGACGTGTTGTGCTCTTTTTGTCCTTCGACCAGGATTATTTTTGTCCCACAGGGTTTTTGTTACCTGGCAAGGTTTTTAACGAGGCAACAATCAAAGCGTCATCACCAAGTTTGAGCGGCATAAGGGGGAGTGTTGAAGGATATTGACATAATGTGTGCCTCTACAAACTAGGGTTTAGAGTTGTAATAGGAATGTGTTCTAGGTATTCAATTGTAATCAGATTCTATTACCTTTTTGGGTACCTTGTAACTCTCTATTTAAAGGGCTCCTATTATCAATGATAACACACAATTCCATTCTCCTACAACAGTTCATTACTTTAGTTCTTTTTCCTAATTATCTCATTCTAAACAGCTAGCAAAGCCGTCCCTGAAACATCCAAGTCGTCTTGAAATGATAATATAATTGCCATGTGAAAATTGTTAAATCATTAATCATCATAACCTGTAAACTAACTTTTATTATTATTTTTCAGTTGGTGGAGCATCAAAAAAGAAAGGACGTCCCTTTATAAAAGACTTAGATCGAGTATTAGGATACATATATAATATATTGCCTTGGAGAATTTATTATTTGCTGGAATAGTTTGACTTGGATTCGTCCTTAACGATCTGTGCACTATATAAACTTTGGTAGAAGAACCATAGATAATAGGCTCATTGCCATTCTGCATTTCTTAGTTCACACATATTTCTCTAGCTCTTGTGTTTTGTGTTACATTTTCAAAAATGGCCGAGGCACTCATCAGCCTGCTTCTGGAACAATTGGTTACAGTTTCTTTTAACCACACAAAAGAAGCTTTGACACTGATTTTGAATGCTGAGACAGAGGTCAAAAAGTTCAGCAGTAATCTCAAAGCAATTCAAGCTGTGCTGGAGGATGCTGAGACGTAGCAAGTGGAGAAGGCCAGCGTGAGAAATTGGTTGGATGGGCTGAATGATCTCTCTTACGAGATGGTTGACGTGCTAGATGAGTGGAACACTGAAATTCTGAAACACAAGGCAAATGGAGTTGCCACTGAGAAAAAGAAAACCTTCAAGAATGTCTGTTTCTCAATTCTCGAATTGCTTTTGTTTTGGCCTAGTGAATAAGGCCACTCATCTTCATAAAATAGCTATCGAGATAAATGGGTTGAATGAAAAGTTAACTTTGATTGCTGCTCAGAAAGAACAGTTTGAGTTTCATCAATCCTCAACTCGTAGCAATGATGATCAACTTATCAAACCGCTGAAAACTTCATCATTTGCCAATACTTCTAAAATATTTGGCAGAAAAGAAGTAACAGCTTATTTGTTAGCAAGTTGTTGAGTGGTAGTAGTGAAGAAGGGAAAAGGGTCCTTGTCATCCCTATAGTGGGTATGGGAGGGATGGGCAAGACTACTCTTGCCCAATTAGCCTACAACAATGAAAAAGTAAAAAAGCTATTTTGAAAAGAGAATATGAGTTTGTGTCTCGGATCCTTTTGATGAGGTGAAGATTGCTAAAGCCATTATTAGGGGTACTGGTAATGACGACCGAAAATTAACTGAGTTGGAAGAAGTCTTGCAGTGTATGTCTAGATCTTTTGAGGGGAAGAAGTACTTGATTGTTCTAGATGATGTGTGGACCGAAGACCAAAGAAAATGGAAAAGTTTAAAGTTGCTAATAATAATGCAAACTTGTGCTAAAGGTAGTAGAATATTGGTGACCACGAGAAATGAAGGAGTTGCTAAAATGATGAGAGCAACCACTAACATGATTTATTTACAGAAGCTGGACAATGAAATTTGTTTGGCATTGTTCAATAGTTTTGCATTTTTGGATAGGGAAGAAAATGAGGCTAATGGATTTGGATCTATAGGTAAGAAAATAGCTAAAAAGAGTGGTGGCTTGCCACTTGCTGCAAGAACATTAGGTGCTCTCATGTAGTATAAGAAGACAAGGAGAGAATGGCGGAGATCTTGGATAGTAAGATATGGGTTCTAAAAGAGGTTGAGCGAGAAGTTTTTTGACCATTTTTACTAAGTTATTATGATTTGGCCCCTGTAGTTAAGCGTTGTTTTTTATATTATCCTACATTTCCAAATGATTATGAATTTATAACAAACACAATTTGATTTTGAAAAAAAAAAAACAAAAACAAAAAAAAAACAAACACAATTTGATTGAGTTGTGGATGTCTCAGGATTATCTTAGTGGAAAAGACTATAAAGGAAAGAAAGAAACAGGCCAATCTGTTTTAATACCTTAGTAATGCGATCATTTTTCCAGGATGTCTCAGAAAAAGCAAGTTATATGTCCGAGAGCATTACTATATTTTGCAAAATGCATGATATTGTGCATGACTTTCTACAGTTCCTCAATAAGAATGAATGTTGTACAACGGATGCTAGAGATGCTAGAGAAGCAAACACATGGATAATGATAAGTGAGAAGGTCCGTCATTTGAGCTTAATGTATGCACCTCTCCACTTTTGGATTTTATTTTACTAGTGAAATTCAAAAAATTACGCACTCTAACAACTTTTGATTCAAGAAGGCTCAACATAAAATAGGTCTGAACTGCTCCGCAAAAATTGGAGCAACGTAGTTAGGGTTTGGAAAAAACAGAAGCGGCTTCTTTGCTTATCGGGTTGCGCCCTCCCATCGACGACGACTACCAGCCTCATCGGCAAGCGAAGGGTCTGACCTGATGGGCGTGTTTTCGCTTGGTGGCGGGAGGTGATCAAGATTGGGGGCTGCAACAAGAGGCGTTTTCTTTTTCTCAGATGAAGACAACGGCTGATAGGTGTTCTGTTGCAGAAAGCTTGGGGAATGGAGGAGCGGTCATCTCGGCAAGATTGGAAGGCGTATTGACATTGGGTCGGTGTTGGGACGGTGCTGGGTTGGAGAGTTTTGCCATCTGGGTTTATAGTGGAAGGAGATTTCAGAGATGGAGGTTCTCTCCAGGTTGGTTTTGTCCTTGGCTTAGATGTCAGATAATTGGGGTCGAGTTTACCAACCTCAATCCCAACTTTACTGTGGCTGATTTTGTGAAGCTTAATTGAGTCGATTTTGTGGAGAAGGAAAGTTGATTGTGGCAGTTTATTTATTTATATTTTTTTAGGCTTTTGTTCTTTAGTTTGTGGTTAGGATTACTAAGTCCCTCCTCCCTTGAGCGAGGGTTTGGGTGTTTTAGTGGAGTGTCGATGCCATTGGTTTGGTGTTTAATTTGTTCGTATTGTTGTGTTATCTCAATGACGTTATATATCCCCGAGGACTGTGTGTTCTATTGTCGATGCTTTCTGGTTGTCAACGTGATGGTGAATCATCCTTGCAGGTGGCACTACTAGAAAAAGGGCCTAAGGGGACACATGAAATAGGGACATATGAGAGATGTGTGCCTATAAGTGAGCAATAGGAACATAAGAAGTTATGTGTGCCTTTAGTTAGAAAAGGAACAAATTAATGAAGTGTCCCCATTTGATAAAAATACCACATACACATTGCAAATATGTATTTTTATCTTTACATTCTCTCTCCTCTTTGAAAAGGGACAGATGAAGTGTCCCTATTTGAGTAAAAATATTAAAATATCACATACGCACTGAAATACGTATTTGTGAGATAGTTCTCACCCCTTCCTATCTTAAACCTACATCTCTCGAGGCTCTCTTTCAGCCTTAGCCCCAATTATCTCTCTCTCTCTCTCTCTCTCTGCCTTAGCCTTACCTCAAGCTCATGTCTCCTCTCTTAATAGATATGATTATAATTGAAAGGACCGAGGATGCAGAGAAGGGATATTGTTAATAGTGTGGGGGGCACTTTTGATCGGAGTTGTACGGCAGTGAAAATTCATGGGTAAGGACCCAAGACTTTGCCCCTTCGTCAGCAACTAGGCCCAACAAACCTCGAAGGATAATAAGTCCTAAGAAGAATGCTGTTGATTTCTTCCCAGCAGCTCCTCTCCATGTTCACGGCAGTGAATTAGTGTGCAACTTCAGTAAAGGCTTGAAAAGATGTGCATGGCGTGGGAGCTAGAAAAGCATGAGTTTCGGAAGAAGAAATTCCGACATTGATTGGTGGGTTGGTTAAGGTATTCAGTATAAGGGATATGAGTTAGGAATGGTAGAGGACTATGGATGAATTTGGGAGAGAAGAAGCATGGCAGAGAAGATCATTGTACGATCAAGCATGATAAATTTGAATCTTCATGGAGGTAGAAGAGTTTATGGAACTGGAAATGGTTTCTGGGAGAATGATGGAGTTGCTTGGGCTGTTTAGTGGTTAGCTTCTGTGTTCCTCCCCCCCCACCTCTTCACAGCAGCTATCACTATCGATTTATAAAATGGTGGTGGCTCAGGTCTGCTGCTGTTCCCAGGAATCCTGCTGCTGTGTTTCCAGGATTCTCGTGTCCTCAAGATCTCATTGCTAATTCTAAGAATCTTGCTGCTATGATCCCAAGATTCCTGCTGTTGTAATCCCAGGAATCCTGCTGCTGCTGTGATTCCAAGGTTTTGCTGCTGGGATAAGAGAGGTCATTGTTTTGTCTCAGTTCAAAGGTATAGTTTTGGTAATTGTGTAAAAGAATGCAGTATGGTATTTGAGATGTATGGTTATTAAGTAAAATGGTTTGGTGTTGGGTAAAAGAAGTGTTGCTGTGATTAGGGATTTTTGGGTTCTTTCTTCTTCACTTACCCATAATCAGATTTGGGCTGTTGGGCTTGAATTTCAGTCCCTAAGCTCGAAATTACCAACAAGCCTAAAACTAATAATGGGCCTCATGCATTTCCGTTACTTTCCACACCACACCCGCTCTTGCAAGCCCCAAATGCGTGAATGTGGCTGGGGTCCACATGCGTGGCATGATGATTGTCGTTATAATTTGCTTATTGGGCTAGAGAAATGAATTGGGCCTGATAGCTGGATTTTTGGGCATCAACAAATAGCAAAGGGGATCTCGCTCCATCCTTAGCATCTATCAATCTCGACGGCCAGTTCGCCTTGTCTGACTCCAGGGATGGTGAGCTTCATCTTCGTTAGAAGATGGAAGCCTTCGCCCTCTTCCTCTTCCCGCTCAACCTTCCATTCAGATCCAATCCCCGGAAGAATTGTCTCCCACTGCTCCGGCCTCTGGGTTTGGTGAAAGGACTAATATTGGGCTCTGACATTTTTTGGGGCTGTTCTGAATCTGGTGGAGAGGGAGAGATGGCGATAAGTTCATAACTTTGCTTCTTCTTTTTTTTTAATGGTTTTTTTATGTTTAATTTACTCATTCCTGTTGCACTTACAATGAGTTGTATTTTAAACAGAAATGTTAAAACATGCCTTTAGTTTTTACATAGCTCTGTTCACCCATTCTCTTCAGTTCTGGATTACATTTTGTGGCTGATTGTATAACATCATGGATTGGCGATTGATTCACAGCAAACCAAAGAAAGACGGTACTGGTACCGTGCCAATTAATGACAAAGCAGAAAAATCTTTGTAAGTATTGTGATATTGGTTGTAGCTTAGTATACATGGTTGCTTATTACTGTAATTAGCTTACTTTAAATTAGTTTCTGATTTTGCTGTAGTTGGAATTGGATAAGCTTGAGCAAAGGGAGCGCTTAAATGGTAGGGAACTCACTATAGACTTATTGAATGAATTGTTTTGTGAGCAATTTGGACCAGAGACATATAATGCAGTTAGAGGGTATGGACTGGGAGTAGAGTGAGTTGATGTTCCTGGAATACAAACTGCAAATCCAGTAGTTTCTTGCGATGTAGCATCACTTCAGTCTGAACTTAAAGCCTCACTTGCTGAGATCAATAGGTTGACAGAGGAAGCAGCCAAAAAGGATGAGCAATTGCAAGCTGTCCAAACTCAATCAATGCTAGCATTGAAACTCGTATTGGCAATCCCTTGCATAGTATAATAAGTGCTAGACTTGATACCATTAAGAAGCTAATAGCAGCACTTTCTAATATCGCAGAGAAGCAACCTCAATCGATCCAAGAAATGCAATCAACTCCAATGGAAGGGTATGTGACTTTACTTGGACACTAGGATGGAAATTGTAGGAAGTTTGTTTTGAAGCATATTGCTGGTATCTATGATTCATCTCAAAGTTAGTATATTTTGGGTCATTTTATTGACATATTGGAGATGATCTATATATATTTTGGGTAATGGCTTCTGCCATATTAGATATAGCAATACTAGCTTGGGTTAGAGCGGAGATGAACTAATCATGTAATTATTATGGTCTGGGAGAACAATGACCACTTTTGTAAATTGCTCTTGGATGAATGAAATTTGTGTAGGAAAGCTAATATTTGGATTTATGTTTGAAAAGTTGATTGAATGTACAAATGTGATTGTGTATTGTATAACACCATATGTATGCTCATGTTGGAGATATAAAGGCACACATGTTACATTTGTCCCCAATTGAAATAATAGGTATTTGTATTTATGTAAAAAGAGGTATACAAGGACCCACTAGAATATGTTTTTGTATTCGTGAACAGTACAAGTATATATCATTCAATATGTATTTGGATGAAGTAGAATACATGGGGTTATATGGGGACACTTGAGCTTGAGATATGTGTGCCATTTAGCAATAGGAACACAAGCAATAGGCACACATATAATATACGTCTCTATAGCTCAATGGGGACACATATTTGTCCCTATAGGTATCAAAAGACACACATATTATTAGTCCCCTTAGGCCCTTTTTCTAGTAGTGTGGTCTGGTTGTTTTAGAACGCGGTGTTAAAGAGGATGAAGCGGCTCGTCTTAATATTGGTGGTAGGGTTGTATCATTACACTCGGGAGTGGTCACTATCTATTGTAGCCCGGAGGTATGGGCGTAAAATTTGGTTAAGGGTTGGGCCCTTTTGGCTCATGAATGTCATTTGTATTGACGGACCCCGTAACTATTGATTAGGTTAGGAATGTGTGTCGTGGGTTTGATACCACAACCGGTCATTCCAATGTTTTGTAATCGTGTTGGTTATTAATGAATTTTGTCTATTTCTCAAAAAAAAAAAAAAAAAAAAAAAAAAAGCCCAACATAACAGCAACTTTTGATTCAACTTTTTATATAGAGTGTTTCTATTGAGACCTCCAAATGTGCTCAATTGACCTCACTCTGTTATGAATTATTAAATGACATATATAACCTCTTATAAAATGACTATTAAGGACAATAATTATACCCAAAAAAAATTATATTTAATTTCTCTAGACTTTCTAATTCAATAATATTATATCGCATTCTTATTATTTTCCTTATCTATTTTCATTTTCCAATTTCACTACATACTCATTAAAGCTTTTATATATATTTATTAAGAATTAAAACTATAATCAAGATCATGTGACATAAAAATTCCTATCATCATATATGTTGAACGCATATTGGTTCGGGATAACAAAAGAAATCATATTATGACCTAAATCCCAGTCTATTCATTATATTTGCAAAAAAAGAAAAGAAAAAAAGAGCTAGCAGTAAAAAAAAACTTAAAAACTATTAAATAATTAATCATGACGTACAGAAAATAGAGAAAATAATTAAACATTAAGAAAAACTACTCTTCATTTTTTTGCACATCTACAAGAGAAAAAATAGTTTAAAAAAAAATTTTATTAGAAATTAATTTTTAAAGCCCAATACCTTGTGTTTGAGTTTCTTTTTTATTGGATAAGAGATTTATGTAATTTGATTAAGGAATGAATATGTAATTAATAGTTTGTTTGCAAATTTTATGAGTGAGGTTATTTCAGGAACTTAAGTGAGGTTTAATGAGTAAATTTAGTATTTGAAAATTTGATAGGAGGTGTAAAAAGCAAGGAGGTTAAGTGAGTAAATTTGGAGGTTCCAATAGAAAAACTCTTTTATATAAAAGCAATCTCACAGCTGAAATGTCCAAGGACCTTGAATTTGAGCGACAACTAGATTGAAGAACTTCCGGAAGAGATCGGTCCGTTGATACATTTGAGGTACCTCGACTTGTCTCAAAATTGTGATTTGGAGAAACTACCAGAGAGTTTATGCAATTTGTACAATTTGCAAACGTTGCGTCTCAGTTACTGCGAAAAGCTTAGAATATACTGCCTGAAAATATGGGGAACTTGATTAATTTAAGACATTTTCATACCAAGTATTTGACGAAAGCTGTCGAGAGATTAACAAGTCTGCGAACACTAAACGTGTGTCCTGTTATTGATGATAGTGACCTCCGTGAAGCCTTGAAATTAGGAGATCTGGGAAGCTTGGACCAGCTTCAGGGTAGTCTCCACATTCATATATCAAGGGGAATTCGAAGGTTACAAGTGAGGCGCAGAAGGCTCGCTTGTCGAATAAGAAGCTTTATAATTTGGAGCTACTTTTTAAATCAGATGACAAGCAGAGCCATGTGCAAGTCCTGGAGGCGTTACGGCCACACCAAGATCTGGAAAGTTTACGGATTAGTTTTTATGGTGGCACCACCCAGCCCAGTTGGATGATATCCTTAGAGAATTTGAAAATCACTTTCGCTTGAGCACTGGGATGGATGTGAGTTTTTGCCTCCACTTGGGAAATTGCCCGTCCTTGAAAAACTATCAGTAACCCGATTGGAGAAAGTGAAGACGGTTGGAGATGAATTTCTGGGCAATCGTTAATACTCGTCCTCATCCTCTGTTTCATTCCCAAGATTGAAACAACTCACCTTCAGCGGTATGAGTGAGTGGGAACAGTGGGAAGGAGTTGGAGGGCAGACAGAAATCGGTGGTGATGAAATTACAATTATGCCATGACTTGTGTCCTCCACAATTGAGAACTGCCCTAAGCTGATGAACCTGCCACTCTTCCTGCAAAACACACCGGTCACGATTATTTACGTCAGTTGTTGTCGTCAGAGTATTATGATACCTGTCATGCCCGACAACTGTGACGTCAACATAGAGTTACAGATTCAGATGCAACCACTTTGCCAGCTTTGGATTTGGAAGCAGGTACCCCGAAATTTTCTTCCACATTTTCTTTCTACTATGAAAACTAGTCAAATTCATTAAAGAACAAAAATACCCCACAAGAATCATCGTTTCTCGATTCTGGCGAAATAGTGTGATTAGACCAAAAAAATTACATGTACAAGATATATTAGCCTTAGGAAGACATACTCGATATGTTAGGTTCGTGGCATTCATGCCAGGTTTATATTTACTGAGCTTCTTGCATCAGTCGTATTTCTTCTTACGGATGTTGTAATGACATAAACCAGAGTGCAAACAGTCAATTATAGCTCCTCAATTTCTCGAAAGGACTGATAATGATGTCATAACTATAGAAGACAAGCTGAAGAAGAAGCACAGTATGAGCTGAGTTTCTCATCATTCACTCATCATGTCATCTCTTCTTTGTCAACCTTCAATCCGGCTCAAGCTATGGCTTTACATTTCTGGTTCTATTTGTTCAAGTTACAGGCAAATTGAAAGAAGCTTAAGTATAACATGTACAAAACTAGTGATAGTTACTTGTTAATTCAAACATTTTAAACTTTTTTGGAACTCAGAAAGGAACTTTCTTTACCAAAGGTCATGCGTGCACCAAGTCTTTTGCAATGCTCTGGATTCTATAAGTTTCTGTATTTGAGACTCAGAGCAACTTATGTTAAATGAGAATCAAACTATTTTGATCTGTAGAAGTGAGTTTTTGCAGAAAATGTTGCAATAGCACCCTTTTGGCAAGTCAAACCTCAGGGGAGCAGTGGATCAGCAGAATATGACACTCCTGTATCTTTATGGTATGCAAAAGTCTGTAAAAGCTTTAACTACGTAATATGAAATTTATATTCTTGTAATCCATTACAAACTAATTCTTCAGCTATGAATCTGATATAGATCAAAATTTACTGTGTAGGCAATGTAGATGCATGGAGACTCCAAAATTGCATCAGAGTTGTCAAGCTTGTGATTAGTCACTAAAGAGATTAGGTACTAATAAGTAATAACCATAAGCTAGATATACCAATGTATCACCATGCAAGGTTTATAAGTGTCTGTCATGTGGCTGAAAAGTTGGCAACTTGGCATTTAGCTTGCAGGAAATTTTTATATGGTGTCAACATTACTTATTCTAGATGTCCTGTGCTTTCCTTATCAATTTAATGAAGTCTTAAAACTTTATTTGGAGAGCGAGTGCAGGTTGCTTGTTAAGTTGCAATTGCTAAAGAGGGCATTTCTGTCTACTTTTCCTATTAAGTTTCATCAGTTATTGTTATTTGAAGAGCAATTATTGTCAAATGATGTAGGTTATGTCTTCCTAAATTTCTCCTGTATTCATGCAATTTACTTTTGATTATTATGCTCAATGTAACTCCATGACAACATTGAATTTCAAGGCACACATTCTGAATTTTGTGTTGGAGATTATACATTCAACTGGTTCCTACAACGCTGCGTCTTTAATTATTTGTATGTGTGATAAGACTGTTATTGTTTCGACCTTTTTGATGATTACAACGTCTCTCACATCTTGTTAGATTGGAAAGATGCTATAACCTAGGGTCATTGCTCTTTGTAGGATTGTTTGTGTTTTTTATTGTCCTGTTGTTGCTGGTTGTTTGGGACTTTTTGTTTGTAGCTCTGCCGCCTTGTAGACTTCTTGTCCACTTTGTTTTTGTATATACCTTTTTCCTTCACAAAGCTGTTTTCTTTTGGGAAAATAAAAAACAGGGATGTAGGATTTCCAAGCAGTGATAAACCAATATCAACAAAACTTGTAACTTGTGTTTTGGCCTTTTCAGATTCATTTGACTGATTGGTAAGGCACTTAATGTTAGCGACATTAACTCCTTGCCTCAATCAAGCGTGATCTCTTCCCCAAATCAAGCTCATTAACACTAATATCTTCAGTTACTGTATTAGCATTGATATTAGGCTAAACTTGTGGATCTTACTTTAATATGCAGTTATTGTTAGGCATGTAATACTCTGCTATATATATGTAAACTTGAAAATCATTCATTAATGAAAATCATATTCAACATGGTATCAGCCTAATTTAGGATCCTCACCTGTCGTTCCTTTCCGTTCCCTTTCTCTTTCTCTAGCTTCTGGGTCTTCCTCTCCTATTCCCAGCATCAATGGCCACCCCACCTTCCTCACTCACTCCTGCCCAAAACACTGCCCAATTCACCAAATTAACCGAAACGTTGTTACACATGGCTTTATCCTATGCGCCAGAAAAATGAGGTCCTTACACACTTTAAAAACTTTGTTGCCATGATTCACAATATTTTCCATAGTTCTGTCCAATATCTTCAAAGTGACAATGGCACCGAATATGTCAACAATGCCTTCTCCCAATTTTGTATTTCTTTGGGCATCCAACAACGTTTTTCTTGCCCATACACTCCCCAACAAAATGGGCTTGCTGAAAGAAAACATCAACATATTGCCTCAATGGCCCGCACTCTACTTCTCACTTCAGGTGCTCCTCAATCCCTTTGGGTTGAGGCTATACTCACATCTGTATATCTCATTAATCTTCTTCCTACTCCTATCTTAAATTGGGATACTCCCCACACACGTCTCTATGGTCATCCTCCCTCCTATTCTTCCCTCCGTGTTTTTGGGTGCTCATGTTTTCCTTACCTTGGAGATAATGTTCCTAACAAATTGTCTCGTCATAGTATTGAGTGTGTCTTCCTTGGTTACAGCCCACACCACAAAGGTTATCGTTGTCTTGATCCCAACACCGGTCGTGTTTATGTCTCACGTCATGTTTTGTTTAATGAAACCAATTTTCCCTATAAGGGTTTGCAGGTCCAATCACCATCAGATTCATTTTATCTTGAATTCACCCCACTACAATGTACTAGCCCACCTGCACCTCCGCAGGCCCCCCTGCCGAGCCCGGATCTATTACCGTCGGGCCCAAGCCCACTCTCTTCTTCATCTTCAACTCCACTCCAGTCCAATTCCTCCACAAACTCAATTGACCCACCGATCTCGCACAACTCGACCTCAGCTCTGCCCTCCCCTGCATTTCACGATGGCAATCATCTCGACAGTAGTCCTCACACCAACGCCCAACCAGCTCGGTCCCTACCCACTCCGTCTATGCCTCCTCCAACCACCGTGCCTACAATCCCGGCTCCGCCACCTCCAATTCAGACATACCACCGTCGTCCCTCCTCCAGCGCATCATCTCAACCCGCAGCACCAATCCCGGCTCCCCCTCCTCCAATTCAGACTTACAGCCGTCGTCTCTCCTCCGCCGCATCAGCTCAACCCGCAGCCGTCCCTTCTGCAGCGATCCCAGCCCCGTCCTCTCCTCCGCTACATGCTACTGCTCCTCCCCCTTCTCCTTCTGTCCCGCCGCCTCCTGCAGCACCACCAACCCACCCCATGAGGACTCGGCTCCGAGATGGGATCATTCAACCCAGAATTCGCACAGATGGCATTGTAAAGTATCCAATCCCAAAGGCTCTTTTATCTGTTCTTACTTCCATGGAACCAACTTGTTATACTCAGGCTTCCAAAGATGCGAATTGGAGAGCTCTTCTCCTTCTGTCCCGCCGCCTCCTGCAGCACCACCAACCCACCCCATGAGGACTCGGCTCCGAGATGGGATCATTCAACCCAGAATTCGCACAGATGGCATTGTAAAGTATCCAATCCCAAAAGCTCTTTTATCTGTTCTTACTTCCATGGAACCAACTTGTTATACTCAGGCTTCCAAAGATGCGAATTGGAGAGCTGCCATGACCGAGGAGATTAACGCTTTGTTGAAAAACCATACCTAGTCGCTTGTTCATCCCTCACCATCTCAGCATGTTGTGGGCTGCAAATGGGTGTTTCGCATTAAGCAAAACCCTGATGGCTCAGTAGAGCGTTACAAGGCCCGCCTTGTTGCCAAAGGATTTCATCAATAGCACGGAATCGATTATGGTGAAACTTATAGTCCTGTTATCAAACCTGCTACCATTCGAACCGTTCTATGTGTGGCAGTGTCTCGGGGTTGGTCTCTTCGTCAGCTGGACGTCAAAAATGCCTTCCTACATGGCTATCTACAAGAGGACGTTTACATGACCCAGCCCCCTGGCTTCGTCGATTCCTCTCGGCCCTCCTATGTCTGTAAGCTTCACAAGGCACTTTATGGCCTCAAACAAGCACCCCGTGCTTGGTTTCAACGCATGAGTTCTTTTCTGCTTTCTGTTGGTTTTCACCTTAGTAAAGCTGATTCATCCTTATTCATCTATCAACATGGCCTGCATGTGATTTTCTTCTTACTCTATGTTGATGATATTGTTGTCACGGGCAACAGTGACCGGCTTCTTCAAAGTTTTATCGATGCCTTGGGCCGTGGATTTGACATTAAGGATCTTGGTCCCCTACACTATTTCCTTGGTTTACAGGTCACACCTAATTCCAATGGCCTCCACATCAATCAACTCAAGTATGCTCATGACATTTTAAAGAAGCATGATCTGTTACACAGTCAACCAGTGAGCACTCCAATGTCAACTAAGACTATTCTCACCACACATGATGAGGACCTTCTTGCAAATCCCATTGTTTTTCGCGAGATGGTTGGCTCATTGCAGTACCTCACTATTACACGTCCTGACATTGCCTTTGCTGTCAATTCTGTGTCCCAATTTATGAGTCATCCTCGTGCTCCCCATCTCATTGCTGCCAAACGTATTCTCCGCTATGTCAAAGGCACTCTGGGCCATGGTCTCTCTTTCAGTCCTCAGCGCCATCCTGTCCACCTCTCTGCTTACTCTGATGCCGATTGGGCCGGTTGTCCTGAATCTCGCCGTTCCACTTCCGGCTATCTCATTTACCTTGGCAATACACTTGTCTCTTGGTGTTCCAAAAAGCAGCCTACCATTGCTCGCTCCAGTGCAGAATCTGAATATCGATCCCTTGCTCATGCTAGTGCTGAGACAACTTGGTTAGGCTTCTTACTGTATGAGCTTGGTGTCCATATTCAGTACCCCATTCTGCTTTACTGTGATAATCTCAGTGCCACATACATGGCTTCTAATCCGGTCTTCCACGCTCGCACCAAGCACATAGAGTTAGATTATCACTTTGTTCTGGAAAAGGTAGCCCTTGGGAGTCATCAGGTTCATTTCATCCCTTCCATAGATCAACCTGCTGACCTTCTTACTAAACCACTCCACAAGCAGCGCCATACTCTCCTGTGTACCAAACTTGTGCGTCCCGAGCCGCCCATTTTGAAGGGGGGGGTGTTAGCGACATTAACTCCTTGCCTCAATCAAGCGTGATCTCTTCCCCAAATCAAGCTCATTAACACTAATATCTTCAGTTACTGTATTAGCATTGATATTAGGCTAAACTTGTGGATCTTACTTTAATATGCAGTTATTGTTAGGCATGTAATACTCTGCTATATATATGTAAACTTGAAAATCATTCATTAATGAAAATCATATTCAACACTTAACATAGAGTCGTTATTTCTCATCTGTATGACTGTATCTGAGATGATGCAATAGTTTTGAGGCTTGAGGTCATTAATGTTGGGTCCCTCCTCATGCTATGGATGCTAGGGATTTAATTGTGTTGGACTTTTCTAGTAAATGAGGTAGGCGTGCAGCTGCAGTTGAAGAAAGAAAAACGCAAGAGACAAGCATGTGTGAAGAAAAAGAAAGGAAAAAGCTGTTCGGACATTTTCTCTTCTCCGTGAATGATGGCAGCCGACATTGAAGAAAAACAATAGTTTTTTGTTTATCCCTTCATATTCTTAAGAAGGAGCTGGGGAGAGAAAAAGCAAAAGATGTTCCTATTATCTCTATTTTATAAGGCATATTGACAGGTTTGTGTAGAGTGAGAGACAGAGAGAAAAAGAGTGAGCATTCATTGTAAAGAGAGAAGAAAGAAAGCAATCCTTTCTTTCACAGCCTTCTTGTGAGTGTGTACCCAAGAGTGTTTCTCTTGATAGACTTTCCTCTAGTGTTCTAGAGAGATTGGTGATTGTAATTCCATTTTTTAATAGTGGAAGTTTTCGGAGTTTGTCCCGTGGTTTTTTCCCTTCACATTGAAGGGTTTCCACGTTAAATTTGGTGTCTATTTATTGTTGTTGTATTTTCTATATTGCTGCATATTTTGTTATCAATCCCAACAAATACTTGCAAGTTTTTATATCTATAGTCACTAGTTTTGTTATGTACTTTGGATCAGATAGGATTTTGTGGCGTGAAAGAGAGGGACAAGTCAGAATGACCAAAAGTCCCAATCGATTTGCTTTCAAGCTCCACCAAGTCCAAAGGCATCATGAGGTTGGTTGCCCTGTTTTAATCTCTATGTATACACTACAGTTGTTCAAGTGTGCTTTGTAATATTTATTAATTTTATAGATACTCGTGTCAGAATAGAGAAAAAAAATAGTCACCTAATAAGATAAAGACCACTGCAGAATCTTTCCATTTGTTAATCTCTTGATCTTTCTGTAGGTTTTGGAGAGGGCAGAAGAAAAGTGTTCGAAACTTACGAAACCTCCAAATTCGAGATGCATGGTTATAACAAGATGCATGGTCATGGAAGTATCATTATATGTTGATCTTACAATGATCAACTATCGAAGAATTTGGTTATAACAATATCTGGTTGTATTTCTCAAGTTGCAAGTAAGTGCAATGAGTGTAACTATTACTCTGTTAAGATCCCTCTCCTGTTATTGTGAAGTCTAATTCACACATGTTTTACTTATTTGGAACACAAATAAGAACTTTTACATCTGTTATAAGGTTGTCCATTAACAGCTCTTTGCAGAGCTATGAATTTCTCTAAATCCCCAGATTTACTTATTCTGAAATTTATTTCTTAGTAGCAAATTATGCATAGTAATGCTCACCCCTCAAAGTTGCAATGCTGGGTTCCCCAAGACATGATGACTATCTGGTACTCCTTATGCTATGATATATGTCCCATTTCACGTACAATATATACCATCTGTGCACAAATACCATGTATCTTCCGTATACAAAAATCAAACCAAGATTATGAGTAGGACAGGATGGGGAAAGGAATTGGATTGGTGCTGTATCTGGTCTTGTGCATTGAGCTAAGTACAATAATGCACCTATTGCACTTATATATGGCACTTCGGCCTCTAATAAGCCTTTGTCCTCATCCTTTGGACGAAATGGATCTTTTCTGGGCTCAATACTACGGTTGATCATGGGAGTACTCACAGGCTTTGCTTTATCTTCATTAAAGTGCCTTAGTAATTTTTGAGTATATGCTAACTGATGGATCATAATCCCATCACTACGGTGCTCGAGTTCTATTCCGAGACAAAACCGTGTTTTCCCAAGATCTTTCATCTCAAATTCGGATTTCAAGTATTTAGCAGTTTCCTTTAACTCATCTAGAGTTCCAATTAGATTCATGTCATCGACATAAACTGCTATAATTGCAAATCCGAAACTTGTCTTTTTAATGAACACGCATGGGCATATTTCATTGTTAACATATCCCTCCTAATCAAGTAGTCACTTAGACGGTTATACCACATCCGTCCGGATTGTTTCAATCCATATAGTGAGCATCTCAATCTTATTGAAAACGCGCTCCGTGGTTTAGAGCCATTTGATTTGGGTAATTGAAGTCCATCTGGAACCTTCATATATATCTCTGAATCTAGATCCCCATAGAGATATGCTGTAACCACATCCATAAGCTGCATGTCAAGTTTTTTGGAAACTACCAAACTGACAAGGTAGCAGAACGTTATAACGTCCATTACGGGAGAATATGTCTCCTCGTAGTCGATTCCAGGACGTTGTGAGGAACCTTGTGCCACAAGGCGGGCTTTATATCTAACAACCTCATTTTTCTCATTACGCTTTCTAACAAAGACCCATTTATGGCCAATATGTTTTATATTTGGTGGTGTCAGTATTATAGACCCAAATACCTGTCTCTTTGTTAGGGAATCCAATTCAGTTTGGATCGTATCTTTCCATTTAGACCAATCTGCTCTTCATTGACATTCTTCAATGGAGCAAGGTTCGATATCATCGTATTCTATAATTCCTTTTGCAATATGATATGCAAATGCATCATTAATAGTCATAGAATTTCTATCCATCATCACATGTATACTAGTGTAATTCATGGAGATCTCTCTATTCTCTGGAATTGGTTCTGTTATTGGAGCGTCCTCCAATGATGTCTGTTTGACATAACCATAATCCGGAATATTCTCATGAGATGGATTATTTGTATCGATGATTAATGGATTATTTTGTGCCAAACTCGCTTTCTTTCTTGGGTGAGAATCCATCGAACCTATGGGCCTCCCGCGCTTCCTGGCAGGAGCCGTGTGTCTAGCCACTACGTCACCCATATAGGGGACGTTGGCGTCATTCTCATGTACTCTTGAGATGGCATCATGTCCTCTAGTGTTAGGGACATCAATCCTTGCAGGCACATTTGCAGCAGGTATGTGTGATCTTGTCACTTTAGCGATATCAGAAAACGCATTAGGCATTGATTCTGCTACGTTCTGAAGATCGAGAATTCTCCGTACTTCTATTTCAGATTGTGCTGTTCGGGGATCAAGATGAGACAGAATGGGGACAAACCACGACAATTCCTGTCTTTTCTGTTGAACATTAGTGTTCATGTCTCCCCCTAATGACGGGAAGACTGTCTCATCAAAGTGACAATCCGCAAATCTAGCGGTAAATAGATCACCTGTCAAGGGTTCTATGTAGCGGATAATGGTGGGAGAGTCATATCTGTTTGGCTCCAATTTTGTTTGAGCTGGTCAACAGTCTCTTTTCTGCGCGGGTGTGCCAGCACCGTCAGGTGCGGTCGTCGGGGGTGTCCCTTGACCTGACTTCTATCAAGCGATTGTGGACGAGGAGAGCACCAACTTCGTCGTGGGATTATTTGTGCCTCGTGGCGAGGACTTTTGCTGAGCTTCTTGAAAATCACAATCGATACTCGATGTTGTAGATCGAGCAGAGCGAGAACCACTGGTAAGTAAGGAGAACTTGCTAAAGCGTGACTTTAGCTTGGCTGGGTTGCTAGGGCGTTACCCTTGCTTGGCTGGTTCTGTAACCGTTGTGGTCGCGGCACTACCGTCGGCTCCCGAGGAGACTAGGACCGAAGTACGTTGACAGAGGGTTTGGTGGCACTGAAAGTCGGCTTTTGAGAAGACTAGGACTAGGAGTGTGATCACCGGTAAGAGAAAGAGAAGGAGAGGAGTTGCTCTTAGAGAGGTTGCTCTAGAGAGAACTTAGATCATCTTAGAGATGTTTGTTGTGAATGTGTTGGTGTTGGTGATTGTTGTGGTCGCGGCACTACCGTCGGCTCCCGAGGAGACTAGGACCGAAGTACGTTGACAGAGGGTTTGGTGGCACTGAAAGTCGGCTCCTGAGAAGACTAGGACTAGGAGTGTGATCACCGGTAAGAGAAAGAGAAGGAAAGGAGTTGCTCTTAGAGAGGTTGCTCTAGAGAGAACTTAGATCATCTTAGAGATGTATTGATGTTGTGAATGTTTTGGTGTCTTTTGGTGTTTGTTGTAGCCTCTATATATAGGCTACCAAGCAACACTATTTGGCCTTAAACAACTCATAATGGGTTAGGTTTTAGCACTTAAACATTAATGGAATGTTAGGTTTAAGCACTTAAACACTAATGGAATGTTAGGTTTAAGCACTTAAACACTTAATGGATTTGTTAGGTGAGAGCACTTTCTGCTCCTTTATTCCTTTAATTTTTATCTCCACTAAGAACTCAGATTTAGCCTTCGACTTCTTCATATGAAATGATCCAATATGAGTGTAGATTACTGTGGTAAAATTTGTACGCATCGGAGAGCACCACACTCATTTTGGGCGTGCCAAAATGTTTGGCTCCAATTTTGCTGCAGCTGGTCAACAGTCTCTTTTCTGCGCGGGCGTGCCAGCACCTTTTTGGTGCTGTCGTCGGGGGTGTCCCTTGACCTGACTTCTATCAAGCGATTGTAGACGAGGAGAGCACCAACCTCGTCGTGGGATTCTTTATGCCTCATGGTGAGGACTTTGGTGAAGTTTCTTCTTGTAAATCACAATCGATACTCGATGTTGTAGATCGAGCAGAGCGAGAACCACCGGGAAGTAGAGAGAACTTGCTAAAGCATGACTTTAGCTTGGCTGGGTTGCTAGGGCGTTACCCTTGCTTGGCTGGTTCTGTAACCGTTGTGGTCGCGGCACTACCGTCGGCTCCCGAGGAGACTAGGACCGAAGTACGTTGACAGAGGATTTGGTGGCACTGAAAGTCGGCTCCTAAGGAGACTAGGACTTAGAGTGTGATCACCGGTAAGAGAAAGAGAAGGAGAGGAGTTGCTCTAGAGAGAACTTAGATCATCTTAGAGATGTTTTGTTGTGAATGTGTTTGTGTGTGGTCATGGTACTACAATCGGCTCCCGAGGAGACTAGGACCGAAGTACGTTGACAGAGGGTTTGGTGGCACTGAAAGTCGGCTTCTGAGAAGACTAGGACTAGGAGTGTGATCACCGGTAAGAGAAAGAGAAGGAGAGGAGTTGCTCTAGAGAAAACTTAGATCATCTTAGAGATGTTTTGATGTTGTGAATGTGTTGGTGTTGGTGTGTTTGATTGTTGTGGTCGCGGCACTACCGTCGGCTCCCGAGGAGACTAGGACCGAAGTACGTTGACAGAGGATTTGGTGGCACTGAAAGTCGGCTTCTGAGAAGACTTGGACTAGGAGTGTGATCACCGGTAAGAGAAAGAGAAGGAGAGGAGTTGCTCTTAGAGAGGTTGCTCTAGAGAGAACTTAGATCATCTTAGAGATGTTTGTTGTGAATGTGTTTGTGTGTTGTTGTCTTTTTTTGCCTCTATTTATAGGCTTCCAAGCAACACTATTTGGCCTTAAACAACTCATAATGGGTTTGGTTTTAGCACTTAAACATTAATGGAATGTTAGGTTTAAGCTCTTAAACACTAATGGAATGTTAGGTTTAAGCTCTTAAACACTAATGGAATGTTAGGTTTAAGCACTTAAACACTTAATGGATTTGTTAGGTGAGAGCACTTTCTGCTCCTTTATTCCTTTAATTTTTATCTCCACTAAGAACTCAGATTTAGCCTTCGACTTCTTCATATGAAATGATCCAAATATGAGTGTAGATTACTGTGGTAAAATTT
The DNA here is from genome assembly GCF_002994745.2 of Rosa chinensis. Lineage (NCBI taxonomy): Eukaryota > Viridiplantae > Streptophyta > Magnoliopsida > Rosales > Rosaceae > Rosa > Rosa chinensis. Next base: position 55,827,554 of record NC_037094.1, on the reverse strand, counting down.
CAGAATTTATTTCCATGTGGTTGGGCCGGAAATGCTGCTGGACCTCATACAGGTCCAGTTTTCCAGTTTTGCTTCTGCAGAAAATTAGACTGATTGTTTGAAGGCCTTCCGCTCAAAAAAAGCTCTTCCACTCTTCATAAGAAATGATTCTTAGGATGTCTAGAGTGAATCTGGAAAGTTTCAACTCATTTGGAGTTCATTTGTTTAGTCTTCCACCCCTCCTTCCTTGTTTAGCTCGGTTTCTCCTAGTCGAAGTAGGAAAATGTGCTAAACTTGACTTTTCATGCTTCTATAGTAGGCTTTATTTAGCCTCTAAATATATATTTCGAACTTGTCGACAATATATAGCTTGAGCCACTGATATTGGCTCAATTTATCCAAGACGTGCCTTGTCAGGCCAAAATGTTCATTTTGGGTCCAAACATTGCCCCCCAGACCTTGAAGTCAAAGGTCTTCGTCTTGACTTAAAAGGTCTTGAATCAGCACTACTCTTATAATGTTGTTGCTCCAAAGCCACTTGTATTGGCTTGACTGTTTCCATATAGGCCTCAAAATAGGCCATAAAGCTTGAATGCCACTACTGAATTGCCTTTGTCATGAACTGACGCTTCCTTTGCCAACTTTATTGCCCCCCATGTATCTGATGTCTGGTATCCTTTGGGCAACCTTACTGAAATGGCCAGGTGGGGGAGGGCGAACAAGAGAGGCAGAATCCATTTTGGCATGAGCTACTCTCACATAGTGGTTTAGGCCCATTTGCACGCACTTCTGGATTCAAGAATCTGTCATGAACGTTGTCCCCTTTCTAGACACCATTTCACATAGGCTATACTTACTAAGATGAGAAAGGTCATAAGTGTGAAGACAGTTCAACAAGTGCTAATAAAAGCCGCCCTTAACCTTAAGGGACCTGAACTAGGCACTAATAAGGAGTTTAGGCCAATATTAACAAAAGAGACTTCACCTATTCCGTTATGATTCACAACCCCTTATGACCACTTGCTGATCTAAATTCTCCATATTAAGAGCTTCAAAGTTCTTGTACTCTTGCATATTTTGTAGGCGTCGAATTCCATCGTATGCGCACAGGCCTTAACTCGACATCAAAGTCAAATGGCCTCCAAATATATATTAGAAATTAGGTTCAAGCCACAGCTAGGCCAGACACTACCTTCGCATCTAGCGATGCACAATCTTAGAACTCTTTTTGTATTTTTTTTTTTTTTGGTATTTTTTTTTTTTTATGAAAAGAAAACTAGAAACGGAAAATTAACAGAAAATTAAGAGCAAAGAAAGAAAGAAGCTAGCAGCACCATGTTTGGCTAACCTCTAGAAGACCACGGGGGAGGCCATCTATGCTTCATTCCAAGCTCCGATGTATCAAAATTTGTAGGGTAAAAATCCCTCCTGTGAGAGCTTGTAGGAAAAGAACAAAGATACTTCTCGTTGAAGAATTTGGAGGAATTTGGCTCGTGAGAGGGGTACTCTTGCCCCCCAAGTATCTTTGTTGGTTGACAAGGCATGATCTTCAATTGTAATTTGGGAGATGACGGTGTCCCAAGATCGGCTTTGTCGCCAACTTCTCTTGATCAAAGGGATGATCATAGGTCATAACTTGCCCCCAATGCATCTGATCAGTAGCCACGTATTTGGCTTGATCAGTGGAGAAATCAGATATTTGTTCAGAGACAATTGTATTGTCAGAAGAACAATCTTGTTGATGACCTTTTCCATGCACAGCCTCTGTGTAAGGCTGTGACTCACCAGTGAGACCCTTAGGTTGATTGCCACCTATAGGCAAGTTAGTCTCAGAAATGACCTCTTCGCGAGCAGGTTTTTGACGTTCCAATTCGCCTTGCTGCGAATTAGCCAAGCTGGAACCTTCCTCGCGTAAGGTTGTGAACTCAGATGTGATGTTCGCGGCATGTTGAGTGGTCTGTTTGTCGCTGCTCAAGAAAGGCTTATGGAATTGTTCTCTAGCTTCTCGAGCGTTCTGCTCAATTTGTTGGTCCCAATCGCGAAACCTCTGCTTTGTTTTTGCGATCAAACTGGCCATTTCCCTGGCTTGCTTTTCTTTATGCCTCTCTATGTTGGCCATGATGATCGCGAGCTGTTCCTCAATGCTTGCCCCCTCTGGGATGGGAATAGGCATAAACTCATCATTAATGGCAGTATCGCCAGTGGTGGCAACATTGACCATCTATTCACTTTAGGAATTTCTTTTGGTAAAGATTTTCCCCTGGCATCTCCATGATGGCGAACAAATGCAAAAAGACTCTAGTATAGTCCCACCGGGCGTGCCAAAATGTTTGTTTTGAAGCCCGGTGGTTGAATGTGCTTCAAGAGAAAAGCTTCTGATGTTGTCCCACTGGGCGTGCCAAAATGTTTGGCTCCAGAATTTTGCTGCAGGAGGGAGGTTGACGAATGTTTGGCAATGTTGGTAAGACACGCTTTAGCAACCTTGTCGCGCTTGTTGAGAACTTAGATCATCTTAGAGATGTTTGTTGTGAATGTGTTTGTGTGTCTTGGTCGCAGCACTACCGTCGGCTCCCGAGGAGACTAGGACTGAAGTACGTTGACAGAGGGTTTGGTGGCACTGAAAGTCGGCTTCTGAGAAGACTAGGACTAGGAGTGTGATCACCGGTAAGAGAAAGAGAATGAGAGGAGTTTCTCTTAGAGAGGTTGCTCTAGAGAGAACTTAGATCATCTTAGAGATGTTTGTTGTGAATGTGTTGGTGTGTGGTCATGGTACTACAATTGGCTCCCGAGGAGACTAGGACCGAAGTACGTTGACAGAGGGTTTTGTGGCACTGAAAGTCGGCTTCTAAGAAGACTAGGACTAGGAGTGTGATCACCGGTAAGAGAAAGAGAAGGAGAGGAGTTGCTCTTAGAGAGGTTGCTCTAGAGAGAACTTAGATCATCTTAGAGATGTTTTGATGTATGTGTTTGTTTTGGTGTCTTTTGGTGTTTGTTGTAGCCTCCATATATAGGCTACCAAGCAACACTATTTGGCCTTAAACAACTCATAATGGGTTTGGTTTTAGCACTTAAACATTAATGGAATGTTAGGTTTAAGCACTTAAACACTAATGGAATGTTAGGTTTAAGCACTTAAACACTTAATGGATTTGTTAGGTGAGAGCACTTTCTGCTCCTTTATTCCTTTAATTTTTATCTCCACTAAGAACTCAGATTTAGCCTTCGACTTCTCATATGAAATGATCCAATATGAGTGTAGATTACTGTGGTAAAATTTCAGAATTTATTTCCATGTGGTTGGGCCGGAAATGCTGCTGGACCTCTTACAGGTCCAGTTTTCCAGTTTTGCTTCTGCAGAAAATTGGACTGATTGTTTGAAGGCCTTCCGCTCAAAACAAGCTCTTGCACTCTTCATAAGAAATGATTCTTAGGATGTCTAGAGTGAATCTGGAAAGTTTCAACTCATTTGGAGTTCATTTGTTTAGTCTTCCACCCCTCCTTCCTTGTTTAGCTCGGTTTCTCCTAGTCGAAGTAGGAAAATGTGCTAAACTTGACTTTTCATGCTTCTATAGTAGGCTTTATTTAGCCTCTAAATATATATTTCGAACTTGTCGACAATATATAGCTTGAGCCACTGATATTGGCTCAATTTATCCAAGACGTACCTTGTCAGGCCAAAATGTTCATTTTGGGTCCAAACAATATCCAATATAAAGACCTAATCATCTTTGAGGACCCATTTTGGTGCGCTGTGGTGGCGCAATTGGCACATAGACTGCACACCCAAATATGCGTAAGTGTGAGACATCGGGCTCATACCCAGTTACCATCTGGGAAGCAGAAAATGGTTGGGTGGCAGTGGGCCGCAGACGAATAAGCACAGCTGCATGCAATATTGCATAGCCCCAAGCAGAAATAGGGAGATTGGTGCGCATAACCAATGCTCGAGCAACCATTTGAAGTCTTTTAATGGCAGCTTCTGCGAGACCATTTTGGGTGTGTATATGAGGTACATGGTGTTCAACCTCGATCCCAATGGACATACAATAATCATCAAAAGTTTTTTATGTAAACTCTCCAGCATTGTCAAGACGAATTGACTTAATAGGATAATCAGGGTGGTGAGCCCTTAATTTAATGATTTGTGCTAGGAGTTTAGCAAATGCAGCATTTCTTGTGGATAATAGCATGACATGTGACTAGCGTGTCGATGCATCAACCAACACTATAAAATATCTAAATGGTCCGTAAGTTGGTTGGATAGGTCCACAAATATCACCTTGTATTCTTTGCAAGAATGGTATATTTTCTTTAGTGTCCTTTGCATAGGATGGTCTTGATGATCGTACCTTTGCTAAAGGGCAAGCTTTGCAAAACAAATGATATGAAGTAGTTCTTTGGACCAATCTTTGGTTCGTACTTCTTTTCGTTTTGAAGAATGGATGTCTGTGTGAAGTTTTTAATATACGGAGCATCATATCACGACCTGGGTGACCCAAACGGTCGTGCCAAAGTCTGTATGTGTCAGAATCCCATAAATTTTCATTCATGACATGGTTGGATTCAATTACTCTGATAGTGGTTGCATATAATCCACTAGAGCGACACATGAGTTTCTCTAATACTCGTGTATTTCCGTAGTTATTAGAGGTGATGCAAAGGAACTCTTGTCCATTCTCACAATGTGTTTCCACATGAAGATCATTGGCTCTTATATCTTTAAAACTCAATAGGGTTCTTCCAGCCCTAGGAGCATATAGAGCTTCGGTGATATTAATATTTGTGCCATTCGGCAACAAAAATTGAGCTGGTCCTCGACCATGAATCAATTGTGATGATCCTGACATCATAGTTATTGAAGATCGACTAGGCGTCATCCATAAAAATAATTGCCTATGTCGTAATATAGTATGTGTGGTGCAACTATCAAGAAGACATTCCATTTCTCCGGAAAACATACTGAAAAAGAATAATAAAGTTCGGAATATTAACACATGTCCATGACATTGAATGATAATGCGATACTTTATTAATAAGGAAATAACCAATGATTACATCAAAGTTTTCCAAAGTCTATTCCAAAAATAAAATCAAAATGAGACAAATCGTAGTCACTCAATCCGTTTGGTAACTCTAATGAAATATGACCAGGAAAGTAGAGAGATGTTGGTGGAGCGAGGCTCACTTAAGTACCCTGATCTCAATTACTTTCCTAGACATCATACTTCATTTGATGCGCCACTGAGAAAGAGTTTAATACAATTGTTATTTATTGATTATGGCACATTTGCCATTCTTGGAAAATAGAAAGGACTATTCTAATCAAAGTCTGAGGCATCCTCGTGCACTTGTTTAGCTTTGAAGTCCTCTATGGTGAGATTGACATCTTCACCATCTTCATCTTTGGCAAGGTTGGATTCTTGCTCCCTGAATTGCCTATACTCCTTGTAGCTTTTAGCTAGTTGAGTACTTACATGGCATTGCTTGAACCAATGCTCGATTGATCCACACCGATGACACATGTCATTATGGTTGCCTCCTTTCATTTGAGGTGCAGGTTGTCCATGTTGTGGATATTCCCTAGGAGGGTTACTGCTACAACCACGTCTCATGGTGCGACCTCCACGGCCCATATTGTTATTATATCCTCGGCCCATGTTGCTATCGTATCCACCTCTCCCACGTGTGGAGTTGCCACCACGTGTGGAGTTACCACCACGTGTGAAGTTGCTACCACATGTGTCCGCTCTAAAGTTGCGGTTTTCTCTCTTTATTGGGGTGGTTATATGGACCCATTCGTCTTTATTGTCCCCTGTTATTAGGGTACTGCTGTTTGCGCCCTCTTTTGGGTGCATTATAATTTGCCTCACGAATGCTCTTGGTTCCAATGGGCCTTGAATAATAATTCTTTACAAGGATGTTGTCGTGCTTTTCAGCTACCGACAAAAGATTGATGAGCTCATTAAACCTCGTAATTCGTCCAGCATTGACTTCAGTGCGATATTGCTTTGATATCGCAATTGCTGAGACGGGGATGGTGGAGAGAGTCTTCTCAATTAGTTCTTCATTTGTGAGAGGCTTTGCACAGAACCTCAACATGGCTTTGAGGCGAAGAGCTTCTGAGTTGTATTCAGCAACAGACTTGAAGTCGGAGAAGCGTATATTGTTCCACTGAACCTTCAAGTCAGGGAGGAGGGTATCTTGCATATTACCAAAACGCTCTTCTAGCGCTACCCATAGGTCTCTGGCATCTCTGATTGACATGTACTCTAATCTGAGTGCTTTATCCATATGGCGTCGCATCAAGATAATAGCTTGTGCATGCTTTGTGGGTGTTCGTTGGAACACAAGGCCTGGATTAGGTGCCTGGATTATGGGTAATATTCCTCTTGAAGTGAGGTGGTTCTCAACGTCGGTTACCCAACTATGATATTCCGAACCCGTTGAGTCAAGCATTTGAAAGTCGAGTCTAGGTTTATTCGACATCCTGAAGATAAGAAGAGAAGATATATTAGTTTCGGAGTTTAAACTTCCACGAAAGCTAAAATAATAAGATTTCCGAGCTATGCTACCAAGAAATCAATTTCCAATAATATTTAGACCAAAACAATGATGTTTGCGGACACTCTTAGTCCGAATATTATGAACTCTCTTAGTTCATGATTACGAACGCTCTTAGTTCATTTAGCGTGAATTTCTGTAATCCCGCTTTTAATTGTAAGTTCCCGAGAAAAAGAAAGAGAAGAAAAATGGAGTAAAAACTCAAAAAACGGGAACTTTTAGTAAATAATACCTTGGAATAATGTTGCCGGAAAATTTGACCGGAAAAGGTTGTCGGAGGTGACCGAAAAGTCGCTGGAAAAGTCAGGAAAATAGCTCGAAAAGTCGCGGGAAAGTTGTCGAAAAAGTATCCGGAAAGTGGCCGGAAAAGTGTCCCAAAAAGTGTCAGGAAAGTGGCCGGAAAAATTGTTGGAAACTTGCCCTACAGATCTGTCGGCAGCAGCTCGGCAGGTGGCTCGGCAGTTGCTGCGCAGGTCCTCGGCAGGTGCTCGGCAACTCTCGGCAGGGCTTCTCGGCAGCGTCTGCGCAGCTGCTCGGCAACTCTCGGCAGGGCTTCTCGACAGCTTCTGCGCAGCTGCTCGGCAGCTTTCGGCAGGGCTTGGCAAGCCTTTGGCAGCACTCGGCAGCAGCTCAAATCTTCTGTCAGCCGGTTCAGGCAGTTTCTGGCTTGTTTTGGCAGTTCTGAGGCCGGTTCTGGGCTTCTTGGATCAAGGGCTTTGATATGTGATAGGGTTTGGAGGTTTTTTGTATGGTTGGAAAAATGGCTTTTATTGCTTGATGAACTTCCTCTTCTCTTGTCGATTTTCGATTCTAATTCTAGAGCAATTTCGTGCTGATAACGTGTTTGAGGACAAGCATAAATTGATACAGAGAGAGAGAGAGAGAGAGAGAGTAATCTTTCAGATAGAATGGAGGATTCAAGTGGTTTATTCATCTCATACAAAGAGGTATTTATAGGAATACATTTGAAGTGTGAAAGCTCAAAGAGTAACTCAATTTGATAACAACTTCATTTACAGCTGCAGCTCCACATGGTGATTGTGATGATGATAATTGCCATGCTTGTTGCACTTTGGCATAAAGCTTGTCACACAAGTCACTATACCTACATTATACACTCAAGTACCTATTGTATACATGATATAGACATTTATACCATGACTCATATATACAATATGATTCATATATACTACAACATATTATTATTATTATTATTAATATTATTATTTTATCCTTATTGTGGCAGCAGCACCATAGATCAGTATTTCTTGATCTTTGCAATTCATTCAATTCTTACTTGATATTTCTCTGATTCCTTAATTGTGAACCAATTAATTCCCAACTCCAGAAATGCGATAAAGATGCATAAAATACGAAAAGTAAAAGCGAAAGGGTCGTGCAGATTCTTTTGTGTGATCTACGACTATCATGAATGGGGTAATTCGATCAAAAAGTAGCTGCATGTGGAGCCATAGAGATGCCAAAGTGATGGTGTCCCTCCTCGAAAGAAACGAACTGGGTACAAGAAAGGGAAGAGATATATAGCTAGCTGCCGTTGATAATCCTCTAGCTTGCTTCCGCCTTTTCAAACTGATCCTGAACCAATCTCCAAATCGATCAAGAAATGGCTGAGGCACTCGTCAACCTCCTTGTTGAACAATTGGGTTCAGTTGTTTACCACCATACAAGTGAAGGGGTGAAACTAGTTTTGAAAGCTAAGAAGGACGTTGACAAATTCAGAAGCACCCTCAAACTTATCCAGAATGTGCTTCACGATGCTGAGAAGAAGCAAGTGTCGGATCCCGCGGTGAGAGACTGGTTGGTTGAGCTCAAAGACGTGTCGTACAAGATGGATGACGTGCTGGACGCTTGGAACACTGAAATTGGGAAACGAGAAGCTGAGAAGCAAGAAACACAAGGTTCTGATGTGGAGGTACGTTTCTCATTACGTTCCAATTGCATTTGTCTTGACCGATTGAATGAGGTAACTCATCGTTATAAGATTGGTAGTGCAATAAAAGATCTGAATGAAGAGTTAACTCAGATTTATGTTGACAAAAACAAGTTTAGCTTTCAATCCATCATGCCTGCTGCTGCACTTAATGTTGAACAACCTAATCCACGGCGTATAACTTCATCTTTCGTCGATGTATCGACCATATGTGGGCGGGAAGTTGAAAAGGAGAGGTTGGTGAGTGAGTTGTTAGGGAAGGAGAGTCCCGGCCTTGTCATCCCCATTGTAGGGATGGGAGGATTGGGGAAAACAACTTTTACCCAATCAGTCTTCAAGGATGCACGAGTTCAAGCCCATTTTGATATCAAAGCATGGGTTTGTGTCTCAGACCCTTTTGATGTCATCAAGATTGCAAAAGAAATCCTTGAACATGTCAATGGAATAAAATCTCAAGATAGTTCAAATGTGTTGCAAATATTATTAGAAGAGATCGAGAAACGTATCAAGGATAAAAAGTTTCTCCTCGTCCTTGATGATGTGTGGACAGAAAACCAAACAGAGTGGGAGAGGTTGAGTTTACCACTACTAATGCAAAGCTGTGCTGAAGGCAGTAGAATTTTGGTGACCACTCGAAACCAGGGGGTTGCTCGAATGATGAAGGCAACCAGTCACATGATCATTTTGGAGAAGCTGAGTCATTCAGATTCTTTGAAACTATTCAATATAATTGCATTTTGGGATAGGGAACAAGATAAGTCCAACAAGGGGTTTGGAGATATTGCTGAGGAAATTGTTAGAAAATGTGATGGTCTGCCTCTTGTTCTGAAGACTTTAGGTAGTCTTCTATTGCATAAGCAAACAATCAGAGAATGGGAAGAAGTTCTCAACAGTGAGACATGGAAGGTAAAAGTGGTTCAAGAAGAAGTTTTTCGACCATTATTACTCAGTTATTATGATTTGGCTTTGGAGGATAGGAGTTGCCTTCTGTATTGTGCTACTTATCCCAAAGATTTTGAGTTCGACAAAGAAATTCTTATCAAGCAGTGGATGTCACAAGGCTATTTGAATGTTGGAGAAAACAGAGAAGAGGCAACACAAGGTAGAGAAGTTTTTGCCAAGTTAATAATGCGATGTTTGTTCCAAGATTTCAAGCAAAATGCACTTACCAAGGAAATCATACACTGCAAAATGCATGATACTGTGCATGATTTTGTACAATATCTTAGCCAGAATGAGTGTCTTACTATGGAGGCTACGGGTACTCATGGAACAGAGACATCGAGTGCAAATGATAGGGTTCGCCATTTGACCTTAATGTCAGCACATGATGGTCCATTTCCATCTTTTATATCAAAATTAGCGAATAACAAAATTTTGCGTACCCTGACAACTTTTGGTTCAAGAATTACTGCCATAGACTCAGATTTAATTTCACAGTTGAAACGTCTAAGGACTTTGAATTTGAGTTGCAATGACATCTGTCAACTGCCAGAGGAGATCGGTGATTTGATATATTTGAGATATCTTGATTTGTCTGATAACCGTAATTTGAGGAGATTACCCGAAAGCCTGTGTAACTTGTGCAATTTGCAAACTTTGAGGCTTGATTTTTGCGAGTGCCTTGAAAAGGTGCCTGAGAAAATGGGGAAGTTGATTAACTTGAAGCACCTTCATGTTAATTTTTGTAGATCGCTTGAGTACTTACCAAAAGGGATTAAGCGTATAAGGAATTTGCGAACACTAGACGGGGACCCATCTGTTCATTGTAGTGAAGTTGCCGAAGCATTGACATTAGGAGATCTGAGAATGATGAATCAGCTTCGCCGTCTTGACATCCGTATTTCAAGGGTTGGGGAAAATGCTGCAAGTGAGGCCGAGAAAGCAGAATTGAATCAAAAACTGCATCTTTCTTATTTACGACTTATTCTGTCTGACATCGACACAAATTCTGGGGTAATGAACGCCTTGCGACCACATGAAAATTTGGAGTCTTTGGTAATTTGGGGGTATAAAGGCTCCACCTGGCCCAATTGGATGACGACGTCGTATTTAACTAGATTGACAGCCTTTCATCTTTGTGGCAGCCAGTTCTCTGTTTTGCCTCCTCTCGGGAAACTACCGTCTCTTAAAGTAGTCAGGCTGTTTTTGTTTGGTCCGGAAGAGATTGGAGCTGAATTTTACGGAGTAGAAGAAGAAACATCATTATCCTTCCCGAGTCTGGAAACACTCTATCTTGGCAGATTGTGGAGTTTAGAAAAGTGGGAATTAGGTGGAAAGGCAGAAGAGGATTCTTCTAATTCCCAAATGAAATCAATTTCAATAATGCCACGCCTTTCTTCCTTGTATATTCAGTCGTGTCATAGACTAAAACAACTGCCAGACTTCCTTCTGCAAAATGCATCACTGCAGAATCTTTTCATCGAAGATTGTTACAGCTTAGGCCGCCTTCCTGACGAGTTCATCTCTCGCATCCCAAACGTCACAATTAGTGAAACCTCATATGATCCCATTTTCAAAGGAAGGGAAATAGATACTGAATACACCTTCTGGTATGTAATTAATTGATGAACTCGTATTCCTGCACCATATTTAGTTTTTCTAATTGCAACCTTTGTTTATTTATGTTCTTTGGCATCTTCAGATAATCGTTAGCCGTGATGCACTGACGTTACTTACAGTCGATCAAGTTAAAGATTTCAAGCACCCTATATCCTGGGTGGATTTTCCAAGACACGATGACACTTGGGTAGGATCAGACTCTAGTTGTATGCATCATTCTGGACAAGACTCTAGTTAAGCATAACTGACTCAGAATCACAATGAACCTTGAAGTTGTCCAACTGATCGATTTGGCTCTGCAAATGGAGCAAATGTAGCAGAGAAACTAAGGTTTGGGCAAATTGCTTGTAATGTTAATATTGCACCTTCTTATTCAATCCTACGAGTATATATACTGGTTTCTGGTTCCTTCTACTGTCCAAACATAAATTTGATTAGCTCCAACTTGAGAAATGAATTCCGTCTTGATCAACCCATTCTATGCACTATGCAGGAGGATTGCTGAGCTGTGATACACCACTCGGGAAACTTGTCTTGCATTGAGGCATCCATGTGACTGATTAATGTGCTTTCCATGATTCTGCCTAACTTATAGGTAATATATCATTCTGTAACCCATCGTAAGAGTTGAAAAGCTTGATGAATGTTAGGATTATAGTACACAGTTGCACCAATAAGTTAATGAAGGTTTCCAGTCGTGGACAACTCAATGAACTCTCATACTTGGGAGAGAACTCGATCATGTGTCTATTCTATCTTCAAATTTATAAAACTTGGAATCTTATTTTTCTAGTTGTTGATGTCAGTGTACCAATCTATAATGTTGCAGGTCCATCTATAATATCACAGGTTCCTTCTGTTATGGTCAGGACTGTCCCTTGAATGAGGATATGAATACAACGGCACCTCCATATCAAGATTCAAGAGGTTAAAAGTATCACAGCAATTGAGCATTATCAAGGGTCTTGGTTTTTAAGGCAGTGACAGAAGCCAAGAGCATACTCCACATTGAAGATCTTACTAGTTGCTTATAATACTTTTATTGCCTCTTCCAATAGTTCGGGCTCAGCATTCAACTCCTGCTCAAGGGCATTTGAATTCACACTTCTGGTTTCTTTCTTCACTTACAAGTAAGTTCAAAGGGTGCAATTATAACATGTAGGAAGTTAGTAATTGATGTTTCACGCTTCTCAAGTGTTTGGATGTGAGGCTATATGAAACCTAATGTGAAAATTATATGCAAAAGATTGTAATTTATCGTCATGAACTTTGCAGAAAATAGTGTAGATTCTAAAGTTTGCAGTTGCTGGAGTTCTCAAGACATGATGACACTCTGGTATTCCTTCACTTCATAAGCCCAACTTCAGATTAAAATTCTTACTTAATTTTCTAGTAATAAAGGTTGTGTTATGCATATTGTGTAGACCACAATCTTCCCCTGTTATTGGTGGAAATCTTTAATCATAAGGACTCAAAATGTTGTTGGTTGTCAAGCTAATGAGGTGCTATGGTAAGCTATATACCTCCATACACTGGTACAGTACTCTTAAAATATTATTCCTATGGTTCAAGGAGACACTTTCTGGAAAGATATGTCTTCAGTTCTTGACACCCGACTGACACTTGATCATCATCATATGAGAGAAGACTATAATTGTTAGTAACTGCATCATACTGAATTCCAGTGATTACAAGTACTGGTTGCTAAGGTCTTGAACTATCAAAGATTGTTTAAAATCCAGATAGATTAAATAAATATATATGATCTTGATCAACACATTCTATGCAGGTGGGATGTTAAGCAGATACAAACACTTCTCTTGACTTCTGGTATCCGTTTGACTGGTTGGTCAGTTTCTTATATTCATTAGGTAATTTATCACAATCATCTGAAATGATCCTATGCAATAGTTTAGAGAGTGCTTTTAGTTGACAGTTGTTAAATTCTAATATCATTAGTTTCCATAGCTAGCTTCCTTGGCATCAGAAGAGTGGATTTGCCCCCAAGGTCTGAATTGAATTTATCTTCAAGTTTCCATCAACTCACCTGAAGGCAACATAAGGTTGTTATGTTTTAATATATATATATATATATATATATATATATATATATATATGCTTTAGTTCCTCTCCTCCATCGATAAAAGTGCCTTGGAGACATGCTTATTTGACCATCTATGCACACCACTTGTGTTTTTTTAAGGAGACAATTCTTCTTCTTTCTTTTGCTCTAGTTGTTAGAACATGCTTTAACTATAGGTTAAGAAATGAAATCCATATTGACTAACATTTGATGCAGGAGCATTTTCGAAGCTTTCCTTTGCATATATTGGCGTTACTTGGCTCTTAACTAGATGTACATCTGTATCTGAAGCATTTCTATATATGTAGCAGTTGAAGCTTGAATTTGCACTTGGTAGTTCTTGTATTCTAATATTTCAAAATTCAATATCTAATTTACATTGCATTTGATTTTCTTGCCTTAGTAGCAGAAGCTTTTTGTTGCATGAAAAAGATGGAAGTGCCAGTGTGACCCATAGTCCCATTCGGTCTACTGCTAAGTTTCCAAATGTCCCCCGAGGTTTGTTGTTTTGTTCTAATATATATACTTTCATTGATTTTTATTTTGAATGTTCATTTTAGAAAGAAAAAAAATGATGCTTAAAGAAATGCTTATATGGTTGTTATTTCGCAGAAATTTGGCCATGCCTTGACAAAGAATCAAATTTAGCATAACTGGAGAAGCAGCATATATATGGTAGCAAATTTTCTTTAAATTGAACATGATGGAGGTTCAATTTTCCCATTCTTTAATAAGTTATATTTTTCAGATTTCACACTACTAGACCTTCCCCATGTCTAGGTTTAAACTGCAACTACCAAAAACCGCTTGGAGTGAGTGATTAGAAACTACTAAGATATTTGGGGGATATAAATTAAATGTCCCTTGTGTCTGTAAGACAAGATTGGAGATGCTGGTTGCTTAACTAGAAAAAATAAGTTCCATGCCGGACCTGTCTGAAGCAGTGATGCACTAGCAATTAGCAAGGAAAACTGTCTGCCAGTGTCATCCATTTGAACAGTGGATGAGACTTACCTAAAATAGGTAATATCTCAGTCGAAGGCTTGAAGTTCCACTTGCTAGATATTTTTCAGATTCGAATTAATTTCACTCTATAAATCCAGTATCTGATTTCCATAGATCTTCTTATCCTATTGAGCTGAAGTTTATAGCAAGGAAGAGAGGGAAGAGTGGATGTGGCCCAAACTGATCTCATTCAAATTCCCCAAAAGGACATCTCATTCAAATTCACCAAAAGGACAAATAATGTAGAGGATATTCAATGAGGGTTGCGGTTCAAAACAACTTGGTCATGGTGAAAACTGACTTGGAAATCCTATTGGAGTCCAGTGGAACCAAATTCTAGTAAAAAGAATCACAAAAAAGCAGAAGAACAGCATGACATGGGTTTTGTCAGCAGTGGAACACTAAGGTGTATATTTCTTCTATCACGAGGACTGGGTGACTTGTTCTACGAGTTTTAGGATTCACAATTTCTAAACTTTTTTGTAACTCCGAGAGGTGACTTTGTTTCCTAAGGTCATGTACGAACTACAAGTCTTTTCCAATGCTCTGGATTCTTTAAGTTTCTGCATTTGAGACTAGGAGATGCTTATGTAAAATTTGATGCAAAACTATATAGAATTGTAATGATGATTTTTTGGCAGGTGAGATCTCAAAGTAGCAGTGGAGCAGCATAACATGATACTCGGGTAGTCCTTATCGCATGCAAAACTTTGTAAGTTACCTTCAATTACGGACCATGGAATTCATAATCTTGTAAGCCAATACAGACAAATTCTTCTGTTATGGATATGATATAAATCAAAATCTACTGTGTAGGAAATGTAGAAGCATGGAGACTCCAAAACCGCATCGGAGTTGTCAAGCTGGTGATTAATCATTAATGAGATGAGGTACTATGAACTATAAACTAGACATACCTTTGTATCACCATGCAAGGTTTATATGTGTTTGTGGTGTGGCTGGCATTTTACTTGCATTGCAATTTTTATATGGTGTCAACATTATTTCTATATGTCCTGTGATTTCCTTATCAATTTAATCAAGTCTTAAATCTTTGTTTGGATGGAGAGCGACTGCACGTTTTGAGTTAAGTTGCAATTGCTAAAGAAGGCATTTCGGTCTATATTTCCTATTAAATTTCATCAGTCATTGTTTTCCGAAGAGCAATTTGTCATATGTTGTAGGTCATGTCTTCCTAAATTTGTCCTGTATTCATGTAGTTTACTTTAGATTATTCTACACTATGTAACTCCATGATAACATTGAATTTCAAGGCACACATTCTGAATTTTGTGTAGGGGATTTTACTTTTCGACTGGTTCCTACAAAGCTGCTGCTTTAATTATTTGTATGTGTGATAAGACTGTTATGTTTCGCCGTGTTCGAATATTACAGCGTCTATTTCATCCTGCTAGATAGGAAGGCTGCTGTAATCTAGGGTCATTGTTTGTGTAGCTCTACGCCCTTGTAGACTTCCTGTCCATTTTCTTTTTGTATGTACCGTTTTGCTTAACAAAGCTTGTTTCTTTTTGGGAAAAAAAAAAAAAAAAAAAAAGATACGAGGAGTTCCAAGCAGTGATAAACCAATATTAACAAAACTTGTAACTTGTGTTTTGGCCTTTTTGGATTCATTTGACTGATTGGTGAGGTATTTAACATAGAATTGTAATTTTTCATTTGTATCTGAGATGATGTAACAGTTTAAAGGCTCGAGTCATTTCTTACAAGTTGTTAAATCTATAGTCACCAGCTTTGTTATGTACTTCTCATCAGATGGGATTTAGTGGAGTGAAAGAGTGGGACGAGTCTGTATGACCAAAAGTCTCAATCAATTCACTTCCACGTTCTGCCAAGTCAAAAGGCCTTATGAGGTTTGTTGCCCTGTTTGAATCTCTATGTATACACTGCAGTTGTTCAGGTGTTCTTTCTAGTATTATTTATAGAGAATTTAGTATAAGAATATAAAAAAAGTCACTTAATAAGATAAAGACCACTGCAGAAAGTTATCAAAGATCTCTTCTTCTTTCAGTCAGGGCAAAAGAAAAGAGTGTCCGAAGTTATGAAATCTCCAAATTCAAGATGAATGGTTATAGCAAGATGGATGGTCATGGACTTATCATTATTTGTTGATCTTACAAATTGTCAACCATTTTTTTACGATTGAATGATCTGATTATAACAGTATCTTGTTGTATGTTTTCAATTTACAAGTCAATGGAATGAGTGTAACTATTACTCTTAAGATTCTGCTGTTATTGTGAAGTCTAATTCAAACATGTTTTACTTTTTTGAAACAAAGATAGAACTTTTACATCTGTTATAAGATTGTCCGTTAATAGCCGTTCCCAGAGCACTGAATTCTTGTAAATCTCCAGAATAGGATTATATACGACTTATTCTTTAAATTATTTCTTGCCAGAAAATATTGCAAAGTCATGTTCACCCCTCAAAGTTGCGGTGGCTGGTTTCCTCAAGATATGACGACTCTCCTAGCCTGTACTCCTCGTGCTGTGCAATCTGTCCCATTTCATATTCAATATATCTCCTATACAGAGATACCTTATGTATCTTCTGTATACAAAAATCAAACCAAGTTTATGAGTGGGCCAGGTTGAAGCAGCAAGGAATTGAATTGGTGCTGGCAAGCTGATTAGTGCTATGGTAAGTTCTATGCCGATTTCTAATTCTTTGAATTACAAAACATATATTTAATTGCATCTTGGATCATGATTGACAGATTTTGAGCTGCATTCTGGAATCCATTCGACTGACCAATGAAGGTGCTATTAGAGATTTACCTGGTGTTTGAACCAGCCTCAAGTTTTCAATTGCTGGATATATCCCAAGACATGGTGAACCTCAGGTATAATCAAACTTTAGTTATATCACTTGTATGCATCTTTCTGAACAAAAAGTTTGAACTTGTATTATGTAGTATAGACTTCATTTTCTTGTAGAATAAAATCTTACCAAGATTTATGTATAGGCTAAACTGAAGCATAATTGACTCTGAATAGTTTTCCAGTTGGCAGCTGATTAATGAGGTTCTACAAATGGAGCAAAGGTGACAGAGAAACTAAGGTTTGCTGATATTATGAAATAATGTTAACGTTGCACCTTTTTACTGGAATCCTATGACTACATATGCTGGTTTCGGATTTCTTTAACTGTCCATACATAAATTTAACTATAACTTGAGAAATGAATTCTGTCCTGATCAACATATTCTATGCAGGAGGATTGTCAAGCAGTGATACACCATTTCGGAAATTGTCTTGCATCGTCTCATCCATTTGACTATTGATGTGCTTTTCACAATTCTGCCAGAAGTATAGGTAATGAGAGTTTAAAACTGATAAATGCTTCTTTTAGAATGCACAGTTGTCGTATTAAGATGTGAAGGTTTCCATATGTGAACAATTTAGTGAACTCTCATATTTGCAACTTGATGAACCCAATTTGGGAGAAAACTCGCGTCTATTGTATCTTTGAATTTATAGTGCAACCTAATTTGAAAGATGCTGATTGCTTAACAATGAATTTCATTTTGATCAACACATGCATTTTATGTAGTACTTGTCTGAAGCAGCGATGCACTAGCGAAGGAGAACAGTCCAGTATTCTTTCATCCATTTGATCAGTGGATGAGGCTTACCTAAACTAGGTAATATCGCATTTGAACATATGAATTTCCACTTGCAAGCTAGTTTTCATAATCAAATTAATGTCACTAGATTAATTCAGTATATGATTTCCATCGATTTTCTTATCCTATTGGGGCAGAAACATTTTGCAGCATGGAAGAGGGGAAGAGGGGAAGAGTGGATGTGACCCAAACTGAGCTGATTCAAATTCAACCAAAGGACAGATGATGTAGGGGATGTTCAATGAGGGTTGCGGCTCAAAACACAACTTGGACATGGTGAATGACTGAAATCCTGATTGAAGTTGAATCCTGTTGGACTCTAGTACTGGAACCAAATTCAGGAGAACATTTAAAACTGAGAGGAACAGTATGACACGGGCTTCGTCAGCAAAGGAACAGTACGCTGAAGTCCCAAATGCTGCAAGGTTTAGATTTCTTCTTTCACAAGGAGAGGGGACTTGTTGCAGTAGTACTAGGATTGTGAAGAACCTACAGAGTATTTTGAGAGAGATGGTTCCCTAAGAGATTTTACTTTGAGAGGAATGCTTGTGAGGTCTTTGTTGGGTGTAATTGGGGCTCTCTGTTGAGAGGGGTTGAGAGGAGTGAGATTACCTAGAGTACGTGGTTTATGATTGTAACCTTCTTCATTAGTCGATTCACCATCACCATGGTCGCCCGAGGATGTAGGCAATTTGACCGAACCTCGTTAAATTTGTGTGTTGTTGTCACGTGTTGTTTTTGCTTTCATCCAACTTGACCAATTGGAATAAGTTGAGGGCACCTAAGGACCACTATAAAGAATCTGCCCTGTATGCCTGTTTCTCGAGGATATTGAAACTTTTCAGTTCGCAAAGAAAATGAAACCTAATGAACTCTGAGGTAAGAAATTAAAGATTTAATCCCACAGTACGTGTTACTCATTTCTGGTAATGCAAGGACCCAACAAGCTAACTTGGTAAGGTTACTATATTAACAGACTCAACATTGCTAATATTGCCCTTTGCTTTATGTATATCCTGCGCACCGCTTGCATTCGTTGTTAGTTTATACTGGAGTATATGCCGAATTGCCGAAAGGTGTCGGGAGTCCTGTTATTGAGGATAGTGACCAGCTTCCGGGTAGTCTCCACATTCATATCAAGGGGAATTCGAAGGTTACGAATGAGGCGCAGAAGGCTCGCTTGTCGAATAAAAAGCTTCATAATTTGGAGCTACTTTTTAAATCAGATGACAAGCAGAGCCATGTGCAAGTCCTGGAGGCGTTACGGCCACACCAAGATCTGGAAAGTTTACGGATTAGTTTTTATGGTGGCACCACCCAGCCCAGTTGGATGATATCCTTAAGAGAATTTGAAAATCACTTTCGCTTGAGCACTGGGATGGATGTGAGTTTTTGCCTCCTCTTGGGAAATTGCCCGTCCTTGAAAAACTATCAGTAACCCGATTGGAGAAAGTGAAGACGGTTGGAGATGAATTTCTGGGCAATCGTTAGTACTCGTCCTCATCCTCTGTTTCATTCCCAAGATTGAAACAACTCACCTTCAACGGTATGAGTGAGTGGGAACAGTGGGAAGGAGTTGGAGGGAAGACAGAAATCGGTGGTGATGAAATTACAATTATGCCATGACTTGTGTCCTTCACAATTGAGAACTGCCCTAAGCTGATGAACCTGCCACTCTTCCTGCAAAACACACCGGCCGGTCACGATTATTTACATCAGTTGTTGTCGTCAGAGTATTATGATACCTGTCATGCCCCACAACTGTGACGTCAACATAGAGTTACAGATTCAGATGCAACCACTTTGCTAGCGTTGGATTTGGAAGCAGGTACCCTGAAATTTTCTTCCACATTTTCTTTCTACCATGAAAACTAGTAAAATTCATTAAAGAACAAAAATACCCAACAAGAATCATCGTTTTTCCATTCTGGCGAAATAGTGTGATTAGACCAAAAAAATTACATGTACAAGATATATTAGCCTAGGAAGACATACTCGATATGTTAGGTTCGTTGCATTCATGCCAGGTTTATATTTACTGAGCTTCTTGCATCAGTCGTATTTCTTCTTACGGATGTTGTAATGACATAAACCAGAGTGCAAACAGTCAATTATAGCTCCTCAATTTCTCGAAAGGACTGATAATGATGTCATAACTATAGAAGATAAGCTGAAGAAGAAGCACAGTATCAGCTGAGTTTCTCATCATGCAGTCATCATGTCATCTCTTCTTTGTCAACCTTCAATCCGGCTCAAGCTATGGCTTTACATTTCTGGTTCTATTTGTTCAAGTTACAGGCAAATTGAAAGAAGCTTAAGTATAACATGTACAAAACTAGTGATAGTTACTTGTTAATTCAAACATTTTAAACTTTTTTGGAACTCAGAAAGGAACTTTCTTTACCAAAGGTCATGCGTGCACCAAGTCTTTTGCAATGCTCTGGATTCTATAAGTTTCTGTATTTGAGACTCAGAGCAACTTATGTTAAATGAGAATCAAACTATTTTGATCTGTAGAAGTGAGTTTTTGCAGAAAATGTTGCAATAGCACCCTTTTGGCAAGTCAGACCTCAGGGGAGCAGTGGATCAGCAGAATATGACACTCCTGTATCTTTATGGTATGCAAAAGTCTGTAAAAGCCTTTAACTACGTACTATGAAATTTATATTCTTGTAATCCATTACAAACTAATTCTTCAGCTATGAATCTGATATAGATCAAAATTTACTGTGTAGGCAATGTAGATGCATGGAGACTCCAAAATTGCATCAGAGTTGTCAAGCTTGTGATTAGGCACTAAAGAGATTAAGGTACTAATAAGTAATAACCATAAGCTAGATATACCAATGTATCACCATGCAAGGTTTATAAGTGTCTGTGATGTGGCTGAAAAGTTGGCAACTTAGCATTTAGCTTGCAGGAAATTTTTATATGGTGTCAACATTACTTATTCACACAGTTTAAACTTTTTTGGAACTCATAAAAGGAACTTTCTTTACCAAAGGTCATGCGTGCATAAAGTCTTTTGCAATGCTTTAGATTCTATAAGTTTCTGTATTTGAGACTATGAGCAGCTTATGTTAAATGAGAATCAAACTATATTGATCTGTAGACATGATTTTTTGCAGAAAATGTTGCAAGAGCACCCTTTTGGCAGGTCAGACCTCAGAATGGCAGTGGATCAGCAAAACATGACACTCAGGTATATTTATGGTATGCAAAAGTCTGTAAAAACCTTTAACTACGTACTATGAAATAAAGCAGATTTGAGTAAAGTGTTTTCCACACTCTTTACATTGAAGTATGTCAATCATATATACATGGTTGCTGATCAGTTTTGTTCCTAAAGATCAGCCATTACAATGAATACAATTGAAGCACTGCTGATCAGTTTAGATTCTAGAGATTTTCAGTTTAGATTATGACATCCTAAGATCAAGCAATAATCAAGATAAACAGATATCAGTTATGTACAATCAATAACATTACTTATTCTAGATGTCCTGTGCTTTCCTTATCAATTTAATCAAGTCTTAAATTGCAAAACATAGATATGATTGCATCTTGGATCATGATTGGCAGATTATGCTTGCATTCTGGAATCCATTTGGTTGATTGATGCAGGTGCTGATCGGTTTTACCTTAACTAGGTAATTTCTCATCAATACATGAGATAATTCTGTTTAAGGGTTTAAAGGCTGCAATACTCATTTTCAAATTCTGATATTCTTAGTTGGAATTTTTTTTTTTTTTTTTTTTCCAATTTAGATAGTGGCTGAAGCTTTTCTTGCCATGGAACACCGGAAAGAAGAACATGTGCATGCCCCAAAGTGTAAATTGAAATCACTTTTGAGATTCCATGAAGTGACACAGACGCTACATGAGGTTTGGTGTATTTTGATATATACTTTAATTCTGTTGGATTTATTTTCAGAAAATTCATTAGAGAAATGCTTGTAATAAACAAATTTAGCAACCTCTATTTGAATGTAAAACCAACTAGACAATACTTTGGTGGTTTGTTTCATTCTCGCTCTTTTGAAATGATAAACATTGGAGCGTGGGATATACCTCTATCTGAGTGAGAAATTGGTACCCGGTGTTGTCATTCCTATTGATTCTGGTGCCTTTTGCAGGGAATGGCATGCATAGGCTTTTGAACTCTGGAGTGGAAGCTGAAGCGGCTGTTGAGAATTTCAAACTTCTTGTTCTGTCAAACCTCCAGCATATCCAGATCACTTGTGGCTGAACTCATACTACACTTGAAAGTGATGTATTGTCCACTGGCTGACATTATAAACTCTGCACTTCCTTTCTGATGGAGTTTGGACTAGTATTCATGAATGAAGCTATCGCTGCTGGTAATGCTGCAAATTAAGCTTGCTAAACGTAGGTGCACCGAAGGTGGTGTCCATGAATCTCCAACTTCACTGTGTTTACATTGTATTCATTTTTTCTATGAGGTACAATTTCAGACCAAAACCAGGCAAGACAAGGAGACCCATTAGAAGTAGTATTCTATATTTAATCCTTTGGGTATTCCTACCGATATTTCCATATGATCTGGTAGAATTTTTTTTTCTTTTTCTCTTAAGCTAATCTGATTTCTTGATGAATAAAGACCAGTTCTTGTCAGAGAAAAAAAAAATGTTGATAAATGACCACTTTTAGACCACCGAGTTGAAAAATGACCACTGCTACCACACACGTTAAGGTCGTGAAGTCTGGCAACTAAACAATAGTCCTGGCAACTAAACAATAGTGTCTAATGGTTCTGAGAAATCAATAGACCTTCTAGTTGAAGTGTTGAAAACAGCTAGGTACCTAACATCTAGTTTCTGTCGATTGCATGATCAGGAATCGGTGAAGCATTTATGGATGGGAAAGAGTTTTTGTTGTGATTATTTAGTATGCGTTATGCTCTCCATGTGGTGTAGGGTGAAAGATAATTTATGTGTTCTGTTCTAAGTCTTTGTTAATTGTTTCTTGTCATGCATTTCTTAATGATATTTTCCAATTGTGACAGCATTACCATGGTACTTCGGATTGTATTTTCTAATTATCTCCTTGTAAGTTGTAATGGCTTCACAAAGTCGTCTTGAAACTTTAAAGTAATTACCATTGGTAAACAATGCTGGCTTAACTCTGCAAACTCTGTTTGTTTGTCTATTTCAAAATAGCTGGAGCTTCAAACAAGACGGGGTGTCTTCATGTAATAGGCCTAGAAATTGAGAGTTCACAGAGTGCTGTTTAGAAAAAAAAAAAAAAAAAAAAACCAATTGTTTAAGGAAAAACGTAGATTAACAGAGAGAGGGAGAGAGTAATGTTGCAGAGAGAATGGAGATTCAAGTGTATTTATTCTTCTCACAGAAGAGAGTATTTATAGGAATACATTGTAGTGTGAATGCTATGGTAAGAAGTCCATTATAGTGGCTTCAATGATCATAGCTGCAACTCCACATGGTTGCTGCAATTATGAGAGCTGCCAGGCTTGTTGCTTCCCCATATACTTTATGCCACACAAGTCTTCATACCTACATTTATACACTCAAGTACCATATCTATATACTCAAGTACCTATCTATACACTGAAGTACCTATTACATGATATAGACATTTATACTATGACTCATTTATACTACAACACTCCCCCTTGGATATTTCATGTCAATAGTATTGTCTTGGTGGTGCGCTTCTAAGTTGCCTCGTTAAAAACCTTACCAAGTAATAAAACCCTGTGGGAAAAAACAACCTTGGTCGAAGGAGAAAAGAGCACAACGCGCGTTGAGTGTGGAGTATGTTTCTGGATACTCCCCCTGACTTAGAGTCCTCTTTGTGTCTCCCAAACGTGGTGCTTCTCTCGTTGCCTCATTAAAAACCTTGCCGAGTAACAAAAACCCAGTGGGACAAAAATAACCTTGGTCGAAAGGGAAAAAGAGCACAACGCACTCTTCACGTTTCGAGACCATATATGTAGACAGCTCCCCCTCTGATTGATCTTTGAGGAGAGTCTGTTGTTGCTGAATTATGCTTTGGTGTTGTCGCTTTTGATGTAGCCTTGCTTCTTTTGTTCAAAATAAGCAGCATTATCCTAAATGCTTGTAGGCTCATCTGTTTATACCTACACTAGCAAGCTAGTTCTCTACATCACCAAGCATAAGTAACACCCACTTTGGGACATCCACGAGACATGGCAAGGCCCAACCGCGACATCCATCGTGTAGCCCTATGTTCAAGCTACGCCACGGTATCCGGAAGAGGCAAATCCGTCGCCGGGAAGCCACGTTCCCGCCCTTGCCAAGATGCCTCCACAACATGGCTTTCTACATGCTTCTTGGACTAGCTAGAGTTGTGTGGTTGCTTGTCCCACATCGAAAACCATGTAAAGGAGAAGCATTCCTTCACCTATAAAAGGAATGCCTCCTCCCACTTAAACACCATTCAACACATTCCATTACACACTTTGTAATGCACTTGGGCCGCAAGGCTCGACACACTAGTACACATTCAAGTGGACGTAGTTTCCCGCTAAGGCGGGAAACGAACCACTATACTTCGCTTGTGTCACTCTCTCTCTCTCTCTCTCTCTCTCTCTCTCTCTCTCTCTCTAAAGCTAACTAGAGATCCCACGGATCACTAACGTTAACATTGGCGCCGTCTGTGGGAAGCCGACACACAAAGGCTTCGTCACCTACCACGAACTTTGACCCGAAAATGTCGAGTCGACGCTCATTCAACATCAAATTGGGGCCGGTCAACGCCCGGCGAGGTAGGTCAACGCCCATAGGGTTCGGTCAACGCCGACCAACTTCAGCATGTTCATCAGTCAACGTTGATGAAAGCGGTCAACGATGAACTATTCAAAAAAAAAAAAAAAATTTGGGATCTTCTCTGGACACCCAGAGATTTACTCTGGACACCCATCACCATTCTTCAAACATCATCAGCGCCAGCGACATCACCGTCAACGACACATCCCCGCTGAACTGTGCACCGCTGGTCTTCATCGCCGGGATTCACCGCTGCTCTTTACCGCTAGGAGCCTCCGCTGCTTTTCACCGAGGTTCACCGCTAGGAGCCTCCGCTGCAATCCTCCGCTAGCGCTCAACGAGCCCAGCCAACTGCTAGGCACCCCTCCGCTCCGCCGAGCTTCACCGGCAAAGCGTCCGCTAAGCTCCGGGTTTCCGCTGAGCGAGTCTCCGCCGAGCTCCGCTAACGAGCCACTGCTAGCTAGGGCTCCGCCGAGCTTCTTCCGCTAGCAACCTCCGCCACACTGTACACCGCCAGGAGACGCTAGCGGCAAAACCTCCGCCGAGCACCACCACCGCTAGGAGCAACCGCTAGCCGAAGCTCCGCTCCTCCGAGCTTCACCGCTAGCCAAAGCTCCGCTCCTCCGAGCTTCACCGCTGGCCAAGGCTCCGCCTAGCTTCTCCGCCAGAGAACCACCAGCGGCGCTTCTCCCGCTAATCTCTGCCAGCCACAACTCCTCCCCTCAGCGCCACCACTCCGCCAGGTGACCCCTCTGGTCATCACCTCCGCCAGCCAAGTTCTACAGCCGCTAGGCACCGCTGCAAGTTCAACTCTCCTTCAGCGGTACTTCCTCCGCTGATCTCCATCAGCGGAAACCCTTATCCGCTCAGCTACATCAGCAGCAACCCAGCAGCCAAGGCATGCCTAGGAAACACATATCCGCTCAGCTACAGTCCGAGCCAACCTCCGCTCCGCCAGCTCAACCTCCGCCTAGCTTCTCCGCTGGGAACCTCCGCCGAGATTATCCGCTGAGCTCCACCGCTGGGCTTCCCCGCTCGGCAGCTTCTGCATGCATCACAGCCAAGCAACCACCGCTAGGCTACACTGCCAATCAGGCTCCGCCAAGCGTTGTACCTCTGCTACGCAGGAGCATCCTACAACCAACTCCGCCACGAGACTCGTCATCGTCAACCTTCTGGAGCTCACTGATACCTTCAATTAATCATCGTCATCGTCATCGTCAGCGTTGGCCATCAGGCTATGTTCTCCTTCAATTAATCAATTGGCGGTCATCTGGGCACCTCCCTTCAATCATGGCTTCGAGCTTCGGCGATCTCTGGTGGTCAAAACAGTCAAAAAGCTGAGTCTCTCCTCCGCTGCGTCAGCTCTTGGACGTTTGGGGCTTGACGCTGGACGGCCAGAGGACCTCATCAACTCGTCGAAACTTGACGCTGGACTTTCGTCAGTTCACCAGCTCTCAGTCGACGCCCCAACCAACCAGATAAGCTTATTTCTTTTAATCAATATCCCTGATTGATTATAATCTATACACACTGCACTATTCTCTAGCTTGTCCTTACATGCCCATAATTACACGGCAGTTACAAGCCCACGATAGCATGCAACTATAGAGACGTGTACGTGTTTCCGTTCTGATCAATTAAGCATGGTCATGCATGCAGATTGCCATGCTTTCACCTTATCCTTGTGTCGGCCACATGCAAAGCTTGTTAATTGGATATTCATAATTATGCTACATGTGTCCATGTAATATGATGGCATGCTGGTGCTTTGACTAAATTCCTTATCTCCAAGATTATATACATGGTTGACTTCAACTATACGCCCCCGGATCCGGCTATACATCTTGGCACATGGCATTATCGATAGAGAACATTGGTTTGCCTATATGTCTGATTGACAATTATATTGAGTTTGCATGCTCCATCTTTACATTATTTTATGAGCATACTCATTGCCGCTATGTATCCACTCATCACACTTATGCTGTATGGTTATTTCATTTGCGGTGTTGATTTTACAAATAAACTTATTAATCGTCTATTTTGTTTCAAGGAAATTCAAAACTATTTCTATTGGGCATTCAACAACAACTACGAGTTGACGTACATTATCGGAATACTTTATCCGCCACAAGCAATGGACCGTCATGCTTGGCCAACTCCGCTAGCCTCCAAACCGGCATAAGATAAGTCACCATTTCTTATCTTTTCCGCTCTTGCGATTAGAGCTATTGCCATGTCCATACATGTCTCTATAACCCTTAAGCATGCTTACAACATGTTATTAGCAACTTTACTACAAGTACATGCTACACACATACATGCTTAAATTCACTTTCATGTGACATTCATCTAGAACCTTGTGACACTTATAGCTCAATTAAACATGCTCGGATAAACGATTGCGAAACGGTTACGACTCGCTTGGGTATCAAAGCATGGTCGCGACTCGCTTGGGCTACGCCCCGCACGCTCATACAGCGCCTACACCCAACTTGCTCGAACACCTAACTCGCTCCACTTATCCAACATGCTTTAGTTACGCTCTCGGTTCACAATGCTTCATACATATGGTCTAGCCTCCGGGCACCACACTTTTTCACGTTTTCTTACATATGGTCTAGCCTCCGGGCTCCACGAGTCTATGGTCTACGACCTACCGCCATGCGGCAGGGCGACACCCCATTATCTCATGCACTTCTTACATTAGTGCACCTTCGATGTAACTACATATACGAATTTTTGTCTTTTGTGATACAGGGTAGCGAGTCCCTTCTTGCTTGCAGAGCTCGGGGACTTGTAGGGGCCGTGCGCCTCTCGGATATTACTTATGCTTGATGACTTCATGATTTGAACTCCCCAACCAAGAAGCTACTCTTACTCGGGGACTTCGGGGACTTGTTTATACCTACACTAGCAAGCTAGTTCTCTACATCACCAAGCATAAGTAACACCCACTTTGGGACATCCACGAGACATGGCAAGGCCCAACCGCGACATCCATCGTGTAGCCCTATGTTCAAGCTACGCCACGGTATCCGGAAGAGGCAAATCCGTCGCCGGGAAGCCACGTTCCCGCCCTTGCCAAGATGCCTCCACAACATGGCTTTCTACATGCTTCTTGGACTAGCTAGAGTTGTGTGGTTGCTTGTCCCACATCGAAAACCATGTAAAGGAGAAGCATTCCTTCACCTATAAAAGGAATGCCTCCTCCCACTTAAACACCATTCAACACATTCCATTACACACTTTGTAATGCACTTGGGCCGCAAGGCTCGACACACTAGTACACATTCAAGTGGACGTAGTTTCCCGCTAAGGCGGGAAACGAACCACTATACTTCGCTTGTGTCACTCTCTCTCTCTCTCTCTCTCTCTAAAGCTAACTAGAGATCCCACGGATCACTAACGTTAACATCATCTGTGGTAGACTTCAAACCAAAACTGTTCGAACATGCGTAACTATAGATCCAATCCATATACATTCACGAACCACTTCACGAAGAGCAATAATCTCTGCATTGTTTGAAGATATAGCGACTAAGGTCTGTTCTGTAGACTTTCCAAAATATCGCGGTCTTACCCATGGTGAACACTACACCAATTTGGGAAGACCTTTGTATGGGTCAAGAGATACCCAATATCAGCAAAACCTTCCAAAACACTTATGTCGTTTTGGGGTAGGGATAGAAAGCGCAGGCCAGCGTTTGGCGGCGTTTCTGGTGTGTGATGGGTCTGAATCCATCATATTTCTGTAGGGATAGAATAAGCCATATCGATCGTACATCTCAAGTTATCAAAAGATATCTTTTACACTAATCCAATGGCGTCGCGTTGGCGCAGAGCTATACCTTTAGCTAACAAGTTCATGGCAAAGTGAGATGTCCAGTCTTGTGCATTGAGCTAAATACAATAATGCCCTTTATTGCACTTGAGTAAGGCACTTTTGCCTCTCTAGCACATCTTCGTCCGATCATCCATTCAGACGAAGATGATCCTTTTCAGGATCAAGACTACGAATGATCATGGGGTGCTTGAAGGCTTGACCTTATCAAAATGCCTAAGCATCTATCAACACGGTGCTCAAGTTCAAAACCGAGGTTTAATCTTGTTCCCCCAAAATCCTTCATCTCAAACTCAGATTTCAAGTGTTCAACGGTTTCCCTTAACTCTTTAAGGGCTTCTAATGAAGATCATGTCCAACATGAAAACCGTGATAGAATCCGAAACTTGTTTATGTAAACGCGCGGGCATATCCCTTCCCAAATCAAGTAGTCACTTTAGTGAGCGTTTCAACTCTATTGTAAACGCGCTCCGTGGTCTAGAGCCACTTGATTTGGGTAAATAAAGTTTCACTATGAACTTTCATGTATATTCCGTATCTAGATCCCCATAGAAATACGTAGTGACCACATTTATAAGCTGCATGTTCAGTTATTTGGAAACTACCAAACTGACAGGGTAGTGGAACGTAATGTCATCTGTTGGATCATAATTCATATACATATTTGTGCCCTAAAACATGGAAATTACTTGTTCTAAAGTCCAAATTTAATGTTGACTAATCCAATTTCATTATTTCTCTAATCTTGTACTTTTGGTTAACCTTTGTGTTTATTTATATATATTTATTATGTTTTCCTTATCATGCTAGGAAATGATGGAGAAGAATGGAAATGCACTAAAAAGTCAACCCTAGAACATTTTCTTACTCCGGCTAGGAGAAAGTGAGCTAGACAAGAAAGGAGGGGTAGCTGCCTGACCAAACAAACTCCGAATGAGTTGAAACTCTCCAATTTCATCCTAGACATCCCAAGAATCATTTGTTGTGAAGAGTACTAGAGCTAGTTTTGAGTGGAAAACCTTCAAACAGTCGGTCCAATCTTCTGAAAGATGAAAACTGAAAAATCTGACCTGTACGTATTTCAGAATCATTTACCGTCGAACCACAATGAATTTAACTCTGAGATTTTACCAGGATGATCTAGACTCATGCAGGAACATTTTATATGAAGAAGTCAGAGTCCCATTCTGAATTCTTGGTGGAGATATAATTGAAGGAATAAAGGGGCAGAAAGTGACCTGAAAAACAGCTCAACATATTCCCACCCACATGAAGAAAGCTAGATGCTTTTCTCTTTTTCCTTAGATATATTTTTCTACTCCATTCTCTTTAATAGATCATCATCACTTCCATGTTTCTGCACCTTCATGGTTTGCTTTCATTTCATCATTACCCCATCTTTTACTTATTTTACAAACAACTCCCATACTCCACTTTCATTATTTTTCTTTCTTTCATCATTTCACTCTTCTTTTTCTTCCCTATTTAAACACATTCTCCTCTCACTCTCAAGGACCAATTCCTTCATCCCATTACATCTGATTTCTCTCTTCATCTCCTTCACAAAACCTCCATCTCCACCTCCCAAAATCCAAACCCACAATACCCAATCTACTCTATCATCACCACCACAACTACCATCTTCCACCACCATAAACTTCATCACCACTACTCAAAGTTAGCCAAAGGAGCATCATATCTTCATCACCATTTCATTGATCATCACCATCAAGAAGTTCATATCCATCCATTCCACCATCAAGGAGGATTCAAGGAGCATTGAAGGAGAAAAATGAAGGAGAAGCTACCCATTAATTTGTCAAGCTTCAACTAGTTCTTTCTTCCCTTAACTCTTTAATTTGCCTTGATTTACTTTATAGATTTGATGCCAATTTGTATGATTATGAGTGA
Source organism: Rosa chinensis (assembly GCF_002994745.2). Taxonomy (NCBI): domain Eukaryota; kingdom Viridiplantae; phylum Streptophyta; class Magnoliopsida; order Rosales; family Rosaceae; genus Rosa; species Rosa chinensis. The sequence continues at coordinate 55,797,239 of NC_037094.1, read as the reverse complement.
GTAGTTACTTTGTTGGGGCTAGGGTTGAAAGCCGTAGCCAAACTTGTATGAATTGATGTTTTAATTGACATTTGTTGTTATTTGTGATTTTCATCTTCATACACTAATTCAAGAAGTGAATGCATTCATTCACACTTAACTATTTTGAATGTGTTGTGTTTGTCATCTCATGAAAAAATGCTTAGGGAGTAGTTAACCTCGAACATTAATAGCATGATAGCATCCTCTCTGTGCATGTGAGGGTAGTGAGTTAAAATCACCTAGATCTAGGATTGGTTTGCTTGCTTGATTATCTAAACTCAAATCTTTATGCATCTAGGAGCAAGGAATTGATACTTATCCGGTAATATAACTTGTTCTTGGGTAGTTAGTTTCGCACTTATCCGGTGGAAATTGATAAAATAAAAGGAGTTTAAGCCTTTGTAGTCTTATCCGGATGCAAAGAGGGTAATTGGGAAATTAGAATAGCATCACTTGTATTTACGAGAGAATATGTCTCATCGTAGTCAATTCCTGGGCATTTTGTGAGAAGCCTTGCACCATAAGGCGAGATTGCCATCTCTTTTTCTCAATATGCTTTCTAACGAAGACCCATTAGTCAATAGGTTTTATGTAAGGAGGTGTTGGCATCACTGGCTCAAAGACCTTCCTTTTCGTTTAACCTGGATTTGCATCTTTTCATTTAGGCTAAATTTCTCTATGTTGGTATTCATGCTTCAAAGGAGCGTGGTTCGATATCATCGGTCTCAACAAACTCATGCGCAACTACATCATCAATTATGATGGAGTTTCTATTCCACATCTCATGTACACTAGTGTAATTTTCATAAAGCTCTATATTCTCAAGAATAGATTTTGACGTTGAGGGTCCCCAACGATAACCATAATCCAGAAGATACTCATGAGACGGATGTTGAGTGTCAATGATCCAAGGATGCCAAAGTATCCTTCCAATCCACGGGCTTCTCAAGCATCCTAGCTGGGGCTATGGCCTGTAACGCCAGAGTGCCACTTTCTATGGCGTTGGCGCCTTGCCTACCTCTGTGTAGGGTGGCGGTACGTCCTCTTGTAGGGACGTTCTTCCTTGCAGGCATTTTTGCAGCAAATGTGTGTGATCTCGTCACTTTAATAGGGATCGAGATGAGACATGGTGGGGACAGACCACGACAATTTCTGTCGTTCCTGCTGAACATTCATGTTCTTATCTCCCCCTAACAATGGGAAGACTGTCTCATCAAAGTGACATCCGTAAATCAAACTGGAAGGAGATCGCCTTGCAAGGGCATTAAGTGGCGGACGATAGTTGGAGTCTCAAATCCAACTAAGTTACTCACTTATTTGTAAGGACCTACCATAGGCGTTGTGGCGGCGCAATTGGCACATAAACGGCTCACTTGAATGTGCGTAAGTATAAAATATTTGTACCCAGTCACTAGCTGTAACGCAGAGATACATTGAGTAGCTGTAGGTCGTAGAGAAATTAGCATAGTTGTATGCGATATTGCATCACCCCAAGCAGATATAAGGCGATTGGTGCGCATTTATCAATGTCTGAACTATCATTTGTAGTTATTTCCACAAGACCATTTGGGTGTGTATATGGGAATGTGATGTCCAACATCAATCCCTTTGCAATAACCATCGAAAATCTTTGATGTAAACTCTCTAGCATAGTCAAACCCAATTTGACTGAATGTGATGATTTGGGGGGTGAGCCCGTTGTCATATGATATGTGCTAGGAGTATAGCATAAGCAGCTTTTACAGGTGGACAATGGCACAACACGTGATTAGTATGTTTGCGTGTCAACCAACATTATGAGATATTTAAACGTCCGCAAGTTGGTTGAATATGTCCACAAATATCACCTTAGATTCCTTGCAAGAATGGTATATTTTCTTTTAGTGTCCTTTGCATAGGATGGTCTCGATCCTACCTTTGCTAAAGAGCAAGCTTTGCAAAACGAATGATATGGAAGTAACTCTTTGGACCAATCTTTGGTTCGTACTTCTTTTCGTTTTGAAGAATGGATGTCCGTGTGAAGTCTTTAGTATACGGAGCATCATCTCACGACTTGGATATCCCAAACGATCGTGCCAAAACCTATATGTGTCAGAATCCCATAAGTCATCTCTTATGACATGGTTTGATTCAATGACTCGAATAGTGGTTGCATGCAACCCACTAGAGTGACACATAAGTTTCTCTAATACTCGTTTATGTCCGTAGTCATTAGAGGTAATGCAAAGGAATTCTTATCCATTCTCACAATGTGTTTCCACATGAAAATCATTGGCTCTTTATATCTTTCAAATAATAAAGTTCGGAATTTAACACATGTCCATGACATTGAATAATAATGCGACACTTTATTAATAAGGAAAATAGCCAATGATTACATCAAAGTTTCCAAAGTCTATAAAATCAAACTTAGACAAATTGTAATTTTACTCAATCAGTTTGGTAACTCCAATGAAATATGACCAGGAAAGTAGAGAGAGATGTTGGTGGAGCGAGGATCGTTTAAGTACCCTGATCTCAATTACTTTCCTACACATCATACTTCATTTGATGCGCCACATGAGAAAGAGTTAATACAATTGTCATTTATTGACTAAGGCACATTTGCTGTTTATTGGAAAATAGAAAAGGACTATTCTAATCAAAGTCTGCGGCATCCTCGTGCTCTTTATTTGCAGCTTTGAAGTCCTCAGTGGTGAGAGTGATATCTTCACCATCTTCATCTTCAGCAAGATTGGTTTCTTGCTCTCTCAATTGCCTATACTCCTTGTAGCTTTCAGCTAGTTGGGTACTTGCATGGCATTGCTTGAGCCAATGCTCAATTGATCCACATCGATGACACATGTCATTGTGGTTATCTCCCTTCATTTGAGGTGCAGGTTGTCCACGTTGTGGATATTCCCTAGGAGGGTTGCTGCTACTACCATGTCTCATAGTGCGATCTCCATGGCCTATGGTGCTACCTCGACGGCCCATGGTGTTGCCATATCCACCTCTCCCACGTGTGGAGTTGCCACCACGTGTGTCTGCTCTAAAGTTGTGGTTTCCTTCTTTATTGGGGCGGTTATATGGACCCATTCGTCCTTCTTGTCCCCTGTTATTAGGATACCGCTCCTTGCGCCCTCTTTTGGGTGCATTATAATTCGCCTCACGAACGCTCTTGGTTCCAATGGGCCTTGAATTATAATTCTTTACGAGGATGTTGTCGTGCTTTTCAGCTATCGACATAATATTGATGAGCTCATTAAACTTCATAATTCATCTAGCATTGACTTTAGTGCGATATTGCTTTGATATCACAAGTGCTGCGACGGGAATGGTGGAGAGAGTCTTCTCAATTAGTTCTTCTTCTGTGAGAGGTTTTTCACAGAACCTCAACATGGCTTTGAGGCGAAGAGCTTCTGAATTGTATTCAGCAACAGACTTGAAGTCGGATAATCTTATGTTGTTCCACTGAACCTTCAAGTCAGGGAGGAGGGAATCTTGGATATTGCCAAAGCGCTCTTCTAGAGCTACCCATAGGTCTCTTTCATCCTTGATCGACATGTACTCTAATCTGAGAGATTTATCCATGTGGCGTCGCATCAAGATAATTGCTTGAGCATGCTTTGTGAGTGTTCGTTGGAACACAAGGCCATGGTCAGGTGCCTGGATTATAGGCAATATCCCTCTCGCAGTGAGATGGTTCTCAACGTCGGTTACCCAGCCATGGTATTCCGAGGCTGTTGAGTCAAGCATTGGAAAGTCGAGTCTAGGTTCATTCGACATCTTGTTGAAATAAGAAGAGAAGATATGTTAGTTTCAGAGTTTAAACTTCCACGAAAACTAAAATAATAAGAATTCCGAGCTATGCTACCAAGAAATCAATTTCCAAGAATATTTGGATTAGACCAAAACAATGATGTTTGCGGACGCTCTTAGTCCGAATATTATGAACACTCTTAGTTCATTGATTACGAACGCTCTTAGTTCGTTTAGCGTGAATCCCCACAATTCCGCTAATTAAATAATCGAACCGACTTTTAATATGGTCATAAATTGATGCTTGCGGACGCTCTTAGTCCGAATATTATGAACACTCTTAGTTCATTGATTACGAACGCTCTTAGTTCGTTTAGCGTGAATATCCACAATTCCGCTTTTTGATTACAAGTCCCCGAAAAGAAGAGAAAGGAATAAAAACTCAAAAACGGGAACTTTAATCTTTAAAACTTACTTGTTGAAATTCGGAGCAAATCCGCTTCTGAATAGATCCCACTTCAAATGTTGTATAGGTCTCAAAACTACTCCAACAGGGCTGAAATTTGGAGATTAGATATAAGAGATAGAGATTAACAACTTTGATGAAGAAAAGATTTTTATTAGATGTCCCGAAAAGGACGTTTCTCGGCATTCAAGCAGGTTGATCTGCACAGAAACGAGCATGCTGAACAGCTCCCACTTTGAATGGTGTACATGTCTCAAAACGACTTCAACAGGGCTGAAATTTGGAGGTCAGATAGACGAGACATATATGAACAACTTTGATGAAGAAAGGATTTTGATCAGAGATCCGGAACAAGATGTTTAGGGGCGTGCAAACAGGCTGATCTGCACAGGAACGAGCGCAGGGGCAGCGCACGGTATGGCTAGCAAGGGCTAGGAGCTCGTGCTGATAATGTGTTTAAGGAAAAATATAGATTAACAGAGAGAGAGAGAGAGTAATGTTGCAGAGAGAATGGAGATTCAAGTGTATTTATTCTTCTCACAAAAGAGAGTATTTATAGGAATACATTGTAGTGTGAATGCTATGTAAGAAGTCCATTATAGTGGCTTCAATGATCATAGCTGCAACTCCACATGGTTGCTGCAATTATGAGAGATGCCATGCTTGTTGCTTCCCCATATACTTTATGCCACACAAGTCTTCATACCTACATTTATACACTCAAGTACCATATCTATATACTCAAGTACATATCTATACACTCAAGTACCTATTACATGATATAGACATTTATACTATGACTCATTTATACTACAACACCAATGATGGGGTTGAAGGGTTATGCCGGTGCGTGATTGCTTGCCTTCGTAGTGGGTAACCTAGTTATTCTCTCTCTCAAACTCAAAGTTCTATCCATTACTTTCTTTACAAGAAAGTCATTTTTTTTTTTTTTTTTGTTATCCTTGTTGTGGCTGCAGCACCATAGATCAGTATTTCTTGATCTTTGCAATTCATTCAATTCTTACTTGATATTTCTCTGATTCCTTAATTGTGAACCAATTAATTCCCAACTCCAGAAATGCGGCAAAGAGGCATAAAATACGAAAAGTAAAAGCGAAAGGGTCGTGTAGATTCTTTTGTGTGATCTACGACTATCATGAATGGGGTAATTCGATCAAAAAGTAGCTGCATATGGAACCATAAAGATGCCAAAGTGATGGTGTCCCTCCCTGAAAGAAACGAACTCTTCTTTGTTTCCGTTGGTACAAGAAAGGGAAAAGATATATAGCTAGTTGCCGTTGATACTCGTCTAGCTTGCTTTCGCTTTTTCCACCGATCGTGAACCAATCTCCAAATCGATCAAGAAATGGCCGAGACACTCGTCAACCTCCTTGTTGAACAATTGGGTTCAGTTGTTTACCACCATGCAAGTGAAGGGGTGAAACTGGTTTTGAAAGCTAAGAAGGACGTTGACAAGTGCAGAAGCACCCTCAAACTTATCCAGAATGTGCTTCACGATGCCGAGAAGAAGCAAGTGGAGGATCCCGCAGTGAGAGACAGGTTGGATCAGCTCAAAGACGTGTCGTACAAGATGGATGACGTGCTAGACACTTGGAACACTGAAATTGGGAAACGAGAAGCTAAGAAACAAGAAAGTCAAGGTTCACATGAGGAGGTTCGCTTCTCATTTCGTTCCAATTGCTTTTGTCTTGCCCGATTGAATGTGGTAACTCGTCGTTATAACATTGGTAGTACAATAAAAGATCTGAATGAACAGTTAACTCAGATTTACGATGACAAAACAAGTTTAGCTTTCAATCCACCATGCCTGCTGCTATAGTTAATGTTGAACAACCTAATCCACAGCCTATAACTTCATCTTTCGTTGAAATATTGACCATCTTTGGGCGAGAAGTTGAACAAGAGAGTTTGGTGAGTGAGTTGTTAGGGAAGGGGAAGCCCGGCCTTGTCATCCCCATTGTAGGGATGGGAGGATTGGGGAAAACAACTTTTACCCAGTTAGTCTTTAAGGATGCACGAGTTGAAGCCCATTTTGATATCAAAGCATGGGTTTGTGTCTCAGACCCTTTTGATGTAATCAAGATTGCAAAAGAAATCCTTGAACATGTCGGTGGAGAAAAATCTAAAGATAGTTCAAATGTGTTGCAAATATTATTAGAAGAGATCAAGAAACATATCAAGGATAAAAAGTTTCTCCTAGTCCTAGATGATGTGTGGACAGAAAAGCAAAGAGAGTGGGAGAGGTTGAGTTTACCACTACGAATGCAAAGCTGTTCTGAAGGCAGTAGAATTCTGGTGACCACTCGAAAGCAGGAGGTTGCTCGAATGATGAGAGCAACTAGGGACATGATCACTTTGGGAAGTTGAGTGATTTAGATTCTTTGGACCTATTCAATAGTATTGCATTTATGGATAGGGAAGAAGATAAGTCCAACAAAGTGTTTGGAGATATTGTTGGAAAAATTGTTAGCAAATGTGACGGTTTGCCTCTTGTTCTGAAGACGTTAGGCAATCTCCTATTGCATAAGCAAACAATTGGAGAATGGGAAGAAGTTCTCAATAGTGAGTTGTGGAAGGTAGAAGAGGTTAAAGAAGAAGTTTTTCGACCACTATTACTTAGTTATTATGATTTGGCTCCAAAGAATAGGAGTTGCCTTTTGTATTGTGCTACTTATCCCAAAGATTTTGAGTTCAACAAAGAAATTCTTATCGAGCAGTGGATGTCATAAGGCTATCTGAATGTTGGAGAAAACAAAGAAGAGGCAACACAAGGTAGAGAAGTTTTTACCAAGTTAGTAATGCGATGTTTCCTTCAAGATTTCAAGCAAGATGCACTAACCAAGGAAATTATAGGCTGCAAAATGCATGATACTGTGCATGATTTTGTACAATATCTTATCCAGAATGAGTGTCTTGCTATGGAGGCTACGGGTACCCATGGAACAGAGACATCGAGTGCAAATGACAGGGTTCGCCATTTGACCTTAATGTCAGCACCTGAGGGTGCATTTCCATCGTTTATATCAAACTTTGTGAATAGCAAAATTTTGCGTACCTTGGCAACTTTTGATTCAAGTATTACTGCCATAGATAACTGTGACAGCTTTGGCAGCCTTCCTGACGAGTTCATCTCTCGCATCCCAAATGTCACAATTACTGAAAACCCATATGGAGTTGTCTTTCTCAAAGGAAGAAAAATAGATACTGTTTGAGCCCAAAAGTATTTTTGGTAGGATCCTTTGGTGGGTTTAAGCCAGTGGGCCGATACCTGCGGCCCAAAAATAAAGCTACTCGGGTTTGGGGTATAGCTTCACCCATTCCGTGACTCATAAGGAAACGAAACCTTATTGAGATTGAGTAGTAGAGATTGAATAGGAAGCTTCAATTAATAATCCTTCTAAGGCAAGGAGCAGTCGAAACCCTAGGGTATAAATACAGGGTTAAGCGGCAAAATTAAGGACCTCTCTCGAATCAATCAATCCCAGCGATTACAAAGCCTCCCCGGAGTAAACCTTCAACCTCGTTGAAACCCGGTGATCGCCCGCCAGTCCTAGTCTCTCCAAGAGCCGACTGTCAGCCTCATCAGATCAACCCGGCGACCGTGCTTCCAGTCCCAGTCTCCTCGCTAGCCGACTGTCAGTGCTACCGCCACCGATACAACCAGCGAAGCAAGGGTAACGCCCTCGCAACCCTGCAAAGCTAAAGATACGCTTTAACAAACCACCGTGCTTTCTCAGAACTTCCCAGTGATTGCTCTGCTCAACCTACAACGTTGAGTATCGATTTGGTGACCGAAGAGATCACACCCAAAGTCCTTATCCGTAAGGCAAAAGTCCTTTTCCGAAAGGCAAGAGAAGAACCCTGTGACGAGGTTGGTGCTCTCCTCGTCTAGAGCGCTTGAAGAAGAAGTCAGGTCAAGGGACTACCCCGACGACTGCACCCCACGGTGCTAGCACGCCTGCGCAATCATACGCTCAAAAGAGACTGTTTGCACACCAACTGGTTTTGGAGCCAAACATTTTGGCACGCCCAGTGGGACAGATTTAGTGTCTTTTCGTGAACGTAACCATTGGGAAGTCTAGCGAAAACCCTTACCAAAAGGTTTACGCTAACTGCTCAAGACACAAGATCTCCAGTTACAGACCGCACTCTCGCGCGGACTGTCGTGGTCTTTCTGAAGAACAAGTGACTCAGTGATTTTCTCACCCTACTTGTTCACCCAACATGTCAACTGAACAAGGGGAGAATCATCCGGCCGTTACTGAGGGTCAGAATGTGAACACCAGTTAGGTCAGTGAGACTGTTACCCACCACCGTCACCACTACAGTGGGAAGTGGAGACGGAGAGGCTTTCGTCCCGAAGCCTATTCCAGAAGGAGTGACCTCCGAGGTCAGGTTCGCAATCATCATGGAGAATATCGAGAACCATCGCAAGAAGATGGACGCTGATTTTGCTAGAGAGACCGCAAAGACGGATAAGCTCATACGAGAACTAGATCAACGAATCATCCGCCATGCTGAGGAGACTAGGCAACAGATCGCACAATCAGAAAGTGCAGTGAGGACACATGCCGCGAGCGTCGCTAGCGAGCAGAATCGGTGTCAGAAAGAGATCTTGGAGGCTATCGCGAACCAAACCAAACAAACCGCATCAGACATGGCAGGTCTTCGTAAGGATGGTGCTAACCTAGCAACTAAGGTGGCCATGCAGGGAGTTGAATTGAACCAGGCGAGAGAAGTGTTGAACAAAGCTTTAGGAGATCCTAATGCTATCCTAGGCTCTCTTGGCTAGCCATCTGGTTCAGGCAAGTACGTGCCGCCAAACCAACGTGAGAAGACTAGCAGCAATGCTGCTTCTCCTTCAGCTATTGTTACTACTACACCGCTAAGGAATAAAGAGCAGGCATTGGTTATTGGCGGTAGCAAGGAAAAATCTACCCCGTCAAGTGGACACAGACAAAAGCAACAGGCTTCGAAAGTTGTAGGGACTTCTAACTCCGCTACGTTCGTCCAGTACGACAGCGACGGGGCAGAAAATGTCTATCAGGAACTGCCAGGGAATTATTACGGGATCGACCATGCCGGCACCCCGATCAAGATAACAGCCGTTTCAAAGGAAGCGCTTGCGCCAGCTGTGACTCTTCAACAACAGGCTACTACGCGCATGGTACACGTCGAAGAGGGACCGGCAACTGTGAACCAGGTAGTACCTGTGCAAGCTGCTCGCCAGACTGTGGCAGTACCACCTCCTCCTCCGGGTCCAGAATATGTAAGACGTGACGAGGTAGAGGAGATGATCAGGTTGGCCAATCCTAGGGCCCAACCGGATGGGGTCTATGAGGGACCTTTTCCACCACATATCATGCTCGCACCTTTTCCCAGAGGTTATAAGAATATCATCTTTTCTACTTTTTCAGGGGAAGACATCGAGGATGCAGCGACCCATCTGGCCAGGTTTAGGGTACAATGCGGCCAATACCAGAATGATGATATCCTCAAATGCAGGATCTTTGGTACTTCTCTGTCAGGCGCTGCCTTCAGATGGTTTTCCAAGCTTCGACTGTAATAACCCGAAAATTAGTGTCAACTATAGAACACTATATTATTAACTATATTCGAAAAATCTTTGTTATTGAGCTCAAGACTCTCATCTATGTTATTTTTGTGATGCATGTCATTTTAGTACTAATTATTGTAATTTTTTTTACCTTAAGAAAGCACTAAAGTTCTTTACTTATTAATTGGGTAAATGTGCATCTATATGTATATGGATGTGTGTGTACATACATATATATATATATATATATATATATAATTAGCAAGCTGATTTATGCTTTCTTCCTTTTTAATTTTATATTTTTCCTTTAATCATTTAACCTAAATAGTAATTAGTCACTTACCTTATAATAATTAGCCACTTACTTATTTTATGCTTAATTCTAGCCTATTTAAGCATATGATCTGATCATACTTCTTACAAGCTTGAAGATCAAATGCAAAATTGATCAAAAACTCCCTTAGTTGAAGAGAAAACTCAACTAGAAGTTCTTCACACAAATCCTTCATCCTTTTTCTCTTTAGAAGCTCCCTTTGTTTTTCTTAAAGAAGTCCAAGCTTGAATTCAAGACCAAAATCTTCACCTCACCCCTGAGTTTCTTAAGTAAGTACATGAATACATTTCTATATTCTTTTGTCTTTAAGATTTATCAAACTACATAATCAATGATAAAATGGAAAAGGATCTGCTTTGCTGCAAACCAGTATTTTCGTATATAACAAAATCTGTTTTGTCAAAAATATTTACAGTATTAAATTCCTCATCAAAAGTTCTTCAATTTAGGCTTTTGAATCACTAAAAAAGGTTAAGAAATGAAGAAGTTATGGCTAATCAAAGTTTTCAACTTTTAAACTCGCTGGAAACCTCATGCAGCCATCACAACTTCAAAAATTCATATCTCCCTCATTTCTTATCCATTTTCTACAAACTTTATATCAATTTGAAGCTTAGGACCTCTACTTCTGATCTGGAGATTTTGAGAAGTAATGGTAAAATACACAGTACGTAATTACTTAGACATCAAAGGACAGTATCAAAAATATCGGTTTCTGCACTGCTATGGTTCTTCACCATTTCTGGACTATGTCACTTCGAACTAGATTACACGACTTATTCCATTGCATTCCTTGTGAAACCCTTTGAAATGGTGTACTCATTTGACTAATTCGGACTTGTGATGGACAACATAACATATTTTGAAGTTTGATGACTCTAATCGGAGAAACATGAACATGGTTGATGAACTTCAATGAATTTGGACATAAGGACTGAAATACTAACTATAATATAATTTTGTTAAATTGTTTATAGTTACTTATTTAATGCTTGTGCTTTATTATTACCTATTTTACTTGATTTCAATTATGTATAAGCTTCTTTTTAATGTTTATACTAACTATAATTTAATTTTGTTAAATTGTTTATAGTTACTTATTTAATGTTTGTGCTTTATTATTATCTATTTTACTTGATTTCAATTATGTATAAGTTTCTTTTTAATTATGTTGTTTGCTAGTGAATTTACTTATTTGTGTTATACAATTATGTTACACATGTTTTCATATGAGATTATTCCTAAGTATATGTATCTATATGTGTGTGTACATATACATATATTACGATCTATAATTTATAAAGATTGTATGTTGTGAATTTGATTATGTCTGAAAAGTACAATTGTGAAGCCGGGTGATTACAACAACCCCGTGCTTAAGTAAATTACTGGTAAATGTGTTTTGGTGCTTCGTGGTGCTTCGTGGTTATGCTTCGTGGTTGTGCTTCGTGGTTATGCTTCGTGGTTGTCCCGTGTTTTGGTATTATGGACCCTAACACGTGGATTTATGATTTGTTACCAGTTAATCTGAAAATTCACTAAAAAGAGAAGTGTACTTATATTATTTTGATCAAATATCTATCTATGATATATTTTGAATATGTGAAGGTGTTTGTGAAAAGAAAATCAAGCATGCATTACTCTAATGTTATTTCACATATTAATGCTACAATATTTGTTGATTGATAAGAAGATGTGACTGTGTGATTTATTACCAAACCATTCACATGAATGAATATATTTGTATATATGTGTGTGTGTATGTATTGTGTGTATATATATACATATTTAAGAATTCGTATGAACATATAAATGGTTCTTGGTACATTTTAATTGGTTGTTCAGTTTTGATTTCTTATAAGACACATTAATATAAGAATGTAAGTTGTGTACTTACTGGGCTTGTGTTGCTCATGATGCTACACCTTCTTGTTTTCAGGTATTGAGTAGATGCTTGGGGAAACGGGATGAACCTACTAGATAAATTAATATTTTTCTACTACTATTTCTAGTGAATACCTATACTGATTCGAATTTTGCTTAACTTTGGTTTTGTAAATATATTACCGATATTTGTTTTCTAATAAAAGTACTATTCAAACATGTATATAATTTCTTTTACTTCCTGTTGATTTATTCAAGAAGAAAATTTTATTTGTTTTGACTCACGTCACAAATTCACGAGCCATATTTCAGTACAATATTGGCCTTGGATTTGGGGGCGTGACATCGACCAGGAACAGTGGCGGATTGGCCTGCAATGGAACTGCTCTTCAGTGAGACTTTTGGGACTATCGAGCCTGAAGTAGACCTAGCTTCTCTCACTTAGATGGCCCAGCAGCCTACAGAATTAGCGGTTGCCTACCTTCAGCGCTTTCAAATCCAGAAAGCCAAGCTAAACGTCATCCTGCCAGAGAAAGAGTTAGTCAAGTTGGCGGTCAAGGGTTTGGAACCCTGTCAACGAAAGAAGCAGCATGGCAGCATGATTCAGTCGATGGGAGAACTCATCACAGAGGTAGGCAGTTTCGAGCATCTCCTCAGAGAAACAGATGCGAGGAAGAATGCATCCAAAGGAACGTACGTGCCGGGAAAACATCTTACCGTAGCGGCCCTGAGTTACCAACCGGCCACTACGACCCTTACTACCATCATAACACTGAAGAAGTGGTCCAGGATGATGAAGAGGACGAGGAGAATGATACAGCGGCCTACGAGTTAACTGGGAAAAAGAATCCATCCTTGAAACAGCTGAAAATTTCCAAAGAACTCGTTAAGCTCAAATCGGTGGCCTTCACCAAACCTGAGTTCGCAACATATATATATGATGCCAACAAGGCCCATGAGATCCTCGACGTAATGATCGCTGCGAAGATGGTGAAGACTGATTTTGGACCTTTTCCGCGGCCAGAACAGCTGAAGGGGAAGAAATATTGCAAGTTCCATAATCTGGGGAATCATAATACCGCGGACTGTGTAAAGCTCAAAGACCAGATTCATGTATGGCTTAATAATGGCAGTTTGCAAGTAGAGGCTCCAGTCACAGCGGCGACACTAGTCGACTTAGATCCCTTTCCAGACACTGGGATCAACATGGTCAATGTAGACTGGACCAAACAGCAGCGACGGAAACCCACTCTGGATTTGGGTTCGAATGAGCAAGGTGAGAAGTCCACCGCGGACGAGACACCCGTGAAGGGCAAAGCTGAATCAATCAGTCAGGCCTCGCCCGTGATCTTATGCTTGCGATGTAAAGAAGAGTGTGGTATTCAAGTGTCGCACGAAGAGGTCGAGCAGACATTTCACTTTGGTTCCCTACCACCGATCAAGTGGGCTTCGTCGTCGCAGAACTATCAGCCTTCCAGTCCAAGAGAAAGAGAGAAAACGGAATCACCACCATCCCCCAAGGACTCCAACTTATTCATGAAATTGAAAGCGGCCGCGAGCGGTCCGAAACAGAAGGAGAAGGCCAGGAGCGAGTACAAGAATATTCTGACCAAGCCCTACATCCCACCTGCTTCAGCCAATACCATCAAGGAGGGAAAATGGTATCGTCGGGCTGGGCAGTTGCTCAGGCTGCTGCAGGCTGGAGGCTCGGTGGTGTGCTGCAAACTGGTGTATTGCAGGTGGCAAGGCAATGGGCTGCTGAGATAGGCGCAGGCGGGGCTGATGCGCAGGGGGGGGAGGGGGGAGCTGGGCTGTGGTTGCGGCCGGATGCGGGGCTGTGGTCCTGCTGTTGGGTGTGGAGATCAAATGCTCTTGGCTAGTGTAGTGAGGCCGCGAAGGGGTGGAGGCGGGATTTCTCGATGCTGCACGGTGCAGGGCACTCTGGGCTGCACTGTAGAAGGCTGGAGGCGCGGCCTGGTGGGTTGGGATGGAGTGCAGCGCTGGACAAGGCTGAGGCCGGTTTGGCTGGTGAGGTGGTGATGGCAGAGGGTGGGGCTGCTACACGAGGAAGAATTTTTTTTTTTTTTTTTTTTTTTTTTTTTAATCTTTGGTGGCGGCAGAATAAGAAGAAAAGGTTTTTTTTTATAGGGTTTTTATTTTTTCTTTGGCTATTGGCTCTGAGCGTGCTGATAACGTGTTAGAGTAAAATGACAATTGGAATTAGTCTACTCATTTCATTCATAACCCCTTTATATAGGGATAGGATTACAACGGAAATATCAATTACATTGATGATACTAAATGCTGATTGAGATGTAATTTGTAATTGCTTGATTCGCTCTTCATCTGTTTCTTTGACGAAGGCACATAATGTGCTTTTCCTTTAACAATATATATATATATATATATTTACATATAATTCGTACAGAAAAATTTATATATATATTCAATGTAGAATTAATATGGTATAAATATATATATATATATATATATTAATGTCATAATTCTAACCCACAAAATTAAAAAAAAAAATTGATTAAAAAAAAAGTCAAATTTAAAATTGATTCCACAAAAATGGAAAGAAAATTTATTAATATCTAATTAATTATAACCCATGAAATTTGGTAAATTGGAGTAATATGCAACTCTTTTAATAAATGAATTTAATAAAATTAATGGAAGATTAGTTACCTAACACTAACAAGTTAATTAGAAGAAGAAATTGCTCACGTCATCTCCTTTTAAAAAAACTTGACCTAGCTGCTCTCGCGCTAGGGTTTACTTTCTAGCTATTAGAAAGCAAAATCTACATCCATGGATCTGGATGTGCTTAGCTGGAATTGTAGAAGGATCTGCAATGAGGAGACGTCAAGAGTGTTGAAAGATCTGATTTCGTAAAACCGACCTCAGATCGTTTTCTTGTGTGAGACCAAGATAAGTCGTCAGGAGGATTTTGATCGTTTGCATCGCTCGCTTGGTTTTGCGAATGCGGAGGCTGTGCTTAGTGAGGGCCAAGCCGGGGGTCTAGGTCTGTTTTGGAACGATGAGATCAAAATACAGTTGGGCACGACGCCAGCCCATCACATTGATGCGGTGATTGTGGGGGGATCAGGCTATCCTTCTTGGAGGCTGACTGGCTTTTATGGTTATGCTAGAACACGGGATAGAGACTAGTCGTGGCAACTACTTAGGGATCTCTCATATTTGGATTCGTTACCATGGGTTGTAGTTGGAGATTTCAACGAGATCCTTAATAATGGGGAGAAAATTGATGGACCTCTTAGGGCAGAGAGGCAAATGAGAGGATTCCGTGAAGCCCTAGGGTATGGGGATTTGTTGGATCTAGGGTTTCATGGGGCAATGGCAACATGGTGGAACTCAGAGACGCAACTGAGGTTGGATAGGGCGGTCTGCACTCCTTCTTGGCATGACTTATTTAGTTATTCGAAGCTTTTTCATCTGCCTCCATCAGATTCGGATCATGTTCCCATTCTGTTGAAGGCAAGTACGCCACCTCTGGCTTCTAGACCAAAGTATCACAGGTTCAAGTTTGAGGCGTTTTGGATAAAACACCCAGAGTGTGATGGAGTAGTTAAGGAAGCTTGGGAGACGGATGTGACGGGAACTCCGATGTTTTGTGTTGCAAAAAAAATAGAACATACTCGGATTCTTCTCGATAAGCGGCAGAAACAGGTGTTTAGAGGACGCCAACTCCAAATGCTAGGAATTCGTACCAGATTGGAGGAATTACTCGGTGTACCTAGTTCTGTTGCGGCTCCGGAAAAGAAAGAGTTTATGGATAGGCTTCGAATATTGTTATATCAGGAGGAGTCCTTCTGGCGACAACGATCTAAGGTTACTTGGCTAAAGGAAGGGGATCGAAATACTAGGTTTTTCCACCGGAAGGCTCAAAATAGGAAACGAAAGAATATGCTGCAGGGTCTCTACGATGAAGAAGGTCAATGGTTCGAAGATGATGCTGGGATTGAGAATATGGTTACGTCCTATTTTTCCAAAATGTTTCAAGCTTCGGAGATTGATTTTGATGCAGTGCATACTACGTTGGAAGCTATTCAACCTAGTGTGAGTGAAGAGATGAATGCTCAACTTTGTGCACCCTGTACAATTGAAGAGATCCGTCATGCCCTTTTCCAAATGTACCCAACTAAATCCCCGGGTCCAGATGGGATGCCTCCTTTATTCTTCCAACATTATTGGGAGATGATTGGAACGGATGTTTTTGAGGCAGTCCATAGTTTTCTGCAAACGGGACAACTTCTCCGTCAAATCAATTTTACGCACATATGCCTAATTCCCAAAGTGGATACACCAGAACACATGTCTAATTTGCGTCCAATAGCATTGTGTAATGTGATTTACAAAATCTGTTCGAAGGTGATTGCAAACAGGTTAAAGGTTATTCTTCCTTCTGTGATTTCACCTTTTCAAAGTGCTTTTGTTCCTGGACGTTTAATCACGGATAATATTCTAGTTGCTAATAAAATTGCCCATTTTGTGCACAATAAGAGGGAGGGGGCTGATGGCTTTATGGCTCTAAAGTTGGATTTAAGTAAGGCCTATGATCGAATGGAATGGGGTTTCCTAAGGATGGTAATGGTTCGTTTTGGCTTTGCTCAGAATTGGATCAACATGGTGATGCAGTGTGTGTCTTCAGTGAGATATTCATTTTTGATCAGGGGGAAACCTCGGGGATATGTTACACCGAGTAGGGGAGTTCGTCAAGGTGATACGTTATCTCCCTACCTTTTTCTGATTGGGGCTGAAGGCTTTTCTGCTCTCTTGCAACAGAAACAAACTTTGGGTCCGTTATCCGGAATAGAGGTGTGTGATAATGCTCCTCCTATTAATCATTTATTATTCGCTGATGATAGCATGATTTATGCTCACGCTTCTTTGGAGAATTGCAATGAGCTTTAGGATGTCATAGAGATATATGGACGGGCATCAGGGCAACTTGTTAATTTTGACAAAAGCTCTGTGGCTTTAAGCAAGAACGTCTCACTGGAGATGAGGGAGGAGTTGGCTAGTTATATGGGGATGCAAATAGTTGATGTCCATGATAAATACCTGGGGCTACCCACTTACGTGGGGCGCAAGAAATCGACTACTTTTCAGTATATTAAGGATAAATTGGCGAAGAAACTCTCTGACTGGCAGGGGAAGCTATTAAGCGGGGCTGGAAAAGATATTCTTATTCGGGTTGTGGCTTCGGCTCTACCTACTTATGCTATGAGTGTATTCCAATTGACAAAAAAATTTTGTGATGACTTGGAAGAAATGTGTACTAGGTTTTGGTGGGGGAGCACACTAGATAAATGGAAGATACATTGGAAGACGTGGGGTGCTTTGTGTAATCCGAAGGAAGAAGGAGGCTTAGGCTTCCGCAGCTTGTCTATTTTTAATATGGCTATGTTAGCAAAGCAGGCATGGCGCATACTTACCAATCCTTCATCTCTTGTTGCTCGATTGTATAAGGCAAAGTATTATCTAGAAAGTTCATTCTGGGAGGCGACTACTCATGCCTCTCCTTCGTACTCATGGCGGAGTATTTTTTCTACTCGGGACTTGCTAAGAGAGTATTGTTGGTGGCAGGTTGGAGATGGTAGAGATATTGGTGTCTTCTCGGATAATTGGGTGTTGGGACTAACTACTGGGAAACCTACTTTTTCAGTGTTGGCCCAATCTGAGGTTAGTAGAGTCAGTGACTTAATAGGGGTCACAGGGGAGTGGAATATGACTAGCTCTCCTACAGCGGCTATTTCCGGCATCGAAAGTGGAGTTGATCACATCTATGCCACTGAGTAGGAGGGTGGTAGCAGATAGGTTGGTGTGGAAGTTGACGACGGATGGTAAGTATTCAGTTAAGTCAGCGTATCATTTTTTTTCTTTCCTCTTCCACTAATTATAGTCCTCTAGCTCTTCGTGTGGGGAGTGTGATTTGGAAGAAACTATGGAAAGCAAATGTGCCAAGCAAGGCTAAGATCCATTTTTGGAGAATTTGTTTGGATATATTGCCTTCCCTGACTAATCTGGAATTGTGAAGAGTGCAATTTGACTCGACAGTGTGTGTGCTGTGTGAGGAGTGTAATGAGTCTACTTTACATTTGTGCAGGGATTGTAAATTCACTCAGTCGGTTCTTCAATCCAATGCTGTTTTGAAACAAGTGTGCTATGGACCCCAGATTATAAGTAGTAGTCTGTTTTTATGGTTGACCTCATGTGCACAGGAGTTGTCTCTGTTTAACTTTGGAACTCTCATCTTCTTGCTCGATGATGTGTGGAAGGAGCGGAATGATAGGGTTTGGAGCCAGAAGAGAGGGGCGGTTAGTGATGTGATCATTGGGTCTATGTCGAGGTTACAAGAGCTTCAATTCCATTACTCGAAAGAAGTAGGTGTTGGGGATCGACGAAGTCGAGTGGTGCGCTGGTTTGCTCCACCAGTGGGATGTTTGAAAATAAATGTTGATGGATCCTTCAATCATGTTACTCGTAGTAGTGGTATCGGGTTTGTCATTCGTGACGGTTTTGGGGTTATGCTGGCAGGTGGTGCTTGTCCAGTCACCGGTCTGCTATCACAGGAACACGGGGGAGCTTTTGGCGTGCAAAACAGCAATTGAGTATGCCATGGAGCACGGCTATCTTCCGGCAATTTTGGAGACTGATGCATTGAATGTCCAGCAACAATTGAGTGAGTCTACTACTAGCAATACATCTGTACTCGGAAGATTATATGATGATTTGGTTCTGTTACTGGAATCCCCTTCGTTTGTGAAGGTGGTTCACATTGGTAGGATGGGTAATATGATTGCTCATCAGCTAGCAACTCATGCTTGTTCTGTATCTCAAGATTGTTTTTACTTTTCTACTCCTTCTTTTCTCTCAGCTGCAGTAGCAGCTGATGTTTGTAATATGTAATCTTTTTCAGTTTAATAAAGGGCTGACATCTTCCATTCAAAAAAAAAAAAACAAGTTAATTAGAAAAGTCAAAAATTAAATTGGATCCACAAAATGGAAAGAAAATGTATTGAAATCGTAATTAAAACCTATGAAATCTGGTAATTGAAGAGGTAAGAAAATATCATTAATAAATTGAATTGATAAAATTCTAGATTCCATCATTTCAAAATTTCTCGATAATTTAATATTGTCTCATCCAAACGCAACGTTAGGAAGTGTTCCTTAAAGGTCAAGTGAGACTTCATTAATACAATTGTTCGTTTATTTTTACATGAAAAAACAATCATGATGTTATTAATACTATGTAGAAATTCAATTAACAATAGGTGTATAACACAGCAATAATCAAAGAAAAAGTGCAAGTAAGGAAGGTGTAAAATAGAAGTCATCGTCCACATTAACATTAAAATCAGCTAACATGTCTTACACGAACAAATAAGTAATAAGTAGCTAATAATGAGCCAGTAAAGTTTACTGAGGACTTTTCCCTAATGGCATATTTACACTGAAATAGAAATCATCATCCACACTGAAATTTAAAGTCAGCTAACATGTCTTATAGTAACAAATAAGTACTAAGTAGCCAATGATGAGCTAGTAGAGTTCACTGGAGACCTTTACCTAATGACATATTCACACTTAAATAGAAGACATCATCTACTGAAACTGAAAGACCTAACATGTCTTGCACAAACAAGTAAGTATTAAGTAGTCAATGATGAGCTAGTAGAGTTCATTAGAGACCTTTACCTAATGCATGGCATATTCACACTTAAATAGAAGCCATCATCTACTGAAACTGAAAGAGCTAACATGTCTTGCACAAACAAGTAAGTATTAAGTAGCTAATGATGAGCTAGTAAAGTTTACTGTGGATCTTTTCCTAATGGCATAATTACACTAAAATAGAAGTCATCATTCACATTATTTTACAGTAACAAATAAGTACTAAGTAGCCAATAATGAGCTAGTAAAGTTCACTAGGGACCTTTTCCTACCATGGCGTCGTCACCAACTCTCTCTCTCTCTCTCTTACCGCCGTCAACCTCGATTGCAGTCGCCGTCAAATGATTCCGATTTCGATCTCGACCGCTCAGTTGCCGTCTTCGTCAACCTCATCAACTCGGCCTCCAACTCCGATTAAGACCTTGATCACTTAGCCAACGAGGAGAAAGCGGATCTGATCATCTTTGGCTAGGATTGATGAGGACCACATCTCCATTTGCAGCCTCGATTGCACGTGGAATCGTGGATGAGGAGAAACCGGATTGATCGACCTTCACTCTTGGCCTATAACGACGCCATTTTCACTGAGGAGGATTTTGCTAGCATTTTGAGGATTGGAGATAGCAGTAACCACGGCCACCGGTGATGTCTGGCCGGATTTCTGGGTTTGCTTCGATTTGGTGCCCAGAGTATTTCTCTGGGTGGCCAAATCAATTTCTCTCTTCCATTTTTTTTTTGTTTTGTTTTTTGTTTTTTTTTTAAGTAATGGGGCAGAGAGAAAGGGAATTTTTTTTTGAATGTCTATTGGGGGGCAACAGGCGTTTTTAAATTAATATAATTTCTTTTTTTTTTCTTTAATCAAAGTTTTATTTGTCTAATTTTAGGAATATTAGTTCCTATTTCAGCTACTGAAAGTTCTATTGAGGGGCAATAGACGCCTATTGGAGGGCAATACATGGCTAATAGACGTCTATTGAGGGGCAATAGACGTCTATTAGGGGGTAATAGACTATTGGGGGAAATAGATGTCTATTGGGGGGGGGGGGCAATGGACGTCTATTGCCTTTCTATTGGGGGGTAATAGATGTCTATTGGAGGCAATAGACCTTTCCAGTGAGGTTTTCAGAAAAATCCGGTAGGTGGCTGCAGGTGACCGGATTCTAGCGGCCGGTGATCGGTGATCGGCTCCGGCGAAGTCTCCTATGGTTTCTCTTTCTTCGATTCTCTCTCTCTCTCTCTCTCCCCCCCCCCCCCCAAGTAATAATGGGGTGAGGGTAAAATAGTATTAAAAATAATTTTAAAACAAAAAAAAAAAAAAACTTAATGGGGTATTAGGGAAGACTTCCTTATAGTGTTTTGGGTGAGAGAGAATTAAAAAAACTTAATGAGGTAAATGGGAAAAAAACTCTAAAAATGGGGTAAATGGATAAAAACCCAATTTTTAAACTAAACCTCAAGAGGTTTAATGTTAACGTTTGTAGCATAGAGCCATAGACCTGTTGGGCACCCCACAACTTATTTTTCCACCTATATATGCTTAGTTTCTTCTTCTTTCTCATGTATCTGCACGAATTGTCATACATGACTTGAAGGTTTGAGATGTGGATAGAAGATTGGGATGTATCAGACAATTGAAACAAAGGCTTCAAGGTATGCCAGTTTGGTTTTCAATTCCAGTAAATTTATCTCATGGTAAGTGGTAACAACCGCACAAAGTCGTTTTGAAACATGACATTGATAGTTAAACCTAGGTAAATAAATAATAGCATCATGGCTATTTTTTTTTTCTGTTCGGAATGAAAGAAGAAAATTTTCAAACAGCCCTCTACAACAACCAATACCTAAAACTCTAAATTATAAGCCAGAGCATGATTCCAGCAAACAATTATTGCGAATGACCAATGTTAGCAATGCCATTTGCAACAAAATTTGCCTGTGCTTGTAGCTGATATAATGAAATTTTTTTTTCATGACAACTGATATAATGCAATTGATCAGCTAGTCTTATGATATCTTGGACCAGAACCTTGATTCTGCAGGGAATAGGTTGTATTGTTGATACGTGCTGTCAGTTAGTCTCCCTCTACTTGTAGGTTAGTGTAACCATAAATTAGTAAATCGTAAATGGTAAATGATAACTGAAGGTCAATGTAACCATTTCATGGCGAAAGGGCCATTTCTGCCCATATTTTCCGAGAGTAAATTCACTAAATTGTAAAGTGAATGTCAATAGTAAGTGAGGTACCTATTGACAATTGCTATAAAGTTGGTGCCCCACTAGGAACAGCTGGGGCGATATATTCTTCTGAAGTCATCGTTGTAACCGAAGCCAAAGCCATAGAATTGTCAAGACGTGGTGTATATGATAAAGTGACCGAGTAAAGAAAATTATTCGATTCAAGGTAAGTCGATAACAAAATGAGGGACCTAGCTTCTTTTTCAATTGTGGTGCACCATGCACCGTGGCTTTCTGCTCTTTTCCAATTGCCACGTAGGTGTAGTTTTTATTTATTATTTTTATTTAACAGACCCTAGATAAACAAATCATTTATAAAATATCAATAAAAAATTATAAAATTATTGTCCAAATATAAAAACATAGTCGGAACCTTCGTATATGGAATGGTTGAAGTTGCTCTTACGTAGGCGCTACATGTTGGCCTGTTGGGTATAAATGTACAATGATGGATTCGTTTACCCTCTTACAACCAGTTTGCGTGGTTCAGTTTCTTCGATCATTCCAAATTATCCTTTGAGACGAGAAAATTGAATTCATCTAGTTAGTGAGGTACAGCTGGAGAGTGACAATTGCTATGATTAAAAGTGATGCCGCACTAGAACAGCTTGGGGCCTAGGCCTTTATATTTTGTCGGAGCCGGAGCCGGAGCCGGAGCCAGAGCCGTAGAATTCGCACCACATAGGGGTACCGGGTACGCTCACTTTTACAACATTATTGGCGTGGGAGGGGAATCAATTGAATTCAATATGCATGATTGGGGTGGTAAATAAAAGTCATGATAGTAATTAACTGTGGACTGTACGTAAAGCCATAAGGATGGCAAAGTGATGGTCTCCCTATATTAACGAACTGGGTAGAAGAGAGGAGATACATAGCTTTACTCTAGCTTGCTTTCGCTGTTTCCACTAATCGTGAATCAATCTCCAACTCGTTGAAAGAATGGCCGAGGCACTCGTCAACCTCCTTGTTGAACAATTGGGTTCAGTTGTTTACCACCACACAAGTGAAGGGGTGACACTGGTCTTGAATGCCAAGAAGGACGTTGACAAGTTCAGAAGCACCCTCAAACTTATCCAGAATGTGCTTCACGATGCTGAGAAGAAGCAAGTGTCGGATCCCGCGGTGAGAGACTGGTTGGATGAGCTCAAAGACGTGTCGTACAAGATGGATGACGTGCTCGACGCTTGGAATACTGAAATTGGGAAACGAGAAGCTGAGAAACAAGAAACACAAGGTTCTGATGCGGAGGTACGTTTCTCATTTCGTTCCAATTGCTTTTGTCTTGCCCGATTGAATGAGGTAACTCGTCGTTATAAGATTGGTAGAGCAATAAAAGATCTGAATGCACAGTTAACTCAGATTGACGTTGACAAAAACCAGTTTAGCTTTCAATCTACCATGCATGCTGCTGCAGTTAATGTTGAACAACCTAATCCACGATCTTTAACTTCATCTTTCGTTGATATATCGACCATATTTGGGCGACAAGTTCAAAAAGACAGGCTGGTGACTGAGTTGTTAAGGCCGAGGGAAGGGACGCCCGGCCTTGTCATCCCCATTGTAGGGATGGGAGGATTGGGGAAAACAACTTTGGCCCAATTAGTCTTTAACGATGCACAAGTTCAAGCCCATTTTGATATCAAAGCATGGGTTTGTGTCTCAGACCCTTTTGATGTCATCAAGATTGCTTTTGCAATCTTTAGGCAACTCGGTGGTACTCGAGTTACTACAGACGAGTTGCAAACTATATTAGATGATATTCAAAATCTTGTCAAGAAAAAAGAGGATGGAAAGGAAAAGAAGATCCTTCTTGTCCTAGACGATGTGTGGACCGAAGACGACAGAGAGTGGGATAGTTTAAAATTACAAGTATTAATGCAAAGCTGTTCTGAAGGCAGTAGAATTCTGGTGACCACTCGAAAGCAGGAGGTTGCTCGAATGATGAGAGCAACTAGGGACATGATCACTTTGGAGAAGTTGAGTCTTTTAGATTCTTTGGATCTATTCAATAATGTTGCGTTTATGGATAGGGAACAAGATAAGTCCAACAAGGTGTTTGGAGATATTGTTGAGAAAATTGTTAAAAAATGTGACGGTTTGCCTCTCGTTGTGAAGACTTTAGGTAGTCTCCTAATGGATAAGCTGACAATTAGAGAATGGGAAGAAGTTCTCAACAGTGAGATATGGAAGGTAAAAGTGGTTCAAGAAGAAGTTTTTCGACCATTATTACTCAGTTATTATGATTTGGCTATGGAGATTAAGAGTTGCCTTTGGTATTGTGCTACTTATCCCAAAGATTTTGAGTTCAACAAAGAAACTCTTATCGAGCAGTGGATGTCACAAGGCTATCTGAATGTTGGAGAAAACAAAGAAGAGGCAACACAAGGTAGAGAAGTTTTTACAAAGTTAGTAATGCGATGTTTCTTTCAAGATTTCAGACAAGATGCACTTACTAAGGAAATTATAGGCTGCAAAATGCATGATACTGTGCATGATTTTGTACAATATCTTACCCAGAATGAGTGTCTTACTATGGTGGCTACGGGTACCCATGGAACAGAGACATCGAGTGCAAATTATAGGGTTCGCCATTTGACCTTAATGTCAGCACCCGAGGGTCCATTTCCATCGTTTATATCAAACTTTGTGAATAGCAAAATTTTGCGTACCCTGGCAACTTTTGATTCAAGTATTACTGCCATAGACTCGAATTTGATTTCACAGTTGAAATGCCTGAGGACCTTGAATTTGAGTGACGACAACATCCAGCTGTTGCCAGACGAGATTGGTGATTTGACACATTTGAGATATCTTGATTTGTCTCGTAATGAATTGATTATATTACCCGATAGCGTGTGTAACTTGCACAATTTGCAAACTTTGAGGCTTAATGGCTGCAACAGCCTTGAAGAGTTGCCGGACAATATGGGGAAGTTGATTAACTTGAAGCACCTTCATGTTGATTGTGGGCTGAAGTACTTACCAAAAGGGATTAGGCGTATAAGGAATTTGCGAACAATAGACGGGGGCACTTCTGTTTATTGTAGTGAAGATGCCAAAGCATTGACATTAGGAGACCTGAGAATGATGAATCAGCTTCGCCGTCTTGACATCGTGATTTCAAGGGTTGGGGAAAATGCTGCAAGTGAGGCCGAGAAAGCACAATTGAATCAAAAACTGCATCTTTCTTATTTAGAACTTTTTCTGGATGATTGCCGCGACAACGACGTAAATGCTGGAGTAATGAATGCCTTGCGACCACATGAAAATTTGGACTCTTTGGTAATTTGGAAGTATCGTGACCCCACCTGGCCCAATTGGATGACGACGTCGTATTTAACCAGATTGACAGTCTTTCATCTTTGTCGCAGCGGCTCCTCTGTTTTGCCTCCTCTCGGGAAACTGCCGTCCCTTAAAGTAGTAAAGCTACATTGGGTGTTTCATCTGGAAGAGATCGGAGCTGAATTTTACGGAGTAGAAGAAGAAACATCATCATCATCCTTCCCAAGTTTGGAAACACTCTTTATTGGCGGCTTGGTGAGTTTAAAAAAGTGGGAATTAGGTGGAAAGGCAGAAGAGGGTTCTTCTAATTCCCAAATGAAATCAATTTCAATAATGCCACGCCTTTCTTCCTTACATATTTTGGAGTGTTCTAGACTGAAACAACTGCCAGACTTCCTCCTGCAAAATGCACCACTGCAGAATCTTCTCATCGGAGATTGTCCAAGCCTTCCTGCCAGCCTTCCTGACGGGTTCATCTCTCGCATCCCAAACGTCACAATTGTATATTCGGGAGTTGATCCCCTTTTCAAAGGAAGAGAAATAGATACTGCAGAGTATTAATTTGCGGAAGCCAAACTATTCTGGTATGTAATTAATTGATGAATGTATATATATTCATGTACTCCTGCAGAGTATTTAGTTTTTTTGATTGCAACCTGCAGAGCAAACTTTGTTTATTTATGTTCTTTGAAATCTTCAGATAATCGCTATCCCCGACGTACTGACGTTACTTATAGTCGACCAAGTTAAAGATTTCAAGCACCCTATCGCAGGCTGTTCAAACCTGCCTCAAGTTTGCAGTGGCTCGATTGCCCAAGACATGATGACACTTAGGTAGGATCAGACTCTAGTTGTATGCATCATTCTGGACTAGAGTTTCACACTTTTGTTATGTAGTATAAAATTCATTTTTTTGTAGAATCAAATCTTTCAAAAACTTATGTACAGGTAGCTTTAAGCATGACCGACTCATAATCACAATGAACCTTGAAGTTGTCCAACTGATCGATGGGGTTCTGCAAATGGAGCAAAGGTAGCAGAGAAACTAAGGTTTGAGCAAATTGCTTGTAATGTTAATATTGCACCTTCTTATTCAATCCTACGAGTATATATGCTGGTTTCTGGTATTGTCTACTGTGCAAACATAAATGTGATTAGCTCCAACTTGAGAAATGAATTCCGTTTTGATCAACCCATTCTATGCCCTATGCAGGAGGATTGATGAGCTGTGATACACCACCCGGGAAACCTGGCTTGCATTGAGGCATCCATTTGACTGACTGATGTGCTTTTCATGATTCTGCCTAAATTATAGGTAATTTATCATTCTGTATCTGAAGTAACCCTTCGTAAGAGTTGAAAAAGCTTGATGAATGCTAGGATTATAGTACACAGTTGCACCAATAAGTTAATGAAGGTTTCCAGTCGTGGACAACTCAATGAACTCTCATACTTGGGAGAGAACTCATGTGTCTATTCTATCTTCAAATTTATAAAACTTGGAATCTTATTTTTCTAATTGTTGATGTCAACGTACCAATGTATACAGTTGCCCAATCTATAATGTTGCAGGTCCATATATAGTTTCACAAGTTCCTTTTGTTATGGTCAGGACTGTCCCTTGAATGAGAATATGAACACAATGGGACCTCCATATCAAGAGGATAAAAGTATCACATCAATTGATCATCATCAAGGGTCTTGCTTTTTAAGGCAATTACAGAAGCCAAGAGCATACTCGAGGGTTGAAGATCTTACTGGTTGCTTATGATACTTTTCTGCCTCTTCTAATAGTACGGGCTCAGCATTCAACTCCTGATCAAGGGCATTTGAATTTACAATTCTGGTTTCATTCTTCATGTTGCAAGTAAGTCAAAGAGTGCAATTATAACTTATAGGAACATAGTAATTGATGTTTCACTCTTCTCAAGTGTTTAGATGTGAAGCTATATGAAACCTAATGTGAAAATTATATGCAAAAGATAAGAATTTATCATCAACTCACCTGACGGAAACATAAGGTTGTTTTGCTTTAGTGCGCGCGCACGCGCGCAGACACACACTCACATAGATATATGCACTTTAGTTCCTGTCCTCCATGCATAAAAAATGCCTTGGAGAAATGCTTATTTGACCATCTATGCACACCACGTGTGTAATCTTTAAGGGGGGGAATTCTTCTTCTTTCTTTTGCTCTAGTTGTCAGAACATGCTTCAACTATAGGTTAAGAAATGAAATCCATATCGACTAACACATTTGATGCAGGAGTATTTTCGAAGCTTTCCTTTGCATATATTGGCGTGACTTGGCTCTTAACTAGACGTGGTAGTAATTTGGCATCTGTATCTGAAGCATTTCCATATATGTAGCAGTTGAAGCTTGAATTTGCACTTGGTAGTTCTTGTATTCTAATATTTCAAAATTCAGTATCTAATTTACATTGCAATTGATTTTCTTGCCTTAGTAGCGGAAAAAAGATGGAAGTGGCAGTGTGACCCATAGTCTCATTCGCTCTACTGTTAAATTTGGTATCTGATTTCCATGGATTTTCTTATCCTATTGGGGCTGAAGTTTATAGCATGGAAGAGAGGGCAAAGTGGATGTGACCCAAACTGATCTCATTCAAATTCACCAAAAGGACAAATGAGGTAGGGGATGTTCAATGAGACTTGCGGCTCAAAACAGCCTGGACATGGTGGAAACTGACTTGGAAATTCGGTTGGAGTCCAGTGGAATCAAATTCTAGAAAAAAAGAATCACAAAAAAGCGGAAGAACAGCATGACACGGGCTTTGTCAGCAGTGGAACACTAAGCTGAAGTCCAAAAGGCAGAAAGGGGTATATTTCTTCTATCACATGGTCTTGGTGAGTTATTCTATTAGTTTTAGGATTCATACTTTCTTAACTTTTTTGTAACTCCAAAAGGTGACTTTGTTTCCTAACCTCATGAATGCACATCAAGTCTTTTCCAATGCTCTGGGAAAAAGGATTCTTTAAGTTTCTGTATTTGAGACTAGGAGAAGCTTATGTAAAATTTGATGCAAACTATATAGATTTGTAATGATGATTTTTTGGCAGGTCAGACCTCAAAGTAGCAGTGGAGTAGCATAACATGACACTCAGGTAGTCTTTATCGCATGCAAAACTCTGTAAATTACCTTCATTTACGGACCGTGGAATTCATAATCTTGTAAGCCAATACAAACAAATTCTTCTGCTATGGATCTGATATAAATCGTACTCTATTGTGTAGGAAATGTAGAAGCATGGAGACTCCAAAATTACATCGGAGTTGTCAAGCTGGTGATTAATCATTAATGAGATGAGGTACTACGAGCTATAAGCTTGATAGACCTCTGTATCATCATGCAACGTTTATATGTGTTTGTGGTGTGGCTGGCGTTTAGCTTGCATGGCATTTTTACATGGTGTCAACATTATTTCTAGATGTCCTGTGCTTTCCTTATCAATTTAATCAAGTGTTAAAACTTTGTTTGGATGGAGAGCGACTGCAGGTTGTGAGTTAAGTTGCAATTGCTAAAGAAGGCATTTTGTTCTATATTTCCTATTAAATTTCATCAGCCATCGTTATCCGAGCAATTTGTCATATGATGTAGGTTATGTCTTCCTAAATTTGTCTTGTATTAATGCAGTTTACTTTAGATTATTCTACTCAATGTAACTCCATGATAACATTGAATTTCAAGGCACACATTCTGAATTTTTTGTTGGGGATTTTTCTTTTCAACTGGTTCCTACAAAGCTGCGTCTTTAATTATTCGTATGTGCAATAAGACTGGTATGTTTCGACGTGTTCGAATATTCCAGTCTCTTTCATCCTGTTAGATAGGAAGGCTGCTGTAACCTAGGGTTGTTGTTCTTGTTGGGTTGTTTGTGTAGCTCTGCGCCCTTGTAGACTTCTTGTCCACTTTCTTTTTGTATGTACCTTTTTGCTTAACAAAACTGGTTTCTTTTCAAAATAAAAAAAAAATGATACGACGAGCTCCAAGCAGTGATAAACCAATATCAACAAAACTTGTAACTTGTGTTTTGGCCTTTTTGGATTCATTTGTCTGATTGGTGAGGTACTTAACGTAGAGTTGTAATTTTTCATTTGTATCTGAGATGATGTAACAGTTCAAAGGCTCGAGTCATTTCTTTCAAGTTAAATCTATAGTCACTAGTTTTGTTATGTACTTTGCATCAGATGGGATTTAGCGGCGTGAAAAAGAGGGACGATTCTATATGACCAAAAGTCTCAATCAATTAGCTTCCTTGTTCTGCCAAGTCCAAAGGCCTTATGAGGTTGGTTGCCCTGTTTGAATCTCTATGTATGCCTGCAGTTGTTCAGGTGTTCTTTCTAGTATTATTTCTAGAGAATTTCATGTAAGAATATAAAAGAAAAAAGATAAAGACCAGTGCAGAATGTTTTCAAAGATCTCTTGGTCTTTCAGTCAGGGCAAAACAAAAGAGTGTCCCAAGTTATGAAATCTCCAAATTCAAGATGAATGGTTATAACAAGCTGGATGGTCATGGAAGTATCATTATTTGTTGATCTTAAAAATTGTCAGCCATTTTTTTTCAATTGGATGATTTGATTATAACAATATCTGGTTGTATTTCTTCAATTTACAAGTAAGTGCAATGAGTGTAACAATTACTCTTTTAAGATTTCTGCTGTTATTGTGAAGTCTAATTTAAACATGTTTTACTTATTTGGAACACAGATAAGAACTTTTGCATCTGTTATAAGGTTGTCCATTAATAGCTGTTCCCAGAGCTCTGAATTTTTGTAAATCTCCAGATAGGATTATATACGACTTACTTTGAAAAATATTTCTTGCCAACTTTTGCAAACTCATGCTCATGCTCACCCCTCAAAGTTGCAGTGGCTGGTTTCCTCAAGACATGATGACTCTCCTGTACTCCTCATGCTATGCAATATGTCCCATTTCATATACAATATATCTCCTATACACATATACCTTCTGTATCTTCTGTATACAAAAATCAAACCAAGTTGATGAGCAGGCCAGGTTGAAGCAGAAAGGAATTGAATTGGTGCTGGCAAGCTGATTAGCGCGATGGTAAGTGCTATGCCGATTTTTAATTATTTGAGTTACAAAACATAGATTTAATTGCATCTTGGATCTTGATTGACAGATTTTGAGCTGCATTCTGGAATCTATTCGACTGACCAATGTAGGTGCTATTAGAGATTACCTGGGTGTTCAAACCTGCCTCAAGTTTTCAGTTGCTGGATATATCCCAAGACATGGTGAACCTCAGGTATAATCAAACTTTAGTTATATCACTTATATGCATCTTTCCGAACAAGAATTTCGAACTTGTGTTATGTAGTATAGACTTCATTTTCTTGTAGAATAAAATCTTACCAAGATTTATGTACAGGCTAAACTGAGCATAACTGACTCAGAATAGTTGTCCAGTTGGCAGCTGATTAATGAGGTTTTACAAATGGAGCAAAGGTAACAGAGAAACTAAGGTTTGAGCTAATATTATGAAATAATGTTAACGTTGCGCCTTCTTACTGCAATCCTATGACTACATATGCTGGTTTCTGATTTCTTCAACCGTCCATACATAACTGTAACTTGAGAAATGAATTCTGTCCTGATCAACATACTCTATGCAGGAGGCCGGATTGTCAAGCAGTGGTACACCATTTCGGAAATTGTCTTGCATTGTCACATCCATTTGACTATGATGTGTTTTTCACAATTCTGCCAGAAGTATAGGTAATGAGAGTTTAAAACTGATAAACGCTCCTTTTATAATGCACAGTTGTACTATTAAGATATGAAGGTTTCCATGTGTGAACAATTTAATGAACTCTCATATATATTTGCAACTTGTTGAACCTAATTTGGGAGAAAACTCGTGTCTATTGTATCTTTGAATTTATAGTGCAACTTAATTTGAAAGATGCTGATCGCTTAACAATGAATTTCATCTTGATCAACACATGCATTTTATGTAGGACTTGTCTGAAGCAGTGATGCACTAGCAAGGGATAACTGTCTAGTATTCTTTGATCCATTTGATCAGTGGATGAGGTTTACCTAAACTAGGTAGTATCGCATTTGAACATTTGAATTTCCACTTGTAAGCTAGTTTTCATATTCAAATTAATGTCGCTAGATTAATTCAGTATATGATTTTTATCGATTTTCTTATCCTATTGGGACTGAAACCTTTTGCAGCATGGAAGAGAGGGGAAGAGTGGATGTGATCCTAACTGAGCTGATTCAAATTCAACCAAAGGACAAATGTAGGGGATGTTCAATGAGGGTTGCGGCTCAAATTCAGGAGAGGATAACAACTGAGGAAGAACAGCATGACACAGGCTTCGTAAGCAAAGGAACAGTAAGCTGAAGTCACAAAGGCTGCAAGGTTTTTGGTTTAGGATTGTGAAGTCCCCTCTTCTTTCACAAGAAGAGGGGACTTGTTCTAGTAGTACTAGGATTGTGAAGAACCTATAGCTTAATTATTTTGAGAGAGATGCTTCCCTAAGAGATTTTACTTTGAGAGGAATGCTTGTGAGGTTTTTCTTGGGTAGAATTGGGGCTTTCTATTGAGAGGGGTTGAGAGGAGTGGTTTATGATTGTAACCTTCTTTATTAGTCGATTCATCATTATCATGGTCGCCCGAGGATATAGGCAATTTGGCCGAACCTCGTTAAATTATTGTGTTATTGTCATGTGTTTTTGCTTGCATCCAACTTGACCAATTTTTTGTTTTTTTTTTTTTGGCAATGTTTTGAATAAGTTGAACTGAGAGCACCGAAGGACCAATTTAAAGAATGTGCCCAATATGCCTGTTTCTTGAGGACATTGAAAATTTTCAGTTGGCAAAGAAATTGAAACCTAATGAACTCTGGGGTAAGAAATTAAAGATTTAATCCCCCTATACGTGTTCTCATTTCTGGTAATGTAAGGACCTGACAAACCAACTTGGTAAGGTCTACTATATTAACAGACTTAACATTGCTAATCTTTCCCTTTGCTTTATATATCCTACGTTCCGAACTTCCGATTGCATTTATTGCTTGTTTATCTGACTACATGTTTATCTATTCTTGTTTAAGGGGTTTGGGATGGGTATACTTTTTCTCCAAAGGTTGTGTAAGTTTGTTGGAAAGAAATGTTTCCTTTAAAAGGGGTGTGTACACGGCTATTTTGGGATATGCAGTCGGCAATGAGAAGGAGATTGTGAATCATATTGCAGATGAGATATGGCTTAGCGTGGATGTTTGGATTTTTAATTTTTGTTTCCTACCAAACCTGGACGCTGCGAGGGAGAGAATATATACAAATACTAGGGGGACATATATAAACCATATCTCATTGAAAATGTAGGAGAAGGCGAGACAATTGCAACCTCCCATATTCTCCAAAGCAAAATATGAACCATATATGCCAATAGAGCGAGAGGTGGGCTGACATTGCTGATCAAAATATACCATCTAAGGGGGAAATTAAGAAGACCCAATTTGTCTCTAATACAATAGTGATGACTGAAAATTGATATGAAGATAAGTCACGACCACCAAGTGAAACTTGTCATCTAAAGATATGTGAAAAACAATAGAAATTTGATATAGACAACTACTCCTCTCCACCAATAGGCACTAAATGAGGATATGTAACAAATAAAATTGAAATCGAAGAAGCGAGGAGTTGAATTCTTGTCATATGTTTCCAACTTTGAAACCAAGCAAGTTCAATTATCATAATCACCGCCGTCACCTCTACATCATGAAAACTAATAATATCTAGTAAGGGAAGACCAAAAAAGGTCTAAAACGTCTGCTCTAAAGTCTCTATAAACTCCATAATATAATGTACCTTAAGAGCCTCATTCTTGCTTCCAAACACCATCTGTGTCTAGTTTTCACCAACTCGATCATGATGAGAAGCTGCAAATTAACCTCTCCTAAATTCTTGGATTGGATCAAATTGCGCTTACGAATTGGAAATCCTAGAAACTACCATCAATTGATTGAGGACTCCACAACTATAACATAGATAATATTATTTTGTCTATGTTCTGAATGAATCTGTTGAATATATATATTGTAGCTAGTTAATTGGCTAGTTAATTACGACATTGTCATTTATATATGAAAAGTAATAAACTAGGAGTCCCAAATGGACTGATGCTGCAAACCATCATCATGATCATCATAGAAACCCATAGACGATGGCATGTCTTCCTGAACAAAAAAAGCCTCATCACGATGAGACATGTACATGTACTGCATCCACATCTTAGGCGAGTCCAATGGCGACTCATTAATCGCCTGAATTTGACTCGGCGACAGTCCCACCGTCACCGGCGCCGCGCCACCACTCGAGCCACCAGCCACCTCAGTCGAAACCGACCCCATTGGCAGTCTCCTAAACCTCATTGTCGCCTCTTGAGCCGCCAACTGCACGTCCGAGGGACTCGAACTCGCTGGCCTCGGAAGACTATCAACCATTTCAGGAAAGTTAAGCATCACCCCTGGTCCTCTGAGGTGCAATGCCGCAGCATCGTAGGCCGCGGCCGCCATTTCGGGGGCCTCGTAGCTTCCTAGCCATATCCGGGTTTTCTTTCCTGGCTCGCGGATTTCAGACACCCATTTGCCCCATTTTCGCTTGCGTACTCCTCTGTACTTGGCTGCAGGCTCGTGTGCTTCCTTCATATCTGCCGGGAGGGCTTGATTAGTTTCTCGGGTCATGTACGAGGTTTGATTCTGAGGAAGAAGAGAGGAGATTCTGAGTGGGAAACGAAAGGGTTTCAGTAAGAATTTGTTGAGTGTCTGAGTGGGGTTATATATATGTTTGTTTTTGTATGCATCGGTGATTATTATAGCATTATTATGAATTTATGAGAGGAGGTGGAGTGCGCTTCCATGTAGTTACGTTAAGTGGGAAGATGCTGGCAATTTCAACATGTGCATGATCAATCATTCTTGAATTTTGAAAGAAGCAATAACATCACGCCACGTGGTTATGTTACGTACACATTTACGTACACACGTATCTATTTTACTGTGCTACCTTAGGAGAAGCTATTGATGATGAAAATTCGTATGGTCATTGTTAGCTGTTGAATACATATTACATAATAATGAATTATTCATCTACCATTACTTAATTTAGAAAATTCATATATAATGCTTTTAACTACGTACAAATTATATTCACACTTAACAGAATAACTCTTTTTTAATTACTTTATCAGTCAAAATATACACTTTTCTCTATATGTGTAATTTTGATCGCAATTATTATATATTTTTAAATTTTTATTTAATAATTATTTTTGTAAACAAAATCAAATTGATGGTTATTTAATCATTAAATTGCATATACAAAAAGATATGTTTTATCAAATAAAATTGAAATGAGACTAGAATAGTACTCAAAAGAATAAGGGAATTCATGATTTGGATTCAAGATGGGAAGACTTACACCTATCTAAAAATGTAAAGGTACACACACGTGTATGCCGTATGCATGACTAATATCTTATTATTACGAATCAAACATGAAATAATTATTATATAGGTCTACAATGTGAACGAAGCTAATTAATTTTGGTCTCATGAGGTCAACCGGTCAAACCGACTTCACTATTTTCAGTCAAAATAGTTTCCAAAAGTGAAACAGCTGTATCAAGCTCGCTAACTTGTAGGAAAAAGCCAGCTTCCATTGTGTCACCGTTACCTCACCAAACAACATTGAAATTAATTGAAATGCATGCAGTCGATTAATTCTAGAGAATTTGATCCATCACCTGCAAATATTGCACCACCGTCCATCACCGTACTACGTCCTCCACAATCGTACGGTTTGCGTGTTGCTGATAATGAATACTCTCGAACTCACTGACAGAGTTTTTGTTTATCTTTTGTGTTGACATGCACTACCTAGAGATACAAAGAAGCACGTCGACAGCCACTGTCTCATTGAATTAGCTCCATTATGTAATACACACTACTGCGTACAATGAACGGCTCTTACATTTAAAATTTTAAGACTTCAAAATATTAAACTTTCGCTAGAAACACAATCACATAATGTATCGATACATTATATATGGATACATTAAGTAGACTAGTTTAAAGTACAGGTAGACTATCTTGATTCAGATATAAACTAATTTGAGATCAAGTCAAGCTGGTTTACTAATTAATACACAAATCAATCTACATCTGTTATTTGATGAATCTGTACATTAATGTCATAGAACTTTCCATCACATTATTACAAAATAATGAAGAACATTAGAATATTAATTGCCTAATGAGACCGTTCCTTTATTTATTATAAGGAAAATGATTTGTGGCCTCAATGAGGCCTAAGATTTGTGGCCTCAATTCTAGGTGTCATGTCATGTCACCTATACACATCACCTATTTGCCAAATCATGACATGTAATTCTTGAGTAAAAAGACTATTTTATCATTCCAAAATCTAATACCTCTAAATTATTTTAGTTTTCATCTAAAAATAAAATATATTATTTTGATTTTTTTTTCTTTTTTCGTTATATATATAATTATATATATATGTGTGTGTTTGTGAATATATATATATATATATATATATAATACGTCAAAAAAAAAAATATATATATATATATATACAAATATGTGTTTGTGTGTATAAATATATATATATGTTAAAGTAAAATGACAATTAGAATTAGTTTACTCATTTCATTCATAACCCCTTTATATAGGGATAGGATTACAACGGAAATATCAATTACATTGATAATACTAAATGTTGATTGAGATGTGATTTGTAATTGCTTGATTCCCTCTTCGTCTGTTTCTTTGACGAAAGCACATAATGTGTTTTTTCTTTAACACTCCCCCTTGTGCCAAGTCAAAGACGAAATGGTGCATGAGTTGTTGCCTCACTAAAAACTTTGCCAAGTAACAATAAAAACCCTGTGGGACAAAAATACACCTTGGTCGAAGGAAAAGAGCACAACGCACCTTCTACATTTGAGAATGACATGTGTGTGTTAGACTCCCCCTGACGTCTACACCTCCCCCTGATTGTAGGAAAACTTTGGCGATATGTGTTTTGTAATATCCCCTTGATATATCTTAGCTTCATCTGTTCGATGCAAGCTGCATTATCTTCATAAATGCAAGTAGGCTCTTCAGTGGTAGAACTCAAACCACTAGTCCCTCGAATATGTGTAATGATAGCTCTTAACCATATATACTCACGAACCATCTCAAGTAGAGTAATGATCTCTGAGTGGTTCGAGGAGGTAGCCATAAGGGTTTGCTTGGTTGATCTCCAAGATATCGCCGTGTTCCCAATAATGAGTACATAACCATTTTGGGAACGACCTTTATGTGGGTCATAGAGGTACCCAGTATCAGCAAAACCAACCAAAACGTTATTTGGTGTTTTAGTGTAGTAAGTGGCGCTTTCGCCATCAACATTTCTTTTAGGGATTGCAGTTCCATATGCGGTCCCTCTTGTCTCTCTGTAGGGAAAGAACAGTCCCAAGTCAATGGTCCCTTTTAGGTATCGAAGATGTTCTTGATACCATTCTAGTGACGCTGCGTTGGCGCTGAGATAAATCTAGCTAACAAGTTCACTGAGAATGCAATGTCTGGTCAAGTAAATTGGGCTAAATAGAATAATGCGCCTATTGCACTTAGATAGGAAATTTCATCTCCCAACACCTTTTCGTCATCTTCCTTTGGACGAAATGGATCTTTCCTTACATCCAAACTTCGACCGATCATGGGAGTGCTAGCAGGATGCGCTTTGTCTATGTTATATCGCCTGACCTTTGGACATACGCAGACTGGTGGATTAGTATTCCACAAACTCGGTGTTCTAATTCAAGGCCTAGAGAGAATCGAGTTTTCCCAAGATCCTTCATCTCAAATTCGGATTTCAAGTAGCTCGCGGTTTCTCTTATTTCATCAAGAGTACCTATTATGTTCATATCATTGACATATACAACTACAATTGCAAATCCAGAATTTGTTTTCTTTATGAATACGTAGGGGCATACTTCATCGTTCTTATATCTCTTTCCAATCAAGTAGTCACTTAGACGGATATACCACATCCGCCTGAATTGTTTTAATCCGTAAAGTGAGCGTTTCAACCTAGTTGCAAACGCACTTTGTGGTTTAGAGTCACTTGACTTGGGTAATGTAAGGCCATTAGGCACTTTTCATATATATATATATATATATATATATATATATATATATATCTGAATCTAGATCCCCATAGAGATATGCAGTAACCACATCCATGAGCTGCATTTCCAGTCCTTCGGAAATAACTAAGCTAACTAAGTAGCGAACGTTATAACGTCCATTACGGGAGAGTATGTCTCCTCGTAGTCAATTCCAAGGCATTGTGAGAAATCTTGCGCAACAAGGCGAGCCTTGTACCTCAGGACTTCATTCTTCTCATTACGCTTTCTGACAAAGACTCATTTATGTCTTACAGGCTTTACACTTGGTGGGGTTAGCACTACCTAACCAAATACCTGTCTCTTTGTTAGAGAATCTAATTCTACCTGGATTGATTCTTTCCATTTAGGCCAATCTGCTCTTTGTTAACATTTTTCAATAGAGCGTGGTTCAATATCATCGTGCTCTATGGTTCCTTGAGCAATAGTATATATCATCAATGTGTATGGAAGATCTTTCTATCAACTCATACGCACTCTCGTAATCCTTTGAGATTTCTTTGTTCTCTGGAATCATTTCAAACATCGGAGCGTCCTCCAGTATTGATTCATGGACGTAACTATAATCAGAGGCAATCTCATGAGAGGGATTCTATACATTGATGATTGGTTTGTGTCTTACTCACCCTCTTCTTCCTTGGGTGAGTGTCAATTGAACCAAGTGACCTCCCCCTCTTCCTTGGGGAGCCACGACCTCAACCACACCTCCACTAACTGCGGTTGCAGTGCCTCTATCTGCTGCACCATGCCCCTTGTTGAGGACTTCTAACCTTGCAGGCACATTTGCAGCTGGTATATGTGATCTCGTCACTTTTACGATATCAGTAAACGCATCAGGCATTGAATCTGCTACGTTCTGAAGATCGATTATTCTTTTCACGTCACTTTCACTTTATGAAGTGCGGGGATCAAAATGAGACAGAGTGGGGACAAACCACGACAATTCCTGTCGTTCCCTTGGAAAATCCTTTTTCCTATCTCCCCCTAACGACGGGAAGATTGTCTCATCAGAGTGACAGTCTGCAAATTTAGCGGTAAATAGATCGCCTGTCAAGGTTTCTAAATAGCGGATAATTGTTGGGGATTCGTATCCAACATAAATACTTAATCGTCTCTGAGGACCCATTGTAGTGCGATGTGGGGGCGCAATAGGCACATATACTGCTCAACCAAATATGCGTAAGTGTGAAATGTCAGGCTCATATCCAGTTACCAACTGGTACGCAGAACATGGTTGGCTAGTTGTGGGTCTGAAACAAATAAGTAAAGCTGCGTGCAATATTGCATAACCCCATGCAGATATAGGCAGGTTGGTGAACATAAGCAATGCCCTAGCCACCATCTGTAGCCTTTTGATGGTGGCTTCTGCGAGACCGTTTTGTGTATGCACATGGGATACAGGATGCTCTACATCGATCCCAATAGACATGCAATAATCATCAAATGCTTTTGATGTAAACTCTCCAGCATTATCAAGCCTTATAGACTTGATAGGGTGATCAGGGTGGTGAGCCCTTAAACGTATAATCTGTGCTAGGAGTATTGCAGCATTTCTTGTGGACAATAAAACGACATGTGACCAGATTGTTGAAGTATCCACCAGAACCATAAAGTACTTGAATGGTCCGCATTCTGGATGGATAGGTCCACAGACATCTCTTTGTATCCTTTGTAAGAATGGAATGTTTTGTTTTGTATCTTTAGCATAGGAAGGTCTCGATCCTGTTTTTGCTAAAGAGCAAGCTTTGCAATACGAGTGACGTGCCTTTGAAATAGTCAATGAGGCATAATGGGAGGGAGGTAGTGCTTCTGGTACTTCAGAAGGCAATGACTGCATTTGAGCAATACTAAAACCGACACCTTGCAGTGTGGCAGATTTTTCTCCCATTTTTCACTCGAAAGAAGAGATGTTCGTGTGAGTTCTTTAAAAATACGGATCATCATGTCACGACCTCAGTGCCATAGGCGATCATGCAAAAGCTTGTATGAGTCAGTGTCCCACATTTCATTGTTGGTGACAATATAGGATTCAATTATCCGAATCGTAGTGAGGTACAGTCCACTAGATTTACTCATAAGTTTCTCTAAGATGCGTTTCCTTCCACAGTCATTAGATGTAATGTCAAGGTATTCAGTTTCATTCTCACGGTGTGTTTTTACATGATAACCGTTGGCACAAATAGCTTTGAAACTTTAACAAGGTTCGATTAGCTCTTGATGTATATAGAGCGTCTGTGACTTGAAATGTTGTGCCATTAGGCAGCAAAAATTTGGCAGTTCCTCGCCATTTTATTAGTTGTGATAATCCAATAATCGTAGTCACAGAGGAATTATAGGCTATTAGTTCAATGAATAATTGCCTATTTCTTAATATTGTGTGGGTAGTCCCACTATCATTTAAGCACTCAAGTTCTCCTCCATTCATTCCTACAAATAAATGGGAGGTATTTAGAAAATATAACTCATATTCTTTAGAGTATTTCTATTTGCGTAGAATGGTATTCTTTTCATTCTAATAATTTTTCTCTAGATGTATTGCTTGACATCTTTATAGTGCTATGTCGAATCATGTAAATATGTGTATAGTAAATAAATTTGAATAAATTCAGTGCTTTAGAATAAAATTCAAAATTTATTAATAAGCCAACGATAATCAAATCAAGGTCTTGTTCAGAAATCTTATTCATCAATCCATGATTGAAAATAAACTTTAAGACCAATCAATAGTCTAATTAAAAGTGAGGCATTATGCCTTCACAACTGTCTTTGGAAAATAAAAACAGATCAGTAAAGATTGAGAGCATCCATTGACTTAGCAAGTTCCATTGAAGTCTGCAATTGTAAGGTCTAGGTCATGACCTCCTTCTTCCATATAGTGAGCCTCTTGTTGTTTAGACTCTCTATACCTCTTGTAATTGGCTGCTACTCTGTTGTTTGCTTGGCAGTTCTTGTACCAATGCCCAATGAATCCACACCTATAGCATGGTCCATTGTCAAACCTTTCCTTTTGCATCTTGTTTCCATGATCCCCATGTCCCTTTCCACGTTGTGCATGGTTGCCACGTGGGTAGGGATCAGCACGTCTAAACCCCTTTGCATTGGAGTTCTTATCACCTTTCATTTTTCCATAATGAGCCTCGGGAATTTTCTTTGTCCCAGTGGGCCTGGCATTGTTGTTCAAGAGAATCTCATTATGTCTCTTAGCCACTTGCAGTAGGCTTATCAACTTATTGAAGGTTGTGATTCTTTTGTTGTCATAATCCAACTGATACTGGTTCGCTAGTATAAAAGTTGAATTAGGAAAGGTGGTAAGAGTCTTGTAGATCATATCATCTTCTGTGATTTCCCTTCCACAAAAATTGAGACGTGCTTTTAAGCGCAACATGTCCTTGTTGAAGTCACTGACCTTTTTATAGTCAAGCAAGCGGATTCCATTCCACTGAATAGCTAGTTCTGGGAGTAAAGTGTCATGAATGTTCCCAAAACGTCCTTTAAGGGCATCCCACAATTCTTTGGGTGTCTTCAACTGAAGGTACTCCCAGCGTAGGCTAGGATCAATATGTCTCCTTAGAAACATTAAGGCATCTGCTTTCACCTTATTAGATAGTTCATCATCTTTGGGGTCAGTAATGGTGGCAGTGTAGTCTTTTGCCACAAAGGCAGTTTCCATATCGGAAACCCAACGATGGTACTCAAGTTCTTCTGAGTCCAAAATGTCAAACTCAGGTCGAGTTAGATCAGCCATCTACATAAACAAGAGAGAAGAAATAAATTACGCAGTCATAAAGACATCCACGTGAATTATTTTCCAAAATATGAATTAGATTTCAAGACCAAGATTCGTAATGGTCACATATTTTTTTCGATGCTATGTGAAAATACTTTATCACAATAAGTGTGTGTATAATGCGCATGAATTTTCATTGTCATGGCCAAACGGTATTGATATGTTGCATTAAAAATAATCATAGCACATTTAAATATAGCATATAAAAATAAACTACATGGCATGCTCAAATTTCACAAATATACAACAAATTATATACGACACATAATCATAGCAAATTATATAATAATAGCCAAAATATATCATGCATAAATTAAAATGTAAACAATAGTAAAGTACAAAGCATGCGTAGACATAATTTATATAAGCGTAAATAAAATAAAAACATGCTCAAAATTTCATAAATAATATATAACAATTTATATAGATATATATGGCATGCTCAAAAATCAAATATATAATCATGGCTTAAAGATAATTGTATAAAGCATAAATGACAAAACATGCTTAAAATGATTAATATAACCTAACTAAACATGCTCGAGAATTTTATAATAAAAGCATATATAATAAAATCTAAAGCATGCTTAAAAATAGAAAAGATAAATCAAATTCACATGCTTGGTTAAAAAAAAATAAAGAAAACATACTTGATTTCGATAAAACAATC
Source organism: Rosa chinensis (assembly GCF_002994745.2). Taxonomy (NCBI): domain Eukaryota; kingdom Viridiplantae; phylum Streptophyta; class Magnoliopsida; order Rosales; family Rosaceae; genus Rosa; species Rosa chinensis. The sequence continues at coordinate 55,755,281 of NC_037094.1, read as the reverse complement.
CTAGCGCACGCGCGTGTTGATGCAGGCGTGCGTAGCGATATTTTTGGACTTTGAGAGAAACTTGGCTGCTTCCCCTTTCTTTTCAGTAGTGGACCTTTTTTTTCTTTTTCTCAGCTGCAAGGCCTGTTTTTTTTTTTTCTCTTTTCCTCTGTTTTTACTTGGCCGCAAGGCCTTTTTTGTTTTTTTTTTTTGACTAATAGAGATGGGCCACAGGGCCTTTTTTCTTCTTATTGTTTTTTCTGGGCCGCCCTTTGCTTTGGGCCGGGATTTTTTTTCTTTTCTTCCTCTTTCTTTTTTTTTCTCATCTTCTTCTTTGTTTATTTTCTGTTTCTGCTCCTTCGTCTTTTTTTTTTCTTTTCTCTTTCTCTCTCCTTCGAGTCTTCTTCTAGTTTGCAGAGGAGGCGTGCTGGGTGCAGCAGTAGGTGAGGATCAGTGAAGGTGAGAGCAGATCGGTGAAGGTGGTTGAGGGATCGCCGGGGCTGGGTAGTCGCTCAGGCTGCTGCAGGCTGGAGGCTCGGTGGTGTGCTGCAAATCGGTGTATTGCAGGCGGCAAGGCAGTGGGCTGCTGAGATAGGCGCAGGCGGGGCTGATGCGCCGGGATTTCTCAATGCTGCACGGCGCAGGGCACGCTGGGCTGCGCTGCAAGAGGCTGGAGGCGCGGCCTGGTGGGTTGGGATGGAGTGCAGCGCTGGACAAGGCTGAGGCCGGTTTGGCTGGTGAGGTGGTGATGGCAGAGGGTGGGGCTGCTACAAGAGGAAGAATTTTTTTATTTTTTTTAAATCTTTGGTGGCGGCAGAATAAGAAGAAAAGGTTTTCTTTTCTAGGGTTTTGATTTTTTCTTTGGCTATTGGCTCTGAGCGTGCTGATAACGTGTTAAAGTAAAATGACAATAATTGGAATTAGTCTACTCATTTCATTCATAACCCCTTTATATAGAGATATGATTACAACGGAAATATCAATTACATTGATGATACTAAATGCTGATTGAGATGTAATTTGTAATTGTTTGATTCCCTCTTTGTCTATTTCTTTGATGAAGGCACATAATGTGCTTTTCCTTTAACAATATATATATATATATATATATATATATATTTACATATAATTCGTACAGAAAAATTTATATATATATTCGATGTAGAATTAATATGGTATAAATATATATATGTATATTAATGTCATAATTCTAACCCACAAAATTAAAAAAAAATTTGATAAAAAAAAAAGTCAAATTTAAAATTGAGTCCACAAAAATGAAAAGAAAATTTATTAATATCTAATTAATTATAACCCATCAAATTTGGTAAATTGGAGTAATATTCAACTCTTTTAATAAATGAATTTAATAAAATTAATGGAAAATTAGTTACCTAACACTAACAAGTTAATTAGAAGAAGAAATTGTTCACGTCATCTCCTTTTAAAAAAACTTGACCTAGCTGCTCTCGCGCTAGGGTTTACTTTCTAGCTATTAGAAAGCAAAATCTACATCCATGGATCTGGATGTGCTTAGCTGGAATTGTAGAGGGATCTGCAATGAGGAGACGTCAAGAGCGTTGAAAGATCTGATTTCGTAAAACCAGCCTCAGATCGTTTTCTTGTGTGAGACCAAGATAAGTCGTCAGGAGGATTTTGATCGTTTGCATCGCTCGCTTGGTTTTGCGAATGCGGAGGCTGTGCTTAGTGAGGGCCAAGCGGGGGGGGGGGGGGGGGTCTAGGTCTGTTTTGGAACGATGAGATCAAAATACAGTTGGGCACGACGTCAGCCCATCACATTGATGCGGTGATTGTGGGGGATCAGGCTATCCTTCTTGGAGGCTGACTGGCTTTTATGGTTATGCTAGAACACGGGATAGAGACTAGTCGTGGCAACTACTTAGGGATCTCTCAGATTTGGATTCGTTACCATGGGTTGTAGTTGGAGATTTCAACGAGATCCTTAATAATGGGGAGAAAATTGATGGACCTCTTAAGGCAGAGAGGCAAATGAGAGGATTCCATGAAGCCCTAGGGTATGGGGATTTGTTGGATCTAGGGTTTCATGGGGCAATGGCAACATGGTGGAACTCGGAGACGCAACTGAGGTTGGATAGGGCGGTCTGCACTCCCTCTTGGCATGACTTATTTAGTTATTCGAAGCTTTTTCATCTGCCTCCATCGGATTCGGATCATGTTCCCATTCCGTTGAAGGCAAGTACGTCACCTCTGGCTTCTAGACCAAAGTATCACAGGTTCAAGTTTGAGGCGTTTTGGATAAAACACCCAGAGTGTGATGGAGTAGTTAAGGAAGTGACGGGAACTCCGATGTTTTCTGTTGCAAAAAAAATAGAACATACTCGGATTCTTCTCTATAAGCGGCAGAAACAGGTGTTTAGAGGACGCCAACTCCAAATGCTAGGAATTCGTACCAGATTGGAGGAATTACTTGGTGTACCTAGTTCTGTTTGCGGCTCCGGAAAAGAAAGAGTTGATGGATAGGCTTCAAATCTTGTTATATCAGGAGGACCCCTTCTGGCGGCAACGATCTAAGGTTACTTGGCTAAAGGAAGGGGATCGAAATACTAGGTTTTTCCACTGGAAGGCTCAAAATAGGAAACGAAAGAATATGCTGCAGGGTCTCTACGATAAAGAAGGTCAATGGTTCGAAGATGATGCTGGGATTGAGAATGTGGTTACGTCCTATTTTTCCAAAATGTTTCAAGCTTCGGAGATTGATTTTGATGCAGTGCATACTACGTTGGAAGCTATTCAACCTAGTGTGAGTGAAGAGATGAATGCTCAACATTGTGCACCCTGTACAAATGAAGAGGTCTGTCATGCCCTTTTCCAAATGTACCCAACTAAATCCCCGGGTCCAGATGGGATGCCTCCTTTATTCTTCCAACATTATTGGGAGACGATTGGAACGGATGTTTTTGAGGCAGTCCGTAGTTTTCTGCAAACGGGACAACTTCTCTGTCAAATCAATTTTACGCACATATGCCTAATTCCCAAAGTGGATACACCAGAACACATGTCTGATTTGCGTCCAATGGCATTGTGTAATGTGATTTACAAAATCTGTTCAAAGGTGATTGCAAACAGGTTAAAGGTTATTCTTCCTTCTGTGATTTCACCTTTTCAAAGTGCTTTTGTTCCTGGACGTTTGATCACGGATAATATTCTAGTTGCTAATGAAATTACCCATTTTGTGCACAATAAGAGGGAGGGGGCTGATGGCTTTATGGCTCTAAAGTTGAATTTAAGTAAGGCCTATGATTGAATGGAATAGGGTTTCCTAAGGATGGTAATGCTTCGTTTTGGCTTTGCTCAGAATTGGATCAACATGGTGATGCAGTGTGTGTCTTTGGTGAGGTATTCATTTTTGATCAGGGGGAAACCTCGGGGATATGTTACACCGAGTAGGGGACTTCGTCAAGGTGATCCGTTATCTCCCTACCTTTTTCTGATTGGGGCTGAAGGCTTTTCTGCTCTCTTGCAACAGAAACAAACTTTGGGTCTGTTATCCAGAATAGAGGTGTGTGATAATGCTCCTCCTATTAATCATTTATTATTCGCTGATTATAGCATGATTTATGTTCACGCTTCTTTGGAGAATTGCAATGAGCTTCCGGATGTCATAGAGATATATGGATGGGCATCAGGGCAACTTGTTAATTTTGACAAAAGCTCTGTGGCTTTTAGCAAGAACGTCTCACTGGAGATGAGGGAGGAGTTGGCTAGTTATATGGGGATGCAAATAGTTGATGTCCATGATAAATACCTGGGGCTACCCACTTACGTGGGGCACAAGAAATCGGCTACTTTTCAGTATATTAAGGATAAATTGGCGAAGAAACTCTCTGACTGGCAGGGGAAGCTGTTAAGCTGGGCTGGAAAAGATATTCTTATTCGGGTTGTGGCTTCGGCTCTACCTACTTATGCTATGAGTGTATTCCAATTGACAAAAAAATTTTGTGATGACTTGGAACAAATGTGTACTAGGTTTTGGTGGGGGAGCACACTAGATAAACGGAAGATACATTGGAAGACGTGGGGTGCTTTGTGTAATCCGAAGGAAGAAGGAGGCTTAGGCTTCCGCAGCTTGTCTATTTTTAATATGGCTATGTTAGCAAAGCAGGCATGGCGCATACTTACCAATCCTTCATCTCTTGTTGCTCGATTGTATAAGGCAAAGTATTATCTAGAAAGTTCATTCTGGGAGGCGACTACTCATGCCTCTCCTTCGTACTCATGGCGGAGTATTTTTTCTACTCGGGACTTGCTAAGAGAGTATTGTTGGTGGCAGGTTGGAGATGGTAGAGATATTGGTGTCTTCTCGGATAATTGGGTATTGGGACTAACTACTGGGAAACCTACTTTTTCAGTGTTGGCCCAATCTGAGGTTAGTAGAGTCAGTGACTTAATAGGGGTCACAGGGGAGTGGAATATGACTAGCTCTCCTACAGCGGCTATTTCCGGCATCGGAAGTGGAGTTGATCACATCTATGCCACTGAGTAGGAGGGTGGTAGCAGATAGGTTGGTGTGGAAGTTGACGACGGATGGTAAGTATTCAGTTAAGTCAGCGTATCATTTTTTTCTTTCCTCTTCCACTAATTATAGTCCTCTAGCTCTTCCTATGGGGAGTGTGATTTGGAAGAAACTGTGGAAAGCAAATGTGCCAAGCAAGGCTAAGATCCATTTTTGGAGAATTTGTTTGGATATATTGCCTTCCCTGGCTAATCTGGAATGGCGAAGAGTGCAATTTGACTCAACAGTGTGTGTGCTGTGTGAGGAGTGCAATGAGTCTACTTTACATTTGTGCAGGGATTGTAAATTCACTCAGTCGGTTCTTCAATCCAATGCTGTTTTGAAACAAGTGTGCTATGGACCCCAGATTATAAGTAGTAGTCTGTTTTTATGGTTGACCTCATGTGCACAGGAGTTGTCTCTGTTTAACTTTGGAACTCTCATCTTCTTCCTCTATGGTGTGTGGAAGGAGCGGAATGATAGGGTTTGGAGCCAGAAGAGGGGGGCGGTTAGTGATGTGATCATTGGGTCTATGTCGAGGTTACAAGAGTTTCAATTCCATAACTCGAAAAAAGTAGGTGTTGGGGATCGACGAAGTCGAGTGGTGCGCTGGTTTGCTCCACCAGTGGGATGTTTGAAAATAAATGTTGATGGATCCTTCAATCATGTTACTCATTGTTTGGACCCAAAATGAGCATTTTGGCCTGACAAGGCACGTCTTGGAGAAATTGAGCCAATGTCAGTGGCTCAAGCTATATATTGTCGACAAGTTCGAAATATATATTTAGAGGCTAAATAAAGCCTACTATGGAAGCATGAAAAGTCAACTTTAGCACATTTTCCTACTTCGGCTAGGAGAAACCGAGCTAAACAAGGAAGGAGGGGCGGCAGACTAACCAAATGAAATCAAAATGAGCTGAAACTTTCCAGATTCATTCTAAACAGCCCAAGGATCATTTCTTATGAAGAGTACCAGAGCTAGTTTAGTGGAAGACCTTCAAACAATCAGTCCAATTTTCTGCAGAAGCAAAACTGGAAAACTGGACCTGTAAGAGGTCCAGAAGCATTTCCTGCCCAACCATATGGACATAAATTCTGAAATTTTACCACAGTAATCTACACTCATGGTGGATAATTTCATATGAAGAAGTCGAAGGCTCATTATGAAGTCTTGTTGGAGAAATAATTGAAGGAATAAAGGGGCAGAAACTGACCTAAAACCAGCTCAATATTCACATGTTCATGTTTCCTACCCACATGAAGAAAGCTAGATGCTTTTCTTTTTTTCCTTGGATATATTTTTCTACTACAATCTCTTTAATAGATCATCATCACTTCCATGTTTCTGCACCTTCATGCTTTGCTTTCATTTCATCATTTCTCTATCTTTTCCATATTTTACAAATCACTTTCATACTCTACTTTCATTATTTTTCTTCCACTCATCATTTCACTCTTCTTTTTCTTCCCTATATAAACACCTTCTCCTCTCATTCTCAAACACACATTCACAACATCAAAACATCTCTAAGATGATCTAAGTTCTCTCTAGAGCAACCTCTCTAAGAGCAACTCCTCTCCTTCTCTTTCTCTTAGCGGTGATCACACTCCTAGTCCTAGTCTTCTCAGAAGCCGACTTTCAGTGCCACCAAACCCTCTGTCAACGTACTTCGGTCCTAGTCTCCTCGGGAGCCGACGGTAGTGCCGCGACCACAACGGTTACGGAACCAGCCAAGCAAGGGTAACGCCCTAGCAACCCAGCCAAGCTAAAGTCACGCTTTAGCAAGTTCTCTCTACTTCTCGGTGGTTCTCGCTCTGCTCGATCTACAACATCGAGTATTGATTTGGTGACGCAAGAAGATTAGCAAAAGTCCTCACCACGAGGCACAAAGAATCCCACGATGAGGTTAGTGCTCTCCTCGTCCACAATTGCTTGAAAGAAGTCAGGTCAAGGGACACCCCCGACGACCGCACCCAAACGGTGCTGGCACGCCCACGCAGAAAAGAGACTGTTGACCAGCTGCAACAAAATTGGAGCCAAACATTTTGGCATGCCCAGTGGGACTACACTAGAGTCTTTTTGCATTTGTTCGCCATCATTGAGATGCCAGGGGAAAATCTTTACCAAAAGAAATTCCTAAATTGAATAGATGGTCAATGTTGCCACCACTGGCGATACTGTCATTAATGATGAGTTTATGTCTATTCCCATCCCAGAGGGGGCAAGCATTGAGGAACAGCTCGCGATCATCATGGCCAACAGCGAGAGGCATAAAGAAAAGCGAGCCAGGGACATGGCCAGTTTGATCGCAAAAACAAAGCAGAGGTTTCGCGATTGGGACCAATAAATTGAGCAGAACGCTCGAGAAGCTAGAGAACAATTCCATAAGCCTTTCTTGAGCAGCGACAAACAGACCACTCAACATGCCGTGAACATCACATCTGAGTTCACAACCTTACGCGAGGAAGGTTCCAGCTTGGCTAATTCGCAGCAAGGCGAATTGGAACGTCAAAAACCTGCTCGCGAAGAGGTCGTTTCTGAGACTAACTTTCCTATAGGTGGCAATCAAACTAAGGGTCTCACTGGTGAGTCACAGCCTTACACAGAGGCTGTGCATGGAAAAGGTCATCAACAAGATTGTTCTTCTGACAATACAATTGTCTCTGAACAAATATCTGATTTCTCCACTGATCAAGCCAAATATGTGGCTACTGATCAGATGCATGGGGGGCAAGATATGACCCATGATCATCCCTTTGATCAAGAGAAGTTGGCGACTGTTGGCGACAAAGCCGATCTTGGGACATCGTCATCTCCCAAATTACAATTGAAGATCATGTTTCGCCAACCAACAAAGATACTTGGGGGGCAAGATTACTCCTCCTACGAGCCAAATTTTTCCCAAGTCTTTGATGAGAAGTATCTCTGTTCTTTTCCTACAAGCTCTCACAGGAGGGATTTTTACCCTACAAATTTTGATACATCGGAGCTTGGAATGAAGCATAGATGGCCTCCCCCATAGTCTTCTAGAGGTTAGCCAAACATGTCATTGCTAGCTCCTTGCTTTTTTGTTAATTTCCTATCAGTTTTCAATTGTTTTTTACCTTTATTTTCATAGTTTAAAAAAAAAAAAAAAAAAAAAAGGTTGAATTTGGTAAGGGTTTGTGAATCATAACGGGATAGGTGAAGTTTCTTTTGTTAATATTGGTCTAAACTCCTTATTGGTGCCTAGTTCAGGTCCCTTATGGTTAAGGGCGGCTTTTATTAACACTTGTTAAACTGTCTTCACACTTATGACATTTCTCATCTTAGTAAGTATAGCCTATGTGAAATGGTGTCTAGAAAAGGGACAACGTTCATGACAGGTTCTTGAATCCAGAAGTGCGTGCAAATGGGCCTAAACCACTATGTGGGAGTAGCTCATGCCAAAATGGATTCTACCTCTCTTGTTCGCCCTCCCCCACCTGGCCATTTCAGTAAGGTTGCCCAAAGGATTTGAAAGAAAATTTGTGTCTAGGCGACTATACTTAGGCCGCATGTCTAAACCTTGATTCACATTGTCTTATTGAATTCAGCTACTTAAAAAAAAAATGTCATAAATACAACTCTTCGGGGGCAATTCTAAGTGTCCCTACACTCGCGAAGCTACTAAGCCGAGTCAGCGGCTCCGGAAACTTTTTCCAGCTTTGCCCTCACAGGAAAGGCTGAGCTCAAGGGAAATGTAAGAGCCACCACCGTGACCACCACCTCCGTCGGAAGTAGTCTTCATGTTGCCAAAGATGTCCTCACTGTGCATGGGAAACAGTGGAAGGGTTTTAACCTCCTGGTGATCTTCTCCTCGTTGTTCCATGATGGATCCACCAACATCAGCAGAACTAGTTGACCCAAAATTGAGATTAATGGATCCACCAACAAGCCCTGATCTTTGCTTGGGCACTTGAACATCCGAAGTGAGATTCTTCTTTTTCAGCTTCTCCCGAGCCCTTTGATTCTAGAACCAATAAAAGACGTTCTTGTTCTCGATCTGTCCGTACCATTTTAGCTGGAGAGTGATCCTCTGAACTTGCTCTACAGTGGGGGACTTAACTCCCTTGTCATCGTAAAGCTCCTTGAGGATTCTTATCTGATCTGTAGCAGGAAGCCACCTGGTATTACATTGCTTGCAATGCATGTTAGGACTACTCTCGGCGGCTTTGTTGCTTCCTCCATCCTCGGTTGGATGCTGGTTTTGTGGTTCCATTGATGATGGATTAAAGGGAATGTGAGAATGGAAGAGTGATGATGATAAGTAATTAAGAAAGATTGATGTTGATGAAACGATTTTGGGATTGGAAATTTGGGTTTACAATATGGAGGAAGATATAGGCATCCAAATGTCCGCTCTTGGATGGACGGTCAAAGAGAAGAGTCAAGTGTCAGTAAAGCGTTATTAAAGTTGCCCTAAATTTCAGAAAAGAAGGAATTATTGGCGCGTGAGGGAACCGAACGGTTTTCGAGGATGTAACTATTCCATTTTCAATATTATCTTCTCACGGTGGATTTTTCAACAGCTAATTAATGCGAATTGAGTTGGGACCAGCAAGTGGATCCAAAAGATAAATATTTTCTCAAAACCCTCGTCGCGAGGCTCTTTTTGACGCGGAGCATATTTTAAAAGTTCATATTATTTTTAATATGCAACTAGGGGGCCTATATTTGGGGCCTTGCGAGACACAATTATTGGCTTCTCACGGATATTTGAATATCAGGATAAGAAAATATTATTGTATTCATAAAGTGGCTTTGCGGCCAAAAGCAGTACATTCATTACAAAGCCAAAAGTGGCTAGAATACAAAACAGGAATCTTCGGATATCTTCTGAATCGTTTCTCAAGTGGAAGTAGCTATGGAATCCAACGTCGAGTTGAGCCGCGCCATTATCTCAAGGAAGGGCAGACTTCAGAGAAGGAAAAAGAGGAGTAACGGAGCCCCCACGCCCCCTTTACATGGAAGCGGTACAGGAATACAACATAGGCTTGGCCAACACCATTATTCATGAGAAGGGGAGACTCTAGGGAAAGAAAATGGAGCCTCCAAGCCCCCTCAATTGGAAGCAGCTATGGAATCCAACGCCGGGTTGAGCCGCGCCATTATCTCCTGGAGAGGCAGAGAGTGAAGAAACCAAATATCGGCTTGAGTCTCTACGCCCTCTTCTCCCTTGACAGACACCATTCGCTTAGCGTGAAGTGTGGGAACGGCCAGGAGTTGGCCCACACCTATTTCTTCAGCGAATCCACACACTCCCTCCAAGATTTTGTCGATGCTTGGAAGAAAGAGCATGAGTAGAAGGCGTCCACCAAAGCCCTTCTCATCTGGAGGACTCGGTATGGTCCGACTCCAGAAGGAAGGGTTCGAGGAAGGGTCTTTGGCCTCAAAGTGGCTTTCCTCCCTTCCCCGATTTTCTCCGCGTGTAAGGATTATGATGAAGATGACTCACATGATCGTGGATCCCACACTCGGAGCCCCCTCGCGTTTCTAAACCAATCTGAAGCCTGGCATTGTTGTTGCAGAATTTCAGAAGGCCGAAACAAGGGGTTGCCTAAGATTAAGCCATAAGGCCTAATCCAGGCTTAAGATTACGCCATAAAGCCTCAAAATTTAGAGGCTAAAGGTCATTTCATGAGGGGAAGATTTGTGAAGAAGGAGAAAGAGAAGTAAGCACTGAAAGGCCATTTCTTGAATGTTTCAGAAGATTTGTTGTGAGTATTCCCTGCCCAAAATACAACTATTTATAGGGACTTCAGGAAAATCTCCACCCTTAGACGGATGGTTAAAGAGTCAAACCAATGTCAGTAAATCGAGATTAGTGATTCCAAATCTCGGGAAAAAAAAGGGACTAGTAGCATGTGAGGAGAGGTTTTTGAGGAGTTAGCTATTAAAAAAAAGGATTATTGGCATGTGAGAAGACCGACCGGTTTATGAGGGGGCCTACAAAGATTGGCCTGCAAAGCTCAATTTCAAACAAAGTTCCTCCACGTGGCGTTTCGCCTCAATAGCACCAGCTTCGGCCTGAGTGGCCCGATCTCTGATATGGGCAAGGTTGCGGCCCATTTTTTCAGAAGCAGCCAAAGGTTCATCGAGTTGAGCTTCTTTTGCAACAATCGCATTCTCAACAAAGGCTAAACGGGCTTGGAGATCCTCGATCCGAAGTTTGAAGTCGGACCTTTGGATTTGTAGTTCCCGCAGGCGGATGGCTCGCTCATTTAAAATACCGCGGGGGATGTCCATTTCTTGGGAAAGGTTATTCAAAGCCTCTCGAGCATTGTGAGCCTGGGCGTTCGCGGTTGATTGATGGTGGCGAGCCCTACCAAGTTCATTCAACAGATCATCAATAGCACTAAATTGCTGTAGGGTCAATACCTTCTCCTGGCAAAGATACCTTAGGGCTTCTAAGACTCGCGGGAGAATGTCAGTCTCCAATACCTGAGGACCCAGATGTTCGCGAAGCACCATTTTAGCCTCATCCACAGCAGAAGGAGGAGTTACCTCCAACACCCTCATCAATCTCTCGAATCTGGTAGGAGGGGGAGGCGGCAGAAGCGCCACAGGATCACGAACCACCAATGCAAAAGGGTGGACAGCTTCCTCAGTTTCTGCATCTTCAACAGGTTGGTCTGTCCCTTCAGCCTCAAGGGAATCTGGAAACTCAACTCATGGCTCACCATGGGCAATTGGAGCAGATTCAAGCATAGAGCCCTCAGCTTCGACGGTTGTCTCATTTGTTTGCCAGACTTGGGGGGCACCACCACCGTTAGTATCATTTTCCATCTTTGGGACGACTGTCCCGCCGATAGGACCCTCAGTGTTTGTTGCCACCTCCTTGGTACAAACAGAATCCTGGTCAGATTCAGAAAGTCAGAGAACGGGGATGGATCGAAAAGGAAAATGGAAAGCATTGGCCAAAAGCGGTTTACCTTTCGAGCTGTCGGGTCAATATCTGGTACGTGGTCACCAAGAGGAAGAGGCCTCACCTCATTCAGCTCTTGGACCTCTAGTGCCGCTAGAATCTCTGTCGTCATCAGTTCCTCATAAGCAGCAGAAGCCTCAGAGTGGCTTTCCACGCTTTCATGCTCCGAGGAGTCGTCATCGGAAATCGTTATTAGGATGGTAGGACCTTGCAGATGCTCTGTAGATCTGGGAGATGGGAGAGGTGCCACAGGGTTAGTTGATGCTTGAACTAGCGAGAGAATTGGCTCTTTTGCAGTGGCTGAGGGTCCAGCTTCGCTCAGGCGAGAGGGATCAGTGGTCCTTTGACGGACCTGTCAAAAGATACATAGTGAAAATCCTACGCAGATTTTAAAATTTAAATAGGATAAGACGGGGTCGGAGTTTACCAGTCGCATTCCCAGAGGTTCATCATCTTCAAAACTCTCTTCGACGAATTGAGCTCGATCGCGTTTGCAAGCAAAGACAGCAGTGGCCTGTACGAGAAAAAAGTCATAACTCAAAAGGGGAGAAGCACCAAATATACAAGTTTGGGATCGTTCTTAACCAAATTACCTCAGCAGGATCTTCATCATGCGAAGACTCTCCCTCAGAAGTCTCCTCTTCTATTGCCTTTTGTTTCCCGGCCTGAACAGAGGCTGTCCTGCTCCGGGCAGTTTGCTGCAAAACACACTCAGGAATAAGAACGAGAAAATCAACACAAGGAAATGGAATGGTGAAGAAAGACAAAAACTTACTGTTGCCCTAGGCTCGTGGATTTGTATCCCTGGACGCAATGAGCGAGAAGGTAGAATAGGTCGTGGGGGCTGTTCTGCAGGTTTGGAGAAGCGCTCAAGAATCTTGCGGTCCTCCAGACCAGGGCTACTCATGCCACGACAGATCAGGACGAAGAGTTCGTCATGTGGCAGGTCCCAACAGTTCACTGACACTTCTTTCCACCAATCAGCATAGTCGTCATCGACATCGTTGAGGGGGTATAGCGCTCTGACCCAAGGGGGAATCACTATCAAAGTAAACTGACTCTAAAAGGGGGCAGACCCAGGTGGGGCTAATCTCCACCAAGAGGTGTAATAATTGGCAGAATCAACCAGAGGCCAGGGTACCAACTGGGCCAACCCAAATTGGCGAGCGAAGTGGTTAGGGGCATAGAACCCATAACTTATGCAGTCGGTGGCAAGACGAATATCCAAGCAGGAAATGGTGCGACGAAAGGTCAGGAGGGCTCTTTCGCTATGATCCCGTCCATTGGGTAGAAAGCTATCGTCAAGGGGAGGAGGGAAACGCCTAGAAAGGACTATTTTTGGGTCCGGCATCTCTCCCAGCAAGTACAAGTAAATAAAACACTCGGAGTAGGGAGGAGCTTGATACCTTACATTGCGGCAAAGCCAGTTCCCCAAAAGGGAATCGACTGGAGGTTCCTTTAGAATATCATCGCGACGGAAGCGAGGGAAATAAATCTGCAGCCAAAAGGCAAGAATCCAGAAAGGGCCACTAATGTCGGTATCGAAGGGGCGCATTACGGCCCTATAAAGGGAACGATATAACACACCCAATACAGGTTGCCCAAGGCCAACGCAAATACCGTTGTAGAGAGCAGTGGCCAGAGAATTCCAGGGCCCAGTAGGTTTGTTGGAAGAAGTGCAAAAGATAAATTTGCAAAGCCAGAATTCCAGGAATGCGATACCTCCTGTATGGTCTCGCTGGGTGCAGTAATAGTCGCGCCAGAATAGGTAGGATTTGCTGTGATGCCCTCGACCAGCCATATCCATTCTTAAAGAAAATTGAATGCCATCAAATTGACCATGCACATAGGGGTCAAAGTCAATGGGCAACCCCGTGATGGTAAGAACATCCAGCAGAGTTATGCTCATCTGCCCAAACCGGAAATCGAATGTATTGCTGGAGGTGTTCCAGAAGCAAAGAGCGGCGGCTAGCGGTGCAGGGCTAGTATTATGGGGAAGACAGAAGCATAGATCGATGGTTTGGGTGATACCCACCACGTCCCATCGGTCCAAATCTCTCGCTCGGACCTCCTGATACCAAATTTTTTCCTCAGGAGTGACAGTAGGCCAGAAGCCCACTTTCCTCCTTGGTCCCCAACTGCTAAAATCGCCAGGCACTTGCCGAAGAGCCGCTATGGGACGGCGGATGGGAAGCCCATAATAGGCTATAGCATCGTCTGGCAAACGATCGCGAGGTGTGGGACCCAGACTCCCTTGACTATCACCGCCACCAAAGCCCATCAGTCGGCTTCTCTCCTCTCCGGTTTGACGTCTACATCGAATACTCATATTAGTCCGCCAGTTGAATGCGGCTTTCTCAGTGATTTCATCTGCCTGATCGATAACGAATGGTTTCTTGGATACCATTTCTAGGTTGTAAGGATTACTTCTCCATTACACCTCGATTTATAGCTTAGATATTTTGGAGATTAATTTATTAGTTGGGCCAGTGAGTGGCCCTGGTTGATAATTAATGAATCATTATTCCATCTTGAGGATCACATCTAAGGCGACAGTGAAGATATTCCACCTTTTCTTACCACCGCAGGGCCAGCATAGTGGCCTGATGTTTTTAATTAAAACATGATTAAAATCAATGCGGTTTTAGATGCTAAAGTTGCAGCAAGTATGGTGGTTTCACTTGGTCACACGTCATGATGTCGATAGCCATGATCCAATCATCCTCTTCGGCATAAGACTCGCGAAGGATTAAATGACAGCAAACAGTTTGCTATTTTGCATCTTATGTCGCCAAGTACTATAGGCCTTGATCAAGTCAGGAAAGCTGCTCCAACCTCTACATTTGAGAAAATCAACAGAGAGCCAGCGAACAAGGCAGAAACTTGTTGCTATACACATGGCGAAGCAACCACCAAGGAAGAGAAGGATCCTCATTCGCGATCAAAAGCAGTCTCCTTCGCATGGGGGCACGCTAAAGTTCTGATCTCCTACAACCTGTCCAAGTTTCATCAATTCACTGCATACCAGACATCAGATCCATGGGGGGCAATAAAGTTGGCAAAGAAAGCGTCAGTTCATGACAAAGGCAATTCACTAGTGGCATTCAAGCTTTATGGCCTATTTAGAGGCCTATATGGAAACAGTCAAGCCAATACAAGTGGCTTTGGAGCAACAACATTATAAGAGTAGAGCTGATTCAAGACCTCTTCAGTCAAGACGAAGACCTTTGACTTCGAGGTCTGGGGGGCAATGTTTGGACCCAAAATGAGCATTTTGGCCTGACAAGGCACATCTTGGAGAAATTGAGCCAATATCAGTGGCTCAAGCTATATATTGTCGACAAGTTCGAAATATATATTTAGAGGCTAAATAAAGCCTACTATGGAAGCATGAAAAGTCAACTTTAGCACATTTTCCTACTTCGGCTAGGAGAAACCGAGCTAAACAAGGAAGGAGGGGCGGCAGACTAACCAAATGAAATCGAAATGATCTGAAACTTTCCAGATCAATACTAGACATCCCAAGGATCATTTCTTATGAAGAGTGCCAGAGCTAGTTTTAAGTGGAAAGCCTTCAAACAATCAGCCCAATTTTCTACAGAAGCAAAACTGGAAAACTGGACCTGTAAGAGGTCCAGCAGAATTTTCGGCCCAACCATATGGAAATAAATTCTGAAATTTTACCACAGTAATATATACTCATGGTGGATAATTTCATATGAAGAAGTCGAAGGCTCATACTGAAGTCTTGTTGGAGAAATAATTGAAGGAATAAAGGGGCAGAAACTGACCTAAAACCAGCTTAATATTCACATGTTCATGTTTCCTACCCACATGAAGAAAGCTAGATGCTTTTCTTTTTTCCTGAGATATATTTTTCTACTACAATCTCTTTAATAGATCATCATCACTTCCATGTTTCTGCACCTTCATGCTTTACTTTCATTTCATCATTTCTCTATCTTTTCCATATTTTACAAATCACTTTCATACTCCACTTTCATTATTTTTCTTCCACTCATCATTTCACTCTTCTTTTCTTCCCTATATAAACACCTTCTCCTCTCATTCTCAAACACACATTCACAACATCAAAACATCTCTAAGATGATCTAAGTTCTTTCTAGAGCAACTCCTCTCCTTCTCTTTCTCTTAGCGGTGATCACACTCCTAGTCCTAGTCTTCTCAGAAGCCGACTTTCAGTGCCACCAAACCCTCTGTCAACATACTTCGGTCCTAGTCTCCTCGGGAGCCGACGGTAGTGCCGCGACCACAACGGTTACGGAACCAGCCAAGCCAGGGTAACGCCCTAGCAACCCAGCCAAGCTAAAGTCACGCTTTAGCAAGTTCTCTCTACTTCCCGGTGGTTCTCGCTCTGCTCGATCTACAACATCGAGTATCGATTTGGTGACGCAAGAAGATTAACAAAAGTCCTCACCACGAGGCACAAAGAATCCCACGACGAGGTTGGTGCTCTCCTCGTCCACAATTGCTTGAAAGAAGTCAGGTCAAGGGACACCCCCGACGACCTCACCCAAACGGTGCTGGCACACCCACGCAGAAAAGAGGCTGTTGACCAGCTGCAACAAAATTGGAGCCAAACACTCATAGTGGTGGTATCGGGTTTGTCATTCGTGACGGTTTTGGGGTTATGCTGGCAGGTGGTGCTTGTTCAGTCACCGGTCTGCTATCACAGGAACACGGGGGAGCTTTTGGCGTGCAAAACAGCAATTGAGTTTGCCATGGAGCACGGCTATCTTCCAGCAATTTTGGAGACTGATGCATTGAATGTCCAGCGACAATTGAGGGAGTCTACTACTAGCAATACATCTGTACTCGGAAGATTATATGATGATTTGGTTCTGTTACTGGAATCCCCTTCGTTTGTGAAGGTGGTTCACATTGGTAGGATGGGTAATATGGTTGCTCATCAGCTAGCAACTCATGCTTGTTCTGTATCTCAAGATTGTTTTTACTGTTCTACTCCTTCTTTTCTCTCAGCTGCAGTAGCAGCTGATGTTTGTAGTATGTAATCTTTTTCAGTTTAATAAAGGGCTGACATCTTCCATTCAAAAAAAAAAAAACAAGTTATTTAGAAAAGTCAAAAATTAAATTGGATCCACAAAATGGAAAGAAAATGTATTGAAATCATAATTAAAACCTATGAAATTTGGTAATTGAAGAGGTAAGAAAATATCATTAATAAATTGAATTGATAAAATTCTAGATTCCATCATTTCAAAATTTCTCGATAATTTAATATTGTCTCATCCAAACGCAACGTTAGGAAGTGTTCCTTAAAGGTCAAGTGAGACTTCATTAATACAACTGTTCGTTTATTTTTACATGATAAAACAATCATGATGTTATTAATACTATGTAGAAATTCAATTAACAATAGGTGTATGACACAGCAATAATCAAATAAAAAGTGCAAGTAAGGAAGGTGTAAAATAGAAGTCATCGTCCACATTAACATTAAAATCAGCTAACATGTCTTACACGAACAAATAAGTAATAAGTAGCTAATAATGAGCCAGTAAAGTTTACTGGGGACTTTTCCCTAATGGCATATTTACACTGAAATAGAAATCATCATCCACACTGAAATTTAAAGTCAGCTAACATTTCTTATAGTAACAAATAAGTACTAAGTAGCCAATGATGAGCTAGTAGAGTTCACTGGAGACCTTTACTTAATGACATATTCACACTTAAATAGAAGACATCATCTACTGAAACTGAAAGACCTAACATGTCTTGCACAAACAAGTAAGTATTAAGTAGTCAATGATGAGCTAGTAGAGTTCATTAGAGACCTTTACCTAATGAATGTCATATTCACACTTAAATAGAAGCCATCATCTACTGAAACTGAAAGAGCTAACATGTCTTGCACAAACAAGTAAGTATTAAGTAGCTAATGATGAGCTAGTAAAGTTTACTGTGGATCTTTTCCTAATGGCATAATTACACTAAAATAGAAGTCATCATCCACATTGTTTTACAGTAACAAATAAGTACTACGTAGCCAATAATAAGCTAGTAAAGTTCACTAGGGACCTTTTCCTACCACGGCGTCGTCACCAACTCTCTCTCTCTCTCTCTCTTACCGCCATCAACCTCGATTGCAGTAGCCGTCAAATGATTCCGATTCCTATCTCGACCGCTCAGTTGCCGTCTTCGTCAACCTCATCAACTCGGCCTCCAACTCCGATTAAGACCTTGATCACTCAGCCAATGAGGAGAAAGCGGATCTGATCATCTTTGGCTAGGATTGATGAGGACCACATCTCCATTTGCAGCCTCGATTGCACGTGGAATCGTGGATGAGGAGAAACCGGATTGATCGACCTCACTCTTGGCCTATAACGATGCCGTTTTCACTGAGGAGGATTTTGCTAGCATTTTGAGGATTGGAGAGAGCAGCAACCACGGCCACCGGTGACGTCTGGCCGGATTTCTGGGTTTGCTTCGATTTGGTGCCCAGTGTATTTCTCTGGGTGGCCAAATCAATTTCTCTCTTCCATTTTTTTTTTTTAAGTAATGGGGCAGAGAGAAAGGGAATTTTTTTTTTTGAATGTCTATTGGGGGCAGTAGATGTCTATTGGGGGGCAATAGACGTTTTTAAATTAATATAATCTCTTTTTTTTTTCCTTAATCAAAGTTTTATTTGTCTAATTTTAGGAATATTAGTTCCCATTTCAGCTACTGAAAGTTCTATTGAGGGGCAATAGACGCCTATTGGAGGGCAACACATGGCTAATAGACGTCTATTGAGGGGCAATAAACGTCTATTAAGGGGTAATAGACTATTGGGGGGAAATAGACGTCTATTGGGGGGCAATAGACGTCTATTGCCTTTCTATTGGGGGGTAATAGATGTCTATTGGAGGCAATAGACATTTCCAGTGAGGTTTTCAGAAAAATCCGGTAGGTGGCGGCAGGTGACCGGATTCCAGCGGCCGGTGACCGGTGATCGGCTCCGGCGAAGTCTCCTATGGTTTCTGTTTCTTCCATTCTCTCTCTCTTTCCCTAAGTAATAATGGGGTGAGGGTAAAATAGTATTAAAAATAATTAAAAAAAAAAAAAAAACTTAATGGGGTGTTAGGGAAGACTTCCTTATAGTGTTTTGGGTGAGAGAGAATTAAAAAAAGGTAAATGGGAAAAAAATCTCTAAAAATGAGGCAAATGGATAAAAACTCAATTTTTAAACTAAACCTCATTAATGTTAACGTTTGTAGCATAGAGCCATAGACCAGTTGGGCACCCCACAACTTATTTTTCCACCTATATATGCTTAGTTTCTTCTTCTTTCTCATGTATCTGCACGAATTGTCATACATGACTTGAAGGTTTGAGATGTGGATAGAAGATTGAGATGTATCAGACAATTGAAACAAAGGCTTCAAGGTATGCCATTTTGGTTTTCAATTCCAGTAAATTTATCTCATGGTAAGTGGTAACAGCCGCACAAAGTCGTTTTGAAACATGACATTGATAGTTAAACCTAGGTAAATAAATAATAGCATCATGGCTATTTTTTTTTTCTGTTCGGAATGAAAGAAGAAAAATTTCAAACAGCCCTCTACAACAACCAATACCTAAAACTCTAAATTATAAGCCAGAGCATGATTCCAGCAAACAATTATTGCGAATGACCAATGTTAGCAATGCCATTTGCAACAAAATTTGCCCGTGCTTGTAGCTGATATAATGAAATTTTTTTTTCATGACAACTGATATAATGAAATTGATCAGCTAGTCTTATGATATCTTGGACCAGAACCTTGATTCTGCAGGGAATAGGTTGTATTGTTGCTACGTGCTGTCAGTTAGTCTCCCTCTACTTGTAGGTTAGTGTAACCATAAATTAGTAAATCGTAAATGGTAAATGATAACTGAAGGTCAATGTAACCATTTCATGGCGAAAGGGCTTTGGTCTCATATATAAGAGGTCAGGAGTTTGAGCCCCATCAAGAGTGGGAATGGGGTGGGGTTTTTTTTTTTTTTTTTTTAAAAAAAACCATTTCATGGCGAAAGGGCCATTTCTGCCCATATTTTCCGAGAGTAAATTCACTAAATTGTAAAGTGAATGTCAATAGTAAGTGAGGTACCTATTGACAATTGCTATAAAGTTGGTGCCCCACTAGGAACAGC
This sequence comes from Rosa chinensis, assembly GCF_002994745.2. Classification (NCBI taxonomy): domain Eukaryota; kingdom Viridiplantae; phylum Streptophyta; class Magnoliopsida; order Rosales; family Rosaceae; genus Rosa; species Rosa chinensis. The sequence continues at coordinate 55,735,661 of NC_037094.1, read as the reverse complement.
TAGGGCGATATATTCTTCTGAAGTCATCGTTGTAACCGAAGCCAAAGCCATAGAATTGTCAAGACGTGGTGTATATGATAAAGTGACCGAGTAAAGAAAATTATTCGATTCAAGGTAAGTCGATAACAAAATGAGGGACCTAGCTTCTTTTTCAATTGTGGTGCACCATGCACCGTGGCTTTTTGCTCTTTTCCAATTGCCACGTAGGTGTAGTTTTTATTTATTATTATTATTTAACAGACCCTAGATAAACAAATCATTTATAAAATATCAATAAAAAATTATAAAATTATTGTCCAAATATAAAAACATAGTCGGAACCTTCGTATATTGAATGGTTGAAGTTGCTCTTACCTAGGCGCTACATGTTGGCCTGTTGGGTATAAATGTACAATGATGGATTCGTTTACCCTCTTACAACCAGTTTGCGTGGTTCAGTTTCTTCGATCATTCCAAATTATCCGTTGAGACGAGAAAATTGAATTCATCTAGTTAGTGAGGTACAGCTGGAGAGTGACAATTGCTATAATTAAAAGTGATGCCGCACTAGAACAGCTTGGGGCCTAGGCCTAGTGGCCTAGTGGTTCTTGCCTAGTTGGGTGTGCTCCCCAACCTAGGTTCTAACCCCAAAGCTGTCAAAGTGGCCAGGCACTGTGCTGCAATGCACAGTTGGAGCATTTCACATGCGCCGAAGGGGTTTATCTTGGGCCTAGGAAGCCTTTGGGTTCCCCTTGATAAAGTCAAAAAAAAAGAACAGCTTGGGGCCTAGGCCTTTATATTTTGTCGGAGCCAGAGCCGTAGAATTCGCACCACATAGGGGTACCGGGTACGCTCACTTTTACAACATTATTGGCGTGGGAGGGGAATCAATTGAATTCAATATGCATGATTGGGGTGGTAAATAAAAGTCATGATGGAAATTAACTGTGCACTGTACGTAAAGCCATAAGGATGGCAGAGTGATGGTCTCCCTATATTAACGAACTGGGTAGAAGAGAGGAGATATATAGCTTTACTCTAGCTTGCTTTCGCTGTTTCCACTATTCGTGAATCAATCTCCAACTCGTTGAAAGAATGGCCGAGGCACTCGTCAACCTCCTTGTTGAACAATTGGGTTCAGTTGTTTACCACCACACAAGTGAAGGGGTGAAACTGGTTTTGAAAGCGAAGAAGGACGTTGACAAGTTCAGACGCACCCTCAAACGTATCCAGAAGGTGCTTCACGATGCTGAGAAGAAGCAAGTGTCGGATCCCGCGGTGAGAGACTGGTTGGATGAGCTCAAAGACGTGTCGTACAAGATGGATGACGTGCTGGACGCTTGGAACACTGAAATTGGGAAACGAGAAGCTGAGAAACAAGAAACACAAGGTTCTGACGTGGAGGTACGTTTCTCATTTCGTTCCAATTGCTTTTGTCTTGCCCGATTGAATGAGGTAACTCGTCGTTATAAGATTGGTAGTGCAATAAAAGATCTGAATGAAGAGTTGACTCAGATTGACGTTAACAAAAACAAGTTTAGCTTTCAATCCACCATGCTTCCTGTTAATGTAGAACAACCTAATCCACGGCCTATAACTTCATCTTTCGTCGATGTATCGACCATAGTTGGGCGGGATGTTGAAAAAGAAAGTTTGGTGAGAGAGTTGTTAGGGAAGGGGAGGCCCGGCCTTGTCATCCCCATTGTAGGGATGGGAGGATTGGGGAAAACAACTTTTACCCAATTAGTCTTCAAGGATGCACGAGTTCAATCCCATTTTGATATCAAAGCATGGGTTTGTGTCTCAGACCCTTTTGATGTCATCAAGATTGCAAAAGAAATCCTTGAACATGTCGGTGGAATAAAATCTCAAGATAGTTCAAATTTGTTGGATAAATTATTAGAAAACATCGAAAGACATATCAAGGAAGAGAGGTTTCTCCTCGTTTTAGATGATGTGTGGACAGAAAACCAAACAGAGTGGGAGAGGTTGAGTTTACCACTACTAATGCAAAGCTGTTCTGAAGGCAGTAGAATTCTGGTGACCACTCGAAAGCAGGAGGTTGCTCGAATGATGAGAGCAACTAGGGACATGATCACTTTGGGGAAGTTGAGTTATTTAGATTCTTTGGACCTATTCAATAGTATTGCATTTCTGGATAGGGAACAAGATAAGTCCAACAAGGTGTTTGGAGATATTGTTGAGAAAATTGTTAGCAAATGTGACGGTTTGCCTCTGGTTCTGAAGACTTTAGGCAGTCTCCTATTGCATAAGCTGACAATTAGAGAATGGGAAGAAGTTCTCAACAGTGAGATATGGAAGGTAAAAGTGGTTCAAGAAGAAGTTTTTCGACCATTACTACTCAGTTATTATGATTTGGCTCTAGAGATTAAGAGTTGCCTTCTGTATTGTGCTACTTATCCCAAAGATTTTGAGTTCAACAAGGAAATTCTTATCGAGCAATGGATGTCACAAGGCTATCTGAATGTTGGAGAAAACAAAGAAGAGGCAACACAAGGTAGAGAAGTTTTTACCAAGTTAGTAATGCGATGTTTCTTTCAAGATTTCATACAACATACACTTACCAAGGAAATTATAGGCTGCAAAATGCATGATACTGTGCATGATTTTGTACAATATCTTACCCAGAATGAGTGTCTTACTATGGAGGCTACGGGTACCCATGGAACAGAGACATCGAGTGCAAATGACAGGGTTCGCCATTTGACCTTAATGTCAGCACCCGAGGGTCCATTTCCATCGTTTATATCAAACTTAGTGAATAGCAAAATTTTGCGTACCCTGGCGACTTTTGATTCAAGTATTACTGCCATAGACTCGAATTTGATTTCACAGTTGAAATGCCTGAGGACCTTGAATTTGAGTGACACCAACATCCAGCAGTTGCCGGAGGAGATTGGTGATTTGACACATTTGAGATATCTTGATTTGACTCGTAATAATAATTTGACGAGATTACCTGACGGCGTGTGTAACTTGTACAATTTGCAAACTTTGAGGCTTGATGACTGCGACCTTGAAGAGTTGCCGGACAATATGGGGAAGTTGATTAACTTGAAGCACCTTCATGTTAATTGTGGGCTGAAGTACTTACCAAAAGGGATTAGGCGTATAAGGAATTTGCGAACACTAGACGGGAGCCCATCTGTTCGTTGTAGTGAAGATGCTGAAGGATTGACATTAGGAGATGAATCAGCTTCGCCGTCTTGACATCGATATTTCAAGGGTTGGGGAAAATGCTGCACGTGAGGCCGAGAAAGCAGAATTGAATCAAAAACTTCATCTTTCTTATTTAAAACTTTATCTGGATGATGGCAGCGACAACGACGTAAATGCTGGAGTAATGAATGCCTTGCGACCACATGAAAATTTGGACTCTCTGGTAATTTGGTGGTATCTTGGCCCCACCTGGCCCAATTGGATGACGACGTCGTATTTAACCAGATTGACAGTCTGTCATCTTTGTCGCAGCGACTCCTCTGTTTTGCCTCCTCTCGGGAAACTGCCGTAAAGCTAACGAGAATGCCTTAAAGTAGTAAAGCTAACGAGAATGCCTTTTCTGAAAGAGATCGGAGCTGAATTTTACGGAGCTGAAGAAGAAACATCATCATCATCCTTCCCAAGTTTGGAAACACTCTTTCTTGGCGGCTTGTTGAGTTTAGAAAAGTGGGAATTAGGTGGAAAGGCAGAAGAGGAGGGTTCTTCTAATTCCCAAATGAAATCAATTTCAATAATGCCACGCCTTTCTTCCTTGCACATTCGGATGTGTCATAAACTGAAACAACTGCCAGACTTCCTCCTGCAAAATGCACCACTGCAGAATCTTCTCATCGATCGTTGTCAGAGCCTTCCTGCCAGCCTTCCTGACGAGTTCATCTCTCGCATCCCAAACGTCACAATTGAATATTCGGGAGTTGATCCCCTTTTCAAAGGAAGAAAAATATTCTGGTATATGTATTCATGTACTCCTGCAGAGTATTTAGTTTTTTGATTGCAACCTGCAGAGCAAACTCTGTTTATTTATGTTCTTTGAAATCTTCAGATAATCGCTATCCCCGACGTACTGACGTTACTTATAGTCGACCAAGTTAAAGATTTCAAGCACCCTATCGCAGGCTGTTCAAACCTGCCTCAAGTTTGCAGTGGCTCGATTGCCCAAGACATGATGACACTCAGGTAGGATCAGACTCTAGTTGTATGCATCATTCTGGACTAGAGTTTCACACTTTTGTTATGTAGTATAAATTTCATTTTTTTGTAGAATCAAATCTTTCAAAAACTTATGTACAGGTAGCTTTAAGCATGACCGACTCATAATCACAATGAACCTTGAAGTTGTCCAACTGATCGATGGGGTTCTGCAAATGGAGCAAAGGTAGCAGAGAAACTAAGGTTTGAGCAAATTGCTTGTAATGTTAATATTGCACCTTCTTATTCAATCCTATGAGTATATATGCTGGTTTCTGGTTTCGTCTACTGTGCAAACATAAATTTGATTAGCTCCAACTTGAGAAATGAATTCCGTTTTGATCAGCCCATTCTATGCATTATGCAGGAGGATTGCTGCGCTGTGATACACCACTCGGGAAACCTGGCTTGCATTGAGGCATCCATTTCACTTATTAATGTGCTTTTCATGATTCTGCCTAAATTATAGGTAATTTATCATTCTGTATCTGAAGTAACCCTTCTTAAGAGTTGAAAAAGCTTGATGAATGCTAGGATTATGGTACACAGTTGCACCAATAAGTTAATGAAGGTTTCCAGTCGTGGACAACTCAATGAACTCTCATACTTGGGAGAGAACTCATGTGTCTATTCTATCTTCAAATTTATAAAACTTGGAATCTTATTTTGCATATATTGGCGTTACTTGGCTCTTAACTAGATGTACATCTGTATCTGAAGCATTTCTATATATGTAGCAGTTGAAGCTTGAATTTGCACTTGGTAGTTCTTGTATTCTAATATTTCAAAATTCAGTATCTAATTTACATTGCAATTGATTTTCTTGCCTTAGTAGCGGAAAAAAGATGGAAGTGGCAGTGTGACCCATAGTCTCATTCGCTCTACTGAAGTTTATAGCATGGAAGAGAGGGCAAAGTGGATGTGACCCAAACTGATCTCATTCAGATTCACCAAAAGGACAAACGAGGTAGGGGATGTTCAATGAGACTTGCGGCTCAAAACAGCCTGGACATGGTGGAAACTGACTTGGAAATTCTGTTGGAGTTCAGTGGAATCAAATTCTAGAAAAAAGGAATCACAAAAAAGCAGAAGAACAGCATGACACGGGCTTTGTCAGCAGTGGAACACTAAGCTGAAGTCCAAAAGGCAGAAAGGGGTATATTTCTTCTATCACATGGACTTGGTGAGTTGTTCTATTAGTTTTAGGATTCATACTTTCTTAACTTTTTTGTAACTCCAAAAGGTGACTTTGTTTCCTAACCTCATGAATGCACATCAAGTCTTTTCCAATGCTCTGGGAAAAAGGATTCTTTAAGTTTCTGTATTTGAGACTAGGAGAAGCTTATGTAAAATTTGATGCAAACTATATAGATTTGTAATGATGATTTTTTGGCAGGTCAGACCTCAAAGTAGCAGTGGAGTAGCATAACATGACACTCAGGTAGTCTTTATCGCATGCAAAACTCTGTAAATTACCTTCATTTACGGACCATGGAATTCATAATCTTGTAAGCCAATACAAACAAATTCTTCTGCTATGGATCTGATATAAATCGTACTCTATTGTGTAGGAAATGTAGAAGCATGGAGACTCCAAAATTACATCGGAGTTGTCAAGCTGGTGATTAATCATTAATGAGATGAGGTACTACGAGCTATAAGCTTGATAGACCTCTGTATCATCATGCAACGTTTATATGTGTTTGTGGTGTGGCTGGCGTTTAGCTTGCATGGCATTTTTACATGGTGTCAACATTATTTCTAGATGTCCTGTGCTTTCCTTATCAATTTAATCAAGTGTTAAAACTTTGTTTGGATGGAGTGCGACTGCAGGTTGTGAGTTAAGTTGCAATTGCTAAAGAAGGCATTTTGTTCTATATTTCCTATTAAATTTCATCAGCCATCGTTATTCGAGCAATTTGTCATATGATGTAGGTTATGTCTTCCTAAATTTGTCTTGTATTCATGCAGTTTACTTTAGAATATTCTACTCAATGTAACTCCATGATAACATTGAATTTCAAGGCACAAATTCTGAATTTTTTGTTGGGGATTTTACTTTTCAACTGGTTCCTACAAAGCTGCGTCTTTAATTATTCGTATGTGCAATAAGACTGGTATGTTTCGACGTGTTCGAATATTCCAGTCTCTTTCATCCTGTTAGATAGGAAGGCTGCTGTAACCTAGGGTTGTTGATCTTGTTGGGTTGTTTGTGTAGCTCTGCGCCCTTGTAGACTTCTTGTCCACTTTCTTTTTGTATGTACCTTTTTGCTTAACAAAACTGGTTTCTTTTCAAAATAAAAAAAATGATACGACGAGCTCCAAGCAGTGATAAACCAATATCAACAAAACTTGTAACTTGTGTTTTGGCCTTTTTGGATTCATTTGTCTGATTGGTGAGGTACTTAACGTAGAGTTGTAATTTTTCATTTGTATCTGAGATGATGTAACAGTTCAAAGGCTCAAGTCATTTCTTTCAAGTTGTTAAATCTATAGTCACTAGTTTTGTTATGTACTTTGCATCAGATGGGATTTAGTGGCGTGAAAAAGAGGGACGATTCTATATGACCAAAAGTCTCAATCAATTAGCTTCCTTGTTCTGCCAAGTCCAAAGGCCTTATGAGGTTGGTTGCCCTGTTTGAATCTCTATGTATGCCTGCAGTTGTTCAGGTGTTCTTTCTAGTATTATTTCTAGAGAGTTTCATGTAAGAATATAAAAGATAAAAGATAAAGACCACTGCAGAATGTTTTCAAAGATCTCTTGGTCTTTCAGTCAGGGCAAAACAAAAGAGTGTCCCAAGTTATGAAATCTCCAAATTCAAGATGAATGGTTATAACAAGCTGGATGGTCATGGAAGTATCATTATTTGTTGATCTTAAAAATTGTCAGCCATTTTTTTTCAATTGGATGATTTGATTATAACAATATCTGGTTGTATTTCTTCAATTTACAAGCAAGTGCAATGAGTGTAACAATTACTCTTTTAAGATTTCTGCTGTTATTGTGAAGTCTAATTTAAACATGTTTACTTATTTGGAACACAGATAAGAACTTTTGCATCTGTTATAAGGTTGTCCATTAATAGCTGTTCCCAGAGCTCTGAATTTTTGTAAATCTCCAGATAGGATTATATACGACTTACTTTGAAAAATATTTCTTGCCAACTTTTGCAAACTCATGCTCATGCTCACCCCTCAAAGTTGCAGTGGCTGGTTTCCTCAAGACATGATGACTCTCCTGTACTCCTCATGCTATGCAATATGTCCCATTTCATATACAATATATCTCCTATACACATATACCTTCTGTATCTTCTGTATACAAAAATCAAACCAAGTTGATGAGCAGGCCAGGTTGAAGCAGAGAGGAATTGAATTGGTGCTGGCAAGCTGATTAGTGCGATGGTAAGTGCTATGCCGATTTTTAATTATTTGAGTTACAAAACATAGATTTAATTGCATCTTGGATCTTGATTGACAGATTTTGAGCTGCATTCTGGAATCTATTCGACTGACCAATGTAGGTGCTATTAGAGATTACCTGGGTGTTCAAACCTGCCTCAAGTTTTCAGTTGCTGGATATATCCCAAGACGTACATGGTGAACCTCAGGTATAATCAAACTTTAGTTATATCACTTATATGCATCTTTCCGAACAAGAATTTCGAACTTGTGTTATGTAGTATAGACTTCATTTTCTTGTAGAATAAAATCTTACCAAGATTTATGTACAGGCTAAACTAAGCATAACTGACGCAGAATAGTTGTCCATTGGCAGCTGATTAATGAGGTTTTACAAATGGAGCAAAGGTAACAGAGAAACTACGGTTTGAGCTAATATTATGAAATAATGTTAACGTTGCGCCTTCTTACTGCAATCCTATGACTACATATGCTGGTTTCTGATTTCTTCAACTGTCCATACATAACTGTAACTTGAGAAATGAATTCTGTCCTGATCAACATACTCTATGCAGGAGGCCGGATTGTCAAGCAGTGGTACACCATTTCGGAAATTGTCTTGCATCGTCGCATCCATTTGACTATGATGTGTTTTTCACAATTCTGCCAGAAGTATAGGTAATGAGAGTTTAAAACTGATAAACGCTCCTTTTATAATGCACAGTTGTACTATTAAGATATGAAGGTTTCCATGTGTGAACAATTTAATGAACTCTCATATATATTTGCAACTTGTTGAACCTAATTTGGGAGAAAACTCGTGTCTATTGTATCTTTGAATTTATAGTGCAACTTAATTTGAAAGATGCTGATCGCTTAACAATGAATTTCATCTTGATCAACACATGCATTTTATGTAGGACTTGTCTGAAGCAGTGATGCACTAGCAAGGGATAACTGTCTAGTATTCTTTGATCCATTTGATCAGTGGATGAGGTTTACCTAAACTAGGTAGTATCGCATTTGAACATTTGAATTTCCACTTGTAAGCTAGTTTTCATATTCAAATTAATGTCACTAGATTAATTCAGTATATGATTTTTATCGATTTTCTTATCCTATTGGGACTGAAACCTTTTGCAGCATGGAAGAGAGGGGAAGAGTGGATGTGATCCTAACTGAGCTGATTCAAAGTCAACCAAAGGACAAATGTAGGGGATGTTCAATGAGGGTTGCGGCTCAAATTCAGGAGAGGATAACAACTGAGAGGAAGAACAGCATGACACAGGCTTCGTCAGCAAAGGAACAGTAAGCTGAAGTCACAAAGGCTGCAAGGTTTTGGTTTAGGATTGTGAAGTCCCCTCTTCTTTAACAAGAAGAGGGGACTTGTTCTAGTAGTACTAGGATTGTGAAGAACCTATAGCTTAATTATTTTGAGAGAGATGCTTCCCTAAGAAATTTACTTTGAGAGGAATGCTTGTGAGGTTTTTCTTGGGTATAATTGGGGCTTTCTATTGAGAGGGGTTGAGAGGAGTGGTTTATGATTGTAACCTTCTTTATTAGTCGATTCATCATTATCATGGTCGCCCGAGGATATAGGCAATTTGGCCGAACCTCGTTAAATTATTGTGTTATTGTCATGTGTTGTTTTTGCTTGCATCCAACTTGACCAATTTTTTGTTTTTTTGTTTTGGCAATTTTTTGAATAAGTTGAACTGAGAGCACCGAAGGACCAATTTAAAGAATGTGCCCAATATGCCTGTTTCTTGAGGACATTGAAAATTTTCAGTTGGCAAAGAAATTGAAACCTAATGAACTCTGGGGTAAGAAATTAAAGATTTAATCCCCCTATACGTGTTCTCATTTCTGGTAATGTAAGGACCTGACAAACCAACTTGGTAAGGTCTACTATATTAACAGACTTAACATTGCTAATCTTTCCCTTTGCTTTATATATCCTACGTTCCGATTGCATTTATTGCTTGTTTATCTGACTGCATGTTTATCTATTCTTGTTTAAGGGGTTTGGTATGGGTATACTTTTTCTCCAAAGGTTGTGTAAGTTTGTTGGAAAGAAATGTTTCCTTTAAAAGGGGTGTGTACACGGCTATTTTGGGATATGCAGTCGGCAATGAGAAGGAGATTGTGAATCATATTGCAGATGAGATATGGCTTAGCGTGGATGTTTGGATTTTTAATTTTTGTTTCCTACCAAACCTGGACGGGAGTGGACGCTGCGAGGGAGAGAATATATACAAATACTAGGGGGACATATATAAACCATATCCCATTGAAAATGTAGGAGAAGGCGAGACAATTGCAACCCCCCATATTCTCCAAAGCAAAATATGAACCATATATGCCAATAGAGAGAGAGGTGGGCTGACATTGCTGATCAAAATATACCATCTAAGGGGGAAATTAAGAAGACCCAATTTGTCTATAATACAATAGTGATGACTGAAAATTGATATGAAGATAAGTCACGACCACCAAGTGAAACTTGTCATCTAAAGATATGTGAAAAACAATAGAAATTTGATATAGACAACTACTCCTCTCCACCAATAGGCACTAAATGAGGATATGTAACAAATAAAATTGAAATCGAAGAAGTGAGGAGTTGAATTCTTGTCATATGTTTCCAACTTTGAAACCAAGCAAGTTCAATTATCATAATCACCGCCGTCACCTCTACATCAATAAAACTAATAATATCTAGTAAGGGAAGACCAAAAAAGGTCTAAAACGTCTGCTCTAAAGTCTCTATAAACTCCATAATATAATGTACCTTAAGAGCCTCATTCTTGCTTCCAAACACCATCTGTGTCTAGTTTTCACCAACTCGATCATGATGAGAAGCTGCAAATTAACCTCTCCTAAATTCTTGGATTGGATCAAATTGCGCTTACGAATTGGAAATCCTAGAAACTACCATCAATTGATTGAGGACTCCACAACTATAACATAGATAATATTATTTTGTCTATGTTTTGAATGAATCTGTTGAATATATATATTGTAGCTAGTTAATTGGCTAGTTAATTACGACATTGTCATTTATATATGAAAAGTAATAAACTAGGAGTCCCAAATGGACTGATGCTGCAAACCATCATCATGATCATCATAGAAACCCATAGACGATGGCATGTCTTCCTGAACAAAAAAAGCCTCATCACGATGAGACATGTACATGTACTGCATCCACATCTTAGGCGAGTCCAATGGCGACTCATTAATCGCCTGAATTTGACTCGGCGATAGTCCCACCGTCACCGGCGCCGCGCCACCACTCGAGCCACCAGCCACCTCAGTCGAAACCGACCCCATTGGCAGTCTCCTAAACCTCATTGCCGCTAGGGGTGGGCTCGCGAAACCGAAAACCGAAAAAAAAAACCGCACCGATACCCGAACCGCAGCCGAAAAAAACCACACCGAAAAAAACCACACCGAACATGAAAAAACCGCACTGCACCGAATCTGTTCGGTTCGGTTTTCGGTTTCGGCCCGAACCGAACCGCAAAACCGAAATACTGTTCACTTACTACAAAACGACGTCGTTTTTTATTAGGGTTTGGAGACCAACTTACCTCGCTGTAGTCGCCCTTCCTCGAGTCGAATCCTCATTTCCTCTCGCCTCTCTTTTCTTCTCTTGACCTAATCATTTCAGTCTCTCTCTTTCTTCTCTGGCCTCTCGGCCTCTCTTTCTTCTCTTCGATAATCTTCTCAGTTTTCTCTTCGTCATCGAGAATTCGAGATCATCAAGGAGATTTCCAAGGACTGGAAGGATCATCAGTCCTCTTAGTTTTCTCTTCGTCTCTGGTCTCCGCCGCCACTTCGGTCATCTAGGCCCTCAAAGAGCTAGATCGCGACCGCAAGGTGTAGAACATCAAGCACAACGGCAAGTTGACAATGAGGACCTGAGCGGGACTGTCGCTTTACCCCCACCTTTATTCTTCTTCATATTCTGCAGATCCAGAGCCTTTCTCTCAAGTACTCTCTCTATCTCTATATCTGTATATATCTATAGATCTTTCTACCTCTATTCGATTCTAATTGATATTAATAGTTTTGTAATTCGTAAAAACTGAGATGAAGGTGTTTGCTGCAGATCCAGCCATATTGCTGAAGACATCAAGCAGCCCCGGTACGTTTTGCTTTCTATGATTAATTTGCTTATTGTGTGGTTGAACATATGGCCAAAGTTTGTGGCTTTATAATCGATTACTGGCTTACTGCTATTGATCTGTAAATTCATGCTCTATATTTCTACTTTACCATGTGGCTTTAGGCTTTCTTAATGGATTCAAATTCTTCATCTATCAAGGACAGCTTAATGTGGTTTGTGATTGAGCAGCCAAAAATAGTGCCAATCTAGTTAAGGAAGTGTAGTTAGACACACTGCTAACCTCTTTAGTACAATGATTGTTTGCTTATAGGTTTCTGGAACTATTTGTAACTGTTGTTTTGAAGCTGTGAGTGAGCTACAGAATTTGCTTTTGATTTCAGAGTTTCTCTGGCCAGCTCTGCTTCTACCTGTTGCCTGTAACAAGGTAAGATAAGCACCTGCTTCTTGACTTTAGAACTTTCTTATCAATTAAGCTAAGGAATGCTGGACTCTTTACTTTTTAGTGCAAGAATGTTAGATGAAAAGTATCCTTTATTTACTAAAACACATCATATGAATATTCTCTCCCGCATTTGTCTCCTGCCTTTTATTTTTAAAGAGTTATAGAATCTTCACAAATTTTGTTGTAGATAGCGTTCTATAGTTCTATCTGCTTACGAGTTGCAATACTAAAATATACAGAGTTCTGTTTCTTTCTGCTACTCTTCATTTTTTCTTTTTGTTTCCTCTCCTGTTGATATGGTGAATGGTGCCTAGATTTACAGTCAGCTAGATAGATCAAAAATGCCACTTGAGCTTAGTGCTCTCTCAATTGAGCGTGAACCAGTTGATGATCCTGAAATTCGTGCTGAAGTCCTGGAGGCAATATACATGATCACATTACAGGTCGACTAACTAACATTTCGTCTGAGTTCTTTCTAAGTGTGCTCTACATGCAGTAATTTATATCTTGACTTGTTTATTTAATGGATGGTATATGGCTGCATGCTTTCAAAGTTAAAAACTGATATCAAGGAATGTACGTGATTCAATAACAAAGGCAGATATTTTAGCATCCAGCATATTTAGCATTCAAAGTAAAAAGAAATTTTATCATAGTGAGATCTCATCTAGCATCATCATTCATCAGATCATAATGCTCAAAAGAAATCATATTTTCTTTTGGCCAAAAGTAAAAAGATATCTACAAAAAGAAAATGTGAATGTACTCATAGAGAGATGAAGTAACATCTTGCATGCCATGTTAACGAAAAATAAAATAAGACAGAAAGAGGGGGGAGGGAAAAAGATAATATTTTACTAATCTATTACATTATTTTAACTCATAAACTAAACTGTGATAGAAAGGCAGCCTCATGCCTCAAAAAGTTGCATCAAATATTGATCCACAAGATACTGCTTTAGTGTACTGAATCTGAAGCAAAAACACATCTATGCTAATTTGGGCTTTTTCTTTGTATATCTGTTCGGCTTTTGCAGGTGAAAAATGATGCAAGCACTAATGGTTTTCGTTTTTGTTACTGGTAAGCTGTTTAGTATTCAATCAGTTTGCTCAACTTATCTAATCTCAACTCATTATCCACTCAAGTTCAGTCTGATGTAATCTTGCAAGTTGTAATGCAGGCCTTGCTAATTCTATTTATAGATTATGGTTCAGCAGCAATGGGACAGAACCCAACCGAGGCTGAGCTCTAAGATATGATCAATGAAGTGGACTGTTAATGGATTTTTAACTTTCAAGCATTCTATTTGATTAATTGTAATCTATATATGTTGGTCCTTGTAGATAATCATTTTTGCTAGATTTTGGATCTAGGTTTTGCTGGCTGTTGTTGGTTTGTGTTGAATTACTACTAGTTATAAGTTATGCCTTAACAGTCTGCAATTGTTGTGTAAAAAAAAAAGACTAGGGAAGATTCAACAAAATAGGTTTTTGGTCTAAAGAGGTAAAAGTGGTAAGAAATCTGTTTTCCTTAAAAAAAAAAAAATAATAATAATAAAAAATATGTTTTCCTTAAAAAATAAAATAAAATAAAAAAAAAAAACCGAACTGGACCGGACCGAACCGAACTGATCGGGTCGGTTCGGTTTTCGGTTTTAAATTCTCAAAAACGCAAAACCGAACCGAACCGAGTCCTAATTCGGTTCGGTTTTCGGTTTAGGCTCAAAATCGAACCGTTCGGAACCGAACCCACCCCTAATTGCCGCCTCTTGAGCCGCCAACTGCACGTCCGAGGGACTCGAACTCTCTAGCCTCGGAAGACTATCAACCATTTCAGGAAAGTTAAGCATCACCCCTGGTCCTCTGAGGTGCAATGCCGCAGCATCGTAGGCCGCGGCCGCCATTTCGGGGGCCTCGTAGCTTCCTAGCCATATCCGGGTTTTCTTTCCTGGCTCGCGGATTTCAGACACCCATTTGCCCCATTTTCGCTTGCGTACTCCTCTGTACTTGGCTGCAGGCTCGTGTGCTTCCTTCATATCTGCCGGGAGGGTTTGATTAGTTTCTCGGGTCATGTTCGAGGTTTGATTCTGTGGAAGAAGAGAGGAGATTCTGAGTGGGAAACGAAAGGGTCTCAGTAAGAATTTGTTGAGTGTCTGAGTGGGGTTATATATATGTTTGTTTTTGTATACATCGGTGATTATTATAGCATTATTATGAATTTATGAGAGGAGGTGGAGTGCGCTTCCATGTAGTTACGTTAAGTGGGAAGATGCTGGCAATTTCAACATGTGCAGGATCAATCATTCTTGAATTTTGAAAGAAGCAATAACATCACGCCACGTGGTTATGTTACGTACACATTTACGGACACACGTATCTATTTTACTGTGCTACCTTAGGAGAAGCTAGGGATGATGGTAATCATTTAGCTATCGCATATCAGAAACCAGTCCACATAGGATCATACACCCTCCATTTGCTATCCTTATGGTCATTGTTAGCTGTTGAATACATATTACATAATAATGAATTATTCATCTACCATTACTTAATTTAGAAAATTCATATATAATGCTTTTAACTACGTACCAATTATATTCACACTTAACAGAATAACTCTTTTTTAATTACTTTATCGGTCAAAATATACACTTTTCTCTATATGTGTAATTTTGATCGCAATTATTATATATTTTTAAATTTTTATTTAATAATTATTTTTGTAAACAAAATCAAATTGATGATTATTTAATCATTAAATTGCATATACAAAAAGATATGTTTTATCAAATAAAATTGAAATGAGAGTAGAATAGTACTCAAAAGAATAAGGGAATTCATGATTTGGATTCAAGATGGGAAGACTTACATCTAAAAATGTAAAGGTACACACACGTGTATGCTGTATGCATGACTAATATCTTATTATTACGAATCAAACGTGAAATAATTATTATATAGGTCTACAATGTGAACGACGCTAATTAATTTTGGTCTCATGAGGTCAACCGGTCAAACCGACTTCACTATTTTCAGTCAAAATAGTTTCCAAAAGTGAAACAGCTGTATCAAGCTCGCTAACTTGTAGGAAAAAGCCAGCTTCCATTGTGTCACCGTTACCTCACCAAACAACATTGAAATTAATTGAAATGCATGCAGTCGATTAATTCTAGAGAATTTGATCCATCACCTGCAAATATTGCACCACCGTCCATCACCGTACTACGTCCTCCACAATCGTACGGTTTGCGTGTTGCTGATAATGAATACTCTCGAACTCACTGACAGAGTTTTTGTTTATCTTTTGTGTTGACATGCACTACCTAGAGATACAAAGAAGCACGTCGACAGCCACTGTCTCATTGAATTAGCTCCATTATGTAATACACACTACTGCGTACAATGAACGGCTCTTACATTTAAAATTTTAAGACTTCAAAATATTAAACTTTCGCTAGAAACACAATCACATAATGTATCGATACATTATATATGGATACATTAAGTAGACTAGTTTAAAGAACAGGTAGACTATCTTGATTCAGATATAAACTAATTTGAGATCAAGTCAAGCTGGTTTACTAATTAATACACAGATCAATCTACATCTGTTATTTGATGAATCTGTACATTAATGTCATAGAACTTTCCATCACATTATTACAAAATAATGAAGAACATTAGAATATTAATTGCCTAATGAGACCGTTCCTTTATTTATTATAAGGAAAATGATTTGTGGCCTCAATGAGGCCTAAGATTTGTGGCCTCATTTCTAGGTGTCATGTCATGTCACCTATACACATCACCTATTTGCCAAATCATGACATGTAATTCTTGAGTAAAAAGACTATTTTATCATTCCAAAATCTAATACCTCTAAATTATTTTAGTTTTCATCTAAAAATAAAATATATTATTTTGATTTTTTTTTCTTTTTTCGTTATATATATAATTATATATATATATGTGTGTGTTTGTGAATATATATATATATATATATATATATAATACGTCAAAAATATATATATATATATACAAATATGTGTTTGTGTGTATAAATATATATATATGTTAAAGTAAAATGACAATTAGAATTAGTTTACTCATTTCATTCATAACCCCTTTATATAGGGATAGGATTACAACGGAAATATCAATTACATTGATAATACTAAATGTTGATTGAGATGTGATTTGTAATTGCTTGATTCCCTCTTCGTCTGTTTCTTTGACGAAAGCACATAATGTGCTTTTCCTTTAACACTCCCCCTTGTGCCAAGTCAAAGACGAAATGGTGCATGAGTTGTTGCCTCACTAAAAACTTTGCCAAGTAACAATAAAAACCCTGTGGGACAAAAATACACCTTGGTCGAAGGAAAAGAGCACAACGCACCTTCTACATTTGAGAATGACATGTGTGTGTTAGACTCCCCCTGACGTCTACACCTCCCCCTGATTGTAGGAAAACTTTGGCGATATGTGTTTTGTATTATCCCCTTGATATATCTTAGCTTCATCTGTTCGATGCAAGCTGTATTATCTTCATAAATGCAAGTAGGCTCTTCAGTGGTAGAACTCAAACCACTAGTCCCTCGAATATGTGTAATGATAGCTCTTAACCATATATACTCACGAACCATCTCAAGTAGAGTAATGATCTCTGAGTGGTTCGAGGAGGTAGCCACAAGGGTTTGCTTGGTTGATCTCCAAGATATCGCCGTGTTCCCAATAATGAGTACATAACCATTTTGGGAACGACCTTTATGTGGGTCATAGAGGTACCCAGTATCAGCAAAACCAACCAAAACGTTATTTGGTGTTTTAGTATAGTAAGTGGCGCTTTCGCCATCAACATTTCTTTTAGGGATTGCAGTTCCATATGTGGTCCCTCTTGTCTCTCTGTAGGGAAAGAACAGTCCCAAGTCAATGGTCCCTTTTAGGTATCGAAGATGTTCTTGATACCATTCCAGTGACGCTGCGTTGGCGCTGAGATAAATCTAGCTAACAAGTTCACTGAGAATGCAATGTCTGGTCAAATAAATTGGGCTAAATAGAATAATGCGCCTATTGCACTTAGATAGGAAATTTCATCTCCCAACACCTTTTCGTCATCTTCCTTTGGACGAAATGGATTTTTCCTTACATCCAAACTTCGACCGATCATGGGAGTGCTAGCAGGATGCGCTTTGTCTATGTTATATCGCCTGACCTTTGGACATACGCAGACTGGTGGATTAGTATTCCACAAACTCGGTGTTCTAATTCAAGGCCTAGAGAGAATCGAGTTTTCCCAAGATCCTTCATCTCAAATTCGGATTTCAAGTAGCTCGCGGTTTCTCTTATTTCATCAAGAGTACCTATTATGTTCATATCATTGACATATACAACTACAATTGCAAATCCAGAATTTGTTTTCTTTATGAATACGTAGGGGCATACTTCATCGTTCTTATATCTCTTTCCAATCAAGTAGTCACTTAGACGGATATACCACATCCGCCTGAATTGTTTTAATCCGTAAAGTGAGCGTTTCAACCTAGTTGCAAACGCACTTTGTGGTTTAGAGTCACTTGACTTGGGTAATGTAAGGCCATCAGGCACTTTTCATATATATATATATATATATATATATATATATATATATCTGAATCTAGATCCCCATAGAGATATGCAGTAACCACATCCATGAGCTGCATTTCCAGTCCTTCGGAAATAACTAAGCTAACTAAGTAGCGAACGTTATAACGTCCATTACGGGAGAGTATGTCTCCTCGTAGTCAATTCCAAGGCATTGTGAGAAATCTTGCGCAACAAGGCGAGCCTTGTACCTCAGGACTTCATTCTTCTCATTACGCTTTCTGACAAAGACTCATTTATGTCTTACAGGCTTTACACTTAGTGGGGTTAGCACTACCTAACCAAATACCTGTCTCTTTGTTAGAGAATCTAATTCTACCTGGATTGATTCTTTCCATTTAGGCCAATCTGCTCTTTGTTAACATTTTTCAACAGAGCGTGGTTCAATATCATCGTGCTCTATGGTTCCTTGAGCAATAGTATATATCATCAATGTGTATGGAAGATCTTTCTATCAACTCATACGCACTCTCGTAATCCTTTGAGATTTCTTTGTTCTCTGGAATCATTTCAAACATCGGAGCGTCCTCCAGTATTGATTCATGGACATAACTATAATCAGAGGCAATCTCATGAGAGGGATTCTATACATTGATGATTGGTTTGTGTCTTACTCACCCTCTTCTTCCTTGGGTGAGTGTCAATCGAACCAAGTGACCTCCCCCTCTTCCTTGGGGAGCCACGACCTCAACCACACCTCCACTAACTGCGGTTGCAGTGCCTCTATCTGTTGCACCATGCCCCTTGTTGAGGACTTCTAACCTTGCAGGCACATTTGCAGCTGGTATATGTGATCTCGTCACTTTTACAATATCAGTAAACTCATCAGGCATTGAATCTGCTACGTTCTGAAGATCGATTATTCTTTTCACGTCACTTTCACTTTGTGAAGTGCAGGGATCAAAATGAGACAGAGTAGGGACAAACCACGACAATTCCTGTCGTTCCCTTGGAAAATCCTTTTTCCTATCTCCCCCTAACGACGGGAAGATTGTCTCATCAGAGTGACAGTCTGCAAATTTAGCGGTAAATAGATCGCCTGTCAAGGTTTCTAAATAGCGGATAATTGTTGGGGATTCGTATCCAACATAAATACTTAATCGTCTCTGAGAACCCATTGTAGTGCGATGTGGGGGCGCAATAGGCACATATACTGCTCAACCAAATATGCGTAAGTGTGAAATGTCAGGCTCATATCCAGTTACCAACTGGTACGCAGAACATGGTTGGCTAGTTGTGGGTCTGAAACAAATAAGTAAAGCTGCGTGCAATATTGCATAACCCCATGCAGATATAGGCAGGTTGGTGAACATAACCAATGCCCTAGCCACCATCTGTAGCCTTTTGATGGTGGCTTCTGCGAGACTGTTTTGTGTATGCACATGGGATACAGGATGCTCTACATCGATCCCAATAGACATGCAATAATCATCAAATGCTTTTGATGTAAACTCTCCAGCATTATCAAGCCTTATAGACTTGATAGGGTGATCAGGGTGGTGAGCCCTTAAACGTATAATCTGTGCTAGGAGTATTGCAGCATTTCTTGTGGACAATAAAACGACATGTGACCAGATTGTTGAAGTATCCACCAGAACCATAAAGTACTTGAATGGTCCGCATTCTGGATGGATAGGTCCACAGACATCTCTTTGTATCCTTTGTAAGAATGGAATGTTTTGTTTTGTATCTTTAGCATAGGAAGGTCTCGATCCTGTTTTTGCTAAAGAGCAAGCTTTGCAATACGAGTGACGTGCCTTTGAAATAGTCAATGAGGCATAATGGGAGGGAGGTAGTGCTTCTGGTACTTCAGAAGGCAATGACTGCATTTGAGCAATACTAAAACCGACACCTTGCAGTGTGGCAGATTTTTCTCCCATTTTTCACTCGAAAGAAGAGATGTTCGTGTGAGTTCTTTAAAAATACGGATCATCATGTCACGACCTCAGTGCCATAGGCGATCATGCAAAAGCTTGTATGAGTCAGTGTCCCACATTTCATTGTTGGTGACAATATAGCAATTATCCGAATCGTAGTGAGGTACAGTCCACTAGATTTACTCATAAGTTTCTCTAAGATGCGTTTCCTTCCACAGTCATTAGATGTAATGTCAAGGTATTCAGTTTCATTCTCACGGTGTGTTTTTACATGATAACCGTTGGCACAAATAGCTTTGAAACTTTAACAAGGTTCGATTAGCTCTTGATGTATATAAAGCGTCTGTGACTTGAAATGTTGTGCCATTAGGCAGCAAAAATTTGGCAGTTCCTCGCCATTTTATTAGTTGTGATAATCTAATAATCGTAGTCACAGAGGAATTATAGGCTATTAGTTCAATGAATAATTGCCTATTTCTTAATATTGTGTGGGTAGTCCCACTATCATTTAAGCACTCAAGTTCTCCTCCATTCATTCCTACAAATAAATGGGAGGTATTTAGAAAATATAACTCATATTCTTTAGAGTATTTCTATTTGCGTAGAATGGTATTCTTTTCATTCTAATAATTTTTCTCTAGATGTATTGCTTGACATCTTTATAGTGCTATGTCGAACCATGTAAATATGTGTATAGTAAATAAATTTGAATAAATTCAGTGCTTTAGAATAAAATTCAAAATTTATTAATAAGCCAACGATAATCAAATCAAGGTCTTGTTCAGAAATCTTATTCATCAATCCATGATTGAAAATAAACTTTAAGACCAATCAATAGTCTAATTAAAAGTGAGGCATTATGCCTTCACAACTGTCTTTGGAAAATAAAAACAGATCAGTCAAGATTGAGAGCATCCATTGACTTAGCAAGTTCCATTGAAGTCTGCAATTGTAAGGTCTAGGTCATGACCTCCTTCTTCCATATAGTGAGCCTCTTGTTGTTTAGACTCTCTATACCTCTTGTAATTGGCTGCTACTCTGTTGTTTGCTTGGCAGTTCTTGTACCAATGCCCAATGAATCCACACCTATAGCATGGTCCATTGTCAAACCTTTCCTTTTGCATCTTGTTTCCATGATCCCCATGTCCCTTTCCACGTTGTGCATGGTTGCCACGTGGGTAGGGATCAGCACGTCTAAACCCCTTTGCATTGGAGTTCTTATCACCTTTCATTTTTCCATAATGAGCCTCGGGAATTTTCTTTGTCCCAGTGGGCCTGGCATTGTTGTTCAAGAGAATCTCATTATGTCTCTTAGCCACTTGCAGTAGGCTTATCAACTTATTGAAGGTTGTGATTCTTTTGTTGTCATAATCCAACTGATACTGGTTCGCTAGTATAAAAGTTGAATTAGGAAAGGTGGTAAGAGTCTTGTAGATCATATCATCTTCTGTGATTTCCCTTCCACAAAAATTGAGACGTGCTTTTAAGCGCAACATGTCCTTGTTGAAGTCACTGACCTTTTTATAGTCAAGCAAGCGGATTCCATTCCACTGAATAGCTAGTTCTGGGAGTAAAGTGTCATGAATGTTCCCAAAACGTCCTTTAAGGGCATCCCACAATTCTTTGGGTGTCTTCAACTGAAGGTACTCCCAGCGTAGGCTAGGATCAATATGTCTCCTTAGAAACATTAAGGCATCTGCTTTCACCTTATTAGATAGTTCATCATCTTTGGGGTTAGTAATGGTGGCAGTGTAGTCTTTTGTCACAAAGGCAGTTTCCATATCGGAAACCCAACGATGGTACTCAAGTTCTTCTGAGTCCAAAATGTCAAACTCAGGTCGAGTTAGATCAGCCATCTACATAAACAAGAGAGAAAAAATAAATTACGCAGTCATAAAGACATCCACATGAATTATTTTCCAAAATATGAATTAGATTTCAAGACCAAGATTCGTAATGGTCACATATTTTTTCGATGCTATGTGAAAATACTTTATCACAATAAGTGTGTGTATAATGCGCATGAATTTTCATTGTCATGGCCAAACGGTATTGATATGTTGCATTAAAAATAATCATAGCACATTTAAATATAGCATATAAAAATAAACTACATGGCATGCTCAAATTTCACAAATATACAACAAATTATATACGACACATAATCATAGCAAATTATATAATAATAGCCAAAATATATCATGCATAAATTAAAATGTAAACAATAGTAAAGTACAAAGCATGCGTAGACATAATTTATATAAGCGTAAATAAAATAAAAACATGCTCAAAATTTCATAAATAATATATAACAATTTATATAGATATATATGGCATGCTCAAAAATCAAATATATAATCATGGCTTAAAGATAATTGTATAAAGCATAAATGACAAAGCATGCTTAAAATGATTAATATAACCTAACTAAACATGCTCGAGAATTTTATAATAAAAGCATATATAATAAAATCTAAAGCATGCTTAAAAATAGAAAAGATAAATCAAATTCACATGCTTGGTTAAAAAAAAATAAAGAAAACATACTTGATTTCGATAAAACAATCCTAGCGCACGCGCGTGTTGATGCAGGCGTGCGTAGCGATATTTTTGGACTTTGAGAGAAACTTGGCTGCTTCCCCTTTCTTTTCAGTAGTGGACTTTTTTTTCTTTTTCTCAGCTGCAAGGCCTGTTTTTTTTTTCTCTTTTCCTCTGTTTTTACTTGGCCGCAAGGCCTTTTTTTTTTTTTTTTTTGACTAATAGAGATGGGCCACAGGGCCTTTTTTCTTCTTATTGTTTTTTCTGGGCCGCCCTTTGCTTTGGGCCAGGATTTTTTTTCTTTTCTTCCTCTTTCTTTTTTTTTTTCTCATCTTCTTCTTTGTTTATTTTCTGTTTCTGCTCCTTCGTCTTTTTTTTTTCTTTTCTCTTTCTCTCTCCTTCGAGTCTTCTTCTAGTTTGCAGAGGAGGCGTGCTGGGTGCAGCAGTAGGTGAGGATCAGTGAAGGTGAGAGCAGATCGGTGAAGGTGGTTGAGGGATCGCCGGGGCTGGGTAGTCGCTCAGGCTGCTGTAGGCTGGAGGCTCGGTGGTGTGCTGCAAACCGGTGTATTGCAGGCGGCAAGGCAGTGGGCTGCTGAGATAGGTGCAGGCGGGGCTGATGCGCCGGGGGGGGGGGGTGCTGGGCTGTGGTTGCGGGGCTGTGGTCCTGCTGTTGGGTGTGGAGATCAAATGCTCTTGGCTGGGTGTAGTGAGGTCGCGAAGGGGTGGAGGCGGGATTTCTCAATGCTGCACGGCGCAGGGCACGCTGGGCTGCGCTGCAAGAGGCTGGAGGCGCGGCCTGGTGGGTTGGGATGGAGTGCAGCGCTGGACAAGGCTGAGGCCGGTTTGGCTGGTGAGGTGGTGATGGCAGAGGGTGGGGCTGCTACAAGAGGAAGAATTTTTTTATTTTTTTTTAATCTTTGGTGGCGGCAGAATAAGAAGAAAAGGTTTTTTTTCTAGGGTTTTGATTTTTTCTTTGGCTATTGGCTCTGAGCGTGCTGATAACGTGTTAAAGTAAAATGACAATTGGAATTAGTCTACTCATTTCATTCATAACCCCTTTATATAGGGATATGATTACAACGGAAATATCAATTACATTGATGATACTAAATGCTGATTGAGATGTAATTTGTAATTGTTTGATTCCCTCTTTGTCTATTTCTTTGATGAAGGCACATAATGTGCTTTTCCTTTAACAATATATATATATATATATTTACATATAATTCGTACAGAAAAATTTATATATATATTCGATGTAGAATTAATATGGTATAAATATATATATGTATATTAATGTCATAATTCTAACCCACAAAATTAAAAAAAAATTTGATAAAAAAAAAAAAGTCAAATTTAAAATTGAGTCCACAAAAATGAAAAGAAAATTTATTAATATCTAATTAATTATAACCCATCAAATTTGGTAAATTGGAGTAATATTCAATTCTTTTAATAAATGAATTTAATAAAATTAATGGAAAATTAGTTACCTAACACTAACAAGTTAATTAGAAGAAGAAATTGTTCACGTCATCTCCTTTTAAAAAAACTTGACCTAGCTGCTCTCGCGCTAGGGTTTACTTTCTAGCTATTAGAAAGCAAAATCTACATCCATGGATCTGGATGTGCTTAGCTGGAATTGTAGAGGGATCTACAATGAGGAGACGTCAAGAGCGTTGAAAGATCTGATTTCGTAAAACCAGCCTCAGATCGTTTTCTTGTGTGAGACCAAGATAAGTCGTCAGGAGGATTTTGATCGTTTGCATCGCTCGCTTGGTTTTGCGAATGCGGAGGCTGTGCTTAGTGAGGGCCAAGCGGGGGGGGTCTAGGTCTGTTTTGGAACGATGAGATCAAAATACAGTTGGGCACGACGTCAGCCCATCACATTGATGCGGTGATTGTGGGGGGATCAGGCTATCCTTCTTGGAGGCTGACTGGCTTTTATGGTTATGCTAGAACACGGGATAGAGACTAGTCATGGCAACTACTTAGGGATCTCTCAGATTTGGATTCGTTACCATGGGTTGTAGTTGGAGATTTCAACGAGATCCTTAATAATGGGGAGAAAATTGATGGACCTCTTAGGGCAGAGAGGCAAATGAGAGGATTCCGTGAAGCCCTAGGGTATGGGGATTTGTTGGATCTAGGGTTTCATGGGGCAATGGCAACATGGTGGAACTCGGAGACGCAACTGAGGTTGGATAGGGCGGTCTGCACTCCCTCTTGGCATGACTTATTTAGTTATTCGAAGCTTTTTCATCTGCCTCCATCGGATTCGGATCATGTTCCCATTCTGTTGAAGGCAAGTACGTCACCTCTGGCTTCTAGACCAAAGTATCACAGGTTCAAGTTTGAGGCGTTTTGGATAAAACACCCAGAGTGTGATGGAGTAGTTAAGGAAGCGACGGGAACTCCGATGTTTTGTGTTGCAAAAAAAATAGAACATACTCGGATTCTTCTCTATAAGCGGCAGAAACAGGTGTTTAGAGGACGCCAACTCCAAATGCTAGGAATTCGTACCAGATTGGAGGAATTCTTGGTGTACCTAGTTCTGTTTGCGGCTCCGGAAAAGAAAGAGTTGATGGATAGGCTTCAAATCTTGTTATATCAGGAGGACCCCTTCTGGCGGCAACGATCTAAGGTTACTTGGCTAAAGGAAGGGGATCGAAATACTAGGTTTTTCCACTGGAAGGCTCAAAATAGGAAACGAAAGAATATGCTGCAGGGTCTCTACGATAAAGAAGGTCAATGGTTCGAAGATGATGCTGGGATTGAGAATGTGGTTACGTCCTATTTTTCCAAAATGTTTCAAGCTTCGGAGATTGATTTTGATGCAGTGCATACTACGTTGGAAGCTATTCAACCTAGTGTGAGTGAAGAGATGAATGCTCAACATTGTGCACACTGTACAAATGAAGAGGTCTGTCATGCCCTTTTCCAAATGTACCCAACTAAATCCCCGGGTCCAGATGGGATGCCTCCTTTATTCTTCCAACATTATTGGGAGACGATTGGAACGGATGTTTTTGAGGCAGTCCGTAGTTTTCTGCAAACGGGACAACTTCTCTGTCAAATCAATTTTACGCACATATGCCTAATTCCCAAAGTGGATACACCAGAACACATGTCTGATTTGCGTCCAATGGCATTGTGTAATGTGATTTACAAAATCTGTTCAAAGGTGATTGCAAACAGGTTAAAGGTTATTCTTCCTTCTGTGATTTCACCTTTTCAAAGTGCTTTTGTTCCTGGACGTTTGATCACGGATAATATTCTAGTTGCTAATGAAATTACCCATTTTGTGCACAATAAGAGGGAGGGGGCTGATGGCTTTATGGCTCTAAAGTTGGATTTAAGTAAGGCCTATGATTGAATGGAATGGGGTTTCCTAAGGATGGTAATGCTTCGTTTTGGCTTTGCTCAGAATTGGATCAACATGGTGATGCAGTGTGTGTCTTTGGTGAGGTATTCATTTTTGATCAGGGGGAAACCTCGGGGATATGTTACACCGAGTAGGGGACTTCGTCAAGGTGATCCGTTATCTCCCTACCTTTTTCTGATTGGGGCTGAAGGCTTTTCTGCTCTCTTGCAACAGAAACAAACTTTGGGTCTGTTATCCGAAATAGAGGTGTGTGATAATGCTCCTCCTATTAATCATTTATTATTCGCTGATTATAGCATGATTTATGCTCACGCTTCTTTGGAGAATTGCAATGAGCTTCCGGATGTCATAGAGATATATGGATGGGCATCAGGGCAACTTGTTAATTTTGACAAAAGCTCTGTGGCTTTTAGCAAGAACGTCTCACTGGAGATGAGGGAGGAGTTGGCTAGTTATATGGGGATGCAAATAGTTGATGTCCATGATAAATACCTGGGGCTACCCACTTACGTGGGGCACAAGAAATCGGCTACTTTTCAGTATATTAAGGATAAATTGGCGAAGAAACTCTCTGACTGGCAGGGGAAGCTGTTAAGCTGGGCTGGAAAAGATATTCTTATTCGGGTTGTGGCTTCGGCTCTACCTACTTATGCTATGAGTGTATTCCAATTGACAAAAAAATTTTGTGATGACTTGGAACAAATGTGTACTAGGTTTTGGTGGGGAGCACACTAGATAAACGGAAGATACATTGGAAGACGTGGGGTGCTTTGTGTAATCCGAAGGAAGAAGGAGGCTTAGGCTTCCGCAGCTTGTCTATTTTTAATATGGCTATGTTAGCAAAGCAGGCATGGCGCATACTTACCAATCCTTCATCTCTTGTTGCTCGATTGTATAAGGCAAAGTATTATCTAGAAAGTTCATTCTGGGAGGCGACTACTCATGCCTCTCCTTCGTACTCATGGCGGAGTATTTTTTCTACTCGGGACTTGCTAAGAGAGTATTGTTGGTGGCAGGTTGGAGATGGTAGAGATATTGGTGTCTTCTCGGATAATTGGGTATTGGGACTAACTACTGGGAAACCTACTTTTTCAGTGTTGGCCCAATCTGAGGTTAGTAGAGTCAGTGACTTAATAGGGGTCACAGGGGAGTGGAATATGACTAGCTCTCCTACAGCGGCTATTTCCGGCATCGGAAGTGGAGTTGATCACATCTATGCCACTGAGTAGGAGGGTGGTAGCAGATAGGTTGGTGTGGAAGTTGACGACGGATGGTAAGTATTCAGTTAAGTCAGCGTATCATTTTTTTCTTTCCTCTTCCACTAATTATAGTCCTCTAGCTCTTCCTATGGGGAGTGTGATTTGGAAGAAACTGTGGAAAGCAAATGTGCCAAGCAAGGCTAAGATCCATTTTTGGAGAATTTGTTTGGATATATTGCCTTCCCTGGCTAATCTAGAATCGCGAAGAGTGCAATTTGACTCGACAGTGTGTGTGCTGTGTGAGGAGTGCAATGAGTCTACTTTACATTTGTGCAGGGATTGTAAATTCACTCAGTCGGTTCTTCAATCCAATGCTGTTTTGAAACAAGTGTGCTATGGACCCCAGATTATAAGTAGTAGTCTGTTTTTATGGTTGACCTCATGTGCACAGGAGTTGTCTCTGTTTAACTTTGGAACTCTCATCTTCTTCCTCTATGGTGTGTGGAAGGAGCGGAATGATAGGGTTTGGAGCCAGAAGAGGGGGGCGGTTAGTGATGTGATCATTGGGTCTATGTCGAGGTTACAAGAGTTTCAATTCCATAACTCGAAAAAAGTAGGTGTTGGGGATCGACGAAGTCGAGTGGTGCGCTGGTTTGCTCCACCAGTGGGATGTTTGAAAATAAATGTTGATGGATCCTTCAATCATGTTACTCATTGTTTGGACCCAAAATGAGCATTTTGGCCTGACAAGGCACGTCTTGGAGAAATTGAGCCAATGTCAGTGGCTCAAGCTATATATTGTCGACAAGTTCGAAATATATATTTAGAGGCTAAATAAAGCCTACTATGGAAGCATGAAAAGTCAACTTTAGCACATTTTCCTACTTCGGCTAGGAGAAACCGAGCTAAACAAGGAAGGAGGGGCGGCAGACTAACCAAATGAAATCAAAATGAGCTGAACCTTTCCAGATTCATTCTAAACAGCCCAAGGATCATTTCTTATGAAGAGTACCAGAGCTAGTTTAGTGGAAGACCTTCAAACAATCAGTCCAATTTTCTGCAGAAGCAAAACTGGAAAACTGGACCTGTAAGAGGTCCAGAAGCATTTCCGGCCCAACCACATGGACATAAATTCTGAAATTTTACCACAGTAATCTACACTCATGGTGGATAATTTCATATGAAGAAGTCGAAGGCTCATTATGAAGTCTTGTTGGAGAAATAATTGAAGGAATAAAGGGGCAGAAACTGACCTAAAACCAGCTCAATATTCACATGTTCATGTTTCCTACCCACATGAAGAAAGCTAGATGCTTTTCTTTTTTTCCTTGGATATATTTTTCTACTACAATCTCTTTAATAGATCATCATCACTTCCATGTTTCTGCACCTTCATGCTTTGCTTTCATTTCATCATTTCTCTATCTTTTCCATATTTTACAAATCACTTTCATACTCTACTTTCATTATTTTTCTTCCACTCATCATTTCACTCTTCTTTTTCTTCCCTATATAAACACCTTCTCCTCTCATTCTCAAACACACATTCACAACATCAAAACATCTCTAAGATGATCTAAGTTCTCTCTAGAGCAACCTCTCTAAGAGCAACTCCTCTCCTTCTCTTTCTCTTAGCGGTGATCACACTCCTAGTCCTAGTCTTCTCAGAAGCCGACTTTCAGTGCCACCAAACCCTCTGTCAACGTACTTCGGTCCTAGTCTCCTCGAGAGCCGACGGTAGTGCCGCGACCACAACGGTTACGGAACCAGCCAAGCAAGGGTAACGCCCTAGCAACCCAGCCAAGCTAAAGTCACGCTTTAGCAAGTTCTCTCTACTTCTCGGTGGTTCTCGCTCTGCTCGATCTACAACATCGAGTATTGATTTGGTGACGCAAGAAGATTAGCAAAAGTCCTCACCACGAGGCACAAAGAATCCCACGATGAGGTTAGTGCTCTCCTCGTCCACAATTGCTTGAAAGAAGTCAGGTCAAGGGACACCCCCGACGACCGCACCCAAACGGTGCTGGCACGCCCACGCAGAAAAGAGACTGTTGACCAGCTGCAACAAAATTGGAGCCAAACATTTTGGCATGCCCAGTGGGACTACACTAGAGTCTTTTTGCATTTGTTCGCCATCATTGAGATGCCAGGGGAAAATCTTTACCAAAAGAAATTCCTAAATTGAATAGATGGTCAATGTTGCCACCACTGGCGATACTGTCATTAATGATGAGTTTATGTCTATTCCCATCCCAGAGGGGGCAAGCATTGAGGAACAGTTCACGATCATCATGGCCAACAGCGAGAGGCATAAAGAAAAGCGAGCCAGGGACATGGCCAGTTTGATCGCAAAAACAAAGCAGAGGTTTCGCGATTGGGACCAATAAATTGAGCAGAACGCTCGAGAAGCTAGAGAACAATTCCATAAGCCTTTCTTGAGCAGCGACAAACAGACCACTCAACATGCCGCGAACATCACATCTGAGTTCACAACCTTACGCGAGGAAGGTTCCAGCTTGGCTAATTCGTAGCAAGGCGAATTGGAACGTCAAAAACCTGCTCGCGAAGAGGTCGTTTCTGAGACTAACTTTCCTATAGGTGGCAATCAAACTAAGGGTCTCACTGGTGAGTCACAGCCTTACACAGAGGCTGTGCATGGAAAAGGTCATCAACAAGATTGTTCTTCTGACAATACAATTGTCTCTGAACAAATATCTGATTTCTCCACTGATCAAGCCAAATATGTGGCTACTGATCAGATGCATGGGGGGCAAGATATGACCCATGATCATCCCTTTGATCAAGAGAAGTTAGCGACTGTTGGCGACAAAGCCGATCTTGGGACACCGTCATCTCCCAAATTACAATTGAAGATCATGTTTCGCCAACCAACAAAGATACTTGGGGGGCAAGATTACTCCTCCTACGAGCCAAATTTTTCCCAAGTCTTTGATGAGAAGTATCTTTGTTCTTTTCCAACAAGCTCTCACATGAGGGATTTTTACCCTACAAATTTTGATACATCGGAGCTTGGAATGAAGCATAGATGGCCTCCCCCATAGTCTTCTAGAGGTTAGCCAAACGTGTCATTGCTAGCTCCTTGCTTTTTTGTTAATTTCCTATCAGTTTTCAATTGTTTTTTACCTTTATTTTCATAGTTTAAAAAAAAAAAAAAAAAAAGGTTGAATTTGGTAAGGGTTTGTGAATCATAACGGGATAGGTGAAGTTTCTTTTGTTAATATTGGTCTAAACTCCTTATTGGTGCCTAGTTCAGGTCCCTTATGGTTAAGGGCGGCTTTTATTAACACTTGTTAAACTGTCTTCACACTTATGACATTTCTCATCTTAGTAAGTATAGCCTATGTGAAATGGTGTCTAGAAAAGGGACAACGTTCATGACAGGTTGTTGAATCCAGAAGTGCGTGCAAATGGGCCTAAACCACTATGTGGGAGTAGCTCATGCCAAAATGGATTCTACCTCTCTTGTTCGCCCTCCCCCACCTGGCCATTTCAGTAAGGTTGCCCAAAGGATTTGAAAGAAAATTTGTGTCTAGGCGACTATACTTGGGCCGCATGTCTAAACCTTGATTCACATTGTCTTATTGAATTCAGCTACTTAAAAAAAAAAATGTCATAAATACAACTCTTCGGGGGCAATTCTAAGTGTCCCTACACTCGCGAAGCTACTAAGCCGAGTCAGCGGCTCCGGAAACTTTTTCCAGCTTTGCCCTCACAGGAAAGGCTGAGCTCAAGGGAAATGTAAGAGCCACCACTGTGACCACCACCTCCGTCGGAAGTAGTCTTCATGTTGCCAAAGATGTCCTCACTGTGCATGGGAAACAGTGGAAGGGTTTTAACCTCCTGGTGATCTTCTCCTCGTTGTTCCATGATGGATCCACCAACATCAGCAGAACTAGTTGACCCAAAATTGAGATTAATGGATCCACCAACAAGCCCTGATCTTTGCTTGGGCACTTGAACATCCGAAGTGAGATTCTTCTTTTTCAGCTTCTCCCGAGCCCTTTGATTCTAGAACCAATAAAAGACGTTCTTGTTCTCGATCTGTCCATACCATTTTAGCTGGAGAGTGATCCTCTGAACTTGCTCTACAGTGGGGGACTTAACTCCCTTGTCATCGTAAAGCTCCTTGAGGATTCTTATCTGATCTGTAGCAGGAAGCCACCTGGTATTACATTGCTTGCAATGCATGTTAGGACTACTCTCGGCGGCTTTGTTGCTTCCTCCATCCTCGGTTGGATGCCGGTTTTGTGGTTCCATTGATGATGGATTAAAGAGAATGTGAGAATGGAAGAGTGATGATGATAAGTAATTAAGAAAGATTGATGTTGATGAAACGATTTTGGGATTGGAAATTTGGGTTTACAATATGGAGGAAGATATAGGCATCCAAATGTCCGCTCTTGGATGGACGGTCAAAGAGAAGAGTCAAGTGTCAGTAAAGCGTTATTAAAGTTGCCCTAAATTTCGGAAAAGAAGGAATTATTGGCGCGTGAGGGAACCGAACGGTTTTCGAGGATGTAACTATTCCATTTTCAATATTATCTTCTCACGGTGGATTTTTCAACAGCTAATTAATGCGAATTGAGTTGGGACCAGCAAGTGGATCCAAAAGATAAATATTTTCTCAAAACCCTCGTCGCGAGGCTCTTTTTGACGCGGAGCATATTTTAAAAGTTCATATTATTTTTAATATGCAACTAGGGGGGCCTATATTTGGGGCCTTGCGAGACACAATTATTGGCTTCTCACGGATATTTGAATATCAGGATAAGAAAATATTATTGTATTCATAAAGTGGCTTTGCGGCCAAAAGCAGTACATTCATTACAAAGCCAAAAGTGGCTAGAATACAAAACAGGAATCTTCGGATATCTTCTGAATCGTTTCTCAAGTGGAAGTAGCTATGGAATCCAACGTCGAGTTGAGCCGCGCCATTATCTCAAGGAAGGGCAGACTTCAGAGAAGGAAAAAGAGGAGTAACGGAGCCCCCACGCCCCCTTTACATGGAAGCGGTACAGGAATACAACATAGGCTTGGCCAACACCATTATTCATGAGAAGGGGAGACTCTAGGGAAAGAAAATGGAGCCTCCAAGCCCCCTCAATTGGAAGCAGCTATGGAATCCAACACCGGGTTGAGTAGCGCCATTATCTCCTGGAGAGGCAGAGAGTGAAGAAACCGAATATCGGCTTGAGTCTCTACGCCCTCTTCTCCCTTGACAGACACCATTCGCTTAGCGTGAAGTGTGGGAACGGCCAGGAGTTGGCCCACACCTATTTCTTCAGCGAATCCACACACTCCCTCCAAGATTTTGTCGATGCTTGGAAGAAAGAGCATGAGTAGAAGGCGTCCACCAAAGCCCTTCTCATCTGGAGGACTCGGTATGGTCCGACTCCAGAAGGAAGGGTTCGAGGAAGGGTCTTTGGCCTCAAAGTGGCTTTCCTCCCTTCCCCGATTTTCTCCGCGTGTAAGGATTATGATGAAGATGACTCACATGATCGTGGATCCCACACTCGGAGCCCCCTCGCGTTTCTAAACCAATCTGAAGCCTGGCATTGTTGTTGCAGAATTTCAGAAGGCCGAAACAAGGGGTTGCCTAAGATTAAGCCATAAGGCCTAATCCAGGCTTAAGATTACGCCATAAAGCCTCAAAATTTAGAGGCTAAAGGTCATTTCATGAGGGGAAGATTTGTGAAGAAGGAGAAAGAGAAGTAAGCACTGAAAGGCCATTTCTTGAATGTTTCAGAAGATTTGTTGTGAGTATTCCCTGCCCAAAATACAACTATTTATAGGGACTTCAGGAAAATCTCCACCCTTAGACGGATGGTTAAAGAGTCAAACCAATGTCAGTAAATCGAGATTAGTGATTCCAAATCTCGGGAAAAAAAGGGACTAGTAGCATGTGAGGAGAGGTTTTTGAGGAGTTAGCTATTAAAAAAGGGATTATTGGCATGTGAGAAGACCGACCGGTTTATGAGGGGGCCTACAAAGATTGGCCTGCAAAGCTCAATTTCAAACAAAGTTCCTCCACGTGGCGTTTCGCCTCAATAGCACCAGCTTCGGCCTGAGTGGCCCGATCTCTGATATGGGCAAGGTTGCGGCCCATTTTTTCAGAAGCAGCCAAAGGTTCATCGAGTTGAGCTTCTTTTGCAACAATCGCATTCTCAACAAAGGCTAAACGGGCTTGGAGATCCTCGATCCGAAGTTTGAAGTCGGACCTTTGGATTTGTAGTTCCCGCAGGCGGATGGCTCGCTCATTTAAAATACCGCGGGGGATGTCCATTTCTTGGGAAAGGTTATTCAAAGCCTCTCGAGCATTGTGAGCCTGGGCGTTCGCGGTTGATTGATGGTGGCGAGCCCTACCAAGTTCATTCAACAGATCATCAATAGCACTAAATTGCTGTAGGGTCAATACCTTCTCCTGGCAAAGATACCTTAGGGCTTCTAAGACTCGCGGGAGAATGTCAGTCTCCAATACCTGAGGACCCAGATGTTCGCGAAGCACCATTTTAGCCTCATCCACAGCAGAAGGAGGAGTTACCTCCAACACCCTCATCAATCTCTCGAATCTGGTAGGAGGGGGAGGCGGCAGAAGCGCCACAGGATCACGAACCACCAATGCAAAAGGGTGGACAGCTTCCTCAGTTTCTGCATCTTCAACAGGTTGGTCTGTCCCTTCAGCCTCAAGGGAATCTGGAAACTCAGCTCATGGCTCACCATGGGCAATTGGAGCAGATTCAAGCATAGAGCCCTCAGCTTCGACGGTTGTCTCATTTGTTTGCCAGACTTGGGGGGCACCACCACCGTTAATATCATTTTCCATCTTTGGGACGACTGTCCCGCCGATAGGACCCTCAGTGTTTGTTGCCACCTCCTTGGTACAAACAGAATCCTGGTCAGATTCAGAAAGTCAGAGAGCGGGGATGGATCGAAAAGGAAAATGGAAAGCATTGGCCAAAAGCGGTTTACCTTTCGAGTTGTCGGGTCAATATCTGGTACGTGGTCACCAAGAGGAAGAGGCCTCACCTCATTCAGCTCTTGGACCTCTAGTGCCGCTAGAATCTCTGTCGTCATCAGTTCCTCATAAGCAGCAGAAGCCTCAGAGTGGCTTTCCACGCTTTCATGCTCCGAGGAGTCGTCATCGGAAATCGTTATTAGGATGGTAGGACCTTGCAGATGCTCTGTAGATCTGGGAGATGGGAGAGGTGCCACAGGGTTAGTTGATGCTTGAACTAGCGAGAGAATTGGCTCTTTTGCAGTGGCTGAGGGTCCAGCTTCGCTCAGGCGAGAGGGATCAGTGGTCCTTTGACGGACCTGTCAAAAGATACATAGTGAAAATCCTACGCAGATTTTAAAATTTAAATAGGATAAGACGGGGTCGGAGTTTACCAGTCGCATTCCCAGAGGTTCATCATCTTCAAAACTCTCTTCGACGAATTGAGCTCGATCGCGTTTGCAAGCAAAGACAGCAGTGGCCTGTACGAGAAAAAAGTCATAACTCAAAAGGGGAGAAGCACCAAATATACAAGTTTGGGATCGTTCTTAACCAAATTACCTCAGCAGGATCTTCATCATGCGAAGACTCTCCCTCAGAAGTCTCCTCTGCTATTGCCTTTTGTTTCCCGGCCTGAACAGAGGCTGTCCTGCTCCGGGCAGTTTGCTGCAAAACACACTCAGGAATAAGAACGAGAAAATCAACACAAGGAAATGGAATGGTGAAGAAAGACAAAAACTTACTGTTGCCCTAGGCTCGTGGATTTGTATCCCTGGACGCAATGAGCGAGAAGGTAGAATAGGTCGTGGGGGCTGTTCTGCAGGTTTGGAGAAGCGCTCAAGAATCTTGCGGTCCTCCGGACCAGGGCTACTCATGCCACGACAGATCAGGACGAAGAGTTCGTCATGTGGCAGGTCCCAACAGTTCACTGACACTTCTTTCCACCAATCAGCATAGTCGTCATCGACATCGTTGAGGGGGTATAGCGCTCTGACCCAAGGGGGAATCACTATCAAAGTAAACTGACTCTAAAAGGGGGCAGACCCAGGTGGGGCTAATCTCCACCAAGAGGTGTAATAATTGGCAGAATCAACCAGAGGCCAGGGTACCAACTGGGCCAACCCAAATTGGCGAGCGAAGTGGTTAGGGGCATAGAACCCATAACTTATGCAGTCGGTGGCAAGACGAATATCCAAGCAGGAGATGGTGCGACGAAAGGTCAGGAGGGCTCTTTCGCTATGATCCCGTCCATTGGGTAGAAAGCTATCGTCAAGGGGAGGAGGGAAATGCCTAGAAAGGACTATTTTTGGGTCCGGCATCTCTCCCAGCAAGTACAAGTAAATAAAACACTCGGAGTAGGGAGGAGCTTGATACCTTACATTGCGGCAAAGCCAGTTCCCCAAAAGGGAATCGACTTGAAGTTCCTTTAGAATATCATCGCGACGGAAGCGAGGGAAATAAATCTACAGCCAAAAGGCAAGAATCCAGAAAGGGCCACTAATGTCGGTATCGAAGGGGCGCATTACGGCCCTATAAAGGGAACGATATAACACACCCAATACAGGTTGCCTAAGGCCAACGCAAATACCGTTGTAGAGAGCAGTGGCCAGAGAATTCCAGGGCCCAGTAGGTTTGTTGGAAGAAGTGCAAAAGATAAATTTGCAAAGCCAGAATTCCAGGAATGCGATACCTCCTGTATGGTCTCGCTGGGTGCAGTAATAGTCGCGCCAGAATAGGTAGGATTTGCTGTGATGCCCTCGACCAGCCATATCCATTCTTAAAGAAAATTGAATGCCATCAAATTGACCATGCACATAGGGGTCAAAGTCAATGGGCAACCCCGTGATGGTAAGAACATCCAGCAGAGTTATGCTCATCTGCCCAAACCGGAAATCGAATGTATTGCTGGAGGTGTTCCAGAAGCAAAGAGCGGCGGCTAGCGGTGCAGGGCTAGTATTATGGGGAAGACAGAAGCATAGATCGATGGTTTGGGTGATACCCACCACGTCCCATCGGTCCAAATCTCTCGCTCGGACCTCCTGATACCAAATTTTTTCCTCAGGAGTGACAGTAGGCCAGAAGCCCACTTTCCTCCTTGGTCCCCAACTGCTAAAATCGCCAGGCACTTGCCGAAGAGCCGCTATGGGACGGCGGATGGGAAGCCCATAATAGGCTATAGCATCGTCTGGCAAACGATCGCGAGGTGTGGGACCCAGACTCCCTTGACTATCACCGCCACCAAAGCCCATCAGTCGGCTTCTCTCCTCTCCGGTTTGACGTCTACATCGAATACTCATATTAGTCCGCCAGTTGAATGCGGCTTTCTTAGTGATTTCATCTGCCTGATCGATAACGAATGGTTTCTTGGATACCATTTCTAGGTTGTAAGGATTACTTCTCCATTACACCTCGATTTATAGCTTAGATATTTTGGAGATTAATTTATTAGTTGGGCCAGTGAGTGGCCCTGGTTGATAATTAATGAATCATTATTCCATCTTGAGGATCACATCTAAGGCGACAGTGAAGATATTCCACCTTTTCTTACCACCGCAGGGCCAGCATAGTGGCCTGATGTTTTTAATTAAAACATGATTAAAATCAATGCGGTTTTAGATGCTAAAGTTGCAGCAAGTATGGTGGTTTCACTTGGTCACACGTCATGATGTCGATAGCCATGATCCAATCATCCTCTTCGGCATAAGACTCGCGAAGGATTAAATGACAGCAAACAGTTTGCTATTTTGCATCTTATGTCGCCAAGTACTATAGGCCTTGATCAAGTCAGGAAAGCTGCTCCAACCCCTACATTTGAGAAAATCAACAGAGAGCCAGTGAACAAGGCAGAAACTTGTTGCTATACACATGGCGAAGCAACCACCAAGGAAGAGAAGGATCCTCATTCGCGATCAAAAGCAGTCTCCTTCGCATGGGGGGCACGCTAAAGTTCTGATCTCCTACAACCTGTCCAAGTTTCATCAATTCACTGCATACCAGACATCAGATCCATGGGGGGCAATAAAGTTGGCAAAGAAAGCGTCAGTTCATGACAAAGGCAATTCACTAGTGGCATTCAAGCTTTATGGCCTATTTAGAGGCCTATATGGAAACAGTCAAGCCAATACAAGTGGCTTTGGAGCAACAACATTATAAGAGTAGAGCTGATTCAAGACCTCTTCAGTCAAGACGAAGACCTTTGACTTCGAGGTCTGGGGGGCAATGTTTGGACCCAAAATGAGCATTTTGGCCTGACAAGGCACATCTTGGAGAAATTGAGCCAATGTCAGTGGCTCAAGCTATATATTGTCGACAAGTTCGAAATATATATTTAGAGGCTAAATAAAGCCTACTATGGAAGCATGAAAAGTCAACTTTAGCACATTTTCCTACTTCGGCTAGGAGAAACCGAGCTAAACAAGGAAGGAGGGGCGGCAGACTAACCAAATGAAATCGAAATGATCTGAAACTTTCCAGATCAATACTAGACATCCCAAGGATCATTTCTTATGAAGAGTGCCAGAGCTATTTTTAAGTGGAAAGCCTTCAAACAATCAGCCCAATTTTCTACAGAAGCAAAACTGGAAAACTGGACCTGTAAGAGGTCCAGCAGAATTTTCGGCCCAACCATATGGAAATAAATTCTGAAATTTTACCACAGTAATATATACTCATGGTGGATAATTTCATATGAAGAAGTCGAAGGCTCATACTGAAGTCTTGTTGGAGAAATAATTGAAGGAATAAAGGGGCAGAAACTGACCTAAAACCAGCTTAATATTCACATGTTCATGTTTCCTACCCACATGAAGAAAGCTAGATGCTTTTCTTTTTTTCCTGAGATATATTTTTCTACTACAATCTCTTTAATAGATCATCATCACTTCCATGTTTCTGCACCTTCATGCTTTACTTTCATTTCATCATTTCTCTATCTTTTCCATATTTTACAAATCACTTTCATACTCCACTTTCATTATTTTTCTTCCACTCATCATTTCACTCTTCTTTTTCTTCCCTATATAAACACCTTCTCCTCTCATTCTCAAACACACATTCACAACATCAAAACATCTCTAAGATGATCTAAGTTCTTTCTAGAGCAACTCCTCTCCTTCTCTTTCTCTTAGCGGTGATCACACTCCTAGTCCTAGTCTTCTCAGAAGCCGACTTTCAGTGCCACCAAACCCTCTGTCAACATACTTCGGTCCTAGTCTCCTCGGGAGCCGACGGTAGTGCCGCGACCACAACGGTTACGGAACCAGCCAAGCCAGGGTAACGCCCTAGCAACCCAGCCAAGCTAGAGTCACGCTTTAGCAAGTTCTCTCTACTTCCCGGTGGTTCTCGCTCTGCTCGATCTACAACATCGAGTATCGATTTGGTGACGCAAGAAGATTAACAAAAGTCCTCACCACGAGGCACAAAGAATCCCACGACGAGGTTGGTGCTCTCCTCGTCCACAATTGCTTGAAAGAAGTCAGGTCAAGGGACACCCCCGACGACCGCACCCAAACGGTGCTGGCACACCCACGCAGAAAAGAGACTGTTGACCAGCTGCAACAAAATTGGAGCCAAACACTCATAGTGGTGGTATCGGGTTTGTCATTCATGACGGTTTTGGGGTTATGCTGGCAGGTGGTGCTTGTTCAGTCACCGGTCTGCTATCACAGGAACACGGGGGAGCTTTTGGCGTGCAAAACAGCAATTGAGTTTGCCATGGAGCACGGCTATCTTCCAGCAATTTTGGAGACTGATGCATTGAATGTCCAGCGACAATTGAGGGAGTCTACTACTAGCAATACATCTGTACTCGGAAGATTATATGATGATTTGGTTCTGTTACTGGAATCCCCTTCGTTTGTGAAGGTGGTTCACATTGGTAGGATGGGTAATATGGTTGCTCATCAGCTAGCAACTCATGCTTGTTCTGCATCTCAAGATTGTTTTTACTGTTCTACTCCTTCTTTTCTCTCAGCTGCAGTAGCAGCTGATGTTTGTAGTATGTAATCTTTTTCAGTTTAATAAAGGGCTGACATCTTCCATTCAAAAAAAAAAAAACAAGTTAATTAGAAAAGTCAAAAATTAAATTGGATCCACAAAATGGAAAGAAAATGTATTGAAATCATAATTAAAACCTATGAAATTTGGTAATTGAAGAGGTAAAAAAATATCATTAATAAATTGAATTGATAAAATTCTAGATTCCATCATTTCAAAATTTCTCGATAATTTAATATTGTCTCATCCAAACGCAACGTTAGGAAGTGTTCCCTAAAGGTCAAGTGAGACTTCATTAATACAACTGTTCGTTTATTTTTACATGATAAAACAATCATGATGTTATTAATACTATGTAGAAATTCAATTAACAATAGGTGTATGACACAGCAATAATCAAATAAAAAGTGCAAGTAAGGAAGGTGTAAAATAGAAGTCATCGTCCACATTAACATTAAAATCAGCTAACATGTCTTACACGAACAAATAAGTAATAAGTAGCTAATTATGAGCCAGTAAAGTTTACTGGGGACTTTTCCCTAATGGCATATTTACACTGAAATAGAAATCATCATCCACACTGAAATTTAAAGTCAGCTAACATGTCTTATAGTAACAAATAAGTACTAAGTAGCCAATGATGAGCTAGTAGAGTTCACTGGAGACCTTTACTTGATGACATATTCACACTTAAATAGAAGACATCATCTACTGAAACTGAAAGACCTAACATGTCTTGCACAAACAAGTAAGTATTAAGTAGTCAATGATGAGCTAGTAGAGTTCATTAGAGACCTTTACCTAATGAATGTCATATTCACACTTAAATAGAAGCCATCATCTACTGAAACTGAAAGAGCTAACATGTCTTGCACAAACAAGTAAGTATTAAGTAGCTAATGATGAGCTAGTAAAGTTTACTGTGGATCTTTTCCTAATGGCATAATTACACTAAAATAGAAGTCATCATCCACATTGTTTTACAGTAACAAATAAGTACTACGTAGCCAATAATAAGCTAGTAAAGTTCACTAGGGACCTTTTCCTACCACGGCGTCGTCACCAACTCTCTCTCTCTCTCTCTCTCTCTCTCTCTTACCGCCATCAACCTCGATTGCAGTAGCTGTCAAATGATTCCGATTCCTATCTCGACCGCTCAGTTGCCGTCTTCGTCAACCTCATCAACTCGGCCTCCAACTCCGATTAAGACCTTGATCACTCAGCCAATGAGGAGAAAGCGGATCTGATCATCTTTGGCTAGGATTGATGAGGACCACATCTCTATTTGTAGCCTCGATTGCACGTGGAATCGTGGATGAGGAGAAACCGGATTGATCGACCTCACTCTTGGCCTATAACGATGCTGTTTTCACTGAGGAGGATTTTGCTAGCATTTTGAGGATTGGAGAGAGCAGCAACCACGGCCACCGGTGACGTCTGGCCGGATTTCTGGGTTTGCTTCGATTTGGTGCCCAGAGTATTTCTCTGGGTGGCCAAATCAATTTCTCTCTTCCATTTTTTTTTTTTTAAGTAATGGGGCAGAGAGAAAGGGAATTTTTTTTTTGAATGTCTATTGGGGGCAGTAGATGTCTATTGGGGGGCAATAGACGTTTTTAAATTAATATAATCTCTTTTTTTTTCTTTAATCAAAGTTTTATTTGTCTAATTTTAGGAATATTAGTTCCCATTTCAGCTATTGAAAGTTCTATTGAGGGACAATAGACGCCTATTGGAGGGCAACACATGGCTAATAGACGTCTATTGAGGGGCAATAAACGTCTATTAAGGGGTAATAGACTATTGGGGGGAAATAGACGTCTATTGGGGGCAATAGACGTCTATTGCCTTTCTATTGGGGGGTAATAGATGTCTATTGGAGGCAATAGACATTTCCAGTGAGGTTTTCAGAAAAATCCGGTAGGTGGCGGCAGGTGACCGGATTCCAGCGGCCGGTGACCGGTGATCGGCTCCGGCGAAGTCTCCTATGGTTTCTGTTTCTTCCATTCTCTCTCTCTCTCTCTCTCTCTCTCTCTCTCCCTAAGTAATAATGGGGTGAGGGTAAAATAGTATTAAAAATAATTTAAAAAAAAAAAAAACTTAATGGGGTGTTAGGGAAGACTTCCTTATAGTGTTTTGGGTGAGAGAGAATTAAAAAAATTTAATGAGGTAAATGGGAAAAAAATCTCTAAAAATGAGGCAAATGGATAAAAACTCAATTTTTAAACTAAACCTCAAGAGGATTAATGTTAACGTTTGTAGCATAGAGCCATAGACCAGTTGGGCACCCCACAACTTATTTTTCCACCTATATATGCTTAGTTTCTTCTTCTTTCTCATGTATCTGCACGAATTGTCATACATGACTTGAAGGTTTGAGATGTGGATAGAAGATTGAGATGTATCAGACAATTGAAACAAAGGCTTCAAGGTATGCCATTTTGGTTTTCAATTCCAGTAAATTTATCTCATGGTAAGTGGTAACAGCCGCACAAAGTCGTTTTGAAACATGACATTGATAGTTAAACCTAGGTAAATAAATAATAGCATCATGGCTATTTTTTTTTTCTGTTCGGAATGAAAGAAGAAAAATTTCAAACAGCCCTCTACAACAACCAATACCTAAAACTCTAAATTATAAGCCAGAGCATGATTCCAGCAAACAATTATTGCGAATGACCAATGTTAGCAATGCCATTTGCAACAAAATTTGCCTGTGCTTGTAGCTGATATAATGAAAATTTTTTTTCATGACAACTGATATAATGAAATTGATCAGCTAGTCTTATGATATCTTGGACCAGAACCTTGATTCTGCAGGGAATAGGTTGTATTGTTGATACGTGCTGTCAGTTAGTCTCCCTCTACTTGTAGGTTAGTGTAACCATAAATTAGTAAATCGTAAATGGTAAATGATAACTGAAGGTCAATGTAACCATTTCATGGCGAAAGGGCCGTTTCTGCCCATATTTTCCGAGAGTAAATTCACTAAATTGTAAAGTGAATGTCAATAGTAAGTGAGGTACCTATTGACAATTGCTATAAAGTTGGTGCCCCACTAGGAACAGCTGGGGCGATATATTCTTCTGAAGTCATCGTTGTAACCGAAGCCAAAGCCATAAAATTGTCAAGACGTGGTGTATATGATAAAGTGACCGAGTAAAGAAAATTATTCGATTCAAGGTAAGTCGATAACAAAATGAGGGACCTAGCTTCTTTTTCAATTGTGGTGCACCGTGCACCGTGCCTTTTTGCTCTTTTCCCGCCACGTGGGTGTAGTTTTTATTTATTATTATTATTTAACAGACCCTAGATAAACAAATCATTTATAAAATATCAATAAAAAATTATAAAATTATTGTCCAAATATAAAAACATAGTCGGAACCTTCGTATATGGAATGGTTGAAGTTGCTCTTACCTAGGCGCTACATGTTGGCCTGTTGGGTATAAATGTACAATGATGGATTCGTTTACCCTCTTACAACCAGTTTGCGTGGTTCAGTTTCTTCGATCATTCCAAATTATCCGTTGAGACGAGAAAATTGAATTCATCTAGTTAGTGAGGTACAGCTGGAGAGTGACAATTGCTATAATTAAAAGTGATGCCGCACTAGAACAGCTTGGGGCCTAGGCCTTTATATTTTGTCGGAGCCAGAGCCGGAGCCAGAGCCGTAGAATTCGCACCACATAGGGGTACCGGGTACGCTCACTTTTACAACATTATTGGCGTGGGAGGGGAATCAATTGAATTCAATATGCATGATTGGGGTGTCAAATAAAAGTCATGATGGTAATTAACTGTGGACTGTACGTAAAGCCATAAGGATGGCAGAGTGATGGTCTCCCTATATTAACGAACTGGGTAGAAGAGAGGAGATATATAGCTTTACTCTAGCTTGCTTTCGCTGTTTCCACTAATCGTGAATCAATCTCCAACTCGTTGAAAGAATGGCCGAGGCACTCGTCAACCTCCTTGTTGAACAATTGGGTTCAGTTGTTTACCACCACACAAGTGAAGGGGCGACACTGGTCTTGAATGCCAAGAAGGACGTTGACAAGTTCAGAAGCACCCTCAAACTTATCCAGAATGTGCTTCAAGATGCTGAGAAGAAGCAAGTGTCGGATCCCGCGGTGAGAGACTGGTTGGATGAGCTCAAAGACGTGTCGTACAAGATGGATGACGTGCTGGACGCTTGGAACACTGAAATTGGGAAACGAGAAGCTGAGAATCAAGAAACACAAGGTTCTGATGCGGAGGTACGTTTCTCATTTCGTTCCAATTGCTTTTGTCTTGCTCGATTGAATGTGCTAACTCGTCGTTATAAGATTGGTAGAGCAATGAAAGATCTGAATGCAGAGTTAACTCAGATTTACGACGACAAAAACCAGTTTAGCTTTCAATCCACCATGCATGCTGCTGCAGTTAATGTTGAACAACCTAATCCACGATCTTTCACTTCATCTTTCGTTGATATATCGACCATATTTGGGCGACAAGTTCAAAAAGACAGGCTGGTGACTGAGTTGTTAAGGCGAAGGGAAGGGAGGCCCGGCCTTGTCATCCCCATTGTAGGAATGGGAGGATTGGGGAAAACAACTTTGGCCCAATTAGTCTTTAACGATGCACAAGTTCAAGCCCATTTTGATATCAAAGCATGGGTTTGTGTCTCAGACCCTTTTGATGTCATCAAGATTGCAAAAGCAATCTTTAGGCAACTCGGTGGTACTCGAGTTACTTCAGAGGAGTTGCAAAGGCAACTCGGTGGTACTCGAGTTACTTCAGACGAGTTGCAAACTATATTAGATGATATTCAAAATCTTGTCAAGAAAAAAGAGGATGAAAAGGAAAAGAAGATCCTTCTTGTCCTAGACGATGTGTGGACCGAAGACGACAGAGAGTGGGATAGTTTAAAATTACAAGTATTAATGCAAAGCTGTTCTGAAGGCAGTAGAATTCTGGTGACCACTCGAAAGCAGGAGGTTGCTCGAATG
This sequence comes from Rosa chinensis, assembly GCF_002994745.2. NCBI lineage: Eukaryota > Viridiplantae > Streptophyta > Magnoliopsida > Rosales > Rosaceae > Rosa > Rosa chinensis. The sequence goes on along the minus strand of NC_037094.1, from coordinate 55,691,857 downwards.
ATGAGAGCAACTAGGGACATGATCACTTTGGGGAAGTTGAGTGATTTAGATTCTTTGGACCTATTCAATAGTATTGCATTTCTGGATAGGGAAGAAGATTCCAACAAGGTGTTTGGAGATATTGCTGAGAAAATTGTTAGAAAATGTGACGGTTTGCCTCTTGTTCTAAAGACTTTAGGTAGTCTCCTAATGCCTAAGCAAACAATTAGAGAATGGGAAGAAGTTCTCAACAGTGAGCTATGGAATGTAGATAGGGTTAAAGATGAAATTTTTGGACCACTATTACTTAGTTATTATGATTTGGCTCCAGAGATTAGGAGTTGTCTTCTGTATTGTGCTACTTATCCCAAAAATCATGAGTTCAACAAAGAAATTCTTATCGAGCAGTGGATGTCACAAGGCTATCTAAATGTTGGAGGAAACAAGGAAGAGTCAACACAAGGTAGAGAAGTTTTTACCAAGTTAGTAATGCGAAGTTTCTTTCAAGATTTCATGCAAGATGCACTTACCAAGGAAATTATAGGCTGCAAAATGCATGATACTGTGCATGATTTTGTACAATATCTTACCCAGAATGAGTGTCTTACTATGAAGGCTACGGGTACCCATGGAACAGAGACATCGAGTGCAAATGACAGGGTTCGTCATTTGACCTTAATGTCAGCACCCAAGGGTCCATTTCCATCTTTGATATCAAAATTAGCAAATAGCAAAATTTTGCATACCCTGACAACTTTTGGTTCAAGAATTACTGCCATAGATTCGAATTTGATTTCACAGTGGAAATGCCTGAGGACCTTGAATTTGAGTGGCAACAAGATCCGGCAGTTGCCAGAGGAGATTGGTGATTTGACACATTTGAGATATCTTGATTTGTCTTATTGTATTAATTTGAGTAGTTTACCCGATGGCGTGTGTAACTTGTACAATTTGCAAACTTTGAGGCTTTGTCGCTGCACCAGGCTTGAAGAGTTGCCGGACAATATGGGGAAGTTGATTAACTTGAAGCACCTTCATGTTTATCATTGGCTGAAGTACTTACCAAAAGGGATTAGGCGTATAAGGAATTTGCGAACACTAGACGGGGGCACTTCTGTTTATTGTAGTGAAGATGCCGAAGCATTGACATTGGGAGATCTGAGGATGATGAATCAGCTTCGCCGTCTTGACATCGTGATTTCAAGGGTTGGGGAAAATGCTGCAAGTGAGGCCGCGAAAGCAGAATTAAATCAAAAACTTGATCTTTCTTATTTAAAACTTTTTCTGCTTCTTGGCCGCGACAAGGACGTAAATGCTGGAGTAATGAATGCCTTGCGACCACATGAAAATTTGGACTCTCTGGTAATTGGGGGGTATCATGGCCCCACCTGGCCCAATTGGATGACGACGTCGTATTTAAAGAGATTGACAGTCTTTCATCTTTGTCCCAGCGACTCCTCTGTTTTGCCTCCTCTCGGGAAACTGCCGTCCCTTAAAGTAGTAAAGCTAATGGACATGTCTCGCCTGAAAGAGATCGGAGCTGAATTTTACGGAGTAGAAGAAGAAACATCGTCATCATCATCATCCTTCCCCAGTTTGGAAACTCTCTTTCTTGGCGGCTTGTTTAGTTTAGAAAAGTGGGAATTAGGTGGAAAGGCAGAAGAGGAGGGTTCTTCTAATTCCCAAATGAAATCAATTTCAATAATGCCACGCCTTTCTTCCTTACATATTTTGGAGTGTTCTAGACTGAAACAACTGCCAGACTTCCTCCTGCAAAATGCACCACTGCAGAATCTTCTCATCAAAAATTGTCAGAGCCTTCCTGCCAGCCTTCCTGACGAGTTCATCTCTCGCATCCCAAACGTCGCAATTACTGGATATGGAGTTGATCCCCTTTTCAAAGGAGGGACGAGTCTATATGAAGTCTCAATCAATTCGCTTCCACGTTCTGCCAATGAAGTCCAAAGGCCTTATGAGGTTGGTTGCCCTGTTTGAATCTCTATGCATACACTGCAGTAGTTCAGGTGTTCTTTCTAGTATTATTTCTAGAGAATTTCATGTAAGAATATAAAAATTAAAAAAAAAAAATTTAAGTCACCTAATAAGATAAAGACCACTGCAGAATGTTTTCAAAGATCTCTTGGTCTTTCGGTCAGGGAGTCGGGGCAAAACAAAAGAGTGTCCCAAGTTATGAAATCTCCAAATTCAAGATGAATGGTTATAACAAGATGGATGGTCATGGAAGTATCATTATTTGTTGATCTTAAAAATTGTCAACCATTGTTTTCAATTGGATGATTTGATTATAACAATAGCTGGTTGTATTTCTTCAATTAACAAGTAAGTCCAATGAGTGTAACTATTACTCTTTTAAGATTTCTGCTGTTATTGTGAAGTCTAATTTAAACATGTTTTACTGATTTGGAACACGGATAAAAACTTTTGCTTCTGTTATAATGTTGTTCATTAATAGCTGTTCCCAGAGCTCAGAATTCTTGTAAATCTCCAGAACAGGATTATATACGACTTAGTCTGAAAAATACTTCTTGCCAGAAAATATTGCAAAGTCATGCTCATGCTCATGCTCACCCCTCAAAGTTGCAGTGGCTGGTTTCCTCAAAACATGATGACTCTCCCATACTCCTCATGCTTTGCAATATGTCGCATTTCGTATACAATATATCTCCTATACACATATACCTTATGTATCTGGTGTATACAAAATATCAAACCAAGTTTATGAGCAGGCCAGGCTGATGCAGAAAGGAATTGAATTGGTGCTGGCAAGCTGATTAGTGCTATGGTAAGTGCTATGCCGATTTCTAATTCTTTGAATTACAAAACATAGATTTAATTGCATCTTGGATCTTGATTGACAGATTTTGAGCTGCATTTTGGATCTATTCGACTGACCAATGTGGCGCTATTAGATTTACCTGGGTGTCCAAACCCGCCTCAAGTTTTCAGTTGCTGGATATATCCCAAGACATGGTGAACCTCAGGTATAATCAAACTTTAGTTATATCACTTGTATGCATCTTTCCGAACAAGAATTTTGAACCTGTGTTATGTAGTATAGACTTCATTTTCTTGTAGAATAAAATCTTACTAACATTTATGCACAGGCTAAACTGAAGGATAACTGACTCAGAATAGTTGTCCAGTTGGCAGCTGATTAATGAGGTTCTACAAATGGAGCAAAGGTAACAGAGAAACTGAGGTTTGAGCTAATATTATGAAATAATGTTAACGTTGCACCTTCTTACTGCAATCCTATGACTACATATGATATGCAGGAGGATTGTCAAGCAGTGATACACCATTTCGGAAATTGTCTTGCATCGTCGCATCCATTTGACTATTGATGTGCTTTTCACAATTCTGCCAGAAGTATAGGTAATGAGAGTTTAAAAACTGATAAATGCTCCTTTTATAATGCACAGTTGTACTATTAAGATATGAAGGTTTCCATGTGTGAACAATTTAATGAACTCTCATATTTGCAACTTGATGAACCTAATTTGGGAGAAAACTCGTGTCTATTGTATCTTTGAATTTGTAGTGCAACCTAATTTGAAAGATGCTGATTGCTTAACAATGAATTTCATCTTGATCAACACATGCATTTTATGTAGGACTTGTCTGAAGAAGTGATGCACTAGCAAAGGAGAACTGTCTAGTATTCTTTCATCCATTTGATCAGTGGATGAGGATTACCTAAACTAGGTAATATCGCATTTGAACATTTGAATTTCCACCTGCAAGCTAGTTTTCGTATTCAAATTAATGTCACTAGATTAATTCAGAATATGATTTCCATCGATTTTCTTATCCTATTGGGGCTGAAACTTTTTGCAGCTTGGAAGAGGGGCAGAGTGGATGTGACCCAAACCGAGCTGATTCAAATTCAACCAAAGGACAAATGATGTAGGGGATGTTCAATGAGGGTTGCAGCTCAAAATAGCTTGGACATGGTGAAATCCTGATTGAAGTGGAATCCTGTTGAATCTAGTGGAACTAAATTCAGGAGAAGATTCACACTGAGAGGAACAGCATATCACGGGCTTAGTCAAGCTAAAGTCCCAAAGGCTGCAAGGTTTTAATTTCTTCTTTCACAAGGAGAGGGGACTTGTTCTAGTAGTACTAGGATTGTGAAGAACCTATAGATTATTTAGGAAGAGATGCTTCCCTAAGAAATTTTACTTTGAGAGGAATGCTTGTGAGGTTTTTCTTGGGTGTAACTGGGGCTCTCTATTGAGAGGGGTTGAGAGGAGTGAGATTACCTAGAGTGGTTTATGATTGTAACCTTCTTTATTAGTTGATTCATCATCATCATGGTCGCCCGAGGATGTAGGCAGTTTGGCCGAACCTTGTTAAATTATTGTGTTATTGTCATGTGTTGTTTTTGCTTTCATCCAACTTTTTTGAAAAGGTTGCTTGCATCCAACTTGACCAATTTGAATAAGTTGAACTGAGGGCACCTAAGGACCAATCTAAAGAATGTGCCCAATATATGCCTGTTTCTTAAGGACATTGGAATTTTTCAGCTCGCAAAGAAAATGAAACCTAATGAGGTAAGAAATCAAAGATTTAATCCCACTATACGTGTACATGCATAGCATCTGCCGGCCATAATCAGCATTCAAGACTTGACCATGTCACACTGTCGGAATGACTTATATAGTGTAACCCCCGGAAACACAGCATGACAACCTCCACCGACAAGTCAACTCCAGGCCGGAACACGCCTCGACGTGCCGACACGCGCCACCCAAAGTTGGCTCTGCAGAAAAGAACCAAAACTCAGCAAACTGAGATATATAAGTCCCACATTGAAAACAAGAGTGAGGTAACTCACTCTTTCACCTATAAAAGGTCCACTTCTCTCTCTTCATAAAAGGTACATTTTCAACATCTATTCACCGCTACATTTGTCAATACAAGTACATTGCTTAACTTTAGCATTGAAGGAGCGAAGACCGCCAACCGCGGTCTTCCCTCTTGACGCCGTTGTATTTCTCTTGACAGATTAGCGGGACTTTCAGAAACTTACACATATTGGAAGATTGGACTCCTGTCCACGTTATCGGAAGCCGACTCCCTACGGCGGTATTCTGAGCATTAACATTGGCGCCGTCTGTGGGAAGCTAAACTAATAGTCATTTCCCATTCAACCTATCATGGCTAGCGGAAGCGGCGAGGGCACTGGAAACCAAGCAGATCAAGCCGCCAACCCTCAGCCCAACCCTACCAACTCACCAACCGTCAACCGTGAACTGTTCACCACACCAATTAACGTGGACGGACAGAATCTCAACACCCCCGAGGCACTCCAAACACAATCTGTTGTGGAAAATCAAACCAGCACAAGCCATCAAGCGCAAGGCCGGGATCTGGCCGCTATGTTAGAGATAGCCTTGGCAGACTTACACAGCGCAAACAGAGAGCGAGAAAAGGAATGAAAGGAGAAGGCAGAAGCTCAAAATCAAGTGGCGACGCTATTGTCAAAATTTGACGAGCTGAAAAAAGCGCTAGGAACAAGTGCGCGACCAAGCCAAAGTGGACACTCTCAAAGTGCAAGGCCCAGCCCAAGAGTAGGGACAGGAGCACCAACAATCCCAATGGGTGTCGCCCTAAACCCGGCTGAACTAGCAGGATTAGGACCGACACCCCCAGTACAAGTAGCACAAGAACAGGTAGCGGATTCACAGCCGCAATATGATAATTCATTCACCGCTGGTCAACAAAGGGGAATTGGAAACATGCTGGTACCACGACAACAGATCGCGACACCAACCCAACATATGCCCAGACCGACTGTAGACGCCACCGCCTTGATATTGGAAAAAATGCGGGAACTAGAGGAAAGGCTGCTCAGAGCTGAGGCTGGCACCCCACCATTAGCGCATAATCCGCTCTTTGCGGCACGACCTGGTCCATTTACCTCCAGAATCTTGCAAACCGTCAGACCCACATATGCCAAAACACCCAAGATAGTCCAATTTGGCGGCTCAACAGATCCATTCGTACACATGGACACCTTCAAGAAAGTAACGGGTAACAAGGGATTTGATGACGCAACGCTTTGCCACCTGTTCAACGAAACGTTGGATGGCGAGGCAATGAGTTGGTTTTTCGAATGCCCACCAGGTTCCATGGACTCATTCTCAGCTTTGTCAAATGCATTTCTGTCAAGATTCATCCTCATGACAGATGGATACCACAACTCCAGCCAGCTATTCAGCGTCAATCAAGGTGTTGATGAGTCGTTAAAGTCATTCGTCACAAGGTGGAGGACCGCCACATCAAGATGCCGGGATCTTGACAAAACAATGGCGCTGGCGGCCTTCAAGCAAGGACTCCACAAGGCAAAGTTTCTGTACCACCTAAATTGTAATTGCCCAAATGCCACATATGACTACATCATGAATGAGGCAGTCCTGCATGCCCAAGCCGAATACAACACTTATGGCGCCACACCACCACCACCACAAACTCCACTAAAAACCCCCCAACCCGCCACATCCCAACCAGGAAATACCACCACCATTCCAAACATAATCACACCACCCAATGACAAGAAAAGGGAATGGCAGCAGGGTAATTATCAAGACAAGCAGCAAAAGGATCAACAATATCATAACAGGGACAACAGATCTTTTCACAATGATCGCCGCGACAATCGCGACAACCGCCACAATAAGCCCGCTATATTAACAGACTTTAACATTGCTAATCTTGCCCTTTGCTGTATATCCTCGTTTAATGGGTTTGGGTATACTTTTTCTCCAAGGGTGGTTCTATTCAGACCTCCCAATTTTCTATTTGGACCTCCTTCATTTTTTGCACAATTTTAAAACCAATTTTACCCCTCTACAAATATATAAAAAAATAAAATAAAAAAAACCAGCATCTACATCGTGGGAGCTGCAGCTCCCCTCTTACATCTTGCAGTTATCTCTCCAATTCTATCCATATACACAAAATTTAGAAAATTAAAATTTAAACTTTGAAATAATTACTCCATCTTATTTATTTGAAATCACCATCTAATCAAAGGTTAAGAAGAGGAAGAGACATGTTTTGATCAAAACTGGAAAACAGAAAAAGAAAAATATGTATCATATGATCTAAGCAGTAGACATCTCTCTTTCTCTCCAACTCTCTATTGTAATCCTCTCTCTATTCTCCTTTCCCTCTTCCTCACTATTCCTTCATGTCTTTCTTCTCATTCCCCCCCCCCCCCCCCTCTCTCTTCTAGTACCCATCACTTAATTGGTTGTCACTGGCTCCAGGAGCTTGAGACGTCTTCATTGTTTCATCTCAAGTTTATTATTAGATTCTATAAATTATAGATTAGATGATATTTGAAATCTTAAATTTAAATTTATGCAATTTCAATGTCAATATATCTTTGAAATCAGAAAATAAAAATAGGGTCAAGACTTACTTTCACTGACTTTTCTCTCAACCCAAAAAGGATTGACCAAGATTCATCAAACCTAGTTGGGCAATCAAGAATTATAAAGTTCTTTAAATTGCTTCAATGGAAATCCAACTTCAACTGCATCAAGTAATGCCAAATTATTTGAAGAACACAAAATGGGGTTTGAAATTGAGAGTTCAAATTAGTCGATCGTAATTATCAAAAACTGAGAAAATGATAATCTTAAAAGATTTTTTTTTTTTTTGGGTGTGCTCCCAGTTGATCATGAAAGCTAACTGAAGTTTGGAGGTGCAAATTTTTTTTTTCTTTTATTATTGGAACATCACATATATAACATAGGTGTAAATAGATAAAAATAGGGGTAAATTAGGAAGTTCAGTGGTAAAAAAAAATGAAGAGAGGTCCAAATAGTAAATTGGGAGGTCTGAATAAACCCACCCTTTCTCCAAAGGTTGTGCAAGTTTGTTGAAAGGAAATGTTTCCTTTAAAAGGGGTGTGTACACAGCTATTTTGGGATATGCAGTCAGCAATGAGAAGGAGATTGCGAGTCATACTGTAGATGAGATATGGCTTCACCTGGATGACTTGGATTTTTTCTTTTTGTTTCCTATCATACATGGACAGTGCGAGGGAGAGAATGTAGGAGAAGGCGAGACACTTCATTCTCCAAAGCAAAATATGAACCATAAATGCCAATAGAGAGAGGTGGGCTGACATTGCCAATCAAACTATACACTCCCCCACCGCCGGTGTTTTTTGGGGTGGTTTAGTTAAGAAGACCCAATTTGTCTCTAATACTGATGACTGAAAATTGATCTGAAGACAAGTCACGGCCATCAAGTGAAACTTATCATCCAAAGATTAAAATCGGCCAGTAGATCAGTCACTTGGTTTCCTTCTCAAAAGATATGTGAAAGACGATAGAAATTTGATATTGACTATTATTCTTCTAGTTGGCATAGTGCTGTGTTGTTTTACCTTTATCTTTAAGTAGGTTTTTAGTTTTTACTTCTCAAAAAAAAAAAAAAAAAAAAAAAAAACTATTTTTCTCCGCCAGTAGCTACCAAGGCACCAAATGAGGATATGTAACAAATGAAATCGACATCGAAGAAGAGAGGAGTTGAATTTGTGTCATAAGTTTCCAACTTTGAAATCAAGCAAGTTCGATTATCATAATCACCACCATCACCTCTACGTCTTAAAACTAATATTATCTAGTAAGGGAAGACGAAAAAACGTCAACGACGTACGCTCTAAAATCTTTATAAACTCCATCATAATGCACCTTAAGACCGTCATTCTTGCTTCCAAACACCATCTGTGTCTAGTTTTCACCAACTCGATCATGATGGGAAGCTGCATATTAACCTCTCATAAATTCTTGGATTGAATCGATCAAATTAGACTTACGAATTGGAAATCCTAGAAACTACCATCAATTGATCGAGTAGTATACAACTAAAACATAGAGTAACATTATTTTGTCTATGTTCTTAATGAATCTGTTGAATATATATATTGTAGCTAGTTAATTGGCTAGTTACTACATTATCATTTATATGTGAAAAGTACTAAACTAGCAGTCTGAGTCGGGTTATATATGTTTGTTTTTGTATGCATCGGTGATTATTATAGCATTATTATGAGATCTCGGAGTGAGCTTCCACGTAGTTACGTTTACGTGGGACGATGCTGGCAATTTTGACATGTGCAAGAATTGTTCCTAGATTTTGAAAGAAGCAATCACATCATGCCACGTGGTATTTTACGTACATATAAATCTATTACTGTGCTGCCTTAGGAGAAGTTAGGGATAATGATAATCATTTCGAGCAATTTCATCCGTTGGGTCACCTACTATTCACTGCTTTTTAGTGTATATTTTCATTCTCTAGGTCACGAAATACACTGTGCAGGTCACCATGGTGACCCAGAACACTGTACAGGGTGACACAGGGCACAAAATACACTGTGCTCGTGACCCAGATGGTGAAATTAACACTACAAAACAGTGAATAGTGGGTGACCTGGTGACCCAACGGGTGAACTTGCTCTTAGCTATAACTAGTCCAATATGAATGTAGGATCATACACCCTTCATTCACTATCCTTATGGTCATTTTTAGCTATTGAATACATATTACATAAGGGATTATGTTTATTTATCCCATTTTTAGATATTTTTTTCCCACTTACCCCATTAAGTTTTTTTAATTTCCTCTTACCCAAAACACTCTAAGGAGGTATTCCCTAATACCCCATTAAGATTTTTTTTTAATACCATTTTACCCTCACCCTTTGTTACTTAGAGAGAGAGAGAGAGAGAGAGAGAGAGAGAGAGACACCATAGAAGACTTCACCGGAGCTCCGTCACCGGCCGCCGGAGTCCGATCACCAGCTGCCGGAATCCGACCAACTTTCGCCTGATTCCCGTCACTGGCGGCGGGAATCCTGTCACCAGTCGCCGTCCACCCAAATTTTCAGAAAATCTCACCGGAAAGTTTTTTTGCCCCCAATAGACATCTATTGCCCCCTAATAGAGGGGCAATAGAGGTCTATTACCCCAATAGTCTATTGCCCCCCCAATAGACGACTATCAGCCATGTATTGCCCCCTAATAGAACTTTCGGTCACCGGAATGAGAACTAATCTTCCTAAAATTGGACAAATAATTAAAGTTTCTTCAATGCCAAAAAAAAAAAAAAAATTGTAAATGTACACACACATGTATGCTGTTCGCCTGTTTGTATGTGTACGAATCAAACATGAAATAATTATTATATACGTCTACAATGTGAACGAAGCTAATTAATTTTGGTCTCATGAGGTCAACCGGTCAAACCGACTTCACTATTTTCAGTCAAAATACTTTCCAAAAGTGAAATAGATGTATCAAGCTCAATAGCTTGTTTAGGAAAAAGCCAGCTTCCATTTTGTCACCATTACCTCACCAAACAACATTGAAATTGAAATGCATGCAGTCGATTTCTGGATAATTTGATCAATCACCTGCAAATATTGCACCACCGTCCTTCACCGAATCACCGTACTACGTCCTCCACAATCGTACGGTTTGCGTGTTGCTGATAATGAATTGTTGGAACAGTTAGGGCTTAGCTGTTATTCTGTACGTTAGGGTTTGTTTTAGTTATTGAAGTACGTTAAACCCTACTTATGAGGGCAGTACGTTAGACGTTAAAACCTACTTATGAGGGCAGTACGTTAGGTTTGAATTTTTCCTCTCCATGATCTACATTGTTTGGTTAGTGTACAACGTGGGATGCTATTTGTTTCTATCTATTTCTTTGTAAGGCTATATAAGCCAACATTCAGTATTGGAATAAACAAGGAATTCTCCCAGATATTGCGTATTGTGTGTGCTAGGTTTATACAACAAGTGGTATCAGAGCCCCTCACAGGGCCTGCTTGAGAGTCTGAGACTTTGAGAGCTAAGAAAACGCAGTTTTCTTAGAAGGATAAGGGGTTGAGTGTGAGAGAAACACAGAGAGTTAAAGTGTGAGAAAAACACTCAGAGTTAGAGGTTGAGTTTGAGATGGCGACAGAGAACAATTATGTTCAGCCTGCCATACCTAGATTCGATGGTCATTATGACCATTGGTCTATACTTATGGAAAACTTCTTGCGGTCAAAGGAGTATTGGGGCTTGGTAGAGAGTGGGATTCCGGTAGTAGCAGATGGAGCTGAACCCACGGAGGCACAGCGCAAGGCCATTGAAGACGCAAGATTGAAAGACCTTTAACGCAAGATTGAAAGACCTAAAGGTGAAAAATTACCTTTTCCAAGCCATTAACAGAACAATTATGGAGATGATTCTCATCAAAGAGACAGCCAAGAACATTTGGGACTCAATGAGGCAGAAGTACCAAGGTTCTATAAAGGTGAAGAGAGCTCAGCTGCAGGCCCTTCGAAGAGAGTTTGAGGTGCTCAAAATGAAAGATGGAGAGATGGTAGATGAATACTTTGCTCGGACATTAACCATTGTCAACAAGATGAAAGCTCATGGTGAAAGAATGGAGCAGCTTGTGATTGTGGAGAAAATTCTAAGGTCGATGCCTGTCAAATTTAATTACGTGGTGTGCTCCATAGAAGAATCCAACAATCTCACCACAATGTCTATTGATGAACTACAAAGCAGTCTGCTTGTTCATGAGCAAAGAATGCGTATCCATATCGGAGAGGAGCAAGCTTTGAAGGTGTCATATGAAGACGGAGTTGGAGCAAGAGGACAAGGAAGAGGAGGCTTTAGAGGCAGAGGTAGAGGAAGGGGCAGTCAACAGTTCAACAAGGCACTGGTGGAGTGCTATAAATGCCACAAATTAGGGCATTTCCAATACGAATGCCCTGATTGGGAGAAAGGTGCACATTATGTAGAGTTAGATGAGGGTGAAGAGATGCTGTTGATGGCACATGTTGAGCTTAACAATGCCACAAGGGAGGAAGTTTGGTTTATGGACTCAGGGTGTAGCAATCACATGAGTGGTGACAAGCGGTGGTTCACAAGTATTGATGAGCAGTTTCGACAACATGTGAAGCTTGGTAACAACTCCAAGATGGTAGTGATGGGGAAGGGAAATGTTAGACTACACATCAATGGAATCACACATGTGATCACTGATGTCTATTATATACCGGAGCTGAAGAACAATTTGCTTAGCATCGGTCAGCTACAAGAAAAGGGGGTTGCAATCTTGATTCAAGATGGGAAGTGCAGTGTTTATCATTCGAAGAAAGGTTTGATTATGGAAACCAATATGACCGCCAATAGAATGTTTGTGCTCCTTGCAGTCATGATGTCTGAGACCTTAACCTGCTTCCAAACTACGTCTGAAGATAGTACTCAATTATGGCATTGTCGTTACAGCCACCTTGGCTATAAGGGATTAAGAACTCTGCAATATAAGAAGCTTGTGAAGGGTTTGCCTGAAATAAAGACACCATCCAAGTTGTGCACACACTGTATGATAGGCAAGCAGCACAGGGAGTCCATACCAAAGAAAAGCTTATGGAGGGCCTCACACAAACTTCAGCTAGTGCACTCGGATATTTATGGACCGATCACACCTCTGTCAAGCAGCGGAAAAAGGTACTTGATCACTTTTATAGATGATTATAGTCGAAAAATTTGGGTGTCTTTCTTATTTGAAGAGTCTCAAGCTTTTGCTTCATTTAAGAACTTCAAGAGTTTAGTTGAGAAAGAATCAGGGGCTTCAATTAAATGTCTTCGAACAGATAGGGGAGGAGAATTTACTTCTCAGGAGTTTAATGCTTTCTGTAGTTCACATGGTATAAGCAGGCAATTGACAACTACCTTCACCCCTCAACAAAACGGGGTGGATGAGAGAAAGAATCGAACCATTATGAATATGGTTCGAAGCATGTTGTCAGAGAAACAAGTTCCAAAGTTCTTTTGGCCTGAAGCAGTCAACTGGACTGTATACATTCTCAATCGAAGCCCCACCTTGATAGTGAAGGAATTGACTCCAGAAGAAGCTTGGAGTGGCATCAAACCATCGGTTCACCACTTGAGGGTCTTTGGTTGCATTGCACACGTCCATGTTCTAGAAGCTAGAAGGAAGAAATTGGATGATAAAAGCTTCAAGTGTGTGATGTTGGGGATTAGTGAAGAAAGCAAAGCCTACATGCTCTTTGATCATACTTCTAAGCGCATTGTGATTAGCAGAGATGTCATTATTGAAGAAGATGCAAGCTGGGACTGGAAAAGAAGTGCTGAAGAAGTGAAGCTTGATGTGTTAGACTGGAATAACAGTGAAGAAGAGAGAAATAAGTATGGGGAAAGTGACGAAGAAGAAGAAGCTGAAGGAGAAGGAGCAACTAGCTCTTCCTCAAATCAGTCGGAAGCAGAAGCTCAAGAAGAAGGGAGGACAAGGAGATTACCGGTGTGGATGCAAGACTATGTAAGTGGAGAAGGGTTGTCAGAAGAAGAAGAGTTGCACAATCTTGTGATGTTCACCTCTGCGTCCGATCCAACTATGTTTGAAGAGGATCACAAAAGTGAAAAATGGTAGGCCGCAATGGTTCAAGAAATAGAGGCAATCGAGAGAAATGGTACTTGGGAATTGACCGAGTTGCCAAAAGGAGCAAAAACTATCGGAGTCAAATGAATATTCAAAACAAAGCTGAATGAAAGTGGAGAAGTTGATAAATGCAAAGCACGACCTGTTGTTAAAGGGTATCCTCAACAGTATGGGATCGATTATACTGAGGTGTTTGCACCTGTGGCTAGGTGGGACACCATACGCATGATAATTGCTCTTGCTGCTAAAAAGGGATGGTGTGTGTATCAACTGGATGTAAAGAGTGCATTTTTGCATGGTGAGTTAAATGAAACAGTTTTCGTTGATCAGCCACAAGGGTTTGTGAATAAGGGTGATGAGATGAAAGTGTATAAATTGAAGAAAGCCTTGTACGGCCTCAAACAGGCTCCATGTGCATGGTATAGTCGTATCGAAGCCTACTTCATCAGGGAAGGATTTGAATGGTGCCCACATGAGCATACCTTGTTCGTGAAGTTAGGAGAAAAAGGTACCATTCTCATTGTCAGTATTTACGTTGATGACCTTATATTTACTGGCAATGATGAATACATGTTTGAGGAGTTTAAGAAGTCTATGAAACAAGAGTTTAACATGACGGATCTTGGTAAAATGCATTATTTCCTTAGAGTTGAGGTTGTTCAGAATGAGGATGGGATTTACATTTGCCAAAAGAAGTATGCAAAGGAGGTGTTGGAGAGATTCGGAATGGAGAAGAGCAACTCATCTAGGAACCCTATTGTCCCTGGATTCAAGTTGATGAAAGATGAAAGTGGTGTGAAGGTGGACACTACTATGTATAAGTAGGTTGTTGGCTGTTTGATGTACTTGGCAGCTACTAGGCCAGATCTCATGTATGTGATAAGTCTAATCAGCAGATTTATGGGAAGTCCGACTGAGCTACACATGCAAGCAGTTAAAAGAGTCCTCAGGTATCTCAAAGGCACTGTTGATTTGGGGATTTTGTACAAATGAAATGGGAACGAGAAGCTTGAGGCATACACGGATAGTGACTACGCAGGTGATCTAGATGACCGGAGGAGCACATCCGGATACGTGTTTCTGCTTAGCACTGGTGCAGTTTCATGGTCTTCTAAAAAGCAACCTGTAGTTACCTTATCTACCGCCGAAGCTGAGTTTATAGCTGCATCCTCCTGTGCTTGTCAAGGAATTTGGATGCACAGAGTTCTTGAAAAGCTTGGCCATGCTTAGAATGGAAGCACAACCGTGTATTGTGATAACAGCTCCACTATAAAACTTTCGAAGAACCCTGTGCTGCATGGAAGAAGCAAACATATTGACGTACGTTTCCATTTCCTTCGTGACCTTACCAAAGATGGAACAGTGGAGCTGGTCCATTGCAACTCACAGAATCAGATAGCAAACATCATGACGAAGCCACTGAAGTTGAAGTGTTTGAGAAGCTTCGTGAGCTGCTTGGGATGTGCACGGTACCAGGTATATACTGATTGCACAAGTGCAAACAGTTTAAGGGAGGATATGTTGGAACAACTAGGGCTTAGCTGTTATTGCAGTACGTTAGGGTTTGTTTTAGTTATTGCAGTACGTTAAACTCTACTTATGAGGGCAGTACGTTAGACGTTAAACCCTACTTATGAGGGCAGTACGTTAGACGTTAAACCCTACTTATGAGGGCAGTACGTTAGGTTTGAATTTTTCCTCTCCATGATCTACGTTCTTTGGTTAGTGTACAACGTGGGGTGCTATTTGTTTCTATCTATTTCTTTGTAAGGCTATATAAGCCAACATTCAGAATTGGAATAAACAAGGAATTCTCCCAGATATTGCGTATTGTGTGTGCTAGGTTTATACAACATGAATACTCTCCGACTCACTGACATAATTTTTGTTTATCTTTTGTGTTGACATGTACTACTACACAAGTACCTAGAGATATAGAGAAGCAAGTCGACAGTCACTGTCTCATTGAATTAGCTCATTATGCATGTGGTACACACTACTACAATCAATGATCTAACGGCTCTTACATCTAAAGTTTTAAGACTTCAAAATATTGAATTTTCGCTAGAAACACAATCACATAATGTATCGATACATTATATATTGATACATTAAGTAGACTAGTTTAAAGTACAAGTAGACTATCTCGATTAAGATATAAACTAATTTGAGATTAAGTCAAGCTGGTTTACTAATTAATACACAAATCAATCTACCTCTGTTATTTGATAAATCTGTGTATTAATGTATCATAGAATTTTTCATCACATTATTACAAAATAATGAAGAACATTAGTATATTAATTGCCTAATGAGACCGTTCTTTATTTATTATAATTAGCGAGCACCGAATTTCATATTTAGATGGCAATGGCCATAATCTCACCAAACTGACAGATTTTAGTTCATTGTTCATTTTGCAAACAAAACCTAAAGGCATCACGTCTAATTAGACAATAATTTAGGTATAATTTTTCCTAATTACAATACATCGGAATGCCATTTTGCGTAAACCTTAACAGTTGGTCTTTAGTATCCTTATCGATTTGAATGAATGTCAAAATGAAAGTTCTACATCATCACTTGGACGATTGCATGACTGCAGGGTATAAAGAGCCTCATATTCTCCAACACATTGACAATATTGATTGGTACTTAGAAATTAGAATAGCAAACAACGGTTGATGCCCGCGCGATGCTGCGGCTATATCATTTATGCATTATTGCAAGACAGCAATTACAAACATTAGATGTATTATATAACGGAAGATAGTATCGTTTTACAGATTCCAAAATCTGGTATCTTGACCAGATGTGTATTTACGAATTTCAAAATATGAGATGCTACCCAACTACTTTAGCAAAATCTGATTAGACTCGAGCAAAAATTTTATATGTT
Source organism: Rosa chinensis (assembly GCF_002994745.2). Taxonomy (NCBI): domain Eukaryota; kingdom Viridiplantae; phylum Streptophyta; class Magnoliopsida; order Rosales; family Rosaceae; genus Rosa; species Rosa chinensis. The sequence goes on along the minus strand of NC_037094.1, from coordinate 55,675,476 downwards.
TGCAGTTTGAACCAACTACTTTACATCAACTCCTCAGAAGTGTCCTCGGTTGATTCTGTCATGTCAGTTGCCTAATTGGCAGCAGGAAACAGCTCGTTTGCCATCTCATTTGAGGAGCTGTCGCTGGATGTCAGAAATAATGATATCAATATGGGACGGAAGTAAAGGATCAAATGCATGTGTAAATATCTGAATTGAAATAACAGGTTCACATATCAGCATGAATGTAGTTTAAGGTTTTATGAGCTTTGTTGAGATTACGAATTTGATATAATTAAGGTATTACCAAAAACAAACAGAATGACAACTATAAACAGACATGAATTGAATTGAAAGTAGTGGAATCTGGATGAATGTTTGAAGTTCTTGAAGTTTATGTAAGTTTGTTTGTACTGCATCATCTAGTGATATTACTCTTAATAGTTGTGAGGAAGAATGCATACAGGCATGTTGGCTCAGGGCGTAGTTCTTTTACAAATCATTTACATGAGACATAATGATCAGTGATCAATATGAAAACATAATCGATGCAGACCTAATTAAAGTCACAAAAAAAGGAGATGGAAGTTCAAATCAGATGATACGCAAGACCGAAAATCTTCAATGAGCAAGAAAGGTAGAGACTTTGACATCAATATTCACTAACACAAATGATTCAAATCCAACATCTTCAGCAGTGCACAAAAAAAAAAAAAAAAAAAAAAATCAAAATCAAAATCAAAGAGAGCTACAAATGCAAAGTTACCAATAATGTATGCCAAAGTGGGTGCAGGCATGAGTAATAAAACTGAGTTAAGAAACAGAAGCAAGCAAAGCAAATAGGAAAAAGTTGCTGCTGAGCACGGAAAGAAGCCATCTAAATCTAAACAGAAAGTCAACACGCAAAGTAGAGATGGTTGTATATTAAGCAGGTAGCTTACTATGGATGTGTAAAACTCACGCTTGCAACAACCCTACGCAATACCTCAGGTGATCTGAAGGAGTTAGCAGACCAGAGTTCGTCCTCATATTCCTCCTTTACTAAGGTTACTTAAAGGTCAGCGCGTATACGAAGAATAGCTAGATAGCCAAGGCTTATTCTACAATCATATGCATATTCCTTTCTAAGCGGCTCTGATACTTATATAATTGGTTGCTATATATCCTAATATATCGAAAACAGCTAGCTAATGTGCAGTCTATATTGATCGAAATACATATTCTGTACACATAATGTTCTAGTTAGTTGTTTTGCTTGGTCATATTGTCAGTAACTTGAAGAGCCTAGTACTCAAGAAAACTCTTGACCATATATACTCGAGAAAAATCATGACCATATGTACCTTTTTAGCAGCTAGCAATTGAAGAGCCTGGGCTTTGAATCGCAAAAACTGAGAGACCTGAATCCCAAATGAAAAGGGGCAGATAGATGTTGCAGTTGCTGGAAGTGTAGTAGCCCTTCCAGCTGCAAAATTGCACCCATTTCGGAAATTTGACATGCCAGCTGAATCCAAATAGGAGTAACTGTTGGAAGAAAATCAAATACACTCGACAAAAACTTGTGGACACTTCAGTTAGAAAAAGGCTGCCTCAAATTACCAATCGAACAACTTACAAAATAAATCCATAGCAAGAGCTGAACTAACTAGGATTATGCCTCAATTGAAGTTTTCCTAAATTACAGAGAACAGATTAAGTTTTCATAAAATTGCTCCTTTGCGCTGAATACACACATGCAGAGCTGAAAACAGATCTAGTAAGTCAATAACATCAAGCAGATAAAAAAAACAGAGACCTTTATAGAAGATAAATCATTGCTTGCAAATATACAGTAAGGGAACACACAGAAGATGGCATGATCGATATTCATTCAACCAATCTATTTTGAGTTAGAAGTCAAATCAGCAGTGTATTATGTGGCCTAAGATGCAATTCGACTACGTCTTTCTTATAATGACATTCATGTAACTCAGAACTTCAACCACTTCTAGTAAATTGTCATCTGCACTATCTATTTGCAGAAATTTCCAACCAAAGGACCAAATGGTTAGAGACTGATCATTTTGAAATACTTGCATATATAATCCAATAAGTTGAATTACCTTAAACAAAAGTGGTTTTCCTGCCTCAATCTTTATGAAATACAACCCTACAAATTTGAAAGGGCCAAGGAAGACGGATTTGTTTTCTTCCACCGCAGCGATGAGAAAATCGAACACAAGTAACCTCCGAGTTAAAATTGCTGAGAAAATCGAACACACTATCTCACCGCTATTCCTTTTTTTACCAACCTCCCCTCCCGCGCTCTCTGTGGCGAAACCAAGCCCAAAACGAAAGAAAACAAATCGAAGCGACGGGAGAGACAAACGTTGAGGCGAGAGCAAACGCGGAAATGTACAGCACCAACACTGAGGGCAAAATCGTAAATACACTATTCCTAAGAGAATTATTGTTCACAAGCACAGTAAAAGGGCAGGTGAGCTTAGGAATTCAAACTCTTTTTTTTTTTTTTTTTGAGAAACAAAAACTTTCATATGGTAAATTTAGCCAAGAACATTTCAAAATCATGACTTCGTCCTTATATGTAAGATTAGATTAAAGAAGAAAATAAAAAAACTTGTTCCATTGCTCGAATCTGTTTCTCATATTTTGAATTTTCTCTACTTTAGAGAAAAATGAGCCTCTTTTGCTCCAACAGATTCTCTATAACTATCCTTATTTTAGAGAAAGTGAGATAAGATCAAACCAAATGCCCTATATTTACAGCAATCTCTAAAATTCTAAGGAAGAATATGGAGATTTTAGAGATTGTTGTAAAATAGGGAATCTGTTAGAGTTGGAGGAAAAAAAATATGCTAAAGTTTTGACTTGTGCTTCCCTATTATACAGAAATTATAGGGAAACTGTTGGAGTTGCTGTAGGGATGGAGATGATCGATGAGATAAAGTTCTTCTATTTTGCCTCCTCGCACTAATGCATTGGACAACAATGATATGATGATATTGGTGGGTGATTTGGACTTTTGGAGGAATGAAGTGCAATTATATTTTTAAGTACCATATTATTTATATATATAATGTATTATACTATTATAATAATATATGGAAGCCACTCCCTTTTTTTAGTTGAGGATTTTTTTTTTCCTTTATTAATTTCAGTCTCAGATTAACTTAACTCACCAAACAACATTGAAATTGAAATGAAGATACATCGATCTATATATCATCCATGCCACCACAATGAGCGCTACACTACTTGAAATCTTGAATGAAAGGAGACCACCACCTGTACTACTTTAATGAAAAGACACCGCTGGTCTACTATTTGCTCGAATAGTTTGACTGGATTTGGCCTTGACAATTTGTGCTCTATAGTCACTTTATACAAACTTGGTAGAAGACCCATAATAGCCTCATAGCATTCTACATTTCTCAGTTCACAACTTCACATATATTTTGATCTCTAGCTCTTGTGTTTGTGTTTCAGTTTCCAATATGGCTGAGGCACTCATCAACCTGCTTCTGGAACAATTGGTTGCAGTTTCTTTTGACCACACAAAGGGAGCTGTGACACTGGTTTTGAAAGCTGAGAGAGGTCAAAAAGTTCAGCAGCAATCTCAAAGCAATTCAAGCAGTGCTTGAGGATGCTGAGAAGGAGCAAGTGGTGAAGGCTAGCTTGAGGAACTGGTTGGATCGGCTGAAAGATGTCTCTTATGAGATGGTTGACCTTCTAGATGAGTGGAACACTGCAATTCTGAAACAAAAAAACAAAAAAAAGGCAAAAGGAGTTGTTTCAATTTAGGACATCTTCATAACAAGGGTTGTGATAAGCTGAAGTATTTTCCCAAAGGTGTCAGGAAATGAACAAGTCTACAAACACTAAATATTCATGATAGTGGCATTGAACTTAGGAGATTTAGGAATTAGCATGGACCAGCTTCAGGGTAGTCTCATCATTTATAGCAAGGGGAATTTGAAGGATACGAGTGAGGCGCAGAAGGCTCGCTTATGGAATTTGGAGCTATGCTTTTTAAAATTGGAGGTGCAGAGCAATCTACAAGTCCTGGAGGCGTTATGGCCGCATCAAGATCTGGAAACTTTAACGACAAGTCGGTATGATGGCACACGGAACCCAGTTGGATGGTATCCTTATTCCTTACAGAATTTGAGATCCCTTTCTCTTGATACTTGGCATGAATGTGAATTTTTGCCTCCTCTTGGGAAATTGCCGTTTCTTGAACAAGTATCAGTATCCTGTATGAACAAAGTGAAGTCGGTGGAGATACATTTTTGGGAATAATGGACACTCAAACATCATCATCCTCTGCTTTATTCCCAAAATTGAAACAACTTTGCCATGCCTTGTTTCCTTCACAATTCAGGAGACAAACTATGGTACATACTAGTATCTCATACACTCATTTTATATCTATTTGAACAAAAAATTACAATTATTTGAATCAAAATTACAACATTGAGAACAAAATTTACCATATTCATTTACACTATTTACATATAGTTAAACAAAAATTACAACATTGACAACGAATTTGTTCAAAAGCTTGTAACAATATCGTAAGAGGTGTTATTACCATTATTAGAATTAAGATTACACAAAATAGGACTCAACATTACCACTCTGACAACAAATTTGTTGTCACATTTGTAAATGTGTGTATGAGATACTGGTATGTACTATAGAATTTTCCCACAAATCCAGTACTGCCCTAAGCTGATGAACCTACCATTCTTGCTGAAAAACACACCGATCAGTAGAATTTACATCACCAAATGTCGGCAGAGTGTTATGATACCTGATCCGGTAATACCGAATGTTTCTGAGAGGTAATTTTGCTCTTGTTTACTCGCTTAGTAATTCTTTCATTAGATTTCTTTCTTTCTTTTCTTTTTGGCATCTTGAAATAATAACTAGCTAGGCTGCATGATGCGTGGTATATCCGTTACTTTTCAAAATATCATTTCTGAAGCCGCCATTAATTTTGTATAAAAAGGAAATCGTTGTCCTGTAATTATATATACTAATTCTATGAACTGATTCGGCTTTCTCTGTTGCATGGCAATTTTCTCGAGTAGAAATATTGATTATGTTCTAATTGACGGACTCTCCTGGTTTCTCAGCAGGGTTGAAATAGAGATACAGATAGACTCACAGAGTGATGACTGATGAGGAGATAACAATGATCACCTGAAACTGTAAAGCTTAAAGGCTACTACTGTAAATATTTCACTGAGAGGGAATTGAGTTCCCACATTTCATACACAAATGCCTTATGTATCTTCTGTATACAAAAATCAAACCAAGTTTATGAGCAGGCGAGGGTGACGCAGAAAGGAATTGAATTGGTGCTGTCAAGCTGATTACTGGTATGTTAAGTGTTATGCCGATTTGTTTGAATTATACAACATAGATTTAACTGCATCTTGGATCTTGATTGACAGATTTATTGCTTGCATTCTGGAATCCATTTGACTGATTGATGTAGATCCTGTTAGAGTTTACCTTAACTAGGTAATTTCTCATCAATACCTGAAGTAATCCTGTTTAAGGGTTTAAAGGCTGCAATATTCGTTTTCAAATTCTGATGTTGTTAGTTGGATTTTTTCCCCTTTAGTTTGCGGCTGAAGCTTTCCTTGCCATGGAACACTGGATAGAGTACGTATGTGTGCATGCCCCAAAGTGTAAATTGAAATCACTTTCAAGATTTCATCAATTGTCAAACGCTTACATGAGGTTTGGTATATTCTGATATATACTTTAATTCTGTCGAATTTGATTGAGAAAATGTGTTAGAGAAATGCTTGTTACAAACAACTTTTAGCAACATTATATATAATGACCAAATAGACAATACTGCAATTGGTAGTTTGTTTCATCCCTACTCTTTTTTAATGATAAACATTGGAGCATGGGATATACCTCTATCTGAGTAGGGGATTGATGTTGCCATTCAAATTGATTCCGGTACCTTTTGCAGGGAACGGCATGAAGAGAGTTTTCAACTCTGCAGTGGAAGCTGAAGCAGCTGTTGAGAATTTCAACAGTGAATGGGATTTTCAAATTTGCACTTGAGAATTACAACAGCTGCAGCCTACAATTTGCACTTGCAAGTTTTCAAATTTTGAAGTCACTAGTTTTGTTTCCAATTTCCATCAGATGGGATTTTAATCGCTTGAAAGATAGGGAGCAGTGAATGGGACCCAAAGTCCGGATTGTTAATTCACTTTCAAGTTTCCACATTGTTAATTCACTTTCAAGTTTCCACCAAATCAGCCCAAAGGCCAAATGATTGCTAGTGAACGCATATAATACCACCTAGAAGCGAAAGCATATTGCAGAGACATGGTAGAAGATCTTACTGTTGTATTTGGTCAAGATACAAGTAAGTGCAAACGTGCAATGAGTGTAATTAATTAATTATCACTCTTTATACTAATTATGGAATTCATATTCTTGTACTCCTGAGTTCTTGAGTTATTCATCTGATATAGATCAAAATCTAATGTACAGTGGATGTAGAAGCATGAAGGGCCCACAGTCTCATCGGAGTTGTCAATCTGGTGACTGAAGAGGCCACATGAGGTTTGTTGTATTCTAATATGCACGTTAATTCTGTCCAAATTTTTTCAACGAAAATGCCTTGTGAAATGCATGCAAGAAACAATTTGACAACCTTTACATATATATCAAACCAACTAGATGGCTCATTGGTAGTTTGTTTCCTCCTCCTTGCACCTCTGTAAAGATAAAAATTGGTGTGGAATGAGTATACCTCTGTTCCTGGGATTGTTATCATTACTCCATTTAATTTTGCTGCATTTTACAGGGCTTGCCATGCATAGGCTTTTCAACTCTGTAGTGGACCGTGGACGCTGAAGTACGTGCAGCTATTTAGTATCCCAGACTTGCTATATTTTCAAACCACAAGCACATCATCTTGTAGCTGCACCTAGCTCATTTCCATATGGCACTTCGAGAGTGTGGTGTGGAAGATATATTCAATATACTTGCTGAGATTCATAAACTCCGTGCTTCCTCTTTGTTGGAGTTGGACTAGTGCTCATCAATGAATAGCTAACAGTAGGTGGTCTTGATGATGCTGCAAATTAAGCTTGCTACACACTTGCAGTTGTGCACTGAATGTCGAGTCCATCAACTCCTAACTTCTCCTTTATGTGTTTTCTCAAGATAAATGCCTTGTCCCATGGCTGGACATCAAGGTTCTTTATTGGTTCCGGTCCATAGATCTTTTTCCTTGTGCCTGTTTTCTTCCTCACAAAATATTGCCTAGTGAGGCTCTCTTGCTTTCTATTGCATGTTGTTTTTTTTTTTTCTTTCTTTTCTTTCCCATTTTAGTTTTTGTTCAGGTTTGTTCAAAATAGAAACTGCTACTGGTTTCTTGGCCATAACTAGTCGAATTAACCACAAGATCCACCATATGTTAGACGCTCACTATAAGAACCGCTAATCTATATTTTAATCTACATGTCCTCCTTCCCTTTCTGCAAGCGTTTTAATTGAAACATATTACTCCAATTAAGTTGGTATTTTCAAACACTTTGTCCATTATCAATCTGCGATTAAATTACACCTCAAGAGGTTCAATCCAGCTGTTTGTAGCATAGAGCCATAGGCCCGTTGGAGATATTGCACAACTTATTTTTCCACCTATATATGCTCAGCTTCTTCTTCTTCCTCACGTATCTGCACGAATTGATATACATGACTTGAAAGTTCAAGTAATGTGATGGTTGCCTTTATGTGGGTAGAAGATTGAGATGTACCAGACAATTGGAACAGAGGCTTCAGGGTATGCCTACCATGTGTGATTAGTTGTCAGTTTCGTTTTCCATTCCAGTAAATTATCTCATTGTAACAGCCGCACAAAGTCGTTTTGAAACTTGACATTAATAGTTAAAACTAGGCAAACAAAAGTGTTTATAAGTGGCATCCTGGCTATTTGGAGATATATAGTATTTTTCTTTTTCTTTTTCAAATGAAAGAAAGAAAAATTACAAAGAGCCCTCTACAACAACCAATACCTAAAAAATCAAAATTATAAGCATATAGAGCAGATAAGGGGAGAGCGTAATTCCAGCAAACAATTTACTGCGAATGACCATTTTTAGCAATGAAATTTGCAACAAAATTTGCCTATGTTAATTCTAGAGACTGATATAATGAAATTGATCAGCTAGTCTTATGATATCTTGGACCAAAACCTTGATTCTCCAGGGAATTGGTATTATATATATTGTTGATACGTAGTCAGTCTCTCTTACTTGTAGGTTAGTGTAACCATAATTAGTAAACTTTGAATGGTAAATGATGACTAAAGGTCAATGCAGTCCTTTCGTGGCAAAAAGGCTATTTTTGCCAATATTTTCCGAGAGTAAATCGTAAAGTGAAGGTCAATAGTAAGTAAGGTACTGATTGAGAGTGACAATTTCTATAATTGAGTTGGTACCGCACGACGAACAGCTGGGGCTATATATTCTTGTCAGGTCGTCGTCGTAACCGAAGCCAAAGCCATAGAATTGCCATGGTGTATATGATAAACTGAGTGAGTAAACTACAATATTCGATTTATGATAAGTTGACAAAAAAAGGAGGGATCTGTTGAAGAATATTTGACTTTAGTGTGTCTTGTCAAATTAAGATCACTTTCTATAGTTGTAAAATGGGATAATGTTATAGTTTCCTAGTTCTAATTAGAATAGGCTTCCTTGTACTAAAAAATTATGTTCTTGTACTTCCGATATATAGAGGCTCCTATTATCAATGAAAAATAGAACTATTCTCCCAATTCTCTCTTTGATTTTGTTATTTTTAAAACAAGGCCTAACTTCTTTTCCATTAATTGTGATGCACCATACCTTATTATTTTTTAACAAATTACATATAAGTTATTGACAAAAGATGACTTAACAGATACATCTTTTAAAAATTGAATTAAATATATAAGGACTAAATCTTATAAATAAGGACAATCTACTCTCCACTTGCCACATGTCATGAGTTCATTTATTTTTTTACCCTTAACTACTTCTTTTGACTTCTAATCCCTTTATGTTACTTCTCAAAGAGAAAAAAAAAAAAATCTCTTTCTGTTACACGTTGCTAAGAGAAAGAATCTTAGAGCTCTTCATCAAACTTCTTCTTCTTCTTTATTGCAGAACGTGTCCTTGGTTCAGTAGCAGCTTCATTTACAGTAACAGTAGCATGAGAAGAGTGGTAGATATATTACGCCATTTCCTGTTTTTAAGAAGGTAGGTGCTGTTGCTTATAAAGTGAAACTACCAGCTGAACTCTCTCATCTACATGATGTATTTCATGTTTCACAAATCAAGAAGAGTGCACCTGAGACTCCACAAGTTATGTCATGGAGCAATGTACCACTAGACCAGAATATATCTTATGAGGAAGGACCAGTATGTATACTTGAGAGAGAAGAAAAGAAACTTCGAAATCGGCAAGTACCACTAGTGAAAGTCAAATGGCAGAACCATGGGGTGGAAGAAGCTACGTGGGAGCTAGAGTCCGACATGAGGAAGAAATATCCTCATCTATTTGAGTGATCAGGTATAATTTCGGGGACGAAATTTCTTTTTAAGGGTGGTAGAAATGTGAGAACCTTAAATTGTAGGAACTAGCTTAGGGAGTTACCTCTTAAGTCAAAAGTGAGCACTTGATGAATACCTATCCCGGTTTATAAATGAGTCATAGTCATGTTCTCCCATTTCGTCATATTTCTTTTACTTCAACTAGAAATCAAATAATTCCCACTTTTAATTTATTTCTCACCTTTTCAGCATATTTCATTAACAAAAGTCTTTTAGCCTATGTTTATATAGTTCAATTAAAATATCACCTTTATATTCATTGCTTAGACTCTTTTACAGCCAAACACTCGGTTAACAAAAACCAAGCTACTTCTTCTGTTCTCTTTCCATTCCGCTCCCACTCCTCTCATAAGCTCAGAAACACTTGAATCTGCTTACTTCACTTTCATCTAAGGTCGAAAATCAGTAGCTACTTTATCTCCAAGTCTTGCTTCTCATCATGTTAGGAGGTATGAAGCTAAGGGTCCATCAAACCTTCTTGTGCACTTTTCCAATTTCGCAGCTCCAGGTCTTCTCTTGCCTTGCATGTCTTGTAAACCTCCTCTAATTCACGTATTTCACTATGACAGGACAAATGGAGGACTTTGAGATTTCAAACCACTAAGCTTCTTACTATTTTGCTTCAATACTAGAAATTTTCTTTCCTTTCGGTAAGAACTTCTACTTTCTGTTAAAATTCCTATTCTTAAAGCTATTCAAGGTTGTAATGGAATGCACTTTTGATTATTACATTTTAGTAAACCCATTAGGTTGGATAGGACTGGGAAAGATCAAAGTTCAATTACTGCGCTCCAAGTGTTTGGTGTTATGCCTCAAAGACAACACCCAAGCTGAACCAATGGGCTGTTCCATGATTTTCGAAAAACCTATACTTCTTGTTTTACTCTCATTTTTTGACAGCTTAAAGTAGACTTTTCAATGATCATTTTGAGCTTGCTTTCACGAAAAACGGAGTTAAAATAAGACACTTATGCTATTTTGAAGTTACTGTACTGTTTCAGGATTTCTGCAGAATTCAGCGTTTCTGTCAATTTTAGATTCTTATTTGACCCTCCATTTGAACTTCGATTAGCATGAAACTTTGCAAAATAGTAGCTTTGCATGTCTACTTCAAATCTGGAAAGTTTTGCTTGAAATCACTGAAAGACTAATTGTTGGTGAAATTTTCTTGCTTGTTATCAGTTTTCTGAAATTTTCTCAAACTTGCAGCTTATTGTTACAAGCAATTAATTTGAGAACCTCTACACTTGTTTTTCTATCCTCGGTCTTCAGTAAGTTAGATTAGAAATGTAAAGCATGCTTTGAAACTTAACTTCAATTCAAAAGGCTTAGAAAAGGTTGTCTTTGTTCGAAAGCAACTACAAACCAGTGTTTTTCTATGCATTCTTATAAATGTTTTGTTTTCGGAATAAGCCCACACATGGTGAAGCTCTAGCTATTGCTCAGTCTCTAATTAAGTGATTTAGTCTAAGGGAGAAATATTATTAGGACTGATGGTGGTTTACATGTTCATAATAGGATCAAGGACTCAATTAGTGAATTGAAGAATGGTTATGTGGTACTTGTTGGGACTTACACATCAAGGATTCCAGGTAGGGGCCGGGGTCTTCACCAGTTAGAGCTTTTCTTGAAAAGATTTCTATATTTTTGTGCATACACATTGCATTGTTTTTGAGTGGTGACCTGAGAGTGAAGGGAGCAAAGCGACTACCTTGGGTTTCGATCCCCTAAACCTCCGGAGGGGCTATACGGACTGGAGGATGCCTAACATCCTTTGAGGTGTGGCGACACTCCTAGGTGGTATGGCGTAAACGGCCGCTCTCGTTACTTCTTGCTGGTTGTTTGTGCATTTACTTTAGCAAGTAAGTAGTTGGCATTAAGACCAGTCATCGGTTTGTAGAAAAATGGGTACCCCTTCATGCATAATTCTCACTGGAAACTCTCATACAAACTTTAGTTTTCTGCTACTGTTGTTTAAAGTTTTATTACTACCAACCTTCAATTAGTTTTCAAACTTGGCTAGCGTTACTTCCTACTGAGCATATGAACGTAAGTGATGCTCACCCCTACTCATTTCAGGTACTGTGCACAAAGTTGAAAGGGAGCAGAACTGAAGTGGTGTCTTTTGGCATTTTGCTACTTGTCAACTCCTGCCTTTTGAGGTCTTTTATCCTATTTTGAAATCCTGATGTTCTTTGGTGTATTAAGCCTTTATTTTGCTGGAACAGTTGTTGTGGAAAGTTGAACTCAGCTTGTTATAAATCTGTTGAAAGGCTCACTTTTGCCTTGTTTAAATGTCTAGGCTACTCATCTATTGAATCACTCTCAGTGATCTATTTTGAGCCATGTATGTATTAAAGGCCATGTTTCTCAGCTTTAATATGCGAACCAGATTTGCACTCTTCTATCTCCTATTTTTAGGTTTCTAACTACTCTTGCTAAGCTTGTTACTTCAGTTGGATAAATCCTATTTGCTGTTGTCGTTGCTTGAAATTTTTTCACAAATTGTAGTGTGAAGCCTCAGATTTCAAACCTTTTTGAAGTGTATTTAGTTTGGCTAACTCAAGTTTATTTAACATCAGACTTCACTTGAGTTTATGTAGTTTTTTTTTTTTTTATCACCAAAGGTTGAGACACGTTGATTCCAAATATCAAGTTTGCAGCTGCCCAAAAACTTAGTTTCGTTATCTTTAGCCTTGCGCATCTTAAGAAGGTTGAGTATTAAGCAAGAGTAGTAGCAGTAGCAATTAGATATGTCAATCCATGAATGAAATTGAAAACATAGAAAATCGCATTATTCCCACAGCAAGAGTACCAAACCAGTAACAATTAGTCAAACCAGTACCAATTAGTAATAGTAATCAACATGCCAAAATAGGATTAGAAGAAAAATTTACAAACAAAAATCAATAGCAGGTCCATCCATCTGCTAACACCAACTAAACATCAATCAATCACTCAATCATCATCAAAAGCAAACACCCTAACTCTCCTATCAAAAACCCCCAATTTTAATACTTGGTGAGGCCGAGAAGCGGAGCGGGCGGTGAAGGAGGAGAGCGCCGGAGAGTTGGCAATCGGAGTTTTGGACTAGGTGAGTAGATCTGCGGTGGATGTATGGGGCTTTCTCATTGGAGTGCAAATTTCACTGTCAATTTTTTGACTTAATTCTCAGTTAAATTCTCATGCTTCCGTTGAAGAACTCTTCATTGTCCCTTCGCCAGTTTTCTCGATACTCGTTCCTCATGATCTTGGACCAATCTAGAATGCCCACCGACAACGCCGCCGCCATCCCTTTACTCCGGTCACCGGTTTAAGAGCGCTTGGATGAGGTGGACTTCTTTGCCTTGAGGAGACAACGTTGAGCTCATCGCCGGCTTACGGTATTACGCATATCAGACCTCTGTTTTGGGGTTATTCTATCCTGGCATTATTGTAATTTGAGTCCTTGACCCAAAGCACCAAAATAGGCAAAAATCATCACACTTACCCCAGCAAGAGAATTTTATTCTCACTAACTCGATTTAAAATAAAATGACGATATTACCCTCAACCTAATTAAAAAACTATCATGTGCCACTCATCATCGTCCTCTCTATCTCTTTCCTCCCTTTCTCTCTGCAGGCCAGGGACATCTCTGTTAATGTCTAAGATTTAGCGGTAGCCATATCTTGGTTAACGCTGGTCCGATGGGCGGACCGCTACTTGTGGTATTCTGACTGCTTCCGCTATCTGTCAAATGAAACACAAAGGGTGTCAGAGGGAGACCGTGGAGGGGGGGGGGGCGGTCTTCTCTTCTCCGATGCCTAAGTTAGTCAATGTATTTATTTGACAGAATAACATTAGGTAAGTAGTAAATGCGAGATTAATGAGGAGAGAGGAGTGGACCTTTTATAGGTGAGGAAGAGGCTGACCTCTTCTTTGCTTTCGATGTGGGACTGATATGCTTCAGTTCCCAGCTTCTGATGCTTCAGCGAGGCTATCTTGGCGTGGCGCGTGGTTGCGCGTCAGCGGTAACCTGGGAGTGAGCCGGGGCTTAGGTGATAGCATGTTTGGCTGTGTTTCTATAGGGGGTTACACCGTTGATGGTTGTTGGTACAGCTGGCGGTAGTATGAGCGTGGCTCATTATAGCTAATTATGCTTGACAAATGCTCATGTAAGTACAAGTCCCCCAAGTCCCTAGTCAAGGAGGGAAATCTTGGTTGGGGAGTTGCCTAGCAGTTTGAAGCGTTACTTCTGCTAGAGTTGCGAAAGCATAATTAGCGTCAGTGCGTTGTCAACTATGGATTTATTATGAGCAAACGCTTTATACCCTTTCAGGTGGGCCCCTACTATGCCCCCCAGGGAGTCCCCCACTCCCCGGCTAAGATAGGCCTCTGTTTGGCCGACATATTGTTTGTTGACGGGGATCTGCATTAAGCAGAGGGTGTTGGATAGCGAGCCCAATCTTTGATACCCGAGTGTTGGGGGTCAACGTGCTTGATCAGGGTCGTCGAAGACTGTGTTAACGTGTCCCCTTACTTGTTCCGGAGGAACATAGCTTAACTACAAGGCCGCGTGGCGGTCATTTTCAGAATGAGCCGTTGCCTCTGGAATCACCTCTGGGGAAGTCCCTCTGCTGATAGTAAGCGGTAAGAAGTGCCGCGGGGACCTTCTTGCTTGCTAGATGGAGAAGTTCCGCGAGCGGTGTTGCGCTCAGAGGAGACTGGGCCACTTGCGAGATGACAAGGAGAAGTCCCGCTAGCGCTATTATGTTTAGTGGGGACTGACTTGCAAGATGAAAGGGAGAAGTCCTACTAGAGGTGTTGTGCTTAGCAGAGACTGTCTCACTTGCAAGGTGAAAAAGGAGAAGTTCCGCTAGCGGTGTTACGCTTAGTTGAGACTGTCCCACTTGTAAGATGAAAGGGAGAAGTTTCGCTAGAGGTGTTGCGCTTAGCGGAGATTGTGAAAGGGAGAAGTCCCGCTAGTGGTGTTGTGCTTAGCGGAGACTGTCTCGCTTGCAAGATGAAAGGGAGAAGTTCCGCTAGCGGTGTTGCCCTTAGCGGAGAGCCGGAGACTGTCTAGCTTGCAAGGTGAAAATGGAGAAGTCCTGCTAGCGGTGTTGCGCATAGTGGAGACTGTCCCACTTGCAAGGTGAAAAGGGAGAAGTCCCGCTAGTGGTGTTGTGCTTAGCGGAGACTGTCCCACTTGCAAGATGAAAGGGAGAAGTTCTGCTAGCGGTGTTGTGCTTAGCAGAGACTGTCTTGCTTGCTGATTGGTATTCTTACTCTTTTGACGGTTACTTCGGCAAGACACTTAATTTGATAGCTCCCGACACGTGGCCTTAATGCATTGGGTTGGCGTGTGGGTGTACTTCGTTTCAGCACGCCCGCCTCCTCTCCATTAATGCAAGTAAATATCATTTTTGTAACCGAGGCGACGCCTCGGTTAATCCGGATAGTGGGTGCCATCGTGGGGCACGTGTACGGCTCTCATGTGATGTCATTTTTTAGCGGACGCCCTGGATTTGGTTGATGTTGACATAAAAGAGGGGGAAACCAAGTGGTTTGACACTTTTTGCCTCTTAAACCAAAATCGTCGTCTTCAAGCTTTTACTTTGAGAGTTGAGGAGAAGGTTTTGCGAATCAAGTGAGGGTGTTGATCTTGGAAGGCAAAAGGACCTCTTGAAGCGAAGACAAACATCGTGAAGCGTATATACTTCCCATATTGCAGGTTGGTGATCTGAGCCTTGCTTATTTGATTGCTTGTTGTTTCTATTGATGCCTTTGTCAGTGATTGTTGCCATGCTTTGATGTGTTTGAGGGTCTAGAAGGGTTTGGGAACTGGTTTAGGCGTTTTTGGCAGAAGATTGATGGTTATGGGTTTGCTAGATGGTCGAATCTGGGCTTTGGGTCTATAAATGTCGTGTTCTTGTTTTGGTATTTTCTAGGCTTTCTGGGTATGGTTGTTCTTGGTGTTCTTGGTGAAAATATGACATAGGGATAGCTTAGATCGCTTTGGAACTTACTGATTTGGGTTTTAGGGTGTTTGCGATGGCTAGCTTGATAAAGGTGTCGAGCAGTGTGGATTCCGGGTATGACGTGTCGCTCAGCGGTTCCGATAAGACTTTTATTGTCATGTTGCGTCCGTCTACCCCTGCTGGAACCGCTGGACATTGAACAGCTTCAGACTATTATGTGGGAAGTGGCTATGGCTCATACCGGCCACCCAGAAAAGTTGACTGTGAGAGAGGAAACCGCTGCCCGCGAGCGACGTGAGGATTAAGTGGCTAGCAACAATGCTGCAAGTGGTTCCGCACATGGGGATGATGCCGTCGAAGAGAATATAGAGTCAGCTTGGGTTCTCCGCGATGGTACCCCAGTTGACGAGGCGGGAGGACCAATGTCTCCTTCGGCAATCATAAAGCTAAAGCGGGTGTTTTGCCTTTCTAGCATGATAAAGTTGCGTTCGCCGAAGAAAGATGAGAAGGCGTCGTTTCTGCTGGCCGGTTATGCCGCTGTGCATGAGGCCGTGTTCCGCCAGGCCGTAACGTTTCCACTACTACCCAATCTCTTTGCGAGTTTGATCTCGCTTTCTGGCAAATTTGCCCTAACATGTGGAGGCTTTTGATAGCGCTGAACTCCCTCTGGCTGTTGTCTGGGTGCGAGGGGCCTACCATGGCAGAGGTTCTTCATTTTTATGAGCTTGTATACATGAAGCGCCAGGGTTGTAGTGGACAAGTGAATCTGACCCGTCGTCAGGGGGCGCCGAAGTTGATTGAGAACTTGAAGGATTCCATGTCTCCCTGGCAGTCGACCTTCTATGTTGCGACCGAGGGCTGGGAGTTCGACGTGGGGGTGAACGAGCATGCGCCAACATTTAGGATTAAGTCAGAGTTCCAACCTATCCGAGGTTGTCGCTAGTAACCGTTGAGCAAGTTTTGCGGTTTTTGTTGTCAATAAATATATACTTTTTTTTTTTTTTTGACATCGCATGAGGAGCGGTGTCACATCACACAGATTACAGGTTGCTAGAGGAACCGTAATCTTTTTGACCTTCGCTTGCTCACCGGCTGTGAGTTTTTGGTCGACTTGCAATTGACTCGTGCCTTTGATAAGTGTCTCGCGGACCTGTGCCTTGGTTAACCTTGCTTGACGCTAACTTGTTTTGTTTGTTTGTTCAGATCCCATTCCCGGTAATAAGGCCAGCAGCGACGCATTTAACAAAGCCATGGATCGTGCAGAGCTGCAGAACTTTCTCGAGGGCATGTATGCCACTGGGCTGAACGCGCGGCAAACCGCCGTTGATCCTCAAACCTTGGTGTTGAGTCAGTCCGAGGTTAAGGTAGTGATGCTGATGCCTCATCACTCCCATCCTGCTACCGCTGCCCCGCTGGGCAGCCCGTGGTACAACTCAAGTCTTACGCCGAGCGTGGGGCTGCTGGAGGGAGCAAGGCCAATGTTGCTCCAGAAAAGACCAAGGAGAGGGTGGCCGCCCAGCGGCGTGGGGCCCAGAGGAAGAGGGCGATGTCGCCAAAGGAGCCGGCTACAATTGCGGGTTTAGAGCCCTAGAAGCCGTTGAGGGATACTACTATGGGCGCTACCCAGGGTCCTCTGCAGAAGAAAAGGCGGTAAAACGACCCCCGCTGAAGGTGACGAGGCAGAGGATTTGGTGCCAATTGGGGGAAGCCAACAATAGAGGGCCAAGCAAGGTGCTAAGTCGGTGGTGGTGTCTGCTGGCGGGGAGGTGCCGACGAGCGGGTTGGACTCGTTTGCCTCGCACGCCAAATTCCTGACCGATCCCAAGTGGGAATTTTTCTTTCATTTGTGCGAGTGGCTCGGATTCTGCGGGATGGACTGGACGGTCCGTCCGACGACCCTTCAACAATCGCCATTTAGCTCGGCCTTTGTGCACTTGTCAGTCGGACTGCACGAGTTATTCCTGGCGGCGTCGATGTCTTTGCCTATTAAGCGGCAGCTGAGTAAGGAAGTTGAAAGTCTCCGGAGGGAGTTGGGGGAGACATCCAAGAAGCTAGCGGAGACCGAGCACCTTCTGTCCAAGGCAGAGTGCTTCTTGGTAGATGTTTGGGGCAAGTTGAATGTCACCATAGACAGAGATGTGGAACGGAACAACCGAATGTCCCAGCTAGAGCAAGAAATGGCCCTGCTGCATGAGAGGTGGCGGCAAGGGGTAAGCGTGCTGATATCCTTCAGCGGGAGTCTGCCGCCAAGACTGCTGAGCTGAACAAGCTGGAGGATGAGATTGCCCGGCTGGGAGCTGAGCGAACTAGTGTCGTTGCTGCTGCAGTAGAGGCCTATAAGCAGTCTCCGGCATTCAAATATGCTCTGACAGAGGCGGCGAAGACTAGCGCCGCTGCCAACCTCGATATGCTGGATAAGAGTGGCGCCATCAATTGGCATAAGGTGCCTCGGCCACCCGGGTCGTCGGGCAAGCAGGGACCGCGTGCAAGTGAGCCAGCCCCTAATCAACCTGAGGGTGCCCGCTCTGGCAGTGGTGAGAGTGGTGAGTGTCTGGCGGACGGTCCCCTACGGACTCCTGTTACTACTGCCTCTGATGTGTCTCGTGCCAATTTTATGTCAGTGCATACTAGGGCAGATGGTACCATTGCGACGCCTAATCCAACTGCTCTTGGGTCTAATCAGATGAGCCGCTTGGTCTACCAACAGCCACCGGTTGACTGTGAAAATGTTGCTGCTGCTCCCAACAATCCCTGAAGACTGCCTTAGCTCTGTAGCTTTTTTTTTTTTTTTTTGTTGCCGGTGAAGCGTTTTGCCATATGTAACTTTGACAATATTTTTTAGCGGGGAGTCCTGACCTGGATTTACAATGCCATTTCCTTTGAATTTTTGTGGTGTTGCTGCTGGCAAAAAACTCGTTTGATACATGTTAGTATACCGCTAGAATTTTGACTTGAGCTTTTGTTAATTAATGAAACATTAAAGGAATTAAAATTGTTCCAAGTGCACAGTGTAGCGGACGTGGTCCGCTCACTGTTGTTGGCGTTGCCAGTTAGCTTCTGTGCTGTGGGGAACAATGGTTTGAATAATTCCTTGTTTTATTGATAGTTGAGATATCAGCCTTTACAAAATAGGGGTTGTACCCGTTGGGTAGCTTCCCTTAGCTAAGTATTGAACAAAAATTTAACTAAGTCAAGATGCTTTTGGGTAGCGGCATGACTATTTGTAATAATACCGAAGGTGTTCGGTATTCCAAGGGTGGGTCGTTGTGACGCCATCCTTATCCATTAAGTAAAACGTGCCGGAGCTAAAGACTTCCACTATCTTGTATGGTCCTTCCCAAGTGGGACGGAGTGCCGTTGACGGTGGAATTACTTCCTTCATAACTCAGTCCCCAAGTTGGAGGTTCCGGGCTTTGACTCTGGCGTTATAGAAATGCGATACTCATTGCATGTTTTGCAAATTGTGAAAATGGGCCTTGTGGCACTTTTCCTCGAGGAGATCCTTGTCGAGGTTGATCCTTTGCCGTTGGTCTAGGAGCAGTAGCCCTCGACCCTAGCAGTAGGTTGAGTGACTTCGATGGGTAGGACGGCCTCAGTCTCGAACATCATGCAAAAAGGTGTTTCACCGTTAGCGGATGTTGGGGTTGTCCGGATGGCCCAGAGGACTTCTGGTAGCTTTTCCACCCATAAACCCTTAGCATCATCGAGCTTCTTTTTTAGGAGTTTCTTGATTATCTTGTTTGCCACTTCAACTTAGCCGTTGGTTTGGGGGTGAGTGACAGATGCAAAGCTCATCTTGGTGCCTAGGTTAGAGTTGAAAGATATGAGCTCCTTGTTGTTGAACTGTGTTCCGTTGTCTGTGATGATGGTATGGGGGACGTCGTAGCGGCAGTAGATGTTCTTCCAAAGGAAGTGAGTTACCTTGGCAGTAGTTATTGTTGTCAGTGGTTCCGCTTCGATCTACTTGCTGTTGTAATCGATGGCAACAATGATATATTTGAAATGCCCTTTAGCGGTTGGCAATTTTCCAAGTAGGTCGAGGCCCCAAGTGGAGTGAATCCATAGGCCGATGATTATCGAGAGGGGCTCTACCGGGGCATGAAGGAAGTCAGCGTACTGTTGACACTTGTGGCAGGACTTGGAGACTTCTTTGGCATCGTCGCTGAGCGTGGGCCAAAAGTACCGCGATTTGCCAGAGACCTGGCACCTGTGTGATTTCCACACTCCCCAGCATGTATCATCGTTAGAACAACTTTTCCCTCTTCTGGGGTCAGACACCAGAGGTTGGGATGGGTGAATCCCTGCTGGTATAGCTTGCCATTTTGTATGTTGAAGTGGTTTGCTCTTTTCGGTTTGCAGTGTTCCATTGAGTTTGTACTCGATTATCTAATCCATCCAACTGGGGTTGACGTCAATGTTGAAAATTTCCGCTAGGGTTTTGGTGATGCTTGGTTTGTCAAGGCATTCGACCCTTGTGTCTACTGGACTATGGTGTGGTTGCGCGGTTTCCAGTCTTGCTAGAGAGTCCGCCTAGGCGTTCTTTTCCCTGGGGATTTGTGTGATGTTGTGGAATTTGAATTTCCTGAGGAGAGTCTTGATATATCCCAAGTATGCCGCCAGCTGTTTATCTTTGGCTTGGAAGTTGTCATTGACCTGGTTGACGACTAGTTGGGAGTCGCTAAATATATTGACGCTGTCAGCGCTTGAGTCGATGGCGAGGAGCAAGCCTGCAATGAGTGTTTCATACTCCACCATGTTGTTTGAGGCTGTGAACCTAACATAACTCCAGCGCCACAGGCCTTGGCGTAGGCGGAGCCGTCCACATGGAGGTTCCAGTCTGACTGCTGTTTAGGTGTAGGCTCTTCAGCGGTCACTATTGTAGTGTTGTCCTCTTCTGTCTTGGGACTGGGTTCATCCTGACGCTTAGTGAGCTCAGCGATGAAGTTCGCTACCGTCTGGCCTTTCATGGCGGTTCGTGGTTTGTACTCAATATCAAACTCGCTGAGCTCGATAGCCCACTTGCTAAAGCGTCCCGAGTGCTCAGGGTTCTGCATGACCTGCTTAAGCGGTTGATTTGTCAAGACGTGGATTGTGTGGCCTTGGAAGTACTGGCGGAGATGTCTAGCGGCAACGATGAGTGCGAGGGCGAGCTGCTCTAGGGGGGTGTACCTAGTTTCAGCGCCAATCATGCCTTTGCCGGCATAAAATACTGGGAGCTCATCCTGTCCTTCCCTTCGTACAATTGCACAGCTGACCGCTGAAGGGGATTATTCTGCCTTATATAGGATTGGAGAGAAGTGGGATTGCCACTAAATATTCCTTCAAACTTTGGAACGTCGCCTCACAATCCGGGGTCCAATCGATTTCTTTCTTGTGGGTCCTCTTCATGGCTTTGAAGAATGGGAGACATCTGTCGGTGAGTTTAGAAATGAACCAAGAAAGGGCAGTTAAATTGCCTTGGAGGCTTTGAATGTGTACTTTCCATACCGGAGACTTCATGTTGAGGATGGCTTGCACCTTGTCAGGGTTAGACTCTATGCCTCGTTCACTGACGATGTAACCCAGGAATTTACTAGCGGTGACGCCGAAAAAACACTTTTATGGATTGAGGCGCTACCGTAGGCCAAGAGAATGGCGAATATGATGAGGAGGTTTGCCACGTGTTTGCTGACCTTGATGCTTTTGACTATCATGTCATCCACGTAGACCTCTATTATCTTGCCGAGATGCTCAATGAACTTGGCGTTCATCAACCATTGGTATGTTGCTCCGGCGTTCTTCAATCCGAAAGACATGACATTGTAATAGTATAGGCCCTTGTCGGTTGTGAAGGTGGTGCACTCTTGGTCGCTGGGGTGCATCTTGATTTGATTATATTTGGAAAAGGCGTCCATCATGCTGAGCAGCTCATGCCCCGCTGTTGCATCGACCAGCTGATCAATGCGAGGTAGCGGGAAACTATCCATGGGGCATGCCTTGTTGAGACCCTTGAAGTCTACACACATTCGCCATTTTCCGTTTGGTTTCTTTACCATGACCAAGTTGAAAATCCATTGTGGATAATTGACTTGGCGGATGAATCCTATGCCCTGTAGCTTTGTGACTACTTCCCTGATTGCACGATATCTTTCTTCGTTGAAGGCCCTTCTCTTCTGCTTTATTGGATAAAAAGATAGTTTGATGCTCAACTTGTGAGTGATGATCTCGGGGGAGATGCCTGGCATGTCAGCGTTTGACCATGCAAAGACGGGGGCGTTATCTCTCAGAAATTAACTGAGTTCTGCCGCTATCTCTAGGGCTAACTGAGCGCCAATGGGGACCGTCCGCTCAGGGTGTTCGTCAGAGATGCTGATAACCTGCAAAGATGTTTCTGGGTTGACAGGTTCCTTCTTTACATATTTCTCCTCACCGTCTCTAGGATCTTCAATTGCTTCTGTCAACAGCACATTGTTTCCTACTATGAAGATCTCATGGCAACGCGTTGACCGAGCCACAGTCGTTGAATAGCACTCTTGTGCTAACTGTTGGCTTCCCTTCACACAACCTATACCATTGGGTGTAGGAAACTTCATGAGAAGCATTTACCCAGCAATGATGCACTTTAGCTTTTTAAGCGCTGGTCCAGCAATGATTGCATTATATGAACTGAAGCAGTCGACAACAATAAACTCTGTATGTATCTCCGCTGTGCATGGGCTGGCGCAGATGGCTACGCGCATGTAGTCAGAACCTAGTGGCTGTGTGACGTCGCCGGAGAAGTTGAGCAGGGGCTCGTGATCTTGAAGTAGTTTTCTGTTCCGCTGGAGTTGCTTATAGCAACCATTAAAGACTACATTGACAGAGAAACCGTTGTCAACGAGGACCCTTCCCACAGACCATTTATCGAGCATGGCGTCGATCAAGAATGGATCGTCGTGGGGGAGATGTACTCCGCGCTCTTCTTCCTCAAAGAAGGTAATGGGTTCCCACCCAGATTTAGGCAGTTTAGCGGATCTCTCATAGCGGATGTTGCAAACTTCCTTGGGGTGGTTAGCGCGGGCATAGCGCTTTCTTGCCCTATGAGACATGTTGGTGATCAGAGCACCGCCGTCGATGGTGTTAATGAGGCGTATGTGCTCGATGTTGGCAACCACCGGTGGCAGTTGGCGCACATTGAACTGTTCCAGCTTACCGTCACGGTACAAAGTCTCAATTGCAATTTTGAGAGATTGTAGTTGTTGGTGTTGTGACCGCTGTCCTCGTGGTATTTGCACCATTTGCCTGTGTTCCTCGGTTTACCCACTTTTGGGTATTTCCTTGGTAGTGGTGGTGGGATTTGGTCCTTGCATTGATCGTATATTTCTTCATACGAGGCTGTGAGGACTGTGAACACTGCGTACTACTGGGAGGACTCTGTCAACTTATTACGGTTATCCCCGTGGGACGAGCAGTTATTCGCAGTGAACTTGTTAGCTCGACACAGTTCTGCGCCAACATGCCGCCATTGGATTGGCATAAAGACAATCTTTCGATACTTGAGAGGTACGATTGATATGAGTTTGTTCTATCCCTACAGAGAGAAAAGAAATAACGGAAG
This sequence comes from Rosa chinensis, assembly GCF_002994745.2. Classification (NCBI taxonomy): domain Eukaryota; kingdom Viridiplantae; phylum Streptophyta; class Magnoliopsida; order Rosales; family Rosaceae; genus Rosa; species Rosa chinensis. The sequence goes on along the minus strand of NC_037094.1, from coordinate 55,652,320 downwards.
TGTGGGATCGGACTCCATAAGGCAAAACGCCACCTTCTGTACTCCTCCTCCCCTCCATCAAAATGACAACGATGTCTTGATGGGTTTTACTGATGCAGGGTATCTCTCTGACCCTCACAAAGGTCGCTCCCAAATGGGTTATGTCTTTACCATGGGAAGCACTGCGATATCTTAGAGGTCTACAAAGCAGACCCTTGTTGCTACTTCCTCAAATCATGCAGAGATTATCTCTCTACATGAAGTAGTGCGAGAATGCATATGGCTAGGGTCTGTAGTTAGACACATTCGAGGAACTTGTGGTTTGAAGTCTACCACAGATGAACCTACATGCATTTATGAAGATAATGCAGCTTGTATTGAGCAAATGAAGTTAGGTTTCATCAAGGGCGACAACACCAAGCATATATCGCCTAAGTTCTTTTACAATCAGCAACAACAAACACTTCTAAATATTGAAGTGAATCAAATCCGTTCAGAGGATAATGTAGCGGACTTGTTTACCAAGTCGTTACCTAAATCCATATTCGAGAAACATGTGAAGAGCATCAGATTAAGAAAGTTATCCGAACTCCCATAATTGTAGAAATCAGGGGGAGACCTTGACATCAGGGGGAGGTATGCTGTCTACATGTTCGATCTCGAAGAGTGAAGGATGTGTTGTGCTCTTTTTGCCCTTCGACCAGGGTTATTTTTGTCCCACAGGGTTTTGTTACCTGACAAGGTTTTTAGTGGGGCAACGATCAAAGCGTCATCACCGAGTTTTAAGCGGCACAAGGGGGAGTGTTGAAGGATGTCGACTACTCCACATTCAAGAGCGTTGTGCTCTTTTTCTCCTTCGACCAAGGTTGTTTTTACCCACAGGGTTTTTATTACTTGGCAAGGTTTTTGACGAGGCAACTTAGAAGTGCATAGCAGAGGCAACACTATTGACATGGAATATCCAAGGGAGAGTGTCGTAAATGATAATGACTATTCATGCAATAGGTATTGCTTAATGTATGCGATTGACAGACTCGTAATGTATGCGATTGACAGACTTGTAATGTGCGATTGATTAGCATAGCTATTATGTATTGCCTTTTGTATACATGATGTAACCCTATATAAACCTCATGGTGAGATGAATACAATACAATACAATTTTCCAATTATCTACAACACCCTAGGAGATTTTACTTTTATAGAGGAATGATGGTGAGTTTTTTCTTGGGTGTAATTGGGGCTTTTTAGTGAGAGGGGTTGAGGAGTGCGATTACCTAGAGTGGTTTATGATTGTAATATTCTTCATTAGTGGATTCATCATCATCATGGTCCCTCGAGGATGTAGACAATTTGGCCGAACCTTGTTAACTTACTGTGTTATGGTTTATTATCATGCATGTGTTAGTTTTTGCTTGCATAAACTTGACCAATTTGAAATAAGTTGAACTGAGTGCACCGAAGGACTTAAAGAATCTCCTCTATATGTTTGGTTCTTATGGATATTGAAAATTATCAGTTCGCAAAGAAAATGAAACATAATTGTTGAAGACTGAGTTAAGAGATTAAAGATATGCTATATCTAGTTATATCGCTGGAACCCAATTTTGATGGGAAGAGTTCATATTTGGTCACAGAGTTTGGTCTTGATCTCATGTGACAACTTTGAGCAGAATAACCTAGGGGCTTATTCAAAATTTCATCCTAGAAATTCCAAATGAATTTAAATCTAACAGAATTAGATTGTCATCATCATGAATCATACTATGACTTCCACATGTCTGTAGCACAGAACCTTTGGGGACAAGTATCAGATCAACGTATTAAATTAGTGAGGCCGCGAGGTATGCTCACCACCTGTTTGATTAATTCTCTTTAGTTTTCAATTGCAGATTTGCCTTACGTTGCACTAAAATTATGACGCACATTTTCAGGCTGTGAAGTCTTGCAATTGAACCATAGTCCTGTCTCATCCCACTCCTCAAATAAGGCCTAATGGTTCTGAAAAAGCAACAGACCTTGTAGCTGATCAGAAGTACAAGATTTGTGAAGTATATAGAGATAGGAAAGGGTCTGTGATTACCAAGCTTTGTTATCTTAATTGCGTCTGATGGGATTTCATGACCAGAGACAGTGGGAAGAGTTATGGAACAGAAAGTCTGAATTGAATTCGCTTTCAAGTTCCACCAAGTCCAAGGGCCACATGAGACAATAGTAGCTTTATGGATGTTTCATAAGGCTGTCCACTGTTTGGAGGGCTCTGATGTCTTTTGTAAGGCCTCGTTTGGTTTATGGAATGGATTTTTTAGAAAAGTTGTTTCTTTGTATTTCCATCGAGAAGAGAAATTAAGATTTCTAGTTCCTACAAATGTGTTTAGTAACAGTAAGGTAGAATCAATAAGTAATAGTATAATTGAAGAAAATTAGTATTTATTGTTGTAAATAGTTATGGCTAATATCATTTAAATAGATGGAGAGTCATATATGCCTTTCACTATAGATTAGTGATTGATAGGATTGTGAATAGGAGTAATTGACGTTGCTATTAAACGTTGCCTATTTGTATACATCATCTACTCCTATATAAACCCCCTCATGGTGAGATGAATACACACACTCTATCTCCATGCGCCCAAACTCTCTCTCTCTCTCTATCTTAAATTTTTCACTACTGTTTTACAGCACGTTATCAGCACGATACTCTAACCCAAGCTCTAGCCAGGAAAAAACCCCCCTGCCATAGCCTCCCTGCAGCCCCCACTTCCCCTGCAGCATCGTCGCACGCCTGCTGCCCCTGCAGCACAGCAGCACGCTAGTTCCTGTGCAGATCAGCCTGTTTGTACGCCCCGAAACCTATTGATCGGGATCTCAGATCAAAATCTTTCTTTCATCAAAGTTGTTCGTCTCTGCCTCTTCTATCTGCCCTCCAAATTTCAGCCCTATTGGAGTCGTTTTGAGACCTGTACACCATTCGAAGTGGGAGTTGTCCAGAAGAGGCGAATAGCTTTTGGATTGGCTGAGAAGACAACCTTCTCATCGCAAACCTAATCTCGAAAGGAGAGATTGTGACCGTGGAAGGGACAAAGAGTCTGATCTTTTGAGACAAGTAAATAGAGGTGACCCCATAAATGGCCCATATAACCGGCCCAAAACATGGCCCAATGTTATAGTGCCCCTACCCAAAGAACACTGGTTCAGCCTGTTGCCACCAAAATCAACAAAATCTTTGTTATCAATGTGGAGGAATTGACTGCTGGTCTTGCACCTGTTGTGCGATAGCCGAAACAGTAAATGAGTATTACGCCAGTCGCGGAACTCGAAATACCAACTTTATCAAGAGGTCATTTTCTATCGATTTCACACTAGAGATCAAGGATTTTCAGGCAGTTACTGAACATACCGAGGATTAGAACTCGAAGATATGGGTATAATTGGCCCTTTGTGCCATATCTATTTCATCTTAATGAATGAAACATCTTCGGATTTTGGTGATTTATGTTTTCAATTATTTTGGATTATAGAAATGTGGTTATGTTCGAATATATTTAATTCAATAAACTTATTCATACATGTGATCCATTGAATTAAATAAATGAATAGGCATATTCTGTGGGGGAGTCTGTTGTCTGGTTAAAAGTACTATTACGCACACCATACTCCCAGATCGAAGATATTTTTCAAACTTATTGTCTATTCATACCTCAGTACAACCATATCAGGCCAGTCCAACCTAATAGAGGGTTATGGGAAAACCCACTATATGTTGTCCAATGGTACTGAACCTATCATTAATGAGGTCTTATAATCTCCACGTTCCAGAAGAACGTTATTGAGTATTAAGGATATTCGAACTAACGGTTATCACGCTGAAACCACTGAGAAAAATGAGTGTAATATCTTTGCATAACCTCCAAAGTGTGTGGCCAGAAGCGTACATTGGAGAAATTGAAATCTGTTAGCTAGAAGCTAACTAATTCAAGCAACTACTTACTATGGCATGACCGTTTGGGACACCCAGGTCAAAGTATGATGCACCATATCCTCAATTCATGGCAGGTGCATCCCCTTCTGAATAAGGGTCTTGTATGTAACGACACGCTATGCCATACTCGTTAAGAATATTTAATACTAGACCATCATATGCAAAGACTAGTACATACACCACCATTTTTCTGCACAGAATGCAAGGGAAATTTGTGGACATATCCAACCACCATGTGGACCAGTTAAATATTAATGGTTTTGGTTGATATATCGACAAAGTGATCACATGTTACACTATTGTCCGCAAGAAAACGCTGTTTTTGCTAAACTCTCACCCAGATCATGAAATCGAGGGTTCACCACTCGGATTATCCCATAAAGTCTATAAGACTTGATAATACCGGAGAGTTTACATCGAAGTCTTTCGACGATTATTGCATATCCCTTGGGATTGATGCTAAACATATAGTTTCCTATGTTCATACCCAAGATGGTCTCGCAAATAGAATCTTGGTAATGCGCACCAAGCTTCTAGTCTTTGCTTGGGGCTATGCAATCTTGCATGCAGCTATGTTGGTCCCGTTGAGGCCCACTGCTACCCAACCTTACTCAGCGTTACAGTTGGTGACTGGGTACGAACCTGATGTTTCGCACTTACGCTCATTTCGGTATGCAGTCCACGTGCCAATTGTGCTGTCACAACATACAAAATTGGGTCCTCAACAAAGGATGGGCGTGTATGTCGATTATGAATCCATTCCATTATGTGCTCTTTAGAGCCCTTGACAGGCGATCTCTTTACCGCTAGAATTGCGGATTGTCACTTTGATGAGACAGTCTTCCTGCCGTTAGGGGGAGATAAGAACGTCACCGTTCCTGATGAACGACGTGAACTAACATGAAATGTCCCCACTATGTTTCATCATGATCCCCGAACCGCACGAAAGCACAAGTGTAGACAATTCTAGATCTATAGAGTATAGAATACAATATGCCAGACAGTTTCTCTGATCTAGCTAAAGTGACGAGATCATATATACCTGCTGCAAATGTGCCTGCAAGGATAGACGTCCCTGTAGGATGTGTCGTCCCAGATGGACGAGGTACGACAATGGCGGCTAACCAGTCATATGTCCCTGCCCAAAAGCGAGGTAGACCATCAGGTTCGAAGGATTCTTATCCCAGAAGAGGGTAAACTTGGCACAAACGAATCCTCTTAACATCGCAATCTCAAACAGATCCATCTCATGAGATAAATCTGGATTATGGGTCTGTCTTAGAAGAGATGATGTTGGGGGACGCTCCAACATTTGAACCCACTCCCGAGAATATATAAACTCGGGAAATTTAGTGAGATTTGGAATCGGGTTGAGAATATCATCGATGATATATTAGTATTTGCGGTGGCCACCGAATCTATAATATGCGATGACCTCGAACCTTGCTTTGTTGATCAATATCAATGAAGAGACCACTGGCTAAAAAGGAAATAAGCAATCCAGGTCGAATTAGATTCCTTGACAAAGAGAAAGGTGTTTGGACCTGTTGTTCCTACACCTCCCCATGTTAAACCCGTAGAATTTAAATGGGTATTTGTAAGGAAGCGTAATGAGAAAAATGAGATTGTGATACACAAGGCTCGTCTAGTGGCGCAAGAATTTTCTCGACGCCCTGTGATTGATTACGAGGAGGCGTATTCTCTCGTAATGGACGCCATAACGTTCCGCTACCTTATCAGTTTGGTAGTTTCCGACAAACTGAATATGCAGCTTATGAATGTGGTCACAGCTTATCTCTATGGGGATCACAATACAGAGATATACATGGAAGTTCTTGAAGGACTTAATATACCCGATGCAAATAGTTCTAGACCACGAAACACGCTCTTCATTAGTTTTGAGGCGTTCACTTTATGGATTGAAACAATCCAGACGGAGGTAGTATAACCGTCTAAGTGAATATTTAATCGAGATGGGATATGTGAATAATAAACTATGCCCATGCGTGTTTATTAAGGAAACAAGTTCCGGGTTTGCAATTGTGCGGTCTATGTCAAAGACATGAATTTGATTGATATTCCTGAAGAAATCAAGGAAACCGCAAAGCACCTGAAGTCGGAATTTGAGATGAAAGGCCTTGGGAAAACAAATTATTGTCTCGACCTGAAGCCCAAGGACAAGTGCATATGAAATTTTGGTCCATCAACCAAATTACATCTAGAAGATGTTAAGACGCTTTAATGAGGATAAAAGCAAGCACACCCATGGTCGTCTGAAGTCTAGAAAGAACCGTATTGTCCTGCAGATGATAACGAAGAGATATTGGCGCCAAAGGTCCCATATTTAAGTGCAATAAGCGCATTATTGTACTTGGCTAAACGCCCTAGACAGGACATCCCATTTGATGTGAACTTGTTAGCTAGATATAGCTCTGCGCCAACACGCCGCCCCCGGAATGGCATGAAAGACATTTTTTGCTACCTTAGAGGTACAGCGGATATGGGCTTATTCTATCCCTACGCATCAAGGAATGGATCAAACCCCCTTAATCCTCTGAATGATGCTCGCCTTGTTGGATAAGCTGATATAGACTATCTATCAGACCCGCACAAGGCACGTTCCAAAACTGGTTATGTCTTTACCATTGGGAATATTGCAATTTCTTGGAGGTCTACGAAATAGACACTTGTTGCTACCTCTTCGAATCATGCTGAGATACTAGCTCTTCACGAAGCAGTATGTGAATGTATATGGCTAAGAGCCGTTACAAAGTATGTTCGAAGCACATGTGGACTGCATTCCACCACTGATGAACCAACCATTATCTACGAGGATAATGCTGCTTACATAGAGCAGATAAAGACGAGTTTCATCAAAGGAGACAACACCAAACATATTGCACCGAATTTCTCCTTCAATTAGCAACAACAGGAGCATCAGAAGATTGAAGTTAAGCAGATTTGATCTGAAGACAATCATGCAGACCTCTTCACCAAGTCACTACAAAAGTATACATTCCAGAAGTATGTTCAAGATATTGGTCTACGTAAACTATCTGAATTACCTAACATGTAATTCTCAGGGGAGTATCCTGAAGCATACCCACTTGACCATCGTGTACTCTTTTTGTCCTTCGTCCAGGGTTATTTTGTCCCACTGGGTTTTGTTACCTGGTAAGGTTTTAACGAGGCACATCTTTAGCATGGTAACCTCAATTATAGTACATCCTGAAGATGCTTTGATTTGACATATATGCATTTGCTCATCTTTTCCCTTCGACCACGGGTTTCTCCCACTGGGTTTACCGGGCAAGGTTTTGGTGTAGCAACTCTAATGCATCCCTCTCGTAGACATACTATCTACTTATGATGCTGATAAGAAGACTATCTCTATTGTGATACGACTACTCCACATTCACGCTCGTTGTGCTCTTTTTCTCCTTCGACCAAGGTTGTTTTTCTCCCACAGGGTTTTTATTACTTGGCAAGGTTTTTGACGAGGCAATTTAGAAGCGCTCAGCCTAGGCAACACTATTGACATGAAATATCCAAGGGGGAGTGTTGTAAATAGTTATGGCTAATATCATGTAAATAGATGGAGAGTCATATATGCCTCTCACTATAGATTAGTGATTGATAGGATTGTGAATAGGAGTAATTGAAGTTGCTATAAACGTTGCCTATTTGTATACATCATGTACTCCTATATAAACCCCCTCATGGTGAGATGAATATACACACTCTATCTCCATGCACCCAAACTCTCTCTCTCTCTCTCTCAAATTTTTCACTACTGTTTTACAACATTTATTTTTTTTATAAAATTATTTTAACCATATAAATAGTGTAATAAATTGTAACAAAAAAAAAAAATATTGTAATAAAAGTTAGAAAAGTGTAATAAATGCTAGAAAATTAAAAAAGAAAATGGTTCCTTAGGAGAGTGGAACGATTCATTTTCCTTCTTATTTTCCCTTGCAAGAGGAATCATTTTCCTAACCGTGCACTTACCAATCAAGTCGTTAGAGTATTATGATACCTGTCATGCTTGACAACTGTGACGTCAACATAGAGGTATAGATTGAGATGCAACCACTTTGCTAGCGTTGGATTTGGAAGCATGTACCCTGAAATTTTATTCCACATTTTCTTTCTACTATGAAAACTAGTAAAATTCATTAAAGAACGCACAAGAATCATCGTTTTTCCCTTTTTGGCAAAATAGTGTGATTAGACAAAAGAATTATATGTACAAAATATACTAGCCTAGGAAGACATACTTCATTGCATTCATGCCGGTAGATTTGCTCACCTTAGAGCAAGTCCATCCGTTGAGACTGACCGGTCAAGACTATTCATTGCTTTTTGCCTTTGATTTCCACCCTTTTTCTTGACCAGTCAGATACTGTCCACAAAAGGTCACCAAATGTCAAGAAAAAGGTCAAGAAATTGACCCAGAAAGTGACTTAGAGTGACTTTTTGTGAACAGTATCTGACTAGTCAAGAAAAATAGTGGAAATAAAAGGCAAAAAGCAGTGAATAATCTTGATCGGTCAGCTTAACGGGTGGACTTGCTCTAAAGGATAGTTTTAAGGGACTGTGAGGGACAAATGCATCTCAAACACATGTATTAAATATAAAAGTAGAAATTATAACAACTTAAAACTGTGTATTTATTTTCAGCCATCAGATTCACTTGTCCCTCACAATCCCTTAAAAACTGTCTCTTAGGTGAGCAGGCCTTTTTATGCCAGGTTTATATTTACTGAGCTTCGCTCCTCAAATTCTTGGAAGGACTGACAATGATGACACAACTATAGAACACTAAGCTGAAGAAGAAACACAGTATGAGCATAGTTTCTCATCATTTAGTCATCATTCATCTCTTTTTCGTCAACCTTCAATCCGGCTCAAGGTATGGCTTTACATTTCTGGTTCCATTTGTTCAAGTTACAAGCAAGTTGAAAGCAGTTTAATTATAATATGTACAAAACTAGTGATAGTTATTTGTTAATTCACACATTTTAAACCTTTTTGGAACTCATAAAGGAACTTTCTTTACCAAAGGTCAAGCATGCACCAAGTCTTTTGCAATGCGCTAGATTCTATAAGTTCCTGTATTTGAGACTATGAGCAGCTTATGAGAATCAAACCATATTGATCTGTAGACATGATTTTTTGCAGAAAATGTTGCAAGAGCACCCTTTTGGTAGGTCAGACCTCAGAGTAGCAGTGGATCAGCAGAACATGACACTCAGTTATCTTTATGGTATGCAAAAGTCTGTAAAAACCTTTAACTACATACTATGAAGTTCATATTCTTGTAATCCATTACAAAGTAATTCTTCAGCTGTGAATCTGATATAGATCAAAATTTATTGTGTAGGCAATGTAGATGCATGGAGACTCCGAAATTGCATGAGAGTTGTCAAGCTTTGTGATTAATCACTAAAGAGATCAGGTACTAATAACCATAAGCTAAAATACCAATGTATCACCATGAAAGACTTATAAGTGTTTGTGATGTGGCTGAAAGGTTGGCATTAGCTTGCAGGTCGTTTTTATATGGTGTCAACATTACTTATTCTAGATGTCATGTGCTTTCCTTATCAGTTTAATTAAGTCTTAAATTACAAAACATAGATATGATTGCATCTTGGATCTTGATTAGCAGATTATGCTTGCATTCTTGAATCCACTTGATTGATTGATTGATGCATGCCCCAAAGTGTAAATTGAAATCACATTTGAGATTCCATCAAGTGACACAAAACTCCATGAGGGTTGGTGCATTTTGATATGTACTTTAATTCTGTCGGATTTATTTTCAGAAAATTCTTTAGAGAAATGCTTGTAATAAACAAATTTAGCAACCTTTATTTGAGTGTAAAACCAACAAGACAATACTTTGGTGATTTGTTTCATTCTCTCTCTTTTGAAATGATAAACATTGGAGCATGGGATATACCTCTATCTGAGTGAGAAATTGGTAAACGGTGTTGTCATTCAAATTGATTTTGGTGCCTTTTGCAGGGAATGGCATGCATAGGCTTTTGTACTCTAGAGTGGAAGCTGAAGCGGCTGTTGAGAATTTCAAACTTGTTAGTCTGTCAAACCACCAGCATATCACTTATGGCTGAACTCATACTACACTTGAAAGTGATCTATTGTCCACTGGCTGACATTCATAAACTCTGCACTTCCTTTCTGATGGAGCTTGGACTAGTACTCATGAATGATGCTAATATCGCGGCTGGTAATGCTGCAAATTAAGCTTGCTAAACGTAGGAGCACTGAAGGTGGTGTCCATGAACCTCCAACTTCACAGTGTTTACATTGTATTCATTTTTTCCATGAGGTACAATTTCAGACCAAAACCAGGCAAGACAAGGACATTAGAAGTAGTATTCTATATTTAATCCTTTGGGTATTACTACTGATATTTCCATATGATCTGGTAGAAACTGTTTAAGGAAGAAAGAATTCAAGAGAGATTGATGAGAGAATTGTAATCATATTGAGAATAGGAGCCCTATATATAGGGATTACAAAGTACATATTCTAATGTTACAGGGAATACTAATCCGAGTAGGATTAGAAATTCTAGAACCTTCTCTCCTATTACTACTCCTAGTTTGATTAGGCACACAAGACTTGATTTTCCTTCAACATTCCCCCTTATGCCGCTCAAACTTGGTGGTGACGCTTCATCCGTTGCCTCGTTAAAAACCTTGCTCGAGTGAAAAACCCTGTAGGACAAAAACACGCTCGAGGAGGAGAAAAAGAGTACAACACGTCCTCTATTCTTCGAGATCGAACATGTAGACATCATAACTCCCCCTGATGTCGATATCTCCCCCTGATTGCTACAATCATGGGAGTTCGATAACTTTCTCAATCTGATGCTCTTCACATATTTCTCAAAGGTGGATTTAGGTAACGACTTAGTGAATAAGTCCGCTACATTATCCTCTGATTGGATTTGATTCACTTCAATCTTTAGAAGTGATTGTTATTGCTGATTATAAAAGAACTTAGGCGATATGTGCTTGGTGTTGTCGCCCTTGATGAAACCTAACTTCATTTGTACAATACAAGCTGCATTATCCTCATAAATGCATGTAGGTTCATCTGTGGTAGATTTCAAACCACAACTTCCTTGAATATGTCTAATTATAGACCTTAGCCATATACATTCATGTACGGCTTCATGTAGAGCAATAATCTATGCATGATTTGAGGACGTAGCAACAAGGGTCTGCTTTGTAGACCTCTAAGATATCGCAGTGCTTCCCATGGTAAAGACATAATCTGTTTGGGAGCAACCGTTGTGAGGGTCAGAGAGATACCCTACATCAGCAAAACCCATCAAAACGTCATTATCGTTTTGATGGAGGGGAATATGGTGAGGCCGGCCACCATGGGCGGCGGCGGCAACATGGCCGACGGTCATGTTATGGAAGGTGGCAATTTACCTCTTGAGGTCCGGTCCCAAATTTCTGTCATTCCTTTTCTCTCTGTAGGGATAAAATAGGCCCATATCAATCGTACCTCTTAGGTATCGAAAGATTGTCTTTACACCAATCCAATGGCAGCGTGTTGGCGCAGAGCTATGTCGAGCTAACAAGTTTACTGCAAATGAGATATCCGGTCTTGTGCATTGAGCTAAGTACAATAATGCGCCTATTGCACTTAAATAGGGCACTTTGGCCTCTAATAGTTCTTCGTCCTCATCTTTTGGACGAAACGGATCTTTTCCTGGCTCAAGACTACGACCAATCATGGGAGTACTCACAAGCTTTGCTTTATCTTCATTAAAGCGCCTTAGGATTTTGTGAGTATATGCAGACTGATGGATCAAAATCCTATCACTACGGTGCTCGAGTTCTAAATCGAGACAAAACCGTATTTTTCCAAGATCTTTCATCTCAAATTAGGATTTCAAGTATTTAGCAGTTTCCTTCAACTCATCTAGAGTTCCAATTAGGTTCATGTCATCGACATAAACTGCTACTATTCCAAATTTGAAACTTGTTCTTTTAATGAACACGCATGGGCATATTTCATTATTAATATATCCCTTCCCAATCAAGTAGTCACTTAGACGGTTATACCATATCCGTCCGTATTGTTTTAATCCATATAGTGAGCGTTTTAATCTTATTGAAAATGCTCTCCGTGGTTTAGAGCCACTTGATTTGAGTAATTGAAGTCCATCTAGAACCTTTATATATATCTCTGAATCTAGATCCCCACAGATATGCTGTAACCACATCCATAAGCTGCATGTCAAGTTTTTCGGAAACTACCAAACTGACAAGGTAGCGGAACGTTATAACGTCCATTACGGTAGAATATGTCTCCTCGTAGTCGATTCCAGGGCGTTGTGAGAAACCTTGCGCCATGAGGCGGGCTTTATATCTAACCACCTCATTTTTCTCATTACGCTTTCTAACAAAGACCCATTTATGGCCAACAGGTTTTACATCTGGGGGTGTCTGCGCTATTGGCCCAAACACCTGTCTCTTTGTTAGTGAATCCAATTCAGCCTGGATCACATCTTTCCATTTAGGCCAATCTGCTCTTCGTTGACGTTCTTCGATAGAGCGAGGTTCAATATCATCATATTCTATAATCCCTTTTGCAACATGATATGCAAATGCATCATCAATAGCCATAGAATTTCTATCCATCATCTCATGTACACTAGTGTAATTGATGGAGATCTCTCTATTCTCTGGAGTTGGTTCTGACATTGGAGAGTCCCCCAATGATGTCTTTTGGACATAACCATAATCCGGAATATTCTCATGAGATGGATTATTTACATCGATGATTAATAGATTATTCTGTGCCAAACACGCTTTCTTTCTTAGGCAAGAATCCATCAAACCTATAGGCCTCCTGCTCCTGGCAGGAGCCATGGGCCTAGCCACAATGTCACCATCACTGTGAGAGGGGACGTTGGCGCCATGCTCAGTTGCCCTTGAGATGGCGTCATGTCCTCTAATTTTTAGGGACATCAATCTTTGCAGGCAAGTTTGCAGCAGGTATGTGTGATCTCGTCAGTTTAGCGATATCAGAAAACGCATCAGGCATCGATTCTGCTATGTTTTGAAGATCGAGAATTCTCCGCATTTCAATTTCGGACCATGCGGTTCGGGGATCAAGATGAGACAGAGTGGGGACAGACCACAATAATTCCTGTCGTTCCTGTTGAACAATTATGTTCTTATCTCCCCCTAATGACAGGAAGACTGTCTCATCAAAGTGACAATCCGCAAATCTAGCGGTAAAGAGATCGTCTATCAAGGGCTCTAAGTAGCGGACAATCGTTGGAGAATCATATCCAACGTAAACGCCTAATCGTCGTTGAGGACCCATTTTGGTGCGCAGTAGCGGCGCAATAGGCACATAAACTGCACACTCAAATATACGTAAGTGTGAGACATTAGGCTCATACCCAGTCACCATCTGGGATGCAGAAAATGGTTGAGTGGCAGTGGGCTTCAGGCGAATAAGCACAGCTACATGCAATATTGCATAGTCCTAAGCAGAGATAGGGAGATTGGTGTGCATTACCAAGGCCCTAGCGACCATTTGTAGTCGTTTAATAGTGTCTTCTGCGAGACCATTTTGGGTGTGAACATGAGGAACTGGATGTTCAACATCAATCCCAATTGACATGCAATAATCATCAAAAGTTTTTGATGTAAACTCCCCAGTATTGTCTAATCTTATAGACTTAATAGGATGATCAGGGTGGTGAGCCCTTAACTTAATAATTTGTGCTAGGAGTTTAGCAAATGCAGCGTTCCTTGTGGTCAATAACATGACATATGACCAGCGTGTCGATGCATCAACCAACACCATAAAATATCGAAATGGTCAGCATGGTGGTTGAATAGGTCCACAAATATCACCTTGGATTCTTTGTAAGAATAGTATATTTTCTTTAGTGTCCTTTTCATAGGATGGTCTCGATTCTAACTTTGCTAAAGAGCAGGCTTTGTAGAACGAATGATAGGCTTTAGAAATAACCAATGAGGATTTTGGTTGAGCCACGAAGTCACAATAGACTTGAGAAGCAAAATTTGGAGTTGGAAGAGCATTGGTGGCGTCAATGCCACCCTGAGACCGCAGGGGGATGGCTGCGCCAGCCAAGGATGGCCGGTTTTGGGGGTGAAAGGCGCCGTGAGGCGCAGGGGCTCTTTCGGTGTCCAAAAACCTATTTTTACTTCTTTTCGTTCTGAAAAATGGATGTCCGTGTGAAGTCTTTAATGTGCGGATCATCATATCACGACTTGGGTGTCCCAAACGGTCATGCCAAAGCCTATATGTGTCAGAATCCCATAAATCATCTCTCATGACATGGTTGGATTCAATGACTCGAATAGTGGTTGCATACAACCCACTAGAGTGACACATAAGTTTCTCTAATACTCTTTTATGTCCGTAGTCATTAGAGGTGATGCAAAGGAACTCTTGTCCATTCTCACAATGTGTTTCCACATGAAAACCATTGGCTCTTATATCTTTGGAGCTCAAAAGGGTTCTTTCAGCCCTAGGAGTGTAGAGAGCTTCAGTGACATTAATGATTGTGCCATGTGGCAACAACAATTGAGCTGGTCCTCGACCATGAATCAATTTAGATGACCCTGCCATCGTAGTCACTGAAGATCGAGTAGGCGTCATCTCAAGAAATTACTGCCTATTTCGAAGTATGGTGTGCGTAGTAGCACTATCCACGAGGCATTCTAGCTCTCCGGGAAACATACTTGAATGAATAAAGTTCGAAAAATATGTCTACGACATGAGATAAAATAAATCGATACTTTATTAACGTGCTGATAACGTGTTTAAGGAAGAAAGAATTCAAGAGAGATTGATGAGAGAATTGTAATCATATTATTGAGAATAGGAGCCCTATATATAGGGATTACAAAGTACATGTTCTAATGTTACAAGGAATACTAATCCGAGTAGGATTAGGAATTCTAGAACATTCTCTCCTATTACTACTCCTAGTTTGATTAGGCACACAAGACTTGATTTTCCTTCAACAGAAACTTTATTTATTTATTTATTTATTTATTTCCCTCTCTCTTAAGCTAATCTAATTTCTTGATGAATAAAGAGCAGTTCTTGTCAGAGAAAAACAAAATTGATAAATGACCACTTTTAGACCACCGAGTTGAAAAATGACCACTGCTACCGCACTGGTTAAGGTCGTGAAGTCTGGCTACTAAACAATAGTCCTGGCTTTTCCCACTTTATTAGTGTCTAATGGTTCTGAGAAAGCAATAGATCCCTTCTAGTTGAACCCAGCTACGTACCTAAAGTCTGGTTTCTGTCCATGGCATTGCCATAACCCTCCCCCAGTACCATACTTGCAGCATGATCAGGAATTGTTGAAGTATTTAAGGATGGGAAATAGTGTTTGTTGTGATTATTTAGTATGCGTTATGGTCTTGTGTAGGTTGAATGATAATTTATGTGTTCTGTTCTAAGTCTTTGTTAATTGTTTCTTGTCATGCATTTCTTAATTATATTTTCCAATTGTGACAGCACTACCATGGTACTTCGGATTATCGATCTTTTCTAATTATCTACTTGTAAGTTGTAATGGCTTCACAAAGTCGTCTTGAAACTTTAAAGTAATAACCATTGGTAAACAATGTTGGCTTAACTGCAAACTCTTTGTTTGTTTGTCTAATTCAAAATAGCTGGAGCTTCAAACAAGAGGGGGTGTCTTCATGTAATAGGCCTAGAATTTGAGAATTCACAGAGGGCTGTTTAGAAAAAGAAAAAAACAAAAAACAATGATGGGGTTGAAGGGTTATGCTGGTGCGTGATTACTTGCCTTCGTAGTGGGTAACCTCGTTATTCTCCCTCTCATACTCAAAGTTCTATCCATTACTTTCTTTACAAGAAAGTCTTCTTTTTTTTTTTTCTTGTCCTTGTTGTAGCAGCAGCACCATAGATCAGTATCTCTTGATCTTTGCAATTCATTCAATTCTTACTTGATATTTCTCTGATTACTTAATTGTGAACCAATTAATTCCCAACTCCAGAAATGTGATATAAAGAAGCATAAAATACAAAAAGTAAAAGCGAAAGGGTCGAATAGATTCTTTTGTGTGATTTACGACTATCATGAATGGGGTAATTCGATCAAAAAGTAGCTGCATGTGGAGCCATAAAGATGCCAAAGTGATGGTGTCCCTCCCTGAAAGAAACGAACTCTTCTTTGTTTCCGTTGGTAGAAGAAAGGGAAGAGATATATAGCTAGCCGCCGTTGATACTCCTCTAGCTTGCTTTCGCTTTTTCCACCGATCGTGAACCAATCTCCAAATAGATCAAGAAATGGCCGAGGCACTCATCAACCTCCTTGTTGAACAATTGGGTTCAGTTGTTTACCACCATACAAGTGAAGGGGTGAAACTGGTTTTGAAGGCTAAGAAGGACGTTGACAAGTTCAGAAGCACCCTCAAACTTATCCAGAATGTGCTTCACGATGCCGAGAAGAAGCAAGTGGAGGATCCAGCTGTGAGAGACTGGTTGGATCAGCTCAAAGACTTGTCGTACAAGATGGATGACGTACTCGACGCTTGGAACACTGAAATTGGGAAACGAGAAGCTGAGAAACAAGAAACACAAGGTTCTGATGTGGAGGTACGTTTCTCATTTCGTTCCAATTGCTTTTGTGTTGCCCGATTGAATGAGGTAACTCGTCGTTATAAGATTGGTAGTGCAATAAAAGATCTGAATGAAGAGTTAACTCAGATTTACATTGACAAAAACAAGTATAGCTTTCAACCCACCATGCATGCTGCTGCAGTTAATGTTGAACAACCTAATCCACAATCTTTAACTTCATCTTTTGTTGATATATCGACCATATTTGGGCGACAAGATGAAAAAGAGAGGCTGGTGAGTGAGTTGTTAAGGGAAGGGAGGCCCGGCCTTGTCATCCCCATCGTAGGGATGGGAGGATTGGGGAAAACAACTGTGGCCCAATTTGTCTTTAACGATGCACGAGTTCAAGCCCATTTTGATATCAGAGCATGGATTTGTGTCTCAGACCCTTTTGATGTCATCAAGATTGCAAAAGAAATCCTTGAACTTGTCAGTAGAAAATCTCAAAATAATTCTAATGTCTTGCAAAAGCTATTAGAAGACATTCAGGAACATATCAAGGACAAGAAGATTCTTCTTGTCCTAGATGATGTGTGGACGGAAGACCAAACAAAGTGGGAGAGTTTAAGGTTACCAGTACTCATGGAAACTGGTTCTAAAGGCAGTAGAATTCTGGTGACCACTCGAAAACAGGAGGTTGCTCAAATGATGAGAGCAACCAGTGACATGATCACTTTGGGGAAGTTGAGTCATTTAGATTCTTTGAAACTATTCAGTAGTATTGCATTTCTGGATAGGGAACAAGATAAGTCCAACAAGGGGTTTGGAGATATTGCTGAGAAAATTGTTAGAAAAGGTGATGGTTTGCCTCTTGTTCTGAAGACTTTAGGTAGTCTCCTATTGCATAAGCTGACAATTAGAGAATGGGAAGAAGTTCTCAATAGTGAGATATGGAACGTAAAAGTGGTTCAAGAAGAAGTTTTTCGACCATTGTTACTCAGTTATTATGATTTGGCTATGGAGGTTAAGAGTTGCCTTCTGTATTGTGCTACTTATCCCAAAGATTTTGAGTTCGGCAAAGAAATTCTTATCGAGCAGTGGATGTCACAAGGTTATCTGAATGTTGGAGAAAACGAAGAAGAGGCAACAAAAGGTAGAGAAGTTTTTACTAAGTTAGCAATGCGATGTTTCTTTCAAGATTTCAGGCAAGATGCACTTACCAAGGAAATCATAGGCTGCAAATTGCATGATACTGTGCATGATGTTGTACAATATCTTAACCAAAATGAGTGTCATACTGTGGAGGCTACGGGTACCCATGGAATAGAGACATCGAGTGCAAATCATAGGGTTTGCCATTTGACCTTAATGTCAGCACCCGAGGGTCCAATTCCATCTATGATATCAAAATTAGCGAATAGCAAAATTTTGCGTACCCTAGCAACTTTTGATTCAAGAATTACTGCCAT
This sequence comes from Rosa chinensis, assembly GCF_002994745.2. NCBI lineage: Eukaryota > Viridiplantae > Streptophyta > Magnoliopsida > Rosales > Rosaceae > Rosa > Rosa chinensis. Next base: position 55,634,251 of record NC_037094.1, on the reverse strand, counting down.
TGACTCGGATTTGATTTCACAGTTGAAACGTTTGAGGACTTTGAATTTGAGTCGCAACAACATTCATCATTTGCCAGAGGAGATTGGAGATTTGATCTATTTGAGATATCTTGATTTGTCTAGGAATGGTAATTTGAGGAGATTACCGGACAACGTTTGTAACTTGTACAATCTGCAAACCTTGAGGCTTGCTTACTGCTTTAGCCTTGAAAAGTTACCCGACAACATGGGGAAGTTGATTAACTTGAAGCACCTTCATGTTCAGGCTTGTGGTCGGCTTCAGTGCTTACCAAAAGGGATTGGAAGTATAAGGAATTTGCGAACAGTAGACGGGAGGCCATCTGTTTATTGTAGTGAAGATGCCGAAGCATTCAAATTTGGAGATCTGAGAATGATGAATCAGCTTCGCCGTCTTGACATCCGTATCTCAAGGGTTGGAGAAAAATGCTGCAAGTGAGGCCGAGAAAGCAGAATTTGTTGTAGTATATATGATAATGTCTATCTCATGTATAGAATAGGTACTTGAGAATAAAGAGGGATGCTTAAGTGTAAAGATAGGTATAGTGACTTGTATGATGAGCTTTATGCCAAAGGGGAACAAGCATGGTTATCTCTATCATCACAGCCACAATGCCACATGAGAAAAGCTAGAAATGGAGCTGTCATCCAAGTTGTATCATTCTTTAAGCATCTCACATCTCAATTGTATTCCTATAAATACCTCCTTGAATGAGATGAATAAACACACTTGAAAACTCCATTCTCTCTTAGGATTACTCTCTCTCTCTGTGTTTCATTTTATACTTGTCCTTAAACACGTTATCAGCACGAAATTGCTCTAGAATTAGGATCGAAATTGAAAAGAGAAGAGGTAGTTCATAATCCAATCGAGGTCATTTTTCAAACTTACAAAAAACCCCCAAACCCTAGCTCATATCAAAGCCCTTGATTCAAGAAGCCCAGAACCGGTTTCAGAACCGCCAGAACCGGCCGGAAACAGCCTGAACCGGCCACCGGAAAAATCAAACCGCTGCCGAAGTCCTGCCGAGTCCTGCCGAGCCCCTGCCGAGTCCTGCCGAGCCTCCTGCCGAGACCTGCCGAGAGCTCCTGCCGAGTCCTGCCGAAGCATCTGCCGAGACCTGCCGAGACCTCCTGCCGTGTCCTGCCGAGACCTGCCGAGAGCCCCTGCCGAGACCTGCCGAAGCATCTGCCGAGGACCTGCGCAGCACCTGCCGAGGACCTGCGCAGCACCTGCCGAGGACCTGCGCAGCAGCTGCCGAGCCATCTGCCGAGCATCCTGCCTAGCAGCTGCGCGGCAGCTGCCGAGCTGCTGCCGAGCAGCTGTCGACACATCTGTCGACACATCTGTCGAGCGACTTTTCCGGCAACTTTCCGGCGACTTTCCGGCAACTTTCCGGCGACTTTTCGTACACTTTTCCTGCGATTTTCCGGACACTTTTCGACAACTTTTTCCGGCAATTATTCCAAGGTATTATTTACTAAAAGTTCCCGTTTTTGAGTTTTTACTTTTTTTCCTCTCTTTCTTTTTCTCGGGAACTTACAATTAAAAGCGGAATTACCGTAATTCACGCTAAACGAACTAAGAGCGTTTGTAATCATGAACTAAGAGTGTTCATAATATTCGGACTAAGAGCGTCCGCAAAACTAGGCCTCATCAAAAAGCCCGCGGATCAAGTGGGCCGATGGAGGCCCGCCGGTCCGCAGGGCTTTTGGCCCGGCCCGGCCCGTCAAAAAACCCGCAAAAGCCCGCCTTGGTGGGCCGATGGAGGCCCGCAAAAACCCGGCCCGGCCCGCTAAAAGCCCGCTAGGCCCGGCCCGTAAAAGTCCGTTAGGCCCGACCCGTAAAAGCCCGCAAAATATTTTATATATATATATATGTGTGTGTGTGTGTGTGTGTGTGTTATATATATAGATATATCTATATGTGTGTGTGTGTGTGTTTATAAATATATATATATATAGACACATATAGATATATATTTGTGTGTGTGTTTATATAGATATATATATATATATAGTCATATAGATATATATATATATATAGATATATATATATATATATATATATCAAGATATCATGTGTGTGTGTGTGTTTATATATATATATATATATAGAGATATATATATATATATATCTCTGTGTGTGTGTGTGTTTATATATATATATATATATAGAGAGAGAGAGAGAGAGATATAGATATATATATATATATATAGATATGTATATACATATATATCAATATATCATATATGTGTGTGTGTGTTTATATATATATATATATATATAGATATATATATATATATATATATATATGTGTGTGTGTGTGTGTGTGTTTATATATATATATAGATATATATATATATATATATATGTGTGTGTGTGTGTGTGTGTGTATAGAGATATATATATATATATATGTGTGTGTGTGTGTGTGTGTGGAAGTTCTTATACTATTATACTTCTATATAAAATATGTGCATATATATATATATATATTCTACATATCGGTTGACCAATCTGATCGGATTCGAAAATATGGTGAAATTGGCTAAATTTTTTACCACACTCATAATTTATTGTAATAAACTCATCCAACGGTCGGTTTTTCCTTTTTCTTTGAATTGATAGGGGTTGCTCTTTGGAGTGTATGATATATAAATATAGGTTTATAAGAGTAACTACGTTTGACCTGATTGATCGAATTCGAAACAAGAACCAAATTGGCTGGATTTTCTACAACCACCATAAAACATTACAATCTCTCCATCGAGCGGTTGGTTTCTCCGAATTCATTTTCTACTTCATGGTTGCTTTAAAATGAACCTAAACAATTTAAATGCAATGTATAAGTCATACAACTATAAGAATAAAATTGGTATAGACCAATGTGTTTGTAATTAAAATTAATTTTTTTTATCTTATGTCCACTCACATCCATTGATGGAATATATACAAACGTGATGTGAAAAAATAAGCACGTTTCGCAGTTGTCACGGCATCGGTCAACCAATAAAACATATAAGTGACTATGGTTGACCAATCCGATCGGATTCGAAAATATGGTGAAATTGGCTAAATTTTTTACCACACTCATAATTTATTGTAATAAACTCATCCAACGGTCGGTTTTACTATTTTCTTTGAATTGATAGGGGTTGCTCTTTGGAGTGTATGGTATATAAATATAGATTTATATGAATAACTACGTTTGATCTAGTTGATCGAATTCGAAACGATAACCAAATTGGCTGGATTTTCTACAATCACCATAAAACATTACAATCTCTCCATCGAGCGGTTGGTTTCTCCGAATTCATTTTCTACTTCATGGTTGCTTTAGAATGAACCTAAACAATTTAAATCCAATGTATAAGTCATACAACTTTAGGAATAAAATTGGTACAGACCAATGTGTTTGTAATTAAAATTAATTTTTTTTTATCTTATGTCCACGCACATCCATTGATGGAATATATACAAACGTGATGTGAAAAAATAAGCACGTTTCGCGGTTGTCACAGCATCGGTCAACCAATAAAACATATAAGTGACTACGGTTGACCAATCCGATCGGATTCAAAAATATGGTGAAATTGGCTAAATTTTTTACCACACTCATAATTTATTGTAATAAACTCATCCAACGGTCGGTTTTTCCATTTTCTTTGAATTGATAGGGGTTGCTCTTTGGAGTGTATAATATATAAATATAAGTTTATAAGAGTAACTACGTTTGACCTAGTTGATCGAATTCGAAACGTGAACCAAATTGGCTGGATTTTTTACAACCACCATAAAACATTACAATCTCTCCATCAAGCAGTTGGTTTCTCCGAATTCATTTTCCACTTCATGGTTGCTTTAGAATGAACCTAAACAATTTAAATGCAATGTATAGGTCATATAACTTTAGGAATAAAATTGGTATAGTCCAATGTGTTTGTAATTAAAATTAATTTTTTTTATCTTATGTCCACGCACATCCATCGATGGAATATATACAAACGTGATGTGAAAAAATAAGCACGTTTCTCGGTTGCCACGCCATCGGTCAACCAATAAAACATATAAGTGACTACGGTTGACCAATCCGATCGGATTAAAAAATATGGTGAAATTGGCTAAATTTTTTACCACACTCATAATTTATTGTAATAAACTCATCCAACGGTCGGTTTCTCATTTTCTTTGAATTGCTATATGTAGCTCTTTGGAGTGTATGATGTATAAATATAGATTTATAAAAAATTAGTGTCTTTAAAAATTTATTTATCAACAAATTAGTATCTATATATAAATATAGATTTTTTTGGTACAATATAGTTATATAGATTGTTATCTTTGGTTGTATTTGATCATTATCCATTGAATTTCCAAAGCTTGAATAAAAAAAAAAACTTGTGTCTTTAAATATTTATTTATAAATAAAGCCAACAAGGCCCGGCCCAAAAAAGCCCGCAAGGCCAAGCCCGGCCCGGCCCGAAAAAGCCCGCAAGGCCCGCTTTATATGGACGAGCTTGGATAATTTGATTTTTAATAAAGCCCGGCCCGCAATTATTTAAAAATATAGCAAGGCCCGGCCCGGGCCGGCCCAAGCCCGCTATGAATGGGCCGGGCCGGGCCCGGCCCGGCCCGTTGACGACCCCTACGCAAAACATCATTGTTTTGGTCTAAATATTATTGATTTTAGCTTTCGTGGAAGTTTTAAACTCCGAAACTAATATATCTTCTCTTATTATCTTCAGGATGTCGAATGAACCTAGACTCGACTTTCAAATACTTGACTCAACGGGTTCGGAATACCATAGTTGGGTAACCGACGTTGAGAACCACCTCACTTCAAGAGGAATATTGCCCATAATTCAAGCTCCTAATCCAGGCCTTGTGTTCCAACAAACACCTACAAAGCATGCACAAGCTATTATCTTGATGCGGCGCCATATGGATAAAGCACTCAGATTAGAGTACATGTCAATCAAAGATGCAAGAGACCTATGGGTAGCGCTAGAAGAGCGTTTTGGCAATATCCAAGATACCCTCCTCCCTGACTTGAAGGTTTAGTGGAATAATATACGCTTCTCCGACTTTAAGTCTGTTGCTGAATATAACTCGGAAGCTCTTCGCCTCAAAGCCATGTTGAGGTTCTGTGGAAAGCCTCTCACAGAAGAAGAGCTAATTGAGAAGACTCTCTCCACCATTCCCGTCTCAGCAATTGTGATATCAAAGCAATATCGCACCGAAGTCAATGCTGGACGAATTACAAGGTTTAATGAGCTTATTAATCTTTTGTCGGTAGCTGAAAAGCACGACAACATCCTTGTAAAGAATTATCATTCAAGGCCCATCGGAACTAAGAGCGTCCGTGAGACAAATTATAATACACCCAAAAGAGGGCGCAAGCAGCAATACCCTAATAACAGGGGACATGAAAGGCGTACGGGCCCATATAACCACTCCAATAAAGAGAGAAACCACAACTTTAAAGTGGACACACGTGGTGGTAACTCCACACGTGGTGGCTTCACACGTGGTGGCAACTCCACACGTGGGAGAGGTGGATATGATAACAATAAGGGCCGTGGAGGTCGCATCATAAGACGTGGTAGTAGCAGTAACCCTCCTAGGGAATATCCACAACGTGGACAAACTGCACCTCCAATGAAAGGAGGCAACCATAATGACGTGTGTCATCGGTGAGGATCAATCGAGCATTGGTTCAAGCAATGCAATGCAAGTACTCAACTAGCTGCAAGCTACAAAGAGTATAGGCAATTCAGGGAGCAAGAAGCCAACCTTGCCGAAGATGAAGAGAGCGAAGATGTCAATCTCACCATAGAAGACTTCAAAGCTAAACAAGTGCACGAGGATGCAGCAGACTTTGATTAGAATAGTCTTTTCTATTTCCCAATAATGGCAAACGTGCCTTAATCAAATTGTATTGACTCTTTCTCATGTGGCGTACCCAATGAAGTATGATGTCTAGGAAAGTAATTGAGATCAAGGTATTTAAGCGAGCCTCGCTCCACCAACATCTCTCTACTTTCCTGGTCATATTTCATTGGAATTACCAAACGGATTGAGCAATTACAATTTGTATATGTTTGATTATATTTTGGAATAGACTTTGGAAACCTTGATGTAATCATTGGTTATTTCCCTTATTAATAAAGTATCGCATTCAATGTCATGGACATGTGTTAATATTCCGAACTTTATTCTTTTTCAGTATGTTTTCCAGAGAAATGGAATGCCTTCTTGATAGTGGCACCACACATACTATATTACGACATAGGCAATTATTCTTATGGATGACGCCTAGTCGATCTTCAATAACTACGATGGCAGGATCATCACAATTGATTCATGGTCGAGGACCAGCTCAATTCTTGTTGCCAAATGGCACGAATATTAATATCACTGAAGCTCTATACGCTCCTAGGGCTGGAAGAACCCTATTGAGTTTTAAAGATATAAGAGCCAATGACCTTCATGTGGAAACACATTGTGAGAATGGACAAGAGTTCCTTTGCATTATCTCTAATAACTACAGAAATAAACGAGTATTAGAGAAACTTATGTGCCGCTCTAGTGGATTATATGCAACCACTATCAGAGTAATTGAATCCAACCATGTCATGAATGAAAATTTATGGGATTCTGACACATATAGACTTTGGCACGACCGTTTAGGTCACCCAGGTCGAGATATGATGCTCCGTATATTAAAAACTTCACACGGACATCCATTCTTCAAAACGAAAAGAAGTACGAACCAAAGATTGGTCGAAAGAACTACTTCATATCATTCGTTTTGCAAGGCTTGCTCTTTAGCAAAGGTAGGATCAAGACCGTCCTATGCAAAGGACACTAAAGAAAATATACCATTCTTGCAAAGAATACAAGGTGATATTTGTGGACCTATTCAACCAACTTGCGGACCATTTAGATATTTTATGGTGTTAGTTGATGCATCGACACGCTGGTCGCATGTCATGCTATTATCCACGAGAAATGCTGCATTTGCTAAACTCCTAGCACAAATCATTAAATTAAGGGCTCACCACCCTGATCATCCTATTAAGTCAATTCGTCTTGACAATGCTGGAGAGTTTACATCAAAAACTTTTGATGATTATTGCATGTCCATTGGGATTGAGGTTGAACACCCTATACCTCATGTACACACCCAAAATGGTCTCGCAGAAGCCGCCATTAAAAGACTTCAAATGGTTGCTCGAGCATTGATTATGCGCACCAATCTCCCTATTTCTGCTTGGGGATATGCAATATTGCACGCAGCTGTGCTTATTCGTCTTAGGCCCACTGCCACCCAACCATTTTCTGCCTCCCAGATGGTAACTGGGTATGAGCCCGATGTCTCACACTTACGCATATTCGGGTGTGCAGTCTATGTGCCAATTGCGCCGCCACAGCGCACCAAAATGGGTCCTCAAAGACGATTAGGTCTTTATACTGGGTATGACTCTCCCACCATTATCCGCTATATAGAACCCTTGACAGGCGATCTATTTACCGCAAGATTTGCGGATTGTCACTTTGATGAGACAGTCTTCCCGTCATTAGGGGGAGACATGAACGGTAATGTTCAACAGAAAAGACAGGAATTGTCGTGGTTTGTCCCCACTCTGTCTCATCTTGATCCCCGAACAGCACAATCTGAAATAGAAGTGCGGAGAATTCTCGATCTTCAGAACGTAGCAGAATCAATGCCTGATGCGTTTTCTGATATCGCTAAAGTGACAAGATCACATATACCTGCTGCAAATGTGCCTGCAAGGATTGATGTCCCTAACACTAGAGGACATGATGCCATCTCAAGAGTACATGAGAATGGCGCCAACGTCCCCTATATGGGTGACGTAGTGGCTAGACCCACGGCTCCCGCCAGGAAGCACGGGAGGCCCATAGGTTCGATGGATTCTCGCCCAAGAAAGAAAGCGAGTTTGGCACAAAATAATCCATTAATCATCGATACAATTAATCCATCTCATGAAAATATTCCGGATTATGGTTATGTCAAAGAGACATCATTGGAGGACGCTCCAATAACAGAACCAATTGCAGAGAATAGAGAGATCTCCATGAATTACACTAGTATACATGTGATGATGGATAGAAATTCTATGACTATTAATGATACTTTTGCATATCATATTGCAAAAGAAATTATAGAATACGATGATATCGAACCTCGCTCCGTTGAAGAATGTCAACGAAGAGCAGATTGGTCTAAATGGAAAGATGCGATCCAGACTGAATTGGATTCACTAACAAAGAGACAGGTATTTGGGTCTATAACGCTGACACCACCAAATATAAAACCTGTTGGCCATAAATGGGTCTTTGTTAGAAAGCGTAATGAGAAAAATGAGGTTGTTAGATACAAAGCCCGCCTTTTGGCACAAGGTTTCTCACAACGCCCTGGAATCGACTACGAGGAGACATATTCTCCCGTAATGGACGTTATAACGTTCCGCTACCTTGTCAGTTTGGTAGTTTCCGAAAAACTTGACATGCAGCTTATGGATGTGGTTACAGCATATCTCTATGGGGATCTAGATTCAGAGATATATATGAAGGTTCTAGATGGACTTCAATTACCCAAATCAAATGGCTCAAAACCACGGAGCGCGTTTTCAATAAAATTGAGACGCTCACTATATGGATTGAAACAATCCGGACGGATGTGGTATAACCGTCTAAGTGACTACTTGATTAGGAAGGGATATATTAACAATGAAATATGCCCATGCGTGTTCATTAAAAAGACAAGTTCCGGATTTGCAATTATAGCAGTTTATGTCGATGACATGAATCTAATTGGAACTCTAAATGAGTTAAAAGAAACTGCTAAATATTTGAAATCCGAATTTGAGATGAAAGATCTTGGGAAAACACGGTTTTGTCTCGGAATAGAACTCGAGCACCGTAGTGATGGGATTATGATCCATCAGTCAGCATATACTCAAAAATTACTAAGGCACTTTAATGAAGATAAAGCAAAGCCTGTGAGTACTCCCATGATCAGCCGTAGTCTTGAGCCCAGAAAAGATCCATTTCGTCCAAAGGATGAGGACGAAGGCTCATTAGAGGCTGAAGTGCCATATCTAAGTGCAATAGGTGCATTCTTGTACTTAGCTCAATGCACAAGACCGGATATCTCATTCGCAGTGAACTTGTTGGCTCGGCATAGTTCCTTGCCAACACGCCGCCATTGGATTGGTATAAAGACAATCTTTCGATACTTAAAAGGTACGATTGATATGGGCTTGTTTTATCCCTACAGGGAGAAAAGGAAAGAAGGAATTATGGGACTAGATCCCACAAGGCAAAAAGCCACCTTCCCTCCCCTCTATCAAAATGATAATGATGTTTTGATGGGTTTTGCTGATGCAGGGTATCTCTCTGACCCTCACAAAGGTCGCTCCCAAACAGGTTATGTCTTTACCATGGGAAGCACCGCGATATCTTGGAGATCCACAAAACAGACCCTTGTTGCTACTTCCTCAAATCATGCAGAGATTATTGCTCTACATGAAGCTGTGCGTGAATGCATATGGCTAAGGTCTGTAAATAGACACATTCGAGGAACCTGTGGTTTGAAGTCTACCACAGAAGAACCTACATGCATTTACGAAGATAATGCAGCTTGTATTGAGCAAATGAAATTAGGTTTCATCAAGGGGGACAATACCAAGCATATATCGCCAAAATTCTTCTACAATCAGCAACAAAAAACACTTCTAAAAATTGAAGTAAATCAAATCCGATCAGAGAAAAATGTAGCGGACTTATTTACTAAGTCGTTACCAAAATCCCCTTTCGAGAAACATGTGAAGAGTATCGGATTGAGAATGTTATCCGAACTCCCATGATCTCCAGGGGGAGTCTAAATCAGGGGGAGTATCCAGATACATACTCCACACTCAATGCGCATTGTGCTCTTTTTCTCCTTCGACCAAGGTTGTTTTTTCCCACAGGGTTTTATTACTTGGCAAAGTTTTTAACGAGGCAATTTCGAAGCGCACAGCCTAGACAATACTATTGACATGAAATATCCAAGGGGGAGTGTTGTAGTATATATGATAATGTCTATCTCATGTATAGAATAGGTACTTGAGAATAAAGAGGGATGCTTAAGTGTAAAGATAGGTATAGTGACTTGTATGATGAGCTTTATGCCAAAGGGGAACAAGCATGGTTATCTCTATCATCACAGCCACAATGCCACATGAGAAAAGCTAGAAATGGAGCTGTCATCCAAGTTGTATCATTCTTTAAGCATCTCACATCTCAATTGTATTCCTATAAATACCTCCTTGAATGAGATGAATAAACACACTTGAAAACTCCATTCTCTCTTAGGATTACTCTCTCTCTCTCTGTTTCATTTTATACTTGTCCTTAAACAGAATTGAATCAAAAAGTTCATCTTTCTTATTTACGTCTTACTGTGTGGAACCTCAGCGGCAACGACGCAGATGCTGGAGTATTGAATGCCTTGCGACCACATGAAAATTTGGACTCTTTAGCAATTTGGTTGTATCATGGCCCCACCTGGCCCAATTGGATGACGCCGTCGTATTTAACCAGATTGACAGTCTTTCATCTTTGTTACCGCGACTCCTCTGGTTTGCCTCCTCTCGGGAAACTGCCGTCCCTTAAAGTAGTAAAGCTACATTGGGTGTATGATCTGCAAGAGATCGGAGCTGAATTTTACGGAGTAGAAGAAGAAACATCATCATCATCATCCTTCCCAAGTTTGGAAACACTCTATCTTGGCGGCTTGCCGAGTTTAGCAAAGTGGGAATTAGGTGGAAAGGCAGAAGAGGGTTCTTCTAATTCCCAAATGAAATTGTAATGCCACGCCTTTCTTCCTTGCATATTGTCGAGTGTCGTAATCTAAAACAACTGCCGGACTTCCTCCTGCAAAATGCACCACTGCAGAATCTTCTCATCCATGGTCGCAACAGCTTAATTGGCAGCCTTCCAGACGAGTTCATCTCTCACATCCCAAACGTCACAATTACTGCAACTACCTCTATTTCCGGAGATGATTCCTTTTTCAAAGGAAGAAAAATAGATAGTGATTTATATGGTTAATATATGATCGATGAGGTTCTGCAAATGGAGCAAAGGTAGCTGAGCAAATAAGGTTTGAACAAATTGCTTGTAATGTTAACAACTTAATATTGCACCTTCTTATTCAATCCTATGAGTATATATGCTGGTTTCTGGTTTCTTCTATCGTCCTTACATAAATTTGATTTACTCCAAATTGAGAAATGAATTCTGTCTTAATCAACCCATTCTATGCATCATGCAGGACAGCAGGAGGATCGTTGAGCTGTGATACACACCACTCGGGAAACTTGTCTTGTATTGAGGCATCCATTTGATTGATTGATGTGCTTTTCATGATTCACAGATTCGGCCTAAATTATAGGTTATATATCATTCTGTATCTGAAGTAACCCTTCGTAATTAAGAGTTCAAAAAGCTTGATGAATGCTAGTATTATAGTACACAGTTGCACAATTAAGTTAATGAAGGTTTCCAGTCATGGAGAACTCAATGAACTCTCATACTTGTAATTCGATGAGAGTTCAGTGGCATCTTATTTTTCTAATTGTATATGTCAACGTATCAATCTATAATGTTGTAGTTTCATATGTAATATCACAAGGTCCTTTTGTTATGGTCAGGACTATCCCTTGAACGACGATATGAACAAAATGGCACTTCCATATCAAGAGGATAAAAGTATCACATTAATTGAGCATCATCAAGGATCTTGCTTTTTAAGGCAGTGACAGAAGCCAAGAGCATGCTCCAGGGTTGAAGATCTTACTGGTTGCTTATGATACTTTTTTTGCCTCTTCCAGTAGTATGGGCTCAGCATTCAACTCCTGATCAAGGGCATTAATTTGAATTCACATTTCTGGCTTCATTCTTCACATTACAAGTAAGTTCGAAAGGTGCAATTATATCATGCAAGAAGTTAGTAATCTATGTTTCACGCTTCTCAAGTGTTCAGATGTGAAGCTATATAAAACCTAATGCGCAAATTTATGCAAAAGATAATAATTTATCGTCATGAACTTTGCAGAAAATAGTGTATATTCTAAAGTTTGCAGTTGCTGGAGTTCTCAAGACATGATGACACTCTGGTATTCCTTCACTTCATTAGCTCAAATTCAAATAAAAATTCCTACGTAATTTTCTAGTAATAAAGGTCGCATTATGCATGTTCTGTAGACCACAATCTTCCTCTTTTGTTGGTGGAAATCTCTAGTCATTAGGACTCAGAATGTTGTTGGTTGTGAAGCTCATGAGGTGCTATGGTAATCTATATATATACCTCTATACACTCTGGTGCACTACTCCTAAAATATTATTCCTATTGTTATTCAAAGAGAAATTTTTTCTGGAATTAAAGATATATCTTTAATTACTTCTTGACATCCCCACCAGCACTTGATCATCATCATATGAGAGAAGACTATTGTTAGTAACTGCGTTATACTGAAATCCAATGATTACAAGTACTGGTTGCTAATTAAGGTTTGAACTATCAAAGGATGCTTTAAATCCAGATAGACTAAACAAATGTATGTGATCTCTATCAACACATTGTATGCAGGTGGATGTTAAGCAGACATAAACACTTCTCTTGGCTTCTGGTATGCATTTGACTGGTTGGTCAGTTTCTTACATACATTAGGTAATTCATCACCATCAGCTGAAATGATCCTATGCAATAGTCTAAAGAGTGCTTTCCGTTGCTAGTTATTGAATTATAATATCAGTAGCTTCCATATCTAGCTTCCTTGGCATCAGAAGAGTGGATTTTTGCCCCAAGGTCTGAACTGAAATTATCTTCAAGTTTCCATCAACTCACCCAAAGGCAACATAAGGTTGTTATGCTTTAATATATATATATATATATATATATATGTGTGTGTGTGTGTGTGTGTGTGTGTGTGTGTGTGTGTGTGTGTGTGTGTGTGTGTGTGTTTGCGTGCGCGCTTTTGGTCCTCTCCTCCATGCATAAAAAGGCCTTGGAGAAATGCTAATTTGACCATCTATGCACACCACATGTGTTTTTTTTAAGGGGGCAATTCTTCTTCTTCCTTTTTCTCTAGTCGTCAGAACATGCTCCAACTATAGGTTAAGAAATGAAATCTATATTGACTAACACATTCGATGCAGGAGTACTTTCGAAGCTTTCCTATGCATATATTGGCGTGACTTGGCTCTTAACTAGACATGGTAGTAATTTGGCATATGTATCTGAAGCATTTCTGTATATGTAGCAGTTGAAGCTTGAATTTGCACTTGGTACGTAGTTCTTGTTTTCTAATATTTCAAAATTCAATATCTAATTTTCATTGCATTTGATTTTCTTGCTGTAGTAGTGGAAGCTTTTTGTTGCAAGATGTGACCCATGGTCTCACTCGGTTTACTGTTAAGTTTCCAAATGTCCCCTGAGGTTTGTTGTTTTCTTCCGATATATATACTTTCATTAATTGTTCTTTTGAATTTTCATTTTAGAATAAAACGATGCCTAAAAGAAATGCTTATATGGTTGTTATTTCGCAGAAATATGGCCCTGCCTTGACAAAGATTCAAATTTAGCATAACTGGAGAAGCATCATATATATCATAGCGGTAGCAAATTTGCTTTAAATTGAACAACATGGAGTTTCCTCTTTTTGGTACGGTATATTCCTCAGATTTTACACTACTAGAACTTCCACATGTCTAGGTTTAAACTGCGACTACAAAAAACAACTAGGAATGAGTGATTAGAAACTAGTAAGACTTTTAGGGGATATAAATTAAATGTCCTTTGTGTCTGTATGACCAGATTAGAGATTAACTAGAAAAAATGAATTCCATGCAGGACCTGTCTGAAGCAGTGATGCACTAGCAAGTAGCAAGGAAAACTGTCTACCATTGTCATCCATTTGAACAGTGGATGAGACTTACCTAAAGTAGGTAATATCTGAGTTGAAGGCTTGAAGTTCCACTAGCTAGATAATTTTCAGATTCAAATTACTGTCACAATATAAGTTCAGTATCAGATTTCCATGGATTTTATAGCACGGAAGAGAGGGAAGAGTGGATGTGACCCAAACCAATCTCATTTAAATTCACCAAAAGGACAAATGATGTAGGGGATGTTCAATGAGGGTTGTGGCTCAAAACAGCTTGGACATGGTGAAAACTGATTGAAAATCCTGTTGGAGTCCAGTGGAATCAAATTCTAGAAAAAAGAATCACAAAAAAGCGGAAGAACAGCATGACAAGGGCTTTGTCAGCAGTGGAACACTAAGCTGAAGTCCAAAAGGTAGAAAGGTGTATATTCTTCTATCACAAGGACTTGGTGACTTGTACTATAGTTTTATGATTCCCACTTTCAGAACTTTTTTATAACTCCGAAAGGTGACTTTGTTTCCTAAGGCCATGCATGCACTACAAGTCCTTTCCAATGCTCTGGATTCTTTAAGTTTCTGTATTTGAGACTACGAGAAGCTTATGTAAAACTAAATGCAAACTATATAGATTTGTAATGATGATTTTATGGCAGGTCAGACCTTCAGAGTAGCAGTGGATCAGCATAACATGACACTCATGTAGTCTTTATGGCATGCAAAACTGTGTAACTTACCTTCAATTATGAACCATGGAATTCATAATCTTGTAAGCCATTACATACAAATTCTTCTGCTATGGATCTGATATAAATCAAAATCTACTGTGTACGAATGTAGAAGCATGGAGACTCCAAAATCGCAGCAGAGTTGTCAAGCTGGTGATTAATCATTAATGAGATGAGGTACTACGAACTATAAGCTAGATATACCTCTATCACCATGCAAGATCTATATATATGCATTTGTGGGGTGGCTGGCATTAGCTTGCGTGGCATTTTTATATTTTTTGGATGGAGAGCGACTGCAGGTTGTGAGTTAAGTTGCAATTGCTAAAGAAGGCATTTCTGTCTATATTTCCTATTAAATTTCATCAGTCATCGTTATTCGAAAAGAAATTTATCATATGATATAGGTTATGTCTTCCTAAATTTGTCCTGCATGTATTCATGTAATTTACTTTAGATTAGTCTACGCAATGTCAACATTGAATTACAAGGCATACATTCTGAATTTTGTGTCAGGGATTTTACTTTAATTTTAACTGGTTCCTACAAAGCTGTGTCTTTAATTATTTGTATGTGGGATAAGACAGTTACGTTTCGACATTTTCAAATATTACAGCGTCTCTTTCACCACTGAAGCATAACTGACTCGATCAGGTTCTACAAACGAAGCAAAGGTAACAGAGAAACTAAGGTTTTGAGCTAATATTATGAAATATTGTTAACGTTGCACCTTCTTACTGCAATTCTATGACTACATATGCTGGTTTCTGATTTCTTCAACTATTCACACATAAATTTAACTGCAAATTGAGAAATGAATTCTGTCCTGATCAACATGTTTTATGCAGGACGATTGTCAAGCAGTGATACACCATTTCGGAAATTGTCTTGCATCCTCGCATCCATTTGACTATTGATGTGCTTTCCACAATTCTGCCAGAAGTATAGGTTATGAGAGTTTAAAACTGATGAATGCTCCTTTTATAATGCACAGTTGTAATAATAAGATATGAAGGTTTCCATGTGTGAACAATTTAATGAACTCTCATATTTGCAACTTGATGAACCTAATTTGGGAGAAAACTCGTGTCTATTGTATCTTTGAATTTCAATAGTGCAGCCTAATTTGAAAGATGCTGACTGCTTAACAATGAATTTCATCTTGATCAGCACATGCATTTTATGGAGGACTTGTCTGAAGAACGGATGCACTAGCAAAGGAAAACTGTCTAGTATTCTTTTATCCATTTGATCAGTGGATGAGGATTACCTAAACTAGGTAATAGCGCATTTGAACATTTGAATTTCCACTTGCAAGCTAGTTTTCATATTCAAATAAATGTCACTGGATTAATTCAGTATATGATTTCCATCGATTTTCTTATCCTATTGGGGCTGAAACTTTTTGCAGCATGGAAGAGAGTAAGAGGGGATGTGACCCAAACCGAGCTGATTCACATTCAACCAAAGGACAAATGATGTAGGGGATGTTCAATGAGGGTTGCAGCTCAAAACAGCTTGGACATGGTGAAATCCTGATTGAAGTTGAATCCTGTTGGACTAGTGGATCCAAATTCAGGAGAAGATTCACGACTGAGAGGAACAGCGTGTCACGGGCATCGTCAGCAAAGGAACAGTAAGCTACAGTCCCAAAGGCTGCAAGGTTTTGATTTCTTCTTTCACAAGGAGAGGGGACTTGTTCTAGTAGTACTAGGATTGTGAAGAACCTATAGATAAATTAAAATAAGAGATGCTTCCCTAAGAGATTTACTTTGGGAGGAATACCTGTGAGGTTTTTCTTAGGTGTAATTGGGGCTCTCTATTGAGAGGGGTTGAGAGGAGTGAGATTACCTAGAGTGGTTTATAATTGTAAGTTGTAACCTTCTTTATTAGTTGATTCATCATCATCATGGTCGCCCGAGGATGTAG
Organism: Rosa chinensis; assembly: GCF_002994745.2. Classification (NCBI taxonomy): domain Eukaryota; kingdom Viridiplantae; phylum Streptophyta; class Magnoliopsida; order Rosales; family Rosaceae; genus Rosa; species Rosa chinensis. Next base: position 55,617,614 of record NC_037094.1, on the reverse strand, counting down.
GCAATTTGGCCGAACTTCGTTAAATTATTGTGTAATTGTCATGTGTTGTTTTTTGCTTGCATCCAACTTGACCAATTTGAATAAGTTGAACTGAAGGCACCTAAGGACCAATTTAAAGAATGTGCCCAATATCTGCCTGTTTCTTAAGGATATTGTAATTTTTCAGTTGGCAAAGAAAATGAAACCTAATGAGGTAATCAAAGATTTAATCCCACTATACGCGCGTGTTCTCATTTCTGGTAATGTAAGGACCTGACAAGCTAACTTGGTAAGGTCTACTATGTTAACAGACTTTAACATTGCTAATCTTGCCCTTTGCTGTATATTCTCGTTTAATGGGTTTGGATATACCTTTTCTCCAAAGGTTGTGCAAGTTTGTTGAAAGGAAATGTTTCCTTTAAAAGGGGTGTGTACACAGCTATCTTGGGATATGCAGTATTGCAGTCAGCAAGGAGGAGGAGATTGTGAATCATATTGCAGATGAGGGGAGCGTAATTAGGGATGGCATTTGTACTCATTGGGTATTACCCACCCAATAATAATTCACGGGTAATACCCATCAAATAATTAGCGGGTGCGGGTATTTACCCGCTCATTTCTAAATGGGTAAAACCCATACCCACCCATTTACCCATTTTTAATATGGGCAGTTTTTTTTAAAAAAAAAAAAAAAAAAAAATACTTGCTACTATTTTTTTTTTGACCAATACTTATTACTACTTTATTGTTTTTCTTTAGAGAAGTTTTAAATATGCACCCATAATTACTTAATACACACTCCATACTTAATGCACCACCCATTTAATTTCTCAGTCTAATAATTTACTAAATACACAACCCAAAGTACCTAAAATACCCTTAATCTCAAAAATCATGAAATATCCTACTTTTTGACTATATTAAGGTTACTATTTAATATGAGTAACCTTAATATGATTAGTATATTCTAGTATATTGACATTTTGCAAATGACCATATTGATTACTTGTGTTAGTTATTAAGAAATCCATAAAGATTCATTATTGTTCCCTTTAAATAGATGCATATAAATAGGTTTTGTGTTATTTGAGCTCTCATCCATCCAAACACCATGTTAATCAAGTATAAAATTATGAGTTGAACATTCAACCAAAACTATACTAGTAGTTTCTCCATAGTGGCAGAACTAAATAGTTGTCATTAGAGGGGCCAAACAAATTAACAATTACAAAGTTTTTTCACATGTGATGTTTTATATTAGAAAATAAATTGATTAATCAAAAAAGGAAATTAAGTAAAAATGGGAGTAAAGCGATTTTTTATAAAAATATTGATTTTAAAATTCTAAATATTATGGTCTCTAACCTCATCTAATTACAATTTATTTAAGGAAATATTAAATTAGATAGTTTCTAACTTTATTCTTGTATTAAATTGGGAGGCCATGTATAGAAATTGGTTGTGTTTATCTAACTATTTATACATAAATAGAATAATATAAGGAAAATATGACTCTTTTTTTCTTCTTCTAATGCATAGATGTCTGTTTTGGTCATTTAACCTACCTACAAAATCTAATTTGAAATATAAAATAATAGGGATGTGTATTTAAAATTTCTCTTTTCTTTAATCTTAATATTTCTAATTTTCTACCACTATAAACATTCACCCGTTTTCAATATGGGCAATTTTTATTTTTTTTAATAATTTTTTTCTTTATACTTGCTACAAACATCTACCACTACATTATTGTTTTTTTTTTTTATATGAATATTTCTACTTTAGTGTTAAGTTAGTAAATAAAATTAAATTTATTTTTCAACACCGACTCAGATAATTAAAATGAATAAGTATCTTCTAAATATAACTTCAATGATTAGAAGAAAAAAATTACAAAATGAGAATTCTAATATCTAAATCCTATATACTAAAATAAAGGTGAAGATTGTGCTCTTCCTCTGGACACCATGTCGCCCTGCATCCTCTGAAGTAGAGTAAGATCATCATCAATATCATGGCAAGACTCCTCATCAACATCAACATCAACATCATCCTCTAATGTGCTAGGAGCATCTCGTATCTCACTCCACATCCAATCACGAGCACACATTAAAGCTTCCACTGTGTTTGAGTGAAGTCAGTTCCTATGCGGGCTCACAATCCGTCCACCAGTACTAAATGCCGACTCTGAGGCAACAGTAGATACAGGAATAGCTAGAATGTCACGATTAAATGTAAAATAATAAAATTAAGGTCATAAATGAACCACCCTCATGGATCTCCTTTTGAATCGTCTTTTCACAATTATATGATGATCCAACGGTCGGATTCTCACAGATCACCTTTTGAAATCGTCTTTTCACAATTATACGATGATCCAACGGTCGGATTCTCACGGATAGCCTTTTGGAATAGTCTTTTCACAATTATATGATGATCCAGCGGTCGGATTTTCACGGATCGCCTTTTGGAATCGTCCTTTCACAATTATACATTGATCCAACGGTTGGATTCTCACTGATAATCCTTAAGATCATCCTCCCAAAATTATATGAAGATCTAACGGTCGGATCCTCACGGATCTCCTTTTGAATCATCTTTTCACAATTATTCGTTGATCCAACTGTCGGATTCTCACTGATCGTCCTTAAGATCATCCTCCCGAAATTATATGAAGATCCAACGGTCGGATCCTCACGGATCGCCTTTTGAATCATCTTTTCACAATTATACGATGATCCAACGGTCGGATTCTCACGGATAGCCTTTTGAAATCGTCTTTTCACAATTATACGATGATCCAACGGTCGGATTCTCACGGATCGCCCTTAGGATCATCCTCTCAAAATTATACGATGATCCAACGGTCGGATCCTGATAGATTGCCTTTTGAACCAACTTTTCACAATTATACGATGATCCAACGGTCAGATCCTCATCCGAGACCACACAAAGTCATCGCAACACCCCGTATAGGTTTTCTGTTTTTTTTTTTTTTTTTAGAATAAGAGAATTATAAAAATGTCTCATATGTTGGTTGAAAAATAATAGTTCTCAATTAAAAAAAAAAATTGGGTGTGGTCTACAATTTTATATGGGTAATTGGGTAAAATTTGGGTACCCACGGGTATACCCATACCCCACCCATTTTTATACCGGTATTTTGTAATTACCCATACCCATACCTATACCCATAAACTATGGGTATTACCCATTAACAAATACCCAAAAGGAATAGTTACCCGCGGGTACCCGTACCCGTAGGTTTTAATGCCATCCCTAAGAGTAATTCATGCTGTTTGGACCCAAAATGAACATTTTGGCCTGACAAGGCACGTTTTGGAGAAATTGAGCCAATGTCAGTGGCTCAAGCTATATATTGTCGACAAGCTCGAAATATATATTTAGAGGCTAAATAAAGCCTACTATGGAAGCATGAAAAGTCAACTTTAGCACATTTTCCTACTTCGGTTAGGAGAAACCGAGCTAAACAAGGAAGGAGGGGCGGAAGACTAACCAAATGAAATCTAAATGAGCTAAAAATTTCCAGATTAATACTAGACATCCCAGGGATCATTTCTTATGAAGAGTGCCAGAGCTAGTTTTGAGTGGAAGGCCTTCAAACAATCAGTCCAATTTTCTACAGAAGCGAAACTGGAAAACTGGACCTGTAAGAGGTCCAGCAGCATTTTCGGCCCAACCGCATGGAATAAAGCTCTGAAAATTTGTCAGGATGATCTACACTCATAGTGGAACATTTTTTATGAAGAAGTCGAAGGATCATTCTGAAGTCTTGTTGGAGAAATAATTGAAGGAATAAAGGGGCAGAAACTGACCTAAAACCAGCTCAATATTCACATGTTCATGTTTCCTACCCACATGAAGAAAGCTAGATGCTTTTCTTTTTTTCCTTGGATATATTTTTCTACTACAATCTCTTTAATAGATCATCATCACTTCCATGTTTCTGCACCTTCATGCTTTGCTTTCATTTCATCATTTCTCTATCTTTTCCATATTTTACAAATCACTTTCATACTCCACTTTCATTATTTTTCTTCCACTCATCATTTCACTCTTCTTTTTCTTCCCTATATAAACACCTTCTCCTCTCATTCTAAAAGACACATTCACAACATCAAAACATCTCTAAGATGATCTAAGTTCTCTCTAGAGTAACCTCTCTAAGAGCAACTCCTCTCCTTCTCTTTCTCTTACCGGTGATCACACTCCTAGTCCTAGTCTTCTCAGAAGCCGACTTTCAGTGCCACCAAACCCTCTGTCAACGTACTTTAGTCCTAGTCTCCTCGAGAGCCGATTGTAGTACCACGACCAAACACCAACACACAGACACATTCACAACATCAACAACGTCTCTAAGATGATCTAAGTTCTCTCTAGAGCAAACCTCTCTAAGAGCAAATCCTCTCCTTCTCTTTCTCTTACCGGTGATCACACTCCTAGTCCTAGTCTTCTCAGAAGCCGACTTTCAGTGCCACCAAACCCTCTGTCAACGTACTTTAGTCCTAGTCTCCTCGAGAGCCGATTGTAGTACCACGACCAAACACCAACACACAGACACATTCACAACATCAACAACGTCTCTAAGATGATCTAAGTTCTCTCTAGAGCAAACCTCTCTAAGAGCAAATCCTCTCCTTCTCTTTCTCTTACCGGTGATCACACTCCTAGTCCTAGTCTTCTCAGAAGCCGACTTTCAGTGCCACCAAACCCTCTGTCAACGTACTTCGGTCCTAGTCTCCTCGAGAGCCGATTGTAGTACCACGACCAAACACCAACACCAAGACACATTCACAACATCAAAACATCTCTAAGATGATCTAAGTTCTCTCTAGAGCAACCTCTCTAAGAGTAACTCCTCTCCTTCTCTTTCTCTTACCGGTGATCACACTCCTAGTCCTAGTCTTCCCAGAAGCCGACTTTCAGTGCCACCAAATCCTCTGTCAACGTACTTCGGTCCTAGTCTCCTCGGGAGCCGACGGTAGTGCCGCGACCACAACGGTTACAGAACCAGCCAAGCAAGGGTAACGCCCTAGCAACCCAGCCAAGCTAAAGTCACGCTTTAGCAAGTTCTCCTCACTTCCCAGTGGTTCTCGCTCTGCTCGATCTACAACATCGAGTATCGATTGTGATTTTCAAGAAGCTCAGCAAAAGTCCTCGCCACGAGGCACAAAGAATCCCACGACGAGGTTGGTGCTCTCCTCGTCCACAATTGCTTGAAAGAAGTCAGGTCAAGGGACACCCCCGACGACCGCACCCGAACGGTGCTGGCACGCTCGCGCAGAAAAGAGACTGTTGACCAGCTGCAACAAAATTGGAGCCAAACACATGCACCAAAAGTGCATTTGCACTGTCAAAAACTAACAGCGTGGTTTACTAACAGCACGTTCAAACCACGCGCCGTTTGTCTAACGAATTTACTTAACAAAATTTACTGCCCTCAGTTTTCTTCCTCTCTCCTCCTCTCAGTTCTTTCTATTTTCTCTGAAAATCACAGTGAAAAAAATTATAAGATCAAAACCCAATAACCAAATTCACAGACCAAAGAACAAGCTGATTTGGGGTTTTATGTAATAACCCGAAAATTAGTGCCAACTATAGAACACTATATTATTAACTATATTTGAAAAATCTTTGTTATTGAGCTCAAGACTCTCATCTATGTTATTTTTGTGATGCATGTCATTTTAGTACTAATTATTGTAATTAGTTTTTTTTTACTAAAGTTCTTTACTTATTAATTGGGTAAATGTGCATATGGATGTGTGTGTGTACATCATGGTTCTAAAAAACGGGCTAGGCGCCCGCCTAGGCGGCGTATAGGCGCTAGGCGCCGGGTGTCCGATCCGATTTCAGTCTAGTCGATTGAATTGGGCGTTTGGTTTCTCGGCGGCCGCCTAGACGGTCTAGGCGGAGGTTAGGCGGTCTAGGCGCCGGGGCTGGGCGCTAGGCGCTGGATTCTGGATTTTTTTTTTTCCTCCTCTGGTGTATGCTGTAAGCAACTCGCTTAGTTCTCCATCATGAAACTCGAATCCTGAATCGACGACCATGATTCAAAAACAAACTACCCCAACAGATTAATTCCACTAATCAACAAATCCATCGTAACAAAGATCTCAAATTCAAATCCTAACAAATTCAATCTTGAACCCAATCAACCAAACTTGACAATTCGATTCGCAATCGGATTACATCTGTGGCGGCACGAAGAGCTTCCTGATCGGGATTTCGAGTTGGGTATCGCTCTTCGAGAGGCGAGATGGGATGGGCTCTGAGATTGAGAGAGAGGATTTGGGGGAGGAGAAGAGCGTGGAGATGAAGATGGGTTTAGCTTTGTTGGGGGTTTGGATTTTGAGAAGTGGGTGAAGTGGGTGAAGAGGTGAGATGTGGCTTCTGGGATTCTGGGAAGATGAAGCAGAACTGCCTTTACTTCGAAGCTTTCTGAGATTTTGATATGAGGCGGTGGTTTCACCTTTAGTGGTTTGTGGGCTAGATTTTTTATTATTTTAACCCTTTTATTTTGTCATTTTTTACAACCGTTCTTGGTCATGACTCATGACATTGGTCTTTTACTTTTCTATACAAATTGGTAAAGGATATAAAAGCTATCAAATGTTATCAATCATATCCCTTGTCGGAAGAGAGTCACTTGTTATAAAAATTATAATAAATATATATATATATATTTATATTTATATAATTATATGTTATCAAAATAAAAATAAAAAATAAAAATCCGCCTAGTCCCCGCCTAGGCTAAATATAAATATATGTTATCAAAATAAAAATAAAAAATAAAAATCCACCTAGTCCCCGCCTAGGCTCCCGCCTAGGCCCCTAGGCGCTAGGCTCTGGATTACCGCCCGACTAGCGCCTAGCGTTTTTTAGAACCTTGGTGTACATACATATATATATATATATATATGTATATATATATATATATATATATATATATATATTTAGCAAGTGGATTTATGCTTTCTTTCTTTTATTACTTTTTTTAATTTTATCTTACCTTTTAATCATTTAACCTAAATAGTAATTAGTCACTTACCTTATAATAATTAGCCACTTACTTATTTTATGCTTAATTCTAGCCTATTTAAGCATATGATCTGATCATACTTCTTACAAGCTTGAAGATCAAATGTAAAATTGATCAAAAACTCCCTTAGTTGAAGAGAAAACTCAACTAGAAGTTCTTCACACAAATCCTTCATCCTTTTTCTCTTTAGAAGCTCCCTTTGTTTTTCTTAAAGAAGTCCAAGCTTGAATTCAAGACCAAAATCTTCACCTCACCCCTGAGTTTCTTAAGTAAGTACATGAATACATTTTTATGTTCTTTTGTCTTTAAGATTTATCAAACTACATAATCAATGATAAGATGGAAAAGGATCTGCTTTGCTGCAAACCAGTATTTTCGTATATAACAAAATCTGTTTTGTCAAAACTATTTACAGTATTAAATTCCTCATCAAAAGTTCTTCAATTTAGGCTTTTGAATCACTAAAAAAGGTTAAGAAATGAAGAAGTTATGGCTAATCAAAGTTTTCAACTTTTAAACTTGCTGGAAATCTCATACAGCCATCACAACTTCAAAAATTCATATCTCCCTCATTTCTTATCCATTTTCTACAAACTTTATATCAATTTGAAGCTTAGGACCTCTACTTCTGATCTGGAGAGTTTGAGAAGTAATGGTAAAATACACAGTACGTAATTACTTAGACATCAAAGGACAGTATCAAAAATATCGGTTTCTGCACTGTTATGGTTCTTCACCATTTCTGGACTATATCACTCTGATTTGGACTACATGACTTATTCGATTAGATTCCTTGTGAAAAACCCTTTGAAATGGTGTACTCATTTGACTAAATCGGACTTGTGATGGACAACATAACACATCTTGAAGTTTGATGACTCTAATTGGAGAAACATGAACATGGTTGATGAACTTTAATGGATTTGGACATAAGGACTGAAATACTAACTATAATATAATTTTGTTAAATTGTTTATAGTTACTTATTTAATGCTTGTGCTTTATTATTACCTATTTTACTTGATTTCAATTATGTATAAGCTTCTTTTTAATGTTTATACTAACTATAATTTAATTTTGTTAAATTGTTTATAGTTACTTATTTAATGTTTGTGCTTTATTATTACCTATTTTACTTGATTTCAATTATGTATAAGCTTCTTTTTAATTATGTTGTTTGCTAGTAAATTTACTTATTTGTGATATACAATTATATTATACATGTTTTCATATGAGATTATTCCTAAGTATATGTATCTATATGTGTGTGTACATATATATATATTACGATCTATAATTCATAAAGATTGTATGTTGTGAATTTGATTATGTCTGAAAAGTACAATTGTGAAGCCGGGTGATTACAACAACCCCGTGCTTAAGTAAATTACTGGTAAATGTGTTTTGGTGCTTCGTGGTTATGCTTCGTGGTTGTGCTTCGTGGTTGTCCCATGCTTTGGGTATAATACGTCGGACCCTAGTATGTGGATTTGTGTCCCGTGTTTTGGGAATAGTACGTCGGTCCCTAACACGTGGATTTGTGATTTGTTACCAGTTAATCTGAAAATTCACTAAAAAGAGAAATGTACTTATGTTATTTTGATCAAATATCTATCTATGATATATTTTGAATATGTGAAGGTGTTAGTAAAAAGAAAATTAAGCATGTGTTGCTTTAATGTTATTTCACATATTAATGATGCAATATTTGTTGGTTGTGATCAATATTTTGAATATGTGAAGGTGTTAGTAAAAAGAGAATCAAGCATGTATTGCTTTAAGGTTATTTCACATATTAATACTACAATATTTGTTGGTTTGATAAGAAGATGTGACTTTGTGATTTATTACCAAACCATTCACATGAATGAATATATTTGTATATATGTGTGTGTGTATTGTGTGTATATATATACATATTTAAGAATTCGTATGAACATATAAATGGTTCTTGGTACATTTTACTTGGTTGTTCAGTTTTGATTTCTTATAAGACACATTAATATAAGAATGTAAGTTGTGTACTTACTGGGCTTGTGTTGCTCATGATGCTACACCTTCTTGTTTTCAGGTATTGAGTAGATGCTTGGGGAAACGGGATGAACCTACTAGATAAAATAATATTTTTCTACTACTATTTCTAGTGAATACCTGTACTGATTCGAATTTTGCTTAACTTTGGTTATGTAAATATATTACCGATATTTGTTTTCTAATAAAAGTACTATTCAAACATGTTTATAATTTCTTTTACTTCCTGTTGATTTATTCAAGAAGAAAATTGTATTTGTTTTGACTCACGTCACAAATTCACGAGCCATATTTCAGTACAATATTGGCCTTGGATTTGGGGGCGTGACATTTTATACCATCAAAAATGGAGAAACCCAATTTCAGCTTCAAACCCGAAGATCAAAGAAACCAACTCTGAATTTCAATTCAAAGATAGAGTATGGACGGAGAAACCACCTGATTGGACGGTGGTGGTTCCGGCGACGAACCCGATGAGAGAGAAAGCCAAGGATCGAAATTTGAATCTTAAGTCTGATCACTAAAACTATCAATTGGTAGATGACTGGAGCTTCCTTGGTAAAGACAACGAAGATTTTGGGTGTTTGATGATCAATTTTGGCGAGAGGAAGAGCAAGGATGAAGACAGAGAGAGGTAGAGAACGCGATTGCAGAGAGAAAGATGGGAGAGGTGAGAGATTTCACGAAGCATGAAACCTAATCACATCTGAAATGACAAATATGCCCTTATACTAATTAATATAATTACAGTCATAACACTCTGATAAGAGAGTGGAGAATTTTTATTTTTATTTTTTGAGAATTGAGAGAGTGGAGATTAAAACCAAAAGAAAAGTGAAAAAAAAAGTTTTAAAAGAAAAAAAAATAACACACACGCACATCGGCACTATACATATATAAAAATACATACATATTATGAAAATAAAAATAAAGTCGGATGGGACATTGGGGATGGGGATACGAGTCGGATGGGACCTGTGCACCGCCGCGACGTCGCCTGATGGCGGAGATACAGTCGGGTCACTGTCTGCACTTTGCAAGTCGAAAAAACGGCACTTCGCATGTCAAAAAAACGGGTTGAGCGGCCCTTTGCTTCTAAACCCTTGGATCTGAATCAAGTATTTATATCCCACATTTAAATTTTAAACAACGGTTCAAATCAAGTGGACGACTCAGATTACATCAATAAATTTCTTTATCTTTAAATAATTTTCATAATTTTGAAATTTTAAAGAATCGTAATAAATAGCTTGAGTGTTTGAAAAATTTTCTAAAAATTCTCACGGATTCATCTCCTTGAGTATTTTATTATGGACCTTAAATTCAAAATTTCGCATCAACAAAAATTCAGAAAATATTTTCGAGGACAGAGACTATAGACTCAATTTCTAATAATTATTATTTTTTTTTATTTATAAATAACCATAATGAATGGTTGACTATCTCAGTCAAAGCCTAAATGATGACAGACATTGTTAATTATTTCATATGGTGCATATTAATAGCTTGAGTGTCCAAAAAATTTCCTAAAAATAGCTCGAGTGTCCGAAAAATTTCCTGAAAATTCTCACGGATTCATCTCCTTGAGTATTTTATTATGGAGCCCATAAATTCGAGATTTTGCATCAACAAAAATTCAGAAAATATTTCCAAGGAATTCAGAAAATATTTCCGAGGACAGAGACTATAGACTCAATTTCTAATAATTATTACCTTTTTTTATATAAATAACCATAATTAACTGTTGACTATCTCAGTCAAGGCCTAAATGATGACAGACATGGCTAATTGTTTTACACGGTGCATATTACTATGTGCTGAATTTATAAACAATACCAAATCTCTTTTATCTCATTATTGATGTTTCAAATCGCACAAAGTCTCTACATGTCTTCTAGTATGGTCAAACTTTTTCAGTAGTTATATACAAATGTATATCTTTCAAGCCAAACAAAGTGAACGAATAAGAAATTTGCTAATTTGACCGTTGGATGTGATCACTATGCCATAAAACGGTTACGCTAAAAAAGTTACCCTATTTAGTATTCGTTTAGGTATTGATCCACATTTGTCAACTATATTCTGTTAAACTAAAATGCCCGTAACCAAAATTTTATTTAAGCACCATAGGTTTCTAGAGAATTTTTTATTTTTTTATTTTTATTTTTATTTTTAAAAAATTTGTCAAGCAAGTAATGCAGTTATATTTTTTTTTTTATGATTAAAACAACAACATTTTATTTAAGTATGAACTTTATTAAAGTAAAGACAACAAACATAGAGTTGAGGTTGAAGCAGCCCGATCTAGAGAGGGAAAATGACATTCAAAGTTAAATAAAATGTCCATGAAATATTTTTACTTCATATTTTTGTAACTAATGTAGTTTGTTTATTTATGTGTTTCGAAGCCTAAGTATTGTAGATTCTTAAAAAATAAAGATAAACACAAAACAAAATAAACAAAATTGAAAAATTAATTAAAGTAATTTGTCTATATATGTATTTTGAAGTCTTTTTAAAATATCGTAGTTATGAAAAAAAAAAAGAAGTAAAAACACAAGAAATATAAAACAAAATGAAAACAAAAATGGAAGTTCTAACGCTGTCATGATTCAAACCAGCATAAGATAGTGCATGATTATGTGCTTCTACCACTGTACCAGTTACAATTGGTGAGAAATTTTCCTTCCTTTGTATATATAATTGCTCAGTTAGTAATCAGATTTCACTAGGGCTGTCAACGGGTCGTGTCGGGTCAAGATATTTGTCGTATCGCAAAAAACAAACTCAAACCCAACCCATTTAATAATCGTGTCAAAAGTTTAAACTCAAACCTAACCTAGTTATTAAACAGGTTAACCGTTTCCAACCCTCTTAACCCATTTAACAAATATGTCGTGTCCTGTCAGACAAAATGACCCATTTAAGGGTTAACAATGTGACCCATTTAACTAAAAAAAATACATAAATTGATTAAATTCACTAAAAACTCCACAAGACGAAGAATATAAATAATTATATATATATATATATTCATAAATAATTAAATCCAATAATTATAAAGCAAAATATTTCAAATTGTCTAATCCTATGATCAAATACTCCCAATCTCCAAAATTTCAAGAAGAAGTATAGCATAATCGGGTTATACGAGTTCACTTCGTGTTGGCGGGTTGACCCGTGGCCGACCCATTTATTAAATGGGTCATAGCGGGTTGACCCACGGCCGACCCGCTTTTTAATCGTGTGGGTTCAACCCTCTTTATTTCTTGCGGGTTTCGAGTCGTGTTATCGGGTCATGTCGAAATTGACAGCCCTAGATTTCACCATGTCCAGAAAACCCAGAATTCATGTTTTCTTATCGTTCCTTTCTTCTTCGAGGACTTCCTTCAACTTGAAGGTCCACCGGACAAATTACACAATGCTCCAATGTGAATATCAGGGGGATTGAATTGGGATTGCTGTCATCATCGCCTTGACTGCCACCGGCTCCGGCTAAGTCTGCCACCCATGATAGCAATCCTGCCATAATTCACTCTCTCTATGAATTTGCAGTGTTGGGGTTTTGAAATTGAAACCAGAAAAAGAGCAATTCGTCCATTCCCAAAACCTCAAATATAATGATATCACAAGTCGACTGTTCTACTCCCTCTCTGTTGATTTAATTCGCCGTCGACCCACTGTTGACTGTTCTACTACCTCTCTGGCTCTCTCTCTGTTGGTTTAATTCCAAAACTTACCATGGTTTTTACTCTTTTGATATAGTTTACCTTCTTGACTTGTTTTTTTGTTTTTTTTATTCAATATCTACAAAGTTATTTCTGTTAATGAAAAGTTTGCATGTATAAACGGCTTAGATTACATAAATGACCGAACTTACAGATGAATGGCTGTGATTATTTTTTGATATTAAAATATTCGTCAGTGTAAATGCACTGTTGGTGCATAGAATCATATTGTGCAAGTAAACTACTACAAGTGACCATTTACTCTATTAAGCAAAACACGAGGAAGTTGCCACAACCAATAGAAACCTTTGGTTACACACTCTATGTAATAATAATAATAGAAAATTAAAAAAATTAAAAATTAAAAAAGAAGAAATGAGGAGAGTTGGAACAGGATATCAAAATCATTAGAATACAAAGATGTAATTATGCAATCATATTTGCACGAATGAACAAACAGAGTATAGACTATGCCCACGGTATATGAAAAAATTGAAATGTCCCAATAGGATTCTATGTCATCAACAACACAAAAAGGAATCGACTTTGCTCCATAATTTGGATTCTCTAATCTAAATTGACTACACCGTATCAGTACAATCAACTCAATCGAAGCAAATATGTAGAAAACTCAATAGCCCGACAGCCCTAATTAACCATTAACATCAACTTAATTAAAAAAAGAAAATGAAATTTATGATTCTCATAACTGAATTGAGCATATTGAATATGGGTTTTGCAAACCTAAGCTCACTAAAGGAGAATCGGCCCCTGGATCATCTCCTTAACAAAAACCACATGATTTTGTTCTCTCCAAAATAATTATCAAAGCGTGCTATTTGATTGCATTGTTAGAGTGGATTGAGAATAGTTACTTAAAGCATAACAACTGTTATTTAAAAGCAGGATAAATAACATGAGATAATTAATAAACTTAAACTTGGTGATATCTATCTAATATATTCTGTTTAGATAAATACAAGAGGCTTATGCATTTATCTTGTATAACAAGATAAATGAAGATATGTACATGCAGTAGAGTTGGATTGAAACTCTAACTCCTTGAAGGGACTGAGCTTAGAGTGATCTATTTCTCTGTATAAATAGGAGTCCATGTGTTCACTCAAAACAGGCTGAAAATACAGTAGCAATACCATCTAGCTTTTCACATATTGAGTGCTTCACAGAAGGCTTTTATTGAGTTCCGCACTCCGGTTCTTGCCATCACTTCCAGTGGCACTCTGCTCATTTCAAGATGGCTCTCCAAGCAACTGAGAAAGGTTGGTCTCCCAAGTCCCCTTGTCATGCTTATATCAATGTGTATCTGATATGTTCTGGTGTGTACTCATTGATATGTAAATGACATATTTGAATGTATTTGTGATGTCAATGATTGATTATTTATTTTGTGGCAACAAGTGGTATCAAAGCCACGAGTCATTTCGCACAAATCGTTGTTTGCATGTTATGTTTATTTTCAGAAATGTTTCTTTTGTTGAAAATGAAATGAAGCATTTTTTTGGGCTTAGACCCGTTTCTAGACCCAAAGAGCATGACCCAAAGTTTAAAAAAAAAAGGAACAAAAAAGCGTGCAATCAGACTCCTTTTTTTTTTTGGTCGACTATGTTTTGGTTGTTTTCTGAGAAAGACGCACAAAATTCGGGCTAAGGGTTTTCTTAACAAGGGGAAATTGAATTTGTTGAATCGGGTTACTCGGCTCGAATTGATCGATGATACTTGCAAAGACTGGTTTGATAACATGCTGGTATTGCTTCCGCTAACACTTGTTTTGCAGAGCTGGAAAGCATCCGGGTACGTTTTCTATGAAGATTGAAATTTATGTTAATTTCACTTTGAATTACATGTTAAGAACCCTAAAGCTCGCCTGGGTGGCATTTAAGCTACTAGGTTGGTGCCCAGATGAAATTTAAACTTCGAATTGTTTGATGTTTGTTTTTTCATGTTGGTTGATTATATTTGCTTATATATTGAACGACATGTGGATGAATGATTCTTTGAAAATTGCTTTCAATGAGATGGTATGATTATATAATTGCTTGATGAGAAAGATTGCAGATTGTATAATTGCTTGATGACATGATTGTAAAACCACTTGTGTGAATTTTTTGACCTTTAAATGATTGTAACTATCTCCCCGTTCCAAGTTTGATTGTCAAGTTTTTTGTATTGCAAGTAAAAGAGAGCTCCTAGTAAACACATGTTTATGGTCTGGCGCATATGGATATCAGTTTCAGTTTTTGAATATCAACTTGAGTCTTTTTAATTTCATACATACAACAAAGAATTTTGGAAAACTTTTGTTGATTGTGAAGATACTAAAACTGGAACATTGCATAGTGTGTTTAGCTAATGATTGTATCATCCACAGATGGCTATTAACTCTACATCATTTAAACACAAACTGTGGTTTTTGTACATATTGTATTCAAACATATAAAGCATAATTAGACATTTTCTTTTTGCCAAACAGGTATTGATTTGTCTATTTATATCGTGTTTGTGTTCAATGTGGTACAATTAAAAGAAAATCAAGAATAGCATGTATTTTGCCACACAGGTACTCTTGCTATTGAAAAACGAAATTCAGTTTGCCTAAATTTCTATATCAATGTTTCTGATATGCATATTGTAACTTAATGTGTTATGCTGCTTATGGTTAATGGTATTGCTATGGTATGAGACTCTGAATGTCTTGTTTATAGGTTATAATTTCATTGCTTATGACCTTGAGATTATTAAGGTTTCTGGTTATTTTCTTGTTTTGAATTTTAACTAGAAATGAGACTTAGACCTCCTTGTTCTCTTTATTTTCAATTTTGAGCATCAACACCATAGTTTAACTGAATGGTAGTAACTACAGGAAGTGGAGGACTGACCTAGACCTTTATTTGCTTGACCAAAGTGTGGACTGGTGCTTAACTGTGGCTGAACCTGTAGTAACCAATGAGAGTACAAACCAAGAAAAGGAACTTCACAAAGATTGGGCCAGGGCAAATAGAATCTGTAGATTGTCCATTATGAAAACTTTGTCTGACACAGTGAGGGGTGCCATTCCTGAGAAAGCCTTAGCTTCAGAGTATCTTCAAAGCATAGCTGAGAAGTTCACTACCAATGACAAAATAGAGGCTAGTATGTTGTTAGACAAACTGACCAGTATGAAGTTTAGCATGAATCAGAACATGAGAGAGCACCTTATGGAGATGATGAACATTCAAGGTCAGCTAGCCAACCTTGACATGAGAGTAGATGAGGGGTTCTTTATTCAGCTTGCCTTCAAATCCCCGCCTGACCAACACTTTGAGAGTCTGAAAACCACCTACAACACTCAGAAGGATAAGTGAAACCTAAATGAATTAATTGCAGTTTGTGTGCAAGAACATGAGAGGATTAAGAAAGGGAAGGAGGTGACTGTGAATTTGGTTGCTAAACCTCAGTGGAAAAAGGGAAAACCTGGGAATCAGTCTAAGGCAAATCACCATCTGCATAAGAAACCAGAAAACCTGAAAAAGAAGAAGGGGGGCTTCAAATGTTTTTTCTGTAAGAGAGAAGGTCACATGAAGAGAGACTATGAGGCCTATAAGACCTGGAAGGCTAAGAAAGGAGGTAACAAATTAGCTTTTTCCATTGAAGTTAATTTAGTTAACACTAGTTCTAGTTGTTGGTGTTTTGATACAGCCTCACCAATCCATATTACAAATTCCTTGCAGGGGTTCCAAAGGCAGAGGCAGCCAAGGCCAAATGAAGTCAGTATCCATGTAGGAAATGGGATGAGGGTAGCTGTCAAAGTAGTTGGGACAATGAAGCTAGAGTTTAGGCCTGGTGTTTTCTATTATTTAGAAGATGTTTATTATATCCCTTCGATGAGAAGGAATCTCATTTCAGTTAGTGTTTTGGTCAAGAAACAGTTCAGTTTTTTAGTAGATTTTTCTGGAATAAAAATTACCCTCAGATCCTAGTTTGTTGGACATGCTTCTTTTATTAATGATTATTGGGTGCTTCCTGCTTCATCTTCTATTGCATCTTCAGCTTCTAAACGAGTGCTTTTGCTTGAAAATGTGAATGGTGTGGTTGATGGTTGTATTGATTCTACTACTGTGATTGGTTCTAAAAGAAAGTTTTCTGAAAATTCTGCTTATTTGTGGCACAGACGGTTAGGCCATGTTTCTAAAGAAAGACTGCTTCTTCTAGTTAAACAGGGAATTCTTCCTAAACTTGATTTCTCCAACTTGACTGATTTCATTGAGTGTGTTAAAGGCAAGTATGCCAAACAGAAAAAGAAAACAGCAACTAGAAGCACAAGTGTGTTGCAACTGGTTCACACAGATATTTGTGAACCTTTTGCAACTCAAACTTTATGTGGTAATAAATACCTTATCACATTCATAGATGACTACACAAGGTTCTGCCATGTTTATCTCATCTCAGAAAAAGCACAAGCCTTAGAGAAATTTAAGATTTATAAAGTTGAAGTAGAGAAAGAGTTGAACACCGTCATTAAAACAGTCAGATCAGATAGAGGGAGTGAGTTCTATGGGAGGTACACTGAGCTTGGCCAGCACAAAGGGCTTTTTTCCTTGTTTCTGCAAGAACAAGGCATCCAGGCGCATTACACTACACCTGGAACTCCCAAGCAAAATGGGGTTGCAGAGAGGAGAGACAGGACTTTTATGAATATGGTGAGGTGCATGATGTGCACTTCAGGTCTTCCTAGGATGTTGTGGGGAAAGGCACTCAAAACAGCCAATTATTTGACCAACAAGACACCTAGCAAAGCAGTGAGCAAAACACCATTTGAGCTTTGGAAAAACAGAAAACCTAGTGTGTTTCATACTCATGTTTGGGGTTGCAAGGCAGAAGCTAGACCCTATAACCCTCAAGAGTCTAAACTTGATTCCAAGGCAAAACACCATTTGAGCTTTGGAAAAACAGAAAACCTAGTGTGTTGCATACTCATGTTTGGGGTTGCAAGGCAGAAGCTAGACCCTATAACCCTCAAGAGTCTAAACTTGATTCCAAGACTGTTTCTGCATATTTTATTGGCTATCCAGAGAATTCAAAAGGCTTTAAGTTTTATTGTCCTACACATACATCCAGAGTCATCGAAACCAATAAGGCAGTATTCATTGATGAGGTCAACTTTACAGATAAGTTTGAGGATTTTGAGTTTGATGAATTATTTGAGATTGAGACAAATGTTGTAGATGCTCCTATTTCAGAACCAGTAGTTGTTTTATCTGATTTTGGTACTCAACCTGCACCTGTAACTCAAAACCATGCTCAAACTGATGTTGTGGATGCACCAATAGTTCACAAACCAGTAAATGCACAGCCACCACCACCTCAACCTGTTCTTAGAATATCACAAAGAGATAGAAGATCAGCTTTAGATGCTTTAGCTGCAGATTTTTAGATTTATTTACAAGAGGCAGATTTTGACATTGGTGAGATTAATGATCCCTTAACTTTCAAACAGGCCATTGAAAGTGAAAGATCTCACCAATGGGAGGAGGCAATGGTCTCTGAGCTAAAGTCTATGCATATTAACAAGGTGTGGACACTTGTTGAGCTGCCAGAAAATCACAAAGCCATAGGTTGTAAATGGGTATTTAAAACCAAAACCAAATCTAATGGGAGTATAGAGAGGTTTAAAGCCAGGCTAGTGGCCAAAGGCTTTACACAACAAGAAGGCATTGACTTTAATGAAACATTTTCTCCTGTTTCAACAAAGGATGCTTTTAGAGTCGTCATGGCTTTAGTTGCTCATTATGACATGGAGCTGCACCAAATGGATGTCAAGACAGCTTTCTTGAATGGTGAGCTTGAGGAAGAGATTTACATGAAGCAACCTAAGGGCTTCATTGAACCTGGAACTGAAAAGTTAGTGTGTAAGTTGAATAGATCCATCTATGGTTTGAAACAGGCTTCAAGACAGTGGTACTTGAAGTTTGATGTAGTGGTTAGTAATTTTGGCTTTAAAGAAAATCAGGTGGATGAGTGTGTGTACATGAAGACAGAAGGGAAAAATTTTATTTTTCTAATATTGTACGTTGATGATATTTTGCTTGCTAGTACCAGTTTGAAGTTGTTGAAAGCCACCAAGGATTTCTTGTCAAAGAAATTTGACATGAAAGATTTAGGTGAGGCCAACTATGTCTTGGGGATTGAGATCAAGAGGGATAGAACAAAGTGTTTGTTGGGGCTGTCACAACAAGGTTATATTAATAAAGTTCTGAAGAGATTTAACATGCAGAGTTGTGCAAATGGAGAGGTTCCCATGTCAAATGGAGACAAATTGACTAAGGAACAATGCCCTCAGAATGAGACTGAAAGAGAGAATATGAAGACTAAGCCTTATGCACAGCTTGTAGGTAGTTTGATGTATGCACAAGTGTGCACTAGACCTGACCTGGCCTATGCAGTAGGCATTTTATCAAGATTTCAGTCCAATCCGGGCCCTGAGCATTGGATAGCAGGCAAGAAGATTTTGAGGTACCTTCAGAGAACCAAAGACCATCTGTTAGTGTATAGAAGAGTCAAGGAGCTTGAGGTTGTAGGCTACTGTGATTCAGATTTTGCTAGTCACTTTCCTTCCTCCAAAAAGTCTACCTCAGGTTATGTTTTCACACTTGCAGGAGGAGCCATTGCTTGGAGAAGTGTAAAGCAAACCTTGATTGCCACTTCTACAATGCAGGCTGAGTTTATAGCTATTTATGAGGCTGTTTGTGAAGGACTTTGGTTGAAAAATTTTCTGGTTCAAACCAAGGCAGTTGACAGCATTGTTTCAAAACCTTTGAAATTTTACTGTGACAATTCAGCTGCAGTGTTCTTTACCAGGAACAATAAGAGGTCTACAAACTCCAAACACATAGACCTTAAGTATTACAGTGTGAGAGAAAGAGTCAAGCATAGGGAAATTGAAGTTTTGAAGATTGCTACTGATTTTCAGTTGGTTGATCCCTTTACAAAGGCCATGACAATGGCTGCTTTCAAGCAACACGCTACTGAAATTGGCATTTTGCCAAACTTGGATGCTTGAGATAAGTGGGAGTGCTTTGTGTTTGAATAAGATAGTTTGTTTTGCATTGTCTTATTTCGGAACCATTTCTTTATTTTCTGGAATTTTCTCATTGTAATGAACTATAAGTTTGATTGAGAATTTTGGAATTGAATGAAATTGAATTTTCAGTTTTGAATTGCAGCTTTACAGTTTGTTTTACATATTGAGATTCATATTTGATTGATTAATTGAATATGATATGACTACTGTAGATTTTGCTTTGATATGTTGCTGCAATATATACCTGTTTTATAGTGCTTACAGGTTGTTAAAGTGAGTACATGAAGGAAAAATTTTCATACTGAAAATTATGTATTCTGGTTCATACATACAGAACCTTAAAAAGGACCGTCTTGCATTAATGTTGAGTTTTCAGAATAATCAAGAACACTTTTGCAAGATTATATTAATGTCTTCAGTGATTCATGTGAAATGCAGGACTGATACTTGTAGTTTTGTAGCTACTGTGTTTAGATAAGCACAGTTTGTCTCTTAACTTTGTGTTATATCAGCATTTTGACAGTTCATGTTATAAGTCTTCAAACCTTGTTATTTATCTCACTGCCCACTAAAGAATGTTATTATACCTGAGACATTATGACTTCTTGTTATAGAAGCTATTCCCAGTCCAAGTGGGAGAATGTTAGAGTGGACTGAGAATAGTTACTTAAAGCATAACAACTGTTATTTAAAAGCAGGATAAATAACATGAGATAATTAATAAACTTAAACTTGCTGATATCTATCTAATATATTCTGTTTAGATAAATACAAAAGGCTTATGCATTTATCTTGTATAACAAGATAAATGAAGATACATGCAGTAGAGTTGGATTGAAACTCTAACTCCTTGATGGGACTGAGCTTAGAGTGATCTATTTCTGTGTATAAATAGGAGTCCCTGTGTTCACTCAAAATAGGCTGAAAATATAGTAGCAATACCATCTAGCTTTTCACATATTGAGTGCTTCACAGAAGGCTTTTATTGAGTTCCGCACTCCGGTTCTTGCCATCACTTCCAGCTGCACTCTACTCATTTCAAGATGGCTCTGCAAACAACTGAGAAAGGTTGGTCTCCCAAGTCCCCTTGTCATGCTTATATCAATGTGTATCTGATATGTTCTGGTGTGTACTCATTGATATGTAAATGACATGTTTGAATGTATTTGTGATGTCAATGATTGATTATTTATTTTGTGGCAACATGCATTCCGATACGGATTTCGACGATCGCCGACAAAACGCAGCGTTTGATTAGCATCTAGTCTCTCTGAGCAATGAGCAGAGAGGTGCGAATATGTTTGATTCTCATCACAGAAGAGAGGCGAAAGAAACATAGGTTGGGTTTTTGAATTGAAATTTCTAGGTGGGAGGTGGGGACGAAAAACACCAGCAAGAGCAAATGAAAATAGATCCCAGCCTAAACCCCTAATACTAAATTTGTTTTTATATATCCTCTTAACGATGTAGTTCCATCCCTGACCTCGGCATATGAAAAAATTGAAATGTCCCGCCCCCACCCCACCCCAAAAAAAAAAATAATAAATAAAAAATTTGAATATCCAACCCTAAACCTAACGTACATCTCATGATCGCATGACAAACTTTTGAGTAAAATTTTTTTGTCGATTCAAAATTCTATATATCTCAAAATTTTAAATTATGAATATTATGTATAGTTGTTTTAATGAGAAATACATTTTATTAATAGTTTTAATCGACGTTAAATGAGGTTCATTTTTTTCACAATACATATTACTATGCGACTAATACATATATGGGGTAAATTCTATCATTTATAATTTTGAATTTTTGCAAAATTGCAAAATAAAGATGTGTCTACTAGCTTTGTTTAACTTATTCATTTGGTTATAAATAAATGTATCCATTAAATATGGACACGGTCAATGATAATGAATACAGTCAAACCGACCATTTGATGCGATATTTTAGATGTTATATGCATACGATAAATTGTAGTCACTGTCGTTCTCCTTTCAATATTGACCTACATGGTCAGCCGAATATATATGTATACTCCTATATTTATTTATGATAATTTTCGAAGAACAATTTAATTGAGAGTGCATGCGAGGTAGAAAATTTTTACGTGGGTAGATGGAGATAGACCATGTGAGAGTGCAATCGTGAACCTCTTGAAAGCTAGAGTCGTGACAAAGCCATTATCAACCTTTTAGGGGAAAATGATATATTTGTAATCAATTTGATCAAGGCCGGAATGATGACCTACAAGGCCAATTTTTTCACACTAAGCATATTACGGGGTAAATACACTTAAAAAGTTGAGTTAGCCATTTTTCATTTTATATTTCTTGGATCTATAGAAATTTTGAGATGCCTAATGAAATTCTCTAACTTCTTCATTGGTTATGTAGAAATGTATATATTTCAATATCAAGATGGCTGACAAAAAAGATATTGGTCAAATCGACTGTTAGATATGATGATAGGAATATTATATGCATATGGTAAAATTTTAGCCACATCTGTCCTCGATCCACATTTTCAATCAAATATATTCCTTTGTATTTGTTCATTAAAACTCTCACAGAGCAATTTAATTAAGACGAGCTCCTAGTTGAAAATTTGTGCAATAATAGTTGAAGCTTGACCATTAAAGCATGTGCTCGCAAACTATTTGAATGATTCGTTAATATCGTTTTAGAAAAGAAGTTATTTTGTAGACGGTTGTAATTGACTGTTGACTGTCTTGATCAAGGCCTAAAAGTAACAACCACAGACAATGTTAATTTGTTCACATGATTCATAGTACTATGCAGTAAATATACAAGCAATGTCGAATCTTTTATTTCTCATTTTCGATGTTTCAAAATACATGAAATCTTTACGTACCTACTAGTGTTGTCAAACTTTTCAATTAGTTATATGCAAACGTATATCTTCTGATACCAACAATGTGGAGGAAAAAACAATTTGCTAATTTGACCGTTGGATGTGATCATGCGGGATACAATAGCTATGCTGAAACATTTACCCTCTTTGGTATTCGTTTAAGTCTCGGTCCACATGATCAACTATATTTTATTAAACTCAAATACTCGTAATTAAAATTTTATTTAAGTAATATAGGTTTCTAAAGAAAAAAAAAAAAAAAATGAGGTCGAGCTTTTTGTAATGTAGTTTTTTTTTTTTTTTAATAACTAGCATTCCTCCATACATACTCTGTATATGTAACATGTTTTTCCTTTTAGAAAATAAAAAAGAAAATGAACGGAATAAAACAGTTATTGAAAGAAGATAGTGGGAGTATAAAAGTGGGTTGTGAGATTTTTTTTTTTACCCTATATTGTCCCTCAAAAAAAAAACCTATAAGATAATTGTCATATTTACCCTTATAGTTTAATTATTCTCAAAAAAATTTAATCTCTTAGGGTCATTTATGTCAAAATTTTTGGTGTTGGCAAATAAAACCTATTCTCTTAATAATAGTGTATATTAAAATAAAAATTAATATTTTTCTTAAGGACTAAATACTGTTTAGTCCTTTAGTTTTTGACCATAAAACACTTCAGTCCCTGACCTTCTAATTTCACACGTTTAGTTCCTGTACTTCAAAATTTTAGACCAATAGGTCCTTGCTGTCTAAAAGTCGCGGCGAATGATTATTATGCCCTTAGTTCTTTTTTTTAAAATAAATTTATTCATTTCTCTTTTTTATTTATTTATTCTTTATTCTTTTTTCTATTTTTTATTTTTTTTTCAAATAGAAAGAAAGAAAGGGAAAAAAAAACAGAAAAAAAATAAACAGAAAGAAAGAAAGGGAAAAAAAAATCCTTTTCCAAAAAAAATAAAATAATTAATTAATTTTACAAAAAAGAATTGAGGGCATAATAGACATTTCGCCGCGACTTTTAGACTGCAATGACCTATTGGTCTGAAATTTTGAAGTACAGAGACTAAACCTGTGAAATTAGAAGGTCAGGGACTGAAGTGTTTTATGGTTAAAAGCTCAAGGACTAAACAGTATTTAGTCATTTTCTTAAATAATGTAGTTTATTAGAAAAAGCAATTATAAAACAAGCGAAAATGATATTCAAAATTAAATAAAATGTCTACGAAAATATTTTTGCTTCACCCAATGTAAGTGTTATTTTATTTATTTATTGTTATTATTATTTTTTGAAGTCTTATTGATGTAATGAAGAAAAGACAAAAAATAAATAAAAACAAAGAAAAAACCAAAGGAAAAGAACAATGGCAGGAGTTGAACCCACATATCTCCAATTATAACCCTACCCCTTTGCCGCTGTCCCGAGCATTGTCGGTGCTAATCTTTTTACTGGTTTTAATATTTATAGTAGAGTTCGGAATCAGAACCCAGAAATCCAGAATCCCGGATTTGCTTCTATTGATGGATCTGTTCTTCCATTCTTCTTCGACCTCCTCCATATACCTCAGTTTTCAAATCTATTGATTGCTCTATCCTTTGACCTCAAACTCATTTGAGAAGGAAGGCCCGACCTTTCGTTTTCCGGCGGCAAGAAGTAACGATGCCGACCGGCGAGACGCCAGCAGAGGAGGTGGCGAGAGTCGCGGCGATTGGAGCCACGGAGATGAGAATGAGGACTCCAAACCCTCAATTCCCTCCTCCCCTTTTCCTTTGCGACCCGATCAGATTAAGCCCATAATCTGAGAACCTCCTGCTCGATTGCGAGAGCGGCATGCTACGCTTTTCCTACTTTCCAAATTTTACCTGGTTTAATTGGAGAATTTGAATATTTACCCATCTCATGTGTTTCTACCATGTTGACAAAACTTTTTTGGGTTTCAATTCTATTAACGGGCGTTAGTATAGATGTTAGTACCAGTTAGTGCCACGTGGATGAGCTGAATGGCTCAAATTACATGTATGGTATTATTTAAAGGAGTATAATGCCACATGTGCGTCAGTGTAAAAACACTAACGGTGCATAGAATTCTCTTCCTGCAGATGAGATATTGCTTCGCCTGGATGTCTTGGATTTTTTCTTGTTGTGTTCCTATCGAGGGAGAGAATTTAGGGGGACCATTGAAAATGTAGGAGAAGGCGAGACACTTCATTCTCCAAGGCAAAATATGAACCATATATGCCAATAGAGAAAGAGGTGGGCTGACATTGCCAATCAAAATATACCATCCCTTCCTATTTGTTTGTCCTGTCAGATGGAAAAAAATAATAAGAAGCCCTTCTTTACCAGGATTCAAATTTGCTCACCACCAAAGTATTGGTGGTGATACCACCACTCAATACAAAACTGCCACTTGTTATAAAACATAATTATAGTTTATCATGATGTTTTATTAAAAAATTATATTTTAAGTATTCAATTAATTCTATATGACGTGGCAAATTTTAATAGGTTGGTGATATCACCACAAAATAAATGTGGTGAGCAAATTTGAATCCTCTTTACCACTTTAGGGGGTGGGGTGGGGCTGGTTTGTATACAACCGAGGCAAAGTGGTTTATGGTTGAATCTCAGAAGCATTCTTATCATTTGGTAGATCCAAGCCCATGGCCTATTTCGGGTTCACTTGGAGCTTTGGCAACCAACGTAGGAGGTGTGATGTACATGCTCCCATTTCAAGGGGGTGGAGTGTGTTGTGTTGTGGTCACTATGCCAAAAAGTCCATCAGACGACACACTTCAGACGACAGAATCATTGTTTTCTGTCGTCTGAGTTTTTTAGACGACATAAATTTTTTTTCTGTTGTCTGAATATAGACTAAAACCATACTGGTTTAATTTGGAAAAATGGTGAGCATTCAGACAACACATTTTTGTCATTGTAGAAGATGGTGATTTCCTATCTCAAATTTGGAGGGATATCCAAAAGTTGAGAAGTACTTTTCCCTCTCAAATAACCAAACCCTAGTTGACTAGAAAATGTTGTGACATTCAGAAAACATTTAAATGTTGTCGAAGTGTAGAAGTTCTTTTAAAAAATTTTAAGTTATTTTGACTTGTGCTTTTTGATCTCTATCCCTCGCAATTAAGTCATTTTCTCTCCTTCTCACTCTGCTCTCTCAACCCGACCTAGAACCCGCGACTTGTGCTTTTTGACCTCTATCCCTTGCAATTATCCTTCTCATCAGCTGTCTCAGCTCTCTCAAATCTCAATTCTGACTCTCTCGATTCTTCTTCTTAGCCTCTCCTTCTTCTTCTTGGTCTCCTTCTCATTAGCTCGCTTAGCTCTCTCTAGAAATTCGATTGGGATCTTCTAGGCCATGTCGAGTGACCGAAACCCTCAGGGCAACACCAATAGGCAAGCCGGAGGGAGCAAGGGTTTCGCCAAAACCCAAAAGGTCTTCGTCCCCAAAAATCAAGACCAGAATCGTCCCAGAAGCCCTAAATCCCCAAATCCCACGCTCTCTGCCTCCCTCCGGCAATCGCTGTCCCAGTCGTCCAATGCAGAAGCTTCAAGCGCCGCCGTAGAGTAGTAGTAGTAGGGTTCGGATGGGAGAGAGAGGCGAGTGGGTGTCAACCAAGGGAAATTTCGTGAATTGCTTGCCCAAGATGAGGCGGTTACCGCTGGCCTCAGCGCCGATGAAGGTGGATTAGACGCCGTGGAGTCTCAGAGAGTCGTCGATCTTCTCAATAGAGAGCTTTCTCGATTGCTCAAGCTTTACCCTAAGGAATTTTGGAAACAAGGTAATGGTGGATTTGTCTTATCATAATTTGATGAACGAATTGTTACCA
Source organism: Rosa chinensis (assembly GCF_002994745.2). Taxonomy (NCBI): domain Eukaryota; kingdom Viridiplantae; phylum Streptophyta; class Magnoliopsida; order Rosales; family Rosaceae; genus Rosa; species Rosa chinensis. The sequence goes on along the minus strand of NC_037094.1, from coordinate 55,591,011 downwards.
TTTCTGTTTTCTAAGTTTTGATTTTTGTTTATTGATCTCTGACCGCTGTTGTTCTTGGTTCACATTACTGTCACTGGCTATTGATACTTCCTTGAGTGAATTTTTGGAGAACTTCCTACAGTTTCGTAACAGGGGCTATGATTTCCCTCATCCTGGAGCCAAGGACATGGTGGCAGGGGTCATTGTAGGGGAATTAGAACTAAGCCACTGTGTTTTTATGGTATTGTATCGAATGTAAGTTTAGCTTAAGCTTTGTAATCTATCACGGGTATATTGAAATCACACTGGTATATTGTTTTTCATATTTTTCATCCAATATGCAGATCTTCTAACAGGGATCCTGGTGCTCAGGCTGCTGAAAGTCTCAGTCCGAAAGACCATGAAGGCATGTCTCTCGTCTCTTTAAAATTTTATTGTTTCATTGACATGACAACTCATAGTGTATTACTCTATATCCATTTTATGCTTTTAGGAGATATGGTCTTAGAGAAATAGCTCACTGGTTAAGTTATCCTGGAGATGGTACAATTTGTAAGTATTTCGAGGCGTACTTGTCCCATATTGGCATTCAGGCGAACATATATTCAATGACAGAGGGTGTTGTTTATTGTCGCTTATATTGTGTCCTGATAGTACTTATTTACTAATTCCATATGTAGCTCTTTTGCAGGAGAAGAAGTTGCTTGACTTGCCCAAGTTGATAATACTTATTCACTAATTCGTCAACGCTTCACTTCCGATCAATTCTTCTGATCATTCCATCGATTACTCTTATGGCCACCACTGGGAACAAGAACATCAATGCCAAATTGGTCCGTTCCCAAAACCCCTCTTCTTCTTTTTTTGAGCTTGCTTTGTTTTCAATTTTGCGATTCTGATTGGTCTGATTGTGGGTTTGTGGTCAAGTTCTGATTTGGATCGGTCTGGTCTGTAATTCGATCAGAATTCTGATCTGGGTTTGGTCTAGATCATCAATTAGTGTCGTTATCTGATACGGGTCTGATTTGGTTCTTTGTATAATTTTTTGTTCTTTATGGTTTTGTTGATGATCTAGCTTAGCATCGTAAGGTTTTAAAACCCTGAAAATATGAGTCTGATTGTGTTTGTGGGTCTTGCATAAGGAGTTTGTCTGGAATTGTTGATCAACTGTGGGTTTGGGTTTCTGGATTTGATGTGAGGTTGATAGTTTATGCTTATTAACCAAAGTTTTCTTGTTCTGTGTTGTTGTTATCGTCGACTGTCTTAGTTGTTGTGTACCCTAAGGTATCTGAGGATAATAAACAAGTATTATAATGGCTTTGTTTGTATGTTCCGTAAATCTGTGCTATTGTTTGCTTGGAAGTTGTTTCGTTGGTATATGATTTCTCTAATATATACGCAAATCTAGTTCTATATTAGGTGTGTAAACACTCTTCTTGTTTAGTTTAATGTTTTCTTAGTTTCTAAAAGTTGCATTTTGTGATCGTTAGAGTGATGTTTGATATTGTGCTGTAGGTGCTTCTTGGGGATGTTGGAGCTGGAAAGTCTAGTCTAGTGTTGCGCTTTGCTAAAGGACAGTTCATTGAATTTTAGGTTGGTCTATGAAAAACTTTTGGGATTTTTATAACTTCTTTTTGTTCCAGGATATTGATTTTTATTGTGTGATACTGTAGGAATCGACAATTGGTGCTACCTTCTTCTCGCAAACATTGGCTGTAAATGACGCAACTGTAAAATTTGAGATTTGGGATACAGCAGGTCAAGAGAGGTACCAGAGTTTGGCGCCAATGTATTATAGGGGAGCTGCTGCTGCAATAATTGTGTATGATTTAACTAACCAAGTGAGTCCATTTATCCACATTCTTTAAGTTCTAGATGTAGCTAAACTTTATCTTTTGGTGATGGTGAAGTTGAGGGTGAGGCATTTGATCTTTTTGAGAAGGCAGTGTAATCCTTGAGGTCTGAGGCTAGAGCTGCTACCTTCCTCACTAGGGTATTTGCATTCAAATAGACCTCATCTATTTGTCATACTCGTTAGTGTAGATTACAGCACCAAAACCTATTTTATAGGATTAAGTTAATGAATTTGCACTACAATCTGCAATTACATTAGTTAATTCTAAATCGTTGACATTTCGAATAGCTGGCCTTATGTTTTCTGTCTTGGCTTTCGTTTAATAGAGTAAAAAGGATTTTAGTATTCCTCTAGTTCTAAAAAATAAAATCTAAAAACAATGAAAATATTGTAGTCTTCCTGAGGTGACAATTGTTTATGTGTAACTAAGTATCATTTGAAATTTTCTTTTCCGTTTCATATATTGTTACTTGTATTAGCAGTGACTTTATAGTCCGCCTGTAAATCGTATCAATTGGTGGTGTTTCTCATCTATAGATTATTGTGGTGTACAATTCTCTTGGATGGAAGAGGGATGACACAGTCCGAATTCCTATGAGTACTTCCTTTCTGGTTCCAATCTTAGTGTGCTTTATGTAACGTGGTAGTGCTTCTTTCCATTCATAAATTAATTAAATCTATATAAACAAACAAAGAAAGTCCTGCAAGTTCTCAGCATTACTTATTATGCCAAGTTGCTAACCAGGATGGGGTAACATTCTGCAAAAGCAAAGTTGATAATCACTAAGGCAATTTAATATTCAAAAATGTTTTATTTATTATATTATCTCTTTTTTTTGGGGGGGGGGGGGTGGGGGGAGGGGGAGGGATAGGGGTGTTGGTTGGCTGTGGAACGATTTTCTTATGTATTGGAATGAATCAAGTGATATATACGAAATTGTGAGAAGAATTACCTTTCATAATGACAATGTCAAGTCTTTACCATATATATTGTTGGATATTGTTTAAGTTATTTACTTAAGATCATTGGCAGTAGGTCATCAATGAAGATGTCATTGTTCATGATTCGGAGGGAAAAGAAATTGAGTCATAGCTTCTTCCTCTAGATGATGTCCATGTGGGCTTAAGGAACTACTATGTTAAGGCATATACATTATCTCTGTGCTGAAGTGGCAGGTTCAATCTTATAATTGCTCATGATTGAACTTTGTCAATGGGGGCATACCTGGGGTCTATTTTTGAGTCTAGCAATGGTTAACTGTTGTTATTATTTCTCCTTTGAGGAAATATGTAAATAATATTGATGGCAGGAATGATAGCTCTTGAAAATATTAATTTTGTGTTATTATTAAGTTTTCATCTTAATTTGAACTATGTTTATTGGCTTTCTGATTTCAGTGCATACGCTTTTGAATTCAGGCAATACGAACACTGGATTGCAGTTGCCAACATGAGATCATCAAGATTGGGAATCAAGAAGGGGGGATTTGCAACATATTTGGGATCAGTAAGGTGAGTATTACATATTTCCTTATAGCTTCCTCTCTTGATTGGTTTTTTTTTTTTTTTACTTTTCTGCAGTAGGTGTCTCTTGATTTATTTACCTTAACTCTTGTCTTATAAGTTTTTTAAGCATTCTCTCTAGTTAGGGGGGACTAGTTGTAGCATTGCAATGTGGTCATTAAATTTTTTTTTTTTTTTTTTTGCAGTGCAAGGTTTAGAGTTGGTTAGGGTTTTCTGAAACAAGAATTATTACTTATGATATGATGAATTTTGTTGACCATTCAGAGTTTGAGTTTGAGTTTTAGCATCATAACACAGGGAATAGAAGTTTTGTTTGATGTTAGAAAGGGTTAGAGTGGTTAGTGAAACAAGATTTAGTATTAATGTAAAAACAGTAAGATGAATAAGCAGCCTTTTAGTTTTAACTTGTAATGCAGTAGATAAAGCTTTTGTTTGCTGTTAGAAATGATTTAGTGAAACAGGAATTTATGTAAGATAACATGAGGAATGAACGGACGAATAAGCGGATCTTCTAGTTTTAGCATTGTAATGAATAAAGCATTTGTGTAATGTTTGTAAGATTTACAGTACGTTGGTCCAGATTTAGTGACACAGGACTAGTGATCACGAAGATAACATGAGAAATATGAGTCTGAATATCCTGCTACCTACATCATTATGATTTATGAGTTAGACTTGATCATCTTTGTAGTGCTAGAGATGAAGCTTAATTTTCCGCATTTGTTTAATTTATACTATTGTCTGCAGGAACAATTTCTTGCATGGAGGAATCTTCTCGTTGGTGTCATAAAGGTATAAAATAGTTAAAAAGATGATTCTGAACTTCTCAAGGCAAATAGCCTTAGGATACCATACGTGCTTAATTCTTTATGCCCGATGGTTTTCTAATTTTTCACCATAAAATTGTGATGCAGGGACTTCTTGAACTGACTGGCCGTGGCTTTTTTCTTAAGGTTAGCATTCTCTTGTTATTTTGATCCTTGACATTTCCTTTTGCTGGTCTTCCCCTTCCAATTTCCCGATGAAGTGAGAATTCAGAAATTATTTTTTTTTTTTTCATTTGCTTTCTTTAAATGATCTGGGAAACACCATTAATGGAGTGCGAAGGACAAAAACCAAGAGTGGAGTGCTAAGATAATCAGTAACTAATCTACTGTAATAGTGATTCATTGGATTAAACCATTGTGATCTATAACTAAACTTTTGTCCTTGTTGTCCTTGCAGTGAGAAAGAAAAGTGAATGACTATTACACAGTGGAGAATGTTGATGTACGTTGTCCGGGCAGAGTGGGCGAAGTATGTTCTTAAGTTCAAAGATAACTAGTGTGTAGGTTAATTAGTAGTTGGGGATATGTAGCATCAGCATTTGGACATGCATAGTTGATATATATATATATATATATATATATATATATATAGGCCATATTTTGATTGCAGTACTGCTAGCTATTTTGCTATGTTGTTTAGTTGGTTGTCCAGATTGTATAGTACTTCTGGTTTATTAGCAAGCAGACTGCATGCATATATTTTGCTGGCTGCCCAGATTAGTATATATGGGCCATTTAGAATTGATGCTTATGACTAGGTTTGTGTACATGAGACAATGGTGGATTAATGGAAATTGCAATGAATGATTTTAGATGTGGATTTTATGGTTTCATGAATGCCAATTTTAATTTCCAGAATGCATGAATACCAATTGTAATAGGGGACTACTACTATGTGTTATCTCAAATTGCAAGCTACAACAAAAGCACACCAAAATGTGTGGTTGCAGCTGCATAAAAACAACACAAAAATCAATTGGAAGTCTATTGTCTTTTTGGCATTGGGACAACAGAAAATTGTAGTCTAAAAGGCAAAACAACAACATAAGTTAAATGAAAGTATTGATTAAAGCTTATAACAACAACATATAAGTGTGGTTGGACTTGATGACAGACTATATAAAAGACTTACCATTTGTGGTTCGTTTTATATTCAGACCACAAATATTTGTCGTGTTAATAATATCAAACGACAGTAAATTGTTGTTGTACTGAAACTGACACAACACTTAAATGTCATATAAACATACCCTAGACCGACACTTAATTGTAATCTGAAACACTTTACCACCACAGATAATTGTTGTGTAAAGTCGCTTTGCACAACATTTAATTGTTGTTGTATGCCAGAAGACACTACACATGAGTCTTCATATTTCTTACTTAAAGGCATTCACACTACACAAAACTGTTGTGTTAATGCTTTTAAACCTACATATCACATTGGTCCCGAAATGCAAAACTCATCAGACAACACAAGACTTTTATTTGTTTCTGTCGTCTGAAAAATCAGACGAAAGAAGTGTTCTGTCGTCTGATACCCCCAAGACACGACACCGTACTAGACGACAGATTTTAGTTCCTTCAGACGACAGAACTGTTCTGTCGTCTGATGCACTTTTTGGCATAGTGGGTGGTTGGTTTAGTTAAGAATACGCAATTTCTCTCTAATAGTGATGACGGAAAATTAGACAAGTCACAGCCATCAATTGAAACTTGTCATCCAAAGATTAAAATCAGCCAATACATCAGTCACTCGGTTTTCTTTTCGAGAGATATGTCAAAAACGATAGAAATTTGATATTGAACATTATTCTTTCAGTTGGCAAAGTACTGTGTTGTTTTACCTTTAACTTTAATTAGGTTTTCACTTCTCAAAAAATAATAATACTAATAATAATAATAAATAAATTATTCTTCTCCACCACTAGCTACCAGGGCATCAAATGAGGATATGTAACAAATGAAATTGACATCGAAGAAGAGAGGAGTTGAATTCATGTCATAGGTTTCCAACTTTGAAATCAAGCAAGTCGATTATCATAAGCACTAGCATCACCTCTATGTCTATAAAACCAAAAATATCTAGCAAGGAAGACGAAAAAGCGTCAACGAAATAAGCTCTAAAACCTCTATAGACTCCATCATAATGTACCTTAAGAGCCTCATTCTTACTTCCAAACACCATCTATGTCTAGTTTTCACCAACTCGATCATGATGGGAAGCTGCAAATTAACCTCTCATAAATTCTTGGATTGGAATCGATCAAATTACATTACGAATTGGAAATCCTAGAAACTACTATCAATTGATCGGGGAGTATACAACTAGAACATACATAACATTATTTTGTCTATGTTCTGAATGAATTTGTTGAATGTATATATTGTAGCTAGTTAATTGGCTAGTTACTACATTGTCATTTATATATGAAAAGTAATAAACTAGGAGTCCCAAATGGACTGATGCAAACCATCATCGTGATCATCATAGAAACCCATAGACGATGGCATGTCCTCCCCAAAAAACAAAGCCTCATCACGATGAGACATGTACATGTACTGCAACCACATCTTAGGCGAGTCCAATGGCGACTCATTAATGGCCTGAATTTGACTCGGCGACAGTCCCACGGTCACTCCCACAGTCACCGGCGCCGCACCACCACTCGAACCACCAGCCACCTCCGCCGATACCGACCCCATTGGCAGTCTCCTAAACCTCATTGCCGCCTCTTGAGCCGCCAACTGCACGTCCGAGGGACTCGAACTCGCCGGCCTCAGAAGACTATCAACCATTTCAGGGAAGTTAAGCGACACCCCTGGTCCTCTGAGGTGCAATGTCGCCGCATCCTAGGCCGTGGCCGACATTTCGGGGGCCTCGTAGCTTCCTAGCCATATCCGGGTTTTCTTTCACGGTTCCTGGATTTCGTACACCCATTTACCCCATTTTCGCTTGCGTACGCCTCTGTACTTGGGCGCAGGCTCATTATGCATGTGGTACACACTACTACAATCAACGATCTAACGGCTCTTACATCTAAAGTTTTAAGACTTCAAAATATTGAATTTTCACTAGAAACACAATCACATAATGTGTATCGATACATTATATATGGATACATTAAGTAGACTAGTTTAAAGTACAGGTAAACTATCTCGATTCAGATATAAATTAATTTGAGATCAAGTCAAGCTGGTTTACTAATTAATACACAGATCAATCTACCTCTGTTATTTGATGAATCTATGCATTAATGTATCATAGAACTTTTCATCACATTATTACAAAATAATGAAGAACATTAGAATATTAATTGCCTAATGAGACCGTTCCTTTATTTATTAGAATATTAATGTATCATAGAACCCCATTTTCGCTTGCGTACGCCTCTGTACTTGGGCGCAGGCTCATTATGCATGTGGTACACACTACTACAATCAACGATCTAACGGCTCTTACATCTAAAGTTTTAAGACTTCAAAATATTGAATTTTCACTAGAAACACAATCACATAATGTGTATCGATACATTATATATGGATACATTAAGTAGACTAGTTTAAAGTACAGGTAAACTATCTCGATTCAGATATAAATTAATTTGAGATCAAGTCAAGCTGGTTTACTAATTAATTAATACACAGATCAATCTACCTCTGTTATTTGATGAATCTATGCATTAATGTATCATAGAACTTTTCATCACATTATTACAAAATAATGAAGAACATTAGAATATTAATTGCCTAATGAGACCGTTCCTTTATTTATTATAATTAGCGAGCACCGAATTACATATTTAGATGGCAATGGTCATAATCTCACCAAAGTGACAGATTTTAGTTCATTGTTACTTCATTTTGCAAGCAAAACCTAAAGTCATCACGTCTAATTAGACAATAATTTAAGTATAATTTTACCTAATTACAATACATCGGAATGCCATTTTGCGTAAACCTTAACAGTTGGTCTTTAGTATCCTTACCGATTTGAACAAATGTCTAAATAAAAGTTCTACATCATCACTTGGACGATTGCATGACTGCAGGGTATAAGAGCCTCATATTCTCCAACACATTGACACTATTTATTGGTACTTAGAAATTAGAATAGTAAACTACTGTTGATGTTGACTTGTGAGTCATGTTGTGTAAAACAAGTTTGCTTGCATATAATCTTGTAGAAGAAGGAAACTTGGAGGACAAGTACACTTGGAGAACAAGTTTACTTGAAGATCAAGATGTGTAATGTAGTAGAGTAGGGCTTGTATATATAACCCCATTTACACCATTGAATCAATATGAGAAAATTCATCACTCACAAATATCTCTTCCTTTTCATTTCATATTTTGACTTGGTATCAAAGCTAAGATCCGAGAGGACTTTGTCTCTTTGTTTTTCCTTCATTCTTCTTTCCTCACACTCTGGGGTAAGATCGTTCCTTCCTCTAATTCGGAGGTTAGGATTGTTCTCTATCTTTTAGAAGGTGAATTTTATCCTTATAAAGTCGAGCTTACTCGCCCAACACCACTAGGTCCATCCAATTAATGCGATGTCTAGGCTAAGGATCGAATAAGAGAAAGATAACCGAAAGGTTGAAAAGTGAGCATTGCTCCACCAAAATCTTAACCCTCCTTATCTGGCCGCATTAAAAGGAGTTACCGAAAGGTTGCGCGATAGGCAACACCCAAGGATAAGATTTCTTTTCTCTTTACTTAGGAAGTACTGCTACTTCTTGACTAGTCGATTAATCCCTCTCGACTTGTCAAACATACCTTCTGTCTCAATTCCGCTGCATATTGTTTTTTCGTCGGTATTCCAATGGCTGGCCCTGATGCTCCACTTCTAGAAGGAGGGAATACCAGCAATTCCGGTATTCAACAAGTTGAAGTCTCAGTTCAAAAACCAGATTCTTCATCAGGTTCATTCGGAGGAGCAAAACTAAATGGACCTGGGAATTATAGGACATGGAAGAAGATGATTTCCGCTCACCTTTGTGGAATCCATAAGATGGGTCATGTCACTGCAGGTACCATTAAGGCACCGGTGAATGAGGAAAGTGAAGAGTATATCAAGTGGGAAGATGCTGATGGACTTGTACAGTCAATTCTGTACAAGGTCATGACTGGTAAGGTGATCGAATTAATCATTGGTTGTGATATTGCTGCAGAAGTTTGGAAGACGCTCAATGATCTCTATCTGAATGAATCTGATTTTTCCCAGATCTATGAATTGTTGTGCAAGGCAACAAGGATGAAGCAGGATGGGCAAGCAGTTTCAGTGTTCTACACCCAGCTGAAAAACATTTGGGCCGATATTGATCAACGGCGACCAAACAAATTGAAGAATGCTGAGGTATTACTTGGTACCAAAAGGAGAAAGAGTTGGAGCGTGTGCACCAGTTTCTGAGTGGATTAGATGATAGACATGACTGTGCCAAGGGAGAGTTGTTGCGTCGGCAAGAGCCGCCTTCCCTCACTGAGGCTCAGCAAGGTAGCACAAAGGCAGCTCATTCTGAAATCTCCAGCCTAACAATCCAAGCTAAGCCCCCTCGGGCTCAAGGTCCACCTCCTGGCTTCAGTACACCACAATCAGGATTACATCTCATGACTCAGGGTTCTTCTCCAGGCAGGTCTGTATGTCAACATTGCAAACTGACTGGACACACCAAGGAGACTTGTTATAAGTTGGTTGGGTACCCTGCTGGATACTTCAGCAAACCCAAACCAACTGAACCTCGAGGTAGAGGAAAGGCAGCTGTTCATCTTGTTCAGAGTTCAGAGTACTTTGGAGTCGCTGGGCAAGATCATACCACAGGCAATGATGGCCCTCCCTCAGTCTCATTGGTTGCTAGAGGTACTGGTAAGATTGGTATGGCTTTAAAAATTTCTAACTTTGTAGGTTCAGATACTTGGATTATTGATTCTGGTGCTTCAGATCATATGACCTATGATAAGAAGTATTTCATTACCTTATCCACACCCAATATGTCATATGTTACAAATGCCAATGGTGAATCATTTCCTGTCTTAGGTATTGGGTCCATAAGAGTCACACCTACCTTAATATTGCATGATGTATTGTATGTACCAGACTTGTCTCACCACTTAATCTCAGTTCCCCAATTGAATACTCAATCCTTGTGCTCTATGACATTTTTTCCCATGTATGTGGTGTTTCAGGATCTTCTGACCAGGGAAGTCAATGGTAAGGGGTATATGAGGGGGAGATTGTTTCATCTGGATCAAGCTTATGCCGGGGAGAGACCAAGGAAGAATGTCCCAGTTGCTTTGACTTTGACTTCTAGAGAGCTTAATGAAGTCTGGTTATGGCATAGACGCTTAGGGCATCCTTCATTCAGTGTAATGCGTAAAGCTATGCCCTCTTTATTTGTTGGCATTGATGAGTCGTCCTTACATTGTGAAACTTGTGTTTTGGCAAAAAGCCATAGAGTCAACTACCCATTGAGTCTTTCTAATAAAAGTTCTATGCCTTTTGAGATTATTCACTCTGATGTGTGGGGGCGGGCCTTCTAGAGAACTCACTGTTTCTGGAATGCGTTATTTTGTCTTGTTTATTGATGATTGCACTCGATTATCATGGATAGCATTGCTTAAATCTAAGGATGCTGGGTTTTCTGCTTTTCAAGCCTTTCAAAAATTGATTCAAACACAGTTCAATGGTCATATCAAAGTTTTTTGTTCTAATAATTAGGGGGGGGGGGGGAGTTTGTTAATCGTGATTTTCAGGAATATTTCCAAGAAAAAGGTATAATCCATCAAACCACTTGTCCTCAAACACCTGAACAAAATGGTGTGTCTGAGCGTAAAAATCGTCATCTTCTAGACATAGCACGAGCATTGCTATTTGATGCTCACATGCCCAAGTATCTTTAGGGTAAGGCGGTTCAGACTGCCTCACATCTTATTAATCGTCAAATCGTCTTCCTTCCAGTTTTTCGTTCTGATAATTGGGGGGGGGGGGAGTTTGTTAATCGTGATTTTCAGGAATATTTCCAAGAAAAAGGTATAATCCATCAAACCACTTGTCCTCAAACACCTGAATAAAATGGTGTGTCTGAGCGTAAAAATCGTCATCTTCTAGACATAGCACGAGCATTGCTATTTGATGCTCACATGCCCAAGTATCTTTAGGGTGAGGCGGTTCAGACTGCCTCACATCTTATTAATCGTCTTCCTTCCAGTGTTCTTCAGGGGCGCATTCCCTTTGAAGTCCTGTCAACCCATGTCTCTATTCCTTCCTTCCATAATCTTCCTGCTTCTGTCTTTGGTTGTGTTGCCTTTGTCCATATACCAAAAAATCAGAGGTCAAAGTTGGATGCCCGAGCTCTCAAATGCATCTTTCTAGGTTATGGTTCTCATCAAAAAGGCTATAAATGCTACCACCCACCTACACGAAAGTTCTATGTCACCATGGACGTGTCATTTTATGAAGATATGTGTTATTTCTCCCCCAACAACACCACTCTTCAGAGGGAGAATGAGTTTTTTGAAGAGATGTTTGTTGGTGGAAAGTTGAAGATGAATAAAGACGCAGAACAAGAGAGTACTGACATCCCGAAGTTGACTAGTCAATTTCCCAAATTGACCAGTAGATAGGGGGAGTCGACCAATCGAATGAAGAAACCGGCGAAATGGGTAGAAGTGTACTAGACCAATCGAAGGAAATTCTTGACCAGTCGATTTCTGAAGAGGACTCTATTCCAGCTTCCCCCTCATCTGATACTTCACCCCCTAATGTTGAACTTTCTGGTCAAGAAGCTCCATCTCAAGTATGTCCAGTATCTTCACCAGCTGGTAACCCTGTAGAGTCTGTATCTTCTACTTATGTGTTACCTAGTAGGACTACCTGTGGTCAACCAGCAAAAAAGTATGAACCTTCCATAATTGCTAAAACCAAATATCCAGTAGCTAACTTTGTGTCACACCATAGGTTATCTAAACCTTATGCATCATTTGTGAATCAAATATCCTCTGTATCTGTTCCTAACAAAGTGCAGGAGGTTTTGGGAGACCCAAAGTGGGCCAAGGCATTGAAGGAAGAAATGGAGGCATTAGAAAAGAATCACACATGGGAACTTGTACCACTTCCTCGTGGAAAAAAGATTGTTGGGTGTAGATGGATTTTCACTGTCAAACATAATGCAGATGGCACAATAAGTAGGTATAAGGTGAGGTTGGTGGCTAAGGGGTTCACTCAAACATATGGGATTGACTATGATGAGACTTTTGCTCCGGTAGCCAAGATGAATACTGTTCGAGTATTGTTGTCAATTGCAGCTAATCTGAATTGGCCACTTCATCAATTTGATGTAAAAAATGCTTTCCTTCATGGGGAGTTAACTGAAAAAGTATACATGGGTCTTCCTCCTGGATATGCATCAGATACACATGATGATGTTGGTTGCAGATTGAAGAAATCCCTTTATGGGCATGGTTTGGCAGATTCACTCAGTCCATGAGATGCTTTGGATACAAGCAGAGCAATTCAGACCACACCTTATTCTTAAAGCACCAAAAGGGGAAGGTAACTGTGCTTATTATATATGTGGATGATATGATAATAACAGGGGATGACTTGGTAGAAATTGAAAGTCTTCAGAAGAAATTGGCTTCTGAGTTTGAGATGAAGAATTTGGGAGATTTGAAGTACTTCTTGGGGATTGAGGTAGCCAGGGGGAGAGATGGCATCTTCTTATGTCAGCGAAAGTATGTGTTGGATCTCTTGGCAGAGACAGGTATGTTGGATTGTTCTCCAATTGACACTCCAATCGAGCAAAATCATAAACTAGCAGAATATCCTGATCAGGTTCCAACTGATAAACCAAGATACCAGAGGTTAGTGGGACGCCTGATATATTTGTCACACACTAGACCTGATGATGCTTATGCAGTTAGTGTTGTGAGTCAGTTTAGGCATAATCCAAGTGAACAGCATATGGAGGCAGTGGTAAGAATATTGAGGTACTTAAAGTCAGCACCAGGAAAAGGTTTAATGTTTTCTAAATGTCAGCACCTTGATGTTAGTGGATATAAAGATGCAGATTGGGCCGGTTCTATCACAGACAGGAAGTCTACATCTGGGTACTTCACCTTTGTGGGTGGAAACCTTGTTACCTGGAGAAGTAAGAAGCAAAAGGTTGTTGCAAGGTCAAGTGCTGAAGCTGAATATAGAGGAATGGCACATGGAGTGTGTGAACTTCTGTGGCTACGAAATTTACTTCGAGATTTGGGTTTTAAGCCTAAGTCAGCAATGCAATTGTACTGTGATAACAAAGCAGCTATTGACATATCAGATAATCCTGTACAACATGACCGAATGAAACAAGTGGAAGTTGATCGACACTTCATTAAGGAAAAGATAGATGCAAAGTTAATCTCCTTTCCTTTTGTTCCAACCGAGGAGCAATTAGCGGATATACTTACCAAAGCTGTATATAGCAAGTTGTTCCATGACTCACTAGGCAAGTTGGGTCTTCGTGACATTTATGCCCCAACTTGGGGGGAGTGTTGACTTGTGAGTCATGTTGTGTAAAACAAGTTTGCTTGCATATAATCTTGTAGAAGAAGGAAACTTGGAGGACAAGATGTGTAATGTAGTAGTGTAGGGCTTGTATATATAACCCCATATACACCATTGAATCAATATGAGAAAATTCATCACTCACAAATATCTCTTCCTTTTCATTGCCCGCGCGATGCTGCAGCTATATCATTTATGCATTGTAAGACATCAATTACAAACATTAGATGTATTATATAATGGAAGATAGTATCGTTTTACATATTCCAAAATCTGGTATCTTGACCAGATGTGTATTTACGAATTTTAAAATAAGAGATGCTAACCAACTACTTTAGCAAAATATGATTAGACTAGAGCACAAATTTTATATGTTTGCAGTTTGTTAACGTTAGTGATCCGTGGGATCTCTAGTTAGCTTTAGAGAGAGAGAGAGAGAGAGTGACACGAGATGTATAGTGGTTCGTCTCCCGCCTTAGCGGGAAACTACGTCCACTTGAATGTGTACTAGTGTGTCGAGCCTTGCGGCCTAACAAGATTACAAGAGATGTAATGGGATTGGATTGAATGAATCAATCCTGTTTAGGTGGGAGGAGGCATTCCTTTTATAGGTGAAGGAAGCCATCTCCTTTACATGGTTTTCGATGTGGGATAAGCAACAACTATTTATAGTCTAGAAAGCCTATTTGTGAGGGCATGTTGGCAAGGCCGGGAAGGTGGCTTCCCGGCGACGGATTTGCGACTTCCGGATACCGTAGCGTAACTTAAACATAGGGCTACAAGATGCATGTCTTGGTTGGGCCTCACCATGGCTTGTGGGTGTCTCAAAGAGGGTTTTACTTATGCTTGGTGATGTAGTAAATACTCCATATTGTTGGAGGTATGTACAAGTCCCCGAAGTCCCCAAGTAAGAGGAGCTTCTTGGTTGGGGAGTTATAATCATGAAGTTACCAAGCATAAGTAAGCGGGCGGCACGGAGCCCCTACAAGTCCCCGAACTCCGTAAGCAAGAAGAGACTCGTAAACCTGCACAACAAAGACAAAAAACAGGCATATGTAGAATGCTCGTTGCATTGGGCAACAAATGTGAGTTGCATTGATATGCGTTGGCATATATGAACGTATGGGGTGCGTGATACATGTTGATGCATATACGCGAATGGTGCCAAGTACGATCGATTATGACGTACAAACTCGAGAACGCGTATGGTCGTGTGAGCGTATGGATTGCATATGATAAATGTAAGTTGCATGAGCGGTGCGAAGGTAAGCGTTTGTAATTCGTGAATGATGAATACGTGAACGCTTGTCTGTTTGGTTTTCGCTCGTATTAATGGAACGCGAAAAGAATTTGATTTGTCGCGGTCGGTAAACGACAAATGGTAGAAAAATTCAATGTTCCATTAACGTGTGGTGTGTAGAGTAGACACGACCGTAAAGCTCGAGGATTGCCGGGAAGGCATGAGCGGAAAGCTCGTGAGCGGGAAACTCGGGGTTGCAGGGAAGGCATGAGAGGAAAGCTCGTGAGCAGGAAACTCGGGGTTGCCGGGAAGGCATGAGCGGGGAGCTCGTGGGTTGCCGGGAAGGCATGAGCGGAAGCTCAGGGGTTGCAGGGAAGGCATGAGCGGGAAGCTCAAGGGTTGCCGGGAAGGCAGGAGCGGAAGCTCGGGGTGCCGGGAAGGCATGAGCGGGAAGCTCGTGGGTTGCCGGGAAGGCATGAGCGGGAAGCTCAAGGGTTGCCGGGAAGGCATGAGCGGAAAGCTCGAGGGTGCTGCGAAGGCATGAGCGGTAAGCTCGTGAGCGGAAGCTCGTGGTGCCGGGAAGGCATGAGGGGGAAGCTCGTGGGTTGCCTGGAAGGCATGAGCGGAAGCTCAAGGGTTGCCAGGAAGGCATGAGCGGAAGCTCGGGGTGCCGGGAAGGCATGAGCGGGAAGCTCGTGGGTTGCCGGGAAGGCATGAGCGGAAAGCTCGTGAGCGGAAGCTCGTGGTGCCGCTGAGGCACTAGGGCGAAAAGTTCGGCGGTGCCGCTAACGGGTAGCTCGAGGTGATACCCTGAGGCATGAGCGTGACCTTTGCTAATTATGCTGGGCTGTATGTACAAGTCCCCGAAGTCCCCAGTCAAGGAGGGTGTTCTTGCGGGTTGATACCAAAGCGTAGCTTTGTGCCGTATATCAAGCATAATTAGTGCGAGTGCGTTGTCCATCTAGAATTGGTTGGAGCGAACGCTTTTGCCCTTTCGGGTGGGCCCCTGCCAGGCTCTGCGAGGAGTCCCCCACTCCTGGCTATAGACCTCCGGATGGTCGGAAAATTGTTTGATGAGGGGAGCTGCGCGGAGCAGAGGGTGTTGGGTAGCGAGCTCAATCTTTGGTACCCAAGCGTCGGGGTTAACTGCCGGATCAATGGCTGCCGTGGGCTGTGTTAACTAGTCCCTTTGCTATTTCTCGGAGGAGAAACTTGACTGCAATGCCGCGTAACGGTCATTGTCATTATAAGGCGTTGCCTTACCGCTTGGCGGTTGAATGAAAAATGATAAACACATAGAGCAAGTGATAATATTTTGTTCGAGTGTCCCATGTTTATTTAATTGAGTTGCAATTAAAAATAGAAGCATGGCATATGTGTATAGCATGTACTTGTAATGTGGATGCTAATATCATTTTTGCATTTTTTGTAGATATGCTAAAGGATCATTGAGATCGGTATGTGAAGCATGGCATATCTAGTACGTGAGATCTAGAAAGTGTTGCCAAATCTACGAAATGTTGTAGGCATGCTTAAAAGTTATGGAAGCATGTAAAGATATATCAAGTGTGATATTCTATAAGCATGCTTAGAAGTAGTAAAAGCATGGTATTGGCATGGCGGTAGCTCAAATTGAAAGAGCGTAAAATGTAAGATATAGTGACTTATCTTATGCCGATTTGGAGGTTAGCGGAGTTGGCCGAGCATGACGGTCTATTGCTTGTGGCGGATAAAGTACTCCGATAATACCCGTCAACTCGTAGTTGAGGTTTGCATGGTTGATGGAAATAGTTGAATTTCCTTGAAACAAAATAGATGATTAATATGTAGGTTTGTAAAGTCCACATAAATAATTTGCATATGTACTTTGATAAAATTTTAAGCAAAATGTATAAGCAATGTTGTTCCATTTGTGGGCTTCTACCATGAATTTCAAAGTTTGGAGTGAACAGCTCAATTGTATGGGAGAAATAAGCAAAGCCCATTTGAACGTGTTCATAATATTATTATGAGCATGGTAGCATGTGTCTAGCAATTAAGCTATGGCCGTGTGCAGGCGTACAGAAACATAAGCCAAGTTCAATTATATGTGCCCATGGTACTATAGATATGGTAAAGTAGTTTGTGTGAGCAATGTGTCCAGATGAGAGGTTATGTGCTTGTATGTGGCACACAATTATTGTACTTGTAGTTGACACGTGCAGCATAGATAAGAGCACAAACGTGTGCACGGTTACAATGGTGCGTCATGTTATAACAAGTATATAAAATCATGGTCTAATTGCAGCACGTAAATAACCAACATAAAGCATATGCCTATTAATGCGTAACAGGTGTGCACAGGAGACAAGCATAATTTATATGTGGCATTGCATTAATGCATAGCAATGCATAGCAGATCATGCACATATTTAAATTATGATAGACAATGCTTCAGTTCTGTCTCCTGTGGTGTGCAGCATATTTTAGTATATAGAGTGCTAGCTGTGCATAAGGCAAAGTAATGGAAGCAAATTTAGGCTGTTGAGATAGTCATTAATTAAACATGACGTGAAGATGCATGTCAGTTTGACATTTGGGCCCAGCTAATAGCTACGTGCGTCATGCTAGATGTATATATATTTATACATGTATAGTTCACATGACTCTCAACCTCTGCCACATGCATAATTGTAAAGTTCCATCCTATAATTATGAATTGGATACTTAGCTCAACACTTTGTGTGTGCATGTGGCCATAGTTGATGGAAGTGGAATATAAACATAAATATATGTGGTGTATGTGTCGGCAGGTGTCCCATGCAGCAAAAGTGTATGTGGCCATAAATTGTGAGATAAAGCAGAAGCACGTGGTGCTTTAATTATATATGGAGGAACACTTAGCTTTGCCGTAGAGATGGAATTGCTATTATGGTTGGGTATAGCGAATATAGCCCAGATACCGCTGACCGAATGCTTGAACGCTCGGAGGCCACCGTAATTGATATCCATCGAGCATCATGGTAGTGAGCAAGGGATGGGTCTTAACCCGGATCAAGTGAAGATGCAGGCATGGGGATGAATAGAGCATTGTTTAGAGGTGATAATGGAGTTGCCAAGGTGCCCAGAGTAGATGATGGATAAGCTGGGACATTAGTGGAGCTTGGATGGGGCCGACGGAGCCTTGTCCAGTGGTGCTCAACGGAGGAAGTTGGGCGGTGGTGCCTCAGCGGAGGAAGTTGGGCGGTGGTGTCCAGCGGAGGAAGTTGAGCTGTGATGCTCAGCGGAGTCGTGGCCAGAGGTTGTGAGGTTCTGGGACGTCGATAGCTAGCGGTGGAGTTCAGCGGTGTACAATAGCTGGTCAGCGGAGCTTGTGGGTCAAGTGAGTACGAAGCCTTGGTGCTCACTCGGAGCTCTTGGCTGTGGCCCTAGTTGGCGGAGGGTGGTGGAGACCTGGACCGGACTGCAACCCGTTTGATGGTAGTTCTGCGGTGTACAGTCGGCGGTGCACAGTATGGCGGTGCTTGCTTGGCAGAGGCTAAGCAATGAGCCGAGATGTCTACTGGGTGCCTAGAGCATACTTTTGGGGTCAGCGGTGTACAGTCCGGCGGTGTATAGTTATGCGGAGCGGAGCTCATTGATGGAGTGGAGCATGGTCAGCGGGGGATGCTGGAGCGTCGGAACTTTGCTAGCGGGAGAAGCGCCGCTGATGGTGCTTAGCGGAGATAATCCGGCGGAGCGGAGCATTTGGCCGGTGAGTTGGGCGGTGGTTCCGCTTGGTTCCCAGCTGAGGGAGTTGGGCGGTGTAGCCTAACAGTGGTTGCTTGACGGAGATAGTCCAGCTGTGTTGCCTGGCGGAGGCTGCAGGCGAAAGTGGCTAAGTGGCTGGAGGAGGTTTTGCCGCTGGTGTCTCCTAGCGGTGTTGTAGCTAGCTGACCTGGTGCTCAGCGGAGGTTTTGGAGCTGTTGAGTTCAACGTTGACCATGCACCCAAGTGTTGACTTGGAGTGGATTGTTGACTCGGTGCCCAGCGACGTTTTCCATGGGAGGACCGAAGCTAGGAGGGCGGAGCTGCAGTTGGAGGGTGCCCAGTGGTGCAGCCCAATCAGCGGTGTAGCAGTGGCGAAGCGGAGGAGTTAAGCGGAGGACCGGTTCGGCGGAACACCAGTTTGGCGGAGCACCGGTTCGACGGATCACCAGTTCGGCGGGGATGCAAGTTGGGTGGAGTTGCAGCTTCGAGTGTGGCGGAGCGGAGGTCTGCCTGAGCCAGCGGAGGATGTGGCTGGAGGAGGGAGCTGCAGCGGAGGAAGGAGACAACGCAGCAAAGAAGAAGATGGGTGTCCAGAAAAAATGTCTGGGTGCCCAGTGGAATTTTTGCCGCCCTGAATTTTTTTTATTTTTATTTTTTATTTTTATAGTTGGCGTTGACCAAGTGAATAGTTCAGCGTTGACCTTTTTTGAGTTGGGCGTTGACCAAAAGTTGATCAAGCCTTGATGGGCGTTGACTTTGCCTACGGGTGTTGACCTACCCCGCCGGGCGTTGACCAGCTCCGCCGGGCGTTGACCAAGCATTGACCGGCCCAAATGGGTCAAAGTTCGTGGTAGGTGACGAAGCCTTTGTGTGTCGGCTTCCCACAGACGGCGCCAATGTTAACGTTAGTGATCCGTGGGATCTCTAGTTAGTTTTAGAGAGAGAGAGAGAGAGTGACACGAGATGTATAGTGGTTCGTCTCCCGCCTTAGCGGGAAACTACGTCCACTTGAATGTGTACTAGTGTGTCGAGCCTTGCGGCCTAACAAGATTACAAGAGATGTAATGGGATTGGATTGAATGAATCAATCCTGTTTAGGTGGGAGGAGGCATTCCTTTTATAGGTGAAGGAAGCCATCTCCTTTACATGGTTTTCGATGTGGGACAAGCAACAACTATTTATAGTCTAGAAAGCCTATTTGTGAGGGCATGTTGGCAAGGCCGGGAAGGTGGCTTCCCGGCGACGGATTTGCGACTTCCGGATATCGTAGCGTAGCTTGAACATAGGGCTACAAGATGCATGTCTTGGTTGGGCCTCACCATGGCTTGTGGGTGTCTCAAAGAGGGTTTTACTTATGCTTGGTGATGTAGTAAATACTCCATATTGTTGGAGGTATGTACACAGTTAGAACAAACTACTTTACATTAACTCCTCAAAAGTGTCCTCGGTTGATTCTGTCATGTTGACTTGAATACACATTTACGCAAGCGTACGTATCGTTGTCAAGATAGGGAAATATTATGTCCAAAGTTTATCGTACCACGGGGATTAGTGGCTAACCCACAATCCTTGGGTGGTCGGAACTAAAGTCACTAAGCAAATAAAGGAAATAAAACAAATAAAATAAAATAAAATAACACTAATCTAAGGCATCAAGCCCTAGCAATGCTCGGTTTTGGTTCTCACCAAAGCCTAATCACAACTAAGAGCCTAGTGATGATTATCTACAATGAGTCGAAATTCAATATTTTGAGAGATAATTTTATATTAACAAAATGTAATGAAATGTAAAGCAATAAAAATGCAAAGAAATTAATAAAAGCGTAAACAATATAAATGGGAATGTCGGGTGCTAGGGAGGATCCTTCACCAAATCTCATGTATCGGAAGCTAATCTAATATAGATGCATATTTCCTATTTTGGCGATAGTCGTATCCAAGGCGGTTCAAGGCTCAAGGACCGAAATTCCCTTTCATGATATTCCTACTCCGGTTCAAGGGCCGTAGGGACTCACTTGGCATGAATTAGAGCCGGTTCAAGGGTCACTAATTCACATCAAGAGGCGTAGAGATCGAGGAATTAGACTACTAAGCGACCCGCCCGCGCAATCACACAACGGGTGTAAATCACCATGCTTATAACCCCTCGAATACGAAATTGAAGGTTTCTAGCTTAGTAATTAGAGGGAGTCAAGCCCCTAACTCCATCCTAGACATGCTCAAAATACACACCCTAGAGTTGACTAGGCTCCTAGACATGCATTTTAACCCAACAAAAATAGATATAAGCATCCATCATATGAAAATTGCATCATTACATTAAATTAAACATCTTTTACACAAAATTTGGGTTAGGGACACAACCCTAAAACCCAACAAGAAAATTACTCACAACCCATAATTATGAACATCAAAGATACAAAATTCAAAGGGAAAAGAGTATAGAAATGTAGGAGAAGACAAGGATAGTCACAAATAGCTAGGAAGCCAACATGACTACTCTTGAATTATAACTCCCACAAAATACCCAAATCTTAAATCTTGTGGAGATTGAGCTCTTGATGAATTCTTTGAAGCTTTGGGTGAGTAAATCCTTCAAATCCCTAAAATAAAACTAAAGAAAATTAAAAAAAATGATGGAGGGGAGAGAGAGAGAGAGCAGCCCAAAAGGGCTGCCTCTGTTTTAGGGGTGGTGCGGCAACTGTAGGTGTCTCAGGTCGGCACTGTTCTGGAAGAGAGTGATTATCCATATATATGGGTGTGGCTGGTTGTGATTGTAAGGAGAGAGTGAGATAAAGTTTGCACGTGTGGGGTGCATGAGGAAGGGAAAAAAGGATATTTCGTGATGGCTGCCACGTGTCCCCATGCAATTAGTTCAAAGCAATTAAGCAACATCAATGATGCTTGCACGTCATAGCTGGGATTAATTAATCAAATCATGGTTAATTAATCAAATCATGGGTTAATTAATTAAGCCAATCATCAATTAATTAAGCCACTAATTAATCAATTAATAGTTTCTTTTCTTCATTCTTTTTCTTCCTTCTCCGGTCTTAAAGCATAGTGGAAGACATCATCTTGAAATACTCGAATTCGGCCTCCTCACTCATGTTGATCATGGTTGACAACTGTTGACTTTTCGTCTCCTTGTCGAAAACTCTAAATTGTTCTAAATTTGCACCATTTTCTTCTAAAATTCTCAACTCCGCTTATTTGCTACAAAATAAATAAAAATAGATTAGTTATATATTAATTGACATGGGGATTGGCTTATTTCTAGTGTTTTAGACATGATTACACGTATATAAATACGTGTAATCACACCCCCACACTTGAACTTTGCTTGTCCTCAAGCAAACTAAATGAAACAAAATCCAAAAATCTACTAACTCACAAACATTAAAATAGTGTAGTATTAGCCTTTCCAACCATAACCCTCAGAGAACTAATTATGTACATGACTATGAAGTCGACAAAGCATGACATAGAAATTATAAATTTGTAAGGCAATTAAGATGCACATGTAAGAAATGCTCAAGTATATGCATGTGTTGACCATGTGTCAAATCAATCCACCATAATTAAATAGGCATATAGAAGACCCGACAAAACCCACTAAACTCACATAGGTTCACTAAATATTACTGCTCAAGTGTTTAGGGGCTATATGTATTTCACTCAAAAGCAATTTCACAACATGCGTCGCCATAAGCTAGCTCTTCGATCTCATCTCCGCTAGGTAACCCACAACATTCAAGATCAAGAGGTCTTTTATTTGGTTGTAATGGGGCCAAGGGCAAGTGGCTAATAGAAATGAAGGATAGGGAAAAACAAAGTCCATGAAAATCGGTGAAGCAACTCTCTCTTGTAGAGATTTAAGACTTTTGCTTTCGAATGCTAAATCACTCACTCTAATCCCAATGTACAACCCACACTATACTACGTATATTTTTTTTTTTTTCACACAACTTACTACTTTTTTTTTTTCTTTCTACTTTTCTTTTCCTTGAACTTTCTTGATATTTTCACACCTTTTCTTCTTCTTCTTCTTGTTTTTTTTTTTTTTTTTTTTTTGGAGAACTTTCTTTTCTATACAAATCACTCACCCCCACACTTATTCTTTTGTAACCTCACACTTTTGACTTTTTCTTTTCTTTGGAAGCACTCAAACATAAAGTCATTCTCTCGAATCGCTTCATCAACTACCATGGAAGGGTAGGATAAAAGTATTTAGGCTAGGTAGGAATTTGTGGTGGTAAATGAACAAAAAAGCTAAATATATAAATAGGCTCAAAGTGGCAATCTAGTGGTAAATATTTTTTGGGCACATGCTTCTTTGGCCATGGTGGTATATAGTCCTAATGCCTCCATCCTTTCAATCATGTCGCAAGCTAAAAGTAGCCTTAAGAGGTCTCAAACAAGTTCTAGATACGCAATGTCATGAAATTGTACACACATGAAAGAAAAAGTGAATGAACAATGCATACACTATGGATATTAGGCTCAAAAGCTCACAAATAAGGCATGCAAGTTAATCGAATAATCTATATGCTTCTCTAACTATGATGAACCAACCTAACCATAGGCTATGTGCACACATATAGTCAAGCATAAATCACATATGCACTCAATTACAAAACAAATTCATAGTCCTAGATCATGTTTAATCTATCCACAATCATAACAAGTTAAATCCATGGCTCGTCATTGGGGTTGGAAAAGGCATTAACCACTAAAATATAATTACATAAAGCTAATCTAATCTAATTTTTTTTTTTATGCACCCGAGCCCTCACCCCCACACTTAAAACCAACATTGTCCTCAATGTTGTAAAGTGAGCTCGAAAGCTAAAATCCGTGTCGGATTTAGGCATGAGAGTGAAGTCCGGGCGAAGGCACACAAATTAACTATGAAAATAAAAATCTAAATGCGGGGAAAAGTTACGGAAAACCTCCTTTATAGAACCTTCATTGCTCACGACCTTCGGAGAAGACTAATATGAGACACCAACCGCAAGGCGTAAGACCTTGACTTCCTTAACGTATGCTCCAAGCTAGCTCTAGGTGCTCATGAAAGATCGACTCCATTGAGAAATATATAGTGTCCAAAGAGCAATGCGTCACAAATAGGCCACCAAAGAATAAGAAGAAGGTCCTCCATTAAGCACATGGCCTTGAACACCTCCAACACACCTCACAACAGCCCTATAATGACCTCTATTGAAGAATTGAAGTGCAAGTAGTCCTGCCACCCCGAGTGAACACAAACTAGTGAGTGCAGAAAACTTCCAGCAATGACCTTTGTGTATTTAAATGCCCATATCTCATACTCAGAAAGTGATAATCAGGTGAGGCCACTTGAAATGGAAAGTAGACTCAGAGAAATTTCTATCCACATAAAGTTAGCCACCTAAATCCAATTGAAATGAAAATTAAAGCTGGTCAAACTTGCCAATCTGTCATGAAGTTCCTGTTGACCCTCAGTCACCAAAACAGAAATATCTGAAGCTCCAGAGGTGCAAAGAGGGTGAGACCAACTGGATATAAAACTAGACTCATATGTCTACCTGATCATAAAATTTCACTGAAATATAAATTTTGAGTCAAAAATCGTTGGCCTCCAAACTCACTAATCTGTTCTGCAGTTTCTGCTATGCCCTGTTTCTGTCCTCTGTTACTTGGAACAATAAATATGAAGCTAGGAAGGTTCAAATTAAAAACTGTTTCTCCTGTATATAGAAGACATATGAAGACACATCTCTGAAAAATTTTAGCTCCAAATTGATTGGAATGTAGAAGGTGTAGCTTCCCAAAATGACTCCGAGACTCAGAATGGCTCAAATTTTGGTACAAGATAGCAGACCCAAAGGATAATAGTTTCAGAAATTTTCAGCTCAAATTACCATGTATATTGAAAACTATAGTTTCCCAAAATCAACTGAACATCTGAACAAAAACTGCCCACTGCAGAATGCATACTTTCTTCACACTTCCAACTCCAAACATCTCCCATCCTCCCAAAAAGTTGGCAAAAAAGCCTTATTGATGCAAAATGAACAAGAAAATTTCAAAACCACCTAGGGTTGCCTCCCTAGAAGCGCTTGTTTTTAAAGACCCCAAGCCGGTCCATAGAACATGATCTTGTTAAGGTGGATACTTCTCAAGTACGACCACCCTATTGTTTGGGGCTAAGGGACTCCTTGACATATCATAGAGGCAAGACCAAGAGCTAACTATGAATATTCCAATTAGTGGCCAAAATTGTAGCTTCTTAATCTTCCCCTTCTTCTCAATATTTCTTTTACGAGCCAACCTTGCCTTCTCCTTCAAAAGTGGTGTAGAAATGATGCTCATAGGAAAAATAGGTGGTAGAAGCTCTTGAGAGTGATGGGAAAAGGTGGGTGCAAGTGCTCCATTTCCTTTCCAATCCATCACATCATTGTAGAAACATTGGCCACTTAATGGTAGATTGGGAGGTAAAAGTACCTTGATCCCACTCCTCTCATGAATAACGTAAGTGCTCAATATTCTACAATCCACCTTGGGAAGCTCATGATGGATCACCTTGGATGTAGGAGGAGAGAAAGTCCTTGGCTCTTCAATTTCTTGACTATGACAAAGTATTGAAGGACTCTCTTGCTCCTTGGGAACATCAACCTCAATGAATAAAGGATTATGGTATATGACTTGAAGCTCCGCATCCTCCTCGATGAACAAGGGATTATGGTGTATAACTTCAAGCTCCACATCCTCCTCACTAGACAAGACATCCTCTTCTTCGGAATCATCTTCAAATATCTCTCCTCCATTTGGAAGCTTAGATTTCCAATATTGCACCCATTCCTCCGAAGTGTAGTCTCTCACCTCACTTGCATTGAAACTTTCATAACCAAGCTCAATTTCTTGTACATCAACATCACTATCATCATTTTCAACTTGCATAAAGGATTCTTGCTCAAGATGCTCGATATACACTTCTTCTCTTGAAATAGGCTCCACTTGGTCAAAGAAAGGTTCATGCTCATAAATGGTGAAGGGTGGCTCTTGGGCAAGACTAGTCTCAAGTTGCCCATTGGTATGTATAAGTATTTCTTGAGAAGCTTGCAATCGAGCTTGGGACGCTTGCAATTGAGCTAGCAATTCTTCAAGAGAAGGCCTCCTAGACTCATACACTTGCTCATGAGGATATGCTACGGGAACTATGGTATCTTGTGAAATTCTAGCTTGAGAGGCTTGTAATAGATCTCGGGAGGCTTGCAATTGAGCTAGTAGTCCTTCAACGAATTCCTTTCTAGGCTCATAAGCTTCATCTTGTGGATATGCATCGGGTACAAATGTCTCTTGATACATGTACTCACACTCTTGCATAAAATTTGGGCATTCAAATCTCATAGAGCACTCAAAACGTGAATGCCACGGAGAATTACACAAAGCACAAGTTTCATTGCAAGAAGACATAGAACCCACCGAATGAGAATTCCACTCATGATGACCTCCACCATAGAAACATTCTTGTTCATATCCTCTCGGATCTTCCCATCCATATCTCCATTGATCCATAACTCAATATGATAAGAAATATGCACCTATATATGAGTTCCCAAAAGTAAGATTAGTAACCAAAGAGAAAATTAAAAATATAAAATTCGAGAATAGGCAAACAAAATAAACAACCAATTTTTTTTCTTTTCTTTTTTAATAAAGAAACAAAAATATGCTAATGTGACCTAAAGAACCGATTCACCAAGGGATTAAGGCTATTAAACCCTAATCCCCGGCAACGGCGCCATTGACTTGAATACACATTTACGCAAGCGTACGTATCGTTGTCAAGATAGGGAAATATTATACCCAAAGTTTATCGTACCACGGGGATTAGTGGCTAACCCACAATCCTTGGGTGGTCGGAACTAAAGTCACTAAGCAAATAAAGGAAATAAAACAAATAAAATAAAATAAAATAACACTAATCTAAGGCACCAAGCCCTAGCAATGCTCGGATTTGGTTCTCACCAAACCCTAATCACAACTAAGAGCCTAGTGATGATTATCTACAATGAGTCGAAATTCAATATTTTGAGAGATAATTTTATATTAACAAAATGTAATGAAATGTAAAGCAATAAAAATGCAAAGAAATTAATAAAAGCGTAAACAATATAAATGGGAATGTCGGGTGCTAGGGAGGATCCTTCACCAAATCTCATGTATCGGAAGCTAATCTAATATAGATGCATATTTCCTATTTTGGCGGTAGTTGTATCCAAGGCGGTTCAAGGCTCAAGGACCGAAATTTCCTTTCATGGTATTCCTACTCCGGTTCAAGGCCCGTAGGGACTCACTTGGCATGAATTAGAGCCGGTTCAAGGGTCACTAATTCACATCAAGAGGCGTAGAGATCGAGGAATTAGACTACTAAGCGACCCGCCCGCGCAATCACACAACGGGTGTAAATCACCATGCTTATAACCCCTCGAATACGAAATTGAAGGTTTCTAGCTTAGTAATTAGAGGGAGTCAAGCCCCTAACTCCATCCTAGACATGCTCAAAATACACACCCTAGAGTTGACTAGGCTCATAGACATGCATTTTAACCCAACAAAAATAGATATAAGCATCCATCATATGAAAATTGCATCATTACATTAAATTAAACATCTTTTATACAAAATTTGGGTTAGGGACACAACCCTAAAACCCAACAAGAAAATTACTCACAACCCATAATTATGAACATCAAAGATACAAAATTCAAAGGGAAAAGAGTAGAGAAGTGTAGGAGAAGACAAGGATAGTCACAAATAGCTAGGAAGCCAACATGACTACTCTTGAATTATAACTCCCACATAATACCCAAATCTTAAATCTTGTGGAGATTGAGCCCTTGATGAATTCTTTGAAGCTTTGGGTGAGTAAATCCTTCAAATCCCTAAAATAAAACTAAAGAAAATTAAAAAAAATGATGGAGGAGAGAGAGAGAGAGAGCAGCCCAAAAGGGCTGCCTCTGTTTTAGGGGTGGTGCGGCAACTGTAGGTGTCTCAGGTCAGCACTGTTCTGGAAGAGAGTGATTATCCATATATATGGGTGTGGCTGGTTGTGATTGTAAGGAGAGAGTGAGATAAAGTTTGCACGTGTAGGCCTGTAGGGTGCATGAGGAAGGGAAAAAAGGATATTTCGTGATGGCTGCCACGTGTCCCATGCAATTAGCTCAAAGCAATTAAGCAAAATCAATGATGCTTGCACGTCATGGCTGGGATTAATTAATCAAATCATGGTTAATTAATCAAATCATGGGTTAATTAATTAAGCCAATCATCAATTAATTAAGCCACTAATTAATCAATTAATAGTTTCTTTTCTTCATTCTTTTTCTTCCTTCTCCGGTCTTAAAGCATAGTGGAAGACATCATCTTGAAATACTCGAATTCGGCCTCCTCACTCATGTTGATCATGGTTGACAACTGTTGACTTTTCGTCTCCTTGTCGAAAACTCTAAATTGTTCTAAATTTGCACCATTTTCTTCTAAAATTCTCAACTCTGCTTATTTGCTACAAAATAAATAAAAATAGATTAGTTATATATTAATTGACATGGGGATTGACTTATTTCTAGTGTTTTAGACATGATTACACGTATATAAATACGTGTAATCACATGTCAGTTGCCTAATTGGCGGCAAGAAACAGCTCGTTTGGCATCTCATTTGAGGAGCTGTCGCTGGATGTCAGAAATAATGATATCAATATGGGACGGGAGTAAAGGATAAAATGCACGTGTAAATAGTTGAATTGAAATGACAGGTTCACATATCAGCATGAATGTAGTTTAAAGTTTTATAAGCTTTGTTGAGATTAAGAATTTGATATATGGTATTACCGAAAACAAACAGAATGACAACTATAAACAGACATGAATTGAATTGAAAGTAGTGGAATCTGGATGAATGTTTGAAGTTCTTGAAGTTTATCTAAGTTTGTTTGTACTGCATCATCTAGTGATATTACTCTTAATAGTTGTGAGGAAGAATGCATACAGGCATGTTGGCTCAGGGCTTAGTTCTTTTACAAATCATTTACATGAGACATAATGATCAGTGATCAATATGAAAACATAATCGATGCAGACCTAATTAAAGTCACAAAAAAAGGAGATAGAAGTTCAAATCAGATGATACGCAAGACAGAAAATCTTCAAGGAGCAAGCAAGGTAGAGACTTTGACATCGATATTCACTAACACAAATGATTCAAATCCAACATCTTCAACAGTGCACCAAAAAAAAAAAAAAAATCAAAATCAAAATCAAAACCAAAGAGAGCTACAAATGCAAAGTTACCAATAATGTATACCAAAGTCCGTGCAGGCATGAGTAATAAAACTGAGTTAAGAAACAGAAGCAAGCAAAGCAAATAGGAAAAAGTTGCTGCTGAGCACGAAAAGGAGGCATCTAAATCTAAGCAGAAAGTCAACACGCAAAGTAGAGATGGTTGTATATGAAGCAGGTAGCTTACTATGGATGTGTAAAATCTCACGCTTGCAACAACCCTACGCAATACCTCAGGTGATATGAAGGAGTTAGCAGACCAGAGTTCGTCCTCATATTCCTTCTTTACTAAGGTTACTTAAAGGTTAGCGCGTATACGAAGAATAGCTAGATAGCCAAGGCTTATTCTACAATCATATGCATATTCCTTTCTAAGCTGCACTGATACTTATATAATTGGTTGCTATATATCCTAATATACCGAAAACAGCTATCTAATATGCATTCTATATGAATTGAAATACATATTCTGTACAAAAAATGCTCTAGTTAGTTATTTTGCTTGGTCATATTGTCAATAACTGGAAGAGCCTAGTGCTCAAGAAAACTCATGACCATATGTACCTTTAGCAGCTAGCAATTGAAGAGCCTGGGCTTTGAATTGCGAAAACTGAGAGACCGGAATCCCAAATGAAAAGGGGCAGACAGTTGTTGTAGTTGCTGGAAGTGTAGTAGCCCCTCCAGCTGCGGAATTGCACCCATTTCGAGAACTTGGCATGCCAACTGAATCCAAATAGGAGTAACTGTTGGAAAAAAATCAAATACACTTGACAAAAACTTGTGGACACTTCAGTTAGAAAAAGGCTGCCTCAAATTACCAATCAAACAACTTGCAAAATAAATCCATAGCAAGAGCTGAACTAATTAGGATTATGCCTCAATTGAAGTTTTCCTAAATTACAGAGAACAGATTAAGTTTTCATAAAATTGCTCCTTTGCGTAGAATACACACATGCAGAGCTGAAAACAGATCTAGTAAGTCAATAACATCAAGCAGATAAAAAAAACAGACACCTTTATAGAAGATAAATCATTGCTTGCAAATATACAGTAAGGGAACACACAGAACATGGCATGATATTCATTCAACCAATCTATTTTAAGTTAGAAGTCAAATCAGCAGTGTATTATGTGGCCTAGATGTAATTCGACTAAGTCTTTCTTATAATGACATTCATATAACTCAGAACTTCAACCACTTCCAGTAAATTGTCATTGCACTGTTTATTTGCAGAAATTTCCAACCAAAGGACCAAATGGTCAGAGACTGATCATTTTGAAATACTTGCAGATATAATCCAATAAGTTGAATTACCTTAATCAAAAATGGTTTTCCTGCCTCAGTCTTTATGAAATACAACCCTACAAATTTGAAAGGGCCAAGGAATGAAATCAGAAGGCCATGACATCAAAACATGAAAAAGGTATAAGAATTTCAGCTCCAAAAGCACCAAAATTTTCATGACAACAAACAAATCCCAAAGTTGATCGATAAAAACGTGAAATGATGAAATCCGAGAAAAAAAAAAAAAACCAAAAAACTAAATCAAATCAAATATAAGAGGGCATTCAGTCACCATATTATTTTCAGCAGGATTTGCTTCTTGCATGTTTATGACAATATCAGAAAGTGTTTTAAGCTAACAAAGAATGGAGTACAAAAATTAAACCTTGCAAAACTCTCCAGGCTGATGACGAACCCAATAGTAAATCAAAATGGAGCACAAATCACCTCTACCTCTCCCCTCTTTCTCCCACCACAATTCCACCGCAGCGACAAGAAAATCGAACACAGTTAACCTCCGAGTTAAAATTGCTGAGAAAATCAAACACTATCTTGTTAAGAACTTTGAACACAAGAAGAATGTGAGCAAGAACACAACATAACTGGACTTGAATGACTTAATTCATTGACAATCAACTTCGGCTATTTAACAGCCATTACAAAACAGAAACGAGAAAAACTTGCAGCCCACGTAGATAGCTACCAACGTGGTAATCTAACTGAGAAGAATTCAAATACTAATAGCACTACTCTAGAGAATAGAAGAATTCAAATACTAATAGCACTACTCTAGAGAATAGGACTATCCTAGAGAATAGGCAACTTATTAACAGAAAAACAAAACCCCTAAGTTTAAGGACTTCCGAATCTTTCATACACTCCCTTAAACTAAGCTGCATAACTTAGTTTACTTTTGGTGACTCACACACTCCCAAGAGACCTCGAAGCTTTCTAAACTGCTCCAGTTTTAATGGCTTCGTCAGAACATCAGCAATTTGCTCCTGTGAACCACAATGAACTAGCTGCACCACTCCTTCCTTGGACAAATCTCTTAAGAAATGAAAACATACTCTAATATGCTTGCTTCTTCCATGCATCACTAGATTTTTGGACAATCTGATTGTTGAGCTATTATCACAGAAAATAGTTGTACATTTATCACCTTCACAGCCAAGCATTTTAAGTACCCTTTTCATCCATATTGCTTCACAAGCACACGCTGCAGCAGCCACAAACTCAGCCTCCGTTGTAGATAAAGTTACAATCGGTTGCTTCCTAGATGACCATGCCACCGCCCCCTAGCTCATCATGAATGCATACCCCGAAGTACTCTTCTTGTCCTCCAAACACCCCCCATAATCACTATCAGTGTATGCTGTCAAAACACCACTTGCCTCCTTCTCATACAAAATACAAAAGCCAACAGTCCCTTTCACATATCTTAACACCCTTTGTGCAGCCATAAGATGAAGTTCAGTAGGTTGAGACATGTATCTAGCAATCAAACTTACTGCAAACATCATGTCTGGATGAGTAGAAGTTAAGTACATTAGACTCCCAACAAGCTTCTTATAGAAGGTGCCATCAACTTCAATCCAACTCTCATCTTTGAAATCTTGAACCCTGGAACTATAGGATTCAGTACTGCATTGCTCTTTTCCATCCCAAACCTCCTAAGCACATCCATTGCATACTTCTTTTGGCTGATAAAGATCCCATTCTGCAATTGTTGCACTTCTAATCCGAGAAAGTATCTCATTTTCCCTAAGTCTGACATGTCAAACTCCTTCATCATTGAATCCTTGAACTCCCTCATCATTGCATCATCATTCCCAGTGTAAATTAAATCATCAACATACAAACTTACAATCAACAATTTACCTCGGATGTTTGTCTTTACAAAAAGTGTCTGCTCAATCACTAGGACATTTCTCAAATCCCTCCCTTAAGAAATAGGCCTCAATGCGACTAAACCAAGCTTGAGGGGCTTGTTTAAGTCCATATAAGACTTTTCTTAGCTTATAAACTTTGTTGAGCTCCTCCTTCTTCTCAAAACCTTTCGGCTGCTTGACATACACATCCTCCATCAATTCACCGTGCAAGAATGCTGATTTGACATCAAGTTGATACACCTTCCAACTCTTGTGAGCAGCGAGAGCAAGAATGATTCTCACTGTGTCCATCCGAGCCATTGGTGCAAAGACTTCAGAATAATTGATCCCATACTCTTGCACATAACCTTTGGCAACCAATTGAGCTTTAAACTTCTCTACCTCACCATGTTCATTCAGCTTTGTTTTGTAGACCCATTTGACTCCAATCCACTTCACTCCTTCAGGTAAATCAGTGAGAACCCATGTTTCATTCTTCTCTATGGATTTGATCTCGGTCTCAATTGCTTTCCTCCAATCTTCACTTCCCACGGCCTCTTCAAAACTCACAGGATCTGCATTTGTAAATAAAGCAAAGTTTAACAGATTCACATCAGCTTCACCTTCTGAAAGTCCTTCTCCACTCAGGTAGTCATCCATCCAAATCGGTAGCCTCCTATTTCGTGCTTCTTCTGAACTCGAGCTTGAGGGAGATACCACTGCATCTTCATCATCAACTACCACATCTTCACCAACTACTCCATCTTTATCTTCATTGTCACTCGTATTCTCAATCACCTCATCCTCACTTTCTCCCCATTCTAAGTCAACTAGTACTCACTACTACAAAAATTGCATCACACAACGGTGGAAATCTGTTGTGTGATGTGGACCATGTCTGTCGTCTATCTCAATGTTGTGTGATGAGCACACTCACACAACGGTGTTTCACCGTTGTGTGAATATCATAGACACAACACAATGTTTAAAACCGTTGCACCAATTCTGCGCATGCCAATGCCAGAAATTGGATGCGGCGCATTCAATTGTTGTGTCGATGTGGTCAGACAACAGAAGTAAGTAGGGACCGTTGTTGGTTAACTTCTCACACAACAGAAAAATAACACTCAGACAACGAAAGTAATATCATACTGTTGTTGGTTAACTTATCATACAACAGAAAAATATGAACATGTTGTGTGAGTACTAATGAGACAACAAAATTTTATAGGGACCGTTGTGTGATTTAACATTGGACAACTGATATCTATTTGTTCTGTTGTGTGAGTATTAATGAGACGACAAAATTTTACCGGTACCTTTGTGTGATTAAAATTGATTTGTTGTGTGATACGATGTATGTGTATTCATACTACATAATATAATTGATTGTTATTTGATTATATTTTGTTCTTTACCTGAAATATTTGCTCAAAAATAATGCACAATATAAGATTTAGGCATTGAAATACTCTAATTCAACCATCCAATGTACCAAAAGAGGTAGCATTCATGTATCCATCCATACCATAAAACCAAAAAGAAGACATTCTAGCTAGCTTGATGGCTGCTGCATCCTAGCTAATTACAATGAAAGATAGCAAAAGCTGATACAATATCATTATTCCAAAAAATACACATGCTGGCACTATTGCATTCAAGTGTCTTCTTCCCACTCGCTAGCACTAATGCAGCTGCACCATCACTGTCTCTCCCTGCAACCCATAGCTGCTACCGCTGTCTCTCCCTGCAACCTCCCTGCAGGCAACTAAAACATTTAGAAATCATAAACTTATATCAAACTAAATATCAGAATACTTATATCTAATACTCAAGGTAATTGTTAAGACTCTAAAAGTAATTAAAAATGAACAAAGATAATCTACAATCCCAGCTTGATGCTAAATTGATGCTTATAGAAAAAGAATGTCTAAAAATACTTACAAGCATCCTATTCTTCCAAATATATCATACTTCGACAGGCAATAAATAAAGAGAGAGCACTGACAACAAACAAAGAATCATTCCACTTAACCCCTCTGCACTCTTGCAACTTGGCATCGTATTTAACAAAATTGAAAATAAAAACACTCAATTCAGATCTAGTTTAATTAGTAAAACCCAACGAATGCATCAACTGATTGTCATCTCAAGAAAGAATAGTTTCATAGCCTGAAGTATACATAGAGAAGTTACCTCAACAGCAACTGGAACAAGCTCAGCTCGTTCTACCAGTAGCTTAAGCCAAATTCCCTTCCTTCCCTACCAGTAGCTTAAGCCAAATACCAACTAGGCAACTGGCATAGTAACATTTTATGACTCTAGTCAACCCACTATAACAACCGAACCTCAAAACTAATAACATGACTAATTACAGTGTTTTTAAATGTTAATCCCACTAGCTTTTAGTCAACCCAAACTAGTTTGAATGAAAAAGTAGAGCATCGGACCTGAAGAACAATAGGCAACTGCTCTGGTGGTTTCTTGTGTTCAGTTCAAGTTCAATTCAACACAAACAAAAAATACGAAAAATTAAAGAAATAGAATCCAATTTCAACCCCAACTTTCAAATTCAGAGATAAAGGAAACTCTAACCTTAATAAGCATATTAAATCAGTAACAACGAAGATACTTTTTCTCTTTACCTTTTATTAGAGTTTGCATCGCACCACCAGTTTGGAGAAGTGAAGAGTAAGTCTGCCCAATTTGAACCTATCAATCAGTTTTTAGGTACTTCTTCTACTTTCTCTTCCTCCTACATAATGAAATGATTTATATTAGAGACTGCAAACTCATCTCTTCATAAATACTAATATTAAAGCAAAAACACAGGAAACTAAACCAATATATTCAATAAGATGAGGAATGTATGCTGCATCCCACTGAACCAAAAAGGATTAGTTACCAAATAAAATTATCCGGCCATGTATGAAAGTCATTCAAGGCCGACCATACTTGATCAAAATGCTACTCCATAAATACCCCAATAAACACATATGTATCGAAAAACTATAGACACACATATATAGAATCTAATCTAGAGGGGGAGAATGAGGCTAGCAAGGTTAACCTAATTAATAAACCTATATCCCTCAATATATGCATAATGCTAGTTCTACATAAGTTTCATCTAAAAATATTTATATAAAAACTGAGTAAGCAAAAATATTTTAGAAAATTGTAATTAATTTGTTTGATGAAATGTGTCAATAAGCATAACCCAAACATATCCCAATTTTGTTCATAAATGACCCTGCAGCAAACAAAGAGAAGAAGCAACAGTTTAACTTAAAAGTCCAAAGATAACACAACCCATTCTTAGAAGAATCAGCTCTTGTCATTCCAAAACCATTCATGTATGAAAATATCTTCAAGACTGCTTTTCAGCTTTATTTCATTTAGTTCCACCATAGTTAGTACTGTATGCTCACTTCTGTGTCCTTATGCAAGCCAAAAACAAAACAGTTAGCCTAACAAGTACTGGACGGTATCGTTGTTTCCATACTGCTAATGTTTCTTGCTAGTCTAAATGGTATCATTGTCCTTGCAGTAAAGCCTACGTATTACAGCAGCTAGTCTAAATGTTTCTCGCAGTAAAGCCTAAGCATTACAGTAGCAGAACAATGAGCATATAGAAGTACCCTGATATGCAGAAGAATAAATCAATTATGTGAAATTTCATGAACAAAATATTAAAAGCATACTTGGTCACAGGTCTTAAACAAATTAGAAATTATACAAGCAAAAGTACTGGTATGACAGATAATATCTCAAACAAATCTTACCTTGTAAAAGTTCACAAGAGTCTTTGCATCATTTTCACATTCTCTCCTTTCCAACTACTGCAAAAGGAAAAACAAAATGTATCAATATAATTCCTATACAATGGCAATATATGCACAAAAACAAGCAACACTCTTTTCATGAACAGATAGGAACAAAGTGAATAAGGCCTAATAGTTGTTAAATAGGTATACTGCACATTTTCATCTATCTGCAAAACCTAGAAAAATTCAAAGAGAAAAAAAAAAAGAATACCCAGAAAACCTGAGATGACAAAGATCGATGATAAAGAAGCTAGCATACCTTCGTTGAACAGGCACACCACTTTGTGAAGCAACAGATGCAACCTTGTAAACAGTAGTTGCCTGAAACATATTGCCAACATAAAAAAAACCCTTCAGTACAAGAAGGCATAGCTATCACACGATCCACACTTCTTCATAAGTTAAGAATGGTATTATAGTGCAATATATTACACACCGCAGGGTTTCAAACCTTTGGTTAAGTTCTTTGCTGGCATTAATATCATAACAAGAGAGTAAAGCAAGCACCAATGAGCGAAAATGCCATCAATTCAACAAGTCCTCAGTCCAATGTTCATCCACTAATAATCTGAACAGTCTAATCAAACTCTACACATCTCAAAACCAATACTTGAACAAAAAGAATGCATCTTTATACCTGTCCCCTGCCGCCGACGCAAACCTCTTGAGTAGTACAAATGGAGCCAGACCCCATCCCAACCCTCAACCCATCAACACCAGCCAGAATCAAATTCTGCGCCTGACTCACAGTCAACACATTCCCACAAACCACATCCAAATCTGAGTACATTTTCTTGATGTACTTGATCAACTCAATCTGATAAATGGAGTTCCCCTGTGAGCTATCCAACACCACCACATCAATCCCAGCCTTCACCAACTCCTCTAATCTCTCCTTATCCGACTCCCTCATCCTTA
This sequence comes from Rosa chinensis, assembly GCF_002994745.2. Classification (NCBI taxonomy): domain Eukaryota; kingdom Viridiplantae; phylum Streptophyta; class Magnoliopsida; order Rosales; family Rosaceae; genus Rosa; species Rosa chinensis. The sequence goes on along the minus strand of NC_037094.1, from coordinate 55,554,084 downwards.
TCGCCGCCCCGACCTTCCACGACCCGTCGGGCCCAACCGACCCGACCCCCAACTTCGGGTACCCCTTGATCCGCTCCACGTCCTCCTTCTCCACAACATCGACAACCTCATCGTCCCTCACCGGTGCTGCCACGTCACGGCCTTTCTCCGCCATGAACTCCTCAATCTTCCCCAAATCGGAGCTCCAAGGCAAAACCATGTCCTTACAGCTGATCATGTAATCGTAAATCTTGACCTCCTTGTCTGCCAGCTTCACCCAATCGCGGCTCACCATGTAGCCCAAAAGCTTGGAGCTGGGGGCGCCGGACTAGGTGACGAGGACGTAGGGATTGACGCCGTAGTCGAAAACGTCGTCGTTGTGGATGCGGTCTCCGGGGGACATGAAGACGGGGGCGGAGAGGAGGGGGATGCTGTGGGCCTTGATGGATCTGACCTTGGCGGCGTTGGAGTGGAGGATGCCGATGCCTCGACTGCGGTGGTGCCGGTGGTGCTCACCCTCCGTGTACTGCATCGTGTTCATGGCTTCTCTCTTTTTTTCTCTCGTTGATGTCGTCCAACCAACGAGATCAATTTCAATCAAAGATGAAGAGCGAGACCTAATAAGTGAATTAGCTAGGGTTTCAAGTATAAGAGTAGATCGAAGGAGAGCTGCAGAGAATTGGGGGTGGAGTTGGTGAATATGAGGAACAGTTACGAAGATAATTTGGGTCGAGAGGCTATTCTGAGGGTTGACAGTGTGTATGTCGAGAGAAAGGGTCGAGAGGGTTTGAGAGATTTTGTTTTGCTTCTTTCTTTTGGACACGATGTGGCATGACAATTAAACTTAAAAAAAATTCTCAAAGTCACTCCCACAACAGAAAGCTCACCATCCGTTGTATGAGTGCACTACATAAAATCAAAATTTGGAAATATGGAGGGAAACATGCCGCCTACAACATTTTGGCTCAAAATGTTACCGCTTATGTTCCTTCTTCACACAACAGAATAGCTTAAATCTGTTGTCTAATTTCTACAGATTGCGACAGATTGCGACATTCAAGTAAGCTTCCGCAAAATTTGGCGCCTAGTTTTCAATCACACAACGGAAATCTTAAGCACCATTGTGTCTAGTAGCCCAAATTTCAGATTTCAAGAGGCAACCAAGACTCCAGAGTGGAGGGAAAACTGCCGCTAAATTTTCTAAGACTCAGACAACGGAAAATACTTAATTCCGTTGTGCAATGTAGTTATGATAAAAAAGTTATCATTTTGTTGACATTCACACAACAGAACATCACAAATACCGTTGTACAATAGACTTTACTTAAACACACAACAGATGATTTCTGTTCCGTTGTGTGATTGGTGTTGTGTGATTAACTTTTTGTAGTAGTGACTTGCTGTTCATAACTCTTGTCCCAATCCCACTTTCTCTTCTCTTCAAAAACAACGTCTCTGCTAGTCATTATCTTCTTTGTCATGGGATCATATATCCTATAACCTTTCGACTCATCACTTATCCCCAAAAAAACATCGATGGTACTCTTATTCTCCAATTTTGTTCTCTTCACATTAGGTACATGAACGTGACACACGCATCCAAAGACTTTCAGATGTTCAACTACCGGCTTCACATACCACTCCAGACCTCTTCTGGTGTTGTATCTTTCAAAGCCACAATGGGACACCGATTTAGCACATAGACAGTCCACTTTACTGCTTCAGGCCAGAAAGGCTTTGGAATCCCCTTCTTAGATAGCATGCATCTCACCGAATTCATCACCGTACGGTTCTTTCTTTCTACAGCTCCGTTCTGCTAAGGAGTGTATGTGGTTGTTAGTTGTCTTCTAATTCCATTTCTTTGCAAAAACTGTTGAACTCGGCTGATGTAAACTCTCCTTCTCGGTCTGTTCGTAGACATTTGATGGCAAGACTAGTTTCTTTCTCAACAAGTATCTTAAAAAAAAATTGAAAACAACAAATGTCTCTGACTTCTCATTTAGAAAATAAGACCAAGCTTTTCGACTATAATCATCAATCAAGCACAACACATACTTCTTTCCACTATTCGAAATTGGAGAAATTGGACCACATAAGTCAGCATGAATGAGTTCTAACCTTTGAGTTGCTCTCCAGGTGCTCCTTTTTGGAATAGGTTCACGATGTTGCTTACCTTTCAAGCAGTCAACACACATAACTTCTGAGGCTGGAAGCTGAGGTAACCCATGAACCATTTTCTTTCGTTGCAAGGCTTGTAATCCTGTGTTACTGATGTGACCAAGTCTGCAATGCCAGAGGTGAGTAAGGTCCTGTGTTGTAGTGTTGAAGCAGATTTCTTGGTTTGAGTCGGACAAAGTTGGATGAATCCTCGCTACCAAAACAAACATCTGATTGGTTGTCATCTCGGATTGAATGATAAGGCCTTTCTGTGGGTGATATTTTGCATTTCCCGGAGTGAATGAGAATTGCAAGACCTCTCTCCTGTAGTTGTCCTATGCTCAAGAGATTGTTCTTCAATTCCGGTACATAAAATACATCACCAATAACACAATTAACTCCATTTACCTCCAACTTGACATTCCCTTTCCCTGAAACCTTCATTCTTGTGTTGTTGCCTAATTTCACAGTATGTTGAAAGGATTCATTTAGCTTAGCGAATAGTACCTTGTTACCACACATGTGGTTGCTGCACCCCGAGTCCAAGAACCAAATTTCTTCTCTGCTTGCTCCAATATCTTCAACATAGGCCATCAACAACATCTCTTCTTGCTCGTCTAGTTTGGCATAGTTTGCTTGTTTACCCCAGGTGGTACATTCATACTGAAAGTGACCGAGTTTGTGACAACGGTAACACTCCACAGTAGCCTTGCTAAATCCTTGCTGCCCTCTTCCTCTACCTCTGAAACTGCCTCTCCCTCGACCTCCTTTGTTTCTCCCATCAATAGTCACCTTTAGAGCATGCTCCTCTCCACTACTTCCACTACTATTTCTGTTGAACTTTTGCTCATGCACAACCAATGAACTTTGTAATTCATTGATTTTGAGTGAGTCGATATCCTTGGACTCTTCAATTGAAACGACCACGTAATTGTATTTCTCAGTGAGAGTCCTGAGAATCTTTTCCACAATAGTGACGTCCTTCATATCCTCTCCATTGCTTCTCATCTTGTTTGACAGATTCATAACTCGAGCAAAATACTCAGTGATGGTCTCACCAAATTCATCTCCATGATCTCCCAATCTCTTCTCAATGACTAAAGGGCTGCGCGCTTCACTCTAGCGTTGCCTGCATACTTCTTTTTCATTGAGTCCCATATATCCTTCGATGTGCGTTTCTCCAGAATCTGCTCCAGAATTGTCCTGTCAATGGCTTGAAACAGGTAATTCTTTATTTTCTGGTCTTTCTGCTCCACCTCTTCTAGTTGTTTGTGTTGTGCCTCTGTTAGCCCTGCTCCTGCTTGTGGCTCAGCATAACCGATCTGACCCATCTTCCAAAATCCCTTAGACCTCAGCAGATTTTCCATGAGCATTGCTCAATGGTCATAATGCCCATTGAAGTGTGGTATGGCAGGCTGCGTGAAATCTTTCTCTTCACTCATCTCTCTCCTTTTTCAAGTCACTCAAGAAGCCTACAACTCTCCTTTCTCAGGCCCAGTGGAAGGGGGCTCTGATACCAGAATGTTAAAAACTTTGAACACAAGAAGAATGTGTAACGTCCCGAATCTCAATTACCCGTTTACTAGTCATTTGGACGGTAAACGACCTTTATTTTCACTTTTACTATCGTTTCAGTACGTTTAGTGGCCCTAAAAGTCGACTTTTTGTTCGGGTCAAAATTTGAGAAAATTTCCTTCTTGAAAGTTGTAGAGGACGTTAAACCGAGCGCGTGCATATGTGGTACGTAGGAATCGGAGTTCGTATGCGAAATTTATGAGCGAAATAAGGAAGTTACTGTTCATGGTAAATTTATATATATTGAAATTTTACTGTGGTAGGTTTCCAAAACCGGAAACCCACCCTTTCTCTCTCTTTCCCCCGATCTCTCCCTTTTTTTCCCTTTCGGCCTCTATCTTCCTCCTCTTAATTCCCGGCCGTCCGGCCACCTGGGGACGGGTCACCGATCATCACCGGCGCGCCTACTCCCCCTCTTCACGCTAGTACCCGTGAGTCACGCCAATTTGGCAGGAGAAACGAGAATCGACGGCGAGAAGCAAACTGTAGCAGATTGGGGTTTCCGGCAATTCTTTCGTTTCCGGCCGTCTCCGGCCACCAAACCGGCTTCGAAGGCTCGGTTTTCGACGGAGATCATTTCCCCTAAGGCCTTGCATTCCAATTTGCCTTGTAGAGGCAGAATCGACAACCTAGGGTTCTTGAATTTCTGGGTTTTCTTCACCGGTTGATTTCGACTGTTTCAAGGTAAAACTAGATTGTGTTGTAGTTGAGAAAAAGATTGGGCGTGTTGAGTAGTTGTTGCTGCCGAAATTTGGTGGCCATCAGAGGTGGTGGCCGTCGGCGCGTGGGCCCCACGCGCCGTCACTGTAGGTTGCGCGTGGAGGCGCGTAGGGGGTCTTTTTAATTTCAATTTTTAGCTTATTAAATTCTATAATTGTTGTAGAGGTTAAATATGTGATTTTGGTTAATTTTGGGAGAAGTTTGACATGGATTATGAATTTCCGAAGTTTGGGAGTTTCGGTTGTTGAATTGTGGGAATCCGACCTTCGGATTTCCCTTGCTCTGATATGGAATACATTAATCGACGGATGGATATTAATGGTGAAGTTTGATTGGGTGTGGAAGAGGATTGGAGAAGTTGAGGTTATGGGTTTTGAGATTAATTATTGATTATCGTAAATATTTATCAAATTGTTGTTTACGGATTATAATTGTGTACAGGACGTGATACCGACCTATCGCTCGACGAGGATCCTTACGCTTGGGTACCACGTTAGCCGTATATCATGAGTGGACTTTTGTTTTTAAGTAATTGATGCATGCATTATTTCTTAAAGTATGCTCTATTTATTCATCGATTTACCTTTCGAGTATGAGATTATAAATTGATTTTGTATTATCTCATATAAATACTTTCATTATTGATTCGTTTCTGAAATTGCTTTTGACTTATAATCTTAAGGGTGAATTATCTTATTTCCGAGGTGATTTCCGTAATTATTCTCTAATTATATTTCATTTCGATTTGAGATTTTTAAAGGATTTTCGAAATGGGATTTCGATGGAGTTATATTTCTTATTTATTTATCGACTTTCGATTTTGGCATTGGAAATGCCTTGATGATGATTTTTGGAAATTGTGTTTTGTTCCGGTTTACCAGTAATATTATTTCTTCCTATTTATTTTGAACTTGAGATTATCTTGGCGTGTGGGACACGTCGTTGGAAATTAATTTACGAGAGTTGGGGAAGTTTTATGGATTTATGAGGTTTTCGGATTTTCTTTTGCCATACTTTGGGTGACTTATCATTGCTAGCTTTGATCTTCCGCCTTTGTGGCGAGGTGATGGGATCACCGAAGCCCTCCGCCTTTGTGGCGCTGGTTACTGTCTCTGTGACAGTAATTCTGAAGCCCAGTATCCTATCGCTACACATAGTGGCGTGAGGGTATATTATGGGAGTAATGGGAGTATTTTAGCCTGGGAGGCTACACCCGAGCCTGGGAGGCTCACTCGTATGGCTATCGCCTTCCCCTACTCACTTTACTACTTAAGCTAGCGGGGCTAGCTCGATTTTCGTTTAACCAGCGGGGCTGGTCTTATTTTTCCTTGAGTATCAGAGTACCAACTTTTTCTTTTAAATCGTATGTGACTAGCGGGGCTAGTCGGTTTTCATGAGTGGAACTCCTCTTGTTTTATTTTCTTTAATCATTGCATGCATCGGGAATTTTTAAAGAAATAAATATGGGAAAGTATAAAATCCCTTTTGTTTGAAATTGTTTATTTTTGTCCACTCACGCTAACGTTTTTATGTACTTTCCCCTGGGCCCTTCGGTTTCAAATGCCCAGTTCGCAGTGTAGCTGTTTGGCTTTAGGAGTTGAGGCTTAGCACCACCGCTGTCATCTATCCCTCGTAGGTTACTTGCTAACCAACTATGTGTATCGTTGTTCTTTTGGTTCTAGATTGCTCTGATAACCTTGAGATTTCTGTATTAATATTGTGACCTATGACGTGGTTGTAATTTGAGTTAATGGGATAATTTGATACTCTAAATTGTGGAGTTGTGCGGTTTTGGGAGCAGGGTGGCTCCAGGAGTTTTGGGAGGGTTGTTTAGAAGTGAAATTGAATTTCTACAGGTTTTGGGTTGCCCATTTTTAAGGGAGGTTATGCCGAAATTTTTGGTAAACCTTCTTTAAAGGTGGGTCCCGCGGGGCCACTTCGGATTCCAGGGTGGAATCCGGGGCGGACCCTGTCAGAATGTGAGCAAGAACACAACACAGCTGGACTTGAATGACTTAATTCATTGACAATCAACTTTGGCTATTTAACAGCCATTACAAAACAGAAACGAGAAAAACTTGCAGCCAACGTAGATAGCTACCAACGTGGTAATCTAACTGAGAAGAATTCAAATACTAACAGCACTACTCTAGAGAATAGGACTATCCTAGAGAATAGGCAACTTATTAACAGAAAAACAAAACCCCTAAGTTTAAGGACTTCCAACTCTATCATATCTCACCGCTATTCCTTTTTTTACGAACCTCCCCTCTCGCGCTCTCGGTGGCGAAACCAAAACAAAAGAAAACAAATGGAAGCGACGGAAGAGACAAATGTTGAGGCGAGAGAAAACGGGGAAATGTGCAGCACCAACAGTGAGGGCAAAATCGTAAAGACACTATTCCTAAGAGAATTATTGTTCACAAGCACAGTAAAAGGGTAGGTGAGCTTAGGAATTCAAATTTTTTTTTTTCTTGAGAAACAAAAACTTTCATATGGTAAATTTAGCCTAGAACATTTCAAAATCATGACTTCGTCCCTATATGTAAGATTAGATTCAAGAAGAAAATAAAAAACTTGTTCCTTTGCTTTGGGATGGAGATGATCGATGAGATAAAGGTCTTCTATTTTGCCTCCTCGCACTAATGCATTGGACAACAATGATATGATGATATTGGTGTGGGTGTGGATGGTGATTTGGATTTTTGGAGGAATGAAGTGCAATTATATTTTTAAGTACTTCCTATTATTTATATATCTATACTATTATTAAGAGAAGAGGTTTTGTTAGCTAAAATAAAAAAAATTTTGAGAGAAAAGATCTTAAGAGATTAAAATACTTTGAGAATTAGTTAAATCACAAGGGCTATTACGATAATTACAAATTATATTTTTATTAATAAAAATAAAATAAAAAATCCTACAACCCACTTTTTTCTCCCACTAACTTCTCTCTGCAATAACCGTTTTCTTCCATTATCTTTTCTTTTTTATTTTCTAAAAAAAAAAAAAAAATTACTTGCACATGGAAAGCATGTGTGAAGGAAGGCTAGTATAATGTATTATAATAATATATGGAAGTCACTCCATTTTTTCAATTGAGGATTTTTTTCCTTTATTTCAGTCTCAGATTAACTCAACTCACCAAACAACATTGAAATTGAAATGAAGATTGTAGAAAGAGATTTTCATTACCTTTGTTTGTACAAGTATACAACTTATATAGTAGCAGATAAGCTACTGTTACATAGAGATAATAAAGTGCATGTACTACAAATATACAGCATATCCTAAACTGATGATATTACAGCAATTACACAGCAAATCAGAAACGGAAGCTAAGTTATGGCTTGATTTTAGCCAATGAGTTATTCTCTCTAACATCCCCCCGCAAACTTGACGGTCCTGGACGGACAAGTTTGTGAGAAAGAAGAGCATGACGGTGCTTGTGAAGTGGTTTGGTAAGAAGGTCGGCTGGCTGATCAATGGATGGTATAAAACAAACACGATGACTACCAATAGCAACTTTCTCACAGACAAAGTGATAATCAAGTTCAATATGCTTAGTGCGAGCATGAAAAACCGGATTAGAAGCCATGTATGTAGCACTGAGGTTATCACAATGCAGCAGGATAGGAAATTGTATTTGAGCACCAAGTTCATAGAGTAAGAATGCTAACCAAGTTGTCTCAGCATTGGCATGAGAAAGAGATCGATATTCGGATTCGGCGCTGGAACGAGCAATGGTGGACTGCATTTTGGAGCACCAAGAGATCAAGTTAATGCCGAGATAACAAAGATAGCCAGAAGTAGAACGACGAGAGTCGGGACAACCAGCCCAATTAGCATCAGAATAGGCAGCAAGATGAGCAGGTTGACGTTGGTGACTGAAGAACAAGCCATGATCAAGAGTGCCTTTGATGTAGCGAAGAATGCGTTTTGCGGCAATCAGATGTGGGGTTCGGGGCTGACTCATAAACTGTGAGATAGAGTTGACTGCAAATGCAATGTCAGGGCGTGTGATGGTCAAATACTGGAGAGAGCCGACAATTGCCCGAAATTCTGTTGGATTGGCAAGAGAGTCTCCTTCAGTGGCAGTGAGGATGGCCTTTGCTGACATTGGTGTGCTAACGGGTTGGCTAAGTAGCATATCATGCTTGACAAGAAGATCATGTGCATATTTGAGTTGGCTGACTTCAATGCATATGCTCTCGCTGCATATGCTCTCGCAAGCGTACTAATCGTTGTCAAGTAAGGAAAGTATTTGGACCTTAGTTTATCGTACCTCAGGGAATAGGTGTTGGACCTAACCAAGATAATTGACGGTAGGATACTAAAAGCACACAAGAAAAATAAAAAGTAAAATAAAAATTATAAACAATCAAAGCACCAAGCCTATTCAAAGCCACTAACTTGTAGCCTCTTGGTGAATATGTACAATGAGTCGATGGATTCAATGATTGAGAGTTGATTTGAACTTAACAAAAAGTAATAAAATGCAAAGCGATTAATAAAAATGCAAGGAAATTAAACTAGAAAAGTGTGAACAACATAATGAGAATGTCGGGTGCTAGAGAGGTTCCTTCACCCAAATCTCATGTGTCGGAAGCTAATCTAATGTAGATGCAAATTTTCTACTTTGGCGGTCGTCGTATCTAAGGCGGTTCAAGGCTCAAGGACCGAAATTCTCTTTCATGGTATTCCTACTCCGGTTCAAGAGTCGTAGGAACTCACTTGGCATGAATTAGAACCGGTTCAAGGGTCTCTAATTCACATCAAGAGGCCTAAAGATCGAAGAATTAGACTACTAAGCGACCCGCCCGCGCATTCACGCAACGGGTGTAAATCACTATGCTTATAACCCCTCGAATACAAAATTGAAGGTTTCTAGCTTAGGAATTAGAGGGGGTCAAGCCTCTAACTCCATCCTGGACATGCTCAAAATACACACCCTAGAGTTTACTAGGCTCCTAGACATGCATTTTAACCCAACAATAATTGAAATAAGCATCCATCATATGAAAATTGCATTATTACATTAAATTAAACACCTTTTACACAAGATTTGGGGTAGGGCACACAACCCTAGCCCCCAACAACAAAACTACTCACTACCCATCACCAAACGAACATCAAAATACATAATTGAAAGAGAAAAAAGTGAAGAGAAGTAGAGAGTAACAAGAACAAGCCACAAATTTCTATAAAGCAATTATGGCTAACCTTGATTTATGGCTCCCACTTTTACCCAAATTTGATGTTTATGAAGCTCTTGATGCTTGGGCTCCTCTTTGAATCTTGTGGAATTGATGAAACCTTGTGGTGGAATAGTGAAGAAAATATAGAAAATAGGTTGGAGGTGGGTGGTTCGGTGTTAGAGGAAGGGTAAAGGAAAATTGGGGTCTGCGGCTGTTGGAGAAGAGAGAGGGTTGAATGAATATATATGTGGTCTCAATGTGTGGCTGTTTGTCAAGGGAGAAGTGGATGATGAATAGATGGCTGTGATTAAAGGGGAATATATGATGGCGTATGGCTAGGATTGAATGCAGAGAAGAGCACGTAATGGTAATTCTCCTTGGCTGGGAGACAATGCCAGAATGAAACAATGAAAGGAAATGATGTTGGGAAGGACCCGTGGCAAAAACCAAATTGGTCTGGGAGGTAGAATGATTAACTAATTCATAGTTTAATTGATTAATCAAACCATTAATTGATGGTTTAATAACCCCACGTGCTGCAGCTCAAAGGCTTAATTAACCAATTAACAAATCTCCAATTTCATCCTCATGTCGAAAACTCAAGCTTCACCATTTTCGCATCTATTTATCTCGTTTTCGCAACTCCGCTTATTTTCTACAAAATAAATAAAAATAGATTAGTTACATAATAATTACTTGGAAATTAGCTTAATTCTAGTGTTTAGAACGTAATTACGCGCATAAAAATACATGTAATCACACCCCTACACTTGAACTTTGCTTGTTCCCAAGCAAACTAAATGTAAACATAATCCAAAAGTCTACTAACTCACAAACATAAGTAAAATGCAGTATTAGCCTTTCCAACCATAACTCTCGGAGAACTAATTATGTAGATGACCATGAAGTAGACGTAAGCACAACATAAGATCTTCGAATTTGTAAGGCAATTAAGATGCACATGTGAGAAATGCTCAAGTATATGCATGTGTTGACCATGTGTCAAATCAATCCACCATAATCAAATACACATATAGAAGACCCAACATAACCCGCTAAACTCACATATGTTCACTAAATATTTCCGCTCAAGTGTTTAGGGCTATATGTGTTTCACTCAAAAGCAATTTCACAATACGTGTCGCCATATGCTTGCTCTTCGATTTCATCTCCGCTGGGTAGCCCACAACATTCAAGTTCAAGAGTTCTTTTATTTGGTTGTAATGGGGCTAAGGGCAAGTGGTTAAAAGAAATGAAGGATAGGGAAAAACAAAGTCCATGTAAGCCCATGAAGCGATTCTCTCTTGTAGAGATATATGACTTTTGCTTTCAAATGCTATTCGCTTACTCTAATCCCAATGTACAACCCACACTATACTATACTTTAAACAAAAATAATACTAGCTGTTTTTTTTTTTTTTTCCGATCACCTTTTCCTTTTTTCTATATATAAATTTTTTTTTTTAACTTTTTTTTTTTTCCTTTCGAACTTTATTTTCTAAACACACACCCCCTCCCCCCCCCACTTATTCTTTTGTAACCTCACACTTTTGACTTTTTCTTTCTTTTGAAGTACTCAAGCATAAAGTCATTCTCTCGAATCGCTTCACCAACTACCAGTAGGATAAAAGTGTTTAGGCTAGGTAGGGATTTGTGGTGCAAATGAATAAAAAGGCTAAATATATAAATAGGCTCAAAGTGGCAATCTAGTGGTAAATACTTTGGGCACATGCTTCTTTGGCCATGGTGGTGTTAAGCCTAATGCCTCAATCCTTTCTATCCCATCGCAAGCTAACAAGTAGCCTCGAGAGGTCTCAAGCAAGTTCTAGATGCGCAATGTCATGAAATTGTACACACATGAAAGAATAAGTGAATGAACGTTGCATACACTATAGATATTAGGCTCAAAAGCTCACAAATAAGGCATGCAAGTTAATCGAATAATCTATATGCTTCTCTAACTATGATGAACAAACCTAACAATAGGCTATGTGCACACATATAGTCAAGCATATATCACATATACACTTACTCACAAAACAAATTCAAAATCCTAGATCATGCTTAATCTATTCACAATCACAACAAGTTAAGTCCATGGCTCGTCATTGGGGTTGGAAAAGGCATTAACTACTAAAATATAATTACATAAAGCTAATCTATTTTTTTTTAAGTGACGAAAATAGGGCACCCGAGCCCTCACCCCCACACTTAAAGCCAACATTGTCCTCAATGTTGTAAAGTGAGCTCGAAAATTAAAATTCGTGTTGGATTTAGGCATGAGAGTGAAGTCCGGGCGAAAGCACAAAAATTAACTATGAAAAATAAAAATCTAAAGGCAGAGTACTAAAGTTACGGAAAACCCCCTTTTGTCGACCCTCCATTGCTCACGACCCTTGGAGAAGACTAATATGAGACACCAGCCTCAAGGCGCAAGACCTTGACTTCCTTCACGTATGCTCCATACACTATGCCAAAAAGTGCATCAGATGACAGAACTGTTCTGTCGTCTGAAGGAACTAAAATCTGTCGTCTAGTACGGTGTCGTGTCTTGGGGGTATCAGACGACAGAACACTTCTGTCGTCTGATTTTTCAGACGACAGAAACAAATAAAAGTCTTCTGTTGTCTGATGAGTTTTGCATTTCGGGACCAATGGGATATGTAGGTTTAAAAGCATTAACACAACAATTTTGTGTAGTGTGAATGCCCTTAAGTAAGAAATATGAAGACTCATGTGTAGTGTCTTCTGGCATACAACAACAATTAAATGTTGTGCAAAGGGACTTGAAACAACAATTATCTATGGTGGTAAAGTGTTTCAGATTAGAATTAAGTGTCGGTCTAGGGTATGTTTACATGACTTTTAAGTGTTGTGTGAAAGGTTTTGAAATTGTACATATGTGATGTTGGAAAGTAGTTAAAACAATAGATATCATATTCTTTCTGTTATGTCAGTTTCAGTACAACAACAGTTTACTGTCGTTTGAGATTATTAACATGACAAATATTTGTGGTCTGAATATAAAACGAACCACAAATGCCAAGTCTTTTATATAGTCTGTCATCAAGTCCAACCACACTTATATGTAGTTGTTATAAGCTTTAATCATTACTTTCATTTAACTTATGTCGTTGTTTTGCCTTTTAGACTACAGTTTTCTGTTGTCCCAATGCCAAAAAGACAATAGACTTCCAATTGATTTTTGTGTTGTTTTTATGCAGCTCCAACCACACATTTTGGTGTGCTTTTGTTGTAGCTTGCAATTTCAGATAACACATATTAGTAGCCCCTGTTACAATTGGTATTCATGCATTCTGGAAATTAAAATTGGCATTCATAAAACCATAAAATCCACATCTAAAATCATTCATTGCAATTTCCATTAATCCACCATTGTCTCATGTACACAAATCTAGTCATAAGCATCAGTTCTAAATGGCCCATATATACTAATCTGGGCAGCTAGCAAAATATATGCATGCAGTACTGCTTGCTAATAAACCAGAAGCACTACACAATCTGGACAACCATCTAAACAACATAGCAAAATAGCTAGCAGTACTGCAATCAAAATCTGGCCTATATATATATCAACTATGCATGTCCAAAAAGTTGATGCTACATATCTCCAACTACTAGTTAACCTACACATGCACTAGTTATCTTTGAACTTCATAACATACTTTGCCCACTCTGCCCGGACAACATCAACATTCTCCATTGTGTAATAGTGATTTGCTTTTCTTTCCCACTGCAAGGATAGAAGCTTAGTTATGCATCACTATGGATTAATCTAATAAATCACTAGTACAGTAGATTAGTTACTGATTACCTTAGCACTCCACTCTTGGTTTTTGTCCTCCACTATATCCCTCATGTAATGCATAATCCAATATCCACTAGTCTTATCACCCTTCTGCTCCGGAATGCCCTGAAACAAATAAATATTTTCAGTACCTAATAAACCTGACCAGAACTGAAAAAATGCAAATATAAATAGTTAGCTAGATGGGGAACACATACTGCACAGTTTTTCCATTGAACTGTCTTTCGGCCTTTCCTATGCTTTTGTGCATTGAATATTTTGATGGAGCTTCAAAAACAACATAATACACAAAATTATGATTCATGGAACAACTTATAAATTGAGAATCGATAAAGATCTCCAAAAAAATTAGGACTAAACTGTTTTCTGCATAATACCAACCAAAAACCTACAAGCTAGCTGCACTTACTTGTCCACAATAGTTCTCCATTCACCGGTGACAAGTCGCCTCTTTAGCGGATCCATGAAATACACAATTTTTTCAGTGGGGTTCACCACCGTCAACATCCAATGACAGCTGACATTCAAATTTATGATAATCAATACCAACACGAATCTATTCTAGGTACTTGCATTGCTATATTGATGAGATCAGAAATCAATATTTACAAAAAAAAAAATGCATGAATCAAGCTTTCGTACCCTGAGTTATAGGGCACCAAAAAAATCTGACCAGGCTTCCCTCTTTCATAAGAAGCTGACAAAGAACGAGCCCGTTCAGTCAGATTTCCACAGCCAATGACACCAGTGTGTGCAGGGTCTACGAAGCCAATCATGTCAAGCATCTTCGATTTCTTTAACACTTGATAAAGAAAGCTGTAAAACCACAAGTCTCAAAATATCATTACAACAACACTGAATTAGCAGCTTAATTTAAAATGCATTACAGACCTCATATACATCACAATACAGTTGCCAGAAAGCTCCTTCATGTTGGTCATGGCATACACATCCCTTCTGAAGATGGCAACCTTTTTTGGATATCCGAATAATTCCTCGCCTAAGGTTGTGTGGATAGTAACCCCATCCTTCAAGTAATCATTAGCCCATGTACTCAATGTCTTAAGCAGTGGAGGCAAATTGGGTGGCAGGTTGTCCAAATCATCATGATCAAAAAAATCATCATGTGTATCCTTCTTTTTCCTCCTCACAATTTTACGCTTTTCTTGCTGCAATTGATATAAAAAATAACATTGCATGTTTAGTATTTCTATATCATGTAATATAGCAGCTCACATGGCCATTTTTGTAAGAACAAAGAGGTTAAAAATGACAAATAATTTAAGCAAACTAAATTACCTTTGCATCAGCTACAGTGGGTATAACCCAGTCTCTAGGCCTAGCAACGCATGTACCAATTGCATCGCAGACAAACAGAATCTCATCTTTAATAGGAATTGGTAGCAAAGCATTAGCAACAATAGATTTGGTGATTGACACTCGGACATTTTCCTCAGCCAACGGAACACCATGGATAGTTTGCTTGCTAGACTCAACATCCACTTGAATGATGGTTCCTTCAGCCACTATGTTGTCCAATGAATTTATCGCAAGTTTACAACCTGACTGGACATTATTGTTAGACTGATCCTAATTCAAACCAAAATATGCATAAGCATCAGTCACATTTGAGGCAGCAGTATCATCAATATGGTTTATCAAATGTAATTGTAAGGAAAAAAAAACGAAAGCTAATTGTAAGGAAAAAGAAAGTAAGGCTAGCGTAGCGATTAATTACCGGCACTTGCACTTGCTCCAAAACTGCATTTTTTTCGGAGTTAAATCATTCCTAACCTCCTCCTCAATAATCGAGGTTAGTTTGATGTTCAGCTCCCCATCCACAAAAATTTCATCCTCCTCAACTACTTTCTGCTGGTCCTCTCCTAAATCTAACTTCTTCTTGGCAGTTTTGGCGGCTTCACTTTCAATAACTTTCAAACCAGCCTTGTCAAAATGCCTAGAACAGCTGCCCTGGCCAGACCCTAAATCATTCAGCGGTGTCACAGGTTTGGTTGAGTCAGCTGGCATCTCTTTCCCATCAAACTTCGCTTCTAACTTCTGAATCCTTTCTTCCCAACCTGCTCTTTCCCTAGCAATTTGTTGCTCCATCTCCAACTCCCATTTGGCTCTTTCCTCAGCAATGATATTTTCTTTCTCCTCTGCTAGTATCTTCTTAACACTTGCCCTGACACTATCTTCTACATTTAGCTTTTGTCGTTTAGGTAGATGAAAAAATGCAGAAGGCTTGACGAAGCCACCAACACCGTGTACCCTACCGGGACACTCAGGATTTCCCAACGCCAAAGTCAGAACATCATCTGTTCCTTCAGGGTTGATTTCTCCTTCAGACACTTTCCTCTTCAATCCTGATATAGACATAAATCACAGCACAGCAAAATTATCCTTGGGATGTGAAACTTGGAAAACAAAGCTAAAAGTAATTTTATTCAAAGAACTGAACTTACAATTTTTTCGACTTTTTTCTTCACTGCTGGCCCTTTGAAGTTGCCGCTCTTATCTTGTCGAGCTTTTATCCACATTGTAGCACGATCCAACTCTTCAATCGGTATTTTTTCAGCCTATAAATATGAATACACGCGTGACGTCATGATCAGTTTGGGGTAAACCGAAAACAATAAAAAATATATTGTAAATATATTTCTAAGACGAATACTAACCAGTTCTTCCTGGAAGTTAGCATATCCTTTCCGTGACATTCGATGAGGATACTTATTCTCCTTCCTCTTTGTTCTCTGCATTTCGCGGAGTGCCTACAAGCATATGTAGAATTATACACTATATTTTAGTATTTGCATAAACAATAACCAATAATGCATAAACTGTTCCAAATAGGTCTAAGTATGGTATTAGACAAACCTGAAATTGTTTTGAAGTTCTATCAGCCACGAACGTATTCCATTCATCTACCTCAATGGATCGATAATCATCTGGAGGGAACTGTAAGAGTTCAGGAGTTTCCAGATAGGGAATAATGTACCAGTTAGTTAGTTTGCTCTTGAACTCTCTCCATTTGTTGGCAGCTGATGCAATAACCAGTTTCTTCCACTCTTTCGGCACCACATAAGCATCCTACACATTAACGAATACAAAGTAACATAGCTTTAATTAATGCTTTTTGAAAAAATAAACATAATGAAATGTAAATTAGTCAACAGCTAGCAACAACTTATAAACATATTGTTTACCTGAATACTATTCCAAATCTTGTCTTTTTCATCCAAAGGCACATTTCTCCAATCATTTATAGATATTGGGATCTTGGTGCGTGCCAACACCCCAATATAGGACTGTATCTCCTTAGCTGCCTTCCCAATTGGCTCCCCATCAGCATTAGAAATCACCTTTAGCTTCTTTCCTCGAAGCAGTCGCCTAGTAATTCGATTCATGGTTACCATCCCTCGCTTAAGCAACCTCAATCCACCAGTGACATTCTCATCATCATCAGAATCCTCGGATGACTTGCTCTTTGCAGACTTACTACTAGTTGACGACTTCTTTGATGCCACAGCCTTCTTGGACTTTGCTGCTTTAGGTGGTCGCATATTTCTCTTGGCAGCCGCATCCTTGCTGGACTGAGCAGCTTCCTTTGCTTTATTCGATCGCGGACTTCTCCTAGGGAGGGTAGCCTTGTTGGCTTCTGTCAATCTTGCTTCAGCCTTCTTGGGGGTAGCAGGTTTACGATTTGGAGAAGTAAAAGGTGGTTCAGAGACGGTTCTTCTACTACGTTTCATCTGCACCGCCTTTATCCTTAAGGTTACAGATCTAGCAAGTTTACATGTGCTTGCAGATGGAGCCATGACCTGCAATACAGAATAAACATAGTTAGCCCCTTAATACATGTTAACAATTAATGTCAATAAATAGATACGAAACTGAAACACATAAAACAAGTATATAACTAACACATAAAGCAATGTAATAACTAACATCACTCAAAATTAAACAACACATAAAACAATGAAATAACTAACATAATCTTCAATGTTAATATATGTGTTTCATCAAACACACCAGTACATACAGGCATTCTAACACAATTCAATCATGAACAAATAACCCTAACTATATGGTTTTTTTCCCCCTCAGCCACGTTGATTGGAATCATTTTCCACCCATATTGCTTCATCTCCAGGACGCATATAATTGTTATGCTGATCGCCATCTATATCATCAAAAGTCTCGATGGATGGCATTGTTGCTTCAAATGGCTGTTGTTCTACTTCGATATCTTCTAACTCCTCATCCGAATCTGCTCCTTGGTAGTCTCTATCTGGGACCCTTACTACTACTGACCATTGAGCATCGAGGGGATCCTCAATGTAAAATATTTGCTTAACATGGCTAGCTAAGACAAAAGCATCATTAAGATGACCTTTCCTATTCAGATTTACCAATGTGAACCCGAGCTCATCTACTTTAATGCCCCTAACATTCTCAACCCAATCACATTTAAACAACGGTACCATAAACTTGTAGTAGTCCACCTCCCATATTTGTTGTATGACACCATAGAAGTCCATATCATCAATTTTGGGATTTTTATCCTTTGCACTAGAAACTTGCATTGCATCAGCAACTAAAAAAACCCCACTGTTTTGCACTGATCGCACATTGTCCCGCTCCTTAGTGTTGAAATCAATACCATTAACCTGGTATCCATTAAAGGTCGGCACTACATGATTCGGTCCACTTGACATCCACCTCATTGTTTCCGAAACATTATTTTCTGGAAACTGCAGTTCATTTGAAACCTGCAAATCAATAGATTACATTAGCGTAATGTTGAAATCTTATTTTTTGTTGTCACTAAGAATCAAGTATATGATCGTATACCCTCTCCTTTAACCAGACAGCAAAGGTCTGGTTCTGTTTATCCTTCAACCACTTTTCATTTTTGGAAAACCTTGGATTGAGAAGCTTCAACAATTCCAGATGTTCACTGAACAACAAAAACACTAAACTCAGCGATTTAAATAAAAGAATAATGAATCAATTCATGGACTATATGAAAACTCATGATAATTAAAAGTTTATGACTTACATGAAATAAGGACTTGCATCCTCGGTATTCTGCAATATACACAGATGTGCTTGATGCATCTCCTTGCCATAGACAGAAATCATGGTAGCGCCTGATAACGGTTTGGATACATTACGGGCTCGTGGTTTGGAACTTTCAGGCATTCCAGCAGTAGAAGCATCACTAAGCATACGTTCAGCGCAAAACTCAACAGCCTCTTCGACAATATAACACTCTGTTATGCATCCCTCAGGATGCCTTCGACATCTAACCCACCCTTTAAAGACTTTCATGTACCTCTCAAAGGGGTACATCCACCGAAAAAATACTGGACCACAAAGCTGAACTTCTCTCACGAGATGCACAGTTAGATGGATCATAATGTCGAAAAATGAAGGCGGGAAGTACTTCTCCAATAAACAAACAGTAACAACCAAATCTGCTTGCATTTTTTCCAACTTCGAAACGTCGATCACTTTAGCACATATTGCCTTGAAGAAAAGGCAGAAGCGGATGATAGCATACCTAACCGGCTTCTCAAGAACAGAACGTAAAGCAACAGGAAGAAGAATCTGCGTGAAAGTGTGACAGTCATGCGATTTCAGACCAGCAAGTTTTAAATCCTCCATAGAGACAAGATTCCTTACATTTGACGAAAACCGAATAGGAACCGTCATTTCAAAAAAAGAGCCGCAAACAATTTTTTTTTCAGCAAGCATCAAGTTCCAGCTAGCCAGAGGTAATTTATCCCTTTTGGCACCAACTTTTGGGTTTAAACCAACCCTAATACCCATTTCCACCATGTCTAAACGCGCTGCAACCCCATCCTTTGTCTTCCCAGGAATATTTAGTAATGTACCAACGATGGCATCACAGCAGTTCTTCTCGATGTGCATGACATCGAGATTATGTCGTACAGGAATATATTTCCAATACTCTAGTTCAAAGAAGATAGACTTCTTCTTCCAGCAAGGTCTGCCTTGGTCTTCAACACCCTTGACAGGAGGAGAGCGTTTCTTTTTCCCAAACACACAGTTCAGACCCTCTACTCTAGCAAACACCTCCTCTCCAGTTAATGGCAGAGGAGCTAGGTCCTCCTCTATGGTGTTGTCAAAAGCAGCAGACTGTTTCCTATACGGATGATGTCTAGGTAGGGACCTGCGATGCCTCATGAATGCCATTTTTTTACCTTTCTTTAACCTATAAGGTCGAGTCTGTTCAAGGCATATTGGACAAGCATTGTATCCTTTAACAATGCTACCAGACAAGTTCCCGTATGCGGGAAAGTCATTAATAGTCCATAGCAGCACTGCTTTCAGTTTGAAGTAGTCCCCTCTTAGTCCATCGTATACTCCCTCAACCCCATCCCACAACACTTTCAAATCATCTATTAATGGCTGCAAATAGACGTCGATATCGTTACCAGGCTGCTTCGGTCCCGATATTAACAATGTCAACATCATAAACTTCCTCTTCATACAAAGCCATGGAGGAAGGTTATATGTGACCAGTATAACCGGCCAACAAGAATACTTGCTGCTTAGAGAACTATGCGGGTTAAATCCATCAGAAGAGAGGGCTAGTCTGAGGTTCCTAGGGTCGCTACTGAATTCTGGATATTTTTTGTCAAGTAATTCCCAAGTAGGAGAATCAGCTGGGTGTCGCATCATTCCATCTTTCTTTCTACCAGACTCATGCCAAGTAAGATTTTTAGCTGTGCTGGTTGATTGATACAACCGTTTGAACCTAGGGATTGGTGGAAAATACCACAAAACCTTCGCAGGTATCCCTTCTTTCACAGTTTTATCCCTACCCAATTTCCACCTTGGAACACCACAGTTGGGGCAGCTAAGAGCATCTGCATGCTGCTGTCTATACAAGATGCAGTCATTAGGACATGCATGAATTTTTTCATACTCCATCCCTAAAGCACTAAGTGTCTTTTTAGCTTCATACAAAGACAGAGGAAGCTGATTCCCTTCAGGAAGCAAACCCCCAATCATGATAAGCATATCTGAATAGCAAGCATCGGTCATTCCATGCTTTGCTTTCAAATTGAAGGTCTGAATCAGACCATTTAGCTTGGTTGTCTTGGTACAACTAGGGTACAAAGGTTGATCCCCATCCTCTACATACTTCAAAAACTCATTCGAGTCTTCGGAAATCTGCTCATCCTCACTTTCTCCTATTTCTACATCATTCTCCCCCATCCCAGGTTCCCAATCTACAGTTTCAGATTCAACTCTATTGTCATTCATAGCAGATGTAGTAGGTTCCCCATGCCACCTCCAATGCTTATAACTCTCGTTAATACCATTCCAAAATATATGATCCTTAATAACTCCAATAGAAAATCCCTCCGTGTTACTACATTTCAAGCAAGGACAAGAAATCTTGTTTTTGTTATTGGCATTAGACTCGGCAAACTTGAGAAACTCTGCTAGTCCTAGCTCAAACTTCTTTGATCTTCTATCAGCATGCATCCATGACTTATCCATCTTAAATATATAAGTTCCTTCATATATAACAAAACACACTCAAATCCATGCTAATTCTCAAAGTAACATTGCTTAACATGCTTATACTTTAACTATACAATATACTCATTAAGACTAGTACTGCTAAGAGTAGTCTTAACACATACAAATTCATTCAAATATAGCTGCAACAATTACATCGATCCATGACAATTCTAATGTTCAGATTGCATACCATGCTCATACTTTTATTATACAAAGTAATACAATATTCTATCAAGTAATAAAAATGAACTTATGATTATACTCAACAAGCTAGCAGTAAACATATAATCATTATGTGTAGGCAAAGATATGAACAAAAGGATAATTAGCTAGTTGTTGACTACATATATGTATAAAGCACAAACATTGAAAACTCCCCAGAAATTTACACAAAAAAGCCTTATGTTTTTCTCCAATACACTACTAGCAGTGAGCCTTCCTTCGCAAATCCTTTTGTACCACCAAGTTTTCCTATCAAGGCCAACAAAACAGACCATACATGTTACCAAACAAAAGAGCTATTATCCAAGCTCACTATTATCCAGTACACTATTGCATACTTTAACAAAGAGCTTGTTTTGCAAAAAGTAACAGAAATATAAAAGGATATAAAAACAATTTAGTTCTTATATATGATTATGGTATAACATATGTACGTTATAGATGGGTAGGTCTATGTTGTACTTTGATTAGAATCAATACAAACTGGAGATGATTATACATATGGTGACTAATTATCCCAAAGTAGATAACTGACCAATGATGCAATAACATCAATGAAGGACTAAATTAAATGGCAAGATTATTATATGCTATCTATCAAATAAGATAAAGGTACAAAACAGAATGGTTCAACAGAATCCAATTTCCTATTCTTGTTCTTGTATTTGAGAATCGAAGCATTTTGTCAAGATATGAGATTAATATGGCCATTATGAACAGCTCTTATCATAATACAAATAACTAATATCTATTGAGAAAAAAAATAAGACTACTTTTACAAAGATGAACTCAGATCAGATTCAGGTCGGAATCTGATGTATCCTTGAACATAAATTATCAAATTGACTCAGCCGTCAAGCCAACTTCTCAACAAACCAAGTTTCTATTACGTGCTCAAACTTATGTTGCAACTGTCCATTTGGCCAATCCCAAATAGAAGCCACAGTGGCTCTAATATTAACCAATATTTAAACTAAAGTGATAATATAATTAAGAACAGAATCAAGGGGTCGAGGAGACAATGAATCCATGGACTTTGCTTTACTTTGTCAAACTTTATTTTGATCAATAGAAGAGAAAACAGGATATAACAAAACAAAAATTGATAAAACCATTCCACTGAAATGCCCATATCTATAACCCCAGCACAAACAAAACTAAGAGACCATCTGGAAAATATAGGAAACTCTGAGCTACAGAATCAATGAAAGTAAAGACCATATCGCATAAAAACATGTATGGACGTGTGTTTGGGATAAATTTTTCTCCCAAAATTAATGAAAAAAGACCATATCGTGTGATTTGATTTCTGTCATGCAAAACTAATAAAACACAGCTTATATGCACCACCATATGTTCAACTCCTACTGAAGTATGCAGCTGAATCCTCCAGGCAACAAGGCCACTGGTCTTAGTCAAACGGTCCCATCCACCCCATTCTTAATCTGCTATATATTAACAAAATCAGGTCAAAAGTCTACAAGAGACTAACCTTGCTACGATCACGCCATCCAAGTCCAAATGGTCGAGATAGCAAACTAATCTTTCTTGCAGGGAACTCTTCTGTTGGCTCTTGATTGCTTCTGGGTGAAGAATCTTAAGGTATAGATCTGCAAAACAACTATGTTTCAATTAAACTTACCGATTTCATCTATTGAGAAACAAAACATATGCATCAAAAACCCAATAAAAACCAAATTGAATTGAAACCCAGATCACATAAATCCCAGAAAAATTCACTAAAGCCAATACCTTTTTCAAAAACAAAGCTTAAACCACTAGATCGAACTACCACATGACCTAATTCGATTGAGAGAGAGAGAGAGAGACGATGAGCCCAGGAGAGGTCTGGTTTTCAGTAATTGGAACACCGAATAGTGTTCGTCATTTTCATGAGGATAAAAGGAAAAATAATATCCAATCACCCTATCCCCAAATAGAAAAAAAAAACTGAATCGAAATCAAACCCTAAAATCGATCAAAAGATTGAACCCAGTCGAAATCATAAACTAAAAAATGATTGAAACCCTAAATTGCTTACCAATATCCAAATCGAAAACAGCTCTACTGGTTGCTGGAGAGGTCCATTAATCTGGACAGGAGAGATGAAGTAGATACTAAGAAGAAGAAGGAGAGACTAAGAAGAAGAATCGAGAGAGTGAGAAGATGAAGAAGAGAGTGAAAATCGAGACATGAGAGACCGAGGCTGGTGTTTCAGTTTTCGCAGGTTCTGCCGTTCTGGTCGAGTTGAGAGAGCTGATCGAGTGAGAATGAGTGAATGACTAAAAATGACTTAATTGCGAGGGAAATGTGTAAACAAACACAAGTCAAAATAACTTAGAAAATTTTAAAACAACCTCCACACTCAGACAACATTTAAATGTTGTCTGAGTGTCACAACATTTTTCAGTCAACTAGGGCTTGGCTATTTGAGAGGGAAAAGTACTTAATCAACTTTTGGATATCCCTCCAAATTTGAGATAGGAAATCATCATATTCTACAACAACAAAAATGTGTTGTCTGAATGTTGTCCATTTTTTCAAATTAAACGAGTATGGTTTTAGTCTATATTCAGACAACAGAAAAAAAAATTCTGTCATCTAAAAAACTCAGACGATAGAAAACAATGATTCTGTCGTCTGAAGTGTGTCGTCTGATGTACTTTTTGGCATAGTGATAATAGCTCTAGGTGCTCATGAAAATATCAACTCCATTGAGAAATGTGTAGTGTCCAAGAGCAATGCATCACAAATAGCCCATCAAGAAATAAGGACAAGGGTCCTCCATTAAGTTCGTGGTCTTCATCCCATCAACTCACAACCCAAAATCATCCTCTATGACCTCCAAACAAGAATTGTAGCTCAAAATATCTCCTTATTCTCCACACTTCAAGCACCTCCCAACCTCCCAAAAATGTAGCTAAATAGCTTTATTGATGCAAAATGAACAAGAAAGAACATCACAAGTAATGCTAGGGTTGCCTTCCTAGCGAGCGCTTTGTTTAAGGACTTCATTGCCCGTCCATATGTCAAGGGTGAGTCAAGGGACATCTTGGAGGGTGACCTCCTGCTCTTGAGTGTCAAATGTGGTGTCCAAGTAGGGTTTCAATCGATGCCCATTTACCTTGAAGGGTTCCCCACCATGAAGATTCTTGATTGTGATAGCACCATGAGGGAAAACTTCAACTACCTCAAAAGGTCCACTCCATCTAGATCTCAACTTTCCGGAAAATAACTTGAGCCTAGAATTGTATAGGAGAACCTTTTGCTTGGGAAGAAATGCTTTCTTCACCAATTTCTGATCATGTATCACCTTGGTCTTCTCCTTAAACAATTTGGCACTCTCATATGCCTCTTCCCGGATCTCCTCCAACTCACAAAGATCAAGCTTCCGCTTCTCACCACTTGCTTCCAAGTCAAAATTCAAAAATTTGATAGCCCACATAGCTTTGTTCTCAAGCTCGACCGGAATGTGACAATTCTTTCCATAGCATAAACGGAAAGGAGACATGCCAATAGGAGTCTTATATGCGGTCCGATAGGCCCATAAAGCATCATCAAGTTTAATGGCCCAATCCTTTCTAGAAGAGTTGACCGTCTTTTCCAAAATTCTCTTAATCTCCCTATTTGACACCTCCACTTGACCAGAAGTTTGAGGATGGTAAGGTGTGGCAACCTTATGCTTGACTCCATATTTCCTCAATAAGGCATCAAAAGTCCGGTTGATAAAATGTGTGCCGCCATCACTAATAATAATCCTAGGAGTCCCGAATCGAGAGAATATATGCTCTTTCAAGAACTTGGTGACTACCTTAGCATCATTCTTCCGTGTGGCCTTGGCTTCAACCCACTTCGAAACATAATCAACCGCGACTATGATATATTCGTTCCCATGAGACTTCGGAAATGGTCCCATAAAGTCTATGCCCCAACAATCAAAAATCTCAACCTCCATAATATTAGTGAGAGGCATTTGGTCCTTGGAGGAAATATTCCCGGTCCTTTGACATCTATCACATTGAAGCACGAAAGAATGACAATCTTTAAACAAAGTAGGCCAAAAGAAACCAGACTGAAGGATCTTGAAAGCTGTCCTCCTCCTACCAAAATGACCTCCACATAAAGATGAGTGACACAATGAAATAATCTCCTGGGCCTCCCATTGAGGAATACAACGTCTAATCACCTGGTCTTTACCCACCTTCCACAAGTACGGGTCATCCCAAATATATGACCGAGCATCTCTAAGAAACTTCTTTCTGGCCTGTGCATCATAGTTATCCGGAATGAAAGTACAATTGCTAGCCCAATAGTTCACAAAGTCCGCAAACCAAGGCATCTCAGTGTCAACACGGAATAAGTACTCATCGGGAAAATGCCCAATCAATGGTATGTCAGAAGAGTCTCTGCCATGCTCAAGTCTAGACAAATGATCTGCAACAAGGTTCTCTCTACCCGGCTCATCCTTGATCTCGATATCAAACTCCTGGAGCAATAACACCCAACGAATCAAACGGGGCTTGGCATCCTTCTTGCTCAACAAATATTTCAATGCCGCATGATCCGTGTGAACAATCACCTTACTCCCAAGAAGATAACTCCGAAACTTCTCCAATGCAAAAATAATAGCAAGAAGCTCCTTCTCGGCAGTAGTGTAATGGACTTGAGCAACATTCAAAGTCCGGGAAGCATAATATATCACATGGAGTGTTCGCTCAATCCTTTGACCCAAAACAACCCCCATAGCAAAATCTGAAGCATTGCACATCAACTCAAATGGTCTATTCCAATCAGGTGCAATCATGATAGGTGCGTGAGTCAACTTCTCCTTAAGTAGCTCAAAAGCCTGTAAACACTCCGAAGTGAAGTCAAATGGCACATCCTTGCCTAGCAAGTCACACAATGGCTTGGTGATCTTAGAGAAATCTGGAATAAAGCGTCTATAAAAGCTAGCATGCCCAAGAAAACTCCTAACTCCTTTCACATTCTTTGGTGGTGGTAAACTAGAAATCAACTCAATCTTCGCCTTATCCACCTCAATGCCACGTGATGATACTACATGCCCTAACACAATACCCTCATCCACCATAAAGTGTCACTTTTCCCAATTGAGGACCAAATTGGTCTCCTCACACCGTTTTAGAACAAGGGTCAAATGTCGAAGACAATCATCAAAAGTATCTCCATGAATTGAGAAATCATCCATAAAAATCTCCATAAAGCGCTCAGTCATGTCATGAAACAATGCCATCATACACCTCTGAAAAGTAGCAGGTGCATTGCAAAGTCCAAAAGGCATCCTCCTATATGCAAAAGTACCAAACGGACATGTGAAAGTAGTCTTCTCCTGGTCTTCCTTAGCAATAGCAATCTGATTATACCCCGAATATCCATCTAAGAAACAATAGTGGCTATGACCTGCTAATCTCTCCAACATGTGATCAATGAAAGGTAGTGGAAAATGATCCTTCCTTATCGCTCCATTAAGCTTTCTATAATCAAAACAAACCCTCCATCCATTCTGAACTCGCTGCGGCACATCTTCACTCTTCTCATTCTGCACTACTGTAATTCCTCCCTTTTTGGGACAACCTGAACTGGTGAAACCCATAGCGAATTAGAAATCGGGAAAATAACTCCAACATCTAGAAGCTTAATAATCTCCTTCTTCACTACCTCCATCATGGAGGATTCAACCTCCTCTGAGCTTCCCAAGTGGGCTTACACCCCTCCTCCAAGTAAATGTGATGTTGACACTTGGATGGACTAATGCCTTTGATATCGGCAATAGTCCAACCAATAGCTCTCTTATGCTCACGTAACACCCTCAAAAGCTTATCTTCCTCAACTTTTCTCAACTTCGATGAGATAATAACCGGTAATGTGCTCTCCTCTCCTAGAAATGCATATCTCAAAGTCGAAGGTAACGTCTTTAGCTCCAAATCTGGTGGGGTCTCATATGAAGGAATAGGTGGTGTAGTAGAAGGTGGCAAAGGTAAAACTGGTAGAACACGTCTAGGCAAATATGGTGTCAACGCCTCTAAGTGTGCAATAGCCTCAACATGCTCCTTACTCTCAAATTCGGTTCCACCTTGAGCAATACAAGTCTCCATGTAATCCTTTGATGAATGCTCAATAAAGTTCTTCCCAACAATATCATCCATAACATCAATCCGGAAGCACTCATCAAGATGATATAATGGACTCCTCATAGCATCAAAAATCCGAAACCCTATAGTAGTGTCAAATACTGTCATGGTGAGTAAACCCTTCTTAACGTCAATCTTGACCCCTGCAGTCGCCATAAATGCTCTACCAAAAATGATAGGTAATTCATCATCATCATCCTCATAAGGAGGGTCCATATCAAGTACAACAAAATCGGTCGGTACATAAATCTCATCTACCTTGACAAGAACATCCTCCACCACTCCACGAGGGTACTTGATACTCCTATCCGCCATCTTAAGCTTAATCTTTAGAGGCTTGATCGACTCCAATGACAAAGTCTTGTACACATCATAAGGCATAAGGTTGATGCTAGCCCCCAAATCTAATAATGCTTGATCAAAGCTTCGGGACCCAATGGTACAAGGAAGAGTAAAAGATCCGGGGTCACTAAGCTTAGGAGGCAACCTCCTTTGAAGTACGGCCGACACATGTTCACTCAAGTACACATCCTCATTCTCCACAAACTTCCTCTTATTAGTGCACATGTCTTTCAAGCACTTTGCATAGGCCGAAACTTGCTTAATGGCATCAAGTAATGGGATATTGATGTTAACGGACTTGAATAGCTCAATGAACTCTTGCTTTTGTATCTCCTTCCGCTTCTTTTGATCTTGAGCTCTCTTAACTTGTGGATACGGAAGTCTAGGCTCCGATGGAGTCAAATCAAGAGGTGGAGAAAAAGTGAGACTCCCCCTTGAACCCCTAAGGGTGGTAACCGTCCCACTAGGGTTCTTAGCCCTCAAGGCCTCGCCTAGTGTAGAATGGATCGGTCCACTCCTATCCCTATAATCCAAAGGTATATGAGAATAGTCTTCCTCCTTATTACTTCCCCCTTGTTGTAGATCCCGATGCTCACTAGATAATGAAATAGGCTGTGAACCATTAGAACTCAACTCCGAAAATGAAGTCCGACTAATAGAGTGATCCCTAGAGGTGTTTTTCACCAAGCTAGGATCCGTAGCCTTCACGGCCTCACCTTGCTTAGTAGGGCCGAAACCTTCCTCATCCCTAGAACTCAATCTTGAAGACGAACCATGTGTATCAATAGAAGTAGATGAAGTAGCTTCCGCCTTATTCCTCCCCCCTTGATGAAGATCCCTAGGTGATGATAAAAGAGTAGTGGGGCCAAAATGCACATGCTTAGGCGGTGTGGATGAAGAATTAGAAGCTTGAGACTTTGAAGATGTAGAATGAGATAAAGAGGTCTTCCTTCCTTGTGCACCTCCGGGAAGTACATTTTCTTCCTCCCCGGCTTCCTTATCCACCCCCTTATTTCTTCCTTTTGTATACAAAGTCACATCACCCACTCCAATTCTCGGGGGTACATTTTCTTCCCCCCCTAGTTCTCATCCTCCTTTGAAATAAAAGTACGATTCATATGCATATTATCATTAGCAACATGACCAAGGGGTACATTTTCTTCCCCCTTGGCTCCATATGAATGCAACAAATTATCATCATCACTATCAATGCAATTTTCTACTAACACATGATCATCATCATTAAAATATGGAAATGAAGAGTGGGGATCATGTATAGGAGTGGGAACATATGTATCATAAGAATGTGATATGGGAGAAGTGGGAGCACACATATCATCATACACATTAAAATGGGAGTTAGGAGATGTAGGCATTTGTACCTTATTGTCATAAATCCTCCCACTTCGAAGTGTAGTAATAGCCTTAGCTTGCTTATGTCTCGGATTTGGATCCAGTTGTGTAGGTAATGCACCTTGTGGGCGTGAACCAAGCTCTCTAGCTAATTGACCCATTTGAACTTCTAACTTTCCCACACTTTGAGCAAGAGAACTTTGACTTTGTGTAAGAACCGAAATATTTTGCTCCGTCTTCATTTGAGATTTGGTCAATGCGGTTAGTAACTCTTCCATATGTCTTTGTAGGAGCATTAGGCACCCCTTGAAGAACTTGCCTATTTTGGAATCCGGGAGGTGCATTTTGTGCATGAGAACCATAAGAACCTCCATGAGAAGTACCAAATGAAGACCCTTGGCCATGAGAAACAAGAAATGAAGAATGTGGTCCTTGTTGCCCTCCATAAGAATAAACACCACCTTATTGTGCACTAGAAGATCCTCCACTATCTCTCCATGAGAAGTTTGGGTGATTTCTCCACCCCGGATTATAAGTGCTTGAATAGGGATCATTCCTTGGTCGGTTTGGAAAACTACCAACCGCTTTAGCATGCTCATCAACAAAATCCGGATAGCTAGAGGCAAAATGACACTCACTAGTAGCATGTGTAGGTGACTCACAAAGTAGACATAAGGATGAAGGCATAGAGGCAGCCTTTATATGATGTATAGGTGCACCATACTCTTGACCTTGAAGAAGTAGATCAAGCTTCCTCTCAAGCTTTCTATAACCCGCACTAGACCTCTCTTGAGCAACCCGTGTCTCATGAGTGCTTTTGGTGTCATAATATGGATCTTTCCTCAATCTTTCTCTCCTAGAGTCATGATCATCCCATTGCTCGATTGTCAACCCAAGTGCTCAAGTATATCCCATGCTTCGGTTTGACCATGGCTATGAAGTGAAGCTTGTGCGGCAACATCAACCCTCCTCCTCTCATGTGGCAACAAACCACCATAAAAACCGTCAATCATCATCGACTTAGTCAAACCATGATGGGGACATGCATTGCAAATATCCTTGTACCTATCCCATGCCTCCCAAAATGTCTCATGATCTCGTTGAGCGAAGAGTAAGAGCTCATGTCTCATGCTAGTGGTCTTGTGTGGTGGATAGTAAGCATCTAAGAAAGTATCTGTCAAGTCATCCCATGATCGTATACTCCTTGGTTGTAGCTTCAAAAACCATCCCTTTGCATCATCTCTAAGTGAGAAAGGAAACAACCGCATCTTGAACTCACCTTCCGGAAGTCCACCCTTTGACATAGTGCTCACAATCGCCTCAAAGTCTTGCATGTGGTTGATGGCCTTCTCGGATGGCATCCCACGGAAAATAGGCAAGATACTCAATTGTTGTGGCTTGATCTCAAAGTCCACATCTCTATCCGGAAGTACTAAGCATGATGTCGTATTGGTCATGGAAGGTCTAGAGAACTCCCGAATAGGTCTTTCCGCCATCTCTCTAACCGGTGATCTAATCGGACTCGGTGAGGGATCTCTTGGAGGTACTACTAGCCTTGGAGGTGTTCGTGAACGATGTCTTGGCCCTTGTCTAGGTAATCTTTGCAAAGTGCGACCACTTCTCAAATTGATAGGTAGTAACGTGTTGCTCATACACCTATAAAGAACCACTAGAAAATTAAGCACCTCAATAACCAAATAAACACAAAATATTCACCAAATACCAACCACAAAATTTGACAATTAATTAGAGGGTGAGAAAAGAAGGAAACTTAACAAGTAGTGAAAAATAAAATTAGAAACTAAACAACTAAACAAAGAAACAAGAAATAAAAATAAGAATAAAAATAAAAGTATGCTAAAAGTGACCCTAAATGACAATTATCAAGGGATTAAGATCCGAAGACCCTAATCCCCGGCAACGGCGCCATTGACTTGATACACGTTTACGCATATGCTCTCGCAAGCGTACAAATCGTTGTCAAGTAAGGGAAGTATTTGGACCTTAGTTTATCGTACCTCGGGGATTAGGTGTTGGACCTAACCAAGATAATTGATAGTAGGATACTAAAAGCACACAAGAAAAATAAAAAGTAAAATAAAAATTATAAACAATCAAAGCACTAAGCCTTGGCAATGCTCGGCTTAGCTCACACCAAGCCTATTCAAAGCCACTAACTTGTAGCCTCAAGGTGAATATGCACAATGAGTCGATGGATTCAATGATTGAGAGTTGATTTGAACTTAACAAAAAGTAATAAAATGCAAAGCGATTAATAAAAATGCAAGGAAATTAAACTAGAAAAGTGTGAACAATATAATGAGAATGTCGGGTGCTAGAGAGGTTCCTTCACCCAAATTTCATGTGTCGGAAGCTAATCTAATGTAGATGCAGATTTTCTACTTTGGCGGTAGTCGTATCCAAGGTGGTTCAAGGCTCAAGGACCGAAATTCTCTTTCATGGTATTCCTACTCCGGTTCAAGGGTCGTAGGAACTCACTTGGCATGAATTAGAGCCGGTTCAAGGGTCTCTAATTCACATCAAGAGGTCTAAATATCGAAGAATAAGACTACTAAGCGACCCGCCCGCGCATTCACGCAACGGCAGCGGCAAATTTCCCTCCTTTTTCTGGCACATATCATTTTATGTATACTCTCTTACGACAGTTGTTTAACTATCTGTTGTGGGATGAACTAAAATTATGGCCACCAACCCCATATGTTCGATAGAAAGAAAGAAGGAAAGGAAGAAAAACAAAAGAAGAAGAGGTACAACCACCCAACGTATTTTTCCCTTCCCATCCACACACACACCCCCCCCCCCCCCCCCCCCCCCGGGGCAAACTCTCTATCAAAATGTTGAGCCTAAGCCTCTCTCTCAGTCCAGCTCCTCGCTTCTATTCTTTCTTCCCTGATATACCAACCCAAATCCCCTACCCTAATTCACAGGTTGTTCTTAGTCTCCAGCGAGAAATTAGGGTTCGAATTGGGGCTCGCTCTTCACTTCTCCAATTCTCCAAATCTGCCTCCAACTCTATCTACCTAGTCGATAATCAAAGCTCCGCTTTGCATTACCCAAATCAATTCAAGGCTTCTCGATGCGGTAAGGTCCCTATCTCTAACGAATTCTATCATCTTCTAGGTCTGATTTCGCCTTTGTCATCTGCCATTGCTTTTTTCTTGAATGACTCCTAACCCAAAATGGCTTCTCCTCTCCGCAGCTGACCCGCCAATTCGCCAGATGTACCCAACTCAATTACTTCCACAACGAGAACCAACCCGCTCTCTCCAAGGATGAACAAGGCCCGCCTCAGGAGGTAGTTCTCAAAGCTATTTCAGGTTTCGTTTTCAGGGAAGCTTGAACCTTTTTGAAAGTCGAAGGCATTGATAGAGCTCATTATCTAGCCAAGGTACTATCTTTTCCTAATTCTCTTTTTTCTTTTGTTTTCCCCCAATTTGCTTTGTTTCAGTTTTATTACAGACTCCATGAATTTCTGTATTGTTTTGTGATTTCGCGTGTGTGTGTGTGTGTCTGGGAACACATTTCTTTCCAAACTTAGCAAAAAAGAAATAGTTAGCCGGTTGTTAGTTGATGGGTCTGAAGAATTTGTGGTCTTCAATATGAATTGTCTGGTTATGGAGGAAATGGAGTATGGGGATGATTTAGATAAGTTGACCAGTAGAGCTATCAATGCTTTGATTGTTCTGGGATTTGGGACCTTTGCGTGTCTAAGTTGCTATCTCTGTGGCTTATTTTTCATTTGGGTCTTTCACTACACATGTTGTTTTAGTAATGCACCTGGTTTTGTTTTCCTCTTATATGATTGCATTTAGATTCCCTTGTTTACTCATTTAACTGATGGAGTGATGGGTAGTCGCTGATTTGCTGGTAATCTGGTAAAGTATTTTGTTTTTGATTTTGTTTTGGGTTTTGGGTGAATCAGAATTATTGACGAGAGCACCAAAGGATCCTGTTGAACTCGAAAAGGTTCTTAAAGCAGCCCAAGTCAAACTCGTCCTCACCACTCAAGTCACTCATCACCATTGGTATTATGCAGTTCACCCTTCTTGATCCAATTTAGAAATTTACTGTGTTTCTAACATTCTGTTATGTATGTTAGTTTGGTAATCTGAATTACTAAGTTGCTATTTACTAATGGGTAGTCGAACATTAGAACACGAAGAAGAAGTTGCTGTGTACTAATGGGTAATATGAATTACTAATTTTGGATAGTTTCTGATTCAGTGATTCTTCTGAGAACTCTCGATAATGAACATTGTAAGTAAAGTTTGGACCTTTCTTTGTTTAGAACATAAACATAGTTCCTGGAAACTCTTGGTTATTAGGATTTTGTAAGAACATAAACATAGTTCCTGGAACCTAGTTTATTCGAATCTTTTTATAGGCTACCTAAGATTTGTATCTTTTCATGATTGGGACTCTTGTGCTCATTATTATTTTAATGGTAGATTCTGATATTGCCATTACTTCCTGGAACTATGCATCTACTTAATTCATTAGCTGAGGCTTGAAATTGTTTTGCATTTAATTTCACAGCCATTACAAGAGGAATTAGGATTAACGGTTGACTATTGGTTTTGGCTGGTGGATTGTAGATTTGTAGTTGAGTTACAGGAAGTTGCTGTGAAGAAGTTCCTAGACCAGGATTTCTCGGGAGCTGCTTTGGCTGAGTTCAAAAGAGAAGTAATTCTCTAGTCCTTGTCTGCATTTTCATATTCCACTTTATAGTACCAGCACTTTCGGGAAAAGAAAAAACAAAGAAAAGAAACTTACAATCTAGAAATAATTGTGGTATATTCTGAACCATACTTTCCCCTGTTTTAAGTTATAGACAAAATAAATTGGTAGACTATTGGTTTTCAAACTTAAGTTGAACGGTAATTGATCATTCCTCGATCCTCGCTAAACTAATATGGCGGACTATGCATTTTTGTACTTTTACCAGTTTGACACATGGATCAATGTGCTGCCTTGGCTATGATTTTAGTTTCCAAGTAATGTGCATGATAAGTTTACTCGTCTATGATTTTAGTTTCCAACAATGCATTCACTTGGATGATTGTGTCAATTGCAATTAAAAACTTAATTGACTATGAGCATTTTTTTTTTTTGGGTGAAATTAACTATGAGTAGATTTTAACAGACCATGATATGGGTTGGCTCTGCACGAGTTTTTGATAGTTTTAGCTACATAGTAGTGGAAGAGCATTGGCATGTGAGTCATAGATTGCATCCGCATTTGCAACTTAGAGATGATCTCTATTAGAACTTTGTCAAGAAATGAGGACCCACAACTGGAAGAAGATAAACTACTTGGCACAGGTATACCAGAAGGTCTAAATGTGGAATCTCCTCCTCAGTGCAGAAATGCATATCAACCTATCCCAAGATGTTTGATTATCCAATTGACTGCTTCTTTGGTGATGCTTTGATACTTAACCATGAATATAGAGTCTTTCACAACTGTCAATTGTCAACTGTATAGAGTTTGCATTTGTTATTGCTTGAATACACACAAGTGCCTGATTTAGACATTGCCAAATTTCTTCAAATCACTAAACAAGTTTGCATCTTGCAGGCCAATTGCGTGGTCAGATTATTGGGCTTGAAATTTGTTCAGCATTTTCTCTGTATATTACTGTTAAAAAGCATACCTTATTTCTTGACTTCATGTCTAGCCCTGTATTTTTATGGATGTGATCGATCCTATTGGGGGACAGCGTTTTAGCTAAGGGACTAGTGCAGATCGTGAAATCCAGCGAACACTCATGGAGTTGCTTAACCAATTAGATGGATTTGATCAACTTGGGAAGGTACTGGAGTTCTCGTTGATCTTGTTGGTTATTCAGATTAAATGGATGCAAAATACTGATTCCAGTGGTCTTAAAGGTCTGGTGTTTTTCTTTGCATATTTGGTTTTCTAACAATGATCTAATCATGGTGCAGGCCAATTGTGAGTGAGACATTCAAGGTTATGTTGAAGATAATGTTGTTCAGAGCATTGCAAGCTTCTGTCATGATCTGCAGGTCGTGGACCAGATCCTGGACCTAGCAAAAGCTTCAAGGTCATCGGAAGTATATAGAGCATTATATTTGTGCAAATGCTAGCTTTTTTGGATACATGAATATATATATATATATATATATACTTATATATATATATAGATGATTGGCAAATGCTAGCTCTTTTGGTACACTAGACGCTTCAATTAGAATACTTCATTATGTAATATATATTGAGCATTATATTTATGCAAATATTCTAGGTAGAATATCGAATGAACGAACGTTGTATGAATACACATTTGTCATCAATCACACAATAAACCACTAAAATCACTCAACGGTCTCTAAAAAATTTTGTTGTCTCATTAGTACTCACACAACAGAAAGAGTAGATATCAGTTGTCTCAAGTTAAATCACATAACGGTATAGAAACAATATGTTGTATGACTTGTGAAGAATTCAACACTGAGCCTCACACATACAACAGTTACTTTATGATATCTGTTGTGTGAAGGAACAACCAACAACAGTTGCCATATTTTTCTGTTGTATGATAAGTTAACCAACAACAGTATGGTATTACTTCCATTGTCTGAGTGTCATTTTTCTGTTGTGTGAAAAGTTAACCAACAACAGTGTGTACTTACTTTTGTTGTATGATTATCATCGAAACAACAATTGAATGCGCCGCTTCCAAAATCTGGCATTGGCATGCGCAGAATCGGTGCAACGGTTTTAACTTATGCGTTGTGTCTATGGTATACACAAAATGGTGAAACACCGTTGTTGGAGTGTGCTCATCACACAACACCTAGATAGACGACAGACATGGTCCAAATCACACAACAGATTTCCACCGTTGTGTGATGAATTTTTTGTAGTAGTGATTGAAGTTTTCTAGCTTAGGAATTAGAGGGGGTCAAGCCTCTAACTCCATCCTAGACATGCTCAAAATACACACCCTAGAGTTTACTAGGCTCCTAGACATGCATTTTAACCCAACAATAATTGAAATAAGCATCCATCATATGAAAATTGCATCATTACATTAAATTAAACATTTTTTACACAAGATTTGGGGTAGGGCACACAACCCTAGCCCCCAATAACAAAACTACTCACTACCCATCACCAAACTAACATCAAAATACATAATTGAAAGAGAAAAAAGTGAAGAGAAGTAGAGAGTAACAAGAACAAGCCACAAATTGCTATAGAGCAATTATGGCTAGCTAGCCTTGATTTATGGCTCCCACTTTTACCCAAATTTGATGTTTATGAAGCTCTTGATGCTTGGGTTCCTCTTTGAATCTTGTGGAATTGATGAAGCTTTGTGGTGGAATAGTGAAGAAAATATAGAAAATGGGTTGGAGGTGGGCGGTTCGGTGTTAGAGGAAGGGTAAAGGAAAATTGGGGTCTGCGGCTGTTGGAGAAGAGAGAGGGTTGAATGAATATATATGTGGTCTCGGTGTGTGGCTGTTTGTCAAGGGAGAAGTGGATGATGAATAGATGGCTGTGATTAAAGGGGAATATATGATGGCATATGGCTAGGATTGAATGCAGAGAAGAGCACGTGATGGTAATTCTCCTTGGCTGGGAGATAATGCCAGAATGAAACAATGAAAGGAAA
This sequence comes from Rosa chinensis, assembly GCF_002994745.2. Lineage (NCBI taxonomy): Eukaryota > Viridiplantae > Streptophyta > Magnoliopsida > Rosales > Rosaceae > Rosa > Rosa chinensis. The sequence goes on along the minus strand of NC_037094.1, from coordinate 55,517,339 downwards.
TGATGTTGGGAAGGACCCGTGGCAAAAACCAAATTGGTCTGGGAGGTAGAATGATTAACTAATTCATAGTTTAATTGATTAATCAAACCATTAATTGATGGTTTAATAACCCCACGTGCTGCAGCTCAAAGGCTTAATTAACCAATTAGGCTTAATTACTTAATTAAGCTTAATTAACCAATTAACAAATCTCCAATTTCATCCTCATGTCGAAAACTCAAGCTTCACCATTTTCGCATCTATCTATCTCGTTTTCGCAACTCCGCTTATTTTCTACAAAATAAATAAAAATAGATTAGTTACATAATAATTACTTTGGAGATTAGCTTAATTCTAGTGTTTAGAACGTAATTACGCGCATAAAAATACATGTAATCATTGGCCAATATGAATCCCATCATTGTGAGAGGATACCTGTAAACCAAGGAAATAGTGCAGGGGACCAAGGTCCTTAATATCAAAACCATGACCCAATGCATCAATAAACCGTTGGAGAAGCTGAGTGTCACTACTCGTGACCACAATGTCATCAACATACAGCAAAAAATAAATAGTGTGCACTCCATGACGAAAAATAAAAAGGGAAGAATCTGCCAGACTTTGAACAAAGCCAACCGACAATAAGAAAGAGGTCATGCGATGAAACCAAGCACGTGGTGCTTGCTTGAGACCGTAAAGGGCCTTGTTGAGCTTGCAAACATGAGATGGGCGAGATTGATCAATGAACCCTAGTGGTTGAGTCATATTCACAGCTTCCTTGAGAAAACCATGAAGGAACGCATTCTTGACGTCCAATTGACAAAGCGACCAGCCTCTAGACACAGCAAGAGAAAGCACAACACGAATAGTGGCAGGTTTAGCCACAGGACTAAAGGTTTCCTCATAATCAATACCTTGCTGTTGATGAAATCCTTTAGCCACAAGACGAGCTTTGTGACGTTCTACAGTGCCATCTTGATTATGCTTGACTCGAAACACCCATTTGCAGCCAACGGTATTCTGTGATGGAGATGGAGGAACTAGGGTCTAAGTATTATTCTTCAAGAGGACATTAATTTCATCCACCATGGTAGTACGCCACACCTCCTATTTAGAGGCCTCAGTGTAACAGGTAGGTTCAGTAGAATCAAGAGCAGTAAGGAGAGCACGAGGAAGAGGATACTTCACTGTGCCATCTGTGCGAACTCGGGTCTGAACAATGCCATCACGAAGACATGTTTTCATAGGATGAATGGGTGGATGAGCAGGAGGAGGAGGGTCTGGAATTAGAAGAGAAGCTGGGACAGGGACGTCGGCCTGCACAGGAGAATCGGCGGCAATCTGAGCCTGAGCTGCGGCTGGATTTGGAAGAGGAGCCAGAGGTGGAGCTGGGTGGTCTGGTGGTGAAGGAGAAGTAGCCGAAGCAGGTGGGGACACAGGTGGAGGAGCGTCTGGCCGAGAGGACTGTGAAGCATATGGAGGTGGATCTGGAACCATAGGTTGGCGGCGCTGGTAGGTTAGGATGGGGACGGGGGCGGGGGCGGGCGTCGAAGCAGCGCTGGGCGCTAGAGGCTGCGATGGAGCGGCCGTGGATGGCGGAGGCGCACTAGATGTTGACGCGATGCTGGGTGCTCGGTTTTGGGCATCAAGGTCAACGACAGAAGAAGGGGGTGGAGAACCCGGGTTGTTGTGGATGACAGCAGGAGATGGGATCAGCTCATCATGTGGATTTGGGCCAGGTGTGTTGGGCTGTGAGTGAATAATACCCGGGCTGGACAAGAGGGTGAATTCTAATGAGCTAGTTTCCGAAACTGATGGTACCTGCAAACTCTTGTAGGAAAAATTGTTTCGTTGAAAATAACATGCCTAGAGACATAGACACGACCAGTGGTTGGATCGACGCAACGGTAACCTTTGTGTTGAGGACTATAACCTAAAAACACACATTCGATACTACGACTGGAGAGTTTATTAGAGACAGAAGACCCAAGATGAGGAAAACAAGAGCAACCAAAAACTCGAAGAGACGAGTAGGAAGGCGGACTACCATAAAGACGGCTGTGGGGGGTATCCCAATTGAGAGTGGGTGTGGGAAGGAGATTAATAAGATAAATGGAGGTCAAGACCGCTTCGACCCAAAGATTATGGGGAGCACCAGAGGTAAGGAGAAGACTACGACACATTGTGGCAATATGGCGATGTTTGCGCTCGGCAAGTCCATTCTGTTGTGGTGTATGTGGGCAAGAAAATCTCTGTTGAATTCCCAAGGATTTACAATAAAGAGAGAAGGCATTATTGACATATTCAGTCCCATTGTCACTTTGAAGAAACTTGATGGTTGTGTTAAAGAAATTTTGAATCATGGCAACCAAAGTTTGAAAATGGGTAAGAACTTCATTTTTGCGACGCATGGGGTAAAGCCATGTATAGAGGGAAAAATCATCAGTAAAGAGAACATAATATTTGAAGCCACTAACAGAGCAAGTAGATGATGCCCATACATCACTATGAATAATATAAAATGGAGAAGTCGCATACTCTTCATTAGATTTAAAAGGCAATTGATGAGATTTGCTAAGGGCACACTCGAGATAAAAAGTACGGAAAGACAACTTTGAACCTAGTGAAGAACCTAAACGAGACAGAACATCAGATGACGGATGACCTAGGCGATTGTGCCAGATGGAGGAGTGAATAGAGGCGAGAGCTTGAGGAGTGGTGGATACGCTAGACAGATTGAGTGGATACAGGCCATCTGTATAGGGACCTTGAAACAAGAGACGACCAGAAAGTAAGCAATATATTTGATAAAAATCAGGAGCAAAAAGGAAACAAACTTTATTATCCTTAGTGAAGTGAGCAACAGAGAGGAGATTTTTACGAATAGACGGAATTTGAATGACATTTTGTAAGGAAAAATGGGAGGAGCCCAAGGACAAAGGAAGAGTACCAGTATGGGAAATGGGCATTGAGTCCCCATTACCCATAAGAACGGTATGAGGACCAGCGTATGAGTGAGGATTATGGACAGGCATGGCGGTCATGTGATGGGTAGCTCCTGTATCCAGGTACCAATTTGGATCAGCAGCGGAGTGAGCACCAACAAACGGTGCAGTAGTGGATGGTCCGGAAAACCGTTGAGGGCATTGATGCAGCCCATGATGGCTTGTGTGGCAATTTGGACAACAAGTTGGGGCTGGACCGAGTCCATTGGATGGGGGAGGGCGGGCAGCCCAAGAGGGAGAGGTGTAAGGGCCATATGAATTAAAAAGTTACTTGTGTGCGTTGAAAGAATACGCGATCTGCTGAGAATGCTGCGGCTGGAAATGACGACCGCAGTTGATTTGACGAAGCCAAGTGAGGTAGTTGGTGTCATTACGCGTGGTGAATGGGGCAGTAGCCTATGAGGGAGCAGAAGAGGGAGGAAAGGCAGCCATGGGGAAGAAGAGACACAAGATAAAGGAGAAACATAGGAGAAGAACAAGACGTGAGAAGAAGATTAGACACAGGTATAGATCCTAGACCTACGCTGATACCATGTAGAAAGTGATTTTCATTACCTTTGTTTGTACAAGTACACAACTTATATAGCAGCAGATAAGCTACTGTTACATAGAGTGAATAAAGTGCATTTACTACAAATATACAGTAGATCCTAAACTGTTGATATTACAGCAATTACACAGCAAATCAGAAACGAAAGCTAAGTTATGGCTTGATTTTAGCCGATGAGTTATTAATTCTCTCTAACAAAGATACATCTATATATCATCCATGCCACCACAATCAGTGCTACACTACTTGAATGAAAGGAGACCACCACCTGTACTACTTTAATGAAAAGACACCACTTGTCTATTATTTGCACGAATAGTTTGACTGGATTTGGCCTTGACAATTTGTGCTCTATACAAACTTGGTAGAAGACCCATAATAGCCTCACAGGCATTCTACATTTATATGTGAGATTTTCATCTCTAGCTCTTGTGTTTGTGTTTCAGCTTCCAATATGGCCGAGGCACTCATCAACCTGCTTCTGGAACAATTGGCTGCAGTTGCTTTTGACCACACAAAGGGAGCTGTGACACTGGTTTTGAAAGCTGAGAGAGGTCAAAAAGTTCAGCAGCAATCTCAAAGCAATTCAAGGGGTGCTCGATTGAGGATGTTGAGAAGGAGCAAGTGGAGAAGGCTAGCGTGAGGAACTGGTTGGATCGGGTGAAAGATGTCTCTTATGAGATGGTTGACATGCTAGATGAGTGGAACACTGCAATTCTGAAACTGTTAGAATTTGTGGCTTTGATACCACTGTTGGAATTTGGTGCGGAAGCTTTAGTAGTAGTGGGCTAGGACAATGTGTTTAGGAAAAGATGTTTAGGAGCTAGGCGAGCTAGGACTAGAAGTAGGGGAGGTGCTAAAGGGTTAGAAACAGAGGAGGTTGTATGTAAAACAGAGGAGAGAAGCTTTTAGCTTGTACTTAGTTCATTAATTCGTATAATTACAAGAGGACACACATATATAGAGATGGTTAGCCGACATTTTTGCTAGTTCACCGACATTCACATGATTATCTCCACTCCACCGACTTTAGCTCATAAATATCTACTTCTTTCTAGATTTTTCTACAACTTCTCAATTACAAGATGTTTCTAGACTAATCTAGTTAATTTGGGAATAGTTTAGAACACTCCAATGAGCATTACTGTTTTAACACTCCTCCTTAATGCTCATTGATGGTACTCCGACTAATCTCATAGTAATTTAAGTCTCGATTTTAGAAGTACCTTGGCGAAGATGTTCTCACTCTTACTTTCTTTTTCCACGGCCTTCCTCTGGCTTTCTTCTTCCATAGCCTTTTTCTGGCTTTCTTCTTCATCGCAACTTCACAAATTTTTGGTTGTGGAGGATTTGAACTCCCTTCTTTATTTGCTTGACGTGGTAGAGTCCTTGGCTGCTTTTTCTCTAGACAAATATTTTTCTTCTTGACTTCTGCTTTCATGGCCATTTGTTGCCATTGGATGGGGAAATATCTATTTTTCATCCTTATTTTGAATATCAACCTTCTTTTCTTGTCAAATATTTTGCAGAAGTCTCCATGAAATAATATAGCATAACCATTTTCCATCATTTGTCCGACACTTAGGAGATTATGATCCAAGCTAGGAACTAATAGAACATCATTAATCTTTTTAGTTCCTAAATTAGTCGGGATGGAAATCGTACCTTTGCCTTTAGTTTTCACCATTTCTCCATTTCCTACTTTCACTTGAGACTTTTGTGAAGTAAGTTTGGAGAAAATGGTTTTATCTCCTGACATGTGATTGCTGCAGCCGCTATCCACGTACCACTTCTTATTTCTCTCTTCAATCGCCGAGTGACATGCATAGAAGAGCTGCTCATCTTGCTCATTTTCTTCTGAAAAATCTACTCGGTGATTTTTCTTGAGGAAACAATTTTCCTCAATACGACCAAAGTTGTTGCAGTTTCGGCATTTCGGTTTTCCCCGAAACCAACAATCTTTTTCTTGATGATTATTTTTCTGGCAGATTCCACATGGAGAATAATTTCTTTTCTCCTTTATATCTTTTTTATTTACCCAATATTTGGGTCTATCTCCTCCTCTAGAAAATTCTTCAAACTTCTTTTCTTTTTCATTTTTCTGAGATCGAATATTGAGTTTAGATCGGAATGCACTTTCTATAAGACTTTCATTCTGACTACTCAATCTTTTCTCATAAGCTTCTAAAGAGCCTGTTAGTTCTGTCACTGAAAGAGTTGTCATGTCTTTAGAATTTTCGATGGCAGTAACTATTGGGTCATATTTTTCAGTGAGGCTAATGAGTATTTTTTTCAACTACTCTAGTCTCACTAATATTTTCACCATAGGCTCTTAATTGATTTACTATTTCCTTTAACCGGGAATAGTAATCTTTTACGATCTCAGAATCTTTCATTTTCAAATTTTCTAACTCTCTCCTCATTGTTTGTAGTTTAACGGAGCGTACCTTTGCCGTCCCTTGAAACTCCTCCTTTAGTAGATCCCAAGCTTCTTTTGATGTGGTAGCTCCCATGATTCTTGAAAAATTTGTATCGTCCACCACTTGTTGAATGGCGAAGAGAGCACTAGCATATCTTAATTTTTCTTTCTTTTCTTGCCTCAATTGCTCCACCGTCGGATTTTCTGGAGTCGAGAATCCTTTCTCTACTATGTCCCATAGATCTTGAGACATAAAGAAGGTTCTCATCTTGATACTCCAAAAATCATAGTTTTCTCCCTTGAAGATGGGAAGAGGAATTGATGTTTGGTTGGAGGTGGAGGTAGACATGGTGGAAGACACAAATCAACGCCCCAAATTTGATCGAAGAAAGCTCTGATACCATTGTTAGAATTTGTGGCTTTGATACCACTGTTGGAATTTGGTGCGGAAGTTTTAGTAGTAGTGGGCTAGGACAACGTGTTTAGGAAAAGATGTTTAGGAGCTAGGTGATCTAGGACTAGAAGTAGAGGAGGTGCTAAAGGGTTAGAAACAAAAGAGGTTGTATATAAAACAGAGGAGAGAAGCTTTTAGCTTGTACTTAGTTCATTAATTCGTATAATTACAAGAGGACACACATATATAGAGATGGTTAGCTGACATTTTTGCTAGTTCACCGACATTCACAGGATTATCTCCACTCCACCGACTTTAGCTCATAAATATCTACTTCTTTCTAGATTTTTCTACAACTTCTCAATTACAAGATGTTTCTAGACTAATCTAGTTAATTTGGGAATAGTTTAGAACACTCCAATGAGCATTACTGTTTTAACAGAAACAAACAAACAAACAAACAGGGCAAAAGGAGTCATTTTGGGAATAATGGACACTCAAACATCATCATCCTCTGATTTATTCCCAAAATTTAAACAACTATGCCATGCATGCCTTGTTTCCTTCACAATTCAGTACTGCCCTAAGCTGATGAACCTGCCATTCTTCCTGAAAAACACACCGGTCAGTAGAATTTACATCACCAAATGTCGGCGGAGTATTATAATACCTGATCAGGTAATACCGAATGTTTCTGAGAGGTAATTTTTCTCTTGTTTACTCGCTTAGTAATTCTTTCATTAGATTTCTTTCTTTCTTTTCTTTTTGGCATCTTCAAATAATCACTAGCTAGGGTGCATATGCATGCATGATATATCCGTTACTTTTCGAAATATCATTTTTGAAGCCTCCATTAATTTTGTGTAAAAAGGAGATCGTTGTCCTGAATTATGTATACTAATTCTATGAACTGATTCGGCTTTCTCTGTTGCATGACAGATTTCTCGAGTAGAAATATTGATTATGTTCTAATTGACGGACTCTCCTGGTTTCTCAGTAGGGTTGAAACAGAGATACAGATAGACTCATCGAGTGATGAGGAGATAACCATGATCACCTGAAACTGTAAAGCTTAAAGGCTACTACTGTAAATATTTGATTGAGAGGGAATTGAGTTCCTCTTCCACTGAAAGCAGGTTACTATTTGTTATTTCTTACAAATCATTATAGTTTTACTTCCGGCTGTTTTCTGCGATAATTTGTGAGTCGCTTTTGGGGCTTTAGCTGCAGGTCTTAGGAGACATGGCAAGAGTTACAGATTAAGATGATGCCCAAAACCATCTCAAGTCTAACATGAAACATGGAAAGTTTTCTTAGTTGGAGATGTGGCAAGAGTTACAAATTCAGATGTAACCTCTTTGCTAGCATTAGAATTTGGAAGCAGGTACCCTGAAATTTTCTTCCACATTTTCTTTCTACTATAAATACTAGTAAAATTCATTAAAGAACATAAAACCCCACAAGAATCATCATTTTTTCTCTTTCTGGCAAAATAGTGTGATTAGACAAAAAAAATTACATGTACAAGATGTATTAGCCTAGGAAGACATACTCGATATGTTAGGATCATTGCATTCATGCCGGGTTTATTTTTTTGAGCTTCATGCATCAGTCATACTTCTTCTTACGGATCTTGTGTTGACATAAACCAGAGTGCAAACAGTCAATTACAGATCCTCAATTTCTTGGAAGGACTGATAATGATGTCATAACAATAGAACACTAAGCTGAAGAAGAAGCACAGTATGAGCAGATTCAGTCATCATATCATCTCTTCTTCGTCTACTTTCAATCCAGCTCAAGCTATGGCTTTACATTTCTGGTCCTATTTGTTAAAGTTACAAGCAAATTGAAAGTTGTTTAATTATAACATGTACAAAACTATTGATAGTTATTTGTTAATTCACACGTTTTAAAAAATTTTGGAACTCAGAAAGGAGCTTTTACAATTTTGTCATGCATGCACCAAGTCTTTTGCAATGCTCTAGATTCTGTTTCTGTATTTGAGACTATGAGCAGCTTATGTTAAATGAGAATCAAACTATATTGATCTGTAGAGATAATTTTTTGCAGAAGATGTTGCAAGAGCACCCTTTTGGCAGGTCAGACCTCAGAGTAGCAGTGGATCAGCAGAATATGACACTCAGGTATCTTTATGGTATGCAAAAGTCTGTAAATGCCTTTAACTACTTACTATGAAATTCATATTCTTGTAATCCATTACAAACTAATTCTTCAGCTATGAATCTTGTTGGAAAATATGGACTTCACATTATCTCATAGCATTAAGTAAATGAGAACTGATTTAGTTTAAGATAAATAACAGGAAATATAATGCTTTAACTCTATCTAGTTACCTATTGAGAATGTATATCTCTTAATAGGAGTTAGAAGTTCAAGTTAACTCTACCTGGTTAACATCAAGTTAATGTGATAAACTTAAGTCTCCTAATCGATAAGCTTAGGCAGATAACATGGACTCTTTTATGGAGATAGGACTCTTTGGATTGATGCCTATATATTAGCAGGAGAAGTCCCTGCCTCTACTACGAGTAACAAACAGTTCATTTTCCATAGAGTGAGGTTAAACAGTAGTAGAAGGTAGAAGACTCTTCTTTGGTAAGGTTGTTGTGATAATCATCTGCAGAAATAGATGTCAACATGGTTTCCCTTGGTCAGACTATCTTGGATGGAATCAAGAGTGTGGATGCAGATGAGTGTCCTAATAAAATTAGGAATTCTCTTCTACTGATCTCTTGTTCATATGTTTATGCTTTTGGTATGTGTTTGTGTAATTGTGAATTGATCTTTATGTTGTGATGATTAAGTTGCTGCATCATGGTTTTCTGGAAGTGGGAGTGTGAGAGAACATATTATGGAGCTGATAGAGATCAATGCTAGGTTGAGAGACATAGGGATAGGAGTTAATGATGAACAGGTTGTTCATGTAGCACTGTTTTCCTTGCCAAGTGACTATAGTAACCTTAGAACCTCCTATAATGCAACTGAGTCTAAATGGGACCTCAACAAACTTATTTCAATTTGTGTGGATGAAGAGGATAGAATTAAGAAGGAGAAAGAACCCACTAAAGCAGTGAACTTGGTTGAAAAACCCAAGTGGAAGGAACAGAACAAGCTTAAGCTGAAGAAGACAACCAATACTAAAGTTTCTGGGAAACCTGCAGACTCAAAGGCTGCAAAGCCATTCAAGTTTAAGTGTTACTGACAGGACCCGCCCCGACTTTCACCCTGAAATCCGAGGTGGCCCTGTGGGGCCCACGTTAGGGATAACTCTACCAAAAATTAGGCAGAGTCGCCTCTAAAATGGACTACCCAAAAACCTGTAAAACACACTAAACACTTCAAGCAAATCAACCTTATACTCCTGGAGCCACCCTGCTCCCAATTACCAACAACTCCACTTTCACAAAACACAAACTCAAAAATACTAATCCCAAGGTTATGCAGAGCAATACTACTATACACAGGGATATAAAAGAAGAGTAAAGGATCAAGCGATCCTACACTGCGGAAGTAGTGACAACTATGCCTCAAATGTCATGTACGCCCGACCTCCACTAATTTGCCTGCAAACTGGGCATTAGAAACCGAAAGGCCCAGGGGAAAGTAGACAAAAAACGTTAGCGTGAGTGGACAAAAATAAACAATTTAAAGGAAAAAGGATTTCATACTTTCCCACATTTATTCTCTTTAACAACCGATGCACGCAACAATTAGAAAAAAATACATTTAGCTTTAAATCCAAGAATTCCAAAACGATAAATCGACCAGCCTCGCTAGTCACCACATTCGAAAACTATATCGTAAAACCGAAATCTCATTTCTCAAGAAAATACGACCAGCCCCGCTGGCTACAGTGAAAATCGGACTAGCCCCGCTAGTCAAGCAACGATAATATATGGGGAAGAAGTTTCACCATACAAAAGAAGGGAGCCTTATTGGCTCGGGTCGGAGTGTCCCACACTCTAGAGCATCCCATGCTCTCCTCTACTCGCCTACGAACACATAGTAAGTAGGGAGGAGTACTAATAGGCTAGCCAGTAATATAATATATATATAACGACCCTGGGTATGGTGGTTAAAAACCGATAAATCAATAAAGCTTCCCCATGTCCACGTATAAAGACAACACGGGTACGATTCCCAACCGCACCCGGAAATTCTCGTAAAGTCGTATAAATTAACAGCATGTCCCACACGCTAAAGAAATAAGTAGATTGTCAATGAGGCATTCCCAATGCCAAAAATCGAATAAATAAACAAGAATTTATTCCATCGAAATCCCATTTCGAAAATCTTTCAGAAATCTCAAATCGACGATTATAAAGATAATATAAACAGTATAAATCTCGAAAATCACATCGAAAATCAATTCGTCGAAAATCAACATCATTTATAAATTCGGATCCGAGCATAACATCTTCATAACCAAAACTCACAACCGGTATAAATCATACTTATTCATGAGAATTATTATTTAAAAGCAAATCCATAAGATCATTTGCAATCAACTTTATATGCTCGGAAAATAATATGTTGATAAAATAAAACATGCTTTAATAAATAAATGCATGCATCACTTATTTAAAAACAAACGTCCACTCACAGTACTATTGGGCAACCACGCAGACGAGTTCCTTCATCTAACCGTAGCTCGCGACATTGCCCTGTACACAATTATATTTTCATAAACGGCAATCCGATAAAATAATTACGAACTTAAACGAAATCCGAAAATCCCTATCTCCAATACTTCTCAAATTCAACCCAAATCTCTTCCACAATTCTAATTCCTCAATTTACATATTCCATAATGAAAACGAGGGAAATCCGACGGCCGGATTTCCCATAATTCCACCACAAAACTCCAAACTTCGAAAATTCACAAACAATTCCAAACTCCTCCAAAATTCACCAAACTTCATATATAAGCTCTATGATAATTATAGAATTTAACTAGCTAAAAATTAAAATTTATAAACTACCCTAGCCGCCGCTACCGCCGCCCACAGTGGCGGCGCCGCCGCCACCATCTCCGATGGCCACCAAAATTTGACAGTAGCACCTTCTCAACACACTGATTCAACTTCTCAACTACAACATTCCCAAATAACAATTAAAAACGGCCGAAATCGATCAATGAACAAAAACCCAGAAATCCTCAAGAACCCTAGAATTTCAATTCGTCGATTCGGCATCTACACAACAAATCGTGATATAAGGCCATAGGGGAAATGATCAGTGATGAAAACCGAACCTTCGACGCCGGAATGAGGACCGGAGGTGGCCGGAATCGCCGGAAATCGGCAAAAGCACCCAACTGCCACCGTAGCTTCCTCTGCTCCAAATCGAGGTTTTCCGGGCAAATCGTCGTGAAATACCTCCACAGACGTGACAAGGGGAAGAAACCGAGCTTGGGGTGGCCGGATTGTGTCCTGGGTCGGCCGGAGGAGGAAGAAACGGGAGGGGGAAAGAAACCGGCCGAGAGGGGAGAAAGAGTCGGGGAGAGAGAAAGAGGGAACTTACCCGGTTGGGTAGGTTTCCAAATATAGAAATCTACCAACAGTAAATTTCCATATATATATACAATTTACCATGAACAGTAATTTTCACATTTTCGCTTATAACTTTTGCATACGAGCTCCGATTTTTACGTACCACATATGCACGCGCTTGGTTTAACGTCCTCTACAACTTCCATGAAGAACATTTTCTCAAATTTTGACCCGAACAAAAAGTCAACTTTTAGGGCCACTAAAAGTATCGAAACAGAATAAAAAGTGAAAGTAATTGTCGTTTACCGTCCAAATGACTAGTAAACAGGTGAATTTAGGTTCGGGACGTTACAATCTCCCCTCCTTATAACAATTTCGTCCTCGAAATTCATACTGTTAAAGTAGAGGTAGCACACATGTACTAATCTGCAATGCAACATCCTCAACGAAGGTAGTACTTAGATCATAACAAAGTGGGGATGATATCGCACGATCGATATGCAAGTCTGCTCAACTCATGCAGAAACTAACTTTAGATCTAGTCCAAGAGGTGGCCAAATAAAATAAGGGAATCGACATATAAAAAGGAACAGTCCTCAAGCAGAAATATGACCAGTCACTGTAATCTTGAATACTGCATAAGGAATAATCGTCTCGCCCGTCAAGAAAACCAAGATATGGAAATAACGATATAACCCACAACCAGAATGAACTTCTTTTCATAGTCCCCAAAAGACTAACCAAAACAATATCTCATCCAATGTTTCCAAAACCTTGAAGCTTGTCGACTTATCCTTGGTCAAATTTTTCTCTTACAATCACAAGTCAACTACTTTGACAACCCCAAAGATTTTTCCTATAATCCCAACTACACAAGCAAATCAAAACATGATTATAATTCAGATAGCACGAGGTATTGACGTCACAAGCCACTTGACTGGAATAGACGTATTCATAATCTTGCATATAACTCATACGGTAAAGAACCAAACCGTTCACCAACAACATTGTTATAAGTCATTGACCCCACACACAATACCTTTTTCAAATTACACAGGTGTTAATGGGAAGCCAACACGATTAAGACATCACAACATGGTTACAGAAACCCAAAAGTCTAAAACAAGTAATCTTCGTAACTACCACACACAACAACACTTCCTTCCATTTATTTATATAAAAATTTATGATCGAATGTCGTTCACGTAAAGGTCCCACAATTGTCAAGCATAACAAAGGGTAGCCTCGGACAAACCCATAAGTTCTTAAGCAGGTAGGTTATGGAACCACTACACTTCCTCTTTGTTACCCAGACAACTGATTGGAACATTGATCACGCCTTGAAATGACATTCCCAGTCACAAGAAAACTCATTTAATAGTTATCCCGCTGGCCACACTTATAGTTCTCAAACGGGCAAATTAGCATTGTCCCACGAAAGCTGCTTATAACTATAATGTGGGGATAAAATTCTTCTAAATCACATGCATTCCAAGAAGTCTACCAATTACCAATGTCTAAAATCGAAACTGCTCACATTATGTACTACATCTTCCGAAACCTGATGCAAAGCAAAATCCATAAATATTCACTCAATTCCAGCCCAAATATTCAAATCTAAGAGATACATCACACCAAAGTTGTTCTTAGCTGAGGCTACACTTCTTAGTCATAGGTCAAAATTTAGTTGAATCCATGTCAATTTCGCTGGCCTCTACGCCACAAATGATAATTCTACTTCGTATGCCAATATAATTCTCACCACCGAAAACAATACTTGATTGGAATTCCGATCAAATTCAAATAAAATAGCATCCCTTGCTGACTCAACAGTTTTAAAGTATAGATATGCCCTCAAGCATTACCAATAACTCTTAGCCACTGCTAAGCAAAAATTCGTAAAAACTCTTTTGCTCAAAATAACCTGGAGAGAAAGTCGAATAAGAGCCCAAATAGAAAAACTTAAAGTCACTTAATTAAACAAATAACACGTGTGTACCACAGAAACGGAGTCCACTTCCCAAGATAGGAAAATATGATATCGAAGAGGTTCATTGTCTGATGTTACAAGAATCAATGGAAATCAGTTATGTCAAACCACGTTGAACTTGCAAGTACTAGAATATAGCCAACTCCTTTTATTTAACTTAAGGCCAAAACTGATAAACAACAATTGCCTTTACCAAAAAGAGGATAAGATAACCACAAATCCACTCCTCAATCGACACTTGACTTCTAAAATTTTAGTTACAACAAGGATCTCAATGACTTTCCTGTGCTAACCAAAATTGCACCAAAAACTTTCCAAATCTTCTCACTAAGAATTATTCCAATAACATAACTCAATCATAGTAGCTCAACAAGTAGTACTTAAATATATATTGAACCCATGATAGAGCATAAGCCCAATCAATTCATTCCAACTCAACTCCTACTTCCTCTTCAAGTCATCTTACCTTTAGACAAGTGGTGACCGGATTTCACTCGTACCAACTTCCTATACATTTTCAATTAAGGGTCACCAAGATGGCAAAACTCGCTTAATCCCTCCAAAGGAATCCATTAAATATATTTAATTCAAGCAATAACTAATTCCTCAAGGTAGCTAACACAATTCACAAGCTCTTTCCCGAACAATCCTTAATATAAGACAAAGGACACCCGTCCAACAGCTTGGGCCACACCAATCGATATCCGGATCCGAACGTGGTCCCACCACAATAATGATCCAATTTGCTCAAATAATCATCACTGAAGTACATCACTTAAAACAGACTACAATACCTTCCACCCAAGATAACAAGAGTCTTGGTCAAGCCTTAACTTAAAACATTTCCAGAGCCAACAAAAAACTTATTTCCTTAAAGTTATTCCTTCCACCATCCACTAATATAATATCACAACCCATTCGTCCGGCAAACTTCCACTAAGAGTCTATCACAATTCAACCTTCAAGGCTCCGCGATTTAAAACTCAAATCAGATTCCGTATCACAAAGTAATTTCGTTTGAACTTCTAAGAACACCCAACTATATCACTATCACTATTCCCCAAATTTACGTACAACCGTTTCACTCATAAATGGATAAACAAAAGAATCCATTTGCATAATACCACATACGAAGAGTTGATTCCAACTCTCCCAATTATTTACCGACCAAAGTCGTAACTCTATTATAAAACCTTAAACATTCTTCCGATTCTCGAACTTCAAGCACATAACTGCAAAAGCCCATTCTTGTTAATCTCCCTGTTCGTTATCATCCAATACTCGGGAAGACAAAACTATAAGTTGTGGTATCAAAAATCAATCTCTTTTATTTCGAGCAAAACTATGCTCATACACCTTGATTAGGTCAACGACCCAAAATGACAATTTCTAAAAATCTCATCCTACTTATATCTCTCAATTACTGTCATCACCTCTCACTTGCCATCATCAGTGACCAAAGTCACTTGAAAACAAAGACTCTAGCCATAACAACCCAGAATAATTATTCAATTTTCTCTGTAAATGGTTTCCAACACTGAGGTTCCCAAAGAACCACCAAAAATTTCCTATAATATTTCAAATGTTACTTAACAACCAATCACATCACAAAATATCTTTCCCGAAACTTGGTTCAAAGTCAAAACCACCATTATTACCAAGTCCATTTCCACCCACAATCCTGATTTCCGAAGCAATCATATCATCTAGAGACAGCCTAAAGCTATTGTCGCTCGTCTCAGACACTCAAACACAACTCGAACTCTGGTTTCCGCACCTTAATCCCTACCCCAACAAACTTGTTGGCATCAAAGAAAAGACAACCACAACATTTTCCTCGAATCACATTTCGTAGCACAACTCGAAACTGTAGAGTAGTTTTACTCTACCATCACCAGGGATAGGCGCAAGACAGTTAACCAATGGAATACGCAAAGAAAACCCTAGGAGGTCGGCGTACAAGAGGCATAGCACCAGAAGAAAACCAACTGACTTTGTACCTTACACACTTGATGAATACCACAGCACCGAAGAGCACACGATGGGGAACCGCTGCAGTCGGGCCATCACTCGAGAGGTACTGGGCAACACCAAGTATATAAGGTAACAGAATAGAAACGAGTCTACAGAACCTAACAACCTAATGCTCTGATACCAAATTGACAGGACCCGCCCCGACTTTCACCCTGAAATCCGAGGTGGCCCTGTGGGGCCCACGTTAGGGATAACTCTACCAAAAATTAGGCAGAGTCGCCTCTAAAATGGACTACCCAAAAACCTGTAAAACACACTAAACACTTCAAGCAAATCAACCTTATACTCCTGGAGCCACCCTGCTCCCAATTACCAACAACTCCACTTTCACAAAACACAAACTCAAAAATACTAATCCCAAGGTTATGCAGAGCAATACTACTATACACAGGGATATAAAAGAAGAGTAAAGGATCAAGCGATCCTACACTGCGGAAGTAGTGACAACTATGCCTCAAATGTCATGTACGCCCGACCTCCACTAATTTGCCTGCAAACTGGGCATTAGAAACCGAAAGGCCCAGGGGAAAGTAGACAAAAAACGTTAGCGTGAGTGGACAAAAATAAACAATTTAAAGGAAAAAGGATTTCATACTTTCCCACATTTATTCTCTTTAACAACCGATGCACGCAACAATTAGAAAAAAATACATTTAGCTTTAAATCCAAGAATTCCAAAACGATAAATCGACCAGCCTCGCTAGTCACCACATTCGAAAACTATATCGTAAAACCGAAATCTCATTTCTCAAGAAAATACGACCAGCCCCGCTGGCTACAGTGAAAATCGGACTAGCCCCGCTAGTCAAGCAACGATAATATATGGGGAAGAAGTTTCACCATACAAAAGAAGGGAGCCTTATTGGCTCGGGTCGGAGTGTCCCACACTCTAGAGCATCCCATGCTCTCCTCTACTCGCCTACGAACACATAGTAAGTAGGGAGGAGTACTAATAGGCTAGCCAGTAATATAATATATATATAACGACCCTGGGTATGGTGGTTAAAAACCGATAAATCAATAAAGCTTCCCCATGTCCACGTATAAAGACAACACGGGTACGATTCCCAACCGCACCCGGAAATTCTCGTAAAGTCGTATAAATTAACAGCGTGTCCCACACGCTAAAGAAATAAGTAGATTGTCAATGAGGCATTCCCAATGCCAAAAATCGAATAAATAAACAAGAATTTATTCCATCGAAATCCCATTTCGAAAATCTTTCAGAAATCTCAAATCGACGATTATAAAGATAATATAAACAGTATAAATCTCGAAAATCACATCGAAAATCAATTCGTCGAAAATCAACATCATTTATAAATTCGGATCCGAGCATAACATCTTCATAACCAAAACTCACAACCGGTATAAATCATACTTATTCATGAGAATTATTATTTAAAAGCAAATCCATAAGATCATTTGCAATCAACTTTATATGCTCGGAAAATAATATGTTGATAAAATAAAACATGCTTTAATAAATAAATGCATGCATCACTTATTTAAAAACAAACGTCCACTCACAGTACTATTGGGCAACCACGCAGACGAGTTCCTTCATCTAACCGTAGCTCGCGACATTGCCCTGTACACAATTATATTTCCATAAACGGCAATCCGATAAAATAATTACGAACTTAAACGAAATCCGAAAATCCCTATCTCCAATACTTCTCAAATTCAACCCAAATCTCTTCCACAATTCTAATTCCTCAATTTACATATTCCATAATGAAAACGAGGGAAATCCGACGGCCGGATTTCCCATAATTCCACCACAAAACTCCAAACTTCGAAAATTCACAAACAATTCCAAACTCCTCCAAAATTCACCAAACTTCATATATAAGCTCTATGATAATTATAGAATTTAACTAGCTAAAAATTAAAATTTATAAACTACCCTAGCCGCCGCTACCGCCGCCCACAGTGGCGGCGCCGCCGCCACCATCTCCGATGGCCACCAAAATTTGACAGTAGCACCTTCTCAACACACTGATTCAACTTCTCAACTACAACATTCCCAAATAACAATTAAAAACGGCCGAAATCGATCAATGAACAAAAACCCAGAAATCCTCAAGAACCCTAGAATTTCAATTCGTCGATTCGGCATCTACACAACAAATCGTGATATAAGGCCATAGGGGAAATGATCAGTGATGAAAACCGAACCTTCGACGCCGGAATGAGGACCGGAGGTGGCCGGAATCGCCGGAAATCGGCAAAAGCACCCAACTGCCACCGTAGCTTCCTCTGCTCCAAATCGAGGTTTTCCGGGCAAATCGTCGTGAAATACCTCCACAGACGTGACAAGGGGAAGAAACCGAGCTTGGGGGTGGCCGGATTGTGTCCTGGGTCGGCCGGAGGAGGAAGAAACGGGAGGGGGAAAGAAACCGGCCGAGAGGGGAGAAAGAGTCGGGGAGAGAGAAAGAGGGAACTTACCCGGTTGGGTAGGTTTCCAAATATAGAAATCTACCAACAGTAAATTTCCATATATATATACAATTTACCATGAACAGTAATTTTCACATTTTCGCCTATAACTTTTGCATACGAGCTCCGATTTTTACGTACCACATATGCACGCGCTTGGTTTAACGTCCTCTACAACTTCCATGAAGAACATTTTCTCAAATTTTGACCCGAACAAAAAGTCAACTTTTAGGGCCACTAAAAGTATCGAAACAGAATAAAAAGTGAAAGTAATTGTCGTTTACCGTCCAAATGACTAGTAAACAGGTGAATTTAGGTTCGGGACGTTACAGTTACTTTTGCAAGAAGGTAGGACACATGAAGAAAGAGTGCAGTGGTTTCAAAGCTTGGATGATTAAGAAGGGTAAGTTAGTTCAAAATTCAGTTTTCTCTTTAGAAGTTAATTTTATAAATGTAGAACCACACTCTTATTGGATAGACTCAGGCTCACCTATACACATTACCACTTCATTGCAGGGTTTAACAAACAGGAGGATACCAAAGAGAAGTGAGCTCCAAGTTTGTGTAGGAAATGGGTCGAGGGTAGCTGTTAAAGCCATTGAAACTCTGAAGCTAGATTTAGGATTAGGCAAGTTTATTTTTCTGGACAATGTTGATTATATTCCTTCTTTAAAAAGGAATTTGCTTTCAGTAGCTCTTTTAGTTAAAATTGGTTGCAAACTCATTATCAATTTCAGTGGAATAAAATTATTTCAGGGTTCTGAATATCTTGGTTGTGGTGTTTTTATTCATGATTATTTACAATTAAATTGTTCTGTTGCAAAACAGGAGATATTGTTAATTGAAAATAATGAAAATGCCTTAAGGAACAACTCTACTGCAGGTGTTAAAAGAACCATCTTTAATGATAAATCTGCAAACTTGTGGCCTAGAAGGTTAGGCCACATTTCTAAAGAAGGACTGAAAACACTTGTGAAAAATAAAACTTTACCTGATCTAGACTTCTCTGATCTGAATGATTGTATTGAATGTTATAAAGGCAAGTTGACAAATTTCAAAAAGAAACAAGCTACAAGAAGTCAAAAGATTTTAGAATTAATACATACGGATATTTGTGGACCTTTTAAACATAAGACTATCTGTGGAAATGCATACTTCATCACATTTATAGATGACTTTTCTAGGTACTGCTACATTTATCTTTTATCAGAAAAATCACATTCACTTCAAGCTTTTAAGATATTTAAAACTGAAGTTGAACTACAGTTAGAAAATAAAATTAAAGTAGTGAGATCTGATAGGGGAGGGGAGTTTTATGGAAAGTATACTGAGGCAGGCCAGCAAAAGGGACCTTTTGCTTTATACCTTCAAGAACATGGCATTAAGGCTCAGTATACTACCCCATACAGTCCCCAACAGAATGGAGTAGCAGAAAGGAAAAATAGAACTCTTTTAAATATGGTGAGGAGCATGATGTGCACCTCGGGTTTACCTATATTCTTATGGGGAGAAGCTTTAAGAACGGCAAATTACATTTGCAATAGGTCCCCTAGAAAATCAGTGGATAAGACACCTTTTGAGTTATGGTGTGGTAGGCAGCCAAGCTTGCATCACTGCCATGTGTGGGGATGCAAAGCTGAGGCAAAGTTACCTAATACATTAACACAGAAACTTGAGTCCAAAACTGTGAGTTGTAATTTTATAGGTTATTGTGAGAAATCCAAAGGTTATAAATTTTATGCAGTTCATCACTCACCTAGAATATTTGAGACAAGTCAAGCAAAATTTATGGATGAAGGAGTGTGTAATACAAGCTTTGAAGATCTTTCTTTAGAGTTTGATGAAATTACAGAAAATGAAAATTTGGAAATCCTTTCACCTATACTTCAGAACCAAGAAACAACCACTATTGCCACAAATAATGAAGCCACAAATCAAAATTTAGCAGAACCTATGGATTTACAGCCTCAAGTTGAGGAACCAGCAGGTGAGTTGCCTGAAAACATGCCTTTACAACAAGAACAATCAAACATACCAGAACCCCAACTTAGAAGGTCTGTGAGAGCTAAAAAACCCACTTTTGGAGGACAGGACAGTGAGTATATTGTTTACCTGCAAGAACTCGATAAAAATCTTGCAGAGGATAATGATCCATTGAATTTTAAACAAGCTGTTGAAAGCAGTGAGTTTAAAGAATGGCAAAAGGCCATGGAAGCTGAGCTTGAATCCTGGCCATGAGCCAAAATTCAGTATGGGAACTTGTAAAACCTGATCCAAATCACAAACCTATAGGAAGCAAATAGGTATTTAAGACCAAAAGAGATGCAAAGGGTAATATAGAAAGGTTTAAAGCTAGACTGGTAGCCAAAGGTTTCACACAAAAGGAGAGTGTTGACTATACAGAAACATTTTCACCAGTTTCAACTAAAGATTCATTTAGAGTTATAATGGCCTTAGTGGCTCATTACAACATGGAGCTCCATCAGATGGATGTGAAAACAGCCTTTCTGAATGGAGACTTTGATGAAACAATTACATGAAGCAACCTGAAGGTTTTGTGAAACTTGGAAAAGAAAATCTTGTATGCAAACTCAAGAAATCAATTTATGGGCTTAAGCAAGCTTCTAGACAGTGGTATAAGAAGTTTGATTCAGTAATTTCATCATTTGGTTTTGCAGAGAACATTGTAGATGAGTGTGTTTACATGAAAACAGTAGGAAATAATTTCATTTTTCTTATACTGTATGTAGATGATATTCTTTTAGCTAGCAGTAACATGAAATTACTCAAAGACACGAAGACTTTCTTATCTGATCACTATGATATGAAAGACTTAGGTGAAGCATCTTATGTTTTGGGAATTGAAATTCAAAGAGACAGGGCGCAAGGTCTTTTAGGTCTATCTCAGAAAAATTATATTTCCAAAGTGTTGAAAAGGTTTGGAATGGAGACCTGTGCATGTGGTGAAGTTCCTATGTCCAAAGGAGATAAATTTACCAAGAACACAAGTTCTAAAAGGGGGGGGGGGGGGGCGAGAGTGTTTCTGATTGTGACAGTAAGCCTTATGCTAGATTAATTGGTAGCCTTATGTATGCACAGGTCTGTACAAGACCTGATTTGTCATTTGTAGTAGGTATCTTATCCAAGTTCCAACCTAATCCTAGTCAAGAACATTGGATTGCTGGAAAAAAGATACTTAGATACCTTCAAAGAACTAGGAACCACATGTTGGTTTACAGGATAGTGAAACATTTGGAATTAATTGTAATTACTGATTCAGATTTTGCAGGCAACTATCCTGACTCAAAGAAATCGACTAGTGGCTATGTGTTTATGCTTGCTGGAGGGGCTGTGGCATGGAAAACCATGAAACAGTCATTAATATCCACGTCCACCATGCAAGCAGAATTTATAGCTATTTATGAAGGAGTCTGTGAAGGTATTTGGATTAAAAATTTTCTGATGCAAACTAAGGTTTTAAGCTTTATAGTTTCAGATGCACTTAAAATTTTTTGTGACAATGAGGCTGCAGTTTTCTTTAGCAAGAATAGTAAAAGGTCAAACAATTCAAAACACATTGATCTCAAGTACTATAGTGTGGAGAGAGAGAGTGAAACATGGTGAGGTGAACATTTTGAATGTGGATACAGATTCTCAGCTAGCAGATCCCTTCACTAAAGCCTTGTCAGTTTCAGCATTTCAAAAGCATGCAAGGAATATGGGGATTTTATCTGCATTAGAAGCTTGAGTTCAGTGGGAGTCACAACTAGCTAGTCTTAAAATTTTGAATTCTGTATTCCATGTTCCTTAGTTCAGTTATTTTTAATTTCAATTCACTTGTAAACTTTGCCTTTTGCAAATTATGAATAAAGTTGAGGAATTCCAGTTTATACTGTTTTGGTACCATTTTGAATTTCTGGAATGACTTTTAAAAATGTTAATGTCTGTGTATATTATCAAGTGGACTATTGTGCTATGCATGTTTTACATATTAAGTCTCAGACTATCAAGTCCACTGGTGTGCAGAAATAGTTGGTGTGATTTTGAAGATTACAAAATCAATGCAATAGGACATTGAGCAAGTAATTTTACAGGTAGATATACAATTTTAACTTGCTCCTTATTATCACGTTTTGAGCTCATGTGATTTGTAGCAGCTGATGTTAAGTGGTCATCAACTAGTGTGGTTATGTTAATCATTTCTGGTTTTTGGTTCTTGGATTAGTTTCTGCAATTTGACCGAGCTGAATGGACCTTGAGTATGCTTATGTTTCAGTGCACACTTTAGTTGTTATCTGTTTTGAACTATGGTTCAGTTATCAAGCTTTTAGACAATGTGAGTCCAAGTGGGAGAATGTTGGAAAATATGGACTTCACATTATCTCATAGCATTAAGTAAATGAGAACTGATTTAGTTTAAGATAAATAACAGGAAATATAATGCTTTAACTCTATCTAGTTACCTATTGAGAATGTATATCTCTTAATAGGAGTTAGAAGTTCAAGTTAACTCTACCTGGTTAACATCAAGTTAATGTGATAAACTTAATTCTCCTAATCGATAAGCTTAGGCAGATAACATGGACTCTTTTATGGAGAGAGGACTCTTTGGATTGATGCCTATATATTAGCAGGAGAAGTCCCTGCCTCTACTACGAGTAACAAACAGTTCATTTTCCATAGAGTGAGGTTAAACAGTAGTAGAAGGTAGAAGACTCTTCTTTGGTAAGGTTGCTGTGATAATCATCTGCAGAAATGGATGTCAACATGGTTTCCCTTGGTCAGACTATCTTAGATGGAATCAAGAGTGTGGATGCAGATGAGTGTCCTAATAAAATTAGGAATTCTCTTCTACTGATCTCTTGTTCATATGTTTATGCTTTTGGTATGTGTTTGTGTAATTGTGAATTGATCTTTATGTTGTGATGATTAAGTTGCTGCATCATGGTTTTACAAATCTGATATAGATCAAAATTGTAGATGCATGGAGACTCCGAAATTGCAACAGAGTTGTCAAGCTTGTGATTAATCACTAATGAGATCATGTACTAAGAACCGTAAGCTAGATATACCAATGTATCACCATGCAAGGTTTATAAGTGTTGTGATGTGGCTGAAAGGTTGGCGTTTAGCTTGCAGGAAATTTTTATATGGTGTCAACATTACTTATTTAAGATATTCTGTGCTTTCCTTATCAATTTAATCAAGTCTTAAAACTTTGTTTGGGTGGAGAGTGACTGCAGGTTGCGTGTTAAGTTGCAATTGCTAAAGAAGGCATTTCTGTCTTAATCAGTTATTGTTATTTGAAGAGCAATTATTGTCAAATGTCCTGTATTCATGCAATTTACTTTAGATTATCATGCGCAATGTAACTCCATGACAACATTGATTTTCAAGGCACACATTCTGAATTTTGTGTTGGAGATTTTACATTTCAACTGGTTCCGACAACACTGCATCTTTAATTATTTGTATGTGTGATAAGACAGTTCGACGTTTTTGAAGAATTCAGCGTCTCTCACATCTTGTTAGATTGGAAGGCTGCTATAATCTGTTGCGTGAGCTGTTCCAGTTAGGATTAATGTTGATTGAATGATTAACTTGTAATCTAGATTGATTGATTGATTGGTAATCATAGGTGATTGATTGTAGGGGCCGTGACCACTTATCCAATTTCAGCTTAAAAATTGTCCACTTACTCCACTAAGAGTTTTTTAGCCTCATTTACCCAATCTAACACCTATTGACAATATTGCCCTCATTTTAATTTTTAAATTACACTCATATCTCTCTCTCTCTCTCATCCCTCCAATCTGCGCTTTCTCCCTCTCTCATCCTCCGATTCCGATCTGCACGGTCCTCTCTCTCTCTCTCTACCATTGCAGCTCCGTCGCCCCACCACTGGCTTCAGGCCAACACCTCCATCAAGTCTCCACCGCCATCAGAGACGATCTCAACCGTCATAGGTCCCACCCCAAGCCAGCCCCAAGATAGGAGCACTGCATCTGGATCCGAATTGAACCTTCGAGCGCCGCCATCACCCAAACCACCGATCCAACTATCCAACGCCCATTGCCACAACTCAACCCCAACGGGGATCCGACTCCAATCCCAGCCCGATTCGACTCTGCTCCCTTTACATAACCACGCCCCGACCACTCCTTCCAACCGAGAAAGACGAACACGACCCGACCCCAGTCTTTCGGCCTGAGATAAGCCAATCACCGGCTAGTTCTCCAACCCAACCGGTCGCATCTTCCTCCGCCCAATCCGGTCACGACCTCCAAATCGTCGTCGGAGAAGCACCGGCGAAAAAACCAGCCGGCCTCACACTCCGGTGGGTGCCCATAACACTTTTTTTTTTTTTGGTATACTGTGAGCTCCGAGAATGAGGAAGGAAAAAAAAAATTACGTGTACAATTGAACATATAAATTGATCAATTGTGTCTGTAGTGTATTCATTTTGGTTTTGGGAGTTTATGCAATTCACTTGAGGGCAATAATATGATTATTCGAGGGCAATAATATGATTATTGAGAGGCAACAATATGATTATTGAGAGGCAATAATATGATTATTGGGAGGCAATAATATGATTATTGGGTATTATTGGGGGCAATAAATTCAGACGTCGAAATCTGGTCACCAGTCCGGTAGCCGGATTCGAGATTCCTGTGACTGGTCACTGGAGTCCGTCACCAGAGTCCGCGGCCGGCCACTGGTCACCGGAGTCCGGTAAGGTCTCCAATGACTTGTCTCTCTAAGTGACAAAGAAGGAGAGGGCAAAATTGCCCCAAAAATAAATAAAAAGGAATAAAAAAAATACTTAATTGGGTATTAGGGAAATGATCTCTTAGAGTGTTTGGGTAATTGGGTTTAATTAACTCCAAAATTGGGTAAATGATCTTTTTCCCTTGATTGTAATCATAGAAATGATTAGGCTAGCTGTTGAATGCTTACCTTTTGTATATGTTTTGTAATCCTATTTAAACCTCAGGGTGAGGTAAATAGAAATGTACAGAAATTACCCAATATCTATCATGGTATCAGAGCAATACGCTCTTGAGACCGATATCCATATCTAGATTACCATACCATAATTCCGCTGCAAAATACCTTTACAAGTTATTCCCTATTTTTCCAGATCTTACCATACTCGTATCTTTCCAAGAATACCCAGAAATATACCCTTATCTAACCCTTAGATTCTTCACCTGAGAAGAACGAGCTTGCAATTATACCCATACACATATCCACTACCTATACCAGACCGCCTGCAACTAAATACCAAATATCCACCTGCATCAATCATCCTCTGTAATTGAACTTCAGATTGCATAATCATCAACCTGCATCTACATCAAGGTCGCAGATCACATGTGGCACCATATGAAATCCGGTTAGTCTGCAAGACTAACAGACGAAGCCCAGACAACCTCCTTGCCATCGACAAGCCACCTAGCCAGATCGGAAAAGTCACCTAGCGCAACGCCGGTTGAGAATCCCATACCACATCAAAAGCCGCCAGCAAATCCACCTACCTTGCTGCTTGCTCGATCTCCAGTACCATAACCAGAAGGATCGGAGACGTGCTCGATCTCCAATACCGAACCCGACGTCCATCTTGCAGCTTCCAGACCGGACCGGACCACGCTGGCCCTTCAGTCGCAGTCTGCCACTGACCAGCGAACTCAGGACGTAGTTTGCTTGCCTCAGACGATGGCCACGGTGTGAGCCCCGGAAAAATGTATCGAGGTTAGCGGAGATCGTACGAGAAATTATTCAACGATCTCGATAAATGTCAAGATGCTCAAGAATATTTGCAGAAATTTTGACAAAGTGAAATCCTCAATTTAGGAGGTGGAGGATAATAAAGTACACAATACGACGAGTTCGTGGTAATTTTCGGGGAATTTTTGGGATACCCAATGTATTTTTTATGATTTTCTGAAGTTGTGGGATCCTAGAAAATAATTTAGAGAAATAGAAATTTGCTACGGTGCAATCCTAGCCATCCTTAAATCCACCGTCTCCACCGCTTGATCCTAGCCTTCCATCATTAATTGGACACATCTATATCAGTTTGTGAACAGTGGAAGACCCAGGAGAATGAGAGAGAGAGAGAGAGAGAGAGAGAGAGAGAGAGCTTGCTCTCTGACCCGGACACAGCGCGAACCAGCCAGTGACTAACCGGAGTGATGCCGTTCGGCCACCGATCGAAGACTCATGACCACCGACCTCTTCCTCTTGTCGTCGTCACACCTGTGGTCTTCGATTGCCCATGCACAGGACGAGGAGGGAGAAACGTCAATGAGAAGGTCTGAGTCTCTCCGGCGAGTTCTGCAATTTCCGGCCACCATCGGAGTTACAAGTGGTATGAAAAACTATCCCTCGTCATGCTCTACATGTTTGTGTACATAGTTTACGAATTGGATTAAGTTTTGATGCTTTTCGTTCTTGGGTGACTTCTGCTCCGTCGAAATTCTTCGACGCCGGTAGCTTTTCCGGCATTGCTGGGCTTTGTTTCTCGTTCAACTGCACTTACAGACCAATAATCATAAAGGTTGTTGGGCTGTGAACATCAAACTCATCAGTTCACCCTCAAACCAGTTCCAGCTGTGTTTTGGGAAACTGAGTATGGCTGGAATCGTTTTCGAAGGTAATAATGAACCTTGAATCAGAGCTTTGTTCTTGTTGTGTTGATCAGAAGCTATTGAAATGAGTTTGGTTTAGCTCGGTTGAAATTGGAGCTCCTCTAGTTATTGATTTGGTCAGTTTGTCCTAATCTAGGTGTTTGGAGTTTATGTTTGAATTAGGAAGTAAGTTTGACTAAGTTGTGGAATCTGTTGCTGCTTTTGCAATTGTGGATTGAGTTTTGTTATGATTAATGAAATGGTTGTGAAGAGTGAAAATGGTCAAGTCTGACCTGGGGTATCCTTAGTATTTTGGGGCACACCTTAGTCAGAATGGAACGAGGTTGGTTGGGTGTCGATAGTAATTCTGATTACTATGTGACGAAATTGCTAAGTATACTCCAACTTAATTGTTGACGAAATTGGGAATTGTTATAACGTTGGTTTGCTTAAGCATGATGTGAATTGATAACAAGTAAAGAAAAGGAATTAATATGTTGGGTGACCTTAGTAAATTTGGGTGCACCTAATATATCTGGTCCGTATCATAATTTCAAGCACATGTTCGGTAAGTTGGGTTAATTATCGAGCTTGCAATTGGTTGGTCAAACATTGGTCAATGTCAGTCAAACAATGGTCAAAGTTGGTCAACTCCTGGTCAAACCAGGAAAAGTTGGTTTGGACGATTTATTAATCGTCAAGATCTCATATAATTGTTCAATGGATTATTAACGGTCGAATTGTCGGAATCTAGGACTCCAGTTACCCGAGGAACAGAAGGTTCGCGATTCTCAGAGTGTGTGAGAGGAAGCATCAGAATCTAGGTAGGGATTCAAGACTCTCCTCGGTTAGTTGTTTTCTTATATATTGTGTTAAAATGATGCATGGTTGGTGGTATGATTTGGTTATGTTAAAATGCAATGCATACTAACCACATTGTGAGAATGTGTGGCTTGAGAGCGAAAGGGGCACTGACTTCCTTAGGTTCTGATAGGAGCATTTTAATGCGACGTTTTAATTGTTATTTCCTCATATTTTACTTAGTTATTTCCTTAAATAAATAAATTTTAATTTAGTTTTTATTTTCTAGGTGCATTGGAATAAATGGAGAAGAAATGAGCTGAAATGAAGAAATGGAGTTTTCCTGGCCCGAATAGGAATCCCAGTCAACGCAGGAATCCTGATGAGGCTAGGAAACCTGAAGGCATTAGGAGACCACATGGCTTGAAGATGACGTTGGAGATATTATGGGAGATTAAATATGATTTTTGCATGGGAAATGATGGAGATAATGTGAAAATCAAGGAGAGAATCAAGGAGATTACGTTGAGAAAATCTTGGGAGAGTTTCATGGGATTGTGCAACAAGAAAAGGTTCAAAACAAGTCTAGATTCGTTCCTTAATTCCCTCAAGATATGTTGGCTAAAAGTAGAAAATAAAATCTGCAATTTTAATGTGAAAATCAAGAGAAAATCAAGGGGCGACCATTAAGGATAAAGCCATGGAGAGATTTAAGGGAGAAAAGGTCCAAAATGCATCCAGATACATTGTCTAGGTTCATGCCTAGATATTTGTCAGAAAATTCTGAATAAAATCAGATTAAATCATGGGAAAATCAGTAACAAAATATTAGGGATTGATTTTGGAGCCTTTTGAGTGGTTGAGTGACATGACAAAGCTGACATGGCGCTACGTGATTCGTCGAAGCTGTGTGGTGCAACCAGAAAATACTTTGGAAATTAAATTCATGAAGCCTTGCCTTCCCCTATATATAGCCTCCTCTCTAGACATCACCACAACACCATCACACCATCACACCACCTCTCTCCATTAGAAAATAAACATTAGAAAAATTCTCTCCATTCTCTAGTCTTCAGAAGCTCTGTGTCTCAACCAATGAGGAGAAGAAGTCATGCAATAAATTAAGATCCTATCCACCATCCACCATTGGGTCGTCCCTAGAAGATTGCTTGCTTTCAAGGATCTTCGAGTTCTTCGTCTCAAGGCTTAATTGTCATCCATCTTTCACGGTGTATTTCATACTTTCTTTTGTTTTCCTTTGTTTGATTTGTAGGGTTATGGATTCTAGTTAACATGACGTTAAGGGCAAAGTTTAAAGCCCGTTTATATGTTTTGAAATAAAGTTGTGATTTCTTTATGTTGATTTATATGTTGCTTATGTGAGATTGCTTGATTGATTTTGGATTACAGAAAACTTTTGCATGTTTGTGTTCTTTGGTGGCCAACTTAGGATATATGCATGTAATTGGAGCTAGATTTAAGTAGTAAAGGCTTTGGACAAAAGTCGAAATCAATTAAGGAGGATTGCAAATAGGTGAACTTATTCATAACTAGGTTGTGCACTTTGGTTGACATCTTTTCTTTGTTCTTCATGCGTTGAATGTGTTCTTGATTAGCTAGCTTTCTAGACTATGATTGCATGTTCAATAGGATTGATTTAGGTGCTTTTACTTAGATTAATTATTCAAGGAAAGTAAAAAATGGGAAATCGTTTGCTTTCTAACGTTTCACATGGTCAACTTCTTTCTCATGACATAGAAGATCAACTATAGGAATTGTGATTGGATTTCATTCATATGGATGTGGTTTTGATCTTTGTTCCTTGCGTTCCACCCGTGTATATATGTTTTTACATTTTCTTTATTTTATTTATTTTATTTTTGATTTAATAATCCTAAAACCCCCTTTTGTGTTCACTTGTATATATTTCTATTCTTTGTTTTATTTTTGTAAATAATACTTTATACTTATTGTAATTCTTTAGTTGTTTTTACAATTACAGGTGTACCCTCAATCCCCGGTTAGAACAATCCCTACTTACCAAATACTAACGATGACATTTTCAGGGTTAAATTGCGCGCTTACTTTTGGCGAATCAGGTTCGATTCCCTAAATCTCCGGAGGGTTAACTATGCCGGTCGTCCGAGTATCCGCAATCCGGACTAGGTACGTGTGTGTAGCTAGGTAACGCTCTCACTACGCTTACCTGGTGATAAATTAATTTGAGGTAAGGTCGTGTAGTGGGTCTATGGGACCGGCCATCAAGTGATACTTGGTTTTGGCGCCGTATTTATTTAAGCATCATGCATCGGTTTTCAAGTTGAAAAACATTAAAGTTTGTCGTTCCTTTAAATATGTGGTTTAAATATGTTTTCATACTGAGCAGCCCAAATATTTGTTTATTGGTTTTAAGTCTAGTTGAGGTAGAGTTCCTGTTGAGCAGCGAGGACGAAAGCTCACCCCCTACAACAGTATGGATGCAAGTACTGTGCACTGGTGACGGGACAATGGCGGACGGAGCTGGGTGTGCGGAACAAGTTTGGTAAACCGCCTTCTGTGCTTTATTCTGATTTCTATTTCTCGAACGTTGTGTCCCGGAACTTGTGTGAAACTATTCTTGGGTCAAACCTAGCTAAATTCTTATTCCTTAAATTTTGTACCTCTTGAGTGAGCATTCATTTCAAGTCTAGACGAACAAATTGAACCTAGCGATTCAAGGACTTTCACCTCAGAAATATTGGTAGCTTCTGCTGTGTTTTGCAAAAAGTTTTCTAACAAATGCCTAGCGGTCCTCTAGAATGTGAATCGAGCTTTCGATTTATGTTTTAGAACCCCGCGGCACTATGACGTGCTCAAGCTGGTGAGGTGTGGTTTGGGGCATTACACACGGCCTGCAACTTAAGGTTATTTAAAGCCACACTGCATCTATTTATTTAAAAGCTTCTTAAAAAAAAAAAAAAAGGGAGTTGGTTGAGGTGAAAACCCGAAAGGGCAGCTTAATCAAAAGTTGTGAGGGAATATCTTTTGTACCGACAAGATGTCTCTCTCTAAGATGTCTTCGATGACGGATGAGGTAAATCAGTACTTCTGCCATGACCATGCATTCGCTTCAGCCTTTCAGGCTAACTCAGGTACACATAGCCATGCTCTAAAAATTTCATATTTTTATTGAAAAAATATGTGGATAATTGATTTTGGTGTAACTGATCATATGACTCATGATCGTAGTGTCATTCAAAAACCATCTCCCACTCAATGGTCAGTTGTTACTAATGCTAATGGTGGCTCATTCCCTATTGCTGGTGCTGGATTGGTATCATTGACACCGTCCATAAATATGGATATCGTTTTAGTTGTCCCCTCCTTGTCAAATAACTTGTTGTATGTGCGTCAAATTACTAAACAATTGTATTGTTGTGTAATCTTTTATCCTTGGTGTTGCGTTTTTCAGGACATCCTCACAGGAGAAATTATTGGTCGTGGTATTGAGAAAGGGGGATTGTACTACATGAAAATGACAGATGCTAGTGACCTCCGTGCTAGTGAAGTATACCATGATCAGAAGAGTACTTCAACAAGCAAAGAGAAAGAAAACATATTGCTGTGGCACCAGAGATTGGGCCATCCTTCATTTAGCTACCTGAGGAGCTTACTTCCTACCTTGTTTACAACTTGTAAGGAGTTTGATTTTCAATGTAAAATATGCATCCAAGGAAAAAGCCACCGTGCTAGCTATCCTCTCAGCCATTCTCGCAGTGTTAGACCATTTGACTTAATCCACTCAGATGTATGGGGACCTTGTCCAACTACTCCTTCTGGTATGCAATATTTCATGTTATTTGTGGATGATTGTACAAGAATGTGTTGGGTTTTCTTTTAAAGCATATGAGCGAAGTTTGTTATGTGTTTCAAATCTTTCATAAAATGATCCAAACCCAATTTCAAACTCCTATCAAAGTCTTCTGCTCAGATAATGGTGGTGAATATGTGAACCATGCCCCCCATCAGTACCTACACAACCATGACATTATCCACCAGACCACATGTCCCCAAACTCCCCAACAAAATGGTGTGGCAAAATGAAAAAACCAGCATATCCTTATAGTTTCCCGTTCTATGCTCATAGGAGCCCACATGCCAGAGTATCTATGGGGTGATCCCATCCTTACCACTGTTTATCTCCTAAATCGCCTACCCACACAAGCCCTTAAAGCACCACTGGAGGATGACCATTTACGTTGGAAAACACCACTTGAAGCTCTTGGCCAGTTCTTTACCCTACCACCACTCCATACCCTTCCACCCAAGATCTTCGGTTCTGTGGCTTATAGACACATTCCTCGTAATCAGAGAACAAAGTTGGATGCTTGTGTTGAGAAGTGTCTTTGTGGGATATGGTTCTACCCAGAAAGGATATAGGTGTTA
Source organism: Rosa chinensis (assembly GCF_002994745.2). Classification (NCBI taxonomy): domain Eukaryota; kingdom Viridiplantae; phylum Streptophyta; class Magnoliopsida; order Rosales; family Rosaceae; genus Rosa; species Rosa chinensis. The sequence continues at coordinate 55,485,151 of NC_037094.1, read as the reverse complement.
TAATCCCTCTACCCGGAAGGTGTATGTTACCATGGATGTAACATTTTTTGAGCAAGAGTTTTTTTTTTCTCGAAGACTTCTCTTCAGGGGGAGAGCACATCTGGAGAAAAGCAGTCTTCTTCATTAGAAGTACCAGAAATTATTGTAGAAGAGAGAATTGTTGTACAAGAAAGAACTCAAAGAGATCTTGAAACGCCAACAATAAATGATGATCAACCAGAAGCACCAGCAACAGGAAATGATAATCAACCTCAGTCGATCCTGCCAGATTCAGCTGAAGACCCCCCTACTCCTACAATACCGATCCCTATTTCTCATGAGGATGCTCCTGATGGTAAGTCCTAATCCTGAAATCAAATCAGATAATGTTAATGATGAGCATAGCCCTGTTTGTGAGTCTAGTGATATCATACCTAGTAAGGTTAATCCTGACACAAGACCCAACACCGAAACAAGTGTGTGCCCTAAATATCACTTGCCTAATCGTACAACAAGAGGGAAACCTAAACTCCAATATGAGCCAAATCCCAAAGCCAAAGCCAAATACCCCAGAAGTAACCATGTGTCAACCCACAGGTTATCTGAGTCATATGCATCATTTATGTTTCAATTGTCTACTATTGTCATTCCAAAAACATTGCACCCAATGAAACTGTAAACATTGATAAATAGAGGGAGCTGAAATTTGCACTCCTAGTTTTACATTCTACACTCCCCTTGTGCTTCTTTTACCAAATCACCCCTCTACTTATTTGTCCCCGCCCTCTCTCTTTCACGGGCAACTGAAACACTCTCTCTCCCCCTCCCTCTCATGCATGTATTCTCTCAAACTCTTGAAGTCTTCAACTGCCACTCTTTTTTTTTTTTTTTGCAGAGAGAAGAAGTTCATTCACAACTTACAGCTAGCCATAGCAGATTGCAAATCTGAGGTTTTGGTTTTGCAGTAGAGGAGTAAGACTAACAGATAAAATATTATAAAAATATGAAATGGGAGTGTTGAATGTAATAAGGGGAGTGTAAATTTCACTTTCCTAAATAAATAGACGCCTACTAATAACAAAACATAACAAGGAAAAAAAAAATTGGGCGCCACGCATGAGCGCGGCCCTTTCGCACGAGCTATGTGCGTGCAGGAAGGCTAGTTAATGGTTAAAACTAGGTAAACAAAAGTGTTTATAAAGTTGCATCATTGCTATTTGGAGATATATTGTATTTTTTTTTCCCGAATGAAAGAAAGAAAAATTACAAAGAGCCCTCTTTGTAACGTCCCATATCTCAATTACCCGTTTACTAGTCATTTGGACGGTAAACGACCTTTATTTTCACTTTTACTATCGTTTCAGTACGTTTAGTGGCCCTAAAAGTCGACTTTTTGTTCGGGTCAAAATTTGAGAAAATTTCCTTCATGAAAGTTGTAGAGGACGTTAAACCGAGCGCGTGCATATGTGGTGCGTAAAAATCGGAGTTCGTATGCGAAAGTTATGAGCGAAATAAGGAAGTTACTGTTCATGGTAAATTTATATATATAGAAATTTTACTGTGGTAGGTTTCCAAAACCGGAAACCCACCCTTTCTCTCTCTTTCCCCCGATCTCTCCCTCTTTCCCTTTCGGCCTCTATCTTTCTCCTCTCAATTCCCGGCCGTCCGGCCACCTGGGGACGGGTCACCGATCATCACCGGCGCGCCTACTCCCCCTCTTCACGCTAGTACCCGTGAGTCACGCCAATTTGGCCGGAGAAACGAGAATCGACGGCGAGAAGCAAACTGTAGCATATTGGGGTTTTCCGGCAATTCTTTCGTTTCCGGCCATCTCCGGCCACCAAACCGGCGTCGAAGGCTCGGTTTTCGACGGAGATCATTTCCCCTAAGGCCTTGCATTCCAATTTGCCGTGTAGAGGCAGAATCGACAACCTAGGGTTCTTGAATTTCTGGGTTTTCTTCACCGGTTGATTTCGACTGTTTCAAGGTAAAATTAGATTGTGTTGTAGTTGAGAAAAAGATTGGGCGTGTTGAGTAGTTGTTGCTTCCGAAATTTGGTGGCCATCAGAGGTGGTGGCCGTCGGCGCGTGGGCCCCACGCGCCGTCACTGTAGGTTGCGCGTGGAGGTGCGTAGGGTTCTTTTTAATTTCAATTTTTAGCTTATTAAATTCTATAATTGTTGTAGAGGTTAAATATGTGATTTTGGTTAATTTTGGGAGAAGTTTGACATGGATTATGAATTTCCGAAGTTTGGGAGTTTCGGTTGTTGAATTGTGGGAATCCGACCTTCAGATTTCCCTTGTTCCGATATGGAATACATTAATCAACGGATGGATATTAATGGTGAAGTTTGATTGGGGGTGGAAGAGGATTGGAGAAGTTGAGGTTATGGGTTTTGAGATTAATTATTGATTATCGTAAATATTTATCAAATTGTTGTTTACGGATTATAATTGTGTACAGGACGTGATACCGACCTATCGCTCGACGAGGATCCTTACGCTTGGATACCACGTTAGCCGTATATCGTGAGTGGACTTTTGTTTTTAAGTAAATGATGCATGCATTTATTTCTTGATTATGCTCTATTTATTTATCAATTTACTTTTTCGAGCATATGGTTATTTCGAAAATGGATTTGGATTTATGATTATTTGAAGATTTTATGGCGTGCGGGGTCACGTCATTGGAATGCTTATTTTTCCCTCCTATTTATTTTATTAATGAGATTTTTTTTTAGAAAGATTTTCGAAATGTGATTCGATGAAGTTAATATTTATTTATTTATTTATTGACTTCGGTTTTGGCATTGGGAATGCCTTGTTGGTGATTTTAGAAATTGATTTTGTTCCGGTTTATGAATAATACTATTTCTATCCTATTTATTTTGTTGATGAGATTATCTTGGCGTGTGGGACACGTCGTGGGAAATTCATTTACGAGAATTGGGGAAAGTTTTATGGATTTATACAGTTTTCGGATTTTCTTTTGCCATACTTTGGGTGACTTATCATTGCTAGCATTGATCTTCCGCCTTTGTGGCGAGGTGATGGAATCACCGAAGCCCTCCGCCTTTGTGGCGCTGGTTACTGTCTCTGTGACAGTAATTCTGAAGCCCAGTATCCTATCGCTACACATAGTGGCGTAAGGGTATATTACGGGAGTAATGGGAGTACTTTAGCCTGGGAGGCTATCACCCGAGCCTGGGAGGCTCACTCGTATGGCTATCGCCTTCCCCTACTCACTTTACTACTTAGGCTAGCGGGGCTAGCTCGATTTTCGTTTAACCAGCGGGGCTGGTCTTATTTTTTCCTTGAGCATCAGAGTTCCAACTTTTTCTTTTAAATCGTATGTGACTAGCGGGGCTAGTTAGTTTTCATGAGCGGAACTCTTCTTGTTTTATTTTCATTAATCATTGCATGCATCGGAAATTTTAAAGAAACAAATGTGGGAAAGTATAAAATTCCTTTTGGTTAAAACTATTTATTTTTGTCCACTCACGCTAACATTTTTCTTGTATTTTCCCCTGGGCCCTTCGGTTTCAAATGCCCAGTTCGCAGTGTAGCTGTTCGGCTTTAGGAGTTGAGGCTTAGCACCACCGCTGTCATCTATCCCTTGTAGGTTACTTGCTAACCTACTATGTGTATCGTTAATCTTTTGGTTCTAGACTGCTCTGATAACCTTGAGATTTTAGAATTAATATTGTAACCTATGACTTGATTGTAATTTGAGTTAATTAGATAATTTGATACTCTAAATTGTGGAGTTGTGCGGTTTTGGGAGCAGGGTGGCTCCAGAAGTTTTTGGGAGGGTTGTTTAGAAGTGAAATTGAATTTCTACAGGTTTTGGGTTGCCCATTTTTAAGGGAGGTTATGCCGAATTTTTTGGTAAACCTTGTTTAAAGGTGGGTCCCGCGGGGCCACTTCGGATTCCAGGGTGGAATCCGGGGCGGACCCTGTCACTCTTCAACAACCAATCCCTAAACATCAAAATAATAAGCATGTAGAGCAGATAAGGGGAGAGCATGATTCCAGCAAACAATTTATTGCGAATAACCAATGTTAGCAATGACATTTGCAACAAAATTTGCCCATGTTCTTGAAGCTAATATAATGAAATTGATCAGCTAGCCTTATGATATCTTGGACCAGAACCTTGATTCCACAGGGAATAGGTATTGTATTGTTGATACGTATTGTCAATTAGTCTCCCTGGGGAATAGGTATTGTATCTTGGACCAGAACCTTGATTCCTCTTAAGCTACTTGTAGTTTAGTACTGTAACCATAAATTAGTAAATCGAAATGGTAAATGGTAAATGATAAATGATAACTGAAGGGCATTGTAGTCCTTTCGTGGCAAAAGGGCTATTTCTGCAATATTTTCTGGGAGTAATTCGTAAAGTGAAGGTCAATAATAAGTGATCGAGGTACCCATTGGGACGAATCTTGTACTTTACTCACTCAGCTTATCATATACACCGTGTCTTCATTGAGAGTGACAATTGCTATAATTCAGTCGGTGCTGCACTAGGAACAGCTGGGCCTATATATTCTTGTCAGGTCGTCGTCGTAACCGAAGCCAAAGCCATAGAATTGCCAAGACCATAAGCTCAGTGAGTAAAGTACAAGATTCGATTCACTTTAAGAGGAACCTAGCTTCTTTTCCGATTGTGGTGAACCAGACCTTTTTTTTTTTTTTTTTCTTTTTCCAATTGCAATTTAGCTCTAGTTTTTATTTATTTATTATTATTATTATTTAATAAACTCAGATAATATCAATAATTATCATAAAATTATGGTGGTTCTATTCGGATCTCCCAATTTGCTATTTGCACCTCCTTCATTTTTTGCACAATTTTAAAACCAATTTTACCCCTTTACAAATATATAAAAATAAAAAATAAAAATAAAACCTGCATCTACATCGTGGGAGCTGCAACTCTCCTCTTACATCTTACAGTTCTCTCTCCAATTCTATCCCTATCCACAAAATTTAGAAAGTTAAAATTCAAACTTTGAAATAACTACTCCATCTTATTTATTTGAAATCACCATCTAATCAAAGATTAAGAAGAGGAAGAAACATGTTTTGATCAAAACTGGAAAACAAAAAAAGAAAAACATGTATCATATGATCTAAGCAGTAGACATCTCTCTTTCTCTCCAACTCTCTATTGTAATCCTCTCTCTATTCTCCTTTCCCTCTTCCTCATATTCCTTCATGTACCCATCTCCTAATTGGTTGTCACTAGCTCCAGGAGCTTGAGACATCTTCGTTGTTTCATCTCAAGTTTATTATTATATTCTATAAATTATAGATTAGATGATATTTAAAATCTTTGAATTTAAATTTATGCAATTTCAATGTCAATATATCTTTGAAATCAGAAAGCAAAAACAGAGTCAAGACTTACTTTCACTGACTTTTCTCTCATCCCAAAAAGGATTGACCAAGATTCATCAAACCTAGTTGGGCAATCAAGAATTATAAGGTTCTTTAAATTGCTCCAATGGAAATCCAACTTCAACTGCATCAAGTAATGCCAAATTGTTTGAAGAACACAAAATGGGGTTTGAAATTGAGAGTTCAAATTAGTCGATCGTAATTACCAAAAACAAAGAAATCGTTAATCTTAAAAGATTTTTTTTTTTTTTTGGGTGTGCTCCGTGTTGATCATGAAAGCTAACTGGAGTTTGGAGGTGCAAATTTTTTTTTTCTTTTATTATTGGAACATCGCATATATAACAGAGATGTAAATAGATAAAAAATAGGAGTAAATTAGGAAGTTCAGTGGCAAAAAAATAAAGAGATGTCTAAATAGTAAATTGGGAGGTCTGAATAGATCCACCATCAAATTATTGTCCAAAAGAATTTTAACCCAGTTGCCCTTGCCTAGGCGCTACATGTTGGGTATACATGATTCGTTTACCCTCTTGCAATTGGTTTCTGTTGTTCAGTTTCTCTGATCATTCCAAATGATCCATTGAGACCGGAAAATTGAATTCATCTAGTTAGTGAGGTACAGCTGGAGAGTGACAGTTGCTATAATTAAAAGTGGTGCCGCACTAGAATAGCTGCGGGCCTAGGGCCATATATTTTGTTGGGGGCAAAGCTATAGAATTAGCACGACATGCATTCACTTTTACAACATTACTGGGGAATCAATTGAATTCAATATGCATGGTTGCGATGGTAAATACGATTCGTGATAGTAATTAACTGCGTACGCACTGTGGAGCCATAAAGTCATAGAGATGACAAAGTGATGGTGTCCCTATATTAACGAACTGGGTAGAAGAAAGGAGATATATAGCTTTACCCTAGCTTGCTTTCGCTGTTTCCACTAATCGTGCATGAATCAATCTCTAACTCGTTCAAGAAATGGCCGAGGCACTCGTCAACCTCCTTGTTGAACAATTGGGTTCAGTAGTTTTCCACCAGACTAGTGAAGGGGTGAAACTGATTTTGAATGCTAAGAAGGACGTTAACAAGTTCAGAAGCACCCTCAAACTTATCCAGAATGTGCTTGACGATGCTGAGAAGAAGCAAGTGTCGGATCCCGCTGTGAGAGACTGGTTGGATCAGCTCAAAGACGTGTCGTACAAGATGGATGACGTGCTCGACGCTTGGAACACTGAGACTGGGAAACGAGAAGCTGATGAGAAACAAGAAACACAAGGTTCTGATGTGGAGGTACGTTTCTCATTTCGTTCCAATTGCTTCTGTCTTGCCCAATTGAATGAGGTAACTCATCGTTACAAGATTGGTAGTGCAATAAAAGATCTGAATGAAGAGTTAACTCAGATTTACGTTGACAAAAACAAGTTTAGCTTGCAATCCACCATGCCTGCTGCTGTAGTTAATGTTGAACAACCTAATCCACGGCCTATAACTTCATCTTTCGTCGATATATCGACCATATATGGGCGAGAAGTTGAAAAGGAGAGGTTGGTGAGTGAGCTGTTAAGGAAGACGAGGCCCGGCCTTGTCATCCCCGTTGTAGGGATGGGGGGAGTGGGGAAAACAAGTCTTACCCAATTAGTCTATAATGATGCACGAGTTCAAGCCCATTTTGGTATCAAAGCATGGGTTTGTGTCTCAGACCCTTTTGATGTCATAAAGATTGCAAAAGAAATCCTTGAACATGTCAGTGGAATAAAATCTCAAGATAGTTCAAATTTGTTGGAGAAATTATTAGAAAACGTCGAAAAACATATCAAGGACAAGAAGATTCTTCTTGTTCTAGATGATGTGTGGACGGAAGACCAAACAGAGTGGGAGAGTTTAAGGTTACCAGTACTAATGCAAAGCTGTGCTAAAGGCAGTAGAATTCTGGTGACCACTCGAAAGCAGGAGGTTGCTCAAATGATGAGAGCAACCGGTGACATGATCACTTTGGGGAAGTTGAGTGATTTAGATTCTTTGGACCTATTCAATAGTATTGCATTTCTGGATAGGGAACAAGATAAGTCCAACAAGGTGTTTGGAGATATTGCTGAGAAAATTGTTAGAAAATGTGACGGTTTGCCTCTTGTTCTGAAGACTTTAGGTAGTCTCCTATTGCATAAGCTGACAATTAGAGAATGGGAAGAAGTTCTCTATAGTGAGATATGGAAGGTAAAAGTGGTTGAAGAAAAAGTTTTTCGACCATTATTACTGAGTTATTATGATTTGGCTCCGGAGATTAAGAGTTGTCTTCTGTATTGTGCTACTTATCCCAAAGATTTTGAGTTCAACAAAGAAATTCTTATCGAGCAGTGGATGTCACAAGGCTATCTGAATATTGGAAAAAACAGAGAAGAGGCAACACAAGGTAGAGAAGTTTTTACCAAGTTAGTAATGCGATGTTTCTTTCAAGATTTCAGTCAAAATGCACTTACCAAAGAAATTATAGGCTGCAAAATGCATGATACTGTGCATGATTTTGTACAATATCTTACCCAGAATGAGTGTCTTACTATGGAGGCTACGGGTACCGATGGAACAGAGACATCGAGTGCAAATGATAGGATTCGCCATTTGAGCTTAATGTCAGCACCCGAGGGTCCATTTCCATCTTTGATATCAAAATTAGCGAATAGCAAAATTTTGCGTACCCTGGCAACTTTTGGTTCAAGAATTACTGCCATAGACTCAGATTTGGTTGCACACTTGAAATGCCTAAGGACCTTGAATTTGAGTCACAACGGCATCGAGCAATTGCCAGAAGAGATTGGTGATTTGATACATTTGAGATATCTTGATGTGTCTGGTAATGATAATTTGAGGAGATTACCCGCCAACGTGTGTAACTTGTACAATTTGCAATCTTTGAGGCTTGATGACTGCCAGTACCTTGAAGAGTTGCCCGACAATATGGGGAAGTTGATTAACTTGAAGCACCTTCATGTTGATTATAGGCTGAATTACTTACCGAAAGGGATTAGGCGTCTAAGGAATTTGCGAACACTAGACGGGAGCCCATCTGTTTATTGTAGTGAAGATGCCGAAGCATTGACATTAGGAGATCTGAGAATGATGAATCAGCTTCGCCGTCTTAACATCCGTTTTGACAGGTTTGGGGAAAATGCTGCAAGTGAGGTCGAGAAAGCAGAATTGAGTCAAAAAGTACATCTTTCTCATTTAGAACTTGCTTATCAGAATGCCCGACTCGACATCGACGCAGAAGCTGGAGTAATGAATGCCTCGCGACCACATGAAAATTTGGACTCTTTGGTAATTTGGTGGTACTATGGCTCCATCTGGCCCAATTGGATGATGACGTCGTATTTAAGCAGATTGACAGTCTTTCATCTTTGTGAAAGCGGCTCCTCTGTTTTGCCTCCTCTCGGGAAACTACCGTCTCTTAAAGTAGTAAAGCTAATTACCATGTTTCATCTGGAAGAGATCGGAGCTGAATTTTACGGAGTAGAAGAAGAAACATCATCATCATCATCCTTCCCAAGTTTGGAAACACTCTTTCTTGGCGGATTGTGGAGTTTAGAAAAGTGGGAATTAGGTGGAAAGGCAGGAGATTCTTCTAATTCCCAAATGAAATCAATTTCAATAATGCCACGCCTTTCTTCCTTGCATATTGTGGATTGTCCTAAACTAAAACGACTGCCAGACTTCCTCCTGCAAAATGCACCACTGCAGAATCTTCTCATCGAAAATTGTGAGAGCCTTGCTGCCAGCCTTCCTGACGAGTTCATCTCTCGCATCCCAAACGTCAAAATTAGTGGAACCATTTCCAAAGGAAGAAAAATAGATACTGAATAGTGACAGCATTCAGATATTCTGGTATGTAATTAATTGCGACCATGTTTAGTTTTTTAATTGCGACCTACAGAGCAAACTTTGTTTATCCGTGAGTACTGATATATTGCAGGTTTGAACAGCCTCCAATAGATTGCCCAAGACATGATGACACTCAGGTACTAGAGTTTCAGACTTCTGTTAGTATAAAATTCATTTTTTTGTAGAATCAAATCTTACAAAAACTTATGTAGGTAATATATCATTTTGACTGATTGATGTGCTTTTCATGATTCTGCCTAAATATAGGTAATATATCAGTTTGTCTCTACTAAACGTCTGTTATTTAGTATAGGCTTCATTTTCTTTTAGAATAAAATCTTACCAAGATTTATGTACAGGCTAAGGTGAAGCATTACTGACTCAGAACGAAATTAAATTTTGAAGTGGTCCACTTGGAGCTGATTGATGAGGTTCTACAAATGGAGCAAAGGTAACAGAGAAACTAAGGTTTGAGCTAATATTATGAAATAATGTTAACGTTGCACCTTCTTACTGCAATCCTATGACTACATATGCTGGTTAATTTCTGATTTCTTCAACTGTCCATGCATAAATTTAACTATAATGAGAAATGCATTCTGTCCTGATCAACATATTCTATGTAAGAGGATTCTCAAGCAGTGATACACCATTTCGGAAATTGTCTTGCACCATCGCATCCATTTGACTATTCATGTGCTTTTTACAATTCTGCCACAAGTAAAAGTAATGAGAGTTTAAAACTGATAAATGCTCCTTTTATAATGCACAGTTGTACCATGCATATTAAGATATGAAGGTTTCCATATGTGAACAATTTAATGAACTCTCATATTTGTAACTTGATGTACCTAATTTGGGAGAAAACTCGTGTCTTATTGTATCTTTGAATTTATAGCGCAACCTAATTTGAAAGATGCTGATTACTAATTACTTAACTAGAAAAATTGAATTTCATCTTGATCAATACAGGACTTGTCTGAAGCAGTGACGCACTGGCCAGGAGAACTGTCTAGTATCCTTTCATCCATTTGATCAGTGGATGAAGCTTACCTAAACAAGGTAATATCTCAATTGTAGGTTTGAATTTCCACTTGCCAGCTAGTTTTCATATTCAAATTGATGTCACTAGATTAATTCAGTATATGATTTCCATGGATCTTATCCTATTGGGGCTGAAACTTTTCACAGCATGGATGATGGAAGAGAGGGGAAGAGTGGATGTGACCCAAACTGAGCTGATTCAAATTCAACCAAAGGACAAATGATGTGGGGGATGCTCAATGAGGGTTGCGGCTCAAAACAGCTTGGACATGGTGAAATCCTGATTGCTCAATGAGCTGCGTTCTGGAATCTATTAATCGACTGACCAATGTAGGTGGTATTAGAGATTTACCTGGGTGTTCAACCCTGCCTCAAGTTTTCAGTTGCTGGATATATCCCAAGACATGGTGAACCTCCGGTATGATCAAACTTTAGTTATATCACTTATATGCATCTTTCCAAACAAGAATTTCGAACTTGTGTTATGTAGTATAAAATCTTACCAAGATTTATGTACAGGCTAAACTGAGCATAACTGATTCTGAATAGTTGTCCAGTTGGGAGCTGATTAATGAGGTTTTACAAATGGAGCAAAGGTAACAGAGAAACAAAGGTTTGAGCAAATATTATGAAATAATGTTAACGTTGCACCTTCTTACTGCAATCCTAAGACTACATATGCTGGTTTCTGATTTCTTCAATTGTCCATACATAACTGTAACTTGAGAAATGAATCCTGTCCTGATCAACATACTCTATGCAGGAGAATTGTCAAGCAGTGATACACCATTTCTGAAATTGTCTTGGATCGTCGCATCCATTTGACTATTGATTTGCTTTTCACAATTCTGCCAGAAATATAGGTAATGAGAGTTTAAAACTGATAAGCTCTCCTTTTATAATGCACAGTTGTACTATTAAGATATGAAGGTTTCCATGTGTGAACAATTTAATGAACTCTCATATTTGCAACTTGATCATGAACCTAACTTGGGAGAAAACTCGTGTCTATTGTATCTTTGAATTTATAGTGCAACTTAATTTGAAAGATGCTGATCGCTTAACAATGAATTTCATCTTGATCAACACATGCATTTTATGTAGGACTTGTCTGAAGCAGTGATGCACTAGCAAAGGAGAACTGTCTTGTACTCTTTGATCCATTTGATCAGCGGATGAGGCTTACCTAAACTAGGTAATATCGCATTTGAACATTTGAATTTCCACTTGCAAGCTCGTTTTCATATTCAAATTAATGTCACTAGATTAATTCAGTATATGATTTCCATTGATTTTTTTATCCTATTGGGACTGAAACTTTTTGCAGCATGGAAGAGAGGGGAAGAGTGGATGTGACCCAAACTGAGCTTATTCAAATTCAACCAGAGGACAAACGTAGGGGATGTTCAATGAGGGTTGCGGCTCAAATTCAGGAGAGGATCACAACTGAGAGGAAGAACAGCATGACACGGGCTTCATCAGCAAAGGAACAGTAAGCTGAAGTCACAAAGGCTGCAAGGTTTCGGTTTCTTCTTTCACAAGAAGAGGGGACTTGTTCTAGTAGTACTAGGATTGTGAAGAACCTACAGATTATTTAGAGAGAGATGCTTCCCTAAGAGATTTTACTTTGAGAGGAATGCTTGTGAGGTTTTTCTTGGGTGTAATTGGGGCTCTCTATTGAGAGGGGTTGAGAGGAGTGAGATTACCTAGAGTGGTTTATGATTGTAACCTTTTTTATTAGTCGAATCATCATTATCATGGTCGCCCGAGGATGTAGGCAATTTGGCCGAACCTCGTTAAATTATTGTGTTATTGTCATGTGTTGTTTTTGCTTGCATCCAACTTGACCAATGTGAATAAGTTGAACTGAGGGCACCGAAGGACCAATTTAAAGAATGTGCCCAATATGCCTGTTTCTTAAGGACATTGAAATTTTTCAGTTGGCAAAGAAATTGAAACCTAATGAACTCTGGGGTAAGAATTAAAGATTTAATCCCCCTATACGTGTTCTCATTGCTGGTAATGTAAGGACCTGACAAGCTAACTTGGTAAGGTCTACTATATTAACAGACTTAACATTGCTAATCTTTCCCTTTGCTTTATATATATCGATACTACGTTCCGATTGCATTTGTTGCATGTTTATCTGACTACATGTTGATCTATTCTAGCTTAAGGGGTTTGGCATGGGAATACTTTTTCTCCAAAGGTTGTGTAAGTTAGTTGGAAAGAAATGTTTCCTTTAAAAGGGGTGTGTACACGGCTATTTTGGGATATGCAGTCGGCAATGAGAAGGAGATTGTGAATCATATTGCAGATGAGATATGGCTTAGCGTGGATGTCTTGGATTTTTTCTTTTTGTTTCCTACCAAACCTGGACGGTGCGAGGGAGAGAATATATACAAATACTAGGGGGACATATATAAACCATATCCCATTGAAAATGTAGGAGACTAGGAGAAGGCGAGACAAACATGCAACCCACCATATTCTCCAATGCAAAATATGAAACCATATATGCCAATAGAGAAAGAGGTGGGCTGACATTGCCGATCAAAATATACAATAGTGATGACTGAAAATAGTGATGACTGAAAATTGATATGAAGATAAGTCACGGCTGCTAAAATTCATGTATATATCATATAAGCTTGGAGCTAAGCAACAATGGCGAAAAGATAAAACCCTAACCTGAGGAAGACGAAGCTCACAGAGAGAAAAGAGAGAAGCAAATGATATTTGATACGAGTAACTTTCTACAAAATGATCTCAACTCCACAATGAAAACCGATGCTAGCTATTTATACAGGCAAGTAAACAGAATTAACAAACTAAGTAATCTGGATTCTTCTAATCAGCTAACAAGATCATGACATGTGGATGACATGGAGCGGTCAGGATTGAATTCTCATGCAACTCACCAAATTTGGTCAAAGAGACGCTGAGTCATGCTTCTGATGTGACAGAGATGGTTGTGATGCGGTTAAGCTCACCAAGACCACGTGCAACAGTGTTGCTCGAGCTGTTAAGCACAGAATCTGTGAGATGATGTGATAAAACCATCCTCACGCTTGCTTTCACCTTTGCTCTCATCATTAACCTTCATCTTAACAACGGCCACCAAGGGAAACTTGTCATCTAAAATTTAAAATCGGCTAATAAATCAGTCACTAGGTTCCCTCTTAAAAGATATGTGAAAAATAATAAAAATTTGATATGGACAACTACTCCTCTCCACCAATGGGCACTAAATGAGGATATGTAACAAATAAAATTGAAATCGAAGAAGCGAGGAGTTGAATTCTTGTCATATGTTTCCACCTTTGAAACCAAGCAAGTTCAATTCTCATAATCACATCCTTCACCTCTACGTCAATAAAACTAATAATATCTAGTAAGGGAAAACCAAAAAACGTCTAAAACGTCTGCTCTAAGATCTTTATAAACTCCATAATAATGTACCTTAAGAGCGTCATTCTTGCTTCCAAACACCATCTGTGTCTAGTTTTCACCAACTCGATCATGATGAGAAGCTGCAAATTAACCTCTCCTAAATTCTTGGATTGGATCAAATTGCGCTTACGAATTGGAAATCCTAGAAACTACCATCAATTGATTGAGGACTACACAACTATAACATAGATATATAATATTATTTTGTCTATGTTCTGAATGAATCTGTTGAATATATTGTAGCTAGTTAATTGGCTAGTTACTACATCGTCATTTATACATGTAAAGTAATAAACTAGGAGTCCCAAATGGACTGATGCTGCAAACCATCATCATCATGATCATCATAAAAAGTTAGAAACCCATAGACGATGGCATGTCCTCCCCAAAAAACAAAGCCTCATCACGATGAGACATGTACATGTACTGCATCCACATCATAGGCGAGTCCAATGGCGACTCATTAATCGCCTGAATTTGACTAGGAGACAGTCCCACCGTCTCTGAAACCGCGCCACCACTGGAGCCACCAGCCACCTCCGTCAAAAAATGACCCCATTGGCAGTCTCCTAAACCTCACTGCCGCCTCTTGAGCCGCCAACTGCACGTCCGAGGGACTCGAACTCGCCGGCCTCGGAAGACTATCAACCATTTCAGGAAAGTTAAGCGACACCCCTGGTCCTCTGAGGTGCAACGCCGCATCGTAGGCCGCGGCCGCCATTTCGGGGGCCTCGTAGCTTCCTAGCCATATCCGGGTTTTCTTTCCCGGTTCCCGGATTTCGGACACCCATTTACCCCATTTTCGCTTGCGTACGCCTCTGTACTTGGGCGCAGGCTCGTGTACTTCTTCCATATCTGCCCGGAGGGTTTGATTAATTTCTTGGGTCATGTACGGGGTTTGATTCTGAGGAAGAAGAGAGGAGATTCAGTGTGTGGGAACGAAAGGGCTTCAGTAAGAATTTGTGAAGCGTCTTGAGTGGTTATATATGTATGTTTTTGTATGTATCGGTGATTATTATAGCATTATTATTAGAGGAGGTGGAGTGCGCTTCCACGTAGTTACGTTTAAGTCGGAAGATGCTGGCAATTTTGACATGTGCATGAATTGTTCCTAGATTTTGAAAGAAGCAATCACATCATGCCACGTGGTTTTTAAGTACATATTTACGCACACACGAATCTATTACTGTGCTGCCTTAGGAGAAGCTAGGGATAACGATAATCATTTAGCTATCGCATAATATAAACCAGTCCAATATGAATATAGGATCATTCACCCTCCATTCGCTGTCCTTATGGTCATTTTTAGCTATTGAATACATATTACATGATACTGAATTATTCATCTACCAATAATTAATTTAGAAAATTCGTATATAATGCTTTTATCTATGTACTACCATTATATTCACAGTACTTAGCAGAATAACTCCTTGTTAATTAATTACTTTATCTGTCAAAATATACACACTTCTCTTTCTTTCTCTTTATCACTTTATGTGTAATTTTGATCGCAACTATTATATATTTATAAAATTTTATTTAATAATTATTTTTGTAAACAAAATCAAATTTAATCATTAAGTTGCATATACAAGAAGCAATGTTCTAAAAAACGGCCTAGGCGGCCGCCTAGGCGCTACGCGGCAAGGAACCGCTCCGATTTTGGCCTAGGCGTTTCCCTTAGGCGCTGGGCTACTAGGCGGGCTAGGCGGTGGTGCTAGGCGGGGACTAGGCGGGCTAGGCGGTTCTAGGCGGAGCCTAGGCGGTCATAAACCCTAATTTATTCTATATTTTGACTATTTTTATATTTATAATTAATTTTTAGACTTTAAATATTGTCATTTATATTATTATATGTCATTAAAATAATTTAAAAATTAAAAAAAAAAACCGCCTAGTCCCCGCCTAGGCCCCTAGGCACTAGTCCCTGGGTCACCGCCCGACTAGCGTCTAGCATTTTTTAGAACCTTTGACAAGAAGATATGTTTTATCAAATAAAATTGAAATGAGACTAGAATAGTACTCAAAAGGGTAAGGGAACTCATGATTTGGATTCAAGATGGGAAGACTAACATCTATCCAAATTGTATAGGTTTTTTTTTTTTTTTAAGATGAATCCAAATTGTATAGGTACACACACGTGTATGCTGTAAGCATGACTAATATCTTATTATTACGAATCAAAAATGAAATAATTATTATATACGTCTACGACAATGTGACCGAAGCTAATTAATTTGGTCTGATGAGGTCAACCGGTCAAACCGACTTCACTATTTTTAGTCAAAATAGTTTCCAAAAGTGAAACAGCTGTATCAAGCTCGCTAGCTTGTTCAGGAAAAACATTGAAATTGAAATGCAGGCAGTCGATTTCTGGATAATTTGATCCATCACCTGCAAATATTGCACCACCGTCCTTCACCGTACTACGTCCTCCACAATCGTACGGTTTGCATGTTGCTGATAATGAATACTCTCCGACTCACTGACAGAGTTTTTGTTTATCTTTTGTGTTGACATATACTACTACACAAGTACCTAGAGATACAAAGAAGCACGTCTACAATCGCTGTTGTTTGGCTCCAAAACCAGTTGGTGTGCAAACAGTCTCTTTTGAGCGTGTGATTGCGCAGGCGTGCCAGCACCGCGGGGTGCAGTCGTTGGGGTAGTCCCTTGACCTGACTTCTTCTTCAAGCGCTGTGGACGAGGAGAGCACCAACCTCGTCACAGGGTTCTTTCTTGCCTTTCGGGAAAGGACTTTTGCCTTACGGATAAGGACTTTGGTTGTGATCTCTTTGCGTTCACCGTATCGATACTCAAAGTTGTAGGTTGAGCAGAGCAATCACTGGGAAGTTCTGAGAAAGCACGGGTTTGCTAAAGCGTGACTTTAGCTTCGCTGGGTTGCGAGGGCGTTACCCTTACTTCGCTGGTTGTATCGGTGGCAGTAGTACTGGCAGTCGGCTCGCGAGGAGACTAGGACTGGCGGGCGGTCACCGGGTTTCAACAAGGTTGAAGGTTTGCTCCGGGGAGGCTTTGTAATCGCTGGGATTGATTGATTCGAGAGAGGAGGTTTTCTGTATCGTCTTTAGCCTCTATATATAGGCTACTGCAGATTCTCCTTCCAAATAGGAATGAAATACTATATTTTAGGCCACAGTTATTGGCCTTGAATCAAATCAAAACTCTTAATAGTTTTGATATTATCGTAAGCAATAATAAATTGACTCTGTCGTAGCAATCTTTTAGGCAAGGTTAATTACCTTCTGGAGTTCTGGACGTAATCATCTCGGATGCGAACTGTAGGATATGCATTAATTATATATATATCGTCGCGAGCACTCGTCGCGGGGACTCCTTAATTGTCCATCTGCCATGCAACCACCCATGCAATATATATATATAGCCCACGTACTCATGCATGCAGCTTGCATAATTAACCTGTATACAAATCTTCTGTTGATTGCCATCAAGCATGGTTATGCCTTAATTGCAATATATATGTATGTGTAGCCTTGATTCTTGTGCCATGCATGCATCACGTCCTCCTCTTTCCTTGATTATCTTTTGCCAAATATGTCCATTAGAATCCTAGCCAAATACAACCACGATGCCATCTTTAATGCAAAGATCTTTCCATCTTCGTAGCCACTATTAATTATCAAATCTCTTGATAATTACTAGTAAATCCATGAATATCACGATTCGCCTCAGGATTGCTTGATCTCTAAGTAGGCCTTATTTAACCTCCAAACGATATATTCCGAACTTGTCGAAAATAAATAGCTTGGGCCACCGATATTGGCCTAGATTTCGTCGAGTCCCCCATGTCGGGAAAAATATTTATTTTGGGCTCAAACAGCTGTCTCATTGAATTAGCTCATTATGCATGCGGTACACACTACTGCAATCAATGATCTAACGACTCTTACATATAAAGTTTTAAGACTTCAAAATATTGAATTTTCGCTAGAAACACAATCACATAATGTATCGATACATTATATATTAAGTAGACTAGTTTAAAGTACAGGTAAACTATCTCGATTCAGATATAAACTAATTTCAGATCAAGTCAAGCTGGTTTACTAATTAATACATAGATCAATCTACCTCTGTTATTTGATGAATCTATGCATTAATGTATCATAGAACTTTTCATCACATTATTACAAAATAATGAAGAACATTAGAATATTAATTGCCTAATGAGACCGTTCCTTTATTTATTATAATTAGCGAGCACCGAATTTCATATTTAGATGGCAATGGTCATAATCTCACCAAACTGACAGATTTTAGTTCATTGTTACTTCATTTTGCAAGCAAAACCTAAAGTCATCACGTCTAATTAGACAATAATTTAAGTATAATTTTACCTAATTACAATACATCGGAATGCCATTTTGCGTAAACCTTAACAGTTGGTCTTTAGTATCCTTATCGATTTGAATGAATATCTAAATAAAAGTTCTACATCATCACTTGGACGATTGCATGATTGCATGACTGCAGGGTATAAGAGCCTCATATTCTCCAACACATTAACAATATTTATTGGTACTTAGAAATTAGAATAGCAAACTATAGTTGATGCCCGCGGATTGCTGCGGCTATATCATTTATGCATTGTAAGACAGCAATTACAAACATTAGATGTATTATATAATGGAAGATAGTATCGTGTTACAGATTCCAAAATCTGGTATCTTGACCAGATGTGTATTTACGAATTTCAAAATAAGAGATGCTAACCAACTACTTTAGCAAAATATGATTAGACTCGAGCAAAAATTTTATATGTTTGCAGTTAGAACCAACTACTTTACATTAACTCCTCAGAAGTGTCCTCGGTTGATTCTGTCATGTCAGTTGCCTAATTGGCGGCAGGAAACAGCTTGTTTGGCATCTCATTTGAGGAGCTGTCGCTGGATGTCAGAAATAATGACATCAATATGGGACGGGAGTAAAGGATAAAATGCATGTGTAAATAGCTTAATATTGAAATGACAGGTTCACATATCAGCATGAATGTAGTTTAAGGTTCTATGAGCTTTGTTGAGATTAAGAATTTGATATAAGGTATTACCAAAAACAAACAGAATGACAACTATAAACAGACATGAATTGAATTGAAAGTAGTGGAATCTGGATGAATGTTTGAAGTTCTTGAAGTTTATCTAAGTTTGTTTGTATTGCATCATCTAGTGATATTACTCTTAATAGTTGTGAGGAAGAATGCATACAGGCATGTTGGCTCAGGGCTTAGTTCTTTTACAAATCATTTACATGAGACATAATGATCAGTGATCAATATGAAAACATAATCGATGCAGACCTAATTAAAGTCACAAAAAAGGAGATAGAAGTTCAAATCAGATGATACGCAAGACAGAAAATCTTCAAGGAGCAAGCAAGGTAGAGACTTTGACATCGATATTCACTAACACAAATGATTCAAATCCAACATCTTCAGCAGTGCACCAAAAAAAAAAAAATCAAAATCAAAACCAAAGAGAGCTACAAATGCAAAGTTACCAATAATGTATGCCAAAGTCCGTGCAGGCATGAGTAATAAAACTGAGTTAAGAAACAGAAGCAAGCAAAGCAAATAGGAAAAAGTTGCTGCTGAGCACGGAAAGAAGGCATCTAAATCTAAACAGAAAGTCAACACGCAAAGTAGAGATGGTTGTATATTAAACAGGTAGCTTACTATGGATGTGTAAAATCTCACGCTTGCAACAACCCTACGCAGTACCTCAGGTGATCTGAAGGAGTTAGCAGACCAGAGTTCGTCCTCATATTCCTCCTTTACTAAGGTTACTTAAAGGTCAGCGCGTATACGAAGAATAGCTAGATAGCCAAGGCTTATTCTACAATCATATGCATATTCGTTTCTAAGCTGCACTGATACTTATATAATTGGTTGCTATATATATCCTAATATATCGAAAACAGCTAGCTAATATGCAATCTATATGGATTGAAATACATATTCTGTACAAAAAATGCTCTAGTTAGTTATTTTACTTGATCATATTGTCAGTAACTGGAAGAGCCAAGTGCTCAAGAAACAAAGCTCTAGTGCTCAAGAAAACTCATGACCATATGTACCTTTAGCAGCTAGCAATTGAAGAGCCTGGGCTTTGAATTGCGAAAACTGAGAGACCTGAATCCCAAATGAAAAGGGGCAGACAGTTGTTGCAGTTGCTGGAAGTGTAGTAGCCCCTCCAGCTGCAAAATTGCACCCATTTCGGAAACTTGGCATGCCAACTGAATCCAAATGGGAGTAACTGTTGGAAGAAAATCAAATACACTCAACAAAAACTTTTAGACACTTCAGTTACAAAAAGGCTGTGTTAACTAACTTGTCCTTATCCTCTGTTGTGGATGTGATAACGTCCTATTGTGTTGATAAGTCTAAGCTAGCTGGCATAATTATCTTTTAGTTGTTGATAGATATATGTTTGTAATCTTAGAGTTCTAATTGTACTACGTTTGGTATACAGCAGCCTGGTTGTATTATAAATACAATTATTCAATACAAAGAATTGACGCAGTTCCAGTAATTCTTCATGGTATTAGAGCCTGCCAACTTCTAAACGAGGTTCTTCTTTTTTTTTCCCCTACTTTCACCACCATGACTTCTGAAAACTCCTCCCTCCCTGGTCCTAATGTTGCTCACTTCCTCAAACTCCCCGAAACCAACTACTTACTCTGGCTCCGCCAAATGCGTCCTTTCCTAAATGGCCATAACCTCTTCAAATACGTTGACGGTTCCTGCATTGCTCCATCTCCCACTCTTCCTGCCGTTGGAAATGCTCCCCCTCAACCCAACCCTGCTTATAGCAAGTGGTTTCAAGAGGATCAACTTGTGGTCAGTTATCTCACGACCACTCTATCTGAACCAATTCTCTCTGTGACAGTTGGTCATGACACCTCCAAAGCTATATGGGACTGCTTGCAACAACACTCTGCTCAACAAAATGTAGCTAATGCTGCTAATCTTCGCTTCCAACTCCTTGACATGCACAAAGGTTCCAAAACCGTATCTGAATATCTCCAGCACGCCAAGTCTCTTTCTGACTCTATGGCTGCCATAAATGAGCCCGTCTCCAACAATGATCTCGTCACTGCTATCTTGCATGGTCTAGGTCCTGACTATGCTATGTTAGTCACTGCTATCCTCAATTTTCCACCACTACCGGCCTTTACAGAGCTTCGCTCTCGCCTTCTTTCATTTGAGTCTCAAACAACCCGTTCTTTCCATGACAACTCCACCTCTACGGCTTTGTTAGCAACTCAGTCCTCCTCTGCTCCACCTCGTGCTTCTCAGCTCTCTTTTCATCCCTCTACTCGTGGTTCTTTTCGTGGGTCACCTCGTAACCGTGGAGGTCGTCCTGGTCGTGGTAATTGGCATAACCGAGGTCGTTGGAACAATTCTGCCTCTCATCCCAATCTTTGGTCTGCTCCTCCTCATACTGGCACCTGGCCTCCTATCCGTGCTCCTCTTACCCGTAACAACAATTGGAATTCTGGGCCTGGTGTCTTAGGTGCTCCACCCTCCCCATGGTGTCCCACATGCTCCACCAATCAACATGCTGCTGCCAATTGTTCTCATCACTATGCTGGTCCTGATTCTCTTGCACCACCTTTTGCTGGCACTCATATCGTGCAATATCATGACCCAGCTTGGTATCCTGACACTGGTGCCACCCATCATATGACTGGAACTTCTTCTGCTCTTCAAAACCCAACACCTTATAATGGTAACACCTCTGTTATAGTTGGTAACGGTGACTCTCTTAACATAGCCCAAACTGGTACTATTCCTCTGTCTCTCGGTTCTCATTCCTTTCTCTTACGTCATGCTCTCCATATGCCCTTTCTTACCAAAAATCTCTTATCTGTGGCAAAATTTACTCGAGATAATTTTGTTGGTTTCGTTTTTCTTCCTGATAGTTATATATTTACTCATTTTCAAACTTTTCTTGCTATGGTAAAAAATATTTTTAACACTTCTCTTAACTATTTTCAGAGTGATGGTGGTACTGAATATGTTAACCATAATTTCTCGAATTTATGTCGTTCGTTAGGTATTCAACATCGTCTATCTTGTCCACATACACCTCAACAAAATGGTCTTGCTGAACGCAAGCATCGCCACATTGCCGACATGACACGTACTCTCCTTTCTTCCTCTCATGCTCCTCTTAATTTATGGGTTGAGGCTGCTCTTACCTCTGTTTATCTCATAAATTTACTTCCCACACCTCTCTTAAAGTGGTCATCTCCTTTCTCTGTTTTATTTCAACGTCCGCCTAATTTTTCTCATTTACGTACCTTTGGTTGTGCCTGTTTTCCTCATCTTGGGGCTTATGTTACTAACAAATTAATGTCCCGTTTTGTAGAATGTGTGTTTTTGGGTTACAGCTTGCAACATAAAGGTTACAGGTGTCTGGATCCAAGTTCTGGCAAAGTTTATATTTCCCGTCATGTGATCTTTAATGAGACTCATTTTCCATTTGCTCATTCTCAGTCAACCATTCCTACTCTACCCACTGTGGAATTGGAATTATTCCCTATTAATCCTTCCCCTCCTCCCCATGTGGCACCTGTCCCGCTTTCTCCTCCAGCCTCTCCACCTCCACCTCCTACACCTGAAGCACCTACTGCACCTTCCCCTACCTTCCCACCACCCCCTATCGACCCTCCTGGTCATCAGATGGTTACTCGCCTCAAGGGTGGAATAAGTCGTCCTCTTATTTGCACAGATGGGACTGTGCAATATCCACTCTCTCACGCTCTTACTGCAGCTCTTTCTTCCTTCCCTTCAGAACCTACTTGTTATTCCCAAGCTATCCGTCATCCTGAGTGGCGACAAGCTATGGTGGAAGAATTTAATGCTCTCCTTAAGAATCATACATGGTCTCTTGTGCCTCCATCTTCCTCTCAAAACACAGTTGGGTGTAAGTGGGTGTTTCAGATCAAACACAAGTCTGATGGCAGCATTGAACATTACAAAGCAAGACTCGTTGCCAAGGGTTTTCATCAACAACCAGGTGTTGACTACGATGAAACCTTTAGCCCAGTAGTGAAGCCTGCTACAATTCGTACCGTGTTGAGTCTTGCCGTCTCCAAGGGCTGGTCTATGCGTCAATTGGATGTTAAGAACGCATTTTTACATGGTTTCCTTCAAGAAGAGGTATTTATGTCTCAACCTCCTGGCTTTGTTGATCCTCTTCGTCCTCACTATGTCTGTAAGCTGCACAAGGCTTTATATGGGCTCAAACAAGCTCCCCGTGCTTGGTTTCATCGCTTTAGCTCATTTCTTATACGGTTTGGATTCACTCAAAGCAAGACTGATTCTTCCTTATTTATTTATCGGTGCCCTACTCATACCATCTTATTGCTTCTGTATGTTGACGACATAGTTGTCACTGGTAGTAGCCCTTCTCATCTTGGCTCTTTTATTCAAGCTTTGGGGCGTGAATTTGACATCAAAGACTTGGGTGCCCTAAGTAATTTTCTGGGTTTAGAAGTTCGTTCTTCCTCTCATGGGTTACATATCTCGCAGACAAAATATGCCATTGATCTTCTTCGTCGCAGCAACATGATTGAATGCCAGCCTTGCTCCACACCTCTTGCTACCAAAGCTGTGTTATCTGCTATTGGAGGTGAGCTTCTATCTAATCCTTCTGAGTACTGTTGTTTGGTTGGCTGTCTTCAGTATCTTGCTCTCACTCGACCTGATCTCACCTATGCTGTTAATCAAGTTGCTCAATTTATGAGTGCTCCACGACAACCTCACATGGTCGCTGTTAAGTGGATTCTTCGATACTTGAAAGGTACTTTGGAATATGGCACTCTACTTCGGCCTTTTATCCGTACTCCTACAATTCATGCTTTCTCCGATGCCGATTGGGCTGGCTGTCCAGACTCACGGTGCTCTACCACAGGATATCTTCTTTACTTGGGTCCCAATCTTGTTTCTTGGTGTTCTAAAAAGCAGCCAACTATGTCTCGCTCTAGCACTGAATCCGAGTATCGTTCTCTTGCTCACGCTTGTGCTGAAACTACATGGCTTTCTTATCTTTTTTATGAACTGTGACAACCGCTAGTCTTTTCCACTGTTCTCCATTGCGACAACCTCAGTGCAACTTATATGGCTGCTAATCCTGTCCTCCATGCCCGCACTCGTCACATAGAGCTTGATTACCATTTTGTTCGCGAACGTGTTGCATTGGGCAGTCATCGTGTTCTTTTTGTACCCTCTGTTGATCAACCCGCTGATCTGCTCACTAAGGCTTTACACAAACCACGACATCAGCTTCTCTTGTCCAAACTTGTCTGCCAAAGGCCGCCCAGTTTGCAGGGGGTGTTAACTAACTTGTCCTTATCCTCTGTTGTGGATGTGATAACGTCCTATTGTGTTGATAAGTCTAAGCTAGCTGGCATAATTATCTTTTAGTTGTTGATAGATGTTTGTAATCTTAGAGTTCTAATTGTACTACGTTTGGTATACAGCAGCCTGGTTGTATTATAAATACAATTATTCAATACAAAGAATTGACGCAGTTCCAGTAATTCTTCAGGCTGCCTCAAATTACCAATCAAACAACTTGCAAAATAAATCCATAGCAAGAGCTGACCTAATTACGATTATGCCTCAATTAAAGTTTTCCTAAATTACAGAGAACATATTAAGTTTTCATAAAATTGCTCCTCTGCACATAATACACACATGCAGAGCTGAAAACAGATCTAGTAAGTCAATAACATCAAGCAGATAAAAAAACAGAGACCTTTATAGAAGATAAATCATTGCTTGCAAATATACTGTAAGGGAACGCATAGAACATGGCATGATAAAGTGTCTAGAGCTGTATTTATTGTGTATGAAATAAGCGGAATTGTGGAAATCAAGAAAAAAATTGTGGAAAATTGAGCAAATTGGAGTTTCCGACAAATGGACAAAATAGTCGACGCTGGTCAACCGTAGTAAATACCATCAAAGGAGCGGGATCCAATTACCTCTGATACTATGTGTCAAAGTACATTGAGAAGAGGAGAAAAAAAAAAGGGAAAAATGCACAGATAGTGTCTGGACACTCCGAGGACTGTCAAAATGATACCTGAACTTTCAAATGTATCAAAGTGATACTTGGACTTCTAATTTGTTGTCAACGTAGTACCTACGGGGACTTTCCGTCACGGGTCCGTCAGTTCGAGTCACGTGTGACGCTCGTGACCCCCAAAAATAGGGCTAAATGGACTTTTTACTCACATTAGTCCCAAAACTCGATGAAAACTTCGATTCCCTCCAAACCAAGTACACTTGCACACAGAAGTCGACCTAAATCATACCCGAACTCCCACTCCTCCCAAACCCAAAAGTCGACAAAAGTGAATCAACCAGGCTGGAAAGGATTCGTTTCCATTGGATTCCCGACAAAAAGTGATCGATGGCGAAGATGTGGAGGTTTTTCAGAGAATCTGGACCGAGACGCAAAGATAGTAAGTCTCACTTTCATCCCCTTCCTTGACAGAACAATGTCGGACCTGGTAAAAAACGTGTTTTACAGAGAATCTGAGTCCAGATTAGGGTTTTGATTAAGATGAAATGGTTTTTTAGGGTTTCGGGATTTGGGGGTGAATTTTTAAACTTCAAATTGGGAGTGGTCCATGTACTCTATTCCCTCTATTTGTCATTTTGCATTGGAATCTTGAAGTTTGAATTTCCAGAACAGTTTTTTAATCTTCTAATTACATGAACTGTGAAATTATAGGCATTTATAGATGAGCTATTTCTGGGTTTTCTGCCAATATGCAAGGGTTAGGCTTTAAGTATGCATTTGTTTCGATTAGAAGTGGATTTTTTAGCTTTCTGCTTTTTTATTTGGTTTTCAGTTCCAGAGGATTTATACACCATGGTGGTTATCTTGACAAGATGCTTGATGGTAGGAAGAAGTACAAAGTAGCTAGGTTCAACAAGGATGGTGGGAGAATTTGGCTAGATGGTCTAGACCCAAATAAGATTGCATGGACAGAGTTTAGGAACATAGCATGGGATCTAGGATACAGGGAGAAGCCTATATCATACTACTTCAAGATGCCTAGGACACTCTGCGATGAGGGTTGGATGCCGATAAGGAATGATGCTGATGCACTCGAAATGGCTTATTCCGCTGAAGACAAGGCAGATTAGTGTCTTCATAACTGGTGGTGGTAGGAGGAGAAAAAAGGAGGCTGAAGAGGATGATTTAAGACTTGTTGATCCAGATTGGGAGAATCCTCTTAATAGGATGACAGCAGCAGAGAAAGCAAAGGCAGAACAAGATGCCAACATTTTTGGAAGTAAACTAAATAGGCTAATTGTGGGGGGTTCTGGTTCTAGTAGAGTTAATGTGGTTGGTGAAAGAAGCAGGTCGATGGAAGGGGTAGATGGTATCATCAATTTAGACTCAGATAGTGATGTGGATGGCAGGGTGGAGGAGCAGCAGGCAAGTCAAAGTACCTTTAATGGTCTTAGTGACTTGGTGCCCGATTTGTTTACTAGTCAAGGAGATGGAAGTCACATGGGGTAAGGGCAGAATTGTAACAATGGGCAAGAAGGAGGGTCTGAAGGGGTATTCAGGGGTATTTAGTGGATTTTACAGCACATTCATTAGTAGCCCTAGGGAGAAACATGTAGTGAAGAGGCCGTGAGAGGGTAAGAAACTGAAGTTTTCTAAAGGGCCACCTGAAGAAACAGATCTAGCAAAGGAGTCAAGTGTGGAAGCTGCTCAAGCATCTCAATTTGAACCAACTAAGGTTGAAGCTACAGAAGTGGTCCAAGATCAGGCAGAGCAAAGGCCAATTGAAGTTGAAGCTCACCCAACTGAACAAGCAGCCGAAGCTCACCTAACTGAACAAGCGGCTGAAGCAAGGCCTGCAGTTGAAGAACCAGTTGAAGTAAGGCCTGAACCAGTTCAAGAAGCAGCTGAACCAAGGCCTGAACCAGTTCAACAAGCAGTTGAACCAAGAAGAGAAGTAGGTGGTAAACAGGGGAGCAAGAATAGGAGGTTTAGTGAGGTTGAGAAGGCCAAGAAGGTTGCTGAACCAACTGCATCCAAAAAGAAGGGCAAGAAGGTTGCTGAACCAGCTGCATCCGAAAAGAAAGGCAAGAAGGTTGCTGGAGGAGCTGCATCCAAAAAGAAGGGGAGACAAATAAAGGAGGCAAGGTATAAGACCAGAAGCAAAGGGGAGAAGGTCTATGAGTTTGAAGAGGACAGTGACTCAAGTTCAGGAGGTTCTGATTTTTACATTGACTCAGACTACGATCCTGTTGATTCTGAAGATAATGTCCAGTTTGAACAAAATGTGTCCAATCCGAGAGTTGTGGAAGAGTTTGAAGAAATGGGCTTCGGAGGGGAATGCAGTGATGACGGTGGAGGGACAGATGAGCTTGAGAGTTTGAATAGTTCTGGAAGTGAAGAAGATGAAGAAGGTAATCCACTTGCCTTCCCCACTTGGAGAGGAATTAAGTTGAAGTCTTGGAATAGAAGGGTAGATTTGAAGAACCCAAAGTTTGTGGTTGGCCATGTTTTTGCAAACTCTGAGGTACTTAAGGAAGCAGTTAGAGAGTGTGAGCTGGTGACCAGAAGAGGATTTTGGTTTCAAAAGAATAGCAGACACAAGATTGAGGTTAAATGTCAGTTGGCCTGCCCATTTTGGTTTTATGCTAGCAATATTGCAGAACTTGGTCCAAGCACTCTTGTCATCAAGACATTGAAACCTGAGCATAAGTGTGCAAGCCTTACAGAGAGTCATCATCTAACATACCACAGAATAGCAAAGGAAGTACAAGAAGACTTGTTGGTGGATGAGGAGTGGTCCAGGAAGGGGATGCAGAACCATATCCAAAAGAATTTCAATGTTGATGTAAGCATGCAAAAAATTGCAAGAGGGAGAGCAAAGGCCAAAGGATGAATGATGGGCATTACATACAGTAGTACAATATGTTGACAAGTTACAAGAAGGAGTTGCTAAGGAGCAACCCAGGGTCTACAGTTCAGATAAAGACAGAGATGGTAGGTGAGGTGAGGAGGTTTCATAGGCTCTATATCTGCCTGGCAGCTTGCAAGAAAAGGTGGATTGAGGGTTGTAGACCTTTGATTGGATTAGATGGCTGCCATATTAAAGGTCAGCACCCTGGTCAACTACTTAGTGTTGTTGGTGTTGATGGGAACAATGGTATGTTCCCCATTGCTTGGGCAATTACTGAAGTTGAAAATAGAGACACTTGGAGATGGTTTTTGGAGTACTTGGCTTGGGATCTGAAGATGGAAAGGCCTTCATCTTACACATTTACCACAGACAAGCAAAAAGGTTTGGGGATGGCCATAGCTGAATTATTTCCTGGGGCGGAACATAGACACTGTGTCCGGCACCTATACAAAAACTTTAAGGCCAAGCATCCGAGTGAAGGGCTGAAGCAACTAGTGTGGGATGCAGCTAG
Source organism: Rosa chinensis (assembly GCF_002994745.2). Taxonomy (NCBI): domain Eukaryota; kingdom Viridiplantae; phylum Streptophyta; class Magnoliopsida; order Rosales; family Rosaceae; genus Rosa; species Rosa chinensis. Next base: position 55,456,897 of record NC_037094.1, on the reverse strand, counting down.
ATCAAGCACCAGGGTTTGGTTCAATAAGCACATGGATGAGATGAAGGGATTGGATGATGTGGCATGGACTTGGTTTCAGGACAAGTCTCCAGAACAATGGAGTAGGGCTTATTTTAGGGATGATTCAAGGTGTGACCTTTTGTTGAACAATCTTTGTGAGTCATTCAATGCAGTAATCCTGCCAGCTAGGGACAAGCCTATTATAACAATGTTGGAGAAGATAAGGATGGATATGATGGTAAGGATGGCAAACAGAAGAGTGGCAGCTCAAAGATAGACTGATATGGTTGGTCCAAGGATTAGGAAGATATTAGAGAAGGTGGCAGAAAGGAGCAGCTGTTATAGAGTTTATCACTCTGGTGAATTTGAGTTCCAAATAACTGGAGGGGGAGAAAAGAGCAGCAAGCATGCAGTGGACCTAAGGCTTCACATTTGCACATGTAGGAGGTGGCAGATAAGTGGAATACCTTGTGTCCATGCCATTTGTGCCATCAGAAGCAAAAAGGCAGACCTTGCTCTTTTTTGTGATGATTACTTGATGCCAAGTACTTATATGGAATCCTATAATCCCATTATTCATCCTATTGCTAGTGAGGATGATTGGGACCAAGTGGACTACCCTATAGCACCTCCCCCATATAAGAAGCAAGCCGGCAGACCAAAAATGAAGAGAACCAAGCAGTCTGATGAGAAGAAGCAGCCTCCACCAGCCCCAATTGATAAATCAAAGATGCCAAGAACCTACACAACGACATGCCAAGTCTGCTTCAAACAAGGCCATAACAGGTTGGGTTGCCCAATCACAAAGGCCAAAAAAGTAACTGCTGCACAACAAGGAGTAAGTCACTACAGTACTTGGTTTGTTTTTGGTCTTAAGTGTGCAAAGAGAGTTTCAAAAAGTTAACATTAACTTTTTTTTTTCATTTCAGGGGGAAGGGAGTTCTATTGCACCCCAGCAAACTAAAAAGAGACAAAGGCAGCAGGTTGGTTGATTTTTCCATTGTAATATGCAAGCCTATGTTTGTTACATGATATTTGTTTTTGATTTGATTTGATCTGTGCATTTTTGGTTTTTGGTAAAAGTTAAGGGATGGTTAATGGTTTGAGTTTGTGATATGTATGAGTTGGTTTGTTTGGTGGCTTGTTCTAGTTATGTTGTTTATGGTTTCATAAGTGTCTTAATTGGTTATGGTTATGGTTATGGTTATGTATTGTTGGATATGTAGGCGCCAAAAGTTCAAGGTTCAAATGGCAATGGCACCTTGAAGGAACAAATCATCAAGTCTAGGAAGGCTTGGAAGAAGATGAAGACCATGGAGGGAAACCAAGCTGCCAATACAAGGGCTTCTAGTTCACAAACCATCCATGAACCTCCAACTCAAACCAGCCAAAACCCTGCAGCAAGAAAGGCGCAGCAGAAAACCCAACTTGAATCGGAATATGCAGCACTTTGAGGCAAGTTGTGACGATGCCCCCAAGTTTTTGTTACATGTTTGTAGGCCTATGATGTATTGAACATTGGCATTGTTTTGGAATGATTGTAGGCCTTATGAGAAAGGGTTGTTAAATTGCTCTCTTTTCTGGAAATTTTGGATTGTTTGTTGAACAAAGTATGTTGGTTTATGGAGCAATGTCTATTATGGTTATTGGCCCTTCTTGTTTTAATTTTCTTTTTTAATTGGATGGAGTTATAAACCCAGATTTGCAGGACTTCATATGGTACTATTTTGGTTGGTTGAGCATATGTGAAACATGTGATGGTCAACTAGGTCAGCATATTTTGGAGGGAAGCAATGTAGATTAGTCAGAACTGGAGGGAATAAATCAAGGGAAAAATGATCAACAAAGTGTTTTCACGGGAAAAACATGTTGGTCTGGTCTTATAAAGTATTGGAGGGCACATAAGTCATTTAGCCCTCTTTATGGGGGTCACAAGCGTCACACGTGACTCGAACTAACAGACCCGTGACGGAAAGTCCCCATAGGTACTACGTTGACAACAAATTAGAAGTCCAGGTATCACTTTGATACATTTGAAAGTTCAGGTATCATTTTGACAGTCCTCGGAGTGTCCAGACACTGTCTGTGCATTTTTCAGAGATAGAAAGAAATGAAGTTTGATTAATTAAGATAATTAATCAAGTGGTTAATTACTTAATTGATCAAGGGTAGTAGCACAATGTTAATTAAGCATGATTATTGGCAAGCACGTGCAGCCCCTATCTTCTTTTTTTTTTTTTTTTTCTTTCTGGTTGCACATGATCAATCCTCCACCATCCATCATGTGACATGTGGCAGCTGATTTGCATCTACATTAGATTAGCTTCCGACACATGAGATTTGGTGAAGGATCCTCCCTAGCACCCGACATTCCCATTTATATTGTTTACGCTTTTATTAATTTCTTTGCATTTTTATTAGTTGCTTTACATTTCATTACTTTTTGTTATGTTAAAATCAACCCCCAAACATTAAACTCTTCTACTCATTTGTGCATATCCACCACTAGGCTCTTAGTTTTTATTAGACTTTGGTGAAAATCAAAGCCGAGCATTGCAAAGGCTTGGCACCTTAGATTAGTTTTATTTTATTTATTTTTCTTTCCTTTGTTTGCTAAGTGACTTTAGTTCCGACCACCCAATGATTGTGGGTTAGCCACTAATCCCCGTGGTACAATAAACTTTGGGCATAATATTTCCCTATCTTGACAATGATACGTACGCTTGCATAAATATGTATCAAGTCAATGGCGCCGCCCGCTCAATCACCATGCTTATAACCCCTCGAATACAAAATTGAAGGTTTCTAGCTTAGGAATTAGAGGGGGTCAAGCCTCTAACTCCGTCCTTGATATGCTCAAAATACACACCCTAGAGTTAACTAGGCTCCTAGACATGCATTTCAACCCAACAAAAATAGATATAAGCATCCATCATATGAAAATTGCATCATTACATTAAATTAAACATCTTTTACACAAAATTTTGGGTTATGGACACAAAACCCTAACCCCCAACAAGGAAATTACTAACTACCCATAATTATGAACATCAAAGATACAAAATTCAAAGAGAAAAGAGTATATATAGAAGTGTAGGAGAAAATAAGAATAGTCACAAATAGCTAAAAAACTAGCATTACTAGTCTTAATTTACAACTCCCACAATTACCCAAGTCTTGAATCTTATAGAGGAGAAATCTTTGATGAATCCTTGAAGTTTTTGGTGAGTAAATCATTCAAATACCTAAAATAAAACTACAGAAAATATAAAAAAATAGAGGAGGAGGAAAGGATTAGAGCAGCCCAAAGGGCTGCCCAGTTTTGTGGTGTGCGGCTTCTCTGTTATTGGTGTTGGGAGCTGGAGAATTAGGTGGTGGTGTATATTTATATATGTCGAAGAGAGAAGAGAGAAGAGAGTATAATTGATAATGGGTGCAGCCAAAGCAAGAAAGGTGGATAGCTGTCCACGTGTCAAGGCTGCAATGGTTGATTTTGAAGAAGGAAAACTGTTCACGTGCTATATGTCTGAACAAAGAGGAAGAGAGTGAAAGCAAGTATAATAGGCTGCACGTGCATTGCTGCACAATTTTTTTAATTAATTATGTTAATTAATCACTTGATTAATTAAGCAATTAATCACTTAATTAATTAACTTAATTAATTAAGATGCATTACTTTTGCCGACTTTACAATTCTTTCCGTTTCTTCTCACTCTTCTCCATGCATTTCCTCACGTAGTATCAGAGGTAATTGGATCCCACTCCTTTGATGGCATTTACTATGGTTGACCCGCGTCAACTATTTTGTCCATTTGTCGGAAACTCCAATTTGCTCAATTTTCCACAATTTTTTCTTGATTTCCGCAATTCCGCTTATTTCCTACCCAATAAATAAAATTGGATTAATTACATTATAATTTGATCAAGGATTAGCATATTTCTAGTGTTTTAGATACAATTACAAGCATATAAATGCGTGCAATCAATTGTCTTCACCATCAGAATTGGATTAGCATTGTCATTCCTTTTTCTTTTTTTGTTACTACCTTTTCCAAAATCATTTGGAAAATTTCTAAGAGCAATGGAAATATTCCGACCTGTCAACATTCTTGGCTTCTTTTCATGTTCCATATTGTTGTCAAATCAGGCCTTTTTCCCCTGATATGAATGTGGAGGTGACAAGAGTTAACCATCTATGATGTCTATTCTTTCCACAAAGAGGACATACCATTTTTCACTTTGTGCAACATCCGGCAAGGTTTCCATGTGCTGGAAAATCACTTTAGTCCATAACAAAATTGCTTTGAGATTGAATGTTGTTCTACTAAAAACATCATAAGTCACCACTCCATTGTGCCACAAGTGTTCCAAGTCTTCTATAAGTGGTTGTAAATAAACGTCTATGTCGTTTCTAAGTTGCTTTGGACCCGAAATCAATAGTGTTAGCATAATATTCTCTTTCTTCATGCACAATGCAGGAGGCAGGTTATATGTAACCAACATCACCGGCCAACAACTATATTTGGAGCTTAACATGGAGAAGGGATTGAAACCATCAGTAGAAAGCCCAAGTCTAAGATTGCGTGGATCAACTGCAAATGATTCCCATTTATCATTAACCAAGTCCCATGTCACTGAATCAACAGGGTAACACATTTTCCCATCATTACTTTTATTATCGAAATGCCACCTTACATCTTCAGCCATTTTCTCATACCTGAACATCCTTTTGAGTCTTGGAATGATATAGGAAAGTATCTTAAGACTTTAACCGGAACACCTCTTTTAATCTCATTGGTCCGCTTGTTTCTTTGCCATCTTGAGGCACCACATTTAGGACAATTGTCGAAGTCCTTGTACTCTTTTCTAAATAGACAGCAATCATTCTCACAAGCATGAATTTTTTCATAGCCCATCTCAAATGTCTTTAGAAACTTTTTCACCGAATACATCGACTTCTGAAGTACATTGTCCTTTGGGAGCATGTCTGACAATGTCTTAAGAAGTTCATTAAAACTCTTATCAGACCATCCACTATGAGTTTGAAGTTGATATAAAGCTACAATGGCTGATAACTTGTTGTAGTTTGAACAATTAAGATACAAAGGAGTTTCTGCATCTTCTAGTTTTGCTATGAAATCATCATCATGTATGTCTTCAGTGGGCTCAACACAATCTTCATTAACAAACTCAGTCGGTTTGATATAGTCTTGATCCAAAAATTGGGCAGCTCTAAATAAGTTATATATCTCATCATTAATTGACCACTTCATCATTTTTATGACCATGAATTATCTGCTCCCAATGCTCATACCAATCTTTTCTTTGCTTGTACTTGGCCTCCATTCCCTTTGTAACCAAATGTTCAACAACAATATTGCCATGCTGATGATCTATATTGCGACAATCTATGCAAGGACATAAGATCATTTCAGGGTTTCCCAGGTTCCTTGTGACCATTTTCACAAAATTCCATGCTCCTTTCTTGTACTCGGGATCAGCTCTATGATCAAACAGAACAGAAAAAGAAAAGAAAAAAAATTGTTGTTCTATTATCCAAGTTTTCATATTCTATACTATCCAAGTACAATAGTTTTTACCTGTGAAGACGCACCCAACCTTTATCCAGCATCATATATTCATGTAATTTGTAGGCAAGCAAATTCTAAAATTCAAACAACTCATGAGTTATGGAAGTGCATAAAATTCGAACAAGCAATTTCTGAAAGTTAAGCAAACTATTCATTGTGGAATTACATATAGTATCTGAGGTACATGCATAAATTAAAACCTATAAAGATATGTACCATAGTTTCTTGATACGTAAAAGGAAGAGAGAGGAGGAGGAGGAGGAGGGGGTTGAAACTTACCACTTGTGTTGAGAAAACAATTTCAAACCAGCTCTGCCACACGAACCTATTGTCCTTGAATATCCTAGCAGCAATATTGAGATTTAATTAAGTAAAAAATAATAAATCTAAAGTGTTAAGAAATTATGAGGTGTGTGAACATATATCGGACTGAGAAAGAAGTAGCATTATAGAAAGAAAAAAAGAAAGAAAGAAAAAGTTAGATCACACATGCCTTGTGAGAAAACATTCAAGGGGTGTGTGAACAACAAAATAGGAATATGATAGAAGAGAACTCTGGCACACATGCCTTAGTTATACCACACTAAACTTCATTACAAATTATCTTTATTGACCTTACAACCTTTTCTAATAGAATAGGATGAGGCGTTAACTCCTAAGTCGCTAAACAAGCTAATTGAAATGACACACAATAATCACCAAACATGAGTCAAAGGCCAAGGTTCTATGTGCAATTCACTTTGTGTAGAAAAGCTTATCACACTAACTAGAGTCAACAACTACTATAATTAGAATCATGTTAATTTATTGCATATATACATTTGACATTTTAGGAGAGCAATGATCAATGGAACACATACTTGAGACAGTAGAAAGATACTCAAATAGCTATGAACACAGACATACTCGCACAAAAGCACAACCATTGAAGTTGCAGCTTCCATACTAATTGAAGCACAGTCATCTCTAGGTTGATACGGAACAGTTATCTGATGGAAAAACCCAAACTCCTAAGTTTAACAATATCCAATGAGCATGCAAGGAGTAGGTCCACATGCAATCCCACTCTTTTCATAGAAAGACAGATCCCTCTTTAATAGCTTTCTATAATAAACATTCTTTTTCACTTTGTATTATCAATACACCATTGAACAAGCAACCACAATGTTACTCCTATAAACTATTTAAATAGTAGCGAATGTTCCACTAAAATTAAGCAATAAATCAGTGAGGACATACCCAGACACAGAATAAGCAAAAGTAAAAAATAAGCAAGAGAAAGCTGTTGGAACAGAAATCGATCATGACTAAACGAAACGAACATTTAAGAAAATTCCAAAGAGATTTGGAGATATTGGTCATCTGGATGATTGAGAAGCATCAACAAGCAGCTCTATTGTCTAGTTTGAGAAAGAGCAGAGAGTCCCCTCAAATCGCCTTGCTCAATCAGAACTGCAAAAAACAACAAATAACTTTCACAAACCAGTACAAACACGAAATGAAAGCACCTAATCTTCAAGAGACAGAAAAACCCATCGAAGAAATCAAGGGAAACAAAAATCCAAATAGATTAAAACTCAGTCCATATACCCAAGCTCACTTGTGAAAAAAAAAAAAACACCAGAACACGTAGCTTAGAAAAGCAAAACATATGGAGTATATAGTATAAACTCACTTTTTCTGGTGACCTCACAAGAATTGAATAGAATGGTGATGACGGCAGCAACGATGATGAAGGGAGGTGAGAGGATAGGAGGAGGAGGAGAGGGAATGGCAATGACGGCAGTGGATAAGCTAAACGCTCTAATAAACTCCCGTTGTTTTTTTATTCATTTGATAAGCTAAACGCTCTAAATCAATAAGCCGAACCGCGAAACCAAAATTTTTAATCCTGCCTTCATTTTTCTATTGGCAGTAAGTCGGTAACCTTTCCAGTAAAACTATAACGTTTCAAGATTGTTTTTTTTTTTGTCTTAAAAGTGACAAATAATAGCACTTAAGGGAAAAACACTATTAACTTGTGCTATCAATAAACAATATTCTTGTAGTGTATATCTCAATACACGGTCTTGCAATTAGAACTATTGTCATGCCTTTACATGCTTTCACTAGTTCTAAACATGCCTACAACATATCACACTTGATATGCATTTATATGCTTCTATGACTTTAAGCATGCTTACACTATGTATCAATGTTACTAGTACATCTACCATGCTCAAAGCCAGGCTTCAAATGTCTCCATAATCTCTAAAGTATGTTTACAACAATTCAAAAATGTTATTAGCAACTTTACTACAAGTACTTGCTATGCACATGTCACGCTTAAATCAATTTAGTGTGACACTCACTTAAACAAACTATGACATACCTAGAACCTTGTGACACTTATGACTTAATTAAACATGCTCGGATAACGATTTTCTTGGGTTACGACTTGCTTAGGTATCGAGCATGGCCACGACTTGCTTGAGCCATGCCCCACGTGCTCGCACAGCGCCTACTCGCTCAACTACACCCAACTTGCTCGAACACAACCTAACTCGCTCAAATATATATCCAACATACTTTAATTAAGTCCCAAGTTCACAATGCTTCATACTATTCACCGGGAGCTACTCCCCAAATTTTATCTAGACACCCATTACACTTGCCGCTATTATTATACACGTTACATGGCCATAAGATCCATATATTATTACTTGCTATACTTATTTGTCATTGTTCATACAATTACAAACTTTACATATACTCTATATGCAAACATATTGTCTAGCCTCCAGGCACCATACTTTGTCAAACCCTCCCCATAGGAAAGAGACCTAAACGGGTTTAGACTCCAAGAGTCTATAGTCCACAACCAGCAGCCAAGCGGTAAGGCAACGTCTCATAATGACGATGACCACTACACGACATTGCAGTCAAGTTTTTCTCCTTTGGGAAAGAGTAAATGGACCAGTTAACGCAGCCTATGACAGCTATTGATCCGCCAGTTAACAGTTAACCCCGGACGCTTGGGTATCAAAGATTAGGTTTGCTACCTAACGCCCACTGCTTATACACAGCTCCTTTCATCAAACAATTTGTCGATTGAGTGGGGGACTCCTTGGAGAGCCTAGTAGGGGCTCACCTGAAAGGGCAAAAGCGTTCGCTCTGACTAAATTCTAGATAGACGGCGCACTTGCACTAATTATGCTCGCAATACGGCACAAAGCCAAGTTTTGGTATCAACCCTGCAAGAAAATCCTTCTTGACTAGGGACTTCGGGGACTTTTACATACAGCCTAACATAATTAGCAATGGTCACGCTCACACGTCAAGGCATCTCCCCCAAGCTTTCCACTCACGAGCTCTAAACGCTCATGCGTTCACGGCACCCCCGAGCTTCCTGCACACGCCTACCCGACACCCTCGAGCTTCCTACTCACAAGCTCTAACACTCATGCCTTTGTGGCACCCCCGAGTTTCCTGCTCACGAGCTCTAACGGTCACATCTTCCCGGCATCCCAGAGCTTCCTTCTCATGAGTTCTAACACTCACGTCTTCTCGACCCCTGAGCTAATGCATATCAATGCAACTCACATAGGTTACACAATACAACAAGTATTCTACTGGCGCATACTTCTATCTTTGTTTTACAGGTTAAAGAGTCCCTTTTTGCTTACGGAGTTCAGGGACTTGTAAGGGCTGGGCGCCGCCTGAGCGTCACTTATGCTTGATGACATCATGTTTATAACTCCCCAACCAAGAAGCTTCTCTTACTTGGGGACTTCGGGAACTTGTAGATACTTCTCACTAGCATGACTAATTTGCTATCTCACCAAGCATAAGTAACACCCTCTTAGGGGGCCCATAAGCCATGGTGGGGCCCAACCATGACATGCATGCCATAGCCTGACATGCAACCTACCTCGTCGGAAAGCAACCTTCCCGGTCTTGCCAAATTACCTTCACAACATGCCTTAGAAGACTAGAAAGGGAACTCTTGTCCCACATTGAAGAAAATGTAAATGAGAGTGGCTCCCTTTTTTATAAAAGGGACCACTCCTCCCACTTAGAATCCACTCTATTACACACTTTGTGATCCTCTTGAGCCGCAAGGGTTGACTCGACTATTGGTGGCGCATAGGGACGCGTGGAGGCCGATTCTGGCCTCCTAATTTGGTTGGTTAGGTTGATAGAACTTGTACAGATGACTTTGGTGGAAATCTGAGGAAGCTTGGTATCGATTGTGATATTCCGAAGTGCGGAGTTTTGGTTGTCATTGGGATAAATCTAAGACGAAATGGAGATGTTAATTTATGAGGGGTTTTCAGGTTTCGTTTTAGAATAGTATTTAATTTTTGAATTGTTGTTTACAAAATATAATTTTGTACATGACGAGGTACCGACCTATCACTCCATGAGGATCTGTATGCTTGGATGCCACGTTAGTTGTATACTGTGAGTGGACTTTGATTTTGAATGATGCATGCACTTACTTTTCTGAGTCAATAATTAATTTTATTTATCGAGCATATACTTTAGTTTTGGATAGTGATTTGATTTTGGAGATGAATTGGTTTCGGATTATATTTTGGGATTGGGAATACTTTAACAATGATTTCGGATTTAGATATCGTTTGACATATGATTTATAATTTAGTCTCGCATTTGAGTTTCATTTATGAGTTATGTTATTCAGAATATCTTGGCGTATGGGACACATCGTGATTTATTCGACTTTCTCATGAGATTTTTCCGAGTACGGTTGAGAATTTACTCATGATTCCATTCTCGAGATTTTGGGGAAGCTTTATGGATTTTACTGTTTTTGAATGTCTTCTTCACCATACTTGGATCACTTTATTAGTTCTTCTCCTCAAATGGGTTGTAGTCGAGCTTATTAGTTCTCCTCCTCACTTACTCTGTGTTTGTGGGTGGTAGTCGAGCCTAGAGCTTGGGAGGCTCCAGCCCGAGCCTGAGAGGCTCCTTTGTCATATGTTGATTTCTTCTTTCCCATACTCTACTGTTACTTGACTAGCAGGGCTAGTTCGATTTTATCTTAACCAGTGGGGCTGCTATGTTTTCACGAGATTTCAAGTTTAAAGAAATATGTTTCCTAAATGTTCAATGCATCGAGAATTTATAAGTTTATATACGTGGGAAAGTATTAAAGTTTACCTTATTTAAATTATCTCGATTATTTATTTTTGTCCACTCACGCTAACGCTTTTATATGCTTTCCTCCTGGGCCCTTCGGTTTCACATGCCTCTGTAGAGTAGCTGATTCAGGGCATAGCATCTGCTGTTGTTGTATTCCATATTGTAAGTTATTGAACCTACTTGTATCTTGATTTCTTTTTTCTCTTTTAGATTTCTCTGATAACTTGTGGGACAGATGTTATAAAGTTTAGGAGTTATATTTGTATATTTGAGAATATGTTATATTTCAGTTAAAGATTGTCGAGTTGTTGGGATTTGGGGACCAGGGTGGCTCCAAGAGAAAAAGGTAGGTTTATTAAAAGTGCAATGTGTTTTCTACAGGTTTTGGGTAGTCCATTTTAGGGGTGACTCTGCCGAATTTCTGGTAGAGTTATTCCTAAAGTGGGCCCCGTATGACCACTTTTGATTTCAGGATGAAATCCAGGGCAGGTCCTGTCAATATGTTGGTTGAAGCCCCTCACGTAGAGCTGTAGCCTCAGCAACTAGAGTATTGATATGATCTAAAACTCTGCAAGCTGCAACTAGAGGATTTCCATTAGAGTTCCTAATAATGAAACCAATATAAGCCTTTCCATCCCTGACTGAACCATCAAAATTTAGTTTAAGAAATTGGTTAGCCGGTGGATACCATTTAATGTGCATATTAGACTATAAATGATGACTATTCCTGCTATTATTGACTTGGCTATAAGTTAGGGCAAAATGAAAACCATCATACCAAACAGCAGCAAGTGAAAATTGTTTCTCCTAAAAAATAGCTTTATTTCTAGCATTCCATATAGACCAGAGAATGAGAATAATATTAGCAAGCACCTCTTTATAGTCTCTATTCTTACTAAGAGATTCTAACCAAGAAATTAACGAACCATTCCAATTAAAAGGTCCAACAGTTTTAGTATGAGACCAAACCTGAGTAGCAAAATGACAGTTTTTCAATAAAATGGTCCAGAGTTTCAGTATCATTATTACAAAGAGGACATAAATGAGATATAGAACTGTTATACGAAGCAAGTCTATCCCTGGCTTTAAGACGGTTACGAATGAAAAGCCACGCAACAATTTTAACTTTAGGAGGCATATGTAACTTCCAAAATTTATCTAACAAAAGAGCATTAGGATGAGAGTGAACCTGGTTATATAGAATCAAAGAAACATTTTTGTTTGAAAAGCTACTAGAAGAGGGAGGAAGGGCCCCATAAAAATTCGTCATTAGTAGGTTCTATAGGAAGAGGAATAGCAACAATCTTATCAACATGCAATATCTGAAGGAAGAACAGATAATAAAGCCTGCTTTATTCCAAGTAGAATTAGAAATTAAATGTCCAACTTTAAGAGACCAATCCAAGTTATTCCTATTCTGTTCAGGAATTAAATAATAGAGAGGAAAGGGATACACCCAGTTAAAAGACGAAAAGAGAATTAACATACCATGTAGATCCATCTCATACCCTTAAGAAGGATATCTCTGGCATCAAGGATTCCTTTCCAAGCTATAGAGTGAGAGGCTTTCTTCTGCAAGGTTAAAAAATGATACTGGTGAAGATATTTGTTATTGACAAATCGAACCCACCAGTCCTGAGGTTGTGTAAGTATTTTCCATTCTAATTTTGCCAAAGCAGCCTTATTAAAACAAGCAACAGATCTGATACCTAGACCCCCTTTAGATTCAGGTAAAGAGACTTGAGACCAAGCAACATTCGCAGTTAGAATTTTCCCGGAAGAAAGAGCTGCAAGCTTTATCAATTTTCAACTTAGCAGGACACTTAAATTAAAGGGGGATTGATTAAATTAATCTTGTCAGGTTGGGATATCCAATCTGGTTGAAATGGTAAGATAAAATATATCTGGTAAGAGCAACCACCCTTTTCTCTTTATTCCTTTTTTTTTTCCTCTCTCTCTCTTTTTTCTTTTTTATTTCCTAAGAACTGCAACTGTTTGAGCCCAAAAGTAATTTTGGCAAGATCCTTTAGTGGATTTAGCACAGCGGGCCGATACCTGCGGCCCAAAAATAAGCCTGCTTGGGTTTGGGTTACAGCTTCGCCCATTCCGTAATCCATAAGGAAAACGAAACCTTATTGGAATCAAGTAGCAGAGATTGAATAGGAAACTTCAATCAATAATCCTTCTATAGCAAGGAACAGTCGAAACCCTAGGTATAAATACAAGGTTTCAAGGACGAAAGAAAGACCTCTCAAAAATCAATCAATCCCAGCGATTACAAAGCCTCCCCGGAGCAGACCTTCAACCTCGTTGAAACCCGGTGACCGCGCGCCAGTCCTAGTCTCTCCAAGAGCCGACTGTCAGCATCACCAGATCAACCTGACGACGTGCTTCCAGTCCTAGTCTCCCCGCGAGCCGACTGCCAGTACTACTGCCACCGATACAACCAGCAAAGCAAGGGTAACGCCCTCGTAACCCATCGAAGCTAAAGTCACGCTTTAGCAGAACCCGTGCTTTCTCCCAAACTTCCCAGTGATTGCTTTGCTCAGCCTACAACGTTGAGTATCGATTCGGTGACGCGAAGAGATCACATCCGAAGTCCTTATCCGTAAGGCAAGAAGTCCTTTCTCGGAAGGCTAGAGAAGAACTTTGTGGCAAGGTTGGTGCTCTCCTCGTCCACAACGCTTGAAGAAGAAGTCAGGTCAAGGGACTCCCCCGACGATTGCACCCCACGGTGCTGGCACGCCCGCACACTCGCGCTCAAAAGAGACAGTTTACAAGCCAACTGGTTTTGGAGCCAAACATTTTGGCACGCCCAGTGGGACGGCAATAGTGTTTCTTCGTGAATGTAGCCGTTGGGAAGTCGAGCGAAAACCCTTACCAAAAGGTTTACGCTAATTGCTTAAGACACAAGACCTCCAGTTACAGACCGCACTCTCGCGCGGACTATCGTGGTCTTTCTGAAGAACAAGTGACTCAACGATTTTCTCATCCTACCCAATCATCCGACATGTCCATCGAACGGGGAGAGAATCACCCGATAACTACTGAGGGTCAGAATGTCACTACCCATCAGGCCAGTGAGCCTGTTATCACTAGCGCTGTCTCCAATACAGCGAAAAGTGGAGGAAGAGAGGCTTTCGTCGCGAAGTCTATTCCAGAACGAGCGACCTCAAAGGTGAGGTTCACGATCATCATGGAGAACATTGAAAATCATCGCAAGAAGATAGCCGCTGATTTTGAAAGGGAAACCGCGAAGACAGACCGGCTCATACGCGAATTAGACCAGCGCATTACCCGACATGCAGAAGATACTAAGCAACAAATCGCGCAATCAGAAAGTGCAGTAAGGGCTCATGCCACAGGTATCGCTGGAGAGCAGAATCAGTGCCAAAAAGAGATCATGGAGGCCATCACGAACCAAACCAAGCAGACTGCGTCAAATATGGCAGGTCTTCGCAAGGATGGCGCTAACCTCGCAACTGAGGTGGCCATGCAAATGGCCGAACTGAACCAGGCAAGAGAAGTATTGAACAAAGCTTTAGGGGATCCTAATGCTATCCTCAGCTCCCTTGGCCAGCCGTCTGGTTCGAGCAAGTACGTGCCGCCGAACCAGTGAGATAAGGTTAGCAGCAACACCGCTATACCTTCCACAGCTGCCACTGCTACACAACTAAAGAGTAAAGAGCAAGCTTTGGTTATCGGCGGCAGCAAAGAAAGTGCCACCCCGTCAGGCGGACAGACCACCAAGCAGAAGCATCAGGCATCGAAAGTTGGTAGAACCGCGTCCGGCTCTACCACATTTGTTCAATATGACAGCGACGGGGCAGAAAATGTATACCAAGAACTGCCAGGAAGCTATTATGGTATTAACCAGGCTGGTAATCTGATTAAGATAACAGCCTTGACAAAAGAGAAGCCCATACTAGCAGTAACTCTTCAGCAACCAGCTACAACCCATGTTGTACATGTAGGAGAAGGGATAGTGGCTCTGAACCAAGCAATACCCGTGCAGGTTGCTCGCCATACTGTGGCAACACCCCCTCCTCCACTTCCGGGCCCAGAGTATGTAAGACGTGAAGAGGTAGAGGAGATGATCAGGCTGACTAATCCTAGGACCCAAGTGGATGGGGTCTATGAGGGACCTTTCCCGCCGTATGTAATGCTCGCGCCCTTCCCCAGGGGTTATAAAAATATCATATTTTCTACTTTTTCAGGGGAAGACATCGAGAATGCGGCTACCCATCTGGCCAGGTTCAGGGTACAATGCGGCCAGTACCAGAATGATGATATCCTCAAATGCAGGATCTTTGGCACTTCTCTCTCGGGAGCTGCCTTTAGATGGTTTTCCAAACTTTGGCCAGGGACTGTGGCGGATTGGCCCGCAATGGAAAAGCTATTCCGAGAAACCTTTGGAGCCATTGAGCCCGAGGTTGACTTGGCTTCTCTCACTCAGGTGGCCCAACAGCCTACAAAGTCTGCTGTGGCTTATCTTCAGCGCTTCCAAATTCAGAAAGCCAAGCTGAATGTCATCCTGCCCGAGAAAGAGTTAGTCAAATTGGCGGTCAAGGGTCTGGAGCCTCGTCAGCGAAAGAAGCAACATGGCAACATGATCTAGTTAATGGGAGAGCTCATCACAGAGGTAGGCAGCTTTGAACATTTCCTCAGAGAAACTGACGCAAGGAAGAATGCATCCAAAGGGACATATGTACCAGGAAAACATCGTACTGTAGCGGTAAACATCTACTCAGAGAAACTGACGCAAGGAAGAATGCATCCAAAGGGACATATGTACCAGGAAAACATCGTACTGTAGCGGCCCTGAGCTACCAGCCGGCTACTTATGACCCTTACTACCATCATCACATTGAAGAAGTAGTTCAAGATGACGATGAGGAAGAGGAGAATGATATCGCTGCTTATGAACTAACCGGGAGGAAGAATCCAGCCCTGAAGCAACTGAAAATTTCCAAAGAGCCTGTCAAGCTCAAATCGATGGCCTTCACCAAACCTGAGTTCGCGACGTATACTTATGATGCCAATAAGGCACATGAGATTCTGGATGAGATGATCGCCGCGAAGATGGTGAAGACTGACTTTGGACCGTTTCCTCGACCAGACCAGCTGAAAGGGAAGAAGTACTGCAAATTCCACAACCTGTGGAATCACAATACCGCGGACTGTGTGAAGCTCAAAGACCAGATTCAGGTATGGCTTAATAATGGCAGTTTGCAGGTGGAAGCTCCAGTAACTGCGGCAGCGCTCGTAGACTTGGATTTGAATATGGTCGATGTGAACTGGGCCAAGCAGAACCAGAGGAAACCAACCTTGGATTTGAATACAAAGGGGGGAAAGGAAAGTCTGCCGAGGATGAAACCCCTGCACAGCAGAAAACTAATCCAGTTGGGAAAGCTTCACCCGTGGTCCTATGCTCGCGATGCAAAGAAGAGTGTGGCATCCAAGTGTCGCATGAAGAGGTCGAGCAGACATTTCGTTTTGCTCTCTCCCACCTATTAAGTGGGCCTCTTCATCGCGGAACTATCAACCTTCTAGCCCGAGAGAAAAAGAGAAAATGGAGTCACCACCATCCCCAAAGGACTCCAATTTATTCCAGAAGCTGAAAGCGGCCGCGGTCGATCAGAAACAAGAGGAGAAGGCCACGAACAAGCGCAAGAACATTGTGACCAAGCCTTACATCCCACCTGCTTCAGCTGCCACCATCAAGGAAGGAAAATGGTACACCAGGGAAAAGGGGAAGGCAGTGGAAATAAGCTCTTCCAGGAAGAGGAAACTGCAACGCAGGTTCGGGGAAGCCAAGCGCGCGCTAGAGGCTCTTGACCAGGGCCTGATCAAGCCTTCGCAATTGGTCAAATCACCTGAGCAGTATCAGAAGGAGATGGAGGCACTAGCTGCCAAGCCATTAGTGGCTCCCCCCAACCTTCAGAAACAAGCAGCAGGGGCATCTAAGCCCAGTGTCTTTTGCAAGATCACTGAAGAGAGAACACCTCCGTCAGCTCAAAAGGAGGGTTCACCGACTCGGCGACCACATGTCAGGCGCAGGTTATTTCGCGAAGAACCAGAAGCTAAATCTTCTGTTTTTGAGAGACTGGGGGGCAGGGACAAGACTACCGATAATTTACAATGGAGACCAAAGAGAGTCCAGAGTGTAGTGTTCGCTCCCCTAGAGGTAAGCGCAGCAGGGGAACCGAAGTCAGACTCGCCCAAGCAGGCACTTGTGGTACAAGAGCACAAGCAGTGTGAGGTAAAAGGCCTTACAGAGGAGTCGTTAGTCGATCGTTTGGGTAAGCAATTCAACACTGATGCCCCTTTCAACGAGCCCAAGCTTAATCTGGAGGACAAATTGGAGGCGATAGATATGACTGACACGTCCTGCAACATGGTTTACGTACTCCCCGCGCGGTATGCACTACAGATCGCCGCTCAGGAAGGCGTCGAAACTGAGGAAAACAGTGTGCAGCCCTTACAGATCACATCGGCGGTCACGACACCTGTGGAAGAAGCGATCTTGCTTGAAACGGGGGATGCTCATAGCAAAGAATTCTTCATGAGCTTCACTAAGCCAACACCTGCTATGGTCTAGCACATGAGACCTCTATATATAACAGCAGAAGTCGGTGGCATTAAAGTTAGCAAGATCATGGTTGATACCGGAGCTGTCGTTAATGTCGTCACTACCAGGACCATGTACCTGCTCGGAATCAAGAAGGAGAAGATCTAGTCTACGTCCCTCACGCTCAAAAACTTCGCGGGGACTGTAACAAAAACCCTGGGATTACTTTTCTTGCTCATCAAGGTTGGCCCTGTTGAAGGAGTTTATGCTTTCTTCGTAATAGATTGCTATGCGGCCTACAGTGCTATTCTGGTCCGAGACTAGATCCATCGGAGTTACTGTGTTCCGTCCACTCTCCATCAGGAACTAGTTATGTGGAACAGGAAGATAGATAAAGCAGAGGTGATTAGAGCGGATCCTCGTCCATTCCCAGTATTCGCGAATTATGTAGATGCCAGGTACTATTTGGAGCCTATCACTCCATTGCAGGTCAGTGGCATCGATGACAAAGGCTGCCCCACAGGGATGACGGCCTCTGAATTGGCACAGTGGGGGCTTACGCTCGTAAAAGAAGGCTTGGAAAGGCCTGGCCACGCTGTGCCCAAGCCCTTAAATGATTAATGGATTACGACCTTCCAAAGGAAGGGATTGAGGCCTTCCACTCGTTGTACGAAAGATTATCGTCGTACTTAGTAGAAAAAGAAGCCTATGAGCGGGTCGTGACCTTAGAGGCCGTGAATGAAACACTCTCTGACCAAGAACAAGATGATGAGGTCGATATTCAGCTCGCTCCAGCGGTGCTGGACGACACACCTCCTAAGGTCAGAGATTCTACTGAGAAGGTCAATCTCGGAATAGCAGATGAACCTATGGAAGTGGTCATCAGCGCTTACTTAGAGCCTAGCGAGAAACAGAGGCTCATTGATTTATTACATGAATTCAAAGACTACTTCGCGGAGAAGTATGAAGACATGCCTAGCCTGTCGCCAGACTTGGTTTGCCATCAACTGCCAACACTCCCCGACAAGAGGCCTGTGAAACAAGAGCCGCAACGAATGAATTCAGAGAACCAAGTCCTCGTCAAGGAGGAAGTCGAAAAAATGCATAAATCGGGCATTATCAGGGTACCCCAGTACAATCAGTGGCTATCTAATATAGTGCCTGTTCGCAAGAAGAATGGCAAGATGAGGGTTTGCGTAGACTACAGAGACCTTAATATCGCTACACCTAAAGATGTCTACCCCATGCCGGTCACGGATATGTTAGTAGATGCCGTAGCAGGACATGAATTGTTGTCCTTCATGGACGGTACCACAGGGTATCACCAGATTCCGGTCACAGAAGAAGACATGCATAAGACCGCATTCCGGTGTCCCGGGTTCGCGGGCATTTTTGAATATGTGGTTATGCCTTTTGGACTAAAGAATGCCGGAGCAACGTATCAGAGAGCCATGAACCTGATCTTCCATGACATCCTAGGGAAGATTTTAGAGGTCTACATCGATGATGTAGTTGTGAAGTCTCAAAAGAGAGAAGACCACATCACTGATCTCAGAAAGGTATTCGAGCGCATGCGACAACACAAGCTCAGAATGAATCCCGCTAAATGCGTTTTTGGAGTTCAAGCAGGGGATTTTCTGGGGTTCATTGTCCATCAGAGGGGAATTGAGGTCCCTAAAGACAAAGCAAGCGCAGTCATCAATGCCACCGCCTCACGAACGAAAAAGGAATTGCAGCGTTTGCTGGGTAAGATCAACTTTCTGAGACGTTTCATCTCTAACTCTGCAGGTAAAATCCAGCCCTTCTCTCCATTGCTGAAATTGCAAGGTCAGGCTGAGTTTGTATGGGAGCCTAAACATCAAGAGGCTTTCGACAGAATCAAGGCCTACCTTGCGAGTCCGCCAGTGCTTGTTCCCCTGAGAGCTGGATTTCCATTGAAGTTATATATTTCAGCAGCTAAGGCGTCCATTGGCAGCCTGCTTGCCCAGGATGATGAAGAAGGCGTCGATCATGCCATTTTCTACCTTAGTAGGACACTAACAGATTGCGAAACCAGATATACTCCAATGAAAAAGCTGTGTCTCACGTTGTACTTCTCAGCATGCAAGTTGCGGCACTACATGTTATCCTTTACTACTTGCATCATCACTCAGACCGACCTAGTCAAGTACATGTCGCGTCCAATTCTACGAGGCCGCATTGGCAACTGGGTATTGGCCTTGTCCGAGTTATCGCTACAATACGTTCCCCAGAAAGCAGTAAAAGGACAGGCCATCGCAGACTTCCTGGCACATCACCCTATCTTGGCTATCCCGACAGTGAGGGAGTTAGAGATAGCGACCGCAACTACCACCCAACCAGATTTGGCGCGCATTCCAGAGTACGCCATATGGTATCAAGCCACAGTCTCCTTACAGCCTTGGGTATTGTTTTTTGACGGCTCAAGAACTGAAACATTAGCAGGGGCAGGAATTGTTCTGGAGAACCCAGCGGGCGATCGTTTCTCTTACTCTTTCCAATTGGAGTTTAAGTGTACAAACAACCAAGCTGAGTATGAGGCCTTTATTATTGGCCTAGAAGTCTTACTGGAACTGGGAGTCAGGGATGTTCAGGTCCGCGGCGACTCCTTACTTGTGATAAATCAGCTCCAAGAGAAATACAGATATGTAAGCTGTTTGCTCGTCCCATATTTGAATCGCACCATCGAGCTGCTGGATCAGTTCGACGACGTGGGTTTAGAGTACATCCCTCGCGAGTGCAACTTCGCAGCCAACGAACTCGCTCAACTGGCTATAGGCATTACATTAAAATACGGGGTTCGCGAGCGCATTCTGAAAGTCGAGCGTCGCACATTGCCTTCATGGCTCATGCGGCTTGATCCGCCTGATGATCCGGTCGTCACGGCCCTAGAGCCTATTGACGTCGATTGGCGCATTCCGTTGATCGATTACCTCAAACAGCCAGACCAGACAGCATACAGGAAGACTCGTTTCCTTGCCTTAAACTACTTCCTCAAGGGTGACGAGCTGCGACGGCATGGGGAAGATGACATAGACTTCCGATGTGTTTATGGCCGCGAAGCGAAACGATTGATGCGCGAAGCACACACAGGAATATGCGGAGCCCATCAAGCGGGACCCAAGATGCGGTGGCTCATCAGAAGACATGGGTATTAATGGCCCAGTATTTTGAAGGACTGTATCGCTTTCGCCAAAGGATGCCAAGACTGTCAGGCAAACGGGCCAGTCCAGCACATTCCCAATATTCCCATGCAACCTATTATTAAACCTTGGCCTGCACGAGGCTGGGCACTGGACTTGATTGGGATGATTCACCCCCACTCTTCTCTCCAACACAAGTTCATCATCGTCGCTACTGATTTCTTCACCAAGTGGGTCGAAGCTGAGCCTTTGAAAGTGGCTTCAGGTCCTACCATTCGTCAATTTATTTTTCAGAACATCATCTGCAGGTTCGGTATCCCGGAAGTGCTTGTTTCAGACAGGGGGGCAGCATTCATGGGAGGTGAGGCCGAGCGACTTGTCAACGACTTGGGCATCCAGTTCGTCCATGGCACTCCATATTACGCTGAATCCAACGATCAAGCGGAGGCCAGTAACAAGATTATTATTACCCTGCTAAAAAAGATGTTGGTTGAAAACCCTCGACAGTGGCACGATACGTTATATGAGACACTATGGGCTTATCGCACCTCCAAGAGGAATCCCACTGCTTCGACTACTTATGCACTAATGTTCGGCCATGATGTCGTTTTATCCTTGGAAATCAATGTTCATTCCTTATGCCGTTTTATCCTTGGAAATCAATGTTCATTCCTTATGCGTGCAAGATCAGCATCACTTGATAGGTGAAGATTATGTCCAGACGATGTGGCAAGAACATGAAGACTTGAGCGAACAGCGCTTAGCGGCTTTGGATAATTTAGTGATGGAAAAACAGCGTATCGCCCGCGCCTACGATAAGAGGACGCGTGGTCGTAGTTACAAAGAGGGAGACCTTGTTTGGAAAGCTTTTTTGCCCTTTGGTGAGAAATTGACCGATCGCGGTATATGGACTCCACGCTGGGAAGGACCCTTTATTATTCACCGCATTTTGGAACGCGGAGATTTTCACCTCAAGGACTTGGATGGAGAAATCCATCACAACCCCATCAACGGGCGGTTCCTGAAGAAATATTACCCTAGTGTTTGGGAGTTCGAAGACCCACCGGCGCAACCTTCGTCCCAGACTGGGGGGCAACCATAGTTTTCATCGGCTCGCATCATCTCTATATTCAGGCCTTCTTTTGTGGCCTTAGTCTCATGTGTTTGCTTCGCCTACGAACACTGGGGGGGGCAACACTCTATACATTTAGGCCTCAGTTGAGGCCTTATTTTTGATTAATTTCCAACTTTTGTTGTAATTCTTTCCTTGACAATGCGAGTTAAGAACATACATGATGGCCTGTACATGAGGCCTTATTTAATAACAATATTTTTATTTGGACTCAAAAGCATTCATTCATAAAGTGGCTTTGCGGCCAAAAGCAGTACAAATTGAAACGGTTACATTTACAATTATAAGGCCAAAAGTGGCTTGAAAAATCATAAGGATTGCAGATCTGCTATGAGTTTCTGGATCTTGTGGCGACAAGGGGAGGTGATGTGATCGCTCATGCACTTCCTCTCTTCACCCACATCCCTCCTCCGATCTAAGTCGCAGCTGCTATCATTTGTACCAGAGGAAGAGGGAAGGAAATAATCCATCACAACCCTTCCAGTTGATTATCCTCCGGGATGGAGATGGTCTTCAGAAGAGCGCGACTCACAACCACATCTACCTCCAGGGGAAAAATGGAAGCCTGACACTCAGACCCCGGAGGTAGGCTGCGGAAGAAGAACAGTCGGCCTCAAAGTGGCCTTCCGCCCTTCTCCCTCTTGCTCCACGCGAGCAGACTGAGGAGAGGAATCCCTCAGAATCTGGTTCTGCCGCGTTAGGAGCGCGACATGTTCTTCAGTCTAACTGAAACCGGTGAATCCCATCCAGATTTCCAGAGACCAAAGACATGCCGCTGGACCTGAGATTAGGCCATAAGACCTCTTCAGGTTTTGAGATTAAGCCATAAGGCCTAGGATTTTTGAGGCTAAGGGTGAGATCGTGAGAAGAAGATTTCAGAAACTGAAGAAAGAGAAGTAAGGATCGTGAAACTATCTCTGGGAAAGCCATATTTGCTTGTGTTTATCACTTCTCCAAAGTACAGGTACTTATAGGGTCAATCATAGTGGCCTTAACCGTGCGATAGGCAGTTGAAATCTTTTCGACGCCATCAATAAGAGTATCAATGGAATTGAATGCTAGGATCTCGGAAATGAAGGAAATTGAAAACGCGTGGGAAGAGGGGCAGTCTTCAAGGAGTTGCAGCCGCTCTGTCATTAAGCCGTTGGGGGAGATTCTGTAGCAGTTCATCTATCTCAATGAACTCGTCCTCAGTAATGGCGTGCCCACGACGAAGAACCCTTTAATACTCCAGAGCCCGCACAGATGCGCCAGGCAGCAGGATTTCAGGACTCAAAAGACGGTGAAGTCCGTCCCTAGCTTCATCTATAACTCCGGGAGGAGTCACCTCAAGTACGCTAGCTAGTCTGTCCAATCTAGAGGAAGGCACAGGCATTGGATTTGGGGCAGCAGCAGTTGGAGCCTCAAGAGGCTCCACAACAGGAACCTCTTCCAG
Source organism: Rosa chinensis (assembly GCF_002994745.2). Taxonomy (NCBI): domain Eukaryota; kingdom Viridiplantae; phylum Streptophyta; class Magnoliopsida; order Rosales; family Rosaceae; genus Rosa; species Rosa chinensis. The sequence continues at coordinate 55,433,862 of NC_037094.1, read as the reverse complement.
CACCGGCTCGACGTTCACCTCTCCTTCTTCTTCAGGAGCAGCAGGGGCAGGCTCTTGGTTAACCACGTCTTCAGCAGCTGGGTCAGCGGGAGTAGCACCAAGTTCTTCCACAACGATAGCTGTTTCCTTGACAGGACCAGGAGCTTGGGTTTGAGGAGGAATCATGAGAGTGCCCAAAGAATCAGGTAAAGAGTCTGGACATTATGTTGGTTAAAGAGAAACGTACATCTACAGCTGAAGGCTCGCAGAGGATTGCTATCGGCACGAGTTCTTGGGCCACCTCGTCAGGGATTGGATCAGGTGCTATCTCTGCCAGGATAGGTGTGATGTTTGGCTCCTCACGAATTGCATCTGAAAAAGGCAGTCTTTCTTCCACTTCAGGTGAGCTATCATCTATGACTTGTACCGGGATCAGGGCCAGTTGTATATTGGTCGCAGTACTGACGGGAGGTGGAGGATTATTGGAACCAGTGAGCGCTTGAGCTTGTGAAGCAGATGTGCCTTCACCGACGGCTGAGGAGCCTTTCCCAGTTTGTCTTGAGGATCTACGACGAACCTACAAGCGAGGATTGTTATGTGATTGCATGGCATAAAAAGAAAGTTCCAATGTGCATTCTTAGTTTCTTACCAGTCGGTCAGCGATTGGTTCATCTTCCGCCTACGGATCAGTTCGAGGGTCAGAGCGACTGCGGTTGAGGGCCAAGATAGCGGCGATCTGCCAGATTCAAAGGAAAGGATTAGACTCGACTTGATGAGAAAACACTGTTTGTATAATCAACAAAGTTCTTAACATTTGCGGGTCATCCTCGTCGAAAGAGGAACCTTCTACTTCAGGCTCCGTTATCACTGTCTTTTGCTTCCCGGACTGTCCAGTGGCTGGGGAAGCATTCGCCGCGCAGCTGCCAGAAGGTGGCACATTTCCCTGGTGCAGCAAAGTTTGAGTTAAAAGGAAGAGTGAAAGAAGGAATAAAATATGAACTGAGATACTTACATCTTGAGGGGGCTCGCGAATTACGATACCAGCCCGGGCTTGGCGCGGGGTCGCGCCGGTTGCGGAGCCAGCCCAGGAGGAGGCGGAGGTTGTGTAGCGTCTTCAGGGAAGTGATCAAGTAGGTCAATATCAGCAGCATAGGGGCATCTCAATTCCCCAAAAATGGTCGCGAAGAGTTCATCATCCCGCTGGCTCCAACAATTAACGGAAACTTCTGCCCACCATTCCTCGTACCCCTCCTCAGTCCCATCCACAGCGTCGATATCCTTAGCCCAATCAGGAAGATCAACCAGTGTGAGCATGCTTTGTACCGGCACAAGCCCAGAAGGGGGCCCAAATCTACGCCAGGAGGTGTTGTAGTTCCAAGCATCATACAGCGGGAATGACACTAATTGGACGAGGCCGAATTGGCGAGCGAAATGGTTAGGAGCGTAAAGCTCATAGCTAAGTTCCTCAGCAGCAATTCTGATGTCTGAACAGGAGATCACGCGGCGAAAAGCCAAGCGCGCGCGATCGCTGTAGCGAGGAGCGCCAGGGAGGAATCCGTTTTCAAGCAGAGCCGGGAATCTCCTGCACAGTACTGAGTCGCAATAGGGCATCTCATGCAGAAGGTACAGGTATCTAAAGCACTCGGAGTAAGGAGGAGATGAGTACTTTTCTTCGCGGCTAAGCCATTGACCCAAGAGTTGGTCAGCCGGTGGAAGCAGCGGGATGTCATCGCGACGAAAATATGGGAAATAAGTTTGGATCCAAAAGTTAAGAATCCAAAAAGGGCCAGAAATGCTAGTCTCGAAAGGATGCATAGTGGCCTGGTAGAGAGTCTGATAGAGGGCACCCAACACAAGTTGCCCGAGCCTGACACTGCGGCCGTTATAGAGGGCTGTTGCCAAAAGCGTCCAAGCACCAGTGGGTTTGCATGAGGAAATACAGAAGATGAATTTACAGAGCCAGTATTCTAAGAAAGCAATTCCGCCTGTGGCATTGTGCTCCCGGCTGTAATAAGACAGCCACCGTGGGTCGGAGCCGTTGTGGGCGCTGCGACCATGTTGGGCCATGGTCGAGGTGAAAATGATAAAGTCTAATTGGCCATGCAGATAAGGCTCGCCATCAATGGGTAGACCAGTGATGGTGAGGATATCCAGTAAAGTGATAGCCATTTGGCCGAATCGAAAATCAAAGGTGTTTGTGGCGGTATTCCAAAAACACAAAAAGGCAGCGAGCGGTGAACGATTGCCACCACGCGGAAGATGAAAACAGAGATACCTGCCGTGTTCCAGCTAGCTAGATCTCGTGTTCGTGCTTCGCGATTCCAGGAGAGCTCTGCCGCACTGATAGAGGATGGCCAGTGCCCTATCTTGGCTCGATGATTCTGGGCACCCCAACTGGTGAAATCTCCAAGAGTCCTTCGGAGGACCGGGATGGGTCAACGAACGGGCAGGCCATAGAAGGCGATTGAGTCGGCAGGGATAGAGTCTCGCGGCGCTGGGCCCAGTCCAACATGGTGATTTGGGAACTGGAGGAGTAGGGGTCTTTGAATATTGGTATAGAGGCGAATGCAAGCGCCGATGCTGGTTCCCCAAGTGTGGGCGGCCTGTTCATTCAGTTCTTCTTCTTGGTCGATGACTATCTTCTTTGGAGGAGCCATTTCTGGGTTTCTAAGAGGAAGATATTGGCAGTAAGAGGGTTTCTGGGTTTTAGGAGACTAAAAGAGTTTCTAATGTGACAAGTCTGAAGTGGCTGCGGGTTTAAATAAGAAATTTTGTGAGGGAAACGATACGACAGAAAGGCGTTTTCGCATGCGAAAGGATGCAATCCTCATTAATGATATCGTTTCGAGCAATCGGTGTGTCATTTTAGCCCCCTTCAATCAGTTACATTTTCGCGGGCCTGCTTTCGGGGCCTGGGGGGCAATGTTTGAGTCCAAAAGTAATTTTGGCAAGATCCTTTAGTAGATTTAGCACAACGGGCAATAACTGCGGCCCAAAAATAAGTCTGCTTGGGTTTGGGTTAGAGCTTCGCCCATTCTGTAATCCATGAGGAAAACGAAACCTTATTGGAATCAAGTAGCAGAGATTGAATAGGAAACTTCAATCAATAATTCTTCTATAGCAAGGAATAGTCGAAACCCTAGGTATAAATACAAGATTTCAAGGACGAAAGAAAGACCTCTCAAAAATCAATCAATCCCAGCGATTACAAAGCCTCCCCGGAGCAAACCTTCAACCTCGTTGAAACCAGGTGACCGGGCGCCAGTCCTAGTCTCTCCAAGAGCCGACTGTCAGCATCACCAGATCAACCCGGCAACCGTGCTTCCAGTCTTAGTCTCCCCGCGAGCTGACTGCCAGTACTACTGCCACCGATACAACCAGCGAAGCAAGGGTAACGCCCTCGCAACCCAGCGAAGCTAAAGTCAGGCTTTAGCAGAACCCGTGCTTTCTCCCAAACTCCCAGTGATTGCTCTGCTCAGCCTACAACGTTGAGTATCGATTCGGTGACGCGAAGAGATCACATCCGAAGTCCTTATCCGTAAGGCAAGAAGTCCTTTCTCGGAAGGCTAGAGAAGAACTTTGTGGCGAGGTTGGTGCTCTCCTCGTCCACAACGCTTGAAGAAGAAGTCAGGTCAAGGGACTCCCCCGACGACTGCACCCTACGGTGCTGCAAACCAACTGGTTTTGGAGCCAAACAGCAACCACTGTAGAAGAGCTCGTCATCATCCTCAACCTTCAGCCACCATCGTCGTCTTCAACCTCCAAACCTCCATCTTCTACCTCATCGCAGTCATCAATTCCTCATCCTCTATCTTCTTCTATTCTATTCTTTTGCTGGTATGTTTTCCATTGACTTCTCAATTGCTGAGATTTCCGATCGCCGCCGCTGCAACTTGCTCCAGTCTCCTGAATCAATGAATCTAGCTACCTTGCAACGTAGATTACTCGTTTCACATCCAAATTTGATTTTGACGAAATTTGCATTCAGATGTCAACAAATTTCATCTGCAACTCTGTCTCTCACTTCTTCTTCTTTTTTTTGTTTTTTTTTTTTCCTGATTTAGGAGTCAGTTCTACGTTAAGGGAAAGTTTAATATTTAAATTTTGAAATTTTATTTAATTAGATTTTATTGGATATATATCAGATAAATCACGTCTCCTGTCCAATCTTGTGCTGTAGTGCCAAACACAAGATGAGATTTAGCCAATCCATTCCCAATCTAATCTATTCCAGTCATATATCCTTCTCCAATCTAATCGTGTGTGCCAAACACGGCCAAAAGGTATTGTGTTGTTGATAGGTACTATCAGTTGGTCTTCCTCAACTTGTCGGTTAGTGTAACTATAAATTAGTAAATCGTAAATGGTACATAATAACTGAAGGTCAATGTAATCTTTTCGTGGCAAAAGGGCTATTTTTGCCAATATTTTCCAATATTAAATCGTAAATTGGGATCAATAGTAAGTGAGGTACCCACTAAAAGTGACAATTGCTATAATTAATTTGGTGCCCCACAAGGAACGGCTGGGGCTATATATTCTTGTCAAGTCATCGTTGTAATTAACCGAAGCCAAAGTCATAGAATTGTCAAGACATGGTGCATATGATAAAGTGGCTGAGTAAAGAACATGATTCGATTCATAGTAAGCCGATAAGAAATGAGGGACCTAGCTTCTTTTCCAATTGAGGTGCACCAAACCCTTTTTTTTCTTTTCCAATTGCGATTCAGCAGGCTAGCAGCTGTAGTTTTTATTTATCCTGCATTATTATCATTACTAGGTAAAATAGTTAAATTACTCCCTGACTTATACCATGATTATCGATTTATCCCCTGACATTTTAATTTTAATTATTTACACCTTCACTTTACTAATTGTTGCCGATTAACCCATACCGTTAACTTTTAGACATTTCATCCAATTTCTCCTTTAACTTAGTTAGCATGTGAGAAGCATTTTGTCTTTCCAATTGTCTGTCGAAAAAAAATTAAACAAACCAACAATTAATGTCAAATTTTAGGAGAGAGGGATCTGGGGAGAGACGAAATCTGTCACCAACAATCCTTCATTAATATATGAGAGCTTTATTGGACTCTTACCTTGAGTTAATATGTGCCCAAATTATGTTGGACAGTAAATATTATCCTCCATTGATGAGAGAAATGAACCTAGAAAGCCAACAAGCCTTCAAGTGTGATGGAAATATGATGCAAACGACACTTGGTCTATAAAATGGATTATTTGTTCCAATCCTTTTCCAGATTTTAACTTAAACAACTAAGCAAAGATCACACCCACATACATAATGCTGGGTTTGCCAAATTCATTGGCTCCAACAATTGAAGAAGTCCCACATCGAAAAGAACATAAACGTCGAGAAAAGAAGAGAGCACTGCCATTAGGTTTTCTGTACTCATATTGATGGGACCCAACCCAAAATTTCACCTTGAAATCCGAGGTGACCCTGCGAGGTCCATTTTTCAAGAAAATTCAACAAACTTTCCCTAAAAATGGACAACCCTAACCTGGAAAGAAGTAAAACCACACTTCTAACAACCATTCTTATACTCCTGGAGCCACACTGCTCCCCAAATACCATCAACTGCACTTTCACAAATAAACACATTTCAACTTAATAATAATTCCACAGGTTATCAGAGCAATTCTAAAAATAAAGATAAAGATGATGAAAGATCTATAAACCCTACAATGCGGAAGCAATGACAATTATGCCTCAACTCCATGTACACCTGACCTCAACTAATCTAGCCTGCAAACTGGGCATTTGAAACCAAAGGCCCAGGGGAAAGTAATTGAAATACACATTAGAGTGAGTGGATAAAAATAAATAATCAAGATAATTTAAATTAAATAAGCTTTGATACTTTCCCACAAACAAATTATTTCCAAAGTCTCTCGATGCATGCAATATTTATAAAATAAATATCTCGCCACACGAAAGATAGTGAAAACATATCAGCCTTGCTGGTTATATGAAATCGGACTAGCCTCGTTAGTCAAATAACAATATCATACGGGGAAGCAGTTATCACCATACGGGTACAGGAGCCTCTTAGGCTCTACCCTCAAAAGAAAAAAGTTTTTTTTTCTCTCTCTGCCGGCAAACCCCACTGGCCTTCTGCTTGCATGTCCTCACACACAGCAGCTCATTGCCGGCAAAACCCATCAGCCTGAGCTACTGCCCGCACAGCCAAGCAGATCCGCGCAGCCCCGCCTGCTCATCCTCCCTCTGCGCGCACAGCCTACTGCCCCAACGCAGCCTCTGCCCTGCGCACCCAGTCCACATGGGCCTGCAACACCGCCTCCCTTACACCAAGCACTACACCTGAGCCTCACCTGCAGCCTCGACCCACCTGCAGAACCAGATCTCGATCTCGATCTCGACCTCAACGATTGAATCTGCTCCAAAACGAATTCCGGCATTCATCTACCTGCCCAGATCACTGGCATTCATCTTCAGACTACCAGCAGGTTTTTTCGGCGATCCGATCTGCATCTGGTTCTCACACTCCGACCCGACCTGCATCAGCAACCCCGTGCCTGCACAGCCAGCCAGACCCCCATCACCTCACCGGCCTCAGACCAGCGCCTCCACCTTGCATGTCTTAGGATTCACACCGGAGCCTTCGACCCGACCTGCGCCTCGGCGCCTCCGCCCCGATCCCAGCGTGCCTTGCTGCAACGCCCCGAAACCCGCAGCAGTCCTGCCACCACCTGCAATCCAGACAGAGGAGGAAGAAGAGAGGAAAAGAAAAGAAAAGAAAAAAAAGAGAAAAGAGAAAGAAAAAAAGTGAGCCGGCCCAAAGAAAAGGTCCGGCCCAGAGAAAAAGAATCCCAGTCCAATTAAAAAAAAGATAGAAAAAAATCAGGCCCAAAGTAAAGACCTGGCCCAAACAGAACAAATGGCAGGCCCTGCTGCCCAGGAAAAAAAAAAGGGTCCAAAGAACAGACCCAACCCAGAAAAAAAAACAGAAACAAAAAAAAAAAACAAAAAAGAGAAAAAAACAAGGTCCATGACCCATTGCTGAATAGAGAGAGGAAGTGCCCAGTTTTTCTCAAGCCCAAAAACATCGCTACGCACGCCTGTATCAACAAGCGCGTGCATTAGAATTATTATTATTATTTTTTTTCGAAACCAAGTATGTTCTCTTTAATTTATTTAATTTCATACTATGGTATATTTAATTATTTATTTTTTTAAGCATGCTTTGTCATTTATGCTTTATATAATTATCTTTAAGCATGATTATATATTTTATTTTTGAGCATGCCATATATATCTATATATATATTGTTATATATTATTTATGAAATTTTGAAGCATGTTTTTATTTTATTTACGCTTATATAAATTATGTCTACGCATGCCTTGTATTATACTATTGTTTACATTTTATTTTATGCATGATATATTCTTGCTATTATTATATAATTTGCTATGATTATGTGTAGTATATAATTTGTTGTATATTTATGAAATTTGAGCATGCCATGTACTTTATTTCTTATATATGCTATGTTTAAATGTGCTATGCTTATTTTTAGAATGCAATATACAAAAATTGCGTTTTGCCATGATAATGAAAATTCATGCACATTATACACACAAACTTACTGTGATAAAGTATTTTCACATAGCATCGGAAAAAAAATGTGACCATTACGAATCTTGGTCTTGATATCTAATTCATATTTTTGGAAAATAATTCACGTGGATGTCTTTATGACTGCGTAATTTATATCTTCCCTATTGTTTTATGTAGATTGCTGATCCAACTCGACCTAAATTTGACATTTTGGACTCAGACTGACTTGAGTACCACCGTTGGGTTTCCGATGTAGAAACTGCCTTTGTGGCAAGAGATTACACTGCCACCATTACCGACCCCAAAGACAATGGACCGTCTGACAAGGTGAAAGCAAATGCATTAATGTTTCTAAGGCGACATATTGATCCTAGCCTCCGCTGGAATACCTTCAGTTGAAGACACCCAAAGAACTGTGGGATGCCCTTAAGGGACGTTTTGGGAACATTCATGACACATTGCTCCCAGAACTGACTGTTCAGTGGAATGAAATCCGCCTGCTTGACTATAAAAGGGTAAATGACTTCAACAAGGATATGTTGCGCCTAAAAGCACGTCTAAATTTCTGTGGAAAGGAACTCACAGAAGATGATATGATCCAGAAGACTCTTTCCACTTTTCCTACTTCAGCAATTATACTAGCGAACCAGTATAGGCTGGAGTATGATAACAAAAGAATCACAACCTTCAACAAGATGATCAACCTACTGCAAGTAGCTGAGAGGCATAATGAGGTTCTTTTGAACAACAATGCCAGGCCTGTTGGGACAAAGAAAATTCCTGAGGCTAATTATGGCAAAGTGAAAGGTGGAAAGAACCCTAATACAAAGGGGGTTGGACGTGCTGATCCCTACCCACGTGGCAACAATGCACCACGTAGCAAGGGACATGGGGGTCGTGATATGGGCCGTGGATGCCCTCCCAATGTATGGCGCAGAGATGGTGATGCTGGCCTTAGTGGTTATGGAAACAAGGTGCAAAGGGCACCTAAGAACCCTTCAGTCAAACAGAATAGAGTTGGCAATGAACCATGCTATAGGTGTGGAGTCATTGGGCATTGGTACAAGAACTGCCAAGCAAGCAACAGAGTAGCAGCCAATTACAAGAGGTATAGGGAGTCTAAAGAACAAGAGGCTCACTATATGGAAGAAGGAGGCCATGACCCAGACGTCAACCTCACAATTGCAGACTTTAATTGTAACGTCCCGAACTTGAATTTACCGATTTACTAGTCATTTGGACGGTAAACGACCTTTATTTTCACTTTTACTATCGTTTTAGTACTTTTAGTGGCCCTAAAAGTTGACTTTTTGTTCGGGTCAAAATTTGAGAAAATTTCCTTCATGAAAGTTGTAGGGGATGTTAAACCGAACGCGTGCATATGTGGTATGTAGAAATCGGAGTTCGTATGCGAAAGTTATGAGAGAAATAAGGAAGTTACTGTTCATGGTAAATTTGGTATATATATGGAAAGTTACCACTGTAGGTTTCCATTTCTGGAAACCCACAATAATTTTTCTCTCTCTTCTCCCCCGATTTCTCTCTTCATTTCCGTCAGCTTCTTATTCCTCCGTTCGAATCGCCACCGTCCGGCCACCTGACGGCGTGCCACTGGGCAATACAGGATCGTCCCCTTCCGCTGCACACGCCGGTGGTAGTAAATCACGGTGATTTGGCCGGAAAACCCCGAATCGAAGCAAGGTTTCTCACGGGGGCAGTTTGAGCTTTTCCGGCGATTCAGCCATTTCCGGCCGTTTCCGACCACCAAATTAGGTTAGTAGGGGCGCCTCAAGCCTGTGATCATTTCCCCTAAGGTCTTTCACTTCAATTTGCAGCGTGGAGGACGAATCGAAGAAATTCCCAAACCTAGGGTTTTGAATTTTTGGGTTTTTCTTCACTGGTTGATTTCGACTGTTTCAAGGTAAAATTAGATTGTGTTGTAGTTGAGAAAAATGTTGGGCGTGTTGAGTAGTTGTTGCTGCCAAAATTTTGTGACCATCGGAGGTGGTGGCCTCCGGCGCGTGGGCCACTGTAGGTCGTGCGTGGAGCAGGTTTTTAATTTCAATTTTTAGCCTATCAAATTCTATAATTGTTGTAGAGGTTGAAAATGTGATTTTAGTTAATTTTGGGAGAAGTTTGACATGGATTTTGAATTTCCGAAGTTTGGGAGTTTCGGTTGTCGATTTGTGGGAATCCGACCTTCGGATTTCCCTTATTCCGATATGGAATACATTAATCGACGGATGGATATTAATTGTTAAGTTTTGCATGAATCCGGAAAGAAATGGAGATGTTGGAGTACGTAGGGTTTTCAGGATTTGTTTCGAATCGTAAGTATTTATCGAATTGTTGTTTACGGAATATAATTGTGTACAGGACGAGATATCGACCTATCGCTCGACGAGGATCCTTATGCTTGGATACCACGTTAGCCATATACTGTGAGTGGACCTTTGCTTTTAAATAAGGATGCATGCAAATGTTTTTCCCTAATTAATTATTTAATTATTTAATTCCATGTTATTATATTTTGCTTTCGGGAAATTATTGCTGATTTATCTTTATTTTGATTTAGGAAATGGATTAGCGATTTAAATTATTGTTTTAAGTTATCGAGCATATTAATTGGATTTGAGTATTCATTACCATCGATTGGAATTTCAAATTGAAGTTTGTTATGCTCAATTTGAAATTATGATTATGTGATTTTCGATGAAGTATTTTTCCTAGGTAATTTCCGGAATTAAATATTATTTTCATTCGTTGGTATTTGAATTTCCCAAAGGATCTTGGAAAATGGGATTTTTGTTGGGATTCATGAAATTACTTTAACCTTGCATATTGGTTTATGAATTCGAGAATGTTTTGGGTGTGCGGGGCCACGTCCTTGGAACATGTAATTTTTTTGTGAGATAATGGGGAAGCCTTACTGATTTTCGAGTTTTCGTATGGTTTTAAACCACCATACTTGGGTCGTCATATTTATTGCTAGCTAGCCTATTAGTACTCCTCCCTGCTTACTATGTGTTCATGGGTGAGTAGAGCAGAGCATGGGATGCTCCAGAGCGTGGGACACACTGACCCGAGTCTGGGAGGCTTCCTTATTAGTATGGTGAGAACTTTTTCCCCATACTTTTCTACTACTTGACTAGCAGGGCTAGTCTGCTTTTCTTTGTTCAACCAGCGGGGCTGGTCTTATTTTTCTTGAGTAACGGAGTTTCAATCTTTTTACTTGGTTGTTGTGACTAGCGGGGCTAGTTGGTTTTCTTGAACTGAACATCAGTTGGTTTGTGTTTCTTAAGTGTGCATGCATCAGATTTTTAAGAGAATAAATGTGGGAAAGTATGAAATCATTTTTCTTTTAAATTGTTTATTTTTGTCCACTCACGCTAACGTTTTTATCTACTTTCCCCTGGGCCCTTTGGTTTCAAATGCCCAATCTGCATAGTAGGATTCGAGGCATAGCATATGCAGCAGTCGTTTTCATATTGTAGGTTAATCGTTGAACCTACATGTATTATGAATTCCTTCTCTCTTTTAGATTGCTCTGATAACCTGTGGGATAATTATTGTAAAGTTTGGGTTATGTTGTATTGTTCGGATTTTAGTTGTAAATTGTAAATTGTGGAGTTGTTGGATTTTGGGGAGCAGGGTGGCTCCAGGAGATTATGGATGATTTGTTAGAAGTGTGATTGTAATTCTACAGGTTTTGGGTAATCCATTTTTAGGGGTAACTCTGCTGAATTTTCGGTAGAGTTATTTCTAAGGTGTGCCCCACAGGGCCACCTCGGATTTCATGGTGAAATTCGGGGCGGGTCTTGTCATTAATGGCAACAAGGAACTTGCTCAGTCAACCGATGCCTCATATTTTGACTGATCTGCTTTATTTACTTTATTTTCCAAAAATAGTTGTGAAGGCATAATGCCTCATTTTTAATTAAACTATTACTTGGTCTTAAAGTTTATTTCAATAATGGTTTGATGAATTAGAACAAGACCTTGATTTGATTATCGTTGGCTTATTAATAAATTTTGAATTTTATTCTGAAGCACTGAATTTATTCAAATTTATTTCCTATACACATATTTACATGGTTTGAAATAACATTCTATAGATGTAAAGTAATACATCTAGAAAAAGAAAAATTATTAGAATGCAAAGATTATCATTCTACTAAAATAGAAATACTCTAAAGAATATGAGATATGCTCTATATGCACCAAGAGCTAATTGAACCTTGTTAAGTTTCAAAAATATTCGTGCCAACGATTATCATGTAAAAACACACCGTGAGAATGGAACTGAATACCTTTATATTACCTGTAATGAATGTGGAAGGAAACACATCTTAGAGAAACTTATGAGTCAATCTAGTGGAATGTACCTCACTACGATTCGGATCATTGAATCCTATACTGTCACCAATAATGAAATGTGGGACACTGACTCATACAGGCTTTGGCATGACCGCCTAGGGCACCGAGGTCTTTACATGATGATCCGTATTTTAAAGAACTCATATGAACATCCCTTCTTTCGAGTGAAAAAAAAAATGGGAGAAAAATCTGTCACACTGCAAGGTGTCTGTCCTAGTACTGCTCAAATGCAGTTATTGCTTTCTGAAGTACCAGAAGCACTACCTCCCATTATACCTCATTGACTATTTCAAAGGCACATCACTCATTTTTGCAAAGCCTGCTCTTTAGCAAAAACAGGATCGAGACCTTTCTATGCTAAAGATATAAAATAAAACATTCCATTCTTACAAAGAATATAAGGAGATATCTGTAGACTCATCCATCCAGAATGCGGACCATTTTAAGTACTTTATGATTCTGGTGGATACTTCAACACACTGGTCACATGTCGTTTTATTTTCCACAAGAAATGGTATATTTGCAAAACTCCTAGCACAGATTATACGTTTAAGGGCTCACCACCCTGATCACCCTATCAAGTTTATAAGGCTTGATAACGCTGGAGAGTTTACATCAAAAGCATTTGATGATTGTTGCATGTCAATTGGGATCTACGTAGAGTATCTTGTACCCCATGTGCATACACAAAATGGTCTCGCAGAAGCCACCATCGAAAGGCTACAGATGGTGGCTAGGGCATTGGTTATGCGCACCAACCTGCCTATATCTACCTGGGGTTATGCCATATTGCACGCAGCTTTACTTATTCGTTTCAGACCCACAGCTAGCAAACCATTTTCTGTGTACCAGTTGGTAACTGGATATGAGCCTGACATTTCACACTTACGCATATTTGGTTGAGCAGTATACGTGCCTATTGCGCCCCTACAGCGCACCAAAATGGGTCCTCAGAGACGATTAAATATTTATGTTGGATACGAATCCCCAACAAACTATCCGCTATTTGGAACCCTTGACAGGCGATCTCTTTACCGCTAGATTTGTGGATTGTCACTTTGATGAGACAGTCTTCCCGTCGTTAGGGGGAGATAGGAAAAAAGATTTTGGGCTAAATACTGATTACTACCCTGTAGTTTGGGTCCAAAATCAATTCAGTCCCTGAACTTCTAATTTCATCAAAAACACCCCTGCACTTTCTATTTTGATATAATAGGTCCAATTTGTTAGTTTTCCAATAATTGAAGTTATTTAACTTGTTAACGTGGCTCATATATGGCCTATGTTTTATGATGTGGTGTCGAGGTGGCCTGCATAGTCAATTTAAGAGTGAGTCCTACTATAAAATAAATAGTTTTTTAATAAATAATCCAACTATAACTTAAACTCATAACATAATATTAACGAATTGGACTTATTAGATCAAAATTGAAAGTGCAGGGGTGTTATTGATGAAATTAGAAGTCTAGGGACTGAATTGATTTTGGACATAAATCACAGGGTAGTAACTAGTATTTACCAAGGGAACGACAGGAATTGTCGTGGTTTGTCCCCACTCTGTCTCATTTTGATCCCCGCACTTCACAAAGTGAAAGTGAAGTGAAAAGAATAATCGATCTTCAGAACGTAGCAGATTCGAGGCCTGATGCGTTTACTGATATCATAAAAGTGACGAGATCATAAATACCAGTTGCAAATGTGCCTGCAAGGTTAGAAGTCCCCAACAAGGGGCACGGTGCTGCAGATAGAGGCACTACAACGGCACTTAGTGGAGGTGCGGTTGAGGCCGTGGCTCCCCAAAGGAAGAGGGGGAGGCCACTTGGTTCGATTGACACTCACCCAAGGAAGAAGAGGGCGAGTAAGGCACAAACCAATCATCAATGTATAGAATCCCTCTCATGAGATTGTCTCTGGTTATAGTTATGTCCATGAATCAATACTGGAGGACACTCCGATGTTTAAAATGATTCCAGAGAACAAAGAAATCTCAAAGGATTATGAGAGTGCGTATGAGTTGATAGAAAGATCTTCCATACACATTGATGATATATACTGTTGCTTAAGGAATCATAGAGCACGATGATATCGAACCATGCTCTGTTGCAGAATGTCAACAAAGAGCAGATCGGCCTAAACGGAAAGAAGCAATCCAGGTAGAATTAGATTCTCTGACAAAGAGGCAGGTATTTGGTCAGATAGTGCTAACCCCACAAAGTGTAAAGCCTGTAGGACATAAATGAGTCTTTGTCAAAAAGCGTAATGAGAAGAATGAAGTCCTGAGGTACAAGGTTCTCCTTGTGGCGCAAGGTTTCTCACAATGCCCTGGAATTGACTACGAGGAGACATACTCTCCCGTAATGGACGTTATAACGTTCCGCTACTTAGTTAGCTTAGTAGTTTCCGAAGGACTGGAAATGTAGCTCATGGATGTGGTTACTACATATCACTATAGGGATCTAGATTCAGAGATATATATGAAAGTGCCAGATGGCCTTACATTACCCAGGTCAAGTGACTCTAAACCAGGGAGTGCGTTTGCAATTAGGTCGAAACGCTCACTTTACGGATTGAAACAATCCGGGCGGATGTGGTATACTCGTCTAAGTGACTACTTGATTGGGAAGGGATATAAGAATGATGAATTATGCCCCTGCGTATTCATAAAGAAAACAAGTTCCGGATTTGCAATTGTAGCAGTATATGTTGATGATATGAACATAATAGGTACTCTTAATGAAATAAGAGAAACCGCTAGCTATTTGAAATCTGAATTTGAGATGAAGGATCTTGGGAAAACTCGATTCTGTCTAGGCCTTGAACTAGAACACTGAGTTTGTGGAATACTAATCCACTAGTCTGCGTATGTCCAAAAGTCAGGCAATTTAACATGGACAAAGCGCATCCTGCTAGCACTCCCATGATCGGTCGAAGCTTGGATGCAAAGAAAGATCCATTTCGTCCAAAGGAAGATAACGAAGAGGTGTTGGGAGCTGAAATTCCCTATCTAAGTGCAATAGGCGCATTATTGTACTTAGCCCAATGTACTCGACCAGACATTGAATTCTTAGTGAACTTGTTAGCTAGATTTAGCTTAGCGCCAACGCAGCATCATTGGAATGGTATCAAGAATATTTTCTGATACCTAAAAGGAACCATTGACTTGGTACTGTTCTTTCCCTATAGAGAGACAAGAGGGACCGCAGATGGAACTGCAATTCCTAAAGGAAATGTTGATGGCGAAAACGCCACTCACTACACTGAAACGCCAAATGATGTTTTGGTCAGTTTTGTTGATGCTGGATACGTGTCTGATCCACATAAAGATCATTCTCAAATTGGTTATGTATTTACCAATGGGAACACGGCGATATCTTGGAGATCAACCAAGTAAACCCTTGTGGCTACCTCCTCGAACCACTCAGAGATCATTGCTCTACATGAGGCGGTTCGTGAGTGTGTATGGTTAAGAACTATCATTCCACATATTCGAGGGACTAGTGGTTTGAGTTCTACCACTGAAGAGCCTACTTGCATTTATGAAGACAATGCAGCTTGCATCGAACAAATGAAGCTAGGTTATATTAAGGGTGATAACACAAAACACATATCACCAAAGTTGTTCTACAATCAGCAACAATAGTCTCTCTTCAAGATTCAAGTGAATCAAGTAAGGTCTGAGGAGAATGTGGCAGATTTGTTCACCAAATTATTGCCCAAGACCACATTTGAGAAACATGTGAAAAATATAGGAATGTGAAGTCTTTCCAAACTCCCTTGATTAATGCAAGTATCAGGGGGAGGTTTAGACGTCAGGGGGAGTCTAACACACACATGTCAGCCTCAAATGTAGAAGGTGCGTTGTGCTCTTTTCCTTCGACTAAGGTGTATTTTTTGTCCCACAGGGTTTTTATTGTTACTTGGCAAGGTTTTTAGTGAGGCAACAACTCATGCACCATTTCGTCTTTGACTTGGCACAAGGGGGAGTGTTAAAGGAAAAACATATTGTGTGCCTTCGTCAAAGCAACTGATGGAGAGGGAATCAAGGAATCAGTGATTACTATCAATCAGTGCAATTACGGATCAATCAACATTTAGTATCATTAATGTAATTGATATTTCCGTTGTAATTCTATCCCTATATAAAGGGACTATGAAATGAAATGAGTAGACCAATTCCAATTCCAATTTTACTTTTACAAATGATAAATTATAAAATTTTTGTCCAAAAATAAAAAAAAGTTGGAACCTTCGTAGATGTAATGGTTGAAGTTGCCCTTGCCCAGGCGCTGCATGTTGGCCTGTTGGGTATAGATGATTTGTTTACCCTCTTACATCTGGTTCGTGTGGTTCAGTTTCTTTGATCATTCCAAATGATCCCTTGATCCTTTGAGACGAGAAAATTGAATTCATCTAGTTAGTGAGGTGCTGCTGGAGAGTGACAATTGCTATAATTAAAAGCTTGGGGCCTAGGGCTAGATATTTTGTCGGAGCCAAAGCCATAGAATTGGCACCACATTGGGGGGTCGCTCACTTTCACAACATTATTTGGGTGGGGAGGGGAATATTGAATTCAATTACTTCAATATGCATGATTGGGGTGGTAAATAAGATTCGTGATGGTAATTAACTACCGTGGACTGTGGAGCCATGCATCAAGATGACAAAGTGATGGTGTCCCTATATTAACTGATGTAGGACGAGATTTTAGCCAACTTCAACAAAGAATCTCGAAAAGAAAGAAGCGTCTGCACATTAAGAAAAATGATTTGAATATTGAAAATTGGTATTCAAATAGGCTTCTTAATGATGGAATTAATCATAAATTACTCTTTTGGATATATCGGGATTCTCGAGCGAAATCTTGATTGGGATTCCAAATATTTGTTTGCGTAATATTCTTTAATATCTAGGATTTTATTTCTGATTTTGATTTAATTAGGTTTCCTAGTTTTAGTCTATAATAAATTGTTCTTTTTGTTTTCTAGTTGTATTAGGTTTATTCTATGTGCCCTATATAAGGCACGTACATCTTCGATTGTAATTTTGATTCAAGTTATCAATAAAAACCCAAATATTAGAGAAGTTTCTCTATCTTTCTTACGGCAGTGCCCGTAATTGCTAGTGGATTCTAGCTCATCTCATATGGCTTTCGACGCTTGACGGAGCCTCTTACTATCGTGTTCACGCTTCCCGCATCATTAACGAACTCGGTACAAGAAAGAAGATATATAGCTCTACTCTAGCTTGCTTTCGCTGTTTCCACTGATCATGAACCAGTCTGCAACTCGTTCAAGAAATGGCCGAGGCACTCGTCGACCTCCTTGTTGAACAATTGGGTTCAGTTGTTTACCACCAGACAAGTGAAAGGGTAACATTAGTCTTCAATGCTGAGGACGACGTTGACAAGTTCAGAATCACCCTCAAACTTATCCAGAATGTGCTTCACGATGCCGAGAAGAAGCAAGTGTCAGAGCTTGCTGTGAGAGACTGGTTGTATCAGCTCAAAGACGTGTCGTACAAGATGGATGACGTGCTGGACACTTGGAACACTGAAATTGGGAAATGAGAAGCTGAGAAACAAGAAACACAAGGTTCTCATGGGAAGGTACGTTTCTCTTTTCGTTCCAATTGCGTTTGTCTTCCCCAATTGAATGAGGTAACTCGTCGTTATAAGATTGGTAGTGCAATAAAAGATCTAAATGAAGAGTTAACTCAGATTTACGTTGACAAAGACAAGTTTAGCTTTCAATCCACCATGCCAGCTGCTGCAGTTAATTATGTTGAACAACCTAATCCACGACCTATAACTTCATCTTTCGTCGATATATCTACCATATATGGGCGAGAAGTTGAAAAGGAGAGGTTGGTGAGTGACTTGTTAAGGAAGGGGAGGCCCGGCCTTGTCATCCCTATTGTAGGGATGGGGGGATTGGGGAAAACAACTCTTACCCAATTAGTCTTTAAGGATGAAAAAGTTCAAGCTCATTTTGATATCAAAGCATGGGTTTGTGTCTCAGAACCTTTTGATGTCATCAAGATTGCAAAAGAAATCCTTGAACTTGTCAGTATAGAATCCCAAAATAGTTCAATTAGCTTGCAAAAGTTATTAGAAGATACTGAGGAACATATCAAGGACAAGAAGATTCTTCTTGTCCTAGATGATGTGTGGACAGAATACCAAACAAAGTGGGAGAGTTTAAGGTTACTAGTACTAATGCAAACCTGTTCTGAAGGCAGTAGAATTCTAGTGACCACTCGAAAGCAGGAGGTTGCTCAAATGATGAGAGCAACTAGTGACATGATCACTTTGGGGAAGTTGAGTCATTTAGATTATTTGAAACTATTCAATAGTGTTGCATTTCTGGATAGGGAACAAGATAAGTCCAACAAGGGGTTTGGAGATATTGCTGAGAAAATTGTTAGAAAATGTGACGGTTTGCCTTTGGTTCTGAAGACTTTAGGCAGTCTCCTATTGCATAAGCAAACAATTAGAGAATGGGAAGAAGTTCTCAACAGTGAGATATGGAAGGTAAAAGTGGTTCAAGAAGAAGTTTTTCGACCATTATTACTCAGTTATTATGATTTGGCTATGGAGATTAAGAGTTGCCTTATGTATTGTGCTACTTATCCCAAAGATTTTGAGTTCCAAAAAAACACTCTTATCGAGCAGTGGATCTCACTAGGCTATTTGAATATTGGAGGAAACAAAGAAGAGGCAACACAAGGTAGAGAAGTTTTTACTAAGTTAGTAATGCGATGTTTCTTCCAAGATTTCAGGCAAGATGCACTTACCAAGGAAATTGTTGGCTGCAAAATGCATGATATTGTGCATGATTTTGTACAATATCTTACCCAGAATGAGTGTCTTACTATGGAGGCTAAGGGTACCCATGGAATAGAGACACCGAGTGCAAATGATAGGGTTCACCATTTGACCGTAATGTCAGCACTCGAGGATCTACTTCCATCTTTTATATCAAAATTAGGGAATGGCAAAATTTTGCGTACCCTGACAACTTTTGGTTCAAATATTACTGCCATAGAGTCAGATTTGATTTCACAGTTGAAACGTCTAAGGACTTTGAATTTGAGTGACAACAACATGCAGCAGTTGCCGGAGGAGATTGGTGATTTGATACATTTGAGATATCTTAATTTGTCTTATAATGATAATTTGAGGAGATTACCCGACATCGTGTGTAATTTGTACAATTTGCAAACTTTGAGGCTTGATTACTGCCCCCTTGAAGAGTTGCCAGACAATATGGGAAGTTGATTAACTTGAAGCACCTTCATGTTGAGTATTGTTATTTGCTTCACTACTTACCAAAAGGGGTTAGGCGTATAAGGAATTTGCGCACACTAGACGGCATTCCATATGTTTATTGTAGTGAAGATGCCGAAGCATTGACATTAGGAGATCTGAGAATGATGAATCAGCTTCGCTGTCTTGACATCAGTATTTCAAGGGTTGGGGAGAATGCTGGAAGTGAGGCCGAGAAAGCAGAATTGAATCAAAAACTTCATCTTTTTCTTTGTCTGTGGGACAGCGACAAGGACGCTAGTGCTGGAGTAATGAATGCCATGCGACCACATGAAAATTTGGACTCTTTGGTAATTTACTATTATCAGGGCCTCACCTGGCCCAATTGGATGACGACGTCGTATTTAACCAGACTGACATTCTTGCATGTTAGTTACAGCTGCTCCTCTGTTTTGCCTCCTCTCGGGAAACTGCCGTCCCTTAAAGTTGTAAAGCTAATGGCCATGTTTTGTCAGGAAGAGATTGGAGCTGAATTTTACGGAGTAGAAGAAGAAACATCATCATCATCATCCTTTCCCAGTTTGGAAACACTCTTTCTTGGCGAATAGCGGAGTTTAGAAAAGTGGGAATTAGGTGGAAAGGCAGAAGAGGAGGGTTCTTCTAATTCCCCAATGAAATCAATTTCAATAATGCCACGCCTTTCTTCCTTACATATTTTGGAGTGTTCTGGACTGAAACAACTGCCAGACTTCCTCCTGCATAATGCACCACTGCAGAATCTTCTCATCGATCGTTGTAAGAGCCTTCCTGCCTGCAGCCTTCCTGACGCGTTCATCTCTCGCATCCCAAACGTCACAATTGATGGATCTGGAGTTGATCCCTTTCTCAAAGGAAATAAAATAGATACTGAAGAAATATTATGGTATGTAATTAATTGATGAATGTATATATATATATATATATATATATATATATATATATTCATGTATTCCTGCACCATATTTTGTTTTTTAATTGTGACCTTTGTTTATTTATGTTCTTTGGAATCTTCAGATACTCGCTAGCCGAGACGCACTGATTGATTTCAAGTTAAAGATTTGAAGCACCCTATAGGAGGCTGTTCAAACCTGCCTCAAGTTTGCAGTGGCTAGATTATTGCCCAAGACATGATGACGTTACTTAGGTAGGATCAGACACTAGTTGTATGCATCTTTCTGGACTAGAGTTTCACGCTTTTGTAATGTAGTATAAAATTCATTTTTTTTTTTGGTAGAATTAAATCTTACAAAAAGTTATGTACAGGTAGCTTTAGGCATAACTGACTCCAAATCACAATGATCGATGAGGTTCTGCAAATGGAGCAACTAAGGTTTGAGAAATTTGCTTTTGTAATGTTAATATTGCACCTTCTTATTCAATCCTATGAGTATATATGCTGGTTTCTGATTTCTTTTACCCTCCAAACATAAATTTTATTAGCTCCAACTTGAGAAATGAATTCCATCTTGATCAACCCATTCTATGCACTATGCAGGAGGATTGCTGAGCTGATTTGACTGATTGATGTGATTTTCATGAGAGGTAATATATCATTGTGTATCTGAAGTAACCCTTCGTAAGAGTTCAAAAATCTTGATGAATTCTAGTATTATAATACATAACTGTACCGTTAATTTAATGAAAGTTTCCGGTTGTGGACAACTCAATGAACTCTCATACTTGTAATTTGATGAAGATAATTTGGGAGAGAACTCATGTGTGTACTGTATCTTTAAATTTATAAAACTTGAAATCTTATTTTCTATTTGTATCTGTCAATGTTGCATGTCCATATATAATATCACAAGCTACTTTTATTTACGGTCAGGACTGTTCCTTGAATGAGGATATGAACACAATGGCACCTCCATATCAAGAGGATAAAAGTATTGAAGAAAATGAAAGAGATCCTTTGTGAAAGGTTTTCTGGTATTACATCGTGAAGAAAGCATATTACAAGCTAAAACTATATATACAAGATGAAAGCAGATTGCAGCAAAGTGGAAAGCATCTATGTACAGCACGAAAGCAGATTGCAGCAAAGTGGAAAGGAAGGTGGTATGTGTACTGGAACGTGGACAGCAGCTATGTAAAGGAAGGTGGACAACAAAGTAGACAACATGTGATATAACAGCTATGTACTGTTCAGAAAGTGGACAGCAACAAAGTAGACAACATGTGATATATTCCAATATTCCAATACTCCCCCTCAAGCTGGATCAAGGAGGTTCATTGAGCCAAGCTTGCCAAGAATTCGATGGAACTGAGCAGTGGAGAGAGATTTGGTGAAAATATCAGCCAGCTGGTCATGACTTCGAGTGTAATGAGTATCAATAATTTTGGATTGAACTTGAGCTCGAATATAATGGCAATCAACCTCGATGTGCTTAGTTCTTTCATGAAAGACTGGATTAGAAGCAATGTGCATTGCAGCTTGATTGTCACAGAAAAGGGACATTGGTTGACTAGTAGGGAACCCCAAATCAGAGAGGAGACCTTTTAGCCAAATAAGCTCACAAGCAGTGGAGGCCATAGCTCGGTATTCAGCTTCTGCACTAGAACGAGCAACAACAGTTTGCTTCTTGCTCTTCCAAGTAACCAGGTTACCACCAACAAATGTGCAGAAGCCAGTAGTGGATTTACGATCAAGAGAGTTGCCTGCCCAATCAGCATCAGTGTATCCCATTATGTGAGTGTCTCCATTGTTTTTCATCAAAATGCCTCTACCAACGGAACCTTTGAGATAACGAAGGATTCTCTTTACAATGTGAAGATGAGCCAAAGTTGGAGCATGCATGAATTGGCTGACAATGCTTACAGCGTAAGCAATGTCAGGTCTAGTGATCGTGAGATAAATAAGCTTACCAACTAATCTTTGATAGACAGCTAGATTACAGGGAGACTCACTTGATGCATCAAGTTGCAGCTTACTATCAAGGGGAGTGCGGGCTGGTTTGCAATCCTTCATATCTGCATCTTGCAGCAAATCAAGAACATACTTTCTTTGGTTAAGAAAGAGGCCTTTATGAGAAGTAGCCATTTCGATACCAAGAAAATATTTAAGAATCCCTAAATCTTTGATAGCAAACCTGTTTCGAAGCGATTGTTTAAGCAACTCAATCTCTTCAGCATTGTCACCTGTTACGATTAAATCATCAACATAGATAAGCACCAGAAGTTTACTGGTTGAGCCAATGCGAATGAACAATGAAGAATCTGCATTGCTTCTGTGAAAACCGACTTCATCAAGTACTGAACTAAGTTTGGCATACCATGCACGTGGAGATTGTTTTAAGCCATAGATGGCTTTGTGAAGCCTGCACACTATATTAGGATCATGAGATTGAGAATGACCGGGAGGTAACCTCATATAGACTTCCTCTTCAAGATCACCATGTAACAAAGCATTTTTGACATCCATTTGGTAGAGAGGCCAGGCATGATTAGTTGCAACTAATAACAAAACTCTTACTGTGTTCATTTTAGCAACAGGAGCAAAGGTTTCCTTGTAATCTACCCCATATGTTTGAGTAAAACCACGAGCCACTAAACGAGCTTTATGTCTCTCCACCGTGCCATCAGAGTGAAACTTGGTCTTATAAACCCATCTACAACCTACAGCTTTCTTCCCTTTAGGAATTCGAACAATACTCCAAGTATTATTATCATTGAGAGCTTGAAGTTCATCTGTCATAGCCTGCTTCCATTCAGCAAGATGATTGGCTGCCTCAAAACTTTGAGGTTCATGAGTATTATCAATGGCACTCAGAAATGCAGAATGAGCAGATGAAAATTTATTATAAGAGATGAAGTGTGTCATCGGATACCTTGCATTGTAGGTTACATAGTCATTGAGCTTTGATGGAGGACCTCGTTCTCGTGGAGGGCTTCTACGAAGAACAACTGCAGATGGAGAAGTGGACTCATCAACAGATTGCATATCAATCTCTAGATCAGAAAGGACAGCTGGAACTTCTTGAACTGGAACAGCAGGATTGATAGACGGATTGCAATCCTCAACAGTAGGGAGAGCTGGAGCTTCTTGAACTGGAACAACAGGATTTATAGAAGGATTGCAATCCTCAACAATAGGGAGATTTGGACTTGGGAACAGATCAGATAGGAACTCCCCCTGTCCAATATCACATGATTTCCTTGTGAAATAAGGAGTAACTTCATCAAATCTTACATCCCTAGAGACAATGAGTTTCCTAGTAGCATGATTGTAGCATTTATACCCTTTTTGAGTAGATGAATATCCTAGGAAAACACATTTATCAGCTCTAGGATCAAGTTTATCACGTTGATGAGCTTGAATATGAACGAAGCATGTGCAGCCAAAGACTTTCAAGTGAGACAGATCAATCTTTCTACCTTTCAACACTTCAAGAGGAGATTTGAAACCAAGCACTCTGCTAGGTAATCTATTGATGAGATATGTGGCAGTGAGAACACTTTGAGACCAAAATTTTTTGGGAACATTCATTTGAAACATAAGAGCTCCAGTTTTTTCAAGAATGTCTCGATTTTTCCTCTCGGCAATCCCATTCTGTTGAGGAGTACCAACACAGCTAGTTTGATACACAATGCCTTGTGAGCTCAAGTACTGTGACATGTTATTGGATATATACTCAGAACCATTATCAGATCGTAAAATATGAACAGATGATGAAAATTGAGTGATGATAAGTTTATGAAAATCCTTAAAAACATCCACAACTTCACTTTTTAGTTTCAAAAGATACAACCAAGTAATCCTCGTAAAATCATCTACAAATGTTACAAAATACTTAAATCCATCATAGGACTCAAGAACTGGACCCCAAATGTCTGAATGCAGAATTTCGAAAGGGTTACTAGCCCTAGACAGAGAAGAAGTAAATGGAAATCTAGAGGATTTTGACAAATGGCAGACATCACATTGATTAACTGCCTTGTGCATATTAGGGAACAAAAAAGACAACACATTCTCAGATGGATGAGCCAAACGCTGATGCCAAAGATGATGATCTTGAGCTAAACTAGTTTGAAAAACCTTGGAGGTAAAGGAGTTTTTTGACAGGTAATAAAGTCCATTCAAGAAGAAACCTTCACCAATGGTCTTCTTGGTGATGAGATCCTGAAATATAACCTTATGTGGAGAGAAAATGACAAGACATTGCAAGGTATGTATAATTCTTCCAACGGATAAAAGTTGAAAAGGAAAGGAAGGAACATAATTAAAGAGCAATTGAATCAATGAGACTGGAAAGTAATTTTAGTTTTCCTTTCCCTAAAACAGAAACACTTTGGCCATTTGCTACTGATACTTTAGAAGGGGTGGACAATTTTTCAAAATCATGCAAGTTTTTAAGCTTATTTGTCATGTGATCCGAAGCTCCTGAGTCTATAATCCAATAATCATCCACTGCACAAACATTTAGAGCAGTTGAGAAAGATTTTAGAATACCTGAGGCTTCTTCATGTGGGACACAATCAGTTTCTGCAAGAAAGCCAGCAAATTTTTCAAGGAGTGGAGTGTGGCTTTCACTCCCAGTTATAGCTGATTCTTCTTTTTCACCATGCATCTGCCTCTTGTTGAGATAGGCAGCAAATTCATTAATCAAAGCAGCGGGATTGGAGGTGAAATTCATCATACTCCCAGTAAAAGAAGCACAGAGTCAGGCTTTGAATTCCTGCTCTGATACCATGAAGAAAATGAAAGAGATCCTTTGTGAAAGGTTTTCTGGTATTACATCGTGAAGAAAGCATATTACAAGCTAAAACTATATATACAAGATGAAAGCAGATTGCAGCAAAGTGGAAAGCATCTATGTACAGCACGAAAGCAGATTGCAGCAAAGTGGAAAGGAAGGTGGTATGTGTACTGGAACGTGGACAGCAGCTATGTACAGGAAGGTGGACAACAAAGTAGACAACATGTGATATAACAGCTATGTACTGTTCAGAAAGTGGACAACAACAAAGTAGACAACATGTGATATATTCCAATATTCCAATAAGTATCACATCAATTGAGCATCATCAAGGGTCTTGCTTTTTAAGGCACTGACAGAAGCCAAGAGCATACTCCAGGGTTGAAGATCTTACTGGTTGCTTATGATACTTTTTATGCCTCTTCCAATAGTACGGGCTCAGCAATAAACTCCCTCTCTTTAGAAAGGTATATTTTTCAGATTTTACACTACCAGAACTTCACATGTCTAATTTAAACTGCAACTACGAAAAACAGCTCGGAGTGAGTGATTAGAAACTACTAATACATTTAGCGGATATAAATTAAATGTCCCTTGTGTCTGTATGACCAGAATAGAGATGCTGGTTGCTTAACTAGAAAAAATGAATTATATGCAGGACCTGTCTGAAGCAGTGATGCTAGCAAGGAAAACTGTCTACCATTGTCATCGGTTTGAACAGTGGATGAGGCTTACCTAAAATAGGTAATATCTCTGCTGAAGGCTTGAAGTCCACTTGCTAGATATTTTTCAGATTTGAATTGATGTCACTACATAAATTCAGTATTTGATTTCCGTGGATTTTCTTATCCTATTGGGCCTGAAGTTTATAGCATGGAAGAACTGATCTCATTCAAATTCACCAAAAGGACAAATGTAGGGGATATTAAATGAGGGCTGCGGCTCAAAACAGCTTGGACATGGTGAAAACTGACATGGAAATCCTGTTGGAGTCCAGTGGAATCAAATTCTGGTAAAAATAATCACAAAAAAGCGGAAGAAAGGATGACACAGGCTTCGTCAGCAGTGGAACACTAGGCTGAAGTCTAAAAGCCAGAAAGGTATATATTTCGTCTATCATAAGGTCGTGCATGCACTACAAGTCTTTTCCAATGCTCTGGATTCTTTAAGTTTCTGTATTTGAGATTAGGAGAAGCTTATGTAAAATTAGATGCAAACTATATAAATTTGTAATGATGATTTTTTGGCAGGTCAGACCTCAAAGTAGCAGTGGAGCAGCATAACATGACACTCAGGTAATGCATGCAAAACTCTGTGAATTACCTTCAATTATGGACCGTGGAATTCATAATATTGTAAGTGAATACAAACAAATTCTTCTGCTATGGATCTGATATAAATAAAAATATACTGTGTAGGAAATGTAGAAGCATGGAGAGACTCCAAGATCGCATCGGAGTTGTCAAGCTGGTGATTAATCATTAATGAGATAAGGTACTACGAACTATAAGCTAGATATACCTCTGTATCACCATGCAAGGTTTATATGTGTTTGTGGTGCGGCTGGGATTTAGCTTGCATGACATTTTAATATGGTGACATTATTTCTAGATGTCCTGTGCTTTCTTTATCAATTTAATCAAGTCTTAAAACTTTGTTTGGGTGAGAGCGACTGCAGGTTGTGAGTTTAGTTGCAATTGCTAAAGAAGGCATTTGGGTCTATATTTTCTATTAAACTTCATCAGTCATCGGTATTCGAAGAGCAATTTGTCATATGATGTAGGCTATATCTTCCTAAATTTGTCCTGTATTCATGTTGGTTACTTTAGATTTTTCTATGCAATGCAACTCCATGATAAATTGAATTTCAAGGCACACATTCTGAATTTTGTGTTGGGGATTTTACTTTTTAACTTGTTCCTAAAAACTTCGTCTTTAATTATTTGTATGTGCGACAAGACTGTTATGTTTCAACGTGTTCAAAGATTCCAGCGTCTCTTTCATCAAGTTAGATGGGAAGGCTGCTGTAATCTATGGTCATTGTTATGGAGAGGGCAGAAGAAAAGAGTGTTCCAAACTTACGAAACCTCCAAATTTGAGATGCATGGTTATAACAAAATGCATGGTCATGGAAGTATCATTATATGTTGATCTTACTATGATCAACTATCCAAGGATTTGGTTATAACAATATCTGGTTGTATTTTTCAAGTTGCAAGTAAGTGCAATGAGTGTAACTATTACTCTTTTAAGATCCCTCTGCTGTTATTGTGAAGTGTAATTCACACATATTTTACTTATTTGGAACACAAATAAGAA
Source organism: Rosa chinensis (assembly GCF_002994745.2). Classification (NCBI taxonomy): domain Eukaryota; kingdom Viridiplantae; phylum Streptophyta; class Magnoliopsida; order Rosales; family Rosaceae; genus Rosa; species Rosa chinensis. The sequence goes on along the minus strand of NC_037094.1, from coordinate 55,406,581 downwards.
CTTTTACATCTGTTATAAGGTTGTCCATTAATAGCTCTTTGCAGAGCTATGAATTCCTGTAAATCCCCATAATTACTTATTCTGAAATTTATTTCTTGGCAGCAAATGATGCAAAGTCATGCTTACCCCTCAAAGTTGCAATGCTGGGTTCCTCAAGACATGATGACTATCTGGTACTCCTTATGCTATGATATATGTCCCATTTCATATACAATATATATCACCTGTACACAAGTACCTCATGCATGTATCTTCTGTATGCAAAAATCAAACCAAGTTTATGAGCAGGACAGAATGGGGAAAGGAATTGAATTAGTGCTGTCAAGCTGATTAGCACTATGGTAAATTCAGTAAGTGCTAAACCGAATTCTAATTGTTTAAATTACAAAACAATAAATATAATTGCATCTTGGATCTCGATTGGCAGATTATGCTTGAATTCTGGAATCCATTTGACTGATTGATGTAGGAGCTGATAGCGTTTTACCTTAACTAGGTAATTTCTCATCAATACATGAAGTAATCCTGTTTAAGGGTTTAAAGGCGGCAATACTCATTTTCAAATTCTGATACTCTTAGTTGGATTTTTCTTTTTCCCTTTAGATAGTGGCTGCCTCGGAACACCGGAAAGAATATGTACATGTGCATGCCCCAAAGTGTAAATTGAAATCACTTCTGAGATTCCATCAAGTGACACAAACGCTACATGAGATTTGGTGTATTTTGATATATACTTTAATTCTGTCAGATTTATTTTCAGAAAGTCCGTTTGAGAAATGCTTGTAATAAACAAATTTAGCAACCTTTATTTGAATGTAAAAGCAACTAGACAATACTTTGGTAGTTTGTTCATTCTTACTCTTTTGAAATGATCAACATTGGAGCGTGGGATATTCCTCTATCTGAGTGAGGGATTGGTACCCAGGGTTGTCATTCAAATTGATTCTGTTGCCTTTTACAGGAAATGGCATGCATAGGCGTTTGAACTCTGCAGTGGAAGCTGAAGCGGCTGTTGAGAATTTCAAACTTGTTGTTTTGTCAAACCACCAGCATATCACTTGTGGCTGACATTCATAAACTCTGCACTTCCTTTCTGATGGAGTTTGGACTAGTATTCATGAATGAAGCTAATATCGCTGCTAGTACTTATGCTGCAAATTAAGCTTGCTAAACCGAGGTGCACTGAAGGTGGTGTCCATGAACCTCCAACTTCCCTGTGTTTACATTGTATTCATTTTTTCTTTGATGAAATCTGATTTCAGACCAAAACCAGGCTTGCCAGGAGACCCATTAGAAGTAGTTTTCTATATTTAATCCTTTTGGTATTACTACTGATATTTCCATATGATCTGGTAGAAATTTTTTTTCCTCAAGCTAATCTGATTTCTTGATGAATAAAGAGCTGTTCTTATCAGAAAAAAAAAAAATGATAAACGACCATTGTTAGACCACCTAGTTGAAAAATGACCACTGCTACCACACACGTTAAGGTTGTGAAGTCTGGCAACTAAACAATAGTCCTCGCTTCCCCCACTATTAAGGTCTAATGGTTCCGAGAAAGCAATAGACGTTCTAGTTGAACCCAGCTACCTAACATCTAGTTTCTGTCCATTCCATTGCCATTACCCTCCCCCAGTACCACACTTGCATTATGGTCTCCATGTGTTGTAGGGTGACAGCACTACCATGGTACTTTAGATTATCTTTTCTAATTATCTCCTTGTAAGTTGTAATGGCTTCACAAAGTCGTCTTGAAACTTCAAAGTAATTACCATTGGTAAACAATGTTGGCTTAACTGCAAACTCTGTTTGTTTGTCCAACTCAAAACAGCTGGAGCTTCACAAAGATGGGGGTGCCTTCATGTAATCGGCCTAGAAATTGAGAGTTCACAGAGAGCTGTTTAGAAAAAGGAAAAAAACAAAGATGGGGTTGAAGGGTTATGCTGCGTGCGTGATTGCTTGCCTTCGTAGTGGGTAACCTAGTTATTCTCTCTATCAAACTCAAGGTTCTATCCATTACTTCCTTTACAAGAAAGTCTTTTTATTTTTTTATATTTTTTTTATCCTTATTGTGGCCGCACCATAGATCAGTATTTCTTGATCTTTGCAATTCATTCAATTCTTACTTGATATTTTTCTGATTCTTAATTGTGAACCAATTAATTCCCAACTCCAGAAATGCGATAAAGATGCATAAAATACGAGAAGTAAAAGCGAAAGGGTCGTGCAGATTCTTTTGTGTGATTTACGACTATCATGAATGGGGTAAAGTCAGAAGTTCGAGAAGATTGGGAGATTTTCTGATTATATTTCTTCTCTAAGAAGAGAGTATATATACATCAGATACATCAAATCCTATTACAAAAAGAGGATATTATTACAAAAGGAATATTCCTAATATAATGGCATGATTCACGCCAGCATTGCAGCATTGTCTGCCATCCAGCATTCCAGGATTGTCGGCCATCTTTGTCGGTAGGACTCACGCCAACACTCCCCCTCAAGTTGGTGCATACAGATCACAGATGCCCAACTTGTCAAGTGAGTCATAAAAGGCTTTACTTGATAGAGCCTTTGTAAGAATATCTGCCAATTGCTCTTCAGTAGGAACGAAGGGAAACAAAATGATATGTCCATCCAGCTTCTCTTTAATGAAGTGTCGATGTACCTCCACATGTTTCGTGCGATCATGTTGAACTGGATTGTGAGAAATTTCAATTGCAGCCTTATTATCACAATAAAGCGGCATAGCCTTTTGTTGCTTGAAGCCCAAATCTCTCAACAAATTTCTCAACCACAACATCTCACAAAGTCCTCGGGCTATTCCTCTATACTCTGCTTCTGCACTGGAGCGAGCCACCACCTTTTGTTTCTTGCTCTTCCAAGTAACCAAGTTACCACCCACAAACGTGAAGTATCCCGAAGTAGACCTACGATCTGTAATATTACCTGCCCAGTCTGCATCTGTGTATCCAAAAACATCCAAGTGATTGTGTTTTGAAAAGATTAATCCTTTCCCTGGAGCAGACTTTAAATACTGTAAAATACGAAACACAGCATCCATATGGACCTCACTGGGATTGTGCATAAACTGACTCACCACACTAACTGCATAGGCTAAATCTGGTCTAGTGTGGGACAAATAAATCAACCGTCCAACTAACCTCTGGTATCTCCCTTTATTTGTAGGTACTTGGTCCAAGTACTCTGCTAACCGATGATTCTGCTCGATAGGAGTATCAACAGGTCTACAATCCAGCATACCTGTTTCTGCCAACAAGTCTAAGACATACTTCCTTTGACTCAACACAATACAATCCTTCCCACGAGCAACTTCAATTCCCAAGAAATATTTCAAATTACCCAAATCTTTCATCTCAAATTCAGAAGATAACTGATCTTGTAACCTTTGAATCTCCTCAATATCATCACCTATCACAACCATGTCATCAACATAAATAATCAAGGTAGTCACCTTACCACACCGATGTTCAAGGAATAAGGTGTGATCTGAATTGCTCTGTCGGTATCCAATTTTCTTCATGAACTTGGTGAACCGGCCAAACCAAGCTCTGGGAGACTGCTTTAAGCCATAAAGCGACTTCTTCAATTTGCACACCACCTGTTCTCCAGTGGAAGTACCATATCCAGGAGGCAAATCCATATAAACTTCTTCATGCAGGTCACCATGCAAGAATGCATTCTTAACATCAAATTGTTGCAAAGACCAATCAAGATTAGCAGCTAACGAAAGAAGTACCCGAATTGTGTTAATTTTGGCCACTGGTGCAAATGTCTCATCGTAATCCACTCCATACTTCTGAGTATAGCCTTTAGCCACTAATCTTGCCTTGTACCGGTCCACTGAACCATCTGAATTATGTTTCACTGTATACACCCACCTACAACCAACTGTCTTCTTCCCGGGTGGTAATGATACTAACTCCCACGTACAATTCTTCTCAAGAGCATCCATCTCGACTGTCATTGCTTTCATCCACTTCTCATCCTTCATGGCATCCTGCACTTTACTAGGAAGAGACACAGAAGATAATTGATTCACAAAGGTTGCATACGGTTTAGATAACCTATGGGTCGACACATATTTAGCAACAGGGTATCTAGCCTTAGCACTTAGAGTAGGTTCATAGTGTTTCGGAGGCTGACCACGGGTTGAACGACTGGGCAAGATTTTGGTGGGAACACTACCTGGCACAGAAGAACTATTAGACAAGGAAAGACTAGGACATACCTCGGATGATTGAACAGGTGAGACTGTTGAAGGAGAGGGAGAGACGGAAGAATTGTTTAAAACACCATCAGAAGACTGCAGGACATTATCGGAAACAGGGTCTGAAACGACCTCTCCCGCCGGCTGGTCTGACTGATCCGGTTGACCAGTCGGTAACTCATTGCCCAAAGATTCTTCTCCTGCCAGACCCCTGTTTTCTGTTTCTAACTCGGACGATGGGTTGGTAGAGCTTCTATCCTCCTTTTCTAGCTCCGTTCCTAAATATTCCAACCTTGAGAACTCAGATGCCTGACTCCCATCTTGCCCATTGAACAAATCTTCATAATAATAAGAATTCTCCCTCTGACGAGGAGTCACAGAAGGCAAGAAATAGCAAGCATCTTCATTGAAAGTAACATCCATGGTGACATAAAATTTCTGGGATTCAGGATGATAACATTTGTAACCTTTTTGATGAGACCCATACCCAACAAACACACACTTAACGGCTCTAGCATCCAATTTTGACCTTTGATTCTTATACAGATGAACATAGGCAACACAACCAGAGACACGAGCAGGAAGAGTATTAGATGATGGGATAGAAACATAGTTAGACAAGACCTCAAGTGGGACACGACCTTGAAGAGGGGCAGATGGAAGACGATTAATAAGATGAGAAGCACACAAAACGGCCTCTCCCCAAAGGTACTTAGGCATGTTAGCACTAAGTAAAAGAGACCGAGCCATATCTAGAAGGTGATGATTTTTTCGTTCAGATACCCCATTTTGCTCAGGTGTCTGTGGACAAGAACTTTGATGGATTATGCCGTGGTGTTGGAAATATTCTTGAAAAGAATGATTAACAAATTCACCCCCATTATCGGAACGAAAAACCTTAATATGAGCATCATATTGAGTACGAACAAGACTATGAAAAGCTGTAAAGGCAGAGAAAACAGAATCTTTGGACTTTAATAAAACAACCCAGGACAATCGGGTAAAGTCATCGATGAATAATACAAAATATCGCATTCCAGAAAGGGTAGAATGTTTAGAAGGACCCCACACATCTGAATGAATTAACTCAAAAGGCTTAGTACTAGAATGAAAGCTCGAAGGATAACTAGACCTATGACTCTTAGCCAAAACGCAAGTTTCACAATGCAAGCTAGAATCACTTATTCCCAAAAATAACGAAGGCATGGACTTTTTCATAACTCCAAAAGATGGATGACCCAAACGTCTGTGCCATAACCATACCTCACTCAATCGATCAGAACTCAATGTCAGGGCCAAAGGCTGTTCCAGTGCTTATGTTTGTCCTGCGTACATGCAATCCAAGTGAAACAATCTCCCCCTCAGGTCTCCCTTGCCAATGATCACTCGATTGCATAGATTTTGAAAAACAACATACATTGGATAAAAGGTGACAGAGCACTTATTCTGTGAATTCAATTGAGATACAGATAAAAGATGATGAGACAACGAAGGCACATAAAGGACATCATGTAAAACAATGGACGGTGTAACCTGAATAGACCCAATGCCTAAGACTGGAAAAGATGCACCATTTGCATTAGAAACATGAGATACAGAAGGAGATGACATAGACACAAAGAAAGACTTGTTGTAGGTCATATGATCAGACGCACCAGAATCAATTATCCATGTATCACTACCAGTAAAGTCAGAAGCATGTAAAGTGATACCAATTTTACCTCGAGTTTCCTTAGTCAATGAAACAATATTCTTAGAGAGGTCTTGCCCTTCAACACTGTAGAAATCAGGTTCTGGCACCTGTTGGATTGCAACTTTGTCTCTCTGACTTCTACTCCCTCCAGTATTGCCCCCTCCACTCCAACCAGAATTGTTGGAATGAAATCTTTGCAACTTAGGACATTGATTCTTGAAATGACCAACTTCCTTACAATAGTTACAAGCCATTTGCAATTTTTTGTTTTTTGGTTTTTGTTGTTTTTTTTTTTTTTTTTTTTTTGAAATACTGATAATGAGAATGAAGGATGGGCGTTGGAAAGGTCGTGAGAGAGAGAACCAAAGTGATGGGCGTTTGAGCCGACCAGATACCAAAGTGAGAGAGAGAACTGGGAAAGGTGTTGTACGGCAAAACTGGGTGGTGTTGGAAAGTTTAATAAAATAAAAAAAATAAGTGGAAAGTGTGGAATGAGTTGGTGGTATATGGGTAAGTGGGTGGTGTTATCAAAAAAGTGTTATCAAAAAAGTGGGAGAATCAAGAATCATGACAGGCCCATTTCTCAATTATGCCTTTTTTTTTTTTTTTTTTTTTCTTTCTTCCTTTTCTCTCTCTCCCTCTGTTCTTCTTTATTTCTCCCTCCTCTCTCTCTTCTCTTGCTCAGTCGACCAACCCAAGCCTCAGCCCTCCTTCTCTCTCTGTATACATTGGGTTGAAAGTATATCTTGATTGTGACAGCGTGGATCTTGATTGTGGATCTTTGGGTCGAGCTCTGCACATCGTCGGGTTTGGAGGCAGAGAGAAGCTGCGGTGGTCGAGCTGCTGCTGCACTGAGGAGGAGCTGCTTCAGAAGGCTGCAGTTGCGGTGGAGCTGAGTCGGAGCTGCTGCGCTGAGGCGGAGTTGAACGGAGCCAGTCGAGCTCGGTAGGAGCAAGAGGTATGATCTAAAACCGATTAATTAACCAAAAGAGCACAAAGATTAATCGGTCAAAAGAAAACAGTGGCTCTATTATTTGTGTTTCCGGTTTGGTTGGGATTTCGGTTGGGGTTTCAGATAGTGTTTGATCAGAAGAAGGGAGTTAACCAAAAGAACCTGTAGGAACCCGAAAGAACCTGATCTGTATTAACCAAAAGGACCCAAAAAACAAGAAAAAAACTAGACAGAGTCCAAATTGAATCTCTGCTCTGATACCAAGTCAGAAAGAACGAGAAGATTGGGAGATTTTCTGATTATATTTCTTCTCTAAGAAGAGAGTATATATACATCAGATACATCAAATCCTATTACAAAAAGAGGATATTATTACAAAAGGAATATTCCTAATATAATGGCATGATTCACGCCAGCATTGCAGCATTGTCTGCCATCCAGCATTCCAGGATTGTCGGCCATCTTTGTCGGTAGGACTCACGCCAACAGGTAATTCGATCAAAAAGTAGCTGCATGTGGAGCCATAGAGATGCCAAAGTGATGGTGTCCCTCCCCGAAAGAAACGAACTGGGTACAAGAAAGGGAATTCAGAGATATATAGCTAGCTGTCGTTGATACTCCTCTAGCTTGCTTTCGCTTTTTTCCGCTGATCCTGAACCAATCTCCAAATCGATCAAGAAATGGCTGAGGCACTCGTCAACCTCCTTGTTGAACAATTGGGTTCAGTTGTTTACCACCACACAAGTGAAGGGGTGAAACTGGTTTTGAAAGCTAAGAAGGACGTTGACAAGTTCAGACGCACCCTCAAACGTATCCAGAATGTGCTTCACGATGCTGAGAAGAGGCAAGTGTCGGATCCCGCGGTGAGAGACTGGTTGGATGAGCTCAAAGACGTGTCGTACAAGATGGATGACGTGCTGGACGCTTGGAACACTGAAATTGGGAAACGAGAAGCTGAGAAACAAGAAACACAAGGTTCTTCTGATGTGGACGTACGTTTCTCATTTCATTCCAATTGCTTTTGTCTGGCCCGATTGAATGAGGTAACTCGTCGTTATAAGATTGGTAGTGCAATAAAAGATCTGAATGAAGAGTTAACTCAGATTGACGTTGACAAAAACAAGTTTAGCTTTCAATCCACCATGCCTGCTGCTCTAGTTAATGTTGAACAACCTAATCCAAGGCCTATAACTTCATCTTTCGTCGATATATCGACCATATATGGACGAGAAGTTGAAAAAGAGAGGCTGGTGAGTGAGTTGTTAAGGAAGGGGAGGCACGGCCTTGTCATCCCCATTGTAGGGATGGGAGGATTGGGGAAAACAACTCTTTCCCAATTAGTCGTTAAGGATCCACGAGTTCAAGCCCATTTTGATATCAAAGAATGGGTTTGTGTCTCAGACCCTTTTGATGTCATCAAGATTGCAAAAGAAATCCTTGAACTTGTCAGTAGAAAATCTCAAAATTGTTCAAATGTCTTGCAAAAGTTATTAGAAGACATTGAGGAACATATCAAGGACAAGAAGATTCTTCTTGTCCTTGATGATGTGTGGACAGAAGACCAAACAAAGTGGGAGAGTTTAAGGTTACCAGTACTAATGAAAACCTGTTCTGAAGGCAGTAGAATTTTGGTGACCACTCGAAAGCAGGAGATTGCTCGAATGATGAGAGCAACCAATGACATGATCACCTTGGGGAAGTTGAGTCATTTAGATTCTTTGGACCTATTCTATAATGTTGCATTTCTGGATAGGGAACAAGATAAGTCCAACAAGGGGTTTGGAGATATTGCTGAGAAAATTGTTAGAAAATGTGACGGTTTGCCTTTGGTTCTGAAGACTTTAGGTAGTCTTCTATTGCATAAGCAAACAATTAGAGAATGGGAAGAAGTTCTCAATAGTGAGATATGGAAAGTAAAAGTGGTTCAAGAAGAAGTTTTTCGACCATTATTACTTAGTTATTATGATTTGGCTCCGGAGATTAAGTGTTGCCTTTTGTATTGTGCTACTTATCCCAAAGATTTTGAGTTCAGAAAAGAAATTCTTATTGAGCAATGGATGTCACAAGGCCATCTTAATGTTGGAGAAAACAAAGAAGAGGCAACACAAGGTAGAGAAGTTTTTACTAAGTTAGTAATGCGATGCTTCTTCCAAGATTTTAGGCAAGATGCACTTACTAATGAAATTATAGGCTGCAAAATGCATGATATTGTGCATGATTTTGTACAATATCTAACCCAGAATGAGTGTCTTACTATGGTGGCTACGGGTACCCGTGGAACAGAGACATTGAGTGCAAATGATAGGGTTCGCCATTTGACCTTAATATCAGCACTCGATGATCTACTTCAATCTTTTATATCAAAATTTGCGAATAGCAAAATATTGCGTACCCTGGCAACTTTTAGTTCAAGTATTACTGCCATAGAGTCGGATTTGATTTCACAGTTGAAACGTCTAAGGACTTTGAATTTGAGTCACAACAAGATCCGGCAGTTGCCAGAAAAGATTGGTGATTTGATACATTTGAGATATCTTGATTTGTCTTATAGTAGTAATTTGAGTAGATTACCCGATGGGGTGTGTAACTTGTACAATTTGCAAACTTTGAGGCTTTATAACTGCCAGTACCTTGAAGAGTTGCCCGACAATATGGGGAAGTTGATTAACTTGAAGCACCTTCATGTTGGTTATTGTGAATCGCTTTGGTACTTACCAAAAGGGATTGGGAGTATAAAGAATTTGCGGACACTAGACGGCGACCCATCTGTTCATTGTAGTGAAGTTGCCGAAGCATTGTCATTAGGAGATCTGAGAATGATGAATCAGCTTCGCCGTCTTGAAATCTGTACTTCAAGTTTTGGGGAAAATGCTGCGAGTGAGGCCGAGAAAGCAGAATTGAATCAAAAACTTAATCTTTCTTATTTACGACTTTATCTGCGGTACGAACCCAACATCGAGGCAAACAGAGTAATGATTGCTTTGCGACCACATGAAAATTTGGACTGTTTGGTAATTTCGGGGTATCATGGCCCCACCTGGCCCAATTGGATGACGACGCCGTATTTAACCAGATTGACAGTCAAAGCAACCTCTCTGTTTTGCCTCCTCTTGGGAAGCTACCGTCCCTTAAAGTAGTAAAGCTAATATTCATAGTTGAACTGGAAGAGATTGGAGCTGAATTTTACGGAGTAGAAGAAGAAACATCATCATCATCATCCTTCCCCAGTTTGGAAACTCTCTTTCTTGGCGGCTTGTTTAGTTTAGAAAAGTGGGAATTAGGTGGAAAGGCAGAAGAGGAGGGTTCTTCTAATTCCCAAATGAAATCAATTTCAATAATGCCACGCCTTTCTTCCTTGCATGTTGTGGAGTGTCCTGAACTAAAACAACTGCCAGACTTCCTCCTGCAAAATGCACCACTGCAGAATCTTCTCATCGATAACTGTGTCTGTGACAGCTTTGGCAGCCTTCCTGACGAGTTCGTCTCTCGCATCCCAAACATCACAATTACTGAAAGCCCATATGGAGTTGTCTTTCTCAAAGGAAGAAAAATAGATACTGAAGAAATGGATGCTTGGAAACGCTGGTATGTTTTTTTTTTTTTTAAAACAGAGGATTAGCCTAGACGGCTCATCCCCCATTGAAGATTATTTCGATTAAAAGTAAAGAAAGGAACAAAGGGAGGAGGGGACATAAAACCAAACCTCCTCCAAAGAAAACAGCATAAAGCCAAAAACTCCTCCAAAGAGAACCAAAGGAAGAGAAAGCAAATGCTAAGTACAAGAAAAAGCGTAACTAACGAACACGAAAATTAGGCAACCCCAAGGAGTCCTTCCGACAATGAGAACGAATAAGATCTGGGGGTATGTCCCACCAGGTTAAACCAGTAGAAGAAAGACCCATGTTAGCAAGAGCATCTGCAGCTTGGTTTCCCTCACGATAGATGTGTGAACAACGAAATTGCATCTGAGAGATACGATGCAAACAATTATGCCACTCAATTCTTAGCTGCCAAGGTACCAAGTGAGGAGAATGAAGGTATGAAAGGATAAGAGCCGAGTAATTGATGAATGTGTGTGTGTACATGTATTCCCGCGCCATATTTAGTGTTTTTAATCGTTACGTTCTTTGGAATCTTCAGGTAATCGCTAGCCGAGACGTACTGATAGATTTCAAGTTAAAGATTTGAAGCACCCAATTGGAGGCTGTTCAAACCTGCCTCAAGTTTGCTGTGGCTAGATTGCCCAGGACATTATGACACTTTGGTAGGATCAGACTCTAGTTGTATGCATCATTCTGGACTAGAGTTTCACACTTTATGTCGGATAAAATTCTTTTTTTTTTTTTTTTTTGTGGAATCATCTTACAAAAAGTTATATACAGGTAGCTTTAAACATAACTGACTCAGAATCATAATGATCGATGAGGTTCTACAAATGGAACAAATGTAGCTGAGCAACTAAGGTTTGAGAAATTTGCTTTTGTAATGTTAATATTGCACCTTCTTATTCAATCCTATGAGTATATATGCTGGCTTCTGATTTCTTCTACCCTCCAAACATAAATTTGATTAGCTCCAACTTGAGAAATGAATTCCGTCTTGATCAACCCATTCTATGCACCATGCAGGAGGATTGCTGAGCTGTGATACACCACTCGGGAAACTTGTCTTGCATTGAGGCATCCATTTGACTGACTGATGTGCTTTTCATGATTCTGCCTAAATTATTGGTAATATATCATTCTGTATCTGAAGTAACCATTTGTAAGAATTCAAAAAGCTTGATGAATGCTAGTATTATAATACACAGTTGCACCATTAATTTAATGAAGGTTTCCAATTGTGGACAACTCAATGAACTCTCATACTTGTAATTCGATGAACATAATTTGGGAGAGAACTCATGTGTCTGCTGTATCTTCAAATTTATAAAACTTGGAATCTTATTTTTCTAATTGCTGATGTCAACGTACCAACCTATAATGTTGCAGGTCCATATTTAAGATCACAAGTTCCTTTTGTTACGGTCAGGAGTATAAAATATTACCAAGATTTATGTACAGGCTAAACTGAAGCATAACGGACACAGAATCAAATTAGTTTTTGAAGTTGTTCAGTTGGCAGCTAATCAATGAGGTTCTACAAATGGAGAAAGGTAACAGAGAAACTAAGGTTTGAGCTAATAATCTAATATTATGAAATAATGTTAACGTTGCACCTTCTTACTGCCATCCTATGACTACATATGCTGGTTTCTGATTTCTTCAACTGTCCATGCATAAATTTAACCATAACTTGAGAAATGCATTCTGTCCTGATCAACATATTCTATGCAGGAGGATTCTCAAGCAGTGACGCACCATTTCGGAAACTGTCTTGCATCATCACATCGATTTGACTGTTAATATGCGTTTTACAATTCTGCCAGAAGTATAGGTAATGAGAGTTTAAAACTGATAAATGCTCCTTATAATGCACAGTTGTACTATTAAGATATGAAGATTTCCATATGTGAACAATTTAATAAACTCTTATATTTGTAACGTGATGAACCTACTTTTTGAGAAAACTCGTGTCTATTGTATCTTTGATTTATAATGCAACCTAATTTCAAAAAATGCTGGTTGCTTAACTAGAAAAAATGAAATTCATCTTGATCAGCACATGCATTTTATGCAGGACTTGTCTGAAGCAGTGATGCACTAGCAAGGAGAACTATCTGGTATTCTTTCATCCATTTGATCAGTGGATGAAGCTTACCTAAACTAGGTAATATCTCATTTGAAGGTTTGAATATTCACTTGCCAGTTAGTTTACATATTCAAATTAATGTCCCTAGATTAATTCAGTATATGATTTCCATGGTTCTTATCCTATTGGGTTGAACTTTTTACAGCATGGAAGAGAGGGGAAGAGTGGATGTGACCCAAACTGAGCTAATTCAAATTCAACCAAAGGACAAATGATGTAGGGGATGTTCAATGAGGGTTCTGGATCAAAGCAGCTTGGACATGAGTTGAATCCTGGAGAAGATTCACAAATGTGAGGAAGAACAGCGTGACAGGGGCTTCGTCAGCAAAGGAACAGTAAGCTGAAGTCCCAAAAGCTGCAAGGTTTAAATTTCTTCTCTCACAAGAACGAGGGACTTGTTCTAGTAATACCAGGATTGTTAAGCACCTATAAATTATTAGAGAGATGGTTCCCTAGGAGATTTTAGTTTTATAGAGGAATGATGGTGAGTTTTTTCTTGGGTGTAATTTGGGCTTTTTATTGAGAGGGGTTGAGGAGTGAGATTACCTAGAGTGGTTTATGATTGTAGTATTCTTCATTAGTGGATTCATCATCATCATGGTCCCTCGAGGATGTAGGCAATTTGGCCGAACCTCGTTAACTTACTGTGTTATGGACTTATGGTTTATTATCATGCATGTGTTAGTTTTTGCTTGCATTAACTTGACCAATTTGAAATAAGTTGAACTGAGTGCACCGAAGGACTTAAAGAATCTCCTCGATCTAGATTTTTGGTTCTTAAGGATATTGAAAATTATCAGTTCGCAAAGAAAATGAAACATAATTGTTGAACACTGAGTTAAGGGATTAAAGAGTTCATATTTGGTCACAGAGTTTGGTCTTGATCTCATGTGACAATTTTGAGCAGAATAACCTAGGGGCTTATTCAAAATTTCATCCTAGAAATTCCAAATGAATTTAAATCTAACAGAATTAGATTGTCATCATCATGAATCATACTATGACTTCCACATGTCTGTAGCACAGAACCTTTGGGGACAAGTATCAGATCAACGTATTAAATCCGTGAGGCCGCGAGGTATGCCCACCACCTGTTTGATTAATTCTCTTTAGTTTTCAATTGCAGATTTGCCTTACGTTGCACTAAAATTATGACACACACATTTTCAGGCTGTGAAGTCTTGCAATTGAACCAAAGTCCTGTCTCATCCCACTCCCCAAATAAGGCCTAATGGTTCTGAAAAAGCAACAGACCTTGTAGCTGATCACAAGTACAAGATTAGTGAAGTATATAGAGATGGGAAAGGGTCTGTGATTACCAAGCTTTGTTGTCTTAATTGCGTCAGATGGGATTTGATGACCTGAAACAGTGGGAAGAGTTATGGGACAGAAAGTCTGAATTGAATTCGCTTTCAAGTTCCACCGAGTCCAAGGGCCACATGAGATTTGGATGTCCTGTTTTTATCCATCCGTACACTACAGTCGTTCAGGGTTTCTTTCTAATATTAGTTCTGTAGAAATTACTGTAAAATTTAAAAAAAAAAAAAAAAAGTCACCTAAAGATGCAAGATGGATGTTATGGAAGTCTCATTATTTGTTGATGTTGCAAATGGTATTCATCGACTCCTTTGGGTAATTGCTCAAGTGTCAAATGTACTTTCGAATTTACAAATGTTGGAATCTTATTTGTCTAATTTCATTCGAGTGTTGTATATATTAGGGATGGATATCAGGGTCAGGACTCAGGACTGCTCCACGAATGCTTGTGAACAGAGAATACCACTTGAGCATCAAACAGGGTCTTGTTTTTTCTACATCAATAAAACTTCTGTCGTGTGCTCATTTGACTGATTGGTGAGGCTCCTAACATAACGCCGTAATTTTTCATCTGCATAGAAATAGGATTATGTCATATTCGTATGGCTCAGCAGAAGATCACTAGAGGAGTACAATCTTTTCATTCTTGATGGCTTACACTTTCAGAGTTCCAGTAGGTTCCAGAGAAGGTAGAAGAGTACCCCGTAATTACGGCATCTCAAACTTCAGTTTCATTATCTGTATAAATGGTGAATCATCAAAAGCGATTTTGGTAAGTGCAAATCTCTCTAATGTACTTCTCAATTTCAAAAAGTTGGAATATTATTTGTCTAATTGGGATATTCCAACCTTTTATGGCACGTTTACTTACATGGAATTGAAAATAATTATGAATCGGATACAAGTGGAATGGGAGAAGAAATGAATCGGTATTGATTCCGGAGGAATGATTCCTAAACTCATCTCCCCCCTTCGTAATCGAATTCCTGAGTATTCAGGAATCGATTCCTGATAAAGAGGTGGGACCTACATCCATTCCGATTCCTTCATGTGTTAGTAAACGCAGGAATTCTTTTACCCGGAATCATTCCGATTCCTTTATGTGTTAGTAAACGCAGGAATGTTTTTACCCCGTAATCATTCCCTCTCATTCCAAGTAAGTAAACATGCCCTTAATGTTATATAATTTAGGTATGGATATAAATATGGGTCATGAACTCATGACTTCCCCATGAATGCCTGTGAACAGACAATACCGGTTTTCTTTATATGACATTGGTGGAAGCGACTAGTATATTGCAGAGACAATAGTAGCTTTATGGATGTTTACATAAGGCTGTCCACTGTTTGAAGGGCTCTGATGTAATGCCCCGTACCTATTAATTACTTTTTACCGTGGTTGACCGAGGAGTGACTTTTTCTTTAGCCCGGTAAATTAGGAAATTTATTTGAGATTGTCGTAGAATACGCAAAATCGAGTTCGTGGACACGTAGTTTGTTTAAATTGGATTTATATCGGAAAAGTTATGACCAAAAATAGAAATTTCTATTTTTGGCATGACTTTTGTTTGTGAGTTTCTTTTAGTAGAAAGCAAGAAATAAAACAGATGGAAGAGAGAGAAAGGGAAAGAATCAGAAAAAAATTAAAAGGAAAGAGAGAGAGCACGGGTAGAACCCGAGTCACCCCCTCCCATTTTCTTTTTTCTTCTTCCGTCGCTGCTCTTCCCTTCTCCGGCGAATTCGTCGCCGTCCGGCCACCCCAAGACGCATCGTTGGGCACGGCGTGATCCTCTCTTCCTTCTCCTTCTAGCTATGTAAGTTTTTCACCATGGGTATCATTAGTTTTTGAGTTTTGAAGAGAATTTGCAGAAAAGGGGAAAACCGGAGTTTGGCTCCCATCTCGGTTTTCCGGCGATTTCCGGTCGAATTTCTTTGGGTTTTGGTTGTTGGTGAGTTGCTGAATGAGTTCCTAACCTTGTTGCAGCTTGTTTTGGGCTGTGGAGGAAGAATTGAAGGTGTTTGGGGACGTGAACAGTAGCGTGAACAGTTCCATCCGAGTTCTTGAGTTTGGGTTTGGAATTTCCAGCTTTTTCTGCTTGTTTTGGATGTGATTGCAGGTATAGAATTGTTGGGGGTGTTGTGGAGATAATTTTGAGCTAAATAGGTTGACTGGAATTGGATTCCACCTTTGATGTTTTGTGTTAAACTTGAGGATTGTTTGGTTTGAGTTTTTTTTTGGAATTTTGGTGTAGTTATTGTTATTTTGGATAGTATGGATTATAAATTTTATGGGTGAATCTCTTGATAATTTACTATCAATGTTATTGTGAAATTGTTCTATTTTGTGGAGGAGTTTGGAATGGAGATTGTGTTTTGGAAAAGAAAATTTAGAGAGGAGTTAAATTTTAGAGATGGAATTGTGAGTGGAAATGGGGAAAATTAAGATTGAATGTGGAAATGTTTGGAAAGGATTTTTATGATAATTGGTGGTATTTTTGTGATGAAGGAAGTGAGATTAAATTGATTTAGTTATCGAACGGTCCTTGTGAAGGTTTAGATTAAGTGAAGTCATTGAATGGTTAAGGAATCGATTGAGTGGTTATGAGTTAGAGGGCATTGAGATTGTAAGGAATTATAGAATTTAATTCCGAATAGAAGTGTGGAATTTTATAATAATTTGTGATTAATAGACGCTTATTCCGAGGGGAATGGGTTGTTTTGAGAGTATTTCATTGTATGGTCAATTATATCCTATTCTATTGTGACAGGACGTACTGAGCCCTCGAGCGAGGAGGACACAGACAGGCAGCAGGGTTAGCTGCGGGATTTAATTGTGAGTGGACCTTTATTTTTATTTAAATAATTCATGCAGCATGGTATTAAATTTTGAAATGTGATTTTATGGAAAGAAAAGGATTAAAAAGGAAACAGTTGACAAGGAGGCCAGTTCGGCGCATGCGTATCTTACCTAGTTGGCAGTCCCTTCTAGGTAATAGTCTGGTCGGCAGTCCCTTTCAGACTACAGCTCGGGTGGCAGTCCCACCCGATGCGTCATCTGGTCGGCAGTCCCTTCCAGATGACTTGAGGTAGTTAGTCGGCAGTCCCTTCTACTACCTGTGGCTAGTTGGCAGTCCCAACTATTCACCGCCTCCTACTCCGGTTGGCAGTCCCTTCCGATGCGTCATCAGGTGGCAGTCCCTCCCCGATGGCATGAGATGCCTAGGAAGCAGTCCTTCCTAGTCATCAAATGAGTTTCATGGAAAAGGATTTGAGTTGGAACTTCATAGGATTTGGCTGCATGATGGTTTTGTTAAAAAGAGAAATGGGGAAGCATACCATAAATTGTTTTGACTCTCAATTCAGTTTTGTCCACTCACTCTAATGGATTTTATATGTTTTCCCCTGGGCCCTTCGTTTTCAAATGCCCAGATTTCAGATTTGCAGAGATTGCGTCCAGGCTCAAGAACTTGGGAATCAGCGCTTCCGTTTTTGTCCGTAGGTTATTACTTAACCTACCTTGTATGATATCGGCTTAGTTTAGTGTTGCTCTGATAAACCTTTTCTTTGAAGTTTGATGGATGTTGTTGTATGGGTTGTTGTTGCTTACGGAGGATTATGTTGGAATTTGAGCTTTTCGGATGTAATATATGTGCATGGATTGTTAATTTGATATAGTAGGTTGAGTAGAAGTTGTAGTTAAAATTATGTCCAGGTTTGTGAAATTTTGGGTAGCCCATTTTTAGGGGAGGTTCTGCCGAATTTTTCGGTAGGATTTCGCTTAAAGTGGGCCCCGCAGGCTCGTATCCAGGTAAGTGGGGCGATTCCTGGGTCGGGTCCTGTCATCTGATATCTTTAGTAAGGCCTCGTTTGGTTTATGGAATGAATTTTTTAGAAAAGTTGTTTCTTTGTATTTCCATCGAGAAGAGAAATTAAGATTTCTAGTTCCTACAAATGTGTTTGGTAATAGTAAGGTAGAATCAATAAGTAATAGAATATTTGAATAAAATTAGTATTTATTTTTTTATAAAATTATTTTAACCATACAAATAGTGTAATAAATTGTAACCAAAAAAAAATAGTGTAATAAATGTTAGAAAAGTTTAATAAATGCTAGAAAATTAGAAAAGAAAATGGTTCCTTAGGAGAATGGAAGGATTCATTTTCCTTCTTATTTTCCCTTGCAAGAGGAATCATTTTCCTAGCCTTGCACTTACCAAATATAGGAAAGTAAACACTTTTCCTTTTCCGAGCTTAAAATCCTTGAAACAAAAAGGTCTAAGTTTCTGACCTTAGAATTATATGTAGCTTAATCTGAACATTTTCGGCGATTTATAATAAAATAAAATAGCATTTATTTTATTAGGGATGCTTAATCATGTAAACAGACAATACCACTTAAAAATAATTGTCATATGAAAATGGTAAATCATGCTAACTGGAAATTAATTAAAGCAAGTCATCTGTCACGATGTATGCAGAAAAGAGGCGTTATGCAAAGAACCATTTATTTCTTGGTGCACAAATTTCTCCCTGGGGAATTTGAAGGATACGAGTGAGGCGCAGATGGCTCGCTTGTCGAATAAGAAGCTTTATAATTTGGAGCTACTTTTTAAATCAGATGACAAGCAGAGCCATGTACAAGTCTTGGAGGCGTTACGGCCGCACCACCGAGCTTAGTTGGATGATATCCTTACAGAATTTGAGATCATTTTCGCTTGAGCACTGGGATAGACGTGTGTTTTTGCCTCCTCTTGGAAAATTGCCCTTCCTTGAAAAACTATCAGTAACTCGATTGGAGAAAATGAAGACAGTTGGAGATGAATTTCTGGGCAACCGAAACTCTTCCTCATCCTCTGTTTCATTCCCAGATTGAAACAACTCACCTTCAGCGGTATGAGTGTGTGGGAACAGTGGGAAGGAGTTGGAAAGACAGAAATCGGTGGTGATGAAATTACAATTATGCCATGCCTTGTGTCCTTCACAATTGCCATGCCTTGTGTCCTTCACAATTGAGAATCGCCCTAAGCTGACGAACCTGCCACTCTTCCTACAAAGCACACCGGTCACGATTATTTACGTCAGTTGTTGTCGTCGTCAGAGTATTATGATACCTGTCATGCCCGACAACTGTGACGTCAACATAGGGTTACGATTGAGATGCAACCACTTTGCTAGCGTTGAATTTGGAAGCAGGTACCCTGAAATTTTATTCCACATTTTCTTTGTACTATGAAAACTAGTAAAATTCATTAAAGAACGCACTAGAATCATCGTTTTTCCCTTTCTGGCAAAATAGTGTGATTAGACAAAAGAATTACATGTACAAAATATACTAGCCTAGGAAGACATACTTCATTGCATTCATGCCGGTAGATTTGCTCACTTAATGAACAGTTTTAAGGGACTGTGAGGGATAAATGCATCTCAAACACATGTATTAAATATAAAAGCAAAAATTATAACAACTTAAAACTTTGTATTTATTTTCAGCCGTCAGATTCACTTGTCCCTCATAGTCCCTTAAAAATTGTCTCTTAGGTGAGCAGACATTTTCATGCCAGGTTTATATTTACTGAGCTTCGCTCCTCAAATTCTTGGAAGGACTGACAGTGATGTCACAACTATAGAACACTAAGCTGAAGAAGAAACACAGTATGAGCATAGTTTCTCATCATTTAGCTAGTCATCATATCATCTCTTTTTCGTCAACCTTCAATCCCGCTCAAGCTATGGCTTTACATTTCTGGTTCCATTTGTTCAAGTTACAGGCAAGTTGAAAGCAGTTTAATTATAATATGTACAAAACTAGTGATAGTTATTTGTTAATTCACACATTTTAAACCTTTTTGGAACTCATAAAGGAACTTTCTTTTACCAAAGGTCAAGCATGCGCCAAGTCTTTTGCAATGCGCTAGATTCTATAAGTTTATGTATTTGAGACTATGAGCAGCTTATGAGAATCAAACCATATTGATCTGTAGACATGATTTTTTGCAGAAAATGTTGCAAGAGCACCCTTTTGGCAGGTCAGACCTCAGAGTAGCAGTGGAGCAGCAGAACATGACACTCAGTTATCTTTATGGTATGCAAAAGTCTGTAAAAACCTTTAACTACCTACTATGAAGTTCATATTCTTGTAATCCATTACAAAGTAATTCTTCAGCTATGAATCTGATATAGATCAAAATTTATTGTGTAGGCAATGTAGATGCATGGAGACTCCAAAATTGCATGAGAGTTGTCTAGCTTTGTGATTAATCACTAAAGAGATCAGGTACTAATAACCATAAGCTAGAAATACCAATGTATCACTATGCAAGATTTATACGTGTTTGTGATGTGGCTGAAAGGTTGGCATTAGCTTGTAGGTCATTTTTATATGAACAATTATTAGGTTCACCCTTAGGATGAATAAGCAAATTCACCATCTTTTTCGATTAACGCATAATAACTTTATAATTTTCTAATCTAACCATTCATGTTGTATAATATAATATAAAGATTAGCTCTGTAAAAAATAAATTAAATTGAAGACATTTTAGTTATTCATTTCTATGAAATATATGAACCGAGTAATAGTAAGTAAGTGTTGTTAGAACTATCCATTTGTTTGATTCAATTAGATAATTAAATGATTTCCGATTCGATTGATTTTTTACAGAGATGATTTTTAAAGGATAATTTAAGATATAGACCGTTGGATTATAAATTTATTAAGTAAAAACATGTTAATCGACAACAGGGGTGAATATACCTATTCACCGGAGGGGTAAACCTAAGAATTGTTCTTTTTATATGGTGTCAACATTACTTATTCTAGATATCCTGTGCTTTCCTTATAAATTTAATTAAGTCTTAAATTACAAAACATACTTATCAATTTAATTAAGTCTTAAATTACAAAACATAGATATGATTGCATCTTGGATCTTGATTGGCAGATTATGCTTGCATTCTGGAATCTATTCGATTGATTGATGCAGGTACTGATCGGTTTTCCCTTAACTAGGTAATTTCTCACAATACATGAAGTAGTAAATTGAAATCACATTTGAGATTCCATGAAGTGACACAAAACTCCATGAGGGTTGGTGTATTTTGATATATACTTTAATTCTGTCTGATTTATTTTCAGAAAATTCGTCAGAGAAATGCTTGTAATCCTTTATTTGAGTGTAAAACCAACAAGACAATACTTTGGCGATTTGTTTCATTCTCTCTCTCTTGAAATGATAAACATTGGAGCATGGGATATACCTGTTTGAGCCCAAAAGTATTTTTGGCAAGATCGTTTGGTGGATTTGACCCAGTGGGCCGATACCTGCGGCCCAAAAATAAACCTACTTGGGTTTAGGATATAGCTTCGCCCATTCCGTGATCCATAAGGAAAACGAAACCTTATTGGAATCAAGTAGCAAAAATTGAATAGGAAACTTCAATTTATAATCCTTCTATAGCAAGGAACAGTCAAAACCCTAGGTGTATAAATACCAGGGTTAAGGGACAAAGGAATGACGTCTCTCGAATCAATCAATCCCAGCGATTATAAAGCTTCCTCAGAGCAAACGTTCAACCTTGTTGAAACCCGGCGACCGTACTTCCGGTCCTAGTCTCTCCAAGAGCCGACTGCCAGTGCTACTGCCACCGATACTACCAGCGAAGCAAAGGTAATGCCCCCGCAACCCAGCGAAGCTAAAGTCACGCTTTAGCAAAACCCGTGCTTTCTTCAAACTTCCCAGTGATTTCTCTGCTCAGCCTACAACTTTGAGTATTGACTTGGTTCATAAACTCTTCGCAAACGTACGAATCGTTGTCAAGTAAGAGAAGTATTAAAACCTTGATTATCGTACCTCGGGGATTAGGTGTTGGACCTAACCGAGGTAATTAGCGCTAAAATAACTTAAAAGCATACAATGAAAAATAAAAATAAAATAAAATAAAGTAAATAATATTCACAAGGCACCAAGCCTAGGCAATGCTCGGCTTAGCTCATACTAAGCCTAATCAAAGCCACTAACTTGTAGCCCAAATGAGTTATGCACAATGGAAGGTAGAATTTTGTTTGGGAGTTTTGAATTGGGAATTAACTAAATTAAATGCAAACTAAAATAAAAGCAAACAACTAATTATCAAGAAAGAAATTAAAATTCGGATTTCAAGTTAATGAGAACATGGGAGCGTCATCAGGTGATTCACACTTACTATCTTGCAAATATCGATACTAATTTCACAAATGCATGCATTTCCTATATGTGTCGAATCCCGTATCTAGTACCGGTTAAGACTACTAAACCAATTATCATTTCGGTACATTGACTATGCTGGTTAAGGCCACAATCAACTCTCTAACTTGGGCATTACGCTGGTTAAGGTCGCAATATCTAAAATTAGAGGCCTAGAGAGCAAGATAATAGAAACCCAAGCAAGCTTAGCTACAATTAAGCTAGCTAATGGTCACCACACTTAAATCCTAGATGCAACAAGACCAATAAGTCGTCAATTTATCAAGCTACTCATCACAATTGCCCACAATATAATTTCAAAGGGTGACAAGGCCTAGAAACATGCTTCTAAGGACCAATAAATTCGGATTTAAAGCATACACAATGGAAATTGCATTTATTAAAATTAAAGCATCAATATTTATACAAGATAAGTTAGGGCTTCACAACCCTAACTCCCAAAATTAAACTACTCACTCATAATTAAAACAAGATTTAACATCAAAACCATGTACAATTAAAATATATGAGAAGAGAGAGGATAAGGTTTGCTTAATTTCAACAATGTTAAAAAGCAAAGAAAACTAAGCTAGCTTGAATCCTCCTAACTACCCAAAATGAAATTAAGGTCTTGATGATTTTCCTTGATGAAATTTGAGAATACCCCAATAATTTAATGTGGAAGAGTGAGTGAAATGGGAGAGTGGGTGAGAGAGTTATGGAAAAGTGGTAATTAGGGGTGGTGTGCGGCTGTAGAGAAGAAGAAAGAGAAAATGGATCTGGGGAGAGTAAAATGGATCTGCCTCTGCTGCAGGTGAGGAAGAGGTAAATAAATAAATTGGGTGGTCGGCCACTGTATCGTGTGTGAAAAGATGGATAAGGCCTTGTGCTCTTGTGGTCTTAGTGGTACGTGTCGGTTAGGAAAGAACGAATGAAACTGATGCAGTGTGCGTGAAAGAGAAAAGAATGAGGGATTGGCTGCCACGTTTCAAGCTTGGATTGGTGCCTACCAATTAAACCAATCTGCACGTGCATGGTTTTATTAATTAACCAATAGTTAGGTTAATTAAATTGGGCAATTAAACCAACGTGCATGGTTGGCTCATGGCTGATAATTAAACTTTAGTTTAATTAAACAAAGCTTAACTGCTGCTTCTTTCTACATTTTATTTTATTTTATTATTATTTTGTTTTTCTTTCTTTCTTCATAATCTCCTTCCCATCAGGACATAATTGCACACACTATTTTTGGGTCATCGGGTTCCGCCTTCTCGTTGACGTTGATCAAGGTTGACCGTGTCGACAATTTTCGTCCTTTTGTCGAAAACTCCAATTAGCTCAAATTTCGCACAATTTCTTCCATAATCCACAACTCCGCTTATTTACTACAAAATAAATAAAAAATGGATTAATTACATAATAATTGACATGAGGATTAGCTTAATTATAGTGTTTTAGATATAATTACACCTATATAAATGCGTGTAATCAATTATCAATTCGGTGACGCGAAGAGATCACATCCAAAGTCCTTATCCGTAAGGCAGAAGGTCCTTTTTCGGAAGGCTAGAGAAGAATCTTATGGTGAGGTTGGTGCTCTCCTCGTCCACAATGCTTGAAAAAGAAGTCAGGTCAAGGGACTCCCCCGACGACTGCACCCCGCGGTGCTAGCAGGCCTGCGCACAAGCTCAAAAGAGACAGTTTGCACGCCAACTGGTTTTGGAGCCAAACATTTTGGCACGCCCAGTGGGACCACAATAGTGTCTTTTCATGAACGTAACCATTGGGAAGTCTAGCGAAAACCCTTACCAAAAGGTTTACGCTAACTGTTCAAAGCATAAGACCTCTAGTTACAGACAGCATTCTCGCGCAGACTGTCGTGGTCTTTCTGAAGAACAAGTGACTCAAAGATTTTCCCGTCATTCCCAATCACCCAACATGTCAACTGAACGGGAAGAGAATCACCCGACCACTACTGAGGGTCAGAGTGTCACTACTAATCAGGCCAGCGAGCCTGTTATCGCCACCACTATCTCCAATACAGTGGAAAGTGGAGAAAGACAGGCTTTCATTGCAAAGCCTATTCCAGAGGGAGCGACCTCCGAGGTAAGGTTCGCGATCATCATGGAGAATATTGAAAATCATCGCAAGAAGATAGCCGCTGATTTTGAAAGGGAGACCGCGAAGACAGATCAACTCATACGTGAACTAGACCAGCGCATTACCCGACATGCAGAAGATACTAAACAACAGATCGCACAATTAGAGAATGCAGTAAGGGCCCATGCTATAGGTATAGCTAGCGAGCAGAATCAGTGCCAGAGAGAAATCATGGAGGCTATCACGAACCAAACCAAGCAGACCGCGTCAGCTATGGCAAGTCTTCGTAAGGATGGCGCTAACCTCGCAACAGAACTGAACTAGGCTAGAAAAGTGTTGAACAAAGCCTTAGGGGATCCTAACGCTATCCTCGGTTCCCTTGGCTAGCCGTATGGTTCGGGCAAGTACGTGCCGCCTAATCAGCGAGAGAAGGCTAGCAGCAATACTGCTACCTCTTCCGCTGCCGTTGCTGCTACACCGTTGAAAAATAAAGAGCAAACTTTGGTTATCGGCGACAGCAAAGAAAAGGCCACCTCGCCATGCGGACAGACCACCAGACAGAAGAATCACGCCTCGAAAGTTGTTGTAACTACATCCAACTCTGCTACATTCGTTCAGTACGACAGTGATGGGGCAGAGAACGTATACTAGGAACTACCAGGAAGTTATTACGGGATTGACCAGACTGGCAACCCGATTAAGATAACAGCCTTGTCAAAGGAGATGCCTATGCCAACAATGACTCTTCAGCAACGAGCTACAACCCACGTTGTACATGTAGGAGAGGGGCCGGCGACTGTAAACCAAGCAATACCTTTGCAGGCTACTCACCAGACTGTGGCGACACCACCTCCTCCTCCGGGTCCAGAATATGTAAGACGTGAAGAGGTAGAAGAGATGATCAGGTTGGCTAATCCTAGGGCCCAACCGGATGGGGTCTATGAGAGACCTTTCCCACCTCATATCATGCTCGCACCCTTTCCTAGGGGCTATAAAAATATCATATTTTCTACTTTTTCAGGGGAAGACACCGAGGATGCAGCAACCCATCTGGCCAGGTTTAGGGTACAGTGCGGCCAATAACAGAATGATGATATCCTCAAATGCAGAATCTTTGGTACTTCTCTTTCGGGGGCTGCCTTCAGATGGTTTTCCAAGCTTCGACCAGGAATAGTGGCGGATTGGCCTACGATGGAAATGCTTTTCCGAGAAACTTTCAGAACCATTGAGCCTGAGGTGGACTTGGCTTCTCTCACTCAGATGGCCCAGCAGCCTACAGAGTTCGCTGTGGCCTATCTTCAGCGCTTTCAAATTCAGAAAGCCAAGCTGAACGTCATCCTGCCTGAAAAGAGTTAGTCAAGCTGGCGGTCAAGGGTTTGGAACCACGTCAACGAAAGAAGCAACATGGCAGCATGATCTAGTCAATGGGAGAACTCATCACAGAGGTTTCTGAATGAGACAAAATTATTCTGTCATAACAGGGGATACTTTTGGGGATCCAAATGAGACAAAATTATATGAGTTGGAAGCCCCAGATTTCTACTTCATTTCTACCAAAGGGTTTCTGAATGTGACCCCTGTAGCTTCTTGTATTCAGGTTTGAATGGACGAAGGTCATTCTGTCAGCATTTTGCCAGTTTTCTGTAATTTTTTTGCTAACTTTGCAGGTCTCTATTTTCTACAACCCTTGGAGTTTGACTGCGTGGCACATATGTATGGAAATCCCTGAATATGAACTTTCATCTCCAAGTGGAACCTTTGGATTCCGGTTCTTACTGGATGAGCTATGAACCTCGGAAACAGGGATGCTGCAAGGTTTTAGCTGAAATCAGTTTGTGAAAAGTGATGTTTCCTAATGACTTTGAGCATTATTGGAGTATCTTTGGCGCATTTGGCATAGAGCTTGCCCTAGACTTATAGCCTTGAGGTTGATATCCAAAGATCATTAGCATTGGGAGGTCTACAAGAGGGAGCATTCTCTACTCTTCTTAACTACATTTGTTTGTGTTGTGTTTTCTCTTTCCTTCCATACTTAACTATATCATTGCATGATTATGTCTAGATCAAACATTGAGGACAATGTTTAGTTTAAGCGTGGGGGGAAGGAATTTGAAACTTTTTGTTATTTTCAATCAAAAAAATCAAACAAATGAAAAAAGAATTAAAAAAAAAGAGTCTAGTTTTAGGTTTTATTTTTCAATGAGTCTTAGGAGTCTTCCAACTCTATGATGAGCATGAACTTTCGGATTTATATTTTGGTCACAAAAGAATTGCAGGCATGTGTTAGATTCTTGATTTCAAATAATTGTTAATAGATTTTGATGATTATTGTGCTTGATTTATATACATTGATGGTTGGATTAATGTAACACTTGAGAATTGATGGATGCATGCTATGACAGGTTAAACATGATTTAAGCCCTTGTGAGCTTTTGAGCCTGTATATGTGCTATTTCTTTTCTGAGTGCTGAGTATAGAATCATCTTATTTTCTTGACGAGGATTTTGCATGATCTCATGTTTTATTCATCTTGGTTGAGACTCGGATTCGACTTGCATATTTTATAAGGAAAAATGCTAGAACTTGCCCCAAAGCCTCTTGAAGTGTATGGTTGAATTGCATGATGGATGGGAAGGGACAAAGGCACTAGGATTACCATCATAGCCAAATTAACCTGTGTCCCTTTTATGCACACAAGATGTGCAATCCCCTAGTTAACCCCCTTGAGCCTACATTAAGCCTTTTGTTTCATCACCACAAATTCCTTAACCCTAAGCTTAGTATAGATGTATCATTACCCTATCCTAAGGAATTAGTGGAGCAAATATTTTTAGAGATATATTTGTGTTCGAGGTACTTTTGTAAGCAAGTGTGGGGGTAAGACTTGTCCATAAAAAAAAAAAATATATATATATATATATATGTATGCCGAAAAGACAAAAAAGAAAAGTATACTACAAAAGCAAAAAAAAAAAGGTGTGAATGGATTTTAGTCCCCCTTTTGTGAATAAGGAGTTTATTTTGGATTGAAGGCCTGTTCAAGAAAATTTGGCCTTTGTCCTATTTCATAAGTGTTAGAAGTAAGGTTTAGAATGAAGCAAAGGCCAAAGAAGACGACATCTGGCCTTGAAAAAAATTATTTGCTTCATGTTTGAAGATAGATTACCTTGAGGAGTTCCAAGATTCTTTTATCTCTTATGTTTCTAGTGCTCCACTAGGTTCTTTAGGATTTTTGAATTTTCCTTCTTTTTCTTTCTTCTAACCTTAACCCTGGGCCCCATTACAACCCTGAATAAAGACATTGTTGATCTTTGAAGTTGTGCATTCGATTTGTGGAGACTTGTGTGGAGGGGTGAGCATATGGTGTCACTGGCCTTTCGTCCGAGTCTTGGCGTTCCAATCATGGGATCATATGTAAAAAAAATTCAGAAAAAGCCTTTCTTTCTTATTATTATATGTGAGCTATTTGTTTGTCTTATTACATCATTCCTCTCACATATAACTTGAGCGAAATATATGCTTATACATCAAGTCAGAAAATCATGAGTGAAAATAAATTAAGAGCATCTTTGTGAGAAATTGAGTTGACGTGTGTTTGACCCATGAATAAGTTGGTTCTCCTTTGTTGCACTAGTTTGATTGTTCATGTATTATAACTTTTGCACTATGGTTATCAAAATAAATTAGCTTTTAAGTGAGGTTGTGAATTCTAACATGTGATTGCTTGAATATTGTTGACCATACTTGTGGGCATTATAAGTTCTCTGAGCATTATAAGTTCTCTGAGATGTTTGGAAGATTTTAGGTCCGTGTCTTTTGTTCTAGTTAGTTCTTTGTTTGCTAGGGACTAGCAAAGTCTAAGTGTGGGGGTATTTGATAAGAGCATATTTATACAATGTTAATAGCGTTAATCTTTGTACTTTCTTTGTTAGTTTAGTGTATTTTCTAGTTATTTACTCTGTTTATTTGTTTTATGGGTATCTTGGAGCAAAGTAGAAGAAAGGAAGCTAAATCAGTAAATCTGCCTGTGCAGATCAGTCAACTTCGAATTGGGATATTCACCTGTCACCATCTCCACATGATCAACAAACTCAAGAGTTTCTTGTATGGAGGGAACAAATGTAAAGCTCGAATGTGGCAAGTAATGGTCAGGTGGTCGGCCATGTGATAAAATTAGAGGCCGTCTATAGGAGATTTGCTGGACTCCTCTTCTAAGCAATCCTCCATGTCATCCTTGTATTCTTGATCTTTATGAGCTATGATGATTGCTTCCGGCACTTGGTACTCATTCGCATGAAGATGAACCTTACTTTCTTTAATGTAAAATTCCTCGTTTGTCAAGGACTCTTCAATATCACTATCTTCATATGCTTCAAGCTTGGTTGTATGGTGTGACACATAATCCTCACACGTCCCAACCTCAAGTTTCTTTTCATAGGGCTCATCCAAATCTGTATCCTCATCCTCATCCAAATTTGACTCATGGAATACATTATGAGGTTGAGGTAAGGCTGTGACTTCAAGGGATTGCCCTAAAGTTGTAGTAAGTGTAGGAGGGCACTCCATAAGTACCTTGGCCTCCAAAGGCTCATTAGCTTCTGCCCAATCTTCTTCCTCACTCGTCAATACCTCATGATATGACTCTTGAACGCAACATTGTATTTCCCGCTCCTCTGTTTCTTGGTTCAAAGAATTAATAATTTGCTGGATATGTTGCTCAATATTCTCCACGGCTTTGTCCATATTCCTTGATGATTCTTCCGCACTTTTCGCAACTGCTTATACAATTGCCTCAAGGGAGGGCTTCATTGGATCAACCAAGAGGATTGGTACTTGATCTTCGTATGACAGCTACATGAATGAATCAATATTGTGATGATAAGGATCATACATAGGGACTTGATAAGGTTGCCATGAGTTGAACGCTTCCGAATTCCATGAAGAGTTATCATTAGTCCAACCATTGTTGTAAATGCTTGAGTTGGGATCCTCCCACATTACTGTAGGTTGCTCGAAATAATCTTGGTATTGCAGTCCACAAACAAAACAAAACAAAAACTAAGTTAGTATATTACAAAATTGAAAAACACAAAAACAAAACAGATTAGCAATTAAGGAAAACAATCCCCGGCGACACGACGCCAAAAATTGATACGTCTAAAAGATGCACAACTTAAACCTTGCACTCAAATATCATCGTTGGTAATATAGTGATCAAGCAAGGGTCATTACCCGCTGAAGATTGTTCCTAAACTGCTAACCAAATGTCACAAACTACTCTAACCAAATGTCATAAATTAATTAACTAACCTAGACTCGATGGAATTTTCTGAAAATTTTAAAGGACACTAAAGACACATTGAATAACAAGTATACAAAATTTCAGAACAATAGGAGTTGATTTGATATATGAAATAATTCACGTAAAACTGAACACAGTAAGATAACAAAGCAGAAACAGATTTTATAGCTTTAAACTATTGATAGAAACAAAGCTAAGGACTCATTCTCCACCACCAAACACACCCAATCATATCAAATCTCAGTTATGGAATCTTAATTCTCAATTGAATTTACCCGAAGTTAACTCACAAGCTCGAATTAACCCATTACCCTTTCTTAGTTCCTTGTTAAGTGAATACAAGCTCACCACTTAATCTATTTCCGATTATGCAACCTAGACACAAGCTCGCTCAGTTTAACATATCAAAATCATTAAGCAAGAAAAGGGTTTGGATAAATCTAGGGTCACAAGTACATTGGTAGTCTTGCTAAACCTAGGGTTTGAGTCACATGTAATTCAAGAAAACATTTTGCTACTCAATTGGAATCAACACACGACATATACGAATCTAGTGTTACTCCTAGCATTAGAACCCTAACCTATTCATTTAGTTGCGACCTAAACAAACAAGCAAAGATTCATCTTGTAGACACGGTGAAACAAACACTCAATTGATAATGTAGAAAACCAAAAACTGAATTGTCATCAATATGAATTGAACATGTTTGGGGCTTTGAAATCGCCCCTAGCTACAAAAGTATTTAGCTAGAGATAGTCATGAACAAAACAAAAACTAGAAGAAAGGAAAAGGAAGAGATGGCGGCTAGTTGATGGCAGAAGATGTCGTTCTTTCTTTCTCTTGTGCGGCCCTCTCCACGTCCAAACTGATCACGTCCCTCTTTTATTGCTTAGGTTAGGAGATTTTCACTTCTTTTCCTTTTAGGAATCAAGTAGCTTCTCCTTTAAGATTCCTGATAATTTTCACCCATAAAAAATATGTCATATATCTCTAATAAACAGAGATATTCAGTTAATACTCGTCGGTGGGCTTCTAAAAGGAATTCGGGCCTCAAATCATGGATTTCCGTCAAAGTGTCAGATTCTCGGACTGCTCGACCTTGCTGTACTAAATCGGCCATAACTTCTTGTAGAAAAATGATATGAATGAACCGTTAAAAGTTATGGAAACTAGACATCCAAGGCTTTCCAAGCATATAAAGTTCATTGTCTAGTTCGTTCTGACCTGCTCTCAGTTTTATGTCCAAGTTGACTGATCTGCACAGGCATATTTACTGATTTAGCTTCCTTTTTTCTACTTTGCTCCAAGATACCTATAAAACAAATAAACAAAGTAAATAACTAGAAAATACACTAAAGTAACAAAGAAAGTACAGAGATTAACGCTTTTAACATTGCATAAATATGCTCTTATCAGTAGGCAGCTTTGAACATCTCCTTAGAGAAACAGACGCAAGGAAGAATGCATCTAGAGGGAGATACGTACCAGGAAAACATCGTACCGTGGCGGCCCTGAGCTACCAGACGGCTACTTATGACCCTTACTATCATCATCACAGTGAAGAAGTGGTTCAGGATGACGACGAGGAAGAGGAGAATGATATCGCTGCTTATGAATTAACCGGGAGGAAGAATCCAGCCTTGAAGCAACTGAAAATTTCCAAAGAACCTGTCAAGCTCAAATCGATGGCCTTCACCAAACCTGAGTTCGCGACATATACATATGATGCCAATAAGGCACATGAGATTCTGGACGAAATGATTGCCACGAAGATGGTGAAGACCGACTTTGGACCTTTTCCTCGACCAGAACAATTGAAAGGGAAGTACTGCAAGTTTCACAACTTGTGGAATCACAACACCGCGGACTGTGCGAAGCTCAAAGACCAGATTCAGGTATGGCTTAATAATGGCAGTTTGCAGGTGGAAGCTCCAGTAACGGCAGCATCGTTAATGGACCTAGACCCTTTTCCTGACACTAGGATCAATATGGTAGATATGAACTGGACCAAGCAGAACCAGAGGAAATCAATTTTGGATTTGAGTACAAAGGAATGAGAGGGAAAATCTGCCGAGGATGAGACCCCTGCAAAGAAGAAAGCTCAACCAGTTGGTCAAGCCTCACCCGTGGTCCTATGCTTGCGATGCAAAGAAGAGTGTGGCATCCAAGTGTCGCATGAAGAGGTCGAGCAAACATTTCGCTTTGGCTCTCTACCGCCCGTCGGATGGACTTCGTCATCGCGAAACTATCAACCTTCTAGCCCGAGAGAAAAAGAGAAAATGGAGTCACCACCATCCCCAAAGGACTCCAATTTGTTCAAGAAGATGAGAGCGGCCGCGGTTGATCAGAAACATGAAGAGAAGGCCACGAACAAGCGTAAAGACGCGTTGACCAAGCCTTACATCCCGCCTGTGCCAGCCGCCACAATCAAGGAAGGAAAATGGTACACCAGGGAAAAGGGGAAGGCAGTGGAAATAAGCACTTCCAAGAAGAGGAAACTGCAGCGCAGGTTTGGGGAAGCCAAGCGCGCGCTAGAGGCTCTGGACCAGGGCCTGATTAAGCCTTCACAACTGGTCAAATCACCTGAGCAGTATAAAAAAGAGATGGAGGCACTAGCTGCTAAACAGTTAATGGCTCTCCGCAGCCTTAGAAAATAAGCGAGTTCGCTAACAGGAGCATCTAAGCGCAGTGTTTTTTGCAGGATTACTGAGGAGAGAACACCTCCGATAGCTCAAAGGAGATCTCGCCGACTCGGCGACCACATGTCAGGCGTAGGTTATTTCGCGAAGAACCGGAAACCAAATCTTCGGTCTTTGAGAGACTAGGGGGCAAGGACAAGACTACCGATACCTTACAGTGGAGACCAAAAAAGGTCCAGAGCGTAGTAGTCGCTCCCCCAGATGTATGCATGGCAAGGGAACCGAAACCAGACTCCCCTAAGCAGGCTCCTGTGGTACAGGAACACGAGCAATATGAGGTAAAAGGCCTTACAGAAGAATCGTTGGTGGACCGTTTGGCTAAACAATTCAACGCGGACACCCCTGTCGATGAACCCAAGCTTAACCTGGGAGATGACATGGAGGAGACAGATATGACTGACACATCTTGCAACATAGTTTACGTTCTCCGCGTGAGGTATGCACTACCGGTCGCTGCTCAGGACTGTGTGGAAGCTGAGGTAGGGAATGCGCAGCCTTTGCAGATCACATCGGTAGCCACGACACATGTGGTAGAGGCCGTCCTTCAAGAGACGGATGATGCTCAGAGCAAAGGATCCTTCATGAGCTTCACTAAGCCAACGCCTGCTATGGTCCAACACATGAGACCTCTATATATCACAACAGAAGTTGGCGGTACCAAAGTTAGTAAGATCATGATTGATACCGGAGCCGCCGTTAATGTCGTCACTACCAGGACCATGCACTTGCTCGGGATCAAGAGGGAGAAAATCCAGTCTACATCCCTCACGCTCAAGAATTTTGCGGGAACTGTAACAAAGACCTTAGGCTTACTTTTCTTACATATCAAGGTTGGCCCAGCAGAGGGAGTTATGCTTTCTTTGTGACGGATTGCTATGCGGCCTACAGTGCTATTCTGGGCAGAGATTGGATCCACAGGAGTTACTACGTGCCGTCAACTCTCCATCAGGAGTTAATTATGTGGAACAAGGATACAAATAAAGCTGAGGTGATCAAAGTGGATCCTCGTCCATTCCCAGTTTCCGCGAATTATGTAGATGCCGGGTACTATTTGGAGCCTATCACTCCATTGCAGGTCAGTGGCATTGAGGACAAAGGCCGCCCCACTGGGGTGACAGCCTCTGAATTGGCATAGTGGGGGCTTACGCTTGCAAAAGAAGGCTTAGAGAGGCCTGGCCACGCTGTGCCCAAACCTCTAAATGATTAATGGATTATGACCTCCCAGAGGAAGCAATAGAGGCCTTCCACTCGCTGTACGAAAGACTATCATCGTATTTAGTGGAAAAAGAGGCCTATGATCGAGTCGCGACCTTAGAGGTCGTCAATGAAGAATTCTTTGATCAAGAACAAGAGAATGAAGGGGATATTCAGCTAGCCCCGGCAGCGCTGGACAATACACCTCCTAAAGTCAGAGACCCTACCGAGAAAGTTA
The DNA here is from genome assembly GCF_002994745.2 of Rosa chinensis. Lineage (NCBI taxonomy): Eukaryota > Viridiplantae > Streptophyta > Magnoliopsida > Rosales > Rosaceae > Rosa > Rosa chinensis. The sequence goes on along the minus strand of NC_037094.1, from coordinate 55,372,881 downwards.
ATCTTGGAATAGCAAGTAAGCCTATGGAAGTAGCTATCAGCGCTTACGTAAAGCCTGGCGAGAAATAGAAGCTCACTGACTTATTGCTAGAATTCAAAGACTGCTTCGTGGAGAAGTATGAAGACATGCCCGGCCTGTCACCGGACTTGGTTTGCCATCAACTGCCAACACTTCCTGACAAGAGACCTGTGAAACAAGAATCACGAAGAATGAATTCAGAAACCCAAGTCCTCGTTAAGGAGGAAGTCGAAAAGATGCATAAATTGGGCATTATCAAAGTAGCCAAATATAATCAGTGGCTATCTAATATAATGCCTGTTCGCAAGAAGAATGGCAAGATGAGGGTCTGCGTAGACTACAGTGACCTTAATCTCGCTACACCTAAAGACGTCTACCCCATGCCAGTCGCGGATATGTTAGTAGACGCCGTAGCAGGACATGAATTGTTGTCCTTCATGGATGGCACCGTAGAGTATCACCAGATTCCGGTTGCAGAAGAAGACAAACATAAAACCGCTTTCCGCTGTCCCGGGTTCGCGGGCGTTTTTGAATATGTGGTCATGCCCTTTGGACTGAAAAATGCTGGAGCAACGTATCAAAGAGCCATGAACCTCATCTTCCACGACATCCTAGGGAAGATTTTAGAGGTTTACATCGATGACGTAGTTGTGAAGTCTCCGAAGAGAGGAGACCACATCGCAGATCTCAGAAAGGTATTCAAGCGCATGTGATGGCACAAGCTCAGAATGAATCCTGCTAAATGTGTTTTTGGGGTTCAAGCAGGAGATTTTCTGGGATTCATTGTCCATTAGAGAGGGATTGAAGTCCCTGAAGACAAGGCAAGCGCCGTCATCAATGCATCCCCGCCGCGAACGAGAAAGGAATTGCAGCGTTTGCTGGGTAAGATCAACTTTCTGAGACGTTTCATCTCTAACTCTGCAGGTAAAATCCAGCCTTTCTCGCCATTGCTGAAGCTACAGGGGCAGAATGAGTTTGTATGGGAGACTAAGCATCAAGAGGCTTTCGACAGAATCAAGGCCTACCTGGCGAACCTGCCAGTGCTTGTTCCCTCGAGGGCTAGATTTCCATTGAAGTTATATATCTCAGTAGCTGAGGCTTCCATTGGCAGTTTACTCACCCAGGATGATGAGGGAGGCGTTGAGCACGCCATTTTCTACCTCAGCCGAACACTGACAGATTACGAGACAAGGTATACTCCTATGGAAAAGCTGTGTCTTACATTGTACTTCTCAGCGTGCAAGTTGCGACACTACATGCTATCCTTTACTACCTACATCATCGCTCAAACCGACCTGGTCAAGTACATGTTGTCGCGACCTATTCTGAGAGGCCGCATTGGCAAGTGTGTACTGCCCTTTCTGAATTTTTGCTGCAATATGTGCCTCAAAAAGCTGTAAAGGGACAGGCCATCGCAGACTTCCTGGCACATCATCCTATGATGGATATACCCACAATGAAGGAGTTAGAGATAGCGACCGCAACTACAACTCGACCAGATTTGGCGCGCATTCCAGAGTACGCAGTATGGTATCAAGCCACAGTCTCTTTGCAGCCCTGGATATTGTTTATTGATGGCTCAAGGACTGAAACATTGGTAGGGGCAGGGATTGTTCTGGAGAATCCAGTGGGCGATCGTTTCTCTTACTCTTTCCAATTGGAGTTTAAGTGTACGAACAATCAGGCAGAGTATGAGGCCCTTATTATCGGGCTAGAGGTCTTACTAGAATTGGGAGTCAGAGATGTTCAGATCCGAGGCGACTCTCAACTCGTGATAAATCAGCTTCAAGAAAAATACAGATGTGTAAGCTGGTTGCTCGTACCATATTTGAATCGCGCTATTGAGCTTCTGGATCAATTTGATGAAGCGGATTTGGAGTATATCCCTCGCGAGCGCAATTTCGCAGCCAATGAAATTGCTTAGCTGGCTACAGGCATTTCATTGAAGTATGGGGTTCGCGAGCGCATTCTGAAAGTCGAGCGTCGCACGCTGCCTTCATGGCTCGCGCGGCCTGACCCTCCGGATGATCCGGTCGTCGCGGTGCTAGAACCTATTGACGTCGATTGGCGCATTCCGTTGATTGATTACCACAAATGACCAGATCCTACAGCAGATAGGAAGATTCGCTTTCTTGTCTTAAATTACTTCCTCAGGGGTGATGAGCTGCGACGACAAGGGGAAGATGGCATAGACTTCCGGTGTGTCTATGGCCGCGAAGCAAAACGATTAATGCGCGAAGCTCACATAGGAATATGCGGAGCTCAAAAAGCAGGACCTAAGATGCGCTGGCTCATTAGGAGACATGGTTATTACTGGCCCAGCATTTTGAAGGATTGTATTACATTCGCCAAAGGGTGCCAAGACTGTCAAGCACATGGTCCAGTCCAGCATATGCCTAATATTCCCATGCAACCTATTATCAAGCCTTGGCCTGCGTAAGGTTGGGCATTGGACCTGATTGGGATGATTCACCCCCACTCTTCTCTCCAACATAAGTTCATCATCGTGGCCACTGATTTCTTCACCAAGTGGGTTGAAGCTGAACCTTTGAAGGAGGCCTCCGGTGCCACCATTCCCAAATTCATTTTTCATAACATTATCTGCAGGTTTGGTATCCCCGAGGTGCTCGTTTCAGACCGGGGGGCAGCATTCATGGGAGGTGCGGTCGAGCAACTTGTCAACGATTTAGGCATCCAGTTCATCCATAGTACTCCATATTATGCTTAGTCCAACGGTCAAGCGGAGGCTAGTAACAAGATTATTATTACCCTGTTAAAGAAGATGTTGGTTGAAAACCCTCGCCAGTGGCATGACACGTTGTATGAGACATTATGGGCTTACCGCACCTCTAAGAGGAATCCCACCGCTACGACACCTTATGCACTAATGTTTGGCCATGATGCAGTTTTACCCTTGGAAATCAACGTTCATTCCTTACGCGTACAAGAGCAGCATCACTTGATCGGTGAAGATTATGTCTAGGCGATGTGGCAAGAAAACAAAGATTTGAGCGAGCAGCGCTTAGCTGCTTTGGATAATTTAGTGATGGAGAAACAGCGTATCTCCCGCACCTATGATAAGAGGACGCGTGGCCGTAGTTACAAAGAGGGGGACCTCGTTTGGAAAGCTGTTTTGCCTTTTGGAGAGAAATTGACCGGTCGCGGTAAGTGGACTCCGCGATGGGAAGGACCCTTTGTTGTCCACCGTATCATGGAGCGCGGGGCTTTTTACCTCAGAGACTTAGATGGCGACATCCATCGCAACCCCATTAACGGGCGATTCCTGAAGAAATATTACCCTGGTGTTTGGGAGTTCGAAGATCCACCTGATCTACCTTCTTCCCAGACAGGGGGCAACCGTAGTCTTCATCGGCTCGCATCATCTGTCTAGATTCAGGCCTTTTCTTGTGGCCTTCGTCTCATGTATTTGCATCACCTATGAACACTAGGGGGCAACACTCTATACATCCAGGCCTTAGTTGAGGCCTTATTCAATATTTAATTTCAATCTATTCAATTTTAATTTGTTTTTATTTATCCTTGACAATGTGTTTTGAGAATATACATGATGGCCTATACATGAGGCTTTATTTCATATTTCATAACAGATTTTTGCATTGTGCTCGAAGAAACATTCATTCATAAAGTGGCTTTGCGGCCAAAAGCAGTACAAAGTGCAGATCGATCTGATTACACTTGAAATTATAAGGCCAAATGTGGCTTAAAAATCATAAGGATTGCAGATCTTCTAAGAGTTTCTGGATCTTGTGGCGAGGAGGCTGTGGTATGACCACTCGGGCTCTTCCTTTCTTTGCCCACATCCTCTTCCGATCTGAGTCGCAGCTGCTATCATCTGTACCAGAGAAAGAGGGAAATGGAATAATTCATCATACCCCTTCCAGGTGATTATCCTCCGGGATGAAGATGGTCTTCAGAGAGCGTAACTCACAACCACTTCTACCTCTAGGGGAAAAACGGAAGCCTCATAGTCAGACCCCGGAGGTAGACCACGGAAGAAGAACGGTCAGCCTCAAAGTGGCCTTCCGCCTCTCTCCCTCCTGTTCCACGCGGACAATCGGAGGAGACGGATCCCTCAGAATCTGGTTCCGCCGCGTTAGGAGCATGGCGTGTTCTTCCGTCTAACTGAAACTGGTGAATTCCAGCCGGATTTTCAGAGACCAAAGACATGCCATTGGACCTGAGATTAGGCCATCAGGCCTACCCAAGTTCTGAGATTAAGCCATGAAGCTTAGGAATTTGAGGCTAGGGGTGAGATAGTGGGGAGAAGATTTCAAAAACTGAAGAAAGAGAAGTAAGGCTTGTGAAATTATCTCTGGAAAAGCCATAGTTTCTTGGCTTTGTCACTTCTCCAAAGTACAGGTATTTATAGCTCCAGTCACCTCAACCGTGCGATGGGCAGTTGAAGTACTTTCAACACCATCAATAAGAGTATCAATGGAATTGAATGCTATGATCTCGAAAGTGAAGGAAGTTGAAAACGCATGGGAAGCGGGGCAGTCTTCAAGAAAGTAACTGCCTCACTTAGAGATTATCCTTTCAACAGTTTCAATATCAATAAAGGTGCGATGAACTACTTGAAATTTGGAGTAATATTTGGGCCAAGCAAAGTGGGATAAATATTTAACTTGTTAATAATAATAATAATGTTCATACAAAAGGGGCCTAACACAAGAGGCCTAAAGTTTTCGGCCCGCATGGGTCAAACGAAGTAAATGTTCGTCCAAGCGAAAACTGGCATCGGTAGCAGCTCGCTCCGCTTGTCGGGTTGCTTCGCGAGCTTGAGCTAGGTTTTGAGACAATGCTTTGAAGGCCGCTAGGGGTTGCTCTAGCAAGGGTTCCTCATGCTCAAGCCGGGCAGTCACAGCAGTCAATTGGGCTTGAAGTTCTTGGATTTGGGACCAAAGATGATTTTGCGTGATCCGCAAGTCTCTAACAAGGATAGCCCTATCTCCTAAGAAGTCGCGAGAGGTATCCGTTTGTTGAGCGAGGCCCCGATAATGGGCCTGGGCTTGCCTGGCTTGCGCAGTCGCGGCCGCTCTTTCATTAATCCGCTGGGGAAGATTCTGTAGCAATTCGTCTATCTCGGTGAACTCGTTCTCAGTGATGGTTCGCTCGCAACGAAGAACCCTCAAGTACTCCAGAGCCCTGACGGAAGTGCCAGGTAGTAAGATATCGGGACTCAAAAGACTTTGGAGTCCGTCCCTGGCTTCATCTATAACTCCTGGAGGAGCCACCTCAAGTACGCGAGCTAGCCTTTCCAGTCTGGAAGGAGGTTTAGGCAGTGGATCTAGGGCAGCAGCAGCGGTAGGAGCTTCATGAGGCTCCACAACAGGAACCGCTTCCAGCCCCGGTTCGACATTCATCCCTTCTCCTGCTTCAGGAGCATGGGGGCCAGGCTCTTGGTTAACCACATCTTCACCGGCCGGGTCAGCGAGATTGGCACCAATAACTTCCACAGCAGCGACTACTTCCTCAACAGGACTAAGATTCTGGTTTTAAGGAAGAGTCATTAGAATGCCCAAAGAATAAGATGAGAATCAGGACACCATGCTTGTTAAGAGAACGTACCTCTGCGGCCGAAGGCTCGTGAAGGATTGTTATCGGCGCAGGTTCTCAAGCCGCCTCACAGGGAATTGGGTCAGGCGCTATCAGTGCCAGGACATGTGTGGCGCTTGGCTCCTCATGAGGTGTATCCGAATGAGGCATTCTCTCTTTCGATTCAGGCGAGCTATCATCTATGACCTGCACTGGGATTGGGGCCAATTGCATATCGCTCGTAACGTTGGCAGGAGGTGGGGGATTATCGGAACCTGTGGGCGCTTGGGCCTGTGAAGCAAATGTGCCTTCACCAGCGACCGAGGAGCCTTCCCCAGTTTGTCTTGAGGACCTGTGGCGAACCTGCGAGCAAGGATTGTTATATGATTGCACAAAATGAGAAGTAAATTCTAACGTGCATTTTTAGTTTCTTACCAATCGATCAGCGATTGGTTCATCTTCTTCCCACAGGTCAGCTCGAGGGCCAGAGCGACTGCGTTTACGGGCCAAGGCAGCGGCAATCTGCCAGGATCAAAGGATTAGACTTGACTTGGGAAGAAAGCATTGTTTTAAAACAAAAAGGTTCTTACCGTTTGAGGATTATCATCGTCGGAAGAGGAAGCTTCAATTTCAGGCTCCGTTATTACCATCTTCTACTTTCAAGACTAGTCAGTGGCTGGAGAAGCACTAACTGTGCGACTGCCAGAAGGTGGCACATTTCCCTGATGCAGCAAAGATTGAGTTAAAAGGGAAGAGTGAAGGAAGGGATAAAATATAAACCAAGATACTCACCTCTGGGGGGGGCTCACGAATTACGATACCAGCCTGAGCCTGGTGCTGGGCTCACACCGGTTGCGTTGCCGGAGGAGGCAGAGATCATGGAGCATCCTCAGAAAGCGAGCAAGCAGCTCGATGTTAGCAGCATAGGGATTTTTCAGTTCCCCAAAGATGGTCGCGAAGAGTTCGTCGTCCCGTTGACTCCAGCAATTGACGGAAACCTCTGCCCACCATTCCTCGTATCCTTCCTTAGTCCCATCCACAGCGTCGATGACCTTAGCCCAATCGGGATGATCAACCAGTGTGAGCATGCTTTGTGCCGGCAAAGGCCTGGAGGGGGGCCCGAATCTACACCAAGAAGTGTTGTAGTTCCAGGCCTCGTACAGAGGGAATGGCACTAATTGGACTAGGCCGAATTGGCGAGTGAAGTGGTTAGGAGCGTAAAGTTTATAACTAAGTTCTTCGGCAGCAATCCTAATGTCTGAGCAGGAGATAGCGCGGCGGAAAGCCAAGCGCGCGCAATCGATGTAGTTAGGAGCGCCAGGAAGGAATCCGTTTTCAAGCGGAGCTGGGAATTTTCTACCCAGTACTAATTCGCAATAGGGCATCTCATCCAGAAGGTACAGATATGTAAAGCATTCGGAGTAAGGAGGAGATGAGTACCTTTCCTCGCGGCTGAACCACTGACCCAAGAGTTGATCAGCCGGTGGAAGCAACGGGATGTCATCGCGATGGAAAAATGGAAAATAAGTTTGGATCCAGAAGTCTAAGATCCAAAAGGGGCCAGAGATGCTTGTCTCAAAAGGGTGCATAGTGGCCTAGTACAGAGTGCGATAAAGGGCTCCTAACACCGGTTGCCAAAGCCCGACACCTCGGCCGTTGTAGAGGGCTGTCGCCAGAAGAGTCCAAGCACCAGTGGGCTTACAGGAGGAGGTACAGAAGATGAATTTACAGAGCCAGTACTCCAAGAAAGCAATTCCGCTGGTCGCATTGTGCTCCCGGCTATAATAAGACAGCCACCGTGGATAAAAGCCACTATGAGCGCTGCGACCATGTTGGGCCATGGTCGAGGTGAAGGTGACAGAGTCAAATTGACCATGTAAATAGGGCTCGCCATCTATGGGTAGGCCAGTGATGGCGAGAATGTCCAGCAAGGTGATATTCATTTGGCCAAATCGAAAATCAAAGGTGTTTGTGGCGGTATTCCAAAAACAAAGAAAGACAGCGAGCGGTGAACGGTTTCCACCGCGTGGAAGATGAAAACAGAGATCGATAGTATGAGTGATACCTGCCGCGTTCCAGCGAGCCAGATCTCGCGTTCGTGCTTTGCGATACCAAGAAAGCTCCGCCAGGCTGATGGAGGATGGCCAGTGTCCTATTTTGGCTCGATGATTCTAGGCACCCCAACTATTGAAGTCCCCAGGAGTCCTTCGGAGGACTAGAATGGGCCGACAAGCGGGCAGGCCGTAGAAAGCAATGGCGTCAGCCGGAATAGAGTCTTGCGGCGCTGGGCCTAGTCCGACGTGATGGTTTGGGAATTAGAGGAGTAAGGGCTTATGGATAGAGGTGTGGAGACGAATGCGGGCACCGATGCTGGTTCCCCAAGTGTGGGCAACCTTCTCGTTCAGTTCTTCTTCTTGATCGATGACTATCTTCTTTGGGGGAGCCATTTCTAGGTTTCTGCGAGGGAGATGTTGGAGTAAGAGGGTTTCTGGGTTTAGGAGACTAGAAGAGTTTCTGATGTGACAGGTCTGAAGCGGCTGCGGGTTTAAATAAGGAATTTTGTGAGGGAAACGATACGACAGAAAGGTGTTTTCGCAAGCGAAAGGTTGCGACCCTTATTAATGATATCGTTTCAAGTGATCGGCGCGTCGTTTTAGTCCCCTTCAATCAGTTACATCTTCGCGCGCCTGATTTCAGGGCCTAGGGGGCAATGTTTGAGCCCAAAAGTATTTTTGGCAAGATCCTTTGGTGGATTTGACCCAGTAGGCCGATACTTGCGGCCCAAAGATAAACCTACTTGGGTTTGGGATATAGCTTCGCCCATTCCGTGATCCATAAGGAAAACGAAACCTTACTAGAATCAAGTAGCAGAAATTGAATAGGAAACTTCAATTTATAATCCTTCTATAGCAAGGAACAGTCAAAACCCTAGGTGTATAAATACCAGGGTTAAGGGACAAAGGAAGAACGTCTCTCGAATCAATCAATCCCAGCAATTATAAAGCCTCCCCGGAGCGAACCTTCAATCTTGTTGAAACCCAGCAACCGTACTTCCAGTCCTAGTCTCTCCAAGAGCCTATTGCTAGTGCTACTGCCACCGATACTACCAGCGAAGCAAGCGTAACGCCCTCGCAACCCAGCGAAGCTAAAGTCACGTTTTAACAAAACCCGTGCTTTCTCCAAACTTCCCAGTGATTGCTCTGCTCAGCCTACAACGTTGAGTATCGATTCGGAGATGCGAAGAGATCACATCCAAAGTCCTTATCTGTAAGGCAGAAAGTCCTTTTTCGGAAGGTTAGAGAAGAATCTTGTGGCGAGGTTGGTGCTCTCCTTGTCCACAACGCTTGAAAAAGAAGTCAGGTCAAGGGACTCTCCCGACGACTGCACCCCGCGGTGCTGGCACGCCTGCCCACAAGCTCAAAAGAGACAGTTTGCATGCCAATTGGTTTTGGAGCCAAACAATACCTCTATCTGAGTGAGAAATTGGTAAACGGTGTTGTCATTCAAATTGATTCTGGTGCCTTTTGCAGGGATGGCATGCATAGGCTTTTGAACTCTAGAGTGGAAGCTGAAGCGGCTGTTGAGAATTTCAAACTTCTTGTTCTATCAAACCACCAGCATATCACTTGTGGCTGAACTCATACTACACTTGAAAGTGATCTATTGTCCACTGGCTGACATTCATAAACTCTGCACTTCCTTTCTGATGGAGCTTGGACTAGTACTCATGAATGAAGCTAATATCGCTTCTGGTAATGTTGCAAATTAAGCTTGCTAAACGTAGGAGCACCGGAGGTGGTGTCCATGAACCTCCAACTTCACAGTGTTTACATTGTATTCATTTTTTCTAGGATTAAATATTGTTTAGTCCTTGAACTTTTGTTCCAAAAATACTGATGTGGCCAAAATAGGCACTCAATTTAAAACCCTGTTGTCATTCGTTAGTATATAAGCAAGTAGGGATCGTTCTAACCGAGGATTGAGGGTACTCCTGCAACGATGGGTCAATTTAAATTAGTAATTATTAAAACAAGTATTAACAAGTATTTATATACAAATTTACAAAAGAAACATTTATCTACAAATTTACACGAGAAACAACCATAAAAAGGGGGATTCAAATTTTGGTTTCTAAGTTCCTATGAAATAAAACGAAAAGATAAATATATACATGTGATCGACTTCTTCACACTCAAATCAGAATTTCCAAAACATATCAACATTCAATGAATTATTTCAATCTAAACAACCTAAAATCGTGCCAACACTAAATATCAGAAATGAATTCGAAGTACAAGTCTGAAGAGATCGAGTACCACTTTAATTCTTCTTTAATCTCCTAAGTTAGGAAAAGTCCGTAACTTAAAATATTTCATATAAAACATCACGTTAATACTGAAGAGCATCCGTCAACATTAAATATGAATCATTAAGTGCAATTAGAATTCTGAATTCAAACATGTATGCATCCATAAGAAGTTACAAACGCACAAACATGTAGCATATAATCTCGACCATTGTACATAGCCTTTACCACTTTAACTTCTGCCCTAAAACGATTAGGTGAATCAGAACACAAATTTGGCTTTATTAACCTGCAGATTAACGTCATTATTTAACCAAAATCATATGCTTAAAAATATAAAGGATGACACAAAATCAGATTATAAAGATATCATAAACAACTCAAGAACATAAAGAAACAAATCTGAAAATTACTAACATAAACTCATTCTCAACAAAAATCCAATTCCAATAATAAAGCTCATAAACGAAATCTGAAATTCAATACTAAAGAGTATGAAAACAGAAATAAGGGCCATGGATTACACTTTTTGATCTTCAAGGAAGCTTGGAGAACGTCAAGAGAACACAAGGCTTGGCCTTCAAGAACACGAACAACCTTGGAGAAGTCCTAAAGCTCTTCACGACGAGAGGATTTTTCTGAATATTTGGAGAGGGTTTTGGAGAGAAGAGAGCTAAGCTAATGAACTGAATTTTGTATGAAGAAGTGATGATTTTGGAGTAGAGAATGACTGCTATTTATAGTGGAATTCTCATCTCTTGTAATGCAATCATGGCCAATCATCATCAAGATGATTTCTCCTCCAAATTTGCTTGATTTGCTCATGACAAAGTCTTGATTTTTCTGATCTCTTTTCCCCATAATGACTCATTGTATATTGCTTGAATAATGACCAGATACATCCCTTATTCCTCTCCTTTGAATTGCACTAATTTCTTCTTCCAATTGTGCACATAATGAACTCCTACAATCAAGAAAAATCAGAAATTAATTGGTGTCTATAATCAATAGAAAATAAGATAATCAAGAATAAATATTTATTATAAACACTCCATTTTATCTCCTTGAATTTTTCCTGATTTTTCCTTTAAGTTTTCCTTGAATTCATCACTCAAGAGTTCTTAATTTGATGGACTCCTAAATTCTCTCTTTAATAGGAAAGTTCAAAGAAAGTTCCCTAAAACAAAATAGGAAATATTTCCTAAAGTGAAAGAGGAAAGTTTCTAAAATGACTTGTCTTTATTTTACTCTTATTTTAACTCTTTTTTGGCTCTTTTCTCCATTTTCACCCTTGAAGTACCTAAAAACATAAATGATGTTATAATTATTAATTTTAACAGAATAAGTTAGCCAAATGAGGGAAAATACACATTAAAAACGTCACACTTTGTGCTCCTATCAGATTCCCCCACACTTAGCTTTTGCTAGTCCCTTAGCAAAATCAACATAACAAACCAAAAAGATTAAAATACAAAACAAAGAAACCAACGAAGAAAATGCTAAGTGTAGAAAACGAAAAACACAAAGACTCAAAACAAGCAAAACATTGAAAACACTTAGACAAGAATCAAGACACAAACGTCACAAACAAAGACTCCAACATTGACACAACAAAAGACTCTATTGCCCTTTAACATATTGTCTCAGAAATCTCATACTTTCAAGTCACAAAGATTAGCACTTAACCAAGAATCACATCATCAGGATATTCAAGAGCTAATTACAAAATATAATCCACATATAAGCATGTAAGACTTGGGGGTAAACAATGGTGATGGGTGTAGCTCAACATATTTCAAACAAGTCATGATTCAAACCTCACATAGATATATCACTCTTTCTTCTCTCAGATTCAAGGTAATGCTTAAAAGCTTATAATCACTCAATTATATGTGAGAGAAAATATTTTGAGGCAATCAAATAGCTCACATATATAAGAAACGAAAAGCACTTTGTGAATATAATTTTCCAAGATCTCATGAAAGATACCAACTACTTGCACGGATGAACCCAAGCCATAGGTTCAACTCTTATAACTCATCTCCACAGATCAAAGGCTGTCCCATCTTAAGGATCAAAAAGGCCTTATAAAAGGTTGTGATGGGGCCAAGGCATAAGGTTTTTAAGAAATGAAGGGTAAGGAATCACAAAAATATCCTCAAGACCTAGCAGAGCATTTGTTGATGTAGAGAGACTATTTCTTCGAAATCCACCAAGCTTGTAAACGTCACATCCTCCAAAGCTTCATAAAAGGGTCAAATGTCATTTTGTTGGGCCCATGTTTCATTCTAACCTTCTCTTGAACAAGTGTGAATTGGACAAAGACCAAATTCTTCAATAATGGGTCTTCACTTCAAACTAAACTCCAGATCCACTAAGTATAGGGGACTAAAATCCATAGAACTTAAAGAATAACACACATTTTTCTTTCATTGCCATAATATATTCTTTTCCTTTTTTTTTTCATGAATTCAATTCTTTTTTTTCTTCTTTCCACATGGCATACAATTTCTTTCTTATGGATAAGTCTACCCCCACACTTGAACTTCTTCATGTCTTCAAAAAGTATTCCTTGTCACCAAAACTCCAAGCAAAGTCTCAAAAATATGCTCCACTAAGTCTTTAGAACAAAGGGTAATGATACAACTATACTAGGGTTAAGGGTCAAGGAATTTTGTGGTTGATGAAATAAAAGGCTTAATGTAGGCTCAAAAGGGTTAAACTATGGGGTCCCACGACGGGCACAAATAGGGACACAAGCTATATTTGGCTATGGTGGTAAAAATCCTAAGTGCCTTTATCCTTTCCAGAATCAGGGACATGTATTGATAAAAGTTTCAACAAGCATAAAAGTGAATTCTAGCATTCTCTAGTCCATTAAGAGCTATGGCAAGTAATCAATCAAGATGAAAGAATAATGAGATCAACAAATTCATCGCCAAGAAAATAAGAATATAATTCATTTTTCCATTTATCACTCCACAAAGAAAGGGCACATGGCTCAAATTCTCACAAGGGTTTATTATGAATCATAACTTATCTTCCACATGTTCATATTCTGTACCAAAGTTACTCACACACCATATCTACTACACATTCATATGCTTTTTATAAATCATAATTAACCAAAGAATATCATCAAACATTATCCCAATCTTGTGATCCTCTTTTAGCCTTAATTTCTGAGATATAACCTCATCCTAGACAGTTAAAAGGGCAGCCTAAGACTCAAGACAAAACAAAAACAAAAACAAGAAGATAAATGTCGCAACATGCAAGACAAAAACAGTTTTGGACTTAGGGATATTTCTCTTCTCCTTTCGGTAACTCCTTTGGAACATGACCAGGTGAAGAGAGGAACGATTTTGGCGGAGCTCAGCTCACTTGATTGACAGGGGACGAGACCCTTTGTCAGCGCTTCTCGTATCCAAACTAGACCTTAGACATCACATCCCATCAGATGCGCCTACGATGAAGAAGATATTTACCCAAAATTCATTTTGACTCTTACAGTAAATAAACAAACCAACAAAATAAAGAACAAAAGTATAAATCCGACACATAAAACACAAAACCTAAAAAGTTAAAGAAATTTTTTTATTTCTCAGATTTTTTCTGATTTTTTTTCTTTTTTTTTAATAACCACAAAACTAGCTCCTAAAAACAAAGTGAAACGTTAAACCTTTCCCCCACACTTAAATCAGGCATTGTCCTCAATGTAGAAACAAGTAGAAAGCATACACACCATTATTCAAGCATGGAAGAATAGTTAACGCAACAAATCCTAAAACAAAGAAAAATTATGAAAATAAAAGAGAAGGAAGAGTTCAAGAAAGCAAATCTGCGTTGATGGCTCCTCCACAGCTACGGTTGAATTGGGTTGCCTCCCAAGCAGCGCTTAATGTTTATAGTCTTTCAGCCTAGACTTGTACCTCCATTTAGTCCTTTGTGAGTGGCGCCTCTTGGAGGGGTACTTCCTCCACCGTATGTTCCTTAAAAGCCTCATAGTAAGGCTTCAATCGATGGCCATTCACCTTAAACTCATTGTCGGTCCTCTCACTCCTTATCTGTATAGCACCATGAGGGAAAACATTAGTAACAATGAAAGGACCAACCCATCTAGAACGAAGCTTACCTGGAAAAAGCCTAAGTCTAGAATGAAATAACAAAACTTTCTGGCCCACTACAAAAGATTTCCCACGGATCATCTTATCATGAAAGGCTCGAGTCTTCTCCTTGTAGATCCATGCACTATCGTAGGCCTCGTTCCTTATCTCCTCTAGCTCATTCAACTGGAGCTTCCTATGCAAACCTGCCTCATCATGGTTCATATTAAAGTTCTTCACTGCCCACCAAGCTTTGTGTTCCAATTCCACTGGTAAGTGACAAGCCTTCCCATAGGTAAGTCTAAAGGGAGACATCCCAATGGGAGTCTTGTAAGCTGTCCTGTAGGCCCATAGTGCATCATCAAGCCTCTGACTCCAATCTTTCCTCGTTGGGCCCACAGTCTTCTCTAGTATCCTCTTGATCTCACGATTTGAGACCTCTGCTTGTCCACTCGTCTGAGGGTGATAAGGTGTAGAGACCTTATGCGTAACATTGTATTTCTTCAGCAAAGCCTCAATCGTTCGGTTGCAGAAGTGAGATCCTCCATCACTAATAAGCACGCGTGGCATTCCAAACCTAGAAAAAATGTTAGAACGAAGGAAATCTGCAACAACTCGAGAATCATTAGTCCGGGTGGCCTTAGCTTCCACCCATTTTGACACATAGTCCACAGCAAGGAGTATATAAAGACAACCATTAGATGAAGGAAAAGGCCCCATAAAATCAATACCCCATACATCAAATATCTCAACAGTTATAATATGAGCTAAGGGCATCTGATCCTTAGGACCTAGGTTACCTATCCTTTGACACCTATCACAACTCATGCAAAACAAGTAGGCATCCTTAAAAATAGTAGGCCAATAAAAACCACAATCCAACACCTTAAGAGCTGTCCTTCGAGACCCAAAGTGACCTCCACAAGACTCAGAATGGCAAAATGCAAGAATGGATTTATGCTCAACTTCTGGGACACACCTTCTAATTATTTGATCACTACAATGTTTCCACAAGTAAGGTTCATCCCAAATAAAGTGCCTAGCCATTTTTTTAAGTCTTTCCTTATTAGAACGAGGTAAAGTGTCTGGAAACCTCCTAGTCACTAAATAGTTCACAATATCAGCATACCAGGGTTCACTTACCTCTACTCCGAAGAGTTGCTCGTCTGGGAAGGTCTCTTGCAAGGGTAGGGTGTCCTCCTCATGCACAATTCTGCTCAAATGATCAGCCACTACATTCTCACTCCCCTTCTTGTCCTTAATCTCTAGGTCGAATTCCTGGAGCAAGAGTATCCATCTGATGAGTCTCGGTTTCGCTTCCGTCTTGGTGAGCAAGTACTTCAGAGCTGCATGATCAGTATAAACAACAACTTTAGTCTGAAGTAAATATGAACGAAACTTATCTAAAGCAAAGACAACTGCAAGGAGCTCCTTTTCTGTAGTAGAATAGTTCAACTGAGCATCATTGAGCGTCCTTGAAGCGTAGTAGATGGCGTAGGGCTGCTTGTCCTTCCTTTGTCCTAACACAGCCCCTATAGCATAATCTGAGGCGTCACACATTAACTCAAATGGCAAGGACCAGTCTGGAGGGAGCATGATGGGGGCAGTCGTCAATAAGTCCTTCAGCTTTTCAAAAGCTTTCTTGCACTCATCATTGAATTCAAAGGGTATGTCCTTCTGAAGCAAACGACATAAGGGTCTGGCTATCTTGGAAAAGTCCTTGATAAACCTGCGATAAAAACCTGCATGACCAAGAAAAGAACGTACCTCTCTCACACAAGTGGGAGAGGGTAAGTAACGTACAAGATCCACTTTGGCCTTATCAACCTCTATACCCCTATCAGAGATAATGTGCCCTAGAACAATCCCTTGTGTCACCATGAAGTGACACTTTTCCCAATTCAAAACCAAGTTTGTTTCAACACACCTTTTTAAGATTAAATCCAAATTTCTCAAACATGAATCGAAATCTTTACCAAAGACACTAAAGTCATCCATAAAAACCTCAATTATCTTTTCAATATATTCAGAGAAAATAGACATCATACAACGTTGAAATGTACCTGGTGCATTGCACAATCCGAAGGGCATACGTCTGTAGGCAAATGTCCCAAATGGGCAAGTGAAGGTGGTCTTCTCTTGGTCCTCTTGAGCTATACATATCTGATTGTAGCCACTATATCCATCCAAGAAGCAATAAAAGGAATGACCTGCTAACCTCTCTAACATCTGATCAATGAAGGGCAATGGGAAATGGTCCTTCCTGGTGGTGGCGTTGAGCTTCCTGTAGTCTATGCAGACCCTATGTCCTGTCACAACTCGTTGAGGCACTAGCTCATTCTCCGCATTCTTCACCACGGTCACCCCAGACTTCTTGGGCACTACCTGAACTGGAGAGACCCATTTGCTATCCGAGATCGGGTAAATCACATCACAATCAAGTAGCTTGATTATCTCATTTTGGACTACCTTCATCATTGGAGGGTGAAGGCGACGTTGGGCTTCTCTGGTGGGCTTGGCACCTTCCTCCAAAAGTATCCTATGAACGCATGTAGTAGGGCTGATGCCCTTGATATCTGCCAAAGTCCATCCAATGGCAGTCTTGTACTTCTTCAAAACTTCCACAAGTTTCTTCTCTTGATCCTTCTCTAGCTTGGAGGACACTATCACTGGCAATGTCTCATTGTCTCCCAAAAACACATACTTCAAGTGGTCTGGTAGTACTTTCAACTCAAGGCTAGGGGCCTGTACCACTGAAGGAAGAAGTTTATTAGTAGAAATGGGAATTGACAAAGGAAGAGTGTACCTTGATGAAGAAGGTTGGCTCTCAAGGGAGGCCACAGTTTTGATCACAATAGGCTCAACAATGCCCTCCAATTCTGCATTGGGGATGGTGACGCCATCCGCAGTGTATCCCACCCCTTGGGTGATGGTCAGAGCCAACTCATCATCTTCCATTGCATCTAAAAAGCTCTGCGCAAGAGAATCAAGCACATCAATCGAAAAACATGATTTAGAATCAGACAAGGGATACCTCATTGCTTCAAAGATGTTGAAGCCAATCACATCACCATCGAACTCCATGGTCAATGTCCCTTCATAGACATCAATCTTTGTCCGCGCTGTCCTCATGAATGGACGCCCTAAAAGTAATGGAGTTGAGTTTAAGGGTGAGTCCTCCATGTCAAGGATATAGAAATCTGCAGGAAATATCAGATGGTTCACCTGCACAAGAACATCTTCCACATATCCCTTAGGATACGTGTTGGACCTATCAGCCAATTGGACAACAACATTATCTTTCTTAAGCTCACCTAACTCTAGAGATGCATATAAACTATATGGCATAACATTAATTGATGCACCTAGATCTAGCATGACATTTTCAAACTTAGTGTTTCCAATGACACAAGGAACAGAAAAACTCCCTGGATCCTTAAGTTTTGGAGGCAATTTCCTCTGGATAACTGCTGAGACAGTTTCATTCATCTTCACTACCTCCTTCTCACGTGTTTGTCTCCTTGTGGTGCACCACTCCTTCAGAAATTTGGCGTACTTTGGGACTTGTGTTATGCACTCAATCAAGGGCATGTTGACTTGCACCCTCTTAAAGATCTCCAAGATGGCTTGATCAGATTCATCCTTCTTGGACTTTGCAAACCTACTGGGGAAAGGAACACGAGAGAAAGGGGAGTTAGTATTAACTAAACCTTTAGGGTTTAGATCGTTACCTCTTAGTTTCAAAGGTGGCTCAGATGTGTGAGGCACATTTGTTTCAACCCTAGAAGTGGCTGGATCATGCTCAATGTCCTCCTTTGTAATCTCAACGTCATCATCCTCCTCATGGGCCACATGGTTCTCCTTCTTTTGGACCTTTGGGACGTCCCTAAGCTCTTTTCCACTCCTTGTGATGATTACCTTTGCAGACTCAAAGTTTGGGTTGGGAATGGTGTTGCTTGGAAGCTTCCCACTTTCAGATATCTTTCCCATGAAGTCAACCACTTGTCCCATTTGTTTCTTAAGCTCAGCTATGTCCTTCGTGTTACTCTGTTGACCTGTTACAAGAGCTTGAGTAGAATTTGTCAAAGTTTGTTGCCCCTGGTAAAGGGCTTCAAGCATCTTATCATAAGAAGGGTGAGTAGCATTATTAGGAACAAAATTATTATTGGGAGCAATGTTTTGAGGAACCTGAGGCCTCTGATAGAAGCCCTGAGGACGTGGAAAGGGTCCACTTTGATTCTGGGGGTTCTGAACATTCTCCGTATTGCTCCAACGAAAGTTAGGATGGTCCCTAAGCCCTGGATTGTACGTGTTGGAAAAAGGTTTGTACCTTTGAGATTCAAAAGCATTTAAGGACTCCCATCCACCATTTTGTATCAGTTGGGGACATTGATCAGTTGGGTGCCCTTGAGTAGAGCACACCCCACACGCCTTTACTCCTTCTTGGCCTTTCCCAATCAATACCTGAGATAACAAAGCACTCATATTATTCAACTTTTCCTCAAGTGCTGAGTTAGAAGTTACCTCATTTACCCTCCTTGAGGAGGATAATGCCCCCTCATATTGTTGATAATTGAGAGAACGATTTGCCAACAGCTCCTTAGCCATCTCAGGTGTCTTATCCATAAAGGACCCTCCAGCTGCAGCATCCAACAATTGTCTTTCAAGAGGGAGAAGTCCCTCATAGAAATAGGTGAGTAGGTTCCCCTCCTTCATCCCATGTGAAGGGCATGACGCCACTAAAGTCTTGAACCTCTCGTAATAGGAGCAGAATGATTCATCAACAGCTTGTTGTATCCCAGTTATCTGCTTCCTTAGGACAGTTACCCGCGAGGCTGGGAAGTACTTTGTAAGGAATTCATTAACCATCTTGTTCCAAGAGTCCACATGGCGTGAGGGAAGATCAAACAGCCATGTCTTCGCCCTATCTTCTAGAGAGAAAGGGAATGCCTTCAACTTTAGGATGTTAAGGTCAGCATTCTGAGGGCACATACTCCCACACACGAACTGGAATTCCTTGAGATGCTTATTGGCGTCCTCATTCATAAGTCCATGAAACTTGGGAAGGTGGTGCAAGAAACCACTCTTCAATTCAAACTCTGCTACCTTTCCATCAGCTGGTTCTGGGTAGATGATGCAAGTTGGGGCAGCTCCTCCTTCATTGGATGAAGACAGTTGCCTTATAGTCTGATTCAATCCAGCCATGGGTTCTTCTTCCTCCTCTTCTGACAAGTAACTTGAGGAGTTTGAACCCGAGTTAGCTTCTTCTTCTGTCCTTCTCCCTTGGGTGTCAATTGATAGTTGTCTAAATGCCAAGGGAGTTTGGATAGGAATGTCTAAGAAATTTGGAAGCTCTTGATTTCGTTTTATCCTATCCAACCGTTCTTTGATTTCTGAAAGCTTGCTAACTGGCTTGGACATTCATGGACCCTACAAGATAAAACAATTAATATACAAGTTATAAAATAGAAAACAAGTATAATGTATTCCTATTCAAACATAAAAAATAAAAAATAAAAATAAAAATAAAAATGAGGGAGCTTTAATTAGTCTATACTCATTTTATTTTCAACACTTAGGTACGGGAACAGGGAATCTCAATGTGCAATGGGGCTGAAACAGCTACCTTTTTCAAGATTATGTTTAATCCAATATACCTCAGCGTATCATAACATTTTCTTTCGTTATAAATATAATTGATATCAAATTTAATTCCAAGCGGTAAATCAAGGTGGACGTGCGGCCCAAGTATAGTCGCCTAAACACAAACTCCCTTTCAAATCCTTTGGGCAACCTTACTGAAATTGCCAGGTGGGGGAGGGCGACCACAAGAGGCAGAATCCATTTTGGCATGAGCTACTCCCACACAGTGGTTTAGGCCCATTTGTAAGCACTTCTGGATCCAAAACCCGTTATGAACGTTGTCCCCTTCCTAGACACCATTCCACATAGGCTATACTTACTAAGATAAGAAAGTTCACAAGTGTGAAGACAGTTCAACAAGTGTTAATAAAGGCCGCCCTCAACCTTAAGGGACCTGAACTAGGCGCCAATAAGGGGTTTAGGCCAATATTAACAAAAGAGACTTCACCTATTCCGTTCAATTTACAACTTACAATTAAAACTCGTGTTCAACAATATAAATAACATCCTCGTTAAATTAAACTAAGTTTCAAACAGTTTATAAACAACAAATATATACAATAAATGACACATTTTTAACAAAGAATTTTTTCAATCCCCGGCAACGGCGCCAAAAATTGATGTGGCCAAAATAGGCACTCAATTTAAAACCCTGTTGTCATTCGTTAGTATATAAGCAAGTAGGGATCGTTCTAACCGGGGATTGAGGGTACTCCTGCAACGATGGGTCAATTTAAATTAGTAATTATTAAAACAAGTATTAACAAGTATTTATATACAAATTTACAAAAGAAACATTTATCTACAAATTTACACGAGAAACAACCATAAAAAGGGGGATTCAAATTTTGGTTTCTAAGTTCCTATGAAATAAAACGAAAAGATAAATATATACATGTGATCGACTTCTTCACACTCAAATCAGAATTTCCAAAACATATCAACATTCAATGAATTATTTCAATCTAAACAACCTAAAATCGTGCCAACACTAAATATCAGAAATGAATTCGAAGTACAAGTCTGAAGAGATCGAGTACCACTTTAATTCTTCTTTAATCTCCTAAGTTAGGAAAAGTCCGTAACTTAAAATATTTCATATAAAACATCACGTTAATACTGAAGAGCATCCGTCAACATTAAATATGAATCATTAAGTGCAATTAGAATTCTGAATTCAAACATGTATGCATCCATAAGAAGTTACAAACGCACAAACATGTAGCATATAATCTCGACCATTGTACATAGCCTTTACCACTTTAACTTCTGCCCTAAAACGATTAGGTGAATCAGAACACAAATTTGGCTTTATTAACCTGCAGATTAACGTCATTATTTAACCAAAATCATATGCTTAAAAATATAAAGGATGACACAAAATCAGATTATAAAGATATCATAAACAACTCAAGAACATAAAGAAACAAATCTGAAAATTACTAACATAAACTCATTCTCAACAAAAATCCAATTCCAATAATAAAGCTCATAAACGAAATCTGAAATTCAATACTAAAGAGTATGAAAACAGAAATAAGGGCCATGGATTACACTTTTTGATCTTCAAGGAAGCTTGGAGAACGTCAAGAGAACACAAGGCTTGGCCTTCAAGAACACGAACAACCTTGGAGAAGTCCTAAAGCTCTTCACGACGAGAGGATTTTTCTGAATATTTGGAGAGGGTTTTGGAGAGAAGAGAGCTAAGCTAATGAACTGAATTTTGTATGAAGAAGTGATGATTTTGGAGTAGAGAATGACTGCTATTTATAGTGGAATTCTCATCTCTTGTAATGCAATCATGGCCAATCATCATCAAGATGATTTCTCCTCCAAATTTGCTTGATTTGCTCATAACAAAGTCTTGATTTTTCTGATCTCTTTTCCCCATAATGACTCATTGTATATTGCTTGAATAATGACCAGATACATCCCTTATTCCTCTCCTTTGAATTGCACTAATTTCTTCTTCCAATTGTGCACATAATGAACTCCTACAATCAAGAAAAATCAGAAATTAATTGGTGTCTATAATCAATAGAAAATAAGATAATCAAGAATAAATATTTATTATAAACACTCCATTTTATCTCCTTGAATTTTTCCTGATTTTTCCTTTAAGTTTTCCTTGAATTCATCACTCAAGAGTTCTTAATTTGATGGACTCCTAAATTCTCTCTTTAATAGGAAAGTTCAAAGAAAGTTCCCTAAAACAAAATAGGAAATATTTCCTAAAGTGAAAGAGGAAAGTTTCTAAAATGACTTGTCTTTATTTTACTCTTATTTTAACTCTTTTTTGGCTCTTTTCTCCATTTTCACCCTTGAAGTACCTAAAAACATAAATGATGTTATAATTATTAATTTTAACAGAATAAGTTAGCCAAATGAGGGAAAATACACATTAAAAACGTCACACTTTGTGCTCCTATCAAATACTTCAGTCCCTGACCTTCTAATTTCACACATTTAGTCCTTATACTTCAAAATTTCGGACCAATAGGTCCTTGTCGTTACTCTCTGTCCAAAAATTCCATTAAATTGCTGATGTGGCAAATCTTTCACGTCAAAAAGTTTATTATACCCTCACTTCCTTTTTTTTTGTTTTTTTTTATTCTTTCGTCTTTTTTTTTTCAATTATTTTTGTTTTCTTTTCTTTCTTTCTTTTTATCTCTTCTCCTCTGTCTCTCTCTCTCCTCCCCTCCAGAAACCTCAACTCAACCCCCTCCATCTCCAACCCGTAGGCGCATCCAAGCTAAAACCTTTCAATATTTTCAGAGAAAGAAAATGCCTGAGACAACTCACTACCTAGCGACCCAGAGCCACCAAACCAACCGGCCCCAACTCACCCGCTGGTGCACTTATCACAACTTCAACCCCTTCGCTAATCCCATCGATTCCCGCAGCTCTGACGACGACTTCTTCTCCGACGCTGCCTTCGATTCTGATCTTGACATCAGCTACTTCGTCACCGATCTCTACGACAGTCGTGCCTCCTCCGATCATCCCCCCAGCGAATGCGTCCTCGTCTCAAGTTCGGATATGTTTGTGACCGAACTGGAATCGAAGGTGACGACAGCGATGATCTCGAGTAAAATTTCAATTTGGGGCTAGTATTTGGGGCCGAGTCAAATTCTCAGGGCTTTGGCTCTGAATTCGGTGACTTTCTAGCTCCACAAGGGCTTTGGGTTTTTGGGTTGGAGTTTGATTCAGATTCAGATAACGATGCATCCGAAAGCAATCGGGTCAACGAGGGTATCCAGTCGATTTGGGACAGTATTTTCATGGAGGAGCAGAGAAATGCGTATGAGAATTGGATTGGATGAATTTGCAGAAGGTTTGATTTAAATGAAGGAAATGGGATTTGAGAGATGGCCATTTAAGAAGTGGGGAATTAAGGTTTTGGGCGTGAAGCAGTGGCATTGACGATGGCGGTGGGAATTGGAGCATGGAGCTGTTTGGCCTGGGATTGGGATTTGATGGTACTGGGGTTTTTGAAGAAGGTTTTGAGCAGGTTTGGATGGAGCTCATGGGTTGTTGATGGAATCGTTTTGGTTTTCTTTTCTTTTTGTCTAATTGATCTGGGTTTGGGAGAAGAATTGTTGCAGTTTTTTTTTCCTTCTTTATTTGGATTTGGTTCAAGAACATGTAAAATTTCTGGGTTTTGATGGTTGGGAGGTGTTGTTCGGAGAGAGAAGAGATTAGGGGTTTAAGAGAGAGGGTAAGAAGAAACTTAAAAATAGAGAAAAATTAAAAATTAAAAAGAAAAATAAATAAATAAATTATGCAGGGAAAAAAAAAGTGAGGGTATAATAGACTTTTTGACCCGAAAGAATTGACACGTCAGCAATTTCACAGCGTTTTTAGATGGAGAGTAACGGAAAGGACCTATTGGTCTGAAATTTTGAAGTACAAGAACTAAACGTGTTTAATTAGAAGGCCAAAGACTGAAGTGTTTTTAGGGCAAAAGTTCAAGGACTAAACAATATTTAATTTTTTTTTTCTATGAGGTACAATTTCAAACCAAAACCAAGCAAGACAAGGAGACTCAGGGGCAGAGCCACATGGGGACCCAATGGATCCCGTGCCCCACTGATTTTTATATTTTTTTTCAATTTCTGTACATAGAAACTTGTTTAAATAGCCTAGAGTATAGCAAGATCACTATCAACCAACTTGGTGTAGTGGCAAGATATGCATTGATTTTGTAATTGGTCTCAGGTTCGAATCATGGTAACTTTGGGAAAGTTACTTTTTTCAATATTTTTCTTTCTTTTAGAGAACAATAATATATTTTTTCCTTATAGTTTTAAAAGTTAAAAATAAATTATATCTCCCTAATGAAAATTATCTAATATCTAAAGTTATAGGGAAAATTCTCATACACCCCACCAACTTATTTTTCTTCCCACTCACACAAATCTTTTCACTTTTTCCACTACTGTCCAAAAAACCACTTCCTATTCATCTCACTTCTACCCTTTCTTTTTATTTTTAAAGTTTGTCCTTTATTTTTAAAGCGTGGTGGGCCCATCTTGAAATTATTTGTCTAGATATAATTGTAGCTAAATTGCATCCTCTATTCGACGGTAAACAGTAAACCTTCTTTACTATTCACAATATCGATTGCAGATAGACTTGAATTAGTTGCTATTTGTAAAAATACTAGCAAAGAATTGAAAAAAGAAAGAGAAAAGTTGAAAAAGTTGAAAAAGCTGAAAGACTATAGAGATAGTCTTAACAAAGAAACTCCCAACTACTGGGATATTATTTATAGACTCCAAACTAGGATCTATAAGGTGGAAGAAGATATTGATAATCTTTTGTATGTCCTAGAAGAGGAACAAAAACCACTCGATTATTTGAGCATTGGTTAGATCCGCAACTCACTGATATCAGAGCTTGTAAAATAGCTCAAAGGAGAACCCCTCCTAAATGGGGACAATGTCAGAATTGATATTAGAGAAAATAAATTCTCTATTAAATTCCTCTGATGAGAAATATCAGAGGCTGTTACTAGAATTATCTAGATGTTAGTCTCATCTAGAAAAATTACCTGCTATAATCCACCAATTGGAAAGATTGGAAAACAAACTGGATTATATCAAGGAACTTCCAAAAACGGAAGAAGAAAAGCTGACAGTCGTCAGTAGAAAAATCAATGAACAGCAAAAAACGCTGGATTCTATGAAAAATATACTGAAGGACAAGAAAGTACCTATAGTAAAAAAGAAAGCTAATGAATTCAAACCATTAGAAAGGCCAGACAAGAATCCTGTTCCAAACATGATTTTTCTGGATCCTTCAACTAGTTCAACTAGTATTCGGTATAAAAATCCGAAAGAAACTCGAGATGTTAAAATGATAAGCATCTTCGGGAAAAAGAAAGGAGTACAACTCCTAAATGCTGAACAATTTGAATATAATGAAATCGAGCATGAGGTAAAAAACGCCTCAATTCCAAAGTTAGATTTCAAATAGATATACAAAAGGGGAACATTTGACCTGATGGACAGCCATCATTTCAAATTACTTGAATTCACAACTCCCTCTACAACGGGAGAAACAGATCTTCTGCTGATCACTCCAGCTAAAGTTGCCAGAGCACAAGCAAAGAAGTATCAATTTATGCACATTGGAGCAGTCCAAGTCGGTATAAAGCTTTTGGCAAGAGAAGGCATCAACTGCTCAGTCCTATGTGTTCTGCAAGACAATAGACTGACAGATTTTCAAGCTAGTTTGCTGGGAACTTTAGAAGCATCTCTATGCAATCAAGTGGCATATCTCAACTGCTTCCCCAACTTCTCAACCAGCTTGAAGGATGCAGCCCACTGTCTCTGACTGAGAGTCAAGACAGATGGCATATCAATGAAAAATGATATGCAAGAATTGGCGATAGTATACAGAATATACTATAAACTGATGAGCACGACAGTAGAGCCAAAGACACAGATTTCTAATATCCCTGGTCTTACTACTAGATTCCTCACCAGTTAGAAGAACCATTCCCAACAGATTCACAAGGTTACTTGGAATGAAGTAACTTTTCCTATTGAATGGAAATTATCTGGTCCGATGCTACCAGCAGAAAGTGCAAAAGCTAAAATTTATGAAAGTAGAAAGACTGGAGAAATCAGTCTAAATTTTGACAATCACAGAAAAAGTGATGTCGGTCCTGAGAATCTCAGGATAAACAGGAATCTTCTCAGAAGAAGCTACAGCACTAGAGAAGCTAGTGTTAGTGGTACAAAACCAACTATTGAAGATCCTATTACTGAAGAAGAACTGGAAGCTGATCTAAACAGACCAGTCCAAATGTTTAGAGCTAAGAAGCTCTATGAGCTTTATGAAGAAGCTGAGAATTGCGAAAATCCTGAACGATTAGAAAAACTAATCGAAGAAATGAAAATTTTCAATCAAGGAAAGGAAAGAAAACTCCTTCCTTACCAAGATATTGAAATGGAAGAAGGAGAAAGCTCCAAAACTTCCATCATTCGAGAAAAGGGAAAAATCAAACTCCCTATACAGAAGGCCCCTATGGGTAAGAATGGAGAAAGAAATTCTCAAAGATTTGTCCCAGAGGACAAGATACCCAGAGAACCAAGTTCCAACTATGGAATTTGGCTAGATCTGGATAAAGCTCTAGACAAGAGAAAAACTCTTGACCAATGGGTAGACAGCCTGATGATGGCCTCTGCTCTTACCCTTGGAAAATTTGAAGCTCCTGATCTTCAGATGTACTTTGAAACTACTCTAACCGGGGTAGCAAAGAAGTATTACTTCTCTTTCAAAGAGACAGCCAGAGGAAAAGAGTGGCTGGAAGAAATTAAGACTTCAAAGTCTCCGTATGATTTTGCAGTACCCCTGTACGATCAGTTCTGTGGAGATCTCTCAAATTTGAGTGAGAAAGCCGAAGAAACGGCAAAATCGAATATCTATGCTCTCAAAATCTGTGACATGAGATATTTCGAAGAATACTTGAATGAATTTCAAGAATATTACTGTACAATTGGTGAACTAGAGAATATTGATCTAGTTAATCTGTTGCACAGAAAACTCCCTGAACCATGGAGAACAGCTGTGAGAGAAAGCATAGCTGAAAAACCAATTGAAAGATTTTCAGTTGGAGGAATTGCCGACAGAATCCGGCAACTATTGAAAGAACAATGCAAGGCCAATCTGACCAAAAAGCAACTCAAAGGAGTTGAAAATTTCTGCTATGGAATATTAGATATGCCCACAAACTGGGGATGTCATGAATCCAAGTTCCACAGAAAAAGAAAAGAAAAATATTACTCTAAAAAATTCTAAAAAATTCAAAAAGAGTAATCAGAAGAAGGATTGGAAATTCAAGAGAAGTTCCAATTACAAGAAACAAAAGGATGAAGATCCTAAAAAGAAATTCTTCAAGAAAAAGAAGAATACTCATCAGCATAGACAACCAAGCAAGAAAGCTTGCAGATGTTGGTTATGCACAGCTGAAGGGCACTATGCCAATGAATGCCTGGAAAAAGGTAAAAGATCTACTAAAGCTCTCTTTGAAGAATATGAGCAAATAGTAGAAGTTGCAAACATGAAAGGCTACGAAATAGCCTATTCTGATGATGAAGAGGACGACAGGTCAGTTTACTCTACCTGCTCTGAAGAAGAAACTTCATCTGAGTCTGAGACGGATTCTGAAGTAGAGTACTTTGAATCCAGACAAATGAATGTTTTGAGAATCAAAAATTGGGAAGAAAGCAAGACAGAAGCTTTAATGTCTTCTTATCAGGTGAACCCTGGTACATTCATTTGTGACTACTGCTTTTGTCACAAAAAGAATGGTCTCCCCATGTTTTGTGAAGAGTCAAAAAAGACTTATCACAAAGAATGTTTCATAGCTGAAGCAAGAAGAAAAACCAAGAATGGCCTTGTCAGCCAATTGGTTGAACAAGAATATGAAGAATATTTCTCTGAACAAAAAGAGAAAGAAGAAGAAAAAGAGGTAGAAACTCTGTTCCAAAAAATTATGGAACCTTCTCCTCCTTCTTCCTCGAAAAAGGAAGAAATCATCGATGAAAACTTTGAATTGGTTGAACCACCGGAAATTCTTCCAGAAGAATGTAAACCGTTCATTTCAAAGGAACAAGCTCAGGCAAATGAGCTTCAACAGTCGAAAGTCGTCTCTACCATTAGATATAGCAACTACATAGAGATTGGACTAAAATTCCCTGATCACAAAAAATATCATCTACATGTCTTTGTAGATAATGGATCAGGATTTACTGTTGCAAAAAGATTTGCAATTCCAAATGAACTCTGGAAAGAACATAAGAAAAAATCTGCTACTGGTGTCACATTTGATGGAAGCCATCTCACCATGAAAAAAGTAGCAAAAAATGTTCATATCACCATTGGTGGAGGAACATTTATCATCTAGAATGTTTGGCAATCTGAAGGCCAAGGATCAGATTTCTTGTTGGGAAATGATTTTATTCTCCAACAAAGATTTATTCAGGATGAAGAAGCGATAGGCTTCAGAAAAGGAGAACGGGTGTTCTGGGCAGACCGACTCGCACAAACAAAAAGTGTGGTAGGTCCTGGTTTTACTACTCAATATCAGAGATCGCAACAGAATAGTGGTGATCTTACCCCCCTACAAACCCAAATTCGAGCCTATACTCCAAATCAAGCAACAAGAAGAATTACTTGTTGAAGAATCTTCTGAAGAAGAGCCTATACTCCAAATCAAGCAACAAGAAGAATTACTTGTTGAAGAATCTTCTGAAGAAGAAGAAGACGAAGAAACTAGTGAAGATGAAGAAGCTAGTTTCATCCATGAGCATAACCTCAAGCACTTTCAGAATAAGCTTGAGTTTCAGAAAATTCCCACTCTTGAAAAAATCAAGAAACTACTCGAACAGAAGATCGATGTAGAACCTCAGAAGTTTTGGGAAAAAGACCCAGTGGTCTGTGAATTAAGATTGCATGACATGAATGCCATCTGTCATGTCAAACCCATTCCTGAGTACTAAGAGGAAGATCAAAAGGAATTCAGAAAAGATATTGAAGATCTCCTGAACAAGAGATTAATTCAACCTCCACTAGCCCTCATCATGCTCCAGCATTCTACGTGAGAAATCATGCAGAAAATCTACGAGGAAAAGCTAGAATGGTAATTGACTACAGAGATGTCAACAAGAAAACTGTCAAAGATGGTTATCAAATTGCTCAAGTAAGAGTATTGATCAAAGAGGAGCTAAAGTCTTTTCGAAATTCGATGCAAAGTCAGGTTTCTGGCAGGTCAAGATGCATCCTAAGAGCATTCCTCTCACTGCATTTGGAACACCACAAGGCCATTACGAATGGTTAGTAATGTCTTTTGGTCTAAAGCAAGCTCCCTCAATCTTCTAAAGAAAGATGGACAACATCTTCAAGCATGTGGCGGAGTTCTGTGTCGTCTACATAGATGACATCTTAGTCTTCTCCAAAAACAGAGAAGAACACATGAAACACCTCTATGAGGTTGTAAAGCTGATAGTTCAGCACGGAATTATCCTAGGAGAAAAGAAAATCTTCTTTATCCTCGATGAAGTTGATTTCCTAGGAATAAACATCAAGAATGGAGTCATAAAACTCCAACCTCATATCCTCGAGAAGATCTGGAAGTTTCCAGATAAAATTCCTGATGCTAAGAGTCTAGAGAGATTCCTTGGTGTCATAAATTACGGGAGAGATTTCATTCCCAAAATCTCAGGGTTAACAGCGATGTTATCTCCTAAGACAAATTTCAAAAGAAAATGGAACTTCACAGAAGATGATGAGAAAATTGTGAAGCAGATAAAAAATCTCTGCAAAAACCTCCCTCCTCTTCAACAACCAGAAGAGAATGATGAAATTATCCTCCAAACATATGTGAGTGATAATTACTGGTCCGGTGTAGTCCTGGCAAAAACGTCTGGAACTAACATCGAAAAGATTTGCAAATTTTGTAGCGGCAAGTTCAGCCCTGCAGAACTGAATTATCCCACAGGGGAAAATGAAATTTTGGCTGTCAAGAAAACAATTTTAAATTCTCCAGCTTTTCTTGGAAAACCCTTTACTGTCCGCACCGATTGTGCCAGAGTAAAGAATTTCAAAAATTTCAAACTTGATAAAGCTGCTGATAGAGGAAGATTAGCAAACTGGCAATTATTTCTTAACCAATATGATTATAATGTTGAATTAATTGCAGGAAACAA
The DNA here is from genome assembly GCF_002994745.2 of Rosa chinensis. NCBI lineage: Eukaryota > Viridiplantae > Streptophyta > Magnoliopsida > Rosales > Rosaceae > Rosa > Rosa chinensis. The sequence goes on along the minus strand of NC_037094.1, from coordinate 55,343,035 downwards.
GAATTATCTTCCAGACGCCTTGACCAGAGAAATGGCAATGTTCAGCCAAAGAGACGACAACGAAGGTCGTAATCCCAGAAGCAGAAGAACTGGGAAAGAACATGAACCTGAAGAGGATCCCAAAGAAAAATCCTCAAAAGATTTCTGCTAAGTCCAAAAGGACTAGCCACAACTGATCAATCCCAGGGTAAAGGATTGGCTAGCCCGTCTCAAACGGCAGACGGTAAAGGCTCATCAAGACCGTTGATGGCTGTTGCTTTGCCAAAAAGCAGACCAACTCCAACTGGAGTTATAAATGTTTTTACTTATGAATTAAGAACTTTTGATACTTCTGTGTTCAGAACTGGCAGGAGACTAGCTTATCACCAGAAGGCAATCCTGGATAATCTCTTATTTGCCTTTCAAGAAAGAAGCAGTGGTCTGATGTTCCCAGCTCTCTTTGCACTAGCTGAAGAACTCTATGAAAATGCTAGGCCACAGTTTGAAGAAAATCATACACAGCAGAGTGCTGTAAGAAAAGAAAAAATTCACTTCCTTGAAAGTCCAGAAAGTGCTAGGGTCCCTATCATGGCACTCAATGAATCAGATTGGCATGAATTCCACAATCTGATAGGAAGACATAATCCAGAAGACCTAGTTCCTCCAACTCTCTTTATTGTTTCAGGACCATACGTTGGAAGATACTTAGTCAATGTTCAGAGTGAACATCCTCAAGAACACAAGCTCTGGCTTGTTGAAAACACTACAAGAAAAAATGCTTTTTGCAAGGAATTGTTTTCCTTGTAAAAGACTGAAAATTCATTGCATTAACCCAAATACAAGGAATATTCCTTGCATTTGGGTCCTTGCAAAGAGGCCCTTGCAAAAGAGCAAATACAACAACTTGAAAATTCCTTGCATTTGAAAACTCAAATGCAAGGAATTGTTCATCTCAAATGCAAGGAATTCAACACATGAGGTTAACTATGGTTAACTGAAATACAAGGACAATTCCTTGCATATCATTCCTTGCATTTAGTAGATGTAAGACCCTTTTTACCAATTAAAATGCTTTTATGGAATTTAATTACATTTAATATGTTATTAATTTCTTATTCAATCTGACAAAAATCCTTTGAGCCTATGAGTAAATGAATCACTTTTATTATAAATCAAAGTAGTAATTACATATTGAAAATTCCATAAAGATTAGTAACTCAAGTTTACATTATCTCACTCAAGACATCTCATCTATGTCAACAAATTGGGAGACAATCACAAAGCTTCTCATTTACAACTATCACACACTATATATTGCTGGAGTAGCTCCACTCTTATTGATAACCTGCAGGGATGAGAAATTTGATCAATTTGAATGAACTAGTGAGCCAATCTAACTACACGAGACAATCTGGTATTGACCAATATTAATCCAACAAGCAAATGATGAACAATTAACTTCATGTGTCCGAATTTCAGTTCCAAAAAACTTTTCACATGATACAGGATTTGGAAAAAGAAAACATGAAAAAAAAAAAAAAAAGGCCACGGTCAAGGTTGGCTCAAGGACCAACTCTTCAAATTTACCCAACTAGCATCCAACATTGTTAACCCAGCATAGATTCCACATTGACATAAGCCAGATTTCAAGTTCACAGTACACTGAAAGAGAATTTAGGGAACTAAACCATGAACTTAACTTTCGATGTTTTATGCTTGTGTTTCATTCTCAATATGGAAACTTAATAAATGATACAGAATCACAGATTAATAAAGGAAAAGGACAGTACCTCATCCTTCTCTATTGTAGCATCGGCAATTGTTCGCACATCCTCATGTACATAAAAATGAAAAAGCTGTGCAAAACGAAAAACAATATTATATTCAGCAAGTACTGTTGAGCGCAGCTTATAAGAAAAATTAAGACAAATTAAATACAACAAGAAATATTGAACATCACCGGTCCACTTTCACCCCCTGCCTTGTTTACAATTAGCTCAGAGAAACTATGCTGCTGTACTTCCACAATCATGAAACAGATCATGTGCAATTAGTTAGTAAATATTTAGCAAATCTAACTAGAACTAGTAGCAGATGCTTCTATTGAAATTATCTTACACGCAGAATGCTAAGATCTTTTACATATATCAAATTCCCCACTGAGGTAGTTCAAACTTCTCGAAACTCAGGTGTTAGTTGCTGTTGAACAGAGTGAAGAAAATCTCCTCATGAAGGCCAACTACAAGTTAAAATTTTCTGAACAATGAATTCTCTTATGACTCATGAAGCAGATAACTTATTTATACAATAGGTCAAAAAATTAGAAGTCGAAGATTCATGCATGCAACAGATTCTAGTCTAGATTTACAAATAATCAACAGCTACTGAAAAAATAATGCCTGAGGTCAATTAACTTGTCCATCATGCATATGGTGAGCCATGAAATTGACAAGCACAAAAAGAAGATATTCAAAAACTGATAACGAAGTTGACAAGCTCAAAGCAAACTTAATATGTGATCATTCAAGTGTTTAGTACAACTCATCTATGAACGCACTCTTAATATGTCACTGACAATAAAGAAAATCACAACCCAGCAAAGTGCTAGTACAACTCATCTATGAAAGCACTCTTAATATGTCACTGACAGTAAAGAAAATAACAACCCAGAAAAGAAACAAATATACCTCTGAGCCCTGAAACCAAACGGAAAAACAAGAAAACCTGCAAAAAGAAAATCACATACTAGTCAACCAAAGGTACTAATTAGGTCACCTCCCCACCAATAATCTGGCATAAAATTACCTGCATATACAAACAGGAAGGTCACAAAATCAAGTTAATAAAAATACATAATGTTTCATATGTAGATAAACCAACCACATGTGTGACTACCAACACATTGAGTGCCAGAGAGAATAGGATACCTGAACATCAAAATGACATACCAAGCTTCCGTTTTGCAGCTTCACGAACAACAGCAAAAGCCTCTACAAAAAGTCACCACTTAGAATCGGAGCACAATAAATGCACAATCTTTCTAACAAGTAAACTCTAGACAGAAAGCAACCAGCTTGAATATTTGCAAGTGTCTCTCCTCGTCCCAATTTCCACCGGAACTCAACAGTTTTAGCAGTAAACTACAACAAACAAACAAACACAACCCATAATCCAAATCACCAAAACAATCTTTTACAACAATAAACAACAAGTAGAGTCGATTAAAGCCAGCAAACCTGGGCATCAGTGAGCCTCTGTAATTGTGGCTCTAACGAGTTGACAGAATTGACAAGGTGGTAATAGTCCCGAACAACCCAGCTGTTCAAGCTAGTCACATCGTTCCAAGTCTTCCCAAGCTGGCCCAGGTTTTCCTAAAACAAACAGAGAGGTGAGTGAGGCATATCATCGAACAGGTGGTGGGCAGTACAGTTAGATAGTGGGGAGGGGCAAAAAAGGGAGTAATTTACCTTAAGAGAGGCAGCAATGGGGCGCGAGAGAGAGTGAGACGACGGCGTGGAGGGCGGGAGGAGGTGGAGTGGTTGAGGAAGGGGAAGGTGGGGCGTTGAGGGAGCGGTTTGAGGGAGTGGGGATTTGAGACTAGCAGTAGAGGCCATGGGGGAACTGTAACTGGGTGGAGATTATGACATGGAGTACGATTTGTATGTAACATGAGTCGGAGAAGACAAAAACTAGAACTCAGTACGGAAAGTCACCGCCCGGATCCTACCAGTCACCGCCTTCGCCGTCCTTGGGCTTGGTTTTCGGCCTGCTAGCCATCGCCGCATCGCCGTTGGAGGCCAGGCTGGGCTTGCCGTCATCCAAAACGGCGCGAATCTCCACAGCGCGACGCAACTACTCGGTGAATTTATGGGTAATAGCCTCCTTGATCTTAGGGTTCCCGTACTTGAGGCGCGTATGTCTTGAAGTACTCGAGACTTTCATATACAAAGGAAAGGCCTCTGCGTAGTTTCCAGCACTGGAATTGGCAATCTCTGCAATTGAATTTGAAATTGAAATTGGAATGGGGAAGATGAGGGTTCTAGAGTTTGAATAAGGGGAAATCAGGGATTGGAGGGTGATTGCTGGAGTGGAGAAACCCTAGTTACTGGTTTGGTTGGGTATGAGAGCAATTGAGACTAAAATTTGGCTCTAGGGTGAACTAGCAGTGGGAGAGAAGAGAGAGAATGGAGAGATGGAGAAACACAGGAAGAGACGGCGAGAGTTAAAAAAACAAAAAGAGATTCAGATTAAGAGCAAACCTAAGGGCGCCAAAAATCCCGCTCAACCAATGCAAGGAAGTGAATAGCAAATACAAGGATTTTTATTTTTTTTATATTTTAATAAACAAAATGCAAGGACTTTATGTATTCTTGGTATTATATCCAAAGTAAATGCAAGGACTTGTATAATTCTTGGTATTATCGAACCAAATGCAAGGAATTTTAACTCCTTGCATATAAACCCGTTGCATATACCCAAATGTGTTGTAGTGAAATGGTTTTGTCCACAACCTGTGGACTAAAACAAATGATGATCTTAGAGGTTTGCCGCCCATCATTGTCAACACAGTCAAAAACATTAGAAAAAATGACTGTAGGCTTCCTCTGAAGTTCAGATCCACTCCTCCAGAATGGATCCAGAAGACAGACGGTGAAGTTGAATATATTTCTCCATATCATTATGTGAGAATTATTCAAAGGAAATATCTTCAACCAGCCTGTGTAGGGTACAATGGCCAGCCAAACTCAAGCATTCCATGGATGAAGGCCATGACTCTTGAATACATCAAGAAGATCATCTCTGAAGATGTCCACAATACTTTCCTGGCAACAGGAGAAAAGATTATTATCACTGCTTACGATCATCCTGACGTAGTCAGCAGTGACCTATTCCTATCTCTTACCAGAAAGAAGATAGACTCGACACTGGCATGCTTACATTGGGTGGAAAAACTTGAAACAGACAACCACTACAAGATGTATGTTGATACAGATGTCGAAGATAACGCAACAACTGCTCGAATGGCTCAGGCAGATAACGACTCGTTTGTCCTTAGTCACAATTCAGAAACTGACGAGAACATGTGAAGCAGCAGGTGTAGAAAACACCGAAAGTACTTTTGGACTTTTCCCAAAAGATACTTTTGCTTTTCAAAAAGACAGGTGAAAAAACATTTCACCTAAAGGAATCTGCTTTTCCCCGTCCGACCTCCACCAGCAGGAGCACTCAGGAAAGCAGGAAATCACGGAGTCGTTCTGTACATTTTGTTGTTTTGAATTGTAATTTGAGTTCCGCTCCCTATATAGGAGCTTTAGCTTCTCTTAGAAAGCATTCGAAGAGAGGAGAGCTTCAGTTCATATTAAAATTCCATATCAATTCTCTCATAGTAGTAGTAGCAGTGTGCTTCCAGTCCTGCTTAAGAGTGAAGTAGTGTGCTTTCATTACAAGTAAGTATCGGTTCTCATTCTTATGGATAGCTAAACAGCCTTTGCTGTTTACCTGAGAATGAGGCTCTGAATAACTCTTTAGTTTGTAATTATGTTTAAATAAATAATTCCAGATTGCTCATTCACCTTGTCTTTATCTTTATTCTTATTTTTTTTAGCATGAATATCTGTTTCTGCCTTGATTTCTATACTATTTTTAAGGTCCAAATCCTATTTTTCCAAAAGAAAAACTGACTCAGCTTAAGACAGAAACAAGCAGCAGTGATTCCGCCTGTTAAAGTAACCGCTAGGTGAAAAACTTAGGCATGTTGAAGGCTAGATTTGTTTTTGTTAAGAGTGTGAACAGGATTTCTAAAGAAAAGTTAGGGTTAAACACCTAAAAGTCAGCATAGAACATATTAGGCACTAGTTTAGAAAAGTCTACCCTTATAGGTCTTTTCCCCAAAGAGTTGTGTAATTGGGCACAATACAAAACTTGTTGGTGCAAGTGGGCAAAATACTTGTGATTTCTGGGTAAACAGGAACTAATCCAAAGTTATAAAGTTTATTATTTAATAAAATACGTAATTTTGAGAAAAATATTAATATTATCTTTATTTTATTTTATTTTATTAAAAAATTTTCTAATTTTGTGTCCCACTTGATAAGAAATTCTGGCTCCGCCACTGAGAAGACCCATTAGAAGTAGTATTCTATATTTAATCAATTAATCCTTTGGGTATTACTGCTGATATTTCCATATGATCTGGTGGAAACTTTATTTATTTCCCTCTCTCTGTCAGAGAAAAACAAAATTGATAAATGACCACTTTTGGACCATCGAGTTGAAAAATGTCCACTGCTACCGCACAGGTTAAGGTCGTGAAGTCTGGCAATTAAACAATGGTTCTGAGAAAGCAATAGATCCCTTCTAGTTGAACCCAGCTACGTACCTAACATCTTGGCATTGACATAACCCTCCCCCAGTACCATACTTGCAGCATGATCAGGAATTGGTGAAGTATTTAAGGATGGAAAGAGTGTTTGTTGTGATTATTTAGTATGCGATATGGTCTCCATGTTGCGTAGGTACGTTGAATGATAATTTATGTGTTATGTTCCAAGTCTTTGTTAATTGTTTCTTGTCATGCATTTCTTAATTATATTTTCCAATTGTGACAGCACTACCATGGTACTTCGGAGTTCGGATTATCTTTTCTAATTATCTACTTGTAAGTTGTAATGGCTTCACAAAGTCGTCTTGAAACTTTAAAGTAATAACCATTGGTAAACAATGTTGGCTTAACTGCAAACTCTTTGTTTGTTTGTCTAATTCAAAATAGCTGGAGCTTCAAACAAGAGGGGGTGTCTTCATGTAATAGGCCTAGAAATTGAGAATTCACAGAGGGCTGTTTAGAAAAACAAAAAAACAAAAAAACAAAAAACAATGATGGGGTTGAAGGATTATGCTGGTGCGTGATTGCTTGCCTTCGTAGTGGGTAACCTCGTTATTCTCTCTCTCATACTCAAAGTTCTATCCATTACTTTCTTTACAAGAAAGTCCTTTTTTTTTTTTGCTTATCCTTGTTGTGGCAGCAGCACCATAGATCAGTATCTCTTGATCTTTGCAATTCATTCAATTCTTACTTGATATTTCTCTGATTCCTTAATTGTGAACCAATTAATTCCCAACTCCAGAAATGTGATAAAGAAGCATAAAATACAAAAAGTAAAAGCGAAAGGGTCGAATAGATATTCTTTTGTGTGATTTACGACTATCATGAATGGGGTAATTCGATCAAAAAGTAGCTGCATGTGGAGCCATAAAGATGCCAAAGTGATGGTGTCCCTCCCTGAAAGAAACGAACTCTTCTTTGTTTCCGTTGGTAGAAGAAAGGGAAGAGATATATAGCTAGCTGCCGTTGATACTCCCCTAGCTTGCTTTCGCTTTTTCCACCGATCGAGAACCAATCTCCAAATCGATCAAGAAATGGCCGAGGCACTCGTCAACCTTCTTGTTGAAAAATTGGGTTCAGTTGTTTACCACCATACAAGTGAAGGGGTGAAACTGGTTTTGAAGGCTAAGAAGGAAGTTGACAAGTTCAGAAGCACCCTCAAACTTATCCAGAATGTGCTTCACGATGCGGAGAAGAAGCAAGTGGAGGATCCAGCTGTGAGAGACTGGTTGGATCAGCTCAAAGACCTGACGTACAAGATGGATGACGTACTCGACGCTTGGAACACTGAAATTGGGAAACGAGAAGCTGAGAAACAAGAAACACAAGGTTCTGATGTGGAGGTACGTTTCTCATTTCGTTCCAATTGCTTTTGTCTTGCTCGATTGAATGAGGTAACTCGTCGTTATAAGATTGGTAGTGCAATAAAAGATCTGAATGAAGAGTTAACTCAGATTTACATTGACAAAAACAAGTATAGCCTTCAACCCACCATGCATGCTGCTGCAGTTAATGCTGAACAACCTAATCCACGATCTTTAACTTCATCTCTCGTTGATATATCGACCATATTTGGGCGACAAGTTGAAAAAGAGAGGCTGGTGAGTGAGTTGTTAAGGGAAGGGAGGCCCGGCCTTGTCATCCCCATTGTAGGGATGGGAGGATTGGGGAAAACAACTGTGGCCCAATTAGTCTTTAACGATGCACGAGTTCAAGCCCATTTTGATATCAAAGCATGGGTTTGTGTCTCGGACCCTTTCGATGTCATCAAGATTGCAAAAGCAATCTTTAGGCAACTCGGTGGTACTCAAGTTACTTCAGACGAGTTGCAAACGATATTAGCTGGTATTCAGAATCTCGTCAAGGGACAAGAGGATGAAAAAGAAGAGAAAAAGGATGAAAAGGAAAAGAAGATCCTTCTTGTCCTTGACGATGTGTGGACAGAAGACCACAGAGAGTGGGATAGTTTAAAATTACCAGTATTAATGCAAAGTTGTGCTGAAGGCAGTAGAATTGTGGTGACCACTCGAAAGCAGGAGGTTGCTCGAATTATGAGAGCAACCAGTGACATGATCAATTTGGAAAGGTTGAGTCATCTGGATTCCTTGAAACTATTCAATAGTATTGCATTTCTGGATAGGGAAGAAGATAAGTCCAACAAGTGGTATGGAGATATTGCTGAGAAAATTGTTAGAAAATGTGACGGTTTGCCTTTGGCTTTGAAGACTTTAGGAAGTCTCCTATTGCATAGGCAGACAATCAGAGAATGGGAAGAAGTTCTCAACAGTGAGATATGGAATGTAAAAGTTGTCCAAGAAGAAGTTTTTCGACCATTATTACTCAGTTATTATGATTTGGCTATGGAGGTTAAGAGTTGCCTTCTGTATTGTGCTACTTATCCTAAAGGTTTTGAGTTCGGCAAAGAAATTCTTATCGAGCAGTGGATGTCACAAGGCTATTTGAATGTTGGAGAAAACGAAGAAGAGGCAACAAAAGGTAGAGAAGTTTTTACTAAGTTAGCAATGCTATGTTTCTTACAAGTTTTCAGGCAAGATGCACTTACCAAGGAAATTAGAGGCTGCAAGATGCATGATACTGTGCATGATTTTATACAATATCTTAACCAAAATGAGTGTCTTACTGTGGAGGCTACGGGTACCCATGGAACAGAGACATCGAGTGCAAATCATAGGGTTCGCCATTTGACCTTAATGTCAGCACCCGAGGGTCCAATTCCATCTTTGATATCAAAATTAGCGAATAGCAAAATTTTACGTACCCTAGCAACTTTTGATTCAAGAATTACAGCCATTGACTCGGATTTGATTTCACAGTTGAAACGTCTCAGGAGTTTGAATTTGAGTCGCAACAACATTCATCAGTTGCCAGAGGAGATTGGTGATTTGATACATTTGAGATATCTTGATTTGTCTAGGAATGGTAATTTGAGGAGATTACCCGACAACGTTTGTAACTTGTACAATCTGCAAACCTTGAGGCTTGCTTACTGCTTGAGCCTTGAAAAGTTACCCGACAATATGGGGAAGTTGATTAACTTGAAGCACCTTCATGTTAAGGATTGTGGTCGGCTTCAGTGCTTACCAAAAGGGATTGGAAGTATAAGGAATTTGCGAACAGTAGACGGGAGGCCATCTGTTTATTGTAATGACGATGCCGAAGCATTCAAATTTGGAGATCTGAGAATGATGAATCAGCTTCGCCGTCTTGACATCCGTATCTCAAGGGTCGGGGAAAATGCGGCAAGTGAGGCCGAGAAAGCAGAATTGAATCAAAAAGTTCATCTTTCTTATTTACGTCTTATTGTGTGGAACCTCAGCGGCAACGACGCAGATGCTGCAGTAATGAATGCCTTGCGACCACATGAAAATTTGGACTCTTTGGCAATTTGGTTGTATCATGGCCCCACCTGGCCAAATTGGATGACGACTTCGTATTTAACCAGATTGACTGTCTTTCATCTTTGTTACCGCCACTCCTCTGTTTTGCCTCCTCTCGGGAAACTGCCGTCCCTTAAAGTAGTAAAGCTACATTGGGTGCTTGATCTGGAAGAGATCGGAGCTGAATTTTACGGAGTAGAAGAAGAAACATCATCCTTCCCAAGTTTGGAAACACTCTATCTTGGCGGCTTGCCGAGTTTAGCAAAGTGGGAATTAGGTGGAAAGGCAGAGAGTTCTTCTAATTCCCAAATGAAATCAATTTCAATAATGCCACGCCTTTCTTCCTTGCATGTTGTGGAGTGTCCTAAACTAAAACAACTGCCAGACTTCCTCCTGCAAAATGCACGACTGCAGAATCTTCTCATCAAATATTGTCAGAGCCTTCCTGCCAGCCTTCCTGACGAGTTCATCTCTCGCATCCCAAACGTCACAATTGAATATTCGGGAGTTGATCCCCTTTTCAAAGGAAGAAAAATAGATACTGTAAAGTATTAATTTGCGGAAGCCAAACTATTCTGGTATGTAATTAATTGATGAATGTATATGTATTCTTGTACTCCTGCAGCGTATTTAGTTTTTTGATTGCAACCTGCAGAGCAAACTTTGTTTATTTATGTTCTTTGAAATCTTCAGATAATCGCTATCCCCGACGTACTGACGTTACTTATAGTCGACCAAGTTAAAGATTTCAAGCACCCTATCGCAGGCTGTTCAAACCTGCCTCAAGTTTGCAGTGGCTAGATTGCCCAAGACATGATGACACTTAGGTAGGATCAGACTCTAGTTGCATGCATCATTCTGGACTAGAGTTTCACACTTTTGTTATGTTGTATAAAATTCATTTTTTTGTAGAATCAAATCTTTCAAAAACTTATGTGCAGGTACCCTTAAGCATGACCGACTCATAATCACAATGAACATTGAAGTTAACATAAATGTGATCAGCTCCAACTTGAGAAATGAATTCCGTCTTGATCAACCCATTCTATGCACTCGGGAAACCTGGCTTGCATTGAGGCATCCATTTGACTGATTGATGTGCTTTTCATGATTCTGTCTAAATTTTAGGTCATTTATCATTCTGTATCTGAAGTAACCCTTTGTAAGATTTGAAAAAGGTTGATGAATGCTAGGATTATAGTACACAGTTGCACCAATAAGTTAATGAAGGTTTCCAGTCGTGGACAACTCAATGAACTCTCATATCGGGAGAGAACTCATGTGTCTATTCTATCTTCAAATTTATAAAACTTGGAATCTTATTTTTCTAATTGTTGATGTCAACGTACCAATGTATACAGTTGCCCAATCTATAATGTTGCAGGTCCATATATAGTTTCACAAGTTCCTTTTGTTATGGTCAGGACTGTCCCTTGAATGAGAATATGAACACAATGGGACCTCCATATCAAGAGGATAAAAGTATCACATCAATTGATCATCATCAAGGGTCTTGCTTTTTAAGGCAATTACAGAAGCCGAGAGCATACTCGAGGGTTGAAGATCTTACTGGTTGCTTATGATACTTTTCTGCCTCTTCCAATAGTACGGGCTCAGCATTCAACTCCTGATCAAGGGCATTTGAATTTACAATTCTGGTTTCATTCTTCATTTTGCAAGTAAGTCAAAGAGTGAAATTATAACTTATAGGAAGATAGTAATTGATGTTTCACTCTTCTCAAGTGTTTAGATGTGAGGCTATATGAAACCTAATGTGAAAATTTTATGCAAAAGATAAGAATTTGTCGTCATGAACTTTGCAGAATATAGTGTATATTCTGAAGTTTGCAGTTGCTGGAGTTCTCAAGACCTGATGACACTCTGGTATGCCTTCACTTCATAAGCCCAACTTCAAATAAAATTCCTACTTAATTTTCTAGTAATAAAGGTTGCGTTATGCATATTGTGCATACCACAATCTTCCCCTGTTATTGGCAGAAATCTTTAATCATATGGACTCAGAATGTTGTTGGTTGTCAATGCAAGCTAATGAGGTTCTATGGTAACCTATACACCTCTATACACTCTGTTACGGTGCTCCTAAAATATCATTCCTATTGTTATTCAAAGAGAAATTTTCCTGGAAGATTTCAGTTCTTGACATCCCCACCAACACTTGATCATCATCATATGAGAGAAGACTATAATTGTTAGTAACTGCATCGTTCTGAAACCCAATGATTACAAGTACTGATTGCTAATTAAGGTCTTGAACTATCAAAGGATGTTTTAAATACAGATAGAGTCAATAAATGCATGTGATCTTGATCAACACATTGCTGTTAAGCACTTAAGCAGATATAAACAGTTCTCTTTATTTCTGGTATGTGTTTGACTGGTTGGTCAGTTTCTTACATACATTAGGTAATTTATCACCATCATCTGAAATGATCCTATGCAATAGTTTAGAGAGTGCTTTTAGTTGATAGTTACTACATTCTAATATCACTAGTTTTCATATTTAGCTTCCTTTGCATCAGAAGAGTGGATTTACCCGCAAGGTCTGGATTGAATTTATCTTCAAGTTTCTATCAACGCGCGCGCACACATATGCGCTTTAGTTCCTCTCCTCCATGCATGAAAATGCCTTGGAGAAATGCTTATTTGACCATCTATGCACACCACGTGTGTAATCTTTAAGGGGGAAATTCTTCTTCTTTCTTTTTCTCTAGTTGTCAGAACATGCTTCAACTATAGGTTAAGAAATGAAATCCATATTGACTAACACATTTGATGGAGGAGTATTTTCGAAGCTTTCCTTTGCATATATTGGCTCTTAACTAGACGTGGTAGTAATTTGGTATCTGTATCTGAAGCATTTCCATATATGTAGCAGTTGAAGCTTGAATTTGCACTTGGTAGTTCTTGTATTCTAATGTTTCAAAATTCAGTATCTAATTTACATTGCAATTGATTCTCTTGCCTTAGTAGCGGAAAAAAGATGGAAGTGGCAGTGTGACCCATAGTCTCATTCGCTCTACTGTTAAGTTTCCAAATGTCCCCTGAGGTTTGTTGTTTTGTTCTAATATAGATACTTTTATTAATTTTTATTTTGAATGTTCATTTTAGTGCAGAAAAAAAAATGATGCCTAAAGAAATGCTTATATGGTTGTTATTTCGCAGAAATTTGGCCCTTCCTTGACAGAGAATCAAATTTAGCTGGAGAAGTAGTATATATATCATAGTGGTAACAAATTTGCCTTAAATTGAACAACATGGAGTTTCACTTTTCCCCTCTCTTTAGTAAGGTATATTTTTCAGATTTTACACTACTAGACCTTCACGTGTCTAATTTAAACTGCCACTACGAAAAACAGCTCGAAGTGAGTGATTAGAAACTACTAAGATATTTAGGGAATATAAATTAAACGTCCCTTGTGTCTGTATGACTAGAATAGAGATGCTGGTTGCTTAACTAGAGAAAATGAATTCTATGCAGGACCTGTCTGAAGCAGTGGTGCAGTAGCAAGTAGCAAGGAAAACAGTTTACGATTGTCATCCATTTGAACAGTGGATGAGGCTTACCTAAAGTAGGTAATATCTCAGTTGAAGGCTTGAAGTTCCACTTGCTATATATATTTTCAGATTCGAATTAATGTCACTATATAAATTTGGTATCTGATTTCCATGGATTTTTTTATCCTATTGGGGGCTGAAGTTTATAGCATGGAAGAGAGGGCAACGTGGATGTGACCCAAACTGATCTCATTCAAATTCACCAAAAGGACAAATGATGTAGGGGATGTTCAATGAAGGTTGCGGCTCAAAACAGCTTGGACATGGTGGAAACTGACTTGGAAATCCTGTTGGAGTCCAGTGGAATCAAATTCTAGATAAAAAGAATCACAAAAAAGCGGAAGAACAGCATGACACGGGCTTCATCAGCAGTGGAAGCTGAAGTCCAAAAGGCAGAAAGGGGTATATTTCTTCTATCACAAGGACTTGGTGACTTGTTCTATTAGTTTTAGGATTCACACTTTCTAAACTTTTTTGTAACTCCGAAAAGTGACTTTGTTTTCTAAGGTCATGCATGCACTACAAGTCTTTTCCAATGCTCTGGATTCTTTAAGTTTTTATATTTGAGACTAGGAGAAGCTTATGTAAAATTTGATGCAAACTATATAGATTTGTAATGATGATTTTTTTGGCAGGTCAGACCTCAAAATAGCAGTGAAGCAGCATAACATGACACTCAGGTAGTCTCTATCGCATGCAAAACTCTGTAAATTACCTTCCATGGAATTCATGATCTTGTAAGCCAATACAAACAAATTCTTCTGCTACAGATCTGATATAAATCAAAATCTACTGTGTAGGAAATGTAGAAGCATGGAGACTCCAAAATTACATCGGAGTTGTCAAGCTGGTGATTAATCATTAATGAGATGAGGTACTACGAACTATAAGCTTGATAGACCTCTGTATCATCATGCAACGTTTATATGTGTTTGTGGTGTGGCTGGCGTTTAGCTTGCATGGCATTTTTATATGGTGTCAACATTATTTCTAGATGTCCTGTGCTTTCCTTATCAATTTAATCAAGTGTTAAAACTTTGTTTGGATGGAGAGCGACTGCAGGTTGTGAGTTAAGTTGCAATTACTAAAGAAGGCATTTTGTTCTATATTTCCTATTAAATTTCATCAGCCATCGTTATTCGAGCAATTTGTCATATGATGTAGGTTATGTCTTCCTAAATTTGTCTTGTATTCATGTAGTTTACTTTAGATTATTCTACTCAATGTAACTCCATGGTAACATTGAATTTCAAGGCACACATTCTGAATTTTGAGTTGGGGATTTTACTTTTCAACTGGTTCCTACAAAGCTGCGTCTTTAATTATTTGTATGTGCAATAAGACTGGTATGTTTCGACGTGTTCGAATATTACAGAGTCTCTTTCATCCTGTTAGATCGGAAGGCTGCTGTAACCTAGGGTCGTTGTTCTTGGTGGGTTGTTTGTGTAGCTCTGTGCCCTTGTAGACTTCTTGTCCTTTGACTGATTGGTGAGGTACTTAACATAGAGTTGTAATTTTTCATTTGTATCTGAGATGATGTAACAGTTTAAAGGCTTGAGTCATTTCTTGCAAGTTGTTAAATCTATAGTCACTAGTTTTGTTATGTACTTTGCATCAGATGGGATTTAGTGGCGTGAAAGAGAGGGACGAGTCTATATGACCAAAAGTCTCAATCAATTCGCTTCCAGGTTCTGCCAATTAAGTCCAAAGGCCTTATGAGGTTGGTTGCCCTGTTTGAATCTCTATGTATACACTGCAGTAGTTCAGGTGTTCTTTCTAGTATTATTTCTAGAGAATTTCATATAAGAATATAAAAATTAAAAAAAAAAATTAAAGTCACCTAATAAGATAAAGACCACTGCAGAATGTTTTCAAAGATCTCTTGGTCTTTCAGTCAGGGAGTCAGGGCAAAACAAAAGAGTGTCCCAAGTTATGAAATCTCCAAATTCAAGATGAATGGTTATAACATGATGGATGGTCATGGAAGTATCATTATTTGTTGATCTTAAAAATTGTCAACCATTGTTTTCAATTGGATGATTTGATTATAACAATAGCTGGCTGTATTTCTTCAATTAACAAGTCCAATGAGTGTAACTATTACTCTTTTAAGATTTGTGCTGTTATTGTAGAGAAGTCTAATTTAAACATGTGAAGTCTGATTTGGAACACGGATAAAAACTTTTGCATCTGTTATAATGTTGTCCATTAATAGCTGTTCCCAGAGCTCAGAATTCTTGTAAATCTCCAGAATAGGATTATATACGACATAGTCTGAAAAATACTTCTTGCCAGAAAATATTGCAAAGTCATGCTCATGCTCACCCCTCAAAGTTGCAGTGGCTGGTTTCCTCAAAACATGATGACTCTCCCATACTCCTCATGCTTTGCAATATGTCGCATTTCGTATACAATATATCTCCTATACACATATACCTTGTGTATCTGGTATATACAAAATATCAAACCAAGTTTATGAGCAGGCCAGGCTGATGCAGAAAGGAATTGAATTGGTGCTGGCAAGCTGATTAGTGCTATGGTAAGTGCTATGCTGATTTCTAATTCTTTGAATTACAAAACATAGATTTAATTGCATCTTGGATCTTGTTTGACAGATTTTGAGCTGCATTTTGGAATCTATTTGACTGACCAATGTAGGCGCTATTAGATTTACCTGGGTGTTCAAACCCGCCTCAAGTTTTCAGTTGCTGGATATATCCCAAGACATGTGAACCTCAGGTATAATCAAACTTTAGTTATATCACTTGTATGCATCTTTCCGAACAAGAATTTCGACCTGTGTTATGTAGTATAGACTTCATTTTCTTGTAGAATACAATCTTACTAACATTTATGTACACGCTAAACTGAAGCATAACTGACTCAGAATAGTTGTCCAGTTGGCAGCTGATTAATGAGGTTCTACAAATGGAGCAAAGGTAACAGAGAAACTGAGGTTTGAGCTAATATTATGAAATAATGTTGACGTTGCACCTTCTTACTGCAATCCTATGACTACATATGCTATGCAGGAGGATTGTCAAGCAGTGATACACCATTTCGGAAATTGTCTTGCATCGTCACATCCATTTGACTATTGATGTGCTTTTCACAATTCTGCCATAAGTATAGGTAATGAGAGTTTAAAACTGATAAATGATCCTTTTATAATGCACAGTTGTACTATTAAGATATGAAGGTTTCCATGTGTGAACAATTTAATGAACTCTCATATTTGCAACTTGATGAACCTAATTTGGGAGAAAACTCGTGTCTATTGTATCTTTGAATTTGTAGTGCAACCTAATTTGAAAGATGCTGATTGCTTAACAATGAATTTCATCTTGATCAACACATGCATTTTATGTAGGACTTGTCTGAAGAAGTGATGCACTAGCAAAGGAGAACTGTCTAGTATTCTTTCATCCATTTGATCAGTGGATGAGGATTACCTAAACTAGGTAATATCGCATTTGAACATTTGAATTTCCACCTGCAAGCTAGTTTTCGTATTCAAATTAATGTCACTAGATTAATTCAGTATATGATTTCCTTCGATTTTCTTATCCTGTTGGGGCTGAAACTTTTTGCAGCTTGGAAGAGGGGAAGGGTGGATGTGACCCAAACCGAGCTGACTCAAATTCAACCAAGGGACAAATGATGTAGGGGATGTTCAATGAGGGTTGCAGCTCAAAATAGCTTGGACATGGTGAAATCCTGATTGAAGTTGAATCCTGTTGAATCTAGTGGAACTAAATTCAGGAGAAGATTCACAACTGAGAGGAACAGCATGTCACGGGCTTAGTCAAGCTAAAGTCCCAAAGGCTGCAAGGTTTTAATTTCTTCTTTCACAAGGAGAGGGGACTTGTTCTAGTAGTACTAGGATTGTGAAGAATCTATAGATTATTTAGGAAGAGATGCTTCCCTAAGAGATTTTACTTTGAGCGGAATGCTTGTGAGGTTTTTCTTGGGTGTAACTGGGGCTCTCTATTGAGAGGGGTTGAGAGTCGAGTGGTTTATGATTGTAACCTTCTTTATTAGTTTATTCATCATCATCATGGTCGCCCGAGGATGTAGGCAATTTGGCCGAACCTTGTTAAATTATTGTGTTTATTGTCATGTGTTGTTTTTGCTTGCACGTGTTCTCATTTCTGGTAATATAATGACCTGACAAGCTAACTTGGTAAGGTCTACTATATTAACAGACTTTAACATTGCTAATCTTGCCCTTTGCTGTATATCCTCGTTTAATGGGTTTGGGTATACTTTTTCTCCAAGGGTTGTGCAAGTTTGTTGAAAAGAAATGTTTCCTTTAAAAGGGGTGTGTACACTGCTATTTTGGGCTATTGCTGACTGCATGAGAAGGAGACTGCGAGTCATACTGTAGATGAGATATGGCTTCGCCTGGATGTCTTGGATTTTTTCTTTTTGTTTCCTATCATACAGGGACAGTGCGAGGGAGAGAATTTAGTGTAAGAATGTTTGGACAATATCTTAAGTTCACGTTCAGCACAACAACTTGTTATTATTTGCAGAATAAGCAATTAGAGAATCATTGAGAATCTAACTCCTAGAGACTTTATTTATGTGGATTCTGAATAAATAAAGTGTAGGAAATCTAATATGACTTGGTTATTAAGTTAGTCTGTCAAAATGGATATGTATTAATAGAGGTTTAATTGGAATATGATTCTGTTTCTTTTATGGGAGGATACTGAATATCCAAGCCTCTATATAAGGCTTAGGTCCCTGTACTCTCTCATCATCGGTAATATAGTTTTTTTTGCCCTATAAGAGAATATCACATGAGAGAAGCGCAGAAGACTTAGGCTTGGATTGAGTGGCCATTCAGGTTATGGTTCATGATCCATTTATCAAATTATAATTCTTCATTTTATGTTCATATAATTGTATCTATATTATCTTGTGAAGTCATCTTATATTTATATTTAATCTAACAGTTGGTATCAGAGCCAACTTCACAAAATTATAGATCTTTTATTAATAGTCGATCTAATTCAGAAATCTTTTGTTTTCTTTTGGTGTTGGAACGAGGAACCAAGGAGTTGAATAGTTGGAAGCTACCGATTCATTAAGAGTATAATAGGGCGATAATAGAGGTAAAGAAAATAACAACTGGGCATTCCATTCTCCTCTCTACTTCTGCATGGCAGACCAAAAGGAAAGAGAAGTTAGGAGTGAAACGATGATGTCACCTCATAAACAAAAATGAGCCATTATCCTTGCTGCGTATTTAAGTGATAGCGAACCGCCGGTGGATCAATCCCAATTTAGATGAGCAATTTCAATTACTATCACTTTTTGAATTTCTCTATCCCCAATATTTGTGTGTGTACATATAGATGTATAAGCATGCATAATTGTTATTCTCAGTGATTGGTTTTTAGACTTATTGATATAATCTAATAGTGTACTTCGATCAATTAAGGATGCAGCTTCAGCATAGTGTTTACACCACTATGGAGGAAGTATGATTGAACCAAATTGCAGTCCGGTAACACAATTAAGCTTCATGTTATCTTTCTTGCACTCTTCTGTTACCATTTATACGAGCACATAAAATCATAAACTTGCATTATTACTAAAAAAAAAAATAATAATGATGCTTGTGTTACTATAAAATACATGCAATGATTGTGAAGTTTCCCAGGCTGGGTTTTCTATTAGTATGTTACACTCACTAGTACAAAAGTTAATCACACAACACTAATCACACAACACTAATCATCTGTTGTGTGTTGAAGTCAGTTTTATTATACAACGGTGCTGGTTATATTCTGTTGTGTGAATGCCAACAAAGTGATAACTTTTTTATCGGAACTACATTGCACAACGGAATTAAGCATGGTCCGTCGTCTGAGCCTTAAAAATTGAGCGGCAGATTTCCCTCCACTCTCGAGTCTTGGTTGCCTCTTGAAATCTGAAATATGGGCTACTTGATACAACGGTGCTTGAGGTTTCCGTTGTGTGATTGAAAACTGGATGCCAAATTTTGAGAAAGCTTGCTTGAATGTCTTCCACAAGGTAAACCTAGTGCAAGTTGTAGAAATTAGACAACAGAAGTTATACTTTTCTGTTGTGTGAAGTTGGAATATAGGCGGCAACATTTTGAGCCAAAATGCTATGGGCGCGGTATATTTCCCTCCATGTTTTGGCATTTTGATTTTTGTAGTGCACTCTTACAACAGTTTGTTAGGTTTGTGTTGTGTGAGTCACTTTAGAATTTATTTGAAGTTTAATTATGCCTCCCACACTCTTGACACTCTCTCGACAAAATGAAATGAAACTCCCAGTTAGTCCTCTCACACACACCCTAAATCTCAGTCCTCTTTCAATCCTCTCTCACAAACCCTAAAGCGGCCTATTTGGATCTCTCTCACCATCCTCTCTCTCTATCTCTGCATGAAACCCCGATCTCTCGTGAAAGCTCTCTCAATCTCGATCTGCAACCATGGCCTTCATCTCAATCCATCGCATAAAACCATGGGCTTCATCGTTTCAGCCGTTAAGCAAGAAATCCACAAAATCTCCTACAGTTGAATCCATCTCCATAGCCATCGTTCCGTTTGAGTCGAGATCAGCGATGGCCAAGCTCTCGACGACCTCTTCTCTCGTCTCTGATGTCTTCATTATCCTCCTCCGCTCTCTCGTCATCCTCGGCCTCCTCTTCCGCCAAATGAACATCTCGTCAGTTTCCCATTTTGTCCTCCACTGAGTTGTTTTTCTTTCTAATGATTTTGGTTTCGTTGGTGACTTGGATTTTTGGGAAATTAGGGTAATTGGTATGAATTGGGGTTTTGGGTTGGTTGTTTCTGATTCTAGTTTGAAATGCTAATGAGAAATTTGGGTTTGGGTTTAATACCATGATTTTTATGAAATGAGTTTGGGTGCTGTTTTGATGTTTTCCCTTAATTTCTTCCATTTTGTTATGTTTCTGTGTGATCTGAATTGAAGCAATTGTCTTAGAGGTTCCTCTCGTACAATGAACTATGCTTATGTTTTGTTATCTGTTGTATGCTTACTTTTGTGACCTCAGTTAGTAGCCAGGGTTCTGTTATTTCTAATGGTAGAAAAGGCTCAGCTGACAGAAATTTCAATAATGAAAGGGTAAGTTTGGTTATGCACTTCATTCTATGGATACATTTCAATAATGAAAGGGTAAGTTTGGTTATGCACTTCATTCTATGGATACATATAATCTGCAACATGTTTCCTAATTAACAAATCAATGAAAAAAGCAGGGGTGGAAGGCCCAGAGTGAGTTGGATATGTGCGCCAAGGGATTAGAGATGAATAACCTGAGTAGGCTGATGGGTTCGGAGGCTGTAAATTACACTTGTGTGGAGTGGAGGAGTTGTATGAGAAGATGCTTGTGAAGATTGAGAGCTTGGCCAATGGCCACCAAGTTGAGAACAGCTCTGCGAAGATTCGAGAGAAGGTAAAGCTTAAACTTGAATGATCATGATTGTGAATTTAACAACTTTTTTTGGAGGATAGGATAGTGTGTAAAATGAATATGGGGTTTAGTTGAGCTAGTCAAATAGTTACTGAATTTGTTCAATGTCGGGTTTGTATGCCACGATTCGTTAAGTTATTGGATTTGCGCATATAAGCATTACTAAAAGAAGATGATATTGATCATGAGAGTGTAGTTATTTTTTGGAAGATAGTGTGTAAAATTGGATGGGGTTTAGTTAAGGCAATGAAATAGTTACTAAATTTATGCAGTGCTGGGTTTGAATGTGTCAATTCTATTTTTTGTTTTGAATGCTCTGTAGGAAGATCACAATAGGAAGTTGCGATACAAAGCTGCTAGGACTGCTGGATTGTAAAAATTGCTAAACTCTTGGGCGTTTTATGCTTATGTAAGGTAACTTTCTTTTCCTTCTTCTTCTCCCTTTACTATATATAGTTTCAATCCATGAACTTTATTTATGGTAGTTTTATAGTAAAAACAGGATATCAGATGGCCCCATCTTGAATATCAATGCCGCTAGTAATATTGAATAACTTGTATCCATAGAACTCCAAGTAAGTTAATGCCCAGTTGTGTACATCTTTGAACAATGAACCAACTCCAATTGTCTGATATAGGTAGAGTTGTATTTGATCTGATATAGGTAAAGCATGCTCATTTAAGTTTTTTTTTTTTTTTCCCTTTCCAAGTGTTCAGAATCTCACTCAAATTCCATCCAAGAGTGTGAAAGAGACTAGTGAAAATGTGCATATTAGAGCACTTCCTCCTCGGTTTGCAGCAGATGAAGAAAGTTAGCTTAGTATTCCACTACAACCAGTTTCTAGTACCCTTCGTCTGTCAAACAAGTCAAGGAAGTCCAATAAATTAAACCCAAAATTAGTGGGAAAGAGACTAGAAAAGAATTTGAGTTGGAGAAACATAATTTAGTTAAGGTTGAAAGTCAATCTGAGATGTCAATCAAGATATAGCCTTACGTCATCAAAAGGATGGTGAGTTCCATGTTCCCACTTATTGTGTGTGCTTGTTGATGATGGAAAGTTTAAGATTTCTAAAGCTAGTTTCCTCTTTGATTGGTAGGATTTCTCTTTTCCCACTTAAAAGTTATCATTTTGTTGACATGTTTCCCCCTTCCTTGTGCAGTTTCAACCTTTAGAGCGGTCTAGGACATGGTAATAGAGGTGATCTCTCTCTCTCTCTCTCTCTCTCTCTCTCTCTCTCTCTCTCTCTCTCTCTCTCTCTCTCTCGGTAATACATTTTATTTATAAGCTGCTATGACTGTATATGCATCTTTATTTTAGTTTCTGGTGAACTTTCACTGCAGGCTTGGTTTGATTTTCCTCTCATTGCTTGCGTTAGATATTGGCAGCCACTGGATGCAGATATACAAATTAATTTCCATTATTCTCTTCCTTTAATTGAGTGGATGATTTTGGTTATTGAATTCTCAACAAATTATATTATGTTGCTTCAATATGTTTCTTTGCCGTACTTTCCTATTAGGCCAGCAAGTCTAGTCACAAAGATGTGAAAGACAATACGTATTAATTGGCTTTTTAAAGCATATTGTGGGAATCAGTCAATCGGATGTTTATGGCCTATTATTGTGTGGCATGTGAGGTAATTCTAACTTAATTTGAATATCAACCCTTTATTTTTAATTTTTTTTTTCCCAATGGATGTAGTTGCCACTCCTCTTGATCTTTTGATTGTTTACTCTGCAAGTGCTTTATATAGTTCTCTTTCTTCTTGCACAGAATGAAACTGAAAATTTGATTGAAGTAGTGTAGTTAAGGCAGTGAAATAGTTACTGAATTTATGCAGTAAAATGACAACATTACCTCTCCAATTGAATCATTTAGTTGCCTTCATTTCATTACTGTCGGATTGTATGTGGTCTAAAGTAACAGTAAAGAAACAATGCAGTGAAGTGATCTGATGATTGTGAGCCTTTATTTTATTGTTTTGTGCTTAAAATCTATGAAATGCAAACACAACGCACATCTGACAGACTCCTAAGGCTGAGGCATTTTCTTGTGTGTTTCCTTTCATGCAGTGAACTGGCGCGGGTGAATAATTATGTGATTGTGAGTTGATGATTTTTCTGAAGACACACATTTGGGAGAACGTCTATGCCAAAATGTGCTTCAGACGACACACTTCAGACGACATAAGTTTAGTTTTATGTCGTCTGAGTTTTTCAGACGACATAATTTTTTTTTGTGTTGTCTGAATATAGACTAAAACCATACTCGTTCAATTTGAAAAAATGGAGAGCATTCAGACGACACATTTGTGTAGTTGTAAAAGATGATCATTTCCTATCTCAAAGATCGTTTCATTTTGAAAATATGGTTAGATACAGACAACACTTATATGTTGTTGCAAAATATGGGGATATTTCAAATCTAACCCTACGAGAATATTTGGAATTCCCTCCAAAAAGTTCTAGTCATTTCCCTCTCAAAATGCCGAGACCCTAGCTGACTAGTTAATGGGGGTGATACTCAGACAACACAATTGTGTTGTGTGAAGAAGGTGAATTTCACTTTTTTTTTCCAACTCTTTTTTGGCATTACTAGTACTGCACATTTACTCCTTCCCATCTCGGCTCACTCTTTCAGCCACATAAAATCCCCATTTTCTCTCTCCACCTCTCGTTTGCTTCCCCGAAACCCAAAATCCCTAGAATCTCTCAATTCGGAAATTTTGTTTAGATCCAGTCCCTGGAACCGTGAAATCAGTTGGAATAACACCATTAGTGAAATCAGAGGACTGAAAAGGAGCGTGAGACTAGCCTGTGAAATCAGTCCTCTGTATTCTTGTCTATCTCTTAGAAGCCAATCTTTTCTTCTCTCATCTCCCCTCTCTCTTCCGCTCCCTCACTTCTCCCCCACTCCCCACCACCGATTCTCCCCACCCATCATCTCCGCTGTCCAATTCCGCCACCCTCACGCCCTCCCCGCCGTCCAATTTGAGGGGGACGAATGTTGAAAAGGTTTTGTTGTGAGTTGTGAGTTAGGAGTGAGTGGATTGAGTTTTGAGTTTTGAGGGAGTGAGAGAATTGCAAATAATGTTTAGTGGTGGTGGCTCTTGTGTCTCGAATCACCTACGGCTGCGAGACAGCGACCTCCACCGCTGCCACCAACCCCAACTTGGTTTTGGGTTCGTCTTTGGCTTTGGATTGGGTACTCAAATCACTGGGCTACGAGTACGACGCTCTCTTAAATCCTTGTCTGCTCGTAGAATCTCGTCCTTTCGCTCTATCATTCATTCCAAGTCTCCTCCCGACATTCCTACACTCTCCCACTGTTTCAGGTACTTAATTACTCCTCCATCCCTTTCCACTATTTCTGTTCCCATTCAACCTTTGCTATTATTTATTCTGATCTTTCTTCGATATATATAGTCTATCAAATAATGAAATTGACGACTTGGTTAGAGGTAAGACTAGTATTTGTTAAGACTTGTGGGGCAGCAAGTAACCCATAATGGGTTATCATCTTTCTAGTCTTATTGATTCAATGGAGAGATACAATGTAGGGATCAGTGTTAATCAATTGATTCATTTGTGCTTATCATGGTTTGGTTTTGACTTTTAATCCTTCAGATACACACACATGCAATGTATGTAAATATTTTGTATGTGGTCAAACCTCTGATTCCTTTTCTTTTGCAAAGCCAACGAGAAGATGAATGCGAGCTTCCCTCCGATGTATTGTCCTCAGTGGCAGGTTTCTTTCTTTCCACCTGTTTCCCTGTTTCATTTGTTCACCATATAGCTTTTGGGATTTGCCATATACTTTACTACATAAAATCCGTCATTTTGTGATTAAAGCTATATACATAACTACATAGATATAGATTATGAACAACAACAAATCCCACGATCTTCTGTGATTTAGATTTTGTCAGCTGATAAGTGTGTTATAAGAGTCTGCCTTTTGGCGGAAGTTGGGAAGCTGATATTTGTCAGCTTTTGATTATCTGTGGGGGAATTTTGGTTTGTGGTTTTGAATTGATTTGATTTGCAGAGGGAGCTAGAGTCGTCAATTTTGTTCTGCTGGAGAAACAACAAATATATCAGCTATTATAGTGATGGGATTAGATTGTGGTCAAGTACGTTTCCTTTCAGAAGAGGAATTTGATTTGTTACTTAGCCAAAAGTCCATTATGCATGTGCTTATCCTTTAAGAACGATTAGAACAATCTTATCCACTTCCTTCAATATGGAGTTCTTACTGGGATTAATGCATATATACTTTCGGTATAGTGAGATACTCTAATCTAATTAATTGTTGTGTTTATCGTTTTCTAATCGAAATTTTTATGAATTACATCATTGATTGATTGATAAGTTGAATACTGCTCGGCATATTTTCAATAGCTCAGCTAGCATTTAGAAGTGCATAAAGATTTCTTTCTTTAATACCATCTGTATTCTGTAGGTATGGTTCCAACATACGGCATCGGATTGTAGAAGATAAGTTGATGAGGCAGCAGGCTCAGCTCTTACTTGATGAGGCTGCTTCCTAGTCCCTCCTGTGTTACCTCTTTGGAAAAGGTAATCTACCTCTTATCCCTATTGTCTTATGATATATGATGTACTTAACACACACACACACACACACAAAGATACACATTGTGAGCGATGACTTCTAATGTGAGAGTTCTTCTTTTCTGTGTAGGGACCAAAGAGATCCCTAAAGAGCTCATCTTGGTAATTCATTTTCCCTAAAGATCTAAAGCATATTGATTCTTTAGCATTATTGCAGGTATGTGTGTCTTGACTGGTTGTGATTTCCTTCCATCTGTTCCTGGAATTGGGATTGGTAAAGCTTATGCCTTGGTTTCTAAGTATAGGGCCATTTTTGTTTTATTATAAAGTTTTGCTTATTTAGAAGCATTATTCAGACGACATAATTTTTTGATACTATATTGCCATACATTACTTTTGGCATTTGACAGGATCAAATTTCTATATTGAATAAAGAGAATGGCTCATTGAAACAAAATCTGGACACAACTATTGCATCTCTAAATGCCTCTGGAATTGAAAACTACAAAGCGGCAGCAAATGGGACCAGCTTGCACAAGGTAGTGGCTTATATATGAAGTTAATTAAGTTGCATCAGTTAACATCAATTCCACTCAATGTCAGCTGCAAGCTTGCCATTGTTTAAATTCTGCTTCAAGTCGCGTCAAACTTCTTGATGAGATATCTACTATCATATCTACATGGGTTTGTAGTTAGAAAAGTATGTCACTAAGACACTGTGTACTAGTTTTGCTGGTTTGAACCAACATTTTAGCTATCTGGCAATGTCATGGTAGAATCCCTAGCACTTGAATGTTTTTTTTTTTTTTTTTTTTTTAGCATGTCTTGATTCTGCATCAACTAAGTGAGCATGCACCCTTTTATATTTATTTTTTATTAATCAATAAGAGACGATGCTTGAGCTATGTTAGTTAACTAAGTAAGCTTGGATTGTTCAGGGAAGTAGTAATCAGTCACCCAACCGACAACAAAGATTGACAGGTCAAGCAAAAACCAGCTACTCTGGACACCAGAAACAAAATGTTGGTGTCTATACACAAAATGGGAATGGGATAAGCAATGGGATTGCGCATCTTTCAAACATGCAGGGGAATGAAACGGTAATGCACATTGTTTTCTGTTTTATCTTTTAGCTTTGAAAAAAAAAATATATATATATATATATATATCTCACTGTCCCACATTGTATGTTTAGTAGATTTAGGATCAGAGCTTTTCTAGTTGTGATTCTGCTATAATTTTCATCTGAACAGAATTTTATGGTCTATAAGAATGAACCTTTTTTTTCTTTTTTCTTTTTTTTTCCAAGAAAACCTTAGTATCCTGCATATGTCAATTATGTTCTAGTTTAGCTAAGGCGCACTGTTTGATTTTGTTGACAATCTTTTTTGGTTTGGTTGTAGCTGGAAGATTGTTCTTGTAATTGGAACTGTATGCTTTAATGTTTACTGCCCTTTTGCATTGATTTGTTGTTTTGGCTGAGCTTATCTGGGTTTTCATTAAAGATGCTAATTGGGTCTTCAACTAGAAATCATGGGTTATTTGCATATTAGTCTAACGTTTAGATTGGGGAATTGAAGATGCTTTGTCAATTCCATATCAACTTCTCACTACTCTGTCGATTTCATATCAGCTTACAACTACATTGTATTTGCAGGAGCATCTACAATTCAGTATCATCTCTTTATCAGCATATATTGCAGGATTGGGGTCCTAAGGGAAATTGGAAAAAGGTGGTTTGATGCTCTTCTGTTGTTGTTAAAAGTACTAAGAGCCACTCCAATTGTTAGCTACAATGCATGGTGCATTAAACTAGCTAGAATTCTGCTGGTGATATATACTTCCCACAATAACTGCGCTTAACTTTTCAGCTTTCACCGATTTTAAGCTCAGTTATTGTGGGATGTATAACAGAAGTTCAAATATCAATCAAGGATCAGGTTTATTGTTTGTATGTCTAAGGACTTGATGAACTGCTTTGTTGTTGCCTTGTTTGTTTTGATGAAAATGTTGTTTAGTAGATTTTTGAATATTACATTTTAGAACTTAATTTCTTCACTGTGCTTCAGTTATGGTGATGAAAAAGTTTTCTGGTATTTTTATTTGACTATATTTCATAACATTGCTGGAAGAAACTAAGGAAATGCTAATTTTCTTCCAAAAGTGTTACAGAGGAAAAGTCTTTCCTGTTCAAGAAACCATAAAAACTTTTTTCAACTAGGATACCTTTCCACCACTATATTTTTTTTTCCCTTTCTTTCAAAGAGCAGATTATTTGGGAAAAGCATGGCTTGAAGCTATCCAACAGTGAATGTACCCTGTTAATGGGTATTAGTTTGGGATTCAACCCCCACAAAAATGAGTATGTTTACTTGCGTGTGTGTGGTTCAGAAAGCGAGAGAGTACATATCTAATAACCATCAAGTTTTGATTGCTTTGAACAGAGGATATCATTACTAATAAACATCAAGTTTTAATTGCTTTGAACACAGGATAATTATATATGGTATTTGAATGCTTGGTTTACTGGAAGTGTACATGCATATGGTTTTCTGTAATTTAGTTTGTAGAGGCACTATTCTTCCCCATTAGCTGTCACCAATAATTCATGATATACTAAAACCTTCATGCAAAAACTAAACTTATTGTTTGGAAACAAACATAACAATTGCATGCATACGTTATTCGTTTCAGTCAAGTCTAACTTCTTGTTGATTTACTAATCGCCTCGGCAACTCAAGAAACTGCTCTTGCTTCCACCACAGTTAGGTCTATTTCCATCACCTTGACCGACCTGGATGTGCTTGATTGTCCTATTTGCTATGAATCCTTGACCATCCCCGTCTTTCAGGTCGCTTCTTTTATAATCATTTCTCATTCTAGTTTTGAAATTTTGGGTTGACTGCTTGTTTATTATTATAGTTCCTGTTATTTTGATTGCCAATTGGTTTCTGAATTTAAATCAGGTTGCATTTCATATGATTAATGCTTATAAGTTGATAGGTATTCCTTGTGATAGATTGTGGGGCATCCTAGTTATTGTTGTTAATTAAGTTGGGGTTGTAGGTTTGTGGGTTTATGGAAATGGATATTTCCATTTGTTTTTCTGCACAGTTAAATGCAACCCTTCACCAGTTGGCATGATTCTTTAATAAACTGAGCAGAAGGTCTACATTTGAGCACAAAGTTAGGATCTCTGTATTGTTGTGGTTTCTGAGTTTCAATCCGATTCTAGTACTTGTCAGTGGTCACTTTAAGTTGCTTGGATTCTTTTCCAATAACGTTGAAATCTTCTGTTGTCAATATGTATATTTCTAGACCTTCCTATTTTCAAGTGGTCTTCAGTTCTTCAACTTTTCAAAAATACATGCTTATATGATCTCACTAGATAGTTATATGGCCTTAATTTGGCTTCTGCCTAGCTATTCCATGGGGAGTCAGGCCTAGGATCTAATCATGTTAGTAATTCTCATTTGGTATAAGCAACAAGTAATTCATATCGTATGCAAAAGTTCAAAGTGGCCTCATTTCTGTTGTTATCTTTTGGTTCATAACCATAATAACCTATATATTGATGGCCGATTTTGCTGTACCAGATTACTATTAATACAATATCCGCTTAGACTATGGTAGTCAAACTTCTCTCTTAATTGATAAAATGATACTAAATAGAAGGTATGGTTTGAAGTCATTGAGGACTATCACTATTAGGTATCCAAAATGGTAATAAGAACATTAAAACTGACAGAGTTTTGGTTAGGGACTATCAATATACCCCATCTTTAGTCATGAAAGTTAACATCACACTTTTTGTTGCAGTGCTCTGGTTTGGCCGTTTGGGGGTCTAGCGCAAAACACAAGCCCTAAAGAGTTGGAAAGGTTAATTTTTTCTGAATCCAGCATGTTATCTCTTTCGTTTGCTTGTGCTTAATTTATTAAAATTAATAAATATTCCTTGTGTCAATCAAATGCATGTTTTGTGTTGGTTTGGCAACAGGAGCATCTGCTCGAAGATGAGGATATTGTTTAGATTATCAAAAAGGTGTGATTTGGCAGGAACTCAGAAATATGTGCATCCTTAGCATCAAGATATCGTTTGTAGGACTAAAGCTTTTGAGACACACAAGCTTGTACTTTGCAGAGTATACAACACTCTTTTTGTCTGTTCTTTTAGTCGTAAGGGTAGGTAATGTTTAAGGCAGCTTGTTAAGTGATATCAAGGAATCTTACTGCACCTTTTTGTTATCAAAGCTATTCTTGGTACGTAGTGTGTTCTTTGTGAATGAATATCATCTACTATGAGATTGAAAGATTGCGCATATACGAAAGGAACTTGATGCTATAAAATGTTTTCTGTGCCAGATATATAAGGAAGCTAAGAAGTTTGCTTATTAGAATGGAGCAAAGGTGGTTGCTGTTTATGGTGGAGCGCCAATGGGTCAGCAGGTTTGTGTCTCTGCAGGCTCATTGGCCATTCTGTTTTCTGTGACCACTTCTATGATTCGGGTGATTCCATTCATGATCAAATTGTGAAACTAGTATAGCAGTACACCTAGCTAGTTCCTTTATTAACTTGTGTCTAGTAGAAATTTTTCATTCATTAAGCATTTGAACTTGTCTGCAGATCAAGATTAGTGGATATGGGTTATTTTGAACTGATGTTCATGATTAGGTTTGTGTACATGAGACAATGGTGGATTAATGGAAATTGCAATGAATGATTTTGGATGTGGATTTTATGGTTTCATGAATGGGCAATTTTAATTTCCAAAATGCATGCATACCAATTGTAACAGAGGACTAATAATATATGTTATCTCAAATTGCAAGCTACAACAAAAGCACACTAATGTGTGGTTGCAGCTGCACAAAAGCAACACAAAAACCAATTAGAAGTCTATTGTCTTTTTGGCAGTGGGACGACAGAAAATTGTAGTCTAAATGGCAAAACAACAACATAAGTTAGATGGAATTGTTGGCTAAAGAGTATAACAACAACAAATAAGTGTGGTTGGACTTGATCACAGACAATATAAAACACGTACTATTAGTGGTCCTTTTTATATTCAGACCACAAATATTTGTCGTCTTAATAACCTCAAACGACAGTAAATTGTCGTTGTAATGAGACTGACATAACAGAAATAATATGATATCTATTGTCTAAACCATTTCCCAACATCACATAAGTACAATTTCAAAACCTTTCACATAACACTTAAATGTCATATAAACCTACCCTAGAACGACACTTAATTGTCCTCTGATGCACTTTACGACCACAGATAATTGTTGTTTAAAGTCAATTTGCACAACATTTAATTGTTGTTGTATGCTAGAAGACACAATAGTATTTACAAAAGTCTGTGGTTGTTTTGTTTATCAGACAATACAAAAATGTTGTTTGAATGCTTTTAAAGATACAGATCACAATATTCCCAAAATGCAAAACTCATCAGACAACACAAGACTTTTATTTTTTTATGTCGTCTGAAAAATCAGACGACAGAACACTTCTGTCGTCTGATGCCCCCAAGAGACGACACCGTACTAGACGACATATTTTTGTTCGTTCAGACGACAGAACAGTTCTGTCGTCTGAAGGCCTTTTTGGCATAGTTAACCACTGTGCAGGTGAGCTAATTGAAAATTGCTCAGGGGTGTTTTCTGAACTCCCACTCAATGCTTTACTTTCTTTCTCATGTTTGTTAATTATATTAGGCTT
The DNA here is from genome assembly GCF_002994745.2 of Rosa chinensis. Lineage (NCBI taxonomy): Eukaryota > Viridiplantae > Streptophyta > Magnoliopsida > Rosales > Rosaceae > Rosa > Rosa chinensis. The sequence continues at coordinate 55,311,922 of NC_037094.1, read as the reverse complement.
TAAATTTCTTTTTCTTCAGTAAACTCATCAATCTACTCGGAATATGTGCTTGTGTATTATCAAATACAGCGAACACTCCTGAAGTAAGTTCCCTTACATTTCTTTTGAGCATATTTAGTTGGTCTCTTTTCCAGTAGCTATGTTTTCCAACATATTTCAGTTGTTAATTTCTTTGGTAACCTGCTAGGTACTCACTCAGAACTTGTGTTCAATAGCAGCAAGCAATTAATGGCAGTTTAAATGCATGGCCACAAGAAACTAATGTAAAAAATTATTATAACCTGCATGGTTGCAGACGTGCAAATATATGGGTAGAGTGGCACTGTGGGCAGAGCATTTAGGACTTGTTAAAGAATGTTTCAATCAGCTAGAGAGTCTTCAATGTGTTCAAAGGGTAGTCTTTGGGTGAGCAGAACTGGAGTCAATACTAGAGCTTCTGCAAGGTCCTTGTCCATCATGTGTAGGATCGATGACGTAAGAGATCGAGAGGGTACTTATAATCTTTGCCTACAAGAGAGCTTCGGCAAGAACAAATGAAGGTGCATTAAAGGAAAGCACCAGTAATCTATGTATTTTAGGTCTTCCTAGCTAGAACATTTTACAAGTACATACTCAATTTTCTATGTTTTCTGAATGGTTTATAATGCTCACACAATGGTTAATAAAAATAATATGTTGTCTGAGTTCTTCTCACACAATTTGTTAAGGTAATCCAAGTTGTCCAAGGTTAAGTCATACAACACAAGACAAAACCATGTGTTGTATGATGATAAAAGAGTTCAAAATTGAGGCTTCTCCTACAACAGTCACTGATTGGTACCCAATTTGATTACAATATTCACACAACGGATAACCAAATATAGTTGTTGTGTGAACTAACAACCAACAACAAAAGAAAATAAAATTCTGTTGTGTGAGATTCATAACACACAACAGAAATAAAATGATCACTGTTGTCTGAGTAATCAACAGACAAGAGAGATAATTTTACTTCAGTTGTGTGTTACTTACCTCAGACAACAAATATTAAGTTATATCAGTTGTCTGTTATTAGTCTCAAACAACAAAAAATGAGTTATATCCGTTGTCTGTTATGAATATCAGACAACAAAGAATGAGTTATATCCGTTGTGTGTTATGAATCTCAAACAACAAAGAATGAGCTATATCCGTTGTGTGTTATGAATCTCAGACAACGGCAAATTTCCTTTTCTGTTGTCTGACTGTGCCGCGGCATCTCCGTGCATGCCATGCCAGGCACATGCTTGCGCAGAATTCACACAACGGAAACTAGTATTCTGTTGAGCAAAGTACTATCACACAACGGTGAAATCACCGTTGTCTGATGTTTCAATCACACAACACTCACTTAGACCACGGTGAGCTTGGTCATCACACAACACAAATCCACCGTCGTCTGATGACCTTTTTGTAGTAGTGACTTTGTGTCTTTGTATACATATGTCCTGGGATTATACTAATTTTATTTATTGAATATCATGGATTCATCATTATAATAAATGTTTAAGGCACACACTACTTCTGTGAGCATGTATATTAGCTTGATAATTTGGACACCAAAATTTTTGTTTTATTGGCTCTTAAGAAACGTGCAGGTAGCATATAATATATATATATATATATATATATGGAAATTGCTAAAGAATCTCCATTTTGATATTGTAAACATCAATATAGTTATAGATCCCTCTTTAATTGTCTAAGGGTCATTTTAATTGATAACTATATACATATTGTGTGTGTGTGGTATCAGTAAGTTTGGACTAAATTTTCTATATATGCTACCAATTGCAATACGTGTTATATGCTTGTCATATGTACGTTTGTTGAAACCAAATCGACTTGTTTGTTATTAACAATTTTTTATGGGATTTAACTAAAGGAAACTTGAATTGTGGGTTTCAATGGTTTTGCTATTTGTCGAAGCCTGTTATTTTGCCTATAACGTACTAGCTACTTGTACGTTTGATTCATTGATCGATGGTTATGTGCTTGCCAAGTAGTGAAAAGAAAAAAAATATATATATATATATACACACACACACACATATATACTATTTGAATTTTCTTTACCTTCAAATTTTTGCTTTTATGCATTTGTTTTGGCAATGTTATGACCATGGAAGTGTTTATATGGAAACTTCATATCAGTACTGACATATTTGTATTTGGCAGTTTTGCATGAACAGTACAAATTTATTAATTTGATATTGATAAACATTGTCATCACATATATAATGTTTAAATGAGGGCATATTAATTGTCTTGGTTTCTAAAGGGTAAATGCAATAGTTCTAGATCCATCAACCTTTATAGCTATGGTTTTCGAGACTTGTATCGTGGGACACTGGACTCGAGCACCTTATGAAGAGAGAAAACACTGCTAATGTTCAAAGCTTAGATTTTGCGGTGACAATTGATCTAACTTATATATAATTGGTATATGGTGGGTCTTTTCTCCCAGTCTTCATATCATTAATTATGCCTCCAAATTTTGTGGTTAAATTTTTTTTTTTTGCTATTAAAGATAAAGCACCGGAATATTGTGTCAATTTCGTATTTGTACATGCATATAAAGAGAAGGAAAATTTTACGCAGTGACATATACAATATTAAATATGCAATAAAAAATATTGTTGATAGATAACAGGCTTGATAGCTAATTACGCAAAATATTTTGTCTTAATTTTAGCTTCATGGTTGCTAACATGTGATCACTTTATATGTTGCTAACTTGTAGCAATTGAAAGCAAAGATTTTCCTTATGCAGGATAGAGAACCTTTTATGGTATGAATGTTTTTTAACTGCTCAGAGAAATTCATGCATTCTTATAACACTTGTTTTTAATCTTCAGTCAATTGTTGTGAATGCCATATGGAATCAGAGTACAACTATATTCTCCTTTGAAAGTTTACTTTTGTATTGTATGCTTACGGGTAGCTAGCGTGTCTTAATTTGAACATGCGTCAACTAGGCTTTGATGAATATAGTGGAATTTCGGGGAATTTCGAAATGAATATTAAATGTTATGATTGGTTATTGGAATTTCTTCTTTTGACCATATGTTCTTATACAGATAAGAGATAGTATTTAAGCAAATGAATTCGCAATGCTTTTAAATGCGTGTCGTTTATTTAGTTACGAATAAGTTCTTCAAGGTTGTCTATTCATTAACTACTTTACACTAATGTCAGAATGTATATTAAGCTTTTGATTATGTGTCAATTATTTTGAGACTCGACGTCAAGGATACACTTCTTGAAATCAGATTGCAGAGATACTTTTGTGCTACACTTATGTTTGCTTCCGCTGATATGTTTTATGCAATACTTGGAGCGTAAGGTATGTTTTCAAGAAACTTTGGAAACTGTACATTTTAAAAAATTTATATTTGATTGTCAATTATTGCTTAGAGCAGTCAAGGATGTAATTTTTAATTGAAGCATGCTGCCTTGGGTATTTAATCAGGATATTTAGTGATGATCATATGTTGATGAATACATTTTTGTCTTATTGCTCCTATATGATCTTGAATATCCTACATTGTTCTTTGCATATATTGATAATCATTATATTAATTGCTTATGTAAAATTTTATTGACAAGAAAATATAGAAAATATCTCCCAAAGATTAAATCTTGTTAAATTTTACTGTAAGCATAGTTGGTGTTTCATCAAGCCTTGTGCTTGATTGAGACAAAACGAACCAACTTTGATCTTAGGTCTCTGGGGTGTCTCAATGGTACATGTTGCAGACAGCAAACCGCCATTGTGATCCTTCATTGATCATAGAGGTTATAAGATCAAGAAACTTGTGTCTTTGCATAGCAGGATCATGAATGTATCTCCAACAGGAGGAATGACTTCATGTTCTTAAAATGCAAAACAGCACACCACAAAATAAAAGAAAGCATATAAAGATAACTGATCTTTTCTTCTTGCCAACAGGTGTTGACTGTGTCAGGGATAACATGTTTTCTTTTATTTTGGTTATGTGAATTAGAAACTTCAGAATGTCAAGTCTTCGTGCCAACAAGTGTTGCTTGACATTGATAAAAACACTTATGGGGCTTAATACAGTACATCATTATTTGTATAATGGTTACAAGTGTCTACTATTTTCTCATTACTTGTAAGACATATCAAACAGTATCCCCTTTACCTTCAAGTACTAAATAATCTATTCCTGAAATTATTTTTGGAATGTAATGACTATGCTAAGTATTTGAATATGAACGAGTACAATAGCAATTTGTTTTATGCAGTCACATGTTTCTGGTTTAGATGTGGTATAAATTTCTTGTTAGAAAGATGATTTGGAATCCACAAATTACAAGCTATTGTGGGCTACATGTTTGGGTAAAAGATTGCAAACATGTTTTAATGCTTCCAAATTGTTTTAAAGCAAATGATGATAGAACGAAGATTTTCAAAAATTGCTATATATTGTGATTTATCTTTAGAGGAAAAAGTCTAGTCACAAATTTATCACCACTTATTCTCTAGCTATATATTGTGATTTTATGTGCATGAGAATATCATTGAAGTTACAATAAATTTTCACCAAAAGCATGTATTAATTGCAGATTTTCAGTTATTTTAAAGAATATATTTGCATAGACAAAATGTTTTCTTGCCAAGTCAGCTGGATATGAAATTGATTCTTGTTTAAAATATATTAAAAAAAATTTAAAAAGGGGGAGAAAGTATTGTATTTTCTTGTTTACATTTATTATTAATATTATTATTATAAGGATCTTTTGTAGTACTTGATTTTGACATTGTTCTATTTATTAAATAATTGATTAAATCTGCAACTTTTAGCTTTCATTATTCTCATTGTCATAGTGGGAGTAATGGTTAAATTTCATGGCATGAAAGGATATTTGCATATAAAAAAAAATAAAAAAAATTAATGAATTGTGTATTTTGCAACCTATAAATTTTTTAATTCATTAGTTTCGGATATTTGAATTGTTTTTTGGCTTAATCAGTCTTATTTCAAACCGTTTGTTGAAGTTGGTGATGTCTTAAGGTTTACTTTGGATTGAACAAGTTCTTATTTTTGTTTTGGATGCACTACAATGAGAATTCTTGAAACCCATTAAAATTCTATGGGTTAGTAGGAGTAATTTTCTACAAGAATATTGTCTTACTTTGGCTATGTTCTCAGATTAGTTTTCCTTGAACTCAACTTGACTTTTTCTGCCAATATGCAATACAGTTATTCCGTTGTTATCTACAAATTAAGTTGTACTGAATACATGTTTGTTTTGGTTTAATGTCATTGAAGTTTGGCAGGTTTAGTGGGAGTAGATAGCTTCTACTTATCAATGATCTTCTTGTTATATTTTGACTTTAGACTTCTCTTTCGTTATAGTTTCTATTAAAGATCTCATGCTAACATGGTAAATTGCTATTGCAATGTTAATAAAGGCCTTTTGTGCTTTGATTATAAATTAGCTATTTGATTTTATGTTGCTCTCAGAATATTGAGGCAACAATTCAGCATCTTTTAGATGGATAAACACTTTCATTAAATTTCTTTGGAAAATTGTGTTTGAGGTTTTGGAGATCAAAACCATTAGGCATACATGTTGCATTAAGACTCAGATTCATACATAAGCACATGTATTCTTCAGTCATATCTTTGTTGGTGACTCATGTGGATTGCAGTTGTGGCATTAGTAGTTTTGGAGTGCTTGTGTTTTGTTAAACAAAATTCTTTCCTTAGCTTTATGTCATGGTTGCAGTTTGATCGAGTCTTGAATTAGATTCATAGAACTCATGTTTCTCAGGTGCACACTTCAGAGTGATTGCTACATCTGATTTTCAATAACATTCTTGTTGAGTGAACTTACGATAGTCCAAGTGGGAGATTGTAAGAATGTTTGGACAATATCTTAAGTTCACGTTCAGCACAACAACTTGTTATTATTTGCAGAATAAGCAATTAGAGAATCATTGAGAATCTAACTCCTAGAGACTTTATTTATGTGGATTCTGAATAAATAAAGTGTAGGAAATCTAATATGACTTGGCTATTAAGTTAGTCTGTCAAAATGGATATGTATTAATAGAAGTTTAATTGGAATATGATTCTGTTTCTTTTATGGGAGGATACTGAATATCCAAGCCTCTATATAAGGCTTAGGTCCCTGTACTCTCTCATCATCGGTAATATAGTTTTTCTTGCCCCATAAGAGAATATCACATGAGAGAAGCGCAGAAAACTTAGGCTTGGATTGAGTGGCCATTCAGGTTATGGTTCATGATCCATTTATCAAATTATAATTCTTCATTTTATGTTCATATATATAATTATATCTATATTATCTTGTGAAGTCATCTTATATTTATATTTAATCTAACATTTAGGGGATCATACATAAAATCTTATCCGATTGAAAATGGAGGAGAAGGCGAGACACTTCATTCTCCAAAGCAAAATATGAACCATAAATGCCAATAGAGAGAGGTGGGCTGACATTGCCAATCAAACTATACACTCCCCCACCGCCGGTGGTTGTTGGGGTGGTTTAGTTAAGAAGACCCAATTTGTGTCTAATACTGATGACTGAAAATTGATCTGAAGACAAGTCACGGCCATCAAGTGAAACTTATCATCCAAAAATTAAAATCGGCCAATAGATCAGTCACTTGGTTTCCTTCTCAAAAGATATGTGAAAGACGACAGAAATTTGATATTGACCATTATTCTTCCAGTTGGCAAAATGCTGTGTTGTTTTACCTTTATCTTTAGTAACAAATGAAATTGACATCGAAGAAGAGTGGAGTTGAATTTGTGTCATAAGTTTCCAACTTTGAAATCAAGCAAGTTCGATTATCATAATCACCACCATCACCTCTACGTCTATAAAACCAATATTATCTAGTAAGGGAAGACGAAAAAACGTCAACGACGTACGCTCTAAAATCTTTATATATAAACTCCATCATAATGCACCTTAAGACCCTCATTCTTGCTTCCAAACACCACCTGTGTCTAGTTTTCACCAACTCGATCATGATGGGAAGCTGCAAATTAACCTCTCATAAATTCTTGGATTGGAATCGATCAAATTACACTTACGAATTGGAAATCCTAGAAACTACCATCAATTGATCGAGTAGTATACAACTAAAACATAGATTAACATTATTTTGTCGATGTTCTGAATGAATCTGTTGAATATATATATTGTAGCTAGTTAATTGGCTAGTTACTACATTATCATTTATATGTGAAAAGTACTAAACTAGGAGTCCCAAATGGACTGATGCTGCAAACCATCATCATGATCATCATAGAAACCCATAGACGATGGCATGTCCTCCCCAAAAAACAAAGCCTCATCACGATGAGACATGTACATGTACTGCATCCACATCTTAGGTGAGTCTAATGGCGACTCATTAATCGCCTGAATTTGACTCGGCGACAGTCCCACCGTCACCGGAGCCGCGCCACCACTGGAGCCACCAGCCACCTCCGTCGAAACCGACCCCATTGGCAGTCTCCTAAACCTCATAGCCGCCTCTTGAGCCGCCAACTGCACGTCCGAGGGACTCGAACTCGCTGGCCTCGGAAGACTATCAACCATTTCAGGAAAATTAAGCAGGACCCCCGGTCCTCTGAGGTGCAATGCCGCCGCATCGTAGGCGGCGGCGGCCATTTCGGGGGCCTCGTAGCTTCCTAGCCATATCCGGGTTTTCTTTCCCGGTTCCCTGATTTCGGACACCCATTTACCCCATTTTCGCTTGCGTACGCCTCTGTACTTGACTGCAGGCTCGTGTACTTCCTCCATATCTGCCCGGAGGGTTTGATTAATTTCTTGGGTCATGTACGAGGTTTGATTCTGAGGAAGAAGAGAGGAGATTCAGTGTGTGGGGAAACGAAGGGGTTTCAGTCAGAATTTGTTTAGTGTCTGACTGGGGTTATATATGATTGTTTTTGTATGCATCGGTGATTATTATAGAATTATTATGAGAGGAGGTGGAGTGGGCTTCCATGTACTTACGCTTAAGTGGGAAGATGCTGGCAATATATTTTAACACGTGCATGAATTGTTCTGGAATTTTGAAAGAAGCAATCACATCATGCCATGTGATTACGTTATGTACATATTTACGTACACACGCATCTATATTACTATGCTACCTTAGGAGAAGCTAGGGATGATAATCATTTAGCTATCGAATATGAAACCAGTCCAATATGGATCATACACCATCCATTTGTTATCTTTATGGTCACTTTAGCCATTGCATATATATTGCATAATATCCAATTATTCATCTATTACATTAATTAATTTAGAAAATCATATATAATTTTTCTAACTACGAACCATCATTATATTTACACTTAACAAATAACTGTTTGTTAATTACTTTATCTGTAAAAACACACACACTTCTCTTTCTTTTTCTTTATGTGTAGTTTTGATCGCAACTATTATATATTTTTAAAATTTATATAAACAAAATCAAATTTATAATTATTTGATCATTATTTGCATATACAACTAGATATATTTTATCAAATAAAATTGAAATGAGACTAGAATAGTACTCAAAAGACTAGGGGAATTCATGATTTAAATTCAAGGTGAGAAGACTTATATCTATCCAAAAAAATAAAGGTACACACACGTGCATGCATGACTTATATCTCATTACCACGAATCAACATCAAATAATTAGTATATACGTCTACGACAATGTGAACGAAGCTACTTAATTTTGGTCTCATGAGGTCAACCGGTCAAACCGACTTCACTATTTTCAGTCAAAATAGTATCCAAAAGTGGAACAGCTGTATCAAGCTCGCTATCTTGTTAAGAAAAAAGCCAGCTTCCATTTTGTCACCGTTACCTCACCAAACAACATTGAAATTGAAATGCATGAAGTCGACTTCTCCGAGAATTTGACTCCATCCCCTGCAATTATCGCACCACCGTCCTTCGCCGTACTACGTCCTCCATAATTGTACGGTTTGCGTGTTGCTGATAATGAAGGTACTCTCCGACTCACTGGCAGAGTTTTTGTTTATCTATCTTTTTTGTCGTCAGTACTACTACACAAGTACCTAAAAATACAAAAGAGCGCGTCGGCAATTGTTGTCTCATTGAACTACCTCATTGTGTGGAACACACTACTGTAAATAATAACTAATCTAATGGCTCTTAAGTCCGGAATTTCAAAACTTCAAAATATTGAACTTTCGCTAGAAACTCAATCACATAATGTATCGATACACAATCACAACTTTCCATTATATCATTACAAAATAATGAACATTAGAACATTAATTGCGTAATGAGGTCTTGATTTCCTTTAATAATTATAATTAGCGAGCACCAGATGTCAATGGTCATAATCTCACCAAACTGAAAGATTTTAGTTGATTTTTACTTCATTTTGCAAGCAAAACCTAAAGTCATCTCGTGTAATTAGACAATAATTTAATTATAATTCTACCTAATTATAAACTTCTGGAATGCTATTATGCATCAGCTGGTAAGGTTTGCCTTTAATCCTTATTGATTTGTATGAATGTCCAAATAAAAGTCTTACATCACTTGGACGATTGCGTGGCTGCAGGGTTAAGAGGCTCATTGACATTGGTACTTGGAATAGCAAATTAGGAAAAGTTAATACTCACCAATGCCGCTTTGACATAGTCCGCATCAGCCATAATTTTGATCGTCGAGAACCTGCAAGAATTTTTGTCACCATCTTTACCGGAGAAGAAGACACTGGTTGTTGAAAGTTCAAATTAGCAAAGGAATTAGGGATCACAACCATAGAGATCGTGGCCTGAATAACCCCGTAAACCCTAAACTATTACACAAGCCTGGCCTAGAGGTCTTGGATTAGTAAAGCAGAGACCCACTGCCTCAAGGTGTTGAGCTGAGCCAAAACCACTAGCGGTCCTAGACCGGATAAGGGAGAAGACAGACGGATGAACCAACTCAACTTACTGAAGCCTCGTAATATGGTAATCCGAGAAGGTCCATAACCCTGAAAAGCAATCGACCATGTTCCAAAATACAACATTCAGGGCGGATACCCACCACCCTCGCTCAGCATCCTTAAGAGCTATTTAGCCCCGCTAATAAACCTCCATTAGCCTCCTTTAGCAGAATTATGGGAGCGATTATATGTGGCATCCCGTAGGAGGGATCCCACAGCACCGTGAATCCGAGCCAATGAGACACCAACATGTCACGTATAACATCCCGATAACTCATTAACCCGAAACTGCAAGGCTTTTTGGGTTTAGGTTGTTGTTTTCCAAAATATTTTATTGAGCAAATCATTCTAGCAACCCAAAGACTTGAGCGGAAGTTAAAAAGAGTTATAGGCTTTGGGCACACAATCGAAGTCCAACTTGAAATATTTACAACTAAACTACAATAAACACAGAGACACGCCCCAGGGTTGTGGGTCTCTCTAATTAAATAGCAAACAAACAGAAAGTAAATGAATTGGACACCTTCAAAATCCGAACGAAAATGCAAAGACCTTTATTTCATAAAGTTAAACAAAGTATGCCAAGCCAACCACGTGCCTCCATTTCTAGCTCCTCGACCACATGCTTGAAACCTGCACACTGTTGTAGGGGTGAGCTTTCGTCCTCGCTTGCCCAATAAGGGCCGACCTTACCATGCTAGGTTTGAAAATAATATACTTGAAAAATATTTACTACATAGTATTGCGCACGTTAATTGAAAACATTTGAAAATGCGGCAACCACAAACATTTATTTCCTTTTATAAAGCATATGCAATATGCTAAATCAACCTGAGCTCAGAGATACTCAACTGCAGGATTTCCAACTCACCTGTGACCGAAATTCTGGTTTCCCGTACTCGGTAACCAGGTCAACTGCCGATCATAGCCAAATCCATCAACATTATCCATTCACTTACCTTACTGGTGATGGGTAGCGAGAGTGTCCATTTACTGACCCAATGCCATATGACGTCACTGTCGATTCCCTACGTACACTATTAAGGTGACACGGACTGGACACAACATATGGTCATATCGCCCCTCCGGAGGTTCACTGTTTCGACACCTTAGGAAGTATCACTCCTATCACTCTCAGGTCACAACAATCATGTAATATCTCATCATAACAAGCAATGTCTAGCCTCGAGTTTCATTTAATTTTGATAATCAACAATTCAATGCAGTAAAAATCATCGAGGCAAAGACTCTGGCATCCACAAACACTTTTGTAGGCAACAATATATATATAAGCATATACACACACAAGAAAGCCACTAACAAGATAGGGACGGCTCACCCTACCTAGAATTGGAGTGCTCGCTCAAATCTTGTTTCGTTTCCGACTTTCGATACTTTGTCCAATTCCATGTGCACACGCTCGAGTTCTTTTTGACAAAAACTAGATCCGATAAGTAATTAAATCAGAATTTCAAATTGTTCAATTCCCTTATAAGTTACCAATTTATATCTAACACTACAACAGAAAGGCTTTTTAGCGACTAAGTTTTTTGCGAGGAATTTATTTTCCTCAGTAAATGTCACTTTTTACGAGGAATATTTTGATTCCTCACTAAATGTCATTCGGTTTTCTGCGAGAAACATATTTTCCTCACTATACACCACTTTCCACGATGAATATTTTAGTTCATCACTAAAGGTGACCATAATTTGGTCGTCTAAATTATCATGTTATTAGCGAGGAAATATGAAACTTGGGTGAGGAATGTTTTCATCACGAAAACAATATTCAACGAGGAAATAACGATTTCGTCGTTATTACTTTGGCGGAAAATTATGTAAAACCCGCCAAATTCGATGGTGACAAAACTATGGTTTCCTCGCTAAAAGTACGTGTTTTACGAGGAATTATTTCCTAGTCAAAAGAAGCAATTATGGAGGAAATAACGATTTCGTCGTTATTACTTTGGCGGAAAATTATGTAAAACCCGCCAAATTCAAAGGTGACAAGACTATGGTTTCCTTGCTAAAAGTACGTGTTTTACGAGGAACTATTTCCTCGTCAAAAGAAGCAATTAGGGAGGTTCATCGTTATTTGTTTGGCAAAAAATTATATAAAACCCGCCAAATTCAAGGGCGACAAAAGTATGGTTTCCTCGCTAAAAGTCCGTCTTTTACGAAGAACTATTTCCTCGTCAAAAGAAGCAATTAGGGAGGAGATAATGATTTCGTCGTTATTTGTTTGGCGGAAAAATATGTAAAACCCGCCAAATTCAAGGGCGACAAAAATATGGTTTCCTCGATAAAAGTCCATCTTTTATGAGGAACTATTTCCTCTTCAAAAGAAGCAATTTGGGAGGAACTAACGATTTCGTCGTTATTTGTTTGGCGGAAAATTATGTAAAACCCTCCAAATTCAAGGGCGACCAAAGTATGGTTTCCTCGCTAAAAATCCGTCTTTTACGAGGAACTATTTCCTCGTCAAAAGAAGCAATTAGGGAGGAAATAAAGATTTCGTCGTTATTTGTTTGGCGGAAAATTATGTAAAACCATCCAAATTCAATGGCGACAACAGTATGGTTTCCTCACTAAAAGTTTGTCTTTTACGAGGAACTATTTCCTCGTCAAAAGAAGCAATTAGGGAGGAAATAACAATTTGGTCGTTATGATTTTGGCGGAAAATTGTGTACAACCCGCCAAATTCAATGGCCACAAAAAGTATGGTTTCCTCGCTAAAGTCCGTCTTTTATGAGGAACTATTTCCTCGTCAAAAGAAACCATTAAGGAGGAAATAATGATTTCGTCGTTATTTGTTTGGCGGAAAATTATGTAAAACCTTCCAATTTCAAATATATATATATATATATATATATATATATATATAGCTCAGTGGTTAGAGCACCCACTACTTAAGATCCAGGTCATGGGTTCGAGTCACCATGGGGGTAGGAGTGAAATCTTTTGTTCCTCTTTTCAAAGTAATGAAGAAAAAAAAAAAAATATATATATATATATATATATATATATAATTTAGGCCTCATCAAAAAGCCCACAGATCAAGTGGGCCGATGGAGGCCCGCCGGCTGGGAGGGCCAAAAGCCAGGCCCAGCCTATCAAAAAGCCCGCCATAGGCCCGGCCAGTAAAAGCCCGCAAACAAAAAATATTATATAAATAACATAGAAACTGTTGTGTAAAACACCTAACTTCGATGAATTACTGGGAACTATTCGGATGGAACTAGGAGCTGTACCCTATATGCACAGAAAGCCTCATGTATCTAGTTTCTAAGGAATTTTACAGTTTGCGATTCTGACTTTTCTAGAAGGATTTATGGCAATTTAAGTTAAGACAGTTCAGCTTGAACGAGAATCTGCAACACAGAAACTGTTGTGCAGAACACCTAACTTCGCTGAATTACTGGAAACTTCTCGGATGGAATTAAGAGTTGTACCCTATATGCACGGAAATCCCCATGTGTCTAGTTTCTGAAAAATTTTACGGTTTGTGATTCTGACTTTTCTAGAAGGAGTTATGGCAATTTAAGTGAAGGCAATTATGCTTGGACGGGAATCTGCAACATCTTTTACAAGTTCATATCTAGAACCGAACTTCCCTGAATTACTGGGAACTGCTCGGGTAGAATTAGGAGTTGTACACTATATGCACGGAAAGCCCCATGTGTCTAGTTTCTAAAGAATTTTATGGTTAGCGATTCCGACTTTTCTAGAAAGAGTTATGGCAATTTAAGTGAAGACAGTTCAGCTTGGACGGGAATCTGCAACATCTTTTACAAGTTTATGTCTAGAAGGCCCAGCACATATATTTGGAAATCTTCAGTGTGCCACATCATCATTATATGTGTGTGTATGTCTCTTTGTGTGAGTGTGAATTTGTTGTAATTATTTCTATATAGAATATGTGCATATATATTCTATATGCCATGACTACGGTTGACCGATTCGATCGGATTCAAAAATATGATGAAATTAGCTAAATTTTTTACCACACTGATAATTTATTATAATAATCTCATTCAATGGTCGGTTTTTCCATTTTATTTGAATTGATAGAGGTTGCTCTTTGAAGTGTATGATATATAAATATAGGTTTATAAGAGTAACTAAGTTTGACCTAGCTGATCGAATTCGAAACGAGAACCAAATTGGCTGGATTTTCTACAACCACCATAAAACATTACAATCTCTCCATTGAGCGGTTGGTTTCTCTGAATTCATTTTCCATTTCATGGTTGTTTTAGAATGAACCTCAACAATTTAAATGCAATATATAAGTCAATACAACTTCAGGAGGCAAATTAATTGGTATAGGCCAACGTCTTTGTAATTAAAATTGAAATTTTTATCTTATGTTCACGCACATCCATCAATAGAATATTTACAAACGTGATGTGAAAAAATAAGCACGTTTCGAGGTCGTCATGCCACCGGTCAACTAAGAAGACATACAAGTGACGACGGTTGACCAATTCGATCGGATTCGAAAGTAAGGTGAAATTGGCTAAATTTTTTACCACACTCATAATTTATTGTAATAATCATATCCAACGGTTGGTTTTTCCATTTTCTTTGAATTGATAGAGGTTGATCTTTAGAGTAATATGATATATATATAGGTTTATAAGAGTAACTAAGTTTGACCTAGTTGATCGAATTCGAAACGAGAACCAAATTGGCTGAAATTTTTACAACCACCATAAAAACATTACAATCTCTCCATCGAGCTGTTGGTTTCTCCGAATTCATTTTCCACTTCATATTTGCTTTAGAATGAAGCTCAACAATTTAAATGCAATGTATAAGTTATACAACTTTAGGAGGCAAATTAGTACAGACCAACGTATTTATAATTAAAATTGAAATTTTTATCTTATGTCCAAGCACATCCATCGATGAAATATTTACAAACGTGATATAATTAAAAAAATAAGCACGTTTAGCAGTCGTCACGCCATCGGTCAACGAAGAAAACATACAAATGACTACGGTTGACCAATCCGATCGAGTTCGAAACTATGGTGAAATTGACTAAATTTTTAACCACACGCATAATTTATTGTAATAATCACATCCAACGGTCGGTTTTCTCATTTTCTTTGAATTGATAGAGGTTGCTCTTTGAAATGTATGATATATAAATACAGATTTATAAAAAAATTAGTGTCTATAAATATTTATTATAAATAAAGCCCACAAGGCCCTTCCTGAAAAAGCCATCAAGGCCCGGCCGGAAAAAACCCGCAAGGCCCGCTTTATATGGACGGGCTTGGATCTTTCGATTTATAATAAAACCCGGCCCGCCATTATTTAAAAATATAGTAAGGCCTGGCCGGGCCCGACCCAAGCCCACTATGAATGGGCCGGGCCAGGCCATTGACAAGGCCTAATATATATATATATATATATATATATTTATATTTATAGACACACATATACATATACATATACACAGTCCTTCTCAGGTAAGGATCTTCTTACCTAAGTTTAGGAACAAATTTCCATATTTAACCACTTTTCGATCACATATTTACATCTTAACTGTTCAGTTTTTAGGTATATATGAGTAGATCATCTCTGCCTATTTTCAGTCAAATCGGTGATTGTTAAGGTATCGAACTAGATTAAATCAAGGGACGAACCGAATCTGTTCAACATGAACCGTTCATACATATAATTGTAAATCGCAGTTTTGAATGTCTTAACGATAATCAATTTGGCTGAAAATTTGTAGAGGTGATCTACACATTAGGATCTAAAAACTGAACGGTTGAGATGTCAAAATATGATCGAAAAGTTGGTCTAATATCTTATCCCTAAAAAAGACCAAAAAAATGGATCCCTCACTAGAAAGGCCTTGTGGTGTGTGTGTGTGTGTGTGTGTGTGTGTATGTATGTATGTATACACACACATATATATGTATATGTATATGTATGTGTATGTGTCTATATATATATAAGGGTTTCGAATCAAGATAACTAATAATCTGCTGACTGATCCTCTCGAGAGAATTATTGTTTGAAGGGATTATGCCTCGAATAGATTGTATCTCAAAGAGATTGTACCTCATTCGGATTTTTCCTTGAGCAAATCTCTCGTCACTCAAATCCTCCTTAAAGTGTTTCATCCTATCGAGATCCTCCTCTACAAGTTATTTCCTCCTCGATTAGATATTCACGCCTTGACCGAATATTTCCACCTTGATCAGATATTCCCACCTCAACTAGATATTTCCACCTCGACCAGATTTTTCAACCTCGAGCGAATATTTCCACCTCGATTAAATATTTCTGCCTTAACTAGATATCTCCATCTTAACATGATATCTCATTATCTCCTCTAAAGTCTAAACCCATTTTTATTTTTATAAACACATTTTTATTTTTATAAATGACATATTGAAAAAAAAAAAAAAAAAAGAAGAAGAAAGAAGCGGGATGTTTTGGTTTCATTTACCGAAGGCGGGGAAAGTTAAAAAAAGAAGAAAACAAAGCGCTAATCTAAAAAGGAAAAACAATTAAGAGATAAAACCTAAGAGATGGAAAACTCTTTACTTCTCTATCTCTCACAGTGCAGCCTCCTTCTCTGCATCTCCCATCTTTGAATTGAAGCTCTCATCTCTATAGAGACTAGATTCATCTTTCTTCCTCCTTGTACACAATTATTGTATAGTTTGATTAACGAAGGTCCTATTTTCAAAAACAGAACAAAAGTTCGATCGAATTGGGATCGAATGGAATTGGGAAGTTAATTGGGTTTGTGCTGCCAAATTTGTTAGCCATTCTTCTTCTTCTTCTATCCGTTTCTGTTTCGAATTCCCCAAATTCACTTCAACTTGCATATACTGGAATCTGTGGTTCACTTGCTTCTGTGCAATAACAAATCAATTACATAACGGGTCGATTGCTAGTTATTTGTAAGTGTTTCGAGTGAATTGTTTATACTTGGTTCCTTGGATTGAGGTGTCTTCGAGTTAGTTTCATAATTAGTTGATTTGATTCTTTTCGTGGTGGATTCTGTAATCCCAAGTTCAACACAAAGGGTATAATAATTGGGTTGAAATTGACTCTTAACACATGGCTGATATCTAACTTTATAATCGAATGAAGGTAGAGTTGCAGGGATTGAATAATTTTAATATTGGATGAGATATGATGATGTCAATTGTTTCTTCTTGAGCGGTCATCATTGAAAATCTAGAATTAATGTGCAGTAAGAAGGATGTTGTGATCTAAATCTAGTTTGTATGGTTCTTTTGGTTGTGAGCCTTCCTTTGTGATTATTTTATGCCCTTGTAAGTCATTTAGCTGATATCTAAATGTTAGTTATGTTCTGAAAAATTGTAGACTCTTCTCTGGGAATTTGGTCTTCTGTGGTCCATCAATTTTTGTTCACATATTTTCTACCCTTTGTCTATTCATTTTTTGTTATTCATTTTTTTTGTGTGGACTAAACCTTATTATAATGTGTGACGTTTTGAGATTGAGATTTATAATGACAAATTGTAATGATAATTATTCTATTTATATTTATTTGAGGCTTATTAATGCCTCTTTGGCTACTGCTTTCTTATCTATCGTGATAGATTTTTTTTTCTTTTTTAACAGAGAAGTTTGTTATTTGTTGATTTTGCAATTTTTATAATATTAGTCACAAGATGCGCCGTTCCAATGTGTCTAACATCCAAAAGCCTACTACTGGTACGTATTGTATTTTGTTTTTTTTATAAGTTTATAATTCATTTAGCTGATTGATTAATTAATAATTTAATTTAACATGTATGTATAACAACAGGTAATGCACCGAGTAAACGCTCTCGTGTGCAAACTATTGATCAGCCATGCCCAAATGGATCCCGTTCTACTTCAGGTAATTCTTCAATTTTTGTTCTGCTACAACAATATTTATAGAGAGTTAGATTTAACTTATTTAATTGACTCTTATTGATTAATTTAACATGTGTGTGTAATAACAGGTAGTGCAATAAGTAAACGCTCTCGTGTGCAAACTACTGATCAGCGATGCGAAAATTCTGTAGAAGATGGACTCAATTCTGCTATTGGTACCACTACAGAACGAACTACTACTGGTAAGTAGTATTGTAGTCTTCTTGAATTCAATTTTTATCACTTTAATTATTTATGTACTAAGAAGTGTAGGGAAAAGAGAGCGAAATGCAATTTTGTTTTCATGAATTGCAAATTAGAAGGATATACCTAAATTATATGTATAATGACAGGGGTCAGAATTAGTTCACGTCTTCAGCATCAAACTGCTAATGATCAGCTATTGATAAATGTTACAACTGAAGAGCAAAATGATAATGTGATGTCAGCCAGTAATCAAGACCCTCCTACAGGTATATACAATATTATATATATATATATATTGTTATATTTTGAGAACTAAAATATTTGTGTACATTAATTAAGAATTATGTTAAAGGTCCAACAAAAAAGGTGCGGGGAAAGACAAGAGGAGTGAATGCAGATAAGGTGCTTTCTCAATTGAATGCTAAAATACCTGTCACTCTGACCGAACAAAATGGCAGGCCTACAGGCCCATATGCTGAAATGTTGGCCAATGAAATTGGTTTCACAGTTCGAAACCATGCCCCACTAAATGTGGAAAAATGGAAGAAGATTCCGAAAATTGAAGTGGATAAGTTGGTTAAAAGAATAACGGTGAGTGATGGTTTGTTTTTTTGAAATGTAAGTTTACATTGATTGCTTTAATTAAATATTTTGTTTGACATGAAATTATTTATATGCAGAACAAGTTTGACATTGACATGTCTCTCCCTTGGGTCGAGAGATATGTAATTACAACATGTCAGACTGTATTTTGTAATTTTCGTTATAAGTTGAAGAAACATTTTGAGAAATTTTCAACAATCGAGGAAGCAATTGAAAACAAACACGATGATGTCAAGACTCAGGAAGAATGGGAGTTTCTCTGTGCTCGTTTTTCTAGTGAAAAGTTTCAGGTACAATATTGTTTATTTTTTAAACTATTTTTCAACACAGTTCACTTTTTTGTTATATTAGTTTTCTTTTTCATTCAGATTCCAACTAATTGTTTGATATTTCATAATAATTTTTAGATTCGTTCATAGAAGAATGCTATAAATAGGTCAAAGTTGACACATCACCACAAAGCTGGGTCAAAGTCATTTATGTCTCACCAAGAGCAAATTGTAAGATATTTATAAATTTTGTTAATAAATTTATAGCTTCAATATATATTTGTAGATGTTAAAAGAATATGTTTAAATGCAATAGGCAGCACAGACTAGAGAGATGCAAGGTGCAATTGATCGCTTTGAAACAGAGTACAAAAGCACTAAAAAAGGTTGGGACTTGGGAGCAAAAGCAAAGTGGGTAAGTAACTTGTTAAAGATGCATACGTATGAACAAAAGTTCTATAATGTATATATTTTGACCATGACCATAGATGAAATTAATATAAATTCCCTAAATATGATTAAATTGATCAGGTTGTAATTGAGAAATTGCATATCATATCCAACTGTATATATTTTTTTATTGTAGGATGAAATGATTAAGATGCGAACTGAGACAACTCAACCTAATGGAACTCGGACAATGACAGATGATGAAATTTGTGCAAAAGTCCTCGGAGTCAAATCAGGCTACATCAAGGGTTGTGGTTTTGGCCATAGACCTCCACCATCAAGAGTCTCTCATTCGTCGATAAATGAAATGTCTGAAAAGAACAAAGTGTTGCAAGAACAGCTTCAAGAGACCCAACACCTTGTAGGGACTCAACAACAAAAGATTGATGCACAAAATGAGGTGATCCAAAGATTGGAGGAGCAAGCCAAAAAGTTTGAGGAGTTCATGGCTAACTTTTCCAGGCAACATCCATCAAGTTAGTATCTTTATTAGAGAACTTAAACATGGAGAAATAATTTTTTAGATCATCTTGATTCTGTTATTGGTTTTAGACTATTTTTGTTACTCCTTATGTTAGGAAACACTTTGATTGTTACTTTGGTTTTATTATTATGAGATATATTATTGGTTTGACTACTTCAATTAGTTTTAAATATTTTCATGTAATATGGTAGAGAATAATCGGTGACAAAACCGTATGTATTGTCAACATTTTCCTCATAATAAGCAATCAATTGTAACGAAAAAGAATTTCCTCGCTATAGGCTATAGAATGTATAACGACGAAAATAAATATCATCGCTATACAATACACAACTTATGACGACAAAAATAAATTTCCTCGTTAAAGATTATAATATGTACGACGATGAAAGTAAATTTCATCGCTATAGGTTATACAATCTACAATGACAAAAGTAAAATTCCTCGCTATAGACTATACAACCTACAACGTCAAAAATAAATTTCCTCGCTATAGACTATACAACATACAACGACAAAAGATAAATTTCCTCGCTATAGACTATACAACTTACAACGACAAAAGTAAATTTCCTCGCTATAGCAAATACAACCTACAACGACAAAAGTAAATTTTCTCGCTATAAACCTTATAACCTATATCGACAAATGTAAAGTTCCTCGTCATTGAGTACCTTTGGCGAGGAATACACCATATAACCTACATCGACAAATGTAAATTTCCTCGTCATTGAGTACCTTTAGCGAGGAATAGTTTTCCCTCGTACAAGATACATATAAGGAAAAAAATAAATTTCTTCGTTAAAGATTGCTTATAGTGAGGAAAGACTTCATTGCCAAAAGATACCTACAACAACGAAAATGTTTTTTCAATTTTTTTATTATTTATAATTTCAAAATTATTTACATATCATTAGCGAGGAAATAATACTTTAGTGATGAAATTTATTTTATCGGGAAATATATTTAACAACTATTTTTTGGCCTTCAGAAATTTTTAGTGAGAAAAAAGTATGAGTATAGGCGAGGAAAAAAATTGTAGCTAAAGAATAACGGCGAGAACAAAATATATTCATCGAGAAAAGGGATTGGCGAGGAAATAGTATTTTTCTCGCGGAAACTTTTCTTGACTACCCTACCGCGAGGAACTGGTGACCAAAATATTTTCCCTCGCGAAAACACTACGGCGAGGAAATCTCAATTTTTAGCGACAAATTTGTTCCTCGCAAATTAGCATTTCTGTTGTAGTGTAACCAATAATTAATGGTAACTATTCCCGAACAATTCACTTAACGTAGTTAGATCATTCGGGATATGGTGACTACACTTCTTTCCATATTATTTTTTGGGTTCACCTATTTCACCCTATTATTTAACACTTCAACCTTTTGCAAACAAATGCAATTACCGTTCCCAAATGATTCTGACCTAAGACATTCTGGAATATGGTAACTAAGAAAACACTTCAATCGTAATTTATTTCATTTGTTGAAATCGAATATCCAAACTCATCCAAACCACATAAGGTCCACAATTGTTACTTCTAATTTCCACTTGACATTAGGTATCACTCAAATTCCTTGTTTTCCTTATCACTAACTTCTTTAAAGAATTCACCTTGCAATGTGACAACCCCAAATTGATTACAGATTTACCATGTTAATATCCCCAAACCAAATCTCTCTTTACATCAAGTTAATTCATTCTTGTCAAGGACTGAAAAATCGATAAT
This sequence comes from Rosa chinensis, assembly GCF_002994745.2. Lineage (NCBI taxonomy): Eukaryota > Viridiplantae > Streptophyta > Magnoliopsida > Rosales > Rosaceae > Rosa > Rosa chinensis. The sequence continues at coordinate 55,290,275 of NC_037094.1, read as the reverse complement.
ATCCTTGAAATTTCCTTGATATTTCCGTTTTTTTAGGGTCTCGATATATCTTTGACTTACCAAGAGAATATCGTGAGAAATTTTCAAAATTTTCAAAATTTTCGCAAAATTCCTGATATTCTGAGATTATTGTCACCTTTCGCGATATGTGGGTTGGTCAGAAAGTATTTTGACAAAAATATACCTCGTGAAAACTAGCCCTTATCCTTATCCAATTCGACTAAACTGTATGACATCTAAAAAGGAAAACTTTAAAAATTTATAGGGTCATGTATCGCTGTTTGAGTATTTTCCCTCCATGGTCCATGCTTATAAATCTTCTGAAGACTAATGTTTATTTTAACATATCTATTTAATTGTAAAATATTATTATAATTAATAGTTAACTCTCCTAATCTCCTGTTTAAGTCATTTTGAGATTTCTCATGTAGAATTTCATTTCTTTGTCATGTCAGTGTATCTTATTATACTCTAAATTACTACAATCATTATACAATTAAGTTTATCAAACACTTTTTTTGAAATACTATATGTAACTGATCATGTAAACATTTTATGAAAATTCATTAATGATTTCCATGTTACTTTCTAAATTTTCATTTTTTTTTTTCAAAAATTTACTTAGATCAAAATTTCCTCGATATTTCCATTTTTTGGACTATCGATATGTCCACGATATTCGATATTTTGATTCTTGATTCTTGTCCACAATCTAGCCAAGTTTGCGAACATAATTGACAATTCAATGAAGCATTATCCATTCAAGCAGCATGCTAAAATTCGTTCCAGCCAGTAACATAAGAATTTTAAAGTACAATCTCCACACCAAATTCCGTAGCTTGGCAGGAGCCGATGTTTACCATTTCTTCTTTTACAGAACCAAGGTGAATCCAATTCTACTGCTCTGGTTTGGGTATTCTTTCACCATCAACCCCTTTCAAATCTCTAATAGATAAAACAGGATCAATAATTGATTTTTCAACCAATTGATATCCAAAACAAAGTCTCGAGATTCTTACCATTCCTCAACATCAATTAACTGTCCCAGTAGCTCCTCTCCTCCAAAACTCCAAATTCCCAAACTTCACAGACCTCAAAAGTTGTTAGGAACAACCCTATTCTCCTAACTAAGCAGCCCAACGACCCAAGTTCAATAGCTACATTAGCCCATTATTTCTAAATATGTTGTAGAACTCTTTTGTAATCATAGTGGTCCCTACCACGTGTTAGTCACATGACTGTAGAGAATAGCTCAAGCAGTATATGAGTTGTATTCTCATCTCTTTTGGAATCATCAATGAAATGAATCCCAGTTAATTTCCTTTTCAAATTGCATTTCTTCTATTGGCACCCAACATTAGTATCCAGAGCCAGCTATGATGCCGGTACAGGGTCTTCAACAAGACCAACCCTCTAAGCCAATTCCCGGCCTCATAGTCCCTCCTCTCCCACCCACTCCGCCCAATCCACACACCAACATTGCCTCGGCCTCTTCTCAATCGGATGACCCAACTCAGCTGCAAATGGCAGAGTTTCAAAACTCCGTCGAACTGCTTCAACACCAGACTGAGGAGCTCCATCACTCTCTAGACTCCCTTTCCCAAAACCTCACCCAAAACTAAACAACTTTCCAAAACCAAATGGCAGCGCAGTTCGCCGCCCTTCAGAGCACCATTTTGCAATCCCTTGTGCAACATCAGCAACCCCCACCTCCGCCACCACCTCTGCCAAACCCTCCTACAACTACCAGTTCTTCTCCTTCCATTCACACTCCCAGTACCACCGCTCCTCTCTTAAACCAACCACCTACTTTCTCTACACTCACCTCCATTCCCCAGCCGAACTCAACCACCACCACTTCGCCCACACCCTTTTCCCTCCACCGTGGCCACACCCACCACCACCACTTTCAGACACCTCAACCTTCCGCCAACCCAAAATTGATTTGCCTCGATTCATGGGCGACGATCCATGGCTGAACGTTACATCCGAGTCCTTGAGGTGCCTTCCCATGCGAGAGTAGCCACTTTGGCCTCCCATTTCAGTCCGGATGCGTCGGTGTGGATGAACACGTTTGAGCAAGGCAATCCTACCATTACATGGGAGCTGTTTGTTCAAGCCTTTCTTGAGCACTTTGGTTGCTGCAACACCTATGATCTCAAGGCCCAACTCTCACACATCCAACACACCGGATCAGTTGAAGATTTTATCACGGCCTTCACTAAGCTCTCAGGCTGTGCACCGGAATGGAGTGATGATGAGCTGTTGCCGATTTTTTGTGGTGGCCTGAAACCTGAACTCAGGCATGACGTCATGGCCATGGATCCAAAGTCGTTGGCCCACGCTCAACGTCTAGCTTGACGATACGAGGCCATGCTCAATGACCTCAGAGCAGCTACACCTCGACCACAACGTTACCCTTCTTGGCAGTATCCCCAACGACATCTTTCTGGTACCTCTAGCCCTACTCCTTCCAACCCATCCCCCAATTTGTCTTCTTCCACCCCAAACCAACCCCACCTTCACACCCCTCAAAGGAACCTTCCTTCTGTCCCTTTCAGACGCCTGTCTCCCATGGACCAAAGAGAACGTCGTGCCAAAAATCTCTGTTTCAACTGTGACGAGACATACTCTGCTTCACATGTTTGCAAAAAACCCTTTTTAGCCATTCTCGAATCCCAAACCGAGCCTTCATCAGATGATTCACACGAATTTCATGACTGCCTAGTCAACCTCGAAGACCAATGCCCTGAACCTGCCAGCTTTCACCCACTCCATGCCATCACCCAATCATCCGTTGGAGACGTCATGCGAATCATGGGCTCAGTCGAAAACCGACCCATTCGCATCTTCATCGACTGTGGGTCTGCCACCAATTTCCTCAACCCTTCCATCACCCGACAACTTCACCTTCCCATTTCACCAATTTCCACCATCCAATTCACCTCTACCTCCGGTCAGCCATTGTTTCTGGCCAGCGAAACAAAGGGTGTGATTGTCCACATTCAATCTTACCAGTTCACCCGTGATTTCTTGCTCTTACCTGTAGTAGGCTGTGACCTTGTGCTTGGGGCACCATGGTTGGACAGTCTTGGTTTCATTGGTTGGCACTTCGCAGAGAAAGTCATGATGTTTGTGGCCGTCGGTCAATGCCATGTCTTACGCGACATAACCAAAACACCCAGTGTGCTCGACCATCAGAACATCTTGGCCCTTTTACCTTCAGAAGAGATGGATTACATCACCCAATTACTTCCCCAACCCGATCTCCCACCCAGCTCGGCCCACCCACCCATTATTCAAGAACTTCTATCTACCTATCAAGATATCTTTCAACCACCAGTGGGCCTACCCCCCACAAGACAGATTGATCACCATATCACCCTTTTGCCCAACACTGAGCCCATCAATGTTCGTCCCTATCACTACACTCATTCCCAAAAGATGAGCTCGAGGCCCAAGTCCGGGACATGTTGGTTGTTAGCCTCATTGACCTTAGTTACAGTCCCTATTCCTCACCTATCCTCCTAGTCAAAAAGAAGGAGGGGACATGGCTCTTTTGTGTCGATTATCGCTCTCTCAACGCTGCAACGGTCAAAGACCATTTTCCCATTCCCGTTGTGGATGAGCTACTTGATGAATTGCATGGAGCCACTCACTTCTCCAAATTGGACTTGCGTTCCGGCTATTACCAAATCCGGATGCATGAGGCGGACATTCCCAAAACCACGTTCCGCACTCACGAAGGTCACTTCGAATTCGTGGTCATGCATTTCGGCCTCACGAATGCCCCATCCACCTTTCAAGCTCTAATGAATGAGGTATTCAAACCCATGCTTCGCAAATATGTATTGGTGTTTTTTGATGACATCTTAATTTACAGTAAGTCTTTGGAAGAGCATGTCACAGACCTTGCATCTGTCTTCAATCTTTTACGGGCCCATCATTTACGAGTGAAGCTATCCAAATGTTCCTTCACCCAAGACCACATTCAGTACTTGGGCCACGTCATCAGCTCAGCTGGGGTTTCTGTCGATCCATCTAAAACTCAAGCCATCCTTGATTGGCCCAAGCCCACCACGACCAAAGGCCTGCGTGGATTTTTAGGGTTGACCGGCTATTATCGCCTATTTGTGCCATACTACAGTATCATCGCTGAACCCCTTACAGAGATGCTAAAGACTGATGGGTTCACTTGGTCACTGGAGTCCGATCAAACCTTTGAGAAACTCAAGCAAGACGTGATCACAGCCGCGGTCCTTGCACTCCCAGATTTCTCTCAACCCTTGACGGTCGAGACGGATGCCAGCGGCATGCTTATAGGTGCCGTTCTCTCCCAGAACAAACATTCCATCGCCTTTCTAAGCAAATCTTTCTCACCCAACCACCGTGCCTTGTTTACCTATGAGCGGGAGATGTTTGCCATCATGTACTCCATCGACAAATGGAGACCATATCTCCTAGGCAGCTTCTTCGCCATTCTGACCGACCATCAGATTCTCAAATATCTTCTGGACCAGCATATCTCTACTCCGGCACAACACAAATGGCTTGCTAAATTGCTTGGGTATAACTACAAGATTGAATACAAGGTCGGAAACCTCAACACAGTGCCGGATTTGCTATCCTGCCGCCATGAAGTGATGGCCATTTAAGCGGTCTCTTCTCCAGTCTTTGATAGCGTGAAACTCATCCAGAGCGCCTGCCTCTCGGATTCCGAAGCCCAACCCATTATCCATGCTCTTTCCCAAGGCTCTCCTACCCGAAAGGGGTTCTCCCTGGTCAATAACCAGCTATTGCATAAAGACCGGATCTTTGTGCCGGCCTCCTCTGAATGGCGCCCTAAAATTCTCAATGAATTTCACTCTTCATTAATGGCTGGCCACTCCGGCTACCTCAGGACCCTCACTCGGCTATCTCGCAGTTTTGCTTGGCCAGGTATGCGCAAAGATGTCAAGATTTTTGTGGCCGCTTGTGACCAATGCCAGCGTTAGAACTATGAGGCCATTCACCCCCCAGGTTTGCTTCAGCCCCTACCTATCCCAGAAGATACCTGGCTTGATATATCAATGGATTTCGTGGATGGTCTACCCAATTCCCATGGGTTCAATGCCATTATGGTGGTGGTTGATCGTCTTTCGAAATTTGCCCACTTTGTGCTAGTCACTCATCCTTTCACGGCCGCCCAAATTACCGACACTTTTATGAAGCAAATCTTTAAGCTTCACAGCATGCCCCGTTCCATAGTGAGTGATCGTGATCCCATTTTCATTAGCCACTTCTGGACTGCCTTTTTCAAGCTTCAGGGCACTGCTTTGTGTCGCAGCTCCTCTTATCATCCACAATCGGAGGGTCAAATGTAGGTGGTGAATCGCTCTCTAGAGCATTACTTGCGCTGCTTCATTGCGGACAAACTGGCTTCTTGGAGTGAGCTTCTTCATTGAGCCGAATGGTGGTGCAACACCACTTATCACGCTACCATCAAAATGACACCATTTGAGGCTTTGTATGGGCGCCCTCCACCCTCCCTCTCCAAGTATTTACCCGGCACCACCAATGTCCATGTTGTGGATTCATCCTTGAAACAGCGTGATCAATTGCTGCTCACTCTCAAAGACCACATGAATGTTGCTCAAAACCGGATGAAACAGCATGCAGACCAAGGCTGTACAGAGCGCGAATTCAGTCCCAGGGACTGGGTGTTCTTGAAGCTCCATCCCTATAGCCAGAAATCGGTCACTAAACGGCCCATTCACAAGCTCACTCCCAGATTTTATGGTCCCTTCCAAGTCACCCAGAAGATTGGTAAAGTTGCTTACAAACTTGCCTTACCACCTAACTCCAAAATTCATCTAGTCTTCCACGTTTCCTTGCTTAAGAAAAGACTTTGTGACTCTACACCGGTCTATACTACTCTCCCTCAATTTGACTCTAAGGATGAGATTCAATGGAGGCCCCTGAGGGTCCTTAACATGGCCATCACTCGCAAGAAGAAGGGTGCTGTGACTACCTGGCTGATACAGTGGGAAGGATTGCGCAAAGAGGATGCAACTTGGGAAGCAGCTCATGACGTTGCTGCCCACTTTCCAGGTTTTTGCGCCTGAGGTCAGGCCCAATCTCAGGGGGGGCACCTGTTAGGAACAACCCTATTCTCCTAACTAAGCAGCCCAATGGCCCAAGTTCAATAGCTACATTAACCCATTATTTCTAAGTATGTTGTAGAACTCTTTTGTAATCACAGTGGTCCCTACCACGTGTTAGTCACATGACTGTAGAGAATAGCTCAAGAAGTATATGAGTTGTATTCTCATCTCTTTTGGAATCATCAATGAAATGAATCCCAATTAAATTCCTTTTCAAATTGCATTTCTTCTATTGGCACCCAACAAAAGTCCTCTAAATTGAACAATCTGAAATTAGGGTTTTCAGTCCACAATAGAATAGAGGTGTCAACCAAAAAAAAGACACGATAATTACCTAATAGAGGTGGAATAAAAATCCGGCGGCCGTGAGCGACGGAGCTACAGTGGTCCACGCGCTTGCGGCGGCTCGTACAGCGCGTGCGGCGTCTATGGTCGAAGCCGAAGGTCGAGGCCATAGGGCTTTCGTAGACAATGAGGTGCTGACTCTACTTTTAGGGGAGATCATGCTCAATTTGAAGTGGAAATCGAACATTGAAACAATGCAGAATGGGGAGCTCCAGCGACAGTGTCTACGGCATTTGGCGTCGGCTGGTGACGAGATGTTTGGGGCTTGATGGTCGTCTCTCTCTCTGAGATAACTGGTGGCAGCGGTGTATTATAAAGGTGGTCGAAAATCGATGGAGGTTAAGAGGCAGAGGCGTCGAGACTTTGGTGGTCGCATGTGGACACTGGCCTTGGTGCTTGCCGGTGGTTCTTCTTGGTCGTTGATCGGATTTAGGCTAGGGTTGGATTGGTGGTGGCGGTGATTAGAGGAAAAGGCCGAAAACAGGTGACGATTGAGAGGGAGCTACATCGCAAGCTTGAGAAGAGTGTGTGGAGGTCGGGGTTGATGCATGGCTTCGATTTCTCTTGGGTTTGGGTCAGATTCAGGTGCTGCATTGATTGTTAGAGGAGTTGTTGTATGGTGGTGGCAGGAGATAGCGTTTTCCGGCGCTGGCAGTAGGAGGACGAGAGAGAGGTCGGGGGGATAGAGAGAGAGAAGGAAGGATGCGGCTGAGAAGGAGAGGTTCTAGGGTTTTCACACCCTAAGTTTCCTATTTATACTTGCGTGCCAGAAATGTCGAATTTGCCCCTTTCGACGAGTTACGCAATTTCCCTAGCTGATTACTTCCTAAGTTATTTCTCAGCTCCGTCCTAAGCCCAAATGGAAGAACATTGACCTAAACTTAAATTGTCGGCCCAATAGGTGGTCTCGTGATCAAAATAATTTCCGAAATCAATTTCTTTACTTAAATCACTTTGCGAAAAAATCTTATTGGCGAAAATTTACATTCGAAAATTAAATAAAATTTCCAGGACCTCACATTATAATGCCTTTTTAACGTCTATTAAAACACTTCAATAGTTGCAGAGAGCTAAGAGTACTACATGCATGCTTGCCTCCTTTTGAAATTGCATGTATAATACAACAGCATCATACTTATGCCACGAACAAGGGCACAAGGATATAAAATTATAGGGGACGAGTTTGGAGGACCAATTAAGACTTCGACGTTGTAGCTTGAACAGGAATATTGATGCAAGCGGGCTATTGAAGAGTGAAGTTCTCACATCCGGAAAGTGACAAATATATATATATATATATATATATATATATATATATAATGTATAAGTACGTATTCGAATTACTCTTAATTGCACCAAAGCATTTGGAGATACAATCTATACCTTATATTTAATTAAATTGAGACAATTCCACGAATGATGCCTGTTGCTGTTTAACACAGTTTTTATATTTAAAGTAGACCAGCTTGCATTGTAATGCTGAATTGCTGATCCAAAGATACCTAAACTTGGTTGCCACAATAAGAACATATATACCAGTTAAATGCTTACTAGGGATGTAACCCATCATTCATTGAGCCCAACACAAAGTGTCTGCTTTTTTATATTTAGCGATTAATAGAGTCATTATCATCAACATCATTATTTGACTTATTTTTATTTTTATAGCATTCAACAAACTCTCAACTTCTAGACTAATCATCAAACACCACTCAAACACAAAACAGAGATTTGATGAGTTTCTTTTGGTCTAATCCTCTGAAACTTAGAGTAAGAAGATTGTAGAGCATCTAGTCCTTTCATGTAAATCTCTCATCTTTCTAAATCCACAGTAGCACTAAAAGCACCATCATTTGCACTCCAATAAGTTTCAACGCAACTTCTAACGAGCTTCCAAAATGTAAGTTTCTCCCTTTCTCTCCCCATTGATTTCGTACTTTGCAAGTGTTAGGAAATTAATCCCCTACCACACAAGTACTAGTAGTAGAGATGGAAAGAAGAAACAACCAAACCACGAAAACAACAAGATTTAACAAGGTTCGGCCAAAATATATACCTACGTCCTCAGAGAGCTTTCATCTTCACTATAAGAGAATTACACAAGTACAAGATTACATCGCTCAAGTTTATGCCCAACCCAAACTCTTGTATCCGATAGATCGAATACGCCTTGTATACCGACTCTGATCCTAGAAAATCACTTTACCCCAAGAGCTATACACACCCTTGAACACAACAACTCCTATCTTCTACATCTTGAAGATCCTTAGAGTTATTCTTGTTGTCTTGCTTGCCTCCACACAAGCTTTTTATATTTATACCATTGATAGAAGCCTCTAGAGTCACTTTATCAATGCTCATTCATAAATCAACCACCTATCTCCCGCATTAACTACCTAGGAAGACTAAAAGGTCAATACATGAATTTAACCATTCATTTATTCTCAATGCATCAATTTGACCATGCATTTGTACCCAATGCATGTACTTGACTATGCACCAATTTCCCATGCAATAAGTTGTCACCTTGAATGCACAAACCATTAATACGATGCTATACCATGTAAAAAAACTCCACCAATGAGGGATATGCACCAAACCTAACAGCAAGTGTGAGTTTTCCAATTACATTTGATTACCTCTGAGATTATAAATGTACTCTTACAGTAATCAATATTGAGGAGAAAACCACGGCAAGTGGTTTATTGGATGCACTGGATGACTGGATCCACTCACGAAAATGTTCAAGATGTGCAACCTCCACGTCCTGCGTTCGAATACTATATTAGTTTTAGTGTAATTTTTGAGTTATATACATGCATGGTTAGGAAGGGACTGAAATGCCTTGTTGACCATCCCGACCTCCAGCAGATTAGTCATTAGGCTATGTTACCTTTAAGATACTGAGAACAATTTGAGAGGAGGGTGTCAAAAGAAAAAATGAGGAGGATGTGTGGAGACCTTGGCTACGGAGGTTTTAACTAGACCCACTAACTGAGCCATTTTGCAGTGAGTGATTTTTTTTTTAAAATTAAATTGCATGTAATTTAGTTGTTCAATAAAATTAACTTTTCTTGTATTTATTTTAGGGTGGGGCTATTTCCACCCCACTAAATGCTTTGTTCACCCTACAATTAAATTTTATCCTGAAACTTCCGATTTCACCCTCGAATAATTTATATACAATGTTCTAAAAAATGGCCTAGGAGGCGCCTAGGCTCTAGGCGTATCATCACCGACCCGATTTTGCCCTAGGCAATTGGCTTAGGAGTGAGGCTGCTCGGCGTCCGCCTAGGCTGTCTGGGCGATGGGCGGGCGATGGATTTTTTTTTTTTCCGGTCAAAGACGACAATGATCTTCTCTAAACACTGTTCTCACTTTTCATTCTCTCACTGTTAGACAAAAACCCAAAACTGAAAACCAAGACCTCTTTCTCGACCATCGACGGTAGCGACAACCTGGTTCATGTATGAGAACTGGGTCTTCTGGGTTTGAGTAAAGTACTAGTTTTGATAGAGTTGATGTTGCCTATAGTTGATTGAGCGGTGATTTGATGCGAAACGGAGCGGAGGCGAGGTGGGAGAAAGGTCGTCCGGGCGTTGAAAAGGGCGAAGCCGATGAGGAAGGTCGTGGAAATGGAGCTTGCAGGCTAAATCCATGGTGGGTCTGTGAGAAAAAGGGAAATCGAGAATTTGAGGGAGAAGAGAAAGGTGAAGTTTTTTTTTTTCTGTGGGTATGAATAAGGGATGGATCTAGAAAAAAGGTATTTAATATTATGGGATGGATCTAGGAAAAGGTGTTTGGCACCTTTAATTATAGGATTAATTTTTTTGCTTAGTTGACTGCAAAAATAGACGAACCGAGGTCTCGAACCAAGGTCTGAGTTCAATTACTAATATATGAATGATATTTTCTGTCCTAAATAATCTCATCAATGATCAAGTCATCAAGAACACGACCTAGGCCTAAATAACATTTGAGAAACTACACTTTATAGGTAATGAATAAGAGAAACTACTCTTTATATGTTATAAAAATAAAATTAAAATTAAAAATTAAAAACCGCCTAGTCCCAGCCTAGGTGGGCCTCTAGGCTCCGGGCTACCACCCAACGTTTTTGTACCTACATGTGCAAGCATAATTAGCTATAATGAGCCACGCTCATTGTACAGCCAGGGGGACAGACTCCCGCCAAAGGAGTGACCGACGGAAACACTGCCAGGCGGGCTACTGTCTGAGCCCCGGATCGCCCCCAGATCACTGCTGACGCGCCGCGCCAAGATAGCATCAGAAGCTCAAGACGCTGAGAATCGAAGCACATCAGTCCCACATCGAAAACAAGAAGAAGATCATTCTTCTCCTCACCTATAAAAGGTTCTCTCCTCTCTCCTCATTAATTACGCATTTACTACTCACCTATTGTTGTGCCGCCCATATACATTGACTAACTTAGGCATCGGAGAAGTGAAGACCGCCCCACGCGGTCTCCCTCTGACACCCTGTTTCTCGTGTGACAGCTAGCGAAGGCTATACATCAATCCTCAGAGTAGCGGTCCGCCCACCGGACCCGCGTTAAACAAAAGATCGGCTACCGCCGGACTTTTAGCATTAACAGTTTTTTAGAACCATGTTTATATAAGAAAAAAAAGATATCACCATTGAAAATGTGAAATTGGAAAGAGAAATTTTATTTACACATAGTCCTTTACTCAATTACTCGAAACCTTCAGAGGGTGGCGGAGAGCTTGACCAACTCCTTTTGCACAATCACGCTTGTCCGGCGGCGCACTATGTCGAAAGGGCCTCTGTGCTCTGTTGGCTTCTTTGTGCTGCTGCCAGACTGGTAATCTAAAGGCGGGCTCCAGGGCGGCAGTTTCTTGTGGATGGCGTGCTCGTAGTTTTGGCAGATTTTGTCTCGACGGCAGTCTGGGGCGGCGTCTCTGCTTTCGGGGGGTGCAGTGGCATCTTCGTTTTGGCGGTTGGCTGCTATGAATCTAGGGTCTGTGACGGCGATGGAGGCTCTCGGTGAATCTGCATCGGTCTGGTATTTGCGTCATCTCAGAGAGTGGAGTCTCAGTTTTGCCCAGTTTTCAGGCGTTTTGGAGTTTCATGGTGGTCAAAATTAGTGTGACGGGGCTTTGGGTAGCAACAGGACAACTTGGGCCAGTTTGGGCTGGTTTGCTAGGGCTTGGGTGATGGTGTCCTTGGGCTGTTCCCTTTTGGACCTGTAGCTAACTGTTGGGCTGGGGTTCTGCCCTAGTCCATTGCTATGTTGGGCTAGGGTTTAGCCTTTGGCCCAACCCTATATTTTTAGCTTTTGTCTAATTACAATAATGTTTCTTGTATTAGAGACCTAGATCTCTAGTGCCTTTGGCCTATTACCAATGGAGGATCCCCGCTACCTCTATATTTTACTATTTAGTGGGTAGGTCTATTGTATGTATCACTGTGGGTACTACCACTATCTTCTTGTCTGCTTATGTCCTTAAATGGCAACGAAATGATATGTAACGGCCTATTCTGGCTTGTGATGAATGATATTATTGCCCCTCGGACCGATTCAAAAATACACATCCACAATTTTTGAATTTTTTTTAATTACCATCTTATTGTCAACAAGAAAAGTTTTTCAAGCAATCGAAATTATGGGAACAGAAAAGTTTGAATTTTCATCATCAATATTTCTCTTTTCAATTCATCACTTTTCGTCCAGCCCATGGAATCCATCGTTTTATTAAATGTATGCATAAAATAAGTGTGTTTGTATTTTGTTCAATGGATATTCTGTAATATTTGACAATAAGTAATAAAGATCAAGACGCAAATCATATAACTATATACTTTCGCTTGAGAGTCCAGAACAAAAAAAGAAAGGGAGATAGGGAGAGAAAGAGAGATATGAGTGGCAGAAATCAATTTCGGGAGAGAGAAGAGAGAGATAGATGAGTTGAGAAAATCAACTTCAGGTTATAGGCGAAGAGAAAAGAAGAAAGAAAAAGAGATGGGGAAAAGAGTAAGGGGTGAAAGAGGAAGTTCAAGAAAAAATTGGACAAAAAATTTGAGAGGTGTGTATTAATGAATTGGAGTTGTGCTAATAAAATTTCTCAATAGAAAAAGAAAAAAGAAAAAGAAAAGGTGTGCTACGACCCCACTCCTTCTAGTTTCTTTTTACTCTTTCGGTTTTTGTCCTTGTCTCTATTTTATTCTTTTATCAGCTACTGTGACATAAAATCAAACACGAGTCACATGAAGTAGAACAAAATAATACTGACCAACAATTTTTTTCACTTGTTGCTATAACTTGAAAATTGCATCTAACTAATTTTTTGGTAGGCTAGCGATGAAGAAGCTGTGATGATTATTCAATTTTTTTTTTTTTGGTACAGAAAGCTGAGATGATAATTTGGATGTCTATTGAGTAAAGTTTCATTTATCAATAAAATTGATTTCTTATTTTCATTGTTTTTCTATTAATAATTATAGTTAAGGACAATTGTGGGATTTTTTAGAAAAAGATACGGTTATAGGGTGAACAAAGTGTTTAGTAGGATGGAAATAGCCGCACCCTTATTTTATAAGAATACTTTTTTATATATCTTAGACATAAGCATATTTGATTTTTCTTTTTGTTTTAGGGCTTTTCTCACGGAAGAATTATTGTTTTCTCAATATGGTTAAGGCATTTCCAACAGACTAGCTATTTTAACAAAAAGTTAAAAATTTGACTAATTTGAGAGTCAAATTTGACTTTTGCTAAAATCTCTAGCTAAATTTAGAAAGGAGAGAAAAAAATAACAAAAAGCTAAACACTCCACGTTCAATATTTTTTAGTTTAGCTAACACAGTTGGATTAAGGACCGCGCTGTATGCACTTCTTCATGGGTCGACATTTTTAACCATGCTAGGGTTCTGCATCTGGCACCGTCTGATTCTGACCATGTCCCCGTATTGTTACGAGCGAGTACAGCTCCTATGATCGCACGGACTAGGCCTCACCGTTTCAAGTTTGAAGCGTTTTGGTTGCAGCATCTTGCTTGCGACGGAATTGTGAAGGAAGCCTGGGGTACAGATGTGGTGGGTACTCCTATGTTTTGTGCTACGCATAAACTCATACATACTAGGATTCACTTGACCAAATGGAAAAAGGAGGTCTTCAAAGGCAGGCAGCTACAGATGTTGGGAATTCGTGCTCGGTTGGAAGACCTACTAAATGTGTTCCCATCAGTGCCTGTACAAGATGAGAAGAGAGAGCTGACAGATAAGCTTCAGAACTTATTGTTTCAGGAGGAATTATTTTGGAAGCAACGCTCGAAAATTACATGGCTCAAGGAAGGGGATCGAAATACCGGCTTTTTTCACCGGAAAACAGAGAATAGGAAGCCCAAGAACTCTTTGCAAGATTTATTTGATGACGAGGGGCGGTGGCAGGAGGATACTGAGGGAATTGAAAATGTGATCACTGCCTATTTTTCTAAAATGTTTAAAGCTTTGGAAATCAATTTTGATGCTTTGAATTTAACCCTGGAGGCTATTGCTCCATGTGTTACTCAGGAGATGAATGATCAGCTATGTGAAACGTATACCAAGGAAGAGGTGCGTGTTGCCCTTTTTCAAATGTACCCTACTAAATCCCCTGGTCCTGATGGGATGCCTCCTCTTTTCTTCCAACACTATTGGGATTATATTGGAGACAATATTTTTGCAGCAATTCATAGTTTTCTTTAGACAGGCCAGTTATTGAAGCAAGTGAACTTCACTCACATTTGCCTTATTCCGAAAGTGCGTAATCCAGATAACATGTCTGATTTGCGGCCCATTGCCCTCTGTAACGTGATCTACAAGATTTGTTCAAAAGTTATTACTAACAGGTTGAAGCTAATTTTACCATATGTGATCTCCCCTTTCCAAAGTGCTTTTGTCCCGGGTAGGCTAATTACTGATAATATATTAGTGGCAAATGAGATTGCACATTTTGTGCATAATAAGCGGGATGGGGATGAAGGTTTTATAGCTTTGAAATTAGATTTGAGCAAGGCTTATGACAGGATGGAATAGATCTTTTTTGAAAAGGTGATGATTCGTTTTGGTATTGCAAGAAGTTGGATTTCTTTGGTTATGCAATGTGTGCGCACAGTGCGGTATTCTTTCTTGATCAGAGGTAGACCACGGGGATTAGTTACTCCTAGTCGTGGGTTACGCCAAGGTGATCCATTGTCGCCTTATCTTTTTCTTCTAGGAGCGGAAGGTTTTTCCACTTTACTACAGCAGAGGTTGGCAGCTGGCTCCTTACCAGGTATTGCGGTATGTGCCAATGCACCTTCAGTAAATCATTTATTGTTTGCGGAAGATAGTATGCTATATGCACAAGCTTCTCTAGAGTCCTGTGGTGCCATACAGGAAGTCCTAGACATTTATGGGAGAGCCTCAGGCCAGGTTGTTAACTTTACTAAGAGTTCGGTGGTGTTCAGCAGAAATGTTCCAGCCGCAGTACAAGATGACATATCTGGAGTTTTGGAAGTGGAGGTTGTGGACTCACACGCAAAATATTTAGGCCTACCCACTTATGTGGGTCGAAAGAAAACTGCTACTTTCCAGTACATCAAGGAGAGATTGTCAAAAAAATTCACTTCTTGGCAGGGCAAATTGTTAAGTGGCACATGAAAAGATATTCTGATCAGGGTGGTGGCTCAAGCGTTACCTAATTATGCCATGAGTGTTTTTCAACTTACTAATAGTTTTTGTGATGATCTGGAACAGCAGTGTGCACGATTTTGGTGGGGGAGTACATTAGATAAAAGGAAAATACATTGGAAGAATTGGAAAGCTCTTTGCAATCCGAAAGAAGATGGCGGATTAGGCTTTCGCAGTCTATCCAATTTTAATTCTGCCATGCTTGCCAAACAAGCTTGGAGGATCTTGAATCACCCTTCTTCACTTGTTGCTAGGATCTATAAAGCGAGATATTTTCCGGATTCTTCTTTTTGGGAGGCCATACCTCATGCATCTCCCTCATATTCGTGGAGGAGCATTTTCTCCACTCAGGAAATGCTTAAAGAAAGTTGTTATTGGCAGGTAGGTACAGGGGAAAATATTAGTATTTTTTCTGATAATTGGGTGGTGGCATTACCTTTTGGACGACCTCTCTTTTCAGGGTTGGCTGAGGTTGAGTGTCGAAAGGTGAATGAGCTAATGAGTGCAATTGGTAGGTGGAATTTACCTTTGTTACAGGAGGTGTTTACGGCAGAAGAAGCAGCTGCGATTGCTGCCATTCCCTTGAGTAGGAGAGTAATGAATGATCGGCTCTGTTGGAAGCTATCAAAGGATGGAAACTTCTCAGTTAAGACGGCCTACATGTTTGCTTTTTCGAGATCTTCCAGCTATCATCCATTGCAGCTCCCAGTGGGTTCTGGTTTTTGGAAAAAACTGTGGAAAGTGGTCATTCCCAATAAAGCCAAAATTCATGTTTGGAGGGCATATTTGGACATACTCCCATCACTAGGTAGTTTGGCTTCAAAACGGGTGGTCTTGGACTCGCATGTGTGTGTGTTATGCGAGTCTCACATTGAGACGACTCTTCATTTATGCAGGGATTGTCCCTTTACAAGGATGGTGTTGCAAAAGAATGCCTTGCTTCACCGGGTATGTTATAACCCTAGCAGTCTGTTGGGGGATGTCCTTAGCTGGTTGAATCGGTGTGCTAAAGAATTGTCGTTAGCTCAATTTGGTGAACTCTTGCTCTCTCTATGGGGGATTTGGAAGGAAAGAAATGATCGAGTTTGGAACCAAAAGAGGTGTAAGGCTAGGGATGTTAGTCTGGGAATTGTTTCCAGGCTGCAGGAGTTTAGGCTCCACAATTTGAAGATTTCCCAGCCCAAAATTACACGCAGAGCAGTGTGGAGAGCTCCCCCAGTGGGGCTGGTTAAGATTAATGTGGATGGTGCCTTCCATCATGTTACTAGGAAAGCTGGCTGTTTCTGGTGGCTTTCTCCGGGTACCTCACGCAAAATGCTATACCGTCTGGGGTACCGATCAACTCTTGAATCCTGTATCAAGAACACAACGTCAGAGGGATAAACCGTACCGGACGGTTTATACCTCTCCGATGTCTGAGTGAGAAACTAATAGATGTAGAGATCAAACTGTGTATATAGGAGTTATTACCCGTGAAAGGTGGTTGTGCTAATGTCTTTATACTCAAGCGTGGGAAGGGAGTCTCCCCTATCCTCGATGTGGGACACAGGTTGTTCTTCTGATGTCATATCAGCTCTCTTGTTGCGTATATAGATGGGCTGTGCTGGCCTTGCCCCGGGCCCTGGGTGCCCAGGGTGGCATCCCATGTGAGGCCCGCCATGGTGGGTCGTGAACCCGGCCCATGGCGTAGTACCTGGGAGTACCGAGGGGGCTCAGAGGCTAGTGCCAAACCTAGTTGACTCCCCAGTATGTACAAGTCCCCCAAGTTCCCGTTCAAGATGTTTCTTGGGTGGGGACTTTATTTTAGTCTCAAGGTTTGGCACTAGTGTGCCTATAGGTAGTCCCCCAAGTTCCCTCAGAAGAGAAATCTTGAGCGGGCTACGCTGTAGGTAAGCTACCTCGGTGGGACAATGAGGTTGAGTCCCTAGTACTGGATGGGGTCGAGAATTTGAGCCTCCGGTACCCAGTGGGGTACAGAGAGAGCTTGGCTCCGATACCCGATGGGGTAGAAAATTTGAGCCTCCGGTACCCGGTGGGGTAGAGAGAGGGCTTGGCTCCGATACCCGATGGGGTAGAGAGAGGGCTTGGCTCCGATACCCGATGGGGTAGAAAATTTGAGCCTCCGGTACCCAGTGGGGTAGAGAGAGAGCTTGGCGCTAGGAGGGTTTGGCTCCGATACCCGATGGGGTAGACAATTTGAGCCTCCGGTACCCAATGGGGTAGAGAGAGAGCTTGGCGCTAGGAGGGTTTGGCTCCGATACCCGATGGGGTAGACAATTTGAGCCTCCGGTACCCAGTGGGGTACAGAGAGAGCTTGGCTCCGATACCCGATGGGGTAGAAAATTTGAGCCTCCGGTACCCAGTGGGGTAGAGAGAGGGCTTGGCTCCGATACCCAATGGGGTAGAAAATTTGAGCCTCAGGTACCCAGTGGGGTAGAGAGAGGGCTTGGCTCCGATACCCGATGGGGTAGAAAATTTGAGCCTCCGGTACCCAGTGGGGTAGAGAGAGGGCTTGGCTCCGATACCCGATGGGGTAGGCGGTGCATGTCGGCCACGTGGGGCAGACTGGGTTGTGCAATAAATGCTCGTCCCTTCGCCTGCAAAGGCCTCGAGAAATGGGGGAATGCGTGGGACACGTGTAGCGATCCTATGGTTGAGGTCTTTTCGGCTTCGACGGCCCTGATGTATTGGAGATTGAATTTAAGAGGGAAACCGACTGTTTTCCCTCACTTTCGTGAAAAAGAAACTCAGAAGATTCAGCGAAGAGAAAGGGAGAGCCAAAGCGAAGAGAAAGGGAGAGCCAAGGGAGAAGTGTGAGTGCCTGTGGAGTGATAGGTCGATCGTCTGCCGAAGAAGAGGTTAGATCTCTCGCCCTGCTTGTACGATTTAATTTATTTATTTGTCAGGTCTATTGTTTCTGTTTCTGCCATGGCAGTTTCTGTTTGTGTTTTTGTTCCTCCTGTTTGCATAGATAGAAACGAACAATGCCAGTGTCGTTGTCCTTCTGTTTTAGATTTCCGGGTTTGTTTCACTTTCTGGGTTTTTCATTGAATTTCTGGGTTTTTAAGGGTTTTGGCTTGAATTTCTGGGTTTTGGCTAGGCTAACCCTTGTGCTTCTGGTTCCAGATAGCGAGATTTGAGGTCCCCGGTACCGTAGTTAGGATGGAATCAGAAGCCAGGGGTGGGGATACGGGATCGTCGTACCAGTCCTCTGCCAGGCAAGCTGAAGTGGACCTCGACCGGTACCTAGGCCGAGTAGATCAATTAGCAGAGAACACGGGATCCTCGACTGGGGTGTTCTCGGAGAGTTGTGAGGAGTTCGACGAGGGTGAGAGCGAGGGTGGATCTGCGGAGGCCCCGGTAGTCACAGTGGCCATTCCGGAGGGCATACCGAAGCCGAGGTATACACTTGCGGATGGGACCGTATGTGACGAGCCCGGGAGAAGTATGACGATGAAGGAGATCATCGACATGCGACTGAAGTGGGGGATACCAGACGCGGTTGAGCTTAGGCCTCTCAGGGATGGAGAGATGGCCGCGAATCCTGCCCCGGGGTGGGTGGCGCTGCACCTGAATCAGCTTCACCAAGGGTTATCTCTACCGCTGCCCCGGTGCCTATAGTATCTGCTGCGGATGCTGAACCTGTCACCGGGGCAGCTGACCCCGAATGCCGTTCGCCAAATATATAGTATGATGGCCATGTGGGACTTGTGCCAACAAGGGTGGCCGTCCATAAACAAGTTCCGCGCGGTACATCGGTACTGTACTCAAGGAAGCAGTCGTGTGCGGGTACGGTCACCTTTGCCGCTAGGGATTACGAGCCACTAGTTACCGACATGACTACCTCGATGAGCAAAAGGTGGAGGAACAAAGTGTTCCTAGCTGGGGGGCGGTGGCAGATTAAAAATAAGAAGTGGCAGCTGACCGGTACCTTCCAAGCTATCGGGGACCAGTCCTATACTCTATCCGAAGTAGAAAGGAAGAGGATAGCCCGGGTATATGCCGTTTGGTCAAATAAAGAGAGGAGTTCTTATAGATTCATCCGGCACTCTATACTTTATAGGCTAGGGCTAGGGTGGCTCCCCGGTAAGGGATTTAAAACCTTACACAAATATGTATATTATTGTTATTATTATTATTATTTTTTTTTTTTTTGTGTCACTCGTCCTTTCCACTTTCGACTAACCTTTGAACTGATTGTAGTGAAAGCGCCGAAGAGGAAACCCCGGAAAGGCAAGGAGGAGGACAGAATGGACGATGCCCAATTGATGGAAATGCTGATGGGCCAGGGAGAAGACGCCCTTCACATCGACGTCGACCTAGGGTCGAAAGGTACGAGTCGGTCCATTGAAGAAACCCTGTTGGAGATCGTCGATGAGGGATATGGTGAGCCTGACCCCGACGCTCCCGTGACCCACGTCGCGCAGCCCTCCATGGCCGATGTTATCACGATAGATGACACCGGGATGGGAAAAGTACCGGGTCCATTGCCGATTTCCTCTCGCTCAACTGGGAGCGATGAGGCATTACTCCCTGGTGAGAAGAAGAGATCCCACAGGCATCGGCATCGTGCTGATAAGCAGGTGACGTACACTGGCCGGGATGTCCAAGGTACTGGTGCTAAGAGGCAGAAGAAAGATCACCCGGGACCAGAGTCGTCGCCTTCTCTTGGCCTGTTATCTCCCGCCATTCCGGTAATCCCAAGAAGCCCATCAAGCAGCTGCTGAGTGAGTACGGGGTTGCCGATGAAAAGTTCATGCGGTCCATGCTTGGGGATCTGAAGGATATTGACCTCGACCGGGTTCGGGCCAAGGATAACACTCCCCAGGAGAATCGCCGTCTTGCCCGGGAATCAATGATGCGGGTAAGTCTTGTATTTTCTCAGGTGTTTTTTTTTTTTTTTTTTTTTACGCACTAATCGGTGTATCTGCAGGCACTCTTCAATGTGTACGCCATTGACGCCAGCGAGGAAGATACTCATCTGAAGGAGGAGGTTAGCAATCTCTCCGGGCAGGTGAAGTATCTTCATGGCGAGAAGGCCAAGCTGGAGAAGGAGCGGGACTCAATAAGGACTGAGATGGCCGCCGCTAAGCAGCGGATCGCGGAGCTTGAGGGTGAAGTCGCTGAGGCGCGGGAAGAAATAAAAAACGCGCGGGACTCCGAGAAAAAGGCTGCAGAGTCTGCCGTCTCATGGAAGGAGAAGGCAGACCACCTGGAGGATCGTCTTCCCGCGGAGAGGCACGAGGCCGTGGAGGAGTACAAGTCCTCGGAAGAGCTCATCTCTATGCTAGCTGCTGCCCAAGATAAGGCTGTCATTATGAAGTTCAAGGAGTGGGTGGCGGCCGGATACTTAGATGAAGCCAAATTCAAGCGGGGTCTCCTGGAGAGGAAGAAGAAAGACCGGGAGGCGGCTGCCAAGTCTGGTGCCGGTGGGTCCCAGAGTACCGGTGGAGTTCGGTTGTATAAAAAATTTATTTTATTTCATTTTGAACAATTATCTTATTGTCTGGTAGTCCAGGCCTTTTGTGAATGGAAACATCCAGACTTTGAATGGGAATTGGAAAGGAATTAAAATTTCTGGGATTTTCGTTACCGTAAGCATTTGTTTGCATCACTTATTACCGGAATAGAGTAACTGACAATAGCTATGTCCGAGAATGTCCGGGGTAGGTAAAAAAATGCCAGAAATGGTCTGAATAATTCATTTTTCCATTCAAATACCACAAGGTGGTTAAATACAGAATGAGTACCCGATGGGTAGCTTGCCATAGCTGTGTTCAAAAAGCAAAAGCTAGGACAAGATGCTCCCGGAGCTACTTATAGTAATACCGTAGGCGCTGGGTATTCCATGGATGCCTGGAAATGACCCCGTTCATGTCCCGGATGAAAAAGGTTGCTGGACCTACCTCTTCAATGATCTCGTAAGGACCTGTCCAGGATGGATCCAGTCCCCGGGGCTCTGGGTAGACTTGCTTCATGACCCAGTCCCCCAATTTTAATGTCCGGGACTGTACCTTGGCATCGTAGTAACGAGCTATCCTCCGCTTGTTTGCCAAGTTATGCATGTGCGCTACATCTCTTCGTTCCTCGAGTAAATCGGCATCGAGGTGTAGGCCCTATGAGTTGGTACCCGCATCGAAGTATTCGATCCGGGGACTCTGGATTTGTGTTTCAATAGGGAGTACTGCTTCTGATCCGAAAGCCATGCAGAAAGGGGTCTCCCCGGTAGCCTCCGTTGCCGTGGTCCTGATAGCCCAACACCTCCGGGAGTTTAGCAGCCCAAAGACCCTTTGCTTCGTCAAGCTTCTTTTTCAGTATTTTCTTGATTATCTTGTTGACAGCTTCGACCTGACCGTTGGTCTGGGGGTGAGCCGGGGAAGCATAGAGGATCCTAGTGCCTAGGTTCTGTGTGTAAGCCCTCAACTCATCATTGTCAAACTGGGTACCATTGTCCGTGACTATGGTATCCGGGACTCCAAACCTGCAGTAAATGTTCTTCCATAGGAAGCTTTTGACCTTTTCCGTGGTGATGGCGACGAGAGGTTCTGCCTCAACCCACTTTGTTTGGTAGTCCACGGCAACAATGGCGTATTTGAACTGTCCTACTGCTGTGGGAAGTTTACCAATCAGGTCCAAACCCCACTGACAGAACGGCCATGGTGCCAGGAGGATGGAAAGGGCGATGGGCGGTGCCCTTGGGATATTTGCATACATTGGCATTTGTGGCAAGAACTGGATATTGTTTGGGCCAGAGCCGACATGGTTGGCCAGAAATATCCTGCCCTTAGGGTCTTGTACGCAAGAGATCGGGCTCCGGCATGGTTACCACATACACCAGCGTGAATGTCCTTCATTATTTTGTGACCTTCCTCCGGCGTTACACACTTCAGGTTGGGAAAGCAATGCCCCCTTCTGTACAGTTTACCATTCATGATCGTGTATCGAGCTGACCTTAGCTGTAGTCTTCTGGCCTCGACCTTATCATCCGGTACTAGGCCGTCGATCATGTATCTCAAAATTGGGTCCATCCATGAAGCTGTGTGATCCACGACAAATATTTCTGACACCGTCTTAGAAGTGCTAGGTCCTGCTAGTATTTCGACCTTGGTGGCCCCATAGGTAGGGTTTGGAGAAGTTGATGCGAGCTTTGCAAGGGCGTCTGCCTTGTCGTTTTCTGCCCTCGGTATTTGGGTAAAAATGTAGGAGGTAAACCTCTGAACTAATGCCCGGGCCAAGGCCTGGTAGGAGGACATGTGGGGCTCCTTTGCCTCAAAGTTACCGCTGACCTGGTTTACAACTAACTGAGAATCACTGAAGATACTAAGGTGCTGCACCCCTAGTTCCCGGGCGATCTGCAGACCTGCTATAAGTGCCTCGTACTCGGCGGCATTGTTGGATGCTTTGAAGGCAAACTTGAGGGCGTACTCGTAGACTTGCTCGTCCGGGCTAATTAGCAGGATGCCGGCTCCGCTGGTTTTCTTGTTGGATGCTCCATCAACGTATAATCGCCAAGTGCTTGGCGGAGGTGGATCTGCAGCTAGTGGTTCCGATGATTCCCGGTTTGGGTTATGGGAGGGGATTGATTCTGAAATAAAATCTGCCGCTGCCTGCCCTTTGATGGATGTCCAGGGCTGGTACTTGATATCGAACTCCCCCAATTCGATGGCCCATTTGATTAACCTGCCCGATACTTCTGGTTTCTGTAAAACCTGCCTCAATGGGTGATTAGTGAAAACGGTGATCGACTGTGCCTGGAAGTAATGTCTGAGCTTTCGGGCTGATACCAGGAGAGCCAGTGCCACTCTTTCAATGTCCGGGTACCTGGATTCTGCCCCGGTGTAACCTTTTCCAGCGTAGTACACTGGGTATTCACAATCGGATTCCTTCCTAATCAGGACTGAGCTCACAGCCGTTGATGATGCCGCCAGATATACGTAAAGCATCTCTCCGGGAACAGGTTTGTAGAGTAGAGGTACCTCTGACAAGTATGACTTCAAACCAAGGAAAGCAGCCTCGTGCTCCGCTGTCCAGGCTATCATTTCGACGTGTTGGGTTTTTAGCAATTTGAAGAAAGGAGTACACTTGTCCGTCAGCCTGGAGATGAATCTTGACAGGGCGGCCACCTTGCCTACTAGAGATTGGACCTCGTTCCTGTAGGTTGGGGACACCATGTCTAATATAGCCTGCACCTTCTCTGGATTGGCCTCAATTCCCCTGTGGCTAATGATGTACCCGAGAAACTTTCCTACCTCGACCCCGAAGATGCACTTCTGTGGGTTAAGCCGCATCCCATTGCGCAATATGATGGTGAAGACGATTGACAAGTTGGCTACATGATCCTCCGGAGTTAGACTCTTCACCAGCATGTCGTCCACGTAGACCTCCATGATAGTACCGATAACCTCCGCAAACATGGAGTTGACAAGTCGCTGATAAGTGGCACCTGCATTCTTTAACCCGAAAGGCATGACCTGGTAGCAATAGAGACCTTTGTCTATGGTAAAGGCAGTGTGCTCCTCGTCTGCCGGGTTCATTCGAATTTGGTTGTACCCACTGAACGCATCCATGAAATTGAGTAACCGGTACCCAGCAGTGGAGTCTATTAATTGATCAATTCGTGGGAGCGGGAAGCTATCCTTAGGGCATGCCCGATTGAGGCTTGTGTAGTCCACACACATGCGCCATGATCCCGGGGATTTCTTTGGTACCATTACCACGTTGGCTAACCACCGGGGGTATGTTACTTCCCTGATAAAGTTGATGGCGATCAGCTTCTTTACCTCAACCTGGATAGCCCGGTACTTCTCGTGTGTGAAGGCCCTTCGTTTTTGTCTTACCGGTGTTGAGTAAGGAACAATACTAAGATTGTGCGTGGCTATCTCTGGCAGTATACCGGGCATGTCCTCATAGGACCAGGCGAATGCAGATGTGTTAGATCGAAGAAACGAGATCAATCCTTCCCTGACAACCGGAGACAACCTTGTACCAATCCTAACAGTCCTGTCCGGGAACTGCTCTGATAGGACCACTTCTTCAATGTCTTCTACGGCACCGGGCCGTTCTTCGTCGGAGTCGGTATCTGCCCTGGGATCCTCGTACCTGTCCAACAGAGGGTTAGTAGCTACGTGCAACATTTCGGACTTTCCCTTACCGCGTGATACAGTTAGAGAATAGCACTTCCTTGCGGCTGCCTGATCACCCCGGATCGTAGCAGTGCCGGCCGGGGTTGGTACTTTCATCATCAACATGTGACTTGCTATAAAGGTTTTCAGACGCCAGAGTGCCGACCGGCCCAGGATAGCATTGTAGGATGAGACGCAGTCCACGACAATGAACTCTGTTTTGATGGTTGAACAATTCGGGCTTTCGCCTATCGTGATCGATAGGTAATCTGATCCGAGTGGTTGGACGATATCTCCTGAAAAACTAATTAGGGGCTCGTTATCCTGTGACAGCTTGGACCTTCCCCTGTTCAAAGCGTTGTAAGCATCGCGAAATAATACGATAACTGAGGCCCCGGTGTCCACGAGCACCCGGGACATTATATAATGGTCCATTTGGAGCGTGATTAGGAAGGGATCATCATGGGGCATCCTTAGGTCGGCCTCCTCCTCCTGCAGGAACGTCACCGATGTCCATCCGGTGCCACCGTCTTGCTGCGGAGCCTTGTGGAAGTTGAAAACTTTCGGACGACCGAAACTAGAATTTCGTTTCCTCCCCTGGGGGGGCAACTCTTTCGGGCCCCCACCGTGGATCGTGAAAATCTGGCCGTACACATCTACAGCTCCTATCTCCTTAGCAGGTAGGTATCGTTGAAGCTTGCCCCTCTGGATGAGGGACTCGATTGTATTTTTTAAAGCAACGCAGAGATTGGTATTATGTCCGGCATCTTCATGATAAGTGCAGAACCTTCCGGTATCCTGCTGGGTAAGTTTACTCTTCGAGAATTTCCTTGGGGGTGGTCCCGGTATCTCATCCTTGTTTTCGTTCCAAATAGTCTCGTATGAAGCGTTAAGGATTGTGAACACCTCATACCGGGGTGGTGGTGGTGGTGTCCGTGGGGCCTGCTGTGCCCTCGGCTTCCGGTGAGGGTGGGTGGTCCCGTAACTGTTTGACTTGGACGAGGACTCTTTGCCTCTTTTGTTCGAGGTATGGGGTGACCTATCATGGCTATGGACCTACTCCCTCTTTCGTGTTTCATCCCTGACAGTCGAGGTCTGTGAGGAGAACCTTAGCTCCGGTCTGGGATTGTCCCCGTAAGTCTCGAATTCGGCCTAGGCGTGTCTGATGGCAGTGACCATCAGCTCGTCGTAGCTAGCTGGAGGATTATGGTTGATCCCGTAGAGAAATTCTCCGCGCCTTAAGCCCCTCCTGAAAGCCAGCTCAGCCAGTTCCTTATTAAGGTCCCGGCACTTAGCGGTAGCCGCCTGCCATCGATTTACAAAAGACTTCAAAGTTTCATCCTCCCCCTGCTGGACTTTTAACAGGCCCTTTGGTGTGTGTATCCCATCGGTGCGTAAGATGAATCGAGCGACAAATTTGTCAGCCAGCTCCTTAAAATTCCCTACAGAACCGACCGGCAGTTCGTAGAACCAACTCAAAGCCTCCCCTGACAAGGTCTCCTGGAACATATTACAACACACTTCATCCGTATATCCCTTGGCGCTTGTTTATGATCGGAAAGCTTGGAGATGCTGATAGGGGTCTCCAACTCCCGTATAGTCAATCTTCAATGGTTTCGATGTATTCGCTCGAATGGCTCCTCTAACCTGTTGGGTGAAAGGCCCTGGGCGGTCCTCGTAACTATTCATAGCTCTCCAGGTGTCTCTATTTTCTGTGGCCTGTACCCTTGCCTGCAGGGCATGTAAGGAGTTGCTCATTTGTACGAGTAAAGCCGTGTTTGCGTCGGTTACCGGTGGGATATTGTGAACTGGTTGCGGTAACGGTGGTGGTGGTAGATGCCTCAAGCTTTCCGGGAATAAGTCTACCGGTACCTGGATTATCCGATGGCCGCCCTCCGCAGAAGGTGCTGGAGCGGTGCTAGGGCCTCCTGTTGTCTGTGCAGTGTTCACACCTGTTGCTAGCGAGGATGCTCTAGCCAGGGCCTGGGTGAGTGCCTCGTTGTGCTGGTGCCTCCTGTCCAGTGCTCGGGCCAGCGCTGTGTTTTCATCTTCCAAATCCTGCATTCTCTGTTGTGCAAGGCGGTTCGTTTCCCTATCGGTACTCCTTTGTTCCCGATCGATCCGGGATTGTTCCCTGAAGGCTGCGATCTCAGCTCGCATAGAATCCATCTCCGATACCGGAGTCACTTCTTCCGGGACTATGGGGTCCAAGGATCCGAGACCATGCATTTCTCCTGGAACACTGGGCGCTTCTGCTGAAGAAGTTCCCGGTGTGAATATCAGTGCCCGAGCGACACTTCTAACTTCTCCTGCCGCTTCTGGCTCATCCATTCTAAATGATCCACGATCGGTCCCCTATCTGGCGCGCCAATGTTTCTGGTGGCTTTCTCCGGGTACCTCACGCAGAATGCTATACCGTCTGGGGTACCGATCAACTCTTGAATCCTGTATCAAGAACACAACGTCAGAGGGATAAACCGTACCGGACGGTTTATACCTCTCCGATGTCTGAGTGAGAAACTAATAGATGTAGAGATCAAACTGTGTATATAGGAGTTATTACCCGTGAAAGGTGGTTGTGCTAATGTCTTTATACTCAAGCGTGGGAAGGGAGTCTCCCCTATCCTCGATGTGGGACACAGGTTGTTCTTCTGATGTCATATTAGCTCTCTTGTTGCGTATATAGATGGGCTGTGCTGGCCTTGCCCCGGGCCCTGGGTGCCCAGGGTGGCATCCCATGTGAGGCCCGCCATGGTGGGTCGTGAACCCGGCCCATGGCGTAGTACCTGGGAGTACCGAGGGGGCTCAGAGGCTAGTGCCAAACCTAGTTGACTCCCCAGTATGTACACTGGCCTGGGTTTTGTGATCAGAAATGAGTCCAGGATGATGTTAGGGGGAGGCGCTTGGCATTTGAGTGGATTGACTTCTCTGGAGCATGCTGAAATCTTAGCATGCAAAAGCTGCACTAGTGTTTGTGGGGGAGCACGAGTTTGGTCCAGCTATACTGGAAACCAATGCTATGGAGGTTCACAGTCAACTTTCATTGCATGACACTACTAATCTGCCTTTACTGGGCAGGATGTATGATGATGTAGTGGCTCTGTTGGCAGTCCAGAATGTTGTGCAAGTACTACACGTAGGTTGGCAAGGTAATGGAGTAGTACACTTGTTGGCTACCCATGCCCATTCCCTTTGCCAGAATGCCTTTTATTTTTCAGTCCCAGAATTTTTACAAGCTGCGATTGCAGCTAAGCTTTGTATTGTGTAAGTTTGTTTCTTTCAATAAATGGCTGACCTCCCTTGATTCAAAAAAAAAAAAAACACACAGTTGGATTAAAAGCTAGAATTTACTAACTAAATTTAACTCTTTGTTAAAGGAAAAACAGATTATGTGCCTTCGTCAAAGCAACTGACGGAGAGGGAATCAAGGAATCAACGATTACCATCAATCAGCACAATTAAAGATCAATCAGCATTCAATGTATTTAATGTAATTCATATTTCCGTTATAATCCTCTCCCTATATAAAGGGACTATGAAATGAAATGAGTAAACCAATTCCAATTGTCATTTTACTTTAACACGTTATCAGCACGCTCAGAGCAAATAAGCCAAGAGAAAAAAAATCCTAGAAACCCAAAAACCCTAGAAGAGAGAAAAAAATCTCTCTTCCTTTTCTTTCTGCAGCAACCCAAAAAAAAAAATTTCTTCTTCCGGCGCAGCCCAGCGTGCCCTGCACCGTGCAGCATCTAGAAATCCCGCCTCCACCCCTTCGCGGCCTCACTGCACCCAGCCAAGAGCATTTGATCTCTGCACCCAACAGCAGGACCACATCCCCGCATCCGGCAGCAACCACAGCCCAACGCCCCCCCCCCCCCCCCCCCGGCGCATCAGCCCCGCCTGCGCCGATCTCAGCAGCCCACTGCCTTGCCGCCTGCAATACACCGATCTGCAGCACACCACCGAGTCTCCAGCCTGCAGCAGCCCGAGCGACTGCCCAGCCCCGACGATCCCTCGCAGGCCAGCGTGACCAGCAGCCACCTTCACCGATCACTCCTCACCTGCTGCTGCACTCAGCTCGCCTCCTCTGCAAACTAGAAGAAGACTCGAAGGAGAGAGAAAAAAAAAAAAAAAGACGAAGGAACATAAACAGAAAAAAAACAAAGAAGAAGACGCGAAAAGAAAAAAAGAAAGAGGAAGAAAAGAAAAAAAACCCAACGCAAAGGGCGGCCCAGAAAAAACAATAAGAAGAAAAATGGCCCTGCAGCCCATCTCTGTTAGTCAAAAAAAAAAAAACAGAGAAACAGCCCTTGCGGCCCAGTAAAAACAGAGGAAAAGAGAAAAAAAAAAAACAGGCCTTGCTGCCGAGAAAAAGAAAAAGAAAAAAACCCACTACTGAAAAGAAAGAGAGCGCAGCCAAGTTTCCCTCAAAATCCAAAAACATCGCTACACATGCCTGCATCAACACGCGCGTGCGCTAGGATTGTTTTATTTTATCGAAATCAAGTATGTTTTCTTTATTTTATTTTATGATTTTAATCAAGCATGTGAATTTTATTTAAATTTTTTTTTTTTTAAGCATGCTTCATATCTTATTATTTATACCTTCATTATATTTTGTTATTGAGCATGTTTAGTTAGATAATTTTGATAATTTAAAGTATGTCTTGTTCTTTATGCTTTATATGATTATCTTTAAGCATGATTATATATTTTATTGTTTATATTTTGTTATATATTATTTATGAAATTTTGAGCATGTTTTGTGCTTTTTATTTACGTTTATATCATTATTCCTAAGCATGCCTTTACATTATGCTATTATTTATATTTTATTTTTACACATGATATATGTAGCATATATTTTGGTATACATTTGTGAAATTTGAGCATGCCATGTAATTTATTTTAATATATATGCTATGTTTTTATTATTTATTACGTGCTATGATTATTACTTGTTTAGAATGCTATACAAAAAGAATTGCGTTTTGCCATGATAATGAAAGTTCATGCGCATTATAAATACACACTTACTGTGATAAAATATTTTCACATAGCATCGAAAAAATGTGACCATTACGAATCTTGGTCTTGAAATCTAATTCATATTTTTTGGAAAATAATTCACGTGGATGTCTTTATGACTGTGTAATTTATATCTTCCCTCTTGTTTATGTAGATGGCTGATACAACTCGACCTGAATTTGACATTTTGGACTCAGACGGACTTGAGTACCACCGTTGGGTTTCCGATGTAGAAACGGCCTTCGTGGCAAAAGACTACACTGCCACCATCAAAACTTCCACTGACCCCAAAGACGATGGACCGTCTGACAAGGTGAAAGCAAATGCCTTAATGTTTCTGAGGCGACATATTGATCCTAGCCTACGCTGGGAGTACCTTCAGTTGAAGACACCCAAAGAACTGTGGGATGCCCTTAAGGGATGTTTTGGGAACATTCATGACACCTTGCTCCCAGAACTAACCGTTCAGTGGAATGAAATCCGCTTGCTTGACTATAAAAGGGTCAATGACTTCAACAAGGATATGTTGCGCCTAAAAGCACGTCTAAATTTCTGTGGACAGGAACTCACAGAAGATGATATGATCCAGAAGACTCTTTCCACTTTTCCTACTTCAGCAATTATACTAGCGAACCAGTATAGGCTGGAGTATGATAACAAAAGAATCACAACTTTCAACAAGCTGATCAACCTACTGCAAGTGGCTGAGAGGCATAATGAGGTTCTTTTGAACAACAATGCCAGGCCTGTTGGGGGTTGGGACAAAGAAAATTCCCGAGGCTAATTATGGCAAAGTAAAAGGTGGAAAGAACCTCAATGCAAAGGGGATTGGACGTGCTGATCCCTACCCACGTGGCAACAATGCACCACGTGGCAAGGGACATGGGGGTCATGATATGGGCCGTGGAGGCCCTCCCAATGTATGGCGCAGAGATGGTGGTGCTGGCCCTAGTGGTCATGGAAACAAGGTGCAAAGGGCACCTAAGAACCCTTCAGTCAAAAGGATAGAGTTGGCAATGAACCATGCTATAGGTGTGGAGTCATTGGGCATTGGTACAAGAACTGCCAAGCAAGCAACAGAGTAGCAGCCCATTACAAGAGGTATAGGGAGTCTAAAGAACAAGAGGCTCACTATATGGAAGAAGGAGGCCATGACCCAGACGTAAACCTCACAATTGCAGACTTTAATGGCAACAAGGAACTTGCTCAGTCAACCGATGCCCCAGATTTTGACTGATCTGCTTTATTTACTTTATTTTCCAAAAACAGTTGTGAAGGCATAATGCCTCATTTTTAATTAGACTATTACTTGGTCTTAAAGTTTATTTCAATAATGGTTTGATGAATTAGAACAAGACCTTGATTTGATTATCGTTGGCTTATTAATAAATTTCGAATTTTATTCTGAAGCACTGAATTTATTCAAATTTATTTATTACCCATATTTACATGGTTTGAAATAGCACTATAAAGATGTAAATCAATACATCTAGAAAAAGAAAAAAATTATTTGAATGAAACGATTATCATTCTACCTACAATAAAAATACTCTAAAGAATATGAGATATATTTAATGTCACAGACGCTCTGTATGCACCAAGAGCTAATCGAACCTTGTTAAGTATCAAAGATATTTGTGCCAACGGTTATCATATAAAAACACACTGTGAGAATGGAATTGAATACCTTTATATTACCTCTAATGAATGTGGAAGGAAACGCATTTTAGAGAAACTTATGAGTCAATCTAGTGGACTGTACCTCACTACGATTCGGATCATTGAATCATATGCTGTCACCAACAATGAAATGTGGGACACGGACTCATACAGGCTTTGGCATGACCGCCTAGGGCACCCCGGTCGTGACATGATGATCCGTATTTTAAAGAATTCATATGGACATCTCTTCTTTCGAGTGAAAAATTAAATGGGAGAAAAGTCCGCCACACTGCAAAGTGTCGGTCTTAGTACTGCTCAAATGCAGCCATTGCCTTCTGAAGTACCAGAAACACTACCTCCCTCCCATTATGCCTCATTGACTATTTCAAAGGCACATCACTCGTTACGCAAAGCTTGCTCTTTAGCAAAAACAGGATTAAGACCTTCCTATTCTAAAAATACAAAACAACACATTCCATTCTTACAAAGGATACAAAGAGATATCTGTGGATCTATCCATCCAGAATGCGGACCATTCAAGTACTTTATGGTTCTGGTGGATGCTTCGACAATCTGGTCACATGTCGTTTTATTGTCCACAAGAAATGCTGCATTTGCAAAACTCCTAGCACAGATTATACGTTTAAGGGCTCACCACCCTGATCACCTCAAGTCTATAAGGCTTGCTAAAGCTGGAGAGTTTACATCAAAAGCATTTGATGATTATTGCATGTCTATCGAGATTGATATGGTCTCGTAGAAGCCACCATCAAAAGGCTACAGATGGTGGTTAGGGCATTGGTTATGCGCACCAACCCGCCTATATCTACATGGGGTTATGCAATATTGCACGCAGCTTTACTCATTCGTTTCAGACCCACAACTAGCCAACCATTTTTTGCGTACCAGTTGGTAACTGGATATGGGCCTGACATTTCACACTTACGCATATTTGGTTGTATAGTATATGTGCCTATTGCGCCCCCACAGCGCACTACAATGGGTCCTCAGAGACGATTAAGTATTTATGTTGGATACGAATCCCCAACAATTATCCGCTATTTGGAACCCTTGACAGGCGATCTCTCTACCGCTAGATTTGCGGATTGTTACTTTGATGAGACAGTCTTCCCGTTGTTAGGGGGAGATAGGAAAAAGGATTTTCCAAGGGAAAGACAGGAATTATCGTGGTTTGTCCTCACTCCGTCTCATTTTGATCCCCGCACTTCACAAAGTGAAAGTGAAGTGAAAAGAATAATCGATCTTCAGAACGTAGCAGATTCGATGCCTGATGCGTTTACTGATATCGTAAAAGTGACGAGATCACATATACCAGCAGCAAATGTGCCTGCAAGGTTAGAAGTCCCCAACAAAGGGCACGGTGCCGCAGATATAGGCACTGCAACCGCACTTAGTGGAGGTGTGGTTGAGGCCGTGGCTCCCCAAGGAAGAGGGGGAGGTCACTTGGTTCGATTGACACTCACCCAAGGAAGAAGAGGGTGAGTAAGGCACAAACCAATCATCAATGTATAGAATCCCTCTCATGAGATTGTCTCTGATTATAGTTATGTCCATGAATCAATACTAGAGGACGCTCCGATGTTAAAAATGATTCCAGAGAACAAAGAAATCTCAGAGGATTATGAGAGTGCGTATGAGTTGATAGAAAGATCTTCCATACACATTGATGATATCTACTGTTGCTCAAGGAATCATAGAGCACGATGATATCGAACCACGCTCTGTTGCAAAATGTCAACAAAGAGCAGATTGGCCTAAATGGAAAGAAGCAATCTAGGCAGGATTCTCTGACAAAGAGACAGGTATTTGGTCAGGTAGTGCTAACCCCACCAAGTGTAAAGCCTGTAGGACATAAATGGACCTTTATCAGAAAGCGTAATGAGAAGAATGAAGTTCTAAGGTACAAGGCTCGCCTTGTGGTGCAAGGTTTCTCACAACGCCCTGGAATTGACTACGAGGAGACATTCTCTCCCAAAATGGACGTTATAACGTTCCGCTACTTAGTTAGCTTAGTAGTTTCCAAAGGACTGGAAATGCAGCTCATAGATGTGGTTACTGCATATCTCCATGGGGATCTAGATTCAGAGATATATATGAAAGTGCCTGATGGCCTTACATTACCCAAGTCAAGTGACTCTAAACCACGGAGTACGTTTGCAACTAGGTTGAAACGCTCACTTTACGGATTAAAACAATCCAGGCAGATGTGGTATACCCGTCTAAGTGACTACTTGATTGGGAAGGGATATAAGAACGATGAATTATGCCCCTGCGTATTCATAAAGAAAACAAGTTCCGGATTTGCAATTATAGCAGTATATGTCGATGATATGAACATAACAGGTACTCTTGATGAAATAAGAGAAACCGCAAGCTACTCGAAATCTGAATTTGAGATGAAGGATCTTGGGAAAACTCGATTCTGTCTAGGCCTTGAACTAGAACACCGAGTTTGTGGAATACTAATCCACCAGTCTGCATATGTCCAAAAGTCAGGCGATATAACATGGACAAAGCACATCCTGCTAGCACTCCCATGATCGGTCAAAGTTTGGATGCAAGGAAAGATCCATTTCATCCAAAGGAAGATGACGAAAAGGTGTTGGGAGCTGAAATTCCCTATCTAAGTGCAATAGGCGCATTATTGTACTTAGCCCAATTTACTCAACCAGACATTGCATTCTCAGTGAACTTGTTAGCTAGATTTAACTCAGCGCCAACGCAGCGTCACTGGAATGGTATCAAGAACATTTTCGATACCTAAAAGGAACCATTGACTTGGGACTGTTCTTTCCCTACAGAGAGACAAAAGGGACCGCATATGGAATTGCAATCCCTAAAGGAAACGTTGATGGCGAAAACCCCACTCACTACACTAAAACGCCAAATGACGTTTTGGTCGGTTTTGCTTATGCTGGATACGTGTCTGACCCACATAAAGATCGTTCTCAAATTGGTTATGTATTTACCAATGGGAACATGGCGATATCTTAGAGATCAACCAAGCAAACCCTTGTGGCTACCTCCTCGAACCACTCAGAGATCATTGCTCTACATGAGGCGGTTCGTGAGTGTATATGGTTAAGAACTATCATTACACATATTCGAGGGACTAGTGGTTTGAGTTCTACCACTGAAGAGCCTACTTGCATTTATGAAGACAATGCAGCTTGCATCGAACAGATGAAGCTAGGTTATATTAAGGGTGATAACACAAAACACATATCGCCAAAGTTGTTCTACAATCAGCAACAACAGGCTCTCTTCAAGATTCAAGTGAATCAAGTAAGGTCTGAGGAGAATGTGGCAGGTTTGTTCACCAAATCATTGCCCAAGGCCATATTTGTGAAACATGTGAAAAGCATAGGAATGCGAAGACTTTCCAAGCTCTCTTGATTAATGTAAGGATCAGGGGGAGGTGTAGACGTCAGGGGAAGTCTAACACCTACATGTCATCCTCAAATGTAAAAGGTGTGTTGTGCTCTTTTCCTTCGACC
The DNA here is from genome assembly GCF_002994745.2 of Rosa chinensis. Taxonomy (NCBI): domain Eukaryota; kingdom Viridiplantae; phylum Streptophyta; class Magnoliopsida; order Rosales; family Rosaceae; genus Rosa; species Rosa chinensis. The sequence goes on along the minus strand of NC_037094.1, from coordinate 55,255,766 downwards.
AAGGTGTATTTTTTGTCTCACAGGGTTTTTATTGCTACTTGGCAAGGTTTTTAGTGAGGCAACAACTCATGCACTATTTAGTCTTTGACTTGGCACAAGGGGGAGTGTTAAAGGAAAAACAGATTATGTACCTTCGTCAAAGCAACTGACGGAGAGGGAATCAAGGAATCAACGATTACCATCAATCAGCACAATTAAAGATCAATCAGCATTCAATGTATTTAATGTAATTCATATTTCCGTTGTAATCTTCTCCCTATATAAAGGGACTATGAAATGAAATGAGTAGACCAATTCCAATTGTCATTTTACTTTAACACTCTTAGATAATTTAGCTATAAAAATAGCTTTTATTGTTAGAGATTCATATAATTATTGAAATTAGTGAACTATATGAGATTTTTACATTTCCTATGGAGAATCAGATGAGTTTTGTTTTCTATCGAGATAAATGGTTATATGCAATTATTTAGATCAACTTTCATATGTTTTTATGGATTTCAAATAACTATACTATTATTTTACTTAGGAGATTGTAACTTTATAGATTGTGCATGCGTTGGGACAGTCCCCTCTAGGTAATATCTCGACAACAATCCCATATGAGGCATCATCTGATCTATATTCTCGTCCAGTTGGCTTCAGGTAGCTGGTCAGCTATCTTGAGTAAAATGTAAGACTAAAATGGACATTATCATTTAAGTTCTATAAAGATCTCAACAACTTGTCATTTACTTGCAGACTAAGCAATGGGGAATCAATCAACTTAAATTCCAGATCACCTAGTTATTGTGTATCAAGTGACTAAGGTAGGAAATCTGATTCAGTATGGAAAATGAGTTATAAATTAACAATATGCATCTAGCAATATATGGTTTGTATTGATTAGCTTCCTTTATGGGGGGAGGCCTAACCCTAAGTCTAACCATATAAAACCTGGTCCCTGCACTCTCATTGCTCACCAGACATTTAGTAACTCGTCCCATAGAGAGATATAGCAGTGAGTAGTGTAGAAGATCAGTGTTTGAAGTTCAATGGCCTCTTCAGGTTTGTTGACTCTTCAAGAACCCTTCATATGTTTACATTGCTGTATATGTGGTTTGAGTGCTTTACATAAATGAGATTGTATCTGTTGAGAGTATATACATCCCACATGGGAAAAATGGGACCTTGCTAGTGGGTTTATAAGGGTTTGGGCCACTCCATCCATTGCCAATTGGTTTTGGATGTGAACGCCAGATTACTTTATCATGATATTAGAGCCAGGTTACCCACGTGTGCATGCCTCATGGCCACACGGGCTCTACGTTACCCAAAGTTGTCCACGTGTATGGCTTGAAAATTCGCCACAATTGCGGGGGCGTGTTGAGAATATATACATCCCACATGGAGAAAATGGGACATTGCCTATGAGTTTATAAGAGTTTGAGCCACTCTATCCATTGCCAATTGGTTTTGGATGTGAACTCTAGATTACTTTATCATGGTATCAGAGCGGGTTATCCCACGTGTGCATGCCTCAAGGCCACAAGGGCTCCACGTCACCCAAAGTTGTCCACGTGTATGGCTTGAAAATTCGCCACACGTGCAGGGGCGTGTTGAGAGTATATACATCCCACATAGGAAAAATGAGACCTTGCTAGTGGGTTTATAAGGGTTTGGACCACTTCATCCATTGCCAATTGGTTTTGGATGTGAACCCCAAATTACTTTATCAGTATCTACGTACTTTGTGTGTCAATTTAGTTTAATACAATTGTTTGAGTTTACATAAAGGTGGGGGGAAAAGGAGGTATTCATATCAGCTCTACCTTGAGCTGAGCATCTGTGTAAACGCCATATCAGCTCTTTTTCTAATTGTGGTCGATGTGGGTGCACAGAAGAAATTGTGATGCATTGCTTGTGCGAATGTCCGAAGGCTAGGAGTGTATGGAAACTTGGTTGGGTTTTGTAGTGAAAAGATGGAAGGAGCCGACTTTGCTGATTTATTGTGGCATGTAAATGAGGAGGTGGTGCAGCTGATTATGCAGTTTTTGCAGTAATGGCATGGTGGATTTAATGAGGTTCACGCGCGGTTCAAATGTGCTGCAACCTAGTGAATTGGTGCAGAAAGCAAATGAATGGCTAGCTGAAATTGGCAAGCTTTGGAGCAGCCAAAACACCAAGTGATTAGTGAGGAAATAGAAGTTGATGGGTGGGTTTCTCCCCAATTTCTTGGGTCAGGATGAAATTTGATGGGACTTGTGACAACAAGAAAGGGAAGGTGGGTTTGACAGCTGTCTTTCGAAGTGATGTGGGATGACTGAGAGGGGCCTTGGCCATTCTAACTTATTGTGATTTGAGCCCAGAAGCTAAGGAAGCTTTGACTTTATTACATGGGTTGAAATTATGATGCCAGTTGGGGATAGCTAAACTAGAAGTTGTAGGGGATGCCTTGAATGTGTTGAAGACTCCGGATGCAGAAGTCGTGGAAATTAGTGAGATTGAGGCGGTGATGGGATGAAGCAAGAAAAACAACCAAATAGCACACAAGCGGGGTCGGCATGCCTTAAGAATCACTGATAGTTTGAGTTATCAGGAGGTTAGTCCTCCCTCTGTAAGATTTGGTAAGAGGTTTGGGGGTTGGGAATGCTCAGTTTTTTCTGTGTTTGATGTATTTACTTGCAGTATATATCAATAAAGTTCATTTATGATATAAAGTTCATTTGAATAAATAAAAAATAAAAAGCTGTTGTAGAGAAACTGAATTTGAGAGGAATTTGTTGTGTATTCTCATTGATAATAGGGGTCTCTTTATATAGAGGATTACAATGCATAGAATCTCAATTATACAAGGAAAGTAATCGTACATTGATTAGGAATCTAGATCCTTCTAATTGAACCCTATTACCACGAGGTCAAGTAACCTAGAGTTTGGGCTAAACACAAATAGAGATATCCTTAAACACTCCCCCTTGTGTTGTCCAAACGCGGTGCTTCTCTCGTTGCCTCATTAAAAACCTTGCCGAGTAACAAATACTCAGTGGGATAAAAATAACCTCGGTCGAAAGGGAAAAAGAGCACAACACACCCTTCACGTTTCGAGACCATACATGTAAACATCTCCCCCTGATGTCTGCATCTCCCCATGATGACAACGGTCATGGGAGTTTGGATAACTTCCGCAAACGATGCTACCAACATGTCTCTCGAAAGTGGAATTTAGGCAATGACTTAGTGAGCAAGCCTGCCACACTGTCCTCAGATTGAACCTAGTTTACTTTAACCTTGAGGAGAGTCTGTTGTTGCTGATTATGCTTGGTGTTGTCGCTTTTGATATAGCCTTGCTTCATTTGTTCAAAATGAACAACATTATCCTAAATGCTCGTAGGCTCATCTTGTGGTAGACTTCAAACCACAATTGTTCGAACATGCGTGATTATGGATCCAATCCATAAACATTCACGAACCACTTCGTGAAGAGCAATAATCTCTGCATGGTTCGAAGATATAGCGACTACGGTCTGTTCTGTAGACCTCCAAGATATCATGGTCTTTTCCCATGGTGAACACTTAACCAATTTGTGAGCGACCTTTGTGTGGGTCAGAGAGGTACCCAGCATCAGCAAAACCTTCCAAAACACTTATATCATTTTGGGATGGGGATAGAGAACGCAGGCCAGCGTTGGCAGCGTTTCTGGTGTGTGATGGGTCCGAATCCATCTTCTCTCTGTAGGGATAGAACAAACCCATATCAATCGTACATCTCAAGTACTGAAAGATATCTTTTACACCAATCAAAATGGCGTCGCATTGGCGCAGAGCTACACCTTAGCTAACAAGTTCACTGCAAACGAGATGTCAGGTCCTGTGCATTGAGCTAAGTACAATAATGCGCCTATTGTACTCAAGTAAGGCACTTCTGCCTCTAGCACATCTTCGTCATCATCCTTCAGACGAAGAGGATCCTTTTTAGGATCAAGACTAAGGACGATCATGGGGGTGCTTGAAGGTTTGACCTTGTCAAATGCCTAAGCATCTATCAACACGATGCTCAAGTTTCAAACCGAGACATAATCGTGTTCTCCCAAAATCCTTCATCTCAAACTCGGATTTCAAGTGTTCAGCAGTTTCCCTTAACTCTTTAAGGGCTTCTGATGAAGATTATGTCCAACATGAACCGCGATGGAATCCGAAACTTGTTATGGAAACGCGTGGGCATATCCCTTCCCAATCAAGTAGTTATTTTAGCGAGCGTTTCAACCTCTTTGTAAACGCGCTCCGTGGTCTAGAGCCACTTGACTTGGGAAAATAAAGTTCACCATGAACCTTCATGTATATTCTGTATCTAGATCCCTATAGAGATACGTAGTGACCACCTTTGTAAGCTGCATGTTCAGTTATTCGGAAACTACCAAACTGACAGGGTAGTGGAGTGCAATGACATCCATTACGAGAGAATATGTCTCATCGTAGTCGATTTCAGGGCATTTTGTGAGAAGCCTTGCGCCATAAAGCGAGATCGCCATCTCTTTTTCTCATCACGCTTCTTAACGAAGACCCATTAGTCAATAGGTTTTATGTTAGGAGGTGTTGGCATCACTGACTCAAAAATCTTCCTCTTCGTTAGAGAATCCAACTTAACCTGGATCGCATCTTTCCATTTAGGCCAAATCTCTCTACGTTGGCATTCATTCATCAACGGAGTGTGGTTCGATATCATCGGACTCAACAAACTCATGTGCAATGAAGTGCGTGACTACATCATCAATTATGATGGAGTTTCTATCCCACGTCTCATGTACACTAGTGTAAGTTTCATAGAGCTCTATATTCTCATGAATAGGTTCTGACGTTGAGGCGTCCCCCAACGATAACCATAACCCGGAAGATACTCATGAGAAGGATTTTGAGTGTCGATGATCAAGGATTGGTTTGTGCCAATGTATCCTTCGAACCCACGGGCCTCCCATGCATCCTAGATGGGGCCATGGCCTATAACGCCAGAGTGCCACTCTCTTTGGCGTTGGCGCCATGCCTACCTCCGTGTAGGGTGGCGCTACGTCCTCTCGTAGGGACGTCCTTCCTTGCAGGCATGTTTGCAACATATTTGTGTGATCTCGTCACTGTAATAGGGATCGAGATGAGACATAGTGGGGACATACCATGACAATTTCTGTCGTTCCTGCTGAACATCTGTGTTCTTATCTCCCCCTAACGATAGGAAGACTGTCTCATCAAAGTGACAACCCGCAAATCTAGCGGTAATGAGATCACCTTGCAAGGGCATTAAGTGGCGGACGATTGTTGGAGTCTCAAATCCAACTGAGTGGCCCATTCGTCTGTAAGGACCTATCATAGTGCGCTGTGGCGATGCAATGGGCACATAAATGGCTCACTCAAATGTGTGTAAGTACAAAATACGTGTACCCAGTCACTAGCTGTAACGCAGAGGTACATTGAGTGGCGGTAGGTCGTAGACGAATTAGCATAGCTGCATGCGATATTGCATCACCCCAAGCAGATGTAAGAAGATTGGTGCGCATTATCAATGTTCGGACTACCATCGTAGAAGTTTCCGCGAGACCAATTGAGTGTGTTCATGGGAATATACTTAAACAGAATTGGCGATCTATTGATCCCAACCAGATTTGTAGTCTTCAACCCTTCACTCTAGATCATCTTCTTGATGTTCTTGTTCCACATAGTGAGCTTTTCTTGCTTCACAATATGCTTTGTAGGCGGTGACAAGTTCTTCTCGAGCTCTACAAATGTGTGCCCAATGATCAGACACTCCACATCGAGAACATACATCTCTTTGCTCAAACTCCATTGATTGAGGCGCTTTGAAAGCGTCATTTAGATGGCTCTTAGTGTTGGTGGCGCCACCAACATGGCCAGAGGCGTTGCCTCCCTCTCTCTTTCCACGTTTACCTCTTCGGTTCCGTGTTCGCCTATTTTGGCGGTTACCTTCCCAAGTAGAGCGATTATATGGACCAGAATGTCCAGAAGTATCCCTAAGATTAGGGTTTCGCTCTTGGCGCCCTCTCTTAGAGGTGCAACTATAATTGGATTCCGGAATATGCTCTGTTTCCACGGATCTCGAATTATAGTTCTTCACAAGGATATTGTCATGCTTTTCAGTGACATTCATAGCTCCAATGAGCTCATGAAACCTTGTGATCCGTCTTGCATTAACATCGATTCGATAGTTCTTAGCAACCATCAATGCAGAGACGGGGAAGGTAGAGAGAGTCTTCTCAATCAACATCGCATCTGTGATCTCTTTACCACAGAATTCCATTAAGGATTTAATGCGAAGTGCTTCCGAGTTATAGTCAAGAACTGAATTGAAATCACAGAAGCGGAGGCTATGCCATCTCACTTCTAGGTCAGGAAGCAAGGAGTCACGGACGTTGCCAAATCTTTCTTCAAGTGAGACCCACAGCCTTCTGAGGTCTTCTTCATTCATACACTCATATTGGAGCGAATCATCCATATGACGAGTCATTAGGATGATGGCTTTCGCCTTATTTGCCTCTAAGGCTGCTCTATTTGCTTCCAAAGCTTGAGCTTGCTCAACAGTTAACACGTCCTGGCTAGGCTCGAGAATCATATCCAGGATTCCATCAGCCTTGAGATGATGGCGGATATCACGAACCCACCTGTGATATCTAGAGCCAGTTGTCCCCAATAGAGCAAAGTCCAATTTGTTCAGGTTACTCATCCTGAAAGAGAACAAGAAATTAGGGTTAGTTTCGGAGCGAAATAGGCTACCACGAAAACATATGAAATTTCTGAGCGTAATCGCTTCCAAAAAATTAGGAATTTCCGAGCGTAGTCGCTTCCAAGAAATTCAATTCCAAGAGATATTGGATTAGATCGAAACAATGATGTAAGTGGTCGATCATAAATTCTTTACAAACTCTAAGTTTGGAGATCTCATCAAGCTCTAAGCTTGGAGTGAGCACGAACCCCCACAGTTCGGCTTAATTTGGTCTCCCCTATAATGAAGAAAGGGGGGTAGAAGAAGGGAGGTTGCAAGTCCCCGAAAAAGAAGAGAAATTGAATTTAAAAACTCTAAAAACGGGAACGTTTAATAAAAAATACCTCGAAATAGGTCGCCTGAAAATTTGACCGGAAAAAGTGGTCGGAAATGTCGCCGGAAATGGCCGGAAAAGTCGCCGGAAAATCGTTGACCGGCGTTGACCAGGAGTTGACCGGGGGAGCTAACGTGGCACTGGTGCTGACGTGGCTCGCTGACTGGGCGCTGACGTGGATCAGGCTCTAGGCTGATGTGATTTGGGCCGAGGGCAGCGTTTGTGGGCCTCAGGCCTGCTTCTGGGCATCTGCTTCTTCCTTTTTCTTTTCTTCTTCTGCGTGGGCCGCGTCCCCTTATTCTTTTTTCTTCTTCTTCTTCTTCTTCTTCTTCTCTCTCTTTTTTTCTTCTCCTTCTTATGCCCAGCACGTGGGCTCCTCCTTCTTTCTCTCTCTCTTTTTTCTTCTCCTTCTGGTGGGCTCCTCGTCCTTTCTCTCTCTCTCTTTTCTTTCTTGGGTGGTTCTAGTTTGACCTCCAAATTTGCTATTTGGACCTCTCATACTTAATACACCTCTAATTTACTTTTTAGAATACTTAAAAAGCTAAGTAGACCTCCTTATTTTTACCAAAACACCCTTGAACATGAGATACAACAATTTATTACTCTACTTTTTATCTGTATCTTCAACCACGAGAAGAAGAATGAATCCAAATTACATGATATTGCTCTCTTATGAGTAGGTCTATCCACCACCAAAATTGATCAGAGGGTTGGTTCTCAATCTTGATGTTGCTGGAATCCCTTTGAATTTGCTAAAAGAAGGATTTCAAGGGTTTTGAGTTGGACGATTGAGTAATAACTATATCATAATATTCAATGAATTTAGTTTAAGAAAATTCTAAATCAGATTGTTTTGGAATTAATTTTGTATTAAATTATGATTATTACTTTTACTTAATTGTTTTAGATAAATTATAAAACAATATACTCCACATAAGGAAATTATGAAGAAAAAAAAACTAATTTAATTGAATGCTATATTTGGGGAGGTAAGAAGAGTATTTTTTTTTTTTTTTTTCATTTTTATCTCTTTGTCTTTATTTGTCTTTTCATATGACTTGACAAAGTCTATTAATAATTGAAAAATGTTGGAGGTCCAAATATCAAATTTGGAGGTCCAACTAGAACCACCCTTCTTTCTTTGCTGCCTCTGAGCGTCCTTTTTTTTTTTTTCTTTTTCTTTCTGCCTTCTAGTGTCTTGCGTCTTCAAGCCTTTTTTTTTTTTTTTTCTTTGACAGCAGTGCAGCTGCTTTAGTGTGGGGGAAGCGCAAGCGAGACCGGTAACTGGGCTCCTGAGATTGAAGGCTACGATATTAGAGATATTAGGATTTCAGGGTTAGGGCTTCGTGCTGATAACGTGTTGTAGAGAAACTGAATTTGAGAGGAATTTTCTGTGTATTCTCATTGATAATAGGAGCCTCTTTATATAGAGGATTACAATGCATAGAATCTCAATTATACAAGGAAAGTAATCGTACATTGATTAGGAATCTAGATCATTCTAATTGAACCCTATTACCACTAGGTCAAGTAACCTAGAGTTTGGGCTAAACACAAATAGAGATATCTTTAAACAAAAGCATATTTGTATATTTTTATTCGGGTCAATTGTCTAGATTCCTCCAATTTGCTAACTTTTATATATCTGTAATATTTGGAATACCTTCAGATAAAGGGATCAGACACTCGATTGTATATTTTTTGTAAAAGTTGTTGAGACTGTGGAGCGCATGTAAGCTCTTTGTTAGTGAGGTTGACATTGATGTCATAAGAAAACAAACGGGGAATACTTCACTAAAAATAAAATTTAATTAAGATAAAAGGTATATGACTTGTCAAAATATAGTAAAAGATAATATAATTTGAATTCCATTACATATGAAACACACCAGACTCTTCAACAGCTGATTTAAAAAGAGTAGCCAATATGTGAGTTTGTGGCTCTTACACGAATCAAATCAATCACACCCACTACAACAAATGCTTATGGAGCTATTAGAAACCCTCCAAATCATTAAATGTTAAAAGGGACCCGCCAAAGGTATCTCTTAATATTGTGAACACAATTGGCCTTCCCTGAAAAAAAATAGTGACCCTCTAGTGCTATATCCCTAGATGGCCTTCCTTTATGTGTATATATATTTGCCAATGAATGATTATAGAAGCTCAAAGCTTACCATTCATCTTGATTTTATATATATATATATATATATAGGAAATTTTATTCTCCTATACAGTCTGACATATTATGTTATTAGTACTGTGATCAAGTACGCTGAGTTTAATCAAGTCAAACTCGTCATGCTCGTTCCACAGTCTAACAACATCATATATTAGAGAGTTTTGTAAGAAATTATTTCCATAATAAATATATGTCAAACTTAGTCACACCTAATTATAAAACTCAATGTAATTGTCGGATATGATGATTAAATATAGTGATTATGTCATTTGTGTTATGCAAAACGTTACCTAAGGATCCCACAGAGAATCTTGTTGAATATTCTCCCATTGATTACTATTCATGCCCTCATCGTCGAAGTCATTAGAGAACATCATGGATTCCTCAAACATAAGGGCCTCAGACATTTGCATCCACATCTTGGGCGAGTCCAAGGGAGACTCGTTAATTGCCTGAATTTGACTCGGTGACAGCCTCACCGTCACCGGAGCCACCCCGCTCGAGCTAGAGCTCCCAACGTCACAATGACCTGCTGCCCCCAAAGAATTAGTAGTGTCACCATCATTACTCCTCAGCCTTAAAGCCGCTTCATGCGCAGCCATGCGTATGTCGTCGGGGCTCGAGCTGGCAGGGCGTGGCAGGTAGTTGACAAGTTCCGGGAAGTTGAGCCTGGCCTCACGTCCTCGGAAATGCAAAGCTGCCACGTCGTATGCCGCGGCAGCCATCTCGGGGGTCTCGAAGCTCCCTAACCAAATTCGGGTTTTCTTCCCCGGCTCGCGGATTTCAGACACCCACTTGCCCCATTTTCGCTTGCGGACGCCTCTGTAGGCAGAAGTTGCAGCACCGTAGACAGTGCTGCTGCTGGAATTGGGCTCTCCCATGCACACAGTCTCGAGTTAATTGAAATGTTTGGGGAAGTTGGTGGTATTTCAAATTTCGAAGCAGAGGATTCGATGGAAGATAATGTAATCAGATAAGGTATTTATAGAAGTAAGAATCTGTGGGGTGATATGACTGAACCTAGGAGAAGAGGAAGCGAGCTTCCACGTAGTTGCTTAATTCTGTATGTGCATGCTTACAAATTACATATAAATATCTTCTCATTGTTTTGGCAGAGCACTCTAAATTTTTTTAAAAACTAATTGAAATTAAAAATCTGGGGGAATGAAAGTTCATGCAATGATGAATCAGAACATTGACAAATTAGTGATGGGATTATTTTAAGGTATAAAATCTTGGGGAGGAATGATGCAGAGAACCGAAGAAAGATTAATGGATAAAGAGAGGGACTTGATGCAGAGGAATTTGGGTTCCTGTAGAACGCGGTTTTGAAGCCCAGGTGGCCTGTAATTTGGACCCACTCATCTTCTTCTCAAACAGAGCTTAAGATTTTGTTGGTAAGAGATAAAAAGAAATATATAGATGTGATGTAATGCTAAGACACTTAGACAAGAGGGTACTGAGTTTGATTTATCAATCATATACGTGAAAGACTAAAGTTATCTGATGAAGAAAGAGAGGGAACGAAACATACCAAACTTCAAAAGTACCTTGACCAAGATGCAATATTTCTTTGATCTATAATTATGACGTCATTATACGTCATAATAGTGTCTAATTGTTCAAGCCATGCCATAAAAAATATATATATACATATATATATATATAATCATTGGTCCAGGTCCTTTCGTTTTCTTTTCTTTTCAGTTGTTTTTCTCTATTAATCTCATGTTAAAATAATTCATTTTTTAAGTATCGGTGAAATATTCATTGTTTACGTTTTTTTATATAATTGAATTAAATAAGATTCTCCCTGCTTTGAAATATCAGCCCGTCAGAATCATTATCGGTGTAACCTGAGGTTTGGTGCTTGGGATGGACATATTTAGCATCATAGTATCATACCCATGACTCTAGAAAGTTAGAGTTTGGATTGAGCTTAATGTTACGAGCATGATTTAAAATTGGTGAGGTTTAAGCTTGAACAACAACAAGGTCGAGCTTGGCTTCTCCTACAGGAAGCTAGTAAAGAGGTTTGTTCTCAATGTTGGGTATTGGAACATCCCCTATAGGTTGTTCGGCTCCGGTTAAAGGCGGTGGTTTCCTCAGTGATTAAGACTCCTTATTCGTTGTCTATTATGTATTCCTCTTTCAACTTTTTGTCTGGGATGGAGGCAAGGGTGGCGAACATGCATGAGTTTGCGTTTACATGACCTTTGATTTTTGGTCTTTTGCTAAAAAAGTAGTATTTGATATGAATAATTACAAACGACATAATTGATTCATCATTGAACAATTCTTTTAGAATGTATTAAATCATATGAAAAAGTACGAATTACATTTGTCCAACCTTAATGGTTTATGTTTAAAATGGTAAATCATAATTATAAATGTCTAAACGATTTTCAATTTAAATGAAAACTTACAGAAGTGATATACTCATAAAGACCTAAAAATTAAACTGTTGAAATACCGATATTTAATTATCATCATACTCTATAAATTAAAGAAGTCCGTTAAGAATGAGCTATATTCGAAAAATTCTTGCGTACGTCAGGCGTACCAGACATGTGGTACGCCTGATCAATCACACTTCAGAAATTTTTTTCCTTATTCCGAAATTACCCCTTCTTTTTAAAAATGCAATACTCAAAATACCCTCTTTTAGGCACTGATTGAACGACCGCACCGCCACGCAAGACTTTCTCGCTATATTCTCAAGTAAACGACAGAGATTCCGATCAATCTAGCGTAATGCTAGATCGATGATCCTTGGATTGCTAGCAGCCTGGAAGTTGGTGAACGATGAGAGCAACCAATCGATGAGGTGGCCAAAACCTGACAATGCGCACAGTCATACCTTTGATTTAATTAAATTAAATAGGCCAACCATATTCCGAGAATTAGAAATCAAAAATTATTAGATACTAATACTATACCCGACGGTCCCGACATTTTTGGATAGTCTATACTCTATAGTCTATACCCTACCAACGTTCGAAAATAGTAGAATGCTGTTACTTAGTAGTGCACACGTGTTTACTTAGTAGTGCACACGTGTTCATATATTAATAGGAGGACCACAACTAATTCTACATCAACCTACATATGTTTAAGCTAATCAAGAAACTATTATATAAATTCTAAGTATTTTTAAGTAATCTCGTACGATTGCATGTATCATTTAGTTAAAAAAGGGGCTGATCAATTGTTTAGTGAAAAAATAAAAGTCAAACCTGAAATAAACCTGCCAGATGAACTGTTTTGCATTGAGAGAGCTAGTGTTCTAGTTATGGTGAGTATAATCAACTGTTCGATTTTTCCCAAGTAACAATGATTCTCAACGTTAAACAAACAAGTCATAATTTGATAGATTTTTTGCATAAACACGCTCTACTTCTATAAAGGCAATATATTATGTTGGGGTTGTATGGCTCAATACATACCAAAATGTAGAATGAACCGAGTCACATTAAATTAGAAATAAAATAATATAATAAGGTGTATAAGTAACTAAATTGTTCCTAACAGATATTTTGAAATAAAACTCCAACATAAAATGAGTAAGCAAGGGCAATAATTCGGTTTGCCACAACACCATTACGTACGCGTACTAATACTACGTACTGAGGCTGTAGTTAAGGAGTGGGGCGTGGTGGAAAGTTGTAGGTTTAGGTTAGGGCCTTAAGATTTGACTTGGGTAATTACCTTTTCGTTTTGTCTCTCTTTTTTCTGTTTTTGGTTAGAGACCTAGAGAGGGGTCCAGTTAGTGATTCTAGTTCTTGTGGTGCTAGACTGTTAGCGACACTCAGAAGCACTCCAAAATGCACAAATCAAACGTGTTGGTTTTATTGGGTAACAACTCGATGGCATATACAATCAATTTCAACCCGTGGTCTTTCTTTAGTGTAATTAAAACAGCTGGATCTTGCTAAGCTGCAATTATCGATTGAAAGCTACGGTGGTGGTACGTATGCTTCAATTATTTTCTTAATAATTTGACCGAATCACATCCAAGTTCTAATAATCAACGTTGTCATCAAAGGTTTACTTATCTTAGAGATACCTAGCTACCTGCAAAGATACGATCTCCGCGTTCACTGGATGCTCCTAGAACAAAGGAATTCATTCGATCATTTGTTTATCTTCTTTTTCTTTCTTTTACTACTCAATTTTCTGAGACATTCAACGTTGAGTTTTGATAATGCAATGTTTGCCGTGCGACACGTGGTTTTTGATTTCAGTGCTGCACATAGTTATCTAGTTTGGTTCGGGTTTGAGTTCAAATCGTCTTTGAATCGAAATAAAAAAGTCTGAACTTTTGGACTAACTAATGATCAAGGAAAATATACATGAGGCATGTAAATCAAACCAAATGAATTAGAGGCGATTTGGTTCACATATGATCGGTTTGTAGGTTTCATCATTTAACAACTCTTCTATAGTGAGATTCATCTCAAATAAATCTAAAACATTAACAATATAAAAGAAAGAATATTTATCTATAAAAGAATGAATATTTATCACGATGTACAAATTTATAAAACTCTTTTGTATTTCTGTTGTGTTTTAACTTTTTTTTTTTTTTTGAATCAAACCCAAAACGGGTGCTAATATATTCATCACAAGCCAGAATAGGCCGTTATATACCCTTCCGCTGTCATTTATAGACAGACAAGAAGTTAGTGGTAGTACTCACAAGTGGTACGTATATATAGTCATACTCATTGTACAATCAAATACGTAGAAATAGCGTATATCATCCTTCGGTACTACTCCAGAGACGCTAAAGAGACATAGAGTGCACATCGGTACTTAGTTTCCTAATACAAGGAATTATTGTAATTTAGACAAACTAAAAAACATATAAATGGGCTTAGGGCTAAAAACCCCAGCCTAAATTAGAAAGTCGGGCAGCCCTAAGAGAATGAGGACCAATCTCAAGGCCCAGCAAGATAAATGGACCCAAGCCCAGACCACGTCTCCACCACGCCCGTAGCCGCCTATACAGCGCCGGTACTTTTCCGCTGCCGACGAGCCCCGCCACAAACCAGAACCACCCGTTTCGCCACAAGCCGCACCGCCCACGAGAAAAACGAGAAACGCCGAGCTCCACGCAGCCTGAACCGACGTCGAGCCCCACGCAGCCCACACCGTTGTCGAGTTCAACCCCGAGCCCCACGAAGCCCGCACTGATGGATATGGAAATCCACCATGAGCGCACCCAGACGCTCGACCTCCATGCCGAATCTGCACAGAAACGACGTCAAAACGCCCAGAGACGCTGGCCAAAACTCACTGCCAACCATCCTGCCAAAAAACCTCAAGACAACCCCTTCTCTTCAGACCAAAAACCCCGGGCAATGAAGTACCCGTCCGGTAGCCAGCAACAGGGACAACGCTGCGATGCCGGCACTACCCATGGCAGCTGCCGGACAGGAAACGTTTGGAGGTGTGGGTCTCTCTTGCGGCGCTAGGGCTAAGAGAGAGTTTTTTCGTTTTTCCTAATTCTTGCTGTGTTTTTAAATAGCAATTATTTGATTATGAAATATATTTAAATAGCAATTACTTGAGGGTGTCATCATGTCACCCCATGTACTCTCAATTTTAAATTTTTACCCCCCCAAGCTTTCCAATTTTAATCTTCTGTGTCCAATCTCTTATGCTCCATCTAATTTGGACGTTAAATCTGATAATGGGGCCCACTTTGAGGGCTAAAATGGTCATTTCATGACCCAAAAAAAAAAACCTTTTCTCTTTCCTCTATTTTTCACTTTCGGGGGTTTCTCTCTCTTCTCTCCAAATCCCTCTCTCTCTTCTGCTTTGCGTAGCTAGTCCGACGTCCACCACCGTCGAATGCCCAGATGTGTATGCATTCATCGCCTCTCTCTCCGTCCTTTCTCTACAATTCAATCTTCCTATTTGAAATTGAAGCCCTAATTTCACTTCCCCAATCGAATCTTTTCCCTCTCCACCCTTCAATTCGATACAATTAGCTCAGTCCAATGAGCTAATTGAAAGCCACTCCATCATGATTCATTTGCGACCTCCACAGTCCTGATCCAAATACCAAAATCAGAACCACCAATTTAATCCCTGAACTTTACCCCATATTCCTCTCAATTTTTGAAATCCATACAAAATTCTTAGTCAATTGAAAAATCGGATTGCTGGGTTTTCGATGGAACTGGGTTTTCTTCTTTCCTCTTCCTTTACCCTCAACAAAAGCTGTTGATTGCACCTAGGGCTGCCACTTGGTTTGGTAATTACCAAACCGACCGAATACCAACCGATACTTTAGGTTTGGTAAACCGACTTTTTAGTAACCAAAACCGATAAAACTGAAATCGAAAATTACCGAAAAAGTTGGTTTGGTTTTGGTAAATACCGAATCTACCGATTATCTAAATATTAGCTTTATATACTATGGTTTTCAATACACATACATGTATATTAAGAAATAAACATAAAAGTTTTCATAATAATTATGAACATTACTCAATATACTACATAATTAATAGTACATGTATTTTGAGTAACTTAGTCCAAGATGGTTAAATAACCTAGTTTTATTGAAAATAGATAAAATTTGATGTCATATATATAGAAGAAAGCTATGATTAGTAGATGAATACGAAGTTTACGGTTATAAAATTGAAAAACCTAATTTTGTTCATTTTAATTTATATTACAAAGAATTAGTTGTTCTAAAGTTGGTAATACCGAAAACCGAAATACCGAATTTGGTAGATATGATTAAAAACCGAAAATTTTGGTTGGTAATTGGTAGCTCAATTTTGAAACCGAAAGCTTTGGTTTTGAAGTTGGTAATACCTATAACCGATTCGAACCGACCGAGTGACAGCCCTAAATTTGCACCCATTCATTACCGGAACATTCCCTGCATTTTCTTGATTAATCCAAATCCAAATCCCAATCCCAATTTCAATTTCATCCTCCAAAATGACAGACAGAGTCTACCTGTCTTCCAAGGTTGCCACGAACGGCGCCGCCGCTGCCAACCCTACAGCCGTACCGCCACCGTCGCCACTAACCCGAGTTCACCGTCACACCGCGGCCGCAATGGGAGTTCGTGGGTCAAGTCCAAGCCGGGTACTGCTGATGTGTTATCCTGGTGGTTCGGTTCGGATGATGAAGAAGACTCGCAGAAGAAGAAATGGTCCGGAGGTAATATTAGTTTCAAGGAGGCTTCGGACTAGCCGTGCAGAGCAGGGGAGAGAGAGAGAGAGAGAAATGGATTTGGCGCAGAGAGCGAAAAGTGAGAAACCCCTGAAAGTGAAAAAGAGAGGAAGGAGAAATTTTTTTTTTTTTTTGTCATGAAATGATCTTTTTAGCCCTCAAAGTGGGCTCCATTATTGGATTTAACGTCCAAATTGGACGGAGCATCAGAGATTGGACACAAAAGATTAAAATTGGAAAGCTTAGGGGGTAAAAATTTAAAATTGAGAGTACATGGGGTGACATGATGACACCCTCAAACTTCAGAGGGATAAACTGAAATTAATTCATTAAAATATGCGGATTTCCTTGATAGAATCATTTTTCGATCACATATTCACATTTCGATCGTTCAGTTTTTAGGTCCTAATGTATAGATCACTTATGCAAATTTTCAGCCAAATTGATGATTGTTAAGGTATCGAACTAGATTAAATCAAATAACGAACTGAATCTATCCAACCTAAACCGTTCAGGTTTATAATTGCAAATCGCAGTTATGAATGCCTTAACGATTATCAATTTGGCTGAAAATTTGCAGAAGTGATCTATACATTAGAACCTAAAAACTGAACGGTTGAAATGTGGATATGCGATCGAAAGTGAGTCTATTAAGGAAATCCGCATATTTTAATATATGTGGAGATCCTTAGCAGAGAAGCACTGTATATACACACACACACACATTGATAAGAAAAACAAAATACAAAGAAAAATCTCTAGGACAACCAACATTGAGATTATCAAAAACTGAAGTAATAGCAACATTAGGGGGAAGATTGTGACTTCTTTCAGTGAAAGTGACCCAGTTTCGCTAATCTATCAGTAGTGAAATTTTCCTCTTGTAGGATGTGGTGAAAAAAAAAAATAGAGTTAAAAAAAAAAAAAAACAGCTAGCCACTTGATAGTCTTGAATGATTGTTTTTAAGCACCAAGGAGGGGAAAACCAGTCATTGATGATTTTAGTGAGAACCAGAGTCACTTCCACTTGAATATAATTGAATCCGTGTTGAAGAGCTTTTAACAAGACCTTCTCAAAGAGCCAAACCCTCAACAAGGAGGACGTTTGTGATGCCAACACTTGATTATGAAATATGTCTTATGTAGTTCACAACTATAACTATACATAAGAATTCGACCATATTCAAAATAAGTGTTTTACACAGAGGACTAGTATACAAATTTATTTTTCCAGCTTTTTTTCTGAAACAGTTGACAATTTATCTAGCAAGCTATGTATACTTATATACATATGTAGTATATAGTTTTGAGAAGTTTTAAATGCACCCCTTAAATTACTTAATACACACTCCATACTGAATACACCACCAATTTAATTTCTCATTCTAATATTTTACTAAATACACAACCCAAAGTACCTAAAATATCATTAATCTCAAAAATCATGAAATATCCTATTATTTGACTATATTAAGGCTACTATTTAATATGATTAGTATATTCTAGTATATTACTTGATGTTTTGTAAATAATCATATTGATTACTTGTGTTAGTTATTGAGAAATCCATAAAGATTTATTATTGTTCCTTTTAAATATATGCATATAAATAGATTTTGTATTATTTGAGTTCTCATCCACCAAACACCATGTTGATCAAGTATAAAATTATGAGTTGAACATTTAACCAAAACTATATCAGTAGTTTCTCCACAATGGCTGAACTACAAAGTTGTCATTAGAAAGGCCAAACAAATTAACAATTACAAAGTTTTTTCACCGGTGATGTTTTATATTAGAAAATAAATGGATTAATCATATCTCTTAAGAGAAAAAAAAAAGAAGGAAATTAACTAAAAAATGGGAGTAAAGTGATCCGTTTTAAAAAAATTTAATGCCATTGATTTTGAAATTCTAAATGTTATGGTTTCTGACCTCACTTAAGTACAATTTATTTAAGGACAATTAAATTAGATAGTTTATAACTTTATTCTTGTATTAATTTAGAAGGCCATGTATAGAAATTTATTGTGTTTATCTAACTATTTATACATAAATAGAATAATATATATAAGGAACATATGACTATTTTTTTGTCTTCTAATGCATAGATGTCTATTTTGGTCATTATACCTACCTACAAAATTTAATTTGAAATATAAAATAATAGGGATGTGTATTAAGTGATTAGGGGTGTGTATTTAAAATTTCTCATGTATTGTACTCATCTGTAAGTTTAGGATTAGGATGGCCCCTAAGTTCTTAGTTTTTGTTTTGCCAGTTTCTAGGTATGTCCATTTCGTACTAGCTGTGTCAGGGAATAGCTAAAGTTATTTAGGTGATATCTCTTGTTATGGTGCTCCAAAAAAGGTGTGATATTGTGTGTAATCTTCAGTTTTAATATATTGTCGTCTTCCCACTAAATTTTTTGCAATGGTCATCTGATAGTAGGCTATTGAATGTGATACAAATTTTTAATAGCCTCTTAAGGTAACCTGATGTATGACAATAATTTGGTCAGTTTTGACAAAAAATTTAAAAAAAAACATCAGCATGTTAAGAACGACCTAAAGATCGTAAATTTGTATTCAAATAGGTTTTAAACTTTCTCGTAAATGGTTCTTTTGGATTTATCAGGTTTCTCAAGCAGAAGCCTGTTTGGACTGCGAATTCAGATTAGCTCTTTGGGCTACAAAGTTCATATCTAACGCGTGAGTCCTTTCCAAAAAAGGAAACATGAGATCTACAATACTCACTTTTGTGAGCCTTGTCAGATTTAAGCCAAATCAGCTCGTTTACATATTCAAATTCGAGATTTAATGTGACTAGACAAAATTCGACATCCTGTTGGAATCTAGAATTCTATTTCCCATTAAATAAGATTTGCTTGTCTGCAAGAAATGAATTACTTACTTTTCTTATTATGTTTCTAATAAGCTCTATATAAGCATCATATTAGATTATAATTGTGTTGAATAATAAAAATCAATAATGAAAACCTAAAATGTGGTTAAGTTTCTCTTGTTCTTTGGGCGTGCCCATGATTTACTAACATGATAGTCGTTAATGTCGTGATTTGCTAGAGATACTTCATTTATGTCGAGTTTTTTTTTTTTTTTGGGGTACAGTGAAACATTTTCGCTATCATATCACCTTACCAGAGATGAAGGTTGGTACTTGGTACCGCTAGTAGGTAGAGTATTGACATTCTCTCACTACTTCGTCCGATTTGTAGTTTTAATTTCCTTAGTTATGTCGTCTCACGACTTCCATTTTGACTCTTCTCTTTCCAACTTATGTATCTTTTTTCACACTACAAAGGTAGAGCGCCAAAAGTTTCTCTCTCTATCTTTTTTGAACTTTTCACGTTTGGTCCTTCGCATCATCTTCCCTCTTTTAATTAATTTCTTGACACCAACGTAATGTTTTATGACCCCATGAGGAGACCACCAACTTTCTAAATTCTACCACGCTTTCACCAAGCAATGTTCAAAAGAATAACCACGTACAAACAACACCACAAAGCTTTCACCCCATTTCACTCAAGAGTATGATGAGTATCTCAGAAATCGACCAAATTCAATCGCACTTATAGTTAACCGACACTGATAATCAAACCTTCAACCGATGCCATTAACTATGAGTAATAATCTAAAGTTCTAAACATGCTTTAGTTTTTCTAATCACACAGCCACACAGGCCAGTCTCTTCAAATCAATTACCTGGTCATGATTTTCATTCAATCAACCAATGCCATGCCATTAACTATAAGTAATAATCTAAAAATCTAAACATATATGCTTTAGTTTTTATAATCTCTTCAAATCAATTACCTGGTCATAATTTTCATTCACTGAATGAAGAACAAGAACCTGCTTTCTCTTGGTTCCCACACCGACAACTTTGGCTCAAATGAGTACCAACTTTATTAGTGTATAATAATCAAGGTTAAGCAGTAGAATATAGTTTCCGGTTTCATAAGCTGCATCAGTCCCGTTTCATTGGAAAAGGGGAAGGGATGTTATAGACCTACGTTATGGCGTTCTAAAGTTTTAATTAATCTATTGGATTAAGAATGATTAATTAAACTAATTGAACAAGGACATGGATAATGATGAGAGGAAAACAGCTGCAACACACAAAGCAGAGCTTATAAAAACGACATTGGTTTGCTTTTGACTCAAATTCGAAAGCAAATGATGGATTGGCAGGTGTTTATTAAATTACCATTGAAAATTTGGAATGTATAAAATTGATGGATTTTGTGGGGCCTAACGATTTGAAATGGCGGTGCTCGTGTCGGATTCTAGTACTCTTTGACTGCTGCAAACCATGACTAAAATTGATGGAGACATAAGCTCTGCAGGGGAAACATCTACGGATACTAACCGATATTTTCAAGTCATATATCTCAAAACTGTGTTCATACTTCACGCATAAGGGTCAGTATGTTGACCAAAAATAATAGGACATAAGAATTCATTGCTGTGGTTTTTTTTTTTTTTAATTTTTTTTTTTTAAAAAAAGAAAAAGATAAACAACCTCTTTCTAGTTGGGTGAAGCTTCAGTTTGATGGTGCATGTGATGTAAAAAATCGAAGAGCTGGTATGGGTGCAGTAGTTCTTGATGAATTTGGAAGGATGCAACTTAGTCCGCTGGCAACAAAAGCTGCAACTTTAAGGTATATAATTCTTTATTGTAAAGAGCTGGGTTTTAGTAGAGTTGAGATCGAAGGTGATGCCTTGAATGTGTTGAAGGCTTTAGACTGTAATTGCTTTGACTTGAGTGAGATTGGGGCTGTTATTGAGGATGTTAAACATGTGATAGTAGAGATGGAGATGGTTAAGTGGAAGTATGTTAGGAAAAAGTACAATCAGCTTGCTCATGCTTTAGCTCAGTCAGCTTTGGCTATGGCTGGGAGTATGTTTTGCAAGGAAATAGGCCGTATTTGGCTACAAGACCTCGTGGAGAAATACACTATGTAATAAGCTTGGGGACAGAGGCACCTATGCGCTTCTATTAACCTTTTTGCCTTTGACATCAGTGAATGAAATTATCAATTTGAATAAAAAAAAAACTAAAAAAACTAAAATAATGAAAACAAAAACGAAAATGAAAAGGAAAGACATAAAGGAAAATAACGGAAAGGGAAATAAGAGGCACGGAGCCTCAGATCTGAGACAAACTCCGGGCAAAAGCGCCCATGGGGGGCGAGGATAATCGCCACCTACTCTCCAGGTGTTTCTAGAGAGAAAACCCAGACAGATGGTTTGAGTTATGTAGTTCCTGTCTTTGATTCTGGATCAAAATTGGTACAGTGCTCTTCACTCTGATCTACCGTTGATGCTGGTCACGCCCCGAATTTCGAATAAAGGAATTCGAATCCGAAACTCAATAACTTAACAAGCACAAGAAAACACTTAGAAATTTTTTCATTTAAATTATGCAACAAGTCAACAACAACCAAGCTCATAACGTCAATACGGACTCATTTTTTAGAGTTACATATTACATTACAGAGATGTTTACAAATAAAACTGAATGACAATTCAATAAGTAAACACACTCACTACATAGCGGAATACTAAAACTGAACATACACTTCCACGTCCAAGCTACGACAGCAATAAAACCTCTGCTTTGCTGATCATTACTTTGACCTGCATAAGAACCCCTACACTATAAAACAGTGCACCGGATTGAACAACAAACCTGGTAAACTTTTGCAAGCTCGTGTGAGTAAACTCCGACAACCACAAACTCACATTTTTTACTCAAGAAAACAAATCAACACAAGATTATTTTCAAAATCGAAATCCTTTTCTTTTTAAGAAAAACACAAGTCACCACCGTGACAAACCAAAACATTTGAAATCTCAACTACAAAACCAATAAATCATTTTTCTTTCCTCACGACAGGGAGCATTTATCAACTCATTAGAGTTTCAATCACAGCAGCACTCAAAAATTAAATTAAATAAAACTAGTAATCCCTGCATAGAAATTAGTTCAGGAGATCACCAAAAACATACAATCCAAAACCATAGTAACCTCTGTGTATAGTTTAGTTCATGAGATTACATTAAAATCAAACAAAAAAAATCATAGTAATACATGCATATAGTTTAGTTTAGGAGATTACATTTAAAATCAAACAAATAGAAATGAAAAAGGAAAATAAATAAATAAATCAAACAACTCAAGCTAAAGTCAAGAAATCACCATTCAACTCCAAATAAACGATCTCACAAAATGACTCGTTTTCAAAGCTCGACATTGTTACCCCTTAAGGGTAACATACACCACTAAAGTGATAAAATCATATTATTTCAACTCATCCATAAAAGAAAGAAACCACTTGAAACTCTCCTTTAGAAACATGTAATCATGGGCCTCATGCAACCCACGTGTTACCCCCATGCAATACAATGGCAGCCAGACTAAAGCTCTAACTGAATCATATATAGTCAGTCACCCAGCCAAGGCTATGGCATTTGATATACTTGCCTCAATCGTAGCTCGTCACCCGACCAGGTTATGGCATCCAATATAATTGTCTCAATCGTAGCTTGTCACTTGGCTAGGGTTATCGTATCTGATATAATTGCCTCAATCGTAGCCCGTCACCCGGCTAGGGTTATGGCATCCGCTATAATTGTCTCTGTCACTACTATGACACTAGATTCGTAGATCGAAATATTTAAAAGTACCACATGACTCAAAGTGTTACCCAACACTCAAATACTCTTTCACACAATAAAATCAACAATTACATGACATATTGTATTCCCGTAAAGAGTAAATGCTCGAAATAATAATCCAAATAAAATCACAATTCACTACGCATAACATAATGCCATGCCATCAAGGTATATATATATTCCACGTAACACACACACACACACGGGCGCGTGCGCGCGCGCGGTCATCCACTTATGAATGCCACTAATACCAACTATAGTCCACAATCGCAAAACTCGAGAAAATCATTTTTATAATTAAAATATCATTTTACTTATCTATGAACCATAGCCGATTAAGTTCATATAATTCAAAACAAATCTTTATTTCTAGAAAGCAATTTCATAATTTAGCGATTAAATCGAACAATAATATAACTCAGTTCATAAACGAACCACGTGAGATTTACTCACCTCTAAGTCCAGTTGCGTCTTCTCATACAGCTGAGATTTGTAATCACAAAAATATCCGTCGAAGACAACTTTGTCAAGCACCTAAACAAAATACTATCTCAATTCAGTACATAAATCACAAACCGATTAAAGTTCAAAATCCCTTATTTGAACTAAAACCCATAAGTAACGCCAATCGAGGTGAAACTTCATCCGAAACCACCCAAAGTCTCCGAAACACTTCTATGGTCAATATATCAAAACTACAAGTCAATCGAACCGCCGGATCCTCATGGACCAAAAACCGAGATAATCGAAACCGGTAAAAACCCTAACATATTCATATGATCTCCAAAAATTACCTATCATATGTCCAAATGTTCATCTCAACATGTACAACAACTTTCATAATTGCAACAATGTTTAATTTCAAGCATAGAGGCTGGGATTTACCTAAAAAAGAAAGAGGTCGAAATCGCTCAAATCCAAAATTCGTCTTCCTCGGGTTGAATTGAGATATGAAACTTGGTGAGTTTGTAGAGCATGGCAAGATGAACAAAGCCCAGTTAGTCTTCCCTCCTAATTTGGCTTGAGTTGGCCGAAATTTGAAGAAATGCCTGAAAAAGGGGTTGGATCTTCTTTGCTTCGATTTATCGTCTATGGCGAATGAGAGGATGCATGCAAGGCATATATGGATGGAAAGTTTGTTTCAAGACAGAAACTGATACCAATTTCGTGACTATAAGTGGCCAGAGGAGACAGTGGCGACGCCGGGAAGTCACTGCAGCGAGGAGGAGAAAAATCTGGGTTAGAAGCTGATTTTCCTGAAATGGAAAGTCAACACTTTCTATTCATTGAGCACAATTTCAGCACAATTATAAAACTGCCACTCACTTGAAACTCCCTTATAACTTCTTCATTACAACTCCAATTTTAACATGCCACGTGTCCATGAACTCGTATTGACGCGCTTTACAAGTTTCGTGAAGGAAGTTTTCACAGAATCCTAATGTATAATAAGTCAACTCTTGAATCAGAGTATTTCGAGCGAATAATTGTCCGAAACAATTACTATTTCACAATTAATCATAAGAACATGGCATCACAACTATAATTTATACCAAATGGGACTTGTATTACTTTCACGCAAAATACAAGAATTTAATACGAAAATCCAGGTCATTACAGATGCCTTCCCAGTTCTCTCGATCTTGTCGGATCGCAAAGTTCATTGGAGTTTTCTTGCCGGTAGTGTGGCTGCTATAGCTGCTTCCTCCTTGTTGCTAGGCTGGTCTATTGGTGGCAAAGTAAAGGGGCTCGCCTGGTTTGGGCTCATGAGTCTTCTTTCTTTAGCTTTATTTGGGCAAAAATGGGCATGTTATCCTCTTTTGCTTTTGTTTGTGTTTGGAAGGCCCAATGGGTCTTTCATGTATTAATTTTCTTCTTTAATATAAGTTCTGATCTATTAGCCAAAAAAAAAAAAAGTGTCAAGTTGGGCCTAACTTTCGAGTACAAGATATGCGTGAAATTTTGGGTGTTGACAGAGATGATATACGCATGGTAAGGATATGGGGAACTAGTGGAATAGGGAAGACAATAATCGCTAAAGCTGTTTACAATAAAATTGCCCATAAGTTTAAAGGTAGCTGCTTTGGCAAATGTTAGAGAAGGTTCAGAGCCACATGGAGGTTTAGTCAACCTACAAAACATTATTCTTTCTAAGATTGTTGCGGGGAAAGAATTGATAGCAACCAATGTTTATGAAGGAAGCACTTTATTGCATGAAAGATTGAGACATAAAAGGATTCTCTTAGTTCTTGATGATGTGAATAAACTAGGCCAGTTGAACAAATTAGCAGGAACATCTGATTGGTTTCAATGTGGCAGCAGAGTTATCATAACAACAAGAGATAAGCATTTGTTGATTGCTCATCAAGTGAAGCCAATATATGAGGTCCATGAACTAGGTCGTCATGAAGCTCATGAGCTCTTCAGTTCATATGCCTTCAAGAATAATAAAAATTTGGATGACAATGAGAAACTGTTTGTTAGTAGTTTTGTTGAATATGCTAAAGGGCTTCCACTAGCGCTAGAGGTTTTAGGTTCATGTTTATGTGATACATCTATGTATAAATGGAAAGCTATGTTACATAGTTTTAAAAAGAAATCCTCCTAAAGACATTCGAGATGTTCTTATAATCAATTATGATGGATTGCAAGAAACAGTGCAAAAAGTTTTCCTTGACATTGCCAGTTTCTTCAAAGGTTGGAATAGAAGTGATGTGATACAAATACTAGAAGGTTGTGGCCACATCAACCCCGAGCATAGTATTAAAGTTATCGAAGAAAATGCCCTCATATATGTTGGTAGATATTTAAGCATGCATGATTTTCTAGAAGAAATGGGAAAAGAGATAGTTTATTGACAATCACCAAACGAGCCTAGTGAATGCAACAGATTATGGTATCATGAGGATGAGCACCAAGTTTTAACAGAAAACACAGTAAGTACTAAATAGTATAAATATGCTCATATTTATATGTAGTTTGATCCAATTCCAACATCTAAATAATATGGATAAATATTTTGTTTTTGAATTCTTGAAGACATTACAAAATTCAAAACAGTTGCATTTTGTTATATAGAATTCTTGTTTTGCTAATACTATTGCCTTTTTAATTAGGGAATAAGTAAAACTGAAGGGATAATCATAAAGCTGCCTACAATATATGAGATACACTTGAGTCCTAAATGCTTTGAAAAGATGAAAAATCTTAAAAAAAATTTAAATGTCAATGGAATGATATGTGGAAAAGTTGATTATCTACCAAATGAGTTGAGGTTGCTTGATAGGCCTTACTATCCATCTCAATATTTGCCGTCCAATTTTACAATGAAGAACCTTGTTCAATTGAATATTTGTGAAAACCGAATCTCATGTCTTGGGGAAGGATTCAAGGTCTTTATAAATTATTTTCAGCAATTTATTTATTTATTTTAAAATTAAGTTATTGTTTTAGGGAATCGATATTTGAGAGAGAATTTATTGTGCTTTCATTGATATAGAGGATTATAAGCATAGAGGTAGAGTTGTAAATGGAAACATAATCGTACAATAATTGGATATCTACGAATATTTCCGAGAATATCTGTAATATAAACCCTATTACAACATGCACAAGTAACCTAGAGTTTGGGCCAGACACATATTCTGAATTTACTTAAACACTGCCCCTTGTGTCGCCCAAACATGGTGCTCCTCTGGTTGCCTCATTAAAAACCTTGCTGAGTAACAAAAACCCAGTGGGACAAAAATAACCTCAGTCGAAGGGAAAAAAGAGCACAACACACCATTCAAGTTTCGAGATCAACATGTAGACATCTTCCCCCTGATGTTTGTGTCTCCCTCTGATGACTACAATCATCAGAGTTTGGATAACTTCCGCAAATCAATGCTTGCAACATGTTTCTCGAACGTGGATTTGGGCAATGACTTAGTAAACAAGTCTACCATATTATCCTCATATCGAACCTGGTTTACTTCGATCTTAAAGAGCTTCTGTTGTTGCTGATTGTAAGAGAATTTGGGAGATATGTGCATGGTGTTGTCGCCTTTGATGTAACCTTGCTTCATTTGTTCAATGCAAGCAGTATTATCCTCATAAATGCTAGTAGGCTCATCTGTGGTAGACTTCATACCACTATTGCTTCGAACATGCGTAACTATGGATCTAAACCATATACATTCACGATTTGCTTCATGAAGAGCAATAATCTCTGCATGGTTCGAAGAAGTATGTAGCGACTAGGGTCTGTTTAGTAGACCTCCAAGATATCATAGTCTTACCCATGGTGAACACATAACTAGATTGGGAACGACCTTTATGTGGGTCAGAGAGGTACCTAGCATCAGCAAAACCTTCCAAAACACTTATGTCGTTTTGGGATGGGGTGAGGGAACACAGACCACTGTTGGTGGCGTCCCTGACATGTGATGGGTCTTAATCCATCGTCTCTCTGTAGGGATAGAACAATATCAATCGTGCCACTTAGGTATCGAAAGATATCATTAGCAGCAATCCAATGGCTCCATGTTGGCGCAGAGCTGTGTCTAACTAACAAGTTCATGGCAAATGAGATGTCCGGTCTTGTGCATTGAGCTAAGTACAATGATGCACCTATTGTACTTAGGTAGGGCACTTCTGCCTCTAGCACATTTTCATCGTCATCATTTGGATGGAATGGATCCTTCTTTGGATCAAGAATAAGAACGACCATTGGGGTGCTTGAAGGCTTAACTTTGTCAGTATTGAAACGCCTAAGCATCTTTTGGGTATAAGCTGATTGATGAATCAGGATACCATCTTCATGGTGCTCAAGTTCCAAACCGAGGTAAAATCGTGTTCTCCCAAGGTCTTTCATCTCAAACTCGGATTTCAAGTGTTCAGTGGTTTCCCTTAACTCTTTAAGAGTGCCTTCATGTCATCAACATAAACCGCTACTATTGCAAATCCGGAATTTGTCTTCTTTATGAAAACACATGGGCATAGTTTATTGTTAACATGTCCATTCCCAATCAAGTATTCACTTAGACGGTTATACCATATCCGTCTGGATTGTTTCAATCCATATAGTGAGCGTTTCAATCTTATTGCAAATTGGCTCCGTGGTTTAGAGCCACTTGACTTGGGTAACTGAAATCCATCTAGGACCTTCATGTATATCTATGTATCTAGATCCCCATATAGATACGCAGTAACTGCATCCATGAAAGTAGCGGAACGTAATGATGTCCATTACGGGAGAATAGGTCTCCTTATAGTCGATTCGAAGGCGTTGTGAGAAGCAGGCACGTGGGTGCGCGAGGCTGTCGGCAACGAGGTTAATAGAGGTGAGGTGTAGCAAGGCTAACCGGTAGGTCAGAGGGGCAGGGGCATGTGCGAAGGCTGGGCAAGGCTAACGGGGCCGGTTCGAGGCTTTTCCGGCCTGTTCTGGTGGTTCTGCCGCCAATCTGGGCTTCTGGGATCGAGGGCTTCGATATATGCGGCGGCGGTTGCTAGGGTTTAAAGGCTACAAATTAGGTTTCAGGGTTAGAGTTTCTTGCTAATAACGTGTTTTAGGGAATTGATATTTGAGAGAGAATTTGTTGTGCTTTCATTAATAATAGGAGTCTCTTTATATAGAGGATTACAAGCATAGAGATAGAGTTATACATAGAAACATAATCGTACAATGATTGGATGGGACTAGGATTGGGCCCGACCCATGTAAAATTTTTAGGGCCCGGACATTGATAGAAATTTTCGGGCCTGGCCAAAATAATATTTTTTCAATTTTAGGATCGAGTTGGGCTCAGACCCCTTTTTTCTAGCCAGGTTTGCCAGCTTTTAGGGCCCAAAAGGCTAAAAAGAAAAGGAAAAAAAAAATATGAGAACAGATCTTGCTCCAAACCCATTCCTCCGCCCTCCAAAGCCACCTAACCACCACCATTGAAAATCTGGGTTTATGGAATCAATCTCAGACTTCGATCCTCTTGCTCAAGCTCGGACTTCATTATCGAATCAAGTTCAAACTTCATTATCCAATCAAACTTCCAGACCTTGCACAACTCAGATTCGTCCTCCGATTGGCTAGCTATAGAAAAACTAGAGAGAGAGAGAGAGAGATTTTGGGGTTGAGTAAAGACAAAGAAGAATTATGAATTCTCTCATTATCTACAACAGATATGATAGAGAAGGAGGCCTAGGGAGAGAAGGGAAAAGAAAAGAAAAATAGACAATGGAGGTGTTTGGGGAGAAGAAGAAGAAGATAAGAACAGAGAAGGAAAAAAAAAAAAAAAGGGAGGGAGGAACAAGAAGAGAAGGGAAAAGAAAGAAGAAAGAAGAGGAAGAAGAGAGAGAAGAGGAGAGAGTCCAGAAAGAAGAAGAGACTCAAGAGAGAAGAATAAAAAACTAAAAAAATATGAGTAATTGAAGAGAAAGAAGAGAGAGTCCAGAAAGAAGACGAGAGAAGAATAAAAAACTACAACAAAGTGAGTAATTATATATACATGAGTTCGGGCCTTCAAAACCTAGTTTGAGCCGTCAACTCTCTCTCCCAAAAGTTAGGGTTAGGGTTTCGATTCTTTGTCTCTCCTTGTCAACAAGATGACTTCTGTTGATGCAATGGCTACTAGATTAGCCTCCTCTCTTGCTCTTGCTGAAGGCAAGAGACAGATCGACTTGCGGCCAACGCAGGGTAAAGGTTTGCGTTAGGAAAAAGTATTCTTGGTGGGAAAGCTTCTCACCGCTTGGGACTTTAAGGTCAAGTCATTCATGGGGATGTTTCGCAACGCCTGGAGGGTAAATGGGTCTTTGTAGGTGGTGGAAGCAGAAGGACAGAGGGTCCTTGTCAAGTTGTCGGATCCGTCGGATCGTGTTCGGATCTGGCGTGGTGCTCCGTGGGGGTATAACCATGCGCTGGTAGCCTTAGCATGGTACGATGGCATTATGTCGATGGAGAAGGTGCCATTGACCTTGGCATCGTACTGGGTAACTCTTCAGGGCATCCCACCGGCTTTCCGGTGTGAACGTGTTAGGACCATGATCGGTTATACATTGGGGGATTTCCAGGAAATTGATAAGAATGCTAAGAAGATTGGAAAGCTGTGAATTCGGGTGGAGATCCTGTTGAACAAACCATTACCCTTCAAGAGGTGGTATTTGGTGGAGGACGAGGTTGAATTCCGATGTCAGTTCAAGTATGACAAACTTTTTGGGAGATGCTCTGTGTGTGGTCTTGTTACGCATATGGGTTTGCCGTGCTTGCCGTGCTCGGGGCCGGCGCTAGACAAAGATGACGATGACGCTGAATGCACCTTTCTGGGGTCACAGGATACGGGGGTCGGAGGCCACTGTAGGCGGCTTGCCGGTGGGAACTCTGGCCAGGTCAGCTTCTGGTACTGCCAGTAACAGCGGGCTCCATACTGGATTGAGAACTAGGGTTTCTACCTCATGCCCACCCTTGGTTTTTCAAACGCCAGATCCTGGTCTGAGTGGGGAGCTTTGCCTGAATGCAATGTTTCAGAAGCAGAAGCGCCAGGTTGTGGTGCGTGAGCTTCATGACAAAACAGGAACTCCAGAGCATATAACTGGCAAGCGACGGGGAAGAGATGACAGCTTGACAATTTCTCCCATGAAACTGAAACTGAGTTTGGCTGTGGGAAAGTGAAACCTTATTCTAGATTCTGAAAATCTTGGCTTGAATCCGGTACAGGAGGACATCCATTCTGAAGGGGTGACAAGGAAACGAGGCCGACCTATTGGCAGTAGGAATATGTCGTCTTCTGGTGACAAGCAGAAAGCCTCAAAACATGGGGAGGGTGAGGAGAAGAAAAAGTCTCCAAAGAAGAAGCAGTCTGGGGGGAAACACTCCAACTCGAAAGGGAAGGAGTCAGTTATTGTCTAATTTCGGTTCTTGGGGTAAAGCTTATGTGAGAATGGATGGATCTCTATGAGGTCTCTATGACGTTTCTAGTTTCTTACTTGTACCATAATTGCATGATTGGCAAGGAAGGGCTAGTTGAATGACTTCCTTTCCGTAGAGGGCGAGTTTTATGCATTCTTAGATAGGCTTGCCTAAATGCGAGCGTCCCAGAGATTTTAATGATCTGCTTTAGCTTAGTTAGTTTAGTTCGGTTTTTTCTTGCCGAGTTTTGCGTTGTAAGTTATGGTAAACTCTGGCCTATTGGATGTTGATCTATGAAATCAACTTCTATGAAAAAAAAAAAAAAAGAGTTTGGGCCTTCGAGCTTCTTTTTTTTTTTTTTTTTTACTTTTAAGAACCTGGCCCGGCCTGTTATATAATGTTTTCGGGCCGAGTCTTATAAAACTGTCAAATTTTATTAAAAGGGCCCAAACCGTTCGGGCTGGGTTTCGGGTTTTCGGGCTAAATGCCCAACCCTATAATTGGATATCTACGAATATCTCTAAGATAAACCCTATTACTTGTTGTAACCTAGAGTTTGGGCAAGACACATATTCTGAATTTACTTGAACAATTATTAATTTCTTTAGATCTTATATTTCAATTCTTTTTCTTCTTTGGTGTGACAGAGCTTGCCAAATCTGAAAACTTTGAATTTGGCGAAATGCGAATTCCTAAAAAAAATTTCAGACCTGTCTGGTAGCCCAAATTTAGAGTGGCTGCATCTTGACGGATGTTCAAGTTTAGATGAGATTCGCCCTTCTATTGGAGTCCTTGAAAAGCTTGTTCACTTGTTTTTTCAAGGATGCTCTAACCTTATGATGCTTTCAAGAAAAGTTCACTGGAGATCACTGCGATTCATTTGTCTTAATGACTGCACAAGGCTGGAGAACTTCCCTGAAATTGAGGGAGAGATGAAATACTTAAAAGACTTGAATCTATGGAACACTGCTATCAAAGAATTGCCTTCATCACTTGGACATCTGATTAATCTTGAAGAGTTATATGTAATGGAATGTAAAAACTTCACAAATGAAGGTTAAGCTGTATGAGTGCCCCAAACTCAGAGCATTCCCAAATAAGGTGTACCTTGAAGTGCTTCCAACTTACTCAAAGGTTTCACATGACAACTATGACTCTGAATTTGATTTGGCTCTTCCTTGGCTATTTGAATTCACTGAGGGAGGATGCAGCTTATCAAATACTGATTTCCTCGCGTCCCTTGATTGTGCATGCCACTTTATGTGAACTTGATTTATCAGGAAACCCCATTGTATTCTTTCCGAATGCATCAATAAGTTTGTCAACTTATCAAGACTCAATTTGAGGGGGTGCACGAGGCTTATCGAAATTCCAAAGCTTCAACTGAGGACTGAATGGTTGTATCTGAGGGACTACGTATCTTTGGAAAGAATTTCAAAGTTGTCAAACATTTTGGAGCGTCAAGAATCCCAAATGATGAAGGAGATGGACTTGACTAATTGTTGGACACCCTGTGAGGCTGTGAACATTTGGTTCAGATGACAAACAAGGATGATGATGAGTTGGACGCTAACTGATCTCTTCTCTAAACTTCTATCTTCTCAACAAGTCGACTTCACAATTCGATTTCCATGAAGCGAGGTTCCAAAGTGTTTCACAGGCGCGGAACCACATGGAAGGCTATATGGACTATAGCCCAGACAACATTTTGGCCCAAAAACCGCCAAGTATATGTCCCTTCATCCGAAATCGCATACTCCCAGTCTCCCACAGGCCGCAGCAGGTCACTACTCACTAGGTCAGTTGAAGTGAATGATTGAATACTCCCACAAACTGCCACTGGAAATCGCCATGAACCCACAATCCGATTTGGGGATCCCTGCTTCACAAGTACAATTCCTCTATCTTTCATCTTCATGGAGATTTAAATTTCAATTTGGGGAAATCCCATGAATCAACTTTAAATTTATGGGTTGTGGTTTACTGGTTTTGTAGGCAGACCTGCTTGTGCGTTTGGATGGCGGTCAGTGGCTGACTTGCTGGCTTGCCGCTGCATGCCTGCGTGAGATTGTTTGATTTGGACTTTGGAGAATTGGAGTTGGCGAGCGAGTTGCTGCTGTGAATCTGTGTGATTCTGGATTTCTGGGTATTGAGTCTCTCACTCTGTTGACTTTTTTGATTCCAAAGACTTGCCGAATGCCGACTTTATTAGTTGATTTGTTTCCTTCTTATGTCTCTGTGACTCTGTGCTCTTCATATTTGCTCTATTAGTCTATTATTGCTTATTTGGTTTCATGGTTTAATTGTTTAATTGCTTATTTGGTTTCATGGTTTAATTGTTTAATTGATTATTTGGTTACATGGTTTCATTGTTTAATTACTCTGTGACTTGCGGACTTGAATATAATGATGGTATATATAATTGTTTAAATGTTGCAGCTTGGTTTCATTGTTTAATTACTCTGTGACTTGCCGACTTGAATACTTTGTCATGTCTGAAATATAGATATATATAATTTTAATGGTGGTATCTATATAAAATTATAGGTATTGAATATAAAGACGGATCACCGGAAATCCAAGAGATACAAAAATCTTCTGTCATGGTTTGAAAATGATATTCCATCAAGTGATAGTGTCGATGAGATTGGGAGTGGGAGTAGATCGAAATGTGACTGATAATTCTGTTAATGATGTCCCTTTAAACCCTTCTCCATCTATTCCACTAGAAGAGTGTCGTAATGAAAGAATTGAGAGAGAAGAAAGTTTTGATGTTACTTCTCTTAAATGTGATTTTTAATTTATGGGGTTTGGTTTTATGTCTCATCTGTTGTATATTTTGATTAAAAATTATAAAGGCGTGAGGATGAGCCTCCCTCTGGGTTCCAAACCTAAAACAAAAAAATACTTAAAAAAAATTGTGCACTTCTAATTAGCCTAGACAAGTCTAGAATCCTGGATCCGCCACTAGTGTTTTGGGTGTCAAATGGATTTCAAACGTTTTCGACGGTTTGAATTTTGTATTGAAATACTTAAAAATTTCAAATGGGACAGCATAGGATTTTTTTTGACTTTGTCAAGGGGAACCCAAAGGCTTCCTAGGCCCAAGATAAACCTCTTCGGCGCATGTGAAATGCTCCAACTGTGCATTGCAGCACAGTGCCTGGCCACTTTGACAGCTTCGGGGCATGTGTTGTTTTTGATCAAAAGTTGCAAGATACTTGTGCTGTTTGCGCTTTTAATGTATATATTCATACCAATGAAGTAAGGGTTTCACGTCTTGACACAGTATGTTGTTTCAAATTCGGATCATGTGTGGCTGCATTACATACCCTTCCTTGATAAGTGGCGATTTGGTTATGTGCGTCCATTGCGACCATATACGTGTCTAGTCACTATTTTTCAGTGTAATCACTCTCAGGTGTCCTTAAAAACCTGTGGGGTGCACCTTGTAATACCACCCAATGAAGACGTTTGTATGAAGCTATCCCATGCAGAGAACCTCAACAATGAATTTCCATCTGACCTTTACCAGGTATTTTACTATTTCCTAACCACTACAAATAATATAGTATGAATTGTGTTTGTTGGTATCGTTTCCCTTTATGAAAATTTCCTCATTTTTGCTTCAGTAGTTTCAGAGGACCGAGTACTGACATCTGAACAAAAATGCTATTGCAGGACTATTGGGAAAATTATCATCCCAAACAGAGGGCTGACTGCAAAGTATTATTTACTGATGCACAATTGGAGAACGAAAAGGTCTAATTAGTACTAATGCAGCAAAGACCAGTGTGACGAATACAGGTTTACCAACTTTGCATTGTCTAATTACCACTTTTTGATATCTTACGGAGTTTCAATGTTAGTTTGTAATATCAATATCAACTCTGTTTGGCATTCTCCATTTGTGTGGATATAGTAGTTGAACTAGTTTACCAAGCCTGGTTCCATATAACTAATAAATGAAGAATTGTTATGGAAAGCGATATTAAATTTGTTTTCGAAGTTTGTTCTAGAGTACTTCTATAATGGTATGGTTCTGTTGTATGCTACTATATGATCTGCAACGTACATGAGATAAATTTTAGCTGGAGATCAAAGATGGGATGCTATTTCCTTCTTCAATCAAATATATGTGCTGTTTCGTTTATGGGAACAAATTGGGATATAATGAGTCGATTAGGGATTGATTACCATATTGACCACTTTTGCACCAAAACGACATTCAACACCGGGAAAAACTTCACTTGATAGTTTTATTTATTTTATTTATTTATTTTTTAATCAGATAAACAATTCAAATACTACAACTAGTATTTCGTTAGTAGAACTCACAGCCTCACACTTACAAAAGTCCCCTATGTCACTAGACCAAATGATACTGGGCGAGTATTTCGTTGGTAATTGATCTAAATCTTTTGATTGCGATTGATCTCTTTTTAGTATGTGTGTTTATTTTTGGCTGGAAGTTGTGAGATACTTTCAAGTAAGCAAAATATCTTGAATCCATGGAAGTCATGTTAACGGATGATTTTGTTATGGAGGTGTGGCTTTGCAATCCAAAGCTTTTAGACCACAAAGTTAGAGAGACAACTAGTGAGGCATTACATAAAGTTGCTCATATAATGGGGCTAATTTCTTGAGAAACTAGTACCTCTTACTATTTTTCTTATTGCCAAACATGAAAACACCAACAGTTTTCCTAGAAAATATGATTCTGACAACATCATGGTTCACAGTCATATAAAATACACAAAAAGCACTAACCTTGAACTTCCATGTCCACTACACCCCCAAATAGCAGAGCTCGCTTCTTATAAACACACATAGAAAACCCAGTACGAGGTCCAGGAGGCATCCCACTTTTTTTTACCTGTTCAAAGGAATCAATAGTAAGAACAACCGTACATGTGACAACTATTAAAAAGATGGTCAATTAAGAAGCTGATCTATGCCAGTTGTGTAACCACAATAAAAAGAAAAATTCAATGTAAAAAATATAAATACTGCTATCTATACTAAACAAATCTTCACATGTCAATTTTTTATGGTTTATAGAATAAACTCTTCTAGATTAGCAAATTCCTAAAACAAATGCTTAGGCTACTCTCTCTGAGATGTGGGTGGAGGTCGTGGCCTCTTGGCGGCGGATCTGCAAATTGGACTGGAGGAGATGGGATTTCCCTCTCATCGGGTCGACGGGAGATTGAAGGCGGCGGGGTTCTTCGTTGTCAGCTTCTCAAAATTTTGCTTCTTGTTTTCTTGGTTGGGGTCGTCTGCTTTGGCAATAGCGTTGGTAATCCTAGGTGGCGCAAGGCAGTGGCGTTGGGATGTGATCCTGGGCTATCTGGATCGGTGACGGTCTCGGGGTCTCGACGCTTGGTGCTGCTTGAGCAAGAAGATCTGGTGACTGCGCTCGGCTGGGGTGCGGACTGGAGCTCTGGGCGGTGGGCTAGGGTGGGTTCTTGACTTTTGCTGATGGTGGTCGAGGATTGCTACGGAGATGGCGACGTCAACTACCTTGCACTGAGGTTGACTGCGGCGAAGGTTGCGGTGGGCTGCTGGGTCAAATATTTTCGATCGATGTCGTTGAAGGGAGGCAGACTGGTGGTTGGCGGCTGATGGATGGGGTGCCCAAGAGGTTGGGTGGATTCATCAATTCCAGCTGGGCTTGGTACTCTATTGGGCTTCCTTCCGTTAGGGTTTCTTGTTTGGGTCTAGGCCTATTTCTTTGGGCTTGGATTTTATTTATCTTTTGCTATTATTATATTGTAAGGACTCCGTCTCCTCTGGGGAAGGAGTTCATAGGGTCTCTCTGAGAATATGTCGCCAAAAATGTCCGTAGTATATGTGCCCCTTTGATTCTTATGGATGTTTTAGGATAGTTTTGGCTGAGCATCATGATCTTTAAAAAGGTTGAATTACTTAGGTAGTGACTCTTTTGACAGTCCCACAAGGATGTGTCATTATGTGTAATTTCGCTGATCAATGCAATGAATTGACAATTCTCTCAAAAAAAAAAAAAACATGTAGGAGCATAAATATCGTACTAAAAGTAACATTTAAAATTATTCCATGATAAAGTTGCTTCCAATTCTCCTAATGATCAACCAACAAAAATGACATGGCTTCTACAAATGCAATAAAACCTGTATGACTGTTATTCTATTCATAAGTAGTATAATAGGGGGTTTAATTAGTTTTTCTTTACTTTTATTTCCAGGTAACAAAACGAAAATGCTTTTCATTTCTTCCAAATCGCAATTCATAGGAGGAACCATTAAGAAACCCAGACCTAACCACATGGCAATTACAATAGGAAGCATCAAACCCAAACACTAACACCCAGTTCCGTACGTACCAACACCAAATCTCACCTAAACCCCAGTATATTATGCGTTTTCTGTATAAGCATCATAAAGAACATCTGAAGATGGATAGATAAGTAAAACTTGAAATCAGAAAATCATGTACTCTTCCATTTCTTGATTGATACATTGTAATAAAAGAAATACAAGAAAACAGTGATGCGAAAGAAGAACCTTGTTCCATTCCCATGTCTAGGATCAAGGGACCATAAATCTGAATGAACAATTCCTTTCTCAGAGCCGGTTTTATCAGATGAAACTTCTTTGGAATAGCCACCATATAGAAAGATCTGTAATGTCAAAAGAGAACACATGGTTAAACGTTAAAGCTATTGAGAAAGTCAGTACATCATATCTATACTATTATTATGAGAAGAGACTTTGTTAGCCAAAATTGAAATTTTTGACAGATTTAACTCAAAAAAGTTAAAAAACTTTGAAAATAAATTAAATCACAAGGGTAAATATTATAATTATAAAGTAGATTTTTATTAAAAAAAATAAAAAAGAAATTATTCCACAATTCCCACTTTTCTCTCCCACTATTTTTTCTCTGCAATAACTGTTTTATTTTATTTATTTTTTATTTTCTTAAATAAAAAACTATTACACATGCAGAGCATGTATGAAGAAGACTAGTTATTAAGTTAATAAGTCCGTCACCTCATCTTGGTAACCAAAAATTGAAACCCACTTCGTGCACTTGGCCACATGGCCCCAGACCTAGCGGTTATTTCTTGCCACTGAAATGCAACATTGCACAAGTATTGTTAGAAATAATCTATACTATTATTAAGAGGAGAGGTTTTGTTAGTCAAAATTGAATATTTTGACATATTTAACCCTGAAAGGTTAAAAAACTTTGAAAATAAATTAAATTAGAAGGATAAATAAGACAATTATAAAATAGATTTTTATTAAGAAAATTAAAAAGAAATGATTCCACAACCCCCATTTTTCTCTCAGCAATAACTACCGGTGAATCTACTTCTTCTGCAATAACTACTCACCTTTAATAAAAAAATAATAATTCGTACACATGCAGAACATGTGATTGTAGACTAGTTATAAATAACAACAACAGATAAAAACTTCTTAAGACTGGATTAACATGACAGAGACTAGATATCTTTACCTTGAACTGGTCCAGGTCAAATACATAAAGATCATTATGATACCTGCATATCGTAATAAAATAACCAACTAATTAGTAAATTAAAAGATAAATATTTGCAAGCTCATACAGTCTTCTTTGCTAGAGAGATCAACAAAGATTCATGAGTTACATAATTATAAAATGTTCAAAAATGTTTCATAAAAACCATCAACAACCTCACTTCTCTTAGAGTGTCATAGAAGCCGCCAAAAACAATAATCTTGTGCTTGTACAATACCTGTAACATAACCGATAATGCATCACTATGAAAAAAACAATGAATGGAGATGAAGACTGGACTAATGTTGTAAAGTGAATGTCTCAACACACACGAACACATAAAGCTATATGGAAATTAGGGATCCGGCTCCTCTAAAGTTATTTTTGGTGAAGTTTTGTGAAGTTTGTAAAATCTCAATCATCCATGTAATCGAATGGTCCTTGCTAAGCCTCATCAATGAAAATTTTGTTTTGGTCAATTCCTCAAATATATTCTATTTGCTTATTCTCATTGTAGTCCGATCTTCCCCTCTTCTTCATCTTCTTCCTTCTTCTCCCTTTTTGTCTGATTTCTTTTGAAAAAAAAAAAAAATCTCAAATTCACCATTAGTCTTTATCTTCCCTTTCTCAGTTTATGATTACCTAAGTATCCATGTCAAATGAAAACATTCAATTGCCAGGAGGGTGGTTTCTTCCCCTCATGAAACGTGGATCACAACCGAGACAAATCTGGGATTAAAGCATGCATTCTCCCATATTTCATATGCATATAATTTAAGAACATCAAACTTGGATTAGATCATCAAAGAAAGAAATAGGGTTAATTACCAACCCCTCGGATCCCAACAATTGACAATAAAACAATAGTTAATCATTGTTTCTGAAGAGGAAAATTCAAGTTCACAAGTTAATTTGGAGATGAACTGAAGAAACAAAGAGTTTCTTTCTCCAGCCAATACACAGAGTTAACGACAAAGCTCTTCACCAACAAAAAAAAAAAAAAAAGGTTAAACGGCAAAGTTGTCTCAATATATAAGGAAGAACAAAAATCTTAATTAAGATATTTCAAAAAAAAAAAATCTTAATTAAGACAAATGAGATGGTACACTCTTAAACCATTAGATTACATGGATGATTGAGATTTTACGAACTTCACAAAATTTCACCAAAAATAACTTTAGAGGAGTCGGATCCGGAAATTAGACCAACACAAGTATCTAAATTAAAGCAACCTGAATTTACCATTCGAAGACCTAAGCGTGGACTTGGACTCCCTTTTAAGTTTAGTTGTTCCCATTGATTTGTTTTGAGATCCAACATCCAAAAGTCCTGTAAGGGAAAAGAGAAAAGCTAACATTATGATCACACAATTGAGGCCGAAATATAGGATAAAGAGTCAAATCCCAGTCTATTAAGAATTATGTTTCCAGAAGGGTTCACCTTATAGTGATGGAACCTCTCTTGGTTTGGGGAAGTAAACTCACCACCTAATAACAGACAATGCAATCATGTTCAAGACGCAAAAGAATTAAAACTGCAAATAGTGAACATGTGTTTGTATATATATATGAATGCAGTTATGTCAGTATACCGAAGATGTAAACATAGTTCTTCCAGGTGACAGCCTGGTGAGCGCTACTAGGGGGTGGACTATTAGGGCTTGAAATTAACTTCCATTCCTGCTTTTCAACATCGTATGGGTAAAAATCGCCATAAACAAACGTCTGCAGAAACACAAATTAGCATGCCTAAGGGTGAAAATTAAGGACGAAAGTGCATTTCCTTAAAATAAAGCATATAATTTGACCTCACCTTATTATCATTGCAGAATATGTAATGTTGAGTTTCTTATAGCTGCTTTTTTAAATTTCAGTGAGTGGAGAAGTGATCAAATTTTTTATCAGGCCCTTGATTTTTTTAGGAAGCATGGTGGTACTATTTCACGTGGTATTCATATTTTGTTGATTCTAAGAAAAATTAGGTAAGAAGGTGGCCTAAGCGGCTTAAGCGCCCTAAAAAGGTGCCTAGAGTTCATAGACCCCCCACTCTTGTTCCCATTCCAGATAGCCATCTAATCCGGCAACAAATTCTCCCCTCCACATTATTTCTCCTCACCCTCCACCTTCAGAGAGGCACTATGTGAGCCCGCAAGTGTTGATTAACAGAGCCCTCCTTTTTGTTAGCATTTTCATTGATAATCTGGCTTCCAAAGATTCTGAGTTCGCATTTTCACTTCGGTCTTTGCTATTCATAGTTGATTCGGCATTGTTTGCCTACATTCTATAGACCTTTATGTGCAATCTGGCTTCCAAAGATGCTCATTTGTTATTTTGGTGCGCATAAAGGTCCACGGAACGTAGGCAAATGATAGGAGCAATATTTGCTACGTTTTCAATGCTATTCTCTCTACATTTTACTTAGTTATTTCCTTAACAAAGTCATTTTTAACTTAGTTTGTTGTAATTAGGTACATTTCAGCTACAAACGCAGGAAATGAGCTACCAAGAGCTAGAAATGAAGGTAAGGAAGAAATTTAAAAAAAAATGGAGAAATAATGTTTTCCTAATCCTACTAGGAAAAGGAATTCCAGTTGAAGTAGGAATCCTGAGTCAACTAGGAGTGTGCTCGTGAAAATGATAGAAATGAAAAATGACAAAATCCCAGTTGGATAAGCAAAACCCATTCTTACCAGGAAAAGAAAACCTAACATGACTAGGAATCCTTGTTACACAAGGAGAGCTCAAGAAGGTTCCAAAACATCCCGGAAAAGAAGAGTCTTAATTGGACTAGGAAACCTGTTGGCATTTGGAGTCCTGATGATACTAGGATACTTGGGAAGGCTAAA
The DNA here is from genome assembly GCF_002994745.2 of Rosa chinensis. Taxonomy (NCBI): domain Eukaryota; kingdom Viridiplantae; phylum Streptophyta; class Magnoliopsida; order Rosales; family Rosaceae; genus Rosa; species Rosa chinensis. Next base: position 55,214,353 of record NC_037094.1, on the reverse strand, counting down.
AGATGTTGTGGCTTCAAGATGACTTAAGATTGATCAAGAATGTTCTAGAGAATCAAGAATGGCGTCACAACCATAGAATGGGCTTCGAAACGTCTAAGTTGAGAAGTCTGGCCCAAAGATTTAAGCATGTAACTTCCATGTGACCTTCTAGAATGTCCTTGACATCTCAAAAGAGTTTTATTCCAAAAATAATTCCTTTTTGCAGTGCAAAGTAAAGAAGATTCAAGAAGATTTTGGCAATGAGTCAAAAAGGGGAGAGTTTCAAGGAAAATCTAATTCGTGTGCAATCAGGAAAAGAAAGTAAAAGAGAATAATTATTGAATTAGGTTTCCTGATTACATTCTACATGCAAGTTGGCGAAATATGGAGTAAGTACATGGAAATTTCGGCAATGACTCGTACTTTATAGATTCAAGGTTGATTTCTACTTCCTTTGAAATATTTCTATTGGGATGATGCAGGCAAGTAGAGAAAGACTTTGACACCAAGCTTTGTCGTCCCCTATATATAGAGAGACCCTTGGAGACGTTTCAATCGTCATTCAAAATCCAGAATTAAAATCGAAAAATGTCCCCTCTCTCTCTCTCTCAAACTTTCGGCCATCTTCCATTGTGCAAACTTTGAAGCCATGAAGCAAGTTCCATCATCATCTATCTATCCTTGTTGTAGCCTCCATCCTCTTGAAGATCTTCTTGCATTCTTGAATCTAAATTGCACAAAACTTCAAACACGCACATCAATTTTTTTAAAACAAAAAACAAATACAAAAATCAAAGATTAAAGATAACAATTACATGTGCAAATGATCGAGATTCCAATCTTAATTTGGAAACAGTGGGATTCATTTTGCCCATTCACAATTTGACACAATTAACAGTGATCAAAGTAAAATCAACATAAAATTTGTGGAAAAAGATGAACAATGACATAATTGACAGTACGTGATCAAAGTAAAATCAACAAAAAAAATTTAAGAAATAGATGAACATGAAGCAAGATTACAAGAAAATAAACATTGTACCTGATAGAAGCAATATTTGCTACGTTTTTAATGCTATTCTCTCTATATTTTACTTAGTTATTTCCTTAACAAAGTCATTTTTAATTTAGTTTGTTGTAATTAGGTACATTTGAGCTACAAACGCAGGAAATGAGCTATCAAGTGCTAGAAATGAAGGCAAGGAAGAAATGGAAGCTTTGCCTTCCCCTATATATAGAGAGACCCTTGGAGACGTTTCAATCATCATTCAAAATCCAGAATTAAAATTGAAAAATGTCCCCCCTCTCTCTCTTTCTCAAACTTTCAGTCATCTTCCATTGTGCAAACTTTGAAGCCGTGAAGCAAGTTCCATCATCATCTCTCTATCCTTGCCGTAGCCTCCATCCTCTTGAAGATCTTCTTGCGTTCTTGAAACTTCTCTAAAAGTGTAAGCATGAGTACCATAAACTCTTTGTCTTCGGTTTCTAGTTTGTTTAAAACAATTCGAATCTTTTGTTTATAAAATTGGAAATTTCAATGCTTTGATATGATTGAGTTTATGTATTGATGTTTAGTTTCTAATAATCATGAAGCATGAAAATGTTTTAGGTTTCTAGAATTCATAAATTGCGATTTCTATATGTGATGATTTCAGTTCATTGATTTTGTATGAATAACCCATCTTTCATGTGTTTTGAGTTCTTTGATGGCCAACTTAGAATCTAAATTGCATGATTGAATCCAAATTAAGATGTGCTAGCGTTCTATGTCTTAATTATTAAAGCGGAAACCCTATAGTTCCTTAGGGAAGTCAATGAAGAGTCTTGCATACATTTATGACGTTCCAACTTGTGTTTTAGGCTTAAATAGATCAAACTTTCTAAGTGCTTAATGCGTTAATTGTGTTTTGTTAGGGGATTGATCACTCACTAGCTTTGCATGATTATTAGGATTAATTATGGTGCGTTCATCTAGTAAAGTAAAAAGAACTTGGTATGCGTTCATCTATGTTCTTGATTGATTTCTTCATTCACATATTTGATCCATGATTTATGATTAGATTGCCTATTTTCATGTTAATGATTGTTAACTTCATCATAAATATTTTTTTTGGGGGGGGGGCAATAATTGTTTTATTATGAGATAATACAACTAATTTTTTTTTCTTTCCTTCTTAGCCGAGAAATTTTAAATACACACTCCAAATTACTTAATACACATCCCTATTATTAATTGTTTTATTATGAGATAATACAACAAATTTTTTTTTTTCTTTCCTTCTTAGCTGAGAAATTTTAAATACACACTCCAAATTACTTAATACACATCCCTATTATTTTATATTTCAAATCAAATTTTATAGGTAGATTAAATGACCAAAATAGACATCTATGTATTAGAAGAAAAATAATAATAATCATATGATATTATTCTATAATTATAAAACACAATGAATTTCTAGACATGGCATCCTCATTTAAAACAAGAATGAAACCATCTAATTTAAATTTTCCTTAAATAAATTGTAATTAAATGGGGTGAGAGAACATATAATTTAGAATTTTGAAATCAATGGCACTAAATGTTTTTAAAACATATCGCTTTACTACCACTTTTTAGTTTTTTTTTTTCTTTCTAAAAGTTATGATTAGTCAATTTATTATCTAATATTAAACATCACAGGTATAAAACTTTGTAATTGTTAATTGTTTGACCATCAATGACAACTTCATAGTTCCGCTATTGTGGAGAAACTACTGATACAATTTTGGTTGAATGTTTGACTCAAAATTTTATACTTGATTAATAGGGATTTAGTGGATGAGAACTCAAATAATACAAAACATATTTCTAAGCATCTATTTGAAGGAACAATAATGAATCGTTATGGATTTCTCAATAACTAACACAAGTAATTAATATGGTCAATTATATATACTAATCAAATTAAATAGTATGTAGTTAAATAATAGTGTATTTCATGGTTTTTTAGTTTAAGGATATTTTGGGTAATTTGGGTTGTGTATTTAGTAAAATATTAGAATGAAAAATTAAATGGTAAGTGCATTGAGTAAGGAGTGCGTATTAAGTAATTAGGGGTGTGTATTTAAAACTTCTCTTCTTAGCCTTCTGCCCACATTTTACAAAAAAAAAAAAAATTGATTTGGGCACCTAGAAAATGCTCTGGGCACCGAATCGGAGTTCAAGGAGTTCAATATGTGAGACTTGAACAACGACACCATTGATGACATCGCCGATCTTCTCACCACTACGTGTAACTTCTCCATCCTCTCCAATCTCGGCATTCGTCTGCAAAGGCTAGCGTCCGTTGAGAGAAATGATGTTGGAGTCCACCTGAAACAAGGTGATGGACCCCGGCAGTTTCCGGGTTCTGCTTTGAGATCAAGAGTTTACTATGAACATGTCACAATCGGAGCCTCCGTCGTGAAGCGGGTCAGAATCGGAGGCGTTGGGTTCAGAATTAGGCCTGGGTCTTGTCTATCGGAATTAGAGGCGTCAGGTTTGGAATCAGGGCTGGGCCTTATCGAATCCTTCAGGGAAGGATCTGGTGTGAGAGAGAGAGAGAGAGAGTCTGTCGGCATGCTAGAGAGAGGAGAGATGAGTGGTAGTAGCTGTAGTTTATTAATTAGGTTGAGGACAAAATTGTCATTTTACTTTAAATTGAGTTAGTGGAAATAAAAATATGTTGGTAGGGTAAGTGAGACAATTTTGATTGACTTTGGTGCTTTGGGTTAAGGACCTAAATTTAATAAATATAAAAATCATTCAAAATATCATTATGTAAAATACTAAAATCAAATAAAAGAAAGTTAGAGAAGAAAAAAATGTGGGTCAAAATACAATTTCAATCTAAAAATTGCTTTAGCTGTTGAAATTTGAGATGAAAAAAAAGAAGAAATTCTTGCTATATTACTCCAGGCATCTCACGGATATAACGTTAGTACTACAAATGGAGGCTCCAATTTGTTGTCAAAGAGTTTTACCAAATTTTAAAGTGTTCATAATACCTTTACATAACATAATTATCAATTTAAAGCAATAAAATATAAATAGACAAAAGTATAAAATTGAAAAGGTAACCTAGGCCTCATCAAAAAGCCCGCGGATCAAGTGGGCCGATGGAGGCCCGCCGGCCCGCAGGGCTTTTGGCCCGGTCCGGCCCTTTAAAAAACCCGCAAAAGCCCGCCTTGGTGGGCCGATAGAGGCCCGCAAAAAAAGCCCGCAAAAACCCGGCCCGGCCCGTAAAAGCCCGCAAAATATTATATATATATATATATATGTGTGTGTGTGTGTGTGTGTTTATATATATATATATTAATATATATATATATATATATGTGTGTGTGTGTGTGTGTGTGTGTTATATATATAGATATATCTATGTGTGTGTGTGTGTGTTTATAAATATATATATATATATAGACACATATAGATATATATTTGTGTGTGTGTTTATATAGAGATATATATATATATATATATATATATATATATAGTCATATAGATATATAGATATATATATCAATTTATATATATATAGATATATATATATATATATATCAATATATCATATATGTGTGTGTGTGTTTATATATATATATAGATATATATATATATATATATATGTGTGTGTGTGTGTGTGTGTGTGTGTGTTTATATATATATTTGTGTGTGTTTGTGTTTATATATATATATAGAGAGAGAGAGAGAGAGATATAGAGATATATATATATATATATATATATATATCAATATATCATATGTGTGTGTGTGTGTGTGTTTATATATATATATATATGTGTGTGTGTGTGTGTGTGTGTGTGTGTGGAAGTTCTTATACTATTATATTTCTATATAAAATATGTGCATATATATATTCTATATATCGGTTGACCAATCCGATTGGATTCGAAAATATGGTGAAATTGGCTAAATTTTTTACCACACTCATAATTTATTGTAATAAACTCATCCAATGGTCGGTTTTTCCATTTTCTTTGAATTGATAGGGGTTGCTCTTTGGAGTGTATGATATATAAATATAGGTTTATAAGAGTAACTACGTTTGACCTAGTTGATCAAATTCGAAACGAGAACCAAATTGGCTGAATTTTCTACAACCACCATAAAACATTACAATCTCTCCATCGAGCGGTTGGTTTCTCCGAATTCATTTTCTACTTCATGGTTGCTTTAGAATGAACCTAAACAATTTAAATGCATTGTATAAGTCATACAACTATAGGAATAAAATTGGTATAGACCAATGTGTTTGTAATTAAAATTAATTTTTTTATCTTATATCCACGCACTTCCATTGATGGAATATATACAAACGTGATGTGAAAAAATAAGCACGTTTCGCAGTTGTCACGGCATCGGTCAACCAATAAAACATATAAGTGACTACGGTTGACCAATCCGATCGGATTCGAAAATAGGGTGAAATTGGCTAAATTTTTTACCACACTTATAATTTATTGTAATAAACTCATCCAACGGTCGGTTTTTCCATTTTCTTTGAATTGATAGGGGTTGCTCTTTGGAGTGTATGATATATAAATATAGATTTATATGAGTAATTACGTTTGATCTAGTTGATCGAATTCGAAACGATAACCAAATTGGTCGGATTTTCTACAATCACCATAAAACATTACAATCTCTCCATCGAGCGGTTGGTTTCTCCGAATTCATTTTCTACTTCATGTTGCTTTAGAATGAACTTAAACAATTTAAATGCAATGTATAAGTCATACAACTTTAGGAATAAAATTGGTATAGACTAATGTGTTTGTAATTAAAATTAATTTTTTTTATCTTATGTCCACGCACATCCATTGATGGAATATATACAAATGTGATGTGAAAAAATAAGCACGTTTCGCGGTTGTCATGGCATCGGTCAACCAATAAAACATATAAGTGACTACAGTTGACCAATCCGATCGGATTCGAAAATATGGTGAAATTGGCTAAATTTTTTACCACACTCATAATTTATTGTAATAAACTCATCCAACGGTCGGTTTTTCCATTTTCTTTGAATTGATAGGGGTTGCTCTTTGGAGTGTATGATATATAAATATAGGTTTATAAGAGTAACTACGTTTGACCTAGTTGATCGAATTCGAAACGTGAACCAAATTGGCTGGATTTTCTACAACCACCATAAAACATTACAATCTCTTCATCAAGCGGTTGGTTTCTCCGAATTCATTTTCCACTTCATGGTTGCTTTAGAATGAACTTAAACAATTTAAATGCAATGTATAAGTCATATAACTTTAGGAATAAAATTGGTATATTCCAATGTGTTTGTAATTAAAATTAATTTTTTTTATCTTATGTTCATGCACATCCATCGATGGAATATATACAAACGTGATGTGAAAAAATAAGCACGTTTCGTGGTTGCCACGCCATCGGTCAACCAATAAAACATATAAGTGACTACGGTTGACCAATCCGATCGGATTCAAAAATATGGTGAAATTGGCTAAATTTTTTACCACACTCATAATTTATTGTAATAAACTCATCCAACGGTCGGTTTCTCATTTTCTTTGAATTGCTATATGTAGCTCTTTGGAGTGTATGATGTAAAAATATAGATTTATAAAAAATTAGTGTCTTTAAAAATTTATTTATCAACAAATTAGTATCTATATATAAATATAGATTTTTTTTTGTACAATATAGTTATATAGATTGTTATCTTTTGTTGTATTTGATCATTATCCATTGAATTTCCAAAGCTTGATTAAAAAAAAAAATACTTGTGTCTTTAAATATAGGGCTGGGATTTTAGCCCGGAAGCCCGGAACCCGACCCGGAACCGGCCCGGGACCGGCCCGAACGGTCCGGGCTTTAATATTTATTTTACATGTTTTTCAAGGCCCGGCCCGAAATAAATAAAATACGGTCCGGGCCTGGGCCCAAAAATAAAAAAAATAAAAAAGCCCGAAGGCCCGAAAATTGGTGCAATTGACACATGTTTGCATATTATTGGTAGGTGTATTCAGGCTTACAATATGTGTGCACAGGCGATTCCTAACCCAACTAAAACCTAAATCACTCAACCCTAACTGAGTCAGCGGCCTCACTCTCTCAGTCTCTTTTCGTTTTCGACTCACTCTCTCTCTCTCTCTCGGCCACCATCCGCAGACCCACCCCGTCGCCGCTTCTACCGCCGACCCACCCTTGCCGGTTCGATCTCTCCTACCCACTGTAAGTAAAACCTTCTCTTTGAACTTCATTGTTGGGATTGAATTCGAAACCACCTCTTCCAATAACCAAAATTGATGCGATTTTCTTTCAATCTTTCATGGCCGTGTGAAGAATCTTCGAGGAAGGTCTGCGAGGAACTGAAGGTCAAGATCTGCGAGGAAGCTTTTTGAGTTGCGGGGATTCTGGGAAGGTCAAGATCTGCACCGTCTGATATCACATGGAAGGTCTACGGCACCGTTATCCGACGTGGAGGACAACACCATCACCGTGGTACGCATAGCTCCAATCTCTCCCTCTTTCTATAAATCTTGCTCCTTTTTTTTTTGTGTAATGTTTTTAGGGTTTTTAACTGATCTTGGTGATGTGGGTCTCTGCTGATCTTTCTTGTTGTTGGAAATCGCGCTTCGTGAAGTGAGGGAGAAGCTTTGGCTGCAGGAAGTGAATGCAGATAGTCCATTGAGGGGGTCAAAAAATGAGAAGTCTGAGGAATTTCGGATTGTAAAATTGCAGGAGTTGACGATTGCAAGTGAAAAATTACAGGCCTCATTCCTCAAAGGAACAGATTTGCAGGTTAATTTTGTATAATTTACCCAAAATTTTGGTGTTTTGTTTTTATTTTTTGTTGTTTCCAAGTTGTTGAATTTATGCTTTAGCTTTCAGTGTTGATATTGTTTTCTGTTTTGATTTTTTTTTCCCTCCTCAGCTTCAGTGTTGAATATGGCCACTGATGATTCGACGATGGCGAAAGAAATTGTTCCAGCTTCTGAAGAAGAACGAAAAGAAGAAAAGCAGCCTCCAACATCACAGAAGATCAAGAGAAAGAGGATAGAGAAGAAAAAAGTGAAGCCATTGAAGCCAAGTTCAAGGAGTTGGGTTTGGGAACACTTTAGCATTCTACAATATTTGGAACTTGTTTTTTACTTTATTTGGAAGTTGGGAGTATTTGATTATGAAGTTGTTTATTTAAAACTTGGAAGATTTTAATCTGCAATTTGTTATGTTGGAGTGTGGATCTTGTTCAGTTGGACTTTGAATTGTTGGAATGTGGAAAACTGGAAGTTTGGAACTTGTTCTTTTTCATTTTGTTTCACTGTATCAGTTAGCTGTTATTTTTTTTTCTCTTCCTCCTAATCAGGTTATTGGGCCAGAAAACCCGGAAAACCCGGCCCGTAAAAATCGGTCCGGGCCCGACTCGGTCCTAAAATTAAAAAATCATTATTTGGGCCCGGCCCGAAAAAAGTTGCCATAACCCGGGCTCGGCCCGATCCCAGCCCTATTTAAATATTTATTTATAAATAAAGCCCGCAAGGCCCGGCCCAAAAAAGCCTGCAAGGCTAAGCCCGGCCCGGCCCGAAAAAGCCCGTAAGGCCCGCTTTATATGGACGGGCTTGGATCCTTTGATTTTTAATAAAGCCCGGCCCGGCCCGGCCCGCAATTATTTAAAAATATAGCAAGGCCCGGCCCGGCCCGTTGACGACCCCTAAAGTAACCAAACCACCTACAATAATATCAAGTTATCAACAGCAAGAAACACGAGCACGTTGCTAGTACTATATTTAAGATAAGTGGCATGTTGTTAGGTATAACCAATTTTTTCTTACCTTTATAATCCTCAAGGATTAAGAAATCATATTCTCAAAAAAAAAAAAAAAAGATTAAGAAATCATACATTCTCCGAAAAAGAAAAAAAAAAAAAAAAAAAAAAGGGTTAAGAAATCATAGATTATTTTTCCTTAATACAACATAGCCACATTTTCAATGTTTATTTCCAAGTATAAATACAGACAGTACATGAAAGAAGTAGGAGTCGTGAGCCACTGTCCGCGATGCTGATGATAAAGCCCTCCGTATTTTCATCTCCTCTCCTAAACGTCACCAAATCTCCTCCCTTTCAACTCCCCACTTCCAACGCCGCAACTGGTATCACACTATCGACATGGAACCCGCAGCAGGCCCTTCAATTTCGGGTGTCATCGTCGGCCAATCCGACGGTCGAGGTTGCACCATCATCCCCGGCTAATGTCGACGGTGAAGAACCCGAATCTGGAGCGGACATTGTGCGGAAGTTCTACGACGGAATCAACCGCCAGGATTTGGCCTCAGTGGAGGAGCTCATCGCCGATAAATGTGTGTACGAGGACCTTGTGTTTCCTCGGCCTTTTGTTGGTCGTAAGGTACCTTATCTCTTATCCAATCCTCACTTACTATGTGCCTTCAGTCATTACTTACTAGTGAAAATAAAAAAGTAAAAATTTTTGGTAGTGGGTAAGTTACCATGTTCAATCTCAAAGTTGGTAGAAACTACTAAACAACAACATTGTAGAAGGAAAGTTTGGAAATGATCGAGTGTTGTTGAAATATTTGTTGGTTGATGTGTTGGAGGGGAAGTAGTTATAGGCCTTAGATTTCACTTATCTGAATTTGAAGTTCGAGTCTTGGCTCCGATTGCTCTTTCTGCTGCTTCCTGTCTAGTGCAGTACTCGTTTTCTTCCAAGTATTTTAGATAAGGGTATTGTGTTTGTTCCAGTCAATACAAACAAGCTGAGCATTGGAACCCGAGATTGGAGTTTCCTCCACACATGGCAACCAAAACCCAAGTTGTAGCTCCAGTTAACTAGTTTAACTGCTATAGAGTTTTTCTGGCTATATAGATATGCATCATATGCTGAATAACACATAGCTGGATTCATCAACATTGAGTTAAACATTCCCACATTAGGGGGACCCCAAGCTAAATACAGCTGGCCTTTAGGAGTCCTTGTTCCCTTTAGAGTTATTTTCTTCATCCATTGTGATGCAGCCTTTATTTATTAGCAGGAAGACGTAAACTATTCTCACGTAGGGGCTAGTCTGCCATTTCCAAAGGTACCACGATATATAAGCACAAAAGAGAGCAATATGAATTTGATCAGCATCTATAGAATAGACTTGGAGATTAGCCAAAAGCCAGACTTCCCAGTCCAAGTTACCAATAAGAGCTACCAAATTCCCTTTAGCTCTTGGAAAGTCTCCTAGAATATGGCAAACTTTCTGGACATACTAAGACCAATCATTATAAAGAGGGGGCTGAACCCCGAGATGAGGTTCCTTTTGGATTTCTGCTATCGGCAAGTATAGTTTTCCTTGGGCTATCAACCATAGAAAGAGTTTCATGTTAAGGGGAATCTTGAGTTTCCAAATACAATTCCAAGGAGAAGAAGGCCATTCTTTGCCTGTCAAGAAGAAGTCTAAGCATTATTTACCCCGGATTCTCCATTACATGATTTGACCTCCCAAGTTTGCTCAGCTTCTCTATTAGATGATTATCTACTGGAATGCAAAGTGATTTTTCTGCACAATGTCATCATGCAACTTCTAGAAATCCCGCCACTCATCTGTGGAAAAATCTGCTATGTTACAATAAAGGAAAACACCGTAAACTAGATCCACTGAAGGCATCTTAAGAACCAAAAAAATCTTTAAAACTAGCTTTCAAGCCATTCCAATTTGTCTAAGTCATAACCTGTTTTAGGAGTTCAGCACAAATGCACGATGCATAACACCCCTTCAAGTTATTAGACTCACACCTCTAAGCCTCATACCATTGCTCAGAAGATATTCATTTTTGAATATTCCTAGTAACAAAGTCCAGAGTAATCATGATGAAGTCTGCAGCTCAATTTGGCTAAAAAAAAGCTTGATTCATATTAGCAGCAGAGTTGATGGCCAAATGCCTTTAGATTTAGGTCTACATACAGATTTCTTTGACAAAGATGTGTCTTTTTGTTTGGGTGATGTATCACCCCATAAAAAAATTCCATAAATTCCGTAAACCTCCCCACAAATGCTTAGAGGAAGCGTAGCAGTTTGCATTGAGCTGTTGAATATACTTGAATAGACGAAGTGACTGATTGGATTAAGGTCATCTACCAGCCAGAGAAGGACCTTACTTTTTCATGAAGTAGTAAAACAAATGTCGATCACCCTCCATATAGGTAGCTTTTGCGAGACATACCAAGCTAAGGCCTAAACTCCAGCAACCAGGACCCATAGATGAAGCTAATCTCCCTGGTTACATCATCCCTACCATTTTGACAGTAATGATTGATCTGTGAAAATAAACAGTTTGACCTGAAGCCATGACAGAATTACTCAATACACATGTTAAGAATTAATTGAGAGGTAGCCTCAGAAAAAGGATCAGATCATCAGCCGAAAACAGGTGAGAGCTACCAGGACCAGCTTGAGACACTTCAATTGGTTTCCTCCACCTTCTCTCTACTTCTGCAGTAATTATATGGGATGACTTCTCAATAGATAGATAAAGAGATAGGGTGACTGCAGATCTCTTTGCCTATACCTCTACAAGGGGTAAAAGCCGCAGTTAGCTCTTTTTAACAAGAACTTGATAGGTGATTTTGGACACATAATGCATAACAAGATTGATCTATGGTTTGACACAGCTGGGGTGGGGTATTGTTTACAATTTAAATATCTCACTACATGTTGAATAGGTTTCCTGGTCACTAATCCTGTCAGGTTTTGGTTGTTGGTCTGCTGCAATTTTATGGCCACAAAGGCACAAACCCTCATTTTGCATTTGTCAGCCATGTATTTTGCTGATTGTTACCATAAGAATTTGGGTTTAAACCTGTCTTTGTAGCTTTATATCAGCACTCAAACAGCACATTGGACTACTAGATAGAACATGTAGAATTTGTTATTGTGCTTTCTTCTCATGGCAAAGCTTTGGCTTCAATTGATGTGCAGGATATACTTCAGTTCTTTAGAAAGTTTAATGATTCTGTCGGCAAAGACCTTCAGTTTATTATTGACGATTTATCCACCAAGGATTCTACAGCAGTTGGGGCCACATGGCATTTAGGTATGTGGATGGAAATTATATTACTTTTTCACATCTAAGATCTGTTATCCTAAGTTCCTAACTGAAATAATAAATATTTTCAGAATGGAATGGGAAGCCTTTCCCCTTTAGCAAAGGATGTAGCTTTTATCGGTTGGAGGTCATAAACGGCAAGAGACAGATTATGTAAGGAATTTATGACTTAGCATTGTGTCTGTGTGAGTTTTCACATTTTTGGTCATGTCAATATATTGGGTCTAAACTATATTTATTGATTGTGAGAGAGTTCAATACTTCAGCATTTTCTCCATGTGAAAGAAAGAAAAAATATGTACTAGTTTCATGTTCTTGAGGGATTAAATAGAACTTAACTGTATGACATAGGCTGTATGTATACATACTATACCCTTACAGTCCCAGATCTAAAGCATGATTTTGTTCACATTTGGTTTGTGGAAATCTTCACTCAGTCTTCCTCACCATAGGAATTAACATAAAAACTGAAAGCTTATGGGAGTCTCTCTCCTACCCATATGTTGTCTAAACCATATACTACCTAGAAGTATATTTTAATTACAAATATGGACACTACAATATAACTACAAGAGTGAGCAGAGAGATCTTACCTCAATGTTAGATTCCATTGTCACCCAATTGGGGGGTGGGCTAAACCCATTAAAGGTTCCACCACCTAACATGGAGGGACTAGTGTGCAAGGAGATCAACCCTCCAAGAATTCCTCTCAGTGCCACTCTCTCTAAGAGTGAAGTCCTGGGTTTGTATAAGCATATGAGTTGTTATCAACTAAGCAAATGTCTTCAAATTTTGATCTTGTGGAAAATGAGATTTCTATAAGTGATTGATAAAATTAGCTTACGCCTGTTTTTAAATCTTAAGGTGGAGCAACTAACAAATAGACCTAAGCCCAGCACTTTGCTTTGATCAATGATTACAGTTACCAGACAACCAGGTAACCAAACTAAGCAACTCCTTACTCAGACAGCTTATGGCTTTGATCATGTAGAGCTCCAGTAGATGATCCTTCATGTACTGTGGTTTTGGATTGCTTTTCATACTTTCCTACTATTTTGGTTGATTTGGATAAGTTCTTGGTCGACCCGGTCGACTCTAAGGCTTTTCTACAGCAAAAACCTTGATGGACAGAACCTGACTTGGTGAAAGTCCAACCAGTGATATCTTGATATGTTAATCTTTTACTGACTTCAATTCTATGCTTGACACTCCTAGATCTTCAAGCTATGGTTGTGTTTTGATTTTTTTATTAAAATATGCCTTACCTCTCAATTTTGATTGTATTGTACCCTATTGCTTTCTTCCACGTTGCACATATGTTTAGTGAAGTGGTTTGCAAGACTACATTCTTAGACTCACAACACATATCTCCTGTGCCCAAATTTTTATCTTTCTAGCTGCCGCACGCGCGCGCGCACACACACTCTACTCAATTAATCAGTTAGAACTGTTGTGTTTTGAAGAGTTTAGTGACTTCCACTGAGGATTAGTCAAGGACGTTTATTATATAAAACATAAATAACATATGAAACACTAAAAGCTTTTACTGAATTAAACAGGTATTGTTAGTCGGTTGGGTTTATGTTGAAAAATTCATACCATATTGCATCCACTCACTTTCAGTCTTGGTTGAAGTATGGAACTAGGGCTTATAGTACAAGCATCAATGTGTGTAAAAAACTAACAACTTGTAATTTCAGTACATCCATTGCTTATCATCAGAGGATATAGTTACCCTCAGATTTCAATTTTGCAAGCTTATGCGACTTTCTGATGCATTCTTAATCTACCTTCACTTTGTTATGAATCAAGCCTTTGGATAGAGTTATGTTGTGAAACTAAGTTTGTCTTTGGATAACAGCTATGGTCGAGATAGTGTTGAACCTGCAATCAAGCCTGGGGACTCTGTGTTGGTAAGTAAGTTAGAATTAGAATACACATCAGACACTAGGTGCTGTCATTTTTTTCTTACACAGACATCAAGCTGACTCAAAAAAGAAAATTGAAAACAAAGGATTTGCAGAATGCTTTCTTTGTGTCTCTCTAAAGTTATAATTGAACTTGATAATTGAAAGTACCTATCCAATAAGTAGTAAATTAAACAGCAGATATGGCCACAACATGTATATGATTATATCCGTCTTTCCTCCTTGTATGCATATATCCTTTTATTTTTCTCTTAATCATACTACTCTTTCCGGTCAGGCATTTCTTATTGTATTTCAAAACCCAGAAATTTTGAGCTATAGTTTGAATTGTAATATAAGCAAATTGGTCTCAATTGAACCCTTCCTGATATTGGCATTGCATGAATATATGCTCAGCAATCAGCATAATCGTCCAATTTTCTTACATTCCCATTATATGTGTCTGTTCAGTGACTTCAGTCTTCTTTGCAGCCTAATTGAGCACAAACATACAATTGAAATTTCTCAAATTACTGTTTCAGTTCTCTTATATTTGTATGTGATTTACAGGTAGCTATCAGAGGTGTGGCTTGGCTTCTTCGACAATTCCCTCAGCTGGTTGACCGGTTTTAAAGTAGTTATGTACACAGTTACAGTCACCGTAAATATTCATCATTTACATAGAACTTGTATAAACAAGTAAAATTTGTATATGCATTACAGTGATTACATATGTATATTGATCACATTTTACATAAAAATGTATCTACATTAAAAAGGAAAAATTATTTGGGTGGAACATGTGAATCATGTCTTCTATGCTCACTAGGCGACATCTTGCCTCAAATTTGGACCGCTCAACTTCTGTGTATGTGGCATTGCCAATTTTGATCATCAAAAACATGTGGTTTTTTTTGTTTTTGAAAGGCAAAAACATGTGGTTTTGGTTCATGAATTATTTATGTTTTAAGTAATAAGCCAATTTTGTGTAGGTTTTCATCTTCATTAACCAAAAGGTAGTCATTATATCAATTTCGCCCTTTACCCAAACCCCTCTCAACGTGTAATTGTAAAATGTAACATCATATTCATCAATATGAACAAGCAAAGTAAGAGAGATGATATAATCACTTAATTGGCAATACATAATCGATCAGAAAACTTATTTTGCTTCATTACGAATATATTTGCTCACATCAAATATCGCCTAAATGATGAAAATATTTGAATTCACTCCCTTCTTAGAGGCTTAGAGCCACTCTCCATAGTTTTGATTTCAATCGGACTGGTTCAAGAACTTCTCTGGTAATTTTATTTTCTTCCACCCAAAAAAAAAAAAAAATATATATATATATATATATATATATATTTTGTTTTTTGGACTTAGAAAAAGGCGGGTGCTACTGCTGCGGTTAACTAACAGATCTCGCCCAGAGTAACGGACTGAGATCCACGTGGCGAAACTTCATTGGCTGGAGGGGCATCCTAGTAATTTCCACGTCTTCCTTCGACGCTCCTCGCTCTCTCTCAAAGCGCCAAACAAATCCCCCACTTGTCTTAAATTCATCCCAAAATTTCAAAAGGCGACTTCCCAGAGAGGCACCGACTCAGCCTCTCTCTCTATCTCCCTCGGTGTCTCCGCCTCTCTCCCCAAATCGGAAATTCCCAAGCCCCTCCCTGGAATCTCCACAATCCCGCACCGCTCGAAACGCCGTCGTTTTCAACAATGGCGGCGATTTCGAATCTCGCCGGATGCGGTCACGCCGCCGGGAGGAGCAGCGCAGTCAGTTTCGGAGAGAGGAGGTACTCCGAGCTCCGTTCACTTCCCTGTTTGAATTCTCGGATCTCTTTTCCCTCTAAGGTACATTATTCTCTAGCATAGTTTCAATTTTCAATTTCATGTAATCTACCTCTCATTTTGCTCTCAACAACTTCTCGTTCAGTGTAAATCAGATGATAGAGCCTATTTATTTTACGATCATGAAATTATTGGGACCAATGTTGCAGAAAACCAATTAACAATGAACAGTGGAAATTGCTATTGTAGCTCTAGAAATATTTCAATCACTTCATGATATACATGCTTGACTTTGTTATTTGGCTTGCTAGATTAGCATATCGGTTGTGATGTGTAAAGATACCAGGTAGCAATACCGGAGATGTAGTGTCATTCGAACATTCAGTTATTCGTAAACTTAGATTACAAGGGTGGTTTTGAATCTTCGTTGCATAACTTTGGATAATTTTTTTTGAAACATCTGAAGACTGTTCAAATGAATTTTTTCTAGGGATTTCGGGGCCTCAAGACACTTTGGTAAACTGTTGAATGGAAATCAACTCTGTTTCCGTTTCTGATTCCATATAACAAGTACATACGGGAATGGGAATGACTGCTTCTCTCTCCAATTCCTTCTTAATCCCATTCAAATTTAGTAAATGCACTCTTAGTTTTGAATTATGATTAAGTGGACAGTTGTTTGTGAACTATGATCAATCCCACTTTTATTATATATTACCTTGGTTTGATAAAATTTGTTTCTTTAAAAAGAAAATTGTTTGTAATGATTCAAAGACAACTTGGTTTGATGTTCACGCTCTTTCTCCTTTTCTCCCTTCTTGTTGTAGACTCAGTTAGCTGTTGGCCACTTGGGCAAGGCTGACAAAAGACTTGGTGTTCGTATGGCATTAGTCAATGACAGGGTTGCACAAAGTGGAAGTTTGGCCAAGGCTTCTGAAATCCTGGTATCTAAAGTTTCTTTTTGCAAAACCTTACATAATAGATAAACTGTAAATATGTTCTTTTGGGAATGGACATTATGTTAAGCTGAAAATTCATATTCTTAGAAGCTTAGATAACTTTTACCAAATTAACCCTTTTTTATTTTATTTTGGCAGGCATTTGATCTTGTTCAAGGGGCACTTGTAAGTCTTCTGCATTCACTAATCTCCTATAAGATGATGTAAATCGATTTTATCATTGATATTGTGATTGTTGGAATGATTGAGTTGTTCTTCAAGATAAGTGCAAATTTACTCTCTCTCTCTCTCTCTCACTATTCCATATAGTTGTTGTGAAGATGAGATCTCCAACCTCTCTCTCTCTCCTATCAATCTATAAACAAAGACAGTGTTAGGGTTTTGTTTTCCCAACCTTCCAGGTCTACAATTTTTCAAATTCATTTGACCTTATCTAGTAGCCAAAAAGAGCAACTACACAGACCCACTATTTATTTCAAGATTTAACAACTAAAATTGAGGAACAATCTCACATGCACTGGGACTAGTGAGACTGTGGAAGTTATGAGAAGGAG
This sequence comes from Rosa chinensis, assembly GCF_002994745.2. Classification (NCBI taxonomy): domain Eukaryota; kingdom Viridiplantae; phylum Streptophyta; class Magnoliopsida; order Rosales; family Rosaceae; genus Rosa; species Rosa chinensis. The sequence continues at coordinate 55,197,028 of NC_037094.1, read as the reverse complement.
ATGCTATGATGTTGCTTTTTTTTTCTTTTCTTACTTAAGCTGGCATCATGCTATAGCTGAATTGTTACAGTTTTCAGGTAAAATGGAGTTCTGTTATGGACAAGTCATTGCCCGAGCCCCCAACAGCTGTTTTTCTGCATGGAATTCTAGGTAGCAGGAAAAATTGGGGTACGTGGGTGTTAGTATTCTTGAAATATTAATAATTTCTTTTTACCTCAAAAGCTTTAACTTAGAAGAAATTGATGGGAACAGTACTGTTGGTGTATTCTTGATTACTAGTCAATGCATTTGCTGTTAAGTTTGAATCTTGTTCATTTCTACTCCTTTTATCGCAATTGCAGGTGGACAAACTACTTTTTATTTATTTATCAGATCTTCACATTGTCATACAGTGAACTTTTTTCTTCCATTTGATAAATGAAAAAAATATGCGAGAGGAACATATCTAAAACCTCAGTTGATAATCTTTGCTCAAACCTTCCTATCAGACCTTCTGTTTTCTTGATGTTGAAAAACCAAGGTTTAAACTACATGCATCTCTGACTTTGAACTAATAATATAAAAACTAAAGTTGATAACAGTTATTTAGTGGATAACAGTTATTTAGTGGACATGTTGGTCCAAGTAGCTTGGCTGACACCGTTCTCAAATTAGATTCTACTAAGGTTAGTTTTAACATATTGAGAATCATATCAACACTTCCACTTCCATCTGGGACAATAAGATTTTTGACAATGTTGAGCTGCTTTTCCTAGGCATTTTTTGACAAAATCGTTCAGTGAAAAATTTAGAGTTTGAATACTAACCTCTTATTCTGTCCATTTCCCCATCTATTTGTGGGGTTTTAAGTTCAGTTAGTACAATACCACCGGAAGGATCTGTTTTGCATGTTTTTGTTTCCTGTTGATTGTAGAATGTGGAGTATCATTGAAATCTGAGTAAAACTCATTTACCTGTTCTGTTCTAGTTGTAGAATTATTTTCCTGAAATGCGTTCCTTTTTCCTACAATATAAAGGGGGACTTGCCGGAACTGGCACGGAATGAAATTCTTGCACAAAAATGTACTTTTTCTGAAATGATAACAAAAATGGCCCTTTTCAAAAGGACGATACAACTCTAGTTTAGGAAATAAATACCATTATTCGTGGTTGTTTAATAACGAATTTGAGAGAAGAATACTTTCGACTTTCACAGGCCCAAAGTGCCATTTCTTATTATATTTGAAAAGGATATTTTTGTGATGGATTTCCTTTGGGCATTATCTTTGGTAATTCCCATTATAGAAGCACCTTTTGAGTCTGAATGTCCATCCTACAGTTACACACACACACACACACACATATATATATGAGAATTCTGTTTGAATGGGAAAGTATGTCCTGGACACAGAGTCTAGTTGTCACCTTAGCTATTGTATCTAATCTTTACCTTCCCCGACAGTTTGTTTTGTTTCCCTTACAAGTTAATAGAGTCCTTTTTTGTAGTCTGCTGCACCTACAGGTGCTTTCTCATGCATTTGTTTTCAATGAGTCTGTATATGTGTGATTTTCTATGGTATTCTTGCACAGAAGTAGTTTGTGATTCATTTTGTAATGTCTGTTGCAGGAACATTCACTAGGAGATTGGCACAGGAATTTCCAACGTGGCAGGTATCATCCTCTGCGTTTTATCACTTATTATCACTGGAGCATGTTGTTATCTGGTAAAGCTCAAAACATTTCTAAAATTTCTATTAGGAATTCCTTTGACAATACTCCTTCTCTGTCTATTTCTGTTCAGTACTTTGACTAACTAACCTAAGTGCTGCTAATGTTGAGCCTATTGCACAGTTAATTTGTTTTTAATCCCTGAAGCATAGATTTGTTGCTTCTATTTGTAAAGCATGTTCTTGGTGTATCTACATACACTGAATGTGACATTTTAGTACTTGGCATTGGTGAGAATCTAAACTTGTTTTGCTCTTGTTTGTTGGCACAGTTCCTATTGGTGGACCTGCGGTGTCATGGTGATTCAGCCTCAGTTAAGAAAACAGGCCCCCATAATGTTTCTTCAACCGCTCTTGATGTCTTAAAACTAGTACGTATATATGAGCCTTAACTATCCCCATTTTTCAAGGAAAAGTTCATCCTCTTGCAGTTTTCTATTTTCTTTCATTTGAAGAAACTAAAATAGAAGGGATGACATATAAGGAATCAGCTAGAACCAAATATCACAGCCTTCAACACTTGGCTTGCATGATTTTCATTGTATATGCAGCATTTAAACACTCCATCTTTGTTTGTATGTTGTTCCTGTCTAAAATCTTCCCTGGCATGAGATGATGTCTGCTGTAATATTGTTTCTTCTTCCTGCAAGGTTCGGCAGCTTAGAATAACACCTCGAGTTTTGGTTGGTCACAGTTTCGGGGGGAAAGGTATTTTAGCAAAGTTTTAATATGTCAGAGACTTCATACTAAATCTACTATTTCAAATGGATCTGATGCTCACTATGCTTTCTAATTGTCATGTAGTTGCCTTGAGCATGGTGGAGCAAGCTGCAAAGCCCCTTGCACGACCAGTCAGAGTAAGTAGTGTATATTGATTTACTTAGGAATGTGTCTGTGTTTGTGGAAAGGAAATTATCCCTTCTCACAAGTTGATTTTATCCTTTTGTTTTTATTTATTTTTCTTTAGGTTTGGGTTCTAGATGCTACTCCAGGAAAGGTTCGTCCTGGTGGGGATGGGGAGGACCATCCAGCAGAATTAATATCTGTCCTAAGTACTCTACCCAAAGAGGTGAGTTCGTATTCAATTGTTATTCCCTTTTCTTTCTTTATAGTTTGATTGCTTTTATTATTTATGATTTGTGGTTAATATTTTTCCTCAAAGCCCTTTTTTTAGTTGTCTCTTCTCAATTTACGACTAGCAGACAAGAAGTCCACTCAAAACAATTAGATCCAACAGATGAACAGATCAGCATCACCCTGAGAAAAAAAAAAGAAAAAAGGAAACACGGAAACACCAACACCTAGTTATAGATGCCTTCCAGTCTCATAATTATCAAAATATGGATGGAAGACTTCCACTCCTGAAAATATCGGCAACAGATGCCTACGAAGATGACCTAAATACTGCCTCTACCACAATTCTTCTACCCTCACCCATTTAAATCCTCAAAGATTTTTCATTACCGTCCAAACGACCCAAATAACCAGCAGGACGTTGCAATAAGAGAAAAGAAAAGTACATAAATGGAAAAAGAAAAGTTCTTATCTACTTTGTGGAGTGACGCAACAATAAAAGGCTAAGGAGCTGGAGTTTTCATTTGCAGCCTTTGATGAGAAAGACGAGAGGAGGGGTATATTTATGATCTTTGTTGAATGTATTTTATAAGTTAAACATATATTGATCTATCCTAGTGTCGAAGACTTTCCATATCACCTCATCATCTAGTATGGCATCCTGTATCTCGTATCCATGCATATGTTTTCTAGATCAGCATTCGCTGACATCATGTTGATGTGAACAACACTTTTTTTTGGTTGGAGGCAGATACCGTTAACATGTGCATCTCTGATATGTAACCAAACTAGAAGTATTTTTTTCGCACTGCGATGTTTATTGTAAAGAGAATTTTTCTTATGTGTTTAGTATTAAACTATATGTCTATATCTATTTAATACCATGTCAAACTTTTTTTTTTTTTTTTTTTTTGGGTTTTTTGTATGATTTTAATTCGAACAATCTTGTTTGAAGACAGGTTTCCTCAAAGCGGGATGTTGTGGAAGCTTTAGTTCAAAAAGGATTCTCCAAAGATGTGGCACAGGTATATTTCACTTCGTGAGATGTGCCTAAATTTTTCAATCTGAAGTTTGGGCTTTGAGACTTATCTGCCTGGATCAGTTTGTTCTTATGTGGACATGAATAGTTGAGTACCGTGTTCTTTTCATGCACCTAAAATTCATGAGTCATGACAGTTTGGTCATTACATCCAGTTTCTTTATGAGATCATACTAATCTGATTTAAATACAAGAGAAGACCAATCTGATTTTCATTCTTAGCAGTGATGCATTTTTTGATGTTCTGTTGTTTTAAGCACACCATGACACCATCTTAACTGACCATGTGGATAAATGTTACACATCCTCCCGGTATTGTACCTATATCAATTTTCATTTTTCATGTTCAATTTCTTGGTTCACTTGATGCCAAGTAAGTATCTTTTTAAATCTATTTTAAACCTATTATCTTCTCCTTTGGGAGCATAATATAAGTAACTTAACTGTAATCTTCAAATATCAATGTTAGAGAGCAGAGTATGGACTTAGCACTAGTATTTTGAGTAACCAAAAACTGAAGGAAAAGAAATCAAACTTTATTATTACTAATTTTTTTTTTTTTGGCTTCTACTGCAATTTCTAATCTCTACCTTGATGATTCTGTATTACTTATTGATATGTTATTTCATATGCAGTGGGTGGTTACTAATCTTCGACCTAGTGGTCCTCTTGGTTCAACACCATCCACCTTCTCTTGGACATTCGATCTCAATGGAATTTCTGAAATGTATCAATCTTATGAAGAAACAAATCTATGGTACTTAGTTCAGTTCCTTAATACCTACTAGTTAAATATCTGTTTAGTTTACAGCAACACCTCCTACTTATCAATAGTCTGACAGTTAGTATTCTGCTATGCATTTTGTGTTCGTGGTTAGTTTAAACTTTAAAGTGAATTCAATTTTGATTCTGCATGTCAAACAAACTCCATACGTTTCAATCAATGTTATTTCCTTGTAGGAGTTTTCAAAATAGTGAAACAAAAAGGAAACTTTTATCCTGAAATTATATATGCTTCAACCTTTTTAATTATTTTAAATGTTAAGTTTGCAACTGGATTTAATCGATTCGGACCATTATAGGAAAATTGTAGAAGATGTGCCCCGAGGTGTCCATGTGAACTTCTTGAAAGCAGAAAGGAGCTTGCACAGATGGGCTCTAGAAGATCTCCAGAGGATTCATGCTGCTGAGGAGCTTGCTGTTGAGGAGGGAGGTGGAGTTGAAATGCATGTCCTTGAGGCTGCAGGTCACTGGGTATGTTGCTAATCTCTCTCTCTCTTTCTCTGCGCACGCGCACGAGTGCTTGTGTGTGATGAACTGAACCACACAACATTCCATTGTTAGAATACTCCGGATAGTAGACATAAAACATACAGGTCATGCATTAGTCTTCGACAACTCATTATGGAAAACAAATATTCATGTATTGAAGCTAAAGAAGTGACCGTGGATGAATTTCTTTTTATTTTTTTAAAACACTCCAGTAGCTGTTGAATGATAAGAAGGTTCTGATGACTTATAAGTTGGCAAAGAATGAAATGTTAAAGAAAAAAAAACTGTAATGCAATTGGATGAACCCAGTGATTCCCGATGTTCTTAACACTTTCCTCATGTGTACAGTTTTGGAGTCTCTTATCAGATTTATATATGGGGAATTGGCAATGTTTGGGAAATTATGTTAATTGGCAGTTTTTGCTTATGTTTTGGCACAATTTCCTATCAGTCTATGTATTAAAAGCATGGTTATGTATGTTGCTGCGCACAAATGGAACTATTCAACCTAATTTGTTTCTGCACTAGCAAAGATTGGCCTGATATCTATGGTGCATTATCTGCTACATTTGCACAGCTGCTCATTTTCATTACATTTTCAGGTGCATGCAGATAATCCGGATGGGCTCTTTAGGATTCTTTCTTCTTCTTTCCAGTGAGTCAAAACTTCAGGGAGCTTTAGCATGGTCAGAATTCAGATATAATAGCAGCTGTAGCGTTTGTGTGAAAGAGAATATACAAACTGTGTTTCTCCGTAATATATAATTATATACATCTATGTATCGTAATGAATTTCTATCTTTTATCTATCTGGTTCTCTTTTTTGGTCGGGAGTTGTCAGAAGTTTCATAGGTCTTTTGCATATAGGCGTCCATTATAGTTTCATTAGTGGTCAGCTTCTGAAGCCCCCAAACATATTGAGTAATCCGTCATTTTTGCCGTTGGAGAAACTTGCCAGCAAGGAAAAACCTTCCATCTTTAACGTAAAACTAGCTTTCTTGGTGACTGCATCACAGACGACTTTGCAGTCTTCTTTCAGTAAATAAATTTTCAAAAGCGATATGGAAGTGTCTCGAAGTGCCCAGCATTTAGTAACTGGGATAGTTCGCGTGTCCTCGAATTGCAGCACTTGCACCTCAGCCCTCAGGGTCTTCCAAGTTCCAATCTCATTCCTAGCGATAGAACTTATACATAGACATTGAAGACCTACCATGAAACTTGAGTTTGACAGTCGTTGCTTCCAGGACTTCCACCCATACTTCCATGAAAGGGAAGGTAAATGTGTTTTCATACAAGTCACAGAAGTACACTGCGTGTCCAAACAGTCCTCAAATTTGGAAGTACATATGCACCCACATAGTACAAGAACTTCATTTCTTCACATCCAAGCACTTAAATAGATACCATATAGAATGCAAGCTTTTCCTTATAAACAACTTTATTTCCAGGCATCCAAGTTTGCCCGCAGAGCAAGTGCAGCTCTTTCAAAAGATCTCACATCATTGGCACAGGTCAATGTCTCTTGCAAAACATATACTCATGTGACATTCAAAAATTCCTCAATATTAATACAACAATTGCCAAGCCAATTTCAATATATCCATTCAACATTTAGCATAAACTTAATGGACTGAAATTCCAAGTCCTCTAGAGCAATTTGAATTTTATACAAAACCATCTCAAAAGCAACTAGCAGCCTTATCACCATAGGCTATGGGCGAGAAAGCAGGTTTGCTCTACTCAGAAACTTCAACTTCATCATCTTCAAGTGTAGGGAGACTCTTTACTACAAGGATTTTCATGGTTTCCGGAGAGTATTAATGGACATTGATCAGTCATGCCTCTTCTATGAAACTGGGACTTGCATTTTCACTTAAAGCTCCTCAGGGTGAATATCTTGAAGCACAGATGCTTCCTTAACAGCACAGGAAGCAAAAATCGATTAGTATATCCAAGTGTTCATCACCACCTCAACTGCGTTTTCACTTTTCATGTAAGTTTTACAGTGAGAGCCAAGTTTCTAGTCCATACCTTTATGACAGTACTTCCAATAAAATTCTATCAAATTTTGTTTTGCACCTTTCAGCGTGTTTCGAGATGCCTGGGACATTTTTTCATCAGATACTTATCAAATGATATTTGAATCAGAAACATATTTCTACTAAAATGTCAATAATAATAAAATAAAATAAAACATAAAATCCACAAATATAATGGGTCAAAATGAGGAAACCAAACACTTTTTTTTTTTTTTTGATGCGGCAAAAGACTTGAGATTATGATACTGTACTTTTCTTTATTTATTCCAAGTGTATCATAGTGATGTAGTATAAAATGAACAAATGGGATTAGGTATCAATCTTCTAACACGAGCTTTGGCTCAGTTGGACGGACAGGAATAAAAAAAAATTAGAATGTAGTATACTCTATTGATTCTTCGGCCCCTGGCCTTGCCATTGAACATTTGAACTTGCTATTAATTGAAGCTTCCTGTTGTTCTAATTTTTCCTTTCTTAACAGGCTGGGTATAGATACTTAAGTGAAGCTTGAGGGAGAGAATTGATTGAAGCGAAGAGAGGTGAGTGTGCGTCTTTCTAGCTGTCTCAGTGTGTCTGTGTCTGTGTCTGCATGATTATGCAATCGACATATATACTGTAACGCTTCCTTCTACCATCTTTTGTCCCTCTGTTACAGAACCCTATCATCTACCAGAAACATTCTAAGAATAACAACCTAAGCTTAAATTTCTGTTCTGTTCTTTTCTTTATCAAGCTCTACCCACTATTCAATGTTATCTATCACCTTCTCTGAACTATAATCTATCTTGTATTTGTTATTTTTTTTTTTTTCAGGTTATTCTACATTCTATTACATGTTTTTATGTACACACTTCAACACCTTATTATGTGCATGAAGAACACCAGAAGAACCAATGCTAATGAAAGGAGGCTTGAACCAATGCCAGAAGAACAAACACAAATGTTACACTAAGAAATGCATACTGTAACAGAGTAATCATGGAGCATCACTTAGCTAGTATATTATGGGCAAGAGAGTAAAAGGTGAACCTTAAAGCACTACAAAAATACTGTTCGTAATAGGATTAAAATATGCTATCTACAGAATCTGACTACATCAATTCCAATCGTAATTTTCTATTTTCAAAATGATAGTAAGAACAGCAATTGGCCATTCCTTTAGGAATTAATAAATAACGAATATTTCAAATTGAACAAAAGAAAGACAATATGACTAATGTAGCATAGCACATACAAAGCAACACACTTGTGGTACTGAGAGGCCTCTTCAGGAGAAAGAATCTCAAGCAGCACGTAACTTAAGTTCCGGGTAAGATTTATTGACTTTCATCAATAGCTCATTGCAGGTAATGCTTATTCCTTTTGATGTCTCTTTGGAAAAAGTTGGGAGAACCTCCATCACATCAACATCGTCAGAGATTTGACAGAGGCACGCCAAGATGGTAGAAGTTATTTCTTTGTCAAGAATAACACCCTTGTCTGCCATCTGATGAAGCAAGTTAACAATTTCTTCTGTTTCACCTTTTGAACTATAGCCCTTTAATAAAGAATCAAATACAAAGACATCAGGTTCAAAACCACGAGCAATCATCTTCTCAACACACATTCTAGCCTCATCCAAGAGCCCAAGTTTTGAAAACCGGTTTACTAATGTAGAGAATGTAATTATATCAGGAGTTAAACCCAATTTGAACATGTCTTCTAGCAACTCTTTAGCAGATTTAACATCTCCAGCTTTTAGAATTCCATCAATTATAGTATTAAATGAGACAACACTAGGCAAATAATTTGCCGTTCTCATTTCTTGAAACAACATCCTAGCTTGCCCCAAACTACCCTCCTTGCACAACGATGACATCAAAGTGTTGTAGTCATTTACAGTAGGACTAATCCCAGAAGCTCTCATTTTAGTAAAAAGTCCTTTTGCAACCCTGAACATTTGATTTTTGCAAAATCCATTGATCATGACACCGTAAGTGATTGAATTAGGAATAACTCCCAAGTCCACTGCATGTCTCCAGAATTCTATGGCCTTGTCAGCTAATCCTTCCTGTAGGCATCTATCTATCAAAGTATTATAAGTACATAAGCTACCAGAAATGCCCCTTTCAATCATTGTATGATAAATCTCCATAGCCTCATCAAGATTACCTTCCTTGCACAGTCCCAAAATGACCATGTTATATGTGATAACATCTGGCTCGACAAAGTTCTCATCGTTTGTTATCTTACTGAAAAGTTTCATTGCCTCATCAACCTTCCCATCACAGAATAGTCCCATTAGTAATGTGTTGTAAGTAATTACATCAGGCTTTACACCTTTCCCTTTCATCATTTCTAAGATCTTTAAAGCATCATCCATCAACCCCTCCTTGCATAGTCCATCAATCATAACGTTGTATGTTACATTATTAGGCTCTTTACACTTCATGAGCATTAAAGTGAATATCCCCATGGCTTTTGTAGCCATTCCATTTTTGAAAAGCCCATCAAGGATACCTGTGTAAGTAACAGCATCAGGGGGAACTCCACTTTGTGTCATATCATTTATCATCACAGTGACTTCTTTCCACTTCCCTGCCTTTGAAAGAAAATTAATCAAACAACTATATGTAACCACATTAGGAGAAATACCCTTGTTTAACATCTCATCGAACAGTTGTTTTCCTCTATCAAAACTCCCTTTAGCACAAAAACCACTTATAAGGGTACTATATACGAAAACATCTATTTCCAAACCCTTTTGCCTCATTTCCTCCAAGAAACCCATGGCCTCGTCCATTCTACCCTGTTTACAAAATCCATTAATCAATGTGCTGTACGTTACCACATTCGGTTCAGAATCTGACACCTCCATATCAACCAACAATTCCACTGCTTCTTTCAACTTTTTTGCTTTGCAAAGTCCATCTATAAGAATGTTATAACTACGAATGCCAGGCGTTACAAAATGTCTTCCCATTACTCTAAACAAATTGATTGCCTTGTCAACTTCATCATTCGAACAAAAACCCTTTAATGCAAGATTCAAAACACACTCATTTAACTGAAATCCACGCTTTAATACCAAGCAGAAAACCCCATGTGCAAATTCGGGCTTACGGATATTGACAAAATATGAAACCAAACAACTCAATGATACAAAGCTTGTAAAAATACCAACCTTGGTCATCTTAGTATAAACTGAGAATGCTAGTTCATAATTTTTCGACCTTGAGAGAGTGTCTACGAGAAAATTGCAGGCTGCGGCTGAACCTGAAGGCAAGCGGTTGGAATGTATGGCATGATGAAAAATCGAAATTGCCTCTGAAATTTTAGGATCTGGGTCCTCCAAAAGAGCTCTCATTTGGGTTTCTACATTCGAGAGAGAAGTAATAGATGGCAGTGAGGAGAAGAGCTGCAAGTAAACGTAGAAAGGGAAAGTCATATTAGTGAATGTCATTCTACATTTTGATCACATGTTCCAGCTGTAGTAAATTAACATAGAATAGAAGAGAGAGATCTCTTACCCGTGTCTTGGAAGCCTGTAATGACCACATGCCTGCATTTTGAAATGTGACATGTCAGTATCAAAGTCAAGAGATGATACACACTATAGCAAGTTTTGCCTCTCCCTTTAGTTAAATAAAAACCTAGATCCAAAGACTATGTCAAAACCCAACTAAACCAATCTAGATAGTTAAGAGTTATGATTGGCCACAACTGAATCCACAATGTTCCAGGTATCGAAACGCGTACCAGACAATACTGATAAGAGTCCCCTCAAGGTTTTAGAAATGCAACGAGAATCTGCATCCATCAATAAACACTTAGGAATAAGAATTGTATGTCTACACAAGATAGTTCACAGCGAGCAGCAGGAGAAAAACAAAAACAGAAGAGTATAAAGAAGCATGAAATTCGAAAAGCATTCTATTAGAAAAGGTAAAACGTAGTTTGAACCTAAAACTAAAATAGAACCATAAAGACAAAAACACATGGATTTACACACGAGTCAAATCCTAAAGGGTTTAACAACATTTCAAAACCCAGGTAATAAACCAACCATTCACAACTATGAACAACTGGTTTCAGCCTCCAATTTATCTACTCTGACCGAAAGCAATGATAACCAAACCAGTTAAATAAAACCAAGTTTCCAGAATAGATAGAGAGAGTCCGAGGTAGCGTTTTCATCAATTAATAGAACAAAACCAGAGAAAACCAATACCAAAAGAATCCATCTTTCATACATTAGAATCAAAATCAAAGTCACGAGACCATGACTTTAAACCAAGCATAACAAACAGAAACAAATGTAAAATTTGTAAATCAAAGGAGCCACTCTCACTCACCGTTAGTAGCCAAAACAAAGGCCTTCCCACAATTCTGTTTCAATCTTTCACCTTTTCTTCTTCTGAAAAATCAAAACTTTTTCCATACCAGACTACTACTTCTGATGGCAGCCCCAACTCTCTCCTCTTATCCTTCCTCTTTCTTTTACTTTCAATCGCGTCTCCCCACCCCTCTCCTCTTCTCTTTCTTTCCTCATTCCTCTGTTTAAAAAAACCCAACCCCCAAAAACAACCAATAAAAGGAATATGTTGTAAATATTAATTCTCATGTGGCTGTACACGTTATTACTTAGGGACCTATATGTAATATCTCAATAGTTTGAACACTTATCATGTAAATCATACCTCTATATAAGGGAGGTTTCTGAAACTGAATAACTTACTTCTCCATTTTCCCCTCATCTCTCTTTATATATTTCTTACTCTCTACAAAGCATGGAAAGAGATTTCGGGTGCTCTCAGGTTATGAAGGATGGAGAAGATATATGTCTTGCTGACAGTGCCACTACACATACGATCTTGAGTTTTTCTATTTGAACTTCCAAATTTACTCACTTGACCTCTATGTTTTTTACACCTCTTATCAAAGTTTCAAATACTAAATTTACTCACTAAACCTCACTAAACTTCCTCAAATAACCTCACTCATATAATTTGGAAATAAATTATTATCTTTAAAATAAAAAATTTAATCATTTCAATGATTTATAAATCTGAACTAAATATACATTTCTTAATCAAACTTGAGTTTCAAAAATTAATGTCTAATCAATAAGAAAATGCCATGAACTATTATGTTTTTTTCTATTTTAGCTGTGAAAAAAAAATGAAGAAATCATTTGTTTTTATTCTCAAAAAAAAAAAAAAAAGTTTTTTAATGTTTATTTTTTTTCTGTATTTTTTTGTACCACATGATTAATTATTTAATTTAATTTATTATTATTATTATTATTTTTGTTGTTGTTGCAAATATAAGGGATTGACTTAGATTTAGGTCATAAATCATAAGGGAGTTATTTTGTTTTCCCTCACCAATATGCGTTCAACATATATATCATATATTTTTACGTCACATGATCTTAATCATATTTTTAATTCTTATTAAATATATATGAATGCTTTAATGAGTATGTAGTGAAATTGGAAAATGAAAATAGATAAGGAAAATAATAAGGAATACAATCTAATATTATTGAATTAGAAAGTCTATAGAAAATAAATATAATATTCTTTTGGTATAATTATTGTCCTTAATAGTCATTTTATAGTAGGTTATATATGTCATTTAATAATTCATAATAGAGTGAGGTCAAGTGAGCAGATTTGGAGGTCCTAATAGAAACTCTCTACGATGTTTCGTGATCAGATTTATTTCTCCACTTTAACACCTTCTAAAGCCAATGTGACTACTATCTCAGGTCCTGCAGACCTGATTGAAGGCTCTGGAAGAGCCCACATTAGGTTACCAAATGGAACTCAATTGTCCACTCAAGAGGCTTTATACTCTTCGAGATCCAGAAGAAATCTCCTCAGTTTTAGAGATATCCATTTAAATAGATACCACATTGAGACTACAAATGATAATCATGTGGAATATCTTTGCATTACGTCCAATAAAAACTGTCAAAAGCAGATATTGGAAAAATTGGTTGCCCTATCATCTGGGTTGTATTACACAACCATTCAACCAATTGAGGCATACCATATTGTGAACCAGCAGTTCAAAAATCAACATACATTTATGCTTTGGCATGACCGTTTGGGCCACCCTGGATCAAGGTTCTAAAAAACGCTAGGCGCTAGTCGGGCGGTGGCTCGGGGACTAGCGCCTAGAAGCCTAGGCGGGGAGTAGGCGGTTTTAATTTTCTTATTATCTTAATTATTTTTATGACATAAATTAATATTTAATAATAATAAAAGGCCTAAAATTAATTAAAAGTAGTTAAAATAGAGAAAAAATAATAATGTTATTCTAAAAGGGCCTTAATGAAAATGTCTAGTATGAGAAAGTCTATGATAAAGCCCTACAGATTATTTCAATCTTGTCCACCATTTAAAGATTTGACATTAAAAGCAAAGGGTTATTTACTGAATCTGCCATTCAGCCATTCTCATCGTTTATGATGCTTTCTGAGAAAATCAAAACGAAGCAAAAATGGCTTCAAACATTCTCAGAAGTCAAAACAACTTTCAACCCAGTGCAGACCATCAACAGATCACTGATTCACCTCGATAAAAAGGCAAGCCCATGAGAAGGTAAGAAGATTTGGAGAAGACTGATTTAGGATTTTCTATAATTTCGCCGATCCGATGTAAGGATTTTTGTGTTATCTAGATGATGTTTCAATCTATAAGCTTGAATTTATGGGTTTTGTGATCGGATTATGATCTATATACTACTGTTTTAGAGAAGCAATTAGGCAAATGATTGATTTGTTGTCGTGCCGTCGAGGAGAGATAGACGGCAAGAGAGAGAACATATGCATCTGGGTAGCCGCCCAACGCCCAACCAAACTCCCAGGCCGCCCAGTGCCCGCCTAAACCCATCTCGATTTATCCCATCGCCTAGGCCAAAGTCGGGGCGGTCACTCAACACCTAGCGCCTAGACCGTTTTTTAGAACACTGCCCTGGATCCACCATGATGCGTAGGATCATTACAAATTCCAATGGACGTCCATTGATGACTAAACATATTGTTTTGTCAAGCAACCCTTGCAAAGCCTGCTCACAAGGGAAATTGGTGGTTAAACCATCTTATGCAAAGATAGATATCGAATCCCCATATTTTCTACAAAGAATTCAAGGGGACATTTGTGGACTTATTGACCCATCTTGTGGACCATTTCGATATTTTATGGTCCTAGTTGATGCCTCTACAAGATGGTCACATGTTTGCCTCTTGTCTACTTGTAATGTGGCATTTGCCAAACTACTTGCTCAGATAATTAAATTACGAGCTCAATTCCCGAACCACTCTATCAAGTCCATTCGTTTAGACAATGCTGGTGAATTTACATCTCAAACCTTTGATGATTATTGCATGTCTATGGGAATTGAAATTGAACATTCGATTCCTCATGTTCATACACGAAATGGTTTGGCAGAAACTTTTATTAAGCGACTTCAAATAATAGCGTGCACTTTGCTAATGAAAATAAAGATGCCATTTTCTGCATGGGGACATGCAATTTTGCATGCAGCAGCTTTAATTAGGTTGAGGCCCATAGTCAACCATCAGTATTCCCCATTACAACTTGTTTCTGGGAGCCAGCCCAATATCTCCCATCTTCGAACATTTGGTTGTGTTGTTTATGTGCCTATCGCACCACCACAACGTACAAAAGTGGGCCCTCAACGTCGATTGAGAATCTACATTGGTTTTGATTCACCATCCATTATTCGGTATTTAGAACCCATGATGGGTGATACCTTCACTACACGGTTTGCAGATTGTCATTTTGATGAGACAATATTCCCGCCGTTAGAGGGAGATAAGATTGTTCTAAATGAACGTCGTGAATTAATGTGGACTATACCCACTATATCTCATCTTGATCCTCGTATTAAAGAAAGTGAAATTGAAGTACGAAGGATTCTGCACCTTTAAAATATTGCTAACACAATGCCTGATACATTCACTAACACAGCAAAAGTGACAAGATCACATATCCCAGCAATAAATGCACCGGCAAGAATTAATGTCCAAATTGGACAAACTAACACTACTAGAATTCTGTTCATTTACATCAGTCCAGAACCGATGTAAAACTAAATTCTGACCGATGTCTTTGTGGCTGATGTAAAAGATATAGACATCAGTATAAGCACGTTTTTACCCGATGTCCCAGACAACAACCAACATCGATTCTAAAAAACAAATCGATGTATAATCATTATAATCATCATAATCTTATATGTTAACTATATTTAATTCTTCATATTTTCACATTTTATGCTTAATAAAGTATATCTCGAACAATACCTAAGTGAACATTTAAATCGATTACAATTTCGGAAATGATGTCTAATACACTCGTAGACATCAGTCTCCAAAAATACTAGATGATCGTGTCCATTTTTACGTGCATCTTGCCGCATTATTCTCCTCAGAACGATGTATGTACCTTTAGGTAACATCAGTTAATCTATTAAGAATGATGTTTTATGTTACTAAGAACATCGCTTTTCTTTAGTTGAAACGATGTCTAGTAGTTTAGTAGACATCATTTCTATTTTACAAAACTGATGTTTTGTATTTCACGGTAAATCGGTTTACTTTGTAACAGCTGATTTGTATGTTGACAATAGATAATGGTTTGGTGTTTAGATATCGATGTGCATTGGTTTTGTGTACATCGATTTTTTAGTGACATATCGATATGTTCATAATCATGAGACATCAGTCCAGTTTTAGGTACTGATTTGTAATCTCTGAATTGACATCGTTTTCTTTGACATTGGTGTTTTGTTTCCCATTTATATACATCAGTTCATATATATAAGAATGATGTGCAAGTAACCATCTAGCTGCTGGTGGTTGTAAAAGACCTAGAAATACATTTCTCATATATCATCCAAAAATTGGGGCTTTCCATTCATTTTCTCATCTTCATTCATGATTCTACATAATTCACAAACCAAAACCCCAAAACCTACAAAGGCTAGCCCATAAACATAATAGCAACCAACTATATCAGTTCTACATATATACACAAAACTTTCCTTCAAAGCAAAAACTAGCCAGCCTTACTCAAAAATTTCTTCGTAGCCACAAGTCCTACACCCAACTCTGTATATAATCAGTCACTTCAATGCGCACCTCGTCAATTTGAGCTTGGCTATATGATTTGCGCGTCTTTACCGCCCACTAGAAATGTATTAAAGAACATATAAGTCACAATGGGGCTAAACAAGCTAATACTTAATTAAACCAAAATGTTCTTCATAATAATGCATATACGTACCTTGGTTGGAAATGAAAGTGTCTCATCCTCTATAATTTCCTTCATGTATCGCATAACATAATAGCCACACTCAACCCCACCCGGTTGTTTAGGTACGCCCTATTTATTCAAAGTATTGAATTAAAGCATATATCGACATACTAGATGTAATGTATTATCTCAGCCAATTAAACACATGTATAAGCCTTACCGGAAGCGGTTTTACTTTAGGCAGTTTGTTGACCCTTCCAGTTTCAGCATTGAAGGTTTTCACCGCACTACACAACCACATTATCATTACCCAATTTAAATGCTACTTGGTCGGATATGTAAAAAAAACAGCTCAATATATATAATGTAATACTTACTTTATCACCGAGGTCTCCCATTCTTTGTAATGGACTGGTTTTGGCAACGGATCCAACATGTAGATTTCACCTTCCCATAGGATAGTTAATATCCAATGCTGCCTGCAATAAAAATGAAGTCAACATTATGCAAAATATAAAAGCAGTTTAATAATACCAAGTATACTAAAAATATTGCAGCATTACCCCGGATTGTAAGGCATAAAGAAAATACGATCAGATTTTCCCTCTTTTAACCGATCAACTAAGTACCGCACAAAGTCCGGTCTTTGACAATTATATGTAGCTGCCGGATCAACAAAAGCAAAGTTGTCCAAAAGGTCCCTTTCAGTAATAAGTTCATGCAAGTACCTGTGTCAAAAGCTAAGATATGAAATGCAGCAAAACCCTATAATCCATATCACATTTCCAAACATAACCATTTGCTAGACTAGAATAAATATGTTCGAATTTTTCCACAAATATCTAGGATCAAAGTCTTATATATAGTTGAAACTTGGCTGATATCACTTAATTTGAATTGTTGCATAAACAAAATAAGAATTATTGCACTAGAGAAAGTGAAGCTTACCCTTCATATGCTGCTATAACTCCTTGGCCAATCCACTGCATCTCCAACAGATTAATCACATTCTCAGACAAGATAAAGAGTTGTGTGGGTTCGCCAAACACTTCTTTAGAAAACACCATGCTTATTGAGCTCCCCGTTTCTTTCATGATAGTTGTTGCATGTTTATACAACAACTTGCAGCGCTTTGGCACCCACGGATTAATCTCAACTTGATCAAACAATGACTTGAAGAATTGCGGATTCTTCTTCTTTTTCTGCAAAACCCCATAAATTTTACATCATTAATACCACAACCCAACTGCCATTATCTATTGGTAACAAACTTCTGCCACTATTCTTCCATAACAATTGAACTGTCATAAAAGATGCAACAACATATTGATGTAATTAGAGCTGCACCTTGTTTTCTATAAAAAGATAAAATAAATTAATGAATAATCAATGAAATGTTATGATAAAGATGAGAAACTTTGTCATTTATTTGGTGTTGCAGATTCAACTTGCTAATAACAGAAAGCTATCCTTTCAGTTTTGGTTTTCTCTCAAGTGGTAGCATATATTGCATTTAATATATTGCTAAAAGATGCAGCATATATATAACATGTAGCAATTAAACAACACCTAAGCCAAAACCTACCGAAACAGAAAACTCGTCAACCAAACGTACCTTAAACATTGTCCGCACAACAAGATCGTCAGGCCAAGCTACGTGACTCCCAAGAGCTTCCCTAACGAATTCCATCTCACCCTCGATGGGGAAAGGAAGCACCGCATCTGGTTTTAGTATACCATCCACCGATACACGAACAGTTCCCTCCTTAAGTGGAACTCCATGCAGTGTCTTGCTTAGTTCCCCCTCTTCGAATACGGAACCGAAAGCAACTATATTATTTATATTATCCACTGCTAGCTCACATACCCCGGCACCCTAAGAGGGGAAAAAGAAAGTGATCAAATCTACCAAAGGTTTAAAGCAATAATTTATATGCAACTATTAGAATTCACATAAAACTACATATATTGCTACCTTTCCAGGAGTAGGTATAATGTCACATTCCTCCATATTTTCCATGACCTTGGCATCATTATGATTAGATTTGTCAATTCTTGATTTATCATAGAAGCTGCCTTTGTCGGATATAGGGGAAATGACATTGTCCCCGGTGGCAGGCGGATGCATGGCTGTCTTCCCTGTTACTAGTGCTTCTAGTTGTGCAATCCTTTGATATAACATGGCTTCCGTCTTTGCTTGCTGCGCAAGAAGCATTTTCTTTGTGTCCTCCATCTCTTTATCACGCTCCTTATCACGGGCCAACATATCTGCCTTTGTAATTCGAATCCTTTTCTTCTTTGGCAGATTAAAGTAGGAGGATGGGTTGACAAAGCCTCCAACACCCCTCACCCTACCTGAGTGTTCAGGAGTGTCTAGAGCTTGAGACAAGACATCACTACTCCCTGAGATTTCCAACTCACCTTTACTCTTCTTCTCCAACAGTTCATCCTAATCAAATATGTAAACACAAGTTAGATGAGGTGATGATACACCTTAAATTGCTCAACTTAAAAATCTGGACTGACTATTTTTGCTGCCACTAATGAGAGTTCTTCATCTATCTTTCCATTTTTTGGTATACGGGCTTTCTTCCACATAATTGCACGATCAATTACCTCTCCTTCAGGCAACTTTCGTTTCTGTGCAGCAAATAAAACCATGAGGGAACACATTATAGAAAAAAAAATTTGAGGTGAAAAAATGAAGACTAGCAGATCCTAACCAATTCCTCCTCTAATCCAAGGTATCCCTTTCTTGATAATCTGTGATGGTACTTTCTCTTCCTCACTCGTTCACTTTGTTTTTGATGAAGTTTCTGCATATACATGTTAAGCACAATTATTGCATAAAATATGTTTCAACTCACACAGAAAATGTATACATAGAATACAACACAGCCTTATACACAATAGGAGCATACCAGCCATTCCTCACTAGTCCGTTGTTTTACAAATTCCTTCCACGGCTGTAGGCCAACATAGGAGTACTGCTTTGGTGGCTTTCTCAATTTTTTCTTCTTTCCCAAGAATGGCAGAACATACTTCCTTGTTAATGTGGTCTTGAAGTATCTCCATTTCACGCCAGCTGATGACAACACTAGTTTTCTGCTTTCAGGGGCTACTTTGAATGTATCCTATGCAACAAATGTAATATCAGGATTAGATAGCCTTACTCAAAATTATTACTTTTTCATATCAAGCTTGCAAAGAAACAATAAATGTGTACATAGGAGTACTAAAGTGTAAATAAGGATCAGTGAACACATATTTCAGCTTCCCAAGTAAATAATGATCAGTAAAAACTTATATTGTAATAAAAAAACAGAAAACACTTAGAATTTAAGAAGCATTGAGTAAACAAGAGCAGCTGAAAGTTTAATCCATTTAATCCACCTCAAACTGCAGCAAGGCAAGAAAAGTAGAGGAGTACCTGAATATCTGTCCAAATATTTGCTTTCAAATCAGGATCCACCTCAGGCCAGCTGTCCACGTTGATGGGAACCATTGTCCGCACCAACATGCCTATATATGACTGTAGAGTGTGCCGTGTTCTGCCGTTTGGATTGCCCGTGTCGCTGTATGTAACTTTAAATTTCTTCCCAACTGCTTTCTTCACCACTACCTTGTACATTGCAGCCACAGTTCGCTTCCCTCTGGTTTTTCCTTTCGCTGATTCAGTGGTCGTCATAGTTTCAGCTGATACTTGGTCATCCTTATCATCAACCACGTCATCAATGTCATTTGGACTAGCAACCTTCTCCACTTTTTTTGTTGAATCTTTGCGTTCTTTTGATTTTCCCGTCTTCTTTGAACCCATTTCTTCAAGCTATCTGATCACAATGCACCAACAAAGTGTTACATAATGCAAACAGCAGAGAAGCAATCAGATTATAGTTCTAAACAAAACATGGAGGCAATTAAAAGAAAATAGATTCAATAGAGTCGAATTAAAAGATAATTAAAATAAGGAACCGGATACATAACAGAATTGATGCATATAAGCAATAGCATAGTGTTCAACTAAAATACATCACACAATAATATAAGCCACTTATATTACAACACAAACAAAATCTACTAATGCTCTCTTGGAGTAGTGAACTGGTTGACCCAAAACCCCTCAACATTCTCTCTTAGATAAGTGGCATCAGCCTCATTCTCGTCTTCATTACAAGCGGGTATTTCAGCACAAAATGGTTGATGTTCCAAGGTGGTGTCCCCTAGATCATCATCATAGAGACAATCCCGATAGTCTCTATTTGGGGTGGTTAGTACAACGGACCAACGGGAATCAAGTGGATCTTCCACAAAAAATACTTGCTTCACTTGACCAGCAGAAGCAAACTTGTCTTTTTTATGGCCTTCATGATTAAGATCAACAAGTGTAAAACCAAACTCATCTTGTTTGATTCCTTTTTCATTCGCTGCCCATTTACACAGAAACAATGGGGCTTTGAAAGCATGATAGTCAAGCTCCCATATCTCTTCGATAACCCCATAAAAAGTCATATCACTCTCCACCGGATTTTTATCCTTAGCGCCAGACACCTGCATCGTCTTTGCCAATAAGGAAACCCCACTATTTTGGACGGCTCTTGCCTCATCTCGCAGCTTTGTGAAGTGCTTAACTCCATTATAAATATAACCTTCATAAGTAAACACTCTGAAACTCGGTTTTCAGCTAGCCACCTAATTGTTTCTGAAACCTTATTACGATTTTCCTTCATTTCAGCTAAAACCTGATTATAAAACAGCCATATGAAGTTACTTGAGTATTTAACTATATTTGATTCTTATATAACTTAGCATTGAACACAATAGGTACTGACCTTGGATTGAAACCAATCTGCAAAAGTACGATTGTGCTCACTTAATAGCCATTGTTTACTCTTATTTTTCCCCCCGTACAACTGCTCCACAATCTTTCTATGTGCCCTATCCACATAAAAAATAATAAAAACGGATGTGAAAATGTTTGAGCCTAGCTTAATTTAGATTTACGATAAAAATAAAAGTTGATAGTACTTACTTCTTATACGGATCCACCTCAGCATTATTGGATAGGACATGAAGATGTGCCTGGTCTCTCTCTTTCTCATCTATGGACTTTAGTTTTGCAATAGAAAGTGGTCCACACAACTTACTTGAATCCTTAGGAACTCCAATTGGATCACAATGGTGAACAAACTCGGAGCAAAACTCCACAGATTCTTCTCCAACATAACTCTCGGCTATACAACCTTCCGGATGAAAACGGTTGCGAACATACCCCTTCAAAACTTTCATGAACCGTTCAAAAGGGTACATCCATCTATAGAAAACAGGCCCACATAATCGCACTTCTCTAACTAGATGCACAGTGAGATGAACCATTATGTCGAAAAAGGAGGGAGGAAATATCTTCTCTAGCTCACACAAGGTCAAAACCAAATCAGATTGCAACTTATCCAACTTCGACACATCAACCACTTTGGTGCACAAAGCATTAAAGAAGAAGCACAACCTCATTATAGATATCCGAACATGCTTGGGAAGCACCGAACGAATAGCCACCGGAAGCAATTGCTGCATTAATGTATGACAATCATGGGATTTCAATCCATACAACTTCAAATCATCCATGGATACCAAATTTTTTATCTTTGATGAATGACCATAAGGAACTTTCATAAACAAGAAAGAAGTACACATTTTTATCTTTTCTGCCCTCGACAAAGTGTAAGGGGCAGCAGGTAAATATGTTTTTTTCTCCCCAATATCCGGACCCAAATCAAGTCTAACACCCATGTCAACCATATCTAAGCGGGCAGCCACACTATCTTTTGTTTTAGAAGGCATATTTAGTAGTGTACCTATCACACTCTCACAAACATTCTTCTCAATATGCATTACATCGAGAGCATGGCGAACATGAAGAGATTTCCAATACTCCAAGTTAAAAAAATGGATTTTTTCTTCCAAGGAGTACAGGCAGAATCTGAGTTCTTCTTCTTTTTTCCCTTTCCGTACTCATAGTTAATATCTTCTACCCTCTTTAACACATCCTCTCCGGATAACGGTGCAGGTGCAACTTCAAATTCTTGCTCATTATTAAAAGCTTTTTTCTGCCTCCGGTAAGGATGATGACGTGGCAAGTACTTGCGATGGCAGCTATAAGACATTTTCCTACTGTGGGGCAAATGTGTGGCTGAAGTTTTGTCACCACAAATTGGACATGCTTTGTATCCTTTAGTGGTGCATCCCGATAAGTTTCCATATGCGGGGAAGTCATTGATGGTTCACAATAAAACAGCTCTGAGTGAGAAATATTCTCTTCTGTGTGCGTCATAGACATCATGAACTCCTTGCCACAAACTTTGCAAATCATCAATCAAAGGCTCTAAGTAGATATCAATGTCATTTCCCGGTTGTTTCAGACCAGATATTAATAGAGATAACATCATAAACTTCCTTTTCATACATAACCACGGAGGAAGATTGTAGGTCACCAATATTACGGGCCAACAACTATACCTACTACTTAGAGAACTATGTGGATTAATACCATCAGCTGACAAAGCCAACCGAAGATTTCTTGACTCTGCAGCAAAGTCAGGCCATTTATAATCTACCAACTTCCATGCGGGAGAATCCGCTGGATGGCGCATGTGTCCATCCTTAATTCGCTTGTCCTCATGCCAATTAAGCATTTCAGCAGTGTCGGCAGATTTGAACAAGCGTTTGAATCTAGGAATTATGGGAAAATACCACAACACCTTCGCTGGTTGCCCCACTTTAACAGTTTTATCCTTCTTTAGCTTCCAACGAGACAAACCACACTTAGGACAAGTGATCTCAACGGCAAACTCTTTCCTATACAATATGCAGTCATTAGGACATGCATGAATTTTCTCATATTGCAGCCCTAAATTACTGAGAGTCTTCTTTGCCTCATATAGACTTTGAGGGAGTACATTATCTTTAGGAAGCAATGACCCAACAGTGGAAAGTAACTCAGAAAAGCAAGTATCACTCATACCGAACCTAGCTTTCAAGTTATGAAGTTGCACCAATGAATCTAACTTAGTGCGTTCACTATTTTCAAATAAAGGTCTCTTTGCATCCTCAACAAACTTATTAAACTCAAATGACTCCTCATCATAATCACCCTCATTAAAGGCTGCTTGACACATATCAACAGTTTCAGACCCAACTTGATGGTTTTGGTCTGCCCCAAAACCACCAGGCGCACTAGCACAGGAGGACAAAGAGGGTTCTCCATGCCATATCCAGCTTGTGTAGCTCAAACAAAAGCCGTAATCATACAAATGGCCCCTAATCACTTTACTAGACTTTTTTTTGAAATTTACACATCTTGAACAAGGGCAAGGAATTCTTTTACGGTTACTAGCATTTTCTTCAGCAAAAATAAAAAAATTTTCCACACCTAATTGGTACTTCAAAGTATCCCTATCTTCATTAATCCAAGATTTATCCATTGCTGAAACATCATGAAAAAGTAAATTAATTTAACCAATCAAAACTGGACAGCAAACCAAAGATGAATTACAATCGTTCAACACTTCATATACATATTCAAGACTGATTTT
This sequence comes from Rosa chinensis, assembly GCF_002994745.2. Classification (NCBI taxonomy): domain Eukaryota; kingdom Viridiplantae; phylum Streptophyta; class Magnoliopsida; order Rosales; family Rosaceae; genus Rosa; species Rosa chinensis. Next base: position 55,173,040 of record NC_037094.1, on the reverse strand, counting down.
CAACTTGCCATACAGTTCATGCACAAATAAAAGACTCATAATCATCACTTCAAAAACTTCATACACCAATCATCAACTAAAAATTAGCTAAACACTTCATACAGTTGATAAACAAACCAAAGCAGAAGAGTTGGGTTACTAACCTGAACAGTTGGATTTCACTACTCAACACTAGTTTCGCCTTGAAGACCCGCTCTTAACCTGCTGCTCCTTCCAACCAACTTGGTATCTTACAATTTATTAAGATAACCAAGATCAGATTATTGCAATATAAAATTGAATAGGACTTTACTACAACGACATAAGATTATGAAAAAAAAAAAAACAGTCCAATGATAGTTCAGTTCATTCTTTTAAGTCATAGTGCACCTCTATATACTACTCAACATATTTATTCATTATAGGATAGATATAAGTTCCACAACCGACTATGTCTAAACTGAACAAGAACCCAATATATAGAGCTAATATGATCCAAAATACATAGATTTCAGAATCATTATGTAGTTGTAAGTTTTAAAACAAAAACAAAGAGTTGAGACCAGCTCAAGTAAAACGAGATTTGTTTGATACATTTGGTTCAACCTAATAAATGAGACATGTATTGGGTTATGGATTAAAAAAATAGTAGAGAAAGAGTAAAGGCATGTGCACACAAAACAAATACAGCAACATTATTCTGTTTATAAGGCACCAAGAATCAACATTGAATGAACACTGACCATCAACACGTGCAATGGTTGCTTCTCATTTATGCAGGCTTGACAAAGGGTTCATCCAAGTTGCCTAATGCACGCGTAATTTGAAACGGGTGAGTTAGATAAAAATATCCACAGAACACAGCAATAGGATAAGAGGAATGCAAACCATGTGAGTGACGAACCTAAAAGAAATGCAAAGTACTAAGAAGGAAAGAGAAAAAGAAAAAAATTAACTCCACAACAACAACAACAGATGAAGAAATCAAAAGCTGCAAAGGTAGGGTTGAGCTGTTAAGAGCAATAACAACATTTAAACTATAACTCCATAACTCATCTTTTAGTCCCTCACTTTAAAATTACTCCCACATTCCTTCTTCACACTTAGAGACAAAAGATGCTATGGAAACAATGCAGGTACTAAACAGCTTTAGTTCCTTACTTTGAGATTGAAAACTAATAACTTTTAACTGAAAATCCATTCAACTTCTTAATCTCCTAACCACTGTCCTTATATACAACACATATTCGGATTCGACATCAACAACAATTAAACATCGTTTGATTTGATAAGAGAAAGAGGCTTAATCCAATATCGAAAGTAACATTCCTAGTCTCTAATAATGGTCATATACAAATGAATCAGAGGAAAGAGTAGTTAACACTTGTATTGTTTAGGTGGATAGTCACTCAATACGACCAGACACACATTAAGTCTTCCTAAAGGTCCCACATATATGCAGAGGCAAACATAACACAATTCAGAAAACACACCAAAGAATCTGCAAACAAAGAGAAACGACACCTCATTTACCCCAAGGTAACATCGGATTTGCCGAAATATCACAACAAAAACCCAGAAATCTATCTAAACTCTAAACCAGCTAACATCAACTACTTGCTCAAAATTCCAATATAAAAACCCACATCGATTCAGTACCATTTAAATTTAATCTGAGCAGTACCTGAAGTGGTCGAGTTGAGAGAGAAATCCTCCAGGGAGCAACGATGTTTCGATACAGGAATCAGTTGGGCTTTTCTTCAAACTCGAGTTGCGGCCCTGTATTACCAGTCGGTCAATTTGGTACCAAATTCATAAAAGTTGGCTGCTTTGTATCTGAAGAACTTGATAAAAGTTGGACAACTTGATACTAAAACAATCATACTTACAAAGATTACTTCGTCTCCTTAAAGAGTCCAGATCTGCACCTTCGACAGTGGCCCTGTATTACCCAGTGGCCTCCCGGTCGTTCTTTGAAGCCACTAGCGCCGAATCGCTGCCGATTTCTTGCAGTTGCCGACCTTTAAATCGAGAGACTAAGACGGAACGTCGCCGTTTAGAAAAGCCTGGATGATGTCCTCCTCCTCCTCGGAGCACAATGCTTGATCGGCGTCGACATTATTGGTTTGGCAGGGGGAGGGCAACAGCGAGAGTTGATGAAGAGCAGCAGCGGACGTTGTCGTAGTGGGAGGCGCGTAAGATGAAGGACTGGATGAAGGTTAACAGTGGCCGCGAGTTCGACTGAGTCGAGTTTTGGGAGGAGCTCGAGTATGGGTTCAAAATGGAGGTCGAGACTGAGCTTAGCCTCTTAGGGTTTGAGTTTTGGTTTTGGGGTCGGGCCGGGTGCTTTTTTTTTTCTAAGTGTGAAAATTTTAAGTTTTCCTCCCCGCGTCCTTGATTTCATTAAAACACTTAGCGCGTCCACGAAAATGAGGTTGCCGCAAATTTTCAAACAAAACTTTTAACACCGGTCATTTTAAGAACCGATGTTAATGTTATACATTTAAATCGGTATTTTTCTAAAACGATGTTAACTTACTTTTTTACATCATGTGCAAGTCTAACCGATTTAAATGACGTGATGTAAATGAACAGATTTCTAGTAGTGTAATGTGGCGGCCAACGAGCCATCTGTTGCACGCCTGAAGCGTGGCAGACCTGTAATTTCAAAAGATTCAGTTCCCAGAAAGAGGAAATCAAAGGCACATCTGAATCCAAATGAAATCGCCCCTGAAGAGAATATCGGGCAAGACATTAATGTCCGATCCACAATTCATGATTCTATGAATATAGGAGAGGAAAATGACATCGGTGAGACACTAGCCCATGAAGAGGCTTAGGTACCTGAAAATAAGGAAATTTCCGTAAACTATGTGTACACCAATGAGTTGTGGGGTCGTAGAGATATGATCATAGACAATATATTCTCATTCGCAGTAGCTACTAAAATAATAAAAGGCGATGACACTGAACCTCACTCTGTTAATGAATGTAGACAGAGACATGATTGACTCAAATGGAAAGATGCAATCCAAACTGAATTAAATTCTCTGGAAAAACGCAGTGTTTTTGGACCTGTTGTCCAAACACCACCCAATGTCAAACCGGTTGGATATAAATAGGTATTTGTAAGAAAGCGTAATGAGAAAAATGAGATTGCAAGATATAAGGCGCGACTTGTTGCGCAAGGTTTTTCACAAAGGCCTAGGATAGATTATGAGGAAACATATTTTCCTGTAATGGATGCTATCACATTCCGCTATCTAATAAGTTTAGTAGTTTCGGAAAAACTTGATATGCGACTTATGGATGTGGTTACTGCATACCTATACTGTGAGTTAGATATTGATATCTACATGAAAGTCCCAGAAGGACTTAGGTTGCCTGTTGCAACTATAAAACCACGCAATATGTACTCAATCAAACTGAGACGATCCTTATATGGATTGAAGCAATCTGGACGAATTTGGTACAACCGCCTCAGTGAGTATCTACTTAAGGAAGGATGTGTCAATGATCCTCTATGTCCTTGCGTGTTCATTAAGAAATCAAATTCTGGTTTTGCAATAGTCGCAGTTTATGTCGATGACATGAATCTGATTGGAAGTTCTTCATAACTTGGAAAAACTACTGAATATTTAAAGAAAGAATTTGAAATGAAAGACCTTGGAAAAACAAGGTATTGCCTTGGGCTGCAGATTGAGCATTTGGATAGTGGGATTCTTGTCCATCAATTTGCTTATATCGAAAAATTCTGAAGAGATTTGGTATGGAAAAGTCTCACCCACTGAGTACCCCAATGGTTGTTCGGAGTCTTGACATTATGAAAGATCCATTTCGTCCAAGACAAGATGACGAAATTATCCTTGGTCCAGAAGTACCATATCTTAGTGCTATTGGTGCCCTACTTTATTTGGCACAATGTACAAGACCAGACATTGCATTTGCAGTTAATGTGTTGGCAAGATATAGCTCTGCTCCAACATCAAGCAATTGGAAAGGCATAAAAGACATTTTACACTACCTTCGTGGTACAACAGATATGAGTTTATTTTATACAAATAAATCTTTTGATAATCCCACGATTGTTGGATATGCTGATGTAGGATATCTCTCTGATCTGCATAGAGGTCACTCTCAAACAGGATATGTTTTTACTTGTGGAGACACGGCAATTTCATGGCAATCATCTAAGCAAACACTCGTGGCAATTTCCTCTAAGCATTCAAAAATAATTGCATTATATGAAGCTGGCCGAGAATGTTTTTGGTTAAGATCCATGATTCGCCATATTCAAAGTACTTGTGATTTACCTTCAGTAATTGACAATCCAACAGTCATGTATGAAGACAATGCTGCTTGTATTGCTCAGATTAAAGAAGGATTCATCAAAGGTGACAAGACTAAGCATATCGCACCAAAGTTCTTCCACACCCATGAGCTTCAAAAGAATCAAGAAATTGCAGTGAAGCAAATTCAATCATATGAAAACTTGGCTGATTTATTCACCAAATCTCTACCTAAGTGCACTTTCCAGAAGTTAGTGGAAGGGATTGAATTGAGACCACTCTCGAAGCTATCAAGCGATGCATGCAAAGATCAGGGGGAGATTTCAATCAGGGGGAGCATCAAGAAACATGCTACCTAGGTACATATGTGTGTTGTGCTCTTTTTGTCCTTCGACCAGTGTTATTTTTATCCTATTGAGTTTTTGTTACCTGGCAAGGTTTTTAACGAGGCAATAGTAAGCGCATCTAACACTATCATCAATTTGTGGACATCCAAGGGTGAGTGTTGTAAATATTAATTCTTATGTGGCTGTCCACATTATTAGTTAGGGACCTACATGTAATATCTCAATAGTCTGAACACTTATCATGTAAACTCTACCTCTATATAAGGGAGGTCTCTGAGACTGAATAACTTACTTCTCCATTTTCCCCTCATCTCTCTTTATATATTTCTTACTCTCTACAAAGTAAGTCAATACTTTATAACAGAATAAATATAATAAACTAATAAAAAAACATGCTCACCTAACAAACAATTTTTAAGAGACTATGAGAGACAAATGAATCTGACTGCTAAAAATAAATGCATAGTTTTAAATTGTTATAATTTCTGTTTTTTTATTTAATACATGTGGTTAAGATGTATTTGTCCCTCACAGTCCCTTAAAAACTGTTTTTATACTTAACTCATTAATTAAACTTTGGGAAAATGATCATTTACCCGATTTTAGGCTAAAAATTGCCCACTTGCTCCACCAACTGTTTTTTAACCCCATTTACCCAAAACACTCTAAGGGATTATTTCCCCTTTACCCAATTAATTCTTTTTTCTTTTTTTTTAAGACTTTTTTGCCCTCTCCTGCTTTCTCACTTAGAGAGAGAAGTCACCTTCCACCTTGCTGTGCTACGGTGACTAGTGGCCGGCGCGGTCTCCGGCGACCGGTGACCGTACTCCGGCGAACGGTGACCGGATTCCGGCGAACGGTGACCGGACTCCGGCGAACGGTGACCGGATTCCGACGACCGGTGACCGGATTCCAGAATCCGACTATTATTGCCCCCCAGTAATCATATTACTGCCCCCCAGTAATCATATTATTGCCTCCCAAAAATCATATTATTGACGTCCAGTGAATTGTATGAACTCCCAAAACCAAAATGAATACACTACAGGAACAATTGATTAATTTATAATCATATTACTGCCCCCAGTAATCATATTATTGCCCCCCAATACAAAGTCTAATGTTTCTACTACCTCCCAATAGACCACCAAAATGCACCTTTTTGTAGGATTCACAGATAATTTGACTTTAATACACAGAAAACAACATATAACTTATCAAAACACCACACTATAGTGATCCCTGTCCCTCATATCGAAGTCTACTGGGGGCCAATAATGTGTCTACTGCCCCCAGTAGACCATCAAACAAACCCCACAGTTACATTGCAATTCCTTCCTCATTCCTTCCTCATTCTACTGGGTTCACAGTGTACAAAAAAAAAAAAATGCTTCTGGCACCCAGAAATTGCTCTGGGCACCGGATCTGAAGGACAAGGGACGGAGGCACCGGCGCACTATTTGCTGTCTGATCGGCCGGCCGGAACTGTGAAATTGCAGGTGCAAATGGCCGGACCTTGAAGCTCCAGAATCGATTGGATTTGGGACGAGGTTGATGGTGGAGCTCATCGGCGGTGCACGTCGACTGCTTCTCCAGAAGCTTGACGACCTCTTTCGACTGGTCATTGGAGAAAGCTCTGAAGCGGATCGACGTCGTCCACGGCAAGGAGGAGAACGACGATAGCACCAGACGTGCCCGGCGAGGAGGAGCAGTTTGTCCCGATGGTTCGGGTCTCTGACAACCCGATGGACCTGGACATGTACAACCAGTGGAGATGCTCCAGTGGCACTGGAAGTTCGACGATCTGATTCGTCAGAAGCCTAGGTCGCCGGAGGCCTGGGTTGAGCATCAGTGAGAGAGAGAGAGAGAGAGAAGTCGTTGCGGTCTGGGTCGCCGGATTCGTCGAGCGTGACGGAGTTCAGTGAGAGAGAGAGAGAGAGAGATCGGTGAGGGGGGGGGGAGAGAGAGAGAGAGAGATTAAAAGGAGGGTAATTATGTCAGTAGAAGTTAGATTGGGTAAATGGGGTCAAAAAACTCTTAGTGGAGCAAGTGGGCAATTTTTTGGTTAAAATTGGGTAAGTGGTCACGACCCCTTAAACTTTCATTAAGAAGTTGTTAAACACTTAAACTTCCAATGAAGCATATTTTTATTTAGTGTAAAACCCACCACTAGGGTCAAAACTTTCTTGCATCGAACAAAATGATACCCAACTTTCAAAAGTGATCAAAATGATAACTAAATTTTTAAAAACAAATCAACTTGATACCCAACTTTCAAAAGTGATCAAAATGATACCTAAAATTTTAAAAATAAATCAATTTGATACCTCAGTTTATTTATTTTTTTAACTTCTTTGTTAAATCAAATGCAAAATCAAGCTCAAAAATTGAAGTGATTTGTGGTCAGAGGCCCATCAATCATCTATAACACAATCTTCTTCCTCTATAGAATTAAAAAAATCTTCCATTCAATTTCAATTCTACAAACAAATAAAGTTCGGATGTTTCCCAACTTCTAAAGAAGCAAAGAAACCCATTGAGAGAGAGGTGTAGAGATAGAAGAAGAAGAAGTGATAGCTAAATTTATAAGCTATTGATTTTCCTTATTCACACTTAAGATTGTCAATTGTAGCAAGAGTAAACAAGGGTCTTTCCCGCATAGGACTAAGGTTATAACTACTCAAAACAATGTCACAAAAGTGACCACTGTTCCTAGCGAACAGCAGTCGAAAACCTAATTAAAAACCTAATCTAAACTACTCAGACAATTACGAAAATTTACAGAGATATACTAGACACACAGGGTGTCTAGCATACAAAATTTGGTGATTTTTGGAACTGATTTACTATTCTAAACAAATACGAAAATATAGAGTACAGAAGCTGAAAATAACAAAAACTGGTTTTAAGATGGTTTGAAAACAATATGATGAAGATAGTTAGGGAAGATGCATCCACCCCTGACAATCACACACAAGATAATTTATTTAATTCTACTTTAATTAATCTAGATGAAGATGCTCAGGTTGGTTCGGTACGCTTGAACATAACCTATTACCCTTTCTTACTTCGTACGCTAGGCAGGAAGTGCTCTACACCTAGACAATTCCCAAGCAATGCAACCTAAAGGTATGCTTATTAGATTAAACATGCAGAGATCATTAAGGTCTAAAAGAGTTTGAGACATCACTAGGCATCGCAATAAACTTAGCGCCTTGCTAAACCTAGGACTTTGTTTACTTGATAGTGAAAACTAACAATTGCTTCTCTAGAAGGTTTGAGGAGTCCAACTATTGACACAGGCATCAAACAATCAAAGCGGTAGAATCCTAACATGTATACTAAGCGTGCACTCAAAGCATACAGGAAAGCATTCATCAATGAAAAAGTAGTAAACAAAAGTCTCATCTTGAATTGAAAGAAAATAAAATCAAAAGTCAAATAATCTTGTAGTTCATGTCTAGGGGCTTCAAGCAACCCCCTAACTAATAAAAACTAGCAAAACATAGAATAAACAAAATTAACTAAAGAAGGGGAGAGGGAGAGAGAGAGCCTTGCTGCAAGATTGATCTCCTTTTATATCCTTAGAGGTTGCCTTCATCTTTCTTGTTGTGTAGGAAATCCAAAACCTAAAAGAATTAGGGTTCACGTGCTTAGGTGGAGTTTTTCTATTGGCTCTTGAACTTGATGACTTATTCCAACCATTCACATCGCCCATTAAGTCAGAATATGATGCACAAACAGACAAACTCATCCTCAGGCTTTTTGGTGTGATTTGGGCTTCAAAACATAAATTCCCATTCAACCTCAGATTCACGCGCAGCCTGACCTCTTGTACTAAATTGGTCATAACTTCTTCTAGAAAAATGATATTGATGAGCCGTAAAAAGATCTGGAAACTAGACATCTGGAGCTTTCCATAAATATAAAGATCATCCTCTGGATCGTTCTGAGCTGGTCTCAGTGCTCTGTCGAAGTTAACTGATCTGCACAGGCAGATTTCCCAATTTTGCTTTTCAATCCCTCTTTTACTTCTTTTCTTCTTCTTTACTCCAAGATACCTATAAAACAAATAAACAAAGTAAATAACTAGAAAATACACTAAACTAACAAAGAAAGTATGAAGATTAATGCTATTAACATCGCATAAATATGCTCTTATCAAGAAGAGAATTAACAAAGTGAAATAAAAAATAATTGAAAAATAGTTTTTTGTGTAAAATATTATTATAACCCCACAAAATACTGCACCACACGTGATCAATTTTAACAAAAAATTAAACTGATGTATCAAATTAATTTGTTTTTAAAACTTTAGGTATCATTTTGATCACTTTTGAAAATTGGGTATCAAGTTGATTTGTTTTTAAAAATTTAGGTATCATTTTGATCACTTTTGAAAGTTGGGTATCATTTTGTCCGGTGCAAGAAAGTTTTGACCCTAGTGGTGGGTTTTACTCTTTTATCTAAATACTAAGAAACATACCTCCAACTTGAAAATTAATTTTATTGAATCAAATAATGATCACAACCGTTCAAAATTGCATCCCTTACAATTTTAGGAGCTACAACATACAAACTAGCTTTGGCTCTCACTATTTCTTAAGGCATGGGTAGCAAGTAAATGAGTCACCAAATTTGCTTCTCGTAGCGCATGGGCTGCTATGAATTCAGGTGAGCCGGCAATAATGCTTTATAAAATCACTCTCAAATGCTTCTAAAACTCAACCCAAACACGCACATTCTTCTTTTTACTATTTTTTAAATATCTATAACTAATTTTTATTAATTCAAAAACGTCAAAACGATTCTATAACTAGGGTAGGAGTCTTTTAGAGAGACGGAAAAACCATACACAATAGTAAAGAATTTGAAGAAGCTGAAGATATACACAACAATGCAGCATCAGAGGATGCGGCTAAAGATAGTTCCGACTCTTCTGAAATTACTAGGGCTGTCACTCGGTCGGTTCGAATCGGTTATAAGTATTACCAACTTCAAAACCAAAGCTTTCGGTTTCAAAATTGAACTACCAATTACCAACCAAAATTTTCGGTTTTTAATCATAACAATCAAATTTGGTATTTCGGTTTTCGGTATTACCAACTTTAAAACAACTAATTATTTGTAATTAAAATTATAATGAACAAAACTAGGTTCTTCAATTTTATAGTAGTAAACTTTGTACTCATCTCCTAATTATAGCTTTCTTTTGTATATATGACATCAAGTTTGAGTCATTTTCAATAAAACTAGGTTATTTAACCATTTTTGACTAGGTTACTTAAAATACATGTACTAATGTAGTAATGTTCATACTATTATGAAAAATTTTATGTTTATTTCGTAATGTAGATGTATGTGTATTGAAAACCATAGTGTATAAATTAAGCTAATATTTAGATAATCGGTAGATTCAGTATTTACCAAAACCAAACTAACTTTTTCGGTAATTTTCAATTTCGGTTAACAAAAAATCGGTGTCCTCACCTACACTCCAAGCTTCTTCCTCTACGGGGCAGGCAGACATGAAGGCGTTATGGAAGAAAATTTGGAAAGTTAATGTCCAACCGAAAGTTCGCTCTTTCGTTTGGCGACTGGTATGTGGGATTATTCCCACCAAAGAAGCTTTGAATAAGAAAATAGTCCAGCTTCCAGAGGTGGCGTGTGCGCTTTGTAAATGTGAGAGGGAAATTGATTTGCATTTATTCAAGGAGTGTTCAGTGGTAGCTTGCTTCTGGCTTCATAGCTCACTGGGTTTACATGCTCGTAATTACCAGACACCTTCTAGTTGTGCATGGATTATGGACATGGTGGATGTACTCCCCATGCAACAAGTTTGCACTTTTTTCATGGCTCTTTGGACTATATGGGTTGAGAGAAATCAAAGTGTTTGGAATGGGACCACATTCAATCTGATGCATGCATCTGCATGGTCAACTAGGCTGTTGTTGGAATACCAACGTCTGCACCCTTTACAAGAGGCCAAGGTGAAAGGGAGAAGGGAACAAACTAAGTGGGTCTTCCCCCTAGGGGCCGGCTCAAGTTAAATATTGATGGGTCTTTTCAATGAGATGGGGGTCGTGGTGGAATTGGTGTTATTGTAAGGGATTTTTCTGGCAAAGTTCATGCTACATGGTCCAGGTCACTGGTCCCTCTTAGTTATGCATTCCAGTGCGAGGCCGAGGCCTGCAGAGCGGCCTTGTTACTTGCAATACACCAAGGATGGAGAGAAATCGAAGTTGAAAGTGACTTGGCCATTCTAATTAATGCGTTGAACTATCAAGGGGAGGATAACTTGGAGGTTAGTTGAATTATTGATGATTGCAAAGATTATATTAGTGCTTTTGATACTATTGTAATTCGACATATTTTTAGAGAAGCAAATAGTGTGGCGGATAGATTAACCCACTTTGCTAGTCTAGGTTATGTTGTTGACCTTTCTTTAGAAGAGGCTCATGCTTACCTACATGATGTCCTCTATGAGGATTTTTGTAAAGCTTCTATGAGCGTTAGGGGTTCAAGTTTTACGTCCCCTCCTGATGTGTCAGTCTATAATAAATAATAATATGGGCGTGGAGCTGAACCTCCTAGCTTGACTGGGTTTCAAATCCCATTTAAAAAAAAAATTTGATTTACCACATTTAAAATATCAGTTGATATTTGATAAATTTAGTAATTACCGAATCAAGCGGCAGCCCTCCCTAAATCTGACTAAATCAAGTGGTTGGATCCACTCTATTTTGTCTGTTCTTACTTGTCTATGGTAATTGACTATGGACTATATACAGACCCAGCCTTTAATACAAGAACAACCCCTTACAGGACATATTAATAGAGGAGGGTTTATACATGAGGCCCTTGCATTATCCCAAGTGATGTGTGCTTCCCGAGTCGATGCACGTGGAAAATGAGTCGATGCACGTGGAAAATGTCAGTACAGCTTGGGTATCCTCATTATTGTGTGCTTCCCGAGTCGATGCACGTGGAAAATGTCACTACAGCTTCGGTATCCTCATTACTCGGTACTTCCCGAGTCGATGCACGTGGAAATGTCAGCACTATTCTTCCTCAAGATTCTAAAAGCCATTATGTACAAATCACAATGCGAGACAACGAGATATATGTCATTACACAACTGATGGCGGTGTGGTGGTGCTGGCTGCATCGTTCGATGTGTCTCAGAGAATCCAATGCTCCAATTCCATTAATAATCTTCTCTCGTTTTGTTTTACATAGGTTAAGTTAATTAGTAAAGTTATAACAGATAGATCAAGGCTCAGGAGTTGCCCATGACACTACTACTACTATATATATAAACTCGACGCACAGAAGACGGCTGATATCGCAGCCATCCAGTATCTCTTACTTGATTCATAGATCTTTTTTCCCCTTCCAAAAATAACCAATTCCTGACGTCAAAATGGCTGAAGCACTCATCTCCGTGCTTCTAGAGCAACTGGCTTCAGTAGTTTTTGAACACACAAGACAAGCGGTGACGCTCGTTTTGAATGCTAAGGAAGATGTTCATAGTTTCAGCAGCAATCTCAAGGCCATCCAAGCTGTGCTGGAGGATGCAGAGAAGAAACAAGTGACGGAGGCCAGGGTGAGAGACTGGTTGCAGAACCTCAAAGATGTATCGTACGAGATGGACGACGTCCTAGACGAGTGGAATACTGAAATTCTGAAACAACAAGTGGAGGAAGGTGAAAATGCTTTTGTTACCAAGAAGAAGGTACGTTTCCCCACTCCCGCCAATTGCTTTTGTTTTGGTCAAGTCAATAAGGCAATTCATCATCATAACATTGCTAGAAGCATAAAGAAACTGAATGAGAAACTAACTGTGATTGCTGCTGAAAAAGAAAAGTATGACTTTCATCTATCCACAATACGTGGCACAGATGAGCAGCTTATTCAACGGCAGAAAACTTCATCTTTGGTCGATATATCTACGATATTTGGCCGAGAAGAAGAAAAAGAGTTTCTGTTGAGCAAGTTGTTGAGAGAGAGTAACCAGGATGGGGGGAGGTTCCTTGTCATCCCTATTGTAGGGATGGGAGGGATGGGGAAAACAACTCTTACCCAACTAGCCTATAACAATGAAAAGGTTACGGCCCATTTTCAAAAGAAAGTATGGGTTTGTATCTCAGACCCTTTTGATGAAATTAAGATTGCGAAAGCGATTATTGAAAGCCTAGATAAAAATGAAACTCAGAGAAGTTCAAATGAGTTGGAAACTCTGCTGTCATGTATAAAGACACATGTTGAGAAAAAGAAGTTCCTCCTAGTCCTAGATGATGTGTGGACTGAAGACAAAACCAAGTGGGAAAGTTTGAAATTATCAGTAATTCTGCAAAGTTGTGAAGAAGGGAGTACAATTCTGGTTACCACGCGAAAAGAAGGGGTTGCCGAAATGATGAGAGCAACCAGTAGCATGATCCATTTAGACAAGTTGAGCTATGGGGATTGTCTAGCATTGTTCAATAGCATCGCATTTTTTGATAGGGAAGAAGATAAGGCTAATGGGTTTGGAGCTATTGGTGAGGAAATTGTGAAAAAGTGTAAAGGTTTGCCTCTTGTCGCAAAGACTTTAGGCAGTCTAGTGTGGCATAAGAAAACAAGAGAGGAATGGCAGCAGGTTCTGAACAGTAAGATATGGGAAATAGAAGAAGTTGAGGAACAAGTTTTCCGACCTCTGTTACTTAGTTATTATGATTTGGCTCCTGCAGTCAAAAGATGTCTTCTGTATTGTGCTACATTTCCCAAAGATTATGAGTTAAGAAAACATAAATTGATTGACCTTTGGATGTCACAAGATTATCTTAATTCAAAGGGGAAAAAAGAAAAGAGAAGAATAGGCCAAAATTATTTTGAGAGTCTATCAATGCGGTCTTTCTTTCAAGATTTTGACAAAGATTGCAAGGGAAATATTATAGCGTGCAAGATGCATGATATAGTGCATGACTTTGTGCGGTTTCTTGCCCAAAAAGAATGTATTATTATAGAAGCGGTGCAGGGTAATAATAAAAAAATGGAGCCATCGGGTAATAAGGTTTGTCATTTGACCTTAACAAGTTTACCGGAAGGTCCACTTTCATTTCCTATTTCATTTGACAATTGCAAAAGTATGCGAACCCTCACACTTCTTGGTTCAAGCATTACAAACATAAGCCCCAGTTCAATTATGCAAATGAAATGCCTTAGGACATTGAATTTGAGTGGTAACAGTCTCCATGAAGTTCCAAAAGAGATTGGTGAATTGACTCATTTGAGATATATGGATTTGTCTGATAATCGTAATTTGAAAGAATTACCGGATGCTGTGTGTGATTTATACAATCTACAAACTCTAGTTCTTGTAGGGTGCCAGTATCTACAAAAACTACCCAAGGCAATGGGAAAGTTGATTAACTTGAAGCATCTATATGTTACGGGTTGTTATGGGCTGAGGTACTTACCGAAAGGGATTGGGAGTTTGAAAAGTCTGCAAGTACTAGACTGCTTTTATGTATGTGAGGGTGATGATGATGAAGCATTGAAATTAGGATATCTCGGAATCATGGACCAGCTTCAGGTGAGCCTTCGGATTGAAAGACTAGGGGGGAAAGATGATGCGAGTGAGATTGAGAAAGCACAGTTGGGGAATAAGGAGCACCTCTCTGAGTTGGCAGTACGTTTCGAGATGCAATCCCTAGAGCAGAGAAAAGGCGATGACGAAATAGTGAAAGCATTGCAACCACATCAAAATTTGGAATCTCTTTGGATTGGGTTTTGCCAAATTGGCACCACCGAGTCTCTCTATTGGATCAAGTCTCTACACAATTTGAGAAGAGTTTATCTCTGTAATTGGCAATTTTGTCAACTTTTACCTCCTTTTGGAAAATTGCCATTGCTTGAAATTCTGGATATATTCAGGATGGGGAAAGTGAAAAAGGTGGGAGTTGAATTTCTGGGAATAGAAGAAGAAGAAGAAGAACAAGTCTCTGGAATTCTATTCCCCAAATTGAAACGACTTTCTTTCTGGGACATGGCCAACTGGGAAGAGTGGACCTTTCTTTCTGAAATCACAATAATGCCACGCCTTTCTGAGTTGCATATTCGGAGTTGCCCAAAGCTGAAAGCACTGCCAGACTTCCTCTACAAGATACCAGCACTGAGTACTTTGAAGATCGTGGCTTGTCCAATTCTGGGAGGAGAATACGAAAAAGGCATGGGGAAGGAGTGGCACAACATTTCTCACATCCCAAACCTCACAATCCAATCTGAATAGTCGATCTGAACAGGTATCGATCACCAAATGCAAATTCTGAATGAATCTTTACAATATTTACTATGACTTTTTTTAATCTTTACATTTACCTCTCTAATTTTGTACTCTAATCTTTACAGTTGCATTCACCAATCCAACTTGATGAACACATCCTATGCAGGAGGAATTTTCAAGCGGTTGCGAATGATAAAGTAAACCAATTAGACTAAAGTGGCTCTTCCTTCATCCTCGGAGGTAGTTCTATTTCGACTTTTCTTTTTTGTTTTTCTTATTTCTACTTTCTGCATTTCCTTTTTCTTTTCAGTTTCTAATTTATGTTGAAATTTTGATGATCTGTTTGTTTGCAGCAAATTATTTTGCCTTCAACGAGGATGTGCTCCATCTCTTTACTTGGCGTGCTTCTGAGTGATGGGCTTCCATGTCCTCTCATGGATGCACACTGCAGTCAGGTCAGGAGTTAAATCCATGGTTTTCGCAATGTCCATATCGGAATACGAATCTTTTTTTTTTTTGAAAAGTTATGTTGTGTTCTCACTTTAAGTGGTTCTTAGGTTCTTCATGAAGAACTTGCAAATGCAAATGGAATATGTGCGAGTCAATCAGGATATGGTAAGCAACCCGACTTTGGAGGGCTTCTTAATTAAGCTGGGAAAGAAACAGATGCATCTTAGATAGGCAAACATGATTTAAACCTCTTTTATACACACACACACACATTCATACATATATCTGTGTGGTAGAAAAGTACATGCAGTAAACCTCTTTTATATATCTATGCAGAATCCGCTTTGGCTGGTATTTAAAGTGTCAATTGATATATTGGATTCATTCAGTAAAAGACTGGTACTGGCTCTGTACAGGTCATAAGTCACTCCAATTTATGAGTAGTTAATGAAGCACCACACTGTGTAGTCTTAGCACCACATTGTTCTGCTCATTTTAATTTTTTGTAGTCTTTATCTTATAAAATATTTCCTTCCTTGTATCATATCTTCAACAGGAAATGAAGTTCTCCCGACAGAGAATCACACTAATTAAGTTACACTTAACGACCACAATGAAGCTTCTAGGACTACAGACGTCATTGGAGTTGTCAAGCTGATGAAGCTCTCTAGATAGGTATGCTAGCTAGATACGCCTCAATATCATTCCTCTGCTTTTCTCTCCATTAGATCAAATCTTAAAACTTTTGTTCTTTATATTTATGTTACTTTTCTAACTCCTTATGCCTAGATGAAAAAGAAAATTTTAACCTTAAACTGTTACAGCTTATTGATATCGAAACTGTTTGTTCTTCTCAGCAAAGGTCGTGACTGAATTAACTTGTGAATTTGAAGTTCATCCAATCTGATGTGCTTATGCATCATGATGGGGGTATGGAGGTATGGACTATTCTTCAGTAGCTTAAATGTTTCAATATGCTATATTGTATGTTTGGAAATAGAACAATTGCACACTAAAATGTCACATTAGAGTAGTAAAGGAAAGGAAAAGCTATATAACTTAGTTGAAGGGGACTTACAGTTTTGGGTGAACTGCTTGCTAATTCACAATTTATTTGTCTCATGATTTCATTTTATCTACCTCTTGGGTACAGGAGTTGGTTGTTAATTTGTTGAACTGCCTATATATTAAACTCAGGTGATGAAATGAATATATTTTGATGAACACATTCTATGCAGGACAAAATATGTATCAGGCAGACTTTCACCACAGAGGAAATTTGGTATGCATTTGACTGATTGAAGTGGCCCTTAATGTGTTATCAGTATCTTAAGCAATCCAATGTATGCAATACTTAAAGGCTTGAAATCATGCACTTTCTAGTTGTGGAACTAAATTGACTAGGTTTGATATCTAATATCCATGGCATGGGTTTCCGTGTCTTCGGCGGTAGCTTTTTGTGAAATGAACGTTAATGCTGATTGGGATATGGTAAATGGGACTTGAACGATTTTGTTACAATAAACATCGAGCCCGATAAATGGTGTGAACTCAGACTTGAAAGATTTATTGGATGATTCGCTGCCCAAATACAAATCTCCATGGAACTGAATAGGTATCACCAAATGCAAATTCTGAATGAATCTTTACTTTAGTATTAATTATCTGAGGATAATCTTGTTTATAGATGACTACTCTAATTTTGTATTTTTTTGCTATAAATTTCCATTCAGGTATTCATATTGTTAGATTTCAACTACTTTGCGAGTTGACAGTTTGGTGTCTGAAACTTGCTAAGTGTATTACACTAGGAGAAGGGATTTGAAGATGTTGAATCAGTTCAAGGTAATGGTGGTTCAGAAGTTGGAGGTGCATGACTCTTTGGAGTGGTGAGTTCTCTTTCCTTGTAATTGTTATCTGCTGTATCTGATATTTTTCTGCTTATTTTAGATTTTTATGATAGTGGCTTTATAAAATTTTTCTTCCTTGTATCCTTATAAAGCTTTCCTTCCTTGTATCATATCTTCAACCAGACTTGAGATTGTGTTAGTAACATTACATATTTTCATTTGAAAAGGAGGAAAAATTAGTTACCCTAATTTGTGGTGATATAAATCTGTCAATCAATGATATCCACCTTTTCTGGCATGTAATTAACATATCAATTGCATATATTGTATCCCACAAGATGCGATGCCTTTCAAAGACAAACAAACAAAAAAACAAAAACAAACAAACATGGATTTGAATAGAACTATTCTCCAATCCTGTAGGCTCAGCATTTCCTTGAATTTTGTTTTTTCTTTTTCAATTACAAGGAAGGAAACAACCCACTGTTTAGTCATTTGCCATCTTACTGCAATCCGATGTTTAGTTACTTTGGTTGGTGATTTGTTGAACTGTCATAAGATTTGACTCCTGGTGGAGAAATGAATATGATTTGAAGAAAACATTCTATTCAGGAGGGGCTATAACACCGTTGTACACCATACAGGAATTTTGGTATCCATTTGAATGATTGAAGTGCCTCACACCTAAACTAGGTAACTTTGATCAGCATCTTAAGTAATCCTATGTATAATTTAAACTTTAAAGGCTTCAATTTACACAACGTCCAGTTGTCAAATAATCTAGTTTTACTAGGTTTGATGTCTAATTTCCATAGTATGGGTTTTCCTGTCTTAGGCTGAAGCTTTTGTGGAATGGATGTTGACTAGTAATTGGGGTTTGGAAGCTTTTACTGCAATCTGTATTTTAACGATAAGCAGCAGAGAGCTCGGTAATTTGTGTTTCTGCAAATGGACCGTTCAAATGCTGCCATCTCAATCGTTGAAGGCTACTTGAGGTAAATATATGGTCCAGATTGTTGTGTTAAGCTACAGCCAAACATTGACTGGCACTTTGATCGAACTACAATGCCTAGAATTGCAAACAGTTCAACCTCACCATTGTCAAAGGTAATACCATAATACCCTAGACGATCATTGTGTTGAACACTTGAACTACACCTGCATATAGTCTGGCCCCTTCATTGAGAACTATGGCTCTAATATTGCAAATATACCTATCTGAACTGCTGCTTTAAGTTCTTTGTTAACTTGCTGGGGACCTAGGATGTTATTTGTTAGTGATCCTTATCCTGCTTTCTCTCTTCATCAGATTGATCAAATTTTAAAGCTTTTGTTATATTAACGTCTATTTCTTACTGGTCATTTATATCGCTTTACTACTTATGAATACATAGATATATAAATCTGGGGTATCATTACTTGGGTTTCACATATATACTTTGTGCATCATAAGACTTCGATTATGTTGTCTTTGTTCTGTTTTACTGAAATGCACCGCTTACTGAACAGAGATATGAAATAATGGGGAATGAACAAAAAATGATTGGCATGTGTGAAAAGGCTGAATGCCAAAATTATCAATATGGATAAAAGAATTATGGTCTTTGTTCATGTATGATCAACTTTCCATAACTTGGATAGCTAAAAGCTATACAATCTTATAATAGCTATGAACATATTTTGAAGTAATGTTTCAAGTTAGAACAATTGTACACTGAAAACTATGGCCTTGATTGATAAGCTATGTAACAGGGTTTGATTGATAACTATTGCCCTAACGTTGCAAATTTACGCATATATATATAATTATATATATATATATATATATATATATATATTCTTGTTACAGGTTCACGTTAGAAGTTCAGTGTCTGAAGCTTGATAAGTGTTTGACTAGGATAAGGGATTTGAAGATGCAAAATCAGTTGAAGTTAAATGGTGGTTCAGTAACTGGACCTACAGGATGCTGTTGAGTGGTAAGTGGTTTTTGTTCCTTGTAATTGTTGCTTGGTGTGTCTGATACTTTTAAATTATTTTGCTTATGTGTATCAATATCACAAGGAACTTTTAAGTTCTTTTGTTTGAAACCAATACTGATTTCTACAGACCTTCGGTGTTAACTGTTATTGATTGTTAATGTCCCTTGCCTTCTCTCTTCATAAGATCAAATATTAAAGCTTTTGTATGTTATACTGAATCAGATGTCTACTTCTTACTGATCGAAATCAGTTGGAAGATTCCAAATATAGCATTGCATATATATATATATATATATATTTACTTACAGATACATGTTCGAAGTTTAGTTTCTAAAGCTTGGGAAGTGTATTCATACTAGGATAACTGGATAAGGGATTTGAGGTTGCAAAATCAATTGAAGGTAAAAGGTGGTTCAGTAATTGGAGTTGCAGGATTATGTTAGTATGATAAATTGTTTCTTTCCTTGTAATTCATGTCTGGTGTGTGTCTCATAATCTTTTATTAACAGATTTGTTTTCTTGTATTTACTTTTTCAATCAAGTTCCCATAAAAAAAAAAGTTGTTTCATATTTTCCACCGGATTTAAAGTTCCATTAGTAAGTTTAACAAATTATTACTCCTTATGCAAAGAAAAAGAAATTTCACCACAAATTGTTACAGTTATTTGATATAGGAACTGTTTGTTGTTCTCAGCAAAGGTGGAGACTGAATGGATTTCTGAACACTGAGTTCATCCAAGCTGATTTTCTTATGCGGCATGTCAAGGGTATGGAGCTATGGACTATTGTTTTCTTCATGTGCTTAATAAATGATTGAAAAGTATATAATTGTTGCATTAAGTTATGTTTCAAGATAGAAGAATTGCATCGATACACTAAAATGTCATATGTTATGGTAAAAGAAGAAAGCTACATCTTAGTTGAAGGGATTTGGTGAACTGCTTGCTAATTTACAATGCTTCATTTCATCAGCCTCTAGAGTCCCATCTAAATAAAGACTGCATTTTTTTTTTTTTTGGATATAAAATGGTGGCTTGAGTGAGCTACCTCTCCGGGGAGGGGAGCAACTTGGGTATAGCCCTCCCCAAGGGATGTTTTTCACAAGCTGGGCGAACTAGAGACCTCCTATTACCATGAGAAGCCCTGTAGCGTCCGCCCCACTTGCAAAGATTGCATATTCTAGCCTCTAGCATAATGCATTTTATTTTTGTCCATTGATTTGATGAAGATACTGTATAAGGCTTGTGACAATTAAATGTACTAATGCAGTACTAAGAGCTTGTTGTGATTGGCTCGCCATAGGCGTCATGGATTGAAGTACCGGGGCAATTGCTTAGAATTACAGCTCGGGAGTTTCACTACCGGTCACCAGCTGACTGCATACCAGTTATCTCTGTTAACTGTTAATCATCATTTCTTCCCATTTTTAACTGATTTAGGAATCTGAATTGGCCCAAACCTGTAACCAATCATCTATAGGTGTTGGGATGCCTAGAAAAGTTTTCCAAGTACTACATTATTATTATTATTATTTTTTTTTTGGCAAAGCCAAGTAGTACAATAAGACTTGAGGGTATCAATTAAAGCTGCCCAAAAAATAATGGTAACAATTATAAGTGTATGAGGGAAAGATTGAGATTCTAGGGGCAAGGAAACACAGGTATTGTGAGAGAATCATTGGTGGTTTTTTTTTTTTTCTTTCAATCATAAGCTAATGAAATCTTTTGGAGGATCTCTCCCAAGGACATAAGCACAGATTTTGGCCAAACCCCATTCTTGATGTTCTAGTTCCCTTGCGTCATTGCGTTTCTATTGTGCATCATTTCCCCTCATCAGATTTTGTTCGCGTAAGGCCCACTAAACTAAGAATCGTGTAAAGCAATGCTTCACATATATATGATATGCCACATGCTACCTGCTGGAAGGCTCTCTGGAGTTTTAATTGACCACAATGAAGTCGCAGATAACCCAACCCAACATATATAGTTTAGCCTCCCGGAAGTCGAAAGCAATTAACATTTCACTTACGGTCAGAGTGCATATTACATGAGATTGTAAGGAACTACGAAATTGTTGTAATATTCAAAATTTCACCAGCACACGTGTTCGAAGTCTAATATAACTTGCAAATAACTATTAACCTCATCGCCATGTAATTCAACTCATAGTGCTAATACAACGGACAACATTGTATCATATAAGAACAAAAAATACAAGATCCTATCAATGTCATACATTAGAGTGCTACGAGAAGCAAAAGATATTGTCTGAAACACAATCAGCCAGAATGGACCCTCTAAAGAAACCCCTGAGACGTTACAGCTACCTCTTCGAACACCTTTGTCTCATCACTTGAAGCATTTGGCATCCAACAAAGCCTCTCCCTCAAAAGGCTCATGATCTTCAATCATCTGGTTCACGCGCTTCTTCTGATCCTCATCTGTGATATCAACCTTACCCCAATCATACGGTTCCATGTCATAACATTCATCAATTATGAACTGGGGAACCTCTTGCCCGCGGAACAGTCACAAGCCCTTCACCTTGAAAGGAGGATCAGACCCAATCACCAACATCTTCCCAAGTGCATATTTACGAGCCAAATCCATCCGTTGCAGAAAACCGCCCACCTTGTTCAAACTCACAAATGAAACTGTATTTTCATCATTGTATTTGTAATCGCAAAACCAAAGAGAGTAACCCTCTGAATCATACATGTCCCAGAAGCCTGTAAGATGAAGTGAATGTTAGTATAACAAGAGAAATCATGAGAATTCTAACTGGATGTTAAGGCAGTTAGAAAACCCAACTTCCAGATAACTGCCATTCAGACGCAGACTTTTACAGCATTTAACAATATCTGGCGTGCTCAATTCATAATTTCTTAAAGGCATCAAGTTCAAAAGCTGTCACACGGACTCACACAAGTATTAAGTATTAAGTTATTAACAGATACACAAATATAATCCATTGCTTGCCTAGGAGAAAATGAAGGAAACAAAGCAGCATGGATGGCAAGAGGATGTTAACGATAGTCCTTCAAAATTGTACTTTCACTCAAATTTTCAATATTTTGGCAAATGCATTAAAGTTCCATCGAAATCCAAGTATAACTTACAGCCATAAATTATAATTTCACTATTGTGATAAATATTTATTACGAATTCTGATTTGGCACTAACCAGAAGTTAGCATGTTGATATAGCATATATAAAAGACCAACTAGAAGCTACAGTTAACTGTCTGATGACATTGAAGGTTTGCTACTGACTAGCCTAAAGAAGAATCTGATTCATTAACTTGCCAAAAGCACCAGTATGCTCTTATTGAGGTCTGACCGAGAGAAAGGCGGTATAATTTTCTGTGGATTACTTTCTATCGAGGAAAAATTTATTTCAATTTAAAAAATTGGAACCAAAACAATCCCACTAAATAGAACTCAAGACCATGACATTTAAATTAGAAGCACGCCCTTTATCATGAACCAATAAATATACAAAATGACCAAATACCATCTCAAAGGCCACCCAAGTAACTGAGCTGAAGATTATAAACAATACAGGGAACAGTACAGAGTATAAACAAGATCTGCTTGAATGCATGAATAAACAAAGTCAATAAGGAATCACCTTTGACAGCAACCTCACGGAATTTGGTCATTTTGTTTGAATAAAGCCTTTTCCATTCATCCAGAATCACCTTGCTACGAGGCAAAAGATCAAGAGGATTCTTTGCCTTGGGCTTGAGTGCCTCTTCTACTTTAGGCTTTGCTGGTTCTTTCTTGGCTTCTTTATTTGCCTCATGCTTGACCTTTGTTTTTGCAGTTCCTTAGGCTGAGAAGGCTTCGTTGCTGACTGAACAGCTTCTTGCGAAAATTAGGCTGATTAACCAATGTCCAAAAGTATCTCTCAACATGAGGAAATTCAGAGGTAAATTTTTTTGTCAACAACGGGTTAACCCAGTGTTAAACTACATATCATAATGATATCAGCCAACGTCACAGAGTGCCCAACTAAGTACATGTTGGAAGCAAGATAAGTGTTCAAAGCAGTTAGTGCTCTCTTCAAGGAAGAAATTGCCGCTTCCTCAGCCTATGTGCCAAAAACAAAAGATGTGTGTGAATAACTTGACAGGTCTAGGTAAATACAAATTACTAAAGATAAAGAACAGATCTTGCGAAACAAAATGCAGCAATTTCTTACCGGAGGAAGGTAGACTGTAAACCGATACGCGGTATGAACCAACGCAAAATATTGGCATCAATCTCTAACATTGCAAAATCAATCCATTGCTCCACAAGGGCCTGTTAACTGAAAATACAATAGGGTAAAGACATTGCTTTGTGCATCAACAGAAGCTTAAGGGAGAGAATTGACTAAAAAGAAGAGAGAGGTGTGTGTGTGTTTTTCTGTGTCTCTGTGTGTATTATGCAATCCAGATATATACTGTAATGCTTCTTTGAGTTCTGTCTACCATCTTTTGTCCCTCTGTTACACAACCCTATCATCTACCAGAAACATTCTAACTATGACAACCTGAGCTAAAATTTCTGTTCTGTTCTTTTCTTTATCAAGTTCTACCCACTATTCAATGTTATCTATCTCCTTTTCTGTAACTATAATCTTTCTTGAATTTTTTTTTTTTTTTTTTTTTTTCAGGTTATTCTACATTCTTTTACATGTTTTTATGCACGCACCTCAAAACACCTTATTATGTGCATAAAGAACACCAGAAGAACCAATGCTAATGAAAGGAGGCTTGATACAGCAATAGTTCTATTCTTTCAGCATACAAATGTTTACTGTAACAGAGTAATCATGGAGCTTCACTTAGCTAGTATATTATGGGCAAGAGAGGAAAAGGTGAACCTTAAAGCACCACAAAAATACTGTTCGTAAATTGGATTAAAATACGCTATCTACAGAATCTGACTAAATCAACTCCAATCTTACTTTTCTATTTTCAAAATGATAGTAAGAACAGCAATTGGCCATTCCTTTAGGAATTAATAAATAGCAAACATTTCAAATTGAACAAAAGAAAGCCGATATGACTTACGTAGCATAGCACATAGAAAGCAACACGCTTTTGTGGTACTGGGAGGCCTCTTCAGGAGAAAGAATCTCAAGCAGCACGTAACATAAGTTCCGCTTAAGATTTATTGACTTTCATCAGTAGCTCATTCCAGGTAATGCTTATTCCTTTTGATGTGTTTTTGGAAAAAGTTGGGAGAACCTCCATCACATCAACATCGTCAGAGATTTGACAGAGGCATGCCAAGATCGTAGAAGTTATTTCTTTGTCAAGAATAACACCCTTGTCTGCCATCTGATGAAGCAAATTAACAATTTCTTCTGTTTCACCTTTTGAACTATAGCCCTTTAATAAAGAATCAAATACAAAGACATCAGGTTCAATACCACAAGTCCACAAGCAATCATCTTCTCAACACACATACTAGCCTCATCCAAGAGACCAAGTTTTGAAAACCGGTTTACTAATGTAGAGAAGGTAATTATATCAGGACTTAAACCCAATTTGAACATATCCTCTAGCAACTCTTTAGCAGATTTAATATCTCCAGCTTTTAGAATTCTTTCAATCATGGTATTAAATGAGACAGCACTAGGCAAGTAATTTGCAGTTCTCAATTCTTTGCACGGTCCCAAAATGACTGTGTTATATGTGATAACATCCGGCTCAACAAAGTTCTCATCATTTGTTATCATACTGAAAAGTTTCATTGGCTCATCAACCTTCCTAGCACAGAGTAGTCCCATTAGTAAGGTGTTGTAAGTAATTACATCAGGCATACCTTTCCCTTTCATCATTTCTAAGATCTTTAAAGCATCATCCATCAACCCCTCCTTGCATAGTCCATCAATCATAACGTTGTATGTTACATTATTAGGCTCTTTACCCTTCAAGAGCTAACTGAATACCCCCGCGGCTTTTGTAGCCATTCCATTTTTGAAAAGCCCATCAAGGATACTTCTGTAAGTAACAGCATCAGGGAGAACTCCATTGTGTGTCATATCATTGCCATCACAGTGACTTCTTTCCACTACCCTGTCTTCGAAAGAAAATTAATCAAACAACTATATGCAACCACATTAGGAGAAATACCCTTGTTTAACATCTCATCAAACAGTTGTTTTCCTCTATCAAACGATAGGTGATTTCAACCAGTAATATATGTGTGATACAAAAGCAGTATAGGATATCAGAAAGAGAGTAAATATGTCAGTACTATTTACTATTCATGATTAATGTCATCACTTCACAGGTCGTATAACACTACCACACCACACAGCATTTCATTTTCCTTCACATATGCATGTAAGAGGGTCAGGAATCAGTTACAAACAATGATACTGTACAATATATGAGGAATGTATAAAGTATAAACTGCAAATAGTGCCCATCAAAAGGGGGTTTTGTCTCTGCGAGCAAGTCATCAGACTTCCTGTCGATTGCATATATACGAAGGATGCATTAACCGCAACTAGTGTTCATCAAAAGTCAGGTTTTTGTCTCTGTGACCAAGTCATCTGACTTCCTGCCGATTGCATAAGTTCATGGAGTTCCTTCACATGGCCAGTCATATTGTTGAATGAATAAGCTTTAATCATGGTTCTATATGTGATCTTATCAGGAGAACATCCTTTTTGCTTCATTATCTCAAGCACCCCCTTCATTTCTGTGAAGCATCCCAGCCTCCCATAAGCATCAACCAGACAATTGAAAAACACAGTATCCAATATCACGTCTGAATTCTCCACAAAACGTAAAACACCACTAATTTTTTCAGGTTTACCTGCTTTCCCATAAGCCCTTACGAGTGAGCAAAGTGTGACACAGCTTGGTTTGATCCGCTCTGACCCCATTAGCCTAAACAGATACTCCATTTGTGTTAAATCCCCAGCCCTCCCAAATGCATCTATCACCACATTGTATGTAACGATTGTCCATGAGTAATGGTATTTCTGCATGTATTCCATCACAGCACTCATTTTTTTATAATTCCCAGCTTTTCCATATGAATCAAGGAGAATGTTGAAAGTCATGATGTTTGGTTGGATTCCGGCACTGTGGAACTTCTCAAAACATTTCTCCATTGTTTCTATTTGCCCACTGCTGCCAAAGGCTCTCACTACAGAATTCATGGTCCAGACATCAGGCTCACAATCCTGTTGGCTAAGCATTGCCACAAGTGTCGACTCCATCTCTGCAAATCTTTTAGGAAAGAGAAAGACATTAAGAATGAGTAATTCCTTCAAACTGAATTACACTTATTCATCTGAATGAAAAGAATGCAAGAGAAACGATTTTCTTTTTGGATGAGAGGAAAATAAGGGAAACTAATAACAGTACAATCCAAGAAAAAAAAAATGAGAGAGAGAAATTATGAGGAGAAGAACTGAAAATCTATTCTTTTATTTCATTGACCGGAAAAAAATGATAAGGGAGGAAGAGATCTGTGTAGGAGCAATTGTAATGAAAAGCCGGGAGCCAATGTAATTCGTTGAGTGTATTGTACCCATATGTCTATCAATATCAAACTAGCATAAGATCTCATAATACTTAAGTCCAAAATCCTATTCAAACCTGTTTTGGTACTCACAATGACAATCCACAACTATATATCTTATAAAGAGGGAAAAAACTGTTTAAGCACAGGTATAAAACCTTACAGTAGATTATTCACAGCAACTAAATACAGCATTCAAATTTTTGGAAAGGAAGGATAAGTGGGCAATACTTTTTAGATTTCCCGTAAGCATCGATCAGGGTATTGTATGTGATGGTGTTCGGTCTAATGTGCTGAATTTCCATATCTGAAAGCAGAGCCTGCACTTTGTCATATGCAAAAACCTGCAGGCAAGATTTTATGAGGATAGAATAAGTATGGACATCAGGCTGGCAGTCAGGAGTATTCTTCATCTGCTCAAGGAGGGAAAATGCTTTGTCAAAGAGACTGCTCCTACCATAGGCAGATATAAGAGCAGTATAAGATTCATGGCTGACACCACAGCCTTCGTCAATCATAGCTTGAAAAAGCTCCTCAGCTTTTTCTGGTTGTTTACATTTTCCTAGCATGACAATTAGCTTATTGTAAACACCAGGATTGGGCCGGTACCAGAGCTGCTCTTGCAGCAGTTCAAAAACCTGAAGATTAAACATAACATATCTTAAATGAACGATTCCTTGATCAGTAAATAACATAAGCAACGATCAGAGTTTGCATCATGCCAACTACTTGTTTATTCACATCAAATGAACGTCCAATTCCATTTACATTCTCCATTCCTCATTGGCTTACAGTTGATTCAATTCTTCTAACAGGTTTCAACCACACTATTAGTGGAACTATCATCAACCTAATAAATTTCGATTCCACTGCATTAACACCATTATATCCATTCCTACATCAACTCATTAACTAAGCGAAAATCGATCAAATGGACAAAGCTCAAGCTAACCAAGCACATGGATTGCTTAAATCCTAGCATAGTGCACAACCCAGATAGAAATTTCAAAGACCCAATTCTCGAAAATCGAGTCAGAATAAAACCAAGGTAAAAAGGAGTGACCTTGAGAGCAGACTCCCATCGCAGAGCAGTGATTCTCTCATGGAGGGCTTCGAGCACAGTCCTGGGAAGCAGTCTCTTGGAGCCTTTCTTCTTCTCGATGTGGGATTTGGTAGCTTCTCTCCGCAAAACGACCGAAATTGCTTTCCGAGAAGCTATCTTGTTGTTGGTCTCCTCCTTTCTGTCCTTGGCCTCCTTGTCTTTTAGCCTCTGAAGCTCTACTGCTTTTCTCTGTGTTACTGCTAGTCTAGAGTTGTCATCTGCACTAGTATTACAAGTGGGTTGAGGATGGGGCGTCGTCTGTACCCGTGGAGTTGCGGGTTTGGTGGCCGGAGCCGGTCCTCGGTTAAACGCCGGTGGAAGTGGTTGGGTGGAGCTCAAGAGTGAGGCCATGAATTTGACTGTTGTGTTGGGGGACGGTGCGAGCGAAGAGGGCTGCTTTTTATACAAATTGCACGTCCATTTTGGGCATTTTATTATTATTTCGAGCTTTAAATTTTCTTCTTTTTATGAAAACACGATAAAAAAAAAAAGGCTAAAGAATTAGCACAATTTTTTGTTACATTTAATGATTTATCTCTACTACAAGAAAGGGAAGATAAAAATTAGTGTCAAAGATCTCATTTAATTTTGAATTTGTTGTAGGAAAACTGAAATTGGGAGAGAATTGAGTTGTACTTTCATTGATAATAGGGACATCTTTATATAGAGGATTACAAGGCATAGAATCAGAGTTCTACAAGGAAACGTAATATTACAATTGATTGGATATCTCCAAGATTCTCCGATATTATCTCTAATTCTAACCCTATTACCACTAGGTCAAGTAACCTAGAGTTTGGGTCAGACACATTATGGATTTACTTGAACACTCCTCCTTGTGTCGCCCAAACATGGTGCTCCTCTCGTTGCCTCATTAAAAACCTTGCCGAGTAACAAAAACCCAGTGGGACAAAAATAACTTCGGTCGAAGGGGAAAACGAGCACAACACACCCTTCACGTTTCGAGACCATACATGTAGACACCTCCCCCTGATGTCTGCATCTCCCCCTGACGACTACGGTCATTAGAGTTCGGATAACTTCCGCAAACGATGCTACCAACATGTTTCTCGAAAGTGGAATTTAGGCAATGACTTAGTGAGCAAGTCTGCCATACTGTCCTCAGATCGAACCTAATTCACTTTGATCTTGAGGAGAGTCTGTTGTTGTTGATTATCCTTGGTGCTGTCGTTTTCGATGTAGCCTTGCTTCAAATAGCATAATCCTATATGCTCGTAGGCTCATTTGTGGTAGACTTCAAACCACAATTGTTCGAACATGCGTAATTATGGATCCAATCCATATACATTCACGAACCAATTCGTGAAGAGCAATAATCTCTGCATTGTTCGAAGATATAGCAACTAAGGTCTATTCTGTAGACCTCCAAGATATCATGGACTTTACCCATAGTGAACATTTAACCAGTTTGGGAATGACCTTTGTGTGGGTTAGAGAGATACCCAATATCAGCAAAACCTTCCAAAACACATGTCGTTTGGGGATAAAGGATGCAGGCCAGTATTGGCGGCGTTCCTGGTGTGTGATGGGTTTGAATCCATCATCTCTCTGTAGGGATAAAACAAGTTTATATCAGTCGTACATATTTAGTATCGAAAGATATCTTTTACACCAATCCAATGGCGTTGCGTTGGCGCAGAGCTATACCTTAGCTAACAAGTTCACTGCAAATGAGATGTCTGGTCTTGTGCATTGAGTTAAGTACAATAATGTGCCTATTGTACTCAAGTAAGACACTCTTGTCTCTAGCACATCTTCGTCATCATCCTTTGAACAAAGAAAATCCTTTTCAGGATCAAGACTATGGACGATCATGGGGGTACTTGAAGGCTTGACCTTGTCAAAATGCCTAAGCATCTATCAACACGATGATCAAGTTCCAAACTGAGACATAATCGTGTTCTCCCAAAATCGTTCATCTCAAACTCGGATTTCAAGTGTTCAGCGGTTTCCCTTAACTCTTTAAGAGCTTCTAATGGAGATCATGTCCAACATGAACCGCGATAGAATCCGAAACTTGTTATGGAAACGCGTGGGCATATTCATTCCCAATCAAGTAGTCACTTTATTGAGTGTTTCAATCTTATTGTAAACGCGCTCCGTGGTCTAGAGCCACTTGACTTGGGTAAATGAAGTTCACCATAAACCTTCATGTATATTCCTTATCTAAATCCCCATAGAGATACGTAGTGATCATATTCGTAAGCTGCATGATCAGTTATTTGGAAACTACCAAACTGACAGGGTAGTGGAATGCAGTGACATCCATTACGAGAGAATATGTCTCATTGTAGTCGATTCCAGGACTTTTTGTGAGAAGTCTTGAGCCATAAGGTGAGATTTCCATCTCTTTTTTCTCATCACGCTTTCTAACGAAGACCCATTAGTCCATAGGTTTTATGTTAGGAGGTGTTGGCATCACTGGCTCAAAAACCTTCCTCTTTGTTAGAGAATCCATCTTAACCTGGATCGCATCTTTCCATTTAGGTCAAATTTCTCTACGTTGGCATTCATTCATCCACGGAGAGTGGCTCGATATCATCGGACTCAACAAACTCATGCGCAACGAAATGTGCAACTACATCATCAATTATGATGGAGTTTCTATCCCACGTCTCATGTACACTAGTGTATTTTTCAAAGAGCTCTATATTCTCAGGAATAGGTTCTGACGTTGAGGTGTCCTCCAACGATAACCATAACCCGAAAGATTTTCATGAGACGGATTTTGAGTGTCGATGATCCAAGGATTAGGTTGTGCCAAAGCATCATTCGAATCCACGGGTCTCCCACGCATCCTAGCTGGGGCCACGGCCTGTAATGTCATAGTGCCACTCTCTTTGGTGTTGGCGCCATGCCTACCTCCGTGTAGGGTGACGCTACGTCCTCTTGTAGGAACGTACTTCCTTACA
The DNA here is from genome assembly GCF_002994745.2 of Rosa chinensis. Taxonomy (NCBI): domain Eukaryota; kingdom Viridiplantae; phylum Streptophyta; class Magnoliopsida; order Rosales; family Rosaceae; genus Rosa; species Rosa chinensis. Next base: position 55,142,316 of record NC_037094.1, on the reverse strand, counting down.
GGCATATTTGCAGCAGATGTGTGATCTTGTCACTTTAGTAGTGATCGAGATGAGACATAGTGGGGACAGGCCATGACAATTCTTGTCGTTTCTGCTGAGCATCCATGTTCTTATCTCCCCCTAACGATGGGAAGACTGTCTCATCAAAGTGACAATCTGCAAATCTAGCAGTAAGGAGATCGCCTTATAAGGGTATTAAGTGGCAGACAATTGTTGAAATCTCAAATCCAACGTAGTTGCCCATTCATCTGTAAGGACCCATCATAGAGCGCTGTGGCGGTGTAATTGGCACATAAATGGCACACTCAAAGATGTATAAGTACGATACTTGTACCCAGTCACTAGCTGTAACGCAGAGGTAGATTGAGTGGCGGTGAGTCGTAAATTAATTAGCATAGCTGCAAGCGATATTGCGTCACCTCAAACAGATATAAGGAGATTGGTGTGCGTTACCAATGTCTAGACTACCATCGTAGTCATTTCCGTGAGACCATTTGGGTGTGTACATGGGAATATGATATCCAACATCAGTTCCATTGCAATAACAATCGAAAGTCTATTATGTAAACTCTCTAGCATAGTCAAATTCAATTGACTGAATAAGATGATCCGGGGAGTGAGCCTGTTGTCATATGATATTTGCTAGGAGTGTAGCATAAGTAGCATTACAAGTGGACAATGGCACAACATGTGGCCAACGTGTTTGCTTGTCAACCAATCATCATGAGATATTTAAAAGTCCACAAGTTGGTTGAATCAGTCCACAGAATCCCCATGGATTCTATGTAAGAACAGAATAAGTATTTTCATATCCTTTGCATAGGACGGTCTCAGTCCTAATTTCCCTAAGGAACGGGCTTTGTAAAACGAGCAAGAGGCTTTAGAAGTGTAGATACCTCTACTAGTGACACTAGTTTGCTATCTCACCAAGCATAAGTAACACCCTCTTTGGGACACCCACAAGCCATGGTGAGGCCCAACTGAGACATACATGTTGTAGCCCTATGTTCAAGCTACGCTACGGTATCCGGAAGTCAGAAATCCGTCGCCGGGAAGCCACCTTCCCGGCCTTGCCAAGTTGCCTCCACAATATGCTTCTTTAGACTAGAATAGTAATTTTGAGTCCCACATCTAAGAAAATGTAAATGAGGAGGCTTCCTTCACCTATAAAAGGAATGCTTCCTCCCACTTAAACACAATCCCATTACATCTTTTGTAATCCCCTTGGGCCGCAAGGCTCAACACACTAGTGTAACATTCAAGTGGACGTAGTTTCCCGCTAAGGCGGGAGACGAACCACTATACATCTCGTGTCACACACTCTCTCTCTCTCTCTCTCTCTCTCTCTCTCTCTCTCTCTCTCTCTCTCTCTCTAAAGCTAACTAGAGATCCCACGGATCACTAACATTAACAAGAAGCAACCAATGAGGATTTTGGTTGGGCCTGAGCGTCTGAAACGCTATTTGAAGCAAGTTGGTGATTGCAGCATCACCTCTGGCGTCATCACCATGATGTACGCTATCCATGGCATCATGGATAAGGACTATGCTAGCCCTAGGCTGGTGGTAGACGGCGGCAGCTCCAGAGACAGCGGCAACGGTCACACTTAGTCCAGGAATCAACATTTGATTCATGCTTCATTTCACTCGAGAGAAAGGATGTCCGTGTGAAGTCTTTTATAGACGGATCATCATATCATGACTAGGATGATCTATCCTGTCATGACAAATCCAATATGTTAATAAATCCAAGAGATCTTCTTTTATGACTTTTATTGGATTAATAGCTCGAATAGTGACATAGAGTCCACAAGAGAGACACATAAACTTCTCTAAGATGCGCCTTTGTTCGCAATCATTAGAGGTATTGCAAAGGAACTCATTTCCATTCTCTACATGAGTTTTCGCATGGAATCCGTCAGCTATTCATAGGGTACGATTTGCCCAAAGAGCGTAGAGAGTTTCTGTGACAGTAATCAAGGTGTCACACTACACCAATTTTTCAATCAGACAACACATATCAGACGACAGCAAACATTTTAACTGTCGTCTGAAATAATCAGACAACAGCAAAAAAAATTCTGTCGTTTAAATTTTTAAATCAGACGACAGTTGTTACATTACTGTTGTGCAATTGTAAATCAGACAATGGTTGTTTTTTCGATGTTGTCTGAATCAATCAATTCAGACAACAGTTATTACATTGATGTTGTTTAAGGTTGATTAACACAATGGTTGAAAAAAGATGTCGTCTGATTGATTTTAATCACACAACAGTTATTACTTCTTTGTTGTGCAATTGCTATTAATACAATGGTTGAAAAAGATGTTGTCTGATTGTTTTAATTCACACAACAGTTTATTAGTTATCTGTTGTGTCACTCTCTTTCAGACAATGTACCTGAATTGATGTTGTCTGAGTTTTAGGGTTCAGTATATATGCTAGCTAGTTAACACTTTGGTAAGTGCAACTCGGGCTAGTCCATGTCCTTGAATTAATACCGATGGCCCGACCATCGTTGTCACAAAGTCATATGCTCAAAATGGAGTCACAATGAAAAGAACTCAAAATTTTATTCATAAGCCAACGGAGTTACATCATTGTCTCTTTGACCAAAGAAAATCTAATCCAAAATTCTAGCTAATGCAAAACAATGGTAGTCGTCTAACTTCTTTCGGTAATTCCAAAATAAATGTGACCAGGCAAGTAGAGAGATGTCGGTGGAGCAAGGCTCGCTTAAGTACCACTATCTCAGAACCTTCCTAGACATCACACTTACTTTGGGTGAGCCTACTTTGAAGAAAGACTAAATAATTGGCATTTACTACAAAAATATATGGCAATTGCCTATTACATCTCTTGGAAAAATAAAGACTTAAACAAAATTGGCGATCTATTGATCCCAGCCAGATTTGTAGTGTTCAACCCTTCACTCTAGACAATCTTCTTGATCTTCTTGTTCCACATCTTGAGCTTCTCTTGCTTCACAATATGCTTTGTAGGCGGTGACAATTTCTTCACGAGCTCTACAAATGTGTGCCCAATGGCCAAATATTCCACATCGCGAACATACATCTGTTTGCTCAAACTCCATTGATTGAGGTGCTTTGAAAGCGTCATTTAGATGGCTCTTAGTGTTGGTGGCGCCACCAATATGGCCAGAGGCGTTGCCTCCCTTTCTCTTTCCACGTTGACCTCTTCGGTTCCGTGTTGGCCTATTACGGCGGTTACCTTCCCAAGTAGAGCGATTATATGGACAAGAACGTCCAAAAGTATCCCCAAGATTAGGGTTTCACTCTTTGGAGCCCTCTCTTAGGGGCGCGACTATAATTGGATTCTGGAATATGCTTTGTTTCCACGGATCTCAAATTATAGTTCTTCATAAGGATGTTGTCATGCTTTTCAACGACTTCATAGCTCCAATGAGCTCATGAAACCTTGTGATCCGTCCTGCAGTAACATCAATTTGATAGTTCTTAGCAACCATCAATGCAGAGACGGGGAAGGTAGAGAGAGTCTTCTCAATCAACATCGCATTTGTGATCTCTTTACCACATAATTCTATTAAGGATCTAATGCGAAGTGCTTCCGAGTTGTAGTCAAGAACTGACTTCAAATCACAGAAGCGGAGGCTATGTCATCTCACTTCTAGGTCAGGAAACAGGGAGTCACGGACGTTGCCAAATCTGTCTTCGAGTGAGACCCACAGCCTTCTGGGGTTTTCTTCATTTATACACTCGTACTGGAGCAAATCATCCATATAACGAGTCATTAGGATGATGGCTTTCGCCTTATTTGCCTCCAAGGCTGCTCTATTTGGTTTCAAAGCTTGAGCTTGCTCAACAATTAGCACATCCTAGCTAGGCTCGAGAATCGTATCCAAAATTCCATCGGCCTTGAGATGCTGGCGAACATCATGAACCCACCTGTGATATCCAGAGCCAGTTGTTCCCAATGGAGCAAAGTCCAATTTGTTCAGGTTACTCATCCTGAAAGAGAACAAGAAAAATGGTTAGTTTCAGAGTGGAAAAAGTTACCACGAAAACATATAAAATTTCTTACTGTAGTCACTTCCAAGAAATGAGAAATTTCTGAGCGTAATCGCTTCCAAGAAATTCAATTCCAAGAGGTATTGGATTAGATCGAAACAATGACGTAAGTGATCGATCATAAATTCTCTACAAACTCTAAGTTTGGAGATCTCAACAAGCTCCAAGCTTGGAGTGAGCATGAACCCCCACAGGTTGGCTTAATTAGGTCTCCCCTATGATGAAGAAAAGGGGGTGGAAGAAGGGAGTTTGCAAGTCCCCGAGAAAAGAAGAGAAAAAGAGGAAAAACTCAAAAACGGGAACTTTTAGTAAAACATACCTCTTAGGATTGCAGAACTATTTGGTCCTTGTCGTAGGATTGGAGACGAGCTTCAGTCCTAGTGCAAGCAAGTAGACTTGTAGGATTGCAGCGTGGACGCGGAGTCGCGGGGGTCGCTGAGTCACGAGGCCGCGGGGTGGCTAGGTCGCTGCGGGAAAGGCTAGCAATCACGAGGGCAGCCAGCGAGAGTGCGGTTGCCTAGGCAACAGATGCAAGGTGCGCTTGCGGGGATGTTGCCGGCGGTAGTTGCTAGGGTTTTGAAGCCTACGATTTTAGGGTTTCAGGGTTAGAGCTTCGTGTTGATAACGTGTTGTAGGAAAACTGAAATTGGGAGAGAATTGAGTCGTACTTTCATTGATAATAGGGGCCTCTTTATATAGAGGATTACAAGGCATAGAATCAGAGTTCTACAAGGAAACGTAATATTACAATTGATTGGATATCTCCAAGATTCTCTGATATTATCTCTAATTCTAACCCTATTACCACTAGGTCAAGTAACCTAAAGTTTGGGCCAGACACATATTCTGGATTTACTTGAACAGAATTATCATATATACCATTTTAATAAAATATATTTAATTCATATATAAATCATATAAAATGTCATTATGTTAAAGTATTAAAACCAAATAAAGGAAATTATAAAAGAAAATAAAAAAGTGGTTAGAAACACAATTTCAATCCATAAATTGTTAGGGGCAGTTTCTTAACTGTGAGCTTCTATTCATACCTCCTAAATTAGTGTGTAGTTACTCCCTATATTTTGGTAATTTTTAAAACCCTATTTTGCCCTTGCAACAAAAAGATCCAATAAAATTGATTGACAAGAATGAAGATAGGAATAGTGGGCGTAGATGAAAATGGCGGAAAGTTAGAAGAGATTGGAGGTATTAACAGGGAAGGGTGGTCAATGTGGGAAAAAAGCTAGGGAGGGCAAAAATGGAAAATCTTGAGATAAAATTTCAACGGAGTCTAGCTAACAATTTAGGAGTTATAAACAGAAACTCCCTTCTTAACTTTATCGAGACAAAAAAAAAACGTCAAATTTCTGCTATATTACTCTGGGCATTTCACAGGTATGTTGCAAGTAATCTATAAAAAGATGTCTGGAGTCTGGTGTCATAGGCTTCACGAAATTATAAATTTTCTACTATACTCTTCAAACAAAAAATAAGAATTTATAATGTAATTTTCTAATTTGAATTTCTAGCAAGGGTTGAGGTTTTTATGTCCCTCCTAACTGAGTGTACTATTTGTTTTATTATTAATAAAAAATTCTCGCATTGTCGAGGTTTCTCTAAATTAATAAAATACAGAAACGCAACCTCAAAATAGTTGCAGCAGAAAATTAATTTTCATATGAACTGTAATCTAATCTTTGTTTGTTTAGTTGCCCATTGCTACAACTTTCGACGTTAAGGAAAGAGGGCGGGTAACTCTATTCTAGCTACCCTACAAAATTTTTAGGATTAATTTCAGTTTAGTACCCTGTGGTTTACACTCGAAATCATGTCAGTCCCTGTCCTTTCAATTTGATCAGCAACACCCCTGAGATACCAATTTTGATCACTCGTGACCATGCCGTCCAAAACAGACGTTAACTGCTGACCTGGCTTTAACAAGCCCAGCAAGAAGGCCCACATGAACGGGTAAATTCGACAATTGACAAATCTTGCCTCCAAAAACCCAGAATTTGACAGAACCTAGTTCTTTCATTTTTTTTTCAATTCAAACATATTGAAAGACATCAAAACAACCTGATTTATAACAATACAATGAAACAATAACAAGGACCAATTGAAACAATAACAATAACATCAATATCGTCAATTGTATTTCACAATAGCATACCCAAACAAGTTACATGTCTTACATCCATCACCCAAAAAAATATTTCAAATGGGATCCACAAATTGCAGTTTTATTAGACCTAATCATCTTATCAAAAGATTAGGTCCAACAACCTTGTACCACAAGACAAGGTTGCACAAGTGATTGAAACACAAATCATCATCACTATCCCTAAACAAAAACTGATCACCTAAAGGTAAACTAAGGCTTGCTAATCTGAAATGCTTTGACTCTATTTTCCACTTTCTCTAAGCCGGCCTCTTTGATAATCTAGTGGGTGTTACAGAGGCTCTAGAGCTTGAAACAGGAGCTTTACCTTTTGCAGCAGTTGCTTTCGAGCTTGAAGCAGGAGCAGCTCTTAAGGTTGAAGCAGCAGCAGCTCTTGCATTTGCAGAATGAGTAGCTCTTGCATTTGTAGAAGCAGCTCTTGCATTTGTAGGAGCAGCTCCAGCTGTGGCAGCCTTCTTCTCATCCTTTTTTTTCTATAATCACTCAAACCACACCAACTTAGCTCATAATTTATTGGACCATTTTAATGATCAGATTTTGATTAATTAGCTAACCTTTAGTACTTCTGCCCTTTCCCTTGCCTTCTGCCTTAACTCATTCTTTGTCTTGGTAGCCTTTTTCTTACCAGTACCCTACAATAAATCAAGAAACAAAATTAGCATTGTATTATTCTAAAAGAATGGTTATGTGCTAAAACTCATCGGTTGGTTATACGAAAAATAAAGTTTGGTTGCCTGATTTGCAGATGTTCCAGCCTCTTCATTGTTCCTCTTCCTCTTGTTCATATTGGTTGCTTTTGGCTTGGGAGGCAAGTGCCTATGACATGATCTCTCATTGTGGCCAACCACACCACAATTACGACACCTCAAACTTCTCTTAACTTTGCCAAGCTTGGAACCTCCATTTTCAGCCCTCTCTAATGCATCCTTGATCCTTGCTGTCCTTGGCCTTCCCGGCTGTCTTGTACGTGTACTGGGGGGGGGGGGGGGTAGGATTGTAGGTTCTTCAGAAGTGGACCACAACTCCATGCCATTAACAGGCTTGATGGTGTGGCTGTAAGTGGCCATATATGTCTTTTTAAAGTAGCAATCATTGACAAAGTCATCTGGGTTTAGCCTCATGAAGTCAATTGCAGCAACAACATGTTTACATGGTATACCACTCAAGTCTCATCTCCGACATGCACAAGTCCTTCTTTCAAGATCAACAACATGCTTACTTCCTCCAAAACTTTCCACTTCAATTTGTGGACCTCCAGAACCATGTGGGATACAATCGGTGGCATCTTTGACTTTGTGTTTTTTCCAAAATTCCTCGAGGTTTAGGGCAGATGGTACCCTCATACTTCATCATATTTTCCTTCCTCAACATAATCCTCTTCATGAGTTTAACCATCTCCTCAAAGCTTGACACAACCGGCTTGGCTCTTGCACCTAATATGAATGCGTTAAAGCTCTCACATAAATTATTCAGAAGAATATCACACTTAATGTGAGTCTTGAAGTGTGCTCTACACTAGTGAAGGGGAGGCCTTCTTGGATCTACAAGACAAACACATGTATTTAATCCAAATGGGGCAGAAACTAACTTGGTGAACCTTTTTAAAAAAAAAAAAACAAGAACAATACTAACCTATCAGCCAATCATAAGCCTTAGTGTCCATTTGTTTGATCATAACCATTTCCTTGTGAAAATACGCCAAGGTGGTTGACTTTGCTATTGCCCAAAATTGGTCTTTCATGGCTTTACTAGGAAACAACTTAGTAAAATTTATCCAAAGGTGTCGCACACAGAAGCGACGGTCTGCAAGGGGGATAATGGACTCAAAGGCTAGTAAGAGTCCTTTCTGCTTGTCACCGATAAAAGTCCATCCAACCCCCTCATGCTCTATGTCTAAGTCCTTGACCAGCAACTCTAAGAACCATTTCCAAGAGTCGGTGCTCTCCATCTCAACTTGGACATATGCAACTACCCAGGTGGTGTTATTTGCATCAACTCCTACTGTAGTTAGGAGTTGTCCACCATGAGGACTCTTTAAATGGCAACTGTCCATCCCTATTACTAATCTGCATCCAGCTTTAAAACTAGTCTTCAATGCCCCGAAGAAAATGTACATCTTTTTAAACACAGGCAACCCACTAGCATCATTGAAATCACACTTTATGTCCACTATGGTTTCAGGGTCTACTCTTTTCAGTTATGATCCATAGTCCCTCACTCTAGCATATTGCTCCATGATGGACCTTTCAAGCTGCTTCAAGGCTACCCTCTTAGCTCTATAGGCTTGCTGCAAGGATACCTTTGCCTTTAGACCCCCTGACATCGTCTGTGCAAGTGATTTTGTTCAATAAATAAAGGAACATATTAGGAACATAATCATTCTAAAGATTGAAAATCAAAATTATGAAAACAAAGGTACCTGTTTTCCAATCAGGATTTAGCTTGATCTGATCCACAAACTTTTTAGTATGCTTTGCATAGAGTTGCCTAAAGGTGCCTTGACCATAGAGTTGACATGAACCCTAGAACATGTATGTTTTGCATGATATGTCTTCACCATCAGGGTTAACTCATGCTGCATTTTGCTAGCATACAACTCGAAAGGGCAGTTGTCCGCTTTGCAAATCACTCTCACCCTCTTTCTGTCACTCTTCAAAAAGTAGCATTCTCATCCTCCCATTATTGCTTTCTCTCTTAAAGTAGCTCTCAAGATTTTTGCTGATGCAAACTTCATTCCCAACATAAACTGTGGGTCCTTCATGTCTGTCTTGGGATTGAACTTGGAAAGTTATTCCCTATCTCACCATCAGAGTTGGCTTCACCTCCTAGTACTTCCTCATCAAAATCAATTGCTTTATACATATCTTCATTGTCCTCGGCCACAAACTCTTCATCAACACTACTTCCAACAGTAGCTTTTACTTGTGTACTTTGTCCAATACTCTCACCAAAGACATCAAATTCATCTTCCATATCTCCCAGTCAATCGTCATCCCAACCATAATCCCCATATTCATCATCCTCAAAATGTGGTCTATAATCTTCTTCTGCAGAATCATCATCTCCAGATTGTGCCCCATTCTCCTTATAATCAACCTGCACTCTTCCTCTCTTCCTAAACTCCCCCACTTTAATGTCAAACAAATCCTCACTTTCACTGACCTTTTGTTTACCTTTAGCCTTTGGATCCAAGGCAGGTGTTTTGCTTGCTTGAGTAGGTATGCTGCCATCCCCATTCCATTCTCTAATCACAATCCCAAGCTCTTTATTGGCTGCTCTCTCTATCCCACTTTTCCTTGGTGGATTCAGAAGCTCTTTCATGATAACCTCAGGTTTCTTTCTTGGAGAATCCGAGAGTTCTTCAATCATAACTCCACTATTCTTTCTAGCTTGACTTACAAAACAATCTGCCTCCCTATCTTCATACATATATAAGTCACTATCCAATTTTGTTTCTTCATAGTCATCATGTAGATCTAAGTGATCCAAGTAGATGATGACTAATCGGATTTCTGGTACACATCAACACATTGTAATTGCGTCCTTGTCTGTCTTAATCTTAGTCATACTATCATCCTCATTACCTATACTGTACCAATAATCTATTCTTCTTCCTCTGTAGTTCTGGTTTAATCCTCTGACCATCCCATCAACCTCTACAAGTGACATTCAATCCTTATCTACATAGTCATAGTAGTTCACTTGACCACCAATATAATTGCTTCCACTGATGTATCTACCATGATACATCTTGATCGTAAAGTAACCTGGGTGATCTGCAACATAGAGAAGGATTTAATCAGCCATGTATTGAAATGCAAAACAACCACACATCCAAACAATTGAATGAATGAGAAGCACCACAAGTCCAAACAAAACAACAACTTTTAAAAGCCCTCTGGTCAAATTTCTTCTTTTGTCCACATTAGGACCACACATGCAGTACTGTATTAAAGTGCATAAAGCAGCTCCCTAACAACCATCACATGCATTTTTTACACTTTAACTGACTTTACACCACAATTTCTCTAAACCATAAACACAAACAGACAACAACTCAATTGAATATGAAAAATGCAACTATAAAGCTACACACAATCATTTATAAACCCATTTCACCCACAATCAAACCCCTAAAATATTCATTCACATTTCCAAACACCAAATCAGAAGCATGTTTAATCCCTAAACGGTCAGCGCAAACAGACAAGAAAAGTACAAAGTTTGCCATTTATAAACCCATTCCACCCACAATCAAATCCCTAAAATATTCATTCACATTTCCAAACACCAAATCAGCAGCATGTTTAATCCCTAAACCGTCAGCGCAAACAGACAAGAAAGGTACAAACTTTGCCATTTATAAACCCATTCCACCCACAATAAGACCCCACATTTCGATACACCAAATCAGAAGCTTTGAAGAGGGCTAAACGATGCCCTAAACCCTAGCTTATAGCAATAACCCCCAAACCCATTCCTAATCGAACACCCAAACCCTCAAAATTTCAAAACCTTTGCTCAACCCACTCTAATTGAAGACCATATTCAAATTTTCTAAACAAAAAACAACTCACCATATTTAGGAATTTTGTCAGCAACTGTATCCCCCCCATTTCAGGGTCTCCATTCATCCATTGACGCTTCAAATGGAGGATTTCCTTAATAGGGTTGCCCGATTTTAGGATAGATTTCGGTGCTATTAAATTCTGGGTTGCTAGATTTTGGGGGAGAGTTAGGCCACTCAGGGAGGATTTTAGGAGAGTGAGGTGTTTGATTTTGTTCAAAATGAATTAGGTTAATCAAGTGGAGGCTGATGGGAAGTATTAGGGGCAGATTAGGAATTTACCCCTTGATGTGGGCCTTCTTGCTAGGTTTGTCAGAGCCAGGTCAGCATTTGACATCTGTTTTGGATGACCAACGAAATTTTGGTCATAGGTGATCAAAATTGGTACCTCAGGGGTGTTGCTGATCAAATTGAAAGGACAAGTACATGATGTCCAGTGAAAACCACAGGGTACTAAACTGAAAATTTTCCAATTTTAACCAATCAAGCTAACCACCAGAAATGTGTGAGAAAGTTGTAGAGAGGCACTGAAAACATATATATGAAATTTAGGGGAATTTCATTATACACCCAAATTATTATTCACTTATTAAATTAAACTCACCCCTAAGATTCTTTTACTATACACCCACATCTGTTAACTAGGTTCATCTAAAAAATATATATTAACTAGGATAAATAATTAAACTTATTTTTGTTAAAAATTACTAAAGATGCCACAAGCCCTAAACATATAGCAGATGAAACTGTCGCCCACAAACATCGCCTAGAACATAAGAAGACCCTTGATTGAAGCAATCAAAATCAATACCTAGATAGGAGATTATGTAATCTCCACATTCAAAAGCATCATTAGTATTGCTGGAATCACGCAATTTTGTTGTATTTGATTTCAAACTTAAATTGGGATATAAATGGATTGCACAATTAGAGGTTGCTGGGTTGCTTTTGTTTGGATGCACATCCCTTTAATCAAAGAGTTACGGTTGATGGGCTTTTTGTTTGCTTCTTGTTCAATAGGTATGTGTCGTTTGGTTAATTTCTCTTAAAAAGGTATTTGTGTTTTGGTTCATGTTCAATAGGTATGTGTAATATACATTTGGTTAATTCCTCCTCAAGAGGTATTTGTGTTTTGGTTTTCAGTGTTTATGATGTTCAATAGGTATATGTCGTTTGGTTACCTCCCCCTCAAGAGGTATTTGTGTTTTGATTCATGTTCAATAGTTATTGTTTTTGAATTAAAGCAGGACCTTGCAATGATCGCACCCTCCATCACCTACAATAACACATGTTCTCTTTTAGAAAATTAATGAACATGAAATGATTGTGTCGACAATTTTATACCTACACTAGAATGTTTATTAGAATCCAGAAGCAAAAGAAATTTTCAAAATCTAACAAATGATATGATCAGTGGAGCAATGTGGAATCAAAAATAACATATCTTGGTGAGAGAATATCAAACCACGCTGAGAAATAGAAAAACCTAAATAAAAGGAATATTGTAAGAGAAACATTCACACAATGATACACCACATTGTTGTGTAAAAATTGCACACAGTGAACAAAAATGTCACCCAATATAATTTCACTTGTATTTATTAAAAGAATAGAGTTTTTATTATTTTAAGTTTGACACATTCAAGACAGAATGTGTCTTTTAATTACAATCCCTCATTACAGGGAAAAGCCCTTTGATTCCATTTATGAAGAAACCAATTGATGGGATGTGTGTTTGTTTACTTTTGCGGTTGCACCAGGATATTTCAAGTCACTCGTAGTTCAAGAGTTCCAATGAGTGCATGACTCAATGGAGGGCTTTAATTTTGGAAAGAGAATAGTGTTTGGGACTAATTTGGTTCAAGTAGACCAGGGATTCGATTTTGTGTTTAGGACGTGGTCGCTTCTAGATAAATTTAGTTCTAGATTGCCTATATACCCTTTGTGGTATCAAACCACATGTAGTTCCAGCATTTGAGATTTAAATGGGCAGATGACACATTTATTTTGAATTTGTGTTTAGGCGAGGGTTTAAAGCCCTTGAATTTGATTTAGGACTTTATTTATGTGATTTGGGAATAAATTTGATTTCTCTGGTATTGAGGAGAATTTAACTGGAGTGAGTAATTCATTTGGGACTGGCCAAATTTGACTGGTGGAGTCAGGGATTCTGTTTGGAGTTGCGGTTACATTTAGTAGGTCGCTAGACTGCCTACATACTCTGTGAAATTATTAAACCATTGTAGTTCAAGGATTTGAGTTTTCGGTTTTTGCACCGACTTTGGGTTTGATGGATGTGTATTTATTTTGATTCCGTCAAACAAAAATTTATTTTTGGTGGACATCCAATATGGTAGAGTATCCATCGATTTGATTTGGGCACCCTGTCGTGCTGAGCTTTACATTTGGACTTGAAATAGGCCTTGCATATGCTTGATTGTTGTTGCTCTAAAATTTGTAGACAGGTAATATGAGTAAGCCCAGAACTTCAAAGTAGGAGCAGAGTTGATTTGGACACCTTCCAAACTTTTGGGCTTGCATCTCTGTACACAAGGAAGTGCTCAACATAGTCATCTGCCGTTGATTATTTTTTGGCCTCCTGTTTGCATTTCAAGGTTTGTTCACTCTAGCAAGATAGACAAATGTGTGTACAATTTGGAGAAGTGTCGATCCATGTTGCTTTCTAGGAGGTAGTCTCACATATCTTTTTTGGGATTGATTATACTTGTTCAATCCTTCATGCATGCTAGACGTGATGGCTTCTGAGTGTTGGCAAGCAAATGCTTTCATCATTTCTTTTTCTTTTGTTTTTTTCTTTTGCTCTTTATGCAGACATTGTAGGAGCAATTGCCTCATAAGAGGTGGTCTTTCACTTCAGCCGGCCTTGAAGCTTCGACATATATTTTTCTGGGATTGAATATACATGTTCAATCCATAAGCTGGGTTGTTCAACCATGTTGTATCCCCCAAACACCTTTGTATCCATCTTGTGCAGATACCTATTTTTATGGCTGCCATGCAATGAATCCTCCATTTATGTTGTTGTCGTGAAACCAAGGCTCATGTGCTTGAGGAAGAGGCACCACCCACCATGCTAGGTTTAATTCACTTTGCTTTCACAGTCTATACGCAGCACGTACCGCCATATAGACATCGAAAGAAAGGAATCACCATGCTTAGTCTAGCTCACTTTGCTTTCACTTCCTATACACAGGACGCACCGCCATATAGACATCGAAGACCAAAGTGAGCATGAAATGCCATTGTGGCTGTGAATGAGAGCTTGATGTCGACTTTTGTCTTGCCCGGAAGCCATTGGTGAGATTTGTGAGGATGAAAGCAACCAGGGACTCTTAGAGAGAGGATAGACCATCAGGTTCTCGTTAGGAGTGCTCATAGTTTTACATGATCACCTATTAGCTTTCTGTAATCATATAATACAAAACAAAGATAACACTTGAGTGAAAATAATAATTGACAGCATATAGAAGAAATTATACCCACTGCTCTATATTTGTAGCTTCTCGTGGTGTCTTCTTAGCTTCGGATTAATTTTCTCTTTGCTCAGAGTCTTTTTCTTCTCTGTCGTGCATTTTTCCCTCTGCTCTCTCTCTCTCTCTCTCTCTCTCTCTCTCTCTCTCTCTTTTCTTTTTTTTTTCCTTTCTCTTTTGTTGTTTTTGCTCCCCCCTCCCCCTTTGATGCAAAACCGTCCGTTTTATAGGGACTTGGGATCAGCTAGAGATAAGCTACAAGGCCATCCAAAATTTGAATTCGAATTGATTCCATAAACTTCAAATTTCAAATATGCGATCCTAAGCTCCGTTGAGCTTGTTAGTTTCTTTCATTTCAACGTGGCTATTTTTAAGCTGCCATAATTGCATTTTGAATCTCCAAGAGGTGCAGTCAATCCTATTTTGTGGATAAGTCAATCTCATTTTACTTTTGAATTGTTTGAATGCATGACCAGACTTGCTTTCAAACAGCGTGGGGTTGACTCCATGTTTATCTCTGAGAGATTATTCCCTTGAAATGACTAACAAACCTAGAGTCCATTTGTAATGAAACTCACTAGGGGTTAAGCTCTTTAGATAAGAACAGTTGAACATTTCTATTTTTAGAAGCTTCATGCTTCTTTTCAATGCATGAGCTGCAAGCTGCTGATCATCCTCCTTTTTAAATTTGAATTTTGTTTGCAATTAACCCCATCAACTGCAACTATCATTTGAATTCCCCAGATAACGTGATAATATTATTAGAAGAAATATGGAGTAAATCTAGCTCTCCCAAGCCTGGACATCACTCTCATGCTTTGTGTTTGCCCCTTTTTTTTTTGGTTTCAACACACATATATTTACTTCAAAAAAAAAAAACAAATATATAACTCACATCAGAGATGAATAGAGGGTAATTAATTGTTTTAAATAAGAAAAAAATCAATGATTAAATTGATTTTATTAAATTCAAAAATTGTGTTTATAACTGACTCATAATTCAAATTCAAAAATGCTACATTTAAGGAAGATTTTCCTTAATTAACACCATATTTAATTAGAAAGGCAAAATAGTCAATTGAAAAAAGTGAAAACATCTTAATTAAGATATATAACCTATAAAGAAGGTTTAATTATGTGAATTGGGTGTAGATTACAAAAAATATGGGTTTTTCCTAACACAAGTTTGATGTTTTGGGGTTTATAACTAATTTTCTCATGAAATTATATTTGGAAAAAAAAATACCTATGTATAAGGAAAACAAGAATTACAGTTTGTGTTACATATGTAATACTTAAGCGCATGCACACACATGTTGGATCATGATTCATATATATATTTGCGCCATAAAACATAAAAATTACTTGTTCTAAAAGTTCAATTTACTAATCTAAGTCCATGTTTTGTAGAAAATCTTGTCAATAGGAGATTAAAGTCAAATTCCGGCAATTTTTACATGCACCACAACTTTTGGTGGCATTAGTACTTCGTGAAGCAATCACAAAAAAATAGGAGTTTGAATGATGCAAAGGACTAAGTTTGATCACTCCTTTGGCCGGAAATTTCAAGGGAAGTCCACAGAAATATTTATGCAAAACAGTTGCTGCAAGCAGGAAATTGCAGTTTCAGAATCAGCTTTTTGGGAACAGTTTTGGAGAGTGTTTCTTGCATTCTTCCAATTGCAAATTTTCAGAAACATCCAATATTCTTTAAATATATGATATTGTACTTCAACATGAGCCAAATAACTGGTCATAATCATCATCGAGGCAGCAGAAAATCAAGTGCAAAAATAGGCTTCCCGATAAGGCAAAAACGTTCAGCTTTTCACGAAGCTTCTTGGGAGATCTTTTTCGGCGACTTACTTGGAGTTTTTCTAGAAGGTTATTTATGATTATTGAAGATATGATGTCACAGATCATGAATAAGTCAAGAACCATCCAGAATCACGGAAATATCAAGTCAATCCTTGTCCAAGAATGAAGCTTCAAAGAAAGAAACATATCCTAGTCAAAACATGGCAGTTTGGCCTAGAACCTTTTTTGGGCAGATTTCTTGTGCATTTTTGAAAGGTCTATGATGCTGAAATTATCAAGGAAAGTCCTAGAAGAATCCTACAAGATTATGGCAAGATTAATCCATCATATTATCCAAAATAGGCATCCATATGCAGCTTCTCTCCTTTGGTTGCCACATTAACTTTGGTGACCCAAAACCACTTCAACAGTCTTCATTTTCATGCTTTTCATGCACAATATAGAGAGGAAGCTGCTCCTCTCTTCTCCTTTAGCCATATTTTTTTACTCTACTCTCTTTAATAGCTCATCATTACTTCCCTATTTTTACTCCATCTTTTCCATACCTTTTTCCCTTATTTTTGGGATCTATTACCACTCTCATACTCTACCTCCATACTTCTTACAATTCTTGAGCTGCTATCTTGGCTTCTCATCATCATTTTCATACCTCTATCTTCATCTATTTAAGCATCTCTTCTCACACGGAAGAGGCATCACCAATACCACCCAATTACATCTTCTTTCTCTCTATCTCCACCTCCCAAAATCCAAACTCATACTATCCATATTACTCTATCTCCTCCATCACCACCACCATTTCTTATCCTCTACCTCCATTAATATCACCACTACTACATCATTTCTCCACTCTCTTTTCTATCATCACTTTCTCCACTTACTCCACATATTCACACAATACATAATACAAGTTTCACTATCTTTTATCAGTAAATCTTCGAGAGCAAAAAGGAGAGGGAATCACCATCACCATCACCACCAAAACGTGAGCTTGGGGACCATCCAACACACCACTGAGCAAACTCTATCCTTCTTACTCTAGATTATATTTTGGTGTTTAATTTGATTATGTAGTATATGTAACTATGAGTGAGTAGTACTTTGTTGGGGCTAGGGTTGAAAGCCCTAGCCAATCTTGTATGGATTGATGTTATAATATTATGTGATGCAATTTTCTTTAATATGCCTACATGCTAGTTCAAGAGTTAAATGCATATGCTTAGACTTTACCACTTTGAGTATGTGTGTTTGCCATGTCATGATATAATGTTTAGAGCTTGGTAACCTTTGAATATTAAAGCATGAAAGCACACTAGGTGTGCATGTAGGGGTTGTTAATTACAATTACTTAGAGATGAGCTTGGTTGGTTTGCATAATTTCTTCATCTTCAACCTTTATCCACTTAGGGTAATGCACTAGATACCTAACTAAATTGAAATGCATGACTGAAGTAGTTAAATATTACACCCGAGAGGGGTTGCTTGATATCACAAAAAGAGCATGTCCCTTGTTTTACCCAATAGGGATGCAAGGAGAGAAATTGGTCAATTAATTTAGCATCATTCATATTGAAATGCATCAATACTTGTAAAGGAGGTTAGTGGTAGACAATCTAAATCTTAACTTTCATCCATTTAATCACTAGTTTAGTTTAGAGTAATTTAGTTTACATTTGTGCCTCTAGTTGTTTTCAATCCAAAACTATATTCAAAAACCAAAATCAAATCACTACTCCATCTTGCACATATTCACCATGAGCCTAGATTTCCTTGTGATTCTAGGTTCGTGATTGTACATTTGCTTATTCTAGCTCTCCTTAGGTTAACACCCTAGCTAGTGAAAAGAATCTAATCCTAGTGGGTTCGACAACCTTTCTTAAATCTATATATTATTACTTGTACCCCTTATACTTGAGGGTGGCTATTTAGCTACAACACACTCAAGTCAGTAATAAGAATATAAATCTTCGAAAAAATTCAAGGATTGAATTAATTATGATAAAGTTAATATGAAGTGATTTGTAATTTGTAATTTCAATGAATATTAAGATTAAGGAAGATATTAATTTAACTTTCTACATGTCAGAAGGGCAATTCATACACACAAAAATGAGAAATATTAATTACAGACCTACACTCTATATGGAAGGTTTACTTATGTGGCTTGGGTGTAAATTGAAAGAAAAATATATATAAGGTTTTTCTAATAGAAGCTTGAATTTTTGTAGGCCTCATTATGGGCCGGACTAGGGCCAGCCCTACCCTAAAATTTAGGGCTTAGAGTAGGGCAGGGCCGGGCTTTGACCAAGTCAACAGAGCTTAGGGTCGGGCCGAGGCCTCAAAATGCAAACCCTTACCCTCCCTTAAGGCCCATTCCGCAAGGGCCAAAAGGGCCGAGCCGGGCCAGCCTTTCTGAATAGGGTCGGGCCGGGCTTTTGTCTAACTCACATAAAACCAAATTTTGCTAACTATTAAAAAAAAAACATCACTGAATACTTTGATATTTAAGAACCTAAGTTAATTACAAATAATTACAAATTTCACATAAACGCAAGTCTCAAACTCACATTCTTACTGATTACACTAAGGCTACAAAAACTGATTTGATACAAGAACTGATCAAGTCCTCATCAATTCCCAAAACTTTGTAATGTTTGATATAAAAATTGTATCAATTCCCAAAAAGTTGTATGTAATTCAACACTCGCAAAGGTTTGCACAAACAAGTCTTCACCAAACAAAGAACCTGCACAAAAACATATAAATAATTTAGAAACTGGACATATATTTCAGTTCACACATAAAAACACAAACACAAACAAAATCAAAATCAAACTATTTTTTGCCCCTGGAAAATCAAAATCAAAATCAAAATCAAAATCAAAATCAAAATCAAAATTAAAATCAAAATCAAAATCAAAATCAAAATCAAAATCAAAATCAAAATCAAAATCAAAATCAAAATCAAAATCAAAATCAAAACCAAAACCAAAACCGCAACAATTCAATCTCCTAAATTCCAAAATCTAAGCAAATTTCTTAGGCAATTAACAAAATGGGCTAAATACTATTTAGTACCCTGTGGTTTGAGTCGAACATCAATTCAGTCCCTCGACTTTCAATTTTATCAAAAACACTCCCACACTACCATTTCTCGTCTAATAGATCCTTCTGTTATAATTTCGTCTAATTCAGCCGTTAAGATGCTGACATGGAGTTCTGACTCAGAACAAGTGGGTCCCACATGGAAGTCAAATTCCCAAAATGACCCTGTCTCTATTCTAACCCATATCAGAGCCTCAAATCCCATTGCAGCTCCATTACGTGACCCAAACCCCTAACACAATCTCAAATCAAACCTGTTTGGAGAAAGTAAAAAATCTGGAGAAAACATAAAGAATCGAATGCGCGAAGAAGAAGAAGAAGGTTGATATGATTGAAAGCGACACCCAAAAGATCGATAAGGAGAAGGTTAATTGAAAGCTGGAGAAGATTTAGACATGGCCGACAATGTGCTCGAAGTGAAAAACGAAGGATGGAGATGAAATCCCTCATTACGGTGAGTTTGTGTCTTGGGGTTTTGCATTATGGTGGTCAAATCTTTAGGGTTTAGGGATTAAAGAGTTTCAGGTTTAAGGTTTCAAATTAGGGTTTCAAATTTTTGAAATTGGGGAGAAGGGTTTCTAGATTTCGTTTCAAATATTGAAAATTGGGATTAAAGGGTTTCGGTGTTAGAGTTTGAGGTTGAGGGTTTCAAAATTTCAGAATTGGATTTAGAAGATATATAGGATTTAGGGTCCTCATACCAATTTTTGGTTATTGTTGCTGTATTTTTCTGATATTTTCATATTTTAGCTGTTGAAAGTTGATCATTTTTTGCTAATGTTAGTGTACTTTTATGATCTTTTCATACTTTGTCTTCATTTGTTTTATTATGCAAGGTGAATATGTCTGTGGATTACCATTCTGGTTGGATTGTTATGTTTATAATTGTGCCTGTCTAACTTAATTCCTACATTGGGTTTTATCTCCATGTTCCCTACGTGTGTTTGGGCATGGGTTTTATCTCTGCCTTGTTGAAATATTTGACATAAAGCAGCTTCAGATTCTCTATGTCATGTCTTTGATTGGGTGGGTTACTTTCTTCTTGCTTTGGGTATATAATCATATATACCATGATGTAGATTATTGAATTTCGCATCTACTTTCAGAGGGCCATCCACTCTGGCGACTTTCATAGTTGTTTATGCCTTGTTTGGGCAACATTTCCTGGAATTTATGATCAAAATAGAGGTGTCTACAATCTATTTTACCCAATATGTTAATAAAATACCCTATCTTCACTTTTCATTTTTTTTTTCATTTCCTGACATGTTTATCTTACAAGTTGGAACCTGTTTTGTGTCACCAACTTAAAACCAACCATGGCTACACAGGGGCTTTCCTTTCCTTTTCCTATGCCTAGCAAGTATACAGATTGCGTTGATCATGATAGAGAAGGTATTCTATTGACGTTGTTTGTTTTTTGTTTTCTTTTTGCTTTAAAGAATTTGCAAGCTTTAATTACTTAACGTTATCAACTTTGACTATGAAACCGGAACTACCGCTAGAGTTCTCGGATGGAACCACACCAGTTACTTGCCTTTGTCTCCATATACGATAGTTCTACCGATAAAAAAGTTGGTGTCGGATCCTTGATGGATAAGGCTTCTGCTCCTCCATTACCTATTGGCAGTGTCTATATGGAAGATGTGCATGTCAAGGTTTGACTTCTTTCTCAATCGTCCCTGATCCATTTGAGGTTTTCAGTATAGCAAAGCACAAGGATGAGAGTTGGAGATTTGAATTCAATTCATTTTTTATATTCAGCTAACGGAAGGACTACACTTCACTATTGGAGGCCAGAATATTCCTTTTGGTGCATCACCTCAGGCAAGTATTAGTTAAGCTCTAGTTTAAACTTTTCGCTTGGCATCTTTTGTTGCTGTTCTGTTGTTCATTATGTGCATTTGCTCATGGTTTCCTCTTTTCTACAGGATGTTTGGACTGAATTGGGTCGTCCTTGTGGGATACATTAAAAGCAGGTATTGTTGATGTGATGTCTAAATGCCAAGTTGCTTGGGTCGTCCTTCTGGTAGAGTTATACGTTTTGCATGAGATAAATAATTGCACGCACAAGATTACACCAAGTACAAAGTGGGAGCATGTAAAGGTAAAATTGCTTTTTACAATATAGGATTGTATCTAGAATCATTGGTATTTAAAAACGGGAAAATAGTCCGTACGGTACCCTGCCTTTGGCTCCTTATAACTTTTGGTACCTGACAAAAAAAAAATATCAATACGGTATCTGAAGTTTTCTGCCCGACCGAAGATTGGTACATATGGCCGTTACCTCCGTTACGGAACCTGCCAGCTGGCAATTTTCAACTTAAAATGACCAATTTACCCTTTATTTTAGAGAAAATGGTCCGTACGGTACCCCGCCTTTGGCTCCTTATAACTTTTGGTACCTGACAAAAAAAAAATCAATACGGCACCTGAAGTTCTCTACCTGATGGAAGATTGGTACATATGGCTGTTACCTCAGTTACAGAACTTGCCAGCTGGAAAATTTACAAGGGTACTTTCGTCCATTCACATATCAATTAATTTTTTTTTCTCTAAGCATTTTTCCTCTCTCTCTCTCTCTCTCTCTCTCTCTCTCTCTCTCTCTCTCTCTCTCTCTCTCTCTCTCTCTCTCTCAGCACTGAAATTCAAGCCCCAAATCCAAACCCAATCGAATCCTAAACGATCTTCCCGAAATTCTGATCCAAATCCTCTCCTTGATTCCGACCTTAGAGCCCATCCACAACTCCCTCGTCTCCCGCCAATGGTGATCCCTCTGGTCCCGTCTCCGCTTCCACGAGTTCTCCCACCACCTCTTCCCGATCAACGACGCCGAACCCCTCCCCATCACGAGCCACGGCTTCATCGAGTTCGTCAACCGCGCTCTCATTCTCCGCCTTAATTCTCCAATCAAAACCTTCCACCTCTCTTTCATCTTCTACCAGTACTACACCTCCCACGTCGACTCTTGGGTGTGCTCTGCCGTCACGTGCTTCCAAGTGCGTGAGCCTGACCTCGATTTCTTCATCGACAAAGAGTACCACCTCTGGAGTGAGGAAGATTGAGCCCCGCGTGACAAGTATGATTTCCCTCTCTGTGCTGAGAAACGGCTGTGTTGAGAGGCTCACGCACGTCGATCTCGCGTTGCCGGCGTGCTTGGCCACGGTGGGTGTGAGCTCGGTGAGGTCCATGTTTCTTAAGGATGTGGATTTGATGGACTAGATGTGGGAGCGTTTGATTTTGGGGCTACACCCATAGAGCTAGCTTTAGTCAATGGAGAGAGACCCAGAGCCTAGAAGAAGAAGAAGAAGAAGAAGAAGAAGAACCGGCTCAACCTCAAGCAGCCACTCACACTTGGTCGATCTATCGCCTCCATGGCATTCCCCTGTATTTCTGCATTAGAGAATGATGCTATGGAAAGTTCTTTAGTGTCAGGGATGTCAGAGATTTGTGGGCAGAATTTTGGATTCAGTAATATTTGTTTCTCAGAGTCATGCTCTATGTGGGGTGATGATGTTCAAAAGCTTTTAGACTTGCATTCGGTCCGTGATTATTTTCTTTTGAGGATGGAGAAGAGACGAAATGGGGAAGCAGATTTGGTGGTGTTCTGCCACAAAGGATCTGATTCTAAAAAGGAACTAGGACACCCACATTCAGAGAGTACAATTTTCTCTGAGATGGTTAGTTTTGTGGATCAGTCTGGGGCAAAATATGCAGTTCTATATGTCTCAGACCCCATTAAATCAATCCAATATCCTTCTCATTGAGAGTTTCTTGATGAAAGTGCCTCAGGAAATGCATCAGCCAATTTGACAACCTGTGATGAAGATCACACAAGCCAGATGAAATTAAACAAAACCCACATGAACTTAAGCAAAAAATTTCTTTTGATTTTTTTATTATATGAAGAAGAAGAACTAAGAAAAAAATAATAATAAAGGGTAAATTGGTCGTTTTAAGTTGAAAATTGCCAGCTGGTAGGTTCCGTAATGGAGGTAATGGCCATATGTACCAATCTTCGGTCAGGCAGAGAACTTCAGGTACCGTATTAATATTTTTTTTTGTCAAGTACCAAAAGTTATAAGGAGCCAAAGGCGGGGTACCGTACTGACCATTTTCCCAAAAAAAAATTAATTGATATGTGAATGGATGAAAGTACCCTTGTAAATTTGACAGCTGGTAAGTTCCATAACAGAGGTAACGGCCATATGTACCAATCTTCGGTCGGGCAGAGAACTTCAGATACCGTATTGATATTTTTTTTTGGTCAAGTACCAAAAGTTATAAAGAGCCAAAAGCGAGGTACCGTACGGATCATTTTCCCTTTAAAAACAGTTAAAAACTTAAAATAGTGGACTGAGGATTTGGGTTAGATGCCTTCATACCTCCTAGTGTACTGCATGATGTTACATTACCCTTTTTGAACTGGGTTTATTGAAGTGCATGATTGAGACTATGGTCGTAACAAAAGATCTTTCTCTATAGGAAGTTCTTGGGGACTGTGGTCGAGCTGCCATCCACACACAAGGTTCTACAAGCAATCCGTTTGGATTTACTTTTGTATATGGTTAACAAAACATTGCACTTGAGGTGAATTGAGCTCTTAATTCATCTAGTTTATGTTGTCAATCCCCATTCTACAGCACAAAACCAAAGCTGTAATTGGTGGTGCATCAATTACTTTTATGCCAATCTCCAAGTCCTGTAGTGCATCAATTTATTTGCTTATTTTCCAAGGCAGTATGGTTGTGCATGAGATTGCTAGTGAAATATTTGTTTATAATTTACAAGTGATGAAGAATGGTTACATTGCAACAGTGAGTTTCTTTCAGTCATGATGGTGATAAAATGGTTGAATTGAAGGCATCCAGAAAAGCTGTTGCTGCCACTACTTCTACCTGCACCAAAGTTGTTGTTGCCACAAATTCTAAGTCCACCAAAGCTGCTGCCACTGCCACATCTACCTCAACAACCACAAGGCCTCCTACATCCGGTAAAGTATCAAAGGACCAAGCTCCAACACCTTCCAGATCATCTCAGAGGATTAGACAGAATTCAAAACAAGGGGGAAAGTAAGAGGAACTTTGAGGAATGATAAGCAAGCCTAACATTTTTCATTTTTTTTGTGCAACCTTGGTGTGTGCTACCTAGGTTGCTGGCTCTAATTTTTTGGGAGGATGATCAGAGCTATTTGAAAGGCAAACATTTGATGTTCTAAACATTTGGGCTGCTTATTTTTTTGGGTATTTTAAGAATGATGTTGTTAAACTTCAAATGAAGAATGGGTGTTGCTTTCGGAATCAATAGCAGATTGGTACTTTGAAATTTATATTGATTACTTTGAAGTCAATGTTGTTACTTTGATATGTATAAGTCAATGTTCTTACTTTGTGTGCAATTCTGCAAATAGGTTATAATGGGCGGGACCATATAGGCGTAATGGGTTTTTTTTTTTTTTTTGGCTTTAAAATTTAGCCATAATGGTATTTGGGGCTGCCATATGGGTTAGAATAGAGTTAGGGTTATTTTGGGAAATTGGCTTCTATGTGGGCCCCACTTGTGCTAAGTTGGAATGCCATGTCAGCAAGTTAACGGTTAAATTTGACGGAATGATAGCGTATGGACCTATTGAACAAAAAATGATAGTGTGGAGGTGTTTTTGATGAAATTGAAAGTCGAGGGACTGAATTGATGTTCGACCCAAACCACAGGGTACTAAACAGTATTTAGCCCTAACAAAATTGTACTCAATTTCACTCAATTTACCAGCAGAGAAGGCCAAATACGAATAAGAGCAACACGACGACGACAACGGAGGAGGCGACCCTAGAGCTCCATTCCGTCGATTACTGCTGCAACTGAATCTGGGCAAGTAACCACAGCGCACGTGGAGGCCATTTATATACGTGCAGGCCATTCCTCGGTCTTCGATCCGTCGCAAGCACCTCCTCGATCTTTGATCCGACTCGTCGCAAGCTCGCATCTCCTAAAACCGCTTGAGGTGGTGGCTGAGAGAGAGGCGATCTAGACTCTGAAGGAACAGAGGGTTTGAAAGAGTGTTTGAGAGAGATTCGATAGTGGGATAGCATCTGTCATAGGTGGTGGCTAAGAGAGAGGCGGCCTGGACTCTGATGAAGGAATAGCAGGTTTGAAAGAGTGTTTGAGAGAGAGGCGGCCTACATTTGAGAGAGACTCGATAGTGGGATTACGGGATAGCGTCTGCGTCTAGGTTTTGCTTTTGCCCTATTGCTACTTGAGTTGGACTTGGACAGTTGGGCTTCGTACCTTCAGCCTTTGGGCCTTAAACACACAGACTCGATTTAAGAGACAGATTGACATATTCAAATAATTCATCAAAACTTCCTATAGTTTTTAACACATGTAATATTGTAATAGAAAATAACAAAAATATAATATTAAATTTTAGGGCCGGGTTAGGGTCGGGTCAGGCCTAGCCCTTGCGGGCTCAATCGAGCAGGGCCGTAGGGTAAGGCCATGCTTCATTTGTATGACCCATACCCTACCCTATTTTAGAAAGGGTCGGGCCGGGCCGGGTGGGTTTTGGGCCCAAAGGCCATATGATGAGGCCTAAATTTTTGGGTTTATATATAATTTTCTCAATTTTCTTTTTAAGTGCTTGCCAACAGCTTGAAAGTTTTATTACCTTTTATTATCTCCCCTTTACAAAGTGCTTTTATTCCTGGACATTTAATTTCAAATAACACTCTTGTTGCTTCTAAAGTTGCTTATTTCATGCATAAGTTTTGACATCAGAATGAAGATTTCTTCTCCCTCAAGATAGATATTAGTAAAGCTTATGATAGATTGGGGTGGACTTTTATTATCAATTTTCTTGTCCCAAACTATTAGGCCACGTCAATTTCCTCAACGGTCGTGGGTGACGTGCGTGCACTCTCTTAGTATCTTAATTAATTAGTTCAACAATAGTATTCACTTGATCAGTAACTGACTAAATAAACTATATTCAATCACCCTTAAATGTAAGCTCAATAGTTGATAGAAAAATAAATCAACTTAAAAATAATTCTTTCCACTATTAGATTTACATCCAATAGTGGTTGGGCATGATTTTCTTGATACGTTATTAACCAGGTGAATATGCTCGTTAAGTTCAATACATGCTTGATAAAAATTGAGCTTGAGTTTTCGGTCTCATCCCCATTCATGACCTAAGTGAAAGGTTTAATTCAAGCCAAACGTTTTTTCACCGCTCACTCTAGAGAGATGCTCATTATCTTTACAACTTTAAAAACTATAGTCTCTCTTCATTAAATTCAAATTTATGTACCATCAAAATTCTTTAATTGAGATTATTCTAAAAAAAAAATTCTTTAATTGAGATTTTTATTTTGAATACGAGCATCGCATGAAAATATTTTTAGTAAATAAGTGTTATTGTAAAAGTAAAATGACAATTGGAATTGGTCTACTCATTTCATTTCATAGCCCCTCTATATAGGAAGAGAATTACAACGGAAAGATCAATTACAATAATGATATTAACTACTGATTGGTCCGTAATCCATGCTAATTGATGGTGATTGCTAATTACTTGATTCCCTCTCCGTCAATCACTTTGACGAAGGGACATAATGTGTTTTTCCTTTAACACTCCCCTTTGTGCCAAGTCAAAGATGAAATGGTGCATAAGTTGTTGCCTCACTAAAAACCTAGCCAAGTAACAATAAAAACCATGTGGGACAAAAAATACATCTTGGTCGAAGGAAAAGGGCACAATGCACCTTTTACATTTGAGGATGATATGTGTGTGTTAGACTCCCCCTAACGTCTACACCTCCCCATGATCCTTACATTAATAAAGGGAGCTTGGAAAGTCTTCACATCCTATGTTTTTCACATGTTTCTCAAATATGGCCTTAGGCAATGATTTGGTGAACAAATCTGCCATATTCTCCTCAGACCTTACTTGATTCACTTGAATCTTGAGGAGGGCCTGCTGTTGCTGATTGTAGAAAAACTTTAATGATATGTGTTTTGTATTATCACCCTTGATATGCCCTAGCTTAATCTGTTCGATGCAAGCTGCATTATCTTTATTAATGCAAGTAGGCTCTTTAGTGGTAGAACTCAAACCACTAGTCCCTCGAATATGTGTGATGATAGCTCTTAACCATACACACTCACAAACTGCCTCATGTAGAGTAATGATCTCTGAGTGGTTCGAGGAGGTAGCCATAAGGGTTTTCTTGGTTGATCTCCAAGATATCGTCGTGTTCTCACTAGTAAATACATAACCAGTTTGGGAATGACTTTTATGTGGGTCAGAGAGGTACCCAGTATCAGCAGAACCAACCAAAACGTCATTTGGCGTTTCGGTGTAGGGAGTGGCGCTTTCGCCATCAACATTTCCTTTAGGGATTGCAGTTCCATCTGCAGTCCCTCTTGTCTCTCTGTAAGGAAAGAACAGTCCCAAGTCAATGGTTCCTTTTATGTATCGGAAATTGTTCTTGATACCATTCTAGTGACTCTGCGTTGACGCTGAGCTAAATCTAGCTAACAAATTCACTGAGAATGCAATGTCTGGTCGAGTACATTGGGCTAAGTACAATAATGAGCCTATTGCACTTAGATAGGGAATTTCAGCTCCCAACACCTCTTCGTCATCTTCCTTTGGACGAAATGGATCTTTCCTTGCATCCAAGCTTCGACCGATCATGGGAGTGCTAGCAGGATGCGCTTTGTCCATGTTATATTGCCTGACTTTTGGACATACGCAGATTGGTGGATTAGTATTCCACAAACTCGGTTTTCTAGTTCAAGGCCTAGATAGAATCGAGTTTTCCCAAGATCCTTCATCTCAAATTTGGATTTCAAGTAGCTTGCTGTTTCTCTTATTTCATCAAGAGTACCTATTATGTTATATCATCGACATATACTGCTACAATTGCAAATCCGGAACTTGTTTTCTTTATGAATACGCAGGGGCATAATTCATCATTCTTATATCCCTTCCCAATCAAGTAGTCACTTAGACAGGTATACCACATCCGCCTGGATTGTTTCAATCCGTAAAGTAAGCGTTTCAACCTAATTGCAAATGCACTCTGTGGTTTAGAGTCACTTGACTTGGGTAACGTAAGGCCATCATACACTTTCATATATATCTCTAAATCTAGATCCCCATAGAGATATACAGTAACCACATCCATGAGCTGCATTTCCAGTCCTTTGGAAATTACCAAGCTAACTAAGTGGTGGAACGTTATAACGTCCATTACGGGAGAGTATGTCTCCTCGTAGTCAATTCCAGAGCGTTGTGAGAAACCTTGCGCCACAAGGCGAGCCTTGTACCTCAGGACTTCATTCTTCTCATTACGTTTTCTGACAAAGGCCCATTTATGTCCTACAGGCTTTACACTTGGTGGGGTTAGCACTACCGGACCAAATACCTGTCTCTTTATCAGAGAATCTAATTCTGCTTGGATTGTTTCATTCCATTTAGGCCAATCTGCTCTATGTTGACATTTTGCAACAGAGCGTGGTTCGATATCATCGTGCTCTATGATTCCTTGAGCAACAATATATGTCATCAATGTGTATGGAAGATCTTTCTATAAACTCATACGCACTCTCATAATCCTCTGAGATTTCTTTGTTCTCTGGAATCATTTTTAACATCGGAGCGTCCTCCAGTATTGATTCATAGACATAACTATAATTAGAGACAATCTTATGAGAGGGATTCTATACATTGATAATTGGTTTATGCCTTACTCACCCTCTTCTTCCTTGGGTGAGTGTCAATCGAACCAAGTGGCCTCCCCCTCTTCCTTGGGGAGCCACGGCCTCAACCACACCTCCACTAAGTGCAGTTGTAGTGCCTCTATCTGCGGCACCGTGCCCCTTGTTGGGGACTTCTAACCTTGCAAGCACATTTGCAGCTGGTATATGTGATCTCGTCACTTTTGCAATATCAGTAAACGCATCAGGCATCGAATCTGCTACGTTCTGAAGATCGATTATTCTTTTCACTTCATTTTCACTTTGTGAAGTGCGGGGATCAAAATGAGACAGAGTGGGAACAAACCACGACAATTCCTGTCGTTCCCTTGGAAAATCATTTTTCCTATCTCCCCCTAATGACGGGAAGACTGTTTCATCAAAGTGACAATCCGTAAATCTAGCGGTAAAGAGATCGCCTGTCAAGGGTTCCAAATAGTGGATAATTGTTGGGGATTCGTATCCAACATAAATACTTAATCGTCTTTGAGGATCCATTTTGGTGCGCTGTGGGGGTGCAATAGGCATATATACTGCGCAACCAAATATGCGTAGGTGTGAAATGTCAAGCTTATATCCAGTTACCATCTGGTACGCAGAAAATGGTTGGCCAGTAGTGGGTCTGAAACGAATAAGTAAAGCTGCGTGCAATATTGCATAACCCCATGCAGATATAGGCAAGTTGGTGCCATAACCAATGCCCTAGCCACCATCTGTAGCCTTTTGATGGTGGCTTTTGCGAGACCATTTTGTGTATGCACATGCGGTACAGGATGCTCTACATCGATCCCGATAGACATGCAATAATCATCAAATGCTTTTGATGTAAACTCTCCAGCGTTATCAAGCCTTATAGACTTGATAGGGTGATCAGGGTGGTGAGCCTTTAAATGTATAATCTGTGCTAGGAGTTTTACAGTATTTCTTATGGACAATAAAGCGACATGTGACCAGTGTGTCGAAGCATCCACCAGAACCATAAAGTACTTGAATGGTTCGCATTTTGGATGGATAGGTCCACAGATATCTCTTTGTATTCTTTGTAAGAATGGAATGTTTTGTTTTGTATCTTTAGCATAGGAAGGTCTCGATCCTGTTTTTGCTAAAGAGCAGGCTTTGCAAAACGAGTGATGTGCCTTTGAAATAGTCAATGAGGCATAATGGGAGGTAGTGCTTCTGGTACTTCAGAAAGCAATAACTGCATTTAAGCAGTACTAGGACCGACACCTTGCAGTGTGACGGATTTTTCTCCCACTTTATTTTTCACTCGAAAGAAGGGATGTCCATATGAGTTCTTTAAAATACGGATCATCATGTCACGACCTCTGTGCCATAGGCGGTCATGCCAAAGCCTGTATGAGTCAGTGTCCCACATTTCATTGTTGGTAACAGTATAGGATTCAATAATCCGAATCGTAGTGAAGTACAGTCCACTAGATTGACTCATAAGTTTCTCTAAAATGTGTTTCCTTCCACATTCATTAGAGGTAATATAAAGTTATTCAGTTCCATTCTCACAGTGTGTTTCTACATGATAATCGTTGGCACGAATATCTTTGAGTCTTAACAAGGTTCGATTAGCTCTTGGTGCATACAGAGCAGTTCTCATATTCTTTAGAGTATTTCTATTTTGGTAGAATGATAATCTTTTTCATTCAAATAATTTTTTTCTCTAGATGTATTGCTTTACATCTTTATTGTGTTATTTCGAACCATGTAAATATGGGTAACAAATAAATTTGAATAAATTCAGTGCTTCAGAATAAAATTCGAAATTTATTAATAAGCCAACGATAATCAAATCAAGGTCATATTCACAAATCTAATTCATCAAACCATTATTGAAATAAACTTTAAGACCAAGTAATAGTCTAATTAAAAATGAGGCATTATGCCTTCACATCTGTCTTTAGAAAATAAATAGCTAAAGCAGATCGGTCAAAATCTAGTCCATCCATTGACTGACCAAGTTCCTTTTTGCCATTGAAGTCTGCAATTGGAAGGTTGACGTCTAGGTCATGACCTCATTCTTCCATATAGTGAGCCTCTTGTTCTTTAGACTCTCTATACCTCTTGTAATTGGCTGCTACTCTATTGTTTGCTTGGCAGTTCTTGTACCAATGTCCAATGAATCCACACCTATAGCATGGTTCATTGTCAACTCTTTCCTTTTGCATTTTGTTTCCACGATCCCCATGTCCCTTTCCATCTGGTGCATTGTTGCCACGTGGGTAGAGATCAGCACGCCTAAACCCCCTTGCATTGGAGTTCTTTCCACCTTTCATTTTTCCATAATTAGCCTCGGGAATTTTCTTTGTCCCAGTGGGCATGGTATTGCTATTCAAGAGAACCTCATTATGTCTTTCAGCCACTTGCAGTAGGCTTATCAACTTATTGAAGGTTGTGATTCTTTTGTTGTCATACTCCAACTTATACTGGTTCGCTAATATAAATGCTGAAGTAGGAAAGGTGGTAAGAGTCTTGTAGATCATATCATCTTCTATGATTTCCCTTCCACAAAAATTGAGACGTGCCTTTAAGCGCAACATGTCCTTGTTGAAGTCATTGACCTTTTTATAGTCAAGCAAGCAGATTCCATTCCACTGAACGGCCAGTTCTGAGAGCAAAGTGTCATGAATATTCCCAAAACGTCCCTTAAGGCATCCCACAGTTCTTTGGGTGTCTTCAACTGAAGGTACTCCCAGCGTAGGCTAGAATCAATATGTCGCCTCAGAAACATTAAGGCATTTGCTTTCACCTGATTAGATAGTTCATCATCTTTGGGGTCGGTAATGTTGGTAGTGTAGTCTTTTGCCACAAAGGCAGTTTCCACATCGGAAACCCAACAATGGTACTCAAGTCCTTCTCAGTCCAAGATGTCAAATTCAGGTCGAGTTGGATCAGCCATCTACATAAACAAGAGAGACGATATAAATTATGTAGTCATAAAGACATCCACGTAAATTATTTTCCAAAAATGTGAATTAGATTTCAAAACCAAGATTCGTAATGGTCACATTTTTTTTCTCAATGTTATGTGAAAATACTTTATCAAGATAACGTTGTGTTTATAATGCGCATGAAATTTCATTATCATGGCAAAGCGGATTGTATATGTTGCATTCTAGAAATAACAATAGCACATTTAATAATAAATAAAACATAGCATATATAAAAATAAACTACATGGCATGCTCAAACGGTATATATATATATGGCATGTTACACATAATAATAGCAATAATATATCATGCGTAAAATAAAATGCAAACGGTAGCATAATATATGCTTAGGAATAATTATATAAGCGTAAATAAAATTCACAAAACATGCTTCAAAATTGCATAATTAATATATAACCAATATATATATATATATATATATATATATGGCATGTTCAAAATAAAGTATAAACCATAGCATAATTAAAACTGGCTTAAATATAATCATGTAAAACATAAATAATAAGGCATGCTTAAAATGATCAAAATTATCTAACTAAACATGCTCAAAAGTTATAATTATAAATAATGAAATATACCATAGTATGAAAATAAATAAAAGAGAACATACTTGGTTTCGAAAAAAATAAAACAATCCTAACGCACGGGCGTGTTGATGAATGCGTGCGTAGCGATTTTTTTTTTTTTTTTTTCAGCTTCTGCTGGGCCTACTGATTTATTGGGCTGAGAATTAGCACTTTTTTCCTTATTTCTTTTTTTCTGCCAAAGGTGGGCCGCAGGGCCTTTTTTTTATTAATTTTTTTTTCTTTTCCTTTTTTCTGGGCCGGATCTTTTTTTCTTTTCTCTCTGGGCTGTTGGGCCTTTGTTATTTTTTTTATTTTTATTTTGGGCCGGCTCTTTACTTTGGACCGGGTCACCTCTTTTTTTTCTCTCTCTCTCTCTTCTTCGCGTCTTCTTTCCTCTCATTTTCTCTCTCTGGTTTGCAGATGGGTGCCGTGGGGGATCTGGGCCATAGGCCGGTGGAGGTGCCGTGTGCTCCTGGGATCCGGACGTGTAAGGCGGAGGCTGCGCAGGCCGGTGGAGGCAGCGCGCTGGGTTGTGTGCAAGTGAGGCGCGGGGATCTGCGTGAGGAGGCGCAGGAATCCGTGGTGTTGCAGGGTAGAGGAACGGCGCTGGGCTGCTGCAGAGGAGCGACTGGATCTGGGTGCTGCGACGGTGGAGAGCCTAGATGGGTGCTGCAACTGTGGACTGGCGCGGGTCTGCTGGAATCGGTGATGCAGGCTGCTGCAGGGAACGGGGTGGACGGACGCGAAGGCTGGCAGCCTGTTGGAATGGGCAGGCTCACGGGCGGCGGGGGAGGGGAGGTGAGAGCGGTCTGGGTCGAGGTCGAGATCAGAAGATGAAGGCCGGTGAAGGGGAGAGGACCGGTGAAGGGTAGAAGGCCGGTGAAGGCTGGCGGCGGGGCTTTAGCCCTATCTGGACTGAATATATATATATATATATATATTAGGGTGGTGGCAGAAAAGAAGAAGAAAAAAGTTTTTTTTTCTTCTTAGGGTTTTGGGTTTTTTTTTTTCGATTGAAAGAAACTAGAAAACTAGAGTTTTTTTCTTGGGTATTGGCTTTGAGCGTGCTGATAACGTGTAAAAGTAAAATGACAATTGGAATTAGTCTACTCATTTCATTTCATAGCCCCTTTATATAGGGAGAGAATTACAACGGAAAAATCAATTACAATAATGATATTAATTACTGATTGGTCCGTAATCCATGCTAATTGATGGTGATCGCTAATTATTTGATTCCCTCTCCGTCAATCACTTTAACGAAAGCACATAATGTGTTTTCCCTTTAACAGTTATATCTTTTGTGACTCTGTCATTTATACGTAAAAAAAAAAAACTCAGTATTTGCTTCTTCTTTTTTTTTTTTCTGGTGAACAAAGAGAAATGAATGGCTTCGCCCGGGTCGCACCTGGTTTGTTTGAACCATTGTGTTTCACGAAAATGAAACCAGAAACAAAGTTGTACTTTTTGGTTATATCGGCCTTCAAAATACCCGAAAGGCCAAGCCAAATTCAACTCTTTTATAGTCTCCAAGTCAAGGCTCCACTTTCCCTCTGGACTTATTTATGTCAACTATTTCAATAAATGTAAGGCCCAATTCCATGTGATTAATTTGATTATGTAACGGTGAGAGTCATGAGACTAGTTCAAACTTCAAACAGGGTTCATATTCAATGCCATTCCCACTGTCCAACTATATGGTGTGCTAAGGGAGGAAGGACAAATTAGAGAATTTGATTATTTTTGCCGACCACATTGTTTTCGTCTTGTAAAAGATGAATGTGATCTAAAATATTTTATGGAGAATCTCATTAAAAGTAAATAAATTTTGTTAAGAAAAGATTATTGAGGTTATAGTATTGTGCCAAACCATGAAAGGTATCTCACACACCTTTAATATGTGGATAATTTAGCAAAAATTTTGCAAATTGTGAGCTAATGTATGTTTTTCTCTTCTTCTTTTTTTCAATAAAAAAGTTCTATTTTGATCCATTTTGACGTGATGTTTTTAACAAAAGTTATGAAATATCACAAAAAGAAAGTTTTAGAGTAACATTGATATACACGTAGATTTAGTTCGATACATACATAGATTAATTTTGTATAGAAGTAGTGTAATCTCATATTAATTTACCAATATATAGAACTAGCCTCTTTTTAAATTAAATTAGTTTAATTACCAATTAATCTGCTACTAGGTCATCAAATTTTGTGAAGAATCGCAGAAAGATAAAGAACATTCTTTCTGTTAATTTCTGAAAATTCTACTATGGACCAAGATCGAGATAGACCAAAGGCAAAATGAGAGGCAAAATGAGGCATTTGGGTGCAAAAAATGCTGATGATGTCAAACCCTGAACGACTGATTCCTCGGTGTTGCACAGGTCAGTGATTATCAAACTCGTACTCGCGGTGGTAATTGGTCAATTAAGGCTGATGATGTCATGCCTTACCTCATCATTCGAATCTTACACCTCCCCATCCCCACGCGCTGAGCGCTCCACCTCCAAACCCAACCTCTCAAATCCTGACGTGGATTTCAAACCCCAGATTCTCACCTGGGCATTTCTTTAATCAAATTTCCACATCCACGTGTTTTTCTGTAGACAAAAAACATAAAATATCCCAGCAGAAGTGCCTTAACTTCACCGTCCATGCGATTTGACAGTGACCCTTCTTTTTACTTTGACCTGTAAAATATTTGACCTTCTCTCTCAATTGCCCACGTCAGCACCGCCTCTCCCACCACCCCTCTGACTTTCCACTTATTCAACCCATATAAAACCCTCTCCTGCCCCTTCTTTTCTCTCCACCAGAACCAAATCCACACAACCTTACAGTTTCGAGTTCGCACACGATAACACAAATGAGTTACAGTTCAGAAGACAGCAGCATTCCGACGACGACGGCCGGGAACGGCCGCAAGTTGAAGGGAGTGCGTCAAAGAAAATGGGGCAAGTGGGTGTCGGAAATCCGCGTTCCCGGCACGCAGGACCGCCTCTGGCTCGGCTCTTTCTCCACTTCCGAGGCCGCCGCGGTGGCTCACGACGTTGCTTACTATTGCTTGCGTAAGCCTTCGACTCTGGTGGGCCTCAACTTTCCCACAATCTTGCCGTGTTCGGTTTATCAAGTGGTGGACATGTCGCCGAGGTCGATACAGAAGGCGGCTTCGGATGCCGGCATGGCCGTTGATGCTCAGCTGATCAATGCTTATAGTAACAGCTCGTCGCCGCAGAACGGGAGACAGGCAAACAGAAGTGAGCCACGTGGAATGCAGGGCGATGGGTGTTGGGAGGATGCCGGTGAGAGTTCATCAGTCACTACCGGCGGCGAGGCGCTGAGCATTTCGATTGAGGATTATCTCTAGATTCTAGCCACCTAGTAGTAGAAAAACGTCGGACCACCTTTTTTGGTTGACGGTTTTTCTAAGACTGTCAACGTTGGCTGTCTTTTCCGAGGGTGGGAGGTGACGCACGGAGTTGCGTCATACGTATTAGCTTGGAGCTTACGTGTTGTATATGTGTGTATTGTGGGCCCGTATATTGTGTGTATATAGGGGTCCCTCACCTTGTCGGTGAATTCTGTACCCCAGAAATCGAAACATCACTGATAATGATTTAAAATAGAAAGTTGGTTTTTAGCAAGGGTGTATGGTCTGATTTGCAAGCGGAGTTAGCTGATTTGTTGGGTGTTGACAACTTGGCATTGTTCAAAAACACGAAAAATATCTTGGGCTGTCTACTTATATTGGGAGAAACAGAACGGAGACCTTTGCTTATATAAAGCAACAACTTGGGAAGAAACTTGGAGGTTGGCAAGTTAAGTTGCTAAGTGGTGTGGGAAAAGATATCTTGATAAGAGTTTGTGGCTCAAGCTTTACCTTCTTACTCTATGAGTTGTTTTCTTTTACCTAAATCTTTTTATAATTCTCTCCATCAAATGTGTGCCAAGTTTTGATAGGATTGTATGTTAGCGTGAGTCATGGCATAATATTAGGAATGTAATATATTATAGTTATACCTATTCTATGTGTAGTAGAGAATAGAGGTGTAATTCAAGAGCACTTCTCGTTCCTTCTACTCCTTCCTCTACTCCTACTCTGAGTGCAAAGATTTGGAAGAGTATTTGGTTTACTTCAGTTCCTGGCAAGGTTAGGGTTCACTTGTGGCGGGTTTGCTCTTTTATATTGCCCACTGTTTTGGCACTCCAGTCCAGACAAGTTTACTTAGAGAATGGCTGCTACTTTTGTAACTTTAAGGTGGAGTCAGTTGATCATATCAGCCGTGATTGTTGTTTTGTGCGTGACTTCATCAATTTGTTCCCTGAGCTCCGTTCAGTCATGCATTTCAACACTATCTCCTTGGCTTTGTTGGAGTGGCTTCAGAATTGTGCTGAGTCTCTGAGTAAACCTCACTTTGCTCTACTATTGATTGTTCTTTGGTCGGTTTGGAAGGAGCGGAATAATAGAGTTTGGTACGGTAAGTTCTTATCTCTGAGCCAACTCTTTTTCCAAACTAGGTCTTATTTCCTTGTGCAGCAGACTGCGTTTCCAGCTCCGAATCGGGCCAGCTGGCAACGTAGGCCTTGATCTCCTCCCCCTGTTGGTTGGCTCAAAGCAAATATGGATGGGTCTATTGATCTATCCAATAAAACTAGTGGGATCAGTGTAGTGGTAAGAGATCACGATGGTGAGGTAGTTGGTGGTCTGTGCCGTAGGGTGTCGAATGTCCTCTCTCCTGACATTGCTGAAGCTTTGGCTGCCCGGGTTGCTTTTGGGCTAGCGTTTTTTTTTTTTTTTTTTTTTTTTTGAGAAGAAATAAAATCCATTAATAACTAAAAAGATTACAACCCATTGGAATAACCGGTTGTGGACCTACACCACGACACACATTCCTACAAAGATCCGTAGTTACGAGTCTGTCGCTAATAGCAACATCCATGAGCCAAAAAGGCTCAACCCCTAACCAAATTTTACGCTCGAAATCACAAGCTACAATGAAAGATACCCAATTCCGAGAGTAACGATACAACCTCGCCACCAACATTAAACCGAGCCAATTTACCCTCCTCAACACCGTGTCCAAGTACCGCCTGACCACGTGCAAAGGCAATCCACCCTCATGTTGACAACAGAGTACTGAAATTAAAACCCATAATTCCCAGGAGTAATGCCACAATAATGGCACACCAACTAGAACACAACTGCCAAACCCTAACTCGAAGGAGTAGGGACTTATTGAACCTAACCAAAAGACTACGAAGATAAAGAGAAACCTAAAACTAACCAACAGGGTGTTACCTAATTCTACATCCTTGTCCCAAACAGCTGCCACGGGATAATCGATAACCATCATCGCCGAACAGAAAACAGCACCGTCGTCCCCTCCAATAGAACTAGACCACCAATAGGACAATCCAATCCCAGGTAGGCTACGAGACTCCATCTCCGAGGAATCAATCCCTTCGCAGACAAACTGCCCACCAAAACCCATAAGCACAGCTGCATACCCCCACCCACAACCGTCATCGTCCAGATCTAATGTAGAAGGCCGTCGATCCCATCTTCTTGTCAAGCGTGAAGCCATAGAATTGTTGTCACCGCCATCTAGAACAAATAGCCATACTGCTCTACCGCACCGCCTCGACCACCATAGAGCCTCCCAAGACCCGTCCAGCAGCAATCCCCACACACCGACGGAGCCAAAGGCCCACGCTATCGCTAGGACGCAGCCGGATGAGAGCCGCCAAGTGAAAACAAAAAAACTCAACTCTCTGTTCTTTAGGGTTGTGACTCCGAGAAAGATTGAGCGTTTTTGAGGTTGATAGAGATCTGCTTTTGAGCTAGCTATTGAGTTCAGTTTTTCACCTTTGGTAATTGAGTCAGACTGCTTGAAGGTGGTTAATGCCTCTAACTCTAATGAGGATGATGGTTCGAGTTTTGGCAGTATTCCAAAAGAGGTGAGGTTCCTGCTCTCTTATGCTAGCAGCTTTCTTCTCCAATACTTATAGGCTATGTTTGGGGGGGCTTTTTTGCTCCCCCACTTATAAGCAAAAGAGCAATAAGTGTTTGGTAACGCAGCTTATCCTCAGCTTATTTCAAAAGCTGCCCCAGCTTCTATAGAAAAGGAGAAGCTGTCTCCTCCCTGCTTTTAGAAGCCAGAAGCTGGCCGAGCACTGTAGCGGTCTTTACTGTTCATTAATGAATTTTTTGAAATCCCGGTTAGTACCCTCCGTTGGTTGAATCAATTACACTCATCTGCCATGAAACCCTCGATTGATCAGCCTCTCAACGCTGGGCCGCATCTCTCTCGATCCTCCATCAGTCTCTCGCTCCTCCTCTGACCACAAATCACTGCATCAGTCGATCCTCCTCTTATCACAGTGCCACATCGTCTCTCGATCCTCCTTTGGCCGCATCAGTCGCCGTAGTACGCCGCATCAGTCGCCGCTGGTAATGCCGCAGATCGCCGCATCTAACACCGCATCAGTCGCCGCATCTGGAAGGAGTAGCAAGTCAGTCTCTCTCCCTCTGCTTCGTTCTTATCTTTAATCAAATGGGTGTTATATTTGTTTTGATTTTCGTAGTGATGGGAATGTTTAGCAAAATGGTTAAGTGAATTTGTATGGGCTGTGATGAACTATCAGTAATTTCAATTGGGTTTCATGAGTTGGGATGAATACAGAAGAATGAACAGGAGGAGCATCAAATTCGATGACTCCATAAGCATGATCAATGCTATTGCAGCAATCAATGGGTTTTTTGAAAAATTGTTAAATTTTTGTTTCTGTTATATGTGGTTTCTTGTTTGAGATTTCTTAATCGAAGTAGAAGAGTGCATTTGGGTACAGAAATTAAACGTTTGGTACCTGATCTGATGGGAGCTTGGCTCAATTCAGAGATTTGAGACTTTGTTATCCTGGTGTTTAGTGTTTGGATATGATTGAACGATTTTTGTGTATGGTTAAGTGCTTTTTGTGTAGTAGTCTTTTGGCTGTTCAAAAGCATGTGCCCGATGGTTTGGAGTTTTTTCCTAATTAGTTTGCATGCTGATATAAATCATGGTTTGCATGTTAATGTTCAATTCTTGTTTGTATTGCACTTTTTAATTGTGTTGTTTTGGGTTGAAGATGTATTGGGACATGCAAGGTTGTTCATTTAATAAGCAAGTGAAGATTGTCATTGCCACCATGACACTGCATAATTATATATGGATACATGCACATGGTGATAGACATTTTGTTCGCAATGAAGAAAGAGAAGGTTATGGGTCAAGTGGTGGGATAGAAATGGATGATGATGTAGAAGAAGAATATCATGGTCATGGTGCACAAGAAATGGAAACAATAAGAAAAAACATTACTCAAAGTTTGATGAATGCGCGTAATAACGTGAACATTTGAATATGTTATGATATTTGATGCGAGCCGGATATTCAATTATTATTAATGTTACTAATATATTTGTATAAGTCATTTTTAAAATTGTCAAATTCTGCATCATATGGTCACCATGATTTATAAAAATTGAAAGTTAACAAAAATTAATAAGGACATAAAAAAAAATAATAATAATAACATGAGGATTTGAACAACATTGTATTACCAAATAATCAAGGCAAAATAATCTCTCATGTTCAATTTGGTCATTTCACAAACAAAAAGCACAAGCCAGTTTCATTTTACCAAACACTTTGCCATTACTTTTGCCACTAACATCTCTTATAAAAAGCCATTTTACCAAACACTCAGCTACTTGGCTTTTCAGCCACTTATTTTTAGAAATAAACAGAAGCCAGCTTTTCTGAAAAGTTCAGCCGTACCAAACATAGCCATAGAGTGTCAACTTCTGTTGCACATTTGCTTGCTAAGTTAGCTCTTCATTATACCATTACAGCTAGTTGGAGTCACACTCCTCCTCTAGCTCTTTGTAGCTACCCATTGTAAGAAGTGATTTGATTCTAAAAAAGCTTGTCGTCTCAATTTCGAAAAAAAAAAGTTATGAAATGTTACAAAAGAAAAGTTTTACGGTACAATAACATACAAATAAATTTAGTTCGATACAAAAATAGACTAATTTAGTATAAAAATAATATAATCTCATATTAGTTTGCCAATAAATATATTTACCTTTACATCAAATTAGTTTAATTGATATACACATCGATGATCCGATTAATCTGCTAATACTTCATCAAATTCTTTACAGAGAGATAAAGAACCATGTCATCTCATCTGTTTTTTTTTTTTTTTTTTTTTTTTCTTTCTGCGATTATTTACAGAATTCTGTCATCTCAACTGTTAAAATGCCAGAAATTTTATCTTCTGGTCCCTAGTTGATCCTTAACGACTCATTCCACGATGTTCGTACCTGTCAGTGATAATCAAACACCCCACCCCCCCCGTGGGTCACAATTGACTCATGATGTCATGCCTTACCTCTTCATTCCAATCTTCCACCTCCAAATCCCACGCGCCAAATCCTCCACCTCCATCCAAAATCCCAACGTGGGTTTTTCCTCACCTCTCAAATCCTGACGTGGATTTCATACCCCAGATTCTCACCTCGGCCTTTCTTTAATCAAAATTCCATATCCACTTTTTTTTTTTTTTTTTCTGTCGGCACAAAAAAAAAAAAAAAAAATTCCCAGATGATTCCTGAACACCTTAACTTCTGCGATTTGACAGTGAACCCTTCAAAAACTTTGACCTTTGAAATATTTGACCTTCTCTCCTAATTGCCCACGTCAGCACCGCCTCCCCCACCACCCCTCTGACTTTCCACTAGTTCAACCCATATAACCCACTCCTGCCCCTTCTTTTCTCTCCACCAGAACCAAATCCACACAACCTTACAGTTTCGAGTTCGCACACGATAACACAAATGAGTTACAGTTCAGAAGACAGCAGCAGTCCGACGACGGCAGCAGGGAATGGCCGCAAGTTGAAGGGAGTGCGTCAAAGAAAATGGGGCAAGTGGGTGTCGGAAATCCGCGTCCCCGGCAAGCAGGACCGCCTCTGGCTCGGCTCTTTCTCCACTGCAGAGGCTGCCGCCGTGGCTCGTGACGTTGCTTACTATTGCTTGCGTAAGCCTTCGACTCTGGAGGGCCTCAACTTTCCTACAGTCTTGCCGTGTTCGGTTAATCAAGCGGCGGACATGTCGCCGAGGTCTATACAGAAGGCGGCTTCGGATGCCGGCATGGCCGTTGATGCTCAGCTGATCAATGCTAATAGTAACAGCTCGTCGCAGCAGAATGGGAGACAGGCCAACGGAAGTGAGCCACGAGTAATGCAGAGCGATGGGTGTTGGGAGGACACCGGTGAGAGTTCATCAGCCAATACCGGCGGCGAGGCGCTGAGCATTTCGATTGAAGATTATCTCTAGACTCTAGCTAGCTAATAGTAGAAAAATGTTAGACTATCTTTTTCGGTTGACGGTTTTTCTAAGACTGTCAGCGTTTGGCTGTCTTTTCCGATGGTGGGAGGTAACGTACCGGGTGGCGTCATATGTATTAGCTTGGAGCTTACATGTTATATATGTGCATATCGGGGTCACTCAACTTGTGGGTGAGTTCTGTACCACAGAAATGGAAACATAACTGATAATGATTTTAAAATAGAAAGTTGTTTTTTCAAGTTGAGCCTTGACTTTGACCCCAAAAGCAATCACGAAACTGAAGAAGAGATATTAAAAAAAGTGAAAAACTAGATCGATCGGGTCAGCCATATATATGACCAGTGACAGTTGTTGGTTTGAAACTCGATCCTTTGGGAACGTCACACGTGAGATATTATTAGTGAAATGGGGGACAGCTCCAATACTCTGATCTTGATATATATGATTGAGGAGATTCGAAGACCGCGTTTTCATTACTGTTTGATCTTCTCTAAGGCTGTGTTTGTTTTATAGATTTTGGGCATTGGGCTTTCATGTGTTTGAGAGTGACAATAAAAGGGAAAATGCTTCCCAGTGGAAAGGAAAAAGAGATGGAAAATGATTCCCCCAACCTACTCAGGATCTACTTTCCCAATGGAAAGGAAAATGATTCATTTCTTTTCCACAAACCAAACAGAGCCTAAAAGTTGTTGTAGAAGGTTTTGACTACTTCTTCTATGAAATTCTTCCAATCTAAGATATTACAATTACAATATGTCACTATGATCTATATGTAGTTCTATTTTAAAAACTACGGGTGTCGGCCGGAGTAAATATTTTCTTGAGTAGTTAGATACTTGGATGGTGTAAAATAGTTCTTTACAGACGTACACATATACTTTCGATCATTTTATTTGAATTTTTTTTATTGATTTGCGAGATTTAATATTAGAAATAGAAATTATGTATTACCAATTTGTTAATGGCACGTTTCTAACTAAAATCATCTTAAGAGCTGTTTGAATGAGAGAAAATTACCACACAATCAAGATACATCTTAAATCTATGAATTTGCCAATTTCAACTAGGGGAGTTGGTTCCACAAATCTTTACACTGAAATGCTTTGTGAAACCAACTACCCCTAACTAGTTTTTGATGAATAAGAGCAAAGACTAAAATATCGCACTTCTGAGTAAACTTCATGGGAATAGAATCCCTTGCCAATCCAACTCCACTTGAACTTGATTGGTAAAACATAACTCACTACATTGTTTTTCGTATGCTTAGTAAAATCCTAGCAAAGAACAGAGATTAAGTCTTTTGTGGAGAACTAAAGCTTTAGTGACAGCCTTTGCATGAAGAGAAGATTTTGGACTTCTCCTATTTCACCTTTTAAAACATCAGTA
This sequence comes from Rosa chinensis, assembly GCF_002994745.2. Lineage (NCBI taxonomy): Eukaryota > Viridiplantae > Streptophyta > Magnoliopsida > Rosales > Rosaceae > Rosa > Rosa chinensis. The sequence continues at coordinate 55,099,030 of NC_037094.1, read as the reverse complement.
TTCTAAGATCAGATATGTGCTTTCAGATTCTTACGGAATTTTATTAAAGCTGGTAAGATTTTATCATACAAACAGAATCCAATTACTCCCTTCATCGACTGCTCAAAATGTGCATTGTCATTGCCTATCACAACATGATGAAGCTGAGTTTCCAGAGAGATTGATGCTTACAACATGTCTACTTCCCTAAAAGCTATTTCAATACATTATTCCAGTTTGTGCTGATAACCGAGTGGAGTGAAAGTTGGACTAACAAGAAGTCTCCTTGGTGAATTTCCTTCCAACAAAGGTGAAAATACTAGAACCACAAGTGTTTCTGCGTATCGGGGATCGATAGATAGGTTGCAATCCTTACTGGGTAGAAACCAAAAAAAAAATCACACTGAACTCACAACTTTGGTTACGTAGTGAAAACCTTAAATTTGTGATTAGAAACACTGCGGGGCTATTACTCTTGAGAATCCAAAATCAAATCAATTCACTAATGATGAAGGATATGTTTCTTTACAAACACAATTAGCACTATACTCAGTTACAATCATTAGACTAACTAATGAGGTGATTGTTTTGAACCTTGACTGCCTTCTTCACTTGAACGATCACTATGCCAGAAAAGCAATCAGACGACAGATCTCCTCTGTCGTCTGATTAAAAAAAATTTTGTTGTCTAGTACGGTGCCGTCTCTTGGGGCATCAGACGACAGATTTCCTCTGTCGTCTTATTTATCAGACGACAGAAATTTGTTAGGTCTTCTGTTGTCTGATGAAATCGAGATATGAGGCTAGTGAATTCAAACGACAGATAAATGTCGTGTGAACTAGAAACAAATAACAGTTCCTTATAATTTCTGTGGTTTGAATGGACTTATAATAACAGTTAAGTGTTGTTTTATTCCAGTTCAATAACAGTTAACTGTCATTCTTATTCAGTTTAAAATACAATTATCTATCGTCTTTAGTCGCCTACAATAACATTTATATGTTGTTTTATATGCATTATAGTCACAGATAAGTGTACATTGAACTTAGTTAATACTACATTTATTTACCGTTTGAGTTTAGTCACAGATGACAGTTAAATGACGTTTAAAGAGAATACAAATAACAGTTGTCTATGGTTTTTATTAACTTATAGTAATAGTTATCTGTTGTGGCATATAACTTGGAATTACAATTAAGTGTGGTTTAAAAGTTGTTAAGGTTACATTTATCTATTGTTGTGGTTTATACTCTACAACAATTAACTGAAGGTTAAAGAGCACAGACAGGACAATTATTTGTTGCTTGAAGCTAATTTGAGCGACAGTTAAATGTTGTTTCATTTTCGACTCTGTCTTTGTTTTGACATGAAGATGACAATTATCTGTTGTTTGAGTGTCCAAATATGAACACATTTTTTCTTGTTTCTGTTGTTCTTTGACGCGTCCAACAACATCATTTTGTTGTTGCTTTCTATTCCAGATGTCATACTCATATCCCTGTTGTGCCATAATCATGTAAATCTGGGAACAACACAATGCATTCATCAAATATGAAATTCATTCACAAAAATACCAATATTTGATCAATCTGTTCCTGCAGCTATACATACATCCATCATGGAGCTAAACTTAATAAACATCAGTTCAATAACCCATAGCAGTTGGCATGATCAACAAATGTAACCCAAAAAACACTGATATCTCATACTACTTATCATAAACTGTACTTGCAGGCCAAAAATAGATACTTAGACCAACTGCATAACTAGTTAATATGGGTTATAGATGATGCATGTCCAAAATTAGAATCTTCTCGACACACTAGCTTTGTTGAAATTGGCTGACATACTTTGCCCACTCGGCCGGGACCTGATCAATGTCTTTTTGTGTGTAGAAGTGATTTGCTTTCCTTTCCCACTGCAAGTATTAAAAAAAAATACAAGTTAATGTGAATGGATATGTTTCACAACAGTAATCAGAATTGGAAGGAGTTAATATTTATATATATATACACTAGAAATACTACCCGCGCTTTACTGCGGAATTTGTTCTTGTGAGTAAATTAGAAAAATAACATACAAAAGGAAAATCATCACATTTCATTCAAATAGTGAAAATAGTTTTCATACATCTTAGATTTTAGCTGCAGTCTATTCGAAAGGAGATGATGCAAACATGCTAGCTTTGGCATATGATACCAACAGATCGAGAGAGAAAGAAATTGGTAAATAGGTAGCAAGTAAAAGAAGCGAAAATTAACAAAGTTTATATGCACACTCATAGTCAACAACTTTAAGCACTTCATACATTGCTGTCTTTATTTATCACAAATAATCCTAAAGATACAACAAAAACTCTGAGGCATGCTTTTAATTTGACCAAGTAAAAGTTATTATCAATTACCTGAAATAACTTGGGCAAAATCCATCCACTTTCAAGGTCAATCTCCAATATCTTCATGACCTCCATAACCTGTCAGAGAGAGACTTATAGGATACTTTGGAAAACAATAATGGAACATAAAGAGATTAATAGATTTGTTAAATGGTGAGAAGTAGAGACTGAAACCAGAGACCTAATAACAAACCCTACTGCATGTTTTATGAATGAAAAGAAAGAAAAAAAAAAAAAACTTCATCATTATAGTATACTAAAGAGCAGTTCATGAATCAAAAATGTATGTCACTTCGAATATCCAGTCTGCCTTCAGCAGGACCTTGGCACATGTTTATGTGCACTACTAGGCAGCACCCAGATATATTGACTAGCTTTAATTAGCAGTAAATTCTGAAAGTACACGTTTTACCTCCAAGCCAAATAGGGCTAACTTTCAAAACAAGAATTCTGATTTTACTAGAAACTAATAGGTTAAACCCCACAAAGCAGTTTCCAATATCCTAGGCTTTAGAGGGTCCAACTTACTGCGTGGTGCTAATAAATTGCAAAGTAGGAGAATAAAAGAAATAAATGCTCACTCTGCACATTCACTCAATTTCCCTGAATTCTGGCTCTCAACAATCTTCAAAATCAATGACTTGTTCTCGTCCAAATACTGTAGCAATACATAGTGAACTCCGGAACAATTTAAGTTATAGTGTACATGTAAATAATAAAGAGAAGTATAGTAAAAAGAAAAAGAATACTTTCCTTAAGTGAGAAATGCATAATAATTCATGTTTATTCCAAAAAAAAATATTGATTTGAAGAATGAAGAGGGTTGCAACCAAATTACAGGCCAATGATCTGGCCACATCTGTAGCACAATAGTAAACCAACTCGCACAAAACAGGTATTGACAGCAACATACACATTTTACATGCAGATGATTTCCCACTTGAAAACCAAGTCACAAATACTACCACATCAACTCACATTTATTACTAAGCATAGAGAACCAAGTAGAGTAACAGTATTGAGATAACATTGGGGAATGATGAATTTGAAAGAATGGGGAACAACAGAATCAAACGGTGTTGTTTTTTGGTGGCGAAACGGTGCTGCTCAACTGATCTGAAAGACGACAACAAGTCAACAACTATCAGACAATGCTGGGGCACAGTTATGCAAGTTCATATGAGGAACGCATGATTACAGTTTGAGAAAATAATTTTCATTCCATACAAGGAATGCGAGTAAAATTTTACCTACAGCATGAGATTGAGCCAAAGATCTGCATAATTAGTACAGTGGCGATACAATAACTAGAAACAAGGTTCTTGACATGTGATTAAGAACCTTTGACACAAAACAGCCCAAATTACAAATGCAGTTCCCACATGATCAAAACTTTTGTTCATTAGTTCTATTAGTTTGTGAAACATCTAGTATAATCGACAAAAAAGCTGGGCACACTTCTTAGCTGAAAACCAAGTATGGAAAAGATTCTTTCAGTGAATGATTCACAAAGTCAGAAGGAGCAATGACACCAGCAGAAGCTTAATTCCAAGATGAGGATGTGTATAATGTTAACCAGTTGGATATGCTGATTTGGCTCTAACTTATAGAGAAGAACTTGCCCAAAAGCTACTTTAAGCATACTTTTTAAAGTCTTCGAAGCATTTCAGTATTTCACAGTTTCAATTACAGTTCTGGAAGTACTTTAGGAGGCCTTGTACGTCCAACTAACTGCTTCCTTATGAAATATATCATAGATAAAAACTACTAACTATAACCACTCTTCATTATGAAATATATCATAGATATATAAGAAGATAACATAAAAACCTTATCTACTAGGAGCTACAGCCAAAACCAAAGCTTATAATGCGTGAACCACATGCTAAAGTAAAAGCATAGAAGTACAAGGTATGGAAAAGAGATTTACTAACCAGCACCTCCTTCCCTTCATTCAGTCTATTTGCTCATGGCACTCTGGGGCTTCTGCTGTTTCTATTGGTTTTTTCTTTGTTTTGCTTTATGAAAAGACACAAGAAATCAAGAGTTTAGTGAATGTCCAGGAATAAAAAACACAAATTTATCTCTTCAAACTAAAAGAACAATACACACACACACACACACACACACACACTTGATTACATAGTAGAGCCTTTATAGTAATTATGACATTACTCAACCACATAGTTTAGAGTTGAGACTTTAAGCTTGAGGTTTAGGAGAAAACCATATTAAGGACAAAAACCAGAAGCTCCTGCAGTCTTCCCATTATTGTAAGAAAAGGGAAAGAAATCAATCGATTAATGAACCAGTGAAACTTGTCAGGACAAAATGCATAAGAATGAATGAAATGGAACAGGAACCTCAAAGGAGGAAGCATCAAAGAGGCACAAAGCTTGTGAGTGAAATCAACGTTTAACATCAATCATGGTTAGTAAATTCCATCTTCATGGTACAAGTAATACATTTGGGAATAAACAACAGTAGAAGTGCAAGAAGCATACCATAGCAATATGTCTCCCAAAGTCCTTGTAATAAGAATAAGCTTCACCACGATGGACTTCAAGGTTGCCAGTTCATCTTCAACAATCCCTTGATTGCATGCTCAGGAAACTGCCTTCCAGATTGGAGTAAAAAATAATTAAGTCCAGAGCAAGAAAAACTGAAATAACATGCAGATGTAATGTACTTGTATCCATTCACTTACTGGGAAGTTAATGAGAAAGGACAATAGCAACTTCACTAAAACCATCCTCGAAAATTTCAGTTGAAAGCAGCAAATTCATTTGCTAGATAAATGTCTTGTAACGTCAATTGCACTTGATCAACCAAAAGTACTTTGCCTTAAAATTAACTAGTCAATATGTACCTTCTATATCCCATGTCATTATTTTATATATTCTGAAACGGAAATCAGGATTTTCATAATAAAAATTGAGATATAAGCATGAAAGAGAGTGGTAAAAGGAGCCTATACCAGCACTACACGAGGTAGGCGGATCCTTTTGCAAATCCTCGACCTCGTTCAACATGGGTTTTTACAAATACCCATTTAACATTGAGCAGTGATAAGCTAAGCAAAGACAACTGACCAAGTACATAATTAATTGTATGTTTCACATAACCAAATTGACCATCAAGCTCAAAAAAAGTAGTTCGTAACTTTGAATATCGATCTAAACACCTCAAGCTTCCAAAGCTAGTTACTGTACATTCACTGATCGAAAAATTGTATGGGTAGACACTCGGTGATTTATTTTCTTATTTAGAATTAGAAAATGAACAATGTCCAATAATTAAAGAACGCTTCTTCCTTTCATAGGGATAACTCTAACCATGAAATGAAATATCTATCTATCCAAATTTCTAAGCAACCAATCAAATAATTAATGGAACTAATTAGTCAAGGAAATTTCACAAGAACTGAGCAAATGGAACAACAAAAGCATATAACAAGAGAAGAACGAAGAAACAGACCACCATGAAAGACAGAGCGCTGAGTGCATGCCCATTACTGGAGCTAAAATCGATTTTTGGAGCGAATCTGAGAGACTGATCATTTGGGGAAAGGTCCTTCTCCTAATATTAAATCCTGAATACCCAGAAAGAAAAGCGAATCAAAATTAGATCTTGAGCCCTAAACAGACCCAAATGAAATCCACATAAATTCGCACAATACCAAATTACAATCAAAGATCAACACAATAGATGAGCATGAGAGAGGAGAGGAGAGACAACATGGCGATAATGGCAACATGGAAAGAAATAACGGATAGCCGGATAGGTTACCATAGATCTGAAAACGATGCGAAGTATCTTGAGATCCAACTCCAACAGAGAGAGTGCAACGCATATAACGATTTGGGGAGCCTTGCCACAGATCTGAAAACGATGTTGGAGCCTACCACATATAACGCAGAAAGAACATCAGCATCGAGAGAGAGAGAGAGAGACAGAGCTACGGCAAATAGATTGTGAACCCGAGTTCTCTTGAATAAACAACACCCATCGGATGATGAATACATAATGAAAGAACAAAAGCATCAATGAATAGGCAAAGATAATGAAAAGGTAGCAAGAGATTAGTTTGCATCGTGATTCCTGACATATAGATCTTATTGTTTCAAAGCAAATAGAATCCATTTATGTTAACCAAAGAAAGAGGTTTAGTATATGTGCTTTATTTATATATATATATATATAGAATCTATTTCCTACATTTCTATAGTACTTCAATTCCTGTCAAGCATTAATTTGACATAGCGAGCTCATCGCTCAATCTCCTTGTTTCCAAGTCATTCCAACTCAATAGAAGAAACTCTCATCGAGCTTATTTGCTTTCTGTTTACCTCCGATTTAAAGAACAGAAGATTCATCAATAATCAGAAAACAAAACTTAAATACCTGATTCACAGCAGCACAACCAAGTAAAACCAACTAACAACACCAAAAGAACAACCCAAATACTCCTTTGCATAAAACCTACACAATAAGAACAAAATAATCATCACCATTCAAACAACAAAACACCCAAACATCTATAAAAACTGACAATCCAAACCTCAACAAAAACCACCCACTGAAAACCACAAAACCATACCCAAACACATAGAAACCAAAATCATTACCTCAACAAAACATAAAAACCAAGATCAATTGAAACCCAACCACAACAAAATCCACCGATTCAAAACCACAAAACTACAAGCATCAATAAAACATCACCTCCGATGAAAAATCTCTTCTCCTCCGATGCTTTTCTCTTATCTATAGATTTGGCATGGTAAACATCTAGAAGTCATGGAACTTCTGGAAGGGTCAGTGGAGGCTAAAAACAGAGAAAGTACACGGGTGGGTTACGATTCTCTGCTCTACGGGTTTCTAGACTTTCTGTGGCAACCCGAAAAGAGATGTGTCGCTGCCCGTCATGCAACCGCCGTCAATCATCGATTCGTCAAGGAGATTAGGAGAGAAATCTGGGTGAGGGAGGACTGGGTTTCAGAAATTAGATTTGATTTGAGAGAGGGCCGATTTTTGAGAGGTATAGAGTTTCTGGTTGGCGCAAGAGAGTTTTAGACAGAGAGGTTTGTGGGAATGAAAAACACGAAGCTGCTAGGTTTTGTGTTATGTCAAAACAGATCGACTTCAAATAAAAAAAGTCAAACACTCCTTATTCAAACAACAGAATTTCTTAGCTCTGTTGTCTGAATAGTTTTACATTCACTGGTCACCGATAGGGTTTGGGCAATTAGGAGGGAAAAGAATTAATCTTGTTGGAGGGAAATCTAAACCTTTTGCTAAAAAAATTTTCATCTTTTCAGACGACATTTAAGTGTCGTCTGAGTCTGACCATATCTTCAAAATGAAACAAGCATGATTTCTCATTGTAATCAGACAACACATTTAATTTATGTGTCGTCTGAGTTTAGTCTGAAACACTCAGACGACAGAAAATGACTATTCTGTCGTCTGAACTCTGTTGTCTGATAGCTTTTTTGGCATAGTGGATATTCAATTATCTCTCTTCTTGTATCCATAACTTCTCTACTGATCTCGAGAGAATCAATGCATATGAGTGAATGAACAATGAGACACTTAGACACGGAACAAGTGTTTCATGAACTCCTATGAGACTTTATCTAAGCAAGTAAGATGCACAATAATTCTTGCGTCAAAGGCGTATCCAAATGAATGCTGCTTTTTTGGATATATTGAGGAGAAAGCAAATCCTCAACAATCAAGACTTTACCCTGATTGGACTCCTAATAAGAAAGGTCTTTTAATAAAAGATATCTAATTAAACTAAACAAATCTTAAATCAATTTGACAGATCCTAAATCAATTTAGATTTCAATAGTGCGACTTAACATGTGGGAAATATCTTTGCACTATAAAGATTAAGAACCAGAAAGATACTTTCTTAAAGCAAACTTCATAAGAGCTAGGATGGACTCGGTGCATATGCTGACTCATGAGATGCAATTACCTTTAGGGATTCTCCGAGACCAATTTTTAGGCTTCTTCAATGTTTTGTATGGAAATGTCAACACACCAAGTACAAACCTTGTACCTACAAAGGCCTTCCGTAGCTACCTTCAGATGAAATAGGCCTCCCCGTGCCAATGAGTGAAGTTTTCCTCGTACAGTGAGTAGGAAGAATCATGCGGAATGTCCAATTCAGAATATTCGATGCAGACACCCTGTAAAGCAGGAATATGTCATACCAGCTTGAATACTTCATGTATGCATCTCCTCGGCAAGCCCCTGCTACAATTAACCTTGCAAAATCGTCCACCAGTCCACCACTCACATGTACCTAGTATGAAAATCAGTCCAGTTAGCAATGAAATCGTCCATGCATTGCAGATCCAGTAATGAAATATTTGACCTTCTTTCCCAATTACCCACGTGAGCACCGCCACCCTCACCACCCCTTTGACTTTCCACTTCTTCAACCTATATAAGTATATAAGGCCTTCTCCAACCCCCTAAACCCAAATGCTAAAAGGCCATTTTTTTAGCCCAAATGGTCTCCAACCGACCCAACTAAGGGTTAAAGTGCCAAAAGCTAGGGCTAAAGGGCAACCCAAAGGGTTAAATTTAGCCCTAAAGTTAGCATTTTAGCCCTTTAAACAAAAGGGATCAGAAATGGAGGCCCACGGGTTGTAGTGGACTGTGACCTAAGCATGACGTCAGCAACGGCTTAGATAGCAGTTGGGTTTTTTTTTTTATTTTTTTTTTATTTTTTTTTTTATAGCCTTTGGTTTGTTTGTTTGTTTGTTTTTTTTTTTTTTTTTTTAACTTTTACACTATAAATGCATATCACCTCAACCTTCTTTTTCACATCTTCCTTCTACTTCCTCATATAAAATCACCTAAAGATATTTTTGATTATCTTAAAAAAAAAAAATACAACCAGAAAAATATTTTTATCATAAAAATGATTTAGCTTACTATAAGTAAAAATCTGATAAAAAATAAGAACACACACACACACACACACACACACATATATATATATATGTATATATATATAACATATCTAAAATGTTAAAATATGTTTTAGGGTTATAATTTAGCCTTGATGGATTAGAGATGGTTGATGTCACATCGATGAATGGTACATAATTCAGGGCTAAAATTTAGCCCCATGACTATTTTTAGCCATTTCGGTTGGAGGTGGCCTAACACTCTCCTGCTCCTTCTTTTCTCTCCACCAACACCAAATCCACACAACCTTACAGTTTGGAGTGAATTCGCACACGATAAAAGTAATGATTTACAGTTCAGAAGACAGTAGCAGTCCGATGACGGCTAGGAACGGCCGTAAGTTGAAGGGAGTGTGTCAAAGAAAATGGGGCAAGTGAGTGTCGGAAATCCGCGTCCTTGGCACGCAGGATCGCCTCTGGCTCTGCTCTTTCTCCATTGCTGAGGCCGTCACCTTGGCTCGCGACGTTGCTTACTATTGCTTGCGTAAGCCTTCAACTTTGGAGAGCCTCAACTTTCCTACAATCTTGCTGTGTTCGGTTAATCAAGTGGCGGACATGTTTCCGAGGTTGATATAGAAGGCAGCTTCGGATGCCGGCATGGCTGTTGATGCTCAGCTGATCAATGCTTATAGTAACAGTTCGTCATCGCCGCAGAACGGGAGACAGGCCAACGGAAGTGAGCCACATGGAATGGAGAGCGGTGGGTGTTGGGACAATGTCGGTGAGAGTTCATCAGCCACTACTGGCGGCGTGGGGTTGAGTATTTCGATTGAAGATTATCTCTATACTCTAGCTAGCTAATAGTAGAAAAATATTAAGACTATCTTTTTCGGTTGACGGTTTTTCTAAGACTGTCAATGTTTAGCTGTCTGTTTCGACGGCAGGAGTTGACGCACGGAGTGGCATCATATGTATTAGCTTGGATCTTACATATTGTATATGTGTATATAGGGGTCATTTAGGACTGTCAATTCTGACATGACCCGATAACACTATTCGAAACCCGCACGAAATAAAGCGGGTTGAAGTCGCACGATTAAAAAGCGGGTCGGCCATGGGTCAACCCGCCAACACGAAGTGAATCCGTATAACCTGATTATGCTATACTTATTCTTGAAATTTTGGACGTTGGGAGTATTTGATCATAGGATTAGATAATTTGAAATATTTTGCTTTATAATTATTGGATTTAATTATTTATGAATATATAAAATTATTTATATTCTTCGTCTTGTAGAGTTTTTAGTGAATTTAATCAATTTATGCATTTTTTAGTTAAATGGGTCGTATTATTAACTCTTAAATTGATCATGTTGTCTAACACAACACGACCTATTTGTTAAATAGGTTAAGCAGGTTGGAAACGGGTAACCTGTTTAATAAATAGGTTAAGTTTGAGTTTAAATTTTTGACACGATTATTAAATGGGTTGAGTTTGAGTTTGTATCTTGCGACACAACAAATACTTTAACCCGACATGACCCATTGACAGCCCTAGGGTCACTCAACTTGTGGGTGAGTTCTGTACCCCAGAAATGGAAATATAACAGATAATGATTTAAAATAGAAAGTTGGTTTTTCAAGTTGAGCCTTGACTTTGACCCCAAAAGCCAAAACGAAACTGAAGAAGAGGTAAAAAAAAGTGAAAAACTAGGTCGATCGGGTCAGCTATATATGATCAGTGATAGTTGTTGGTTTGAATTTCAACTCGATCCTTTGGGAACGTCACACGTGAGATATTATTAGTGACAGCTCCAATTCTCTGATCTTGATATATATGATTGGGTAGATTTGAAGACCACGTTTTCATTACTGCTTGATCAGAGTTGTTGTAGAAGGAGACTAGTTCTTCTGTGAAATTTTTCCAATCGGTAAACGTGCCATATGATATTACAATATGTCACTATGATCTGTATGTAAAGTTCCATTTCAAATACTATGGGTGTAGCACGGAGTAAATATTTTCTTTAGTAGTTAGATTGTACAAAATAGTTCTTTACAGATGTACACGTACTTTTAGTTATTTTATTCGATTTTTTTATTGACTTGAGAGATTTAACGTTAGAAATAGAAACTAATAATGACACGTCTCCAACTCAAATAATCTTAAGAGCTGCTTGAATGAGAGAAAATTACCGCACAATTAAGATACACCTTAAATATATGAATTTGCCAGTTTTAACTAGAGTTGGTTGCACAGATTTTTGCACTGAAATGTTTTGTGGAACCAACTTTACCTAACTAATTCTTGATGAATAAGAGCAAAGACTAAAAACACTCATGAGTAAACTTCATGGGAATGGAACCCCTTGCCGATCCAACTCCACTTGAACTTGATTGGTAAAACAGAACTCACTACATTACAGGCAAGTGTGTTTTTCGTATGCACGTACTTTCAACTAAATAGTAAATCCTAGTAAAGAATAAAAATTGTAAGTCTTTCGCGGAGACCTGAAGCTCTAGTAGTATCCTTTGCATGAAGAGAAGATTTTGGACTTCCCCTGTTTCACCTTTTAAAACATCAGTATCCTAAAGATCAGATATGTACGGAATTTTATTAAAGATGAAAAGATTTTATTACACAAACAGAATCCAATTACTTCTTTCATTCGACTGCTCAAAATGTGCATCGTCACTGCCTAACGCCACAACATGATGAAACCGAGTTTCCAGCTGAGAGATTGATGCTTACAACATGTCCACTTCCCTAAAAGCGATTTCAATTCATTATTCCAGTTTGTGCTGATGACTGAGTGGAGTGAAAGTTGGACTAACAAGAAGTCTCCTTGGTGAAGTTCCTTCCAACAAAGGCCTTCCATAGCTACCTTCAGATGAAATAGGCCTCCCCGTGCCAATGAGTGAAGTTCTCCTCATACCGTGTGTAGGAAGAATCATGCGGAATGTCCAATTCAGAATATTAGGTGCAAACACCCTGTAAAGCAGGAATATGTCATACCAGCTTGGATACTTCACGTATGCATCTCCTCGGCAAGCCCCTGCTACAATTAACCTTGCAAAATCCTCCGCCGGTCCACCACTCACATGTACCTAGTATGAAAATCAGTCCGGTTAGCAATGAAATCGTCTATGCATTGCAGATCCAGTAATGAAGTATCAAAAAAGGCAACAGCAAGTACCTCTCTTTCTTCCTTCCATTGCATTTCAGCACCCTCATCTACCATGAACTTGCCTCTTGACATTTCACTAACAATCCATCCATGAGTTGCAATTGTTATCCCCACGTCGTCTTTTACTTCTAATCTCAGTGTCTCATAAAAGTTGACCAGAGCTGCCTTTGCCGCCTAGTGATCATTCAAATTTGACACAACAAAAGGAAATCAATAGTTAATATATGCTCTTTGATTTAATCACCTGCAGAGACATTTTGATGGACCACTATAGCCCCTTTGACAATAAGTTAAATAACTCAAACATATGATATTCATGTAACATTCAAACTATCCCCAGCTAGTACTTCGTAACATATACTCACAGCATATAAACTCATCCGCGGCAAAGGTAACCAGCTCTCAACTGAAGCATTAACAATGACTTTTCCATGGGTTTGACGCAGGTAAGGAAGAGCAACATATGTAGGATAAACATTTCCCCAAAAATTTATGTCCTGAGAACAAAGATATTCAAAACCACAGTATTTTAATTGCTACAGAAATTGATCATAAATAACTTCAAATCGTATTAAAGTTATAATCCAAAATTTTAAAGTTCTGTGTATGCAATTTCAAATCCTTACCAACAGCTGGGGAAACACAGAAGTGTCTGTAACTTCCTCAAAGCTGAACGTGTGTCCTAAGCTTACTGTGTTTACAAGATGATCCACTGCAGAATGGGAGCATTTCAGTAGGAGAAAAAGGAGTATGAAGATAGCTTTTTGAAGAGAACTAACACTAAATGACTACATTTATTTTCAGAACAAACATATAGGCCAGCAGGCCCAGAACTAAGGCACAAACCACATTCATGAAGGTGGAATAGTGTTTTTGGCATAGCATCAGTTAACCACCTATCACTTTAGTGTGTAAAAGAAATGTGATGATTAGAAGAAGCAGTACTTGGTAGTACTTTCTTTTTCAGCATAGTATAAGCACTAGACTGTTGTAGCTTATTAGAAACCACCTGATCCAACACACACCAGACTGTATTCTTGAAACCGATTGACTAGTGCAAAAAGTAAAGATTGGAACACAAAGGTAATTAAAGACAAACTATTGGATTCCTCATAATAGTGGAGTGACAAAATCATCAAATATAAAACATGAACTTCTTGCTTCCCCCTTTCTATTGATTGGAAAAAAAAAAAAAAAAAAAAATTAAGCTTCGGCAGTTGAAGGGAAGAGACATAAGATAACCAATCCAATTCTATTTAACTATCTTAACTGAAGCTAATTAATTCTTGATTTAAGCTGACTCATTATCATGCTACTGCTGAAACAATAGCTGTTATAGTGAAGCAGTTGTAGCAAAATGGTGCTACTTTAGGAAACTCTCTATTCAAGTGTCTGTTTATTTATAATTGAGCTTAACTTAAGATTTCACCAATTAATAGAGTTTCTTATCCAAAAAAATTCGTCCAAGATAATACCAGTGCACCACCAAATTGGGAGACATCCGGTATTACATAAGGCTTCATAACTGGCCGGTTTGCTCTTTGTGAAATTCTATCTTAATTACGCAGACTAAGTGAAGGTATTCATACATTTTGGTGTATGTGGATAGAGACGTGCAAATAGTCTAGTAACTAAACTAGAGCTTAAGAAGTGCAGTCACAGGTTTGTCAAGCTTATAATACATTTTCAATTGATCATGATTGACATACCATGAATGCTAACTGTTTCTATAAAAGACACAAGAATATCATTAATTTATTCTCATGGTTATTATACAACATAGTATAATTAAGGACTATAAGGAACTTGCTAAATGAAGTTTCTTCAAGAACAATTTGAGGGACGCATACCTCGGCCGTAAATGTTTATGGTTTCATTAATGAACCTCCTACAGTCCTCCTCCTTGACAACATCTGCAGCAATTATCAAGACATGCTTTGCACCCAAGAACCTTGCATTCTCACCAATCCCTCGCAGCCTGGTCTCTCTTCTTGCCACTAATACAAGCTTCGCCCGCCTCTTTGCATATTCATATGCAATTTGCTGGAAGCACAAGCCTTATATCACATCATATACATACACTACCATCAAACTACCAAGCGATGTGGTATCTATGAGATTAAAGACTTGATGCTAGCAATCATGTAGCACATCTCTTACAATTTATCATGACAAAGACATTTGTTGGGAGAGGTCATATAAAAGACTAATCCGGCTCTCCAAATTCTAATAAAAATAATATAAGAGAGATAACAATTAATTCTGTCTGAATTAGTCAGAAGTACAATGATTCTGTGTGCTTAATTATGCCACCGTTTTCCTCAACCTTCAGGTCCAGCCAAGATCTATTGGGACCAAGAGAATCTAAATCAACTGGTATAAGAATAGGTCAACAGTCAGCTTAGAATAATACTGAAGAACTCTTCTAGGCCAACCTTAATTGTTTTCTAGTTGAATTTCTCTAATCACCACTTCATCCTCCAGTCAACTCATGTAATTGAGTTGAATTTGTATTAGGGGGGCCTATATCACTTCTATTATATACTTTGAGTTGAGGGACCCTATAGACTTCTCTTGCTCTCCATTCTTCAATTACAATGCATAAGTCTTTGGATTACTAAATCTCATTGATGGCATAGCTTTACATAATGTCAATATTATGCAGGCTGAAATTGAAAATAGTTACCTCCCCTATGCCAGAAGAAGCTCCAGTAATTATAACCACTTTGTCCTCCATATCTTCACCATTGAACTGGTTGTAAAGCCACTCGCAACCACTGATGAAGCACAGTGCAGGCCAAGAAAAAGCCAGCATCACCAAACTTGCCGGTGGCACCACGAAATTCAGAACCGAGTTAAGCAAATCCATTAGGTTATGAAATTGAAAGAGATGGATGGTAGTAGTAGTATATGGTCCTTTGGCTAACCTGGTAACTGATATTGATGATCGAAATGAGAGACTGGGACGGAAGCTGGAGATAAGATCGATTCGAGTTTGACATGTAGTGGCAAATGGTGAGATCAACAGCAGTATCCTTACATGCATGAGTGTTTGTGAGAAACACGTGTTGGTTTGGAAGCTCATGTTGTGACGAATGGAACAAGTTTTGGAGTTTCTTGCATGAAGGAGTAGTAAATCTGCTACAAGCACTTGCCATTTTTGTGAAATGTAGCACCATGCTCATGACACCTGTTTGAAATCTTTCTCTTAGTTTTGGTCTCAGGTTCGACACAAGGTTTCTAAAAGCTGTGGTTTCCACCCATCAGATTTCTAGAAGCATGGGCCGGTCTTGAGATTTTAGTAGAACATTGTACGAAAATAAAATTGAATATGGATGCATTTATTTTCTTCGTTTTGAAAAATCTGAAAATTTTTGTTCATTTCTAAACCAAAAATATGGCATCGTTTAAATCTTACTTAAATAAGACCTCTTAAGTGTCGAGTACTTTTCTTCTTTTCAATCAGTTAGAATTCAACATACCTTCCGGGAAGCAAATGATGTTGCAGATAGGCTTGCACACCTTGCTAGTGTTTTTGCTATTGATGATGTTTGGTTAGATGAGACTCATGCTATTATTCAGGATGTTCTCTACGATGATTATTGTCACTGTTTTCTTGTAGCTCGGGGTTCAGGTTTTATGTCCTCCCGGATGCAAAATTCTACTATTAATAAAATAAATGGAACCGGGCGTGGGGCTGAGCCTCCCAGTTAGGCTGGCTTCCAAACCCCTTTCAAAAAAAAAAAAAAAGACCTCTTAAGTGCCGTGTCTGGTCTTGGACCGCGGCGAGTTCTTTGCATCATCAAATAGTCCCAGCCTGTTAGTGGTAAGATGAAATCAAGTGTTACTGGATTTATTTTTCCGTGGCAACATAGTGGGAAAGTTGGCATTATTAGTGTATTATCACTATTATGGCTCCACGTGAGTATTATCTTTCCGGTACGTCGCAAAAATTGTAAAGCAAATGGAGTAGCCAGTTGGGCAGTATTTGCTAATTGGTGTATATTAGAATCCACAAGATTATTAGAGACTTCTGATATTATTTCAGAACGTTCTCTTAAGGCTTATTGTCATTTTGAGTTTAGACTTTATATCCCTCCATTATATTCTATAGTTTTGTTAATGGTTAAGGCTTAAGGACAACCGTTTTGACTGAACCTTAAAAAATAAAAAATAAAAAATAAAAAATAAAAAATAAAAAATAAAAAATAAAAAAAACTCATGAGACAAAATTACAGAATCGTAAGTGCCATACATATTATGCACCTGAACCCGTGGGGCATGAAATTCTGGAGAGTTTAGTTTGGGGTGATGGTAGAAATAGGATAGGTTGTATTTGGGGTAATGGATGACCACCATAGATCACATTTAGCTAGAGCTGCCACTTGGTTTGGTAATTACCAAACCGATCGAATACCAACCGATGTTTTGTGTTTGGTAAACCGACTTTTTGGTAATTGAGACCAATAAAACCGAAATCGAAAATTACCAAAAAAGTTAGTTTGGTTTTGGTAAATACTGAATCTACTGATTATCTAAATATTAGTTTTATATACTATAATTTTCAATACACATACATGCATATTAAATAATACATAGAAAAGCTTTCATAATAGTATGAAAATTACTACATATACTCCATTAATAATACACGTACTTTAAGTAATCTAGTCAAAAATGGTTAAATAACCTAGCTTTATTGAAAATGGCTCAAACTTGATGTCATATGTACAAAATAAAGCTATAATAAGTAGATGAATACAAAGTTTATGACTATAAAATTGAAAAACCTATTACTGTCCATTCTAATTTATATTACAAAAAATTAGTTGTTCTAAAGTTGGTAATACCGAAAACCGAAATACCGAATTTGGTAAACATGATTAAAAACCGAAACTTTTAGTTGATAATTGGTAGCTCAATTTTGAAACCGAAAGCTTTGGTTTTGAAGTTGGTAATACATATAACTGATTCAAACCGACCGAGTGATAGCCCCACATTTAGCTATAGACTCCATACTTCCATACCATCAATCCTAGATTCCATTATCAACTGAAACCTATGCGCACAAAATAGTGATACAGCTAGGCTTGTCAATTTAGACCTAGGCAGTGCACATCACTTTCAAGACTAGAACTACCATTTCCAATAGGCCATCTAACAATTCCTAGTGTAAGAAATTATATGAACTTTAATTTAACAAGGCCCACATGGTAAGCATGTGGGTCGAGCCTACCAAGCATTTTTGCTTACCTAGCCCACACCATGACTATTTACACAAATTCGATAAATAGCATGTGAGACTGTGATTGAATGGCCACAAGTCCACAACATATTGAATCACCACGGTTTAATTGCCGCGACATAGTAAATGACCGCGGTTTAACAAGTAAAATGGGCACCGTGGTCAATTGTAAATCAAGTTCGTAAATGCCATTAGATGCATACGTTAAAATAAGAGCTAATTTCATTTGACATTCCTAACATTTACATGTTAAATCAGTTGTGGTCCTGTACTTTTAATTTCATCACATGTACCCTTGTACTCTCCAATTTAATCAATCATGTCCAATAATTCATTTTTTTTGTCAAGTATTTTATAAATTGAAAGTGTGGCTCTAATGGGTTCCTTTGTATGATGACGATTTACTAATGTGGCATGCAAAATTATATCATATGTGACTACATTTTCAATATACATCACACAACAATTGGCAAAAAAACCAGGGTTAGACAAGATTGATTGAAATTGGTAAGTACTGGGGCACACGTGATGAAATTAAAAGTACAGTGGTACAAATGATTTAGGGTGTAAAGTTCAGGAAGGTAAAATGAAATTTGCCCAATAATAATTCAGAGAATTCAGTGGAGAAAAATTTGGATAATCAACTTGAAGACACGGTTATGCAAGTTCGTAAAGGCCATTAGATGCAGATGTCAAAAGGAATTCAGGGCATTCAATGCCACAGATGAGAAAATTTTGGATAATCGGCTTGAAGACATAGTTGTGAGTCTTAGAGCATCTTTAGCAGACTCTCTATTTTGGCTCCTTAGCTATTTTAGAGAGCATGTTTAACTTTTTATCCATTTTAACAGCTGCACCAGACTCCTAAGTGGTTCTCCATTATAACTTTTAGCTATCTCACTCCTAAATATAGAGAGCGAGATGAGGCTCTCTATAATTTAAAACATTCCTTTTGAGTTATTTTATGTAATTTATAAATACATTTAAACTATTTAATCTTCATTTTAAAAATAATATAAAATCAAAATGATCTAAAACAGAGAGCACTGATACAGAAGAATTTCTAAAGTGGCTAGCCAAAATGAATTTTTAGCTACTTTAGCTAAAATTTGACTCAAAAATGGCTAGCATTGCTAAAGATGCTCTTAGTTCCCAAATTAGCAGTTTCTGCATTCAAATGTATATAACCGTGCATTAATTCTCAACTTTGATTTCGTGCAATCAATACGGTCTCGATAGTTAACACTGAGATGTATCTTTTTCTTTATTTAGTAGTGTTACCATTTATTATAAAAAGAACCATATGCATTTTTGTTAGAGGTCCCGACCAAATGCTCAACGCGATTACACATTTTCATTTCAATACTTTATTAACATTTGAATGCAATTACCTCGAATTAATGATCTAATCATCAATACAATTAGTCTCTTCATTGCACTGAGATCTCCCTTTGGATGATAAGCAATACTAATTTTCTTTTTAATTTAGTTCATTTACAAAGTGTACAATACCAACATATTGTTCTCATTTATCTCATATTCTTGCATCCACCAAGCATTATTTTAAGGACTAAATTCAGTTTACCCCTTCTAACTTTTGGTCGATCTTCATTTTAGTCCCTAATCTTTTTTTTAATCACGTTGGTTACTGCAGTTCCAATTTCCATCACCCGAGTCTAAATTTCAAAATTAGCTCCAAATATGACGTCATGAGCTGAGTTGGCCTCAACATGAAAGCCCACTTTTCAGAAGTTGACCCGCAATTTGGACGAAATATCCAAACTACCCTCCTCTTCTCTCTCCTCTCCTAAATCCCACAAGTCCACAACCCTTTCTCTAACCCCAAAAACCCAGATCCCTTTGCAGCTCTGCTCAACCGCCACCATGAGTGCAACCACACCCGCTTAACTGCCACCATGAGCGCAATCTAATCAACATGTTATAAATACCAGTGCAAGCACAATAGTTCTTGAGGGTCGTCTTCATCCACCAGAACACTTCCATTCAGTGCTCCACCGAGCCCCTTACTGTCATTTCCTAAAAATTTTAAGCCAAACAATTTCTAATTTCACAGATCCAATCGTAAACACATACTAATAATTCTTATCAAGAATGAACCTTACTCAAATTATGATGGGGAAGTTCTTCATGGCGAAGCGTCCGACCCATCTGTTGAGCACGCCATCAATGTCGTCTCCACGACGAAGCTGATAGACTCAATTGACAACGTTAGAGACCGCCCAGTCCTTCTGGAAATGCTCCATTTCGACGTGTAAGTGGTGGTGTTTGGGGATGTCTCCCTTCCTGAAACCACCGATATGAGTGGAGAGGCTGTAAGTGCCGTTGCATGGTCGACGGAGGTGTACTTCTTCTCCTTGAAAGCTGCTGAGTTGCTCTTGTTGTAATTGGGCTTGAGTTAGAGAATTCGGGTCTTGGACTGCGAAAGGTAGAGGAGGGGTGGCTGGGATACTAGTACATGTGATAAAACCCAGAGGAGCGAGCTTCAAATCACTAAAACCCAGTATCTGCAAAATTTCGAAACGTAATCAGATCCGACGCTTGATTGCTCCTTGCGATCTCCTTCTTCCCGACTGTCTTGAAGTCGTAACGGTGGACCGCCGCAATAGTAACCTCCAAAGGAGTTGGAAGATCTTCGGCTTCGGCGATCTAGCAAAGTCAACAGCGGAGGCGGAGGGAGAGAGCGGAGACGAAGGCGGCTTCGTCAGGGCATGAAGGAGGCTTCGTCAGGAGATGAAGGAGGCTTTGTCAGGAGATGGAGGCGGCTTTGTCAAGCATTCAATTAGGGTTCGGATCCGGTTCAGAGGTGGATGGAGGCGGCGCGTGTTGGCTTGCAGTCTTGCACCCAAGGACCCATCTTAGGGGTTCAAAATTCTAAAAAAAAAAAAAAAAAAAAAAAAAAGTGAGGTAGAGAAGAGAGAAATTACAGACAAAAAGAAAAGCATATTAGAAATTGATTTAAATTATAAATGTCTCTTTTGCCCTTCTTAGGGGTTTAACTCAGCTTATGATGTCATATTTGGAACCAATTTTAAAATTTGGACTCGGGTGATGGAAATTGGAACTGCAGGGACCAACGTGATTAAAAAAAAAGATTAGGGACTGAAGTGAAGATCGACCCAAAGTTGGAGGGACAAATTGAATTTAGTCCTTATCTTAACAATTCTCATACTCACTCCTATACTGAAGATTTTTTCTTAACTCCAACAACGGTGACAGTAATTTTGCTCACAATCTTTTTCAGATACTAACATATTTAGATACCTAAACCCATTTTCGATTAAAATGCTTGAAATTTTGATTCAACTTGTTCCATTTCATAATAATAATAATAATAAAAAGACTCCAAATCTCTTTTAGGGAAGTACTGCTTTCTCTAGGCTGGACCAACAAATTTAGTTGGGCCATATTGTCGGGCCAAATTGCTTAACCCAAGTTTGTAAGAAAGAAGGCCAATTTCCAGGCCAAATGGTACAATACTAAGAAGAGTAATTAACAAATTTTCAAAACATATATATCCAAATTTCTCGTAACTTTGAAATGAAATTACCTTAAACCCGGTCAGAGACACTAAACTCGCTCACTCAGATGAACGAGAAAGAGAAATGGAGAGAGGGTTTGAAGCTCCTCTGTCTCCTCTCATTTCTCTCTAGGAAGAACTTTTTTTTTTTCAAATGTGAAAACTCTCTTCTGTAAGAAATGACTCTAAATGATATTTATACAGCCTCTAGTGGCTGAGCCACATTGGGACAGGACCTAGCTAAGGTTTTATATATTTTCACATTATAATTAATCGATGCAATTACCTCGAATTAATAATCTAATCATCAATACAGTTAGTCTCTTCACTGCAATGAAATCTCTCTTTCGATGATAAGTAACACTAATTTTCTTTTTTACTTTAGTTCATTTATAAAGTCTATAATACCAACATATCATTTCATTTAGGATTAAATTCAGTTTACCCCCCTAAGGTTTGGGGGTAATTTCATGTTAGTTCCTGTCATTTCAATTTAATCAGTTTACCCTAAGGTTTGGGGGTAATTTCATGTTAGTTCCTGTCATTTCAATTTAATCAGTTTACCCCCCAAGCTTTCCAATTTCAATCAACCGTGTCCAATTTCTACTATTCCATCCAATCTGGACCGTTAAGTCTGACTTTTGAGGGCTAAAATGGTCATTTCAAGACAAAAAAAACTTTAAAAAAAAAGGAATTTTTTTTCTGTTTTTTTTTTATTTATTTAAAATTATTTTTTTTCCATATTTTTTTTTATATAAATTTTGTCTTCAACCTATACACCACAAGTTATAATAGGTTTATAAAAACAAAAAGATACTCTAGGTGGTTGAAAGTCTCTCGTGGATCTACGATATTTAAGATATATCTCCGATAAAGAAAAGAATTTTAGGATATATCCCCAATAAAGTAAAGAAATGTCTGTGTAAAATTATTTTTTACAGATAAAGTGTAAAATCGTGAAGAAATATTTGTGTAAAATCATTTTTTACAGATATTTATAGATAAAGTGTAAGATCGTTTTTTACAGATATTTCTTCACTTTATTGGGGATATCTCCTAAAATTCTTCACTTTATCGGAGATATATCACAAATATCGTAGATCAGCGAGTGACTTTCAACCACCTAATGACGAAGTCATGGGTTCGAGTCACCATGGGAGTAGGAGTGAAATCTTTTGATCCTCTTTAAAGAAAAAAAGAAAAAAAAAATTAAAAAAATAAATTTTTTTTTTTGGTCTTGAAATGACCATTTTAACCCTCAAAAGTCAGACTTAACTTCCAAATTGGATGGAATGGATACGGTTGAGGAGAATTGACAAGTTTGGGGGGTAAACTAATTAAATTAAAAGGACAGGGACTAACATGAAATTACCCCCAAACCTCAGGGGGGTAAACTGAATTTAATCATTTCATTTATCTCATATTCTTGCATCCACCAAGCATTATCTTAACAATCTCACACTCATTCTTATACTGAAATTTTTTCTTAACTCCAACAACGGTGACATTAATTTTGCTCACAATCTTTTTCGGATGCTAATATATTTAGATACCTATACCCATTTTCGATTAAAATGCTTGAAATTTTGATTCAATTTGTTCCGTTTTGTAATAAAAAAAAAAAAAAAAAAAACAAAGACTCCCAAATCTCTTTTAGGGAAGTATTGCTTCCTTTAGGTTGGACTGACAAGTTCGGTTGAGTCATATTGTCGGTTCAGTCCAGTTCGGTGATGAAAAGATGAAGTTAAGCAACTTAAGCTTACAAACCAACAATCCAACAATCCAACACTATATCATGGTTAAATTATTTCTTTAAGAAATAAAACAAAAAACAAAGAAGAAATAAACAAAAGATGAAGTGATGAACTAATGTCATAGCCCTCAAGAGTGAGTCATGATATGTTATTACCTACTTCCATGTTTTAATTGATTGACACCTCTCCCTTTCAAAAAAAAAAAAAACTCCTCACAAACAACACATAATTGAAAGAAAGTGCAGCTTTTAGAAAAGGTCTACCACAACCACCTGAAATTGACTGTTCAAGTTTACAAAAAATCAATGAATGATCCGTGATCAAATTATTGTATAGTTTTTTAATTTTTTAATTTTTATTATACAAACAACTCATAATTACAACAATTAATTTTAGTAAGTCGAACTCATGACTTCTCACTAACAAAGGGGAGACTTATGCCACTATACCAAATGATACTGGGCAAATTATTGTATAGTTCTGAACCACCACGTCTACTGTGATTTGTACTAATATTATTGGTCTACATGTAAAGTAAAATATATTGATTGGTTATTTTTCTTTACCCTTACAATGATTGCCTTGGAACAACTCAATTTATTGGTTGGACTACCACATGATAGTACCATGTGGGAGTTTGACATCACAAAATAATTACCCAAGAAGCTTTATCTACAAGCCCCAAAATTTTTATTTAAAAATAACATGAATCACTGAAGCAGCAGTACTTAACAAAAGATTGAAATGATACTCCAAAACAACACCTAAATAAAAGTAAACAAACCAAGATCACCGTATCCCATCAAGCCATACTTAGTCACGCAACCAATAAGTTTAATATCCTACTTAGTTACAAATTCTCACCGTAAAGTTTCGCAATTTTCTCCATCCTTAGCTCAAATTTTTCTTTTTGATAATTTAGATATCTCATTTAATTATTATTATTATTATTATTATTATTATTATTTTTTGAAACAAAGGTTCATTGCATTAGATGACCAGCCAAAAGCCAGAGTCTAACATACACTTAAAAACAGAAAAATGACGGGGTAACAACCACGCTCCTATCTAAGTAATGTAAACTCATTACAAGTCGATTTTGAGCCCGCTTTGTAAGCGAACCCATAAACAAAGAACAACTCTGTGTCTTCTAGGGCAGAATCATTGACTAGCATCCCCATTAGCCAGGCGCGCAATTGCGGTACCAACAGAGAGCCACTTCCTAGCAAACAAATAGGAGCACCTCCTTATTCATAAGCCGCTATAAAAAACGCCAATCTTATTCCAGATAATTACCAACTCCCTTAGCAGCCATGATCCGAAATTGATTGGACATGGACCATATACCGACCCAAATATCCAAGAAGGTCCACATCTTGGGCTAGGCCCACCCTCAGCATTAAGTGATAAATGAGGGTGGCAAGACACCCTCCTTAAAGGCCCACAAAATAAAGCCCATCAGCTCAAGTTGGAGCCCAGGCCCAAAGGCCCAAGCCCAAACCCAAGCAAAGTGAGGAGAAGCCCTAAACGTCCTCTGCTAAGCCATCGACGACGCCAGCCAGCTTTCCGGCGGGCGACCCTTCCAACAGGCCATCAGGTCACCAAAGCCTCACTACAGCCAAACACCAACCGACCAAAACCCACCTGCAGACCAGAGCCTCAACTCAATCACTCAACTCGGAGAACACAGCCCCTGCAATGCCGCTCAATCACTCAACTCGGAGAACACAGCCCCTGCAATGCCGCTCAATCAAGGTCGGAATACCAAGCCGGTGCGAAACGACAACCCAGTAATCTGACCCGGATTCACCAAGTCAGCCTCCCTCTGCCTCCCTAGATCGCCGCCGATCCGACACCGCTAATCGTGCTACCGAGAACTGCTCCAAACAAGTCAGACCTAAGCAGAGGTCGAAAATAGCACCGATTGAATCAACCTCTTAATCGGAACTCGTTCCCTCTCTAGACTCACCAGTCACTTGTGTTGCCGCGACCCACGACGAGAATCCTCGCCGTTGCTTGATCCGACAGCAACCGAAAAATGTCTGCCGCGGCCCTCTGCTAAATCCTAGGGTTTCTCTCTCCTCTTATGAGTAGACCAGTTATATGCCAACTATCTCATTTAATTATTTGTATTCATGAGAGAGAGAGAGAGAGAGAGAGAGAGAGAGAGAACAATATCTTTATTAATTAAGCTTTGGTTAAATTTTTGAACTCTCATTGCCCATGACACTGATAAAGACAGAGTCAGCAACATAAAATATAAAAAACAAATGAAAAAAAATATAAATACGGAATCATTAGATATGCAGCGAACTCTCTAAATGACTCAATTTACCGTATTTTGTTATTTATGCAAGGCAAGTTGAGTTTCCTTCTTGAAAATCTGCATCGATGCCATACTTCAGAATTATTATTTTTTAGTCGAGTTCTTGACTAAAAACTTAACTAGTCGTGACATTTTGTGAACAGTATTTGACCGGCCAGCCTCGATAGTAGAAATACAAGGAAAAAAAGCAGTGAATAGTCTTAACCGGTCAAGCTCAACGGGTGGACTTACTCTTAGCCTGGGTAAGCAAATGTCAAATTCAAGCTGGTCAAGTTTCAATCGGTGGAGACAAATTTTTGGAGAAAGTTGGTCACCACCTAAGCCATCCTAGGTGGACATCGGTCTCAAGCCCACCGGTGAACATGCACTAACATTCAAACTTAGTGAGCTGCTGTAACATTTTTTCAACCATGGACACAATTAACATTAAGCAATAGAATTGAACTTCTATGTGAAGGAAGCAAAGCATGTAGTGTATGATATTATCATCCTGAGAGGTAAATATAACAACAAGAAATTCAGAGAAAGTAAATGAAACCCAATAAATATCTCCCATGACTTTTCTCCCGCCAACCTCTCAATTAAAACCAAGCAATCTCAACATTAAAGAATCATCATAACACCCATCATCATCATCATCAAAAATAGCTGGAATACATTAGAACTTGATGTGAAAGATTGATATTTAGCAATGTTCAGAAATTTACAGAAGAAACAATTCAGTACCTAAAAGGAGCTAGTCAAGGGAAGTGAGAGCAAAATGCTTTGGCTTCTTTTACCCAACAAGCCGCCATTGACGGCTTCTTCTTCAATTTTCAGTCACTGCACCAAAATGTAAAGTTTCTTCACTTTCTTGTTTATGTGAAATGGAATTTTTTTACTTTTTTTGGTGGGTGACCATAATTGACCCAGTTTTAATCTATAATAATTGACATGCATCCACAATTAAAATCTGATATTTACCAGAGAGAGTTATTTTCATACGGCATCACCAAAAAAAAATATACAAACAAACAATCAAACAAGTAATGAATTAGAGTGCATGTTTTTGGTGGGGTGGTAAGACAATAATTTTTCATTTGAGATGTGATGTGTTCGAGCCCCAACAAACCGAGAGTGGTCCTTTTGCCTACTGTTAGAGAATTAACCGAAGTCAAGCAGCGTCAAGACGAGTCTGTTGATGACTTTCTTCATGGTCCATATGGTATACCAAGTAAGTTGATAAGATGAGCTCACCCAAACAATGACATAAAAAGGGAAAGATTAAGCTAAAATGGGTCAGGATTTGTTCAGAAATTGAGATCAATTGAAAAAAGAAACCACAAATCTCCCACTAGTTTATTGTATGAAACCACAATGGGCGGTTAAAATTGAACACGGGCGAAGACATGAAGCCATCTCCCTAGTCCCTACTCTACTCTAATTTTTGCTCTCCCATGTTGTCACATCTTTTTCTAATTTTTATTTTGCTTTTCTTTTTTGTAGCTTACCAGATTTTTTTTGAATCAAAGATAACTTTCATTGGATGGCCTCAATTGAGGTGTTTACAATCGGTGTTTATAACATCAATGATGCAGCTAGGAACATAGTCTAGCCACACGGTGCCATGTTGAGCTTCAAAACCAATGCCTGGAAGTCTATGTGCCACCATGTTTCATGAACGAGGAGCATAGGATAATTGCACAGATGGTATTCTACGTGTAGCAGCCTTAATGTCATCAATGAGACCACCATTAGCCAGCAAAGAATGATCTTGACAAGTAGCTTCAGAGATAGCCTCAGTACAATCGCTTTCAACTACCACATTTTGTATGCGAAGTGTATTTAAGAGATCCAACCCTAGCGCGGATAGCATGCAGTTCACACTGTTTAGGAGATGCAGTATGAGCAATTGGACTAGCGAATGCAACAATAAATTGCCCTGCAGCATTTCGGATTGCCCCTCCTATGCCTCCTTTGGTTTGATCTGATAAGAAGGCAGCATCAACATTGAGTTTGAAAGCTCCATTCTCTGCTGGCTTCCATCTTTGGTTCTGTTTCTATGAAGCCTGTGCAGGAGCTGCTCTAGTTTTCTGAAACTCCTCCAGCCATGCCAAACTACTTAAGGTGATGTCTTGGGCTGACTGCTTTGTTCCAGACCACAGCATGTTGTTCCGATTCTTCCAGAGAGCCCATATAACCATTAGAAGCTGTGCAAACAACGCTGGTGTCATAGTGAAGGCTCTTTCCAGCATCCACTCTTTGAAGTTTAGAGAAGGAGGTAGTGTCCTACCCAAATTAAATGGTGCTGCAGTAAGAATGGTAGTGGCCACTGGACAGTGACCGAAGAGATGTCCAACATCTTCAATACCGTGAGCATAGAGCATACAGTTAAGTGGGCCCTCATACCCTTTAGTTAGGACTTAGGAGTCTCTCCCGAGTAGGGAGGAGGTTGTTACAAGCCCTCCACACATATATACTCACTTTACCTGGAACCTTTGCCTTCCAAAGACACTTCCATAGATCTTGGTAAGGATCTCCACTAGATGTGGAGACAAGGACATGCTGCAAGACGTTTGTTCTTGCAATCCAATAGGCAGACTTGACTGAGTAGTAGCCTTTCTTTTCAGGACCCCAAATGAGTCTATCGCCGGTTGTGTTGCGACCAAGGGGGATGCAAAGAACTCTCTCTGCAACATCAGTTGGAAATATGCTATAGACTGCAGCTGGGAGTCATTGTCTTGTACTTTCATCAATAAGGTCAGCGACCTTGTGTAGGGTAGCATTGGGAGGCTTGATGAGCGGTACGAGGGTCTGAATAGGAAGCCAATGATCCTTCCATATGTCAACCTGCTTTCCATCACCAATCTTCCATTGAATACCAGCTTGGAGGACATGTCTACCTTGTAGGATACTTCTCCAGGAGAATAAGGGTGAGTCACCAATCTCCACTTCCCAAAATGAACATTGAGGAAAATACTTTGCTTTATACAATCTAGCAATAAGAGAATGAGGATTGGAGACTAGTCTCCATCCTTGCTTTGCAAGCATGGCAATATTATAAGCATAAATGTTCTTAAATCCCATACCTCCATATTTGGTTAGACAAATCTTTTCCCAACTCCTCCAATGTATCTTTTTCTTCTCATCAGTATCTCCTCATAAGAAAGAAGCACACAGCTGATGGATGTCATCACACAAGCTTTTGGGAAGAAGATAGGTATTCATGGCATATAGAGGCATTGTTTGTGCAACAACTTTAATGAGTATTTCTTTACCTACACAACTGAGAATTTTGGATTTCCAATTGACCAGTTTGGTTAATCTCTCCTTGATGTAGGCAAACTTGGCTGTCTTGGATCTGCCAACTCTCAATGGCAACCCAAGGTACTTGTCATGTTCATCGACCTGTTGAACTTGAAGGATGGTAGCCAAATTGTTTTGGGTGGTCATGTCAACATTTCTGCTAAAGACAACACTGCTCTTCTGGAAGTTAACCTTTTGACCCGAGGCTTTTTCATATGTGTCTAGGATGTCTTTAAACGCCAAACATTCTGCAATATTAGCTGAACCAAAAAGCAGACTATCATCAGCAAAAAGGAGATGGTGAAGCGTTGGGGCTTGTGGGCACATGGTGAGACCTGTGATCAAATTATAGTTCACCGCCTGAGTGATAAGTGCAGAAAGACCCTCCGCACAGAGGATAAATAAATACGGTGGCAACGGATCACCCTGTCTGTTTCCCCTAGTAGGCAAAATAGGAGGAGTGGGCTCTCCTTGAATCAAGATGGAGTAACTGACAGTTTTGACGTTATTCATAACCATATTGACTCGATCAGGGTGAAACCCTAACCATGTCAAGATTGCCTGGAGGTATTGCCATTCAAGATGATCATACGCTTTGCTTATATCCAATTTGAGAGAGAAAAAACCTGTTTCCTGGTGGCGGAGCTTGTGCATGAAGTGTGCAGCTTCATTGGCAACCAAAGTGTTGTCAGAAATAATCCTCCCTGGCACATACGCACTCTGTAATGGGGATACAATATCAGGGAGCCATTGTTTGAGCCTATTGGCTACAACCTTAGAGCATAGTCTGCAGATAACATTACTTAGGGAAATTGGCCTAAAGTGAGTGGGATTCTTGATCTTTGGTATTAGACAGAGGAAAGTGTAGTTTGTATTCTGATCAATTTCACCAGTGTCCAGAAAACTACGCACAGCTAAACATAAGTCAACACCCACAATGTGCCAATACTTTTGAAAAAATAAAGGAGACATACCATCCAGACCCGGACTTTTTGAAGGATGCATCTGAAAGAGCGCAGTTTTGATTTCCTTATCCGAGTATGGCTGTAAGAGGCTATCATTCATTTCAGAAGCGACCTTCCTCGGTTTTGCAGCCAGTATTGTGTCAAGTGCTTCATTGTTTGTACTTTCGGTGGAGAAAATGCTCTCAAAATAGGTCCGTAGTAATCTTTGAATTTCCGGTTGTTCAGTCTACCATTGCCCTTGCTCATCTTTGAGTCCCCGAATTAGGTTTTTACTGCGTCTATTACTGGGTCTTCTATGAAAGTAGGCTGAGTTGCAGTCACCATCTTTTAACCAAATAGCGCGAGACCTTTGTCTCCAATACTGCTCCTGTTGGGTTAGAATCTGACTATGACGAACATGCAAGAGCCTTTGTTCTTCATATTGGTCTGGGGAGAAAGGCAATTTCATGATATCATTTAACTTCTCTTGAATGGTGCGCAATGCAGCCTTTTGGCTTTGAAATTCTGAAATATGCCATTGTTGCAGCTTGTATCTTGTCCCTTTGATCTTGGAGGCTAGCTGAAGTAAAGCATTACCTGTAGAAGGCGTAGCCCATGACTGTTGAATAATTTCAGCACAGTTATGTTGGCCATGCCAACACTCTTCAAAACGGAACAACTTGCTAGCTTTCCTGTAACTCAGTTTTGCAGCACTGACCACAATTAAAAGTGGAGAATGATCATATTCACTAGGGTTGAGAGTGATCACTTTGCTGAAAGGGAACCTAGACCTCCATGATGGAGTTTGAAAACCCCGATCAAGCCTCTCTTTGGTGAATCTATTGCTCCACGTAAATCGACTCCTTAGGAAGCCCATGTCAATGAGATTACAGTCAGCCATAGTACGTCTGAACGTAGCCATTGGAGCATCAGCTCTTGGAGGTCCCCCAGATTTGTCATTATTTGACATGATTTCATTGAAATCACCAGCCACAAGCCATGGTAAGGAACAAACTTCCGACGCTAGGGTTCGGAGAAGGGTCCAAGTGCGGTGTCTTCCCCCTCTGGATGCCACCCCGTAGATGCCAGTAAAATGCCATTTATGGGCATCATCCTGTTTGCTAATAAGAACGTCAATATGGTTAGAAGAGTGGGAACGTAGTTCTGCATGGGTATCCTCGTTCCACAGCAGTGCAACGCCTTGTGAGTCTCGCTCCTGTGGGTAGCATATGTTGTCCACAAAACCGAGTTTTCGGGTTAGAGCATTGATGTGTTCCTTCTGTGCTAGGGTTTCTGAGAGAAAAATAATGCTAGGTTTTCGAGCTTGCACGATATCAATAATGGCTCTTTGAGATTCATGGTTCACGATTCCTCTACAGTTCCAAACAAGGATGTTACCTTGTAACATAGTGTGGCTTCAATGGTGAAGGATCAAAGCTTGTAGGGTGCGCAGGGAGGAGGCCACGCCCATGCTTGACGACGTCGTACAGGACGACGCTTAGGGTTGTTTTTTCCAATGGTGGAGAAGATTACTTGATTTTCTTCTCACTAGCTATTACAATGGTGATTTCATAATACAATTAAGAGACAGAGAAACATGATTGATTGGGTGTACCTGTAGCTTACCATATTAATTAACTTTGTAGATATTAATCTATTTTGTCTCTGGCATGGGCATTTTTGAGAGTTTAAATTTGGGTGAAGCCTTTAACAATAAATCAAACGCCTCCATTTCTAATACTAGAGATTTAGATGAATTAATTTTAGAGGAATTCTTCCCACGAAAAGTACAAGACAATCAATTCTCATGGAGATCAGTTGCATACTTAATTTTTCATGTATAAAACTTGTAAAAGCATCAATATGGATCGGAGCATCTTCTTAACTGTAACACCCCGACTCGGATTAATCAAACTGATTTCTTTCTTAAATCGAAAATTTCACCTCAAGAAAGAAATTTATAAAAATCATGAACACCCCATGACACCGAGATCGTAAAATAATTATCAAACACTCTTACCTTAGCTCGTTTAATATTTCCGGGACTCACATTGATGGCCCAAATCTACCATTTTTTTTTTTACTTTATTTCTTTACGTGTGTCAAGAAAAATACGTGAAGAACTCTCTCGTAACAATTATTTATTTATTTTAAATACCTCGGCTATTACAAACCCACCCTCTTAAAAAAAAAAATTGTCCTTGAAATTTATAACAACGATAGGCCAATAAATGCCTCAAACATTAGTTCTTTACCATCCCAAAAGATGCATTCTTTCTAACATGCCAAATACTCAATGAGATTTATGTATATTTTATTTTAGTTATGTACCCAGTTTCTTTAAGCATGCGATTGAACTTTGAGTTCATGTGTTACATGAAATGGAGTAGGAAATGTTTTCCACTGCTTTTGCGTATATATGACTTGTGGACTTCATGGATTATGATATCATGTTGCTTTACCAATAATATAGGTTTTTCTTGTACGATAATGGACTCCGGCAATTTTTACTAGTCTGCAACCACTTCAACATGATCAAGTTTCCCAACTAATATTGGTAAGTTATGGATGGCCTTTTTAGTTCCATCACCCAACCTTAATTATTAAATGTTTTCCAAAAACTGTAGAATCCAACATCTCAATTACACGAGCAATCTGCAAGCTTCCAATTCATATTTAAATGTTAAGTAAGTTGGAACCCAACAAAACTTTTTTTTTTTGTTTTGACAAAGGAGAAATGCATTAAAAACCAATCGACTTACAAAGCAAACTGGAAACTAAATACAAAGAGCAAACACACCGCCCAAACAAACAAAGCTGTAAACAAACCAAGTAGGAGCGTGAACTGCGTCAAAAAGGAGGATATGAGACAAAGACGAAGGAGGCTGAAGCAACCAATCAGCCGGGCACTTCTTCTTGCGAGCCAACCAGGCAACATGGTCTGCAGCCTGATTTGCCAATCTGCTGGACCAAGTCCAGCTGTCGGAACGAATAGCAACTGTCAAATCTCTTATATGATGAATCAGGGGCATAACAACCCAATCTGAAGATGGAGAAGAATGTTGAAGGAGATTGGCAAGTTGAAGTGAATCCGATTCGAAGAGGAATTTATCTGCTTGAAGCTTAATTTTGAGCAAGATGAACACTCAAGCAGAGGGCCAATGCTTCTGCATACAGAGGCGATGGAGCTGAAGTAGAAAGATGACTTCCACCAACCACAACTCCATCACAGTTTCGAGCAATAGCCACCACACCAACCTCAGTAGAAGACCAGGATGCATCCGAATTTATCTTAATATAGTTTGGAGGCGGTGGTAACCATTTTGGCTTTGGAGAAGGCCTGGAGGGCCGGGCAAACTAGAAGCCTGGGGGCACTTGGTCTTTATCACAACTCGAAGAAACTCCGAAGAAGCTTTGTAAGCCGAATTAGCCACCAACTTTGAGTTTGGAGAGAGCTGATTAAAAATACAGTAGCATCGATGCTTCCAGAATCCAGATATGCTAAAGAAGAAAAGTCAGATGAGTCAAAATCTCCTTTTGATGTTCCTTTGATACTGAGGGAGGGAATGTCAAAAATTGAAACCATCTATCAAAAGTTGTTAGCTGTTGAAGGTTAGGACGGTAACCAAGAGGATGACAAAACCAAACCCTTCTTGATCAAGGACAAGCGAAAAGTATACGTTCTATTGTCTCTGGAAAGCAATGACAAAAAGAGCACAAAGGATCAGGAGTCAATTTACGCTTGAATTGATTCGATTGGGTAGCTAGAGCATTAGAAACCACCCTCCACATAAAATTTTAATTTTTGGTAGCGTATGTAGAGACCATAGACGCTTCCAAATAATTGGATCAGTGATATGAGAGTGATGAGCATGAGGTACCACCATCTGGGAAGATTTGAGGTGAGCAGCATAGTAGCCAGACCGGACTGTATAGTTGCTAGACTTGTTCAAAGACCAAATCAGTTTATCTGGAACAGAAGAATTAACCAAAGGAATAGCTAAGATTGCCCGACTCTGATCCACAGAGATATGCCCAGCAATAGATGTCAAATCCCAAGAGAGAGAAGACCAGTCAATCAAAGAAGAGACAGAAATAGTAAAATCAGCTCGAGGTGGAGGAGTTAAACGATGCTCCTGCATATGAGGAATCCAATTTGAATCCCAAACTGAAATATGCAAACCATTTCCCACTCTCCAAAGAGTATTTGATTTAAGAAGTTCCCGACCATGTAATAAACTAGCCCATAACCAAGAAGGTGAAGAACCAAGACGAGCCTCCATGAAAGAAACAGAAGGGAAATAACGGTGTTTAAGCATCATTACCCAAACAGAAGACGGATTGGTAAGAATCCTCCATCCCTGTTTAGCAACAAAGCTTGGTTAAACTCGGTCAAATCCCGAAAACCCATTCCTCCTTGAGCCTTTGAGAAACCTAAAGAATGCCAACTTTTCTAATGAATACCATGAGCTCCTTTATTTCCCCACCAAAACCTTGCTATTTGAGAGGCAATTTGAGTACAGAGAGACTTTGGAAACCGAAAACAGTTCATTGGAACCCAACAAAACTTAACATCTACACATTGCAATAAACTTATCTAGTGAAAACACTTGGCAATAGACTTTATTTATTTTGAACGTTCTCTCACGTTATCAGTTCAAAATTCATGCCTAGCATTGTTTTCAATTCAGCTCAAATTTTAAAAAACATACCACGTACAAGATTGCAATCTTGACCATACCTGGTAGCACCAGTGTGTTATATCCCCAGCCTTTGATTCCACTACAACTATAGCGAAGACATATTCCACATAAGCTTCATGGGCAGTTCCTTGCTTTCTAGATCAGAACCAGTATGTTCATTTATCATAATCAAGCAAGCACACACATTCCTCATTCCTCAATTATCCATTTGTGCTATTTGTAAATAATATTTTCATTAATTTTGTTCCTTGCCCTGGTTAGTTCAACCAGCTTTCATAGCATCATTTAAAATGCAACTCTATTCGTATCCAGTTTCACAAATCAAACTTATCGTATACATCTCATGACAAGAAGCATCATTTCCTTTCCATTTTGTTTTTTGGTTCTATATCCTATTTAGGCCCGGCCCAATACCTCTCGAATTAAGGTCATCGAGAACACTCCATACTAAGCGAAACCTCAGATTACGGCCACCGAGGGCACCCCGTACTAAGCGGATTCCTGATTGGGTTTTGGGTCTTTCACCCTAGCGAGGCACAATCCCTACTTAATTATCCGCTCGAATCCACGAGCCCCAATCAGGTTTAGGGTCTTGTCACAATCCCTACTTAATTTTTATCCCAGGCCTAACCAGAATCAATCCATTAACTTGTTGCTTTTCCATTTATGCCACATTAACCCCTTTTTATTCATAATGATTAGATGATTTCATACATATTTGCAGACCTGTTCATTCAAAATGTGCACATCTATGAAAAGAAGTGAGAATCAGTTGCAACCCAATCCAAACAGAGTAACTATGCAAGTAAATCCAACCTTTAGAATCTAAGGATCTAAAGGCATATCAAAATGGTAAAAAGCAAATTGACCAAGTAAAAGTAGTTTACCTGATAAGATACCTGCAGCAGAGATTGATAGGTCCCTGGCTTCATTGACGGGACGATATATATATATGGACAGATTTAGTTCGTCCATTGGTTTAAGCGAGTTAGATACTTTAAAGATCATTAATTTGGCTGAAATATTGCAGAGATGATCTAGACATTAGTACCTAAAAACTGAACGGTCGAGATTTGGATATGCGACCGAAAAGTGACCCTAAACTCCAACCTCACACTTTAATTTCAGAGTGAGGCCTCGCTCTGGATAGGATCTGAGATATATATACTTTAATTTCAGAGTGAATATATATATATATATATATATATATATCAGATCCTATCCAGAGCGAGGCCTCACTCTGAAATTAAAGTGTGAGGTTGGAGTTTAGGGTCACTTTTCGGTCGCATATCCAAATCTCGACCGTTCAGTTTTTAGGTACTAATGTCTAGATCATCTCTGCAAAATTTCAGCTAAATTGATAGTCGTTAAGGCATTGATAACTGCCTTAAAGCTAGTACGGTTCAGGTTTGACAGATTCAGTTCGTCCATTGGTTTAAACGAGTTAGATACCTTAACGACTATCAATTTGGCTGAAATTTTGCAGAGATGATCTACACATTAGTACCTAAAAGCTGAACGGTCGAGATGTGGATATGCGACCGAAAAGTGACTCTAAACTCCAACCTCGCACTTTAATTTCAGAGCGAGGCCTTGCTCTGGATAGGATCTGTATATCATTACATACACAAATGCACAGCGAAAAGAATACATTTGTACAAATAAATATATACAAATGGGAAATAGATAGATATGTGAACCCCTCAAAATCAAGTATGAAGGCTAATTTAACTCCTTGTGAATCTGTTACTTCTACACAACTTCTCTATAATAATATTAGTGGCCGGAAACTACCAATTTAACTTTAACTTTCCTGGAAGCAAATCGAAATGATTAAGACAGAATAATTTAAGAAGTATGGGATATAGGAGCAGCAACATGTAACGTAGGAAATTCTTATACAATAAACATGGACAGAATCTCAAACACTTGAATAAATGAACTGAACTGAACTTGTACACTTTCAACTCATCATGTAGTGACCAAATCACAGTACACTAAGAAGTTCTTAAACTGTAACGTGTTTGTATTCAGGTTTGTGGCGTATAAAATTTTCAAAACAAATCTACCCATATCTCAGCACAACCATATTCACAACGTACAATTTCCATATCAATTACCTACCTAAGTATATCCACATACCCTTCACTCACAGAAGTAATTGGAATCATTTTTTTTTCTTTCCTAAATCTGAAATGACTAGTAACTCTCCATTCACTTTGGAGTTCTCAGACCTTATAACACAACCACAAAGTTGTAAACAAAAACTCAATCAAAGGTTGACAATTGGATTCAAAAGTCCCTGTGAAAATCAAAATATTAAAACAATAAAGGCTTCTATGATAATAACAGACCCCAATTAAGACTTCTATGATAATACCTTGCGGTAAAGTAGAAGCCTTGAAACACTCCATAGAAACATATACATCTCCAATTTTGTAATCCACATGTGCCAAACAACCAAACCAGTAAACTATAAGCATATGCAAAAGTTGTACACAGTTTTATGTTGTCCAAGTCGGGGTATAAATTAACTTCTTTTCGAACCTAACCTATTTCTTCCATTACAAAACTGGATTGACGAATTGAAGCTCCCACAAATTCCTATCTTAGTTGCTCAAACCAAGTTCAATCATAGAACCATGAAATCAACCATATTCAAGGATATCTATTTATATATCAAATCAAGCACACAGATCAGATATGCATATAGGTATATGTAGTTACAATTCTCTCTCTCTCTCTCTCTCTCTCTCTCTCTTTTTATTTTATTTTATTTTTATTTTTATTTTTATTATTATCATTATCAAGTACCAAGTACAGATGCAAAACAAATTGCAGAACCAAACCTTTATTCATAAATGCATCACTTTTAGTATCAATTACCAAAAGTACTGACTGACAATGTTACACAGATCATCCAAATATACCAAGGGAGAGTTTAGATGATAACAATAAGTTTGAAATCAAAATCAAATTCTATTGATCGAAATTTGTCACACTAATCAAGAATCAAGAATGGACCAAAAAGATACATATCAATACAACAGAACGAATATCGAATATCGATCTAACTATATATTGGTTTTGAAGTTTAAATATCTTCACACCTCGGAAAAACAAAGTTTTGATTTTTCAGTCATAAAAGAAAAACTTGAGAACAAATTGGAACCATTTCTCTAAGTTAAGCCAGTAATAACATTTTTTTTTTTTTTAAATTTCAGAACCAGCTGCATCAAGAACGGGCAACTTCACACATAACACCTTGTACAGTTAACCAACATACAACAAGAACGACTTCAAACAATCAATGGACCAGTTGCATGTGAAACAAATCAAAGATCGAAGACATCAACGCGAAATAATTCAATGCAGTCAATCCCATTTCTCCTCCCAGGTCACACCTTAGAAATCATATCCCTGCTCTGATACCATTTGTAACACCCCGACCCCGATTAATCAAACTGATTTCTTTCTTAATCGGAATTCAATACCAATAAGAGTCGCGCTCGGATATTACCTTAGTTTAAATAATCGGAGCTTAATACGTCGGCAACTTCGATATTCAAGCTTGTTAGCGGCGACGATGTGCTTTGGTGCTTGTTTCATCGAGTACAAAAGGAAAGGCGATTGAGGAAGTCGGTCGAGAGAGTTTTCATAGACGATGATAATTGATTTCCTTGACTGAAACTTATTCCCGTGCGTTGCTAACAACAAATGCAAGAGGAGATTAATTTTCTTTCTCATCAAGAGGGTTCTAGAGAGTCTATCTCGGTGATCCACTGATCCTCCTCTTTTCTTGATCGGACTTGGTATTTATATAGTTTCCTATTTAACTGATTTTTAACGGCCCTGATCAAGCGGTTGATTTCTATGGTACAGATTGCACCACACAAATTTCTTTTTCTTTAAAATAATTTGCATAATTCTAAAACCTCTTAAAATCATATTAAATGGTTTCGGTGTTTGAAAATTTTCCGAAAATTTCCACAGACTCGTCGAGTCATTGAGTCCACAAATCGAAAATTTCACCTCAAGAGAGAAATTTAGAAAAATAATCATGAACACCCCATGACACTGAGATCGTAAAATAATTATCAAACACTCTCACCTTAGCTCGTTTAATATTTCTAGGGCTCACATTAATGGCCCAGATCTACCATTTTTTTTTTTTTTACTTTA
This sequence comes from Rosa chinensis, assembly GCF_002994745.2. Lineage (NCBI taxonomy): Eukaryota > Viridiplantae > Streptophyta > Magnoliopsida > Rosales > Rosaceae > Rosa > Rosa chinensis. Next base: position 55,060,561 of record NC_037094.1, on the reverse strand, counting down.
TTTCTTTACGTGTGTCAAGAAAGATACGTGAATAACTCCTTCATGACATTTATTTTAAATATCTCGGGTATTACATTAACTAAAAAAACCTTCATATACTACCAAATAGAAAACCTTCAATATGTATAGGAAAATTATACAATGCGTTAACGTATAACATGCATACAATTGCCTTAAAAGTAGTAAAATGAGTCATCAAAATAGTAATATTAGTCCTCAAAGTGGTAACATGAGTCCTTAAAGTGGTAAATTTTCTTAGTTTACCATATGAGTCCTCAAAATAGTAATATTAGTCCTCAAAGTGGTAACGTGAGTCCTTAAAGTGGTAAAACTAGTTGATGTATGAGAAATGTTAATATACCAAAGCTTTACCCGTATGTATAAGAACCCCTTGAGAATGACCAAAAGGCCTTGTGATGTGCCAATTTGTTGTCGCTTAACGTCCTCCAATCATTGTAATGCTAGCTTCATTTATGGAGGAATTTGTATTTTCATAGGATGATCCAAGATGATAAACTGAGTTTTGGATAGTGAATACAGGCCTCTTTGGATGTGGACCATCTTTCTCGCTACTTAGAATTGAAGCTACATCTGTCATGGTTGGTCTATCCGGAGCATTGTCTTGTACACAAAGAAGCCCAACATGCACGCATGTCATTACTTCGGATGAGGAATATGAATCACCCAATACTTCATCTACTAACTCCAATGCCCTGCCTTCATTCCATAACTTCCATACCTGAAAATGATCCCATTAATTGTTGTTAGGACTTGTCAAGACCGCAAAGTTGTACACAACAATTACATTAAGATTTACAGTATAAACTTACATAGGCAAGGAAGCCTAGTTGTTGGTCATAGCAATAGAAGCTGACATTCTTCTTACCGCTAATAATCTCTAACACCAGGACCCCGAAGCTGTAGACATCAGATTTTTCAGAAAATATCCCACCCATGGCATACTCTGGAGACATATAGCCACTGCACAGCAAACACATTAGTACGTATCTGATAAAATTGCTTCTTTTGGTTTCTGGCTTAAAGAATAGATTCTCACCGTGTTCCAACAACCTTTTGAGTATTATCTAGACTATGTGTTTCTTCAACTATGCGCGCCAATCCAAAATCTGAGATTTTTGGATTCATTTTCTCATCTAGGAGAATGTTACTGACTTTTAAATCTCTATGTATCACCTTCACATAGGAATCATGATGGAGATAAAGAAGCCCTCTAGCAACACCCTGAATAATATTAAAGCGTGTAGCCCAATTAAGCATTGCTCTCTTCGTCGGATCTAATCAAACATTCAATGGACCAAGTTAGAGTAGTAATGTTATTCATATTTCACATGCATGTAGCAAAGAAACATTGACAATGACTAGACTTCTAGCCTTAAATATAACTAGATTACTACCCCTTAAGTGTTAAAAGATAGAGACATTTGTATGAAAAGTAGTGAGGACATAATATAGATCTGAACTGATCAAGCACACGAATTATTTGACAGTGGTGAGCATTAAACTTGCAGGGCTGAATTTCTCCCTTAGTCAAACTCTATGATAATTTTTCACTTGGTAAATTTAGTTTATGTGAGTTCATCATAACTTATGCTAGAACTTTTCAAGCATATTTATATTAAAAGCAATATAGGTAAAAATGAGTAAAGTACTGCAGCTAAAATAAAACACTTGTGAAACTAACCATATAGAAAAGTATCCAAGCTTTTGTTTGCCATGAACTCGTAAATTAGTAACTTCTCATCCTCTTTAACACAGCAACCCATCATCCTAACAAGGTTTTTGTGTTGAAGATTGGAGATCAACCGCATCTCATTCTTGAACTCTTCGACACCTTGTCTTGAGCTACTAGATAGTCTTTTTACTGCTATTTCCATCCCTTCTGGTAGCATCCCCTACATGATGTCCACAAATTAGTCATTGTTGCATGTCTATATCTTGAACATTTAGACATGCTATATATGTTTTCTTAGCAAAGAAAATACCTTATAAACTGGGCCAAAGCCTCCTTGCCCAAGTTTGTTTGTGATGCTGAAGTTGTCTGTGGCGATTAGTATGTTATCAAAATCATATATCTTTAGCTCCGAGAAATCATGCTTTCCTATATAATCTCGAAGACCGTCTCTATGAATCTGAATCCTACTAGTTGATTCCAAGCGTCGTGCTATTAATTCAACGTGTCCTGATTTTGCAAATAAAACTATCAAACACAGAGTTGGAACTAAACAAGAAGCAACATTTGGGTAACAGACAATAAGTAATAAATTCTTATAATGTGATAAATTAATTGACCCCCTCGTCTAATTGGCTTACGCTTTTGGTTAGCACGCCACCTGTGCAAACAGAAGATTATAGCAACCAAGATGCTCAAAAATCCAATAGTTGTAAGGCTTGCAATTAACTTTGTCGGCTTTCCTTCAACTGAAAAGAAAAGGCAAAATCAACTTACAATACATATGAAAATTAGTGGTGTACGAGTTGTGCAAGAGCTATCATCATTTACCTAGTTCTGAGTGTGCTAGGCGAACGTAAAGATCTTCTCCAAAAGCTGTAAACTGCTGCATATCAAAAAGGTCTTTGAACCACACCAAACACCCTATGTTATCAACATAAGCATAAGCCAGGCAAGAACAATTACTCAGGCACCGTGTCTTGCAGTCCTCGAACTTGTCTAGAGCCACAGAACCCAAATATTCATGAAAATTGGGTAATTTCAATCTTTCCAACTTCGAAAACCCATCTTTTCCTTTTGATGAGATTGATTCATTTGTGTTGGTCTCACAAGACAAGTTCCTTCGTCTCACACAACCTCCGGTCCAGTTTCTTTTACTCCATTCCTTATTTGACTTGGGTATAAACCCTTTCAAACACTTGCAGATAGGAGATTCATAAGCTTTGCAAACCCCAAAAGGTCCACAGGCGCCATAATTATCGCATGGGTTGTTCCATGACTTCCACGCAAGATACCAGTTCTTGCCAATTTCTGAAAACAAAAACCTCAGTATACCTTCGGAAGATATGTCAGCATATGTAAAAACATTCGCACCAGGAATTTTGTCAAAACTGTAAGATAAATACCTTGTTCCCTGGGGCACATTATCAACAAGAGTCCATGGATTTAGATACGGAGAAGTGTCAGAATTCGATGTGGGTATACCAATAAACCTTGATTTATCCCATGGCCCACTTCTCCAGTGGGGAGTAGATCCATTAGTCCAAATATACAATTGTGCCGGTAACTCTTCTGACAGTCCAACCAAGAATAGGCCTGGTGATGGATCATTTTCACTTTTCCAAGATGTCAAGAAATTCCGTTTTCCAGAACCGCTATCATATCCCAGCAACATTCTTGGCAGATGTGTGTCACTAGGATCATTGAAACTCACCCACAAATCAGCTCCCATACCATCTTTGACAATGAAGTTTCCATTATCTAAGAGAACTGCTGATGAACAATTAGATATATTGGCTGACCAGACAGAACTCTGTTTCCCATCTACGAGCTCCAGATTCCCATTGCTGCCAATGCTCAAAGTAGCCAAGGTGTCTGTAGCAGCAAGAGGATTATCTCTGTTAGCCACCCATACATATTTACGGGGAAATATACTTTTGTGCCACAACCCCACATACTTATTAGCAGAACTATTAGGACTGAAGAAGCCCAATTCGAATATTAGGCTAGGAGAGACTAGAGTTTGTCCCTCTGCTAATGGGTGTGAAGGAGTTATGTTGTATACTTCAGCGCCATACTGTGAGGGAAGAAAACTGAAGATAAATAAGAAAAACAAAGTAACAGTACCTAGTTGCATCCCTGCTTGAATATGTTTCACAGAAGAAGAATGCCAATTAATTCTCTGTTTCACAGGGATAGCTTGGCTACTGAAAGTACTAAAGAACCTAGGCCACACAGAATACACTTAGGACCAGGTAATGTAGAAAGTTCTCTGATAGTTCTGCCAATGCTTTCAAAGTCATGGCAAACAAATTTGAAGACTTAGCTCCTTATACATATTCATATGAAGGCTGTGATTGACTGATTGTCAACCAAAAAAGCATATATCAGTAAACTTCAATGTGACTAATGACATTATATTGAATTATTGATGCAATTAACTCTCACTACCTTCAATGGCCACTCTCAGTTTGCCAACATACTTGTTGGGAAGGAAATAACAAATATGTAGCGTGTAGGGCAAGTCAGCCTGTGGACACCTTGAGCTATAACACCACTGATACGGCACATCACACTATCTTCTTTGGTCACTTTCAGTAGCATTCACTTTAAGTGAATCTCTATTAATAAAGATAAGAGAGGTCTTGGCACAGTCCCAGCAGGAATTTCTTGATAGGTCGCCCAATCCTGTGGTTATGGAGAAAATGGTGTATGCTGCTTTTGATTTCTTGCTCTATCTGTCTTAATTTGTGATTTTTTTTCCTCTGGGTTTAGTATTTTAGGGATTTTGGGATTGTTTGATCGTGGGTTGTTGTTTTTGCGTTTGATTTTGGTTGTGGGATTTAATTTTTGTGACTGGCTTTCAGTTGCTGAGGGAATGGGGGAAATGAAAGGGGTGACATGTAGTGCGAGTTGGTGGTGTTGAAATTGTTGCATTATTTTATTTGGGTAGTGCTGAATGATGCATGCTATGTTAACTTGAAGGTGAACTGTGATTTTGATCTCAATGAATGTAGTTGATAACGCTCCTTCCAAAGCAGCATAGTAAAGTGTTTCCAAAGCAGCATAGTAAAGTGTTTTTTTTTTTTTGGACCCTCCAACATCGATTTCACCTCAGTAAATTAAAGTCATAAAAAATAAAAAAAAGTTTGCTGCACACAATGTGATAATTATCTGAGGTTGATTTATTCCCACACTTTGCCTCTGAGAAACTAGCTAATGTTATCCAGATTGTTAAAAAGAGGAGTCAAGGGATTTTACAACAAGACAATGAGATTGAATTGGACATCGGCAATATTGATCCTGAAACACTTAGGGAATTGGATAGGTTTGTGACTAATTACAAAAAGAGCTTGACCAAAAATAAGAGAAAGCTGAACCTGCTCCTTAATTCGTAGAAGAATCTGACTATGCTATGGGGGAGTTATTGCCTTACATCATATAATGTTGAAGTCATCAGCTTTGTTTTTCCTTTTAAGTTCTTGCGGCTTATACTTGACTTTCACTGTATATATATTCATTGGTGTGTGTTTCTGCTGATAGCAACACATTCCAGTTTCATATGTTGCTATTTGTTGATAGTTGAAAAGGTTTTCATAACTTATTGATAATTTTGATTTGTAGGGCAGTTGTTTGTGGATTTTGTATGTTTGATCATGGAGGAAAGTGATCTGCACACCAAAAGAACTGGGCATGCTGAGTTTGTTGATTAGGTGACTGCTTCAGAGTCGGAAGATGTTGCCGCACTTCCGCACGCGCGCAAGGCTAGTGTTACTGAAAGTGACCAAAGAAGCGTGTCGTAAAAGATAAATTTCTCTTGTTGCGTAAAAAACATTTTTTTGCTCGTCACAAAACTCTTTTGCGCGCCGTGAATTTTAATTGTGTACCGTAAAAGACCAATTTGTGTGTCGTAAAAGACCCTTTTGCATGTCGTAAAAGATGTCTTCATTCACTCTTCTAATAGACAATACTTTCAATTAAACCCTTTCATTCAAGCATAGTAAACAAAAGCATTCACGTAGATCAATTAAATAAATTCATATTACAAAATCATAGTATAATTAAACTGGTTTTCAAATATAGAACATACTAGCTAGATTAGAATTGTCTTCAGATTGATTACAAGAGTACTTGAAGGGGCTGATTATAGCTTGATATGATGCCACATGCTAACCATTTCCCATAAAGAAGTCACACATCATAGAGCCTACAAAGACACACAATCACAAACATTAGTGAAGTTGGCCCTTCAATCAGTCCAAATGAATAATCCATAAAAGTCAAAACAAATAACCCTAGTGTAGAATGTGTGTGTGTGTGTGTGTATGTGTGTGTTCTAGCTAGTGTTGTTGCACAAATGGTTTCTTGATAGACTAGAGGCATACCAAGAGCACTAGAACTTTGCTTTACATTAAGGTTATCAGCATACATATAACATGTCCAGATGAGAAAATGGATCTGCTTTCTCTACATGTTAAGGAGTATCTATCATTACCAGCTCTAAAACTATTATGATGAATAACTTGAACAAACCTACAGACCTAATGCAACTACAACTCAAACCAACCAACAAATTAAACCCCTAGCTACCAAAACTGACAGAAAAATCAGAACATAAAAAAAAAAATCAGAACATTCATGTAAGGCTCAAGTGTGGCTCAAATTAATACAAGGTATGAAGGTAAGCTGCCAATAGTTAAAGTTGGTATTGTAACTTTACACCAAACAGAGGCTCATACCTTTTGGTTAGCTTTGATCTTGTAGTCTTTATGTATCTGAAAATGAAGTCCTCACCATAAATTCCCAATGACCGTGTAACAACATTGGCAGTACCATATTATATACAATGGGCAAATTGATTAAGCAGTTATACTCTAGTACATGTAAAAACAGACTCATGAAACCAAAAGATTCTGGTCTCAAAGATGATTCCAGCCTTAAGATGACATGGGAAAGTGGGGGGAAAAAAAAAAGGCCAACTATATTGAGAAACACAACCAACAAGATCTGCTCCAGGTCAAACTAATCAAGCTACCTACATCCAAGCAAAAGAGGTGTTTGACAAAAATGGGTACCGAAAGGGATACAATGAGAGGATTTCCTTCTTGATTAAAAGTGAACATACAATTATTAAATCCTAGCAATAAATGTACCTTTTCAACATTTTCAAAAGTTATTATCTGTAAAGGCTAGGAAAGGGAGGAATCACAAGGAAAGGGAGTCCTCTCAAATCTTAAATGAACAAAGAAAATACACTTGAGGATTTCACAAAAAAAAAAAAAAAAAAGATACACATGGGTTGGCAATGAGCCAAAGTCCATTAAGTCAGTTTAAAATTATCCAATTAACACTAACATGCGCATCCAATAAATCATGATTGTTTAGAATAAAAAACAATCACATGTATTCCACAGAGCTAGTCAATACAGTTTTTTTGGTTTATAATAGAGTACAGATTATTCAAAAGAACTCTAACTCAAAAGCAAAAAGACATGATTAGTCCGTGAATCAAGGAAAATTAATAGCATCATAGTTATCAGACATTAAGAATACCAGAGACATTACTAGGATCACTAATCAGTTCATTCCATTCCCTTGGACTCACATACTTTCCAACCTTTTCAGTAGGCGATACAGCAGGCATGCCCAGAGCAACAATCTGCTTAAGCATGTGTAATGAGAAAATTAGCACACCTCACAACAAAAAAGAAAATGTACTCCACAACTACAGTTTGCATATTCAACAACAAATACCTCCTTCTTTAACTTGACCCTAACATGATCCCATCAGAAGGGTGCATCTTACCCTGCTAACAAAGGAGAACTGCTACTGTGTCCATGATGAATAGCTTCATCCTCTGGACTCACACGTGACTCCAATCTTCTCAGCCCCCTTAGGCGGTCATCACTTTGAATGAACTCCAGAACTTTCTCCACCAACTCTCTGCTCCCACATATGCTGCCATTGATGCCTTCCGGTGCAGGTATGATCCCACCTGAAACGCGCTGAACAGGATCAACTTAGTGAGGTACAAACACCCTTAATAAAATACAGTAAGCTTTACATGTACGTTAGAATATCTTGAGGAATATGGCTTATGAAAATTTGATGTACTTGAGGAATTCACAATGGCCAATTTTTTTAGTTTAACTAGATTACAAAAGAAATCCCTATTTTGCTGAAACTTGTAAAAATAAAAAACAATAGTTGATGATGACTTTACCTGTCACTGAAAGTCATAGTTCTTCGACCTGCAAGAATATTATGTATTCCATTTGGAGAACCAACTTCTGGGTCCTCAATTTCATGGCCTTTAACTCCCTCTAACTTGAAATCAGACGACATGTCTCAAACCTGCAAAACCATATACCCAGTTGTAAGCTAAACTTCAGTTCTCATTCAGTGCAGCTAATTTCCATTTCTGTTCCAAATTTATACTCTCACCAAGTAAATCCTTGTACGCTTACTATTTCACTTTCCAGAGAAATGCACAACAGAATTCGCAGGGAATAATGAATACAAAAACTTTTGCTTAGCCAAAACACGAAATCAGTTTCTAATCAAAGTATCAAACCAGAGAGGGAAGATCAAAATAAATAAAAATTAAAAAAAAAATCAGAAAAAGAGAATTTCAATTACATGGCTAAATTTCAATTTCAGTAGAGGATTCATGAACCCACGAATTTCAATTACACATTGATTTCCAAGCTAAAATAACTTTTCCCAAATTGAACTAGCACATGAACTACTTTACTTGCCAATCAAAGAATCAGAACACAGATTAGGGCTGAGAAATTGAGTCACCTTTAGGGAATCAGAAGCCTTCTTGAGCTTAATTTGGAGCTCCATCAGAGCCTTATAACAGACACCAAGGCCCGAATCGCCGCCACGGCCTCAGCCAAATCAGGCTGCTTCCGCCAGTTATTAAACTCCACGATGACGCTGAACGGCTTCCCGGAATCAGAAGCCGGCTTGGGCTCAACCGCTCAACCTCGGTGGCGAAAACCGACCCCTGCTCGTCGGGCCTTCGGCCCATGGAGGCCAGGGCGAGCTAGTCGCTGGTGACGACTCCTAACCCTAACCGCCACCCTCCCCGTCCTTTCCTTCACCGGCGACAAGGTCGGCGAGACATAACGAGCAATTTCAACATTCAGATCCGAAAGTTGACAGAGAGAATCGAGTAACTGACCTGCAAAATCGAGAGCCGGAAGTGAGAGTAGAGGAGGTTCTGAGCTCAAAAATTGAAGACAAAGTGAGAGAAGGGATTCGAAGAGTTTTACGACATGAGCTCTTCCTCGACTTGAAATCAGATTTTTTTTTTCTTTTTTCAATAAGTTATTAATATAATTTAATAAAAAAATTTAATACTTTATAACTCATTTACGGCATGCTAAAAAAGTAAGTCGTAAAAAACTAATAAAATAACTCATTTATAGCACACATATTTATGCATGATAACTAAATTTATGGCACACATAAGATGCATGCCGTGAATGACCTGAATAAACATACAAATGATAGTCTTTTACGACGCACGTCAAATGTGCGCCATAAAATATGTGCTGTAAAAGACCAGTTTGCTGTAGTGGCAGCAAATACTCCACTGGTTCACCACCTTTTGGACCTCCTATTGCTACCAAATTTTGCTAGCATCAGCGTCTCGATCCCAAGATTCAGAAACCGGAAGTAGAACCCTAAAAACCGATCTAGAAGTTACTGAACCAACCGCCACAGTGACTGAACCTCTTGCAGAAGAAGAAACAGAAAGGAGAAGAGAAGGAGACGTGGCCCGACCCAAGTTACCAGAAGGAAAAGAAAAAAAAAAGGTTAATTCCTGTTTACCCAGAAATCACATGTATTGTGCCTACTTGCACCAACAAGTTTGTATTGTGCCCATTTACACAAATCTTAGGGGAAAATGCCTATGAGGGTAGCCTTTTCTAAACTAGTGTTTAATATATCCTATGTTGACTCTTTGGTTTAACCTTTGCTTTTTCCTAGAAAAAACTGTTTATACTTTTGAGAAAAACAAAACTAGCCTTCAACATGCCCAAGTTTTTCACCTAACGGTTACTTTAACATGCGGAATCACTACTGCTTGTTTCTATCTTAAGCTGAGGCAATTTTTCCTAAGAAAAAGAAAGTTTAATCCTAAAAATCGTACAGGAATAAGGTAGAAACAGATAAAAATATTTAAAACATCAAACTAAAGTTTAAAACATAATTGATAAGGTGGATGAGCAATCTGAAATTATTTATTCAAACATAATTTACAGACTAAAATTCAGAGCCTCATTCTCAGGTAGAGGTGGCAAACGGGCCGACCCGGCCCATTTTAAGCTGGCCTAGTCGTGCTTCGTGCTGTGCTTGGGCCGGCTCATTTATTATCGTGCTGGGCTCGTGCCGGCCCATTTACTTAAACATTAAGCCCGGTCCGGCCCATGACCCGAGCTCATATCGTGTCGGGCCGTGCTCGTGCCGGGCCAATAAACGGGCCATGCTCGTGCCTACCCACTATAAAGCGCGATTTAAAATTTTTAATTTGAATAAATAAAAATCAATTTTGTTTAACTATTTAGAAAATTAAAATAAATTAAGTTCTACAATATTTTTCTTAATCTTAGCTTTTTAAGATTAGTTTTCTAATATTTTTTATATTCCACTACAAGAAAGAAAGAAAGAAAAAAATAAGTCAAAATATATTGCTTGTAGTATATTATTGTGAGATTAATCTTTATTAATATAATGAAGATATAATATCATATTATTCTTTTCTTCATTCTATAGTTGTATTATTATGAGATTAAAAAAAATATTTTATGTCAAAACAAGGATATAATGTTTTATTTCACTATTTTGACAATATAAAGAAATAACATTGGTGGAAATGTCATGAGATTTTAAATAAAGAGGTCTAATATTCAAATCTTATCGTTGTGGTTTTTAAATATTTTTAAAAACAAAATGAAATTTTGTGTTTATAACGAGCCGGCCCATAATATGTCGTGCTTGGGCCGTGCCAGGCCCATTACGAGCTCGGGCCGGGCCGGGCCAGGCCAATGGGCCAATATTCCTAGGCCCAACCCGGCCCGTTATTCTAAAGTGCTCGGGTCGTGCCGGGCCACTAACAGGCTTAACAGGCTTGGGCCGTGCCGGACCTCTTTTAAGCGTGCCGGGCCCGTGCTGTGCTCGTGCTTAGCGGCCCGTTTGCCACCTCTATTCTCAGGTAAACAGCTAAGAAGCTGTTTAGCTATCCATAAGAATGATTAACAGATACTTACTTATAATAAAAGCACACTACTTCACACTAGACAGGAAGGAAAGAGAGCACACTGCTACTATGGCTTTCTTACTTCTTGAGAGAATATGATTCTTCTCAATTTTCGAATGAATTACAAATGAAACCTAAAGCTTCTTATATAGAGAGCGGAACTCAAACTGGAATTCAAAACTTAAAAATGTACAGAAAAAATCCGTGATTTTCTGCTTTCTTGAGTGCTCCTGCTGGTGGAGATTTCACCTGTCTTTTTGGAAAGCAAAAGCAACTTTTGGGAAAAGTCCAAAAATGCTTTCGGTGTTTCTACACCTGCTGCTTCACATGTTCTCGTCAGTTTTTGAATTATGACCAAGGACGAATGAGTTGTTATCTGCTTGGGCCATACGCGCAGTTGTTGCATTGTCTTCGACATCTGTTTCAACATACATCTTGTAGTGGTTGTCTGTTTCAAGCTTTTCAACCCACTGTAAGCATGCCAGTGTCGAGTCTATCTCCTTTCTTGTGAGAGATAGAAAAATGTCACTGCTGACAACGTCAGGATGATCATAAGCAGTGATAATTGTCTTTTCTCCTGCTGCCAAAAACATATTTTTTGTATCTTCAGAGATGATCTTCTTGATATATTCCAAAGACATGGCCTCCATCCATGGAATGCTTGAATTAGGCTGGCCATTGTATCCAACACGTACAGGCGGGCTGAAGATATCTTCTTTGAATAATTCTCACATAATGATATGGAGAAATGTATTCAACTTCACAAGTTGTCTTCTTTATCCATTCAGGTGGAGTAGATCTGAACTTCAGTCTTAGCATACAGTCATTTTTTCTGACATTTTTGACTGTGTTGACAATGATAAGGGGCAGTCCCTTGAGATCATCATTTGTTTTAGTCCATAGATTATGGACAAAACCATTTTCAACAAGCCAGAGCTTGTGTTCTTGAGGATGTTCACTCTGAACATTGACTAGATATCTTTCAACATAAGGTCCTGCAATAATGAAGAGAGTTGGAGGAATACATGCCTCAGAATTATGACTTCTTATCAGATTATGGAACTCGAACCAGTTTGATTCTGTTAATGCCAGGATAGGAACTCTAGCACTTTCTGGATCTTCAAGAAAATGAATTTTTTTATTTCTATCAGCACTTTTCTGTGTATGAACTTCTTCAAACTGTGGCTTGCCATTTTCATGAAGCTCCTCTGCTAAAGCAAACAGAGCTAGGAACATTATGCCATTGTTTCTTTCTTGAAAGGCAAATAAGATGTTATCTAAGATTGCCTTCTGGTGGTAATTAAGCAAGTCTCCTGCCAGTTCTGAACACAGGAGTATCAAACATTTGAAGTTCATAGTTAAAAACATTTATTACTCCAATCGGAGTAGGTTTGCTTTTTGGCAAAGCAACAGCCGTCAACTGTCTTGATGAGCCTTTACCGTCTGCCGTTTGAGATGGGCTAGCCAATCCTTTACCCTGGGATTGATCAGTTGTGGCTAGTCCTTTTGGATCTAGCAGGAATCTTCTGAGGATTTTTTCTTTAGGATCCTCAGAGGGTTCATGTTCTTTCCCAGATCTTCTACTTCTGGGGTTTCGACCTTCATCGTCATCTTTTCGGCTGAACATTGCCATTTCTCTGGTTAAGGCGTCTAGAAGATAGTTCTTGTTTCATGCAATTAGTTCAACAATATAATCATATTAGTTAAGAAACAATTGCCAATTTGCTAATCTTCCTCTATCAGCAGCTTTATCAAGTTTAAAATTTTTGAAATTCTTACTCTAGAAAAATCGGTGCGGACAGTAAAGGGTTTTCCAAGAAAAGTTGGAGAATTTAAAATTATTTTCTTGACAGCCAAAATTTCTTTTTCCCCTGTGGGATAATTTTGTTCTGCAGGCCTGAACTTGCCACTACAAAATTTACAGATCTTTTCAATGTTAGTTCCAGGCGTTTTTGCTAGAACAACACCGGACCAGTAATTGTCACTCGCATCAATTTGGAGAATGATCTCATCATTTTCCTCTAGTTGTTGAAGCGGAGGGAGATTCTTGCAAAGATTTTTTATCTGCTTCACAATTTTTGCATCATCATCAGTGAAATTCCATTTTCTTTTGGAACTTGTTTTAGGAGATAACATTGTTGTTAGTCCTGAGATTTTGGGAATGAAATCTCTCCCATAGTTTATGACTCCTAAGAATCTCTCTAGACTCTTGGCATCAGGAATTCTATTTGGGAATTTCCAGATTTTCTCAAGAATGTGAGGTTGGAGTTTTATGACTCCATTCTTGATATTTATTCCTAGGAAATCAACTTCATCAAGGATAAAGAAGATTTTTTTTTTCTCCTAGGATAATTTCATGCTGAACTATCAGCTTTACAACCTCATGGAGGTGTTTCATGTGTTCTTCTCTGTTTTTGGAGAAGACAAGGATGTCATCAATATAGACAACACAGAATTCAGCCACATGCTTGAAAATGTTGTCCATCTTTCTTTGGAAGATTGAGGGGGCTTGTTTTAGACCAAAAGGCTTTACTAACCATTCGTAATGTCCTTGTGGCGTTCCGAATGCAGTAAGAGGAACACTCTCAGGATGCATCTTGACTTGCCTGAAACCTGACTTTGCATTGAATTTCGAAAAGACTTTAGCTCCTCTGAGCTGGTTGATCAGTACTCTTACTTGAGCAATTTGATAACCGTCTTTGACAGTCTTTTTGTTGACATCTCTGTAGTCAATTACCATTCTAGCTTTGCCTCTGAGGTTTTCTGCATGGTTTCTCACGTAGAATGCTAGAGCATGAGGAGGGCTAGTGGAAGGTTGAATTAATCTCTTGTTCAGGAGATCTTCAATGTCTTTTCTGAATTCTTTTTTATCTTCCTCTTTGTACTGAGGAATGGGTTTGACATGACAAATGGCATTCATATCATGTAATCTTAATTTACAGACCATTGGGTCTTTTTCCCAAAACTTCTGAGGGTCTACATCGATGTTCTGCTTGAGTAGTTTCTTGATTTTCTCAAGAGTGGGAATTTTTTTAGACTCAAGCTTATTCTGAAAGTGCTTGAGGTTATGCTCATGGATGAAACTAGCTTCTTCATCTGCGCTAGCTGTTTCTTCTTCTTCTTCAGACGATGATTCAGATGATTCTTCAACAAGTAGCTCTTCTTGTTGTTTAATTTGGAGGATGGTTTCAAATTTGGGTTTGTAGGGAATAAGATCACCACTATTCTGTTGTGATCTCTGATATTGTGTAGTAAAATTTGGACCTACTACAGTTTTGGCTTGGGTAAATCTGTCTGCCCAGAATACCCGTTCTCCTTTTTCTGAAGCCTATTGCTTCTTTATCTTGGATGAATCTCTGTTGGAGAATAAAATCATTTCCCAACAAGAAATTTGATCCTTGGCCTTCAGATTGCCAAACATTATGCATGATAAATGTTCCTCCACCAATGGTGATATGAACATTTTTTGCTACTTTATTCATTGTAAGATGGCTTCCATCAAACGTAACCCCAGTAGCTGTTCTTTTCTTATCTTCTTTCCAGAGTTCGTTTGGAATTGCAAATCTCTTTGCAACTGTAAATCTTGATCCATTGTCTACAAATGCATGTAGATGATATTTTTTGTGATCAAGGAATTTGAGTCCAATCTCTATGTAGTTGCTGTATCTACTAGTAGAGACGACTTTCGATTGTTGTAGCTCATTTTCTTGAGCCTGTTCCTGAGGTGTGAATGGTTTACATCATTCTAGAACATTTTCTAGTATTTCAACCAGTTCAATGGTTGCATCGAGTTTTTCTTCCTCGATATTTTCTTCCTTTTCTTTTGAGGAAGATGGTTCCACGATTTCTTGGAACTTAGTTTCTAATTCTTTCTCTTTTCTGAGAAATATTCTTCATACTCTTGTTCTACCAATTGGCTGACAAGGCCATTTTTGGTCTTTCTTCTTGCTTCTGTTATGAAACATTCTTTGTGATATTTCTTTTTAGACCTTTCACAGAACATAGGAAGTCCATTCTTTTCGTGACATAAGCAATAGTCACAAACGAATGTACCAGGGTTCACCTGGTAGGAAGATGTTATTGCTTCCATCTTACTTTCTTCCCAGTTTTTGACATGTAGAACATTTATCTGTCTAGATTCTAAGTATTATACTTCAGAATCTGTTTCATCAGTAGATGAATTTTCTTCTTCAGACCAGGCAGAGTAAACTGATCTGTCGTCTTCTTCATCATCAGAATAGGCTATTTCGTAGCCCTTCATATTTGTTGTTTCTACTATAGGCTCATATTCTTCAAATAGAGCTTTAGTAGATTTTTAACCCTTTTTCGGGCATTCATTGGCATAGTGCCTTTTAGCTTTACATAACCAGCATATGCAAGCTTTCTTGCCTGGTTGAGTATTCTGAGGATTGACTCGGTGATTCTTCTTTTTCTTTAAGAATTTCTTTTTAGGATCTTCATCCTGTTGTTTCTTGTAATTGGAACTTTTCTTGACTTTCCAATCTTTTTTCTTACTCCTTTTGAATTTTTTCGAGTAATATTTTCTTTTCTTTTTCTGTGGAACTTGGATTCATGACATCCCCAGTTGGTTGGCATATCCAGTATTCCATAATAGAAATTTTCAACTCCTTTGAGTTGTTTTTTAGCCATCTTTGCTCTAAGATTGGTTTTGCATTGTTTTTTCAATAATTGCCTGATTCTGTCGGCAATTCGTCCAACTGAAAATCTTTCAATTGGTTTTTCAGCTATGCTTTCTCTCACAGCTGTTCTCCATGGTTCAGGGAGTTTCCTGTGCAACAGGTTGACTAGATCAGTATTTTCTAGTTCACCAATTGTACAGTAATATTTTTGAAATTCATTCAAGTATTATTCAAAATATCTCATGTCACAGATTTTGAGAGCATAGATATTGGATTTGGCCGTTTCTTTAGCCTTCTCACTTAAATTTGAGAGATCTCCACAGAATTTATCATACAGCAGTACTGCAAAATCATACGGAGATTTTGAATTTTGAATTTCTTCAAGCCAGTCTTTCCCTCTGGCAGTCTCTTTAAAAGAGAAGTAATACTTTTTTGCTACTCCAGTGAGAGTAGTTTCATAGTACACTTGAAGATCTGGTGCTTCAAATTTTCCAAGGGTTAGAGCAGAAGCCATCATCAGGCTATCAACCCATTGATCAAGAGTTTTTCTCTTGTCTAGAGCTTTGTCTAGATTTAGCCAGATACCGTGAGTAGAAATTGGTATTCTGGGTCTGTTGTCCTCTGGGACAAATCTTTGAGAATTTCTTTCTCCATTTTTGCCCGTAGGGGTTTCTGTAAAGGGAGTTTTATTTTTCCCTTCTCTCTTATGATGACTGTTTTAGAGTTTTCTCCTTCTTCCATTTCAATATCCTGATAGGGAAGGAGTTTTCTTTCCTTTCCTGGTCTGAAATTTTTCATTCTTAAATTAGTTTTTCTAATCGTTCAGGATCTTCACAGGATTCTGCTTCATCATAGAAATCATGGAGCTTTTGTGCTCTAAGCATATTTACTGGTCTGTTCAGATCAACTTCTAATTCTTCTTCAGTGATAGGTTCTGTTGGTTCTTCAACAGAGAATTTGGTACCACTAACACTAGCTTCTCTAGTGTTGTAGGTTCTTCTAAGAAGATTGTTGTTTATCCTGACATTTTTAGGACAGACGTCACTTTTTCTGTGATTGTCAAATTTTAGACTGATATCTCCTGTCTTTCTGCTTTCATATATTGCCGCTTTGGGAAAAGTTACTTCATTCCAAGTAACCTTGTGGATCTGCTGTGAATGGTTCCTCTGACTGGTGAGGAATCTAGTAGTAAGACCTGGGATATTTGATATCCTTGTCTTTGGTTCTACTGTAGTACTCATCAGTTTATAGTATATTCTGTATACTATTGCGAGTTCTTGCATATCTTTTTTCATTGATATGACATCTGTCTTAACTCTCAGTCTTAGACAGTGAGCTGCATCTTTCAAGCTGGTTGAGAAATTTGGAAAGCAGTTGAAGTATGCCACTTGATTGCATAAAGAAGCTTCAAGTGTTGCCAACAGACTAGCTTGAAAATCTGTTAGTCTATTGTCTTGTAAGACACATAAGACTGAACAATTTATACCTTTTCGGGCAAGAAGTTTTATGCCTACTTGGACTGCTCCAATATGCATAAATTGATAATTTTTTGTTCTTGCTCGAGCAACTTCTGCAGGAGTGATCATCAGTAGATCGGTTTCTCCTGTTGTAGAGGGGGTTGTAAATTCCAGTAATTTGAAATGATGGCTATCCATCAGATCAAATGCTCCCCTTTTGTAGATTTGTTTAAAATCTAACTTTGGAATTGAGGAGTTTTTTTACCTCATGTTCGATTTCATTGTATTCGAACTCTTCAGCATTTAGGAGCTGTACTCCTTTGTTTTTCCCGAAGATGCTCATCATTTTGACATCTCTTGTATTTTTCGGGTTTTCATACTGAATACTAGTTTGACTAGTAGATGGTCCAAGAAAAATCATGTTTGGAACATGATTCTTCTCAAGCTTTTCTAATGGTTTAAATCCATTAGCTTTCTTTGGTTTTAGTGTAGGCACTTTCTTGTCCTTCAGTATATTTTTCATAGAATCCAGCGTTTTTTGCTGTTCATTGATTTTTCTACTAACACTTGTTAGTTTTTCTTCTTCCGTTTTTGGAAGTTCCTTGATATAATCTATTTTGTTTTCCAATTTTTCTAATTGGTAGATTATAGGAGGTAGTTTTTCTAGATGATCTTGACATCTAGATAACTTGCTGAAAGAGATCTGATGTTTCTCATCAGAGGATTTCAATAGAGAATTCAACTTCTCTAATATTAAATCAGACATTGTCCCCATTGGGGATTCCCCTTTTGAGCTATTTTATAAGCTCTGATACAAGTAATGTGCGGATCTAACCAATGCTCAAATAATCAAGAGGTTTTTGTTCCTCTTTAAGAACATATAAGATATTTTCAATATCTTGTTCAACTTTATAGATTCTGTTTTGAATCCTAAAGATGATATCGCAATAATCGGGAGTATTTCTGTTAAGATTATCTCTAAAGTCCTTCAACTTTCTCAACTTTTCTCTTTCTGTTTTCAATTCTTTACTTGTAACTTTACAGATAGCCAGTAACTCAACTTTGTCAACGATTGGAATTATGAATAGTAAAAACTAACTGCTTACCTTTGAATATAGAGGATGAATTCTGATATGTAATTATAGTCTAAACAAATAACTTCAAGATGGGCCCACCACGCTTTAATAAATATGTAGATAAAAGAAAAGGATGATAGAGAGGGGTATTAGTGAGATGAATAGTGAGTGGTTTTGAAAAGTAGTGGGAAAAAGTGAAAAGTTTTGTGTGAGTGGGAATAAAAATAAGTTGGTGAGGTGTAAGAGAAGTATATTGCTAGATTTGGGGTGTATGAGAATTTTCCTAAAAAAAAAAGCAGCAGGCCCAGGAAAAAAAAATCAGCGCCAGCCCAGAAAAAAGGAGGAGCGGGCTTGGGCCGAAGTAGAAGAAGAAAAAAAAAAAAGGGTCAGGCCTGGGCCAAACCGAGGGCAGCCCACCAGCCAAATAGTTCCGGCCTCCTTTGATCACCGGCCACTTTTCCGACACTTTTTCATCGACTTTCCAGTGATTTTTCACACGTTTCAAGATATGTTTTAAAGGTTCTATTAGTTCCCGTTTTTTTATTGTTTTTCTCTTCTTTTTCTCAGGGACTTGCAACCTCCCTTTCTTTTACCCCCGTTTTCTTCTTCATAGGGGAAACCAAAAGCCGAACTGTGGGGGTTCGTGCTCACTCCAAGCTTGGAACTTGTTGAGATCTCCAAACTTAGAGTTTGTAGAGAATTATGATCGACCACTTACATCATTGTTTCGATCTAATCCAATACTTCTTGGATTCAGATTTCTTGGAAGTGACTACGCTCATAAATTCTTAATTTCTTGGAAGTGATTACTCTCGGAAATTAATAATTTCTTGGGAGAGACTACGCTCAGAAATTTTATATGTTTTCGTGGTAGCTTTTTCCGCTCCGAAACTAACCCTTTTTCTTATTCTCTTTCAAGATGAGTAACTTGAACAAACTGGACTTCGCTCCATTGGGAACAACTAGCTATGGATATCACAAGTGGGTTCGTAACGTTCGCCAGCATCCCAAGGTTGATGGAATCCTGGATACAATTCTCGAGTTTAGCCAGGACATGCTAGCTGTTGAGCAAGCTCAAGCTTTGGAAGCAAATAGAGCAGCCTTGGAGGCAAATAAGGCGAAAGTCATCATCCTAATGACTAGTCATATGGATGATTCGCGCCAGTATGAGTATATGAATAAAGAAGGCTGCGGGTCTCACTCGAAGGAAAGATTTGGCAATATCTGTGACTCCCTGCTTTATGAACTAGAAGTGAGATGGCATAACCTCTACTTCTGTGATTTCAAGTCAGTTATTGACTACAATTCGGAATCACTTCGCATTAAATCCTTAATGGAATTCTGTGAAAAAGATATCGCAGATGCGATGTTGATTGAGAGGACTCTCTCTACCTTCCCCGTCTCTGCATTGATGGTTGCAAAGAACTATCCAATTGATGTTACTGCAGGATGTATCACAAGGTTTCATGAGCTCATTGGAGCTATGAATGTCGCTGAAAAGCATGACAACATCTTTGTGAAGAACTATAATTCGAGACCCGTGGAAACAGAGTATTGGGACTAATGTTGGACATCATATTCCCATGAACACACCCAAATGGTCTCGCGAAAACCACTATGATGGTAGCTCGGATATTGGTAATAGGCACCAATCTCTTTATATCCGCTTGGGGTGATGGAATATTGCATGCAGCTATGCTAATTCGTCTACGACCCACTGCCACTCAATCTATCTCTACGTTACAGCTAGTGACTGGGTACAAGTATTTTGTACTTACGCACATTTGAATGAGCCATTTATGTGCCAATTTTGCCACCACAGCACACTATAATGGGTCCTTATAGACGAATAGGCAACTAAGTTGGATTTGAGACTCCAATAATCGTCCGCCACTTATTGCCCTTGTTAGGCGATCTCTTTATCGCATGTCTTGCAGATTGTCACTTTGATGAAGGGGGAGATAAGAACATGGATGTTCAGCAGGAACGACAAGAATTGTCGTGCCTTGTCCCCACTATGTCTAATCTCAATCCCCACTAAAGTGACGAGATCACACATATCTACTGCAAATATGCTTGCAAGGATGGACATCCCTACAAGAGGACGTATCACCACCTTACACGAAGGTAGGCATGACACTAACGCCATAGAGAGTGACACTCTGGTATTATAGGCCATGGCCCCAACTAGGATGTGTGGGAGGCCTGTGGGTTCAAATGATACTTTGGCACAAACCAATCCTTGGATCATCAACACTCAAAATCTATCTCATGAGAATCTTCCGGATTATGGTTATCGTTGGGGAACGCCTCAACGTCATAACTTATTCCTGTGAATATAGAGCTCTATGAAAATTACACTAGTGTACATGAGACGTGGGATAGAAACTTCATCATGATTGATGATGTATTCGCGCATTTCATAGCGTATGAGTTTGTTGTGTCTGATGATATCGAACCACACTCCATTGATGAATAAATGCCAACGTAGAGAAATTGACCTAAATGGAAAGATGCGATCCAGGTTAAGTTGGATTCTCTAACGAAGAGAAAGTTTTTTGAGCCAGTGATGCCAACATCTTCTAACATAAAAACCTGTTGACTAGTAGGTCTTTGTTAGAAAGCCTGATGAGAAAAAGAGATAGTAATCTCACTTTATAGCGCAAGGCTTCTCACAAAAAGCCCTGGAATCGACTACGATGAGACATATTCTCTCGCAATGGATGTCATTACACTCTACTACCTTGTCGATTTGATAGTTTCTGAATAACTGAACATGCAGCTTGCAAATGTGGTCACTATGTATCTCTATGGGGATCTAGATACGAAATATACATGAAGGTTCATGGTGAACTTCATTTACCCAAGTCAGGTGGCTCTAGACCACAAAGCGCGTTTGTAATGAGGTTAAAATGCTCATTAAAGTGACTACTTGATTAGGAAGGGATGCGTTTCTAAGGCAAGTTCCAGATTCTATCACGGTTCATGTTGGACATGATCTTCATTGGAAGCCCTTAGAGAGTTAAGGGAAACCGTTGAACACTTGAAATCCGAGTTTGAGGTTAAGGATCTTGGGAGAACATGATTATGTCTTGGTTTGGAACTTGAGCATCATGTTGATAGATGCTTAGATTTTTTGACAAGGTCAAGCCTTCAAGCACCCCCATGATCGTCTGTAGTCTTGATTTTAAAAATGATCCTGTTCTCCCGAAGGATGGTGACCAAGATGTGCTAGAGGCAAATGTGTCCTAATTGAGTACAATAGGCGCATTATTGTACTCAGCTCAATGCACAAGACCTGACATCTCATTTGCAGTGAACTTGTTAGCTAGGTATAGCTCTGTGCCAACGCGACGCCATTGGATTGGGTTAAAAGATATATTTCGATACTTGAGATGTACGATTGATATGGGCTAGTTCTACCCCTACAGAGAGATGATGGATTCGTGCCCATTACACACCAGCAAAGCCGCCAACACTGGCCTGCATCTTTCATCCCCATCCCAAAACAACATTAGTGTTTTGGAAGCTTGTGCTGATACTGGGTATCTCTCTGACCCACACAAAGATCATTCCCAAAATGGTTAAGTGTTCACCAAGGGTAAAGACAGTGATATATTGGAGGTCTACAGGACAGACCCTAGTCACTACTTATTCGAACCATGCAAAGATTATTGCTCTTCACGAAGTGATTTGTGAATATATATGGATTGGATCCATAATTACGCATGTTTGAAGCAATTGTGGTTTGAAGTCTACCACAGATGAACCTATGAGCATTTATGAGCATAATGCTGCTTGCTTTGAACAAATGAAGTAAGGCTACATCAAAAGCGATAACACCAAGCATAATCAACAACAACAGACTCTCCTCAAGATCAAAGTGAACTAGGTTCTATCTAAGAATAGTGTAGCAGACTTTCTCACTAAGTCATTGCCAATTCCACTTTCGAGAAACATGTTGATAGTATCGTTTCAAAAAGTTATCCGAACTCCCATGACCGTAGTCATCAGGGAGAGATGTTTACATGTATGGTCTCTAAAAGTGACGGGTGTGTTGTGCTCTTTTTCTCTTTCGACCGAGGTTATTTTTGTCCCACTGGGTTTTTGTTACTCAGCAAGGTTTTTAATGAGGCAACGAGAGGAGTGCCACGTTTGGGAGACACAAAAAGGGAGTGTTCAAGTAAATCCAGAACATATGTTTGGCCCAAACTCTAAGTTACTTGCTCTTGTTGTAATAGGGTTTATGTGAGAGATGTTCTCGAATATATTCGTAGATATACAATCAATGTATGATTATGTTTTCATGTACAACTCTATCTCTATGCTTGTAATCTTTTATATAAAGAGGCCGCTATTATCAATGAAAGCACAACTCAATTCTCTCCCAATTTCAGTTTTCCTTAAAAAGATTCGTTTTTTTTAGCACAATGATCGCCTTGGAACAACTCAATTTATTGGTTTTGACCACCACATGACACTGTCATGTGATAGTTTGAGACCACAAAATAATTACCCAAGAAGCTTTATTTGAAAGTCCCAAAATTTTTATTTAAAAATAACATGAATCACCTGAGACAGCAGTACTTAACAAAACATTGAAATGATACTCCAAAACAACACCTAAATAAAAGTAAATAAACCATTAGGGTATGGGAAGATCTGCGGCTTCCTTTACCCCATAGTTTCAAACCCTTCTCGTTGCCTATGGAAGGGCTGGAGGACCTGTTGGTCTTTGACCTGATTGAGCAAGAAACGAAGGAATGGGCTATGCCTTTTGTTGAGGAAATTTTTACGCCGGCTGAGGATGATATTATTGCTGGCATCCCGCTTAGTATTCATGAACAAAGGGATAGATGGGTGTGGCATTATGATAAGAAGGGGATTTATAGTGTCTGAAGTGGTTACATACTCTCAGACTCATGGAGGATTTTACTAACCATGCATCGTCGTCTGGAAGCTCCGTGAGGGCATGTGATCTGCAATGGAAAGGCCCGTGTTCCCCCAAAAGTCTGGGTATTTATGTGGAGGTTGCATAAGGGTATCTTGCCCACTCGAAAGGCTTTGGCTCGCAGGTGCAATATCATGGATACTAGTTGTCCTTTCTGTGGGTTGCATGTTGAAGATGACTTGCATGTTCTGAAAGAGTGCAAAAGGGTAGAGGAGTTTTGGTTATGTGGTCCACTCAATATAAAGGTACGTACCCTTAAGTGCATGTCCATTTCTGCATGGATCTTGCATGCATGTGATTCTCTTCCTAAAGACAAATGGGATTGGTTTTATATGCTATTATGGGCTCTATGGCATGAACGAAATGGTGTTGTTTGGAAGGGCAATTCTTTTTGTCCTCTTAATATTGTTGGCTGGGCTAGCAAACTTCTTGATGATTATCATAAGGCGCACCCAGTGTCTAGAAAGAATAAGTCTAGGCCGCAAGTGAAATGGAAGCTTCCCCCGAGGGGTAGACTCAAACTGAACACGGACGGGGCTTTTCATGGAGCAACTGGTCATGGTGGGATCGAGGCCGTTATTAGAAATGAAGATGGTGAGTGTTTAGCTGCAATTGCACGGCCATTTTCCCGGGTTAGATCGGCTTTCCAAATGGAGGTGGAGGCCATGAGAGCTGGTCTTCTTTTACTTATTCACCAAGGCATGGATAGTGTTGATATTGAGACCGACTGTGCTGCGGTGAGTATGGGCCTTCATATAAATACGGAAGATCTTTCTGAGGTAGGTTGTATAGTGGAGGATTGTAAAGCCTATTTGAGCTCACTGTCTTCTTTCACTCTACGATCTATTTAACGTGAAGCAAATTGTGTGGCCCATAGATTAGCGCATTTTGCTAGTGTTGAGTGTTTAGATGATTATTGGTTAGATATATGAGACTCCTATGATGATCCGAGATGTACTCTACAAGGATTCATGTATTAGTACTCGAGGTTTAGGTTATATGTCCCCCTCGCAGTATAATTATCTTTTAAATAATAATAACAATTATGAGCGTGGGGCTGAGTCTCTCAGTTAGGCTGAGTTCCAAACTCTTTTTCAAAAAAAAAAAAAAAAAAAAGTAAACAAACCAAGATTACTGTACCCCGTCAAGCCATATACGTAGTCACACATCCAATAAGCTTAATATCCTACTTTGTTTACAAATTCTCGCTATAAGGTTTCGCAATTTTCTTGGTCCTTAATTAGCTCAAATTTCTATTCTTGATAATTTAGATATTTCATTTAATTATTTGTATTCATAAGAGAGGAAAAAAAAAAAAAAGACAATATGACAATAAAATTTAAAACGAGCTAAGCTATTGGAGGGAGTAGCGGTGGTTGCAAGACAAACTGCACGGCACGTCTTTATATAGAGAGAGCTGCAAGCAAGCTTTCTCCCTCTCGGCTCTCTCATGGTGCCACTCCCTTCCTGTAATGGTAGTTACCGTTTGTCAACAACAATCTTGCATAGCTGGAGAGAAAGAGAGATAGAGTCAAAGAGGATCTTGGTGTTGTTGGGGTCAGCTGCCTCAGCCACCTTTCCTTCCTGTCAAGTCCCAAAAACCATCGGTCTCTCGCATTTTCAGGGGACAAGTACACCCGAAAATCTCTATCTCTCACTGCTCACCTCCAAATCACAACCCACACTTTCATAACCCTCTATTTTTTTTTTCTCTGTCCTTTTTTTTTTTGATTTTTTTTTAATTTTCCATTCATGTCCTCCCCCCTTTCTCCAATCCTTAATCTCTGTCAAATCAAAGAAAATATTGTTTTTTTGGCTTGTAATTATTTAGGATATTTATCGATAATTAGGGGAAAAAAAAAGATTAGGAAATTTCTGCAACCCAGAACCGCCAGCCAGAACTCCTGCATTCCAAGACAGAACTTCATTTCTCCCGTGTTTTTTTGGTGCAGGAATTTCTGGTCTGGGGTTTGAGTCTCCTATCTCTCTTTTTTTCTCTTATCTCTATCCTATCCAAAAGTCTTGCTTGCATAACAAGTATTGAGGTTACCCTCATCCAAAAGTTGTTTCTTGTCTTCCTTTTCCTTGCACATTGTGGAGGATTTTGTATTTGGGGACTTTGGGGCAATGTGGGAAGGGCTACAATGATCATCATGATGAGGCTTTAAACATGTGACTGAGGTTGTTCTTGGGGGTTCTAAGAGACCCAGATTGAGAATTTGAGGAGGGAAGATGGATTGAAGGGAAACTCTTGAGTTTCCCAGGAATGTGAGATCAAAATATTTGATTAGTGCCTCTCATATATTTGCAGATAAGGGGTGATTTGGGAATATACAGGGGATTTCTGAGGTGACAATATGGGCTGCATTTGCTCGAAAGGAACCTCAGAACCAGAACACGTACAGGATTCTAAGAGAGTAGAAAGTAATTTGAAGGAGTATTCGGTTCAATTGGTTGCTCCAACTCCTTCACTAAGAGATGACTTTGTATCAGAAGGCGGTGATTCATCAATGCGTTTGTTATCAAGAAACGCTTCCAAAGCAAATGGGAGAATTAGCAATGTGTCTAGAGATCTTGAAGATAAATCAAAGGTTCAGAAACCTGGGATTGCTAATCATCAAAGAGGGGCAACAGTGGAAATGGCCGCCAAGGAAAAAAAAGTGGCAATGTCTAGGATAGTGAGCTTGCCACTTGGTGAAGAAGCCTCACAAGCAGCTGCAGGGTGGCCTTCGTGGCTAACTTCAGTTGCCGGAGATGCCATCCAAGGGTGGGTTCCTCGCCGGGCAGACACCTTTGAGAAGCTAGACAAAGTTAGTTCTAATTGTTAATTGCTTCCTTCATTGCATTTTATATATAGTGGTAGATATACATGCATGATATAAAATTGTTTTCGTTTGTGCTTCATGGACATGTTATGTGATTATAAGGTGTTTGAAACTCATTTTGTATGTGTTGTGTGTAAATTGATAACTCATAAATGGATTTCAATAGAATGTGGCATGTTATGTGTGTGCTTGTATATCTTTGTATATGGAAATATAAGCATGAAGACATTAGGATTTACACAATCAACATTGCCATTGATTTAGTTAAAATAGTATCTTGAACTAATATGAAACATAAGATTGTCTTCCCATACGCCTAAAAGTAATTAACTTTTTGGTTCAATGGACTTCAAATGCCTTTGGTTCAGTTCACATGAATAGACTAGTCCATGAAGACAGCATCATCAGATGAAAAAGATATCAGAATTTATGCAGTCTTTTGGTAGGTATATGAATATATCTCCGTCTGATTTATTCTAGAGTTGTAGAAAGAGTCTCTATCTCATGGTAATTCAGCCATATCATATATAAAATCTCTGATTGATGTTGTCTTTGCAGATCGGACAAGGAACTTATAGCAGTGTATACAAGGCTCGTGATCTTGAAACTGGTAAAATAGTTGCATTGAAGAAAGTACGGTTTGTAAATATGGACCCGGAAAGTGTGCGCTTCATGGCTAGAGAAATCTATATTTTACGTAAACTTGACCATCCAAATGTCATGAAGCTTGAGGGTCTAGTCGCTTCAACAATGTCATGCAGCTTATATCTTGTGTTCGAGTATATGGATCATGACCTTGCAGGTCTTGCAGCAACACGTGGCATCAAGTTTACTGAACCACAGGTACACATTCTTCTCTTGCTGTCAAGCGTATCTATCATTTTAACTGTGTCTATAATCTGTACAATGAATCAGGTTGCATGGTTCATCTATGAATTAGTATTGTCGTAATAGAGTACAATGATTGTTTTAGAAAATTAGTATAGAGCCATTTCTATCTAGTTCATTTTGCCTCTTTCTGTATTCCTTTTAGAAAATTTATGTTAGCGCTAGCAAAAGGAATGAGTATTCGTGCTATACTAATTTTTGAACTGTCTGAGAACCTATTACCTGGTCTCTACTCTTCTTTCTTCCATGGAAATCACATTTTATTTCTGCCTTCGCTGTCATTTCAATTGAACCGTGAATGTTTGCAAGAAAAAATTAATAATTCCTGTGTGGTGCTTGCAGATAAAATGTTTAGCTCAACAATTGCTTAGTGGCCTTGAACACTGCCATAGTCGAGGTGTCCTGCACCGAGATATCAAGGGTTCTAATCTTTTGATTAATAATGATGGAGTTCTCAAGATTGGTGACTTCGGTTTGGCAACATTTTATGAGCCCGATCAGAAGCAGCCATTAACTAGTCGTGTTGTAACTCTGTGGTATAGGGCACCTGAGCTTCTGCTTGGTGCCACAGAGTATGGTCCGGCAATAGATCTGTGGAGCACAGGCTGTATCCTTGCAGAATTGTTTGCTGGAAAGCCTATCATGCCTGGTAGAACAGAGGTAAACGAGAAATTCCAATATATCATTGATAATTTGTATAAGTTCTCTTTCCATCCCCCAGTTTCATCGGTTACTTATTGCTCTGTTGTAATCAAGTGCCTCCTGCAACTGAGAAGTAATTACTTATCTGAGCAATAAATTCATGTTCTATGTTTGCAAAAGAGATTAAGCTATCAATAACTCTATCAACCTTTGATTTTCACATGCATCCATGCAGGCAAAGTATCTGTAACTTTGTTGCACTAACTGATTGCTTGCTTTAGATTTTATTAAGCTCCATAGACATTGCAACTATGAGTGTTAAATTGTACCTTAAACCTCAATTTTTTATGTGACAATAATATCACCATTATTTTCAGGTGGAACAAATGCATAAGATTTTCAAGCTCTGTGGTTCACCATCTGAGGACTTCTGGAAGAAAACAAAATTACCACATGCAACTAGTTTCAAGCCTCAACAACCTTACAAGCGTCGCCTTGCTGAGACCTTCAAAGACTTCCCTTCTACAGCTTTGGCTCTTGTCGATAAACTCCTCGCCATAGAAGAAGATCATCGAGGATCTGCTGGTTCAGCCCTTAGAAGTGAAGTAAGTTTGTGTTCTCTTTTAAGTTAAAACAATCTTCCATTATTGTAGGAGTTTTGCAGACTTGCGACTTATTATATCATGTCATTTAATATTCATATAGCTTCAGATATGTCCTAGCTACATGCTTTCACATGAAACTGATGGTCTACGTTTATAGGCCGAGTGATTGATTCAAATATGAAAAGTTACAATGACAAGAAAAAGGATTTGATAACTACTGTGTTAAGATATTGCTGACAATACTTGAATAATTTGACTTAATTATGAATTTGGTTCTTGTGTAAATACTGTTAATTTATCTTTAATTTGGTTATTTCTATTTCAGTTCTTCACTACACCGCCTGTAGCTTGTCATCCATCAGCTTTACCACACTATCCTCCAAGCAAGGAGTTTGATGCCAAGCTTCGGGATGAGGAAAAAAGGTATTTCTTGGAGAGGCCATTGATTCTTGAAGATTAAGAAACTTCCTTAACAGTTTTGAAACGATATGCATGTTATTGTTAATATTTATGCATTTGATCTCTTGTTTAAATTTCAGGCAAAGAGCGGATCCTATTAAAGGGCGTGGTCCTGAATCTGTTAGAAGGGCTTCAAGAGATGCCAAGATAGCACCAACACCAGATTATAATGCCCAAGGAAATATGCAGGTATATGAGTGGCCTGACACATGTAACCATTAATTCATTCTTGTACCTCTTATTACGTACTTTATACTTTTGGCTAACGTAAAAACAGCAGGGAAAGTCGAACCCGAAATCCATGGGTCACAAGTACATGCCTCACCAGCAGGATAGTGTCTCTGGCTTTGCAATGGAACCACACAGAGGAGCTAGGCAGAATGGTTATTCTCAATGTAGTTCAGTGATACATCCTCGTAGTGTAGTAGGATCATCATTGAATAAGACGACAGCTTCTACAAAACATAAGCCAGAATTAAGGGAACTGAAATCTCACAAGCCTCTAACTGCAACAGACTTGTTTAATTCTTCCAGTAGGAAGGATGACAGACTGTTTTTCAAAGAATCTGGAATGGTGAGAAATTCATTTTCGCAAGCACTTGACGTTTTAAAGCTTTCTTTTGATTTAAGAGAAACACAAAAACTTGTTATATATAAGAAACTGAATTATTTGTATATCTCAGCGGTACGTACCTCAGAGCAGAATCCATTGCTCTGGACCGTTGGTACCTCCAGGGGGAAACATTGAAGACATGCTCAAAGAGCATGAGAGACACATCCAACAGGCAGTACGTAAAGCTCGTGCACGCTGAAAAGACTAGGACCAATAAAGAGCTTGGATAATGACCATCAAAGACGTATCAGTGATTCTGTTCCACGCCAATCCTGCTAAAGCAACAGCTGCTTGCGGCCACCAAGAACCTTCTTCGCTAGTTCAGTACAAAAGCCAAGGGGGAATTCTAGCATAGTGGTTTAATGAAGATGAAGGTGGTTCAGACCAAAAGAAGAAGAAAAAATGGAAGGTGGTTGGACCAAAAGAAAGCAAAGTGAAGGTGTTATATAGTGGGAACGAAAAAGCAACGGATGGGGTAGATGATATATCCTTTTGTACTGTATTGTGAAAACTGAGAAGGATAAATGCATGGAACAATTTATTGGTTACTCAACAAGTAGAGATTTGGGGCTTTCGCTTTGTATAGAGGATGAAGGACGGATGTTGTTTATGTACATTGTAAAATATCCATTTTATCTTGCTACATGATTCATTTTTGTACCGAATACACTGGATGAACCGTGCCGTAATGGTTTGTGTATTAGGCTATAATTACCGGTTATAAGGCAACATGATTAACTCCAATGCTGCAAAGAATGCCTAAAACCAGTGTCAATGATATGGTCCTATTTTCCTCAGTTTGTTTTAGGAGGCTTTCTTCAAATCACAAGGCACTTGGTTGTGTAGGAGCACTCCCTACCATCCACAAAGTGCTAGCTAGACAAACAGAAAGCTTGAATCAAACAGTGAAACAGTACCTAACATGACTCATTTGTGAAAAACCTGTTAATTGGGTGTTTTTACTTCCCTTCGTCATTCAACTCAATTTAGTTACTAAATCAGTCCTTTCTATTTCTTTTCTAGATGATGATTGTAACATTTGTCCCTCAGCCAAACAAACAAGATTGTCTTTCCCTTTAAGTTCTATTTCTTCTAAAGAACTTTTAAAACTGGCTCATTCAGGTGCCCGTTACTTTCTTACATTATTATCGATGATACTTGATGAACTTGGATTTTTTTTCTAATGCACCGTTAATGTGAGATGCAACGTTTGTTAAATTTCCTTTTATTTTCTGTGCTGAACGTGTTTTGACTGCAGTTTATCTAATTAATAGATTACCTACTCAAGTGGTGGCAGGAAGTTTCTCAACAACCGTCCACCCACCTTTGATCACCTTCATGTCTTTGGATGCCTTTGCTATGCCAGGAAGGGACCAAACAACAACGTTAATGATTTAGATCTATGCATCCAAAATCCCAGTAACAATAAGTTCTGCTCTCGAGTATGTAGGAAAATGTAATGGAAGTAAGAGCAAGAGGAAGTAATATTATGTTCATACGCCCCCATTGCAAAATAAATGGAAGACAAAAAAGAAAGGGCGTTCTTCTTTGCCTCCTCTACACCATCCTACATTTCTTTCCTGATTAATTCATGGACACTAAAAGCTCATTAGATTGTGCATAACAATCACTCTCTTCTCTCCACCTGGACTTCAACAAAACATGCTTTTTTTTCTTTCCCAGCAACTAGCATCAAGAAGGAATACTGCATGATAGACCACATGCAGTATGCATCTATGATGAGAAAAAATTGGTATCGTATATAATTACCTCAAAAACAAGTATTTTTCTGTCAATTCCATTCTCTCTTGCATCACTATTCATACTGCCAATATGGATGTATGAGTGTTGAATGATGGCACGCTGATTAGAAAGGTGCAATGACATCTAGCAGGACTGGCGTCCATTCTTTGAAAGAACAGAACGACTCCTCAGGCCAATTCTTTTCTTTTACTATTAGGCATGACTCATTGATCGAGGAAGGAATTTTTGAAACTTGCAAATCGTGGACCAATGATTGTGAGACAATGATGTTTTCATCGCTATTATAAATAATGGCCGTCTTCACCATCATCCAGTAATCTTACAATCTCATGCAGATAGGATATGATACGAAGGAAAGATGAGCACACAACTAGCATAATTTCTATCACCAATAGCCTCGGCATGAGCAGGATCCTTTCTCGAAATGATGGAAACGACTTGAATCTCTCAGTATGATTTCATGCGCAATAATCATGGATATGTACTTCATTGCAGTGTGGCAATCACCACAAACACGCAAGTTCTTGGTAATCCGGATGGGCGCACCTGGTGGGGTGGTTAGGATTGCATAGGCCAGAGCTAACTTCTCACTGTGTTCAAAGAGAAGATCTCCTTTCTCCTCATCATCAACATCATGAAGGGCAAAGCTTGTCTCAGGAACGTACCCCATGCCTTTGATGCGCTTTATCAAATCTGCAAGGATCTCATATATTTTTTCAGACTGTGGATGAGTCCTATCACCCACAAAGAAGGTTGTTGTGCCTTTCTTTCCTTGCACCCAACTACAACCCGGCCTCTTCTTGATGCCTGTATGTTTCATTAACAATCTAATCCTGGAAACATCTTTCCAACGCTTGGCATTGGCATATATGTTTGAAAGCAATGTATAGGAACCATCATTCTCTGAGTCCAACTCTGTTAACCGATCTGCAGCATATTCCCCAAGTTCAACATTGCCATGGATCCTGCAAGCACTGAGTAAGGCCACCCATACAATTGGGGTCGGTTCCATAGGCATGCTTTTGATCAGGTTCATAGCGTCATCCAAGCGACCAGCACGCCCCAAGAGGTCAGCCATGCAAGCATAGTGCTCTGGCCCAGGAACAACCCCAGAGTTCTTGCTCATGCCATTGAAGTATCTCATTCCCTCATCAATCATTCCAGAATGGCTGCAAGCATAGAGAACAACAAGAAATGTTACAGCATCAGGCACCAGGCCCAGTCTCTGCATCTCATCAAAAATTTGTAGAGCTTCTTCACCACGACCATGCATTCCATAACCTGTCATTAGTGAAGTCCAAGAAACTTCATTCCGATGCTCCAGGTTATCAAACACAACTCTAGCAGCATCAACGTCTCCAGATTTGGAATACATATCAATAAGGCAATTGGCCACAAACAGCTTCATAGAATCATACTGATTGCGTAGTACATAAGCATGAATTTGTTTACCAGACCTCAATGCACCCAGACGAGCACAGGCCATCAGGGCACAAGATATAGTAAAACCATTTGGCTTTAAGGGAAAATTCTGTCTTAGCATCTGGTAGAAAAGTTCAAGTGCCTCATTTGCTTCACCATGCTGGGCATACCCGCCAATCATCACCGTCCAAGTCACCACATTTTTTGTGTCCGGTGATAGAGAATCAAAAATCGTTCGAGCAACTTTGGCACTCTTGCATTTAGTATACATGTCAATCAAACCATTAATTACCATAATATCATTGCCAGGGTCATTACCTTCCAAGTTCAGCATCCATTTTATTGCATAACCGTGAGTTTCTCTGCCATGATTTAGTGCTCCTGCAGAGGCACAACCTGAAAGAAGAGACACAAGTGTCACAACATTCGGCTCAGAGCCACAAGCCATCATTTGCCGAAACACATCCAGTGCTTGGTAACCATGTCCCCTCTGTGCATACCCTGCAATCACAGCACTCCAAGTGACAACATTCAATTCAATCTTCGCCTCCCTCATCTTTTCAAATAAACCAATAACATTCTCAAATCTACCAACCTGAGAATACCCAGTTACCACAGCATTCCACGAAACCACATCCTTATCCTTCATCCTATCAAACACATTGTTTGCCTCATCCATCATCCCACACTTAGCATACATATCAATAACGGCATTCCCCACAAACACATCCTCAGCCAACCCACTCTTAACAGCATAACCGTGAATCTGCATCCCCCACTTCGGTTCCCCAAGCGAAGCGCATGAAGGAAGAACATTAACCAAGCTAACAGCATCCGGCTGCACACGAAAATCACCTGTCATCAAACCAAACATTCCAACCGCATTCTTTGAATCCCCACTCTGAGCATAAACCGCTGTAATCGAATTCCACGACACAACATCCCCAATCCCTCTCTCAAGCATTTCGTCGAACACCTTCCGTGCATCTCCCAAAGCCCCACACCTGCCGTACATTGCCACCACCGCATTGCAAACAAACACATTCGACTCAAACCCAGCCGCACACACAGCCCCATGGACCGAGGCGCCTCGCCGGAACGAGCCAAGCTCGCCGCAGGCTTTGAAGACAAAAGGGTAAGTATAATGGTCAGGCTTCCACCCAAGTCTCTGCATTCTCCGGTAGAGACAGAGCACGTCTTCAAGAAACCCAGAACGCACGGCGCTCCGGATAAGCACGTTCCACCAGTAGACGGTGGCGGGGCACGGCGGGGCGAGGCGTTCGAGGACAGACAAGGCTTGTGAAGGAGCGTTGCAGGCTACGTAGGCAGCGATGAGGTCGGT
The DNA here is from genome assembly GCF_002994745.2 of Rosa chinensis. NCBI lineage: Eukaryota > Viridiplantae > Streptophyta > Magnoliopsida > Rosales > Rosaceae > Rosa > Rosa chinensis. The sequence continues at coordinate 55,026,915 of NC_037094.1, read as the reverse complement.
GAGGGAGTGGGAGACGCCGCGGACGAGGATGTGTTGGTGGACGAGGTTGACTTGGAGTAGGGAGTTGCATCGTTTTAGAAGTAATGTTGGTGTGGAGGTTGGTGTAGTGGAGAAGAAGGCTTTGGTGATTTTGGTGGTGAAGGGTTTAAGGGAGGGTTTTGGACCAAACAAAATATGAAGCATGCTATGGACTAGTTACTGCATTCTAGGAATCAAAGTAGACTAAGGAGTAAATTGTGGTTTATATGGAAAAATCGTAAATTGTGGAAGAGTGATGTGTCAATAGATTAAGGAGTCGAGATTTTATGAAATTGAAGTAAATTCACACTCCTCACTTTAGAGGAGCCAGATCCAAAGAATAATGAGTTCATCTACTTAATAGTGCTCCAGAGGAGGAATTGTATACTGTTACATTCTTAACATTGAAAGAACAAAGATAGAAGGCAAGTATTTAAATACTTCACTGATCCAACTTGCCTAACTCCTACCATAAGTACTTAAACACAATGTAAATGTTAATGAGCAGACATGCCTATTGAGGCTATTTCCTTCCATAACCCAGCTCAGAGTTTAAATCTAACTCGTCGGTCTCTGCCAAGTCTCTTCTTTTCATCTCAAGATCCACCTCAGCAGAAATTAGTGCAGTCCTCTGTCTCTTTAATTCAACCTCCAACTCATCCACATGCTCCCTCAGTCTTGTAACTTTTCCTGACATTTCGATAAATTTCTTCCTGCCCAAAACAGATTGAACACAAGGCTTCAACCAAGCCAAGTCAAATCCGAAGACATCAAGCTCTTCCCACAACTTTTGAATATCTGCAAACTTATCCCCAGTCATATCCTTGACCTTGGTAGTCTTTAGAATATGCAGTAGCTTACCCAAAGATTTGAATGCACATTCACTAAATGTACGAGATCTGTTCTTCTGGCATTCAATCAATGAAGGGTGCCATGAACAGACTTCCTCAAGCAGTGGAACAAAATGTTTATCTATGAGCCCTAAACCCCTGAATTCTATAAGCGATGGGGTGGTGACTGGTGAAGACTCCACCAAGTTTCTCAACTACAGAAGGGCCAGCCTTGCCATCATTAGTAGCCTTAATGCAAAATGGTTCAGAAGCTGTTGTATCTTGTAAGTCAGCCACCTGTTCAGAAGAGATTGTCTTAGGTGCGGCTGAAAAGACTTGAGCTGAATTCACATTTGAAGGTTCCTCCCTGTTGGATTTTTTCTCTGAGGAAGTCCCAGTTCCCAGGTCTTCAACAATATCGGTTGGGGTTGTAACCTTGGTGCAAAATGGTTCAGAAGTTGGAGTATCGTGTAAGGCAGCCACCTGAGTCTTAGGAAATGCTGAAAAAACTTGAGCTTGCCCAGAATTCACATTTGAAGGCTCCTTCCTGTTGGATTCTTTCTTTGAGGTATTCTCAGTTCCGGGGTCTTCAATTTTAACAATTGGGCTTGCAACCTTTGCTTTTATAATACACTTGTTGCTCACAAGATAACCAGCAGTCCAGTCATAAAGCTCACTAGCAGGCACGAACGGCTTGAAGCCCAACTCACTCTGATATTCATTGAACAGTACAGTGCCTATGAACAAAAACAAAAACAATCAAGAACACAAGATGGATCAGCAGGTACAAAGAAACAATGACGAACAAATCAACTCAAATTTGTAAGTTACTACAGAAATGTGTAAATGAAATACGAATTCAATCAAGGTCAAGAGATAATGCTAATAATACAAACAAGAAATACACACTGTGTGTAATATCCTGTACATACAGTGTGTTCTTTCTATAGAACAGTAGTAAAGAAATACCCTTTGTAGATTTTGTTATGGACTTCTTGCCGTCAAGTTGATTAACCAAGGTAAAGCTAAAGTGGGCAAGTCTACTCCACCCAGCTGGCAATCCTGAAGCATCTGCAACAGCCAAGTGCATTGATAACTGCTCCACAAGATTTTCATCACATTGCCTTGGACGTAGAAGAATCTGCCTGAAAAAGTGAAGACATATCAAAATTAAGCAGATGAAAAACTAATAACATGCAGTTATGGACCATCTCTGGCTTTATGAGCTATTATTGGACGACTACTAGCTAGCGTTCACCATATTGAGATACTAAGTGAATAAGTCAACATTATTTGGTGGCGGGATTGAAGCTTAGATGGCTGTTATTTTCAGAAGAATTAACAGTTGAGCGGTACACACTTGGCATTTTCGTCCATCTTGATTTGCAGCTTGTTGCTTAAACAACCCAAGCAAGGGTCACAAATTAATCATAAAGATCCTCTTATTTTCTATTTGGGGCTAATGAAGCTATCCATTCTACAACACATTTGGATAGAAAATGCCGGAAAACGTACAGGACCATTTCCTCAAATTGTTGAGATCGAGTTTGTAATATCCATGAACAGAGAGATTCGAAAAAGAACATGGCACCAATTCTGAAACTAAAACCTCATACTCATATGATAAAGTAATTTTGAACCAATAAACTAATCTTAAGAATTTCAGATTTCTTTTGAAAACCAGATTGGAGCCTTCCTACATTCTGTTTTTGGGTATTGATGAATAAAGCCTATTACTTTAAACAAGTTCTTCTCAGCTAAAAGATATCAAGTACCTAGAGATAAAAGCTTATTTACTGAGATTGAAATTTTATGGGTAAAACACTGAGCTTGGCCAGAACAGATAGTAGAAAATAAGACTTCAATGTGTTTTGGAATGCTACGATAATCATTCATCCCTAAGAATTGAGTGATACAAGAGTAATCCTAATAGGAAACGATCTCCTATAATTATACAGAGAGATGAAATCTATATGTACAAGGAAAGTAAATATTTACAGAATATTCTACACTCCCCCTCAAGTTGGTGCATAGATGTCAATCATGCCCAACTTGTCAATTGAGTTGTCAAACACTTTCCTTGACACTCCTTTCGTAAGAACATCTGCTAATTGATCTTCTGTATACACAAAGGGGAAACTGACGATCTTCCTATCCAGGTTTTCCTTAATGAAATGCCGATCTACTTCCACATGCTTAGTCCGATCATGTTGAACAGGATTATGAGTGATTTCAATAGCAGACTTACTATCACAATGCAAAACCATAGGCTTCTTGAGCTTAAAACCCAAATCTTTCAGCACATTACGAATCCACAACATCTCACAAACTCCATGTGCCATACCTCGAAACTCAGCTTCAGCACTTGACCTAGCAACAACCTTTTGTTTCTTGCTGCGCCACGTCACAAGGTTTCCTCCAACAAATGTAAAATACCCAGATGTGGACCGCCTGTCTGTCTTATCACCAGCCCAGTCTGCATCTGTGTACCCCACAACCTCCAACTCATCCTTTTTTCCAAACAACAAACCTCTTCCAGGTGCCATTTTAAGATATCTCAAAATACGATACACTGCATCCATATGCTCTTCACTGGGACAATGCATAAATTGACTTACCACACTCACAGCGTAAGCAATATCAGGCCTAGTATGAGAAAGGTAAATAAGTCTCCCTACTAGACGTTGGTACCTTCCTTTATCTGTTGGAACTTGATCCGGATAGATGGCGAGATTATGATTCATCTCTATCGGTGTCTCAATAGGGTTGCAGTCAAGCATTCCGGTCTCAGCTAATAAGTCAAGTACATACTTACGTTGGGACAAAGAAATCCCCTTCTTAGACCTTGCAACTTCAATTCCAAGGAAGTACTTCAATTGCCCAAGGTCCTTCATCTCAAATTCCTTAGAAAGATACTTTTGTAGAGCCTCCATCTCCTTGTCACGCCCCGGATTTTGAATAAATAAATTCAAATCCGAAGCATGAATTATACAACTTAATAGAATAAACGTCCTGAATTTTTTTCATAAACACACACCTCACACCGCTCAATATTACATAACCAACTCCTCAATTTAATTAATACAACTCACTTGTACATAGTAAATTGGTAAAGCTCCAATTGAGCCTAACAAAACTCACAACAGAAAATCAGAGTATCACTAGCAGCTACTCCACATAGCTTGATCACCTTCCTGATTTTCCTGCCCTGTAGGATTACCCGCTACACCGTTTGAATAGTGTACCGGGATTGCAACAACACCAACCCCGGTAAGCTTTTGACAGCTCATGAGTAAACAGAAAGAACTGTTGATTTTATTAATCACAAATCTTTTAACTCAAGTAAACACCCAACAATTTCAACATCCACTGAGAAAACCACAATCTCAATAATCGATCACCAAAATCAAGAAAAACAACCAACAATCACAACATCCACGAAGCAATCCACAATCCCCAAAATCAGTCACTAATATCACCAACTCTAAATCACCAATGATTAATACGAGGTCTAAACTCACATCTATCTTCCCAAAACCCTGAAAGCGTATTTATGCAAATACGGTGACTGACAGATTAGAGCTCTAACTGTATCGTAGCCCGTCACCTGGCCTAGGTTAGAGCATCCGATATATATATTGAGCAATCGTATCCCGTCATCCATTGAGGATTAGAGCATCCGATATACTCAATCAATCGTAGCCCGTCATCCACTGAGGATTAGAGCATCCGATACACTCAAACAATCGTATCCCGTCATCCACTGAGGATTAGAGCATTCGATTCCCCCCCATACTGGTCACTACATCGACCCTAAATCCAAAATCGAGTACAAATATATTCTTTCACACAATATGATCAATAATTCCATGACACGTACTATTATTGTGTAAATATGTACTCAAAATACAACTCCAAAATCACCAATCCATTCTCAATCATATCATCACACCAATCACACGTCAACCAATATATATATTCCACGTAAATATATATATATATATATATATATATATACACGTAATCATCCGCTCAGGAATGACCACTAATACCAACTATAAACCACACATAGTGAAAACCGAGAAATTCACTTTTATAGTTTAAACACATTTTACTTACCTATGGACCGTAGAAGATCAAGCCCATGTATTTTAAAACAAATATTCACTTCCGTAAAACATTTTCAATCCATTACGACATAAGTAAAGTAATTTTGGTTCTTAATATGAACCATGTGAGGTTTACTCACCTTTAATCCAGCTGCGTCTTCTTAACAGCACAACCAACATTTTCACGAATCGCCCGCCAAATCAATCCATCGATCACCTAATCCAATAATGATCTTAACTTAGCCAATCATTCATAAACCACACAAATACTACAATCCAACGGTCGGATTATAAATTATACGATGATCCAACGGTCGGATCGAAATTATACGACGATCCAACGGTCGGATCCTCACAGATCGCCCTTAGGATCATCCTCCAAAATTATCACGAAGATCCAACGGTCGAATCTTCCTGAATCGTCCTTACAAACATGTCCACAAAATTTTATGGAAATCCGACGGTCGGATTCTCACGAATCGCATTCCGAATCACTAATTCACAATTATACGAAGATCCAACGGTCGGATCTGCGCCTGTGACCACACAAAGTCATCGGGACAGTCATACGATCAACATATCCAAATTTGAAGTAAAACCGATGGTCAGATCTTCGCAGATCGCAATCCGAAGGAAAAACGTAAAAACGTTAAATAGTAACGTCAAAACGTAAATCCACTATTTATCAACTTTTTCTAAAATAACCTTGTAATATATCAAAACGCTCGTATGGATGCGTTGATCATATTCCAGATAATATAAACTCAAAATAAGGTCGGACGCGCCGCCACAAGCGGCGGTCAGACGGCGGTCAACCACCTCCGATGCAAAAGTCGTCAACTACAAACTTCTTCAAAATGAAGGGTTGATGAACTTTCATACGTGGAGCTAAGTCTGGTTCGGCCTAGATCGTCCTAGATCAAGCTTGGAAGTCGGATTAATACCGTGCGTCTGATCAGATCCTAGATCAAATCAGGGACGTTGAAAATGTCAAACCATGATCTAGCGTTCTATACACAAAATCGTGATGAAAGACTTACATGAGGATGATCAACATGAGGAGGAGATCACGAAAATTGTAAGGATCGGCCGAGGGGACGCCGGAAAACTGGAAATCCGGCCGGGTCGGGTTTCGCACGGCTGGAGCTGCTTTGATCCAACTCTGTAGGCGGCGGCGGGGCAAGGAGACACAGGTTCGAGGCTTGGCGTGAGGCTGCGAGCTCGAAAGTGTCGGGTCCGAGGCGGTGGCGAGGGTGGAGAGGGTTCCGAGCGAGAGAGAGAGAGGGGTGGGGACTGTTCAGCAATAAAGGAAAATTTTCGTCCTTAATGAAAAAAAATCCGAAAATTTCATATTTATAGAAAATTCCCAATTTTCAAATATTCATAACTTATTCATACGAACTCCGAATATTGCGTTCCACATATGCACGAGATTGTAACGACGAGCTCTACAACTTTCATGAAGGAAGTTTTTACAAATTCCAAAAGCATAAAAAGTCAACTTTCACGAGCCCCTAACTAACGTACGTTTTCGAAATAAAGTCGTTCGAACTAATTTCACCACTCCTCCAAGCTTCGTACTTTCTCCCATGACCACGAAATCATTTCCAAAATGTCATCGGAAATTAAATTGAATTTTCGGGGTATTACAATCTACCCTCCTTAAAGAAATTTCGTCCCGAAATTTAAGCGTAGGTCGATTTCTCCCGATTAAAGTTTTCTGTAATTTATACAGAATACTAACCAAACACCAAACTTGATCACCATAATTTCTACTTCAGCTACCACGCTTGACTATACTATCTCTAACTTTATCAAAACTGTAGAAATCTACAGATACCAAACCGTAGAAATCTACAAAGCTACGGTTCTACGTATAAAAATACGTCCGTATACTGAGCATATACAAGTTCCAAAAAATAAATGTAAGGGTAAGGTTCGAACTCCCGACCTTGAACACGAAGGTTTTGCTCCCAACCACTGAAGCAAGAGCTGCTTACAATAATATAAGCTCATGTGTTATATTTATTATGTCATAAGCGACATAAATAAATAAAAGGGGAGGCAAGGTTCGAAACCCTAACCTGTGGTGCGAAAACTCTGCTCCTAACCACTGGAGCACAAGCTGTCCGTATTAAAATATGTACAAATGTTATACTTATTATGTCTTATACAAACACAATAAAAATACACGAGAGGCGAGGTTCGAACCTCGGACCTCTAGTACAAGGACTCAGCCTTCAACCACTCGTGCGTAAGCTGCTCTCGTTGTTATCCATACAACTCCTTTTATTTAAACCAAGCTGTTTCAACAATCCGGCCCAAAATACCCAGAACTGTTGCAGAAATCCGGCCCATGAATTTCACCCAAAACTATTCAGAATTTCAGCCCATCGGGCCTCCACCCACAACTACAGTGAGGGCCTTGATCCGAGACAAGCCCAAGTACAGCCCACCTGCCACGGCTTATCCCTTCCGTGATTTACGGAAATCAGAATCACTTTTAGCTAAAGCTGTCTGCCACAGCGCCTCGAGATTCGCCCTGTCCCCACACGCGCTCTCCACGCGCCAACAACTTTTCCGGGTTTTAGGACGACTTTAATCCAACGCATAGATTGAATCTCTGAGATCGTTCATCCAACGGTGGAGATTTGCTCACTTTTTTCTATAAATAGGTGCATTCTGAGGAAGTGACTGTTCACTCCAAAGAAAAGAAAATTCTTCCGAGCTTTAGCCTTTCTCTCTCAAATCTCCAGTCCTTCACTCTTAGATCTTCAACCATTCTTTCACCAATCTTCAATCCTTCTCTCACTGATCTTTTCTTCCATCTAAAAGATTCAATTCTCTTCCTTCATCTGAGAATTTCAGATCTCCAGCACCACTTCATCAACTTCAATCCTTCCAACAACAATCTCCCTCAAACACTCAACAACTTTATTCTTCGATTTTCATTTCCTCTAAACCCATCACCATGGAACCACGAACTCTGCAACTAATGGAGCTGCAAACCCAGCAACAAATGGAACTACAACCACATCAACCAACCGAGGAGGGAGGAAGCAACCAAGCAGCCGGGAGTAGTGCCAACATGCCTATCAGGCCGACTACTATCCGGTGGGCTCCCACACCGGCTCAACTGAGAATCCTCAAGGGGCTTTACTATGACAAGGGGTTTAGGTACCCAACTCCAGAGCAGATTCAAGAGATCTGCCTTCATCTGAAACAGTTTGGGCAGATCGAGGACAAGAACGTTTTCTTTTGGTTCCAGAACCTCAAAGCTCGAGAGAAGCAGATGATGAGGCCAATTCGGGATGTTCGGGTTGGTGGATCTCTCGATCTCAATTTTGGATCCACAAGTTCTACTGATGAAGGTGGGTCCATTGATCTAAACTTTGGTTCCACTGGTTCTACTGGTGCTGATGGATCTATTGATCTAAATTTTGGGTCATCTGTCGGCTATAGTGTTGACCCATATTCCTCCTCACCCTTCCACACTAATACCAGTACTACCTCATTCGGCACAACAAGAGGACAAACTTTCATGGAACAATGAGGAGGAGATCACCAGGAGGTTGAAACTCTTCCTCTATTCCCCGTGCACAGTGAGGACGTCCTTGGTAACCCGAAGACTACTTCAGAGGAAGGTAGCGCAGATGGTTACTATTCCAGTGGTTCGGGCGGTTACAACAGTGGCTCTCATGTTTCTCTTGAGCTTAGCCTCAACCCATCCGGAGCCGCTGATTTGGCTTAGTATAGCATAGTCCTCTTTTCTTTTCTTTTTTGTAATCTACTAAATCAATAAGATTGCGTGCATGTAGTCTTTTCCTTTTTGTTTAACCAGCAACGACACCAAGGATCGAACCTTGGTCACCCAATACTCTTTTCAAAACCTTAGCCAACTCTGCTACACACAACTTCTAGAATGATGTAATAAAAACAATCACTCAAAATCTAAAAATCAAATAAGTCGCACAGAGGTCTAGCTAGCATCCTCTGAGTCAAACCAAACACAAACAAATTCGTCGTTAGAATTAGGGATTAATAAAGCTAAACACTTCCTGAGTTAGCTGAGAAAAACCCACATCTTTAGAGTTACTCTTACAATGCTTATAAAATCTCGACCATTCCATCTATCAATTGCTTCCACAAAACTTACCACAATTCAATCCCAATCATTTCAAGATTCAGAAATCGAATCAAACTCCATATCACATAGTAATTCACTTGAACCACTATGGATACTTAACAAAGTCACTAAAATCAATACCCGAAATTGCGTTTAACCATTTCACCTAATATCAGTCACCAAAGGCACACACTCTCGTCCAATATCATTCACAAGAGTTGATTCTAATTCTCTCCATTATTTACCGACCAAGATCAACTCCATTGTAAACTTTAAGGGCCTGTTTGGATATAGTGATTTGGACTTCAGGATTTGGATTTCGGAGGCCCAAATACAAATAAGCCCGTTTGGCACAAATTTTTCATTAAGGATATGGATTCGATGAAATCAGCCCATTGATTTCATTAAACAAAATCTGCAGATTCTAAATAACTAGGGTACGGTAGTTATTTGAAATCTCATCCTCTCTTGCTTCCGAAACACCACAGCTCGATTTCAAAGCAAGCGGATCTCGCTCTCTCTCCACTCGTGCTCTCTACAAATCGCAAAGGCTGGGCTAGAGTTCATTTGAGATTTGGTGAAGGTGGTCTCTCTTTCTTCTCTTAATTTGATTACTCATCTCTAAATTTGATCGTTCATAGTGCTAGTGAAGTTTGGGCTAAACTATATGCAGCTTGATTTTGTATGATATGTAAAATCGGTGTTTGTGTAGCATACTGTGGATAATATGGATCATCTTTGCTCCATCATATTGTCCTTCAATGTCTCTGTAGCACCTGCATTCATCATTCATCATTCGGGCATTTTTTTTCTCTCCATGTATTGGGTTTTGTTTTCTTATTTTGTCTCTTCGTCTCTGGCCTATTCTATTTTCGGTCAAAGCTCTGGAAACTGAGATTGAATTTTTTAACAATACACATACAGATACTTGTTTCTATTTCTATCAACTCAAAACTTTTGGGCTTTTGCCCACTACCATTGTAATTGACCCAACCATTCTCTAGCTCTTCCTGCAAACTTCATAACAATACTCGTTCCCCTACTTAGTATGATTTGTAAAAGAAACACAAATACAAACTGTACTAAACTTGATGGTACCAACTAATGACCCAACCCACCAGTGGGTTTCTTCATATACATAAGGCCATGCTAATTTGTGTTACATTCCTAACAATTTTGATACAGATATAACTTCATACAAACAATATAGAAAGTCCCCAGATAGGTACAATTGCAATCAATCTCCATTAAAGAATAAGTTATGATCAGGAAAAGGTTATATATAGAAGAGACTTGAGTTTGTTTTTTTTCAGTTTTCTATTAGATCAGTTCTATCTTTTAGGGTACATGTTCTAATACATATTTTAAGTGTTCATATATTATTGATATTTTTTTGTTTGTTTGTAGCATTATGAATAATGATGTGAGAAGCCTGATGGTTCAAAGTAACCATGAAATGAATAGGGATAAGTTACGTAAGAAAAAATTAATGCATATTGTTGTATTGGTTATTGGATTTCTGATGTTGGTCATGGGTGCTCAAAGGCGACGCAAAAGGTTTATGAGAAAACAACCTTCAAGAAGTGAAGTTGATGAAAAGACATATAGAAGCATGCTTTGGATGAGAGTCTTAGAACATGAGTCTACTTGTTTTGAACAGTTACGCATGAAACCTGCTGCATTTGAGAAGTTTTGTGCACTCTTACGGGATAGAGGGGGATTGGTGGTTACAAGAAATGTTACAATTAAAGAAGTTGTGGCATCATTTTTGCACATGCTCATGTTATTAGACTATCATTTTTGCACATGTTATTAGACTATCTATCATGCGTTAACTATCAATCATGCTATTTGTACATTGTTTCAATTTTTATGTGATTTTCTATATCCAGGTATGAAGAGTAAGGGCATGGAAAAATCTCAGAGTCTTGTACCTGTGTCCAATTTCAACATAAAGGGCAAGGTCAAAGGAACAGGTACATCTAGGGCATATCTCTCTTGGAACAAAGAAATGGATGATGTACTCGCTAAAGTACTTTATGATCAAATGAACGCAGGTACAATTTATCACTTCCATTATACTATAATTTTGTCTTTCTGTATTTTTGTGGTCTGTTTGCTCATTTTATCTTTTATTTCTACCGTTTGATTTGGGATTGTGGGAAGAATTGGTGGCATTATTAATGTTGGGAAGGTTTATCCATGAGTTGATGAGCTGCGTCTTCATTTTCCACATCAATTAGATTAACTGCTAGTGTACCTGTGTGAGATGGTTTATCAATTATAGTATAATTGATTTTTGGGAACACATAGGTCAGAGGATTAGTACAATTTATCACTTCCATTATACTATAAATGATGAACCAAGTTATCACTTCCATTATGTTCTCTAGGATGTGACTGTTGTAAGATGGTTTTGAAACTATTTTCAACCAAGTCTTCATTCCAGTTTCAAAAGAGTACTTGTCTGGATGTGCAAAAGAGCACTGCATTTAGTTTTATTTTTGGGAACATGCAGGTCAGAGGATTAATAGCTTAATGGGTGCTTAATTAGCTTCATATAGAATACAAGTCAAACTCTTAAAGCCCCCTGCAACCATATATAAAAGTAAAACTATATGAATGTCTTCCATTTCTCTTAAACCCTCATCAAAGCATCCTTAACTTCTAATATTAGTTACAGAGAACATAGATTAGATTTAATGTATTATCATAATTGCAGGACACAAGACTGATGGAGACTGGAAACCGCAAGCTTATCAAGCAGTAGTGGATAAGTTGAATGCTACATGGCAACTTGGTCTCACAAAACTTAATGTCAAGAATAGACTCAAGGCTTGGAAGAGACACTATGCTATTATCACAGACATCAGAAGTCAAAGTGGGCTTGTTTGGGATGAAGAGAAAAAGATGGTTCCAATCACTGCTGAAAACCTGGAAATTTGGAATGCTTATGTTGAGGTATGATTGAAACATTGAATAAATTGTTTGTTGTATATGTTTCTTTAGCATGATTCATTGTCATATTTTTGCAGTCACATCCTAATGCTAAAGGATATCAAAACAAGTCAATAAAAAACTGGGATGATATCGCTATCCTATGTGGGAGGGATAGAGCTACTGGTGAAGGAGCAGAAGATGTTGGAGATGCTGAAGAAACTATGGAATTTGAAGCAGAAGAAAATGAAAGTCATGTGACTCCCAATTCATATGCCTCAACACATGCAGCAACTTCAACTTGTGATTCACATCCTCCAAATAAGAAAAAGAAAAAGGATCCACTAGCACAAGCAATTGGAGATGTGGCCAACACCTTGAAGGAATTTATGGCAGCTCAAGTCTCCACACAACTCAAAGGAGAGGATGTACATGAAGTGGTTTCTAAAGTAGCAAATCTCAGCAAATTGCAAGTTTTCAAAGCTGTACGCATATTGATGAGTGGTAATCCCGAAGAATTTTCTCTACTGAAGTCTCTTAATGATGCTGAAAAGAGTGAGTGGATAAAAATGCTCATATGGCAATCTGAAGGTATGCTTGTTCCCACTTTCTCTCATGTTTCAACTATTGGATCTGCTCATATGTTTCTCCACAAGTTTTGAGTATTCTAGCTAGTTACAATGTGAGTGTCCAATGCAATTATAATGCTTGTTTTATAAGAAAGATGCTGCATCAGTTTTGTTGGACTCAAAATTTCATGACTAATCGTGTTTCTCTATGTTGATTGTTTTCAGGACAACCAAGGAATTGAGGGTGGAGCATTACAATTTGGATTTTCATGATATGGAATTATGGAGATGAAATGCTTATTATTATTATTGTTATTATATATTTTTTTGAGAATATAAAATGAAACACGTCGGATTTGTAATTGAGGGTATGAGATGGAATTACACAGATGAAACATGTATTATTAATATTTTTTTTTATTTTTTATTTTTGAAAATATGAAATGAAAACCTTGAGATTTATATTGCGTTTGGAATTATGGAGCATGAAAATTACCTCCATAGAAATTAAATACTAAAGAAAATCTTCCTTCATTAAATTAGCATCTACATAGCTTCATTAGTTTTGAATTCTTAAATTCAAATCCTCATGATTCATTAATTACCCAAACAGATGAATTTGAAATTTTGAGATTTCAATTACCCAGATTTGAAATACATAAGATTTGAAATTCAAATGCAAATCCAAATTCCATTTCCAAACGGGGCCTTAGTGAATTGAAACCAACCAAGTCTTGAAGAACACTTTGTGGTGATAATGAGTATGCCAGCAGAAGTTGCATCAACAACAGCCTAAAGTTGACTTAGAATAGAAATTTTCCTTGCTGAGATGTTGCATATAATTAACAGAGAACAAAGGCTCAGGACCTTCTTTGATTTACTTTAGCTTATTCACTAAGCATGTCTACAATTGTAGGAGTAAGTGAATCTACAGGTGCTCTCCATAACCTACATCCATAATTAGAAGTAAATATATGCAACTGATGACCTGGAAACTGGAAATTAAGATTCTCACGGGTCCATATGAAGGTGCAATACTGTTAGCCATATGCCATATGTTTTCCCCACATAACTCTGAAGTTATTGCCAATGACTTTATTGCTCTTGAGATAGTAGACAAGTTGGCCCTTAAGGTCATTCTTCACTTTCAGATTATATGCAAAATGACTTCAAAATGGAAATACCTTCAGTTGCAGGCTGGCAGTATTGCATAACAACCAGAGATGCTTTGAGCCTTTGATCAAAAGAGGATCCAGAAGTTGCTGTGTTCAGAAATTCCAGCAGCAGACCTGCAACTTTGAAAAATCACAAGTAATTCTAGAAAAATCATTTTTAGGAGATTCCAATTCTGAAACGATCCCTAGGATGTCTACTGCAATTTGTAAGAATATAATAACTTCAAATTCCCAACTGAACTGTACAATTTTAGTAAAAGTTCAACTGGGTCAGAAACATTTGCAGAACCTCTTTTCTAACTTGAGTTTTAACCAATGCATCCTAAATAGAAAAGAGCTGGAACTTAACGTACTGAAACAAACCAAAGATCTCTCTGCCCTTCTCTACCAAACCACCCATCTTCATTCCCATATCAATCGATCTCTCTTCAACTTTCAACACCACAGAACACAAACTGAAGGATCGATCTACAACAAGAATAATTCACTGCAGCCCAGATAGATAGTACAAATGCAAGGCTTTAATTAACGGTATAGATGCGAGCGTCCACTGCAAATTATTCGTCTGCTCTAGTTCAACAACAAAGCATAACACAGCAATAGCAAATCAGTGGATATTAACACAACAAAGCATATTAATACGTGTAACCTGAAATTGAGGGATATAAAAAGATCCATGAAAAAGTTCCACCATTGCAACTGAAGAGGGCAAAGTAATTTGATAAGGAAGAATGACTCAAATCAACAAGACAATTGGATGAAATTTGAATTCCAACTTGCCTATAAACATTTTTTTATCTAAGTAACAAGTATTACTCCATGAACATGATCAACTTGCTTGTAGGAGCAACAGGCGGATCATCGACCAAATTGCTAGCTGGAATGGCAATATCCTCTAGACCCCAGTTATGTCCTTGCACACCAACCTTAGACAATAAAACAACAGAAAGTATTAAGAGCTGAATTGCAACTCATATTTCAATTATTTGTAACAAATTATTCTCCAAATACCCTCGTATTTCTGATATAGATTGTGGTACACGTCCATTAACAAATTGAATCTGTCAGAGGAGTTAAGAATCATATTAAAGAGAAACCAAAATGTCACCCAAAGGTCAAAATGCTTACTGGTTCACCATACCAGACTGGACAATATGAAAATGAAAAGCGAGATCACAAATGTGCATAAAATCTTCACAGTGCTCTTAAAATTTTGATTCATCACATACAGGGATATTACATATATGTTTATTAAGCTATAGTTTACTCTGGGAAGCTCAAATCATTTATGCCTTCAGTGTAACAAATAATCATAGTTACAAGAGAAGTGAATATATGAAAACAAACAAACCTTGATCCGGTCATTGCTACTAAAGCCATCAAGTTGATTAAGCAATTCCAGCATTGTAAGCCATCAAGTTGATAAGGCAAAGGAAATCTGTAGAACAAACATTTAAATCTAAGAAACATCACGAACAAATAATTCAATTTTTCACAATGCAAGGACATTGTAACTTTAAGAAACAGATGATCCTTGTGTAAACAGAGCAAAAAGATCAAAATAAAAGGAGCAAATGCAAATCCAAAATGAAGAAAATGAAACAATGACAGAGGCATTAAAGCATCCTCAAAATCATTACAAATGCACCTAAAATTGCTCAATACAGAATCTTGCATTCAATGAAACAAAAGTTATAATGACAATAACAATAAGAAATTATGCTATACCTGAACCAGTTGTGGGCCTGCAAGTTTCAGAAAAGTGGCATTCGTTTGTGCAGCACAAGCCCGGGCCATTAAAGTTTTACCAGTTCCAGGAGGTCCATACAAAAGAACTCCCTTTGGTGGGCAAACCCCTAATTTTTGAAAACGCTCCTTGTGGGTCATGGGTAAAACAATTGCCTCAACTAGTTCTTGAATATGTTGCAGCCACAAAAAAAAAAAGGTATTAGGGTACGGAATCCAAATGTTTGGGGGGATACAAACAGTGAGCAAGTCAGCAGCCCACGCCTGTTTCTCTAGCCCTCCAATATCATTGTAATCTTCAGTTGGTTTCTCATCAACCTCCATAGCCTTCACTCAAGAATCATACTCGGATGGCAGAGTATCCAAGATCAGGTAACTATCTTTGTTCACACCAACAAGATCTCCAGGCTTTATTTTATCAAGGTCAACAAGCCCAACAACAGGCAGAAAGATTGTCTGCAATCAATAAAAACCAATACATCCTAATTAAACAAGTGGGTCTAATATGGTACAAAAAAGAATTGGGTCCAAAATCAACTCTCAAATTTGAAGAAAATCATGGGACAGCTACATGCAGAGGTTACCCCCGAATTCAACAAACTCTAAAGAAGTTCATGTAGACAGATTAAGAACTCGTTTTCCAAATGTTGATGAATGACTGTTTTAATATGAAGGATAATGCAAGAGCCACAATACGACTAACTGCACTCTTTGCTTTTACTAGTAATGTACAAAAATATGAACAAAACATTAATCAGCCGCCTTTACCTGACGAGTAGATGTTTTCAAAACAACACACTTGCCCTTTCTTTGTGAGTCAAGATCCATGTTTGCCCTATCTTCCTCAGCTTCATCAGTCAGAACCAGGTAATTTTTGAATAACAACAAACTCATCATCTTAAAAAAATGGGCTCAGAGTTCAAAGGTCTGCATATAGTCTATATCTACAACAAGAGAGTCATGAGTGAAATTACATATTCATATACTTATAAGTCATCTAACAAGGTCTCAGGGTATGGTGACCCAAACAAGTTATATAATAGTTTAATATAAGTCTTTCAACGGCTTAAAATTAAATTGGTACAAGTCTGCCATCACTCTTGTGACAATCCAATTAGTTCAACAAATTTGAAGTTCTTTGCTAAGAGGCAGGCCGGGGTTCCAACTATGCCCCAAACTTCAATATTGTACAAAACTATATGTCTAGCTAGCTAGCTAGAACATCAGCTAGCCCTTGGGACTTGGGAGCAGGGACGGAGCTAGTAAACACAGACACAAATAGTTTAAAAGGGCATCTCTGCAGTAGCCTTATATAAAGATCAAAGAATATCTTTACTATTTCAAGTTTGAATTGTGCATTCCAATCTTGAAACCTTTCAAACCTCAGCACAAAGGTGCTACAATTAAGTTAAATGTTTGTGACGAACTCCCATAACAAACTTGCTTCAAGTATGCCTTATCATCAAAACATTATTTGTTTATAGTTGGGTTAAAGACAAGAACTGGCCGGAGTCCCTTTTCTCATTTGTTACGTTACAGAATCTGTAAAATTGCACATCTCAAACTTAGTTCTTACCTGAGGGACTCATGACACCATTGTCAAAATAATACATTGTAAAAATGTACATTTCCTACCGTCCAGTTAAAAACTATTTGTATTTTACTCCAAGTATATATGCAGTACTGAGAGAGCAACATATACAGAGACATCGGCAAAGAGTGTAAAACCTAAGATTTGTTTCTCTTCATGTTCATTATTGCCTAGACCGATATAGCTCAAGAAATCACACACACTCTTCATCACTTACCGTAGAAAACAATGAAAAGTGAAGAATCTGCTTGATAATGGGTTCCAAACTCATAAGCTATCTGAAGCATTTCTTAATCATATTTAATTTTAGTTCATTTTCTAGTTTTATACAAAACTTTATCGAAGCTTGTCAGAGTTCTTCAAGGCTCCTCAAAGATCCGGTATTGTTGTCCTAGCCTAATTGTATGCGATTCCAATTGTTATTCATGAGTCTAAACTCTAAAGCCATATCTTGTGAAAAGAAAAATGTGATAAAGACTGAACACATCACACATGGTAAGTATTGCAAGGTTTTAATCACCAGCTAGCATTACAGTAAAAGGTACTGATCATTTTTCATCAGCTAATCTGCAGTTGATACTTTAAAAGCTAAACAGCATATCTGGCACATAAATTAGGCTAGGCTAGCAAAGGAAATTGGACACTTTTCCATTTGCATCCCGGATATTCAAAACCACAATAACTATGCTTAAAGCAAGAAACACCGAGACTAAAAAACCTAAATCCCACAGAGAAAAAGGAGCATACCTCAACAATGTTGTCGACCAAGTAGGGCAACTGCTTATTGAGCTTAATCTTTTCCTGATTCTCCTTTATCTTTTCCTTGTATGAATCCGGCTCCAAGTTTGTTCTTTGCAATTCTTCCTTCAATCCCACAGCAAAAAGTCAGACAAATATACACACAAAGAATCCTAAAATTACTTCACAAAAAATACTACATGCTTATCCTTTTACAACCCAATAAATAACAAAACAAAATTTCACAAAAACCCACAAATTCCAGGGCAGAACAAAATCAAATTCGAGGGCTTTTCACCCTAATTCTCCGAACTGAATCAATAATTAAGGAAACCCTAACTCCCACTAGTTGTAACCCTAGACTAGTAGAAGCGCAAGTACAGAAAGAGTTAGAGAGAGAGAAGGGGCCTTGAGAATTCGGATCTCGTTGTCCAGAAGACGGGTGGCCCTGACAATGTCGTCGGTGGTCATCGCGGCCAGCTGATCATCCTCGAAGCTCGCATCCTCGACCACCATATTGGTCACCATAATCGGATTCTTATATTTGCTTGAACGAGAGTGAGAGAAGAGTTTTCAGAGAGGTAGTTTTGTTGAGTGAAAGAGAGAGAAAGCTGAGAGGGAGTGTGGGAGAGATAGATGACTGGTGAGATCGGGGAGATGAAGAGTGATTTTGAGAGAGAGCGCGAGCTCGGGTTTTGGCCGAATGGTGGCGGGAAGTGAAAAATTGAAAATTTGGCCAAGTCAATTAAGAAGGGCGCCAAGCATCTATTGAACCCTAAAACTCAGACAACAGCAATTTCAGTATATTGTCTGAAAGAGAGTTGCACAATAGACAACTAAAAAATTGTTGTGTGAATCAATACAATCAGAAGACATCTTTTTCAACCATTGTATTAATGGTAATTGCACAACAGAGAAATAATAACTGTTGTCTAATTAAAAACAATCAGACAACATCTTTTATCAACCATTGTATAAATGAACCTTGGACAACATCACGTAATAACTGTTGTCTGAATTGACTCATTCAGACAACATCAAAAAAATCAACCATTGTCTGAAATGCTTTTGCACAAGAGCCAAGAAAAAACTGTTGTTGGATTAGAAAACTTAGACGACAGAATATTTCTTACTGTCGTCTAATTATTTCAAACGACAGTTAAAATGTTTGTTGTCATCTGATTCCAAAATTGCTGTAGTGTCGGCTCCAGTTTCAGTTTTTGTTGTAACTGGTCAACAGTCTCTTTTCTTGCTTGGGCGTGCCAACACCTTTAGGGTGCGGTCGTCGGGGATGTCCCTTGACCTGACTTCTGTCGAGCGATTGTAGAGGAGGAGAGCACCAACCTTGTCGCGGGATTATTCTTTGTGCCTCGTGGTGAGGACTTTGTTGAAGTTTCTTCTTGTTCACACAGTCGATACTCAATATTGTAGATTGAGCAGAGCGAATATCACCGGGAAGTATTGAGATCTTGCTAAAGCATGACTCTAGCTTGGCTGGGCTGCGAGGGCGTTACCCTTGCTTGGCTGGTTTCTGTAACCGTTGTGGTCGCGGCACTACCGTCGGCTCCCCAGGAGACTAGGACAGATGTACGTTGACAGAGGGTTCGATGGCACTGACAGTTGGCTCCCGTGGAGACTGGGACTGGAGTGTGGTCACCTGTAAGAGGAGAAGGGTTGTTTGCTCCGGAGAGGCTTGGACAATCGTAGAGATTAGTCGATGAATTGGCCGTCTTTGTAATTTCGTTGTAGCCTCTATATATAGGCTACTGTGCAGATTCATCAGGCCAAAGTCGTTGGCCTTGAAACAAATCAAAAACCCTTAATGGTCTTGGTAGCTGTAGTGGGCTGATAATTAATAATTATCAGCCGGCTTGGATATTGTTAGAATATAGGCCAAGCTGAGTGCCCATGGGATGTGAACGCGGGATATGCTTCTTTACTGCCTGTTGGCGAACCCTTCCGCAATAGTGGCACACCAATATTGCTAGAATATAGGCAAAGCTGAATACCTTTTGGACGCGGTTAGCAGGGATAATGATGCGGCTTTTAGCAAGCGCATAATTTAACCCTGAAATGTCATTAGTAGTACGTAATAAATAGGGATCGTTCTATTCCGGGGATTGAGGGTACACCTGTCATTATCAAACAATTAAACAATTAAAATTAAAACAAAGTATAATATTAACAAAGATATAACAAAATATAAACATTATTTACGAAAAGGGGGGATTTTGTTTTTGGTTTTTCGAAAATAAAACTAAATTAACAAAACAATTAAAATGCAAAAACATAAAAATACAAAGATGGAATGAGAGAACAAAGATCAAAATCGAAACATATGATTAAAATTGATTCAAACCCTAATATTGTTCATCTAAGTCATGAGAAAGGAGTTGATCATGTGAAACATTCGAAAGCAAATGAATTCCCATTTTTTACTTTTCAATGCTAATTAACCTAAGCGAAAGCACCTAGATTAATCCTATCAAACATGCAATCAAACCCTAGAAAGCTAGTCAATCATGTCATGTTTAACGCATTACACATAGAGAAAGGCTATCAACTCAAGTGTACAACTTAGTATGGAAAAGTCCACCTAATTGCAATCCTCGTTAATTAAATTCGATCTTTGTACAAAACCTTTACTACTTTGATTCAAGTTTACACAAAACGAAAAGTCGATTTCATGTTCTTAAACCTAGCACCAATTATATCGAAACCCTAAGTGTTTGCAACCACATAAGATTAAAATACAAAAGTTATCTATAACGCAAATTTAATTAAACAAACCCACATAAGCAACTCTCGAAGAACAATAATATGAATCTGAAAATTCTCAATTAATCATAAAAATTCCAGAAATAAATATTTGTTCAAACACATATGTCAACTAGTTCATAACCAACGAAATTCAAAGCAAAGGTTACAAAGGAGAATCGGATTACACCGTGAGATGGGGATGGTGATGAATGATTGATGTGGTGGTCTCTTGAATCTCGAAAGCAAGCTTCAAGGTTGGAGATGGATGATGGATGCTCACGGCTATGCTTCTTCTCCCTTGGCCTTGCTTGAACTCGTGGAGATGACTAGAGGATGGAGAAACTCACGGCTATGCTAAGAAGATTTTCTGATTTTTTTCTAAAGTGTAAATTGTATGGGGGAGAGGAACCTTGACGTTGAGAAAAGGGGAGAATATATAGGGGCACGGCTAGGGTTCTCCAAGCAATCAGAAATTTCCACATCACTTCAACCAATGGTATGATGCCAAGTAAGCCTTGTGATGTGGTCCAACCAATCGTAGAATGCCAAGTAAGCCTTGGTGTGTCATCTAACCAATCAAAACTCTCCAAATTAATTCCCTAAATTCCTTTAATATATATCCTTGCCGAAATTATATAAGGATTTTCTGATTTTCTTCATTAATTTCGGCCAAGAATATCTTAGGAGAGAGTAATTGCCGAAATTCCATAAATAAATTCTGATTTGCTTCACCAATTTCGGCCACAAATATCCTGGGGAAAGTAATTGCCGAAATTCCATAAATAAATGCTGATTTGCTTCACCATTTTCGGCCAAAAATCACATTTAAATCTTCCAAGAATATCTCTTTGCCCTTAAAAATCTCCCTTGAATTACTCCAATCAAAATCTTCAATTATATTTTCAGATTTTCATGTTGCCTCCTCCTTTTCCTCTTTGTATTTTACGGCAAACACATATATATTCTCCAAAAATATCTCGCATGTGTCACAAACCCTAATTTCCATGGGCCTTTATCCATTTGCCGAAATCCATAACCTCTTGAGAGTTCTTGGGCCTTTATGCGTCACCTTCAAGCCATGTCATCTTCTAATGTCTTCAAGAAGCTTCTTTCAATGCCATGACACTTCATTTTTCTGCTTTCCTTTCTTGGTTGACTCAAGAGTCTTGTTTTGGCAGGGTTTCCTCTTCTGGACAAGGTTTCCTGGTTGAAACAGGATTTCCTGGTTGAACCAGGAAAACTTCATTTCTTCTTTTCAGCTTATTTATGCAGCCCTTTGTATCTCATTTTGTCTCCTTCCAACATTGGCGAGCTCCTCTTTCCATTTGTGAGTTCATTTCCACTTTTTAGCTCCGAGGTCCTGAAAATAGAAACTAGTAAGAAAAATAGAAACTTTCCTAAAATGAAAAATGGCAACTTTCCTAAACTGAAAATGGAAACTTTCCAAAAATGAAAAATAGAAACTACAAAAATAGAAACTTTCTACAAATAGGAACTTTCCCAATCGAAGAATGGAAACTTTCCTAAACAGAGTTTTATTAAGGAAATAACGCAGAAAATGTAGGGAAATGCAGTTAAAACGTCGCATTAAAATGCTCCTATCAGATCATATATTTAATCCTATCCCCGCGAGTACATCGCATTAATAGCGCACTAATATAGTCATAATGCTATATTCCTGTTCTTCTGCAACTGTGTACGGACCCCACTGCATGCTTAATCCCTTTATTCTATCGCGAGCAAAGCTGTACCGTACTCCCTGACCTCCTCGTGGACGAAGAATATAATGATTAGTCCATGTGGGTTTCGTATCGTCTACTTACTGGGCCTTTGCAGGGCTTCGCGGGGATTCCGTCAAGATTCCCTTGCTGGGTCTGCTTCTTGTTCCCTGTATGGGCCGCTACTCTAAGGGTCCAGCCCAAAAAAATACTTTTTGGGCTCAAACATTGCCACCTAGGCCTCAAGATCAGGCCCGCGGCAACTTGTAACTGATCGAAGGGGGTTGAAGCGCCACGTCTCTTTGGTGGAAACGAGGTCATTAATGAAGAGCGGTGTAATAATGAAACGAGGCGTCCTTTTGGCTGCGAAACGCCTTTTTGCTGCATCGTTTCCCTCACAAATCCCTTGTTTACACTTGGACGCCTCCGATTCCAACCAATCAATAGAAAAAGTATCAGTCCTTCTTAACCCACTATCTTCCTGTCTTGCTTTCCCGGAGAAGAACCCAGAAACGAAAAAAACTTTTTCCAGTCTCTTTCTTCTCTGAACTTTTACCTTCCATCCCTGAAAATTCCAGAAATGGCACCCAAGAAAAACAAACCCATCGATGAACCAGATGAGATCAATGAGAATGCCACCTTTACCTGGCAGACCAATATGGGCATGTTATGCCTGTGCAAGACTGGTGTGGAGAGACATCGCCTGATGGGTTTTGGTGAAAACGGTAATCAATAGAGCCTGGGTCCTACTCTGAAAGACCCGTTGCCAGATGATGCCTTGGCCTACTATTCGCTTCCAGTCCATCGACCCATAGCTGCTCTTAGATGGATGCCTGGTGATTTTAGCAGTTGGGGACTGAGGAGAAAAGTGGGTCACTGGCCTACTGTCCCCGCCGAGGATAGAGCTTGGTACGAGGAGGTTCGAGCGAGAGATCTGCCTCGTTGGGAAGTGTTGGGAATAACCCAAGCCATCGATCTGTGCTTTCGTCTTCCAAAGAACACCAACCCTGCGCCGATAGCCGCCGCTCTTTGCTTCTGGAATACCTCGAGCAATACCTTCGATTTCCGGTTTGGGCAAATGATCATAACTTTGCTGGACATCCTTACTATCACGGGATTGCCCATTGATAGGCCCCCCTATGAGCATGGTCAATTTGATGGGATTAAGTTCTCAATGTGAATGGACCAGACCAACCGGACACACTACAGCAAATCCTACCCGTCGTGGCGAGACTACTACCGCAAAAAGCACGACGAGACCGGAGGGATTGCCTTCCTTGAGTTTTGGCTATGTAAGTTTATTTTCTATACCTCTTCTGGCAAAACTACCGGTACTTGGAGCCCTCTGGCCACTGCCCTTTATAATGGTATCTGCATTGGCCTTGGGCAAACGATGTTGGGTGCGCTATATCTCTCCCTTTACACCGTTGTGATGCGCCCTTTTGACGCCAATATCAGCGGCCCTTTCTGGATCCTCGCTTTCTAGCTACAAACCTACTTTCCTTGCTTTCGCCGCGGTGATATTCCTGAAGATCCACCAGTTGACTCCCTTATGGGGAATTGGTTCTGCCACAACGCCAAGTACAGCGCTCCTCCCTACTCCGAGTGCTTCACTCACTTGTATCTGATGCTGGAGATGCCGGACTCGACTATAGTCCTTTCTAGGCGGTATCCCTCTCCTCTTGAGGATGGTTTCCTGCCCAGTGGAAGGGATCACAGCGAGCACTTGAAGCTTTTCGTCGAGCCATTTCATGTTGGGATATCCGTCTTGTTGACGAAAGCATATGCTACGAACTCTATGCCCCAAATCATTTTGCTCGCCAACTTGGGCTGGCCCAACTGGTGCCTTGGCCTCTACTTGAGTCTGCCAACCACTACACCTCTTGGCGGAGATCAGGCCTGCCTGGGTCCCCCCCTTTCCAGAGTCTGTTTACTTTGGTAGCGGTCCCTGACCATGTTAGGAGGCTGTACCTCGTCGATGATGTCGGCGACCAATATGCGGATTGGTGGAAAGAAGTGTCGGTAAACTACTGGGACTTCCCGCATGACCAACTCTTCGCTCTGATCCTCCGCGGCTTAAGTAGTCTTAGTGCCGGGGACCGCGAAATTACCTAGCACTTCCTAGATCCTACGGCACAACCGGAACAACCCCCTCTACCTGCTCCGCCTGCGCGACGACCGCAACCAGGGATTCAAATTCGCGAGCCAGGTGCAAGGTTCTAAAAATCAGGCTAGGCATCTCCTACCCGTTCCGATTTTAGCCTAGTTGAGCGAGCTAGGCGCTGAGGAGAAAATCGGCCGCCTAGGCGGGTCGGTGATTAGGAGTTTCAGCCTTTTTTTTTTTTTTTTTTTTTTTTTTTTTTTTTTTTTTTTCAGACTTAAAGCCCCCCAAATCGAAGATAGGGTTCGATTTCTTTCTCAATTCTCAGTCTCTCTCTGCCTCTCCGTCGTTTTGAACCAAAACTGGAGGCTCCTTGCTCCCGTCTCTTTCTCTCAGTTTCTCTGCCTCTCTCTGTGGTCTGGCCGCACTATTCTCAGCGGCTCAACCTCTCTCCGACTGTCAGAGTCGCCGGTGACGCTTGGAGTCTTGGTTTGCTTCTTCGACTCCTCCTCTCTTTTTTCTTTTTTTTTTCTCCTTCGCGTCTTCTTAGTTCTTCCTTCTGGTTCTCTGATGGGTGGCTGATTAGATGGAGTGAAACAGTGAGAGAAAGTACCCAGAAGTTGAAGAAGGAGAATGAGAAGGTTGGTGTTGTTTAGAGGAGCTGTGTTGTGGCTTGACTTCCTATTGTCAGCTTTTGGTGGCTTTCTCATGTTTTCTGGGTTCTTTCGTCTCTATTCATGACTTTTGTAACGGTCACTTTGCTTCCTGGAGGCAGCAAATGGTACGCTTCCCCACTAAAGTTTCTGCTTTTTTGTTAATTCTCGTATATTATGCATATGTATCAGGGATTTTTGATGGGTTTTAGTTGGAATTTTCTTGTGTGTCAGTGTTATTGATGATCAAATTGGACTATTTTTCATATTGTCTGCAACAAGTTTTGAACTTTGAGCAAAGAAATTGATGGGTTCTGGAAATTAGATATCTTTTGGAATGTTACGTTTTCAAGCGGTACATACAGAAAGTATGGATTTTTGAGAATTTGTGAAATTTGTAATTGGCTTGGAGATTGATTTATAAACGAATTTGAAATTTTTAGCTAGAACATAAGTTGCTTGATTCATGTCCCAGATGATTCAATTGGAGTGAGAGTTTTATTTCTTGTTTTAGTTGTTGCTCAACTCTGCAGCTCTTACTGGGGCGCAGTGAGGACGGCTGCGGTCGGTGATGCAGGCGCAGGGGCGGTCTGGCCAGTGAGGCCGATCAAGCAGCAAAGCAGAAGACTTGGTTCGATTTCTGGGTTCTTCAAGCTCCGTGAGTCTTTTAATCTCTTGTTAAGTTGCTGCCTTGCTGGGTATTGTATGAAACTGTGAATGTTAGAATGTAATCAGTGTTTGAAACTTTGAATGTTCCTGGGTATTGTATGGACTGTTCTGTTTTGCAGCTTTTGCTTAATTGAATATTTGTCTGTTTGGATGGGAGTCATGGGGCTTGATTAATTGAATTTGGCCTCAGTGAATGAGAATATAATCAATTGACACTTGACAGGTTGTATACTTGTATATTTGGCCGTTTTAGATGGGAGTCATGGGACTTGATTAGTTGATTATATGTTATAAAAATAAAATAAAAAACTAAAAAAAATAAAACCGCCTAGTCCCAGCCTAGGCCCCTAGGCGCTAGTCCCCGGCCTTCCGCCCGACTAGCGCCTAGCGTTTTTTGGAACCTTGGCCAGGCGAGACAGTAAGTTCTGTCTCTTTTAATATTTCTTTTCTCATTTGCTTCCCTTGAATTTTACCCATTAGCATGTTTTGCAGCAATCCAATTGGAGTGGTACTGTTCCGCCGCCACTTGGCTGTGATCAGACTGGTTCTTCAGCCGCGGCCTCTGTTCAGGCCAGCAAGTAAAAGGCGTTAGCCGGGGAGTCTCCTGAAGTGGAGTCCTCTAACGATGACGATGAAAGCCTCGCTGAGGTAACCTGGCCCAGACCAGTCCTGACTTTGAGCATTTGGTTTTCCAAACCCCTTCTATTTTCTTAGTTGTGATCCTTTTCTTCTGTGCAGGCTATTGGCCTGTTGCTGCTCTTACTCGTAAGCGCGCTCGCGTCCAAATCGCTGAAGAGGACTTTGAGGATGACGAGCCCCTGTCGATGCAACTGGTAAGCTCTGGTCCCATTTTATTCTCGTTGACTCTGTAGGATTTGAGCAGTGTTTTTATTATGCGCTGTTTCCTCAATAGGTTCGTCGAAGGGTCGTTGGTCCCTCTCATGTGAATGAGGCAGGGTCTTCAGTCGTTGCATCAGGCTCAGTGCCGGCGATCGCTCCAACACCAATCAGCTTCGCAGAGCCACTTCCTGCTCCCCCAACAGGAGAATAAACTCGAGGTCCTTCTCCTCCAATAACCATCTCTGATGATGATTCTCCGGATCATAACAGCGGGGAAAGCCACTCTGAGGCTTCTGCTTCTTATAGGGAGTTGGTGGAAACAGAGATTCCTGCTGCCCTAGCGGCCCGAGGAGTGGATGAAACAGGATCTCTTCTCCCGAATAACCCTGTGCCAGATCTCGAATCAGAGGCTCGAGAGGTGAGCCACCGTTGGCCTATAATTTTGCTTTCTTTCAAATAGAAACCTGCTCCTAAACCTTGTTGATTTTTGAAACTTCCCAGGACTCCGTTCAAACCGAGGAGGTGGTCATTGATCCTGAAGATCTTGCTGGTGGGATGAACGTCCCAGACTTGGACGAAGCGATTAGTGATGTTGGATCTTTGATCCCAGAAACTGCCGCGGCGAACATTGCCTCCAACGGCTCTGTTCCCGGAGCTGCTTGCCCCCAAAACTCCACCGGTGAAACTCGCGTTGGAGTTCTAGAGCCTCCGACGGTGGGGATGCCAAACCAAGTTCAAGAGGCTGTTGCCGGAGCTGTGGGCGAAGGTGAAGGAATTGAGGAACCCATCGACCCTCTTGCAATAGTGGTCTATGATCGTGCTGCAAATCCCTCGCCACCTCCTCCTACTAGGCTTGAGAGACTTGCTCGAGCTCTTGCAGAAAATCCTCCTACCGCTGCTGAACTAGCGAGGGCGGAGCTTCGAAGTCTTCTGGGAAAGCGGCGGTTAGGACTTGCCGAACTCGCCAGGGTCCTGGGGGCCATTGTGTTCCTCCTTCGAGAGCGTGCGGTCCACCCTGTTCAACTCGATGTTATAGAGAAGCTGTTGAGGGAATTCGACGTGGCTTGCGCTCGTCAATCTATCGCGGAAGCTCGAGCTCGTACGATCCGCGGCGCCCATAATGACCTTACCAATTAGGTGGAGACTGTTCGCGGCCAATTGAATGATCGGGCCGCTCACATGAGGGAAATAAGGTTCCAAATGTCGAACGTAGAAACCCAGATTCAATATCTCCAGGCCAGCCTGGCCCACATGCATGACGAGCTCAGAATGGAGGAAGCCCAACTGGAAGCTCCCTTGGCTGCTTCAGAGGAATTGAGCGCTCTATTGGCCCAATCCGCAGAACGTGTTTCGTTGGCTGAAAATGGAGTTCACGCCGCAAGCCTTCAAGTTGAGATGCTCTACGTAAGGCTTGATTTTGCGGGCCAGCCACTTTAGGCCTTTATAGAGTAGGTTTTTGTTTCTTGGCCCCTAGAGTAAAGTAAGCTAGTAATTCTTTCAAGCTCATAATAGTAGCGAAATGTATAGGTTTACTTCCTTTTGTGATGCGGACCCATTTTTAAGATTTAAACCAATATCTATTTTTGGATCCACTTACTGGCCCAACTCAAGATTCTTGGTCCCATCGTCTTAATGAGTCTTAACTCCGCATTAACCTCCACTTTGAAAACGGTTGTTGAAAGGATAATGTTGAAAAATGAATAGTTACCTTCTCGAAAACCGTTCGGTTCCTTCACGCGCCATTAGTCCCCTCTTTTTTGGGATCTCCTGGCAATTAATTTGGACTTGCTGACACTAGTTTGACCCCTCAATCGTCCCCTCATGGGTAGAGACCTGCATGCCCTGTTCCTATAAGTATGTGAATTCTGGAAAGGGAACGCTGACACTAAACCTTCTTCTGAAATAACTCAGAAATGGCCTTCCATTCTTTGCTCCTTTTTCTCCTGCTTCACAAGTCTTCTCCTCATGATACAAACCTTAACCTCTAAATCTTAGGCTTCCTGGCGCAATCTCAAGCCTGAGTTAGGCTTCTTGGCTTAATCTCAGGCAACCCCTCATTTCTCCCCTCTGAAAGTCTAGATGGAACGTACCAGGCTTCAGACTAGTTTAGAAACCGAGGGTGGCTCCAAGTGTGGGTTCTCCGGTCATACCAACTCATCTTTGTTAGAATCCCACACGCGGAGCTAAATGGGGTAGGAAGGAAGGCCACTTTGTGGTTCGTCCTTCCTCCTCAGTTTCCTTCCCTCTGGATCCGGCGTGAGCTCGATGTGTCGTCCAGATGGAAGGGGCTTTGGTGGCCACCACCTTCTCATGCTCTTCTAGAATATTGACAGAATATTGGAGAGAGAAGATGGACTCACGGAAGGAATGGGTTCAAGCTACAGAATGGCTGTTCCCATACTTCACGCGCAGAAAAAGGTGGCTGCCAGAGTTGAAGAGGGTGCAGAGTCTCAAGCCTATCTTCAGTTCCTCAGCTCTCTGCCTCTCTTGAAGATGATGGCGTGGCTCAAGCCGATGTTGGGTTCCTTAGCTGGCTTCCAATTGAAGAAAGATTCGGAAAATCTTTAAAAGATTTCAATTTTGTATTCTAGCCACTTTTGGCTTTGTGAAAGTTGTGAAAGTTTGGAGTGTATTGCTTTTGGCCGCAAAGACACTTTATGAATATATCTAGAATTTTCTTCTCATGCTTATTCTTATATATAAATATTCGATCCCTCGCGGCGCCTCTGGCATAGGCCCCACAGTCATAAAGAACATACTTTAATTATTCCCAGCGACAAACCTGCTTTCTCCGCTAGGAAAGTGCAATGCGGTGCGCCAAAAGTTGACTTATTCTTTCGCCGCGAGAAAGCCTTCACACCTGAAACCCCGCGAGGCCTTAAGTGTAAATTCTGTAAATGCTAAAAAATTCCCTTTTCGCCGCCCTACCGCTTAGGACCATATTGCTCCCTTAGTGTTACTAGTCGCAGTGAAGAAGTGTTGATGGGCCTCACGAACAGGCCTTCAAGCATAGGCTTTGCGAGAATAGGAATACTAAAAAATGCCCCCTGCTGTTGAAATGGGCCTTGACAGTATAGCCAATTGTGTTTTCTAGACCGACTCTGTATCTGGACCCTTTTGCTGCCCTCGAATCGCAAATATTTCTTTGTCTCGTAATCATAATTGGCTTTAACTGTGCATTAACTAACCGTTGATGAACGGTTGTGAAAAGAGAATCTTGAAAAATGAATAGTTATCTCCTTGAAAACCGTTCGCTTCCCCACTCTTCATTTCCTAGATTTGAGTAATTAAGCCGGATTAAAGGCGCTCGTACTGATTTGACTCCCCAACCGCTCATCCGAAGGTCAGGATTGATTCACTTTCTCCTATAAATAGGGATACTTTGCACGATGGATGCACAGATCTTCCAAAAGCTTGCTTTCAACCCAGAAACCATGGCCTTCCAATCCTTACTTCTCTTCCTTCTTCTTCACAAGTCTTCACCTCATGAAAACGAACCTAGCCTCTAAATCTTAGGCTTCATGGCTTAATTTCAAGCCTGGGTTAGGCCTCGTGGCTTAATCTCAGGCAACCTCGTGCCTACCATCTCCTCCCAGCCTATATCTTCACCCAGGCTGTCAAGAGTGGAAAAGCATGAGGGGCTCCATTAGTGTGGGGGATCTGGACATGCGAGATCTTCTTTTGCTGGATCCCTCATACGCGGAGCAAGCCGAGGAGGGGGGAAGGCCACTCTGATGCCTTTGTTCCTCCTCGGACCCCTTTCCATTTGGATGTGGCTTGAACTGAGTCCTCCAGATGGAAAGGGCTTTAGCGGTCACCTCCTTCTTGAGCTCTCTCTTCTGATCATCGAAAGAATCTTGGAGGGAGAGGATGGACTCACGGAAGGAATGGGTTTGGATTGCAGGATGGCCATTCCCATACCCATTTCCCAGAAAATGGTGACTGCCAAAGTGGAAAGGGGTGCACAGTGTCACGCCGCTCTTTCAGTTCCTCTGCACTCTGCCCCTTTTCGGAGATAATGATGCGGCTCAACCCAGTGCTGGCCTCTATAGCCACTTTCATGTGTAGGAGAAAATAGAAGATTCCAAGAAGTTTTGTCATTTTTGTAATTCTAGCCACTTTTGGCTTTGTAATCTGGGGAAAGTTATAATTGTATTGCTCGGCCGCAAAGCCACTTTATGAATACATGAATCTTTTCTTTTGAATGTTCGTAAAAACTGTTGTTTGAACACACCCGTGAGGCCTCAACATAGGCCCCACAATCGATAATTTTAATTATCTTTTTCAGCGCGCTAAACTTCCCTCGACACTAAGTGGCCGATAGGAAAAGATGCTTGGGAAATTACAAGTTTGCCCAGCCTTCCACCACCGCCTGAAATAAACGCACGATGAAACTAGTCATACCGCATACCTCTCCTACTCCTCGTGGCCGCTTACTCGGCCCAAGCAGACTTTTGCCCCCCATGTCCAACCAAGCGGAGCTAAACCCAAAAGGTGGGCCCTTAGTGAAAAAGATAAGTATGGGCCTCACAAACAGGCCCTTGTCAATGGGCTTTGGGAGAATAATTATTCTATTGCTCTCGAGGCTTAATGCGAGGAAACCGCCTATGATTCCTCCAAATCCCAGATACTAGGAAAGTACTTCTTCAAGTATCTGTCGTTGATGGGGTTGTGATGGATATCACCATCCAAATCCTTGAGATGAAATGCCCCCTTCTGTAAGATCTTGTAAATAACGTATGGGCCTTCCCACCTGGGAGTCCACTTGCTACGACCATGTAACTTTTCGCCTAGCAGGAGAATTGCTTTCCACACCAACTCTCCCTCGATAAAACTCCGCCCCCGCGTCCGCTTGTCGTAAGCACGAGCGACTCGCTGCTTCTCCATAATCAGGCTATCTAAAGCCTCCAAGCGTTTTGTGCTAAGGTCTTTGTGTTCCTGCCACATAGCCTGAACGTAATCCTCTCCGATGAGATGATGTTGTTCTTGAACTAGTAATGACTGGACGTTGACTTCCAAAGGCAGGATCGCATCATGGCCGAACATCAAAGCATAAGGTGTTGTCGCGGTGGGACTCCGCTTAGATGTGCGGTAGGCCCAGAGAGTCTCATAGAGCGTTTCGTGCCACTGTAGCGAATTGGCTTCCAGCATTTTCTTTAGGAGAGTGATGACGATCTTATTGCTAGCTTCTGCCTGGCCGTTGGATTGGGCATAATAAGGACTAGAATGAATGAATTGTATGCCCCATTCCTTTGCCAGTTTAGCAACTTCTCCACCCACGAAGGCTGCCAACCTGTCTAAAACAAATACTTCTGGAATTCCAAACCTGCAGATGATGTTCCGGAACAAGAATTGTCATAGTGTACCACCGGATGCCTCTTTCAGAGGTTCTGCTTCAACCTACTTAGTAAAGTAAGCAGAGATGACTGAGGATGAATCATTTTAATTAAGTCTAGTGCCCATCCTCTCGCGGGCCAAAGCTTTATAATGGGCTGCATTAGGACGTTGGGAACATGCTGGACTGGTCCATGGGCCTGACAATCCGAACAACTTTTCGCGAAGGTGATACAATCCTTCAGAATGTTGGGCCAGAAATATCCATGTCTTCTGAGCAGCCATCACATTTTTGGACCTGCCTGATGTGAGCCGCAGATACCAAAATGAGTTTCCCGCATGAGTGGCTTTGCTTCACTTCCATACACACATCTGAAATCTAAGCCATCTTCAACTCTCCTACGAAGCTCATCATGTCTGAGGAAATAGTTGATGGCAAGGAAACAGATCCTTCTGTCTGTGGTCTGATCAGGGTCCTTGAGGTAATTGATCAGAGGGATGGGCCAATCCAAATCGATGGATTCTAAGGTCACTACTAATGTGTCGTCTGGAGGATCTTCTCTTGCCATCCATAAAGGAAGCGTTCAACGCTGAACTTTTATGATCCTCTCGCGTACGCCGAATCTCAGGGTTATCCTTGTTGCTAGTTGGGCCAATTCGTTCGCGGTGAAATTATATTCGCGGGGAATATGTTCAAACCCCACGTCATCAAACTGGTCTACTAGCTCCAGCGCCCTATTCAAATAATGAACCAACGCAAAACTACCATATTTGTACTTCCCGCAAATCTGATTAATAACCAAAAAAGAGTCTCCCAGAATTTGGACGTCTCTGACTCCCATTTCCAACAGTATCTCCAGGCCTATGATCAATGCCTCATAGTCCTGCTTGGTTATTGGTACATTGATACTCCATCTGGAATGAATAAGAATAGTGATCCCCAGCCGGATTCTCCTGGGCGATTCCAGCTCCTGCCATGGTTTGAGTTCTGGAACCATCGAAGTATAGTACCCAAGGTTGTAACATTACAGTTGCCTGGTGACCCGACAAGGGTTCAGGGTATGGCCATCCAGATGTAATAGTTGCGACTTCTAGTTCGCGAATCTCAATGGCCTCCAACATGGGATGATGTGCTAGAAAATCCGCAATGGCTTGACCTTTCACTGCCTTTTGTGGCACATACTGTAAAGAGAATTCTGAAAGAGCCAAAACCCATTTGCCAATCCGGCCCCTAAGAATGGGCCGTGACAACATATATTTGACGAAGTCGGTCTGGGCTATTATGCATGTAGTAAAAGACAACATATAGTGACGAAGCTTGCATGCAGAGAAGTATAACGTTAAACAAAGCTTCTCCATTGGTGTGTACCTTGTCTCGCAATCCATTAACTTTCTACTAAGGTAGAAAATTGCATGCTCTATTCCCTCTTCGTCATTCTGTGCCAACAAGCTGCCTATTGATGCTTCTGCAGCTGAGACATAGAGTTTGAGTGGCTGATCTGGTTTTGGCGGAACAAGAACTGGTGGATTTGTTAGATAAGCCTTTATGTGATTAAAGGCTTCTTGATGCTTCGCCTCCCATACAAATTCTGTTTGCCCTTGCAGCCTTAGCAGAGCAGAAAAAGGCTGAATCTTTCCTGCTGACTTGGAAATGAATCGTCGTAAGAAATTGATTTTTCCTAACAACCTTTGCAGCTCCTTCTTTGTTCTCGGAGGCGAAGCGTTGATCACCGCTTTAGCCTTATCCTCGGATACTTCGATGCCCCTTTGATGCACAATAAACCCTAGGAAATCGCCTGCTTGAACTCCGAACACACATTTCGCCGGATTCATCTTTAACTTGTGAACTCTCATGCTTTCAAAAACCTTCCGCAAATCCGTGATGTGGTTTCCCCGCTGCTTTGATTTGACAACTACGTCATCAATATAAACCTCTAAGATCTTTCCAAGGATATCATGGAAGATTAGGTTCATTGCTCGCTGGTACGTGGCTCCCGCATTCTTCAAACCAAAGGGCATAACCACGTACTCAAAAACTCCCGCGAAACCTAGGTATCTAAATGTAGTTTTGTGTCTATCTTCTTCTGCCACTGGAATCTGATGATAACTGGCAATTCCGTCCATAAAGGATAATCGCTCATGACCGGCTACTGCGTCTACCTACATATCCGCGACCGGCATGGGGTAGACGTCTTTGGGAGTGGCATTGTCGAGATCTCGATAGTCGACACACACCCTTATTTTGCCATTCTTCTTTCGAACTGGAACAACATTGGATAGCCACTGATTATACTTGGCTACCCTGATGATTCCTGATTTATGCATCTTCTCGACTTCTTCCTTGACCAAAACCTGGGTTTCCGAATTCATCTACCTGGATTCTTGCCTCACCGGATTGTGATTCGGGATTGTTGGTAGTTTATGACAGACTAGCTCAGAAGCTAGACCGTAAAGCAATCTTCGAATTCCAGTAATAAGTCGATAAGCGTCTATTTTTTGTCAAGCTCCAAGTTCTCACTGATTGCCACTTCCATTGGATCCGCTTTAGTCCCTAAGTTTAC
Organism: Rosa chinensis; assembly: GCF_002994745.2. Taxonomy (NCBI): domain Eukaryota; kingdom Viridiplantae; phylum Streptophyta; class Magnoliopsida; order Rosales; family Rosaceae; genus Rosa; species Rosa chinensis. Next base: position 54,992,440 of record NC_037094.1, on the reverse strand, counting down.
CTTTTCTACAGGATCTCTGACCTTCGGCGGAGTATCATCCAACGCTGCCGGAGCTAGTCGGATAGGTTCTTCTTCCTTCTCGCGATCAGAGAACTCTTCATCTACCTATTCTAATGTTGCTACTTGCGCATAGGCCTCTTTTTCGATCAAATATGAAGATAATCTATCGTACAAAGAAAGCAAGGCCTGTACCTCTTCTTGTGGGAGGTCGTGATCCATTAATTGATGTCTGAGGATGGCACTGCATGGCCGAGCCTTTCGAGGTCGTTTTTTGCGACCGCGAACCCCCATTGTGCCAATTCAGAGGCTGTCACCCTTGTGGGGCGGCCCTTATTATCAATACCAACGACCTGTAAAGGAGAAATTGGTTCCAGGTAGTACTTCGCATCTATATAGCTGGCGGCTATTGAAAAAGGTCGCGGGTCTGCTTTGACAATTTCCGCTTTGTCCGCGACTTTGTCCCATATGATCAGCTCCTGGTGAAGGGTGGATGGGACACAATAACTCCTGTGGATCCAGTCGCGGCCCAGAATTGCACTATATGCCGCATAGCAATCTGTAACAAAGAAAGCGTAAACCCCTTATGTTGGACCCACCTTGACTTGTAGGAAAATCAAACCCAATGTTTTGGTTACAGTTCCCGTGAAGTTCTTTAGAGTCAAGGATGTGGATTGGATCTTCTCTTTTTTGATTCCTAGTAGCTGCATGGTTCTGGTAGTCAAGACATTGACTGCGGCGCCTATATCTACCATGATCTTGCCAACCTTGATGCCGTTCACATCGGCAGTGATATACAATGGCCTCATGTGTTGTGCCATTGTTAGCGTTGGCTTGCTGAAAAACATGTCCCGAATCCTCTCATTGGTGTCTGCAACCTCTGCTGCTTCTACCTCTTTTGGTTTCTTCTCGAGAAATGACGCTGCTGAGGTGATCTCGAAAGTTTGTTTGTCCAATGATTTATCATCCTCTGCTTGGCATTGAGCTGCCACTGGCAAGGCATATTTTGATGATAGGACATACACCATATTACATGTAATGTCCAACATGTCCGCTTTTTCTGATTCCGTCGTGGGAGGGCTCAAGTCAACTTCTGCCGCGAGCTTGTTTGCAACGTAAAAGGCCAGCGATCCCTCTTGGATCATGGCCTGCTCTTGTTGATCTGCTGCTACGGGGAATTCCCACTTCGGTGGCCTCTGTTTCGATGAGGAAGCCTCTTCAGACTTCGCAACCACTACACTTTGAACCTTCTTAGGCTTCCACTACACAGTCGCGGACCGATTGTCTTTGCCCCCAGCCTGTCAAAGATTGAAGGCTTGCCCTTTCTTCCTTCGCGAGATATTCTTCGCCAAATATTGATTTTACGAACTGGGAGCGATTCTTGCCTCGTGGGAACTAAGGACTTCTCTTGAGTGCTGCTCTTGAGGACACATGGCTTTCGTTCTTCACGCGATATTCTTCGCCAAATACTTTCCTTCCGACTTGGCGGTGATTCTCACCTCGTGGGAATTAGGAGATTCTTCTCGCTATCTTTCTCACGCATGCTGGGTTTTGGCACTTGCCTGGACAACTTAAGATGCCGCTTGGAGCCCTGCGGGGAAACGAACCTGTCAGAGGTTAGTGCCTCTACCTATCTCTGATATTCCCTTGGCGACCTCACCAGCTGCGATGGTTTGATCAATCCTTGGTCCAACGCTGTTAAGGTCCTCTTGGCTTATCCAAACCTTCACTGGAGCTTTCTCTTCCTTGAAGAACTCATCTCCGTCGTCTTACCCCTCTCCCGCGTATACCATTTCCTTCCTTGATGGTGTATGTCGGCATTGGAGGGATGTAAGGTCTGGTTAAAACCTCCTGCAGCTTATCCGTCTGCCCTTCTTCCCTTGCGGCTTTCAACTTTTTGAATAAGTTTGAGTCCCTTGGAGAAGAAGCTTCTGAACCACTTTGCACCTTTGGGCTGCATGGTTGGAAGTTTCTAGAAGATGATACTAACCTTATTGGCGGCAGAGATCCAAAGCGGACGGTCTGGGAGATTTCCTCATGCAGCGCCTGAGTGTCACATTCTTCCTTGCATCGTGAGCATAGGACGACGGGTAAACAAGTCATGGATTCCTGCTTCGCAGTTTTGTCTCCAGCCCTTTTCAAATCCTTAGCCGTGTGGTCTGGACTTTGATTCTACTGATCTTTTTCACCCCATGCCACGTCCACCATGTTGATGCCGGTGTCTGGGAAGGGATCTAGATCTACCAATGCTGTTGCTTTTTCGGCGCTTCTACTTGCAAACTACCGTTATTTAACCATATTTGGATCTGATCCTTCAACTTAATACAATCGGCTGTATTATGATTCCACATATTATGAAGTTTGCAGTATTTCTTCCCTCTCAGCTATTCTGGTTTGGGAAATGGGCCGAAGTCAGTTTTCACCATCTTTGCGGCGATCATTTCATCCAAGATTTCATGCGCTTCGTTCGCATCGTAAGTATAACTTGCAAACTCTGGTTTGGTGAAAACCACCGATTTGAGCTTCACCGATTCTTTGCACAACTTTAGCTGCTTTATCGCTGTTGCCTTCTTCCCAGTGAGCTCCAGCGCTGCTACCTCATCCTCTTCGGACTCCTCAGCCTCTATTACGCCAGATTCCTCGCTCCTGTAGTAAGGATCATAGGAGCTTGATTGATGACTAAGCGCAGCTACTGTTCGGCGTGTCCCAGGGATGTATGTCTCTTTCGAGGCGTTTTTCATAGCGTCCATTTCTCAGAGCAAGTGCTCGAAACTTCCTACTTCTGTGATTAGTTCCCCCATGGAGCTGAATGTGCTTCCATGCTGCTTCTTGCGTTGGCGAGGTTCTAAGCCTTTGATTGCCAACTTCACCAGTTCGTTCTCCGGTAGAATCACGCTCAACTTCCCCTTCTGTATCTGGAAACGCTGAAGGTATGTGACAGCAGATTCAGTTGGCTATTGAGCCATCTGGGTAAGTGAAGCCAGATCTACTTCAGGCTCGATAGTCCCGAAATTTTCTTTGAACAACTTTTCCATTGCGGGCCAACTCGCAACTGATCCTAGTTGCAGCTTGGTGAACCAGGTAAAAGCAGCCCCCGACAAAGAAGTGGCGAAGATCTTACACTTCAGACTATCATCATTCTGGTATTGGCCACGCTGTACTCGAAACCTGACCAAATGGACTGCGGCACTTTCGACTTCCTCTCCCGAGAAAGTAGAGAACGTGATGTTCTTATATCCCCTAGGATAAGGTGAGTGCATAATGTGCGGTGGGAAAGGCCCGTGATAGGCCTTTTCCAAGTTAGGCCTCTGGTTTGCGGCCCTGATCATAGCTTCTACCTCTTCTCTCCTTACATACCCTGGGTCGGGAGGAGGATGAGTGTAGGCCATTGTTTCGCCCGCTGGTTGATTCAAAGGTGTAGCATATGAAGTTTGGCTGACCAATGATATTCCACCTATGTGGGCCGTCTTAGTCTGGGCTGGCGTCTGGGATGTGGAGCCTGCTACCGTTTGACTTCCCGCGGTCACATTGACATTTGGTAGATTTCCTACCATACCAGTCCGTTCTCGAGCCTCTATAGACTCGTCGAATATGCACTCATATCCGTCGCTGTCGTACTGGGCAGCTATGGTAGGCTCTAGGACTGTCTCCCTACTGATCTTCAAACTCCCTCTCTTCTGCAAAACCGACGATGTATTTTTGTCTTTTTCGCCGGTTATCGGAACGCTCGACTTATTTTTGGCAGATGCGACGAGTGGAATGAAAGTTGCCGCGCCGCTACAGCTAGCTTTTTCTCGAATATTTGGCGGTATGTATTTGCCAGTCGCGAGAGTTAGACCCAAAGAGCCGAGAATAGCATTAGGATCTCCTAACGTCCTATTCATGACTTCTCTGGCCTGGTCTAGCTCAGCCTTCTGCATGGCTACCTGCGTGTTTAAAGCCAATCCCTCAGTTCTAATGGCCGCTACTTCAGTAGCGACTTTTGTGGCTTGGACTGCTTGGGCAGAGATCATTTCCACGAGTTGTTCGTGGTTTGTGTGTATTCGGCTTGTAAAGTCTTGAAGCCGCTGCTCAATCATCCGGTCCGTTCGCTAGAACCATTGAAGAGCCTTTCGACTCTCAAGCACGAACTTCCGCCTTGATGCTTCCATGAAACTTTCAGTGTTAATCTTCATGATAGCCATCTTTTGCAGGATGTCTGCATCCTCTGGTATAGGGAGAGGAACATATTCCCCGGCCGCCTCACTTGCTCCAACCATACTGGAATGGTCAGTAGCCTGCTCGACCGCCTCTGCTCGGGATGTTGCAGAGTCTCCGCTATCAGAGATGGACGGTAAATTTCCGGTTGCCATCTCAGATGGTGGCGAGTCAAAAGAAAATCTTTGAGTTACTTGCTCTTCCGAAAGGCCACGACAATCTACATGATGGTGTGGCTTGTAACTAGAGGCTTTATGTTTTGGGCAGTTGACGTACACCTTCTAGTAAGGGTTATCGTTTGACTTCCCAATGATGACACTTGTGCTCTGAAACACTTCTGATTGTGTCCTACTGGGCGTGCCAAAATGTTCGGCTCTAGTTTCAGTTTTTGTTGTAGCTAGTCAACAGTCTCTTTTCTTGCTTGGGCGTGCCAGCACCATTCGGGTGCGATCGTCGGGGATGTCCCTTAACCTGACTTCTGTCGAGCGATTGTAGACGAGGAGAGCACCAACCTCGTCGCGAGATTCTTTGTGCCTCGTGGTGAGGACTTTGTTGAAGTTTCTTCTTGTTCACACAGTCGATACTCAATATTGTAGATTGAGCAGAGCGAATATCACCGGGAAGTATTGAGATCTTGCTAAAGCATGACTCTAGCTTGGCTGGGTTGCGAGGGCGTTACCCTTGCTTGGCTGGTTTCTGTAACCGTTGTGGTCGTGGCACTATCGTCGACTCCCGAGGAGACTAGGACAGATGTACGTTGACAGAGGGTTCGGTGGCACTGACAGTCGGCTCCCGTGGAGACTGGGACTAGAGTGTGGTCACCTGTAAGAAGAGAAGGGTTGTTTGCTCCGGAGAGGCTTGGATAATCATAGAGATTAGTCGATGAATTGGCCGTCTTTGTAATTTCGTTGTAGCCTCTATATATAGGCTACTTTGCATATTCATCAAGCCACAGTCGTTGGCCTTGAAACAAATCAAAAACCCTTAATGGTCTTGGTAGCTGTAGTGGGCTGATAATTAATAATTATCAGCCGGCTTGGATATTGTTAGAATATAGGCCAAGCTGAGTGCCCATTGGATGTGAACGCGGGATATGCTTCTTTACTGCCTGTTGGTGAACCCTTCTGCAATAGTGGCGCACCAATATTGCTAGAATATAGGCAAAGCTGAATACCTTTTGGACGTGGTTAGCTGGGATAATATATTTAATCCTATCCCCGCGAGCACATCGCATTAATAGCGCACTAATATAGTCATAATGCTATATTCCTGTTCTTCTGCAACTGTGTACGGACCCCATCGCATGCTTAATCCCTTTATTCTACCGCGAGCAAAGCTGCACCGCACTCCCTGACCTCCTCGTGGACGAAGAATATAATGATTACTCCATGTGGGTTTCGTATCGTCTGACTTACTGGGCCTTTGCATGGCTTCGCAGGGATTCCATCAGGATTCCCTTGCTAGGTCTGTTTCTTGTTCCTTGTATGGGGCGCTACTCTAAGGGTCCAGCCCAAAAAATACTTTTTGGGCTCAAACAAATATAATAAACGGAACAGGACGGGGGCTGGATCCTAAACCCCTTTTCAAAAAGAAAAAAAAAAAAGGGGTAATTTAGTCTTTTAAACTCCTTAAAATTAGATCTCCTTCATCCTTCTCGGTGCATCCATCAGCCCTCTCTCAACTCGCCGCTGCTGCTTTTCCTGCTCGGTCTAAATTTTCAAGGTTTGATTTTGGTTCTAGACACAAATCATACTGCTCTGGGTTATTTTATTTTTAATTTTGTGATGACCAATTACAATCTCAACTGTTCCTCTTCTTAGGGAAGCTCCTCCAGCTTCACTGGAGCAATTACCTGCCGTCAAGTCCCAGGTATGCCAAACTCTAGCCGGAAACTTTTCTGAAATTCTCATTATGAAATTGTGAATTTCCCGATTGAGGGCTGCGGTTGTTTTTTTTTTTTTGTCTGCGGTTCGTTATATGGTTGCAATTATTATTATTATTATTTTTTACACGAAAGAAGTAAAGAAATTTATGTGCATGATCTCAGTGTTCTCAGTTTGAGAGATGACACTGCAATGTACCACACAACTGTGATTAGATTTTGCCAGGTTTTCTCGCACTAAAGATTTGATTCTTCATTTCGCTGACATGCTTTCAATAACTTATTTGAAATTTCTTATAGGGGTCAAGTATCAAAAAACCACATTGATGGTAAATATACAACTAAAACCACAACTCTAGAAGGTTATGCCACTGCACTGTCATCTGCCTCTCTTATTTTATAAACAAGGGAACCTTGTGAAATCACGGTTTTAGTTCATTTAAGCACTACCTGTATAGATTGTCACTTAGTGGACGGCAATACTAAGAGTAAGAAACTACTTCTTTTGTTTCAAGTTACTCTCATTGTACTACTGTTCAATATGTAAAGCACTTTGGGATCCGTCATACTATCAAGTCGTGAGGCATTTTGGAGAATCCGTTCAAATTTCTCTGTTTTATTGCAGTTGTGTGGTGTCTGCCTGCCGAGCCCAGTTTTTGATGATGTTGATGTTAGTATACTGCCATGTTGCACTATATTGACATCCATGCCATTGAAAATTGGGGACTCATAATCCACATCAGCCAAATGGAGAAATGGATGGAAATTTGGGTGGATGCCCCAAAGTTTCTGATGACCTGATGGTATGGAACCTGAAGTGAAGGATTCTTTTTGTTGGACACCAAAGTGTCCGATTGCATCTACCGGAGGCCCCCTTTTTTATATGAATTCTAATATTAATCATGCAGGTTCAGATTTTCGTTCTTTACGTCTAAACCTTTTTTGCGAACTTATTTTAAAGCCAACTGTTCTCTCCTGATTAGTTTCCTGTAGTTCAGTTTAGTTATTTTGTCATAGGGAAGGTGATTCAAACTTACGACATGATTAAACATTGTGGAAACAAATACCACTAGATCAAAAGCTAGTTCTAGTTTGTTTATTTTTGTATTTTGTTGGGGGAATTCTGCACACACACACACACACACACACACACACACACATATATATAAATTGGACATTTTTGGATTAATTTATTTGTTTGTAACTAATTTGGGGGTTGGAATTTGATCAGGCAATTGTTATAACTTTGGGAGGCATGGCAATGACTCTTCGGTCTGTGCTTGGAACGCTGGGGAGTATGAATAGTAACAAGAGAGATATCCTGGTTAGGGCTTTTAAAGTTTGGAGCACATCATTCAACCCGATGCACAAATGTAAGGATGCTTTGCTAACTACAACACCTGGTTCTGGAAATTCTGTGTGGCTACATTCCATTCCCGAGAGTGTTGTAGAGGTACTATGGCATTCCGATGCATCTACTGCTTTTTACTTTTACATGTTTAACCTTAGTTTATTGTTTCATTCTGTTTGAATTGTGAATGATTTAATACAAACAATTGGATTTGACAAGATGACTCCCCCACCGGGTGACTAACTCTTTTGTATTGAATCTACTGGAACACTATCAGGGTTGCTTTTCTTCCTATTTGTGGTATCTCTCTCTCACACCCACACATTGTCATTTCTTTCTTCAGATTTCACTGCGCCGTCGTGGCCCTCGGTACCATTCATCTCCTCAGCCGTTCTATCTTCCCATGCATCATTCCCGGATTATAAAACTTGCCCAGCTAGCTCTGGAAAAATTCAACGAGCGAAAGGTTTGACATAACTTTCTGTAATTTTAGCTAAAATAGGAAAATGTTTTGTTTTTCATAGCGTATGCATCTCTCTCTCTCTCTCTCCCCCCGGGGGGAAGAGAAAGGAGTTTCATGCTAGTGGTTCTGTATATTGTTCAACTTTGGTGTTGTAACTTCTCTGTTTAGAATGCCAAACTGCAACTTGTGAGAGTGGGGAGTGCTGATTACCAGAGAGATGCTGTGTTCACTATCCACAATATAACATTAGAAGCAGCTGATTCCGGTGTTATTAAAGTTTACAAAGCAAGACTTGTTAAGATGACTTTTCGAAATTCACCTATGACACTTAAATCATTCGATCTTGTTGTTGGCGCGGACTGTTTAGTTGATCTTTTATATGGGACCAAGCTTTAGTAGAGGTAACTACTTATGGGCATGTTATCATTTTATACATGGCTTGAGAAATCAATATTTTTCAAAAGAAGTTGATGTATTTATTTACAGCAAATTGACGAGTAAACAACATAGTAATTGGGGATTGAAACAGGCTTTATGACGAGTAAATAACATAGTAATTTCCTATCAATGGTAATACTATAAATACATTGATGGATTTGTGTTATCATATCTCTTTTGTTGTAGTCCCGACATTTGGCAAGAGAAGGAAGTTCGAGCCAAGATAAACAATGGGGGTATTCACAAAGTTAGCCGGTGCACTATTGGTTATATTTATTTTTCGACTATGACTTGTAGTATGTCACTATATGAACAAAGATGTTTCTAATATCTTGAGGAACAGTTGGGATTAGGGGATTGTGGATCATTATCACTCTGCAAAGATTATAATTTGATCGACGCCAAATGATTTTTGCCTTTCTAATTGTTATACTGTTATTGAATTCCATGTTACAATTGAATGAATCTGCTCTTCACCCGTTACATGCAACTCATCCCATTGTCATTCCAACAAGATCTGTACGGTTGATTTGACATAATAAAAGATTCTCAAGTTTTGAAAACCAGACATTTAGTTGCTCTGCTACAGATTGATTTGTAGGAGTAGGAGTTCAGCGGCACCACGTTTGGAAATTAACTCAATGGGAAGCCCATAACGACTATGATTAGTCATAGACTAGAATGAAAGAGTGTGCATACACGCTATAAGCTAATAATTGAATTTCAAGTCCTGTTGGAACTGAGAGAGAGAGAGAGAATCATTTTGTCTTCGTCTATTTGAACGAAGAAGAGAAACAGTGGAAATCATCTTCTTCTCGTTTTCTCTAGGGTTCTATTCATCTACACCCTTAGTTAATAGTCTCTTCTTTTTGGACTACTGATTTCCTTTTTCAAAGTATGAAGTTGAATTGTGATGTCCTTCCTGTGTCCAGTTGATTCGGATTATGATATTTCTTCTTGTTATTTTTGTACGATGGAGGAGCTATGTAGTTTAACACTTGGGCATCTGCATCGTCCTTTTTCTTACTTTTCTCCGTTTTGGGATCCATACCTTGGTTTCATGAAAAGATTTCCGGTAAATGCAGTAGCAGGTTTTCTAGTTTTGTCATTTCAGTGTCTCGGCTAGTGTAGTAGCAGCTCTATACTTCTTTTGGCTTTATTGAATTATGTGTTTTTAGTTGTATCGTTTTGCTTTGATGTTAAGTTTTAGTAGTAATGAAGTAGCATTTTTTCAGTTGTTTTGGTTTGAGGTGGTGTAGTAGCAAGGTTATATGTTCTCTCTTTTTAGTGTAGTAGCAGGGCTTTGGCCATACAACGGCACGCTACATTTTTTAGGTTCAATATCGTCATTTTTCCGGATAATGGTTCTACATTACGAGTAATTGAGAAGTTACGATGATCCTTACTGGTAATCTCTTGAATTAATGAACTTTCTTCTCTTTTTTTGTTAAAAATAAAAGATAAAAAAACAAAAGGAGCAAAGAATGCCTATGTTGGTAACTGAACTCTTCAAACCTCATCCAGGTCAGGTCAAATTTGAAGCAAACATGCATCTTTTGTTAAAGTATGCATTCATAACAATTGGAGAAAATCTGTTAATGACGATCTTTCTTGTTCATGATTTCCAGCAAGTTTTAAAAGAAATAAATTGCCAACACAATGTCGAAGCATAAGCTACTAAATGTATAAAATTCATAGCCATAACAGTAACAGTTAATACCGAATCGTCTAAGACTAGAAATTCTTCCCGCGCTTTGCTGCGGAGTTTGTTCTTGTAAATGAATTAGCATGATGAAATATTAAAGGAACATGGTTACATATTATTAAAGTATCAAACAGTTTTTATAGATGTTACATTTTAGTTGAAGCTTGTTCAACTGGAGCTGCTGCAAAAATGCTAGTTTTACAAAAGGGCCTTCAGTTAATCTAGCGAAGGTTATTGCTGGAGCTTGTTCAAAAAAGTGATTGCTCCAATCACAGTTGCACAAAATGCTCTAGCTGATTGCCTCAGTTGCAGCTGCATTAGACGCTGGAGTTGGTCAGGAAAAGTTGTTGCTGGAATTGATTCAAAAAACAGTGGTTACTTTTTTGTCAACTAAGACAATAGAGTTCATATATGTCAGTATTGAACTTCTTTGGTCTCGATACTCTTGATACATGGACTCTCATTTTGAAGTTGTACTGAAAAGCTTGTATCTCAAGAATGAAAGTAGATTTCATTGTTTTTTCAAGCTGAAATTGGCAGATAAGATATGTAAGTTCGTTGATAATAAATTCCAAATCAATTATATTAGAGTCATAGATAAAAGAAATGTTGTATTTGAATTCAGTTTTTATATTGTAATGATATGCACACATGCTTTTGTACATTCAATATGAAGATAGAAAAAGGCAAACTGGTATAAGCTCAATGCATTAACATTTTCGGCTTCAACTAATCAATTATATTTTAATTCAAACCAACTAAGATTCCAGCTTTTCCCTTTCTTCATCTCACTAATTTTTGACCAATTAAAGAAGTAACAATTAACAATCATATATAGAAAAGGAGCAAGACCCAACAGAACAACAATGTTCAGAAGCAGATACTAAAACAAAAACAAAAAAAAAAAATCCAATTGAGAATTATTAATATAGACTGTAAAGCTCAATTCATCAAATCCAAGCTAGCCAACTGGAAGAAGAACCCCAATTTCATTACTATGTTAACTCTTTCTTTAAACTTTTCCTTCTTTTTATCTGGACAGTTAGGGGAAATATGTCCCATTTTCTTACAAATAAAACATCTAATTGGTTTCTTAAGAGTCTTCAAAATTATTTTGCCGTTTCCTAAAATGTTTGTTAGGCTTATACTGTTTTCTAAAAGATGTAGACTTCCTAAAGTACAATAAACACTCCAAGTCTTAATTTTCTTAGAGTACTTCTTATTATAACTGAAAGGTAATGACTGTATAAGATATTTACAGAAAGGATCATGTGCTTTCTGAATACTAATATTTTGACAAAGCTGTTTTAGGATATTAAATACAAACTGTATTCCTAGATTTTTCTTTATTTCTATACCATGTATACCATCTCTCAGGGGTCGTGGCTTGGTTAAAGCCTCCTCCCATTCAGCTCGTAGGAATTCTTCTATAGAACCAGGTAATCTATTAAGGTACTTATCTGAAGTTGCTTTATCTAAGGTTAATTATGCTGTACTGGCATAATGCATGAAGTACTGAGTGAAAATTCTTATATCAGCTATGTTTGTAATATGAATTCTTTCTAAAGTCCTGACTGCATTATTCTGTATTCCTGCTGTCTTTTCTTTACCTTGTCCTAATACTAAAATCTTGATTAGGATAATGAAGTTATATATATTAGCTCCCATTTCTACTTTGGCTGCTAACTCCTGACTCCTGAGGTGCTTTTCTTTTATAGGCATTATAAATAGCTAATGCATCTGGTCCTAGGAATGGCGCTGCCCAATTCCAAGTTCTCTCCTGATGGATCTGCTCCTATATTTGCATGTAAATATGCTCTAGCTAAACTTGTGTGAACAACCTACCCTCTCAAGCTCTTCCTTTTTCTTGGTTCATACTGATGATCATTTGAGATACAGATTTTTATAATCTAACTCATGGCACAGCAAAGAATTCTTTGTTTCTCATATGGTGCTGAAATCTGATAGCATCTGAGGAAAATAAAAGAAAGACACAGAAATGAAAACAGTGAGGATAAAGCAAGACCTGAAATTCGCAAAACTAAATCTCTTCGTTACTTGACCAAAATCCTTCAAAGCTGATAAGGAGAAAGGAAACGTGGAAATTAACTCAAAAATTAAGTGTCCTAGCTACTTGACCTGTGACAATAGAAGCGGCTATTTTTCTTATAGTGATTGTAAAAGGACAATGAACCAAAAATTGAAGTACTGCCATTACAAAAATTGGAGATTAAACTGTAATCATAAACAGAATGGCACACATATGCTCCACTGCAAATTGTTTATACAGAGAAGAAAAGGCAAGAGATCGACTAATACCTGCTTTGCTATTTTATGCTTTTGAGCAATATGGTTTCCTTGCAAATTGACATTATTCAGATTGACCAATGAATGAAGCACCTGCATTGGAGTATAAGAAACAATCATAGTAAAATCAAATACACAAACAAAAGCTTCACTTCACTTATCGCCCAAATCTAGATTTTAGTGTCTGATTTGCTCATTCACTTTGCTAATGAGCAAAATAAAGTAGATAGATAATGAATAAACCAAGCTTCAAAAAAAAAAAATCCAAACTAATAAAGCGAAAATTTTGTACCAATCTCTCTCTATCTCTGCAGCAAAACTGTTGTGCCATTCAGGTATATAAAAAAAATATAAAAACCACCACAATTCTGAAATTTTACCCAAAATCAAAAACCCACCTTCAACCTCCTCCAATCAATCAATCAAACCCCAAACTGGAGTACGAACAATACCCCTACATAATCCAAACCCAAGTCAGTTGAAAACTACCTGGATTGATTTCTTAAACATGAAAAACCAAAACCCAAAACGGTGATGTATGATGGTTGAAAAGCTGAGAGACCGACAAAAAATAAATGAAACAAATTCGAAGCGATCGTAGAATACCTGGGATGATCAGTCTACTCAATTTCTGTTCAAATCGAGCATCAACTTCTTCCCGTCTCCCTCTTCTTCTTTTCCTCCTCCTCCTTCTTCTTTTCTTTTCTTCTGTTTCAACAAAATCCGAAAGCAAAAACAGGTTTTATTAAGCATAACCAAACAGAAACCCAACATAGACTGAAAATCTAACCGTAAAACCACCTTGATAGTCTGCAAGAGCCGATGTCGGTGTGGAGATATTAGTGGAAACAGAAGATCCTACAGAAAACATAATCATTTTCAATAGCTCTTCTTCCTTTGTATCTTCAACGGTTTCTGCACCTCGAAACCTTCCATTTGCAGTAGCAGCTTCATGCACCTACACGAAGTAGCAGAACAGATTGGCCATCTATGAAATGCGTAAGGAACTAATGACTAACTACTTGAAAAGTAGCGGATCAACAGTACATACAATCAATGTATAACCCTTGATAACCCATCAGTCATTTATCTTAAACTTGTTTCACAGATATAATATGAATCCATCTGAATAAACCAAGATACATAATCAACCCACACAAGCAATCTGAGCATTACTGAAATAAATTTGTAATGATGATAATCAAAAGTAGCATGCCATAAGAAGTTACCTCCATTTTGAGTTCCTTTACTCCATTCATTCTTTACTCCTCTAGGTCACCTAGCATAATCCTAGCCCAATTCCCAACCTCCCTCACTAATTTGGATATTATACTAGCCAAATTACCCCATTAATGGTTCAGCAAAACCAAATCAATTAGGAAATTCATGCCTAAACATATAACAAGCCTCTGCAGCCCAGTTAAATGCATCAAAGCAATCGAAACTTTTCTCTCATCTCCTATTTATCAGCCTTGTTTAACCACTCAACAGGGATCCCCTCCCCCAAGCTTACTAACTTCCAACCTCAAATGCTTCGCAGGTCAGTCAGATCTATTTGTGGAGTCGTATGTGATATGCAATTGGTTTCCTAAGAAAAGTGGGCAATTTGTGAAGTGTATCGAGGGACATTAGCAGTGCTAGTGGCATACATAGGAGCAGCTGACATTCGGGGACAGTAAGCTTTGGCTTGAAGGTAACTTGGGAGAGCAAAAGGTCATAGCAGCAGAATAGCATTATGCCAAAAAGGCCTTCAGACGACACACTTTAGACGATATAAGTTTTGTTTTATGTCGTCTGAGTTTTTCAGACGACATAATTTTTTTTTTCTGTTGTCTGAATATACACTAAAACCATACTGGTTTAATTTGGAAAAATAGTGAGCATTCAGACAACACATTTGTGTAGATGTAGAAGGTGGTGATTTCCTATCTCAAATTTGGATAAATGGTTAGCATTCAGACAACACATTTATGTAGTTGTAGAAGGTGGTGATTTCCTATCTCAAATTTGGAGGGATATCCAAAAGTTGATGAATTCTTTTCCCTCTCAAATAGCCATATGCCCTAGTTGACTGGAATATGTTGTGACATTCAGACAACATTTAAATGTTGTCTAAATGTGGGGGTTGTTTTAAAATTTCCCAAGTAATTTTGACTTATGTCATATCCCTCGCAATTAAGTCACTTTTTGTCCTTCTCAGTCGATCAATCAGCTCTCTCATCTCGACCTAGAAACCGCGAAAACTAAAACACCAGCCTCGCTCTCTCCTTTTCACTTAGCTCTCTCAGCTCTCTCCGATCTCGGTTCTCTCTCAGCTAATTTCGATTCGGTTCTTTTCTATTTGGGGATGGGGTGCCTTTCATCCTCGTCAAAATAACAAACACCGTTCAGTGTTCCGGTTACATAAAACCCAGACCTCTCTCTCTCTCTCTCTCAGCCTTCTTGATAGACGACAGCGGCGAAACGGCGGCATTCAATGACTTTACTTGGTGTCTTCTTGAATCCAAAGTCAATCACTCAGTGAGTCGTCGTCTTCTCTCTCACAATCTCTCATGGACGGTCGCTAGTACTAGCCCTCTCCCTCTGTCCTCGAAGCCTGACTGCACCATTGAAGCTTTGTTTTGAGAAAGGTGCTGGCTTTAGTCAATTTTTTTGGGATTTATATGATCTGGGTTTCGTTCAATTTCGTTTTTATTGGGTTTTTAATGCATGTGTTTTGTTTTCTCAATATATGAAATTGGTAAGTTTAATTGAAACACGGTTGTTTTGCAGATCTATACCTTCAGATTTTTCACCCCGAAGCAATCAAGACCCAACATAAGAGTTCCCTACAAGAAAGATTGGTTTGCTATATCGACCATTGGGGCTTGGTTGGTGTGATTGTAGCAAGGTTAGTCCTTTGTAGACTTTTGAACTGATTTTGTTAATAGCATATTAAGAATGGGGAGGACACCATCCCGATAAGCATGGTTGATTTTTTGAACTACCAAACACTGAATTGAGTTTGGTGATTCAAATAATTTTATGGTCTATTTTGTTGCCCAATGAATTGAATTAGTGCAGCAGTGGAATGGTATTTGTGTATCTCAGTAATCTAGTGATAGTTTCCTTCTGAGAATAAAGAAAATTGGGTTATGGTCCTATTTAGATTGTTGTTTATCAGTGTAAGTATGCTATCCTGCACCCAATTTTGAAGCTTTTTTGTGTTTTTGTGTTTGGGTTAGTTTCTTTTTAAATTTCTTATTATTTTTTTACTTTTCTTTAGTTAAAACTTTCTGTTATATATATATATATATATATATATATTATGTTTTAATCAATTGTTTTATTTATTTTTGCTTGATAATTGTTAAAGAGATAAGAAGGTTTGGGGTGATAGAAAAGAAAGAGAGTTAGAAACCAGATGAAAGGGGAAGAAGAAGGGAAAAGAAAAGAGAGAAGAGGGAGATGAAAAGAGGAAAAAAAAGAAGAAGAAAGAAAACATAAGGGAGGGGATCGATTGAGTGTTATAAGAAAAAGGAGGATGAACGAATGAGAATGGGAGTTTGATTTTGCTGCTTTTGAAACTGAACTGTGAGAAGGCAAAGGGAGGAAGTTTTCAGAAGTGATGGGTTTCCGTTCAGATTGTTTAGTATCTATGGTTGTCTTGCTTTAGGTGGCTGACTCCTCTGTTTTATAATTTTACTTGAATTTATTTATTGCTCTGTTGATGCTTGGTCAAGATTCATGGCTTTGTGAATTTGTTATGTGTTACTTATTACTTTTCAAATCAAGTAATTCATTTGTGAAAATTGAGTTGAGGATTTGGTGGTCCGATTATTCTATTGCCTTGAGCATATGAACTGATTGTGGGATTGGTGTGCTTGGATGGTTTGATTATTCTCGGTTTGTTTTGAGTTGGGGGAGTGGCTTTTCTTTTATTCTGTTTTTCAATAATAACTTGTTTCCAATTTATGTGATTTCAATTATGTTTTACCTTTTAGAATTCTATTAATTTTGGTACTCTGGGGTTTCGACATCCTTGTTCTAATTTTACTTAGAGGAAAGGTTGTTGTCCAATAGAATATTACTTCTAGTTAGGACTGAAGATTATTAGTTGTTGTTACTTTGATTTAATAGCATGCACAATCTTCTGAATCTTCTTTGGGATTATGTTGTTTATTTCTACGAATAGTATTGTGCCTGTAAGTGGTTGGTGGAGAACACTGAAATCCTTCTTTGTATGCAGATATCTCCAGTAAGTTCAAATTTCGTATCTTTTCAAGTAAGTTCGTTATGTTTCAGTCTTTCCAGGAGTTTGGGTGTGATTTGTTGTAAATTTGGTATAGGTGGCTGGATTTGTGAAATACAAAATGGGTGTTAGCAATTGGAAATTGATTTGTTGGAGCAGTTATTGGCTGTATTAGCTGCTGAAAGCTAAGGGTTTGAGGTACGGAAAGCAAACTTTTCTCTAGCTTGATTCTGATTTGGTATGTAATTGGTGTGATTGTGTTGGAACGTTTTCCTCTGCGATTTTTAAGTGCAATTTGACAAGCAGAGAGTCACACCCCAAACATCTAACTAGATTGTAGATGGTTTAGTTTAGTTACTACCTGGGATATGAAAAGCCAAATGGGGTTGTAATGCTTCATGCATCCTCTTTGTATTCCCTTGTTTACTCTCCAATCTAGTAGCTATTGTTTTGGCTTGTAAGCTAGTTCTTTTTGTTGTGTCTCTCTTGTTTACTCTTAAAACAAACCAACTTTAAAATCAAAACTTCATATTGTGGTTAAAACAGCTTTGCTGAATTTTCTGAGAAATCTGCTGATCTGTTAACTTTGAGCTTTGTATTGCCCTACTTACTGATCTCCAAATGTCGTGAAATTTTGATACGTTTCTGTTCTGCTAGTTAACAAATGATCTGGAAAGTTTCACCTTATTTCGATGTATAATGAATCATCAGCTCTTCAGAGGAAGAGGATCTTGTGAGTGAAGCAAATGGTGGTGGGAGTAAAGCGGGAGATGAAGTGAGGTTAGCGAAGGGCAATGACTTGGCTGAGTCTGTGTCTTACAGCTCATCTCCGTCCAATAATGATAGTGATAATTATGGTGTTGGTATTGCTGTGAGGGTGCAACCAATCCATAATGTGTTTTCTCCGAATGGGAAGCTCAGACGTAGTGTTTCGTCTTCGTGGTAAAGGGATCAGCTTTTGGGAAGTGGTTCCTATGGAACTGTCTATGAAGGCTTTACTGAGTAAGTGACTACTTGCTGTATTCATATGGCCAAAGTGTCTTTGCTGGGTATCTAAGTCTTTAGCTGCTCGCAGATGGGTTTCTTCTTGCTATTGAACTTTGAAAAAGTTGCTCACATGTTGTGTTTTAATTGCTGTCCCTGTGTTGGTGGTGATTAGGATTTTACATAAATTAGTTTGAACTAACCTCAGTCAGAAGAAGACTTTGAATGTTGAACATTGTACTCCAGTATTTCCTACTTTGAAGACATGGCTGTCCTGATTTGCATGCTTTAAGTTGCTTTGAATTCAACAAAAGGAACTTCGATCCCTATAGTGTGGCAGGAAACTAGGAATCTATTGAGAAGTTCTGTGCTAATGAATAGAAACATAGGGCTTCGTGAATAGCAGTTTTTTGACATCTGGAATAGCCATACACGGTTTAGGATTTCATTTCTGATCATACCTTTTTCTCATAGCTGTTACTCAGTCATACCTTGTCGGAAGATTTAACCAACAGTTACTAGTGTAGTATGATCATACGAATTCCGTAGGCCTATTTATATTCATCAAATTTGTTATGCTTCATATAAAGTATTCGCCAATCCCACTACCTTAGGAATTTTACTATATAAGTCTAGCTTTTAGAACACTTATCTGAAAATTAAGAAATAAATTATATCAAATGATGGGGATTTTGAGAAACTATTGAGAGTTTTCTGTTAACGATCGATTGCAGTGGATAAGGTCTTCCTTTTGTAATACAAGTGTTCAACTACGATTTTATTGAGTTCTTGTAGTTTCCAGAGTTTGTTTAAGGACCGTACCCCTTATATTTTCCATGTGATAATTGCTGTTCGTCAAACAAAGGACTGACGTTTTGACGACTCTTTTGATGAATGAACTGTTTGGTAATTGGTATTGGTGTTTAGCATCAAAGGTTTTCTACTTTTTTTTATTTTTTTTATTTTTTATTTTTTGGTCCAAAAATGTTTTCTACTTAGTTTTCACTGTTTTTGTTTTATTGCTGGCCCCTCATAACTGATTTATATACCTAGTTCCTGCTTCAAACCATCTTGCCTAAATTTGTTTTTTGCTGTGCTCTTAGAAGGTTTTGTAAGTTCTTTATCTGTTAAAATTAAGTGATTTTTGATTTTCCTTGATCCGTTGGCTCAAAGCTTTAAGATTTCTTAGCCAAAACATGTAAAGTTAAAAGAAAACAAGGGATAAAACGAGTATGGGAATGGATTAAACAATGTTTTTCTTGTCTGTTTTCACTCTCCATTTATTCTATTGCAGTGATGGATTCTTTTTTGTTGTAAAGGAGGTTTCATTACTCGATCAAGGAAGCCAGGGAAAGCAGAGTTTTTTACAACTTAAGCAGGTATCAACTTTTTCGCTATCTCTTACTCTCAGTTTATATATATATATATATATATATATATGGATTTTTCTCAGGTGTGGACGTCCGTACCGAAATTTCGGTACGGATTTCCTATTTTCGACCACTTTCCGGCCACATTTTTACATCTTAACAGTTCCGTTTTTAGGTCCTAATGTACAGATCATCTCTACAAAATTTCAGCCAATTTGGTGATCGTTAAGGCATCCAAAACTGCAATTTACACGAACGAACCAAATCTGTCGAACCGGAACCGTTCGTATTTATAATGGTAAATTGCAGTTTTCGATGTCTTAACGATCACCAAATTGGCTGAAATTTTGCAGAGGTGATCTATACATTAGGACCTAAAAACTGAACGATTAAGATGTGAAAATGTGATCAGAAAGTGGGGGAAAACCGAAAATCCGTACCGTCCGCACCGTAGCGGGACTGTATATATATATATGTATGTATGTATGTATGTGTGTATATATATATAGGCTTGGCATCTCCTGAAGCCTAAGGTCAAACTTGATTGCTCCTGATACCTCATTCTGGGATGTGGCATGACCGCATAAGGTAGATCGTTGTCAGGGGTGTGAAGCTGTCCCACTCTCTATTCCCACCCTTTGCATTCACCCTATTTCTGCTGTGACCAACCCTGCCCTGATATGTTTTCTCTTTTTCTTTCTGGGGTATTGGAGCAAGTCCTGATCTTAGAATGATTGAATTTTTGCCCAAATACCCAATTGTTGTGACAACCATATATATATATATATATATATATATATATTATCAAAGAAACTATAAAAGCGTTTGAACATGACAACATTGTTCAATATCTTGGTACAAACAAGGTATGCTCCTTGCTTCCTTGATTTGCATCTCTTCTATGTTCCTGTTAAATTATCTTAGTAAGAAGTACAACTTTTGTAATGACTTTGAATTTTCTAGACTCTCTTATATCATTTTGGGACCCAGCACCACTTTGCATTTAGTATTTACAATCTATTCTTGTTGACTGTGGTTAGTCCTTTGTACATAGGTATTTGTATGTGTTTTGTTTTTCCTTATCTATTTATATATATATATATATATATATATATATATCTTAAGAGTTAGGACCAACCAACAACTGTTTTTCTGTCATGTAGAGTTTTTAGATGAATTCTTTCCAAGCTACTTGATAACTGCTACATCAGTTTCTATTACTCTTTAAGAGATAGATTTTTTGTTCAGTAAGGAAGAGGGGCTTGTTCTGAGAGCTCTATAGAAATCATAGTTTTGCTTATTGGAGTGTCTATATTTTCTAAGGTCTCAATATTGAATTAAGTTATTGAATGAACTCATTTGGTTTGTACACTAATTGTGAGTTCCGTGTAAATATTGCTCATTCTTATAATTTTTAAATTTTAAACTTCTATTGTTTTTGCTGCAATGGAATAGTTTAGCTTAGTTACAGTTGTTAAATTTTGATACATATATTCTTCTGGGATCCTATATTTTGTACATCTCATAGTATATATGCCGATCAACTTTGCCTCTGTGGATGTAAGGACTGCTATTCTTTTCTTCTCTGTACTTATGAAATCATTAGTTGAAGCCTGTAATCACTTATATACCATGTGTGCATGAATCTATTGTTGTCATGCGCTATCTAGTTGAATTAAATTTTGAAGTCTCCTTTCATTGCCAAGTAGTCTTTAATTTGAGCCTGCTTCTATAGGCTTTTATTTGCTGGTCTGCTAAGATCTTTTTATGGTTCAAAATATAGTTATAGGATGAGACTAAGCTCTACATCTTACTTGAGCTTGTAACAAAAGGATCACTTGAAAGTCTCTATTCAAATTATCTCTTGAGGGATTCTTAAGTCTCTGTGTTCACAAGGCAGATTTTGAGTGGCTTGAAATATCTTCATGATCGTAATGTGCTCCACAGGTAATATTGTTCTCTCAAATGTAATATTAGTTTGCTTCTGTAATTGTATGTGTTATTTTTTTAGTTTTGAACTCCAGATAGCATTTTTTGCTGTACTAGTTACTCACAGTTTAGGTTACTAGGATGATTCATTGATAATTGACCATATCCCAGTTTTGTGTCAAAAAAAGAAATCGGTCATGTCGATACTGCTATTAAAATAGGATGTCCCATTTCTATACTCTTATAATGGATTTTCTTTTTGCTGAATGCCATAGTGAAGCATTTATAGTAGAGACAAGTTAGTTTCCTTTCTGTCTCAAAAATATTGCCTTGTTTCAGGGCATTCCGGAGCAGATTGGTGATAAGACTTGTGGATATTAGATTATGCATTACATGAAGGATATAGTGGAGGACAAAAATCAAGAGTGGAATGCTAAGGTAATCTGCAACTAATCTATTGTAATAATGATTTATTGGATTAATCCACTGTGATCTATAACTAAGCATCTGCATGTCCTTGTTGTCATTGCAGTGGGAAAGAAAAGCAAATCACTATTACACAATGGAGAATGTTGATGTTGTCCGGGCAGAGTGGGAAAAGTATGTTCTTAAGTTCAAAGATAACTAGTGTGTAGGTTAACTAGTAGTTGGAGATATGTATCATCGGTTTTTGAACATGCATAGTTGATATATAGGCCAGATTTTGATTGCAATATTGCTAGCTATTTTGCCATGGTGTTTAGTTGGTTGCCCAGTTTAGTAGATATGGGCCATTTAGAACTGATGCTGATGATTAGGTTTGTGTACATGAGACAATGATGGATTAATGGAAATTGCAATGATTGATTTTGAATGTGGAGTTTATGGTTTCAGGAATAGCCAATTTTAATTTCTAGAATGCATGCATACCAATTGTAACAGGGGACTACTAAAATGTGTTGTCTCAAATTGCAAGCTACAACAAAAGCACACCAAAACGTGTGGTTGCAGCTACACACAAATAACACAAAAACCAATTAGAAGTCTATTGTCTTTTTGGCATTGGGACAACAGAAAATTGTAGTCTAAAAGGCAAAACAACAACATAAGTTAGATGAAAGTATTGGCTAAAGCGTATAACAACAACAAATAAGTGTGATTGGACTTGATCACAGACAATATAAAACACGTACTATTAGTGGTCCTTTTTATATTCAAACCACAAATATTTGTCGTCTTAATAACCTCAAACGACAGTAAATTGTCGTTGTAATGAGACTGACATAACAGAAAGAATATGATATCTATTGTCTAAACCATTTCCCAACATCACATACGTATGATTTCAAAACCTTTCACACAACACTTAAATGTCATACAAACCTACCCTAGAACAACACTTAATTGTCCTCTGATGCTCTTTATGACCACATATAATTGTCATTTAAAGTAAATTAGCACAACCTTTAATTGTTGTTGTATGAGAGAAGACACTACATACGAGTCTTCATATTTCTTATTTAAGGGCATTCAGACCACACAAATAAGTCTTGCAAATATGCTTCACACAATAGTATTTAAAAAAGACTGTGGTTGTTTTGTTTATCAGACAATACAAAACTGTTTTTTGAATGCTTTTAAAGATACAAATCACAATGTTCCCAAAATGCAAAACTCATCAGACAACACAAGACTTTTATTTTTTTATGTCGTCTGATGCCCCCAAGAGGCGACACCGTACTAGACGACATATTTTTGTTCGTTCAGACGATAGAACTGTTCTGTCGTCTGAAGGCCTTTTTGGCATATATAGGCTCCAAAATACCTCATTTGAAAACTATTTCGCTCTTTAAGAGCTTGAAATTGGCCTTGGTGATGGAAATAAGAACTAGAAGAGTTGATCATGCTTCATAGTACTCGAGAATGAAATTAGTGTGCTGATAATAATGTTGTGTGCTTCACCATATCACCCACATCCTCATATCTGAACCCATACTAACAGAACTATAGGACACCATCTATGAATCAACATGTGTATTGATCATACTAGTAGAAGAAGAACAAGTTTGAGTGATTACCATCCGGTCTCTGGACATACATAAATGTTTGGTCTTCATCACGGACACTACAATAAATAAGTACAGATTATGACAAACTTTCTACAAATGAAAGGGGCCCTTAAAATGAATCAAAGAGGAAGTAGTTATCTAACACTTACATGCAAGCATATGATACGCCCGTCCCAAAGCTATGTGTTTGTATCTCTACATTCAGGGCATGTGACAAAGTCGTCTACAAAAAAGTGTCAAGATTAAGCACTGTAATCAGTGGAACACGAGAATCACAAAACCAGGTAAATAAAAATATCAAAGCTAGACACTCACCAACATACTGATCTAATGCGGTTCGAATTTCTGTCACATTAACTTTTCTGTTGATCACCAATCGTCTTTGATTATCAATGAATCCTATTGCACTCAATCCGTCCAGCAACCATCCGACATAAAAGAAGAAAGAAAGTCCTAGGAGAGAGAGGCTCTCGCTTCTCTCTTCCTCTTCAGCTAAACCCGGCCCTCCGTGGTTTTCATCCCGACCCGTTTCGTGGTTGATCTCTCTGCCCCGGCAGTGGCAGGTTTGCTTTTCCCTTTGGTTTTCTTCCTTTATCCGATCACCCAAATCTTCCTCTTCTATAGATCTCAGATTACCTATATATCCCTACCTTTCTCCCAATTTTCAACTCTCAGTTTCTTCACACAACAGGTGCACGTCTCCCTCACCAATCAGTTTTTTCAACGAATGTTCACCGGTTCGGTGCTCCGACTTCGGTGTTGTGTCGTATGTCTTACAACGGCACGTCAGCGATTCTGCTGCTGCCTTTCTCGATTCCTATTTCTTTTTTATGTTTTCTTTGGTTACCGTTCCGCCTGGCATTTTCTTGCCTGGTGATCTGCTGATGGTGTTCGATGGCGTTTTGTCTGGTTTTGAGATTTGGTTGTTGGATTCTGCATGGGATTTCGTGTGTTCACTAGTTGCATTCCTCATGGTATCTCTGTATCACGCAATGGATCGGTTTGTGGCGGTGTTAGCACCAGCTATTTCCTTCTCCGTTGGGTCTGCAATTGGGCTAAACCTGTGGTGGTGCTCCGATGTCGGGATGAACTGGGTATATTCCAATTTTCCGATGGCAAACAGTACTGTGACGTCTCTGGGTCACTTAACTAGTCGACAGGTGGCTGGTTATATTTATGCTGCTGTCCTTTCCTCCCTTGGAGGGTTTGCTACTTGGATGGATAATGATGGGTTGTTTCCACTTGTTTTGTTTATCATCTGTTTGTTTGCATTATCCCCACACAGTGGGCTTTGTAAGTGTGTTTGTGTTTGTAAAGTTTTGTTTCTCTAATAAAAATTATCCTTCCACTGCCAAAAAAAAAAAACAAAATTCCGTCCAGCAACCACTTCTTCAAGTGTTCAGGGTGCCAACACATACTATAATTTCAAAGGACATATTTGGAAAGTCAGTGAGGTTAATAAAATGAACATTAACAGCACATCACTATCCAAACAAAATAATTTTATCATAAAACAAAAATCATGTTAATACCACAAATTTAATGGAACAGAGACGTACGTCATCGCAATATCAATGAAATTTAACAAGATAGTCGTATTTGCGGTCTCATTGACAAACCTAGGCAGCTTCACAACTTCTTTTCCTACATCTCCAGCAGGGCGATTCAAGCGCACCCCTTTAAGAAATGCCTGAAAAACACAATCAATCCAACAAGATAATGGAAGCCAGCCAAATTACAATTTATGTTTGAAAACAAACTGTGTCCAAATATATGAACATGAAAGGGAGACAAAGACTTTGAATTATTTCTTTTGTATTATGGCCCAAAAAGTTTCATTTGATAGCTATCAGCAAAATAAGATCTTAGTGAGTGCACACACATCTAGGCTCAACTGCAGTCTCTAATCTAAAACTAATTGTAATGAGTACACAACCTAAGATTCTTTGTTACGATGCAAGTTTGATAAGTAGAAAATTGAAAGGCGATAAGATTTCAAAAACACACTATTATTAAGTGAATATGAAAAGGCACATGCTGATCATCAAATGATAAGATGCAGAGTTAGTTCTACAATACTCTAAAATGCACGCATTTGTTGTAAGACATTAAGATAACGGTTTATTTTTCAATCAAAAGGTTGTCTACGTTCAAATATTTAAGTACCATATTTTCACAGATATACTAAAGATATGAAACTCAAGTAATCAAGTGAAGGGTTTTACCTCAATTGCTTTTGGTGCAAGAATAGCGTCTTTGCTGATATAACGGTCAACCGGAATGTATGCTTCTTCGAGAAGAACTCCTAAAGCTTTCAAGGTCTTCTGAGTTGCTCGAACTTTCAAAAATCCTCCACATCCCATTTCAGCTCCATAAGAGTTCTGGACAAGTATGTATTTCCCACTGGAGTCATCTTCCAAGCTTACAAAAACCACACAGTGGAAATCATCTCCATACGCACAAGAGGGACATAGGCCTTAAAACTTCTTTTTAGGGCTAATGCAATGAGGGTCATTCAGATAGTCATAATCATAATATTTGCATTTAGTCCCGCCTTTAGCCTTCACTATTTCTTGGATAACTCCCTCATCAATAATGCCCTACAAAAGAAGTTTACGATTACTAATAAACATCACAGAGACATAAGAGGAAAAAACAATAATCAAGTGGTTTTTCCATTAACAGATTATATTAAAGGTTACCTCATGGCGGTGAAATAAACCGGCCAAGCACACTACTGTAACACAAAGAGGATGGTCTTCATTTAAAGCTCCCATTATGTCTGTATAACCACTCACACAGTAAACTGATCTTATCCTTATCCTTTCCCCATTAGCAGTAATTGGAACCTTCAAATAGGGAATGTCTTTTTCAAATGCTATTCCATAATCCCTTATGAATTTTAAGCTTGCATAAACCATTCCTCCCTATTTTGCATCCCACGGTACGAGGTATAATTGCCATTGAGGAGACAGGTTTATAACCTAGTTGTACTTTCTAAAAACTGGCCATTCCACCGCTATAGCACTAGCAAAAGCCCAACAGCTCTAAAGAAACTCTTGATCTTTCACTGCCGGGATTTTAGATTCCTTAATATCCCTAACACTTGAAGACCCTTGACAGAAGCCAGGTATAACTTTGGTGAAGGGCCATTGAATCAACTTTCTAATTGGGTTTCTAAACATTTTACCTAAATCAAAATGAAGAAATTTATGGATACCAATTCTAAACAGAAACAACCATTTATATAATCTTAATATATTCTGAACAAAATCATTTATGTTGTAAATAGTTATGGCTAATATCATGTAAATAGATGGAGAGTCATATATGTCTTTCACTATAGATTAGTGATTGATAGAATTGTGAATAGGAGTAATTGACGTTGCTATTAAACGTTGCCTATTTATATACATCATGTACTCCTATATAAACCCCCTCATGGTGGGATGAATAGATACACTCTATCTCCATGCGTCCAAACTCTCTCTTTTTCTGAAACACTTTTGCTTTCATTTTACAACACGTTATCAGCACGAGGCTCAAACCCAAGCCCTAGCCAAGAAAAAAAAACCCCCCTGCTGCAGCCTGTTTGCACTGCTGGGACCTCAAATCAAAATATTTCCTTCATCAAAGTTGTTCGTCTCTGCCTCTTCTATCTGCCCTCCAAATTTCAGCCCTATTGGAGTTGTTTTGAGACCTGTACACCATTCGAAATGGGAGCTGTTCAGAAGAGGCGAATAGCTCTTGGATTGGCTTAGAAGACAACCTTCTCAGTTCTGCACACATAAGCTGAAGATTCATCCATCCGTCATCAAGTAATGTTTTCCAAAACCTAAGTTTATATTCATGCTTCTTGCTTATTGTGCCTATTGACTGAATATGAAAAATCACCATAATGCATGAACCCTAGCAAATCCTACATGATTTATTTACTTGGTATACATATTTGTATATATTTGTTCATGTGTTTGGGATTGTTTGATTGGAAAAAAAAAGAGAAAAATTTATGGACTACAACTATATATCTGTAGCACTTGGTCCAGTAGTACCAAATCAATATCAGTAACATCAATTCAACAAGAAAGAAAAAAAAACAGATTGTGCAGTTGCTGGGATTCGAACCAAGCTAAAAAATAGGTACCAATTACTCAACATGTTGTCCGCTATACCACCATGGAAAGTTAGTATGTATTAACACTATTTAGTATTAATTCTGCCAGAAGCAGATTTGAGGCCAATTAATTGGTGATTGATTAATCCGTGTTTTGATTTTGATTGATTTCTATTCAAAGCAATTACTATAGTAATTTATGCTCATTACCACAATCACTTCATAATTTATTCTTTCTTATTTCATTATTCATTTTAATAACGTATATTGCATTTATTACTATAATGATTTTGTGGTGTTACTTGCTTATCTATTTGCTCATATTAATTATATGAATATTTTAGTGGCTTTAAAAAAAAAAAAATTCCTTGCACTAGAATATATATGAATAGAATGCAGGTACTTAATGAACTAGAAGTTCACACATAAATATTGAACTAAAAGATCATACATAAATATTGAACCAGAAGTTCACACGTATCGAACCCGTAGTTTCGATAACATTGAAAGGTTATGAATCTTTTTAAGTAGGCGCACCCAATTCGATGCGATGTCTAGGCAAGATACAATGAGGCTGTGTACTTAAGAGAGCCTCGCTCCACCCAAACCTCATACTCTTACCTGGTCGTATTTAATTGGAGTTACCAAAAGGGTTGAGAAATAACATTTCATGAATATCGAATTTGTAATTTCGATAATGTCATATAAGGAAATTGAAATTTCATTCATGAATTCACCATACATGTTTAATCCTAATTTTCATACCATGTTATAGAACCTGAAGTTCTTATTGATTGCTTGTGGAAATTATTACCCATAGCACTAACAATTATCCTTTGAATCCTTGTAGAGAATGTCAAATCTCAACAAGCTTGACTTTATTGCTTTGGAAGTTTCCGGAAGGAACTACCTCAAATGGACCCAGGATGTCAAGCTCCATTTGACTGCAAATAAGATGAGATCAACGATTAATGCTGACAACATCGCCCCTGAAGATATGAAGGCAAGGGCTATGATTTTCATCAGGAAACATATGGAAGAAGCACTCGAGGTGGAATATTTAGCTGAAGAGGACCCACGGTCCCTGTGGGTCGCTCTAGAAGAGCGATTCAACCATCAGAGGACTATCTATTTGCCAGAAGCAAGGCACGACTGGCAGAACATACGTTTCTAGGATTTCAAGACTGTCAATGAGTATAACTCTGAAATCTGCAGGATTCGGTCACTCCTAAAATTCTGTGGAGAAGAGCTCACAGAAGCTGATCTATTGGAGAAAACTTTCTCCACCTTTCCTCCTTCCTGTATGGTCCTGCAACAACAATACAGGGAGAGAAACTTTGCTAGATTCTCAGAATTGGTCACCGTCCTGTTGCTAAATGAAAAGAACAATGACCTACTTTTGAGGAATGATCAAGCAAGGCCCACCAGTACCAGAGCAGTTCCTTTGCCTGAAGCAAATGTTATTGCCCATCGCGAAAATAATTGCGCAAGGAGAAACTGGGGTCGTGGAAGGGGAAGGAGGCCTGAACGTCCAAGACATGGAAGGAGAAATGGGCCCAGAAATGCCCCATATGACCGTGACCACCAAGGTAATCGCCCAAGGGGTCGAGGAGGACGTGGACAAGGCCCACGTGGTGGAAACAGAAATGCCCAGGTCCAACAAGCTCAAATTAGAGAGAATGTTGGCCCGGCCCGTCACCCTCAGAATCAGCATAATCTATGTTATAGATGTGGAGGCACTGAGAAGTTTAAAAATGTTTTACTTCTTGTAAGTGGTCAATTAGTATGCAGACTTATTTCGATTGGAATAAGATTATGAACTTGATTGGAATTGATGGATAGAATGCGGGTGATTTTTTCTTCACTCCATCATCGAGGCAACTGGGCCACCATCGTTGCTTTCTATCCATCAATTATCCTTGCTACTGCTTTCGTTGCTACTGATTTTTTCACTAAGTGGCGGAGTGAAGAATGCGGGTGAATCATTCCAGTTGCCTCATCCATTAGAATTGAATCATTCTTCACTCCAGCACAAGTTCATCATCGTTGTTACTTCTTGTAAGTGGTCAATTAGTATGCATACTGCTTTCGATACTAATTGACCATTGGTCTCGCACCTGCCGTGCAACAAATGAAGAGATAGGAGAGTATTACGCCAGACGCGGAACTCGAGAGGCCAACCTTGTGGAAGGGTCAGTTCCTATGGATACCACCTTGGAGATTACTGATTTCCAAGCAGCCAGTGTGTACATCGAGGATTGTAAACTAGAGAACATGGACATAATAGGCACTTGTGCCATATCTATATTATTGTTATGAATAATAGTTTATATTTCCTTTGGATTATCTTTGGTGATTTTTGGGATATTGGTTTTATAAGTTGGTTATGCTTGGATGTTTAATTCAATAAAGTTATTTATTTTCATACATGTGATCCATTGAATTAAATTTATGAATAGGCATGTCTTGTGGAGAAGTTTGTTGTCTGGCTGATAGTGCCACTATGCACACCGTACTCCGAGATAGGAAGTATTTTGCAAACTTATTGCCTACTCATACCTCTGTGACAACTATATCAGGTCAATCCAACCTAATAGAGGGCCATGGCAAAGCCCATTTTATGTTGTCCAATGGTACTGAATTTACCATTAATGAGGCCTTATATTCTCCACGTTCCAGAAGAACGTTATTGAGTTTTAAGGATATTCGAGCCAACGGTTATCACGTTGAAACCACTGAGGAAAAAGGAGTGGAATATCTTTGCATAACCTCCAATTTGTACGGCCGGAAGCGTACATTGGAGAAGCTAAAATGCCTTTCGAGTGGTCTCTACATGACTACCATAAGATCAATTGAGGCAAATCACATAACTAGCCAGAAACTAACCAATTCGAGCAACTACTTACTTTGGCATGACCGTTTGGGACACCCAGGTCAAAGTATGATGCGCCGTATCCTAAATTCATCCCACGGGCATCCACTTACCAATAAGGATCTTGTGTATAGTAACACATTATGCCAAGCATGCTCATTGGGAAAATTAAATGTAAGACCATCATATGCAAAGACTAAAAAAGACTCCAACCTTTTCCTACAAAGGATACAAGGGGATATATGTGGACCTATCCAACCACCATGCGGACCATTTAAATATTTCATGGTTTTGGTTGATGCATCGACAAGGTGATCACATGTTACGTTATTGTCCACAAGAAATGCTGCGTTTGCTAAACTCCTTGCCCAGATTATTAAATTAAGGGCTCACCACCCGAATTATCCAATAAAGTCTATAAGACTTGATAATGCAGGAGAGTTTACATCAAAATCATTTGATGATTATTGCATGTCCCTTGGGATTAATGTTGAGCATCCAGTTCCCTACCCAGAATGGTCTCGCAGAAGCGTTCATTAAAAGATTACAAATGATCGCACGGACCTTGGTAATGCGCACCAAGCTTCCAGTATTTGTGTGGGGCTATGCAATTTTGCATGCAGCTATGTTGGTCCGACTGAGGCCTATTGCCACCCAACCTTATTCCGCGTTACAATTGGTTACTGGGTACGAACCTGATGTTTCACACTTATGCGTATTTGGGTGTGCAGTTTTCGTGCCAATTGCGCCACCACAACGTACAAAAATGGGTCCTCAACGAAGGATGGGCATATATGTCGGTTATGAATCCCCATCCATTATACGCTTTTTAGAGCCCTTGACAGGCGATCTCTTTACTGCTAGATTTGTGGATTGTCACTTTGATGAGACAGTCTTCCTGCCGTTAGAGGGAGATAAGAACGTTACCGTTCCTGATGAACGACGTGAATTGACGTGGAATGTCCCCACTATGTCTCATCTTGATCCCCGAACCGCACAATGTGATAATGAAGTGCGGAGAATTCTAGATCTACAGAGGGTAGCCCAAAATATGCTAGACGCTTTCTCTGATCTAGCTAAAGTGACGAGATCACATATACCTGCTGAAAATATGTCTGCAAGGATAGATGTCCCTGTAGGACACGTCGCCCCAGATGGATGAGGTACGACTATGGTGGCTAACCAGTCACATGTCCCTGCCCAGAAGCGAAGTAGACCACTAGGTTCAAATGATTCTTATCCCCGGAAGAGGGTAAAACTGGCACAAACCAATCCACTAGACATCGCAATCTCAACTGATCCATCTCACGAGACAATTCCGGATTATGGGTCCGTCCTAGAAGAGGCGACGTTGGGGGACGCTCCAACGTCTGAACCCACTCCCGAGAATAGAGAAATCTCGGTAAATTATGCATGCTTAAGTGAGATCTGGAATCGGAATGAGATTATCATCGATGATATATTTGTATTCGCAGTAGCTACCGAAATTATAAATAGCGATGACATCGAACCTCGCTCCGTTGATGAATGTCAACGTAGAGATGACTGGCCAAAATGGAAAGAAGCAATCCAGGTCGAATTAGATTCCTTGACAAAGAGAAAGGTGTTTGGGCCTGTAGTTCCCACACCTCCCCATGTTAAACCTGTTGGATTTAAATGAGTATTTGTAAGGAAGCGTAATGAGAAAAACGAGATTATGAGATACAAGGCTCGTCTAGTGGCGCAAGGATTCTCTCAACGCCCTGGGATTGATTACGAGGAGACATATTCTCCCGTAATGGACGTCATAACGTTCCGCTACCTTATCAGTTTGGTAGTTTCTGAAAAACTGAGTATGCAGCTAATGGATGTGGTCACAGCTTATCTCTATGGGGATCTTGATACACCTCAGAGGAGAGCGCGGTCAGAGGATGAACTTGTGCTGGAGTGAAGAATGCGGGTGAATGATTCCAATCAAGTCCATCATCGAGGCAACTGGGCTGCATATTAGATTACTAAGTGACTTAGTAATCGGCATAACCAAGGATAATTGATGGATAGAAAGCTCAACCACCCATACAATACTCTCTCACCCAACCATCAATTATCATATTTTTGGTGATTTTTGTTTGTTAATTCTAATTATTGTTTCTTCCCCTTCAGCCGACCCACCCATATATACTCTCTCACCCAACTATCAATTATCAGATTTTTGGTGGCGGGAATACACCGGAACCACCACTTCCTTATCCTAATGCCGCAAGAAAAGATAATTCAAAGAGGGTTAAGAAGAAGAGTGGCTTGATGAGGGAGATACAAGAAATATTTAAGAAAGTGGATGTCAATATCCCATTAGTGGACCTCATTCATCAAGTGCCGGTGTATGCTAAATTTCTCAAGAGCTTTTGCATGAATAAAAAGAAATTTAAAGCCGATGAGACATTTGAGTTGAAGGAGGAAGTAAGTGCAATTATCCAACGAAGACTACCACCAAAGATGCAAGATCCGGGGAGCTTTACCATAGGGTGTACCATAGGAGAGAAAGTGTTTGAAGGAGCTCTCATGGACTTAGGGGCGAGTGTCAATTTGATGCCCTTGGCTATATATCGGAAGCTACAAATTGGCGACTTAAAGCCCACATCAATTTGATTGCAACTAGCGGATCGTAGCACAAGGCGTCCGGTGGGAGTTGTAGAGGATGTGCTAGTGAGAGTAAATAAGTTTATTCTACCGGCCGACTTTGTAGTGTTGGATATGTGTGAAGACCTTTACCTTGATAATGAATTACCTATCATTCTAGGCCGACCATTTATGGCAACTGCGGGTGTGAAGATTAATATGTTGAAGGGTACCATTAGACTCAAGGTGTTAGGTGACAAAGTGAAGATTAAAGTGTGCAATCCATTCTATCCACCGGACATTATGAAGGGGGTATTCTCTATTGATTTGGTGAAGGGTAATGAAGCCAAGAGTGAGCGGATCTTTGGACCCTTGAATCCTTCCAAGCCTACAATCCGTGCACAAGACCATTTCTCACCTATTTGGGGTTATGACCATGAGCCACCATTGAAGCATGATGATGTAGTTCCTACTCCTATTTTGGAGCCTACTATCGAGCTTGAAAAGCAAACAACCCCTACTCTTGAGACTTATGAGCAACACGAGAAGAAGAGTCCACCATTAAGTGAAGCACAAAAGGAGTCCATCAAGAAGTTAAGGGAGGTTTGTGGAGTTGTCAAGAAGAAGGAAAGATCTAAGAGGTATGATTGGCCTCCACCTTCAAGCTACAAGCTTGCTTCTTCAATTGCTAGATGTTTTGGAAATGATAGTGATGCTAGCACAATTGTTGTGGGTAGTAAGAAGACATCCTTTGAGCCACCTTGAGGAAGAAGAGTGAAGAAGACCGGCTTGGGGTCTTTAAAAACAAGCCCTTCTAGGGAGGCAACCCTAGGTGGTTTTGAAATTTACTTGTTCATTTTTCATCAAAAAGGCTATTTAGCCATCTTTTTGGGAGGATGGGAGGTGTTTGGCGTTGGAAGTGTGAAGAAAGCAAGAATGTTGTGGTGTGCAGTTTCTGTCCAGAAAATTCAGTTGATTTTGGGTAGC
The DNA here is from genome assembly GCF_002994745.2 of Rosa chinensis. Classification (NCBI taxonomy): domain Eukaryota; kingdom Viridiplantae; phylum Streptophyta; class Magnoliopsida; order Rosales; family Rosaceae; genus Rosa; species Rosa chinensis. Next base: position 54,958,967 of record NC_037094.1, on the reverse strand, counting down.
TATAGTTTCCAATCTGTATAATACTTTCATCCGAAACTTTTCGGAGATATTTCTCTGTGTATCTACTATGTACTATCAAAATTTCAGCCTTTTTGAGTCCTTGGAACTCCAGTTATTCAATGGTCAATGCATGGAGGTCAGAACAGAGACAGCTTCTGTACAGTGATTTTGGGAAGCTACACCTTCTACATCCCAAGCAATTTTTAGCTAAAATTTTTCAGAGATGTGTCTTCACATGTTCTCTATATACAGGAGAAACAATTTTTGATTTTAGCCTCTCTAGCTTTAGATATGATATTCCAAGTGACAGAGGTTAGAAACTACAGAACACAACAGTGAGTTTGGAGGCCAACGATTTTTGACTCAGAACTAATTTTAAAGTGTAATTTTAAGAGAAGGTAATTCCTTGAGTCTATTTTCATCTTCACCCTCTTTGCACCTCTGGAGCTTCAGATATTTCTGCTTTGGTGACTGAGGGTCAGCAGAAGACTTCATGATAGATCAACAATTTTGACCAGCTTTGGTTTTCATCTCAGTTGGAGATAGGTGGCTCACTTTATATGGATAGAAAGCTCTCTGAGTCTACTTTCCAATTCAAGGGGTCTCACTTACTTATCAGTTTCTGATTTTGAGATATGGGTATTTAAAGACAGAAAGGTCATTGCTGGATGTTTTCTGCACTCACTAGTTTTTGTTCACTCGGGTTGGTTGGACTTCTTACACTTCAATTCTTCAATGGAGGTTATTATAGGCAGCTGTGAGTTATGTTGGAGGTGGGAAAGCCTATGATCTTAATGAGGACATTGTCCTTATTCTTTGGTGGCCTATTTGGGATGCATTGCTCTTTGGACACTATATATTTCTCAATGGAGTTGATCTTTCTTGAGCACCTTGAGCTATTATGGAGCATACATTAAGGAAGTCAAGGCCTTGTGCCTTGAGGTTGGTGTCTCTTATTGGTCTTCTCAGACGGTCATGAGCAATGGAGGGTTGACAAAGGGGGTTTTCCGTAACTTTACTCCGCATTTAGATTTTCATTTTCACAGTTAGTTTTTGTGCCTTCGCCCGGACTTCACTCTCATGCCTAACTCTGACACGGATTTAGCTTTCGAGCTCACTTTACAACATTGAGGACAATGTTGGTTTTAAGTGTGGGGGTGAGGGCTCGGGTGCCCTATTTTCGTCACACAAAAAAAATAGATTAGATTAGCTTTATGTAATTATATTTTAGTGGTTAATGCCTTTTCCAACCCCAATGACGAACCATGGACTTAACTTGTTATGATTGTGGATAGACTGAGCATGATCTAGGACTTCGAATTTGTTTTGTAATTGAGTGTATATGTGATCTATGCTTGACTATATGTGTACACATAGCCTAATGTTAGGTTGGTTCATCATAATTAGAGAAGAATATAGGTGATTTGATTAACTTGCGTGCCTTATTTGTGAGCTTTTGAGCCTAATATAGTGTATGCATTGTTCATTCATTTTTGTTTCATGTGTGTTTAATTTCATGACATTGCGTATCTAGAACTTGCTTGAGACCTCTCGAGGCTACTTTTAGCTTGCGACGGAATAGAAAGGATTGAGGCAATTAGGTTAATACCACCATGGCCAAAGAAGCATGTGCCCAAAAATATTTACCACTAGATTGCCACTTTGAGCCTTTTTATATATTTACCACTAGATTGCCACTTTGAGCCTTTTTATATATTTAGCCTTTTATTCATTTGCACCACAAATCCCTACCTAGCCTATACACTTTTATCCTACCCTTCCGTGGTAGTTGGTGAAGCGATTCGAGAGAATGACTTTATGTTTGAGTGCTTCCAAAGAAAAGATAAGTCAAAAGTGTGAGGTTACAAAAGAATAAGTGTGGGGGTGAGTGATTTGTATAGAAAAGAAAGTTCTAAAAAAAAAAATTGTGAAAATAGAAAGAAAGTTCAAGGAAAAGAAAAGTAGGAAAAAAAAAAGTTGTGTGAAAAAAAAAATAGAAAAAAAGAAAAAGAAAAAAAAAAGTATTATGTAGTTTAGTTAGTGGGTTGTACATTGGGTTTTAGAGTGAGTGACTTAGCATTTGAAAGCAAAAGTCTTAAATCTCTACAAGAGAGAGTTGCTTCACCGATTTCCATGGACTTTGTCTTTCCCTATCCTTTATTTCTATTAGCCACTTGCCCTTAGCCCCATTACAATCAAATAAAAGACCTCTTGATCTTGAATGTTGTGGGTTACCTAGCGGAGATGAGATCGAAAAGCAAGCATATGGCGGCGCGTGTTGTGAAATTGCTTTTGAGTGAAACGCATATAGCCCTAAACACTTGAGCGGTAATATTTAGAGAACCTATGTGAGTTTATTAGGTTATGTCGGGTCTTCTATATGCCTATTGAATTGTGGTGGATCGATTTGACACGTGGTCAACACATGCATATACTTGAGTATTTCTCACACGTGCATCTTAATTGCCTTACAAATTCAAAAATCCTATGTTGTGCTTTGTCAACCTCATGGTCATGTACATAATTAGTTCTTTGAGGGTTATGGTTGGAAAGGCTAATACTGTATTTTACTTATGTTTGTGAGTTAGTAGATTTTCAGATTTTGTTTCATTTAGTTTGCTTGAGGACAAGCAAAGTTCAAGTGTGGGGGTGTGATTACATGCATTTTTATACGTGTAATTATATATAAAACACTAGAAATAAGCTAATACTTGAACCAATTACAATGTACTTAATCCAATTTTATTTGTTGTGTAGGAAATAAGCGGAATTGCGGAAATCGAGAGAAAATAGTGGAAAATTGAGCAAAATGGAATTTCTGACAAAAGGACGAAATAGTCAATGAGGGTCAACATGGTCAACGCCATCAAGGGAGCGTAATATAATTGTCTCCGATAGTGTTTGCGGAAATGCGTTGAGAAGAGAGAAGAAAATAGAAAAAACAAGAAAAGAAAAAATAATAATAATAATAAGCCATCTCCAGTTCCCAACAGGTGGAGGCTCACTGAAATTCTTGTAACTGGGGTTGCCCTGGGTTGTTACTTGTCACTAATGACTCTCATATTCTTCTAGGTAGCCTCTGAAACTGACTTCCTTCCTGTTAGTGGCAGTGGTCTCCCTTCTGTTATCATATTACGAAGAACTTATAAACTCTTAAGTTTCCATTGTTGCTGACATAATGTAGGATGCCATTTCAGATTTTAGTCATTCTAACACATAACCATGGTCGTTTTTTCTCTTCCTTTTAAGTTAGCAAAACTTTTAGTTCAGATCATCCTCTACTGTAATAATAAAGGAAACAATGAATAGCAATTTGTTAGTCAATCTCTTGATTTATGATAAAAACTTCTCTTCTTGCAGAATGCATTCTCTGTAGTAAGTTTGAATCAACATAACTATAATATGGCAGTTTTGCCTGATTATACTGCATAGGAAGAGAGAGTTTTTTTCTTGTGATATCCGTAATTTTTTTTAATGAGTGTTTGTTACCTCGACTAGTAACTTGGTATCGTCCCACTGTTGTGCTTATTGTTTTCTTTTTCTTCTTTATTGTATTATCTTTGTTCTATTGTGCTTGCTATTGTGTGGACTGAAACAAGGCTTCTTCTTTTTTTTCTTTTTCTTTAAAGTTTGCTCTTATAATTGCGTGACGTGGCTAGAGTTTAGAAAGACACCAAACTTGTTTACCTTTTGGCTATTCAACCGTTGTTCTTATCTGAACTTGTAAAGGGAGGGTGCTGGAGCTTTTAGGAGTGGGTAGAGAACTTGCTTTGGACAGGAAATTAGGTCGGAGAAGAGAATAAACGATAAGAATTGAGTTTGGTTTGGGTATTGACGAAACTATGGGGAGATCAATATTTTTGGTTTCTCAACGGATTTTGAATGTTAATTTCCTTCTTTCTTCATTTTGTTTTGACTCTTGAAAGAGGAGCTGGAACCTTGTTGTTTGTAGTGTGATTTTGTTGGTTTTCTTTTGTTGTTCAGCATCAATTTTTCATGCACACAAGGTGTTTGACAGAATGATTCTAAATTGCTTTTTTCTGGTTACCATGTAGTCTTGGAGTATTTTTATTCATTACTTTTGGTTGTTTATCTTACTAAGTCATGAATAACTATTCAATTAAAGAGTTCTAAGGTTGGGTACTTTTGTGTGTTTTGAAGGACCTATTTTGTGGTTAGAGGACCTATTTTGTACCAGGTGAAAGTCTTACCAAAAGAAGCTACCAACTATATGTTGATTTTGTTAAACAGAGAGTGTAATCATACTATGAAACTTCTGAATGTGTGTTGGATTATATATATATATGTGTGTGTGTGTGTGTGGGTGTTTAAACTTGTATATTGTATATACACTACAAGAAAATGACTCTTTTACTGCGCAGATTTTACGGCGTGCATTGATGTGTGCCATAATAGACATACATTTACGGCGCACTTTACGGGCATGCCGTTAATACCCTTTCTGATATAGTCTTTTACAGCGTGCATTAGATGCACGCCGTTAATATCAATTTTCACCTGGTCTTTTATGGCATGCATTAGATACACGCCATAATAGACTATAGTCTTTTACAGCCTGCAAGAATGTGCACCGTTAATGTGGTGTTTAATATAGTCTTTTACAGCATGCATTAATGTGTGCCGTAAAAGTATTAGGCGCGAAATTTTCACCAAAATATATTTCCCTCCATCTCTTCCCTCTACACTTTCTAATTCTATTTTTTTTCATTTCATAAATTAAACAACACTTTTCTCTCTCCCCGACAGACCTCAATTTTCCTTCTCTTCCCTATCTCTTCCCTCCACGTCTTTTCCCACCGCCGAGTCACCGTTCAGTGGATTCGCTCTCCGCCGACTCGCCGGCCATCTCTCACCACCACCATGTTTTCTGCTCTTGTCATCGAGATGCCGTGGATCGATTCAAGTCCAAATTAAAGAACATTGAAGTGATCGATCACCGCTCTCGGAGATTCGGGCCACCGGAATCTGGGTCTTGAAGTTTATGAAACCCTTGTCTTGCTCATTTGCTATCTGGGTTTTTTTTCTCGCCAAATCAAGGTACAATTTTTTTTCACTTATTGTTTCAGCTTTCATCTTTTGATTTGTGGGAAGGCTTCTTGTCTACTTACTTTGCATAGTTTGTTGGTTTGACTATCTGTACCTACATTTGAGAGTTTAATTTTGATCAATGTTGACTGTTCTAAGCTTTAGTGGGACTTTATAGTTTCATTTCGGGGAATCAAATCTCATTCTGGGTCTATTCAGTTGTGTTCAATATTACAGGGATCAAGCAGAGGTAGCGAATTGGGGAAAAGAGGAGAAACTGCAAGATTGGATACCCAAGGTGAATTCATGCTCTAATATCCTTAGTATGGTTTCATTATGTTTTGCTTCAGACACGATTGATTAATTCTTGGTTTGGGTTTATGGGATTCCTATCATTTTAATGGTTTCTAAAGAATCCCATTTTGGGCAGTTTAATTGGTAATGAAATCTGGGAGTTAACGCTGAGTACTAATGGAATTCATATATTTGTCTTAGGCTGAAAGGTTGGTTGGGATTTGGGTGGAGTTTGCTTAGTCTACATACCTGTAAGTGATCTTCATCTTAGCTGGTGTTTGCTTTTCACTTACTGATCTTGGTTTATTGAATAGCTCCATGTATTTCTATAGCTATAATTAATTTTACATATATATAATTGTATATACCTGTTCATATATGAACGAATCAAAATGGTGGAAAACTCAGAGTCCTAACAGACTGATTAAGTAATGGGATCATATGAACAAGATGATAAATCGGCCTTAAACTCAGTACCCAATGAACAAGATGCTCTAAAGTTCTCATCTTTCTTTTGTTTAAGCAATGTATTTGAAAGTGTCCCAAGACACAATTAAACCCAAAAAATTTACTCTCATTTCAGGAACAAATCACTTGGCTTGAACATTCTGTCAATACAAAAGGTATAATAATTTAGGTAGGTTAGCAATCCCTGAAGAGCCTAAAATCGCACAGATTTTAATATAACTATTCCTAGCAAGAAAATTCAGCACCCCATAAACCAGAAGCACTTGAGTTGTAATCTTTCTTTTGTCCAAGTTGAGTATTTGTTGTGTCCTCAAGTTATTTATTCCTAAAGGAACCAAAAGCAAGAAACTGAAGTTGAGAGTGAAAAAGAACAGGTAAAAACAAGAATAGATGAAAATAGTTATAGTAAAGTTGATAGCTGACCGGAGTGGATTGCTATGATGACTAGAAACAAAGAGACCTTTTCTTCTATCGAGTAGTAGTCTTCTCGGCTTAGTGACACTAATTCCGTTTCTCGATTTTTATGTACATTTAATGTCCTCATTAAGGTAAGGTTGTAATCACAGGCAAATTCTGGAAAATCATCTTTATGATGGTGATGCATGCTGTTTTCAATTTCTCGTAACCATACCACTGGCAATAATTTTGTCAATGTTTGCAGTAATAGTTATCTTTTTGTTGATATTGCCACCTTCTGATCTTTTGAAATTATACTTCATTAAGCATGTGAATGATGGTGGGCTGCTGTTTCATGATATATATGATTCCTCTTCAAGCATACTTTGAGATAGAAAAGAAATGTATTTAATAAAGTCACTGAGTCAGAAGTTATCCATAAGTTGTTTTTAGCATTTTCAGTTTTGAGACATGAGTATTCAGTTGTCTTTTGGTTATAAAAGATAGCAATTACTTCCATGGTTGTATGTTGGTCGTCATTATTTAACAAGGTAGTATTATTGTGGCATTATATGTTCCCATGTTGGGTCCAGCATGGTCTATATTTTCCCATGGTTATACTTGACATCGTATTGTGTGTCTTATATATGTAATGGAAAAGGTCGTGAATGAGCTTTAGATGAGTCTCATGTTTATTGATACTGTTATATACCTTGATTCGCTCATGTATTTGAGAGTTAACGCTGAGTACTAATGGAATTCATATATTTGTATTAGGCTGAAAGGTTGGTTGGGATTTGGGTGGAGTTTGCTTAGTCTACATACCTGTAAGTGATCTTAATCTTAGCTGGTGTTTGCTTTTCAATTACTGATCTTGGTTTATTGAATAGCTCCATATATATATATATATATATATATATATATATATATAATGATATGAAAAGATTGCTGTAGCTTTCAATTTTGTACGCTGCACTATACATATACATATTCATATACATATATATATATATATATATATTGCTGTAGCTTTCAATTTTTGTACGCTGCACTATACATACATATATATATATATATTTATATATATGTATGAATATGTATATATGCACCCATACACACATCTACTTCATTCATACATTACTTATAGGTTTGGTTCTCTTCATTCAAATAGATGATTAGATTGGATTTTGGATTATGAATTGAATGATGAAATTTATATTTGGCCAGTGGTAAGATTTCTATCTTTTTTATTTTGTTTATCTTTTCTCATCAGGTGAGATCTGCCTAATACTGATGTATTATATGTGATTATGTGCTTTGTTTGTTGTTCATGGTTCTATGATACCTTTGTATCACTTGAATGTTTACCTCCTTGTGAAGATATTTTTATTTGCTACCAATTTTCTTTGTTTTTGCACGCACCTCTGATGTAAGAATCTATTTGATTGCATTTATAATACCTAAATTACAACATGTTTGGTGTCTAAATATAAGGTAAAAAGTACGTAGCTCTTGGAAAACAAAGCTGAAAGAATATGGATGAATAATGGGCTTATTGTAAAAGCAGGTTACCTCTAAAACCAGAAACCGTAAGGTTATGATATAAATCATAAATGTATTGTAAACTCTTTTCTGTTGTTGTGTGTTATTAGCAATCCTAGAGCCTTTTATGACGGAGCAAAAAAGTTTGTTAATAGCATTCATGCAAGTAAGGGGTATCCTGAAAAGATTCAGTGCCCATGTAGTAGTTGCATAAACGTATGGTCTTATCCACCTCGTACTGTATTAGATCATCTGACCTCAAATGGGATTTATGAGAGTTATATTAATTGGACCTTTCATGGAGATGAGCCAAGAACTATTGTACAGGAAGAAACCATGGAAAACTTTGAAAACTTGGAGACATATAGAATGTATATAGATGCACAGCTAAATGATGATTTCATGGAACCTGCACCTGAAAATATAGAGTCTGATGTCACAAATTTAGTAAACGAAGCAGAACTTCCTCTATATAAGGGTTGTCCTTCCACAAAAATGTCAGCAACAGTTATGTTTTTCAAGTTTAAGGCTAGATATGGTCTATCTGACAATGGTTATGATGAACTTCTAGAGATGGTTGGCAGTCTTTTACCTGCAGATAACATCCTTCCAAGTTCCTTATACTCAACAAAAAAATTACTCAAAGCATTTGATCTAGGCTATGAGAAGATTCATGCGTGTGTGAATGATTGTTGTTTATTTAGAAAGGATCTAGAGCACAAGGAAACTTGTCCGAAATGTGGTGCCTCTCGATGGAAAGTTAATACGCGCACCCAAAAGATTGAGAAAGGTATTCTTGCTAAGGTCTTGAGGTACTTTCCAATTATCCCTAGATTTAGGAGAATGTTTAGGGATGCTGAAAAGGCAGAACACCTTACTTGGCATGAAACTCACAAGAGTCAAGATGGAAAAATGCGTCATCCTGTTAACTCGCTTGCATGGAAGAAGATTGATAGTAAGTGGCCTGAATTTGCAAAAGCTCCTCGTAACCTTAGACTCGGTCTTTCATCAGACGGATTTAATCCCTTTGGTGATCTTAGTTCTAGATATAGTTGTTGGCCTGTGGTTTTAGTTGCATATAACCTCCCTCCCTCTTTGTGCATGTCCAAGGAAAATTTGATGCTGACATTGCTCATCCCAGGTCCTAAGCAACCTGGGAATGACATAGATGTGTATTTAGAACCACTCATTGAAGATCTGAGAGAAATATGGATCAATGGGGTAAGTGCTTATGATGCATTTGCCAAGTCTGTATTCAATTTGAAAGCTGTATTGATGTGGACAATAAATGATTTTCCTGCTTATGGAAATCTGTCCGGGTATTCAACAAAGGGAAAGAAAGCATGTCCGGTATGTGGTGTTCAAACATCTTCTAAATGGCTGCCAAATGGACGAAAACATGTTTACATGTGCCATAGGAGATTTCTTGCACACGATCATCCATATCGGCAGAATAAGACTTGGTTTGATGGTACTGTTGAAGATAGAGTGAGGCCTAGGAAGTTGACTGGTTCAGAAGTATTTCAGGTGGTGAAGGGTATTAAAAATAATTGGGGTAAGAAGAACAAAGCTTGCACCAAGGAAAAGAGAAAAAAAGTTGACAAAGATCAAGGTAGAAAAAGGAAGAGAACTGAAGGTGAAAGATCGGTTGTGAATGAAGTGACTGATGATTTTGCTGATGATATTGATGATAGCGGTGATGAGTATGATAGTGACGATCCTACAAAACTTTCAAAGAGATGGAAGAAGAAGTCAATATTCTTTGAGTTGCCATATTGGGAGGTAAAATTTATTTACTGTCATCTAATTTTCAAATAATTCTTGCTAATATTGTGCTTTTTTATAGTATAGTTTATGGTAACATGCTGAATAATATCTTTATTTGTATTAATCTATTTTGAAGCCAAATCTTCTAACCTACCAATCCAATTTTATAAAAGAATATGGTTACTGAAATGCCCTAAAATGTACTTTGAAAGCAGAGAGCAACGTCTTGTTACATAGTAGAGCAATGTACATTGAAAGTGTTTCCAAAATATGGTTACTGTACATTATTAATTGGTAGAATGCTATATATTATACATTGAAAGCTTTATTTATATTAATCTAGTTTATTTTTCTTCTCTTTCACATAGTACATCCACCACTTGTATGCTGCATATTATACATTAACAACTTTCTTTGTATTAATTTAGTCTAATTTGCTATGTTGCAGACTTTATTATTGCGCCACAATTTGGACATGATGCATATTGAGAAAAACATTTGCGAGAGTATTATTGGAACTTTATTGAATATGAAGGGAAAGACAAAGGACAACTTAAATTCGCGCAAGGATTTAAAAGTGATGGGGATTCGAAAAAAGCTACACCCAAAACAAGATGGTTCCAGCAATTGTAGAAGTGATAAAGCACCTTACGTGCTCTCAAAGGCAGAGAAGAAAATATTTTGTAAAAGGTTAGCAAAGTTACGATTGCCGGACGGTTATTGTTCTAACCTTGCAAATCGTTTCTCTATACAAGACAACAAGATTATGGGTTTGAAGTCACACGATTGTCATGTTTTAGTACAACAAATTCTAGCTGTTGCTTTAAAAGGACTTCTTCCAAAAGGACCAAGGATTGCTATATTCCGCTTCTGTGCATTTTTCCATCAATTATGTCAAAGGGAGATTGAGAAGAAAAAAATAGGTCTACTTGATGATGATATTGTTGAGACTCTATGCATGCTAGAAAGGTTCTTTCCTCCGTCTTTCTTTGATATTATGGTTCACCTACCGATTCATCTTGCACAAGAGGCTCTTATTGGTGGTCCTGTACATTATCGCTGGATATACCCTTTTGAAAGGTGAGCTATGATTTATGTTAGTTGGTTATTGCTTTGTAGTAGATCACTGCATTATGTACAATTTATTGCTGGTCCTGTACACTATTAGCAGCAATCTTGTTTTCTTTTTCTATTTTCTCTAATATTTGTTTACTTTAGGTTTATGAAGGACCTAAAAGGATATGTCAAGAATCGATCAAATCCTGAAGGGTGTATAGCAGAAAGATATTTGGCTGAAGAGATAACACATTTTTGTACTGGATACATTAAAGAAGCAGCTGAAATAGGTGTTCAATCAAAACGCAATGAGGCTCTTGATGATGAAACAATATTGGAAGGGCGACCACTTGGCAAGGGGAAACAAAAAACATTAAGTTCTTCTATGTTAGAGATTGCTCATCGATTTGTGTGGACAAATACTACAGAAGTAGATCCATGGAGAGAGTAAGTTAGATTTCCATTTTGACCAGTAACTTATTATTTCTAGTTGAGTTTAGCTCTACTTATTATTTCTTATACATGTTATTTTTTACCAGAATGCACAGGGAAGAACTTAAGTGTTTAGATTCGCGTCTTGAAGATAATGAAAGCCTTCTAGAAAAGAGACATATGAGTAGTTTCGGTGGATGGTTAGCTGATAAAGTTAAGTTTGGTGATTGTAGTACTATGTCGGATATAGTGAAGTGGCTAGCTTGTCGGCCGAAACAATCTGTGGTGTCCCATTCAGGCTTCATTATTAATGGGAACCGATTTCATACAGAGACTACTGAGAAGAGCACACAAAACAGTGGGGTGTCCGTTGAAGCCGACACAATGTGTCGAGCAAGTGCAAGGGATAATTCACATATTCTGAATAGAGTGCCATATTATGGTGTTATAAGAGAGATAATTTTGCTAGACTATCGAAAATTTAAGGTTCCACTGTTTGATTGTTATTGGGCTAACATAGGGACTGGTGTCAAAGTTGAAGATGGTTTCACATTGGTTAACCTCCACAGGGGGCAGCATCAATTTGACCAAGATCCCTTTATTTTTGCATCACAAGCAAAACAAGTTTTTTATTCGAGAGAGAGTGACACGTCAAATTGGCATGTTGTACTTAGAGCACCGCCTAGAGGTTTTTTTGAGAATGATTCTGTTGATGAGGTTGCTTATATGCCAGTAGATGTATCACAGCTACACCTAGATGTTGATGATGATGAATGTTATAGATACAATAATGAGGAAATCTATTCGGTAACTGTATGAACTGCATGTCATAATTCTTACATAAATTCATTCACATGATGTATTGCTGATTATTTATATAAATGATGAGATTCTAATTTCTTTTTATTTATTTTTTGCTGAACAGAGTGAAGGTGACTCTAACTAACCTATTTCAACAAAACATCAGCATGAATTCTCAGGTAAGATCTATTTTGGTTTGGGGTTTTAGATTAGGTTGTTGTACATGTCACATAGATGTTTATAGTAGCTAAATGAATACATGTGCTTCTGTGGCAACATATATAAACTGTGATAAGGAATAGTTTGACAAATTTAAGTCTTGGCATAATTACATTAGTCAAAAATTAGTGTTGCTTGAGGTGTCTAGTATTAAGAAATTAAGAAATTTGGAAGGAACAGAAGCTAGTCCAATTGTTTAAGTCTTTTGGTAGCTAAAGTCGAGCAATGTTAAGGTTTTGAACTTTAATTCTTGCCATATTGGTTTGTTGCACATGTGATGGGGATGCATCTTTTCCTACTTTGAATTATACTTCCTAAGTTTAAAATTTTTCTTTTTGTCTAACTTATTTGTTTGACATCTAGACTATGCCTTCTGGAGAGATCTCAAAGAAAGGTGCAAAGAGAGCCAAAATACAAGATAAAGCTGCACATGCAGCTGATGTTCCAGCTAGGCAACAAAAGCATAATCCCATGAGAAATTCTGAAGGAAATTTGAGTTCTCCGTCTCATATGCTAGCTGATGCAGAACCTATTTCAGCTGAAGGTCAAGCTACAGAAAAGCCAAAAATACCACCTAGAGGTAAAGCAAAATTGTTAGACATTAGCAAGAAAAAGAGAAAACGTCCTATCCTGGTTGAATTCAATGAAAGAGGCCAGCCAATTGGGAAAACTGCAGCTCTATTCTCCTCATTTATTGGATGCACAACAAGAGAGCTAATACCAATGACTGCACCGACCTAGAAAAATCTATCAGATTTGTTCAAAACTCAGATATGGGAACACATAACAGTAAGTTTTTCCATCCTAAAAAAGAATGTTACATCGTTCCTTATATGTTCACATACTCACTCATTGAATTTGTAGACAAGTTTCATTGTTGAAGAATGCCATAAGAAACAAGTTATTCGAAGGATGATCAAGCTTTGGCGAGATAATAGATCCAATGTGATGAAAGAAGTGGAGAAGCAAGCCGAAGTTGTAGGCCTACAACGTGCTGCTACCCTTCTCAAACCTAATAATGTAGAATCTATGAATCAGTGGCTAGATCTTATCAAAAACAGAACTAGTCCATCATTTAAGGTGCGTTTTACCAATATTTTGTTATTAGCAGACAAGTCTAACTCCAACATTATCAAAATAATAATAGAAAAAGTAGCTAGAATTGCCTACACTTTATGAGTTTTTAACAACTATGGTGACTTGTTTGTCATAGGAAAAGTCTCAAAAATTCAAAGCAATGCGCGCAGAAAGAACCTTACTCCATAGAACTAGTAGAAAAAGCTTTGCTCGTGTTGAAGAAGAATTAGTAAGCTTTGCTCGTGTTAATTTCATATGAGTTTTGTGATATGAGATGATAAATATTATTTGTACTTACTGATTTGTAGAAGGAACAAAGTGAAATCCCAGATGCAATAACAAGGTCTGATGTTTGGATTCATGCTTACGAAGCAAAGAAGAAGAAGGATTCAGATGTAGTGGAGGATCCAGAAATAGTGGTAAAAATACTTCTCTTTTGTTTTCGTTTTTTCAGACTATTATTTTAGGTATAAGAGATGACACAAGTTTGATTATTCATGTTTCAAATTTTTTTTTTTGGCAGAAACAAGTGAAAATGTACAGGGCTGAGCAAGAACCTTCAGAGAAATGTTCTTTGAAAGATGATGCTGTTGCAAAGTACTCGGTCCTGATCCACGAGGACGAGTAAGAGGTTTGGGATTTGGAGCAGTCCCTTCAAAGGCAGATTATCAAACCAATGTTGGAAACAAAGTTGCTAAGTTAGAGAATGCTTTATTTGCTCAATCACAAGATATGCTTGCTCAATCACAAGAGATCGAACGATTGAAAGAGATTGTTGGAACTATTTTGGCACGGACAGAGAAAGAGGGGAATAACCATGTAAGTCTTCAAGATATGGCCTGCATATTTTTTTTAATATTTTTATTATTAATATTTTCTTATTGTTATAATAAAAGGGAAGTACTAGCGGTCAGCATTCTAGTAATGCGCTTTCACAACAAAAAGATAAGGAAAATACAAGTGTGAGTGTGCGGAATTCTGAAACTGGGAGAGGACAAACCAAGCTCGATAAACAAAAGAACTTAACTGTTCAACATTCTGTTGATGAGGGGTTGCAGACTAAAGAAAAGGAAGGTGCAAGGACCAAGGGCATTAAGAATGATCATAGTAGAGTTGAGTTATTAAATTGGTTTCAAATGGGAGAAGAGGTTGTTGCAAGTGCAAAACTTGAGTCAAAGGATCCGAGTGCAATGGTCCATCACGTGCCTCTTGGCCAAGAATGTTGGAAAGTTTGGGTTCTTGATGTTTTGGAGGGCTTTGTATCGACCAACTAGAGAGTTTGGAACACTAAGTATGGCTCAAAGAAGTACAATGGCATGGCCTATCAAGTACATCAAGCTGGTTTAGCTAGAATTGAACTTTGAGGTAATTTATTCTATCATCTCTTTTTCTTCCATATCTATTTGTAGATATAAGGTTACTTTTGTTCTCTTTGATTTTCTGGTTCTTACTTCTTAGTTTCATTTTAAATTATTTCAGTTTTCATTTAGCATCAGATTTCATTGCATTGTTGGAAAGTCTGAAAGAGCTGCACTTTTTTTGCTAGATTTTGGGTTTATATACAGGTTCTGTTTTACAGAGTTCATATATCCTTGCCTGAGTTGAGATCTAGGGTTTTACTTTTGGTGTGATTAGAGGAATGGAAAAGCACTATGGATACTCTCTCTTTTACTGGTTGTTGTTTATTTTCTGTTTTTATGTCATTGATTGTTTTCAGAAAAGTTGTTGTGAAGTATTGGATAATTGAACTTGTTACTGTTACAGGAAATGTGCTAGAGGCATAAGTGTCTTATTTAAGTACAATAGGCGCATTATTGTACTTAACTCAATGCACAAGACCGGATATCTCATTTACCGTGAACTTGTTAGCTAGATATAGATTTGCGCCAACCCGAAGCCATTGGTTGGTGTAAAAGATATCTTTCGGTACTTGAGATGTACAATTAATATGGGCTTGTTCTATCCCTACAGAGAGACGATGGATTCGGACCCATCACACGCCAGGAACGCCACCAACACTGGCCTACGTCCTCTATCCTCATCCCAAAACGACATGTGTTTTAGAAGTTTTTGCTGATGTTGGGTATCTCTCTGACCCACACAAAGGTTATTCCCAAACTGGTTAAGTGTTCACCATGGGTAAGACCGCTCACAGACCCTAGTAGCTATATCTTCGGACAATGTAGATATTATTGCTATTCACGAAGTGGTTTGTGAATGTATATGGATTGGATCCATAATTACGCATGTTCGTACAATTGTGGTTTGAAGTCTACCACAGATGAGCCTATAAGCATTTAGGATAATGCTGCTTGTTTTGAACAAATGAAGCAAGGCTACATCAAAAGTGACAACACCAAGGATAATCAGCAACAACAGACTCTCCTCAAGATCAAAGTGAACTAGGTTTAACCTGAGGACTGTGTGGCAGACTTGCTCACTAAATCATTGCCTAAATTCCACTTTCGAGAAACATGTTGGTAGCATCGTTTGCGGAAGTTATCCAAACTCCCATGACCGTTGTCATCAGGGGGAGATGCAAACATCAGGGGGAGGTCTCTACATGTATGGTTTCGGAATGTGAAGAGTGTGTTGTGCTCTTTTTCCCCTTCGAGTTTTTAAAGAAATAAATATGGGAAAGTATTAAAGCTTTACTTTCATTTGAATTAACTTACTTATTTATTTTTGTCCACTCACTCTAACGTGTTTTAAATTACTTTCCCTTGGGCCCTTCGGTTTCAAATGCCCAGTTTGCAGGTGAATTAGTGGAGGTCGGGCGTACATGGCATTTGAGGCATAATTGTCACTACTTCCGCCTTGTAGGATCCCTTAATTGATCTTTTACTCTTCTTTTTATATCCTTGTGTATTAATATTGCTCTGATAACCTTTGGGATTAGTATTGTTGAGTTTTGCGTTTTGTGAAAGTGGAGTTGATGGTAATTGGGAGCAGGGTGGCTCCAGGAGTATAAGGTTGGTTTGCTTGAAGTGTTTTGTGTGTTTTACAGGTTTTTGGGTAGTCCATTTTAGGGGTGACTCTGTCGAAATTTTGGTAGAGCTATTCCTAAGGTGGGCCCCACAGGGCCACCTTGAATTTCAGGGTGAAATTCGGGGTGGGACCAGTCAATTTGGTATCAGAGCATTAGGTTGTTAGATTCTGTAGACTTGTTCCTATCTTGTTACCGTATATGCTTGATGTTACTCAGTGCCTCCCGAGTGATGGCCCGACTGCAGCGGTTCCCCATCATATACTCTTCGGTGCTGTGGTACTCATCAAGTGTGTACGGTACATGTCTAGTTAAATTTTCCTTTAGGTCTTATGCCTCCTGTACGCCGACCTCATAGGGATTCCACTGCGTATCGGATTGCTTACATGTCATGCACCTTCCCCTGGTAATGGTAGAGTAAGACTACTCTACAGATTCGAGTTGTGCTATGAAATATGATTCGAGGAATGTTGTGGGTATTTCTTCCTCGATGGCAACAAGTTTGTTGGGGCATGGTTTAAGGTGCGAGATCGAAGTTTGATTTGGTACTTGATTGTTAGAGATGAGCGACCATTATTTTGGGCTGTCTCTGAGTATTATAACTGTTTCAGAATCAGGATTGTTGTTGGAATTGGAATTAGTAATAATGATGGTTATGACTTTGAACCGAGTTTGGGGAATGTGTTACTTGACACGATCGGTCTTATAAACGACATTTGGGGATATTATTGGTAGCTGTTGGAGATTTCTTGGAAATCAGAGGATTGGTCATCTTGTATAGTTGACCTGGCTATGACATTTGGATCTAGTTTTGTTCGAACTGAAAGATATTGATTTTAGAAACGTTGATTTATAATTGGTCTTTTAAGTTTTGGATTGTAACGAGTAGGGAGATGGACAGAACTAAGTTTTTGAAATAGTTTTATGTTGAAGCTTGAGTATTTAGCTGGATGCTTAAGGTGTTACTATCGAGCTATGACCTTGGTCAGTAAATAATTGAGAGAGTTGGAATCAACTCTTCGTATGTGATATTATGCAAATGGGTGCCTTGCTTATCCATTTTTGAGTGAAATGGTTCAACGTAAGATCGGGGAATAGCAGTAGTGACATTGTTAGGTGTTCTTAGAAGTTCGAACATAATTTGATTTGAGTTCTGAATCATGGAGCCTTGAAGGTTGAATTGTGGTAGGTTTTGGTGGAGGTTTTGCCTGACAGATGGGTTTTGTGTGATATTAGAGTTTGGTGGAATAACTTTAAGGAAATAAGTTTCCAGTTGGCTCCAAAAATATTTCTAATTAGGTTTGACCAGAATTCTTGTTATACATTTGGGTAAGACGTAATGCAGTTGCCTTTACTTTGACGTATTTCTACAGTGTTTAATTTGAGGAAATTGGACCATTATGTGGTGGATCATAGAAGAGTACAATGGGGAGGACGTCAGGCCAACGCCCCGTGAACAATAACAACAATCAACATAGAGAGCATCCTGAATTGTAACTTTACTCTCACCTAACCATAGTTCATCTAAGTAATTAATACTTCTTAGCTATTTTGGAGAATATATTTAGTTTTAATCTGTCTTAGCAGTTGCATCAGAGCATCTGTAGCAATGCTAGACATTTAATTTTTAGTCAAATTGCAGTCAAATTAAGTAGCTAAAAAAGTCATTTTGGGTAGTCATTTTAGAAATACGTCTACATCAGTTCTCTCTATTTTAGTAAGATTTAAATTTATATTATTTATTGAATGAAGAAAAAATTATTTAAATGAATCTATAGGTTAATTACATATAGTTACTTAAAATGAATGTTTTAAATTAACGAAAATAATAGAGAGCCTCATCTCGCTCTCTATATTTAGAAACGAGAAAACTAAAAGTTAAAATGAAGAGTCACTTAAAGCATCTTTAGTAATGCTAGTCATTCTTGAGTCAAATTTTAGCCAAAGTAGCTAAAAAGTCATTTTGGCTAGCCATTTTAGATATACATCTGCATCTATGCTCTCTATTTTAGCTAGTTTTAAATTTATATTATTTTTCAAATGAAGATTAAATAGTTTAAATGTATTTATAAATTACATAAAATAATTCAAAAATAATATTTTAAACAGGATGTACTAAGGTTTGCAGTGGGCCCTGAAATTTGGAATGGGCATCCACTACGAAGAGTTGAACTTTACGCCCAGTCATTGCTTATCATTTTGATGAGTCGGGCTTTCAATTCAACGCTCAAGATTGAAGTGAACCTTTGTAGACTGGGTTTGCTTCCGTTTCTTTTGTAGGAGGCCCAACGGATTGGGATTTTGTGAATTCTATTTCTTTTTGACAATTCACTGGGAACTCTTTACTTTCATAAAATTCTGAAATTAATGATTGTATGTTTTTGTCGAACCATTAATCTATGTTGTGTCCACTTTGCCATTGGTCTGCTTCTTTTTAATTTCTGAGAAGCCTTGAATCCTAGTCCCATAAGCCTCTTCACGTTCTTGCCCTTTGTTTGATGAGATTAATAATTGTTGCAACTTGACTTGTGAGTTTGATCTCATTTGTCATGGAAGGCACCATGTTTGTGTGGTGCATATGAGCAACAACATTATTAACATTTATATAATCATCTTTTAGCTTAGAAATTCTCATTTCTTTTTTGTGAAGGCTGTGAGTGAGTGATTTTGGAGTTGTGGCTTCTCAAGGACATAATCATGCTTCAAGCTCGTTTAGGAAAACTTGTCATCTCCAGCTTATCATCTTCCACGTACATGTTTGCAACATCGGCGTTTCAGCTTAATTGAAGCATCCTTTGCTCTTACCAACAACTGCTTTCACAAAAAATTTGTTGAGAGCCCATGGACTGTTTTCTCTTTTACAGTCTTTGTGAAAATTGACAGCAATAACAAGTCTCTGATAAAGGTCGTTGAGAGGCCTATTAATATAGCCTCTGGAGTATCAAATGGCAACAACGACATCCATGTCAACTGGCTTTCTAGCATTAAATGTGGCTGTTCATGAACAACCATTATTCAATGCATTGATTCTTGCAAGAGCTAGCAACACCATTTTAGCAAGGCTTTGAGCATTGAACTAAGGCTATCCATAAACAACAGTTTTGTTTCGATGCGTTAAGCATTGAAGCATTTGAAAGCAGTAATGATGGGATTGGGAACACTCTAATAGTTGTGGTCGTTTATGAACGGCCTATTAGAATCTTGGAGGGCCACAAGACATATGAGGATGTTGATGCTCAAAGTTCGGCGGTAGCCGAACCTTTGTATCACGCTGGTCCGGTGGGCGAACTGCTACTCCTGGGATCTGATGATCCTTGCTAACTGCCAAGTGAAAGATCAGGCGTCAGAGAGAGACCGCATTGGGCGGTCTTCACTTCTCTGATGCCTAAGTCAGTCAATGCATATAGACAGCATAACAATAAATGGGTAGTAAATGCGTAATTAATGAGGAGAGAGGAGAGAACCTTTTATAGGTGAGGAGAAGGTTGATCTTCTCCTTGTTTTCGATGTGGGACTGATGTGCTTCAATTCCCAGCGTATGGAGCTTCTAATGCTATCTTGACGCGGTGGCGCGTCAGCGGTGATCTGGGGGCCCCTCGGGGCTCAAGCGGTAGCCCGCCTGGCTGTGTTTCCGTAGGTCACACCTTTGGTGGGAGTCGGTACCTCTGGCGGTACAATGAGCGTCGCTCATTATAGCTAATTATGCTTGCAAATGCACATGTAGGTACAAGTCCCCCAAGTCCCCAGTCAAGGAGGGCAATCTTGGTTGGGGAGTTGTCCAGCGGTTTGAAGCGTTACCTTCCGCTAGACTTGCAACAACATAATTAGCGTCAGTGCGTTGTCAACCATGGATTTACTGAGCGAATGCTTTATACCCTTTTGGGTGGGCCCCTGCTAGGCACCCCAGGGAGTCCCCCACTCCCCGGCTAAGATGAACCTCCGGATGGTCGGTATATTATTTGTTGAGGGGGAGCTGCGCGGAGCAGAAGGTGTTGAGTAGCAAGCCCAATCTTTAGTACCCAGTGACAAGTCCCCGGCCTGATCAGGGCCGTCGTAGACTGTTGACAAGTCCCCGTGTCCCATAGGGACAAAATCTGACCGTAACGCCTCGTGGCGGTCGTTGTCAGAAGGAGGCGTTGCCTCGGGAGCCGCCGGTGGCGGAAATCCCCCCGCTGGTTAGGAGCAGGAGGCAGCATCGCAGGGACGTGCCTGGCGGTATCTTAGAGAGCGGTGCAGTGCTCAGCAAAGTACGCAGTTTGCAAGATGGAAAGGGAGTTCCGCTAGCAGTGTGTAGGGTAGCGGGAGTTTCCTCTTGTGGGGTGATAAGGGAGAGGTTCCGCCAGCGGAGTTTCGGTTAGCGGAGACTTCGTCACTTGGAAGATGATAAGGAAGAAGTTCCGCTAGCGGAGTTTCACCTAGCGGAGACTTCGTCACTTGGAAGATAATAAGGAAGAAGTTCCGCTAGCGGAGTTTCGCTTAGCGAAGACTTCGTCACATGGAAGGCGACAAGGAAGAAGTTTCGCTAGCAGAGTTTCACTTAACGAGGACTTCGTCACATGGAAGGCAACAAGGAAGAAGTTCCGCTAGCGGAGTTTCGCTTAGCGGAGACTTCGTCCTTGGAAGGCAACAAGGAAGAAGTTCCGCTAGCGAAGTTTCGCTTAGTGGAGACTTTGTCACTTGGAAGGCCTGTTCCTAAGTGGTCACTTTCATCAGACGCTTCGTCTGATGGTGGTTGACACGTGGCCTACCGCTATAGGGTTAGCGTGTGGAGGTGTGTTTCCTCAGCCTGGCCGTCTTCTCGCCATTAATGTGAGTAATAATGGATTTTATAACCGAGGTGTCGCCTCGGTTAATCCGGAGAGTAAGTGGAAACATGGGACACATGTACGGCCGGTGCGTGACGTCATTTTTCAATGGATGGTTTAGGATTTCCTGATGTTGACATAAAAGGGGGGGGAACGTAGCGAGATTTGACACTTCTGCGAAAACTTCGAATCTGAGTCGTCATGTTCAAGCTTTGTTCGGTGTGCGATTTGCGAAGAGGATTACTACGATTCTGTAGAGTTATTGAACCTAGGGGGGACGAAATCTTCGCCGGTGAAGACAAGTGCTTTGCTCAGACCAGAGTTTGCCTCGAGGTTGGTATCTGGAATCCCATTCTTATTTCATTGGATCTGTGCTATTTGCTGCTAGTTTCTGGGTTTTGTTGTTTTTGTTTTGGGGTGTAATCTGCGCTTCTCTGGTGCGCTTTGAGGGTGTAAAGTGAGATTTGGGGGGGAGGGGGGGGTGGGTTATGGAGTTTGGCAAAGAGCTGTTATTTAGGTGTTTGCTAGATGGTCGAATCTGGGTTGAGTGTGCGTTTTGTTCTTGTTTTGTTACTTTCTGGGTAGTTGTTGTTGATGTTCTTGGGTGCAACTGATATAGGAACAGGCTAGATCTTATGTGAACTGATTGATTTGGGTTTTAGGGTTTGGGATGGCTAACGTCGTAGAAATTTCAAGCAGTGAGGACTCCGGGTTTGACGTGTCGTTCAGCGTGGCGGATAGAATTTTTATTGACTCGTTGCGTCCGTCTGGCCGTGCAGGAACCTCACTGCCAGAACTGCTAGAGATTGAGCTCTACAAACTGTACCCTGGGAAATAGCCATGGGTCGGGCTTCGCGTCCAGAGAGTTCTAGAGCGGGGGAGGTTGCCGCTGCTCAAAATAGGCGTGAGGAGCGATTGGCGAGTAACAATGCTGCCAGCGGCTCCGCCGATGGGGAAAAGTTGGCGGGAGAGGATGCTGAGTCAGCATGGGTTCTTCGTGATGGTACCCCAATTGATGAGGCGGGAGGCCGAATGACTGTTGTTGCTGTCAATCGGATAAAGTGGGTGTTTCGGTTGCCAGGCTTAGTGAAGCTGCGTCCTCGTACAGTGGATGAGAAGGCCTCTATCCTGCCAGCAGGATATGCCTCCGTGCATGAGGCGATTTTCCGCCAAGGAGTGACGTTCCCGTTGCTACCAAACCTCCAAATCCTGTTGTGCGAGTTTGCCCTCGCCTTTGGGCAGATTTGTCCCAACATGTGGCGGTTGATGATGGCGGTGAACTCACTATGGCGCTTGTCCAGTTGCGAGGGGCCAACTGTGGCAGAGGTGCTGCACTTCTACGAGCTGGTATATGTGAAGCGCCAGGGTTGTAGACGGCAAGTGAATTTGACTAGGCGGCAGGGGGCGCCCAAGCTGATTGAGAACCTGAGGGATTCCATGTCCTACTGGCGGGGTACCTTCTGTGTTTCCACGGCGGGGTAGGAATACCAATCGGGGTCCAACGAGGGAGAGCCGACGTTTAGGATTAAGTCAGAGTTTCAGCCTATCCGAGGTTGTCTGTCGGTCTCCGCTGAACAACGTTGAATATCTTTATATATACCTTGTATGTTGTACTAACGATCACCTCGTTTTCCTTGTAGCGGGCCTGCGCTATAACCTGACTCGCGAGGAAGAGTGCCGCGTTGCACGTATTAAGGGCTGCTGGCGAAATCGCAATCTGCTGGACTTTCGTCTCCTTACCGGTTTGGAGTTGTTGGTCGACCAAGAACTAACTCGTGCCATTGGTAAGCAATCTCCGCCATACCATATTTTTGACCAGTTGGTCGGAGGCTGATTGGCTTGTTGTATATATTTTTTTTTAGAATCTCCGCCAGGTAATAAAGCGAGTCGCGACACCTTCGCCAAAGCAATGGATCGCGCCGAGATTGACAATTTCCTGGAGAGTATGTACGCCTCTAGACTGGCGGCTCAACAGACGGTCGTGGATCCAGAAACGCTGGCACTTAGTCACTCCGAGATTCTTGTGGTGCTACCTATGCCGCACCACTCCCATCTTGATAGCGGCAGCTCGCCCGTAGTTCAGGCAGGGATTGGTATGGCGGGTGGGGCTGGTAGCGGGAGTAAAGGCCCTTCTGTAACCGCGCCGCTGAAAGAGAGGGCGCCTGCCAAACGGCGTGGGGCACAGGAGAAAACGGTGCTGCCGGTGGAGACTGTCACCACCACGGGGTTGGAGCCGCCGGTAAGGGGATCGAGGCCTGCTCCCTCTGGAAGCACACGGGTGCTTCAGCGAAGGCGCCGCCAAAATGACGTTGACGGGGAAGAGGAAGGGGAGGATGTGGAAACCATGGGGGCTCTTCAGCAAAAGAGGGCCCGACAGGCTCCGCCCAAGGCGCCAGCGACTACCGAGAGAGAGGCGCCTATGAGTGATTTGGACTCATTCGCCGGATACGCAGATTTCATGACAGACGACGAGCAGGAATTCTTTATCATCTCTGCGAGCGGCTGAGGTTTGGCGGCCTAGCGGGGATTTCGCGTCCAACCGCCATTGACCAGTCGCCCTTTAGCTCGGCCTTCGGTCATCTGTCGGTTGGATTGCACGAAATGTTTCTGGCGGCATCGAAGCAGCCCCGGGTCAAGCTGCAGCTCAGGGAGGAGGTCAAGGGTCTGGAGAGAGAGTTAGGGGAGGCCAAGGACAAGCTGCCGGATGTGGAACAGCGCCTGACGAAGGCTGATTGTGATGCAGCTGATGCTCGCGGTAAGTTGGCGGTTGCCGTCGAGCGGGATTTGGAGCGGAATGATCACATCTCCAAGTTGGAGCAAGATATATCTCTTCTGAAGGATCAGGTGGTTGCTAAGGATAAGAAGATTGAGATCCTTCAGCGGGAGTCTGCCGCCAGGCTAGCCGATGTGAAGAGGCTGGAGGGTGAGGTCCCTCGCCTAGGAGATAAGGGGAGCCGTGCTGCGGCTGCTACCATGGAGATATTCAAGCAGTCGGCAGATTACAAAAAGGCGTTGACTGAGGCGGCGAAGGTTGGTGCCGTAGCCAATGTTGAAATGCTGACGCAGAAAGGTGCCATCGACTGAGCCCACAGTGCCGTCGGTTCAGAATGTCCCGCCGGCGAAGGATGTGGCTTCCGCCCAAGCCGCAGGAGCTCGCTCGGGCAGCGGAGAAAGCGGCGCACGTCCGGCGGATGACTCCCAACAGACTCCTCCTCCCACTCAGTCGGAGGTGTCCCGTGCTGGTTTCCTGGCCGCCCATGCCCGAGCGGATGGCACCATAGAGACTCCCAGCCCCACCGCCCGAGGATCTGACCAAACAAGCCGCCTAAATCCGCCGCCGCATGCCGAAGGTGAAGATGCTGATGGCCGCTATGCCAATCCCTGAGACCGATGTTGGAACTCCCTCCTTTTTTTATTTATTTATTTATTTTATTTTTTTGTGTGCCGCTGAGGCGTGGTTTTTGATGTAACGAACAGTTTTGGGTGGGGAGTCCCAGCCCTAGATATATGAAGTAAAATTTGGAAACTTGTTGTGCTCGTTATGAAATGTCTGTTCCGCTGGAATTTTGGGTTGGATTTTTTTTTTTTTTTGTTAGTCAATGAAACACTAAAGGAATTAAGATTGGTCCAAGTGCACCCTGTAGCGGACGTGGTTCGCTGACTGTTGCAGACGTAGCCAGTTGCCCTCAGTGCTAGACTTGGTAACAATGGTTTGAATAATTCCTCGTTTCATTGATAGCTGATTGATCAGCGTTTTACAAAAGCGGGGAAGTACCCGTTGGGTAGCTTACCTTAGCTAAATAATGAACAAAAATTTAGCTAAGTCAAGATGCTCTTGGGTAGCGGCATGACTATTTGTAGTAATACCGAAGGTGTTCGGTATTCCAAGGGTGGGTTGTTGTGATGCCATCCTTGTCCTTTAAGTAGAAGGTGCCCGGGCGTACGACTTCTACAATTTGGTATGGACTTTCCCATGTTAGGCGGAGTTTCGTTGGCGGTGGGATGACTTCCTTCATTACCTAGTCCCCCAATTGTAGGTTCCAGGCCTTGACCCTGGCGTTGTAGAAACGCGATACCCGCTGCTTGTTTTGCAGGTTGTGCAAATGTGCCTTGTGTCATTTTTCCTCTAGGAGGTCCCTGTCAAGGCTAACGCCATCGCCGTTGGTCTCTGGGCAGTAGCCCTCGACCCTAGCAGTAGGTTGAGTTACCTCAATAGGTAGGACGACTTCAGTTTCGAACATCATACAAAACGGAGTTTCACCTGTGGCGGAAGTTGGGGTAGTCCGGATGGCCCATAGAACTTCCGGAAGCTTCTCCGCTCACAAGCCCTTGGCATTGTCGAGTTTCTTTTTTAGGAGCTTCTTGATTATTTTGTTGCTGCTTCGACCTGGCCGTTGGTTTGGGGGTGAGCAACAGATGCAAAACTCATCTTGGTGCCAAGGTTGGCTGTGAAAGAGATGAGTTCCTTGTTATTGAACTGTGTGCCGTTGTCTGTGATGATTGTATGCGGGACACCATAGCGGCAGTAGATGTTCTTCCAGAGGAAGTGAATTACCTTGGCGGTAGTTATTGCCGTCAGAGGTTCTGCCTCTATCCACTTGCTGTTGTAGTCAATAGCAACAATGATGTACTTGAATTGGCCTTTGGCGGTTTGGAATTTTCCCATCAAGTCTAGGCCCCACGTTGAGTGAATCCATGGGCCGATGATGACCGATAGCAGTCCCGCTGGTGCATGTGGGAGATCAGCATACTGTTGGCATTTATGGCAAGATCTCGATATGAGCCGGGCGTCATCGCCGAGTGTAAGCCAAAAGTAGCCTTGCCGCATTGTGCGATTTGCCAAGGATCTGGCGTCAGAGTGGTTTCCACATTCTCCGCTGTGTATCGTTGCTAGCACGACCTTTCTCTCGTCTGGGGTTAGACAGCGGAGGTTAGGGTGGGTGAATCCATGGCGGAAAAGTTTGCCATTCTGGATGTTGTAGCGGATTGCTCTCCGCTTGAGCTGTTGCGCCTTGACCTTGTCCTCTGGCAATGTGTCGTTGCGCTTGTACTCGATGATCTCGTCCATCCAGCTGAGATTGACCTCAATGTTGGAGATCCCTGCCAGGGTTTTTGTGATGCTTGGCTTGTCCAAACACTCTACCTTTGTGTCTACTGGACTGTGGTGTGGCTGAGCGGTTGCTAATCTCGCCAGTGAATCAGCCTTGGTGTTCTTTTCCCTGGGGATTTGTGTGATGGTGTGAAATTTGAATATTTTGAGCAGCGTCTTGACGTATCCCAAGTATGCCGCTAACTGTTGGTCCTTGGCCTGGAAGCTGTCGTTGACCTGGTTAACGACCAACTGAGAGTTGCTGAAGATGTTGACACTGTCAGCTCCCGAGTCGATGGCGACGAGTATGCCGGCATTAAGTGCCTCGTACTCCGCCGTGTTGTTTGAGGCTTTGAAGTTGAATTTTAACGCGTATTCCACGTTCAACCCCTGGTCCTGTTAAGATGATGCCGGCACCGCTGGCTTTGGCGCTGGCGGACCTGTCCACGTGCAGGTCCCAGCCTGACTGCTGGGGAGCTGGCTCTTCAGCGGTCACAATTTTGGTTCCGGGCTCCGCCGCCGTGCCAGGTTGGAGTTGACGCTCGGTGAGTTCAGCAATAAAATTTGCCACCGCCTGGCCCTTCATGGCGGTTCGTGGTTTGTAATCAATGTCAAACTCGCTGAGCTCAATGGCCCACTTGCTGAGACGCCCTGAATGTTCCGGGTTCTGCATTACTTGTCTCAGTAGTTGATTGGTTAACACATGGATTGTGTGGGCCTGAAAGTATTGGCCGAGGCGTCTGGTGGCAACGATTAGTGCCAGAGCGAGTTGCTCCAAGGGAGGATATCTTGTGTCTGCTCCGTTCATGCCTCTGCCGGCGTAGAACACCGGGAGTTCCTCTTGGCCCCCGCGCCGGACAATGGCGCAGCTTACCACTGATACTGATACCACCAGATATACGTACAGTGTTTCTCCTTGCACAGGGATGGAAAGTAGTGGGACTGCCGCCAAGTATTCTTTCAAGCCCTGAAACGCCGCCTGACATTCTGGGTTCCAGTTGATGACTTTTTTGTGGGTCATGTTGAGGATTTTGAAGAATGGGGCACATTTATCAGTGAGTCTGGAGATGAATCGAGAAAGGGCAGTTAGTTTTCCTTGGAGGCTTTGGACGTGTATCTTCCACTCATGGTCCTTCATGTTGAGGATTGCTTGTACCTTGTCTGGGTTAGCCTCGATGCCTCGTTCGCTGACGATGTAACCCAGAAATTTGCTGGCGGTGACTCCAAAGAAACATTTTCTGGGTTGAGGCGCATACCATAAGCCAAGAGGATGGTTAAAATAATTCTGAGGTTTGCCACATGCCCGCTGGCCTTTATGCTCTTGACCAACATGTCATCCACGTAGACCTCAATTATCTTGCCCAGATGTTCTGCGAACATGGAGTTCATCAGTCGTTGATAAGTTGCACTGGCGTTCTTCAGACCGAAAGGCATGACATTGTAGCAGTATAGGCCTTTATCGGTGGTGAAGGTGGTGCACTCCTGGTCATCGGGATGCATCTTGATTTGATTGTAGCCGGAGAAAGCGTCCATCATGCTGAGGAGTTCATGTCCGGCGGTTGCATCAACCAGTTGATCAATGCGGGGTAGCGGAAAACTATCCTTTGGGCATGCCTTGTTGAGAATTTTGAAGTCGACGCACATCCGCCACTTGCCGCTAGGCTTTTTGACCATAACCAGGTTAGAAATCCACTGGGGATAGATGACCTGGCGGATGAATCCAATGCCCTGGAGCTTGGAAACCTCCTCCACTATTGCACGGTACTTTTCTTCGTCGAAGGCTCTCCGCTTCTGCTTGATAGGATAGAAGGATGGTTTGACGCTCAACTTGTGTGTGATGATTTCAGGGGAGATACCTGGCATGTCTGCGTATGACCATGCAAAGACGGTGGCGTTGTCGCTTAGGAACTGAGTGAGTTCAGCCGCTATCACTAGGTCCAACTGAGCGTCTATGCGGACTGTCCGCTCAGGGTGCTTGTCCGAGATGCAGACAACCTTCAAAGACATTTCTGGGTTGACTGGCTCCTTCTTTACATACTTCTTCTCGTCATCCCTAGGATCTTCAAAAATGTTTGGTGGCGGTGCATGGTTTCCTACCGTTAGGATTTCATGGCGGCGCGTTGACCGTGCTATAGTCGTTGAATAACATTCTCGTGCCAATTGCTGGCTTCCCCTTACACAGCCTATGCCGTTAGGCATGGGGAACCTCATGAGGAGCATGTACCCAGCGATGATGCATCTGAGCTTGTTGAGTGCTGGTCGGCCAATGATGGCATTATACGAGCTGAAACAATCGACAACTATGAACTCTGTATGAATTTCCGCCATGCATGGACTAGTGCCGATAGTTATCCGCATGTAGTCAGAACCCAGCGGTTGCGTGACGTCGCCGGAGAAGCTGAGCAATGGCTCATGATCTTGGAGTAATTTTCTGTTCCGCTTGAGGTGGTTGTAGCAACCGTTGAATATGACGTTAACGGCGGATCCGCTATCCATAAGGATTCTTCCCATTGACCATTTATCGAGAATTGCATCGATCAAGAATGGGTCATGATGGGGTAGATGCACTCCGCGTTCCTCTTCCTCGGAGAAGGTAATGGGCTGCCAGCCAGACTTTGGGAGTTTAGCGGATCTCTCATAGCGGATGTTGCAGATTTCCTTGGGGTGGTTAGCGCGGGTATATCGCTTTCTGGCCCTATGAGACATGTTGGTGATTAGAGCACCACCGTCGATGGTGTTGATGCGACCTAGGGGTTCAATGTTGGCGATCACAGGTGGCGGTTGGCGCACCCGGAACTGCTCCATCTTGCCGTCACGGTACAAGGTCTCGATGGCCGTTTTGAGGGCATTGCAGCCGTTGGTGTTGTGACCGCTGTCCTCGTGGTATTTGCACCACCTGCCGGTGTTTCTAGGTTTTCCCGCCTTTGGCTACTTTCCTGGGGGTGGCGGTGGGATTTGATCCTTACATTGATCGTATATTTTCTCATACAAGGCCGTGAGGTCTGTAAATACTGCGTACCGCTGAGAGGACTCCGTCTGTTTACCACGGTTGTCCCTGTGTTGTGGTGGGCGGTTGCTCCTATTATAATGTTGGTCTTTCTGCCGCTTGTTCTGGTAGTGGCCCTGTTGCCACTCTCTCTTCTTATCAGTTGGCGGGATAGCGGAGGTTTTGTTAGCGGTCTCCTGATGACTGGGCGAAGGCTGCGTTGATTTTGCAGGTGTTGGTGGTGGCGGTGGGGTTTCTCCATATGTGATGAATTCTGCCTGGGCATGAATGACCGCCTCACTCATGACGTGGTCGTACACGACATTTGGATGATTGTAGTTGAGGTGATAGAGGAACGGCCCTTTTAGGAGTCCCTGCTTGAAAGCTGCCGTAGCCATTGTCTTATCAAGATCGCGGCACTGAGATGTTGCCGCCCGCCACCTTGTGAAATGCCTTCCATGTTTCTTCTGCGCCCTGCCTGACGTTGAATAGCTGACTTGTGTTATGATGTCCCGCGGACAGTAGGATAAACCGAGAGAGAAAAGCATGTGATAGGCTGTGGAATGAGTCGATGGATCCCGGCGGACACTCAAAGAACCAACTCATTGCCTCATTATCCAGCGTTTCGGTGAACAAGTGGCACAGGGTGCCGTCATCAAATCCCTTGTTGTTGGTGACCTTCTTGAAGGTGTCCATATGGACGAAAGGATCGGACCTACCACTGTAATGTGACATTTTTGGAGTCTTTGCATGCGCTGGCCTGACAGCCTGCAAAATCGTAGCAGTGAATGGTCCCGGCCTGGACGCGAAAAGTGGATTTGGGATTGGCGCTGGGGCGCCTGACTCCGCTCGGACTAACCTTTGCTCCAACTGTTGCATCCTTTCCAATATTTGGGCGGTTGTGCCGCCAGCGGGGCCTGGTCGGAGATTCCGCTAGTCTCTACCTCGCCTGGGGGCAGGTGGGTTTCCTTCAGTCCTTGCCTTAGCTCTCGAGCGGTAGGTGTGCAACGATGATTCTGCCTCCTGCTCCATCATTGGCTGGGGTACGGGGGGCGGCCCCATTCTTAATAGCTCGGGTGGGTTCAGCGGGACCTGCAACTGTATGACTGGTGCTGGCACTAATACGCCGGTGTTAGGTTGGCTATGTCTGGTGCTCCGTGATTGCCCACTCTGCGCTGGGTTGGTGTTTACCTCTAGCGTCCTTTTTAATTCATCAAACCGTGACATCAGCGTGGCCACCTGTTTTTGGGCCTCGGCCTTCTCTTTGCGCTTCTTTTCACGTTCTCCGTTCACCTTGTGAAGGTCCGCTAGTGCCAACTCGTACAGGGAGGTGATATCCTGACCTGGTGGGTGGCTGCCACTAGGGTTTGCTTCACCGCCGAGGTTGGCTGGGGTGTTGAAAAGTGCGCGGTTGATGCTTACCGCGGGTTGGTGGGCTGGGGAATGGCGGACTGGTCTGCCTGCTCTTCAGTATTTCCCCCGCTACCGTTAGTCATGGTGATTGTGGTGGGATGACCTTTCGTTCAAGGATTCCCACAGACGGCGCCAATGTTGATGCTCAAAATTCGGCGGTAGCCGAACCTTCGTATCACGCGGGTCTGGTGGGCGGACCGCTACTCCTGGGATCTGATGATCCTTGCTAACTGCCAAGTGAAAGATCGGGAGTCAGAGGGAGACCGCGTTGGGCGGTCTTCACTTCTCCGATGCCTAAGTCAGTCAATGCATATAGACAGCATAACAATAAATGGGTAGTAAATGCGTAATTAATGAGGAGAGATGAGAGAATCTTTTATAGGTGAGGAGAAGGCTGATCTTCTCCTTGTTTTCGATGTGGGATTGATGTGCTTCAATTCCCAGCATATGGAGCTTCTGATGCTATCTTGACGCAGCGAGTGGCGGCGCGTCAGCGGTGATCTGGGGGCGCCTCGGGGCTCAAGCGGCAGCCCACCTGGCTGTGTTTCCGTAGGTCACTCCTTTGGTGGGAGTCGGTACCTCTGGCAAATGCACATGTAGGTACAGAGGATTGAGTAGAGAGGCTTGTATCAGAGGGAAGCCTCTCCACTTAATCCTGTAGATTTCTTCTTCTTTCCTCTGGCAGCGAAACTTGGACCTGTTTCCTTTCTCTCTTTCTTTTTTTCATATCTTCTTCTGCTCTCTGTATTTCTTTTGTACTTCTTTGCTCTATCTCCCTTTTCCGTTATGTTATGGTTTGTTTAGTTTATAGCTAACTCGATGTTGATCAGATCAGGTTTAAAGTCTTATAAAAAATTGAGTGTTTGTAAACTATGTTGATCCATTAATCTCCAAAGCATGGATATATATTGACTAGTCAATACAATTTGAATTTCAAATGCTATGGAGCCTGCATGTTTCACGTTCCCCATTCTATCCTTATTTTTCAAACTTGATAATTGAAGTTTGGTTTGGATAACGACATCGTCTTGAAACGTATAGCAGCTGGTCACCATTTTACTTTTGCCCCTTCGTTTGCTTCGTGCCTTTGTCAACGTAGGGGTCAAGCTATCGTATGTTAATATTTCTCATACATTAACTATTTTTACCACTTTGAAGACTCATTTTACCACTTTAAGGACTTGTTAACGTTAGAGTCCGCGGGGGTCTCTAGTTAGCATAAAGAATGGGAGAGAGAGAGAGAGAGAGAGAACGACACAAGCGAAGTATAGTGGTTCGCCTCCGCCTTAGCGGGAGACTACGTCCACTTGAATGTTGTACTAGTGTGTTAAGCCTTGCGGCCCTCCAAGGGGATTACAAAGTATGTAATGGGATGGATGTTTAAGTGGGAGGAGGCATTCCTTTTATAGGTGAAGGAAGTCATCTCCTTTACATTTTCTTAGATGTGGGATGACTAAAATCACTATTCTAGTCTAGAAAGGCCTATTATGGAGGCAACTTGGCAAGGCCGGGAAGATCGCTTCCCGGCGAAGGATTTGCCACTTCCGGATACCGTACCGTAGCTTGAACATAGGGCTACGGGATGCATGTCTCGGTTGGGCCTCACCATGGCTTGTGGGTGTCCCAAAGAGGGTGTTACTTATGCTTGGTGTACATACATGTACATTCGCAAACATAATTAGCTATGATGGGCTACGCTCATTGTACCGCCGAAGGTACTAATTCCAACTAAAGGAATGACACGCAGACACACTGCCAGGCAGGCTACAGCCTCAGCGTCGGACCACCTCCAGATCACCGTCGACGCGCCGCCACTCGCCACGCCAAGATGGCATCAGAAGCTTCTGAAACTGGGAACTGAAGTATATCAGTCCCACATCGAAAACAAAGAGAAGATCAACCTCTTCCTCACCTATAAAAGGTTCTCTCCTCTCTCCTCATTAAGGACACATTCAATACTTATCTACTGTTACTTTGTCAACACAAATACATTGACTAACTTAGGCATCGGAGAGCAGAAGACCGCCCGGCGCGGTCTCCCTCTGACGTCCGTTGTATTTCACTTGACAGGTAACGGGAGCTTCGAGAACTACACAAGTACCAATCTGCCCACCGGATCAGCGTTAGCTAGGGTCCAGCTACCACTGGACTTTCAGATATCAACATTGGCGCCGTCTGTGGGAACCCTTGAACAGAAGGTCATCCCGCTACAATCACCATGACTAACGGTAGCGGGGGAAACGCTGAGGAGCAGGCAGAACACCCCACCATCCCCCAACCCTCCGACCCCGCGATCGGCGTTAACCGCGCACTATTCACAACCCCGGCCAACCCCGGCGGTGAGGCAAATCCAGGCAGCAGCCGCCCATCAGGCCAAGATCTCATCACCATGTACGAGCTAGCACTGGCGGATCTTCACAAGGCAAACAGAGAACGTGAGGAGGAGCGCAGGGAAAAGGCTGAGGCCCAAAGGCAGGTGGCTACACTAATGACACGTTTTGAGGAACTAAAGAAGACGCTGGCGGCCATCGACCGCCCAGCACAGAGCGAGCAGTCACGCAGCACCAGGCGTAGTCGACCCAGCACCGGAACATTGGTACCAGGGCCGGTCGTACAGATGCAGGTACCGCTGAACCCACCTGAGTTGTTGGGAATGGGACCGCCGCCCATACCTCAGCTAATGTTAGAGCAAGTGGCGGAATCACTCCCGCACACCAACCGCTCAGAAACCAGGGCGAGGACGGTAGTCCGCCTGTGCCGAGGTGCAGGCCAACCCAGCGGATCATTCAGACCGATTCCGCCGACGAGGCAACCGCCGAGCTATTGGAAAGGATGCACCAACTGGAGCAGAGATTGATCCGGGCGGAGTCGGGCGTCCCAGCGCCAACTCGGAATCCGCTCTTCACTTCCAGACCCGGGCCCTTTTCCGCTGCAATTCTGCAGGCTGTCAGACCAACATATGCAAAAACCCCAAAGATGCCGCACTACGGCGGAATGTCTGATCCCTTCGTCCACATGGAGACCTTCAAGAAGGTCACTAACAATAAGGGTTTCGACGACGCCACCTTGTGCCATTTGTTCAGCGAAACGTTGGATGGCGAGGCAATGAACTGGTTCTTTGAATGTCCGCCAGGTTCTGTCGGCTTATTCCATGCACTATCACACGCTTTCCTCTCCCGTTTCATCTTATTGTCCGCCAGGCATCACAACACAAGTCAGCTGTTCAGCGTTAAGCAGGGGGAGGACGAATCACTGAAGGCCTTCGTCACAAGGTGGCGAGCGGCAGCGTCTCAGTGCCGCGACCTAGACAAAACTATGGCATCAGCGGCCTTCAGGAAGGGACTTCTCAAAGGACCGTTCCTCGATCACCTCAACTACAGTCATCCCAATGCGACGTATGACCACGTCATGAGTGAGGCGGTCATTCACGCCCAGGCGGAATTCATCACATATGGAGAAACCCCACCACCACCAGCAACGCCAACAAAGTCAACACAACCATCCTCCAGTCACCAGGAAACCGCTAACAAAACCCCCCCAGCACCGCCAACTGACAAGAAAAGGGAGTGGCAGCAAGGCCACCACCAGAACAAGCGGCGGAAGGACCAGCATTACAACAGGGGAAACCGCCCAACCCATGGAGATAACCGCAACAAGCAGGCGGAGTCCTCGCAGCGGTATGCAGTTTTCACGGTCTTAGCGGCCTCGTATGAAGATATCTATAATCAGTGCAAGGATCAGATTCCGCCGCCACCCCCTCCAAAGTACCCAAAAACGGGTAAACCCAGGAACACCGGCAAGTGGTGCAAATACCACGAGGACAGCGGCCACAATACCAATAGCTGCAATGCTCTCAAAACAGCCGTTGAGACCTTGTACCGTGACGGCAAGATGGAACAGTTCCGGGTGCGCCAACCACCACCAGTAATTGCCAACGTCGAGACCTTGGGCCACATCAACACCATCGATGGCGATGCTCCAATCACCAACATGTCCCACAGGGCAAGAAAGCGCTATGCATGCGCTAATCATCCGAAGGAAGTCTGCAACATTCGCTACGAAAGATCCGCCAAACTCCCAAGATCAAGTTGGGAACCTATTACCTTCTCAGAGGAGGAGGAACGCGGAGTGCATTTACCCCATGATGACCCATTCTTGGTCGATGCCATTCTTGGCAAATTCTCAGTGGGGAGAATCTTAGTGGATAGCGGATCCGCTGTCAACGTTATCTTCAGCGGTTGCTACGACCATCTCAAGCGAAACAAAAAACTACTCCAGGATCACGAGCCACTGCTCAGCTTTTCCGGTGACGTCACACAACCGCCAGGGTCGGATTACATGCGCTTGGTTATTGGCACTAGTCCGTGCATGGCGGAGGTGCATACGGAGTTCATTATCGTCGACTATGTCAGTTCATACAACTCCATCATTGGTCGACCAGCGCTTAACAAGCTCAAGTGCATCATTGCCGGGTACATGCTTCTCATGAAGTTCTCCACACCCAACGGCACGGGCTGTGTGAGGGGAAGCCAGCAGCTGGCACGAGAATGTTATTCAACGACTATAACGCGGTCAACGCGCCGCCATGAAATTCTGACAGTGGGTAATGAGGCACCGCCACCAAACATCTTTGAGGATCCAAGGGATGAGGAGGAGAAATATGTAAGGAAGGAGCCGGTCAACCCGGGCACGTCGTTAAAGGTTGTCTGCATCTCAGACGAACACCCTGAGCGGACAGTCCGCATAGGCGCCCAACTAGATCCAGAGGTGGAGGCAGAACTCACTCAATTCCTGCGTGACAACGCCGCCGTCTTTGCATGGTCCTACGCGAACATGCCAGGTATCTCCCCTGAAATTATCACTCATAAGCTGACCAACAAACCCTCCTTTTACCCTATCAAGCAGAAGCGGAGGGCCTTTGATGAGGAAAAATACCGGGCAATCGGAGAGGAGGTCGCCAAACTACGGGACATTGGGTTCATCCGCCAAGTCATCTATCCCCAGTGGATCTCAAATTTGGTAATGGTAAAAAAGCCCAGCGGCAAGTGGCGGATGTGCATCGACTTCAAAAATCTCAACAAGGCATGCCCAAAGGATAGTTTCCCGCTACCTCGTATCGATCAGTTAGTCAATTCAACTGCCGGACACGAGCTCCTCAGCATGATGGACGCTTTCTCCGGATACAATCAGATCAGGATGCACCCCAGCGACCAGGAATGCACCACCTTCACCACCGACAAAGGCCTCTACTGCTACAATGTCATGCCTTTCGGTCTGAAGAACGCCGGTGCAACTTACCAGCGGTTGATGAACGCCATGTTCGCTGAGCATCTGGGCAAAATCATCGAGGTCTACGTGGACGACATGCTAGTTAAGAGCATAAAGGCCAGTGGGCATGTGGCAAACCTCAGGATCATAGTAACCATCCTCCTGGCCTATGATATGTGCCTCAACCCAGAAAAATGTTTCTTTGCAGTCACCGCTAGCAAATTTCTCGGTTACATCGTCAGCGAGCGAGGTATCGAGGCTAACCCGGATAAGGTACAGGCCATCCTTAACCTGGCGAACCCCGAGTATAAGGTGGACGTCCAGTGCCTCCAGGTTAAGTTAACCGCCCTTTCTCGATTCATCTCTCGACTCACTGATAAGTGTGCCCCATTCTTCAAACTACTCAAAACAACTCACAAGAAGGTCATTGACTGGAACCCAGAGTGTCAGGCAGCGTTCCAGGGCCTAAAGGAATACCTGGCGGCAGTCCCTCTCCTTTCTGTCCCTGTGCAAGGAGAAACATTGTTCATCTATCTAGCGGTCTCGGCAACGGCGATAAGTTGCGCCATTGTCCGGCGGGAAGGCCAGGATGAGCTCCCAGTGTTCTACGCCGGCAGAGGCATGAACGGAGCAGAAACAAGATATTCACCGTTGGAGTAACTGGCCCTCGCACTTATTGTTGCCGCCAGACGCCTCCGGCAATACTTCCAGGCTCACACGATCCATGTGTTAACCAATCAACCGCTGAGGCAAGTGATGCAGAACCCTGAACACTCGGGGCGCCTCAGTAAGTGGGCCATTGAGCTCAGCGAATTCGACATAGAGTACAAGCCAAGAACCGCCATGAAGGGCCAGGCAGTGGCGGACTTCATCGCTGAACTTACTGAGTGTCAGCCGGAACCCGGTACTCAAACAGAGCCCGGAACAGAAATAGTCAACGGTGAGGAGGCAACTCCCCTACAGTCAGATTGGAACCTGCATGTGGACGGCTCCGCTTGAGCCAAGGCCAGCGGCGCCGGAGTCATCTTAACAGGACCCTGGGGATTGAACGCGGAGTACGCGTTGAAATTCAACTTCAAAGCTTCAAACAATATGGCGGAATACGAGGCACTTGTCGCCGGTCTACTCCTCGCCATTGACTCAGGAGCTGACAGCGTCAACATATTCAGCGACTCGCAACTAGTCGTTAACCAGGTCAACGACAGCTTCCAGGCCAAGGACCAACAGTTAGCGGCATATTTGGGGTACGTCAAAACCTTGCTAAAAAAGTTCAAATTTCACACCGTCACACAAATCCCCAGGGAAAAGAACGCTAAGGCTGATTCACTGGCGAGACTGGCAACCGCCCAACCACATCAGAGTCCAGCGGACACAAGGGTGGAGTACCTTGACAAGCGAAGTATCACAAAGACCCTGGCGGAGATTTTCAACATTCAGGTCAATCCCAGCTGGATGGACGAGATCATTGCATATAAGCGCAGCGGCACATTTCCAGAAGATAAAGTCCACGCAAGACAACTCAAGCGCAGAGCAACCCGCTACAACATCCAGGATGGCAAGCTGTACCGCCAGGGATTCACCCATCCCAACCTCCGCTGTCTAACCCCAGAGGAGGGAAAGGTCGTCCTAGCAGAAATCCATGGCGGAGAATGCGGAAACCACTCGGGCGCTAGATCCTTGACCAACCGCACAATGCGACAAGGTTACTTCTGGCCCACGCTTGGTGATGACGCCCGGCGGATTTCGAGGTCTTGCCACAAATGCCAACAGTTTGTAGATCTCCCACACGCACCGGCGGAACCACTATCAGTCATCATCGGCCAATGGATTCATTCCACGTGGGGCCTTGATTTGATGGGAAAGTTCCAAACCGCCAAGGGCCAGTTCAAGTACATCATTGTCGCCATCGACTACAACAGTAAGTGGGTAGAAGCGGAGCCACTGACAGCAATAACTACCGCAAAGGTAATTCGCTTCCTTTGGAAGAATATCTACTGCTGCTATGGTGTCCCACATACAATCATTACAGACAACGGCACACAGTTTAACAATAAGGAACTCATCTCATTTGCCGCCAACCTGGGCACCAAGTTAAGTTTTGCATTTGTCGCCCATCCCCAAACCAACGGCCAGGTCGAAGCAGCAAACAAGATAATCAAGAAGCTGCTAAAAAAGAAGCTCGACGACGCCAAGGGTTTGTGGTCGGAAAAACTTCCAGAGGTCCTATGGGCCATCCGGACCACTCCAACTACCGCCACCGGCAAAACTCCTTTTTGTATGATGTTCGGCACAGAAGCTGTCCTTCCTATTGAGGTAACTCAGCCTACCGCTAGGGTCAACGGCTACCGCCCAGAGACCAACAGCGACGGCGTCAACTTGGACAGGGACCTCCTAGAAGAAAAAAGACACAAGGCCCATTTACACAATTTACAAAACAAACAACGGGTATCGCGTTTCTACAACGCCAAAGTCAAGGCCCGGAACCTCCAACTCGGGGACTCGGTCATGAAGGAAGTCATCCCTCCACCAACAAAATTCCGCCCAACATGGGAAGGCCCGTACAAAATTGTGGAAGTCGTTAGCCCAGGCACCTTCTACTTAATGGACAAAGACGGCGTCACATCGACCCACCCATGGAATACTGAACACCTTCGGTATTACTACAAATAGTCAGACCGCTACCCAGGAGCATCTTGACTTAGCTAAATTTTTTGTTCAAATATTTAGCTAAGGGAAGCTACCCAACGGGTACTACCCCACTTTTGTACACTGATCCGTCAGCTATCAATGAAACGAGGAATTATTCAAACCATTGTTACCAAGTCTAGCACTGAGGGCAACTGGCAACGCCAGCAATCGTCGGCGGACCTCGTCCGCTACGTGGTGCACTTGGACCAATCTTAATTCCTTTAATGTTTCAGTGATCGACAGAAGAAATATATATAACTCAAAACACTAGCACTGCAAACACATCATGGCAAACCAATTCAGAAATTTATTTCACTTCCCAACATTCTTTACAAACTGTCGTGCCTCAGCGGCCACAAAAAAAAAAAAAAACAAAACAAAAGTAGGAAAGTCTCCAGCAGCCTCAGCCGGCTTCAGGGGTTGCCTTCAACATTTTCTGCTTCAGCGGGCGGCGGCACGATCGATCGACTCGCTTGGTCGGACCCTCGCGCTGTCGGACTGGGGGTCTCCATGGTACCATCCGCCCGGGTGTGCGCCTCCAGGAATCCAGCACGTGACACCTCCGAAGGGGTGGGTGGGGAGTCTGCTGGGACCCTTCCGCCGGATGAGTGCCACTTTCTCCGCTGCCCGAGCAGGCACCTCCAGCTGGGGCAGGCACAACGTCTGTCTCCGGCGGGATACTCTCAGCTGGCGGCGCGTCAGGCTGTGACGCTTTGGCGAAGTCAATGGCGCCCTTCCGCTTCAGCATGTCTATGTTTTCTCGGGCCGCAGCCTTCGCCGACTCGGTCATCGCCTTCTTAAACTCCGCCGACTGCTTGAACGCCTCAACGGCGGAGGCCGCAGCGGTATTCCCTTCAGCCCTCAGCCGGGTAACCTGACTCCCCAGCCGCTTCACTTCAGTCATTCTGTCGGCGGACTCCCGCTGCACAATAATGAGTTTTTTATCCTTGGCGGCTATCCGCTCCTGCAGCAGGACGATGTCTTGCTCCAACTTGGAGACATATTCATTCCTCTCCAAGTCCCGCTCAAAGGCTACGTTGAGCTTACCGCGGACGTCGGCATAGTCACATTCCGCCTTGGCAAGCCCCCGCTCTGCCTCCGCCAGCTTCTCATTCACCTCCGCCAACTCCCTCTGGAGACCTTGGATTTCATCCCTGAGCTCCCCCTCAATCAGGGGCCGCTTCGACGCCGCCACGAACATGTCGTGCAGTCCCGCCGATATCTGACCAAACGCCGAGCTGAAGGGCGATTGGTCAATTGCCGTGGGGCGCGAGATACCCGCTAGGCCGCCGAACCCTAGCCGTTCGCATAGATGGAAGAGGAACTCCCGCTCACCATCTGTCATGAACGCAGCATACTCGGAAAACGAGTCCAGGTCACTAACGGCGGCAAGTGGCGGATGTGCATCGACTTCAAAAATCTCAACAAGGCATGCCCAAAGGATAGTTTCCCGCTACCTCGTATCGATCAGTTAGTCGGTTCAACTGCCGGACACGAGCTCCTCAGCATGATGGACGCTTTCTCCGGATACAATCAGATCAGGATGCACCCCAGCGACCAGGAATGCACCACCTTCACCACCGACAAAGGCCTCTACTGCTACAATGTCATGCCTTTCGGTCTGAAGAACGCCGGTGCAACTTACCAGCGGTTGATGAACGCCATGTTCGTTGAGCATCTGGGCAAAATCATCGAGGTCTACGTGGACGACATGCTAGTTAAGAGCATAAAGGCCAGTGGACATGTGGCAAACCTCAGAATCATAGTAACCATCCTCCTGACCTATGATATGCGCCTCAACCCAGAAAAATGTTTCTTTGCAGTCACCGCTAGCAAATTTCTCGGTTACATCGTCAGCGAGCGAGGTATCGAGGCTAACCCGGATAAGGTATAGGTCATCCTTAACCTGGCGAACCCCGAGTATAAGGTGGACGTCCAGTGCCTCCAGGGCAAGTTAACCGCCCTTTCTCGATTCATCTCTCGACTCACTGATAAATGTGCCCCATTCTTCAAACTCCTCAAAACAACACACAAGAAGGTCATTGACTGGAACCCAGAGTGTCAGGTGGCGTTCCAGGGCCTAAAGGAATACCTGGCGGCAGTCCCTCTCCTTTCTGTCCCTGTGCAAGGAGAAACACTGTTCATTTATCTAGCGGTCTCGGCAACGGCGATAAGTTGCGCCATTGTCCTGCGGGAAGGCCAGGATGAGCTCCCAGTGTTCTACTCCGACAGAGGCATGAACGGAGCAGAAACAAGATATTCACCGCTGGAGCAACTGGCCCTCGCACTTATCGTTTCCGCCAGACGCCTCCGGCAATACTTCCAGGCTCACACAATCCATGTGTTAACCAATCAACCGCTGAGGCAAGTGATGCAGAACCCTGAACACTCGGGGCGCCTCAGTAAGTGGGCCATTGAGCTCAGCGAATTCGACATAGAGTACAAGCCAAGAACCGCCATGAAGGGCCAGGCAGTAGGAACCCGGTACTCAAACGGAACCCGGACCAGAAATAGTAAACGGTGAAGAGGCAACTCCCCTACAGTCAGATTGGAACCTGCATGTAGACGGCTCCGCCTGCGCCAAGGCCAGCGGCCCCGGAGTTATCTTAACAGGACCCGGGGGACTGAACGCGGAGTACGCGTTGAAATTCAACTTCAAAGCTTCAAACAATATGGCGGAGTACGAGGCACTTATCACCGGTCTACTCCTCGCCATTGACTCAGGAGCTGACAGCGTCAATATATTCAGCGACTCGCAACTAGTCGTTAACCAGGTCAACGACAGCTTCCAAGCCAAGGACCAGCAGTTAGCGGCATATTTGGGGTACGTCAAAACGTTGCTAAAAAAGTTCAAATTTCACACCATCACACAAATCCCTAGGGAAAAGAATGCTAAGGCTGATTCACTGGCGAGACTGGCAACCGCCCAACCACATCAGAGTCCAGCGGACACAAGGGTGGAGAACCTTGACAAGCCAAGTATCACAAAGACCCTGGCGGAGATTTTCAGCATTCAGGTCAATCCCAGCTGGATGGACGAGATCATTGCATATAAGCGCAGCGGCACATTGCCAGAAGATAAAGTCCACGCAAGACAGCTCAAGCGCAGAGCAACTCGCGACAACATCCAGGATGGCAAGCTTTACCGCCAGGGATTCACCCATCCCAACCTCCGCT
Source organism: Rosa chinensis (assembly GCF_002994745.2). Classification (NCBI taxonomy): domain Eukaryota; kingdom Viridiplantae; phylum Streptophyta; class Magnoliopsida; order Rosales; family Rosaceae; genus Rosa; species Rosa chinensis. Next base: position 54,917,457 of record NC_037094.1, on the reverse strand, counting down.
GTCTAACCCCAGAGGAGGGAAAGGTGGTCCTAGCAGAAATCCATGGCGGAGAATGTGGAAACCACTCGGGCGCCAGATCCTTGGCCAACCGCACAATGCGACAAGGCTACTTCTGGCCCACGCTTGGTGATGACGCCCGGCGGATTTCGAGGTCCTGCCACAAATGCCAACAGTTTGCAGATCTCCCACACGCACCGGCGGAACCACTGTCAGTCATCATCGGCCCATGGATTCATTCCACGTGGGGCCTTGATTTGATGGGAAAGTTCCAAAACGCCAAGGGCCAGTTCAAGTACATCATTGTCGCCATCGACTACAACAGTAAGTGGGTAGAAGCGGAGCCACTGCAGGCAATAACTACCGCAAAGGTAATTCGCTTCCTTTGGAAGAATATCTAGTGCCGCTATGGTGTCCCACATACAATCATTACAGACAATGGCACACAGTTTAACAATAAGGAACTCATCTCATTTGCCGCCAACCTGGGCACCAAGTTAAGTTTTGCATCTGTCGCCCATCCCCAAACCAACGGCCAGGTCGAAGCAGCAAACAAGATAATCAAGAAGCTGCTAAAAAGAAGCTCGACGACACCAAGGGTTTGTGGGCGGAAAAACTTCCAGAAGTCCTATGGGCCATCCGGACAACTCCAACTACCGCCCCCGGCGAAACTCCTTTTTGTATGATGTTCGGCACAGAAGCTGTCCTTCCTATTGAGGTAACTCAGCCAACCGCTAGGGTCGACGGCTACTGCCCAGAGACCAACAGCGACGGCGTCAACTTGGACAGGGACCTCCTAGAAGAAAAAACACACAAGGCCCATTTACACAATTTACAAAACAAACAACGGGTATCGCGTTTTTACAACGCCAGAGTCAAGGCCCGGAACCTACAACTGGGGGACTCGGTCATGAAGGAAGTCATTCCGCCACCAACAAAACTCCGCCCAACTTGGGAAGGCCCGTACAAAATTGTGGAAGTCGTTAGCCCAGGCACCTTCTACTTAATGGACAAGGATGGCGTCACATCGACCCACCCTTGGAATACTGAACACCTTCGGTATTACTACAAATAGGCAGACCGCTACCCAGGAGCATCTTGACTTAGCTAAATTTTTGTTCAAATATTTAGCTAAGGGAAGATACCCAACGGGTACTACCCCACTTTTGTACACTGATTCGTAAGCTATCAATGAAACGAGGAATTATTCAAACCATTGTTACCAAGTCTAGCACTGAGGGCAACTGGCAACGCCAGCAATCGTCGGCGGACCTCGTCCGCCACGTGGTGCACTTGGACCAATCTTAATTCCTTTAATGTTTCATTGATCGACAGAAGAAAAATATAACTCAAAACACTAGTACTGCAAACACATCATGGCAAACCAATTCAGAAATTTATTTCACTTCCCAACATTCTTTACAAAATGTCGTGCCTCAGCGGCCACAAAACAAAAAGAAAAGAGAAGGAAAGTCTCTAGCGGTCTCAGCTAGCTTCAGGGGTTGCCTTCGACATCTTCTGTTTCAGTGGGCGGCGGCACGATCGATCGACTCGCTTGGTCGGACCCTCGCGCTGTCGGACTGGGGGTCTCTATGGTACCATCCGCCCGGGTGTGCCCCTCCAGGAATCCAGCACGTGACACCTCCGACGGGGTGGGATGGGGAGTCTGCTGGGACCCTTCCGCCGGATGTGCGCCACTTTCTCCGCTGCCGGAGCGGGCACCTCCAGTTGGGGCAGGCACGACGTCTGTCTCCGGCGGGATACTCTCAGCCGGCGGCGCGTCAGGCTGTGACGCTTTGGCGAAGTCAATGGCACCCTTCCGCTTCAGCATGTCTATGTTTGCACGGGCCCCAGCCTTCGCCGACTCGGTCATCGCCTTCTTAAACTCCGCCGACTGCTTGAACGCCTCAACGGCGGCGGCCGCAGTGGTACTCCCTTCAGCCCTCAGCCGGGTAACCTCACCCCCCAGCCGCTTCACTTCAGTCATTCTGTCGGCGGAGTCCCGCTGCACAATAATGAGTTTTTTATCCTTGGCGGCTATCCGCTCCTGCAGCAGGACGATGTCTTGCTCCAACTTGGAGACATATTCATTCCTCTCCAAGTCCCGCTCAATGGCTACGTTGAGCTTACCGCGGACGTCGGCATAATCACATTCCGCCTTGGCAAGCCCCGCTCTACCTCCGCCAGTCGCTCCTTCGCCTTCGCCAACTCCCTCTGCAGACCTTGGATTTCCTCCCTGAGCCCCCTCAATCAGGGGCCGCTTCGACGCTACCACGAACATGTCATGCAGTCCCGCCGATATTTGACCAAACGCCGAGCTGAAAGGCGATTGGTCAATTGCCGTGGGGCGCGAGATACCCGCTAGGCCGCCGAACCCTAGCCTTTCGCATAGATGGAAGAGGAACTCCCGCTCACCATCTGTCATGAACGCAGCATACTCGGCAAACGAGTCCAGCTCACTAACGGCGGGCGCCTCTCCCTCCACCGCAATAGTTTTCGAAGGAACTTGTCGAGCCTTCTTCTGTCGGCGGGCCCCAATCACCTCCACCTCCTCTCCCTCTTCCTCGTCAGGAGAATCAACCTGCCGGCGTTTTCTCTCCAGCGCCTTTTGGGTCCCGGCGGCGGTCCTCGTCACCCTCACTGGCAGCTCCTCCCTTGTCACAATGACACTATCCGCCGGTTGCACCACCTTCCCCTTTTGAGGGCCACGCCTGTGGGCAGGCATCCGCTCCTTCTGTTGCCCAGCTGCAACGCTTCCCCTCTCCTCGCCAGCCGCTTCGGTCCCCGCCTGCACTACCGGCAGACCATCCTCACCAAGATGGGAGTGGTGCGGCATAGGCAGCACCACAGGAACCTCGGACTAACTCAGCGCCAGTGTGTCGGGGTTCACCAGCGTCTGCTGGGCCGCCAGCCCCTCGGCGTACATGGCCTCCAGAAAGTTGTCTATCTCCGCGCGGTCCATGGCCTTTTCAAAAGCGTCGCGACTTGATTTATTACCCGACGGGGTTTCTAAAAAAAAAACTACCAGTCAGTCCGGATCACACTTACCCAAAAAAAAAAGAAAAAAAAAGTCAGAAGTCGGTGTGGCGGAGATTTTTCACCAATGGAACGCGTTAACCGCTGGTCGACCAGCAACTCCCAACCAGTCAGAAGTCGGAAATCCAGCAAGTTGCGGTTCATCCAGCAACCTCTGATCCTCGCTACGCGACACTCTTCTTCGCGCGTTAGCGTGTACCGCAGTCCCGCTGCACAAAAACGGTAACCGTTAGTGAGAATACAAGTGCAAATACGTGAACCCGCCAACTACGTTCAGCGGAAACCGGTTACCAACCTCGAATAGGTTGGAACTCCGACTTAATCCTAAATGTCGGCCCTTCCTCGTTCGACCTGGCATGATACTCCCAACCCTCTGTGGCGACGCAGAAGGTCCCCTGCCAGTAGGACATTGAGTCCCTTAGATTCTCGATCAGCTTGGGCGCTCCCTGCCGGCGGCTCAAGTTCACTTGCCCTTTGCAACCTCGGCGCTTCACGTACACCAGCTCATAGAAGTGAAGCTCTTCCGCCACAGTAGGTCCCTCGCACCCGGACAACCGCCAAAGTGAGTTCATGGCCAACATCAACCGCCACATGTTGGGGCAAATCTGACCAAAGGCAAGGCCAAATTCGCACACCAGGATTTGGAGATTTGGCACCAGCGGGAATGTCACTCCTTGCCGAAATATCGCCTCATGAACGGCGGCAAATCCCGCCTGGAGAATCGAGGCCTTCTCATCCGCTGTCGGCGGGCGTAGCTTCACAGAGCCCGGAAACCGGAACGTCTACTTCATTCGGTTAACAGCGGCGGCGTCCATCCGCCCTCCTGCCTCGTCGACAGCAGTGCCATCCGAGAGGAACCACGCCGACTCAGCATTTTGCCCCGCTACTTCTCCTTCTCCAGCGGAGCCGCTAGCAGCACTGTTGCTCGCCAAACGCTCATCGCGCCTAGCTTTGGCAGCAGCGGCCTCACCCGCCATTGAGCTCTCTGGACGCGAACCACGACCCCTAGCTACTTCCCAGGGGATGGTCTGTAGTGGCTCAACTTCTAGCGGTTCTGGCAGTGAGGTTCCTGCATGGGCAGACGGACGCAACGAGTCAATAAAAATCCTATCCGCTGCGCTGAACGACACGTCAGACCCGGAATCCTCACTGCTCGAAATCTCTATGACATTAGCCATCTCAAACCCTAAAACCCACATCAGTTAGCACAAACACAGATCTAGCCTATTCTTACATCAGTTATAGCCAAGGGCATCAAGAACAAAACCCAGAAAATGCCAAAATACGAACAAACGCACTCAACCCAGATTCGGCCATCTAAATCCCTAAGCACTAACGCTTTGCCAACCATAATTCAACCCCCCCCCCCCCCCCCCAAAATCTCATTTTACACCTCAGAATACGCCCAACAAAACCAGCAATCTTCCCAGAAAGACAAAAACAAGACCCATAAAATAGCAGACCCACTGAAACAAAAAAAAAAAGGGGGGGGGGGAAATCCAGATACCAACCTCGATGATGAAGTCTACGACACAGTGGTGCACAATAATCTTAGGGGGCTGCGATCGTCGTCTCTCCAGGAACGGTATACCCAAGCTTCGGCAAACTCTTTCTTCGGTCTCGGACAAACAGAGCTTGAAGACGATGATTAGGTTTTCAAATTTTCACAAAGTGATGAAATCTCCCAGGGTTCCCCCCCTTTTATGTCAGCGTCAACGCGTCCTAAGCCGTCCGCTTCATAACAACATCACATACCAGCCGTACACGTGTCGTAAGTCTCTACTCACTCTCCGGAGTACCCGAGGCGTCACCTCGGTTACGAAACCCACATTTACTATCATTAAATGCAAGAAGACGGACAGGCTTAGGAGACAAGCCTACGCACGCTAACCCGCCATGGGTTCGACGCGTGTTGACCACCACGGGGACGATTTCACAATACCGTCCGAAGCCTCCGCTGAGCGAAAAACCGCCAGCGGAACTTCTCACTTGTTATCTTCCAAGTGACGAAGTCTCCGCTGAGCGAAACCCCGCCAGCGGAACTTCTCACTGGTTATCTTCCAAGTGATGAAGTCTCCGCAGAGCGAAACCCCGCCAGCGGAACTTCTCACTGGTTATCTTCCAAGTGATGAAGTCTCCGCTGAGCGAAACCCCGCCAGCAGAACTTCTCACTTGTTATCTTCCAAGAGATGAAGTCTCCGCTGAGCGAAACTCCGCCGGCAGAACTTCTCCCTATACCGTCCTGCAAGTCGGGTATCTTCCGCTGTACACCTCTGGCGGAACCCACTTTCATCTTGCAAACTGTGTGCTTTGTTTAAACGCAATGTCGTTCAAACAAAATACTGCCAGGCACGTCTGCCGGACACTGCTTCCTACTACATTTAGCGGGGGGATATCCGCCAGCTGTGTATCCCGAGGCCACGCCTCACTCTGACAACGACCGCCACGCGGCGTTACCGTCAGATCGTCCCTACGGGACACGGGGACTTATCAACAGTCTACGACAACCCTGATCAGGCACGTTGACCCCCGTCACTCGGGTGCTAAGATTGGGTTCGCTACCCAACACCCTCTGCTCCGTGCAGCTCCCCCTCAACAAACAACTTGCCGACCATCCGGAGGTCTATCTTCGCCGGGGAGTGGGGGACTCCCTGGGGGCCCAGCAGGGGCCCACCCGAAAGGGTATAAAGCGTTTGCTCAGTAAAACCAACGGTTGACAACGCACTGACGCTAATTATGCTCTTGCAAGTCTAGCAGAAGAAAACGCTTCAAACCGCCGAACAACTCCCCAACCAAGATTGCCCTCCTTGACTGGGGACTTGGGGGACTTGTACATACATGTACATTTGCAAACATAATTAGCTATAATGGGCCACGCTCGTTGTACCGCCAAAGGTACTAATTCCAACTAAAGGAATGACATGCAGACACACCGCCAGGCAGGCTACAGCCTCAGCGTCGGACCACCTCCAGATCACCGCCGACGCGCCGCCACGCGCCACGCCAAGATGGCATCAGAAGCTTCTGAAACTGGGAACTGAAGCATATCAGTCCCACATCAAAAACAAAGAGAAGATCAACCTCTTCCTCACCTATAAAAGGTTCTCTCCTCTCTCCTCGTTAACGACGCATTCAATACTTATCTACTGTTACTTTGTCAACACAAATACATTGACTAACTTAGGCATCGGAGAGCAGAAGACCGCCCGGCGCGGTCTCCCTCTGACGCCCATTGTATTTCACTTGACAGGTAACGGGAACTTCGAGAACAACACAAGTACCGATCCGCTCACCGGATCAGCGTTAGCTAGGGTCCAGCTACCGCTGGACTTTTAGATATCAACAATTTCATTGATCAACAAAGCCAAAAAAATATTCAAACCCTCACAAAAGCAAAATGGAAAACACCCACTAACTCAGTTATTTCTCCCAGTCATCCCCCTGTTGAAACTATAGCCATTGATCACCTATAAACACTCATAACTGCATCACCCTTTAAAGTTGCTGGAGATAATCCAGAAAGTAAAAAAACCATTGAACAAAATAATTACACAAATCAAAGCCTAGTCACTATAGGAAATCAACTAGACAAAATAGAAACAAAAGTAGATAACATTTTTTCAAAAGTAAGCATTCTACCCGAACCACGATCAGATACACCTTTAATCCACTTTAGTGAAATAAATAAACCTAATCTCAAGCCCATGTCCACTACACAAAAAATTGAACAAATGCTTAAAGAACTCAAGGCTGAACCTAGTAGAATTGCAGTCATCCATGCCCACGAATCCTCCTCAGACTCCTCCTCTGATAGTGACTCTAATACAATTTCTGAGATAAATCAAGCATTTCATGACCTCCAATTACATAGGATAGTTCATCCAAAGAAAACAAATTTCAAAAATTGGATAGAACACCCTTTACCATTAGATATTCAACCCACTAATTATCCCAGTAATCAGTTTTCAGTCTCTTCCGATAAAACATATGAATGGAATATTGATAATTTATCAGAACAAGAAATATTAAACAAATTACATCACATGTCCATGGCAGCCAATAGTTATGTCACCAATCATAATTTCAGCCAGCCTGAAATTATTGATATCCTCTCCACAGGATTCACAGGAATGCTTCATTCCTGGTGGGAGAAACAACTCACTCCTGATTCCAGAGCAGCCATTAAACAAGCAGTTAAACATGACGAAGATGGAATTCCAATCTTTGATGAACACGCCGGAATGGGAATTTCTGATGCTGTCAATACTTTATTTTATACAATTATTCAACATTTCATAGGCACACCTAGTCACATTACCTCTAGAATCCATGATCAACTTAGTAATCTCAGATGCCCCACCTTAAGTGATTTTAAATGGTATAAAGATGTTTTTATTCCTAGAGTTATGCTTAGAAATGATAGTAACCAACCCTTTTGGAAAGAAAAATTTATAAACGGTTTGCCTAAACTATTTGCCCACAAAATTAGACAAGTTTTAAGTAATGAAACAGGACACATTAATTATGATACTCTTACATATGGAAACATTATTACCGTTATCCAAAAAGAAGGATTAAAAATGTGTATAGATATGAAATTAAACTCTCAGTCAAATCCGATAAGAAAACAGCCAAATATGAATTAGGCAATTTTTGTGAACAATATGGTCTCCCATCTTTACCTCCTTCCCGACAACATAAAAAGAAAAATAATGAATTTGACTACCATCATACAAGAAGAAAATTTAATCGCTATAAATTTTACTCAAGAAACAAAAATGATTTTGAACCAAACAAATTTTACTCTAAAAACAAATTTAGAAAACCTTGGCCCAGAAAAACAAATCATCATTCATAAAAGCCTTTTGACAAAAGCAAAACCAAATGCTATAAATGTAACAAAACTGGCCACTTTGCAAATACTTGCCCAGTAAAAAATACTATTAAACAATTAAAAATCAGTAAAGAAGAACAGGAAAATCTTATCCGACTTTTGGAATTAAGAAACACTGACTCAGAAAATGAACATAGTGAAAATGATTTTATGCCAATAGAATCTTCCACCTCAACCGATTCTGATGAACACTCTTCACCAGATATCTCTTTCAGGTGCAAAGATACTTGTTGCAAAACCATAAATGTTCTTTCTAAACAAGAAGAACAGGAAGAGTTATTAATTGATCTAATAGGCAAAATCGATAACCAATAATTAAAATCAGAATATCTTAAGAAATTGAAAAAATTAATCACACAAGAAAAAGTTGTCAACATCCCTCAAGAAAAAATTTGTCTTACTTCAACCTTTGACAAATTCAAAACTAGTAAAAAAGAAATAACAATCCAAGATTTACAACAAGAAATCAAGACAATTAAAACACAAATACAATTCTTACAAAAAACAAATTTAGAAATCAGTCATGACAACAAAGAAGTCAAACATGACTTAAATATTCTTAAAATAGAACATCAATTCCTTAAAATACAGCCTCCTCATAAAGAAGATTCACCTAAGCAAAATGGCGAAGAAACATCAGAACAGAACACTATTAGTATTATTCGCCAAATTCAACTTAAAAAATGGTATACCACAGTACAACTTAAAATCAAAGACTTTTTATTAGTAACAACAACACTCATTGATTCTAGTGCAGTTCTCAACTGTATCCAAGAAGGCCTAATACCTTCCAAATACTTTGAGAAAACAAGAGAAACATTAAGATCAGCTAATGGAACCAAAATGGATATGAAGTATGAAATCGCTAAAGCACATGTTTGTCAAAATAATGTATGCTTCAAAACACCATTTGTCCTAGTCAAAAATTTAACCGACAAAGTAATTTTAGGACTCCCCTTCATTACTTTAATATACCATTTTACCACCGAATATGATGGGATTATCACCTATCCATTTGGTGAACCAGTCAAATTTACCTTTTTATCCAATCCTGAAATACATACACTAAAGGCTTTCCAAGAAAATTCTATTTCAAAAACACTGAACTGTATTCAAGCAAAATATAAACATATAAACTTCCTTAAAGAAGAAATCAATTTCAAAAGAATCGATACTCAACTACAAGAACCTTTTCTCCAACAAAAAATCAAAACATTCGAAGAAAAAATCATTAACGAATTATGTTCGGATATTCCTACTGCCTTTTGGCATAGAAAAAAACATATTGTCACTCTCCCTTATGTTAAGGGATTCAATGAAAAAAATATTCCTACCAAAGCCCGTCCAATTCAAATGAATCAAGAAGTCATAGAATTCTGCAAAACAGAAATTAAAGATTTACTTTACAAAAGAATCATCAGACAAAGTAAATCCCCATGGTCATACCCTGCCTTCTATGTGCAGAAAAATGCCGAACTAGAAAGAGGAACTCCACGCTTAGTCATCAATTATAAACCTCTCAATACAGTTCTAGAATGGATTCGATATCCTATCCCCAATAAACGAGATCTCATTAACAGATTAAATAATGCTGTCATTTTCTCCAAATTTGATATGAAATCTGGTTTCTGGCAAATACAAATTAGTGAAGAAGACAAATACAAAACTGCTTTTGTCACCCCTTTCGGTCATTATGAATGGAATGTCATGCCATTCGGTCTTAAAAATGCCCCCAGTGAATTCCAAAATATTATGAATGACATTTTCAACCCATATAGTCATTTTTCCATAGTCTACATTGATGATGTCCTTATTTTCTCACAATCAATCGATCAACATTGGAAACATTTGCACCAATTCTTCATCATCATAAAAAACAATGGTCTCGTAGTCTCTGCTTCCAAAATTAAACTCTTTCAAACTAATATTAGAGTTTTAGGATTCAATATCCATCATCTCCAAATTAGTCCAATAGATTGAGTAATCCAGTTTGCTGACAAATTCCCTGATGTCATCCTAGACAAAAATCAATTGCAAAGGTTCTTAGGATCATTAAATTATGTGGCAGACTTCTACCAAAATTTAAGGAAGAAATGCAAACCTTTATTTGATAGATCACAGACCAACCCCTCTCCTTGGTCACCAGTTCATACTTCTTTAGTTAAAGAAATCAAGAGTTATGTCAAAACCCTTCCATGTCTTGGCATTCCCCTCGCCAATTCCTTCAAAATTGTCGAAACTGATGCTTCTGAAGTTGGTTATGGAGGTGTCTTAAAACAACAAATCTCTCCTACTCATCCTGTGCAAATTGTTAGATACTATTCCGAAGTCTGGAACCAATCACAAAGCAATTACAGTACTATTAAAAAAGAAATTTTATCTATTGTTTTATGTATTAGTAAATTTCAAGATGATTTATTAAATAAATTTTTTTTAGTTTGAGTGGATTGCAAAAGTGCAAAAGATGTCCTAGAAAAAGATGTTCAAAATATTGCTAGTAAACAGATCTTTGCCAGATGGCACGCAATTTTAAGTATTTTTGATTTTGAAATTGCATTCATTAAAGGCAGTGACAATCACATTCCAGACTTTCTAACCCAAGAATTTCTACAGGGTTCCAAAACATGAAGACCCGATCATCCACTGGGAGAAATCCCTCAAATCCAGTAAACGAAGACCCTTTTTGCCCAACTGCTCCCAAAAACACAGTCAAACCAGAATCATCAACACCAGTCAAACAAGAGTCATCTTCCGGTTTAGTCCCATATGTTGGACATCCACCCCTACAATTACCACCCAGTAATAGATTCAATACCATTGGTAGCACCCTTGGTACTAATCGTCCCAATTACCAGTCAGCCCTAGTCAACCAATATGACCCATTCAAATCTGACTCCCAAACAAATTACAAAAAAACCTCTCCTTACTTTCAGCGAACTGTTCACCATCTTTTTTATGTTGAACCAACCATGAGTCATCTAAAAAATCCAATGTCTTTAGTCAAAGCTTATTACCCTCCTGGTTTTCACTTTTTACCTAGTCACCCTAGCAAGTCATTAAAGTTTTATAGAGATATTCTTTTTGAAACTAAGTCAATCACCATTAAACCTATTCCTGACAAAAAAGACCCAACCAAAATCTTATACCATTCTCTCTACATAGTTCGCATCATTTCTCTTTCTCAATGGGGTGATCCTCCTTTCACCTACCACAAATGAGGAGACCTCTCATTCAATAACTATGATTATGAAGAAGCATGGAATACCATCTTCCTTCATCAAACTGATGATTCCAGTCATTCATGATTCTTAAATTTCAATTTCAAATTCAACAAACAATTTCCAATGTGGTTCCTCGGATGGTGGAGGGCTCATGGTTGCCCCTTCGATATGCTCCCACAAGAAATCAAGAATGCAGTCACCTGTTTCTCAACAGTCATGAATTTCACAAATTATGACTTGAATTTTCCAGTCGCATTACATTTTATGGCCAAATACAAGCTCCCCTGGATCTTTAAATGGCATTACAAAGTCAAAGAATATGTAGTCTCCAGACACTTCCTAGTCAAATGGTGGGATAATTTCAAAATTAAAAGAATTATCTCCCAATTCAATGAAGAATTTCCAGTCACTCCAGCACAACCTTCACAGTCAAGATCTCCAGTCACTCCAATGCCAACTCAACTGGCATCCACTTCTCATTCAAAGCCACAATCCCACAAGTTACCTTCCTCTTCAAAATCCAAGGGGAAAGCGAAATCCGATACATCATCCAAGTCAGAAGAATTGAAAGAGTTAGCCAAGAAACTCTTAGAACAAGCTGCTAACCTCAGTAACGATGAAGATGAAGAAGAAGAAGAAGCCCCTTCCCGCTCCTCATCCTCATCTCACCGTCATCACAGTCATCCAGGCACTCCTGGTAAACCAGCCAGATGGGCTGATTACTAAGATAGTCAAGATCCATATGAAGATTTCGAGTAAAGCCAATACCAGACAGTTCACTATCCATGAATAGTAACTTATTACTATTCACTCACGAGACAGACAATTCACTATTCATGGACAGTAACTTTTACTATTCACTCACGAGGCAAAAACACAGCTAATCGTGCTGCTTCCTGTTTTTGGCCTTTTCCTAGTAAAAGCAGATTCCCTGATCCAAATGTCGGGGCGTCAAGTCCTATATAAGGAGCATCCCTCCTTCAGTTAAACCAAGTTCATTCACAAGTTCATTTTTTAGCCAAGTTCAGATTTTTAGAAGTTCTGTTCATTCATTTTCTCTCTAGTTCTGGCAGAGCAACTCATGTGTTGAGAAGCCTCTACCTTAGTTACCTTTCCCTTCTGTACTCACTAAAAACCATTCATGCATTCAAACTAGTAAGTTTAAACCATTCATGCATTCAAACTAGTAAGTTTATGTTTTGTAATTTAATTTTCAATCTTAGTCAATTCAATTATCAGTTTTAATATCAGTAATTTTATGTATTTTATATTTCGTAATTTAAATTATCAGTTAATTTATTCACCACTTATTTCTCTCTCTCTCTCTCTCTCTCTCTCTCTCTCTCTCTCCCCCTTCCTTTCAGCCATGAAAGGGGAAGAATGGCTGAGAATGATCAGCCAAAGACTCTTATAATTAAGGGGTGATAAAATTACCAAAATACCCCTCAGACGAAAATACCTATAACTTTTGCATACAAACTCCGATTTTAACGTGCTACATGTCTACAAACTTGGTTCAACTTCCTCTACGACTTTCATGAAGAAAATTTTTTCAAATTTTGACCCGAAAAGGTAATTGTCGTTTACCGTCAAAATAATTGGTAAAACGATAAATTAAGATACGGGATGTAACAGCATGTCACTGGGAATTGATGTTGAGCATCCAGTTCCTCATGTACACACCCAAAATGGTCTCATGGAAGCTGTCATTAAGTGACTACAAATGATAGCACGGACATTGGTTATGTGCACCGATCTCCATGTTTCCACTTGGGGATATGCAATAATTCATGTAGCTACGCTAATTCGTCTACGGCCCACTGCCACCCAACCTTATTCTACGTTACAGCTAGTGACTGGGTATGAGTCTGATATCTCGCACTTATGCATCTTTGGGTGTGCCACTTATGTGCCTATTACGCCGCCACAGCGTACTAAGATGGGTCCACAGAGATGAATGGGCATATATGTTGGATATGAAGCTCCAACTATCGTCCGCTACCGGGAACAGTTGACAGGCAATCTCTTTACCGCTAGATTTGCGGATTGTCACTTTGATGAGACAGTCTTCCCATCGTTGAGGGGAGATAAGAACACGAATATTCAGTAGGAACAACAGTAATTGTCGTGGTCTCTCCCCACTATGTCTCATCTCGGTCCCCGTACTGCACAGTCCGAACCTGAAGTGACGAATTATCGAGCTTCAGCGTGTAGCAAATACTCTACCTGATGCTCTGATATTGCCAAAGTGATGAGATCACATATATCTGCTGCAAATGTGCCTACAAAAATTGACATCTCAAATACTGGACGTAACGCCCGTCTTGAGGTACCAGGAGATGGTACCACTACCAGATTAGCAGTAATTGGTGTCTATAGCTCAGGTCCCGCGAGGAAGCACGGTAGACAGATTGGTTCGAAGGATACTCACCCTGGAAAGAGGGCGAATGAGGCACAAACAAATCCTTTGATCATCGATACTCAAAATCCGTCCCATGAGAATGTACCAGATTATGGCTATGTCGAAGAGACATCGTTGGGGGACGCCTCAATGTTAGAACCTATCCCTGAGAATGTGGAGATCTCTATGAATTATACTAGTGTACATGGGACGTGGGAAAGAAACTCCATTATCATTGATGATGTATAGTCAGTAGCACGTGAGATTATTGAGACCGATGACATAGAACCACGCTCTGTTGATGAATGCCAACGTAGAGCTGATTGGCCAAAATGGAAAGATGCGATCCAGGCAGAACTAGATTCTCTAGCAAAGAGAAAGGTATTTGGGCCAATTGTGCCAATACAGCCCAACACCAAGCCAGTTGGTCATAAAATGGGTATTTGTCAGAAAGCGTAATGAGAGAAACGAGATTGTAAGATACAAAGCTCACCTTGTGGTGCAATGCTTCTCATAATGCCCTGGAATCGACTATAAAGAGATATATTCTCCCATAATAGACGTCATTACATTCCGCTACCTTGTTAGTTGGTAGTTTTCGAATAATTGAACATGCAACTCATGGATGTGGTTAATGCGTATCTATATGGGGATCTAGATACAGAGATATACATGAAGGTCCCGGATGGACTTCAATACCCAAGTCAAGTAGCCCTAACCCACGGAGCGCGTTTGCAATAAGGTTCAAACGCTCACTATATGGAATGAAGCAATCCGGACGGATATGGTACAACCATCTAAGTGAATACTTGATTGGGAAGGGAAATGTTAACAATGAGCTATGCCATGTGTTTTCATAAAGACAAAAAGTTCCGGATTCATATCATAGTGGTTTATGTTGACAACATGAACATAATTGGCACCCTTAAAGAGTTAAGGGAAACCGCTGAGCACTTAAAATCCGAGTTTGAGATGAAGGACCTTGAGAGAACACTGTTTTGTCTTGGTTTGGAACTTGAGTACCGTGAAGATGGTATCCTAATTCATCAATCAGCTTATACCCAAAAGATGCTTAGGCATTTCAATACTGACAAAGTTAAGCCTTCAAGCACCCCAATGGTCGTCCGTAGTCTTGATCCAAAGAAGGATCCATTCCGTCCAAAGGATGATGATGAAGATGTGCTAGAGGCAGAAGTGTCATACTTAAGTGCAATTAGCACATTATTGTACTTAGCTCAATGCACAAGACCGAACATCTCATTTGCTGTGAACTTGTTAACTAGATATTGATAGGAGCATAAAATGCAACATTTATATTATTAAAACCCTATATTTCGCTAAGTTATTTCCTTTAACTTGATCAATTTAACTTATTAGGTGTTTTATAGGTACATTGTGTTCGTGATGATACTTTAAGAGCTAAATGGAGTCTCAAAGTTTAGAAATGACTAAAAAAATAATGGAGAAGAGAAAGTGAGCTAGACATTTTCCTACTCCGGCTAAGAGAAAGTGAGCTAGACAAGAAAGGAGGGGTAGCCGCCTGATCAAACGAACTCCGAATGAGTTGAAACCTTCCAGTTTCATCCTAGACACCCCAAGGATCATTTGTTATGAAGAGTGCCAGAGCTGGTTTTGAGTGGAAAGCCTTCAAACAGTCAGTCCAATTTTCTGCAGAAGCAAAGCTGGAAAACTGGACCTGTAAGGAATCCAGCAGCGTTTCCGGCCCAACCACAAGGAATTAAGCTCTGAAATTTGACCAGGATGATCTACACTCATAGAGGAACATTGATATGAAGAAATCGGAGGCCCATTATGAAGTATTTGTGGAGAAATAATTGAAGGAATAAAGGGGCAGAAACTGACCTAAAACCAGCTCAACATTCATCATGTTCATGTTTCCTACCCACATGAAGAAAGCTAGATGCTTATCTCTTTTTTCCTTGGATATATTTTTCTACTCCAATCTCTTTAATATATCATCATCACTTCCATATTTCTGCACCTTCATACTTTTCTTTTAGGATTAATTTCAGTTTACCCCCCTGAGGTTTGGGGGTGAAATCATTTCACTCCCTCTACTTTCAATTTTGAATTTTTACCCCCTAAACTTTTCAATTTCAATCAGTCTTGTCCAATTTTTACTGTTCCGTCCAAATTGGACGTTAAGTTTGACTTTTGAGGGTTAAAATGGTCATTTCAACATAAAAAATTAAAAAATTAAAATAAAATAAAATAAAAATTCTGTTTTTTATTTTAATTTTAATTTTTTTCTGTTTCTTAGTTTTTTTTTTTTGTTTGTTCTGTTTCTTCATTTTTTATTTTTTTTATTTTGTCTCCAACCTATACACCACAAGTTATAATAGGTTTATAAAAATAAAAAATATTCTAGGTAGTTGAAAGCCGCTTGCTGGTCTACGATATTTGTGACATATCTCCGATAAAGTGAAGAATTTAGGATATATCCCAAATATTTGTAAAAAATAATTTTACACTTTATCTGTAAATAAATATCTGTATATCCCCAATAAAGTGAAGAAATATCTGTGTAAAATCATTTTTGGTCTACGATATTTGTGATATATATCCAATAAATTGAAGAATTTTAGGATATATCCCCAATAAAGTGAAGAAATATCTGTAAAAAATTATTTTACACTTTATCCAGTAAATATCTGTATATCCTCAATAAAGTGAAGAAATATCTGTGTAAAATCATTTTTTATAGATAAATATTGGATATATATCACAAATATCGCAGACCAAAAATGATTTTACACAGATATTTCTTCACTTTATTGGGGATATACAGATATTTATTTACAGATAAGTGTAAAATTATTTTTTACAGATATTTCTTCACTTTATTGGGGATATATTCTAAAATTCTTCACTTTATCGGAGATATATTACAAATATCGTAGACCAGTTAGCGGCTTTCAACCACCTAGAATATTTTTTTGTTTTTATAAACCTATTATAATTTGTGGTGTATAGGTTGAAGACAAAAAAAAAATAAATAAATAAAATAAAATAAAAATCTAAAAAACTAAAAAACAGAAAGAAAAAAAATTAAATTAATTTTTTTTAATTTTTTATGTTGAAATGACTATTTTAGCCCTCAAAAGTCAAACTTAACATCCAATTTGGACGGAACAGTAAAAATTGGACAAGACTGATTGAAATTGAAAAGTTTAGGGGGTAAAAATTCAAAATTGAAAGTAGAGGGGGTGAAATGATGACACACCCAAACCTCAGGGGGGTAAACTGAAATTAATCCTTTCTTTTATTTCATTATTACTCCATCTTTTCCATATTTTACAAACCACTTCCATACTCCACTGTCATTATTTTTCTTCCATTCATCATTTCACTTTTCTTTTTCTTCCCTATATAAAAACCTTCTCCTCTCACTCTCAAACACATTCCTTCATCCATTTCATCTTCTTTGTCTCTCCATTTCCTCTCCATTCTCTAGTTCTTAGTTACATTCCTTCATCCATTTCATTTTCTTTGACTCTCCATTTCCTCTCCATTTTCCTCTCAATTCTCTAGTTCTTAGTTACATTCCTTCATCCATTTCATCTTCTTTGTCTCTCCATTTCCTCTGACATTCTCTAGTTCTTAGTTACATTCCTTCATTCATTTCATCTTCTTTGTCTCACCATCTCCTCTCCATTCTCTAGTTCTTAGTTACATTCCTTCATCCATTTCATCCTCTTTGTCTCACCATTTTCCTCTCCATTCTCTAGTTCTATGAGACATTCCTTCATCCATTTCATCTTCTTTGTCTCTCCATTTCCTCTCCATTTTCCATTCCATTCTCTAGTCTTCTTGTTCTACATTTTCAAGCAAGGAGAAAGAGAAGCCATGAAATACATCAATTTCCTAGCCGCCATCCACCCTTGTATCGTCCCTAGAAGATTGCTTACTTTCAAGGATCTTCGAGTTCTTCGTCTCAAGGCTTTATCATTCATCTTTCACGGTGTATTATATCCTTTCTCTTGTCTTCTTTATTTTGATTTTGTAAGACTATGTTAAGGGCAAAGTTTAAAGCCCGTCTCTATGTTAGGATAAAAGTTGTGATTTCTTTGTGTTGATTCCTATGTTGCTTATGTGAGATTGCTTGATTGATTTTGGATTCTAGAAAACTTTTATATGTATGTGTTCTTTGGTGGCCAACTTAGGATATATGCATGTAATTGGAGCTAGTTTTAGGCAAACAATTCGCCTAATAGTTTTGTGAACCTAAATCATAAGTAGTAAAGGCTTTGGACAAAAGTCAAAATCAATTAAGGAGGATTGCAAATAGATGAACTTTTTCATACTAGGTTGTGCGCTTTGGTTGACATCCTTTCTTTGTTCTTCATGCGTTGAATGTGTTCTTGATTAGCTAGCTTCCTAGACTATGATTGTATATTCAATAGAATTAATTTAGGTGCTTTCACTTAGATTAATTATTCAAGGAAAGTAAAATATGGAAAATCGTTTGCTTACTAACGTTTCACATGGTCAACTTCTTTCTCATAACATTAGACAACCAACTATAAGAATTGTAACCGAATTTCTTGCATATGGTTGTGGTTTTGATCTTTGTTCCTTGCGTTCCACCCTTGTAAATGTGTTTTTACATTTTCTTTATTTTATTTATTTTAATTTTCAATTTTATAAATCTTAAAACCCCCTTATTTGTGTTAACTTGTATATATTTTTATTCTTTATTTTATTTTTGTAAATAATACTTTTCTTTATTTGTTTCACAATTACAGGTGTACCCTCAATCCCCGGCTAGAACGATCCCTACTTATTCTATACTAACGATGACATTTTACAGGGTTAAATTGCGTGCTACTTTTAGCATGTCAGATATAACTCTTCCCCAGCACGACACCATTGGACTGGTGTTAAAGATATCTTTCGATACTTGAGTGGTACGATTGATATGAGCTTATTCTATCCCTACAGAGAGATGATGGATTCGGACCCATCGCATATTAGGGACACCACTAACGTTGACATGCATTCCCTATCCCCATCCCAAAATGACATTAGTGTTTTGGCTGATGCTGGGTACCTCTCTAACCCATATAAAGGTCATTCTCAAACTGGTTATGTGTTCACCATGGATAAGACCGCAATATATTGGAGGTCTACAAAACAGACCCTAGTCGCTACTTCTTCGAACCATGAAGAGAGTGCTTTTCATGAAGCAGTTCGTGAATGTATATGGCTTAGATCCATAATTACGCATGTTCGAAGCAATTGTGGTTTGAAGCCTACCACAGATGAGTCTACAAGCATTTATGAGGATAATGCTGCTTGTATCGAACAAATGCAGCAAGGCTACATCAAATGCGACAACACCAAGCACATATCGCCCAAATTCTTCTATAATCAACAACAAAAGCTCCTCAAGATCAGAGTGAACCAAGTTCAATCTGAGGACAATGTGGTAGACTTGTTTACTAAGTCACTGCCTAAATCCACTTTCGAGAAACATGTTGCAAGCATCGGTTTATGAAAGTTGTCCGAACTTCCATGATTGTAGTCATCAGAAGGAGATGCAAACATCAGGGGTAGATGTCTACATGTTTGGTTTCGAAACATGAAGGGTGTATTGCACTCTTTTTCTCCTTCGACCAAGGTTCTTTTTGTCCCGCTGGGTTTTTGTTATTCGGCATGGTATTTGATGAGGCAACGAGAGGAGCACCGCGTTTGGACGACACAAGGGGGGAGTGTTTAAGTATATTTGGATTGTGTGTCCAGCCCAAACTCTAGTTAATTGTCCAAGTTGTAATAGGGTTAATCTTACAGATATTCTCGGAGATATCTTATTCAATATATGATTCAATTTTCTTGTAGAACTCTTATTCTTTGTTTGTAATCCTCTATATAAAGAGACATGAAAGACACAGTTTATTCTCTCCCATTTTCAATTTCCTAAAACAATAATGAATTTTTTTTGTTTAAACAAAGGATGTGTGATAGAGATTTAAGTTGTGTTAATAACTACACCCTTATTTAATTAATCAAATTAATTATAAGTTTAACATTATTTTGAATTAATGAATTACTCATATTTGAAGTGTGAAAAGTAGATTGGCAAGTAAATTGCCTTTTATTGGTGCATTGTGTAAACTAGAGACAATTGCCAATTTTAGATGAGTGGATTAGTAGTACCAATTTGATTGAAAAATAATCACCCTTAGTTCATGAATGCATATGCTCTTAAGGTAAGGACTTCTGGAGGATGGGGGCGTGGTGCTGTATGACAAGTTGGCCCAGATTTGACCTGGATCAAGTCTACCGAATATAGAAAAGCAACGAGGAGCAATGACATCTGGAAGGGAGAAGAACAAGAAGAGATTGAGAATTTGATGCAATACAAACTTGTCAATTCGTCTGCAGAATAATTTGTCATTCTGCGTAACTAGGATTTTATTCTTTATCATGATTTTAAATCGTGACTTATCACACCCTCCCTTCTCCCTTTTGCTTTGTAAGACCTAATTTTTCAATCACATAGGTTTCAAGAAAAAAGAAGCTGCACTTCCATAGAACAGTAGGACTCTTTTAACCAACAGAAATCCCTTGGTAATGGAATATAGGTATGAGAAAGAAGATCATTACATCCTTCTCTACTTACCAAATCCTATTCTTAACATAGTACCTACGAAATCCATTCTTGCAAGAATAATAACAAGCGTAATAAAAGTACCAAATTTAAGTGTGCAAGGTGCTTAGCAAGCGCATATCTTTCCCGGTGTAAGGCAATTGCATGTCTCCGAACTTTCTTTGAATGGAATAATATCTTCAGCTCTAAACTTGTAACGACAGTAACCTAAAACAGTATAGATCAATGGTAATTAAAACATCCAATTATCAGTCATTAATCTGAAACTTAGTTTCACATGATAAAATATGAACAGAACTAAATAAACCAAGACATCCAGTCAACCCCTACAAGCCATGTGAACATTACTGAATCAAATTTGTGATGATAATAATTAAAGTAAAACGCCATAAGACGTTACCTCTAGTATGAGTTTCAATACTCCATTCATTCCTCTCATCAGTCTCTTCTAACCAATGCCCCTTATCATTAAATCCATTAAAAGAAGTTTTTCTCCATTCTGTATCATTACCGTCAAGCGGTTCTAACAAACATCCTTCATCGTCATCTCCACAATAAGTTCCTTTTCTCCCTTCTCCGTTCCTGTTATCAATTAGTATCAACAAACTCCCATTATCATCCACACAACCGAACATATTGATCTTTACCCCAACAATCTGCAATCCTCTCCCAATAATTACACGTGCTTGCCCAAAAACTTCTGCTTGATAAACTTTCAGGACACCAGCATCAACTGCCTCCAATGTCAGATAATAAAAAGGAAAACACTTATGATGCATGCTTGCCCTCAACACCCTCACAAACTCCAGTTGGGCATTCTGAAAGGAAAACCAGACTTCATAAATACAAAATCAAACAATATGCATGCAAAACCATTTGCAAGGAACTCTTATTCTGCAGCAGGACACGATCAATCTAGAAAGTCAAAAGTTAAAGGAAGGGATGCATGCCTACCAGTCAATACATCAAACCCTGATTGATCTATATCAAAAGTTAAATCCATTTAATATTGGATTATTGGGATTGTATCCAATTATCATATTTGACTTGTAAATCCAAATCCATTAGGAATCATATTGGAATCAGGTTGGATTACTATTGAGTTTATTTGTAGTTCAGACAAGACTAGGTCTGATTAGTATTCAGTTCGACTGAGTAAATTCTCTTGTATTTTTCAACATTTTATTTTGAGTATTGAACCTATCTAGAAGATCAATGAATAAAAACAATCAAATAAGTCTCTGTCTTCATTATTTATAACTTGTATATTGGATGAGATCTCATCAGATCCATAGTTCTTCCATTAAGCTAACTGAAAATGGCATAATTGGATTGACCTGCTATATCAACATCCTATTACTTATGTCAAATTCGGACCAAAATTTGATCCATTGACACGTCTTAACATATATACGAAAGCAAAGAAAACCCAAATCCATTTGATTTTACAATACTCATATAGTTTTGAACATAAAGAGCTAAAGTAGGAAGTAGAAATAATGCAGCTTTTATAAATTCAACTTGTTATCAACTCAAACCTTATACATGTTGAACTGTTTCACGGCCGAATAGCCACGTTTATGCATCATTCGAGCACCTTCAGATCCATAAATTGGTTTGACGAGACAGGGTACCATTGTACGAGAACTACAGGAATCAACTCCCTGTTCAAAAGAGAGTGAGAATTGGTTTTATGAATCAAGAAGAAGAAGCAGATGATGGTCCATATAAATGTAATAAGTAGTTAGTTGCAAAAACCTGCTTGTTACATATAGAACAGAGATCTTCTGCCCTGATTTTATCGCCCTTGTAAACAAAAAAGTTCTCTGTTTCAAGTAAGCAAGCTAATCAGCATCAATCAATATTATTCTTACATTATTGCTTTGTGAATTACACTTAGATACATAGTTGTACATAACATACCAACATGTTCACTGCCTCTGCCCTCACCCCCGCATACACAAACAATTACTGAATTATAATCTTAATGACATTAATTGATTGAAGTGAAATGCCAGACATAGTTACCCAGGTGGTCATATAGTGTTAAAGGACACCCATCATCGACAGCAAGGCAAAACCACTCCAAAAACATGCCGTCACTGAAATTTACCGAAACGTTTGCCTGGTACACTATAACAATACCAGCCTCAACTGCCTCCAATGTTAAAAGATAAAGGTAACTTGAATGCAATGGCTGTCTTTGTACCTTCACAGTTCGAAGAAACTGCTGTTGGGCATTCTACAACCAGATGCCAAAACGTCAGACTTGAAATAGCTAAAAAGGCATTTGCAAAACCATTACTTAATAAGAAACTCTTTTGAGGGAACAATAAAACGTTATAGGAGCATATTGAACATGTTGACTGCAATAGAACGGTATCAATAAAGAAATGGATGGGGAATGCACAAGTTTAAGGGGGCAGCTGATGTTGGTAATCCATACCTTTCGCTTGTTGAACTCTTCCATGGCAAATCGGGCAGGCTCGAGTCCTCCCAAATCCAAATACTTATCAAGTCTCTGTTCCAAGAAAGCAAGAAAAGGCTATTGAACTTATCCTCTTTCAATTGTTTGGTACTTTCGTTTATCCTCTTTTCAAAAATGAAACTTTATGGACATATATGAGGATAAATAACACAGGAGGTTAATTGCTTAAGCTATTGCAATCTCTAGATATCGATATTTAATTTGGAAGAAGAATAAGAAAATACAATCATTTCAATCAACCCCTTTTGCACATACTCAGTTCAAATTCATATCACCTGTGTTGCATCTAGTGGTTTCAATGCAGTGAACTTTTTTACTCCTTCTAAACAAATCAGACTTCCACAAATCTGGAGTTTTGGAATCATTCCATCCACTGGCCCATATATCATTTAAACTAGGCATGCATACCTCTTTGTTAAGGTCGAAATCTTCATTGCTGTCACGGCCTCTATACTCAAAGGGATGACGAAAGAAATAACCACTACGAAACTTTAGAAACCAGTCCTGGTTTTTGTTGGTGTCCCTGGCAGCTACCTTCCCCCCAGCCATGCCCATAACCATCCTACCAATCGTACTATTATTCTTGTGAATGCATTTAGGCCCCACTTTTCCGAACATAGAACGAACAGACGAGGCCATGCCTCCTGAAGCCAAAACGAAATTCAATTCTAACGCGTTCAAATAATATCAAAAGAAGCAAAAAGGGGTTTCTTCTGACCTTCTCTTCTTACCTTTCAACGCGCGAGATCAGCAAAAGGTATTAAGTGAACTGAATGATTAGAAAAAAAATTGCCCACAAAAGGATGAGAAAGAAAAAAAAAAAAGCACAGTTGCACAGTGAATCAGAAACGAGGGGGTGGGGGGAGGGGTCTCTGAAACTAGCTCTAGCTGTCTAGACCCTTTTGATAAATGTTCACCAAAAAAAAAAAATCATTAACCGGGCTAGTCATCCTCCCTATCCGTATCAGCTTAGTTGTGGTTTATGTTTTCCTCTTTCGTGACGGGTGCAATACCTTCTGATCTATTGCCTGAACATGGTTATTGGGCAATTGACTCCTAATGCCTTTAGGATCTTGACCGGAGTAATACCTCATGTATAAGCTTTCCTACTTAAAGAAGTATGGTGGGTGTGTTTCTTTGAGGCCTCAAAAGTATGGGTCCATTATTGAGGATCTCGTCACCAATATCAGCCCTTTGTGGGTGAAGAAGCCTTGTTTTGCAGGCGGATATTGGCAGCAACCTAACCAGGGATTTGTGGCGCCCTCTCGGTTTCAACCCATTAGTGACTATTATGATTGGAGTTTTTGCTTTGGAGAATTTTACTGTCGAGCGTAATAACTCTATGTTTGATATATAAGGGAGCAGCCTTATGCCCTTAGTGAACTTGAGAGGAAGAGCATCCTTAGGGTGACGTGCAAGTTTCCTGCTGGCACGAGGGGGGTCTATAGGTTGTGTCGATTACCGGTGTATGCTTGATGGTAGTTGACGAGGGTTCCTGGTGAAGACTAATTGTTTCTTTAGCTCCTAGTGTTGTTCTGATAATTGACGTATTTCTTTGTCTTATAGAGAACATGGCTGCCGAGGGTAGCAGTACGAGTGCGGCGCCATACGCAAAGGTTCCTCCTCGTGGTTGGCCTCCACCCCTCCAATCACCGACACCAGCAAAACAAAAATAGAAATAATATAAAAACCAAGCATCCTAAGGTCATTTTCTGAAAGATTTATGGTCGAGCCACCATGACCACCTTGTTGGATGGACTTAATCATAGGAAAATTAGCAGATGCAGGAGAGCCTGAAGACAAAATCGAGGCCAGGTGCCTAAGGAGGCGAGCATGCCTATACATGCTATAGCAAGGCAAACTGTACCGCCGAGGATAATTTTCCCTTACTCAAGTGCTTTATACCATAGGACGGACAACACGTCCTACAAATGTTACACGGGGGAGTATGTGGAAACCATGCGGGAGCCAGGTCCCTCGCATACAAGGTCATGCGTACAGGGTACTTGTGGCCCACAATGGGGAATGAGACACTGAGACTGTGTCCCACTCATGCACATAGTGCCAGCAGTTTGCCACTTTTCCAAGGACACTGTCGGTACCACTCTCCATCATCTTCTCGCCATGGCTATTTGACTAATGGGGCCTGGACTTTATTAGGAAATCCAGGGATAATTCAAATTCGCCATCGTGTGTGTGGACTACAACACAAAATGGGTAGAGGCTGAGGCCATGGCTACCATCACAACGGCCCCAAGGTCATTAACTTCCTCTAACGAAACATCTACTGCCAATTTAGCATCCGAAGACAATAATCACTGACAATGGTTCATAGTTCGATAATGACCAACTTCAGTAGTTTGTGGGCCAACACGGCACTAAGATCCTGTACTATCATTGACACATCCACAAACCAATGGCCAGGTTGAAGCCGTGAACAAAATCATTAAGCAAATCCTGAAAAAGCGCCTCAAGAACGCCATAGGTTTGTAGGCGGCAAAATTACTAGAGGTTTTGTGTGCAATTATGACCACACCCACAAAAGCAAACTGGGAGTTGCCTTTCTGTATGGCTTTCGGTATCGAAGGTGTGATCCCTGTGGAAATTGAGATGTCAAGTGACTGCGTTGCATGTTTTGATGCCATCACAAACAGCAAAGGACTGAAACTGAACAATGATTTGCTCGAAGAACGACAAGAGCGGGCCCATCTTCGCAATATCAACAATAAACAATGTGTCACCCAATGCTACGACTCTAAGGTCACGGCCAGGCTACTAAACTGGGGGACCGGGAAATGAAGGAAGCCATCCCTCCATCAACAAGCTTGAAATCCATATGGGAAGGAACCTATGAACTCGTTGAGGCACCAAGACTAGCAACTCTCTATCTCTGAGGTCCCGATGGATACCATGATCATGCATGGAACGCCTAGCACGTCCGATACTTCCCTAAGTAGAGCTTGACATGCAGCATCAAAAGCACACCCTCGACTACTTGATTTCATTTATGTATTTTCACTCATTTTTCTATGCTCACGTTGCACCCATATCATCATCACAACCACAGCTAGCTAGCCCACGACAATGGCTTCAAATTTTGTATGATGACTTCCTATGCTTGTAATGTCGTTACTTTTCGCAATTAGTAATACAATGGTTTGCACCTAATACTAGTATCTCAAACTTATAATTTACTCACGAGAAAGCCGAGGCAACTACATAAACACTCCCTGGCACAACAGTACAATTTACTCATAAGCCAACCGAGGCAAGTACGTAAACATTCCCCGACACAAGCACAATGTGCCTGAGCCATCGGGTAGTGTAAAAGCACTTTCCCGGACCGGCACCATCCTGCCCTCTTTACCAAGCCAAGGGTATACCCCTAAACAAAATTTCATACATCAACATACAAGGCTTATATAAACAAGCTAATATAAACGAAGAAACTACCCAAGTAGGCAACACACCAACACAAATAGAAATGCGATAATTATCATAATCAGCACTAGCAGGCAAAAGACAAAATAAGACCTACCGACCAGTGTACCGCCTAACCGCGTCACATACATTACATAAACACACAATAGAGATAAATAAAATTACAATCCTTAAAAGTCTACGCATGCTCTCTACCGCCACAAGATCCTTTCTCCTCACTAGAAGTCTTGCTCACAGGCGCCTTCCTCTTGTCACGCTTTGCTGCTGCTGTTCTTTACGCCCTCGCGGCGACGTGCTCGATGAAGGAGTCATGCTCTCATGGGAGTAGATTGGCGGGTCCCCTGCGATAAAACATGAGGAACCCTTGACCCGCTATAAGCTTGTCCTCCAGCCAACCTTCGAGGGTGACACCTCTTGACGGCAGTGATTGAAGCCCACCACCCTTAGGAGTCTGCCCATGAGGAAATGCAGCTGGCGCTGCGGACTGTAATATACCCATTGGCTAAGGAAGACCACTCTTACCCAAGGCATCACCCCTCAGCAGAGTAAAGGCACTCAGCTGAGTAATTTGCTAGGGAATATCATTAACCAATCCCTGTAGCTCCTAAATTTGTCCCTTAGGGGAGGCAACTTCTCCATTTCAGCCGCCCTCTCATCCACAACAGCATGCAGCTTGCCCACTTCATCCTCATTCTCCAGGAGCAAGTCCTCTAGGGAGCGGAGATGCCCAATCTCTAAGTCTCTCTCTCCCCCAGCAGCCTGTCCCTTTCATGGACAGTTGCCTCCAAGCTGGCAACCTTCTGCTCCATACCTTCAAAACGAACTCGGAGGGCCCTCGCACTGCTGGCGGCATCTTCCACATCCCTCACTTTCTGCTCTCCCGCAATGCCCTCTCTGTCCTCAAATCACCTTCAGCCTTATCGATGCGTGCCTGCATATGACGCCTCAACGCGTCACAGTGCTAACACTATTCGCACAAACTGCATACAACAAATACCAACCATAAAAAGAGGGAAAGAAATAAATTAACAAAAGGAAACAACAACAGTAGCAACAAGACACTCACCCTTATCATCCCCTCCTGCACATTTTGCTTGTCCACCACAACATCCCCAGTATTCACAAAGAGACCGTCATGGGAGGCGTGATGCAAATCATGCACCATCTAATGCACAATAGGGTCCACAACGATAACCGACTGGAAAGCCTCAATTACTATCGTGTGGGCCTCATCGTTCTGAGTCAATGAGCCCAATGACCCCTTGATAACAACCCACCTATCCTAGTCCTCTGAGGTCCACAGTGATGCCCATCGGACGCACTCCCGAAACTGTGAGACCTCTTCCGCACCAACATATCAACTTCCTCCTCATCACCACCAACATGAGCTGCCTTATTAGGTACCAGCTTCGTGGGTTCCGGCATAGAGGTCCTTGGCTCCTGTTCATTCTTCAATTACACAGGCATTGTACCACGAAGTTTATCTGATGGTGTCTCCGACACCATAGAATCCTCTAGGACCACAACACCTCGATTCAACTCCTCCAAATCAATATTCGCCTCCCGGGCCCCGCGGCCCTGTTGCCACAATCCCTTAATGATATCTTCATCGGACATCTCATCAAAGGGATTGGGATCTGATACGCTAAAAGCAAGCGCGCAATTTAACCCTGAAAATATCGTTAGTAGTATAAGTAAGTAGGGATCGTTCTATTCCGGGGATTGAGGGTACACCTGTCAATGTAGGATAAACAAACAATTAAAATTAAAACAAAGTATAATATTCACAAAGACATTCACAAGTATAAACATTATTTACGAAAAGGGGGGAGATTTTGTTTTTGGGTTTTCGAAAATAAATTAAGTAAAGAAAACAAATAAAATGCAAAAACATAAATACAAATGGAATGAGAGAACAAAGATCAAAACCGAAACATATGATTAAAATTGACTCAAACCCTAATATTGTTCATCTAAGTCATGAGAAAGGAGTCGATCATGTGAAACGTTCGAAAGCAAACAATTTCCCATATTTTACTTTTCAATGCTAATTAACCTAAGCGAAAGCACCTAGATTAATCCTATCAAACATGCAATCAAACCCTAGAAAGCTAGTCAATCATGTCATGTTTAACGCATTACACATA
Source organism: Rosa chinensis (assembly GCF_002994745.2). Classification (NCBI taxonomy): domain Eukaryota; kingdom Viridiplantae; phylum Streptophyta; class Magnoliopsida; order Rosales; family Rosaceae; genus Rosa; species Rosa chinensis. The sequence continues at coordinate 54,889,201 of NC_037094.1, read as the reverse complement.
GAGAAAGGCTATCAACTCAAGTGTACAACTTAGTATGGAAAAGTCCACCTAATTGCAATCCTCGTTAATTAAATTCGATCTTTGTACAAAACCTTTACTACTTTGATTCAAGTTTACACAAAACGAAAAGTCGATTTCATGTTCTTAAACCTAGCACCAATTATATCGAAACCCTAAGTGTTTGCAACCACATAAGATTAAAATACAAAAGTTATCTATAACGCAAATTTAATTAAACAAACCCACATAAGCAACTCTCGAAGAACAATAATATGAATCTGAAAATCCTCAATTAATCATAAAAATTCCAGAAATTAATATTTGTTCAAACACATATGTCAACTAGTTCATAACCAACAAAATTCAAAGCAAAGGTTACAAAGGAGAATCGGATTACACCGTGAGATGGAGATGGTGATGAACGATTGATGTGGTGGTCTCTTGAATCTCGAAAGCAAGCTTCAAGGTTGGAGATGGATGATGGATGCTCACGGCTATGCTTCTTCTCCCTTGGCCTTGCTTGAACTCGTGGAGATGACTAGAGGATGGAGAAACTCACGGCTATGCTAAGAAGATTTTCTGATTTTTTTTCTAAAGTGTAAATTGTATGGGGAGAGCAACACTTCTCAACGTCAAAGAGGTGGGTATATATAGGAGCACGGCTAGGGTTCACAAAGCAATCAGAAATTTCCACATAGCTTCCACCAATAGGAATTCGCCAAGTAAGCTTTGTGATGTGGTCCAACCAATCATAGAATGCCAAGTAAGCCTTGTGATGTGTTCCAACCAATCATAATTCTCTAAAATACCTCCCTAATATTTAATTGCCGAATTTCCTTGAAATTATTCTGATTTTCTTCATGAATTTCGGCCAACATTCCTTTAGGGAATTTAGGGATGAATCTGGACGCCTTTTGAGCTTTTCCTTGGTGCACACATATTTTCCTTCCATAAATATCTCCCTTGAATCTCTCTTTGCGTCATCTCCTTGATTATTTCTGATTTTCATGTTGGCAATCACACCAATTTACTCCTCCAACAATATTTCTTTCCATAAAAATCTCCTAAGAAAATCTCCTTTGATTTATTCCACGTGAAATTCTCAATCAATCACCTTAATTCCCACGTTGTCACCTTGTTTTTCCTTAAGTATTACACGGAAAATTTAATCCCCAAGGAAAATATATTTTCCTTTTTAAAAAAAAACTCTTCCTTGATTCTCTCCTTGCCATGTCATCTTCATGAAGCTTCTCGTTCCATTTATGAACTCAATTCAGCTTATTTATTCCAAAAACCTGAAAATAGAAGCTTTCTAAAATAAGAAATGGAAACTTTCTTAAACTAAAATGGAAACTTTCTAAAAATGGAAAATAGAAACTACAAAACGGAAACTTTCTACAATTAGAAACTTTCCCATTCGAAGAATGGAAACTTTTCTAAACAGAGTTTTATTAAGGAAATAACGCAGAAAATATAGGGAAATAACAGTTAAAACGTCGCATTAAAATGCTCCTATCAGGATCCTTCCTCCCAATATTCTCTAACGACATAGACTCTGCAAAGACAAAGGCATTTAACACAAACAAAACGAAAGAAACTTGTGATAAGGGCACATCAAGACACTTACGTGGAATGACCCCCAGCTTCCACTGCGCATACAAAGATGATATGCACTACACTCGTAATCACCCTAAAAAGATTTCAAAACCCACCATATCCTCTTAGTCTTCAACTCAGACAGGTGGAACAACTACTTTACTACAAAGCCACAATTGATGTTAATTTCTAGGATTCAGCGGTAGCTAAACCTTGTTTAACGCTGGTCCACAATGTGGGCCGCTACTTGTAAAGATATTATTGCTTCCACTACCTGTCAAGTAAAATACACAAGGCATCAGAGGGAGACCGCGGTGGGCGGTCTTCTCTACTCCAATGCCTAAGTTAGTCAATGTATTTATGTTGACAAAATAACGTTAGGTAAGTAGTAAATGCATAATTAATGAAGAGAGAGAAGTGTACCTTTTATAGGTGAAGGAGAGATTGATCTCTTCCTTGTTTTCGACGTGGGACTGATATGCTTTAGTTCCTAGCTTCTGATGATTTAGCAAGGTGACCTTGGCGAGGCACATGATGGCATGTCAGTTGTGGTCTCGGGCTGAGCCAGTGCTCAGATGATAGCCTGCTTGGTGGTGTTTCTGTAGGTCACACCCTTGCTGTTTGTTGGTACCACTAGTGCTGGTACGAGCGTGGCTCATTATAGCTAATTATGGTTAGGCAAATGCTTATGTAAGTGTAAGTCCCCCAAGTCCCCAGGCAAGGAGGGCAATCTTGGTTGGAGAGTTTCCTAGCAGTTCTGAAGCGTTGCTTCTGCTAGTCTTGCCTAGCATAATTAGCATCAGTGTATTGTCAACCATGGATTTGTTTTGAGCAAACGCTTTGAACCCTTCAAATGGGCCCCTGCTAGGCCCCCCAGGGAGTCCCCACTCCTAGGTTGAGATAGGCATCTGCTTGGCCTGATGTTTGTTTGGTGAGGGGAGCTGTATTGAGCGGTGGGTGTTAGGTAGCGAGCCTAATTTTTAACACCCTAGAGTCGGAGGTCAACCGCTTGATCAAGGTTGTGGATGACTTTGATGGCCTATTCCTTTACTCTTTCCCAGAGGAGCAAAGCTTAACTACAACATCGAGGCGTTGCCCCGAGAGGTGTCGCTGGTGTAAGCTGTTCCGCAATCTATGTAGTCCACTTTTTGTATCCTGTAGAGCGACTTCACCAAGTGTTCCTAACCGTTGTTAGTTAAATAAAAGAACAACAAAAAATTGGCCTCATTTGGCTTATTTATCTATTTCCTGCTCTGAAAATCAACTAAACCGCAGCTCTCTTCTGTCCCATTACTTGCATCTTTTTCCACTTGACAGAAACCAACCGTAGCCACCAACTGTTGTTGCTGTCTCGAAGGCCATGGCGGACCAACTGACGAAGGTCTGCCGTAGCTTACCGTCGGAGATCATACGCGAGATTCTTTCGCGATTGCCGGTCAAGTCTTTATGCCGCTTCAGGTGTGTATCAAAGTCTTGGCTTACGCTAATCATGTAAGATGCATTTCAACAAAGCCATTGAGAATGAGGATCTGTTTTACCAAAGAAGAGAACTGTTATTCACTGATGAAAAAGGTGATTCACTTTACTCTTTCGACCTCGATGAGTTTCTTAATCATTATCATGATCATCCATTTCTGAATGGTCTTGGTAACTGTAACAATGTTAATGTTGGTGTCATTGGTGATGATTATGATGGTGATCTAGTTGTCACTAGACTCAAACTGCCCAGTTGTGTTGGGGTCGCTACATATCCCAGTGAGACCTTGGTGTCTTTCTGCTGTGGCCTAGTGTTATTTAGGTTGGGTTCCGAGTTATATGTGGCTAACCCAGCAATAAGGAAATATAAGAAACTGCCAGCTCCAACTGCAGAGTTGGGTCTTGGACCCTTCATCTGTTACCAATTTGGGTTCGGTTTTGATCACACAACTGATGATTTCAAGGTGATTAAATCGACGTCCTGGTATAATGGAGTGGATTTTATTGTCTATGCATTCAAAACTGGTTCTTGGCGACAAATTCAAAGGCGATTGCCCTACATAAATTTTAGTCCTCGTACTGGGATAATGCTTAATGGAAGACTTCATTGTATGATGTGGAGCCTGAAAGGTTACTCATGGGTGATTGTATCTCTCTCTTTAGCAGAAGAGGAGGTTCAGGAAATTCCACTGCCGCTTGATTTAGATGTGGGAAGCTTGGATGACATGGAATTGGGACTGTTCTTCAAAGACAGCCTCTGTATAATTTATCCAGTTAGCACTGAAAGGGTAGGTGAAGATAGAGCAACAAGTAAAAATGATTTTTGGGTTATGAAGGAATATGGGGAGGCAGAGTCTTGGACTAAAAGAGAATTCTTCTCTGACTATGAACCTTCTTTATTGCCTTCCCGTTACTGGAAGGAAAATCATGTTCTCTTCCGGTCCGGTACCAGTGCTGCGTTGGGAATGTACAATTTCAATGATTTTAGCTGTCAAGGTCTATCCATTCCTGGATATCCTAAAGTTAGGGGGGCTGGTTTCTACTTGGAGAGCCTTGTTTCACTGGATGATCATCGCGATTTTAATGAGCATATCCAGCATGAGAGGAATCTTAGCTGAATACTGGATGAGGTAAAGATGATGAACTCACGCTCTGTCTCTCGTTTGCTTTAAAATGGTTTTTTGTTGTTTCGGAATTTGTTTCAATAACTATTTGCTTTCCTAAATCTATTTTCTTTTAGCCTTTGCTTTTCTACTGTTACAATCTTGCTAGTTGCTCGATAGCGTAACTTCTTTCCTGGATGCAAAAGTCATAAATCTTATTTATGATGGGAATCTAAAGCTAATTGGTTGTCTATGATGCGAAAATAAGCAGTAGCATTTGCCAGGCTTTTTCCCATAACTCCATAAGCAGTAGAGCTTATGGAATTTGAGATGTAGGAAAAGCACCAGAATAATCATGAGAACTATTGCTGAATTATACTTGAGAGTCATGAAAAGCAATCTTATGAAGTTTCTTATAGACTCCCTTAAACTGTTGGCCTCAATGGTGCTATATGTATCAATATGTAATATATCTCAGTGGTCAATGTGTTGTCAAGAGGATTTTGGTCAGTGCAAATGTAGAATCTATGGAGGCTATGACATATATAGAAGGTAGGCCTTGTGACTTTTTATGTGGTGTTTCTTTAGAGTTACAATAATTACAGGTTATGTTTCAAATAGTTTCCCTGTTATGTGATAATTATAATTTTCACCAATATTAACAAACATTTGTTAGGTGTCTTAAACAAGTGAGCCATTCTGATAGTACTACAGTAGATATTTGACATTGAAGGGGCATCGAGCATCTGGGTAGAAGATTTGTTGTTCCAAGACTCAGCGTAGTCTCTCTATAGTGGTGGTAGTGTTGATTTTACGGTAAAGCAATTCTAGAACCAAGAAAGTTATCCATGAATTTATGTTGAAAAAGAATTTTTGAGACTCTTTTGCTCTTGGTGCCTAGCATACTTTGACATGCGACTCATTTTCAATCTTTTTGGTTGTCAATATAAGATGATGAATCTAGTGGTAGTGATTCCTTAAAATTCATTTTGGTGTCATCAGTTTTACATTTCTAAGTTCAGTTGTGATAGTCTGTTTGGATGAAGGATGCTTGGAACATGTGAGTTCATTATGAGCACTTGTTGTTGCTTTTCTATTTGGCATGAGATTTTGTTTCATGAACTTTGACATAATTATTATGCTTCCAGATACACTCTTGTTGTCTTCCAGATGCTGACTTTTGTGGTGCACGATCGTAGATTATGGTTGGTTTCTCTTCCAGGAATGTTTCAGTTGCTGTAGAAGAATAATGAACATGAAATTGAGAGATTTGAATGAATCTTATCTCATGTCTCATTAATTGCGGGGGCGAATTCAGATGTACTCTAATACACAGAATGGGATAGCTGTGTTCAATCTGATTCCCCTTGGAAGTATGTAACTGTAACTTATATTCTCTAAGACCAAGTAATGCAGGACCTATCATGAGCTTTTAGTTTCTGGTTATAAAGAAAAAGTTCATTACAAAGTTTTCTACAAACTTCTTTGTAGATTAACCCAACTGGATGAGCTTAATAGGTCTCGCGAATGATGATTGTTGCGGCTAGAATTGGTTATCGATACTTGGATTTCTTGAGTCGAGCATTGTATTCGGGACCAAATAATATACCGAAATTTAGTAGCAAAACGATAATAGACCGTCTAACTGATGGTCTTAATGAAAGGCGTTACAGATACGTTGCAACAACACTAATGTTCAATGGAGGTTCTTAAAGAACGAATACGTAGAACCCTTCTCCCTATTACTCTCTACGCCAAACTGGACAATGCTGAGTAAACTCACCATAAAAAGTTGGTCGAGTTTCCGCTTTCCAGAGTTGGTCGTTCAAACTGAATTGCTTCAATCTTAGATGTACTGTGGAAGTAACTTGGCCAGCAGCGAATAGAAAATACAAATTCCCAGAAATCGCTCTCTGATGCACTAAAATTCTTGCACTTCACACAGCTTTTGCTGACCAGCTTTCTGGTTTCCTGAAGCTCTAACAGGAACTGGCAGGTATGGTGGGTATCATACGCTCATACATCATTCCGGCTATCGAGTCATCATGATTAGCAAGCACACAGCTTCGCTCAAGCAGGAAGTCCTCACATAGATTTTCCACCAGTTGTCAACTATTGGATCACAGAATTCAACTTTAAATGTTACAGACCCAGCAAATTGTACCTGGGAGGCTGGCTGTACAGTTGCTCCAGATATTCGGCTAGCTTTCCCTGATAAACAATTCTTTAAAGCTTTGATATGAGTGTAAGATTCAGGATCAGCAATTTCTATGTGAAGTTTGCCAACAGTGTTCAGGCTACATCTTGGTGGCTACTCAAAGGAAGTGGCTTAGGATTTATGTGAAAATAACTCCCTACCACATCCCAAATCCGCATTAAAAACCTTCTTCAACTTGTGTTCTTTGAAGAAGCTACCCTTCCACATCCCAGAATCAGCACTACTGGTGAGCAAAATAGCAAACAAGTTTCATTCCTTCAAATCCATTTCATTGCAAGGCAAGAAATCAGCCCTTTCTGTATTTCCCTGCTCAAAGTGGTTCGCAATCGATGTCTCATATGTAGATAAACTTGGGGCTATTGATCGATCTTTCATGATTCTGAAATACTTTTCTGCTTCCTCCAATTTCCCGCATTGGCAAAAGCTCTTTATCAAGGATGTAAAAACCAATAATCCAGGAGAAAGTGACCTGGACTCCATCTCATAATATAGCTTCAGAACTTCATCATTCTCCCCCTTTCTCGCATATCCATCAATCAGAAGAGAGTACGTAATGTCATTCGGTAAGAACCCTTTATCTAACAGCATAGTTAACATCGCATTGGCTTCATCCGCATCCCCAATTTCACAAAGCTTTCCAACCATCTCATTGAAAGCCCCAAGACTAGGAATGAACCTGCTCTCCATCATCTGCTTCAAGTAACTCACACTTTCTTCCACTCTACCAGCTCTAGCACATCCCTCAATAAGAAAATTATAGCTCTCATCATATGGCTTCAAATCCACATTTCCCATCTCATACATCATGGATTGTGCTTCATCAATTCTTCCCGCTCTACAATGAGCCTCAATGAACAAGGTATAGACAAAAGAGTTTGCTCGAAAACCTCTCTTAAGCATTTCTTCATACACCTCCTGTGCAGAGCTTAAATTTCCTAGTTTAACTTTAGCATGAACAATCAATGAGTAAGCAATCGTATCAAGAACCATATTCTTTTGCAACATTCTCTTCAGTAACACCACACCTTCTTCAACTCTACCCTCCTCCAAAATCCTAAACACCAAACTGGCATTCACAATCACAGAAGGAGAACATTTCTTCCCATGAATCCTCTCCAACATGTCGGCATATTTCCGCAACTCCCCTTCCTTGCACAAAGCATCAATCAAGATCCTCACCGTCTCATCATTCGGATAACTTCTTTTTTCCACCATATGCTCATAAATCTTCCAAACCAGACCATTTCGGTCCATTCTTTGCACGACTCGAAGCAAACTATTGTAACTTACAAGACTTAGAGGCAACCCACGTTCCCTCAAATAGCAACAAACATCAAAACCAGTCTCAAACATTCTCATTTTAGCGTAAGTCTGTACAAGCAAATCAAACACAAAAGGGTTCGAAGCAGTAACCTCGTAACTACTAAGTAACGAATCCACAACCGAAAATTTCAACTCATTTCCAACATTCTTCTTCAAAACCGATTCGATCAAAGCTCTAGCATCCATGACCATCTTGGCTCTGACCAAAATATGAATGGCTATGGAGTAGGACCAGACCCCATGATCAAACCCTTTCCTGTTTGATGCCCAGTGGAAGAAACCCAGAGCACGTTTTGCATCAACTGGTTCCTTCAGTTCTAACAACACACTCTCAACAAGCTTTCCATCTAATTTGAGAGAATCAAATCTTGATGTCAGAGCATCCCAGTTTCCAACCGGTTCTGAAAGAATCACAGATGGCTCTGACAACATTGTTTGGTGCTGAGTGTGTGTGGATCAGTTGAGTTCTCTGATTGATGGGTTTCAAGGAAATTAAAGATTGTGTAAATCGACGCAGGAAAAAACCCATCAACTATAGATGAAGTAAGAAAAACAAGGAAGAGAGAAAGTAGCTGTTCAAGTCGGAGATTGTGAAGTTATCTGACCTTCCGAGTTGAGATTGGGAGCACGGAAGGGTTATCACCTATGAGAGCAGAGGGTTGAAGTCGACTCGTTAAGAAGAGAACGTGCCACAAGGAGTCAAGGACGAAGGGGTGATGCATGTCAAAACTAAAGTATACAGTCTCGTTCCCTGGTCAGCTGTGAAGGGGTGATGCATGTCAAAAGATTCAAAACTAAAGTATACAGAGTCCCCTTCCCCTGGTCAGCTGCGAAGGGGTGATGCATGTCAAAACTAAAGTATACAGAGTCCCGTTTCCCTCGTCAGCAGCTGACCAGGGATTATTTGATCACTTACCGTCTGATTGAAATCGGACGGTTGACAGATCTCATCCCAGATTTGATCACTTATCTGTCAACCATCTGATTGAAATCGGACGGTAAGTGACCAAATAATCCTTGGTCAGCTGCTGACCAGGGGAACGGGGCTGAAAGTATACAATTGCATACATATACACATAAAATGATGAAATATTACAGAATACAAACAAATATAGAACCTTGAATAAAGTAGACATGATAAAACTTGTAATCTAACAGCTAAATTAATTATCAATCCTCAGTTGGAACGACCTCGTACTTACACACTATACTAACGATGATCCGTGCACTTACGAGTTTTAATTAAAATTTCACAACAGAAATAGGAATAGCTTTGTTCGCTAACATGAACTCCATCCCCAATATGACATTGAAGCCGTCCATCTGGATAACCACAAGGTAGGCTTTTCCCTCCCAATGACCCAACTTGAGCTATACAGCTCGGGATAGTCATGTTGTGGGTGAGGCCTTGGAATTCACAGCTTTCATACGACCAACATCCTTCTCTAACTTCAGCCCTAACCTTCGTGCTTTGGTCTCTGACACAAAGTTGTGAGTAGCTCCCATGTTAATCATCATGCTCTTGGCAACTATCCCACTAATACAACCATCCACGAAGATCAAGCCCTTAGCTTGAGACTTTTTGGGTGATTATGTTGTTTCTTCACTGTACCCAGGAATCTCAGAGCTCTTCATCTGGCTCTTGCTGGTCCTCCATCTCTTTTTATTAGATATGTGCCTGTAAAGTAGATAAGGCTGTCTTGTGAGGACACTCGTTCACCCTATGAGATTCTCTGCATAAGAAGCAAGATAATGGTTTTGCAGTATAGCTTGAGGGATTAAAAGGTCGAGGGTGAAGGCCCCTGTCAAGGCAACTTGCTTGGAAGATGTCGTGTCCCTTGCATTAGCTGTTCTCCTATCCACTCCTCCTGAGTTGGAAAATTTGGACTCGCTCCCCCATTTCTACTAAATCCAGGCCTTATAGTTCTGTTGGCATTTGCATTGAAAAAGGACTGGATCTTCCTACCAGAGTTCTCTTCGAATGTGAAATTTGTCAACCTTTCAGCAGTAACTTAAGCGGAGGCCAAATCTTGGGCCTTCTGTCGTTGGAGTTCTGTTCTTGCCTATTGCTTTAAACCTTCAAGGAAATAGAACTATCGGTCTTTCTTTGACATGTCCGGGATGTTGAGCATAAGCACAAAGAACGTGTTCACAAAGTCCCTAATGTAGTTGGTGTGCTTGAGCTCTCTTAATTGCCATATGGCAATATATTCTACATTCTCAGGGAAGAATTGAGTTTTGAGTTCCTTCTTCAAATCTTCCCATGTGTCAACGGTGCATACTCCTCTTTAGATGTCATTGTATTTTGTTCTCCACCACAGTTTAGCAACTCCCGACAAATACATTATCACCATGTTCACCTTCACCTCTTTCGAGTCTGGCTTCACTGCTCAGAAGTATTGCGTCATATCAAATAAGAAATTCTCAAGCTTCTTGGCGTCTCACGGCCCTATATAGCCTTGAGGCTCTGGTATCTTCACCTTCTGGTAGTTCGTCACAGGTTGGTTTCTCATTACACGGATGGTCAAGTTGAGGTTAGTATTCATCTCCACCAGCTCGTTATTGAAAGAATCAATGGTGACCCGGACATCAACTGCCATAGTGTCCACTGTCACCTGGAGTGTATCAAGGGCATCACTCATCACGCTATTTGCTCATTCGGAACATGAGCTTCTTCTTCATTTCTTTCCATTTCGCTTCCTCGCACTTTTGATTTTTCAGGAGACACAACTCGATCCTTTAGGCTTTCTATCACAGTCATCCATGCCGCAATAAACCTTCTAGGTCGAGGTGATCTAATGTGGCAGTAATATCATTCAATATGTCGGGCACCCAGGCAAGTTCTCCGAGTTGTTATTGATACCAATCGAATCGTCGTTGATGCGTCATTTTGCCAGTCATTGTATTGATATTTTGACCTGAGTTGGCTCTGATACCAACTATCACGGGCTTAGCATTGCAATGTACAAATAGAACCGCGCGACACTTACAGGTAGGCAAGTCAGCCAAGTGAGTACCTTGCAAGATACAATGAAAGTCACACAATATTTAAATGATGCTAGCGACAAGCAAGACCATAATTATATAGATGTTGGGCAACCACAATAAACAAATGGATATTCGAAAGGAAAGATCAAGAAACAATCTCACGAGACAAAAGTGATTGAATAATTCTTCTTTTATTGATGGTAACATGTCAAGGGAGGCACAAGTACACGTGCTTACCTATACTAGTTCAGTAGTTCAAACTATGCCGACTAGGAACCCTCCCTAAAGAACATAACAGGCTTAAATGGCCAAGGTAGGGGCAAAATATCCATTTGGTCGAGGAAACTAAATGCTAAATAAAATAAATTACATAAATTATAAATTACTAAAACACCCCTAGCACACAAGCAATAAACCAAAGACTTAACTAATGACTCTGGTTAAGGTTGCTTGCGGCATTACAAGAGCGACCCCTAACAATTAGCAAGCACACAACTTCGCTCAAGCAGGAAGCTATAATGCATGGATACGGGATGGATCTGTGTATGCTATATCGTATCAGTATCCGATACGGATACGGCTTGGATATGACTTGGGTGCGTATCAGAAACCAAAAACACGTATCTGTTGATTATGCTATGGGGTTGACTGTATGGATACGTCTGGGATACGCATAGAACTCTTTTTGGATTTTTGACAATTTTGTATCAGATAAAACCTAAAGACCAACAACAACCACATCTTCCTTGTGTCTTCCTTCAGTCTTTATCTGTTAGTTTCATTAGTGTTTTGTATTTCTTAATTTCTTATCCATTTGTTGTTAGAGTTAGAGTCCTAAAGAGTAGAGAGTTAGTCTCAACTTCTTGTTTATATTGCTATTTGATCATTTTATATGCAATATTCGTCATATTTATTAACCCCACACACACACACACAGAGTCCGGCTACGGTGCGGACGGTACGGATTTCCCATTTTCCCCCACTTTCCGATCACATTTTCACATCTTAACCGTTTAGTTTTTAGCTCCTAATGTATAGATCACCTCTGCCAAATTTCAGCCAATTTGGTTATCATTAAAGCATTCAAAACTGCAAATTACAACAATGTACACGAACGGTTCCGGTTCGACAGATTCGGTTCGTTCATGTTAATTACAGTTTTGGATGCCTTAACAATTACCAAATTGGTTGAAATTTTGTAGAGATGATCTATACATTAGGACTTAAAAACTGAACGGTTAAGATCAAAATATGTGATCGGAAATGGTTGAAAACTGGAAATCCGTACCGAAATTTCGGTACGGATGTCTGCACCTGAGAAAAATGATTTTAATTGAAGTATCCTAAACGTATTGCGTATCTTGTTTTTTTGAAAAAAAATGTATCCACGTATCGAATCGTATCGTATCCCGCACCCCGTATCCGTGTCCATGCATCATAGGCAGGAACTCCTCACATAGATGCATGTTCCACCAATTGTCAACTATTGGATCATACAATTCAACTTTAAATGTTACAAACCCAACAAATTGTACCTGGAAGGCTAGCAGTGCAGTTGCTCCAAATATTCGGCTAGCTTTCCCTGATAACCAATTATTTAAAGCTGTGATATGTGTGTAAGATTAAGCATTAGCAATTTCTATGTGAAGTTTGCCAACAATGTGCGCGCTGGAGTGGGGTGCCGGCGCACGCTAGGTTGGGCCATATTGTGAGTTGTGCGTGAGATGTGCAGCAGGTAGCGAGACGAGGCTAGCAAAGGAAGAAGCTAGCGAAGCTAACTGGCAGGTTTTGAGAATTTTCAATTTCTAGGGTTTTTGCCTTTTTGATTCAGGGTTAGGGCTTCGTGCTAATAACGTATTTAAGGGAAAGAGATTTGAGAGAATGATTGTGTGTATTCATTAATAATAGGGCCCTCTTTATATAGAGGATTATAAGTACAGAATCTGAATCATACAAGGAAAACCTAATCGAACATTGATTAGGATATCTAAAAAATTCCACCCTATTACAACAGAAACAAGTAATCGGAGTTTGGGCCAGACACATATAATTCGTGTATCCTTAAAGAGTTTTCTATTCATAGCTTTTTTTTTTTTTTTCCTGAAGGGTTTTACTGGTGATGATTATGATGGGAATTAAAAATAGTTGTTGCTATGAGTCGCCTATTAATTAAACTAGGGGAGAGAGAGAGAGAGAGAGGTTACTTTGTATTGATCTGTTTGTGAATGATTCAATTGATCTGTAAAATAGTGATATGCCTAAACCTCTTTAGAGCATCTCCAACAGTGATAGCTATCTTTATAGTTAAAAGTAGCTAAAACTGGATATAACTAATTAAATATTGAGTTATGCTCCAGTAGAATATCTAAATTCCAAGTTAAATTTAACTTAACTCACTACTACAAAAATTGAATCAGACGACACCTCTCAGACGACGCATCATAGTTTTTCGTCGTCTGGTTGATTTTTATTTTTTTGTACGTCGTTTTTATAAAATCCGTCGTCTGATATGGAATTATGAACTAGTTCAGAAGACGTTTAAGGATAAAACTGTTGTATGACCCTAAAATAATTTAGCGGCAAATTTCCCACCATCTTTGTGGTGCCAAACCCCATCTCAAACTCCAAATTTCCCCCAACATGTATTGATCATACGACAAAAAATAAAAAAACTGTGGTCTGATCAATATGTTTGATAAGAAGGAGGGAGATTTCCCACCATCATCTTTCTCCAACTCCCCAATGAGGAAAATCAAATTGATAGGAGACAAACCCCAAATTTAAAATGACTGCATTCAAACCACATTTTTATAAAATTCTGTTGTGTGAGACCTTGTCTAAATTGATAGAGCTTGTCCAAATTGATATAGGCCCAGCTTGAAACCCTAACACTCAGGCAAAAAACATAACAAAAAACTCAAAGCTCCTCACTCTCTATCGACACAGACCCAAAACCAAAACCCAATGCTCTTCGGTCTCTCGACAGCGTCTCCCAGAACCAAAACCTACGGCCAAAGCCTCACTCTCCCAAACCATCACTCTTTTCCTCAGCTTTCCAAGTCTGGATCCCCAAATTTCAAATCTTTCCCTCAGCTTTCTAGGGTTTCAATTTTTGAATCTCCACCACACTCCGTCTGGATCCCCAAATTTCAAATCCTCGATTTTTCAATTTTCAAATCCCCAAGATGTCGCTCAAGGTTTTGGTTTGGGATCGGAGAAACGAAGTGCAGTAACATAAACACGGAGGCCATCCAAGACTTCTTCGAGCAGTCAACCAAAGATGCTTTCTCCGACGACAATCTCTCTCCGATCCATTACCACCTTCAGCGACCCGATTATGATTTTAGGTTTCACTTCTTTCTCACTAATCGATCCAATTTCCGACGCTTCTGCTGCCTAACGATTGCGAGAAGCGAGTTCGCGAACTCGAAATAGAAAACAAAGCCTATATGGTCACTATTTCAATCTTTCCAGTTTCGAAAACCAAATACTATAAAATGGCATTTTTGAGGTCCGTGGCTAGTGCCATAGCTGCCTCTTCGATCTATTACCGGCCGCCAAAGCCTTTTCTTCCTCTTCTTCCTCTCAATCTTTCCGATTCCCTAAACTCCAAAGCTTTCCTTTCTCTCCTCCCCCTCCCCAAACCCAAATCTTCTGTTCCTCGCTACAAGCCTTACCCACTCTCCCTCAGCTCTCCACAAGAAAGCTCCCACATCGGAACGGAAGCCCTCCTTTCAGGTCTCACTGCAATTCTCACATCCTTCTTTGTTTTTTATTAATTCTTTGATGGGTTTAATCTGATTCGTCGATTTACTTAAATTTCATTGATGGTTTCTATTGTAAATCTTCAAGTACTTAACTTTTCTTTACTGATTCTGCAAATTTTATTGTTTTTCAATTGCAGAATGATGCTGTATTGCCAGAGCTATTGATAACTTCCAACCTTCAAGAATTTACTTTCTTTTGGTTTAAGTATATCGATTTCATCTGTTTCTATTGCTTTCTGCTTTGAGTGATTGGGGCTCTTTTGCAGATGATGATTGTTAGTTTTGTTGTGGATAAAGGTGCTGCTTCGGGATCTATTGGATGAAAATGTTATTCTTGTTGTTGAAGAGCTTCAAAGACGGTTGCCTCCTGTTAATTCCAATCGTGAAAATCAAACAGATGGAAGAGAGTTCCCTGCTGGGCACAATGATGTTGACGCGGGTGAACAAGATGGTATGATATCATAACTTTAAAGTTTAGCACTTGAGGAGCGGTGCCTGTCTTTAGTGCCCGTGGTTGTATGCATATCTTTTAGCACCTGTCACTTATATCATCAGTCTGAATTCTTTTTTGAGCTTACATTCCACTTATCTAAATTATCAATGAAGAGTCTCCATTTGAATTATGGGCCTTGGAGGTAGCTTTGTAAGCAATTTGTAGTTTTCTTGCTACACATGCGACAGAACTGGAGACTGCTGCTTATCCAGCTCTAGATGCGCTTACCTCTAAGGTGGGGAATAACTTGTTTCTCTGTTTCTTTTCTACTCTGTGCGTGTCTGTATCCCTTGGGGGCTAAGTGGGGAGAAAAAAATGGCAAATAAACAAAAGAGTGCAAAGAACAAAATTATAGTACTTCCTGCACTTGGTTGGTTACTTCAGGAAAATAACTAATTATAGCTCATAGATTTAGGCATGTCAGTTATCAGATAGGGTATACCAGTAAGTTTTTGCTGAAAACACAAGATGGCTAGTTCAAGGGACTATTGTCTGCATTTTTGTGTAAATTGTGTTAAAAAAATAAAAATAAAAATAATCCAAATATCATGTTTGATTTTTTGTTGAATTTTGGTAACCCTCTGGCTTTTCATTCTTATGGTTGCCCTGTTTGGCCTCTAGAGAATTTTTGGCTAGCATACTTGGCTACATAGTCTTGTAAACTTACTATTGTAGTGAGAGAACGTTTATCTCACATGATCTTCTATAAAGAAAAAGTAGTTGCTCAGTTTTCTTTCTTCTTTTTGTTTTGAGTTGACAAAATTATTTATTTATTCGTTCATTTTGATTATCTATTTTTGCAGTTTTCATTTGTTCTATGAAATTTACTTCTTCTGCATGATTCTTTTAGACATTCTTGCAATCCATTTGAATCTGCAGATTAGTAGCCGCAATTTGGATAGGGTTTGTAAATTGAAAAGCGCAATGACAAGGTTGACTGCACGGGTCCAAAAGGTATACAATCTTCCTCGGGTCTGTGAATGATTGTTTGGTAGTTCATCTCTAATCTGTGTGTGACTGAATTTAAATGCAACTTATAGCTTCAAATATTAGCTTTTCCAAAATCCCATTTTTCAGCTTCTGTGGGGACATTAAAGATATTTCAAGAGTATAGCTAATGGACTTTTTGAAATACGCTGATAAACACTTTTGCTTCAAAAAGCCCTCTAGGGGCACCCCAGGATTTGTGCTTCATGACCACTGAAGCTTGCAGTCTAAGTTAGTTGCCGTAGAAATGCAGGCTCCTGTTTCCACTTATATCTGTAAGCCACACTCTTTTTGGTGGTGTATCTTATATTAGATTTGCGCGCAATGATATCAAAATGAATTTTTGGTATGGAGTAGAGACCAACTTTCTTGATTAGATTACGAATAAAGACAACATACCAGTGCCCTCTTTACTCCTGCAAATCAAGGCAAGAGGTAATCCTGTAGTATTTATTTGCAAGTGAGGGATGAGCTCGAGCAACTGCTGGATGATGATGATGATATGGCCGACCTTTACTTGTCAAGAAAGTTGGCAGGTGCATGTTTACCAGTTAGTGCCTCTGGTCCTCCCAGATAAAATTGTCATCAAAAGTTGGGTGTGCTGAGCAATCTTTATTTTAATTTTTTTAATACATGAATGTGTGAGCTTTGTCCCACTTTTGTGCTTGCTTTTGAAATATGTCAGGAACATATAATTGCATTAGTTTTGATATCTATCAACGCCTGTCAAATTTCAGGTACAGGGAAAACTTCTTCTGCTCGTGTCATTGCTAACCAAGCGGTGAGTTGCTATGCATTTCCTTTTTTCATCCAATACTTTACCTTACATCCATCCTAATCTCACCAGCTTTTTTCTATCAAAGACTTCCCATCTTACTCGTAACTTGTGATCTTATGTTAAAGAAGCTTTCTTTGGTCTATTATGCTATCATAGCTGACTACATACTATCATAATTGTTCTAGAAACATGGTTTCCACTTGTATTTTCTAGGCGAGCCTAAATGTTCCAGTACTCAAATATGACTATTTACAGCTATGTTCCATGTTATGTCTTTTTCTCTTATTGTTGTCCGGATACTTTATGTTATGAAAGAAGCTGTTACAGTACTGAGGTGCATCCTTGAGGAATTGGCCTTTTCTGTTATCTTTTATGAATGATGTGTTATCCTTAGATTCATGATTTCAATGTTTTTTAGCCCTTGATCGGGCAAGGGTGGGCTTATATTTTAATCTAAGATGTATAATTGTCAACGCCTAAATGCTAGTAAGTTCATGAAATAAACATTCCATACCAGTAGCATAATCTTTGCTTCTTGTGTACATCTGATTTGACTTGCAAATGGTCAAGGGCTTGCTTAGTTTGATGATCTTTCAGGTAAATACTTGGACTACATGCAAGATAAGTAGCTGATCTCCAGGACCTTCAGACCTTCCAATACCAAAGTTTTTGGTCATTTTGTCAGCATGGGATTTTCTCAAAAAATGGTTGCCAAAGCTATTTAGGAACATTATTTTGAGTGATATGTTTTTAAGTACTATGATGTTATCTGGCACATTAGATTCTAAAATGACCTTCCTTTGTAGGGTTATTAGTGTTTTTGTCCACTTTGCTTAGTTGAAACTAGATCTCCTGACCACTGAACACTGGTCAGATGCTTACTGATGTTGAAATTAAAACTAGAGCCCTTAATTATATACTCTCTCATTTTTCTCCTTTTTTTTTTTTTTTTTCTCTCTTGCCCCTTATAGGATTTGGATATAGCGAAGTATATGGATGGACTTTGAGCAGTAAGGAAGCACATTCAGAAGCTGGAACAAGACCTTGAGTTGCTTAAAGCACATGCTAAAAGAAAAGTTGAATTTAATTCTGATGCTATTGAAGAAACTCCAGAAGATAGAGAGTGTAGAGTGTGGGAGCTCCTCAGACCCCAATGTGGCCATGAGAACAGCAAAGCTAGACACTTAAGTAAATTTCTGGATGTAGTTTGCTAGGAGAGTACTATTAGATGTACTCCTTTTGTGGATAAAAGATTATCTTTGCACAATCCATTTTAGTGCATGATGTGAATTATAACAAATTCTTCTATATATATATATTGATCAATTACTGTTAATTTGGTCATTTTTGCTTCCATATCCAGCAAATATAATGCATTGAATCATTATATTAGGACAACAATAACGACAAAAAAAACTGTCGTATGTACACGATATTCACAACAATCTCAAAATAAAAAATGTCGTCTGAACTCAAAACAGATGACGGATGCTATGAAAAAACAGTTGTGTGAATAAAACTCACACAACGGCCATAAAATAAAGCGACGTCTGAATCGCAATCACACAACAGTTTCTAAAGTCATCCGTTGTCTGAAGAACAGTCGCACAACAGCTAATGCTGTCGACAGGCTGCTGGCATGCTGTCGACATGCTGCCGAGCCCTTCACACGACGGTTCCCTACAATCGATCTTCATCAGACGGCGCCTCGATATACGACGGTTTACCTCTATATCAGACGACGGTTTTTAGCCGTCGTCTGATTCAATTTTTGGCGTAGTGACTTTTAGTTAAATTCTCTCTCCACTCTAGCGAAATATAGGTAGGTCTTTTAGCTAAAGTTAAATTTAGCTTTTATTTAGCTAGTCTACTGGAGATCAAACTTAGCCTAAAATTAGTTAAATTTCAATTTTTTTTTTTAAATAAGTATTCTGTTGGAGATGTCCTTATACAGCGTAGAGGATAAACATGCTACATTATAATAGGCCTGGGCACGGTCCCAGCCTGACATGCATTTATCAAGGCCCGGGACCAAGCCCAAAATGTTCGGGTCGGGCCCAAATTTCATTTTCCAGCTTTAGGGACCAAAAAGTCTAGGACCGGAAAAGAATGGGCTGGTCCTTCGGGTTATTTCGGGCCCAAATATTCAATTATGCATTTATGCTTATATTCATTTTCTGCAGAATTTCTTTCTGATTCCGACCTTTTGGGTTTAGAGTAGTGCTTAATCCATCATACAAAGCAACAAAGTAGGCTACAAAATGAAGAAAATAACATCCAAACCAAATGAAATGAAGAAAGTGATGAAATGGAAAAACTAATTGCATTAAAATTGAAAGAGGTGGTATCCTTGGGGCGGTTGGTACTGCAGCTGCTCCGAGCTTCTCTCTTCCTTCTTGAGCATGGTTCAACTGTCGCATGACTCGGCTCACTAGGCTAGAGATATAGGGTTCTGTTCTTCAAAGATAGAGTAGAGAGGGATCAGGGAAAAATCAAAAAGTTGAGAAAATTAGGGGATATAAGGGGATAAAATGAAAAATCTGAAAGGGGATATAAGGGGTGTTTGGGCCTTTGGGTTTTAGGGTCATTGGATCCCAAGGTCCGAGACCGGCTTGTTAAAAGTCTAACGGTCCGAGGCTTTAGTTTTGGGAGCTATTCATACCTCCAAAATTGGTATTTGGACCTCCAACTTACTTTTACAAATAACCAATATGCTATCTACACATCCCCAATTTTCCCAAAATGCCCATTGCCCAATAAAATCAATAAAAGTTTTTTTTTAGATTCTATTCATACCTCCGAAATTGGTAAATAGACCTCCTTCAATTTTTGAACAATTCACAATCTTATTTTCCCTTAAAAAAAAAAATTCAGGTGGTGGTCTCTCTCTCTCACGTAATTTGGTCGCAATGTCGCTCCTATTTTGTTTCTATCATTCCATATGTATTTTTCAGTCTTTCTTCCATGTACTTGTGCATGTGACGTTGACGAGTTCTATCAAAGCTAGCAAGGTACTGTAGAACATATGAATGTGCATAATCATGTTATGATTGTTCAAAGTTCAAACATAAATACTCAAATTTCTACTAGATAACTTGGTATAAATTTCTAAGTAAAAAACTGACAGAAAAAAGAAGCTAAAACTAAGTATAAATTTCTAACTAGGTATTAAGCTTGATAGATTCTGTCTCACATCTGACTTGGGGAGTAGAATCTCACCACCACGATTGATGTTTGAGAGATATAGAATAATTGTTGCTAATGATTTTAGGGTTTATGTTCGAGGAGAAAGTTTTCTCCAAGTTTGAAGACTTTGTTCAAGTAAACCCTAATTTGTGTTTGGCCCAAACTCTAGGTTACTTGCCCTAGTGGTAATAGGGTTAAATTAGAAGGATCTAGATTCCTATTCAATGTACGATTACTTTCCTTGTATGATTGAGATTCTATGCATTGTAATCCTCTATATAAAGAGGCCCCTATTGTCAATGAGAATGCACAGTAATTTCCTCTCAAATTCTGATTCCCTAAAACACGTTATCAGCACGAAGCCCTAACCTTGAGTCCCTAATTTCGTAGCCCTCAAATTTCAACATCCACCGCCTCACATATTGAAGCCCTAGCCTCAAGGAACCCAGAACCGGCGGCGGAACCACCGGAACCGGCCTGAAAACCCTTGAACCGGCCATCGGAAGAATCGAACCAGCCCCTGCCCCCTGCAAGCATCTGCTGAGTGCTACCGAGCCTCTGTCGACAGCCCTGCAAGCATCTGCCGAGAGCCCTGCATGCTTCCTGCCGAGATCTGTCGAGTGCTGCCGAGCCTCTGTCGACAGCCCTGCAAGCATCTACCAAGAGCCCTGTATGCTTCCTACCGAGATCTGTCGAGTGCTGCCGAGCCTCTGTCGACAGTCCTGCAAGCATCTGCCGAGAGCCCTGCACGCTTCCAGCCGAGATCTGCCGAGTGCTGCCGACATCTGCCGAGAAGCCCCGCGCGCATCTACCGAGCCCTGCGCACCCCCGTGACTGCCCCTGCCGAGACCTGTGCCTGCTCCTGCCTACAGCCCAGCACACACCTACAGACATCTGCGGAGCCCCTGCGCAGCAGTTACCGACAGGCCCTGTACATCCTCCGCACAAGCCTTGCAGCAGCCCCCTCACCGCCATGCTCAGCTCCGGTCATCAGTTTCTGGCCACTTTTCCGGTGACCTCCGGCGACCTTTTTCCGACCAACTTCGTCACCTTTTCAGGTCAAGATTTCCAGCATCTTTTCAAGGTAAACTTTTCTAAAAGTTCCAGTTTTTTTGAAGTTTTTCAATTTCTTCTTCTTTTTCTTGGGGACTTCCAACATCCCTTCTTCTACCCCCCTTTCTTCTTCATAGGGGAGACCAAAAGCCGAACTGTGGGGGTTCATGCTCACTCTAAGCTTGGAGCTTGTAGAGTCCTCCAAACTTAGAGTTTGTTGAGAAGAAAACGATCAACCACATACATCGGTGTTTCGATCTAATCCAAAACCCCTCTTGGAATCGGATTTTTCTTGGAAGCCACTACGCTCAGAAAATCCCTAATTTCTTGGAAGCGACTACGATCAGAAATTTTATAGTTTTTCGTGGTAGCCTTTTTTGCCCCGAAACTAACCCTAATCTTGTGTTGTTTTTTAGGATGAGTTACCTGAACAAGTTGAACTTTGTTCTACTGGAGACAACTGGCGCAGGATACCATAGGTGGGTTCGAGATGTGCGCCAACATCTTAAGGCTGATGGACTTCTGGAAACCGTCCATGATCCTAGTCAGAACGTGCTCTCTATTGAGCAAGCTACTGCTTTTGGGACAAATCAAGCTAAATCCATAATTCTCATGACAAGGCACATGAATGACGCGCTCCAAAGTGAATACCTCAATGAGGAAGACCCAAGAAAGCTATGGGTAGAACTTGAGCAACGATTTGGCAACGTTCGTGACTCCCTGCTTCCTGATTTAGAAGTGCGATGGCATAGCCTCCGCTTTTGTGATTTCAAGTCTGTGCTTGATTATAACTCGGTGTTTGGCTCCAATTTTGTTGTAGCTGGTCAACAGTCTCATTTCTTGAGCGGGCGTGCCAGCACCGTTCAGGTGCGGTCGTCGGGGGTGTCCCTTGACCTGACTTCTTTCAAGAGATTATGGACGAGGAGAGCACCAACCTCGTCGTGGGATTCTTTGTGCCTCGTGGTGAGGACTTTGCTTAAGTTTATTCTTGTTCACAAGTCGATACTCAATATTGCAGATTGAGCAGAGCGAAATCACCGGGAAGTATTGAGATCTTGCTAAAGCGTGACTTTAGCTTGGCTGGGTTGCTAGGGCGTTACCCTTGCTTGGCTGGTTCTGTAACCGTTGTGGTCGCGGCACTACCATCGGCTCCCGAGGAGACTAGGACCGAAGTACGTTGACAGAGGGTTTGGCGGCACTAAAAGTCGGCTTCTGAGAAGACTAGGACTAGGAGTGTGATCACCGGTAAGAGAAAGAGAAGGAGAGGAGTCGCTCTTAGAGAGGTTGCTCTAGGGAGAACTTAGATCATCTTAGAGATGTTTTGATGAATGAATTGGTGTTGTTCATTGTTGATTGTTTTAACCTCTATATATAGCCTACCAAGCCATAGTGGTTGGCCTTAAACAAATCATGATGGATTAGGTTTGAGCACTTAAAACACTAATGGAATGTTAGGTTTAGGCACTTAAAACACTATTGGAATGTTAGGTTTAAGCACTTAAACACTAATGGAATGTTAGGTTTAAGCACTTACTGCTCCAATTTTGCTGCAGCTATATCGAACTCAAAATGGGCCTTCGACTTCTTCATATCAAATTATCCAAAATAAGTGTAAATCATTGTGACAAATTTTCAGAGCTTTATTCCATGTGGTTGGGCCGGAAATGCTTCTGGACTCCTTATAGGTCCAGTTTTCCAGTTTTGCTTCTGCAGAAAATTGGACTGATTGTTTGAAGGCCTTCCACTCATAACTAGCTCTGGAACTCTTCATAAGAAATGATTCTTAGGATGTCTAGAATGAATCTGGAAAGTTTCAACTCATTTGGAGTTCATTTGATTAGTCTTCCACCCCTCCTTCCTTGTTTAGCTCGGTTTCTCCTAGTCGAAGTAGGAAAATGTGCTAAACTTGACTTTTCATGCTTCCATAGTAGGCTTTATTTAGCCTCTAAATATATATTTTGAACTTGTCGACAATATATAGCTTGAGCCACTGATATTGGCTCAATTTCTCCAAGACACGGCTTGTTAGACCAAAATGCTCATTTTGGGTCCAAACACTCATAAGCTCTTCGCATCAAGTCTCTGATGGAGTTTTGTGGCCAAACCATAACTGATATGATGTTGATCGAGAAGACTCTCTCTACCTTCCCCATCTCTACCCTGATGATTTCAAAGAATTATCGGATTGATGTGAATGCAGGACGTATCACAAGGTTTCATGTGCTCATTGGCGCCATGAATGTAGATGAAAAGCACGACAATATTCTTGTGAAGAACTATAATGCTAGACCCGTGGGAACTAAGTCTATTCTGGAGTCTAACTATAGTCGCACCCCCAAGGGAGGATGCAAGGAACGAAACCCTAAGAGTAGGGACAATTATGGACGTTTTAGTCCATATTCTCGCCCTAAAGAGGAAGGAAATCTCCTAGAGAGGCGTGCACGGAACCGTGGAGGTCAACATGTGAAGAGAGAGAGAGAGGCGAAGCCTCCAACCATGGTGGTAACACCACCAAGAACAATGGTCGTCCAAATCGCACCCTAAAGGCGCCTCGATCAAGGGAGCCTGACCATAATGATGTTTGTTATCGATGTGGATCAATTGAACATTGGGCCAAAGCATGTAAAGCACCCCATAATATTGCAAATGCATACAAGACGTATCGTGAAGCGAGGGAGGAAAATTACATGGAACAAGAAGATCAAGATGGCAATCTCGATCTAAGGGTGGAAGACTACAAGGATCAAGATCCAGAAACTGGCGATTTTGATTAAGTCTTTTTATTTTCTAAGATAGTAAATGCCAATGGTACTAGTCTTTCTTCAAAGAGGTGTACTCAATGTAAGTGTGGTGTCTAGGAAGGTTTTGAGATAAGTGGTACTTAAGTGAGTTTTGCTCCACGGACATCTCTCTACTCACCTGGTCACATTTGCATTGAAATTACCAAAAGGAGTCAGACGACTACCATTGTTTTGCATTAGCTAGTTTATTGGATTAGATTCTTTTTAGTTAAAGAAACGATGATGTAATTCTGTTTGGCTTATTAATAAAAGTTGAGTGATTTTCTTTATGACTCCTTTTTAATTATGAGCTTTTCTTTTAGGAATGGATGAACTACAATGTCTTGCGGAAGTGCGACTACGCACACATTCTATGACATAGGCAATTATTCTTAGAGATGTTGCCTACATATTCCTCTGTGACTACGATGGCTGGGCCATCAGGTTTAGTTCAAGGACATGGAATGGCCCAATTCCTATTGCCAAATGGCACCTTGGTTAAAGTCACTGAAGCTTTCTACGCTTCTAAGGCAAATCGAACCTTATTGAGCTTTAAAGATATAAGAGCCAACGGATTCCATGCGAAAACGCATAATGAGAACGGAAAAGAGTTCATTTGCATTACCTCTAATGATTGCGGACGAAAGCGCATCTTAGAGAATCTTATGTGTCAATCTATTGGACTTTATGTCACTACAATTCGACCAATTGAATCCAATAATGTCATAAGAGAAGATCTCTTGGATTCAGACACATATTGGCTTTGGCATGATCGACTAGGGCACCCTGATCGTGATATGATGCTCCGTATACTAAAGACTTTACACGGACATCCATTCTTCAGAGTAAGAAGAAGCAAGAATCGAAAATTGATTCATGGACTTAGCAAGACTGCAACAATTGCAGCATCTGGCGCTACAGCCGTCTTGGGGCTCCATAGGGCTGCCCAAGTCCCATGTGATGACACCAACAATGGCACCAACCATGAGCATGACGCCATGGTTTCCCCTCCTAGTGGCCATGACGCCACACACACCAATTTCCATGGCTCTAATGCCATTATGGGAGATGTAGTCACACATTTTCTTCTACTAGCGCTACAAACGCTCAGGCCCAGCCAAAATCCTCATTGGTTGCTTCTAAGGTCCCTCGCTCATTTTCCAAAGCCTGTTCATTTGGGAAATTAGGATCGAGACAGTCCTACACAAAGGATCCTAAAATACTCATTCCGTTCTTACAGAGAATCCAAGGGGATATCTGTGGACCAATTCAACCATCATGCGGACCTTTTAAATACTTTATGATATTGGTTGATGCGTCGACATGCTGGTCACATGTCGCGTTGTTGTCCACTCGAAATGCTGTTTATGCTAAACTCCTCGCCCAAATTATCCGTCTACGGGCTCACTACCCTGATAATCGTATTAAGTCGATTCGACTTGATAATGCTGGGGAGTTTACATCAAAAACATTCGATAACTATTGCATGTCACTAGGGATTGATGTAGAGCATCAAGTTCTCCATGTTCATACCCAAAATGGTCTCGCAGAAGCTGCTATCAAACGACTACAGATGATAGCACGGACATTGGTTATGCGCACCACTCTCCCTGTTTCTGCGTAGGGATATGCAATATTGCATGCAGCGACGCTAATTCATCTACGACCCACTACAACCCAATCCTACTCTGCGTTACAGCTAGTGACTGGGTACGAGCCTGATATCTCGCACTTATGCATTTTTGGGTGTGTCATTTATGTGCCTATTACTCCGCCACAGCGTACTAAGATGGGTCCACAATGACAAATGGGCATTTACATTGGATATGAATCTCCAACCATCGTCCGCTATCTTGAACCCTTAACAGGCGATCTCTTTACCGCTAGATTTGCGGATTGTCACTTTGATGAGACAGTCTTCCCATCGTTAGGGGGAGATAAGAACACATATGTTCAACAGGAACAACATGAATTGTCGTGGTCTGTCCCCTCTATGTCTCATCTCGATCCCTGATAAGAACACATATGTTCAACAGGAACGACAGGAATTGTCGTGGTCTGTCCCCACTATGTCTCATCTCAATCCCCGTATCGCACAGTCCGAACTTGAAGTGCGAAGAATAATCGAGCTCCAGAACGTAGTAGACACTCTGCCTGATGAGTTTTCTGATGTTGCCAAAGTGACGAGATCACACATACCTGCTGCAAACGTGCCTGCAAGGATCGATGTCCCAAATACTGGACATCACGCCACTCCGGTGACACCAGGAGATGGCGCCATTGCCCAACATGGAAATGATGTGGCATCTATGGCCACAGGTCCTGCAAGGAAGCCTGGTAGACCAATTGGTTCGAATGATACTCACCCTAGAAAGAGAGCGAATGAGGCACAAACAAATCCTTTGATCATCGATACTCAAAATCAGTCCCATGAGAATGTTCCAGATTATGGTTATGTCTAAGAGACATCATTGGGGGACGCCTCAATGTCAGAACCTATTCCTGAGAATGTAGAGATCTCTGTAAATTACACTAGTGTACATGGGACGTGGGAAAGAAACTCCATCATCACTGATGATGTATTCGCGTATTCAGTGGCGCGTGAGATTATTGAGACCGATGACATCGAACCACGCTCCATTGATGAATGCCAACGTAGAGCTGATTGGCCAAAATGGAAAGATGCGATCTAGGCAGAACTTGATTCTCTAGCGAAAAGAAAGGTATTTGGCAATGTTGTACCAATAAGGCCCAACACCAAACCAGTTGGTCACAAATGGGTATTCGTTAGAAAGCGTAATGAGAAAAAAGAGATTGTAAGGTACAAAGCTCGCCTTGTGGCACAAGGCTTCTCACAACGCCCTGGAATTGACTACGAGGAGACCTAATCTCCCGTAATGGACGTCATTACGTTCCGCTACCTTGTCAGTTTGGTAGTTTCTGAAAAACTGAACATGCAGCTAATGGATCTGGTTATAGCGTATCTATATGGGGATTTAGATACGGAAATATACATGAAGATTCCAGATGGAATTCAGTTACCCAAATCAAGTGGCTCTAAACCACGGAGCACGTTTGCTATTAGATTGAAACGCTCACTATATAGATTAAAACAATCCGGAAGGATGTGGTATAACCGTCTAAGTGACTACTTGATTGGGAAGGGATATGTCAACAATGAACTATGCCCATATGTGTTCATAAAAAGGACAAGTTCCTGATTTACAATAGTAGCGGTTTATGTCGATGACATGAACATAATTGGCACCCTTAAAGAGTTAAGGGAAACCGCTGAACACTTGAAATCCGAGTTTGAGATGAAAGATCTTGGGAAAACACGGTTTTTCCTCGGTTTAGAACTTAAGCACCGTAGAGATGGTATCCTGATTCATCAATCAGCTTATACCCAAAAGATGCTTAGGTGCTTCAACACTGACAAGATTAAGCCTTCAAGCAATGATCATCCGTAGTCTTGATCCAAAGAAGGATCCATTCCGTCCAAAAGATGACGACGAAGAAGTGCTAGAGGCAGAAGTGCCCTACCTAAGTGCAATAGGCGCATTATATTACTTAGCACAATGCACAAGACCAGATATCGCATTCGCTGTGAACTTGCTAGCTAGATATAGCTCTGCGCCAACATGACGCCATTGGACTGGTGTTAAAGATATCTTTCGATACCTAAGTGGTACAATTGATATGGGCTTGTTCTATCCCTACAGAGAGAAGATGGATTCAGACCCATCAAGTGCTAGGGAAGCCACACATGGTGGACTGCGTTCCCTCTCCCCATCCCAAAACGATATAAGTGTTTTGGAAGGTTTTGCTGATGCTGGGTACCTCTCTGACCCACACAAAGGTCGCTCCCAAACTGGCTATGTATTCACCATGGGAAAGACCGCGATATCTTGGAGGTCTACAAAGCAGACCTTAGTCGCTACCTCGTTGAATCATGCAGAGATTATTGCTCTTCACGAAGCAGTTCGTGAATGTATATGGCTTAGGTCCATTGTTACGCATGTTCGAAGCAATTGTGGTCTGAACACAAATGAGCCAACGAGCATTTATGAGGATAATGTTGCTTGCATTGAACAAATGAAGCAAGGCTACATCAAAGGCGACAACACCAAGCATATATCACCTAAATTCTTCTACAATCAGCAACAACAGAAGATCCTCAAGATCAAAGTGAACCAGGTTCGATCTGAGGACAATGTGGCAGACTTGTTTACTAAGTCATTACCCAAATCCACGTTCGAGAAACATGTGACAAGAATTGGCTTGCGGAAATTATCTGAACTCCCATTATCATAGTCATCAGGGGGGGCGCAAAAATCAGGGGGAGATGTCTACATGTTCGTCTCGAATCGTGAATGGTGTATTGTACTCTTTTTCCCCTTCGACCTAGGTTATTTTTGTCCCACTGGGTTTTTGTTACTCGGCAATGTTTTTAACGAGGCAACAAGAGAAGCATCGCGTTTGGGCAACACAAGGGGGAGTGTTCAAGTAAACCCTAATTTGTGTTTGGCCCAAACTCTAGGTTACTTGCCCTAGTGGTAATAGGGTTAAATTAGAAGGATCTAGATTCATATTCAATGTACAATTACTTTCCTTGTATGATTGAGATTCTATGCATTGTAATCCTCTATATAAAGAGGTCCCTATTGTCAATGAGAATACACAACAATTTCCTCTCAAATTCTGATTCCCTAAAACAGACTTATAATTATTATTTTTTCTCCCATCTTTTGTGTCCTTGTTGGTAATTTGATATGAGTTGACAAAATCAACTATTACTTGGAAAAAGGGGAGGTCCAAATATCAATCTTAGAGGTATGAATAGAAGTTCCCCTTTAGTTTTTTTGTTTGTTTTTTTTTTTTTTCTCAAAACCCGGCCTAGACCCGACTGTCCAGATAGGTCCAATCCGGATTTTCGGACTTTCAGGCTAAAATGCCCAGGCCTAGTGATTATAATGAGGAGTTACTCTCTAATAACCCACTATCACCACTAACCCTACTAACCATAAAACTATGTTCTTGTTTAAGGATATCTCTATTTGTGTTTGGCCCAAACTCTAGGTTACTTGACCTAGTGGTAATAGGGTTGAATTAGAATGATCTAGATTCCTATTCAATGTACGATTACTTTCCTTGTATGATTGAGATTCTATACATTGTAATCCTCTATATAAAGAGGCCCCTATTATCAATGAGAACACACAGCAAATTCTCTCAATTTCAGTTTCTCTACAACACGTTATCAGCACGAGCCCTAACCCTAGCCCTAAAAACCAAAACTCTTCTCACCAAAACAGCCGCAAGCTCCTAGCCCTTGCTAGCCATGCTGTAAGCTGCCCCTGCAGCCCTTGCGCACCCATGTGCCACCTACTGCCCATGCAGCATTGCGGCACTCCTACTGCCCTTGCAGCATAGCAGCTCGCTCATTCTTGTGCAAATCAGCCTGATTGCACGTACCGAAACGTCTTGTTCGGGACCTCTGATCAAAATACTTTCTTCATCAAAGTTGTTCATATATATCTCTTCTATATGAATTCTAAATTTCAGCCCTATTGGAGTCGTTTTGAGACCTGTACAGTATTCAAGGTGGGAGCTGTTCAGCATGCTCGTTCCTGTGCATATCAGTCAGCTTGCAAGCCCCGAAACTTCTATTTCGGAACTTCAGATCAAAATTATTCCTTCATCAAAGTTGTTCACCTCTGTCTCTTCTATCTGACTTCCAAATTTTAGCCCCATTGGAGAGGTTTTGTGACCTGTACGCCAATCGGAGTGGGAGCTATTTAGAAGCGTATCTGCTCCGAATTTCAACAAGTTTGATTGGCCTAGGACTGAAGCTTGTTTGTAATCCTACAATGAGGATCGAATACGATCCACAATCCTAAGAGGTATGGTTTACTAAAAGTTCCCATTTTTGAGTTTTTATTTCAATTTCTCTTCTTTTTCTCGGGGACTTGCAACCTCCCTTCTTCTACCCCCCTTTCTTCTTCATAGGGGAGACCAAAAGCCGAACTGTGGGGGTTCGTGCTCACTCCAAGCTTAGAGGTTGTAGAGTCCTCCAAACTTAGAGTTTGTTGAGAAGAATACGATCGACCACAAACATCATTATTTCGATCTAATCCAACCCCTCTTGGAATCGAATTTCTTAGAAACAACTACGCTTGGAAATTCCTAATTTCTTGGAAGCGACTACGCTCTGAAATTTTATTTGTTTTCGTGGTAGCATTTTTTCGCTCCGAAACTAACCCTAATTTCTTGTTCTCTTTCAGGATGAGTAACCTGAACAAATTGGACTTTGCTCCATTGGGAACAACTGGCTCTGAATATCACATGTGGGTTCGTGATATCTGCCAGCATCTCAAGGCCGATGGAATCTTGGATACGATTCTCGAGCCTAGCCAGGACGTGCTAACTGTTGAGCAAGCTCAAGCTTTGGAAGCAAATAGAGCAGCCTTAGAGGCAAATAATGCGAAAGCCATCATCCTAATGACGCGTCATATGGATGATTCGCTCCAGTACGAGTGTATGAATGAAGAAGACCCCAGAAGGTTGTGGGTCTCACTCGAAGAAAGATTTGGCAACGTCCGTGACTCCCTGCTTCCTGACCTAGAAGTGAGATGGCATAGCCTCCGCTTCTGTGATTTCAAGTAAGTTCTTGACTACAACTCGGAAGCACTTGGCATTAAATCCTTATTGGAATTCTGTGGTAAAGAGATCACATATGCGATGTTGATTGAGAAAACTCTCTCTACTTTCCCCGTCTCTGCATTGATGGTTGCTAAGAACTATCGAATCGATGTTACTGCAAGATGGAACACAAGGTTTCATGAGCTTATTGGAGCTATGAATGTCATTGAAAAGCATGACAACATCCTTGTGAAGAACTATAATTTGAGATTCGTGGGAACAGAGCATATTCGGGAATCCAATTATAGTCGCGCCCCAAAGAGAAGGCGCCAAGAGCGAAACCCTAATCTTAGGGATACATTTGGACGTTCTGGTCTATATAATCGCTCTACTTGGGAAGGTAACCGCCAAAATAGGCGGACACGGAACAGAAGAGGTCAACGTGGAAAGAGAGAGGGAGGCAACGCCTCTGGCCATGTTGGTGGTGCCACCAACACTAAGAGCCATCTAAATGACGCTTTCAAAGCGCCTCAATCAATGGATTTTGAGCAAAGAGATGTATGTTCTCGATGTGGAGTGCCTGATCATTGGGCACACATTTGTAGAGCTCGTGAAGAACTTGTCACCGCCTACAAAGCATATTGTGAAGCAAGAGAAGCTCACTATGTGGAACAAGAAGATCAAGAAGATGATCTAGAGTGAAGGGTTGAAGACTACAGATCTGGCTGGGATCAATAGATCGCCAATTCTGTTTAAAGTCTTTATTTTTCCAAGAGATCGATGTAAGAGGCAATTGCCATGTACATTGTAGTAGATGCCTGGTTTAGTCTTTCTTCAAAGTAGGCTCACCCAAAGTACGTGTGATGTCTAGGAAGGTTTTGAGATTAGTGGTACTTAAGCGAGCATTGCTCCACCGACATCTCTCTACTCACCTGGTCACATTTATTTTGGAATTACCAAAAGAAGATAGACGACTACCATTGTTTTGCATTAACTAGTATTTTGGATTAGATTTTCTTATCAAAGAGACAATGATGTAACTCCGTTGGCTTATGAATAAACTTTCGAGTTCTTTTCATTATGACTCCATTTTTATTCTTTATGACTACGATGGCTGGGCCATCAATATGAAATCAAGGACATGGAATAGCCCAAGTTCCCCTTGCCAAATGGCACCTTGATTACTGTCACAGAAACTCTCTACGCTTCTAGGGTGAATCGCACCTATGAATAGCCAACAGATTCCATGCAAAAATGCATGTAGAGAACGTAAATGAGTTCTTTTGCAATACCTCTAATGATTGTGAATAAAAGCGCATCTTAGAGAAGTTTATGTGTCTCTCTAGTGGACTCTATGTCACTATTCGAGCTATTAAATCCAATAAAGTTATGAGAGAAGATGTCTTGGATTTAGACACATATTGGCTTTGTCACGACAGGATAGGTCATCCTGGTCATGTTATGATGATCCGTCTACTAAAGACTTCAAATGGACATCTTTTCTATCGAGCGAAATGAAGCATGAATCAAAAGTTGATTCCTGGACTAAGTGTGACCGACGCTGCTGCCTAGGGCACCGCCTCCGTCCGCCACCAGCCTAGGGCTGGCATAGTCCCTATCCAAGACGCCATGGATGGTGTCCATCATGGTGATGGTGCCCTTGGTGATGCTACAATTACTAACTTGCTTCAAAATAGCGTTTCAAACGCTCAGGCTTAACCAAGATTCTCATTGGTTGCTTCTAAAGCCTCTCACTCCTTTTACAAAGCCCGTTCCTTAGGGAAATTAGGACTGAGACCGTCCTATGCGAAGGATATGAAATACTCATTATGTTCTTACAGAGAATCCGTGGGGATTCTGTGGACTAGTTCAACCAACTTGCGGACGTTTAAATATCTCATGTTGTTGGTTGACACGCAAACACGCTGGTCACGTGTTGTGCCATTGTCCATCTGTAAATACTGCTTATGCTACACTCCTAGCGCATATCATATGACAACGGGCTCACTCCCCGAATCATCCTATTCAGTCAATTGGATTTGACCGTGCTAGAGAGTTTACATCAAAGACTTTCGATGGTTATTGCATTGGGACTAATGTTGGACATTATATTCCCATGAACACACCCAATTGGTCTCGCGGAAATGACTACGATGGTAGTCCGAACATTGGTAATGCACACCAATCTTCTTACATCCGCTTAGGGTGATGCAATATCGCATGCAGCTATGCTAATTCGTCTACGACCCACCGCCACTCAATGTACCTCTGCGTTGTAGCTAGTGACTGGGTACAAGTATCGTACTTACGCATATTTGAGTGAGCCATTTATGTGCCAATTGCGCTGCCACAACGCTCTATGATGGGTCCTTACAGACGAATGGGCAACTACGTTGGATTTGAGACTCCAACAATCGTCCGCCACTTAATGCCCTTGCAAGGCGATCTCATTACCGCTAGATTTGCGGGTTGTCACTTTGATGAAACAGTATTCCCGTCGTTAGGGGGAGATAAGAACACGGATGTTCAGCAGGAACGACAGGAATTGTCGTGGCCTGTCCCCACTATGTCTCATCTCGATCCCTGTTAAAGTGACGAGATCACACAAATATGCTGCAAACAAGCCTGCATGGAAGGACTTCCCAACGAGAGGACGTAGCGCCACCCTACACGGAAGTAGGCATAGCGCCAACGCCAAAGAGAGTGGACTCTGGCGTTACAGGCCATGGCCCCAGCTAGGATGTGTGGGAGGCCCGTAGGTTCGAAGGACACTTTGGCACATTCCAATCCTTTGATCATCAAGACTCAAAATCCGTCTTATGAGAATTTTCCGGGTTAGGGTTATCGTTGAGGGACGCCTCAACGTTAGAACTTATTCCCGATAATATAGAGCTCTATAAAACTTACACTAGTGTACATGAGACGTGGGATAGAAACTCCATCATGATTGATGATGTAGTTGCGCATTTTGTTACGCATGAGTTTGTTGAGTCAGATGATATCGAACCATGCTCCATTGATGAATGAATGCCAACGTAGAGAAATTTGGCCTAAATGGAAAGATGCGATCCAGGTTAAGATGGATTCTCTAACGATGAGGAAGGTTTTCGAGCTAGAGATGCCAGCACCTCCTAACATAAAACCTGTTGACTAATGGGTCTTCGTTAGAAAGCGTAGTGAGAAAAAGAGATGGTAATCTCGCCTTATGGCGCAAGGCTTCTCACAAAACACCCTGAAATCGACTACGATGAGACATATTCTCTCGTAATGGATGTCATTGCACTCCACTACCCTGTCAGTTTGGTAGTTTCCAAATAACTGAACATGTAGCTTACAAATGTGGTAACTACGTATCTCTATAGGGATCTAGATACGGAATATACATGAAGGTTCATGGTGAACTTCATTTACCCCAGTCAAGTGACTCTAGACCATGGAGTGCGTTTACAAAGAGGTTGAAACGCTCTCTAAAATGACTACTTGATTGGGAAGGGATATGCCCACGCGTTTTCATAACAAGTTTCAGATTCCATCGCGGGTCATGTTGGACATGATCTTCTTTAGAAGCCCTTAAAGAGTTAAGGGAAACCGCTGAACACTTGAAATCCGATTTTGAGATGAAGGATTATGGGAGAACACGATTATGTCTCAGTTTGGAACTTGAGCATCGTGTTGATAGATGCTTTGGCATTTTGACAAAGTCAAGCCTTCAAGCACCCCCATGATCGTCCGTAGTCTTGATCCTGAAAATGATCCTCTTCGTTCGAAGGATGATGACGAAGATGCGCTAAGGGCAAAAATGCCCTAGTTAAGTACAATAGGCGCATTATTGTACCTAGCTCAATGCACAAGACCAGACATCTCATTTACCATGAACTTGTTAGTTAAGATATAGCTCTGCGCCAACGCGATGCCATTAGATTGGTGTAAAATATATCCTTCAGTACTTGAGATGTACGATTGATATGGGCTTATTCTATCCCTACAAAGAGATGATGGATTCGGACCCATCACACACCAGGAACGCCACCAATGCTGGCCTGCGTTCTCTATCCCTATCCCAAAACGATATAAGTGTTTTGGAAGGTTTTGCTGATGCTGGGTACCTCTCTAACCCACACAAAGGTCGCTCCCAAAATGGTTAAGTGTTCATCATGGGAAAAGACCGTGATATCTTGGAGGTCTACAAAACAGACCCTAGTCGTTATATCTTCGAACAATGTAGAGATTATTTCTCTCCACAAAGTGTTCGTGAATGTATATGGATTGGATCCATAATTACGCATGTTCGAAGCAATTGTGGTTTGAAGTCTACCACAGATGAGCCTACGAGCATTTAGGATAATGCTGCTTATTTTGAACAAATGAGGCAAGGCTACATCAAAAGCGATAACACCAAGCATAATCAGCAACAACAGACTCTCCTCAAATACCAAAGTGAACTAGGTTCGATCTGAGGATGATGTGGCAGACTTGTTTATTAAGTCATTGCCCAAATCCACGTTCGAGAAACATGTGGCAAGAATTGGCTTGCGGAAATTATCTGAATCCCCATGATCGGAGTCATCAGGGGGAGACGCAGACATCAGGGGGAGATGTCTACATGTTCACCTCGAAACGTGAAGGGTGTGTTGTGCTCTTTTTCCCCTTCGACCGAGGTTATTTTTGTCCCACTGGGTTTTTGTTACTCGGCAAGGTTTTTAACTAGGCAACGAGAGAAGCACCGCGTTTGGACAACACAAGGGGGAGTGTTTAAGGATATCTCTATTTGTGTTTGGTCCAAACTCTAGGTTACTTGACCTAGTGGTAATAGGGTTGAATTAGAAGGATCTAGATTCCTATTCAATGTACGATTACTTTCCTTGTATGATTGAGATTCTATACATTGTAATCCTCTATATACAGAGGCTCCTATTATCAATGAGAACACACAGCAAATTCTCTCAATTTCAGTTTCTCCATAACAGTTCTTTTATAAATAGGGTAACTCTTACTGCTCTGAAGAACAACAAAACCGCAGCTCTCTTTAGTCCCATTACTTGCTTCTTCATCTTTTTCCACTTGACAGAAACCGTAGCCACCACTTTCCTCCGCCTGTTGTTGCTGTCTCGAAGGCCATGGCGGACCAACTGACGAAGGTCTGCCGTAGCTTGCTGTCGGATATCATACGCGAGATTCTTTCGCGGTTACCTGTCAAGTCTTTATGCCGCTTTAGGTGTGTATCAAAGTCCTGGCTTTCGCTAATCTTAGATCCCCAATTTGTGAAGATGCATTTCAACAAAGCCATTGAGAATGAGGATCTGTTTTACCAAAGAAGAAAACTGTTATTCACTGATGGAAAAGGTGATTCACTTTGCTCCTTCGACCTCGATGAGTTTCTTAATCATTATCATGACCATCCATTTCTGAATGGTCTTGGTAACTGTAACAATGGTGATTTTATTGGTGATGATTATGATGGTGATCTAGTTGTCACTAGACTCAAACTGCCCGGTTGTGTTGGGTTCTCTAAATATCTCAGTGAGAGTTGTGGCCTAGTGTTATTTACGTTGGGTTGGGAGTTATATGTGGCTAACCCAGCCATAGGGAAATATAAGAAACTGCCAGCTCCAACTGCAGAGTTGGGTCCTGGACCCTTCATCTGTTACCAATTTGGGTTCGGTTTTGATCACACAACTGATGATTTCAAAGTGATTAATTCGAGGTCCACGGAAGACGGAGTGGAGTTTATTGTCTATGCATTCAAAACTGGTTCTTGGCGACAAATTCAAAGGCGGTTTCCCTACAAAACTCTTCGTCCTGGTGCTGGGATCCTGCTTAATGGTGGACTTCATTGGTTGATGAGGAGAGTGGAAGATAACTCACGGGTGATTGTATCTCTCTCTTTAGCAGAAGAGGAGGTTCGGGAAATTCCACTGCCGATTGATTTAGGTGTGGGAGTCCAGGATGCACCGGAATTGGGACTTTTCTTCAAAGACAGCCTCTGTATAGCTCATACATTTAATACTGAAATGGTACATGAAATTGCATTGACAAGCTATAATGAGTTTTGGGTTATGAAGGAATATGGGGTGGTGGAGTCTTGGACTAAAATAAAATTCCTCCTTGACTTCGAATCTTCTATTTCTTCTTTATTGCCCAACGGTTACTGGAGGGAAAATCATGTTATCTTCTGGTCCGGGGTAAGTGAAATGTTGGGAATGTACAATTTCAATGATTTTAGCTGTAAAGGTCTATTGATTCCTGGATATCCTATAGTTATTGGGGCTGGTTTCTACATGGAGAGCCTTGTTTCCCTGGATGATCATTGCGATTTTAATGAGCATATCCAGCATGAGAGGAATCTTAGTTGAATACTGGAGGAGGTAAAGATGATGAACTCACGCTCTGTCTCTTGTTTGCTTTGAATTGGTTTTTTGTTGTTTCGGAATTTCTTTCAATAACCATATGCTTGCCTAATTCTATTTTCTTTTGGCCTTTGCTTTTCTACTGCTACAATCTTGCTAGTTGCTCAATAGCGAAACTTCTTTCATAGATGCAAAAGTCATAAATCTTATTTTTTAGCATGTTACTCATTAGTTATAACATCCTTTGATATTCTAAAGCTAATTGGTTGTCTTTGATTGGAACATAAACAGTAGCAGAATATCTTTTGACAATCTAAAGCTAATTGGTTGTCTGTGATTGAAATATAAGTAGTAGCATTTGCCAGGCTTCAGGTTTTCCCACAACTCCTTAAGCAGTAGCATATTGACAATCTATTTGAGCTTATGGAATTTGAGATGTAGGATGAGCACCAGAATAATCATGAGAACTATTGCTGAATTATACTTAAAAGAGTCATGAAAAGCAATCTTCTATGACACACGAAGTTTCTTATAAGAATCCGTTAAACTGTTGGCCTCACTGGTGCTATATGTATCAATATGTAATATATCTCAGTGGTCAATGTGTTGTCAAGAGGATTTTGGTCTGTAGAAATGTAGAATCTATGCAGGCTATGACATATATAGAAGGTAGGCCTTTAGGGTTTAGGTGTGGTGATTCTTTAGAGTTACAATAAATACAGGTTATGTTTCGAATAGTTTTCCCTGTTATGTGATAATTATAATTTTCACAAATATTAACAAACATTTATTAGGTCTTTTAAACAAGTGAGCCATTCTGATAGTCATACAATAGATATTTGACATTGAAGGGGCATCGAGCATCTGAGTAGAAGATTTGTAGGTCCAAGACTTTGTATAGTCTCTATAGTCGTGGTAGTGTTGATTTTACAGTCCAAGTAATGCAGGACCTATCATGAGCTTTTAGCTTCTGGTTATAACGAAAAAGTTCATTACAAAGTTCTCTACAGACTTATCTGTAGATTAACCCAACTGGAATGAGCTTAATAGGTCTCGCGAATGATGATTGTTGCTGTTAGAATTCATATATCAATACATGGATTTCTTCAGTCGAGCATTGTGTTAGGGACCAATAATGTAGCTGAATACTGAAAGTTAGTAGCCAAACGATAATAAGGCTAGACAGTCTAACTGATGGTCTTAATGAAAGACATTAAAGATACATTGCAACAACAGTAATGTGGTTCTTGAAGAATGAATACGTACAGTACTTCAAACTAAAATTCTACTCTCTAAGCCAAACCGGACAATGTTGAGTAAACTCACTATAAAAAGTTGATCGAGTCTCCACTTTCCAGAGTGAGTCGCTCAGACTGAATTGCTTCAATCTTAAATTTCCTAGATGTACCGTGGAAATAACTTGGCCAGCAGCGAATAGAAATTACAAATTCCCAGAAATTGCTCTCTGATGCACTAAAATTCTTGCACTTCACACAGAAATTCTGCTGACCAGCTTTCTGGTTTCCTGAAGCTCTAACAGGAACTGGCAGGTATGGTGGGAATCATACGCTCATACATCATTCCGGCTATCGAGTCATCATGATTAGCAAGCACAGCTTCGCTCAAGCAGGAAGTCCTCACATAGATTTTCTACCAGTTGTCAACTATTGGATCACAGAATTCAACAATAAATGTTACAGACCCAGCAAATTGTACCTGGGAGCACAGTTGCTCCAGATATTCGGCTAGCTTTCCCTCATAAACAATTCTTTAAAGCTTTGATATGTGTGTAAGATTCAGCATCAGCAATTTCTATGTGAAGTTTGCCAGCGGTTGGCGTATTGAGGCTACATCTTGATGGCTACTCAAAGGAAGTGGCTTAGGATTTATGTGAAAATAAGTCCCTACCACATCCCAAGTCCGCATTAAAAACCTTCTTCAACTTGTGTTCTTTGAAGAAGCTACCCTTCCACATCCCAGAACCAGCACTACTGGTGAGCAAAGTAGCAAACTTGTTTCAGTCCTGTAAAACCATTTCATTGCAAGGCAAGCAATCAGCCTTCTCTGTATTTCCCTGCTCAAAGTGGTTCGCAATCAATGTCTCATATGTAGATAAACTTGGGGCTATTGATCGATCTTTCATGATTCTGAAATACTTTTTTGCTTCCTCCAATTTCCCGCATTGGCAAAAGCTTTTTATCAATGATGTAAAAACCAATATTCCAGGAGGAAGTGACCTGGACTCCATCTCATAATAGAGCTTCAGAGCTTCATCATTCTCCCCTTTTCTCGCATACCCGTCAATCAGAAGAGAGTATGTAATGTCATTCGGTAAGAACCCTTTATCTAACAGTATCGTTAACATCACATTGGCTTGGTCCACATCCCCAATTTC
This sequence comes from Rosa chinensis, assembly GCF_002994745.2. Classification (NCBI taxonomy): domain Eukaryota; kingdom Viridiplantae; phylum Streptophyta; class Magnoliopsida; order Rosales; family Rosaceae; genus Rosa; species Rosa chinensis. The sequence continues at coordinate 54,850,069 of NC_037094.1, read as the reverse complement.
GCATAGCTTTCCAACCATCTCATTGAAAGCCCCAAGACTAGGAATGAACCTGCTCTCCACCATCTGCTTCAAGTAACTTGCACTTTCTTCCACTCTACCGGCTTTAGCACATCCCTCAATAAGAAAATTATAGCTCTCAGCATATGGCTTCAAATCCAGATTTCCCATCTCATTCATCATGGATTGTGCTTCATCAATTCTTCCAGCTTTACAATAAGCCTCAATGAACAAGGTATAAACAAAAGAGTTTGCTCGAAAACCTCTCTTAAGCATTTCTTCATACACCTGCTGTGCAGAGCTTAAATTTCCTAGTTTAACTTTAGCATGAACAATCAATGAGTAAGCAATCGTATCAAGAACCATATTCTTCTGCAACATTCTCTTCAACAATACCACACCTTCTTCAACTCTACCCTCCTCCAAAATCCTAAAAACCAAACTAGCATTCACTATCACAGAAGGAGAACATTTCTTCCCATGAATCCTCTCCAACATGTCGGCATATTTCCGCAACTCCCCTTCCTTGCACAAAGCATCAATCAAGATCCTCACCGTCTCATCATTCGGATAACTCCTCCTTTCCACAATATGCTCATAAATCTTCCAAACCAGACCATTTCGGTCCGATCTTTGAACAACTCGAAGCAAACTATTGTAACTTGTAAGACTTAAAGGCAACCCACGTTCCCTCAAATAGCAACAAACATCAAAACCAGTCTCAAACATTCTCATTTTAGCGTAAGTCTGTACAAGCAAATCAAACACAAAAGGGTTCGAAGCAGTGACCTCGTAACTACTAAGTAACGAATCCACAACCGAAAACTTCAACTCGTTTCCAACATTCTTCTTCAAAACCGATTCGATCAAAGCTCTAGCGTCCATGACCATCTTGGCTCTGACCAAAATATGAATGGCTATGGAGTAGGACCAGACCCCATGATCAAACCCTTTCCTGTTTGATGCCCAGTGGAAGAAACCCAGAGCACGTTTTGCATCAACTGGTTCCTTCAGTTCTAACAACACACTCTCAACAAGCTTTCCATCTAATTTGAGAGAATCAAATCTTGATGTCAGAGCATCCCAGTTCCAACCGGTTCTGAAAGAATCACAGATGGCTCTGACAACATTGTTTGGTGCTGAGTGTGTGTGGATCAGTTGAGTTCTCTGATTGATGGGTTTCAACAAAATTAAAGATTGTGTAATTCGACGCAGGAAAAAACCCATCGACTATAGATGAAGTAAAAAAAACAAGGAAGAGAGAAAGTAGCTGTTCAAGTCAGGATTATAAGGTTATCTAACCTTCCGAGTTGAGATTGGGAGCACGAAAGGGTTATGCCCATGAGAGCAGGGTTGAGATTGGTCACCTAAAATGATGAACATTACTGAATACAGATATGAAATGATAAAACTTGTAATCTAACAGCTAAATCGTTTCGAATTCGACTAAAATTTTGTAAGAATCATATTTAATAATGGATGAGTGTTTCATCTTGTCAAACTTAATTTTTTTTTTTTTTTTTAATGAATAAAGAGTTTGTGCGGCTACCCTCAAGTCTTGATTAATGAAACTATGGGGAGAATATTGAGCCTAAACTCCTGATAACAATAAGCATCTAGAGAACATCCTCAACTTTGTCAAACTTAATCCTTTAGTGAACATATACATTCATGCAAAACATTTTCATCAGATTAATTCAAAACTTTGTATCCTTTTTCCCTTACAATACCAATGGTTTTTGCCGGATACTGTAAATAGACACAGCTCTCAACAGTACGTGGTGCGGTTGCCCTGTAGTTAGGTACTCATTTATAGTATATTTTCGCCAACATTTCCATACACCGATAGTATTTCAGGCGCTGCAATTTGTAGAGGGTGACCCAAGATTCATAACACTAACCAAATTCAAATATGTATTTGGTAAAAAAAAAAAACGAGAAGAGATTCTTTTGCATCCCTTCAACGAGGTAAGGCGTTGCATTCATTGACTTTATTGAAGAAAAAAAAATGGAAGAAAAAGTGAGGAAAAGAAAACGAAGTGGAACAAGATCTACTATCTGAAAAGCCAGCGAACTCACTGTACAAATTGGCTTCACATTTACATTGATTACATGACTCGCTTGAACTACAGGGCTAGTTTTTATTTTCAGAGCACCAACAGGCTCATAATTTAACTACATATCTTGCTTAGGCTTTCGACTCAATTCAGAATACTGGCCACCCATTAGCTGCAGGATTTCCTCCCACAAACTTTCTGACGAAGAATCTGATGAAGCTCCATATATCAAATTAGGGCTGCAAGCAGCCACATACCAATAATCGGATTCAATCTCCTCTGTCAACTGGTCCAGCTGCCACCCTGCATAGCCAACAAAAAATCTGAAATCTTGAGGCTTAAGAAGCCCTTTCTTCACTAGACCAGCAGCTTCATCCAGACTGTTACGGGCACCAAAACAAAGACCAGGGATCACCTCTTCAAACCCGGGAAGCTTTGACCTTCCCCCTGTTTTCAACAAGAACATGCTTGCCTCTAGAGGCCCACCAAAATGCAGAGAGCAATCAGAGAATGTGGTTGCAAGATCAAGATTTGTGGGTCTCATGTGTTTAATCTTTTTGTGTAGTGGCCTGTTGATAACAACACCAAATGGTCCCTCTTCTGGGTGTCTGTTTCCTGATCGGAGGAGGAGAACAACAGTCCTTTCAAAGGTGCGCACTCCGTCAAGCTTTTCTGTTGCAACAAGGATACAGCCTGTCTCAGGTACTACAAGGGGATGAGCCCACTTCTCGCCAAGAGGTTTCGACTGGTACTGAGGATCAGATTCAGCCTGTTGAAAGTTTCCAATGAAAATTTACAAATGACCAAGTGGTAGATTTCATCATCATTACTCGTTAGATTTCATGTGTCGTCAATGCTAAAATTACCATCATTCAATCTCGACCATTATAACTTACACAAGTACAGTTTGGAGACCTAGAACAATATTAGAGATGACGTGAATATGATAAAATTAGGTGAAATTTCTGACCTAACCAAATTGCAGTAATGCTAGTTAAGGAGTAGTAATTCCAGAAAATCTAACCTGTTTCTTTTCAGGAATCAAATTCCCACTACACATATTCAGGTACTCAACCAAAAAACCACAGATTAATACTACAAGTGAATATGAAAGGGCATCAATTGTAGGAAGCTCTTTATCACCATCAAGTAGGAGCAGGAAAGAAAAGGTACGTATGTATGGGGAGACCAGAGCCACGTAGTCAAATATGACTACATAAAGTGGAGGAGGTTTTGACCTAAACAAGTTTCAAAAATGCTAGTCAATGGGTGAAATTAAGACATGTGAATTATCCTTTAAGAGATTCCAGTAGTCAATTATAGATGGACTGATGAAGAGATGTCTAGGGCTGAACAAAGAAAAACCAAGCAGAAATGACCATTACAGGTTAGTTCTGGAAATCAAGTAAATAAGTCCGTAATTATAAAGAAACCGATGGCTTGGATCAATCGTTAGCTTCTGGTTCTAAAAGCCCAACATAACAACTTTTCAATTAAAGTATGCCTGACAATTTGGCTAGGTCGCTTTGGTATTCTACCTAGAACCACTGAGTTAGGCCTTCTTTAGTTTCATCTAAAAAAACAACTGAACTACCGAACATCAATAAAACATCATAGTTGTATGAACAAATCCATAAAACTTTTCTTCATTATCACCTTGAAACTAAATATATAAAAAATATAAGGAAATAGGAGAAAGCATTTCTTTCTCATTACACATTTTAGTCCTCAGTTTCTTTTCAAATTTTTTTTTCCCTTTCTGATAAGAAGCTTTCAGAGCATATATTAGCCATTTAGAAAAGTAAACATTACCTGCTCCCTGCGAATAAACATTGCTCTGACCTCTCTCCAATCCAAATTTGTATGATAACTTTTCTGGGAAGAAGTGTCTTTGCTTTTTTCAGAGTTGTTTTCTTTTGCACCATCTCCTTCTGGAATAGAGTGGTCATCATTTCCTGTATGGAATATCACAACCATACACAATTCCATACATTACGTGCTAATCAAGTAGTTAACTATATGTTAATTGTTAAATATTGGTATAAAGTTAGCCCTAAACCACGCTCAAATGAAAATTACTAGTACTTGAAACCAGCAGTAGGTTTGATCATTGGTCAGTTCAGTTGTTATGGTATTTGAGAATTTATTAGAGCTTTTCCACTTTAGAATCACACACACACACACACACACATATATATAATATATATATATATGGTTGCCTATATAATTTGGGTGTGGTGCCATGGATATCCAGATGCCTAAGAACCTAGGTGTCTTGCATCTATTGCCTTTCCTAGTTTTACTAAAAATTCCAATTGTATGTGTATAGCAACGACAAATATATCAAAACCCTTATTCTTACCATTACAGCCCTATCAACCCAGCATCAATGAACCCTAACTTCATTATCCATTCACAGCCCCAAAATCAATTATTTTGTACCCCAAGAAATCCCATACTATTATTTGTTTCAATGTTTACAACTTTAACTTCATTATCTACAAATCAAACCTGACTGCTTGGGGCCAGCTGATTTTGCTTCTAAAGTCCATAGCAGGACCTTTAATGATACTAGGAAACAAACAAAAAACAAAAAAAAAGGAGAAAAGCTCAGTAAAATCAGACATCGGTTGGGCCATTTATGGTCCTGATCCTGTCATGTTTAACAGAAAAACTGTGTTTTGCCTATAAACTTAGTCATAATTAGGTGGCTAAATGGTTTGCAATTTTCAAAGGATATTCTTGAATGGAGAAATAAGATAGGAGTGAACGGATAGTTCCAATCATAGGATTGCATTGAGGGTTGAACCCACAAGCCATCTGTTTTGGTTCTTATCAAAGGGATCTCTCTTAAGAAACTCAACCAAAGTGGAACCTATGGAACAAGCTTTGGGTCTAAATCGGAAGGGTTTCGGCCAATTTTAGCATTCCCATTTCTGAGCTCTGGCTATGACGGTTGCTGCATGTTTTCAGCTGGTAAAAAGCTTATAGAAATATAAAGCACTTAATAAAACTGAGATCAGAGAAGAGAGGCTGATAGCTAATCAACTGAAAGACAGGCATTTAGAATCTAGCCATCTAGTCAGCACTAGATCAGCTGTCAAGCCTCACTTCTTCATCATTATAAATAATAGAAAATGTTTCTTAAATTTCTTAATGCTTCATTAGAAACAGTATAAAAGCAAGGCCGCCAAATGATTGTCACCAGTAATCCTCACTGCTGAACTGGTCCCACTAAATGTTTCAAATTGCAGTTGCATTAGGTACATACTGCTGAATCAATTCAATCATTTCAATGCAATTTCAGATTAACAAGACAAACTTTATTGAAGACAGAGTGCAAACCATGTGAACAAGAATCTTTACATAAATAAAAGATTAAAAAAGAAGACTAAAGAACATGTGCTCAAACCTAAAAACGGCAGCAGAAACACAACATCAAGACATCACAATTAGGCCATGTCAGCTTTCCAATAAGTATACATCCCCAAGAAAGAAACAATTCCCAACAGAACTGCTGATACTGATGCTCAAAGTGAAGCCAAAACAGCAAAACTTTTCTTCCATGATTTTCATGTTTTCCCCCCAAATGACCCAAAAAGTAGCTAAGACACAACAACGATACCTTGGCCTTCTTTCCAACCCCACAACTTTCTTTTTCACGGAGTTAGCCACCAGCACCACAGCTCGCTGGCACAACTGAAATAACATTTTCCTCCCTATATCAGGGATAAACTTTGCTTTTCCAAATAGAAGAATAGGGGAAAAAAAAAGCTGACCCTATATTACTGTACCAAATATTAAAATATGAGTTAACAGAAAATGTCCCTGACTTATCTAAGAACCGATTCCTTACATCCACATCCCTTCCAATACTCACAACAATCAATCCATTTATCAAGCTTTCCCATCCCTCAATTCCCAGCTGAGTAGGAATTATTAATAATTCCATTGATGCAGCATACATTATAAGGCCAGGGAAATATCCTATTAAAAGGTCTGTCTCCAGCCCAAACATCTTCCCAACATCTTATCTTCTCCCCATTTCTTACCACCAAAATGCAATTTTTCTAGGGATCATCACCAATGGTTTGGCATTCACACCCATTTTCTTGCAGCCCATACTTCTTACAGCCACATGCCACAGCCACTCCCTAGCTAAGGGTATCGGAACCATTATCCAAGCAAAGCTTTTGTTAGTGGTAAACTTTCAACCCCCAAACTGCCCTTCTCCTTTACTAGAGAAACAGTCTTCCAATTAACTAAGCAATCTCTTTTACCATTGTCCACCCCACTCCCCAAGGCCTCTCATAAAATGTTCCAGTCTATTAGTAGGCTATTCATGTAGAGGAAATAAATGCAGTATTGAAAATAAATCACATAATGAGTTAATAATCACCTAGTTTCAAGAAGATCATTATCATCTCATGCTAATAATTTTCTGAATGCGATATGTACAGAAACCTCAGAAACAAAATACAATTTAGTACATGATCTAAATTCTAAAAGATTATTTGAGATTCATCTTTGTTATTTAAAATACTGATAACTATAGGTATTATTTATTAACATTTGAATATCCAATTGAAAATCTTTCCAACCAAGATTTGGTTTTGAAACCACAAAATGCACTAAACAACTGAGCTACTCCACCCCAAGAACACGTTTATCTGAACCGGGCCAGTTAAAAAAAAAGGCTCCTTCTCAATCAATCAAGCAGACAGACGATTATCCCCATACCCCAAGCTCAGGCCTATAATGACCGAAACAACATCTCCCAAATGAAGATTCAAGAACCCGTTCCGTCCAGCCAGGCTAAAAGAAGCCTAGAAGGCTACAAAAGAAAGCTTCACTTGACAGTAAAACAGCTATAACAGGAGCCACTGGTAACCTCAAACCAGTGTCACCCTTATATGTTAGGGCCAGCCTAGTCCCCCTGAACTCCAAACACACTAAGAGTTTCAGTTTTCTTTACTGTTCCAACCCTAATTTACTTTCAGTCCGTAAAATCACACATCATAGACTAGCATACCAAGCAGAGCCAAAAAAGTCAACTTGCCAAGCAAAACACCAAAATGTATGAGACCGCGATCACAAACCCCAAATTGAACCCCAAATCAAACGAAAACCCACAACGGAATCAAACCCTAACAACACAAAAACCTCACATGCAAATCCGAGTTCCAGCCGAGAAAGCCATACCCGAGGAAGAAGAAGAGTTGGAGGAATTGCCCTGATTGTTGTTCTTCTTGCCCATGGCTCTGACCACCAAAGCATCCCTGCGCGGCTTCGAATTCAAGTCCCGAACGTCGAACACCCTCCCACCATCTTCAAGTCGGAGCCACAAAGGCCTGCGCTTTCCGCAGTTCCAGGAAATGGGTTTCTCGGAGAAGGAGTTTCTGGGCAGAAAGGGGGCCGCTCTGGTGACGTTGTTCTTAACGTGAACGGACCACAGATCCATGGCGGGATCCGCAGTTGAGTGACGTTGGAAACGAAGAGAGAGAGAGAGAGAGTAAAGGGTGAGAGGGGAACGAGTGAGAGATAATGAGAAAGCGAACAAAAATGGAGAGACCAATGAGAGAATATGCTGTTTATTTTAACCGAATTGTGTGTGTGTGTGTGGGTGCGCTGGCGGGTAAACCGGCGCACAACTGTTTCTCTCTTTTGTTTTGTTTTTTTTGGGTCTTCGTCTTCGCTATGCTCGATCATACGCCTACCTTCTTTAAGGTTTAAACGCATTATCTATCTATAATGTAAGTCTGTAATTAAGAAAATATGCTTTGTTACCTAAAATTGGAAAAAATGAGAAACATAATCATTAACCTACTGAAATAAGAAATGATTAAATAAAAGTAGACAAATAGGAAATGATAATTTGCTTTCTCCGTAGATAATCCACTCATTATCTGCAGTTATCGATAAGGAGTGGACTATTCAAATAACTACCTACTATCATATAGCTACTTGATGTTTTTTTTTTTTTCATAATTTTAACTTTTTTTAATCCATACATGCATAGTGTGTTTGCAGGCTAGTCAGTACTAATTAAACAAATAAAGATTAACAATTTGATAGATTTAGGACAAACTGATGAACTAATGAACATTAAATTACAAAATATATATATATATATAATAATAATAAAGAGATAATCCTAAACTTGGGAGCAATTATATACACTCCTCTGTCTTTACTACAATTGTAGCTTTGTTTTTACATACGCTTAAGAGACTAGTAACTTCTATTAGAATGCCAGCAAGATTTTTCAACTAACCTTCCTCTCAAATTTTTCTGCTTTTTCATTCATTTCACAAGATATTTCACAAGATAACTAGTCTCTTCACACACGCTCCCACGTGTGTGAATTTGCACTTTTTATTTTAATGTTTATAAATTACTTTTTAAGGTTTTTCTTCTGTAGATGCCCAGATGCTATTTTTTTTTCTCGAAATCATCGTTGACTAGTCTTTGCAACCTGCAATTGTGGAAACTGATTCTTTAATCATCCAACAACAGTTGTGTAAGGCTGCTGTTAACCTTTCCAGATTGGGTCAGATTTATGATGATCTAGGAGTGCTTCTTGATGCTCTGCCCAATGTTCGAATTATGCACACAAGAAGGGAAGCCAACATTGTAGCTCACTTGATGGCTGCAGAAGCTGTTGCTGCTGGTCAGCCTCTCTTTTACTCTTCTGTACCTTTCTTTCTTTGTAATGTGATAGATGCTTAACTTTGTAATCACTAGTATGTTTTCTTTCAATAAAGTTTGACACCATTCCTCTCAAAAAAAAAAGCTTTGTTTTTACATACGCTTAAGAGACTAGTATCTTCTATTAGAATGCTAGCAAGATTTTTCAACTAACCTTCCTCTCAAATTTTTTTGCTTTTTCTTTCATTTCACAAGATAACTAGTCTCTTCACACACGCTCCCACGTGTGTGAATTTGCACTTTTTATTTTAATGTTTATAAATTACTTTTTAAGGTGCTATTTTTCCTTCTTATTCAAATGTAAGTCAAAAATATATAAAAAATAAAATTTCTACTATACATGTGTGTGCCATGCATGCATTGGTCCCACAGTGCCTCAGCCCCTGCAACGAACAGTAGAAAGTCTATGCAATACTCACATACTGTTGAATCGATGCATGCACGGCGGCATAGTAGACTATCCAGAAGAAAAAAATGCAAGTGTAGTTGCACATGTTTTAGCAGGGGTTTTGTTTTTATTGTTTCCAATATTTTCAAAGTTACCATATTGTTCTATATATATATATATATATATATATATATATATATATATATATATATATATAAGATTCTTTATTTTAGATATTAAGTTAAATAAGGGTATTATAGGTAGTTCAAAAATTTAACTATCTCTTTGAAAATTGGCTCAATACGTAAGATATACTAGTCTTGTAGATCTGTAAAATTTTTATTATTTATTATATTGAGAAAAAAATATAACTTATTTGAGAAAAAAGAAAGTGAAAGGTTATCTGAGTTATGAGCAAGGACTAAAATATCCAAGATATCCTCGAAATTTCCGTTTTTCACAAGCATCGATATTAATTTTAACATCTTTCGATTCCGATATGTTATTTTCAGTATATATTTAGCTGATCGTACAACTTTTATCCAAAATTTTGGTAAAATTTCTATCGATATTCAATATTTTCTTGATATTTCCTTCGAAATTTTTAGTTTTTGAACTATTGATATTTCCATGATCTTCAATATTTTGGTCATTGGTTATGAGTAGTTACTGCAGACATGGATATTTAATTGTTTGAAAAATTATTTATTTTCTTTTTCATATAATTTTTTATTTTATTATTTACCTTTTTTTTTGTGTGAAAAGACTATTAATGTAAATGGAAGCCAGGGGGCATTCAGAGTTTACAGCATCAAACAAAAGGGCAGTAGAAGCATTTCTTGGTAGACTATTAGTCCACAAGATTACATCAAACGAGTTATGGCCTAAATTTGCTACAGCATCAGCCACAAAATTTGCTTCTCTGAAATCATGTCGCAAGGTGATAGAGGAAAATTCAAGGGCAAGCTTCCGAATGTCTTGAATTAATTTTGCAATCCTCCAAGGGGGGTTTATAAGACCTTTTTTTTTCTCTCTTTTTATTTAAAGAGGATCAAAGGATTTCACTCCTACCCCCATGGTGACTCAAACCTAGGTCCTGAATCCTAGGTAGTGGGTGCTATAACCACTGAGCTAAGGGCAACTCCAACCATGGGCACCATTTGGGGGTGCTATTCTCATTTTAGCAACCCCTTGTTGCACTATTCATATAGGACTCAATTCTCATCTCCAACCATGGGTGCTATATGAGGGTGCTATTTTCACTATTCTTTACAACAAAATAGAATTAATAACCCTTGATTTAATAAGAGCCGTTGATTGGTTTTTTACCTCAAATCTCAGCCCTCAGATTGGAAATAGATAAGTTTCAGTGAAAAAAAAAATCAGTACACTCCACATCTCATCGTCCATTCTGGGTCATGACCGATCTCAGCCGTCCGTTTCATGACCGTTGGGGGTTTCAACTGTCGGCAGGGGACAGACTTTGTGCGCGGGCCCCACGTCTGCAGACTAAAAAGCAGGGTGCTCTCTTTCTCCAGCGCCTTGGCACGCGTGTTCTTCTTCCCTTCAGCAGCATCAGCGCGTCTCCTTCATCATGATGTCTAGGCGCGTTGCGTTGCTCAATTCGGCTGAGACAACAATTGGGCTGGCCCCATGCACAATGTCCAGTCCTGGTCTTGGAAAAGTCTCAAATTTGAGACTTCAAATGAGCCCAAGTCCCATATTTATAGGACCAGCCCCATCTAAATTTCTTGGTTGGAGATGAAAAGTCTCATTTTTGTTCAATTTCTGTTTTTGAACCCAAAGGTTGGAGTTACCCTAACACCACATCCTAGGTAGTTGGTTTATAAGACCTTTAACAGCATCAATTACCAGTTTTAAGTCTCCTTTAGCTTGTATATGTATAAATCCATTTTGCTTTGCTGCAACCAATCCATTTCTTAGCGCCATTGCTTCAGCTATTGGGACCATGGTGTTTCCAAATCTTTTAGCAGCTACCACTAGAGGTCTACCAGATGAATCTCTAATAACAAAGCCACCTGAAGCCGAGGTTTGTAAACCATATCCATCAAAGTTGATCTTGACAAAGTTTGGGGAAGGAGGGTTCCACATAATTGTGGAAGACGGGTTTAGTTTAGCCCTCACTCCAGCATTTTGTGAAATAGTGTTCATGTTGTTGAGTGTAGCAGCAGAAGTTATTGCCACTACTTCGTTAGGAAAACTAACATTTCCTTTGAATACAGTATCATTCCTTACTTTCCATATTTGCCAACAAGTTATGATCACCTTGGCAAAAAGAGCATTATCATAGAGTTAATTAAGGAACATTTCCTAAAAAACCTTCTAGTGTCCTTCACTCTAGTCCATTGGGGGGTTAATCTATGCTAATCTTCAAGCTGCAGAGGTGAATTTATAATAACCAAACAAATGGTCAGCAGTTTCATTATCATTGTCACAAAGGGGGCTTCAATTGTCATCAATATAACCAAATTGGGATAAACGATCTCTAGTCTTTAATCTGCCCCTTAAAAGCAGCCAGCTAAAAATTTTGGCCTTTGGTGGAATATTAGGGTACCACTCAATTATTAAAAGTTATTTAAAATCAATATAAGGTCCAAAGAATGTATTGCCTTGCCACACCCACTTTGACCAACAGAGACTCTTCTTTTAAAATATAATATAGATAAGATTTAGGCATAATTGTCAATTTGCTACCCTAGGTTTCACCTTAATGTCACTTTGCTACTCTAAATTTTATTTTAGCCAATTCGCTACCCATCCGTCAAATTTGCTACTCTAGGCTTTCAAGATGAATATGCTTTCCTTAAATTTTTAAAATTACCCATTTGCTACATAAATTTTCAAAATTACTCAATACTTGAAAGGAGAAATAAACCAATTAATATGACAAAATAGTAGTAAATTGACTAATTGTGAAAATATAAGGTAGTAAATTAACAGAAATGATACTTAGGGTAGCAAATTAGTTTTTTTTTTTTTTTTGAGGGGAAAGGAAGATATATTCCTGTGATCGAAAAGATCATACGACCATACAAGGTCATTCTAGGAGATCCGAAGATCACCCCTTACATTCATTGCTCCGCAGACCGTAGTCAAGCACACTTAAAGGAAGATGCAAAAACTAAAATCCTAAAAAAGAAAAATGCGAAACACTAAAATCCAAAAGGAAAATACAAAAAAACAACTAACTAAATTTATTCCTACACAACCCTAGTTCTCCGCATCTGCCTTGACTGGCTTGGGGCCTAAGACCTCTTGGTGTACCCTTCCACCAGATCCTGCAGTGAAGAGCTTCAAAATAGGATTGTGTTGAGTCCAACCCCAAACGGGCTCACCAAGGCCCAACTGCGAATCCAGCCCAAGTCAGAGAGATGAGGGAAAGTGGGCTTGACCCAACAGGCCCAACCCACTCCCACTGCCATCATCCTTACACCCAGACCAGTTCACGCCGGAACCCTAGCAAGTCTGTCAGAACTGTTTCCACCCCTGGTTCAATCCGGCGGCCTCCCCAGATACGGACCCACGGCAGCCATCCCGTCCGCCCAAAACTTGCCTCTGTTGACGCTCCAGCCGCCCGATCCACTCACAATCCAATTGTCTCCTTCGGTTACCCAATCAACCGGCGTCAAGCCTCACCGCTCAATCAGCAGAGAACCTGAGACCTCCTCCGCCCTGCAACTCAAAGCCCAAATCCACAACCGGCACCGCAGATCCAGACCCAACCCGCCTTGCCTTCAAACTCGACACCGGAAGAACCCTTGGCGTTGCACACGCCCAACGCACACCAGAAGAGATCGACGTCGGAAGACGTCCTCTAACAGGCAGTGATTGAAACAGACGCCGCCGCTCTACTACACGAAACCCTAGGTTTCGGTATGCGGAGCTCTGAGTTTTCGGGAGCTCTGTTTTTTTTTTTCTTTCTTTCTTTTTTTTGTTTTAGGCGGTAGAAAATTAGTTATTTGTCAAAACTTAAAGTAGCAAATTGACTGAAATAAAATCAAAGTAGCAAATTATACTATATACTAAAAGAAGGTTTCCCTTATGAATAGTGGATTGCCTGCTTTGCCCCTATGTTCTCTCAATTTTTACAAATTTCCCCTGCTTCCTCTCTATTAGAAGTTGTCTCATCGAAAAAAAAAAAAGGCTCATCGACTGAAAGAAAGAGTGAGAGAGGGAGAGCTCGGTTCGATCTTGGTCTATGGTTGTTCGTCTTGCTTAGATTAAATCCTGGTTTCTGCTGTCGTTGTTCGTGTCGCTTAGATAGTGAGGGAGATTGTGGATCGACATAGACAGGTCTCAATTACTGTTTGTTTTCAGCTTAGCAGCATATAAGGTAACTTCTTTGTGTAAATTTTTCGGTCAATTTTGTTGGGTACGGTCCTTTGGGATTATTCGATTAAGGGTTTTGTGTAAAATTTCATCAGCATGAGTTTTGATTTTTTGTGTGGGTGGAGTTTTGATTGGGTTTTTTTTTAGGGGTTTGGTTGATCTTTGGCTTTCGAATTGCAGTGATTGATTGGAAAGGTTGGAAGGTCATTGGTGCTTTGCATTTGTTCTTTTTCTCCTGTTGCCTGTGACTCCGTGTATCTTCAGTTGTTTACTTTTGACTCCTCATCAGCAAGGTAATTAGGTGAGCGTATTTTGGGTTTCTACAGACGATTGTTCAATTTTTGTGTTTTTATTTTTTTATTTTTATGCATGTTGTTCTTTTGTGCAGGGATAAATTCAGCGAGGAAGACCTTAGCTTCAATTTTAAGGCTTGGAATAGGACTGTGATTTTTTTTTTTTTAATAAATGGCTGGTGCGGCTGCGCTCAAGCCTTGATTAATGAAAATGTCGAATACATGGGGGACATTGAGCCTAAACCCCTGATTACAATAAGCACCTAGAAAACGTCCTGAAATACTAACAGAAGTTTTTTAAGGCTTGGAATAGGACTGTGATTTTTTAAGATTCTTAAAAGAGAACTTAATTTTAGTTTTTAATTTTGCAGCTGTTATTGCAGTTTGAGTTTTGGCATATTTATTCCTCTGTCTGATTGGTGTCAAGTATATGTAGTGATTTCATGGTTGATTTTTATGAAATACATTCTATGTCATGCCTTTCTCAAACCTTTTTCTTTATGTATACAAAATCATTTATTGATTAGGAGAATGGTTGAACTCTGGAAACCCAAAACTCAGTCTTTCAAATTATAATTGTGGTGGCTTGATTATAGCTATCAAGATTTGTCGGTAAGAACATATTAAAGGGTGGTTCTAGTTGGACCTCCAAATTTGCTATATGGACCTCCATCATTTTTCAATAGTTATTGGATTTTGTCAACTCATATAAAAAGACATATAAGGATACAAAGAGAAAGAGAAAAGAAAAAAAAAAACTCTTCTTACCTTCCACGACAAACTAACGACGTTTTTCTTTTTACTTTCAAAGTATGTTCTTCCTTCAATCTCCCATGCTTGGATGCGAGATGATACATTTGTAGAAATTTTTAAATTTTTATTATTTTCTATTAAAGTCCCATGTTTTGAAGGTGCAATTAGATAAGTTTGGCCTTCTTACTTGTAAGCAAAACTACTCCTTATTTGTTTCAACTTTAAGAAGGGATAGATGAATGCAACAGTAACAAAAAATACTTGTAATTTCTCATCAGTTTGTACTGCTGCTTCTCTTAACTTTTTCTTCAAAGCTTATATTTTCAATTCTCCATGACTTACGATATCCAAAATGTTGAATTGATTCATAGAACCGGGGGAACCAACATCAAAGAATCTCGCTTTTAGGAAAGGCTCTTCTTTGAGTTCGAGCGTTAATACCCGGAAGACTCACGAGCAGCGTTAATACCTGAAACTTGACTTCCTTAACCAGTCCAAATTTGCAATTTGGTCAATTCATTTTGCTTCTTCTTCTCTTAGTTGAATTAATAGAGATAATAATAAAATAAAATAAAATAAAAAAAGAACAAAAGATTGTTGAAGAATAAATTTAATTGTTTAAGGATATTTTGGTAAAATTAAGGAAGTGGACTTAGCTATTTAAGTATTTAAAAAAGTGAATCAGAGGTCCAATAAGTAGGAGAGGTCCAAATAGCAAATTTGGAGGTCCAACTAGAATCCCTCCATATTAAAAGGCATATGGAAATAAGCAATATATAACTATTTGACTTCTGGTGTTTTTTCAATTTCTATCATCATCAGTACGATCATGTTCTAAAACTTCAAAACTTTGAACAAGATGAAAAATTGTCCTTTAAATCTATTTTCATCCACCTTATGTTAAAAATAAAAAATAAAATAAAAAAACATTCATAGGAAGTTAGGAACTATGGGTAGCCCAAATGAACCAGCCTAATTATTTGTTGCAGCCATCCTCTCCTTTTGAAAATGGTTTATAGTCAAATGTAATGCAATGTGCATGCTAGCATTTGGGTCTAGGTTTTGATCAGGTATTGGACAATAACTTTATAGGATTGTGGTGCTAGCTCTTTCATAACAATATCTCTCTCTTTGAAGCTATAATGAAATTCAGCTTTGTTTTTTATTCTTTGCCACTTGATTTCAGTTATATTGAGCTATTTAGATATTGTGTTTTATCGTTGTTGTGATTGTTGTAGGTTTGGTTAGAAGTTGAGTTTTTTTCGTGCGGTCTGAGTCTTGGTCACTTTGTGTCCGGTAAGAATTTGGTATGATTGATTGATTCCATACAAAATGCTAAGGAAAAATCTTAGGTCTGAACAAAGGAAGAACAAATCTTTGGAGCGTTGAAGTAGTTGTGAGGGTACCCTGATCATGAAAATCTTATCTTTAGCAAAGACTAAAAACAGTGAGGGATGAGAGATAAGACTTGGTCTTTGTTTGAATAAACCAGTTCATTTAGAACTCGAAAATAAAACTGCACTCTGATTGTTTACTCCTTGACTTCATGTGGATTTTTTAGTCTCATAGCTGGCTCACACTTCGGTTCACTATTTTCTTTTATTTTGCTTAAACTTCAAAATAATCAAACAGATTTGTGAACAGTGACCTAATTATAATGTCTTAATTCTTAAATTAGGAGGTGGAGGAGTAAAGTGGTAATAATTAGACGGTTTCTGAAGTTGGTGGTTGAATTTCTTGCCTCTTTGCCTCCGTGCATGAAATCAGAAAATTGTTCACAACCAATTGTGATTAGGAATTTGAGACTTTGACTTGAAGAAGCCATGTGATTGAACCACGAGGCATGACATATTTGGTCTTTGGTCATATCAATTTGATTGATTTTCTTATATTTATATGAACATGTAGGTTTTTTCTTTTCTGGGAAGAACATGATTGGGATTTGACAAAGAAAAGAGTAATTGCAAAAATTGCAAGATCTTGTGTGTGACAGTGCGATAGATGTATTGATTTGTCAAGGAGTGAATATGCCTCAAAGGGTGTGAGTGGGAAAGGGGATTTAATGGAATTTTCCATGGCAATATTAGATCCATTAATAAATTTGCTTAACCACCACCCGTATGCTAATGTTACCTACTCTGTTTTTTTCTTTTTCTTTCTTTTTTTTTTTTGGGTAATATACTTTGTTTTTAGGGGCCGTGACCACTTACCCATTTTCAGCTTAAAAATTGCCCACTTACACCACCAAGAGTTTTTTAACTCCATTTACCCAATCTAACATTCATTGACAGTTTTACCCCTATTTTAATTAATAAATTACATCTTTTCTCAGACTCTCCCTCCGATCTATTTTCTCTCTCCTCCCCCCTCACCGATTTCTCTCTCTCTCTCTCTCTCTCTCTCTCAACACGTCTCAAACTCGCTCTCTCTCTCTCCATGTCTACGAATCTGGACTTCTGGATCGGATGCACACCTCTCTCACTCTCTCTCCTCCACCGCCGAGACGGATTTCAAACCCGACGTCTCCGACCCCAGCCCACTCCACGACGGAGGCTCCGGTGAGCTCGCGACTGCGCTGCAGGTCCTCGTTCGTCTGGGCTGAGCGAGGCCAGCGATCTGATCTCTTTCAACAACCCAATGTTGACAGGAGGTTTGAAGGAGGAGATGAAAAATTAGGGGGCCAATGAGCTCGTTCCCGGCGATATTGTGGAGCTCATTCCCGGCGATATTGTGGAGCTCGTTTCTGGGCCTTCGTTGTTGGTCATGCTGGTGTCGCCGGAGGAGTGACATGGATTACTCCGGTTGCTGCTTTTTTTTTTTTTTTTTTAAAGTATTGTTGTTCAATTCTTTTTTTTTTTGGCAAGGAATAGCATCTTTTTTTTTTTTTGAATGTCTATTGGATTGGAGGCCAATGATCTACTATCTGTTCAACAATGTGAGTAATCTGACATTGCAATGTAACTGTGGGGTTTGTTTGATGGTCTATTGGGGGGCAGTAGACACATTATTGGGCCCCAGTAGACTTTGATATGAGGGACAGGGATCACTATAGTGTGGTGTTTTGATAAGTTACCTATTGTTTTCTGTTTATTAAAGTCAAATTATCTGTGAATCCTACAAAATGGTGCATTTTTGGTGGTCTATTGGGAGGCAGTAGAGACATTGGACTTTGTATTGGGGGCAATAATATGATTATTGGGAGCCAATAATATGATTATAAATTGATCAATTGTGCCTGTAGTGTATTCATTTTGATTTTGGGAGTTCATACAATTCACTGGACGGCAATAATATGATTTTGGGGAGGCAATAATGTGATTATTGGAGGGCAATAATATGATTACTGGGGGGCAATAATATGGTTACTGGATATTATTAGGGACCGGTCGCCGGATTCTGGTCACCGGTCACCGGATTCCGGTCACCGGAGTCCGAGGCCGGCCACTAGTCACCAGAGTCCGGCAATGTATCCAACGACTTCTCTCTCTAAGTGAGAAAGAATGAGAGGGCAAAAAAGTCTCAAAAATAAATAAAAAGAATAAAAAAAGAATTAATTGGGTATTAGGGAAATAATCCCTTAGAGTGTTTTAGGTAAATGGGGTTAAAAAACAGTTGGTGGAGCAAGTGGGCAATTTTTAGCCTAAAAACGGGTAAATGATCATTTTCCCTTGTTTTTATTTCCATTATTTAATTTTGCTACCTGATAAATGTCAATTGTGGGAGCATGTGTATGGAATCAATCAATCATATCCAAAAAGTTGATTCAAAACCACTTGATTCAGATGGCTCATGGCTGGATATATAAGGTGGTTTCTTTATCCAAAGTGAAATCCTAATCGAATGCAGATAGATAAAACAAGCAAGCAAAAATCCTGAAAAGTTGTTTCGTACATTTTGTTTTTTTTTTTTATTGGCTTGAATTCTTTCATTCCCTATTCTCCTCCCCTCTTTGAATTTGATTTGAACAAAAGGAGAGCGTATCTCTCTATGATAGTGTATCTCTGATAGTTCAAACAATAATTTCTGTACCAGCATAATTTATGTACCATTTGTTACTAATCTATTATTTATCTTTACTATTATGTATCTAATTTCATAGATTTCGACAGCGTTGCATATCTTCTGGTTGCGTCCATGATGTACTGATCAATAGAAAAGACAAAGGAATCATATATTTCATCTCTGACAACTAGCATCATCAGCTTCTAACCTTTGCTATACTATCCTACATTACTGAATCTACTATTCATCTGTACTACTTTGATAGAAGATCTCATTCATGTTATAGATCAAATTGGCAGAGCAAATGATGCTAATTGCTTTCTGCAGGCAACAGTGACGATAATTGACAACTATGTATAGACCCCCAGCGAATATATCACTCTTTTAGGCGGAAATAGGATTCCTGTGATCACTATCAAAGGCAAGAAATCTGCAAGGATAAAAATACCTCCTCTGGGCTCCATAGCCATGCTTCTCCTGGTGGTAGATATTGATGTATTCTTTTTAATTATAAGTCATCCTCGCTTGCAGATAGAACAATAGTAGTTTTATTTTTCTACTATAAAACACCACTTTTTGTAATATGTAAAATCAAAACAATTTCAATTAACAATTTTTACCTTACAATTGTGACTATTACGAACAAATTAGAGAGAAGAAAAAAATAAACACAACATCGCTCGGGAATGTTATCTAGTATCCTAGTTGACACTAAAGTAAAACTTAGAGTAGCAAATTGGCTATTAAGCCTAAGATTTATGAACCCTAATAGATGATTTCTTTTGAATAAATCTGTTAATCCAACTTTGTCAGATAAACAAACTAATTTAGTATAATCACATACCTACATGGTCTGCACATACTTTTAGATGACATAATTTTATTTTAGTTTCTTTTGTTTTATTTTTTATTATATGCAGATGATCTACCAAAAAGGTGCATACAAAACAAAACAAAACAAAAACAAACACACCAATTTGGAAAGAAATTCATTTTACCATCTAAACAGTAAATATAAATCTCAGACAAATGTATTCCACTATGTATCAAAAAGATAAAAAGGAACTAAGCAAGCTCGTTACCATCACTAGACCATCACAAGTAACAATCTAGTATCATAATTCAAAACAAAACTGAAGACTGCCACAGAATCCAATCCTCCACAACATTTTCATCTTAAAAGAAAAGTGCCTAATCATCAATATTTGATAGGAGCAATGATCTCTAGATGAGGACCTAGTTTCTCCTCAGCAACCTTTTCTGCTTTGACCCTCAATTTGTTCAACTGCTTCTTCCTCTCATATGCAAGTTGAGCCCTCTCCTTTCTCTTCTTTTCAAGCTCCTGCACGTAAAGTTATTAGTCAGAAATGTCGAAAGAAGCAAAACAATTACACCAAAAACACATTATTTTACTTCTTTGTTGCCTACGAAGCAAAATAAAATTTAGATCCATATTAGCATTCATATGTGCAGCTGTAAGTATATCTGTAACAATATATATAAAACACCAAGATAAAACGGTTTTCTCAATGGTCCAGCAGCCTCAAATCTCAGAGCAATCATATCCTCAAAAACTAAAACATAGTTGTTCAAAGTAAGGTTGTACGCTGATTGTCACAGAGGAATACAAATTCATTCTTGTCCACGGACATTGGAGTAATAGGAATGAGAATAAGCAAAACAACAACGCATACGCTATAAGGCACACAGCAAACACTGCATGCAGATAAAGTATAATTGTATGGTAACATCCATAAGAGGTCATGGCAAACATGACATGGAATAAGTAATCACTTTGGAATCAAGTGGTAACAGCTAAAGTATTTTGGAAAAACTGGTCTCCAAAGAGATGGGATCAACTTGTCACATCAAGTGAGAGATACCAATTTTCACGTACAACTGTTTTTACAAACGTAGATCAAACCGAAAGTATACATAATAAAACGAAAGCAAGAGCACTTAAAGCTGGATAGGTATAAACCCAGGTGAAATAAAAGGCTCCACCTGGTTCTGGTTAATTTCAATTTACAAATACTTTTACTGACTCCATCACTGATACATTCAAATTGAAACATAAAAAGGCATTGCCCTCCCTAACCTCATCATGTTGCATTAACGAGGGAGACAATACAAATAATACAACGGAAAGTAAACTATTGTGATAACTACATTAGATGCAATGTGGTACAATTGCTTACGAACATTAAATTCAAAAGTTACTCTTAAAAAAATTAAAAACTAAAAACTAAACAAACAAAAAAAACTATACACCAACCCAAAATAAGGATAACCAAGGCTAAAGCAGAACAGGAGCAGACAAAGAAGGTAGCCAAGTCTAACCTTGATGGTGTCATAGTGGTTCCATCCAACCTCTGATGAAAGCTTGCCCAACAAACAGTACTTGTGTCCTGCTTGAAGCCTCAAGACCCTGATGATTTTCAAAACCAAGAAAACAATAAGCATTTACTTCAAGAAAACAAATCAAAACAAATATCACAAAACTATAAAATACCAATGAAAAACTAGTGGGAGAAAGAAACTCACTTGAGAGCATCCGGAATGACCATCCTCTTTATCTTATCATAAGGAGGGGGAACCCCTTCGTATGCCTTCAAACGAGCAAGTGCAGCAGCTCCACGCTTTGTCTTGTGAGGAATCATCCTAACAGAACAAAAACAACACAAAGTTCAAACAATTTTGTACAAAGAACTTCCCAACTCCTGTGAAATACACAGACCAGACAATTTGTGTTCTCATTCCGATACGAGCTCAAATCCAAATAAACCCTTGCCAATTCTTGGCGATTTAAATTTGTTTAGAACTCATAATAACACAATGCCTCCGCAACATTTAGAAAAAATAGTATCTTTACACTCATAGAGCTCTAATTCTATCGCAAAAGCTAACAACTTTAATAAGCAGAAACAGAATGAATCTCAACCCAGAAAAGAAACACCAATTGGGTATCATGCATTGTGCTTATTACTCCATAAACCCTAAAAAAAAAAAAAAAAAAAAAAAAATTGAAGCAAATTCAGAGAAGCGTACCCACGAATTGTGCGCCAGAGGATCTTAGCAGGAGCACGAAAGTGAATGGGGCCATGAGAAGGCTTGGTGTTCATGCGCTTACGCAAGAAGCGCATGTACTTCATCTTCTGCCTCACCAAACCACCGGAGATACAGATCTCCTCGCAGCGAACCACCACCACCTTCTGCCCATTGAGAAGCTCTTTGGCGATTATCGACGCCAACCGACCGAGCATGTGGTGGCGAGCGTCCACCACCACGCGCTTAGCGCAGATCCCTGACCCGGACACCATTGCTTTCAGTCTCTCTGACGCTAACTAGGCTCGGCGGCTGGGGGGTGAGAAATGGAAGAGGCGCTAGGGTTTAGCGAAATATATAGTTATCTGGATTCTGACAGGAAAAAGAAAAGAAAAGAAAAGAAAAATTAAATTTCATTTTACATCCTTTCATTATTTACTATTTGTAATGTCTTACCTAGGGCTGGCAAATCTAAACCAGCCAACCGAGTCCGTCCCGAACCAAGGGATTCGGTTACCATCCATATCGGTTACCGACATTTTGGTACGGTACAAGCGTACCGAGATACTGTAATTGGTACGGTATCGGTATTGAATATTAACAAAATACGGTATACCGTACCGTACCATATATTTAATATAATATTTAATTATTTTAAATATTTATTATATAATCAATCATAGCCGTTGATTTTTTTCTGTTTTATTCCATATTAACTAACAACCGTTAGATTAAACTTTCCAAACCCTAATCCCAAATACCTCAATCCCTCTCTCAGTCTCTGCCTCTCTCCAGTCTGGACGACTCACCTCGTCTCTCACTCTCTCTCTCTCTCGAACCCGATCGAAAATTGACCTGAGCCTCTGTCTCTCGACCACTCCCTCAGTCTCTCTCTCTCTCTCTCAAACTCGAGCGAGGTTCTGACTTCTGAGCCTCAGTTTGAAGAATCGAATCGCTCAACCCATTCGATTTCATTTCACGTCAAAGCGATTCGATTCACATTAGTCGATCAATTGTTGCAGTACTGCTGGTGAGTACGAGCTCGGAACTTCAATTGTTTTGGATTGTTGAGTTGAGGTTCGAGACTTCGATCTACCCAAATTGTTATATATTATCTTGAGATTTACCAATTTGTTATGGGTTTTAAACTTTTAATGGTTTTTCTTTTGTATAGGACGAGGGAATTTGTTCATACGGCTGTGTCACGATTCTTGCTCATTGCATTAGGTGCTAGTGTTGGTTTGGGAGTAAATATATTGATATATCCCATCTGGGCTAGTGAGGATCTACACAACTTGGTTCAGACATTCTGAATTTATGTTCTTTTCCATTAGTCCATTCCCTTGGAATTGTTAAATACTCAATCTTCTTTTGTCTGTTTTGATCATGTTGGTTTGGGAGTAAATATATTGATATATCTCATCTGGGCTGGTGAGGATCTACACAACTTGGTTCAGACATTCTGAATTTCTGTTATTTTCCTTTAGTCCATTCCTCTGGTATTTTTATTATGGAAATATGATGATGCATAGTTCATTGCATTAGTAGAAGTGATATTATACGTATCTTTCTCAAAAAAGTGATATAAGCATATTATCTTTTTCCTTTTTACTTTGTTTGAAGATGGCAACCCAAGACTCATTTACAATTTTACTTTTTCAGGTATTCCAATCTCGAGTTCTCAACAATTCAAGAAATCTTACAATCAAGGCATAGAAGTTAGAACTGGAGCAACGTAGGAGCACTGCAGTTGGTCGGTTTGGACCTACAGGTCAGTTTCTTCTTCATTGATTGAATTTGCAAAACTGCCAGCATTCTTATTCTTTTCAACTAAAATTGATTTGCGGAAACTTTGAGTCTTTGAGTGAGGCAGGGAGCACAACAAGCAAATATGAAGTGACGATCAGATGAAATTAGAGTCTTTGAATACTTTGTTTTAAACTATTGTCCGCTTTGTTATTGTATGATTCATTCATTTGTGTGAACTGTAAGTGATGATATGAAGTGATGATGATATGAATTATGAAGTGATGAATTGATGATGAGATGAACTGTAAGTGATGAACTGAAGTTGATGTGAGAGAATGAGAGACTGAGAGTTATAAGTTTTTTGATTGTTTTACATTTGTGTATGGTCTGGGCCTTTAAATTCATAAAAGTTATTTGATTGATTTTCATTTGCTTTCAGTTTTTCAGTTGTTGACAGGTTAGGGATTTAAAATTTTCATTTGGGTCATAGCTGAAAGCTGGCCCAATCTTAAACTTGGTTGGAGGCCCAACCAACCCATACTAACCGATACCAACCGGTACCGAGAAGTCGGTATACCGACTTTTGTGGCCGGTAGTGGTACTTCATTTTGTGTACCAATAAGTTTTGGTACGGTAGGTGGTTTTGGACTTGAAGGTCTGGTACCATACCGAACCTAGCCCTAGTCTTACCTTAGGTTCGGTTTGGTTCGGTTCTGTTTTTGCAGTTTCTATATACAAGTAATTCATGCATAATTCACTTGATCTTAGATTTTTAAAAGGATTAATTTCAGTTTACTCCCCTGAGGTTTGGGGGTGTCATCATTTCACCCCCTCTACTTTCAATTTTGAATTTTTACCCCCTAAACTTTTCAATTTCAATCAGCCGTGTCCAATTTTTACTGTTCCGTCCAAATTGGACGTTAAGTTTGACTTTTGAGGGCTAAAATGGTCATTTCAACATAAAAAATAAAAAAATAATAAAAAATAATTTTTTGTTTTTCTTTCTGTTTTTTAGTTTTTTTTTTTAAAAAAATTTATTATTATTATTTTTTATTTTGTCTTCAACCTATACACCACAAATTATAATAGGTTTATAAAAACAAAAAAATACTCTAGGTGGTTCAAAGCCACTAACTGGTCTACGATATTTGTAATATATCTCCGATAAAGTGAAGAATTTTAGAATATATCCCCAATAAAGTGAAGAAATATTTGTAAAAAATAATTTTACACTTTATCTGTAAATAAATATCTGTATATCCCCAATAAAGTGAAGAAATATCTGTGTAAAATCATTTTTGGTCTACGATATTTGTGATATATATCCAATAAATTGAAGAATTTTAGGATATATCCCCAATAAAGTGAAGAAATATCTGTAGAAAATGATTTTACACTTTATCTGTAAATATCTGTATATCCCCAATAAAGTGAAGAAATAACTGTGTAAAATCATTTTTTACAGATATTTATTTACAGATAAAGTGTAAAATTATTTTTTACAGATATTTTTTCACTTTATTTGGGATATATCCTAAATTCTTCACTTTATCGGAGATATGTCACAAATATCGTAGACCAGCGAGAGGCTTTCAACTACCTAGAGTATTTTTTTTGTTTTTATAAACCTATTATAACTTGTGATGTATAGGTTGGAGACAAAATTAAAAAAAAAATGAAGAAACAGAAAAAAAAAAAAAAAAAAAAAAAAAACTAAAAAACAGGAAATTTTTTTATTTTTTATTTTTTTATGTTAAAATGACCATTTTAACCCTCAAAAGTCAAACTTAATGTCCAATTTGGACGGAACAGTAAAATTGGACACGGCTGATTGAAATTGAAAAGTTTAGGGGGTAAAAATTCAAAATTGAAAGTAAAGGGGGTGAAATGATTTCACCCCAAACCTCAGGGGGGTAAACTGAAATTAATCTTTTTAAAAATATTTGTTTGATCACTCAAATTCAACATTATCCTATACTTTGGTCCTTTCTTTAAATCACAACTACAATCTCATAAATTAATATATAATTAAATTGAGGTTTAGAGATAACTTCATGTTAGTTCTTGTCCTCTCAATTTAATCAGTTTACCCTCTAAGTTTTTCAATTTCAATCCATCATGTCCAATGTATGAGGCTTTGTCTAAATTTGACTTTAAGTTCAACTTTAGGGGCCCACTTTAAGAGCTAAAATAGTCATTTCAAACATAAAAAATTTTGAAGGAAAAAAAAAAAACTCATTTGTTCTTCTTCCTCATATCCTCTTCTTCTCTATCTCATCTCCGATGGGCAACTCCAAAGACCCACCCCCTCCATTCCACTCCACCCGACCTGTCTCCTCTTCTCTCCTCCGATTTATCTTTCCACATTCTCTACCGCCTGCCTGGTCAAACCCTTGCGATCCCAACAGTTAATTGCTTCGTCACCCTCGACTACTTCTCCAAGTCAACGCCATCTTTCTCCAAAAACCGACTAGTCAGCATCGATTTCGATCCGAACACATACGACCCGCCGTTTGCTTCTTCCTCATCGCCGAAGTCAAAGCCTCAGCCGAAGGCTGGTATCTTCAAATCTAATTATTCTACCACCGATCGATTGAGTACCGCCACAGCCGGAGCCCAAGGTTAGGTCTGGATTTTCAGCCAAAAATTTGAAGAAAAACGTCAATTAGATTTGAGGTAATGCTCATTTACTGCTGGTGAAACTCAAAGGAAGAGCCGAAGGGAACTCGTGAAGCTCATCCTAACTGGAAGGCAGTGCAAGTTTATGAACAAGGGAAGAAGAGGAAGTACCAGTTTGGGCTGTAATACGACGACAAAGTAGGGTTGGGTAAGTAAAAGAGCGGCGGAGGTTACCGAGAGGCAGATTCGTTGTGGGGAGGTTCATTGATGTAAGCTTTTTCTTATCGAAGTCTTTGATTTTGATTGTGAATATGGTGTAAAACTCTGAATTCTTCCATATATTTATCAAAGATAGGATTTTTGATATCTGGGCATGTGGGTGTAGTTGTGGTTATTGCAAATTGTGTCAAAGTTAGGGATTTTTCATTTGCAGATTCTGGGTATTGGTGGAATGCCTACGTGATGAAGTTTGGGTATTGGAGTTGCCCATCGGAGCTCAGAGAGAGAAGGTGGTGGGCAGCAATGGATTTGTGCAACGTAGGAGAAGATTAGGATGTGAAGGGGGTGGTGATTTTGGTTTCTAGAGATCGAAGACGAAGAAGAAGAAGATAGGGTTGATTTCTAAGCCGGGGGTTATAAGTGTAATTTTGCTCTCAAGTTTGGGTCCACGTCAGCAATTAACGTCCAATTTCGATGGAGCTTAAGAAATTGGACATGGCAGATTAAAATTGGAAATCTCCGGGAGTAAACTGATTAAATTGAGAAGATATGAACTAACATGAAATTACCCCCAAACCTCAGGGGGTAAACTGAATTTAATCCTTAAGAATATATTAGACGACTATGCTTAGTAGTGTCACCCTCAACAATTACTTCTTATTTGGTTTCTTTGACCCTTAGAAGGAGTCTTGAGTTTCTTCCACTTCATAACTTCATCCAATAGCTTGTTCTTGCTACCCACATGCCTTACAACCTTTTATTTCTTCACGGGAGTAATGACCAAATCCCTCTCTTTGCCTACATTTATCTCTCAATGCCTTTGAGGATTTGGCATCATAGGATCCTCTACGATCAGTAAGTCTTCGTTTTACTTGTGGGACATTCATTGGGCAATAGGCTAATGTAGGATTTGTTGGGCATGATATCGAAGTTTTTGAAAAATTTGAGATCAACCATCTAATCATGACTACAACGATGACCATTTTTGTTTCTCATTGAATTTAAATCAAATCATCCATGTAGCCCATTTGGTGCCCAATTTTATTTCAGCAGAGTATGATTGGCTTTTGAGAATTAATGATAGGTGTGGGTTATTGTAACTAGTGTCCCGCTGGTACCATGCAACCAATGTTCTAACAATCACAGGAAAAAAGAAAATTGCAAAAGGCAAGCATGCAAAGAAAACAAAGCACAAGAAGGAAAGAGACGAAGAAAAACGAATCTAGGAGACTAAGGCTTCATTTGGTTCGTGGAAAGGAAAGTAATCCATTTGTCTTTCCCATAGGAAGGGAAATGAAATTTCTGAAGAACTTTCAATTCTGATGTTTGGTAACATGTGGAAAGTTATCCGGAAAGTTGTCAAAAAATTTGTAATTAATGCAATAAAATAATATATTGTTAGTAATAAATGTAAGCAACTTTCAAACTTGGGACAAACTCTATCCGGTCGGCTGATCGTGATCCAAGAATTCTATCCTCTTTTATTAAGAGTCAATATGGACAATTTGATGATGATTATGGGTAGATGTAGTTCGGCATTGATCTGTTGAATGCTAAGAGTGTTAACAGAAGAGAAGCACATCTGATTCTTTTCTGGCTTCAATTATGTTAAATAGCTTAATTAGGGTTATTAGGGTTAATTAGTCAGTACAATTTGCATGCTTAACTTGTAGTGCTCTACAGCTGTGCTACACGTGGCACACACTCATACAATCGGGAAATGTATATAAGTAGCTCATCTCCTACTAAAACAGATTAGAACGATTAATTTCACAAAGCTTGTTAGTGAAAAACCTCTCATCTCTCTCTCTCTCTCTCTCTCTAGCTTCCTCTAAGCTCAACTAACACAGAGCACGTAATAATTATCTGGATACAAAGTGGGATCAGCAAACAAAACAACCTTAGGAATCCAATCAATTTGATTCTTGAAATCATAGTATATTTTAGGCATGCAATGCTTATAAGGAAAAGGATGAATTGGCTCGAATGCACTTCCGAAAGGGTTCCTATAGTTATGTAATGAGTGGTCTTCACTTATTCTTGGCATTTGTGGACTACTTTGTATGCCAAGGCCAACCATAGTTAAAGCCAGAAAACTTCTCATAGTAAGGCACTGAAAACCGATAAATGTTAAGCTTGTTGTAGATTATTCTTCTTAAAATTCTATTCAAAAGTCTTTGCTTCATTCTCTGCTCATTGTTGCTATCACTGTCTGTTCCTTAGGATACAATAGGAAGGAGCAAGACAGGGGTAAAAGTCGGGCCTTACTCCGCCAACGATGTGTAGTATGATTATAATATTTTGCAATAATATGTCATTCCTTACAAATATTGCATTCCTTACAAACCGCTGCAAAGCAAACATGGTCAATGAGTTCCAAGAACTTATTGAGAATGCAAAATAAAACATCTGCAGGATGTGTGGCCGCCTTGTCCCTAATATTACTGGGATCCATTAATTATTTCCTCTCTCTTTATCGTATATACTAGGGAAGTTCATCATCTTTTAACTTGTTTGTCTTGATCTTCTCTTCCATCTTCTTCTTCTTCTAAACTTATTAACACCTTATTAGACCTGATTGTTAAAAACCATATACATGCTCACAATATATGCACACAATCATAAAAGGGATTAAGGCTTACCTTCAGCAATCACTGGCATGGATTCCATCTTATGCTACAAACACGAACACTGAATATGGCCTTCTGTTACTTACCAACTTGCTTCTCAATGGACAGAACAATATGCAAAACGTCGGTAGTAATCAGGGACCAATTCATCTGTATATATAGGAGACTTAACCCTCAAGAAGCTTCCCATTAAAGCTATCCATATCGGTTTAGGTTTCCTAGTTAGATTCCTAATGTAACACTTCATTGTAATCTTTCTTGCAGACTAAGAATAGGATTACTTACCTTAATGAATAGATACACTGCTTCATTAAGTTACAAGTATTGATTTACTGTTTGTATCCATGTTAAACTAGGATTGATATTAAGCTAATCATCAATTACTTTATGATGATATGTGTTATGTCCATATTTGATCTTACAATCTCCCCCTTGGACTCACACATGTCATGCTCGATGATTTGCACCAGAGAACATCAAAACCTACTTAACTTACTGAAGTGCGCGCCAGATAACAAACTTAAATCAAAAATCCATTCTAACATGGTCAGATCACAGTTACTTATGCAGAGCAAGAAACAGTATACATTTTAACAAAAATGCAGAGTTTCAAAACCACAAACACAAGCTCCTGCAATCCACATATGTCAAACCAGAAGTGATACAATATATGTTAATGTGTATCAACAAGTAAACATATATTAGGTCCTACTTTATGTTTCTAAAACCAAAAACTCAAGCAAATTTACTGAACATTGATGGCTTAAAGATGTTGCTTGAACCTTAGCATCATGCTTCTCATGATTTAAGCCATCTGATAGCAAGTATAACTTTAAACACAAAATCGATAATTTTCAGAACATTCAACAAAAACTGCAGTAATAACCAAAATCTGAAAATACCTCAAAATTTATTAATAATAAAATCTGTCATTACAAACAAGTTGTGATAAACAAAATAAAGATCACAACTAAAACACAAGAACTCAAAAAACCTTAGAATTTTAAATGCTCCAACTGGACTAACTCTCTACTGAACCTAAGCATCTAAATTAGCTAAAATTCCAATGCTTGCTGTATGTTTCTGGAATGCTGCTACTGACAATGCCTTGGTGAAAGGATCTGCTAGCTGTGAATTTGTGTCAATACTCAAAACAGCTATTTCACCATGCTTTACTCTTTCTCTAACACTGTAATACTTTAGATCAATATGCTTGGAATTATTTGACCTTTTACTGTTCTTGCTAAAGAAAACTGCAGCCTCATTGTCACAATAAATTACAAGTGTTCCAGCCAAAATGTGACTCAATACTTTGGTTTGCATGAGAAAATTCCTAATCCAAAGTCCTTCACACACAGTTTCATATACTGCAATAAATTCAGCTTGCATAGTAGAAGTTGAAACAAGTGTTTGTTTCATGGTTTTCCAAGCAATAGCACCTCCTGCAAGCAAGAACACATATCCACAAGTGGACTTCTTGGAGTCTGGATAATTCCCTGCAAAATCCGAGTCTGAGAATCCAATGAGTTTCAGATCCTCCACTTGCCTATAAACTAGCATGTGGTTTTTAGTTTTCTGCAGGTATCTCAACACTTTCTTCCCAGCTACCCAATGTTCATGGCCTGGATTAGATTGGAATCTTGACAAAATCCCTACTGCAAAAGACAAATCCGGCCTAGTGCAGACTTGTGCATACATGAGACTTCCTACAAGTCTGGCATACGGCTTTGACTCCATATTTTCTTTCTCAACATCACTATTGGGATTTTGCTTCTTGGTTAACTTATCTCCTTTGGACATGGGAACTTCTCCAGCTGCACACTTCTCCATACCAAATCTGTTTAAAATTTTGGTAACATAATTTTGTTGAGACAAACCAAGTAGTCTCTGTGCCCTATCTCTTTTAATCTCAATACCTAGTACATAGGATGCTTCTCCTAAGTCTTTCATGTCAAAATTCCTTGACAGAAAACTCTTGGTATCTTTAAGCAATTTAATGTTACTGCTAGCCAAAAGTATATCATCCACATAGAGTACCAGAAAAATAAAATTGTTCCCAACAGTCTTCAAATAAACACACTCATCAACAAGATTTTCTGTAAATCCAAAAGTAGAAATCACATAATCAAATTTCTTGTACCACTGTCTAGAAGCTTGTTTTAGGCCATAAATTGATTTTCTTAACTTACACACTAAGTTTTCACTTCCAGCTTGCACAAACCCTTCTGGTTGCCTCATATAAATCACTTCATCTAGTTCACCATTCAAGAAAGCTGTTTTAACATCCATCTGGTGCAGCTCCATATCAAAATGAGCCACTAAAGCCATGATTATCCTAAACGAGTCTTTTGTAGAAACTGGAGAAAAAGTCTTAGTAAAATCAATGCCCTCCTTCTGTGTAAAACCCTTGGCAACTAACCTTGCTTTATGTCTCTCGACATTGCCATTTGCATCTCTTTTGGTTTTGAAAACCCATTTACAACATATAGGCTTTTGGTTGGGGTCAGGTTCAACTAATTCCCAAACTGCATTTTGACTCATGGAATTAATTTCTGCTTCCATTGCTAGCTGCCATTGATGAGATTCACTACTTTCAATGGCCTGATTAAATGTAGTTGGATCATTGTCCTCTGCACAATCCATTTTAATTTCTGCTTCTTGCAGATAAACAATGTAGTCACTCTCTTCCCCCCATAAGTTGGTTTTCTTGCTCTCTATGATCTTCTAGGCTGAGCCACTGGAGGATGGTGAGGTTCAGTTACTTGACCAGTTACGTGGTCAATTATTTGACCAGTTACGTGGTCAGTTACTTGACCAGGGACAGTTACTTGGTCAGTTACATGGTCAGTGACATGGGCAGTGACTTGACCAGGCACAGTTACTTGGTCAGTGACATGGGCAGTGACTTGACCAGGCACAGTTACTTGGTCAGTGACATGGGCAGTGACTTGATCAGTGACATGGTCAGTGACTTGGTCAGTGACATGGTCAGTTACTTGGCCAGTTACTCGACCAGGTACAGTTACTTGGTCAGTGACATGGTCAGTTACGTGACCAGTGACATGATCAGTTACATCTTGTTCTAAAGGCAATGCTACACTTATATTCTCATCTGATACAATTTCCTCAAGGTTAAATCCTCAAGGTTTGTATTGTGAACTTTTTCACTTAGAAACATTACTTGATGTGTTTCAAAAATTCTAGGTGAATGATGAGCAGAATATAATTTATAGCTTTTAGATTTATCTGGATAACCTATAAAATAGCAACTAACAGTTTTGGGGTCAAGTTTATTCAAGCTTGGATTATAAATCCTAGCTTCTGCATGACATCCCCAAACATGACAGTGATGAAGACTAGGTTTCCTGCCACACCAAAGCTCAAAAGCAGTATTTTCTATGGCTTTGCTAGGTGTCCTATTGCAAATATAATTTGCAGTTTTTAAAGCCTCACCCCACAGAAATTTAAGCAAACCAGTTGTACACATCATACATCTAACCATGTTCAAAAGAGTCCTATTCTTTCTCTCTGCAACACCATTCTGTTGTGGATTATAGGGTGTTGTGTATTGAGCTTTAATTCCATTGTCTTGCAAAAACAAGGCAAATGGACCCTTTTGTTGGCCGGATTCAGTGTACTTTCCATAGAACTCTCCCCCTCTATCTGACCTCACTGTTTTGATTTTCTTTTCCAGTTGATTTTCTACCTCAGACTTAAAGATTTGAAAGGCTTTCAATGCTTGTGCCTTTTCTGAAAGTAGATAAATATAACTGTATCTAGAAAAGTCATCAATGAATGTGATAAAATACACATTCCCACAGATAGTTTGATGCCTAAATGGTCCACATATATCAGTGTGTATGAGTTCTAATATATTTTGGCTTCTATATGCAGTCTTCTTTCTAGTATTAGTTATTTTTCCCTTAAAGCATTCAACACAGTCTGTTAGATCAGAAAAATCAAGTTCATTTAGGATGTTGTTTTTCACCAAAATTTTCAGTCTCTCTTTTGAAACATGGCCGAGTCTTCTATGCCATAAAAATGCAGACTTTTCATTTAGTTTGGTTCTTTTAACACCTGTTAAAGTGTTAGTACTGTTTGTGTTATTTTCAACAAGTAAAATTTCTTGTTGAGCCATTGAACAATTTAACTGTAAATAATCATTCATAATAACACCAGAACCAATTTGAACAGAATTTTTAGAAATAAGAATTCCATTACTATCCATAACAAGTCTACAACCAGATTTTACTAAAAGAGAAACCGAAACCAAATTCCTTCTCATGGAAGGTACATAAAAAACATTGTCCAAAACTAACAATTTTCCTAATCCTAAATCGAGCTTTAAGGTTCCAATAGCCTTGACTGCCACTCTCATGCCATTGCCTACACACAGGTTCACTTCATCACTTTTTGGGATTCTCCTCCTTATGAATCCCTGCAAAGAATTAGTAATATGAATATGTGAGCCTGAATCTATCCACCAAGACTGTGGTTCAACATTTATAAGATTAATTTCTAAAGAAAAAACTGTATTAGAAAAAATCTTATCCTTTTTGGCTAACCAATTTTTATAGCCAGTGCAGTCCTTTTTCATGTGTCCTACTCTTTTGCAAAAGTAGCACTTGAACCTAAATGGCCTATTTTCCTTGGCCACTGCAGCTGTTGAACTCTTAGTTATGGCTTTGATAGGCTTGAGCTTATTTTGGGGCTTTTTCCTTTTAGGCTTCTCAATGAGGTTAATGGTTGTAGCAGGTTCCTTTTCTTCCTTGATCCTAGATTCTTCATCCACACAGATGGATATAAGTTCATCTAGAGTCCAGTTTCCCTTTTGAGAGTTGTAACTGGTCCTAAGATGACTAAAACTGTTAGGCAAGGAATGTAGTGCATAATGCACTACCTGCTCATCCCTAACCCCCATCAAGAGCTCCCTGAGTCTGCCATTTATATTGATCATCTTCATAATATGCTCTCTAACTCCCCCTGAACCCATGTACTTCAAATCATGAAACTCCTTGGTTAGCCTAGCAGCTTCTGCCTTTTCACTTTCTTTAAACTTAGCACCTATGAGTTCCAAAAAATCTGATGCTAGCTCAGGTTCTTCTATACTTCCTCTGACAGTCTTGGACATAGAGGTACGAATGAGGTTCTTAGCCATTCTATTGGATCTATGCCACTTCTTGTAAAGATCAGTTTCCTTCTTAGTGCTCTTTTCAGTTAACTCTTCAGGTTTGTCCTCAGTGAAGCAATAGTCTATGTTCTCATGCATTCCCATATAGTTCTCTACATAATCTAGCCAAGCTCTATAGTTGGTTCCAGTTAGCATCAAGACACTGTTCAAGTTCATGTAAGAGTTACCTAAGGAGCAAAACAAAAATTCGTGTGAGTTCTCAATTTGTAAAGAAAATAACTTTAAGTTTTCTGTGTTTTATTTAGCTTTAAGCAACCAAAACAAGAACATATAGAAAACCTAAACAATCCATACTTGCATTCATATCAGTCCATAACCAAAAATAATGTTAAGCAACACTTTTGAGCAGAAGCATAACATCCTGGAGTTCTTTATCAATATACCATGTTC
Organism: Rosa chinensis; assembly: GCF_002994745.2. Taxonomy (NCBI): domain Eukaryota; kingdom Viridiplantae; phylum Streptophyta; class Magnoliopsida; order Rosales; family Rosaceae; genus Rosa; species Rosa chinensis. The sequence continues at coordinate 54,815,678 of NC_037094.1, read as the reverse complement.
AATGAAAACAAGTTATCCAAAGAAATTTATCCACATCTTTAGACAGAAGAAAAATTTCTAAGTATCCGTATTTATTTTCATCAAGCACGCATATTGCTGTTTTGTATTCTAAAACCATACTTGACCACTTCTTTGGAAGATAAAACTGAAGCATAGTTTTAAAACACAAAACACAATTTCAGTTTTGTTACTCGATCAGTTACATGGTCAGTGACCTGACCAGTTACGTGGTCAGTGACCTGACCAGTTACGTGGACAGTGACCTGACCAGTTACATGGTCAGTGACATGACCAGTTACATGGTCAGTGACCTGACCAGTTACATGGTCAGTGACCTGACCAGTTACATGGTCAGTGACCTGATCATTGTTTTCTGCTAACATCAATGAAGAATGCTTTGTGCATCATAATCACTTATGCCAACAGAAAACCACAAAACTCATGAGCTTTTAACTTTATATTCTACCCAGATTCATCCTTGTAAGAAAATTAAGCTCTCGTATCTGTCAATTTTAATTGTGTAAACAAATTCTGGGAGATTTTTGTTCTTCATGCAATTTTACACAATCACAGATACAATACCATATCATCAATCAATTCATCATGCATATTCAAGCACAATCAAAATTGTTTCGATTCCAAGAAACCACAGAACAATCAAGAAATTGTAAATTTCATCCGGTCACCATCTACTCTAACCTAACGCACGCCGGGAATGCAACTAGTGTTCTTGAGCACAATCAAAAACTCAATTATCATGCTATGAATTGAAATCAATTTCACAGAAAAACCTGTTTTTGCTTTTTCCCCAATTTGCTGCTAAAAATCACAGCGGAAGCATGAATTTGATATTTAACCAGATGCAGCAATCGACTTAAGTAACTTACCTTGATCAGTTACATGACCAGTTACATGGTCAGTGACCTGGTCAGTTACTTGACCCGTAAAGCAAAAACCCTTTTTTTTTTCTTTTTTTTTTTGTATTTGTTTTGCAAAACCCTAAAACGATTTTGATATATGTGAGCCTATGCTCTGATACCAATTGTTAAAAACCATATACATGCTCACAATATATGCACACAATCATAAAAGGGATTAAGGCTTACCTTCAGCAATCACTGGCATGGATTCCATCTTATGCTACAAACACGAACACTGAATATGGCCTTCTGTTACTTACCAACTTGCTTCTCAATGGACAAAACAATATGCAAAACGTCGGTAGTAATCAGGGACCAATTCATCTGTATATATAGGAGACTTAACCCTCAAGAAGCTTCCCATTAAAGCTATCCATATCGGTTTAGGTTTCCTAGTTAGATTCCTAATGTAACACTTCATTGTAATCTTTCTTGCAGACTAAGAATAGGATTACTTACCTTAATGAATAGATACACTGCTTCATTAAGTTACAAGTATTGATTTACTATTTGTATCCATGTTAAACTAGGATTGATATTAAGCTAATCATCAATTACTTTATGATGATATGTGTTATGTCCATATTTGATCTTACACTGATAACACCAATATCATCATCACTATCATCCAAGTGAAACATTTTATATTCGGGATCAAGCAATTAACACCATGTCTTAATTAGCTCTCTTTCTTTATTTGTCTCATTAGTGTCAAACTCTTAACTTTCATCGATCTTATACATGCACATAAAAAGTCCTAAATTAATCACTTTTAATCTTGTTTTATATTAAAATTAGGTTGTCATTCATTAATTTCCTATTTGGATTAGGAACTTGTTTCCTAGCAGGATAAGGAATTTGTTTCCATTCAACATTATGAATTTGTTTCCTATATCATCAGGATTAGGAATTTTTTTTCAATCAACATTAATTATGAATTCGTTTCCTCATGATGTATTTTCCTACCGTGTACATAAGCTAGGTCCTTGGGCCCTACGACTCATGCTACAAATTGTCATGTCAGGTAATTCAAGTGCTTGATGACTCGACATATCCAAGTCACATAGCACCTACTCTCCTTATAAATGAGTAATTGGAAGTTCTCAAGATGAACAATGAAGCTTTGTATTCTGATCGTACAAAAAAAGAGTCTACCCTGCCCTACTTCTTAAGAAATTTGAAAATGACTAGTGAACCCAAGTAATGAGTAGAAGTGAAGTAGTAATTCAATTTTACTTGTCACTTGCGCATTGGTGTTTTTTTTTTTAGTAAAAATGAAAAATTTATCTATCAATGGTACCATAATAAAGAGACATGTCACAAAGTGCTTGAAAATATAAGTCTCACACACATAACGTTACACTTACATACGTTTGTTTGCTAGAAAATACACACACAAAAAAAAAATTACAGAGTACAGAGCAAAATAAAAATCAGAAGCCATCGGCTTCCAATATAAGGAGGTTAGGGGTCAAAATTACTTGCATCATTGCCTACTAGAGGGATGGGGATGATGGTGTGAAGGAGACTGCAGTTTGGCAGAGAAGGTTTTTTAGGGTTCAACAACATCAAAATCTACTCTCACCAACAATAACTGTTGGCGTGAGTCACTCTCCATAATTGTAGGAAGTGTAGTATAATTAGGATTGTATAGTTAAGGAGAATATTATGTAGTTAAGGGGGAGAATGTCAGGGTGTAATTAGTTTCCTATTAGGATTGTGTATAATTTGTATATGTACTCCATCTTTGGAGAAGATCAATATATCAGAAAATTATCAATCTCTTTGTTCTGTTTGACTTGGTATCAGAGCAGAGATCCATCTGGACTCTGTTCGTTTGTTTCCGCTGCAAATTTGTCTTTGTACTCTTTAAGAGTTTGTCCTTTGTCTTCGTCCTCTATTCCTTTTTCCCTAAAATCCTAAAGTTTGCAACACCTTGCCATTAGCCTCTCATTCCTTAGCCGTGTCAAATTTTGTGGTTTATGTTGGTGTTTGAAGAAGAAGAATGACAGAATTCTCCCTTAATTTATTGTTTAACGAAGGAGGAAACGAGGGCCAACTGGTGCAGGAGTAAGAACCTGATTTCTATGGTGTGGAGAGCCAAGATCAAACTAAGGGTAATGTTTTCCTAACTCAGGAAACTCGAGGTAAAATTGGTGTTGCTTTAAATGTTTCTGGCTTTATTGGTAGTAATACATGGATAATTGATTCTGGTGTGTCTGATCATATGACCTATGATAAGTCTTTCTTTGTCACTTTGTCCTCCCCATCCATAACACATGTCTCTAACACCAATAGTGAGTCCTTTCCGGTCTTAGGAATTGGGTCAATCGAGGTTACACCGTCCATTACTCTTTATAATGTTCTCTATGTACCCTCTGTCTCATCATCTCTTATATGTGGTCTTAGTTAAACACACAAAACAAATGCTCTGTAACTTTTTATCCTATGTATGTTTATCTTTCAAGATCTATGCACTCGAGTGATAATTGGCACGGGAGATGTGTGGGAGAGACTGTTTCACTTGGATTGCATGTGCGGAGGACTGATAAAGGCACCGTCAAGTCCACAAAGTCCTATTGCCTTGACATTGAGTTCTGATCGACAAAATGATTTGTGGTTGTGGCATCGCCGTTTGGGCCACCCATTCTTTGGTGTCATGAAGAAGTCCATGCTTTCTCTTTTTTTTTTGGGAATAAGTGATTCTAGTCTACATTGTGAAACCTGTACTCTAGCCAAGAGTCATAGGTCTAGTTATCCTTCTAGCTTTCATTCTAGTACAATGCCTTTTGAATTAATTCATTCAGATTTATGGGGACCTTCCAAACATTCAACTCTTTCGGGAATGCATTATTTTGTTTTATTCATTGATGATTTCACAAGATTAACTTGGGTTGTTTTGCTTAAATCAAAAGATGCAGTTTTCTATGCTTTTACAGCATTCCATAATCTTGTTTGTACCTAATATGATGCTCATATTAAGGTCTTTCAATCTGATAATGAGGGGGAGCTTGTTAATCATTCATTTCATGCTTACTTCTAATCTCATGGAATTGTTCACCAAACTACTTACCCACAAACACTAGAACAAAATGGGGTCTCTGGATGGAAGAATTGTCATTTGTTAGACATTGGTCACGCCCTTCTTCTTAGTGCCAATATGCCTAAATACCTTTGGGGCAGTGTTATGTGCCTCCCATCTCATTAATCGTCTCCTATCTTCCTCTCTTCAAGGTCGTATTTCATTTGAGGTATTGTCTAGTTATATCTCTATCCCATCTCTTAATACCCTTCCTACTCGTGTCTTTGGTTGTGTAGTCCATCTTCACAAGAACAAATGTTCCAAGTTAGATGCAAAGGCTCTTAAATGTGTCTTTGTCGGGTATGAGAGTCATCATGAAGGATACAAGTGCTATCATCCTCCCTCTTAACGATTTTAGGTCACCATGGATGTGACATTCAGTGAAGATACATGCTATTTTCCACCTTCTACGACTCATAGTCAAGGGGAGCAAGATGTTTTTTTATGAAGGACAGTACCAAAAAAGGCTAACGATCGATCGTTCAGTGAAGAAGAGACGTCCAGTGGCCCAATGATTGATAGCTCCAGCACGCGTCAACCTCTAAACTCAGAAACTGCTGACACTCCTGCAACCCCCTATGCACTCAGTGACAATGAGCCCAGCCTTCCCACCACAGCCACTCTTCCCTTTCCAGCCTTAGATCTCGGCAAAAATGCAATTGCCGAATAGTGGTCTCCCCTGTTCAATCTTCATATGAGATACATAGTAGTTTGCCTTTGTCCTATAACCCACCTTTGTCTAATAGTGTTACTTCTTTAACTGATTCTATATATGTTTAAACACAAGTCTTACCAGAACTGTCCAATCGTGGTCAGCCTCCCAAGAAATATGAACCAAGTTTGTGTGCTAAGACCAAATATCATGTAGCTAATTATGTGTCTACTCATAAGTTTTCTAAAACATATGTAGCCTTTGTGAATCAATTATCTTCTGTGTCACTTCCTAGTAAAGTGCAGGATGCAATGAAGGACAAGAAGTTGGCAAAAGCAATGGCTGTGGACATGGAAGCACTTGAGAAAAATCAAATGTGGGAGTTAGTATCACTACCTCCTAGAAAGAAAATAGTTAGGTGCCGATGGATGTATACAGTGAAGCACAATTCAGATGGTTCGGTGGACAGATATAAGGCAAGGCTAGTAGCGAAGGGTTATATCCAGAAGTATGGCGTGGACTATGATAAAACTTTTGCACCAATAGCAAAGATCAATACAATCCGGGTACTTCTGTCTCTAGTAGGTAATCTTGATTGGCCTCTGCAATAGTTTGATGTTAAAAATGCCTTCTTGCATGGTGATTTAAATGAAGAAGTCTACATGGACTTGCCTCCGGGATATGGTACTTCCACTGGAGTCAAGGTGGTGTGTCGTTCAAGGAAGTCCCTATATGGCCTCAAATAGTCTCCAAGAGCTTGGTTTGGTCGATTCACGACATTCATGAGGAGGATTGGGTACAGGCAGAGCAATTTAGATCATACCCTATTCCTTAAGCATGAAAAGGTTCAAGTTACAGCTTTAATTATTTATGTGGATGACATGGTGGTGACAGGTAATGATCTTGAGGAGATTAAGAAGTTGCAGAGTGCATTGTCAGCAGAATTTGAAATGAAAGACTTGGGGAGTTTGAAATATTTCTTGGGAATTGAAGTCGCTAGAGGAAAAGATTGTATTATGTTGAGCAAGAGAAAGTATGTCCTTGACTTATTAGCAGACACGAGTATGCTCGATTGCAAATCAGCTGACACACCCATTGAACAGAACCATCGGTTAGCTGAGTATCCAGATCAAGCACCCACAAATGAGGCAAGATATCAGAGGTTAGTTGGAAGATTAATTTATCTGTCACACACTAGACCAGACTTAGCTTATACAATTAGTGTTGTGAGTCAGTTCATGCATATTCCTAGTGAGGCTCATATGGAAGCTGTAGTTCGGATCTTAAGGTTTGCTCCTGGAAAGGGGTTGGTGTTTTCGAAGCATAGGCATTTGGATGTTTTGGGGTATACAGATGCGGACTGGGTGGGCTGTATAACTGATCGATGGTTCACTTCCAGATACTTTACATTTGTAGGTGGGAATTTAGTTACGTAGAAGAGTAAGAAGCAGAAGGTGGTGGCCCGTTCTAGTGCTGAAGCAGAATATGGAGGAATGGCTCGTGGAGTTTGTGAGATGTTGTGGTTAAGGCACTTGTTGAGGGATTTGGGGTTCAAGCAGAAAAAAAGCAATGCCCTTTTTCTGTGATAACAAAGCTATAGTTGAAATTGCCCATAATCCTATCCAACATGATCACACAAAACATGTGGAGGTTGATAAACACTTCATCAAAGAGAAGCTGGATCAACACATCATCTCTTTTCCCTTCGTACCTAGTGAAGAGCAACTGGCGGACATTCTTACAAAGGTAGTCTTTAACAAGGCGTTTTATGATTCACTTGACAAGTTGGGCATCCATGATCTGTATGCTCCAACTTGAGGGGAAGTGTTGGTGTGAGTCACTCTCCACAAGTATAGGAATTGTTGTATCATTAGGATTGTATAGTTAAGGAGAATATTATGTAGTTAAGCGGGAGAATGTCACGATGTAATTAGTTTCCTATTAGGATTGTGTATACTTTATATGTGTACTCTATCTTTGGAGAAGATCAATACATCAGAAAATTCCCAATCTCTTTGTTCTGTTTGACTATAACAGCTACTCTCACCAACATCAAAAGCTACTCTTACGGTCTCACCAACACCGAAGGGCGCTTCACTTGCTCTCTTTCTCTTTCTTTTTCTCATCCCAAAATACAAAAGAAATAGCATATATCCTCCTCCATTTTCTTCTCATTCCCAATAGTATAAAAAGAGGCCATGACCTCATATCATATCACGATAATGATAGAGTAAGATGCAAATCACAACAGGCGACTTTTTCTTGGAAGATTTCTCGAGTCTCTTCACTTTTGTTCCCCAATTTTCAACTCACTTGAGGAGAGCCTCCCATGAAACAGCCCTCAGAGGATGAAGATAGAGAGACTTCATTTTGCAAATGATGATTGCGTCGCCGAAGCACTTCATCGGGTACTTTGAACAACGACGATGACTATTGCGAAAATAATCTTATCATAATTAGGATTGGAAAAATTATTTGAATTAGAAGCAAAATTCTGAGGGACCTGAGGCCTCTGATAGAAGCCTTAAGGACGTTGGAAATTGCCACCAAGAGAGTTCTGAACGTTATCATTGTTGGTCCACTTGAAGTTAGGGTGGTCCCTCCATCCAGGGTTATAGGTATTAGAATATGGGTCATACCTGGGACGTTGCGGCCCCCCTTGACTCCCTTGGTATCCTCCTGTGGCGTTCACAGACTCCCACCCACCATTCTCAATTAGTTGAGGACATTGATCTGTAGAGTGTCCTTGGGTAGAGCATACCCCACAAGCAGAGGCTCCTCCTTGTCCTTGAGTGCTCACAACCTGATTCACTACAAGGGTAAGTTTGTTCAATTTATTTTCAATAGCAGAATTGACACTTACCTCATTTACCCTTCGAGTTGATTAACCTACGCCAGCATATTATTGGGCATTTTTGGTGCGATTTTCAATCATGGCTTTCCCTTAAGCAGGAGACTTATCCACAAAGGCTCCTCCAGCTGCAGCATCTAACATGTCACGTTCCAGAGGTAGGAGATCTTCGTAGAAGCAAGTGAGTAGGGTTTCTTCCTTCATTTGATGTTGAGGACGCTGAGCGATCAGGGACTGAAACCTCTCATAATAAGTGGCATAAGATTCATCTTGTGCTTGTTATATTCCACTTATCTTCTTGCGTAGCATGATGATTAGAGATGCAGGGAAGAATTTTTCCAAAAACGCCTTCATCATGTTGTCCCATGAAGTGATGGTCCCAGAAGGTAGCTCGTATAACCAATCTTTGGCTCTGTCAGCCAAGGAGAAGGGGACTGCCCTTAACTTCAGAATGTTCTCATCTGCCCCTTGAGGGGTCATACTACTACACACTAGCAAAAACTCCTTGAGGTGTTTGTTAGGGTCTTCCATTGAGAGTCCATGGAAGATAGGAATCTTGTGGAGCAACCCTCCCTTGAGTTCAAAATTTGCAGTCCTCCCTTCAGCATCAGGGGGTTAAGTGATGGAGGTAGGAAGCCCTCCTTGGACCACGGATGAGGAAAGTTCCCTAATAGATGCCATTTCCTCGTCCTCTTCTTCTGGAGGTGGTGAGTAAGCTGGTGAAGGTGAAAAAGGTGGTGTAATCTGAGTTGAGGGTGAGTTGGACGAAACAAAAGGAGATGAGTGCATGAGGGTGGGGATGGAGTTGGTGTAGGTGATGTGGACTTCTCAGAAGGGAAGATCCTCTTTCCTTGCTCGTTAAATGTGTATTCTTTGAATTGCAAAGGAGAAGGTCTTCTGTATTCAAGTTGTGGAGGATTCTTCAAACGAGCAAGTCTTTCTTCAATCTCTCGTGCACTAGGGATTTTAGAAGGCTCGGTCATTCATGAAAATCCTGAACAACATTAAAAATTAAATAAGTTAGTAAACTATACAATAAAAGAAATACAAATTAATGATTTATACAATAAAACGTCACTATTCACTATTCACCATACAAAGATACAAAACGTCACAATTTTTTTTACAAGTATAAGGAGAAATAAATTGTACAAAATTTTCACACAAAACCAAGAACATAAAACGTCACATATATGTCCATTTTGATTTAGGGTGTGAAATAAATAAATAAAAGATGGAATCCTATTATAAGCTCTTAACCAAAGTTTAGACATGCGGCCCAAGGGCTCGATCCTTAATACTAGTCGCCCTTCTCAATCTTTTGGTAACTCTTTTCACACAAAGCCAGGTAGTAGAGGAACGATTTTGGCAGAGCTCAGCTCACTTGTTTAGCAGGGGACGAGACCCTTTGCTAGCACTTCTCGTATCCAATCAACCTAGACACCCTGTGCTACTAAGGTGCGCCACATGAAAGAAAAGGGTGGATGACTAATGTTAAAGACAAAGTCCTTCACCTATTCCGTTATGGTAAAAAACTCATAATAAAATTCTTACTCTCATAAACCATTTTTCATGAAAAACTTGTACAAGTATTTCTTTTCTTTTCTTTTCTTTACAATTATTTTCAACACTTAGGTACGGGAACAGGGAGTCTCGATGTTCAATGGGACTGAAACAGCTACCCTTTTCAAGACTATGTTTAATCCAATATACCTTAGTGTATCACAACATTTTCTTTTGTTATAAATATCATTGATATCAAATTAAATTCCAAGCGGTAAATCAAGCGGACGTGCGGCCCAAGTATAGTTGTCTAGACACAAAGTCCCTCTTACATCCTTTGGGCAACCTTACTGAAATGGCCAGGTAGGGGATGACAAACACAAGAGGCAGAATCCATTTTGGCATGAGCTACTCCCACATAGTGGTTTAGGCCCATTTGTAAGCACTTCTGGATCCAAAACCCGTTATGAACGTTGTCCCCTTCCTAGACACCATCCCACATAGGCTATACTTACTTAGATGAAATAGGTCCTAAGTGTGAAGACAGTTCAATGAATGTTAATAGAGGCTGCCCTCAACCTTAAGGGACCTGAACTAGGTACCAATAAGGGGTTTAGGCCAATATTAATAAACACGACTTCACCTATTCCTCTCAAATTACAACTTACAATTAAAATTCGTGTTCAACAATAAAAATAACAACCTAAGTAATTAATTAACTAATTTTCCGAAAATAATATAAACAAATATCAAATATTTACAAAAACAATATAAACAACAATTATTCACACTTCAACAAGTGATTTTTCAATCCCCAGCAACGGCGCTAAAAATTGATACGCTCAAAGCAAGCATATAATTTAACTCTGAAAATGTCATCATTAGTATAAAGTAAATAAGGATCGTTCTAGTCAGGGGATTGAGGGTACACCTGTCATTGTAAAACAATTAAATAATTAAAATAAAAACAAAGTATAATATTTACAAATATATACAATTTACGAAATTAAAAAGGGGGTTTAGGGTTTTTAGGTTTCCGAAAAATAAAAGAGAGAAATAAAATTAAGTATAAACAAAAACACAAATACAAGAATGAAACATAAGAAACAAAGATCAAAACCAAGTTCACAATCAAATTCGAATCAATCCTATAATTGTTCTTCCGAGTCATGAGAAAGAAGTTGATCATGTGAAACATTTGAAGCAAACGATTTCCCATATTTTACTTTCCTTTACTAATTAATCTAAGTGAAAGCACGTAGATCAATCCTATCAAACATGCAATCAAAGTCTAGAAAGCTAGCTAATCAAGCCATGTTCAACACAATAAACAAGAGAAAGGTTATCAACTTAAGTGCACAACTTAGTATGAATAAGTTCATCTAATTGCAATCTTTTTCAATTAAACTCGATTCTTGTCCAAAACCTTTACTACTTTTGATTCAAGCTCACAAAACTATTAGGTGAATCATAAACTTAAATCTAGCACCAATTACATGCAAACCCTAGATGTTTCGAACCAAATAAGATAAACACATAAAAGTTATCAATCAAGCAAATTTAATTGAACAAACTCACAAAAGCAACTTAGAATCATAATCATAGGAATCGAAATCTTCATTCAATCATAAAATTTCAGAATTAAACTTTGTTCAAACATTGTTGTCAACTAGAAACAATTCCAACGAAATCAAACAAGGTTACAAAGAAAGAGGTTGAATTACACCGTGAGATGGAGATGGGGATGGATGCTTGGCGTTTGGATTCTTGAATCTTGGAAGCAAGTCTTCAAGGTGGAGGATAGATGATGATGCTCACGGCTCCTTCTTCTTCTTCTTCTTCTTCTTCTTCCTTGCTTGAAACGTTGAATGCACTAGAGGATGGAGAGAGAACTTGACGTTTTAGAGAGTAAATTTCTGAATTGTGGGATGTCTAAAACGTCTAGAGTAGGGGAGTATATATAGGGGACGGCAAGAGTGCTCTCCAAGTTCTTGATTCTTCTTTTATTTTCCAAGGAATTAATTTAATAATTCCACATAGCTTCCACCAATCCCGTAGCACCAAGTAAGCCCTATTGTGTTGTCCAACCAATCATAAAACTCCAAAATGAATCCCTAATATATAGTTACCGAAATTCCATGAATATATTCTGATTTTCTCTTTTATTTCGGCCAAAATACCTTTAGGGAATGTAGGAATGAACCTAGACGCATTTTGAGCTTTTTCTTGTTGTCCACACTTCTTCTTTCCTTAAAACTCTCCCTAGAAAATCTCTTGCATAATCTTTTTATTCTCCCTTTGATTTTCACGCCAACTCCTTCTTTTCCTCTTGGCAAACACTCCAACATTGTTTCATTGCGTCACAAAACCCTAATTCCATGGGCTTTTATCCATTTTGCCGAAAATCCAAGTTAATCCATAAGGTTCTTGGGCCTTGTTGCGTCACCTTCAAGCCTTGATGATCTCCAACGCCATTTCTTCATTATTTCGGTCAAGTTTCTTGGTTAGCTTCGAAATCTTGCTTGGTACACTTTCCTCTTTTGCACAGGGTTTCCTGGTTGGAACAGGAAAGCTTTATTTCTTCATTTCTGCTCGTTTGTGTGGTCCTTTGTGTCTCATCTTTACACCTCTCAACGTTTACTAGCTCCTCTTTCCTTTCGTGAGTTCATTTCCACTTTTGAGCTCCGAGGACCTGAAAATAGAAACTATTACTAAAAAGTAGAAACTTTCCTAAAACGAAAAATAGAAATTTTCCAAAATTGAAAAATGGAAACTTTCCAAAAATGAAAAATAGAAACTTTCTAAAAGTGAGAAATGGAAACTTTCCTAAACTAAAATGGAAACTTGCTAAAAACCGGAAAAAGAAACTTTCCTAAACTAAACGGATTCATTTAAGGAAATAACTAAGTAAATACGAGGAAATAACCGTTAAAACGTCGCATTAAAATGCTCCTATCAGTGGAGCCCACGCTCACTTCCCCACTGCCGGCGACGCGTTCGGCCAGTTTTTGGGGTTCTATTTTTATGGTTATCATCTACTCGTCTATACGAGTATGTTGATATATTATAGGGTCATGTTGTGATCATTTGAAGCATGCTAGATTTAACGTAGTTTCGATTTTCTCAGTTTGCGATCCGTGAGAATTCGACCGTTGGATCGTCTTATAATTTTGAGAAATTAATCCTAGAAGTGTTCTGAAGACATTGAGATGTCTCGGAGCAAGTTTTGTCTTGATGGACGAAATTTCCAGTTTTTTATTCAAGTGCTTGGTTCAAACCATAACCGCTTTTGTTATAATCATGTACTAAGTTGAGACCTTATTTTACTTAGGTGATTGACGAAGAGTGTTATGTACTTTATCTCGGTTGTAAGAGGAGACGCAGCGAGATTTAAAGGTGAGTAAATCTCACGAGGTTTATTTATGAACAAAGATTCCTTTCTCGTTTCAGTTTAATCACTAAATTGTGAAATTATTTTCTAGAAATAAATATTTGTTTTAAATTATATGAACTTGATGATCAGCTACAATTCATAGGTAAGTAAAATGAGATTTTAATTATAAAAAATAATTTTTCTCGAGTTTTGCAATTATGGACTATAGTTAGTATTAGTTGCATTCCTGAGTGGATGGCTAAGTGTGTGTGTGTGTGTATATATATTTACATGAAATATATATCTTGATGGTGCGGCATTGTGATAAGCATAATAAATTGTGATTTTATTCAGGTTATTTTTTTGAGCATTTACTCTTTTCAGAAATGCAATATATCATGTAATTGTTGATTTATATTGTGTTGAAAGAGTACCTGAGTTACCTCATAATGTAAGAGGCAAAAGCAGCATGCTCCACATACGAACACGCTCCACGCGCTAACCTAGGCTCTTTTGTCAAAAGTTCTGCTTTTTCTCGTCCGGCTACGCCGCGATGTTGGCGTAGGCCTCTGGCCTTGCCGGCTTGCCTCGAGTGTGGTCGGACGGGAGCTTGATGTTTTTGGTTGTCGGAGAGGAGGGTTGAGAGGGTTCAATCAGTCTGGTTTTCAGTTCAAGGCAGTTTCTGCACGGATTAGGGTTTCGTGGAGGATGGTGGTGGCCGGGTTAGTGGTGATGTTGCACACCCTATCCGGATCATGGGTGTGTGATTAGATCCGTTTGGATCAACTGGAAGATCCATTGTTAATCGACGGTAGCTTGGATTCGAATTGTGTAACAGAGTTTTCGACAGCGGCGCTAGTTTGAATCTTCTGGTTGGGGGGCGATGGAGGACGAGGCTTCGTTCTCCCTTCTGGATTTGGGATCTCGAGAGTGTGGGATTGTGGTGGTGGGGAATGATCTCGGCCGGTTACCTGTTGGCGACGATGTTAGGGTCCGAGTGCGGCGGTGGCGCGACTGGCTCAAAGGTGTGATGTTGGTGGCTGTGCAGCCGATGCAATAGCTGTTTTGGGCTGGGAGCAGTGTTTGGACTCCCTTTGCCCTTAGTCACTTGTGGGCCTGTCATGGGCCTAGTGGGTCTTGGGCCTAGGGTTTCTCTCTAGGTTCAAGATGGTTTGTTTTTCTTATGTTTAATTATTTTTCTTCTTTGTTCTTAGTAGTTTGGTTAATAAGTTGCTATCGTGTTTTGGTAGGACTAAGTGGGCTTAGTCTAAGTCTATGCACCTTGTGTGCCTTGTCTGCTCTAGGTAGGCGGCGAGTTCCTTGCATTGGTAAATGGTCGCAATCTCCTAGTGGCAGTAACGTATCTACTCTAGGTAGGCGACGAGTTCCTTGCTTGGTCAAATGATCGTTGCCTCCTAGTGGCAGGGTGAAACTAAGTGTCACCGAAATATTTCGGTGGCAACATAATGGGAAAGCTGTGCTATTTGTAATGATGCTTTTTCTTAATAGAGTTATCATTCAGGTAGGTCACGACAATTGTAAAGCGAATGGAGTAGTCGATAGAGAGCATTCTTTGCTAGTTGGTGCTTACTAAAATACATTGTTTTAGTTGAGATTCCTGTTATTATCTCAGAAAATTCTCTGAATGCTTATTGTAATTTGGAGTTTAGGCATCATGTCCCCCCCCCCCTCCCCCCAACCCCCATGTATTCTGCGGTTCATTAATCAAGGCTGAGGGCAGCCGCAACGGCCCTTATTAAAAAAAGAAGTGAGTTTTAGTGTAACATTTTGAGTCATGTGGGACTTTTCAAATGTTTTCGGTTTATGGATCTGCTGTCACAGTAGTGACAAAGGCAAAGATATCGGGATACCAAGCCTTTGGCCGGGTGATTGGTTATGATTCAGTTAGAGCTCTAGTCTGTCTGTCATTGTATATCATGGGGGTAACAAGGGTGTTACTTGCGACTCATGAGTACATGTTTTTAAAAGAAAGTTTCGAGTGTATATTCTTTCTTCTATTGTTCAAGAGGGACATGGGTTTTGTATTTAAAATGCGTGAGTATTCACTGGAGTTGAAATGGTGATTCATTGGCTTTAGCGTAAGTTGTTTGATTTTCTTATTTATTTTGTATTTTTTTGAATTGTTTGGCCTTTACGTAATCTCCTGAACTAAATTTTATGCATGAGTGCTATGATTTGACTTGTGTGATTTGAAGTGATCTCCTGAACTAATTTTATATGCAGGGATTACTGATTTTTACCTTGTGTGATTGTAAGTTCGGTTGTGTATTATGGAGTTAAATGATGTTGGTTTAATATATTCATAAGTTGAGGAATTATAAGCATGTTTGTTTTGAGTCATTTAGTTGAGTTTTACTCATACAAGCTTGAAAAGCTTACCGGGTTTGTTATTCCAACCCGGTGCACTATTCCATGGTGTAGGAGTTATTCCTGCAGGTCAGAGAAATCAGGGTTGAGATCGTGGCTTCTTGTTGCAGCAGCGTTAGGTTTGGAACCTATTTTATGTATCCACTGCTGTTTGTAGGTATGTTCCTTGTGAGCGTTTACATTTATTTTCATGCGTTCAAGTTTATGTAAACACTTAGTAATGTAATATGTGACTCTAGAGAATGTGTTGGTATTGACATTGTGACTTGGTTTGTTTGTTTCTTAGATTAAATGACAAAAGTTTGTATGCATTTTGGGCAATTGTTGGTTTATCGCGTTTCGAATTTGAATTTTCTTTATTCGGAGCGTGACATGTAACCTTAGTGGTAAATAGCATGTCTAACCTCACGTGTAATTAAGACCAGAGTAATCCAATCCAACACTTTAATTTTTTTGGCATCGCGACAGAGAAATGTGACGTTGAAGAAAAGGTTTAGTCAGCAACTCAACATATACCTAATTAGACTTTTTGAATGTGTTTGTTAGGTCTGAGGTTTGTATGGGTTTACGTAAATCTTGTGAATTAGTGGTTAAGAATATTTGTCAAGTAAAATTATCAAAATTGTAGATAAGTGAATTATGTGGTTATTCTCTGATTTGGCGCTTAATGTCCCGATGGAACGGGAATTTCACCTATATCACCTGAATCATGTTACCATGTAATTAATTTCATTAGGTGTATATATCTCCTTTTTTTTTTTTGCCCTCATTACCACACTCATAATGATCTTCTAATCAATTACTACCTTCTGAATTAGAATTTCTCCACTTATATATATATATATATATATATATATATATATAATCAACTAATGCTAATATATTATTAGAAAAAAGTCTGGGCAGAAACTCAATTGTTATTAATGCGTGTTTAAATCCTTACATGTACAATTTTGCAGAACTAGTACTCCTTAATAAGAAATGGTAGTACGTAATCCAAGTAAAAATAATAGAAACTTGAAAAATGATGGAGAGATGACTGGCCAGAAAATAGGAGGGAACTAAAGTCATTGGGTGTGAGTTAGTTATAAAATATTACATTAGTTGCAAAATATTTTGATTTTACTGATAAGCCTTATCTTGTTTTTTGCTTTGTTTTCTCACTGGCTTTTTAGATCTTCCACGACTGATTCATTCAAACACCCTCCAATTGAGGATCTCTAAGATCTTCTGTCATATCCAAACTTGGTTCCTCCCCCTTCCCCCACATTTTTTCCTATATAAACTCTTCCGTTGGTTGCATTTCTCACAACAAGAACACTCAGTAGTCAGTACCTCTCAATTCCTCAAGTGACAATATGAGCAATTCAACTCAACAAGATCAAAGGGTATTGCCTCTATGATATGATGAATAGCTTTTATTATTTTTTGTATATTGTTCACTTCGTTTGTCAATAAGAGTGATTTAACATTGCTGCTATGCAATTGAATATATTGAGTAGGGAAATGAACAAGTGGGTGATAGAAGAACTCAGCAGCAAATTGATGCATCTAACTGGCTTCCCATAACTGCTGATAGGAAAGCAAAATGGTATTACTCGGCTTTCCACAATGTTACGGCAGTTGTGGGTGCAGGAGTTCTAGGGTTACCATATGCAATGTCACAAATTGGATGGTAATATTTATTCTTTTCCTTTTACATTATATTTTGATAGCTTCTCAATTTATGCAATGTTGTTATTAGTGAACAAATGTTTCTCCGACTTTTACTTACCAAGTGATTCTGTATAAATAATTTATATTTCACTGACATTTGCATTATTTAGGGATCAAAATATTGTTTGGAGTTAGATTTTGTGGGTGTATATTATTACTTCAAAAATGTCAAATCATCAAATCAGAATTTCAAATGTGAATTGTATACTTGTAGTCTGATATTAATTGCTAATTATGTCATGTTTGCATATTGTTAGGGTTCCTGGAATGATAGTCCTTATTCTTTCTTGGTTGATCACATTCTACTCGTTCTGGCAACTTATTGAATTGCATGAGATAGTTCCGGGAAAGCGATTTGATCGTTACCCAGAACTAGGGCAGCATTGTTTTGGACCCAAACTAGGGTATTGGATCGTCATGCCACAACAATTGATTGTGCAAGTGGCTTCAGGCATTGTGTATTGCGTCACAGGTGGGAAGTCACTGAAGAAATTCTTTGAACTCCTCTGGCCAGTCTGGGGTGATTATAGAACAACATACTTCATCCTCTTTTTCATTTGCTTGCAATTTGGGATCTCCCAAGCTCCAAATTTCAATTCTTTGAAAGGAGTTTCTCTCCTGGCTGCACTCATGTCTATTGGGTAATTATTCACAATAACATTCATATATTCATTCTTGTGGATATTAAAAATGAGTAAATTAATGCATTTTTTTTATAAAGTCTCTTATAATATATCAAGCAACTATACAATTTAAACATTACAATAAATTTGTCTCTCAATATTAATTCATTTAATTTTTCTAATGTCAATATCGCTGCAGTTATGCCTCGATAGCATTTGTGGCATCAACAATTCAGGGTGTAAACCATCGTGAGAATGTGACCTATGGGATTCGGTCTTCGACACTTGCTGGTCAAATCTTTGATCTCTTGAATGGGTGTGGAACAATAGCATTTGCTTTTGCGGGACATAGTGTAGCTCTAGAAATTCAAGCTACAATTCCATCAACTCCAGAGAAACCATCAAAACATGCTATGTGGAAAGGTGTTGTGGTAGCTTATGTTGTTGTAGCGTTTTGCTATCTCTCAGTTTCACTGTCCGGCTACTGGGCTTATGGCAGTCATGTAGAGGATGATGTTCTCATCTCACTTGATAAGCCTGCATGGCTAATTGCAGCGGCTAATTTCATGGTGTTTATTCATGTTATTGGAAGTTATCAGGTAAATTCAATAATAGTTTACATAGAATAGACATATAGAAGAATAAAATAAAAACACGAAAGCCAAGATTAAATTAGTCACTAATTGCTAATAGTTTGTTATTCTTATTGCAGATCTTTAGTATGCCTGTATTTGACCAGATTGAGCAATATCTAGTAGAAAATCGAGGTTTCACCCCTGGACTACCTTTGCGCATCATTGCTCGTAGTTTATATGTTGGTATGTATAAATTTTCATTTAAATGAAACTACTCACAACATATTCGCTTCTCATATTTTCTAACCACAATCTTGGAAGGGTGAGAATCATTTGCATTGATTGCTTTGCTTTATAGTTGGTAAATATTACATTTCAATTTATATACATCATAAGTTTCTTGAATGTAAGTATGCAACTGAATTGCAGAATTATCTAGCTTTAAGTTTCTTAGTACGTTATCATTTGTAATGTTCCTAATATTCGATACTCCTTCCATTTTTTCAGCTGCAGCAGGGTTTGTTGCAATGTGCATTCCATTTTTTGGAGGCTTGTTAGGATTATTTGGAGGATTGGTATTCGCATCCACATCATTTTTTGTAAGTTATTGATGACAAATTAAACTTTTCAAAACTATATGATAAACACAATATATAGATTGTAGTATACGGAATCTCTCAAACAATTATTGGAGAGTGCTTAAACTAGTGTACTTGATGCAGATGCCTTGTATTATGTGGATTGTCACCCAAAAACCAAAGACATTTAGCTTTCACTGGATTTTTTCTTGGGTATGTAGAGCATTCTATCCTTATCAAGCTTTTAACTCTTGTCATATTTCTTTTGTGTGTCTTTTGTCTCCACGTTCTCAAATCTAAAATTTTAGTTACGTACTTACATGTGTGCATAAATTGATTTCAGATATCCATTGTTATTGGCGTTTTGCTGGCAGTTCTATCACCAATAGGAGGGGCACGTACAATTATTATGGCAGCCAAAACTTACAAGCTCTTTTCTTAGTACACTCACAGACTGTTTTATTTTTTTTCTTAGAACAGATGAGATAGTCTGTAAGAGTGAGTTTAAGGATAAATTTTTTAATGTAGTCTTCTTTTCTGCAGTCTGTTTTTGGTTTTCTTGAAAAAAGAAAGCTCACTTTTTGTTTGAGCTATTTGTTGAAGAACAATGATTAATTAATAATTAGAGTTAATCTTCTTTATGGGCCTTTTGCAACTTCTTTATATTGTAGAACAATTGTGAATATATAATAACTAGTACATGATTCAAATTTAAGTATTTAACATTTTAACCTTATACTTAAAAAGAGGATACTAACGTCATTTCTTTTCCATATATGAATTAAAGATAATATCGATGCTATAGAAGATACAGATCATGATGAGTGGATCAATTAACACTCTCTCTCTCTCTCTCTCTCTCTCTCTCTCTCTCTCTCTATCTATCTTTCCTACATGAGTCAAATTTAAGATCTTCTACTTAAAAAGAGGATATATATATGTCATATCTTCTTCATATAAAAATTAAAGATAATATCGATGCTATAGAAGATACAGATCATGATGATGGATTAGTTATCTATCTATGTATCCTATGTTGCCGCCGAACAACCACTCCGACGAACCGACGTCTAAGTGATGCGACGTGTTCTCGTCAGCGGTGGAATCCGTCCTCGCCGTTTGACCCTGCTACCTGGTCCACGATCCTCTGATGCTTAGGTTTTTGGTCACCGCTGCTTGCATTCTCTCTCTCTCTCTCTCTCTCTCTCTCTCTCTCTCTCTCTCTCTCTCTCTCTCGCTTGCCTTTGATGCTTCTACTTCTCTGCGGTCGCTTTGTTTAAGTTCTTTTTCTTCATCATTCCTTTTTCATTTTCTTCATTCATTACTTAAAATACCCTTTTTTTTTCTTTTGAATATAAAAAAGGAATTCAAACAAAACTAATAGCATAAAGGAGCATACTTTAGATCTCAGAATTTTATACCAAATTTAGGATCCAAAATGAGGTTGGTTGATCCACATCATCAGTTTTAATATAATTTTTCCAACATGGCTAAACTAATTAACCCCATAATAAAAAACTTTAATTAAATATATTTAACATTAAATTCTGATAATATTCTAAAAATCAACCTTCTTCTTCCCCAGAGTGATTCCCAAAATTGATCCACAATATACCAAAGTGTTAATGAAAAGTCTTGATCCATTTATACCCATGGAATCAATAACAATCAAGAGCACAACTAGTCATAGAAATCAATAAGACATGAACGTGTATGAGATCAATTTTGTATATTAGTAGCACAGTTTCATCTTCATCGTGTTGATATTCTGATTTCCAATGCTATTTATAGCCTCCAGGTGCTAATCTCATATCATCTTCTTTAGACTTAATTTGAAGCATATGTATTTCACTTTTGAGGCATCCTTCTAATAAATACCATCGATTCATAGGTAATATAGCTCCAATGATGTTATCTCAATTCTCAAGAGTTTCTGATTTTCAACTTTTTTCTAAAATATTAATTAATTGATATAAATACATGTTGGAAATTATAAGATGAGATGGCAGATGTTACATGGTTAGGGATTGAAATTGGTATAGATTGGCATCTCTAGCACTACTCTAACAGAAATAATAAAAAAATTAAAAATAAAAAAAATTGACGCCACAATGTAAGAATAAATGAAAGTGATCGAGAGCAAGAGCTCTCCCTCTTCCTTCTGGTGGCAGCGATACCTAGCTTGTCGTTCTTCTTGTGTTTGTGGCTCGCCAGGTAGCACTAGCGCCGTCATGGTCTAGGCCTCTAGGGTTTGCATTCTCTTGACTAGCTGTTGCACTGCAACGATGACAGTGTCATCCTGAAATCTGACTTCCGGTTCCAACTTCCAATATTAGTCTGGTGCATTTAGCCGCAACCTTTGATAATAATAACATAATTAGCTCATACATGCATGCCATGCTCAAGAATATGCATTACAAGAGAAAACTAACCAAGGAAAACCAAAGAAAATTCAAATACACGGTCTCAAAAAGCATCTGAGGTTTAGGTGTTTCCATTTTATTTTATTTTTTGGTTACAGTTAAAAACCTAAAGAGGGAAGAGGATAGCTTCCCCAACACATGTACACCCTACATACCTCAAAGCTTAATTTATTATAATTTTCAGTCAAGCATAGGAGAAATGGCGGACGAGTGATTTTCAGATTTTGATTTTTATTACCTGATTGCTGCGACTTACTGTCTTCTCTTTCTTCCTTCTTGCTTTCTGGTGTTCTGCATTAAAGCCCTAGTTCAGGTGTTATTCTGTTTTCTGGAAGAAGATGAAAATATATTGTTCAAGACTTCAAGTCATGTTGCGTTCATGGGGGTGTTTTTTGACAACCAGTTTTTCTTATATTTTTTTATTAACATCTATTTTCTGAGGATGATGGTCTGTAATCTTTGTATGAATTATATGAATTGAGCATCTGGATTATACTTTAATGCAATCTACAACTCCTATTTTTTAAGACTGGTAGTTCTGTTCTTTTTTATTTTGTTACACGGTTTTACCAAGTTGGAACTTAAACTCTGTTTCTTTTTGCATTCATTTGCTTCCCATTTTTTTGCTTGCCTTTTTTTGTGTACTATTATCAATTTGGTTTGTTCCATAAATTATATTTTACAAAATGTAAAGCTTACACAAGTGGTGCAAATATGTTAATGAACAATTATTCTACTGACTACTGTACAGCAGAGTAATTAACTATTTATCTTCCATCTACCTGTCTGCGATTACTTTGTTTTATTTACCTTCTCACAGGAACTTGTATGATGCATACGACAGACGCGGGAAGCTCTAATGATGAACACCTCTAAAATGAAGATTTTATGAGGTTTTTCTAATTAATGCTTCTGAGACCCACTTTTCAATTATACTCGACAAATCAACTGTTAGATGTATAGATATTCATGAGTATATAAGGTACTAAAATAGGTCAAATCAATGGACGAAACAAATATTTCAAACCTAAACATTTTATGTTCATATATGATAAATCACGATATAAATGCCTTAATGATTTTCAATTTAATTAAAAATTTACAAAAGTAATTTACTCATGAATACCTAAACATCTAATATGATCAACAGTGGGTCTTACAATTTTTTATTAGAAAGTTCTCATGAAATCCTCATTAAAACGGTAAAACCCCACTCTAGGACAGACTACTTTTGTAGCATTCCAATTTTGAGCAAATTAGCTGTAGTTCACCTGATTTCATGTTCTTTCTTGCTTAGCCGCATGGAATTTTTGACAGGACAAGCATGAGGAAATGCTTCTTTGGTTTGGTATAATCGAAAAGGTGAAACAATCTGACATTAGTAATGATAGGTTCACAATCTGTTCATTTAATCATTTTTTTTTTGCCCTCATATGTATTTATTTCTGCGTCCACCACTGAATAGGAGAGATGAGATGAGATTCGAATTCAAAAGTTAATAAACATTTAGAAGCAAGAGTAATTCCAACTGTTTTCAATAACACTATTGTAGGCTACAGTGACCTTACGTGATTAGTATCATCCTTTAATTATTGAAAGTATTCCAAATTATCAAGCTGATTATACTATGAACATCAGTCCATCACTTGTATTATATATATCTGCCCAGCTTGCCAGCGACAACGGGGAAGTAAAATTCCTCACGAAAAATGCTAAAACGTATCCAAAACTTAACAGAATTAAACCTTGAACTTTTAAGGTTCATTTTCATTCGCATTCTAAACATCCATGACTCATGGACATAGAGATCAACTAGTCTCACTTCCAAATTGTTTCTGGATATCCTGGAAGGATACGGTTGCAGATCCCCTCCTTTTAGCCCTCGGCTGAGATGAATGCTCCCTCCAACCAGTCATATAAATAACCTACAGAGCCCAAGCACATTGTCATGCAAGTATCTAACCACATTTCCTGCATTCATTTAGCAACTGCAGAAGCCTGACACAAAATATTCTCCTATAGTCCATTTTATAGATTATTATCCATTTACTTTTCAAGTGGTTAACAAAAACAAAACAGGTAGGCTATAACCCCATTCCATCTTCAGTGACAAAACTTAAAAACAAGTTAATGGCACAGAGAACACAAGAGATGAGATGAACTCTAACAATGTCAAGTATAGAATTTCAGTCGGGATTCGGGAGACTTCATAATGTGCAAAGGTAAAAAGACATCTCAAACCATTGACAACTTGAAGATTCTCTATTAACCAGACTAAAACCAAAGACAGAATCACAACAATTAAGCCAAACTAGGGTGCACATCAAGACAGTTAACAACTTAGAATAGGTACAACTCAGACCTAGACTAGGTAGGCTCCTGAGACCACCAAATAGGTTGATCACTTAGCACAGCTCAAACTCTTTAGGAGGTTTCCAACCTTTCAGGGCTAGAACTCTAATTAATAAGCGTTCCGGCTCAAACCCTACTCCTAGTTGGCGGATCACTACTTTGACAAGGCTGCCCACTACTTTGGAAGAGTTGATCAATCTATCCTACCCTCTTAAGGAATCAAACTGAGGTTGATCACAATTATATGATTTTATGGTTTCCTATTTTGCTCTTTTGCAAAGGGGAAATGATGAAGTAAAAAGTGGATGTGGTTTGAATAACTGAACTAGGTGGTCTAGTGACCCCAACAATTGGGTGCTCATCTTCAGCATAAATCGCCCCACACTTTGGGATTAAAATCAGGTCACGTCAGCAGGCATACTTGTTAAGTAGAAGTGTTCATTCTTTCCAAACCCACTGACTGACATATATAACCATCTCAATTACAATGTTTTTGCCTCATATTAAAACACTGGTTGATGCATACTTTATTAATTTTGGACCATTAATATTTAAGCTATCAATTGTATAGGAACTCATTAGATTGTATTTTGCTCACCTGAAAGGTTGCAGGGATGGTGCCATCTTCTGCTGCAAACATTGAATCATAAATTGCTGCAGTGGCAAGGGCTGTATCTCTCTTGAGCATCTTATTTTAATTACGGGGACAACACATAATCAATATGAATTTGATAAAAATAGAACATGCTTATTACTTGATAATGCAAGAAAAACAAAGTTTGTGTCCCAAAGTAAAAATATCTTACAGGGTTCCTTTGTAGAAGGGCATTGGTTTCGCCCATTGCACGCAGATGTTCTATGAGATCCAGAGCTACACCAAAATCAAAAAATTGAAAAGAAGAAAAAAGAATAAAATATGAAAGTTAGGCACGAGTTGGAAAATGAGATCACGTGTATTAAAAAGTTGAACTTCAAGCATGTCAAGATCTATTAAAAAGTTGTATGTCGAAACAGAATCAGGCGCCTAGCATGTGCAAGAGGTGTCATGGGAGAGGTCATCTATAGTTGGCCTTGTTATATACAAATCTGTGCATTACTGATACTAACCTATAAACATGTGTCTTCACACAGATAAGTATTTACTGAAAAATTTAAAATAAAACAAAGGGTCGTCACTTCAAAATTCAGATGACTCAGCAGTTCATATTGTTCTAAAATCTAACGAGACCAGAAGGAGTTAGACCAAGTTTACGTGCCACTTTAACTGCCACATAAATTAAATCAGGTCTAAGAATATGTAGTCTATTTAGCATTCACATAAAGTCCAGTTATTAATCATGCTCATCCAAAACTTCCTATATGAGAAGGGGGAAAGTAACCACCAGTAGATAGGCTACTATACTTGGTTTGATTTACGTATTGCTCATGTGACAGAATGCTGTTAAACTTAAAGAATGATATAAGCATGAACATTGGAACTGTGGGAAGGGAGTTGGTAATATCAAAGGAGCCTTGGCTACTAAATTCAGAAGCAACAAATTTTCTATTAGAGGCCAAACTGTAACATAGAGAAGGGAATGCTCACCACTTGGATATCTCACTACATATTCATCAACATCAACACCTGGAAGGGTAAAGCCTGCCCTGGTCAAAAGATTTCCTGCATCCCGCACCTAACTCAAAAAAAAAAAAAAAAGGGTTCACCTACCCAAATTTCAACAACCACGTGCAACATTGCGAGTTTATAGAAGGAAAAGAAAAGGGAAAAAAAAAAAAAAAAAAGACAACAGTGCATGAAGGAATGAATTTTACTTGTGTATAGGAACATAAGGAAATGCCACAAATAGAGCATAATCAACCAAAAACATATATATCAAGAAGGTAATTTAGAAAATATCATGCAACATTGGCCCCAATGACATTATTACTAAACTTCCTAGATGCCCTGTTTGAATGGCAAATAGTATATACCAAAAGCCCACATCAGCTGTCATTCCTATCAATCTAGCAAATAACCTATTTGCCAATTTGGGAGAATTTTATTATAACTAATTACAAGAAACAACTTTCAACACAGTTAAAAACAATCATATCCAATGAACGGATACCAAAAAAAAAAAAAAATTCCACATCCAACCACTGTTGAAACTACCAACAATGCTCAAAGCATTTACTGGATACAGTCAATTCTGCCAAGAAGGTTGCAACCACCATTCCAAACCCAACAAGAAGTTAGCAGAAGAAAATCTAGGAAGTATAAAAAGGTTGCCTCTTATTTTAAAAGGGATGTCTTGTCATTGTAAATAAGTATATAAAATTCCAGGGTCAAGGCATTGGCGAGGTTCGCTTGAGGCAAGGCGGTGGCAAATAGCCCATGGTGTAAGAATAGTGTAAGGTTGTTAGGTGAAATGTCAAAGTCGTAACCTTCGAACTAAAATAAAACATGAAATATGATAAAAAAAAGAATAATTTTAAATGGTACTATAATGCAAGAGGCAGACCCCTCATTTATCCTTTATCCGACTCAACTAAACTGAAATAACACCTCTGGAACACAAACCAAGGGCAACCATAAATATTGCTTGGACTTCCAATTTCACATCCTAAAAACCAAAACCAAAGAGTTTCAAATCGTCTGTTGACTAAGTCCCCTTACTCGGACTGCTATCCTAGACTGCGGAAGCCGCAAAGGATTCTATCTGAACAACTTGGATCACTTGGAAGGCAAAGTTAAAGGTGTCAAATTTTTATTGTCAACATCACCTGTGTAGAATTTGAAGTTACTGCAACCACTGGACTCAAGTATCACCATTTAACTATAACAATTCATGTCTTGAAAGGCTTTTACACCTAAATGCCTCAAGGGTTATGTACTCAAATTCCCTGCCATAAATTCCTAAATGGCTTGGCGTTAAAAAACATTAATAAATATATATAAATACCAATATTCCTCTGAGTTTAACCATTCAGCATCTTAAGGAAATTTCAGAGATGTAAAGGAAAGGATCGCTTCCTCTCACCTTCAGGACTCTACCACTGTAATTTAAAGAATCCAGAAAGATCCTCATCTATTAACAAGGGAATTGCCAGAAAGTACTAAAAAGAACACATTTTCCACAGGAAATGAAATAATAAGCAAAAAATAAAAATGGCTGCTTGGACTCATCAGACAAAAGAAAATCAATGCAATAAATTATACTTGTGCCAGAGGCGATATTCGTGGACTGATGCCTCCTTCACGCTCCATTTGTGCCACAGTGCATGCAATTCTCAGCTCTCTAGTAACAGTAAAGCAGAAGTAATCAACTGTAGATTCTTTAAGTATTAACTATTTCAACATATGTAATAGATAAACAAAGAATAACAACTTTAAGGTTTCCCCGCCAAGAATTGCTGCTAAAAATAAGCCATCTGGCTTTAATGCCAATCTGCACTGTCAAACATAAATATTATCTTAGATATTTCCATACATTGTGATATGAATACTATGAAGACAAACTAATGACACTCATGATCATATAACAGTACAAATAGAGGAACAGAACGAAATAAAATAAAGATTAATGTAAGCAAGTCTTTAATAAATATGCATGAACCATGAAGTAATTTTCATAGCAACAGCAATCAAAGTTAAGCATCAGCCAAGGAAACTACAAGCAGCATAGTTCCTTAAATGTATTTTCTGCAACTTTTGCAATAAGTGTAAACGTCTAAATAGTTGGTGCATATCTGCTTTTCAGCACCGAGTATTTGATATCCTAGAGAAAGCATCGGTTTTTATAAACAAACCCACGTGTTATTATTCTCACTCAAATCAAGAAGCTTTTTTATTCTCTCATGAATCACACGGTTTGTCAGTGTACAAGTATGTAAGCAAGTAATTGGTGTGCAAATATGTATTTTTTGACTAATGCAGGCTGATAATGTTCTACTTTGAACTCTGCAAATTTTTGATATAGAGTAGGATTTGGACTAAACAAGAGTTGAGATTATTTAATGTTTTGGCGCGCGCACACACACACATATATAATATTACATTTCACTACTGCAGTAGCATAAACAGGCATTTCAGAGCTTACTGTATATATAAATCAAACAAGCATGATTTATCAAGGTCTTTTTTCTTTATTATCCTTCATGAATGTTTTCCCTCATCCCCACAAGAGTTATTACGGATCCAATATTCCATCTCGATGCTTATAATTTACAACAGTAGCGCAAGTACCTGTATCATGGCTCCTGGAAGATCATTTGTCCAATGAAGGCCCAAGCAACTAATTACCAGATCTAGAGAACTTCACATAAAATTAGAGGATATCAATCAAACTTAAAACTCCCACAAAAAGATATATTCAACATAAACAAAGATATTAACGACCGAGGTAGAGGGATACCTTTCTTTAATGGGCAAAAACTCTTCATCGCCAACCATGAAGGATGTTTCAATGTTTTCATTCTGTACCTCATCCTCAGCATTTCTACATCGTTTTACCATGTCATATGATGTAGACATCATAATGAGCTTTTCAATGGCACCTAATAATGAAAAAAGATAAGCACCTGAATTATCGCAACTATGGAATCTTAAGATACTGTATGATGTAACAATTATAATGAACATTGCACTTTATCCTTGGTCATATTCACTCTGAAACCACTAGTTCAATTGATTACTGTTACAGAAAATCTTTTTACCTCGACCATGGAGCAAGCGCCTGACAGCTTCCAAAGAACCTCCCAAACATAATGCTGTTGGAAATGTTTTCTTACAATCCTGTAACATTACACATGGCAATGTATAAGGGAAAAAAAAAATTAAGTATAAAGTTGACCTGATGACTCATGACATAACAGAGTTCTAAAAATTTTCATATAATATATCAATTAAGCATTCTCAAATCTGGCAAGTAAATATATCAATGCTCTCATCACAAATACATTTTCTTAAGTCCTAAGTAAAAATTTTCATTCAGAATATTGAGCACTGGAAGCAACATCAAATGTAGCTGTTACCCTACATTCTAGTATTTAGTAATAATTGCATATATGTTATCCAAAACATGACGTAGCTTCTTCAGGGATGAGGAATTTTTCTGGGGAGAGATGAGGCTCTTCTAGGGCAGTGTCTATGGAGATTTTAGAAGGAAAGAGAGTCCTTATGATATGTTGTCATTAGAAGTAAAGATGGACAGAATATTGCACTACCTGGGATTCCAACATTGAGATCCAGAGTTAAAGAAGTTGTCGTGGGAAATTACAAAAGGGTAATGTTCTGGGATGAATTAATGCCATCATTGAAAAGACCAAGGAAAACTATTTTGCAGGGATTTGATTTGTTTCCTGCGGCTGCCAACTTGTAGCGGAATATGGAGAAAGGGTAAGGTTTTGGGAGGAAAGATCAGTGAGCAAAACAGCTCTTTTCCATTAATATCCACATTTCTACAGATAGATTATTACAGTGTGTCTACTAATGCTTCTAGTTTTTCCTATGAGTTGGGATTTTCGTTCAAGGAGAAATTTGAGTGACGTGGAATGGGGGAGCTTTTCTCCTTATTATCTCAGCTTGAAGTATTGTTCTTGTCAACCAGACAAGACTATTGGAGGCTTATCAGGAATTCCCAGCAAACCCTATTCACCCAAGCTGATCAACAACCATTCTTTTCCTCCAACCATTGCCTAATCCTGTAATTTTAAAGGTTTGAGTCCTTCCTTCAGGTATTTGTTTGCTCATGTGAAGGTAATACCTGTGCTATAGTTTCCAGGAGGGAATATTCTGCTTGTCTATCCCCATATTAGTGCATGATGTGCAAAGGGAGCGAAGATTAAGTTTTACATTGTCCAGTTCTAGAAGCTCTTTGGAGAAGCGTGTTTAGGGGATTTTATGTGAGCTGGGAAATGCCAGCTGATTGTGTGGTATCACTGCATGAAAGGTAAAATGGTTGTGGAAGGAGAATGAAGGTATTGGTTCTAGGGGATGTGCTGCAATGGTTATGTTTTGGGTCCTTTGATTGGAGAGGGGCAGAAGAATCTTTGAGAATGCAAGGGAAGCATTAACATAGGCTTCAGATTTTGTAAACATCTCATCTTTGGCTATTCTCTCAGATTAGAGCACAGTAAATAGTTAGTTTCTTTATGAATCTGCTTGTTGCTTCTCTCTGAAGTGATGGATCTTTTTTTTTTTTTCCTTTCAGTCAATGACTCAATATATTGTACACTCTCCGTCTACTTTATCCTCGTGTTAGGGAAATTTTTTATATTTTGAAAAGAAAATGTACCTTGTTAAACATAAATTATTATTAACAAGATGAAGTGAATGCAATTGCAGGATTCTATTGAGAAGGTTATCACTAGAATTATTACCTAAATACATCAGATGTTGGCGAAATCCTATGCACTTGGAATGGTTTTGTATTAGTACGAGGCAAGCGTTTGATACCATATCATTTCTCCAAGTATATCTAATACGAGCCTAGGAATCAAGCTTCTGCATAATCGGAAAGAAACATATTATAAGAAACCGGCCTTAAGTTTTCGAAGGAAACAAACATAAACTCCATCACTCAACCACATCAAACCAACATAAAGAATTGCATGCATTAAGCAATCATGTCTCACTATGTATTGAGATACTAGTGACTAAGCCAAGAAATGATACAAGCAACCGAAACGGACTGATTGAGAGAAGCAATCATTTTACCTCCAATCGATCTAAAAGGTTGTCAGCAACAGAATCAACAAAGGAATCTTTGGAACGCATCAGCCACGAAGCTCGATCAAGCTGTAGCCAAGATAAAAATCAATTTTAACTGACACAGTAATTACATGATTCAATTCCTGAATTGGGAGAGTTGGTAGGAATTTGTGAAGGAGAAGAAGAAGGTAGAACCTGTTTGCGTCGGAAATCGCGATCGAAGACCTTGAACCGGGAGCTTTGAACTGCGTCGGAGTGGCTGTCCGTACAGAAAGCGGTGGAGAAGGAGATCGAGTGTGGGGATGATTCTAGGGTTGTGGTGCGCCATAACGAGCTTCTCCGGTAGAGAGAACGCCAGGGTTTCATTTTAAAATGTGGAAAGTTGGAGCCGTGGTTTTGAATTTTATGAAACAAACAGAGAAGAGAGAGGAACGGGAGAGTGGTGTAAGAGCGAAACTGGGACTTTTGAACCGAAGAACCGACCCGAAATGGTCGGTTCGGTTCTGGAGGCTGAATAATTCGGTTTCTAGTGAAACCGACCCGATAAAGACCTCCTCCGTACGGTTCTCAGTCTTGCAAATGGGTTAGAACCGGTGGGAACCGATGATTTTACTTAAAATACACGTGTATTACGGTAATTACGATTATGAATATCTTAATGATTAGCAATTTGAAAAAAGAAAAAAATTCTGAAATGATCTACTTATGCATACTTATCGAACGGTTGATTTGTCAAAATGTAATCGAAAAGTGGGCATTCCAAACAGTTGATTAGAAGTCTTTAACTAGTCCTCATTTTAAAGGCTTTGATTAGAGCCTCTCCCACAGGTATATAACTAGAACACCTCAAACCCCAAATTCATTTCCAAAACTCGATCAAAACCTCTCCTCTCGTACATTTTTTTTTTTTTCATTCGAAAATTTTTCTTTTATTTTTTGCATCCCATACACGGTGTGTGTCGATCAATAGTCTGTCTCATTTTCACTAGTGTGATGGGTGGAGAGTTCTTTGCTCAATGCTGGTTCGAAATCAAAGTTTACTGACTCCCAACTTCCCTTAAGCTTTACTGGTTACTAATAGTGCACATGAATTCGACACCCTTTAGCAATCATGTAGTTCTCAATCAAAGCAATAATAACTTGACCTCACTCAATGATATTACAACGCCATAAAATGATGATTAAGGGTACCAAGATTTATGCACAATCACTTCCCCTGCAGATAACAGTATCCAAAGAACTCTCAGCTTCTATCCACATTAGTGACATTACTAACAAAGAGAGACTGTCTCCCTTTGGTCAATTCTATAAATTCAGGTGATGAAGATACATCCCATTTAGGAAGGGTGATTGAGGATATTCAGGTTCAGCTTTGTAGTCTGCCGGGTTCCTTCTTTCAACATGCTTACCGTGAATCTAACACGGCTGCACATGGAATGGCCAAGCAAGCCATGTTGTCAGGTTTATTTGCTTACTGGCAGGGAGCTATTCCTCCAGATTTGGGGAGTCTTGTTGCTTCCTTTTGTAACATTTGAACTCTCTGAGTAATAAAACTTATTTCGTCCTGCTCTCAAAGAAGAAAAAAAAAAGACACTTCTATCCCCAAAAAATTTAGCGAAGTCATATCAAACCTGTTCAACACCTTCTGTACAAATCAAGCAATGTATAAAGTCTTAACCTCTTCTATATATTATCCATTTCTTTTTCTTTTTTCTGTAAAATAGAATAATACAGTAAACCGAAAAGAGGAAATAGGAAAGCCGGAAAAGAGAGCACACATTTATACACAGAAAATTAGAAAAAAAAAAAAAAAAAGGAAAAGCAGCAGGAGCCTATGTACAAAACTTCTATTTTTGCAACTTCCTAAACGATAATTTAACACTTTCTTTAGCCTATCAGTTTCTTCACAGTAATTCATCACCATTTACATATTCATACCATCTTCAATCAAGCAATTATAGCCCCAATCCATCAAAATTGAAAGCACTCACATTATTTCCACTCTACAACCTCCTATTTCTATGTCACCTATTGACCATAATAAAATTTAGAAAACCAATAAAGCTTGAAGTCCGTCAAACTAGCGCACAATCTATCCAGAAGCCGAGGACAGAGTCAATCATGCACGTCCGAACTTTCATCCATCCATGATACAAGGCTGTTGACATGAGGTAGGCATGTAGCAGAAGACGTTGGGATACATTCCTCTACCATCTCAACCTTCGTCAAGTCTTCTTGCTGAAAGTCATAAGCATATAGCGAGCCATCTTCGTCTCTCTTGAAAATAATATCTCCCTTGATCCTTAAACTGAAATAAGGAATCATGTCTATAATGGAACCCACTGTGATACTGTGATTCTTTGTCCAGACTTCCCCACAGAAACCCTTCAAAATCCAGACGTCAATGCGGTTTATCTCCTCATGAATGACAAAACCCAATGCACCTCCCATTTCAATAATCCTGTCATGAGTTCTGCAACTTTTGGGGAGCGGTATTTGGTGAAACTTCTCCTTGTGGACTTCCACAGAAACAATGTAATCGCTCCGATCAACTTGAGGAATCCAGTGCAAAGCTCCGATTGCTGAAACAGGTGTATATCCGAACCAACCAAAGATCCCGGATGCAAGACCATTGACTGCTCTCCATGCTTTTTTCCTAAGACTCAAAATTTCACAGCTGACAAACCCCGACTCATCCCGAAACAAATGGACTATTTTATATTCACCGGTGACATCACTCAATGCAAAACCATAGGATTCATTATATGGGCGATGTAAGGTACCGAGAGGAAGAGCAATCAGCTTCCTGGTCACAGGATTCAAGACTATAAGTCCTCCCTTCTTAACTTTGTTATCAAGTAAAATTAGACCATTGCAGGTGGCTCTGATACTTCCCAAGCAATTTAAACTGTACCCTCCTATCTCAGTCTTACCATTTTTAATTGTAAGAAACTGAACAGAAAATTTTGTAGAGTTTAGGGACGAGTTGCTGAAAATGGGGATACAATTTGGCTGTAGAAGTTTTGATTCAACTGAGACAGTGTTCGGATTCTCTTCTGGAACAGATGCCATGGAAAAAGAATATGACCTTTCCTCTGTTATTGGCGATAGAAAAATCAAAACAGATTCAGATCGGTTGAGATGAGCATCGATGAATTTGGGACTTTTAATTATGCTAAACCAAGGCTTGCACACAAAACTTGACCTCTGAAGAGATTCAATAGGAAGTCGTACAAGGATGCTTGAGATACAATCTTTAGGGAGATAAGGGATCTGTGTTTCTTGTGGATGTTTTTTCTCTTCCTCTGTTTTCTTGCTCAATGATCTTTCCTCCACTAGCCTCAATAGGCCCCAGTTCTTGCTACCTATTGATTTTGCCATCATCAACTTCAGCTGAAGGTCTTAAAACCTGCAGATAAAATGATGAAGTTACAAATCTTTCAGTTTTCAAATGAAGAGAGAAGGAAATGGAAGCCTAGATATGAAGAGAAGATAAACCAGACTTGGTTCTACTTCAGGAAAGTATCAAATGAAAAAAGATCATATTACGCGTGAAAAATACATTTTAGTTTATTAAAAGGGGACTATTATCTTTTTTTTACCTCTATTCAGTTCTATGCTATGGGCATTGTGTAAGCCCCCCCACCCCCCCCCCCCCCCCCCCCCCTTTAGGATCTTTGTGTTTTACTAAAGCAAAATCAGAAAATAGATGAACTGAAAACAGAAACAAAACACGGCAGATTTTAGAGTGGTTCAGCCAAAACTTTAGCCTACGTCCACTTCGTGATCTCTCTTGAGAGATTCACTAGCACTATGAAGAATTTAGGTGTTTACAAGTACTTATTGCAGATCCCTCAAACCCCTCAGACTAGTTCTTATCTCTCTATCACCTTGACTCTCAGTTTTCTACACTCTGTCTTCTATTCTCAGAAAACCCCCTCTGCAGCTCCTATTTATAGCAAATAGAGCTGCTGATACAACATGGGATTAGGATTCCTAATCCTAATAGACTAAGCTTTTCAAAGCCTATAATACAAATCCTAATAGAACTTGAAAGACTAACTTTCCTAGAACTTATAGAAAAGCTGCGCGCAAACCTCTTTCCTTTCTAGACTTGGATTTGAATTCTGCATCCTAATTTTCAGATTGTATCAACAAGCCAAAAAACACAACAATGTGTTATGTCATATGTGATGCATAACCAGATATCACATATTTATGTACACCCACAAAAGCTTCTTTCTTGCAATTTTTTTGTACTTTTAAAGGTCTACTTGAAACAGTATTATCCCAATGGCATTGCATAAGTTGCCACTCCCTCTGCATCACTATCTCTTGAAAGTCCATTGATATATCCTCAACATTCATCCCTAGTGAGATTGGACGTACATGTGAGCAAAGTAGCAAAGCTAACAGCCAAAGTCCAAGATAGGAATCTTAAACTAAGACCCTAGGGCTCATTCTACCTGTATATCTTACAAACAACAACTTTTGCAAGCTTGTGCATACGCATGATGGTCAAGTATTAATTAAAAAGGGATGTCACCAAAACCATCAATTGGACAATGGTCTACTATTTTATGATAAAATTTGAGGAGTTGATTAAAAATATGTAGTCCAATACGTCTAGGGTAAGTCTTTTAGCACTAGGTCTCCTAACCTGTCCACAAGAAAATCTAGCTAAAGGATTTGATTCATAATCAATGTCTTAACTCTTAGCATAGGTGTTGTAATATGGTATGAATGCATAAAAATTAAAAAATTAAAAAAAACTGACAGGGAAAGAAACTACCTAATGAACTGAATTGAAGAAATTTGGGATAGAGCTTAGAGTTCCTATTTTTTTCATTTCTTGGTGTAATCTATACTATTACGAAAGCCATCTTGTTAATTAAAAGGTAAGAGAAATATCAATTTGTTATGAAACTTGTTTTGAAAATAGAAGTTTCTAATAAATTCAAAATGCTTTGGATAGAAAATTGTTAATAAAGATAAGTATTGTTAGAAAAATATAAGTGTTTCTAGAACATTTAATCTTCTCTTCTGAAAAAGTAGAAGCAACAAAATTCAGCATGCTTTCATACACATAACAAATGCATGAGGAGATATGATCCCTATCAGTTCGGTGTCATGGTTTGAGACTGACATAAAAGAGAATCAAAATTGAAGGAAACAAATTACCTTTGAGAAAAAGTATTACTCTGGGGAACTACGACAAAATGCATATCGAAACATGTATCAAACTGATCTAATTCCCTCTTCGGCAAAACTCATTCAAAATGTTCAGTTTTCTACATAGAGCTTTCTAAGACCTTACCCTGTTCCATCTAGTCCAACATGGACGTGTTAGGAAGTTCTGAGACAGCACTCGACTGTAACGCCCTAGAAACATTAACAGCGTACTTCAGCTCACAACCTAGAACGTTGTTTACATCAGCCTATCATTAAAGCAGGAAGAAATCCGTTTATTTGCATCAACTTTTGAAGGGGCTCATTCAAGACTTACTCAGACTATTACTCAACAGAAAATATGTGCTTTCGTTTTGGCTCATCGAGATAGGGGTAGACAAAAGAGAGATTTTCATCGTTTGTGGATCTTGGAACGGAAGACTAAAGCATAAGTGACCGGTTCTCTCCGGTCACTCTACTTTTTATCTCCCCAGATATTTCAACGAAGATGCTATAGCTTCAATCTTTGTTTTACCTAGGTCAGGTTACAGATTTGTAAGTTGAACAATACTATGCTATTTCCCATGCTTTGGTTTTATTTAGGTAGAGGAGGTAGGATGGGCAGTTGGTCAGATCTAGTATGGATCTAATTGTTACTGTCCCCTTAGTGTCTGCATGAAACAAATAATGAAAGCTTTATTTGTTCTTAAGTTCATGTCGTCTATTGACTAAAGCAAAGACCAGCTGGATCACTTTTCCTCAGTTGTACCAGAAAATGTTCTATGACTTCGACGCAACAAAATATCGCGATAAGGCATAACTATTTGATGCCTTTGGCGAAACTCAAATTCCAAAGAACAAAGATGCAGAACAGAATGAAAATATTCATATAGCTCCCGGAATTTATCTGGAGATTATCACAAGGGATGGCACGGATCCACAGGGAACAAGGTCTTCAAATTTTTAAAGACATCAACAAACCTATAAAATGCAGTATTCAATAGATAAAATAAAAACTATAAAAAAGGTAGATAAACAAATTGATCGTTCTAAACCCATAGCCTTTTCCAGCATCCACATCCCCTCGCAAAATAGATAATGAAACATTACTTTGAATACTAACATTTCCTATATTATCCAAGTTTTTCCAAATTTTCTTATTCTAGTTTTCAGTCACCCTGAAACTGCTACAGTCCCTCATGTATTGAGAGAAAAGCTTTATCCTCAGTCGTGCTTTTCAAACTCCAGATTCAGAAATTTCATTATCCTAATGCATAATTCTTATTTACTCATAACATATTTCCTAATTTAAGAAACAGTAGAAGCAAGAAATTAATTAGTATCGAAACCTGAACTGTCAAGGTAGATTCAGTTGCTCCTGTACGCTTAAAATTAGACTCTGTTGAATCCAAAATTCAAGCTCCGCCAAACCTTCACAACCTTCTGCCTGCACAGTAACACATACGAAAACAATAGAGTGAATTATATATCATCATAAAATCAGCAGTTGACAACTGACTCAATCTTTAATAGAGTACTTATAGCTTCTGCTGACACTTGCCTGTAAAGCTTGCACATTCCTCTCCAGCTCAACTATCTATTGAAGTCTCCGAACACATGAACGTTGAGTAACTTGCCTGCAGTAATTAGTATTTTAGTTTCTGTACACATCCAATTATGCACACTAATGCTGTTACAAGAAAACTGCGATAATAGGAAGTATCATCCCTATAAGATCTAAGCAAGCAATGTATAAATCAAGTAATGAACATTTTAGCACATGGCATCTGGGTATAACTAAAAACAATAGCCATACCAACTCATAGAACTCGACAATAATCCTCGCTATAAGGACCCAAAACTAAACTAACCATTCCAACCACAAATATAAGATACACCCATCATATCACCCATTTTAATAATCAAACAAGCTCAGCAATAGTTTGCATACATGTATATGGTAGTTCAACGATTATGGACACTGCAATGCAAACATGGGCAAAATCAAAAGATAAAGATCCAAACCATTCAAGAACCCAGACTGAAAATGAAATGATCAAGAAACTTAAAAGACTGGGAGTGAACCTGATGATGATGAAACCACTGGAGACTGAAAAGTTTTCTCCTTTTTGTAGACCCAATAAGAACAAGAAAGGCCGGCTTCGTCTCCGCTGAATCCAAAGTCAATTGTTTTTATTTTCATCTTAAAAACCAAAATGGTTGTGACCATTGACTTGACTTACATCTCTTTCTCCAGTTCTGCATCCTCTCTCTCCCTCTCCTTTTTGTTTTGACAAAGATAACCCTAAAGCTGAGTGAAAACTGCAGAAACCGATCAAATTAATAGGGTCATTTGTGTCAAATTAAAGTATCAGACAAAAAAATAAGTACCAGAAGTCGAGGTAAGCAAAGAGGAGGTATATGAAAAGTATATTGTGTGGGTTAGAACAAACGGTGTTTCTTTATCGAATTCGGTTAAAATCGGATGAGTTTGGTTTTAGACGAACCAAAACCAAACTGAACCAGTTTTGTAGTAACAAAAATACTCCACAAACGAGGCCTACAAGGATTAGAGTTGGGGCTTTGAAATCACTGGGACACCATATTGCGTTTGGCTGTTTGCCAAAGGACTTCTGATACTTAGGCCCCGTTTGGTTCTCGGAATGGAAAGGTTGGGAAGGAAAAGTTGGTAATTTCCTGTGTTTGGCACACCCAAGGAAATGAATAACTTTCTTCATGCAGAGAAAGTATGAAGAAAAACAAATCCCATGAGGTTATTACCCTTTATTTTCCCTACATTAATTGCACATTAATTGCTTACTCTAAAGATTATTTTAAGGGAAAATGGTCTGTACGATACTTGAACTTTTCCTCCTTATAACTTTTGGTACTTGAACTTTAAAAAATATCAATTCGGTATCTGAGGTTCTTTGCCCGACCGAGAATTAATACATATGGCCGTTACCTCCGTTACGGAGCTTGCTAGCTGGCAACCTTAAAAGGGCACTTTTGTCCATTCATATCTTAATTATTATTTTTTTTCTCTTAACATTTTTTACTCTCTCTCTCTCTCTGTGTCTCCCCCCTCTCTCTCCCCTTCTTCTTCTTCTTCTTCTTCTTCAGTTGCATTACCAGAAGCTCTATCAAAATAAAGCAAGTAAATACAAACAAAAACCCAACGTTTTAGTTTCAATTTTTTTCCCTTCCAAATCCATCACTCCTTTCAATTTCCTCCGATCTTGTTTTCCTTGATTCCCCTCTCATTTCTCTATCCCAATCTATTTGAATCTCACAATCAATTTCATGGGTTTTGGAGCACTGCAAGAACCAGTGGATGAGGTTGATGCCGACGAAGATGGTGAAGGAGAGGAGGGAGTGGAGGGTGGGGATAGGTCCGAGAGGGACGGGTCAACCCGGGCAGCGGAGGAGGTGGAGGAGGACGGAGATGTTGAGGTAGAGGGCAATGGCGGTAATGGAGATCTTGATCCTCGTCGTCGTCTTCGGAATCAACGACGGAGACTGGCTGGTGTCGGGATTCAAGCTTGATTCTTCTTCTTTTGTTGTCTTAATCATCCTTTGTTCTGCAGCAATAGTAATGAAGAAATGGTTCCTATATTTTGTTGAAAAAGCACAAGTCTTGATCAAGGTTATGCAAGAATTAAGGGATTTTGGTTCAAGAAACTGGTTTTTTGGTTGCAAAAGGTGAAATTGTATCTTGTGGGTTTTGTTATTGTTTGAGGGATTTTGATTCAACATGGCACTTTGAATGATCTGGGTCTTTGTCTTTCTTCCTTTCTATTTGCTTTTTGTCACTTTGAATGATCATTGACTCCTGGAGAAGCTTATGAAAGAGAAAGAGAGGGAGTGTGCAGGGGTGGTGGTGGAGGAGGAGAAGGGGAGGGGGGAGTGATTTGGTGTGACGCGGGTGTAGATATTTAGATGATCACTACCATCAATCTATTAACATTGGGGACATGGCTGGGATTAGGGAGGGTGAAGACATAAAATGACGAAAATACCCTTAAAAAATTGTCAGATGGCAAGTTCCGTAACGGAGCTAACGGCCATATGTACCAATCTTCAGTCAGGCAAAGAACTTCAGGTACCGAATTGATATTTTTTTAAGTTCAGGTACCAAAAGTTATAAAGAGGAAAAGTTCAGGTACCGTACGGACCATTTTCCTTATTTTAATGGTTGTTATTACCAAATTATCTATGAAACTTTTGGATCTTGAATTGTTTATGTTTTAATAATAAAGATATTATTGAAAAATTGATATTACGTACTTTCCTATTCATATACTAACCAAACATCGGAAAGAAAAGTAAAATACATTTTCCAATTACTTTCCCGGCATTTTCAAACATTTGTAGAGAAACTAGTGGGAAATTTACTTTCTCATGCTCATGGAAAAGACCAAGGAACTAATTTCATTTCAAGCAACCAAACGAGGCCTAGGTATAAACAGAATATCTCTGAGAGAGTTGGGCAAATGCTATTTTCTTGAATTATACATTACATATTTCTTACACCTCTTTGTAGTCAAACATGAAACAAATGCCAAAAATTAAAGAGAGAGAGGGAGATAGAAAGAGGCTATTATTGGCGATTGCTGCCCAAAATTGTAGTATGCAATCTATGTTTGATAAGTATACATGCATATACCCACTGTCACTAAATTGAAGCTTAATCAATGAACATAATTGGAGTTGATTCATACAACAGGAATTGTAGACATATACCAAGTTTTAAATCTCTAAAACTATTCCATCTAATCTAGCTAGATGCTTATTATTATAGTAAATCGTTGATCCCTTTTCCATATTTTCCTGGATGCATGAGAACCATCTTCTGGAGCAGCTCAACTTCGGATATGGAGTTACTTGAATGCTCCCAGTGATTCACCACATGAGGGAACTGATCAAGCCTTAATAGCCGACGCAGTGCAAACTATAGATGAGTCGTGCAAAAAGTCATCAGTTGTACCTGAAACAAGACAGCCGAAGGTTGAGGTTTCTGAAGTAGGGGCTAGTCTAGAATATCAGAAGCCTATCGTTAACAGCTGGAGGCAGAGCACAAGGAGCCGACCGTTGTCAACTAAAGCCTTAGAAGTTCTTGAAGTTGATCTCTCCATGCCAAAGAGGAAGAGAAGAGGGTGAGACCTCGCGGCGTAAGTCATCGATCATCGAAGTCCGGATCCTTTGAATGACTGCAGCTTTTGATGTTTATTAGTACTACTGTACTGCTACTAAAACAGGAAATGTAGCTTTAATAATACATCTTTCTAATACCAATAGACCTGTAAATGGACCGGATCTTGATTCGGACCAGCTCTAGATCCGTGGCTATTGGACGGGTTTGGATCAAAAATTTTGATCCGTTGATCCGTTAATGATTCGAATCTGTTAACCAGTTTATATAACGGATCAAATACGGATTAAAAGTCGATCCGATCCGTTGCTGTTTTTGTAATAATAAAATAAATTTTTTTATGGGAAAATGATCATTTACCCGATTTTAGGCTAAAAATTGCCCACTTGCTCCACCAACTGTTTTTTAACCCCATTTACCCAAAACACTCTAAGAGATTATTTCCCCTTTACCCAATTAATTCTTTTTTCTTTTTTTTTGAGACTTTTTTGCCCTCTCCTTCTTTCTCACTTATAGAGAGAAGTCACCCTCCACCTTGCTGTGCTCCGGTGACCAGTGGCCGGCGCGGTCTCCGGCGACCGATGACCAGACTCAGGCGAACGGTGACCAGATTCCGGCGACCGATGACCAGATTCCGGGAACCGGTAACCGAAATCCGGCGACAGATGACCGGAATCCGGAATCCGGCTATTATTGCCCCCCAGTAATCATATTATTGCCTCCCGAAAATCATATTATTGTCGTCCAGTGAATTGTATGAACTCCCAAAACCAAAATGAATACACTACAGGCACAATTGATCAATTTATAATTATATTAGTGCCTCCTAATAATCATATTATTATCCCCCAATACAAAGTCCAATGTCTCTACTGCCTCCCAATAGACCACCAAAAATGCACCATTTTATAGGATTCACAGATAATTTGACTTTAATACACTGAAAACAACATGTAACTTATCAAAACACCACACTATAGTGATCCATGTCCCTCGTATCAAAGTCTACTAGGGGCCAATAATGTGTCTACTGCCCCCCAGTAGACCATCAAACAAACCCCACAGTTACATTGCAATGTCAGATTACTCACATTGTTGAACAGATAGTAGATCATTGGCCTCCAATCCAATAGACATTCAAAAAAAAAAAAAAAGATGCTATTCCTTGCCAAGATGTTGGCCAAATGTAGAAGCCACACTACAGTTTCCCATATTAACCGAATCTCCAGAACCCACTTCCAGCAAAAACCCAATTCCCCATAACCATGTCGCTGACACAGTGCTCAGTCTC
This sequence comes from Rosa chinensis, assembly GCF_002994745.2. Classification (NCBI taxonomy): domain Eukaryota; kingdom Viridiplantae; phylum Streptophyta; class Magnoliopsida; order Rosales; family Rosaceae; genus Rosa; species Rosa chinensis. Next base: position 54,774,339 of record NC_037094.1, on the reverse strand, counting down.
TTCTTCTCTTTCTCTCTCTAGACCTACTCTCTCTCTAGAATTCGCAATCGGCGACATTGCTTCGAGAATCTCTCACACATCGCAATCGTGCTAGCAGGCGGGCCGGCGCTCCGATTTGATCGCAGTAAGTTTCATTTTTTTTTACTTCTTCTTCTTCTTCGTTTTTCACGCTTCTGTTTTCGGTTCTTTACATTTTGGTTTCGATTGGTGCTCTATACGTGAATCTGGGTCTCCGTTTTGGTAGAGTTTTTGTGATTCGAATTCGACGAACAGGCATGAGAAAGAGAAAGGCGTCAATGTGCAGGTTCTTGTGCGTTGCAGGTGAGTCACGAGTCCGAGTTGATTGAGTCGTTGTTTTGGACGGATCTGTGGTCAACATGTCGCCGCCCGGAGGTGGGTGGAGAGAGAGAGAGAGAGAGAGAGAGAGAGAGAGAGAGAGAGAGAGAGAGAGAGAGAGAGAGAGAGAGAGAGAGAGATATCTATGAGGGGGAGGAGGGAGAAAATAGATAGAAGAGGGGAGGGGGGAGAGAGAGATGAATGTAATTTGTTAATTAAAATGAGGATAAAACTGTCATTGACGGTTAGATTGGGTAAATGAGGTTAAAAAACTCTTGGTGGAGTAAGTGGGCAATTTTTATGTTGAAATTGGGTAAGTGGTCACGGCCCCTTTTTTTATTAATATATTATTATTTTTTAAAATATAAAATATGAAGAATTTCTAATACAATTTTTTTGCAGAAATCTAAGGGACAGTCCACCACCCAAGATTCTAAGAAGCATTAAGAATTTTGATAACGTAACTCTACTTTTGGTGATAGTTTTCATGTTGTTTTAATATTTTATTAATATCTTATGAGGTATAATGATATAAATTTAATATTACTATTTAAAATTTTAAAATATTTGAAATTATAAATGGGTCGGATTAGCAGATTGGGTATCTATTAATCAGGCGGATACGGATTTGGATCGAGCTATCAGTGATCCGCCGGATTAACGGAGCGGGTTTGGAGGAATTTTTTTTGTAAGTAAACAGATTTGGATTTAGGTCAATCCGATCCAAATCTGATCCATTTACAGGTCTAAATACCAAGTTTGAATAATTTGTGCTTCCAAAATAAGTGAAACAATTACATGTTATTTTTATTTTGTTGTTAAACTCTTGCCGGTCAAAACTGAGCTAATGACATGCATACCCCTGTATTGAAATGTTTTGCTGAAAATATATAACATTCTGAAATGTCGCACTATTTCACATCAGTCTAAGGAGGGTGTATTGTATTTGGATTTGTGCAAATTTTTTTTTTAAATGACAGATTTTTTGAAAAGCCCACAGACTCTTTAAAAAGTTGGTAGACTATTATGGATTTCTTAAAACCATTGATTTTAGCAACAGACTTTTATTGATTCATGAAAATCTATATATTTTATTATGAATGACTTCTACAGATTTCATAGGATGTACAAAATATAAAAAAACAAAAACAAAAACAAAAACAAAAACAAAAACAAAAACAAAAACAAAAACAAAAACAAAAAACAAAAAAAAATAAAACAAATGCAGCCCAAACACAAAACAAAATAATAACTTGTTGTCTCTTCAATGCTCCAGTATCTTCTAATAGAAATTGACTCAAATAAATGATCGTTAGTCTATCTAGGAGTTTGTTCTCATTCCTAATCTCCCAACAATATAAATATACAATATATATCATTTGATGTTTATGATTAATTATTCTCATCAATTTTGTTTTCGCCGATTAACATATATTGTAGCAATATTGGTCAATGTCTTGATCTATAATCAATCAATTGAAATTCAATTGTTCAACCTTTTTTTGAACCATAATATAAATTCAAATTAATGAGAATAATTAATTAATAAGATGAAATTTAGTATGGTTCAAGGTATTAGGGTTAGACCACAATATTTGAGTTTTAAGGTTTCATAAATCATTTTTACAACCCCCTAAAAATCCTATAAGGATTTTTTTTTTTTTTGGAAATTAATGAAAACTTCATTAATAATTACCAAAGGGAGAAAACCCAATGGGAGGAGCCCAAAATAAGGCCCAATTACAAATAAACCCAACAAGGAAAATTACAACTCAACCATAATCCACATGGATAGGGCAAAAGAGTGTAACTCTAAAAATTAAATAAAACATCATCTTCTACAATAATAACACAACCGCCGCCGCTGCTAGGAGCCAAGAGGTCACGAGAAGTGCCAAATCAAAGGGATGAGAACCGAAAAGCCACTGCCAGGAAAATCCCAAAAATGCATGTCCATACAAAACCAAAGTTTAAGGGGATGAGAGAATGGAACCAACACCAAACAATAACTAATCTCTAATCCACCAAAGAGACTCAAACCAGGGAGGAAACGAAACCACTGAAATAGGACAGAAGTCAATAGCAAAGAAAAAATCCAATGGTTAATGGGGGTGAAACACCCATGCGTGAGCACCCATACACCTCTATGTAAGTGTTTCTCACTTTTAAGAGGTAGTGATGACTGACGACAACCTTCAAGGAGTAGGCCTTTGGTAGAAGGAGGGGAGCTGATGTGAGGTACTGGATGAGAGGAAACATGGAGGTTTATGGATCTGAAAAGTTTTTGGAATGGTCAGCAGAGAAAGGAGGAACCAGTTTAGGGACACTGTAAATACACAAAATCAAAAGCAAAATGTGAGAATTGATCATAACCTCACCGCACAATGTCATGGTCAAAACACTTCCTTTCTTGACCCGCTCCCAAGGATAAGCAAAAAGCATCCGAAGCTCTTCCAGACGCTCGCCTCCTGAAACTGAAACTCACCGCTCGGATAGTCCTTGTTATACATAAGAAGGGTGATGTGACTCTAGCCTCTACATAAAGTCAAAAAGATCAAGAAGGCAGCCTTAATATATTGGCAATAATAGCACATGCTTTTTATTATTATTGACGGTCTACTTTTACAAGTAACACTAGCCTTTGGCGGCAAGCACACAACTCATTGGCAAGGCTCTTTTCCAACAGAAAATGAATCAAGTTTAGCAATCAACCACAAGACGGAGACAACAAGTGCATGAAGCAATAACAAAGAATAGACTGTGAGAGCAAAAAATAAAAAAATTGCACTAGATTACCTTTTAGGGTGTAAGTGGATCCCAGCAGAAAGTTGCAGTTACTGACGAACGAATTAAAATAACATAAACCCGGCCGCATAGAACAAAACAAAAATGATGTGGTCGAAAAGTCTGGAGGTCACGAATAGTCTAGAAGTCTGGAATATTGTTCAAGCCCATAAGCTTCAATTTGTATCTCACGATGACTGGAATACCCTCTTGGTAAACCCAAAATGGGCGAACCATACAAACCTGAACAATACATAAAGAAAGAATTAGAAAAGTAAAAGCTAACCATATTCAACCCAGACACCAATGAGTGTGGCCCCGTGCGCCAAAACAACAAAGGAGGATCTTCGGAAGGTAGATTGCGCATAAATGCCCACAGCAGGTAAGAAATCATTGCTGAATTAGCTATCAGGAGCAGTGGCGGATCCAAGATTTGAGACTTGTCTAGGCTAATTAGAACAACCACTCTTTTTTTCTTTTTTTTTTTGCATAAACCCAGACACTATCACCAAAACTCTAAAAAAAAATTCTCTAATATGCAACACAAAATGCATATCTTTAAATAAAAAATAACCACAACATAATCAGGAGAACATAGATGTATCAAAAATTCAAAACAGGAGAGATCGATAGAGTTTCATACCTTGTTTACGAGAAAGCAAAGGAAAGATTTTTGCTTTGGAGATTCCTTGGTCTACGTCGCAGACTGAGGCTACTGGACAACAAGGGGTGAGATTTTCCACAAGAAGGGAATTTGGGTGTGGATTGCTTGAGGCATTTTGCTTTCCAAGAGAAGTAGTGTGAGGCTCTTTGTTGCTTTAGAGATTCCTTGGTCTGCGTCGTAGACTGACACTATGCCAAAATGTGCTTCAGACGACATAAGTTTTGTTTTATATCGTCTGAGTTTTTCAGACGACATAATTTTTTTTTGTGTTGTCTGAATATAGACTAAAACCATACTCGTTCAATTTGAAAAAATGGTGAGCATTCAGACGACACATTTGTGTAGTTGTAAAATATGATGATTTCCTATCTCAAAGATCGCTTCATTTTGAAAATATGGTTAGATACAGACAACACTTATATGTTGTTGTAAAATATGGGGATATTTCAAATCTAACCCTAAGAGAATATTTGGAATTCCCTCCAAAAAGTTCTAGTCCTTTCCCTCTCAAAATGCCGAGACCCTAGCTGACTAGTCAATGGGGGTGATATTCAGACAAACAATTGTGTTGTGTGAAGAAGGTGAATTTCACTTTTTTTTTTTCCCAAGTCGTTTTTGGCATTACTACACATTTACTCCTTCCCATCTCAGCTCACTCTTTTCAGCCACATAAAATCCCCATTTTCTCTCTCCACCTCTCGTTTGCTTCCCTGAAACCCAAAATCCCTAGAATCTCTCAATTCAGAAATTTTGTTCAGATCCAGTCCCCAGAACCGTGAAATCAGTTTGAATAACACCATTAGTGAAATCAGAGGACTGAAAAGGAGCGTGAGACTGGCCTGTGAATTCAGTCCTCTGTATTCGTGTCTATCTCTTAGAAGCCAATCTTTTCTTCTCTCATCTCCCCTCTCTCTTCCGCTCCCTCACTTCTGCCCCACTCCCCACCACCGATTCTCCCCACCCATCATCTCCGCTGTCCAATTCCGCCACCCTCACGCCCTCCCCGCCGTCCAATTTGAGGGGGACGAATGTTGAAAAGGTTTTGTTGTGAGTTGTGACTTAGGAGTGAGTGGATTGAGTTTTGAGGGAGTGAGCGAACTGCAAATAATGTTTAGTGGTGGTTGCTCTCGTGTCTCGAATCACCTACAGTTGCGAGACCGCGACCTCCGCCGCCGCCACGAACCCCAACTTGGTTTTGGGTTCGTCTTTGCCTTTGGATTGGGTATTGGAATCGCTGGGCTACGAGTACAACGCTCTCTCAAATCCTTGTCTGCTTGTAGAATCTCGTCCTTTCGCTCTATCATTCATTCCAAGTCTCCTCCCGACATTCCTGCACTCTCTCACTGTTTCAGGTACTTAATTACTCCTCCATCCCTTTCCACTATTTATGTTCCCGTTCAACCTTTGCTATTATTTATTCTGATCTTTCTTCGATATATATAGTCTATCAAATAATGAAATTGACAACTTGTTTAGAGGTAAGACTAGTATTTGTTAAGACTTGTGGGGCAACAAGTAACCCATAGTGGGTTATCATCTTTCTAGTCTTATTGATTCAATGGAGAGATACAATGTAGGGATCAGTGTTAATCAATTGATTCAGTTGTGCTTATCATGGTTTGGTTTTGATTTTTAATCCTTCAGATACACATACATGCAATGTATGTAAATATTTTGTATGTGGTCAAACCTCTGATTCCTTTTCTTTTGCAAAGCCAACGAGAAGACGAATGCGAGCTTCCCTTCTATGTATTGTCCTCAGTGGCAGGTTTCTTTCTTTCCACCTGTTTCCCTGTTTCATTTGTTCACCAGCATGTTCGTCACATTATATAAAGAAACTTGTTGCTAAGTTGTGCAAGTACAGGACTAGTCTATCTGTAAGAACCCTTTTGTGTGTTGGAGCCGGTGAAATTACTCCTAGCTGATTCATCAAGCACTCTATCACACTTCTTTTAGTAGCTTCATGACTAGATAACTTAGAGACACCACTTTCAAAGTACTCTACTAAGCTCAAATTTAAAATCAATTAACCAACTGCTGAGCAGTAGAAACTAATACAAAATCAGTGTAATACAACAAGCTTTGCATACCCAAGTAATTGCAATGCAAATCCTTTTTGTTGACATAGAACACTCTCGAGTCTTGTGAAATTGAGAGAACTTCTAAATTTCTCCTTTCGATTCATTTGCACCATTCTGATATTGCCAAGTTTTTTCGGTCACTTAGCAAGTTGTATCACTGCACTCCTAACATTCTTTCACTAAGTTTTCTTTATATATGTATAGGCTTTGCATATGTGCTTTCTGTACTGAAAATTTATAATTGGTATAACCATCTGCTTAGTTAAGCATATTTATCTTAAGCCATGCACTTATTATTTCTTTTATTTTGGTATTGTACCTAGGAGGAATAGTTGCACTGGGAAAATTTGATGCCCTTCATATTGGTCATCGAGAGCTTGCAAGTTGAGCCTCAAAGGTCGGACCTCCATTTGTTTTTATCATTTGTTGGAATGGCAGAAGTACTGGGTTGGGAACCTAGGTGTTGATATGGATCTTGATATACATCTTCAAGATCCATATCAATATCTTCATCCATAGTGAAGCTTTGTCGGAAAAAACAAAAGGCTTCATCAAGTCCACCTCCACTAGAAGATGTATTCTTCCCTCCTCCCCACTAAACTCCGCTGCATCCTTGACGAGCTTCTAACCAGTCTGATGCAGGGGTTAGTTTGAAAGGCTATGGGAAATTCACGAACGTTGACCCAAAGTCCCAAACTATGCAACAGAACTGATGTTATGGAATAAACACCATCATACGACCAGAGCCGACCCTGAGATTTTCGGGGCTCTAGGCGAAAAAAAAATTGGGGCTTCCCACCAATATAAACCCATTTTCAATTGAAATATTGCCATACAAATGATACAATACCATTATCATAATATTAAACTCAATTTCAATTGACAGTCGGCAAATCAAAACAATTTTCTTTAATCTCAACTATAAAATTGGATTCAGTCAACTAGTCCAGTTGGTTGTTTGCTTAATTCATTGTTTTGCAGTCTCAGACTACTAAGACTAGCACAAATAAATAACTCGAGATTAAAAGGAGAACGAGAGACTTAATTACCTCTCCCACCCAAACACAAACTTAACATAAAATTATCATCACCCAAATACAAAATTGAAGAACTCAACCCCTTCTACCCAATTAAAACAGAACTCGTCTCCTGCTACAGATAATCAGATAAAACAAGACTTCAATAACTCACAACAGGCTTCGATCTGTTTCTACCCAACTGAAGAAGAACTCGTCTCCTTCTATCTCCTCAATAGGAGAAAGAGCCGAAGAGGCATGGTATTGGAGCAAGATAGACTTAATTATCTGGACAAGTTTCGTTTGAGAAGTGAGAACGAGAGAGATTCAGCAGTAGAGAAGAACAAAAATCACGTACAGAGCTACAGGCGTACAACAATGAAACAATAAAATACATTCCAGATTTATATATATATATATATATATATATATATATATTAATAGAAGTTATATTTTTTTGGGGCCCTTGAAACTGGGGGCCTTAGGCCTGTGCCTGTTAGGCCTATGCCTAGGGCCGGCTCTGCATTACTGCATACAACGTCAATAGCACTAGAGTATGGTCAAACCCCCCATGGACCATCTCAGATGATCCGACTAGGATAAGAGGCCTCAGAAAGGGTAATCAGGAAAGAATTCCCATGTTCTTAAATTATGAATGACCCATTCAATATTCAAGCATGCATGAACATGTCTTTGAAGGAGCTCTTGTAGTGAGAAGTTTTCCCACCAAATAGCACTGTGAATGACGCATGCCATCTCCCTTTGAATGACAAGGGTTCACGGGCTTCTTACTATCAGCTAGAGCCAACGAAGCGGCCAAATGCACTGCCATATCATAAACAGATGCCGTGATCACAGTGAGAGATTAACATTGCTAGAGAAAGAGATTATGCTGCTGAATTTGGGTTTAGAGCCTCTAGTCTTGCAAAAGTGACTCGCCTGGCTGTCTGTGAATAATTTGATGTAAATTGTAGCCAATTAATAAACTTTAGGATATAAACAATGAAAAATAAAGAATTCTTTTTTATGTAAATTGTGACTACACAAGGCTGTCACAATAAATTTTTATTTAATATATATAAAATACAAATAAAACTGCTAGCATCTACCATTCTTTTTGACCGAAAAAGAAAAGAAAAGGATAAGTATGTGTGATTCTCACATAAAAGTTGGAGTACAGTAAGAAATAAAAAAAACACGTGAATGTTGTGGGGGCTTTCACCCTCACAAATCACAATTCACAATTCACAATTCACATGAATAAAACGGTCCAAATTCCTATATTCATAATATCTTGAGAGATCATTGAAAGGTATCTAAAATTATTATTTCCTAGTCCTAGGAGGCCAGCCAAGGACAGTGACCCCCTAGCCTCCCCCTTTTTCTAATAATGCACTTTTATTTTAAGCATCTCACAAACGACAACTAAACAAAGCAAATCCGGGGCATATTAATTTATTTATCCATTTTGTAACACCTCACACAAAACTTGTCCCTAGGACAAGTATTTGTTATTAATTTATAGTTTATTAAATTCAAACAGGGAAGACTTGTTAGGTCCTAACTAGTTTAGGGTTTAGGGATTTTTAACTTTTTTTTACATTTATGTATGTACGACATTATAGTTTAATTTTGTTTGATTCAAGGAAATTTTATTAAACTCAATCAATAGAGTACAATGCATGCCAACACTATCCCCAAAAGAAGATCAACATCCAACGCAACTAAGTTGCTTACCGCATATCATATAGCCAAGGAGGACAAACTGCCTTACGGTACATAAATTGGATCATCTTTAATGCCTTTCTTGCTAGACCATGAGCTATTTGGTTGGCTTTTTTGCACACATGCTTCTAAATTATTACTTCAACCTCCTGCAGCAACAAACAGATTCCGTTAATCAAAAAAAAAAAAAAAAAAAAGACTCCCTTTAAGACAACTTATTAAAATATCTAAACCAGTTTAAGATAATTAATTAATAATACTAAGAGCATCTCCTTCAATTTCCAACTGTGCTATGTCCAGCCGTTTACCACGACACTACAGTTTCATAATATGTATATTTTGATTTTAAATCATTTTTTAAAAACAATATTCATAAATGAAAATCCATTTTTCATGAAATTATATCAAACAGATGGACGATTGATCATAAAAGTGTTAATCTTCAACAAATTTGCCTATTATTCGATATAAATATATGAACTGATAATTTCCCATTTGGAAACTTTGCTTTTGATAAGTTTTTTTTAAAAGTATATTTAAAAAATGGACGGTTCCAATTATACGGTAAAATTTATACAAACAGCAGACATTCAATCTGCTGGTCTAGTTTCATTCACCTAAAAACTTTTATGGTCTAAATGATTTCTATAACTGCAGGCCAAATCCAATGCACCGAAGCCTAACCAGAGAAAGAAATGGCGAAGAACCACAATCCAACTGGTTACAAATGCTCCGCCTCCCTGGCAGCCAGCAACTGCTGAAGCACCTCAAAGGCCAGATAAAGGGGCACCAGAGGTACCCATCCCTATGAAGCTTCCTCAAGGGGCAGATAAAGGGGCACCAGAGGCACCCATCCCTATGAAGCTTCCTAGGGCAATGCGATCAGCTGCATCAAATGGTGGCAACTTATTTAGAGAAAGGAATTCTGATAAAGCAGATCAATCTGGTGTCAATAAGGAGGCCGGTGTTCCTGCTCCAAGAAGTCCTCTGCGGCAGAACAAAACATCAGATGAGAAGGAGAACTGTGGCCTTTAAATATCATTTCTCCTTAGAAGAACCGTGGCATTATTTATACCATTAGTGGCGCTAAGCTGTGAAGCTGGAGATGTATGTCTAGTACCGATGATGTAGGTTAGTTGATTCACTTGATTGTGTTCAAGGCGGCTAGTAATGGCCAAAGTACTGCGGCTAGGAGGATTGATCAGTCCCAAAAGCCTTTGAGTTTCTGTTTGATTGCTGAAGAGAGATGTAGATGCTTAGGTGTTTCTTTGGTGTGTTTAGATGGTCCTCAGGAGTGTTGTTCAAGTTACTACCTATGCACCATTGAGAGATATTGCCCACATTAATTCAATCCAACACATTGTTCATAAATTTGTTATGCAATTGGTCTTGGAATTATAGCATATGTAGTCACAAAGCATTTGCAGGCGGTAAACCGAAAAGAAGGTATCAGACTATCAGTCCAGCAGCACTCGTTGACGTTGTTCTGTACTTCTGCCTGCCCATTTGCCCATCCCCAAATTAGTTGATATGATGATCTTCAGGCTAAACATTAACAAGTAAAAGATATGATTAATGGACTACAACAGAAATTATGAACTTTGTGAGATGAATGCATCATGACATCTAAGAAAGTAAGGGCATGCTCACTTGTCAATGTTGAGGTGAACAATAAGCCAATAAGGTGATGAGTTCGATTTGATTGTTTCTATTAATCCGATTGAACTGTGCTCAAGCTTAAAAAGCTCAGAGTGGGCTCAGATTAAATAATTTTTCCTATACTCCCGTTCGGCTCAATTGTGTTACTAGATTCGTTCTGGTTTGTTTTTATGTAACAAATTACCAGTAAAATATATAGTTCAATAGGTTATACAAACTTGTGAATTCTTGTAACTAATTTGGAGAATGACAAACGAACTAATGGACCTCATGGTATACAATTTATTATTGTGGGAGATTCTCAAAAGCACCGACACTTCATATTGATGCCGTGTTGCATGTCCGAGAAATTGTACCATGGAATCAGTTGTACCATCACACAACCATCCAAAATTACAGCTTTCTGATGCCAATAAAACCGAAAATATGTAAAAATACCTATTCTAAACTTTATGTATATATACAAAATGCAAACAGACAGGCATGCACAAAATTGCTAGAATCATGAAGCCAAGTCTTCCAGCAAAGAAGTTGTAAAGGTACTTATATTTGAATCTTGTTGCAGGGTGATGTCTCAGGATTGGAAGTGAAATCCCGGGACATTGGATCAACCATTTCAACTCCATCGAAAAGGAAGAGTAAGAAAAAGTCTGAATTATCTATGGCATCACAATTGTCAGAAGCAGAAGAGCGCGAGCGGGGTTTCAATGGCAGGGGGCGTTGGAATCAAGTTCGGTCTCTTACAGATGCCAAAATTTTGATGAATCATTTGTTCAACTTAGCTTCTTCCTCCAGGTAATAGATTCTATATGACATTGGAAGTTCCCCAAATAGAAACAATTCTTCTAAATGATGTGTAATTGTCATACACTCCCTCATACTTTGGTATATGACTGAAAACAAGACTTCTCCTGCTTTTCAAGGTGCCTGTTACGAGATAAAGAAGTTGCATACAGAGAGAAGGATTTGGAAATAAGAGATTTGAAGGAAAAAGTTGTAAGCCTCAGTAGTTCGCTCAGGAAGTTGGAGAATAAGAATGCTCAACTTATGCATCAGGTGAAGTCTACAGCTATATTGAATACAACTTTGAGTAGAAAGGAGCACTACCAAACATAATTCATTTATGTTACCCACTAAAATACTCATCTTGGTCTTTTTCTTTGCGGACACATTTGGTTTTGGAAATTTTTTTCCCTTTTGGTTTCTAGCATTAGAGAAACCCTTTAACTTTTTTTTTATTCATGAATGCTAATTCTAGTTTGGTTAAGCTTTTATTGCAACAGAACTCAGCGTTGAAGAAATCTGAAAATGGACACAAGTAAGTGCAGTGGCATTCCCTTTTGAAAGCTTTTTTATTTATTTATTTTATTTTACCTTCATAAGACCATGTCTGTAACCTCTCGTACATGTTATAAACTACCTATTTTCATTATGAACTAATTTCAGTTGATTGAAAAATAACTACTAGTCTTTATTCCTGTAATTCACTCAATTACTACCTATTTGTTCTAATATATCATCCCACAGAAAATCTTCCTCCGGTATTCCATGATCGTCTCCAATACCCATTTGTTGTAACATTTCCTCCCAGAGGAAATCTTCCTCCGGTAGTGGAATAAGCATTCCATGATCGTCGCCTGATTGAACCTCGGAAACAAAGTGTTGGAGTCCCCATTCTGCTCCCCCATTCGTTGTCGCTTAGCTTGAGGTTGCTCCTTGTTTGTGTTCTCTCCATCATCACAGGCATAATTGTTTTCAAGAACGTCTTCCTCTTCACGTTGTTTTCTCCTCTTTTTGATCTTGGCTTTGGGTTCACCATTTTTTCGTAGCAGACAAAGAACATAGTCTTCCACCTTTTGTTTCTTGTCTCTGAGTGATGGATCAAGGTAGAATTCATACAATATCCAACAACCGTTGTGCTCCGATGCTTGGTTCTTGTAAGTAAGTCTTTTCTTCAAGCCAACCACACGACCAGTCTCCAGAGATTTTACTGGCTTGCCGGAGTCGTCGCCCTTCCAGGTGCCATTGCCAACGGTCCGGCGTATGCGTGTGTCTGTGGAACTCATCGTCTTGTGTTGGGTGAAGAAGTAGATGTCCTTGTTGAGCCTCAAGTCGTTTGGTCTTCTGGTCTTGTAGGCCTCCCATATCTCCCAAGGTTCTTGGTGACCGTAGAGGTCGCAGTCGAACACCACGCGGTTTCTGCCGGGCACCATCTCTCCGCTCAACATGGGCTTAAGGTAGAAGAGAACTAGTTCGTCCTCCATGGGGCAGAACCTCTCTCCAGGAAGCCGATTGCCTCGGCTCTCCTCCACTGCAAACTCTTGCTGCATATTTCTTGCTTTTCTTGGTTTGGGAAACACTTGTTTGATCGAGGAAACAAGATATATATGAGTAGCTAGCTAGGGTTTCGATGGATGAATTTATAAAAACTAAAGACTAGGGCTTTCTGGGTTGGAATTTAATTGGGTTAGAGAAACAGAGAATTGAAGCAGAGAGAAAAAGGGAGAGAGAGAGAGAGAGAGATTGCAATTGTGAATTGTGAGTGAGTGAAGTGGAAGATTAATGAAGTGATAGCCTTTTATAGAAACTGACCGTTGCTTTGCGGCGTGTGGCGGTTCACGCGGTTTCTCTGTTGACAGCTGTAGCCGGAAATCAAATTTTGAACAGTGTCGTGGTGAGGAAGAATTAATTAATGAAGGTGATCAAATTTGATTGGTTTGTGAATTATGACCGTTGGACCTGACGTCATAAACTTTTTTTTTTTTCCTCCCCCTCCCTCTTATTTTTGGTCATTTAGTTAGTTTCTTAAAACGAGGCGGAGAAAGGAGCGAGAGCAGAGTCAGTTAGGGTTTGGGTTTTGGGACCGAAGACGAGGGCTTTTCTGGGTGCAAGATGAGTTTCGACCCAATTTTATGGAATCGAGGATTTTGGGTGTTGGATATCTGAGGTCAATTTGACCCTCTTTGCTCTGCTCTCTCTCTGTGAGTTTGGTCCAATCAAGTATCCGGTTCGACCTTACAGGATCAAGAATTTGGGGATGAACTTAATCGAGGTAGTAGTCATGAAACTCTCTATTTCACTAAATCCCTTATTCAAGTTGAAAGCTTGAGACTGGTTCATCTTCCAATTCTATTACCCATTTGTATATATGCTCGTCTCTCTATGTATTACTTCTCTCTTGGTCATTTTTATTGTCTTTCTTGTACCCTTTGATGAGATATAATCATTCATTAGGTAGATTGTGTGCACCAATTTTGTGATTTTCACAAGTGTGGACTTTCTGGAAAATTATTGGATACAAGTAGCAAAGTTGTTAGTCAGCTGTGAGGTTACTTAGGACTTATAACACTTGATGCACCAGTCTTGTGCTATTTATGTTCTTACTTGTCAAAATGCTACAAGGATTAGTTTCAACATAATCTGTTTAGCTGGTAAGCTTTCTCGACGTTTCTCTTAACCTTTCATACATCTACAATTTATAGCTAGGTTTCTCTGTTATGTATACAAGACTGAGAGTTCACACTTTGAATTGCAACATGACAACAAGAATAAAAAAAAATTGGAACAGTGAATGCCTTTCTGCAACTGCTAAGCTAGCTGGGGTTTCTTTCTTGAGGAGGAGTGACTGTGGTGATGGGCCATTTCATTTTTAGAACAGAGGGAATTGGGTTGATACATAAAGGCAAGTATGAGCTTCGGTGTCTTTAGTTCCAGCAAGGGCTGCAAGGCCATCCCTAAAAAGGCAACTGGGATAGGTTGAGGATCTCTACAACCTCGACCTAGGGTCATCTACCCCTTTCAAATTTAAACTTGTTGTGGCTGTGCGGTTTCCTTTTTGCCGAAACTATGATCACAAGTTCTGTCAATAACTTTCCAATCTAGTTACTTTTTGTCCAAATAATAGTTATTTGAAGAATAGGATTCAACCTGAGGAAAAGCATAGGCTCTACTTATCTAGTAGTTTTTTTCCCCCCTCCAAAAGCTGGCCGACCTGGACCAAGATCCATCTTGTGTTTGTAATGGATAATGATAGTGGATGCCAGGATTACATCTTCATCATTGTATACAGCCGGTGTGATCATATGTCCAGGCTACTTACTCTTGTAATGAGTTCAATTAATTGATGTGCTGATATGTGGTTTCTGTGCTGTAAATGGCAGCCTACACCGGACTCTATTAGTTATATGTCATCCTGCTAAAGTGCCTCGATAGAAGGGTAAGATGTCTGCTTTGTTGCATATGTCTTGTGGCTAGTCTTTCTCCGAAGGCTAGGAGGGTCATTACCCTAAGCCTACTCTTCTGTGTCTGCACTGTAGGTACGATTCCATTTCATATATAGTTCAAGTGGAGGAATGAATCTTTCTATAAAATACTTTGCCTTACTTTGAAGATTATGGTTTTTACATCCATTATGTGTGTTTAAGTATCACATTTCCATTGAAGCATGACGCTTTAGGGTTATCAAGTTCAGGCATTCTAATTGGGAGAATTATGAAATGCATCCCTCACGTATTTGGTCTATAAATGCACAACTATTTTTTTTTTTTTTTTGTTAATAAATCCTCTAATAATTTCACCTGTAGAAAGAACAAAATAATCTTCAAAACAGAAACAAAAGGTGTTGATAAGAGGAAAGAAAGATCTTGAATGGGATGAAGCTTAGATTCATAATTTAGAGTGACAGAAATACAAATTAATATTTCTCCGTGGGCAATGTTACTTGGTTGTGGCCAGGCCCTGTTCCACCGGAAAGGTTTTTCATTTTATTATATCCTCTTAGACCGGAAGGTGTTAGTTGATCTTTTTGTCAGTTAGTTCATCTTATGTTAGTTTCTTCTTTTAGCTTTTTGTTGAGGTTTCTTCATGTATTGTAGGGATGCTTCTTATTTTTCTACTGGTATAGACTGCTTCTCCACAGATTGCATTTTCTTTTTATGGAGTAAAACTTTGGTCCTTCGTGAGGAAAGAATAAATGCTAATCAAATCTCTCTTTATATATACAGATGTAGCACTAGGATGAAGGCATAACAACACTGATTCATCGGTTCCAATTTTGTGTTCTAAGGATCAATTAAACGAAGCATGGAAGAAGGTGAAATCCAACACAGACTCCACTATCCTACCCAAACAGAGAGCTCAGGCCAAGTCAGTACAACGCTGCGTTTCTTTATTTTATTGCATTTAGGGAGCAGGGATATTATTGTCAATTCCTGAATCTCACTGTGGGTTTTTGCAGGAAAGAAGCAATAACTCTGCCTGAGGCTGAGCATCAAGATACAGATCTTGTTGGTGACATCGAGCAGTCTCTTGATTTCTCTCACCATGCCACGCTTTTCCACCAGCAAACCGGCTATTTTCTCATGGTAAATGACCTTAATGGGATCTACTTTCCCGGAGATTCCTCTAGTTCTGTAAAGGGTATTCTTGTGAATCAGTAGCTGCTACGGCTAGTAGGTGTTTGTGTGCTTTTAATATTCAACTGAAACACACCACCAATCCCCCAACGCCTCTTTAACCCCCATTTTGTTTTATCGTAATGAATGCCTGAGATAGTTTTCCGGCTGGCTACAGTGAGATTAGCCTGCTAATGGAGCTGTTTATATTTTGTTGATGGGGCACCGAAGATGTTTGATGAAATGCTCGAATGAATAAATAAACTTGTTTCCACTATTGTGCCTAGTATGAAATGCATACAGAAACTTGATGGAATCTTTGCAATATCTCATGGTCACCCTATCTTTTTCTGTGCTTGCAGCAACTGGATAGTGTAGATGTGGGAGAACCACTTAACGATAATGCAGCGGAGGGAGATCAACATCAGAACTTACATCAAGGTCCTTTCTTATTCATTTAGTGTGCCTTCTTCAGTTACTTTTAAATGTGACCACACATATCCATAATCTGTTGATCAGCAAATGTACCCCACCCCTCTCTCTCGCATTCAGCTGATCCTGAGGATATCACATTGCCTAAATGTTATGATCCATCAGATGCACATGCAGATTTGTTCAACCCTCGCTTTGAGAGGTGAATCATTACCACAATACAGTATAGATAAACTTTTGATTTTTGATTCCCATTCCTGAAGGTTGAGCAAAACAAAGTGTTCATGCTTTTGAGTTTCCGAGTGCCTTTTTCATTGGAGTTTGCGAACTCTGCGCCCAGCTAATTTTATGCCCTTTCATTCCTGTTATAACAGATACTTAATCAGTCTGTTGCAAGAATCATTATCGTATTCTTATTTATTATTGTCTTTGGATGATATGGCAGATTTGAAATTGAGGGAGATAACGTAGACCTCACATCAGGAGAGCCCACACATATTCGACCACCTTCTCCAAATTATCTAATACCTTCTCCACCTCGTCAAGACCAGCATCAGGAAGGACAGCAGGCTAATAATGTGTTTGCTGAAGTGGTGCAGATGCAGGATGTTCAAGAGAATGCTCAACAGAGGCAGAGGCCTATAAGGAGGAGAAAGAGAAAAACACTGCCTCTGTAATGGATAATGACCAAACAATCCATCCTGGACATGTGTACCAATCTTGGGTTCAAGATACTTCAGATATAGTTTCAAGAAGAAGAAGAAACCAAAAGGTTTGTCCTGAATTCCAAGTATATCCTTCAGTGGAGGAGTTAAGCATACTCGTATGTACATTCCATGCACTGTCCTCATTGTGTTCTCTTTGTTGCAGCCCAAGAACATAATGTCTACTATGAAGATTGGTAAACTCATGGAGCAGCCAGCTAGTGTTCTCATGGGTCGTTTATTTAAACTTGGAAGTGGAGAAACATATTATCCAGCTCCTCTCTTAGAGCTATTCAAGGAAAAACAAACCCATGACTCACCTTCTGGTCAGTATCATAGTTCGTAATTCGAGAACTTTTCCATGAATAATTCAAGTAACAGAAAGAGGGCCTTAATTATGGTTTTGTTTGCAGCATTCACCTTGCCACCTCTGCCTCCAGAACCATCATCATGGTCACCACCTGGAAGACAAACTTATCAAGACCTGGTGACGTATTTAAGCCAATACAGCTACTTTTAGTTTTCTTATTTTTCAGGAAATTATAACAAGTTTATGTCTGACAAGTTATAATATTTTAAATGTGAAGCCTGTTGAAGATTTTCTTAGTGGAGGTGGCTCCCAGTCATTTGCAACTCCCACGGAACAGATACGGACAAATTTAGTTAACAATGACCGACAAAATGAAGTGCTGGATGATCTGCGAGCCAGTCTTATTGGCAAGAGAGGAGCTGATGCCAACCTGGCAACACCAAGGAATTCCGGTACATATATAATCTCTCTCTCACGTCTCTAATATTGAAGCATTTATGTTAAAAATATGTACAGTAATGGCTAACTCATTTTTGCTTACAGGAGATCCGTCCTGAGCTCCTCATCTGGGAAGGGAGTTGACAAAAACAGTTCAGAAGTCAATTCAGGATGGTTAGCAAATTTTTTTATCCGAATCTAGAAGAAGTTTTTATTTATTAATTAATTTATCTTCAGTGTACTTGTGATTGGAGTACTGATGGTCATAGATCCAACAGGAAAAGGCGTTATTCATCTAAAGATAGCAACGATGGACTTGAACCAGTGTCGGAGGATAATGGATATGATCACCCTGATCCAAACTTCAAGGTATCAAGGTTATCTGGAAATGGCCCAACACCTGAGCAAGGTAAAATTTACCTGTTGATGCAGCATAGTAGCTATGGGTTTATAACCGCATTCTTTATTTCTGGAGATTTCAATGACTGTCATGTCTATTTTTGCAGAACTATTGATGGAAACTGGACCGACACAGACACAACAACCAATCATCAATCAGCCACTGGAAAAAGTGACTGATGCAATTCGAATGTATGCTTGTCTCGCACGTCTGCTAGATTGTCTGGTGAATAAGTAGCTTTGATCTGATTGCATTATGTCCTTCTTCTCAAATGTATGCTTGTCTCAAAGATCTGTTAGATTGCCTGGTTCTTAAGTAGCTTTGATCTGACTGCATTTTTTCCTTATACTCGAATTCTTTCAGGGAACTGAAATCCCATTTTGAAATACCGGGTGGCCCTCAAGTAGAATCCCTGAACGACCTCACTGCTGGAATGAATCGAAGAGGAGCGGCTTTGCTTTTCTATCAAACTTGTGGTAGGAATCCATACTTTCTTCCCTTCCTGCTTATGTTATGCGCCTGTTTTTACACCTAATATGCTTACGTTCTGCTTATGTTCTGGCATCTGCAGTTCTTGCTACTCGTGATTTTGTAAAAGTTAAACAAAATGCCCCTTACGAGGATATTCTCATGACTAGAGGACCAAAGATGTAGGTAAGATTACCTACACTTGTGTATCCTTATCGCCTTGTGTCATTGACATGTTAAAGACACTACGCTGACCTAACTGTACTATTCTATAACAGAACTCGTGCTGGAATGAGCTAGGAAAGTGATGCTAGTTAATGAAGAAAGTTGACATTGCTCCTTTTGTGGAAGCTGATGCTAGTTTTAATCTAAATATCCTTTTTCGAGTTCTAATTTTGATAGATTAGATATACCTAATCTAATTATCCTATTTATGGTGTATTAAATAATTAAGAACTGCTATTTATGGTGATTGAGTTATGTGTTAGATATTCAGGAGGAGTTTTAATGATCTTGTTTGATATAGTTTCAAATTTGAGAGTAAATTGATAATTTATTACCAAGTTCAACAGGTAATTTAGCATTGAAGCCATTGTCAAATTCATTAATCACCGGATCAATAATTTGACCCTTCCATTGTAAGAAGAAAAAAAAAATTGTGAAAATTTGGACAATGTGGAATTCATAAGCCTGGCCATTGTAATTGCTGCAGATAGAAATGATCGAATAAAAACTGCAACAAAGAGATTTTATACACCATAAATCCACTGTCCTTTTAATTTTCAAGCACCATCGAATGCAATACCATTCAGATATTATACACCATAACAGAGCATCAACAAAACCTCTACAAGTATAGTTGGCAACGAGTTTTCCTCAATTTAATCCCAATCAATACACTAGAATATGAGCAGCATGACGAATCTACATTATACCTTTTGTCTTATGTAATGTTATAACCCGAATCTAACAGGACGAATATGCAGTGCGGTATATATTTTGTCTGAAATCGAGGTTCTCTAGACTATACACATCAGAATCACTACTCTGGGCAAATTTCAGTAAACAGTGGCAATCTCCTTCTTGTAGTAGGACCATAGACAAGACTCAACCCAGCAGTGCTGGATGCATCCACATCTTCGTTCGATGAAGGTAATTCAGTTGGCGGCAAGATAACCTCAATGCCATCATCTTGGGGTGACCAGTCCTTGCAGCTGATGACAGTAACTCGCTGGTGTTATTTGGCTTTGGCGATGAGGTTAACGCTGCTGCTGCTGCTTCTGTAACAGCTGACGCCATGACCTGATGGGCGACGTGGGACTTTGGGCTGGGTGTGCATAATCCTGAGCTAGTTGTAGACTTGCACATCTGTGCCTGGGAAACAATAACAGAACAAACGTACAATGGCAGTTTCAGTAGTTGAATATGTCAAAATTTGACAGCTAATTGTAGCTATCCAACTGCTAACCTCGGATTGGTTCTTGGCAGGGAAAGAAGTTGGATGCAGATTTTCTTTACCATGCACAAACTGTAAGAAAATTAAAGTTTGGTCAAGTCCTCACCATCAAAGAGCAATTTGCTATTATGAGTCCAACAATTTGCTTGGGCAACTGAACAAATCATCTCAAAAAACCAATGAGATTTAAGGAAATTATAGAGGCAGCATAACCAATGTATTAAACACACTCACAAAACTATCAAAGGCACCATAACAGAAACTCAAATTCTTACAAAATTGTGAGATCAACGTATTCAGCATTTAGAGAAGGTTCTAATATTTCAGAGTGAACATTAGGTTCGTGTACAGAACAGACAAACAACTGCACTGACTACTAAAATAATACAATCACAGTACCTCATTGACTTACGTACACTACAATTTAACCTCCTAATGACTAACTGAATTTGGCAGAACACTATTAGTTTCTTTCCTATTTTGAGGCTCATGGACGGATGGCACATAAGCTGTTACTTGCTTACTTCAGTGAAAGCAGTTTAACTTTCCCCGACTTCCTTATCAACTCTAGCATTAACTCAAGGTACAAAAACATGACTTCAAAATCTGAGCACCATGCCAACAACTTATTGTCAAACTGTGACCTATTAGACATTACTTCAGGAGTAATAGCTTTCATCTTCTATTAGCTTTCGTTTAATTTCTAAATTCCCATTCAGTCAATCCCAGAACCGTAGGATGACAAAAGGTGGTGAATCATTTTCGACAGCAAGCAACCTAATTACATAAGAACAAGTTACATATAATGAATCATAGTACTGCAACATTCATATAAAAGAACAAGTAAATAGCTCGAATATGCTAATAGGCTACGAGCAATTTGATTGGGCAGTGACAGTACGGCAAGACTTACAGTATTGCCTCATCTAATGCAATTTGGTGCAACTAACCCAACCAAGTCCTTGTTCACAGTTTTAATATAAAAATCCAGCACTTAGTATTTACAGTTCAAAGTTCAAACGCATACAGAGTGATCGATGTGCAACATAAAACAATAAATAGCTAAACTTGATTGTTACAAGTCTCTAACTTGAACCTTGTCTTTTTCCAAACCAATCTCAAACATCAACCACCTATTTGTAAGTTGTAACTACCCTCTACCCGTCTTCTTGAAATGTTAATGAAGTAATGATGGAAAAAACTTTTCTCATGCATTCATTTCACAGGTCAAAACCATCAACTTGACTAAAGACAGCATTGTCAGAGATCTCGAGGAATAGTAATGTATGTTATGATCTTTGATACACAGCAAGCAAAAATATTTTCGGCCTTGTGCTTGTGTATAACCAAGCAAACAGTACTGTTCAGTAAGCTTAAGAAGCGGAGGAGTTTAAGAACACTAGGGGAATCAAAATGCAAAAGATAAAGAGGTCCAATGGAAATACTTGGCCCTCATTTGTAACTACCTCTTCTTTGATGTTAACAAACAAGTGGTAAAACCTAAGATTCATACAAAATTCATTTAGCATGTCAAAATAAGTCTCTAATGGACCATCATTTTGACCAACCATGGCATCATCAGAAATCTAAATGAATTCCAAATATCAATGTTGTTTACTCATATATAATGCCCTCTAGAGGCAGCAAGCAACAACATTTTCTGCTTGACTGTGTTTTTCCTGACCATAGCATCTTTATGTAAGTATACTCTTCCTAAAATGTTAGTGAACTAGTGGTAAAATACTGGTGTTGTTCCTCGAAATCTCATTTCACAAGTCAGAAAGCTCTTAATAGACTGTCATTTTCGCTGACGATAGCAGCAGCTGAAACCTCAAGGAATTGTGAATGTCATCAGTTCAAGTGCAAGAACGCTAAACTAACTCAAGTCTGCATCTTTTCAGATCAAAAAATCTCACACCAAGTGTACTCAAGCAATATCCTAGATTCCCAACCAAAACAAAACAGAAAATCACAGAAAGACTAATCATCTTGCACCAATTGTTAAAAGAAGCAATGAAAATCCTATTACGATTTCATGTCAATACTATTACTTGGACCATTTTTCTTTCATACACAAAAAGTAGAATCTAAAATATAGTTATAAATCGATGAACCAGAAAGAGAGAGAGAGAGAGAGAGATGGAGACCTGGCCTTTGGAGCCGTAGCTTCCGGCAACCGAAACGCCGTCACCCGGCTGCGGCGCGATCAGATTCTGCAGGGGCGCAAGCGGCGACAGTTGACGACGGCGGTACTTGAAGACGTCGATCGGCGACTGAGAACCTCGCAAGTGCTGTTCCATCACTCACTCACTGTGCAAAAAACAAGCACATCGATCGTCACCAGATTGAAATCAATTTTCCCGCCAAAACTCGGGTTTTCCTGAGAAAATCTAACGAAGAAGATAGAAATGGCTTGTGATTAGGGATTCGTACCGAATGTAGACGACAGAATTAGGTTTCCGACGAAAATCGTTGACCACGAAGAGAGCCGAGAGGGCTAGAAATGAGTGACCACCTTGCTCAATTGCTCATCCAGTTTATACGAATAGAGGTACTGCTGGTATTTATATGCTCTTTTTAGCGCACGTGAGAATTGAGAAGCCTCACACGCAAACAGACTACACGCTTCTCACTTCTAATTTTTTTGCTCTTACCCACTTGCGGACCCTAGGCCTCCTCTTTTTTTTTCTTTTTCCCTTTGGTTGCTTTTGTAGCTATATTGTCCTATTGATCCCATTTTGCAAGGTGTCGAAGGGATGAGTAGAAATAACAATGGTGGAGAGGTAATATCTCCAACAAATATGTATTATGTTCTTTAGGCCCACGTTTAGGAACCAGGATAGAAATGAATTAGGATAATTGGACTGGATTAGTATAAGATTGGATTTGTTTTACTCTTTTTAGGTACCTATCCATTTCAGCTATAATCCTCTTCTACCAAATACGTGAAATAGACAACAACAAGAAAAGAAAAAAAATTCAACCCAAACAAAGATGAACAGAGTGATTGGCGATGGCAAAAACGGCTGAAGACAATAACAATTTCAAATTCATCACTAAACTAAACTAGATCAAGATCAAATTCACCTGTCAACAACCATGATAAGGTCAGTGATGAGGGGGTGATCAGTGATTTCGGCCAAGAGGTTTGTTGGAATGGGCCGGAGAAATCTGGGGTTTTCCATTAACGGCTGGATTTGATTAGGATTGGTCACCGGATATAGGAAGATGACACAAGGCTGGTGGTTGTATTTTTGGTTGAAGAATGTGTTCGCTCAAAAATCGTCTCAGCTGTGTGTCACTAGGCCGAGGGCTTCTTTTGCTTACACATGTCCTTCTGGAGTGGTGACGTGTGCCCGGGCGTGCCAACTCGCAGCAGGTAGGCCAAGCGAGATTTTGTTATAGATTGTAGATCTTCCGCTGATCTGACTTCTGATCAGTTGATTGTGGGCAGAGGAAGGATCGATCTCGGCCGCGGGGTACTCTCTGCCTTAAATGCAATGACTTTAGCACAGATCGGCCTTATCTGGCCGCAGTGCTGTGTAACTCGGTGATTGAGGTGAAAGTGAAGTGATGACGATTCTTTTTGTTATTTTGTATTTTGTATAAAGTAAATAATGTAAAGTAAACGACAGAAAATAAAAGTGCAGGTAAAGACAAAGTAAAGTGCAGGAATGTAAAGGTGCAGCAAATAAAGTGCAGGAAGATATTCTTTGTTTATTATTTGTTTGAACTGCCTTCCTTTTTTCTAGTTTGTATTTTCTGTTGCTATTGTCCTTAGAATCCTGTTATATTTAATCACTTTTTAATGATGATGAAGATTAAGAAGGTTGTTAAGACTCCTTGCCATCTCTATTGAACATCTGTCTCTTTCCTCTTAACAGAATTTGTTTCTCAGTCCATTGAAATTTTGATCTGCTTTCTTCTTCTTCTTCTTTGCTTTTATTTTTTATTTTTTATAATTCTCTTTTTTCCCCTGAAGTTGTTACTATGTTTAATCATCTTATCTGTTCAACATTTTATGCAGCCCAACAGTATAATTTTAGTAATTTCACCTGCTAATCAAGATCTTGTTACATCTGATGCAATGAAAATCTCTTGTGAAGTGGATCCAACAAGTGGGTCTAAAAATTCACATCCAATTTTCTTATTTGTTGCTTCCCAAAAAAGATTCATCTGGTGCTTCTAAAATCAAAGTAATATCAAGTCAATCTACTGAAATGTGAATCTTGCAGCTGATATAAACCCGTATATTGCATGAGAACATGGTTCTAGATGTTTAATGTTTAGTCTAATGTTATTTCTCCAATAAGCTTTCTCGATTGCTCAAGCTAAACCCTAAGTAATTCTGGAAACAAGGTAATGGTGGATTTGTCTTGTCATAATTTGATGAAAGAACAGTTAGCATTTCTGTTTTCTAGGTTTTGATTTTTATTTATTGATCTCTGACCGCTGTTCTTCTTTGTTCACATTGCTGCCAGTGGCTAGTGATACTTGCGTGAATTTCTGGAGAGCTTCCTATAGTTTAGTAACAGGTGGTGCGATTTCCCTCATCCTGGAGCCAAGGACATGGTGGCAGGGGTCATTGTAGGGGAATTAGAACTAAGCCGCTGTGTTTTTATGGTATTGTATCGAATGTAAGTTTAGGCCTAAGCTTTGTAATCTATCACTGGTATATTGAAATCACACTAGTATATTGTTTTTCATATTTTTCATCCAATATGAAGATCTTCTAACAGGGATCCTGGTGCTCGAGGTGCTGAAAGTCTCAGTTCCAAAGGGGATGAAGGCAAGTCTCTCGTCTCTTTAAATGTTCGTTTCTGAGTTTAAGCTTGGCTTAAATGATTGTTGAGCTCTTTTGGGTGATATTTGATTTGTATGAATTGCTTATGGTTTAGAGGGCTTGATTTTAAAGCGTGATCTAAGTTTTGAGAATTTGTATTTGACTTGATTCTTGGTACTAACCAGTTTATACTAAAGAATTTCACAAAGCGTGAATCATGAATAACAATGAGAGCAAAGAACTGGTGCTCCCCAATTCCATTAATAACCAGTCCTATGTGCAATGATGGCTTTCATCACTAGTATTTTAATCCTATTAAAATACTGATCATGCTTTTTCCCTTAAAATTCAAAAAACACAAGAAGAAGAAACAAAAATAAAAAATAAAAAACTGGTGAAAAACAGAAGGACGATTCAAAGTCCCTTGATTGCCTAAAAGAAATTGGTAAATGATATTGGGGCACAAAGGTAGGGACATAGTTGTCCTATACTGGATGGTTTGGCATTCCAGTGGAATTTTTTAACAATTTATTTATCTTTTCTTGATTGTTTCATGCAGCCTGCATATAACAAGGATGAGTTCTTTGACACAATTTAATGTAGTTCTCTTAACCGTGGAGCAAGAAATAGACATAGGTTTTCTGAGAGAATGAGGACCGATAGTGAGGTTTGCCAATTTATATGAATTTTTATTTATGATTACCAAGTGACAAGTCATAGATGGGGGATGTGCTTATCTAATTAATTTATTTTTTTGGCAGACATTTGGCAATTTCCAGCAGAGATCTAATCTTGGTTATGGCGGCTATGGTCCTGGCCATAATAGGAACTTAACCACATTAAGGCTACGCTACCATTAAAGCTACTTGCCTTGCAGTAAACATGATATGATGGCAAGTTCTCTTCCCCTCCCTCTTCTTCCTTTTACATATCTTTTTAGAAAGTTATTCTCTGTGCTATGAGGCCAGGGTTCAGTTTATGTAGTGGAAGCAGCTCTAGTGAGACAGTTGAATTTCAAACCATCTTTTAAGTCACTGAAGTTTTAAACCTAAATAGCTCAAATGGTTTTGTGATTGAATATCTTGTTTCTTGCAGGTGATTCCTTAATTTGCCTCTTCCCCCTAGTGACACATCAACCGAAAGAATAGTAGAGATAGATGGAACTAGTGAACAAATTGAAGTTGCTAAATAGCTGGTGAATGGAAGTTATTAGTGAGGTACGTTTCAATTTCTATGCACTTCTACAATTTGCTAAATAGCATTTATCGACAAGTTCAACTTCTATACGCTTCAATTTTCTTCTAAAGAAGCTTAAGTTGATTGGATATCATAGAATGCCATCCAACAGGTAAATATATGCTCAATGCAGTTGTCTTCTGTTTCACAAGGACCAACTGAAGTTTCAGATGGAGAAGGTCCGTCAAGAAGGATAGATCTAAGGTTCGGGCCGAAAGGGCAAAGTATGTTTGTCCAGCTTCAAGATAATTAGTGCGTAGATATGTGCTTTTGGATATGTGTCATCCATAACCCAGATTAGTATAATTGCTCTAGATAGTAAGTTTTTGCCTTAGGATTAGTATAGTTATGGATGTATGTACTTTGGCTGCAATGACAGATTGAATATTGGTATTTTTGTGCTTGGATTCCAGATTTGATGAATATATGGTATTTTGTAGTTTTCAGATTACATGTTTGTCACACAACAAGAATACAAATATGTGTCATCTGAAATACAAGGCAACCACAAAATCAAATCCAAATATGTTGTTGGACCAACTTAACAACCACAGAAATGAGGAAAAATTTGTTGTTGGAAATCAATTCAGACAACAGAAATCTGTCTTGCAAATACGCTTCACACAATAGTATTTATAAAAAACTGTGGTTGTTCTGTTTATCAAACAATACAAAACTGTTGTTTGAATGCTTTTAAAGATACATATCACAATGTTCCCAAAATTCAAAACTCATCAGACAACACAAGACTTTTATTTTTTTATGTCGTCTGAAAATCAGACGACAGAACACTTCTGTCGTCTGATGCCCCCAAGAGACGACACCGTACTAGACGACACATTTTTGTTTGTTCAGACGACAGAACTGACGACAGAACAGTTCTGTCGTCTGAAGGCCTTTTTGGCATAGTGTGAGGCCACTGGACAACAAGGGGTGAGATTTTCCATAAGAAGGGAATTTGGGTGTAGATTGCTTGAGGCATTTCGCTTTCGAAGATAAGTAGTGTGGGGCTCTTGTTGCTTTGGAAATTCTTCGGTCTGCGTCGCAGACTAAGGCTTCTGGACAACAATGGGTGAGATTTTCCACAAGAAGGGAATTTGGGTGTGGATTGCTTTAGGCATTTCACTTTCGAAGATAAGTAGTGTGAGGCTCCATCGAAACACACAAATCTAACATACTAAGTAGTGTGCAGCTGTGGGAGACTGGGAATACACTCAACTTTTATAGATAATTTTTTCTTCTTCTTTGGGCTGGTATGGGCTAAAGATAGATATATATACTTAAGGGTTTTTGGCCTAAAATATTGTCTAGGGCTCTAGGCTTGAGCCCACATAGCCTTCTACTTCCTTCCGCCCCTGATCAGGAGCAGGGACCAAAATGAAAACCTACCCTGAGAATCTCTAAAAGCAAGATTATGGATGAAAACAGTTACAAAAAGAACCACTCTATCAATCAACACTTCGGGGGGGGGGGGGGGAGGGTGGGGTGAATATCGTGGGGGTCAGAATCTGATTGGTGGATTGAATGAATTTCTGGAACTGGAACAGGAGGGGGACGGTCTGGGAACCCCAGGGGGCTTTTTAAGGAACTTATTCCACTTTTTCTTATGAATTTCTATTAGAACCAACGCAACGCAACTTCAACACCACGAGCAATAACAGTACCATGTTTCTTCAAAAATTCACGGACTTGATCAAAATCACTGTAATTAAAAAAAAAAAAGGAGCAATACACTAAATAATGCTTCAGTTTTTAAAAAGATTATGCTACACTAACAGAAGAGATGATGTTATGCAAGCATGTTCTGGCCAATAAAAATTTTCTATAGAAGCTTATAGATATAACGTGCACCCTTCTTGCAAATGAACACAGAGACATGCCCATATGCAGCATATAGTGGTAATTAAGTCTTCATGTTAATTATCGCATCACCCTTCTCACAAATGAATTGACGGCATTTAGAAATAACCAAGTCTTGAAATTCAAAACATATGCAAGAAGTAAAAGAGGTAACAAAGCAATGAATTGACAACATTTAGAAATAAAAAATTAAAAGAACAGAATCTAATATGCTTGGCAATACTCATTTACTCATAATGGCTTAACAATTAAACACAACCTCACCAATTGGGTATATGCAGAAAAGACAAATTATACGTAAGAAGGGTGATGTAACTCTAGCCTCTACATATAGTCAAAAAGATCAAGAAGGCAGCCTCTACATATTGGCAATAATAGCATGATTTTTATTATTATTGACAAACTCCACTTTTACAAGTAACTCTAGCCTTTGGCGGCAAGTACACAACTTATTGGCAAGGTTCTTTTCCTAAGAAGCACCGATACGGGTACGAGTACCCGAATACGTGGAAACGGCAAATTTTAAATGTAATAGGAAACGGAAACGTGAAGGAAATGCCAATTAATATATATATATATATATATAATTAGAAAAAAAAATGAAACATAAACAAAGTACTAGTTTATCACAATCAAACATTATCAATCAAAAGGTTCAAATAAAAGGTTAACACAACTAATAACAAGTTAACAACCATCAACTTCATTCAACTTGGACAACTAGAAAAGATTCCAAGTAGAAGAGGAACGACGAAGCTCGATCTGGGTCTCGTTTTTGCAGAAGAGAAACGAGGGTCTCGTTTTTGCAGAAAAAAGCTTTGGCTGAGGTCGCGTCTCTCTCTTGATCTGGTCTTTTGTTTGTTTTTTTGTTTTTTCAATTTTTATAGAGTAAAAAGTCAGTATTACCCCACGTTTCCTATTTATTTACAGTCTGCGTTTCCGAATAGGATACGGACGTATCCAAACCATTTCCAAATCCGGATACGTGTTTCCGACCCGTTTCCGACCTGTTTCGATATAGGATACGCAGGTATTTTCGCGTTTCCGTGCATCATAGCTCTTTTCTAAGAAAAAAAAAAGAATCAGGTTTAGAAATCAACCACAAGACGGAGACAACAGAGTGCATGAAGCAATAACAAGTAAACTAGATTACCTTTTGCTGGAGTAAGTGGCTCCCAGCAGAGAGTTCCAATGACTGAAATTAAATGCAGAATTACATTACCTTATAGAACCAAATTCCTCTTTGGTAGCAGCTCTTCCAGAAAATAACCGAAGAGCCTGACCAGTAGCTAAAAGCTGCGTATCCAACAGTTTACACTGCAAAAACAAAAAACAAAAAAAGGTAAATTGCAGACAACTATTAACACCCACACCAACTTGTTTTAAACAAATATAATAGTCAAAGACCAAAAATAAAAAGTACCTGTGAAAGTGATTGAGATTGCAATCTCAATTTGGGAAAAGTTAAATCCATATTGCCCTGAAACAAATAGTAGTAAATCACAATGGTATACATGCATGAACATCGAACATATAAACCACAACAAGACAATAGAACATATATGTTTATTGTGATCCTAGGAAAAGTCTAGAATTACTTACCTCAATTGAAAAAGTTATACAAGCAGCCGGCAGAGCGTCCTAAGTTGAGATTTCTCAGCCTAAAGCAAACAAACAACCAAAATGAGACACGAACTAGAACGAGAAATTTTGATAAATAACCTCTTTTAGGTGTGTGGATTGACTTTTAACCATGTTTTTTCAAAGAGTTGAAAAATGACCATATTAATGAATCAAAAGTCTTAACTACCCCTATTTAGATTTGTGTAACTCGTATATTTTCTTCTTATCTTTCTCAATTCCCACGATTATGCAAGCTGCTCTTCTCCTATTTTTTATATATTTAAAACAACACTAAAATATGTTGAGAAGCAGTCGAATGTGGATCGGAAGAAAAAGAAAAATCAATACCTGGAATCCAAGAGATTTCACATTATATAGAAATTACTCATGTTCAAGATCCCTTAAAGCACAAAGAAAGAAAAAACCAATTATATAGGAAATCCCAAAATCAACGGATGAAACCATATCATCATCCAATGAACAATTAGGCTCACGCCGAATAAGGACTTTCATACCCGTATTTGATTTTCCTCCATTTGCTCATTCTAGGTTTGATTTCCCTTGTTGTCTCTTTCTGGATTGCGTTTCTTCTTTTCTATAAACTGACAGGGATAAATACACGACGAAACCATCTCTGCTCCAAAACTACCACAACGTCCAAATTCTCTGAGATCGTGCGTGTGGTAGTTTTTCATATTGACAAAGTAGTTTTTCCTCTATTTCTCTCATTGTAGGTTAGAAACTTAGATGGTAGTTTTTCATAGGGTTTTACAGTCATGCCTATTGAAACTATTATTTTTATGTTTTTGAGATTTTTTTGTTACCTTGGTTTTTTGGACAATTGAAAATTTGGTGAACCCTTTGACACCAAAAGAGGGCCTGGCTTTATAGTAGTAGAGATTTGTTTGTCGACAAAATACTGTGCTCATGAATTATGTCATCAACAGAAGCATTGGTAGTGGTTATCCCTTCAAACTACT
Source organism: Rosa chinensis (assembly GCF_002994745.2). Classification (NCBI taxonomy): domain Eukaryota; kingdom Viridiplantae; phylum Streptophyta; class Magnoliopsida; order Rosales; family Rosaceae; genus Rosa; species Rosa chinensis. The sequence continues at coordinate 54,743,991 of NC_037094.1, read as the reverse complement.
ATAGCACGTTACAAGAACAAGAACTAATGCCCAATGAAAACCAAGAACTAAAATATCCAAGATATCCTCGATATTTCCTCGAAATTTTCTTTTTTTTACAAGTATCAATATTAATTTTAATATCTTTCGATATGTTATTTTTAGTATATTTTTAACTAATCATACAACTTTTATGAGTTCTATCCAAAATTTTGGTAAAATTTCCATTGATATTCGATATTTTCTTGATATTTCCTTCATTTTTTTTTTTGAACTATCGATATTTTCATGATCTTCGATATTTTGGTCATTGGTGAAACAACAAATTAACATGCAAGGGTACAAGGTACAATATCAAGTTACAAGCATGATAGAGACAAAGCTAGAAGACCTTGATAATCTTCTATTTTGTACAATCTGGGTGGAGTACACGAAGGATGAGATTCAAGAAGAACCATTTATTGCAACTTTTTTCTCTCTCAATCTTGATATGAGAGAGAGAGAGAGAGAGAGAGAGAGAGCAACTTGGGTATTTGATAAAGTTCTTGAATCCGATCATGAATCTTCTAAAAAAAAAAAAAAATCCGATCATGAATGAATGATGAAACATGCTGGTTGGGAAAAGAGAGAGAAAGAAGCATGCTGGTTGGGAAAAGAGAGAGAAATTTAAATGAGGATATTTGAGACTTTTGATCCCTTTATATTGTTATTTTTCAACTTTTTAAAAAACATGGTTAAAAATCGATTTGAATGTTTAAAATGGGTCATTTATTAAAATTTCTCAACTAGAACCTTATAATCTGCGTTAAAAGCACCTTAGCATGACCTATATCCAAATGAAAAATCTCACTTGCTACACTCATAAACTAAACCCCTTGAAAATTTACAAGATAAAACTAGACAACCTCAAGTATCTACTGTGAAAATATCAAGTCTACGACTATTCTAATACAACTAAACCCACCCCTTCCTCCGGGCTCTTCTTCACTTCACTCTGGCCGTTCTCTTTAGGCTGGCTAGAAGTCCACTTAAGGTAACACCCAGTACGAAGGAACCTTTCGAGATCTCCCCATTTACTAAGCTCTTTCTCTGGCGTGGCGGTTAGAAGGATGAATTGAATTCCATCTATTCTTTCTCTATATGCCACAACAAAAGCGGTCTCCGCCCACTCGCTAAAAGGAGAAGTTTCAGACAGCGATGCCACGAAGTGAGGAACTCTCTAACCGATCTCGCAACGCAATGGAATGGCCCGGTGTAGGTGTCCGAGCATGCTCAAGTAGCTGGGTTTAGATCAGGGCGCGAAGAGGGCTTCTATGCGAGTTTGGAGATACGGTATTCTAAAACAAAAACAAAACAAAAAAACCATGTAAGGCTCTAGACCTACTTTCGTACTCCCTTTTGTTCAATTATAAATAAATAACTACTTTGATGGAGATTTGTAGCATCATTCAAGTAAATACATATTGAGATCGTAGAAACATGAGCTTGTGATATAGCTACACCTAATTCCGGACCGATTAATGCAAGAACTATAAAAAAAGGACCAAGATCTCCTATAAACAATAAAAGATCATTCATACATAGCATAGTCCAAGCGAACCCACTTAAAATCTTTACCGAACTATGACCTGCCATCGCCCATCATATTAGCAAATAAACATATTCCTGAGCTTAATGCGCGAAAACAATGAGGAGTTAGCTCAAGGAGTACTAAAAAAGGTGCTAACGGTAGTGGGACCATAAACAACGGATTCTAGAGCCTCATGGGGATAATGTCCAGTTACCTTGCAAAGGTTGAATAGGATACTCATCTTACCCCACGAAATGGAAGAGTTCAACATAAGGTGAAGAGCTGAGCTCCAGAGTATTGTGGCACTGTGCTCCGACAGTATTGTGGCACTGTGCTCCTAAGGTAGTGCTTCTCCGTAGCCATGCGTGAAGAGCTGATATAAATAGAGAGTATATATAGAATATCGATCAGTCACTTGAAGTAGTTGTCTTGGATTATAAATGGAGTCTAATGTTATGTTTGCTAGTTTAGATTTTGGAGAGGGGAAATTCAACATAAGAACATAGCATTGTGGAGACGAATAACTACTGAATCTCCTCCTATAGCTATAGCTATGTGGATTTCTTCCCTGAACAAAAAAGGATTAAAGTAAAAAGTCTAGTCCCAGATCAAGAAGGAAAAGTTAGAACTAATCAATACCGACCTAATATTTTCTCAAACATGAGCTTATTACAATGGAGCAACGTAACATTCATTGCTTTCTTCACATAAAATCTGAACACCTACTCGTTCGTTTACACCCTCATCTTTACTATTATAAATAGGGGCCCTCTTTTGGTGTCAAGGGTTTCACCAAATTTTGAAGTACCTATAATACCATTCAATAACATAATTATCAAATTAAGTTAATTGTTCAAGTAAACCCTAATTTGTGTTTGGCCCAAACTTTAGGTTACTTGACCTAGTGGTAATAAGGTTAAATTAGAAGGATCTAGATTCATATTCAATGTAAGATTACTTTCCTTGTATGATTGAGATTCTATGCATTGTAATCCTCTATATAAAGAGACCTCTATTATCAATGAGAATACACAGCGAATTTCTCTCAATTTCAGTTTCTCTACAACACGTTATCAGCACGAGCCCTAACCCTAGCCCTAAAAACCAAAACTCTTCTCACCAAAACTACCGCAAGCTCCTAGCCCTTGCTAGCCATGCCGTACGCTTCCCCTGCATCCCTTGCGCACCCGTGTGCCGCCTACTGCCCTTGCAGCATTGCCGCACGACTGCTGCCCCCTGCAGCACAGCAGCACGCTCGTTCCTGTGCAGATCAGGTTGCTTGCACGCCCCAAAACATCTTGTTCGGGACCTCTGATCAAAATCCTTTCTTCATCAAAGTTGTTCATATATGTCTCTTCTATCCGACCTCCAAATTTCAGCCATATTTGAGTCTTTTTGAGACCTGTACACCATTCGAGGTTGGAGCTGTTCAGCATGCTCGTTCCTGTGCATATCAGTCAGTTTGCAAGCCCCGAAAAGTCTAGTTCAGGACTTCAGATAAAACTTCTTCCTTCATCAAAGTTGTTCACCTCTGTCTCTTCTATCTGACCTCCAAATTTAAGCCCAATTGGAGTAGTTTTGAGACCTGTACACCAATCGGAATGGGAGCTGTTCAGAAGCGAATCTGCTCCGAATTTCAACAAGTTTGATTCGCCTAGGACTGAAGCTCGTCTGCAATCCTACAACGAGGATCGAATACGCTCTGCAATCCTACAACGAGGATTGAATACGCTTTGCAATCCTAAGAGGTATGGTTTACTAAAAGTTCCCCTTTTTGAAGTTTTTTTTATTCTTTTTCGCTTCTTTTTCTCGGGGACTTGCAACCTCCCTTCTTCTACCCCCCTTTCTTCATCATAGGGGAGACCTAATTAAGCCGAACAGTGGGGGTTCGTGCTCACTCCAAGCTTGAAGCTTGTAGAGTCCTCCAAACTTAGAGTTTGTTGAGAAGAAACGATCGACCACAAACATCATTGTTTCGATCTAATCCAACCCCTCTTGGAATCGAATTTCTTGGAAGCGACTACGCTAGAAATTCCTAATTTCTTAGAAGCGACTACGCTCAGAAATTTTATTTGTTTTCGTGGTAACTTTTTTCGCTCCGAAACTAACCCTAATTTCTTGTTCTCTTTCAGGATGAGTAACCTGAACAAATTAGACTTTGCTCCATTGGGAACAACTGGCTCTGAATATCACAGGTGGGTTCGTGATGTCTGCCAGCATCTCAAGGCCGATGGAATCCTAGATACGATTCTCGAGCCTAGCCAGGACGTGCTAACTGTTGAGCAAGCTTAAGCTTTGGAAGCAAATAGAGCAGCCTTATAGGCAAATAAGGCGAAAGCCATCACCCTAATGACTCGTCATATGGATGATTCGCTCCAGTACGAGTATATAAATGAAGAAGACCCCAGAAGCCTGTGGGTCTCACTCGAAGAAAGATTTGGCAATGTCTGTGACTCCCTGCTTCGTGACCTAGAAGTGAGATGGCATAGCCTCCGCTTTTGTGATTTCAAGTCAGTTCTTGACTACAACTCGGAAGCACTTCGCATTAAATCCTTAATGGAATTCTGTGGTAAAGTGATCACAGATGCGATGTTGATTGAGAAAACTCTCTCTACCTTCCCCTTCTCTGCATTGATGGTTGCTAAGAACTATCGAATCGATGTTATTGCAGAACGAATCACAAGGTTTCATGAGCTCATTGGAGTTATGAATGTCGTTGAAAAGCATGACAACACCCTTGTGAAGAACTATAATTCGAGATCCGTGGAAACAGAGTATATTCCGGAATCCAATTATAGCCGCGCCCCTAAGAGAGGGTGCCAAGAGCGAAAACCTAATCTTAGGGATACTTCTGGACGTTCTGGTCTATATAATTGCTCTACTTGAAGGTAACCGCCAAAATAGGCAAACACGGAACCTAAGAGGTCAACGTGGAAAGAGAGAGGGAGGCAACGCCTCTGGCCATGTTGGTGGCGCCACCAACACTAAGAGCCATCTAAATGACGCTTTCAAAGCGCCTCAATCAATGGAGTCTGAGCAAAGAGATGTATGTTCTCGATGTGGAGTATCCAATCATTGGGCACATATTTGTAGAGCTCGTGAAGAAATTGTCACCGCCTACAAAGCATATTGTGAAGCAAGAGAAGCTCACTATGTGGAACAAGAAGATCAAGAAGATGATCTAGAGTGAAGGGTTACAAATCTGGCTGGGATCAATAGATCGCCAATTCTGTTTAAATCTTTATTTTTTCCAAGAGATGTAATAGGCAATTGTCATATACTTTGTAGTAAATGTCAATGGTTTAGTCTTTCTTCAAAGTAGGCTCACCCAAAGTAAGTGTGATGTCTAGGAAGGTTATGAGATTAGTGGTACTTAAGCGAGCCTTGCTCCACCGACATCTCTCTACTCACCTGGTCACATGTATTTTGGAATTACCAAAAGAAGTTAGACGACTACCATTGTTTTGCATTAGCTAGCATTTGGGTTAGATTCTCCTAATGGTTAAGAGACAATGATGTATTCCGTTGGCCTATGAATAAAATTTCGAGTTCTTTTCATTATGACTCAATTTTGATTCTAAGCATATTACTTTGTGACTACGATGGCTGGGCCATCAGTATTAATTCAAGGACATGGAATAGCCCAAGTTCCCCTTGCTAAAGGGCACCTTGATTACTGTTGCAAAAAAAACTCTCTACGCTCTTAGGGCAAATCACACATATGAGTAGCCAACGGATTCCATGCGAAAACGCATGTAGAGAACGGAAATGAGTTCCTTTGCAATACCTCTAATGATTGCGAACAAAGGCGCATCTTAGAGAAGTTTATGTGTCTCTCTAGTGGACTTTATGTCACTATTCGAGCTATTAAATCCAATAAAGTTATGAGAGAAGATCTCTTGGATTTAGACACATATTGGCTTTGTCACAACGGGATAGATCATCCTAGTCATGATATGATGATCCGTCTACAAAAGACTTCACACGGACATCTTTTCTCTCGAGCGAAATGAAGCATGAATCAAAAGTTGATTCTTAGACTAAGTGTGACCGACGCTGCTGCCTAGGGCACCGCCTCCGTCCACCACCAGCCTAGGGCTGGCGTAGTCCCTATCCATGACTCCATGGATGGCGTCCATCATGGTGATGGCGCCCTAGGTGATGCTGCAATCACCAACTTGCTTCAAAATAGCGTTTCAGACGCTCAGGCCTAACCAAAATTCTCATTGGTTGCTTCTAAAGCCTCTCGCTCGTTTTACAAAGCCCGTTCCTTAGGGAAACTAGGACTGAGACCGTCCTATGCAAAGGATATGAAAATACTCATTATGTTCCTACATAGAATTCGTAGGGATTCTCTGGACTGATTCAACCAACTTGCAGACGTTCAAATATCTCATGATGTTGGTTGACATGCAGACACGCTGGTCACGTGTTGTGCCATTGTCCATTTGTAATGCTGCTTATGAAACACTCCTAGCACACAGCATATGACAACGGGCTCACTCCCCAAATCATCCTATTCAGTCAATTGGATTTGACTATGCTAGTGAGTTTACATCGAAGATTTTCGATGGTTATTGCATTTGGGACTGATGTTGGACATCATATTCCCATGTGCACACCCAAATGGTCTCGCGGAAACGACTACGATGGTAGTCCGGACATTGGTAATGCGCACCAATCTCCTTATATCCGCTTGGGGTGATGCAATATCACATGCAGCTATGCTAATTCGTCTACGACACACTGCCACTCAATCTACCTAGTGACTGGGTACAAATATAGTACTTACGCATATTTGAGTGTGCCATTTATGTGCCAATTGCGTCGCCACAGCGCTCTATAATGGGTCCTTACAGACGAATGGGCAACTACGTTGGATTTGAGCTTCCAACAATCGTCCGCCACTTAAATGCCCTTGTTAGGCGATCTCCTTACTGCTAAATTTGCGGATGTCACTTTGATGAGACAGTCTTCCCGTCATTAGGGGGAGATAAGAACACGAATGTTCAACAGAAACGACAGGGATTGTCGTAGTCTGTCCCCACTATGTCTCATCTAGATCCCTACTAAAGTGACGAGATCACACAAATATGCTGCAAACATTCCTGCAAGGATGGACGTCCCTAAAAGAGGACGTTACGCCACCCTACACGGAGGTAGGCATGGTGCCAACGCCATAAAGAGTGGCACTTTGGCGTTATAGGCCATGGCCCCAGCTAGGATGCGTGGGAGGCCCGTGGGTTCGAAGGATACTTTGGCACATTCCAATCCTTTGATCATCAAGACTCAAAATCCGTCTCATGAGAATCTTCCGGGTTATGGTTATCGTTGGGGGACGCCTCAACGTCAGAACATATTCCTGAGAATATAGAGCTCTATGAAAATTACACTAGTGTACATGAGACGTAGGATAGAAACTCCATCATAATGATGATGTAGTTGCGCATGCGCATGAGTTTGTTGAGTCTGATGATATCGAACCACGCTCCGTTGATGAATGAATGCCAACGTAGAGAAATTTGGCCTAAATGGAAAGATGCGATCCAGGTTAAGATGGATTCTCTAACGAAGAGGAAGGTTTTTTGAGCCAGTAATGCCAACACCTCCTGACATAAAACCTATTGACTAATGGGTCTTCGTTAGAAAGCGTGATGAGAAAAAGAGATGGCAATCTCGCCTTATGGCGCAAGGTTTCTCACAAAACGCCCTGGAATCGACTACGATGAGACATATTCTCTCGTAATGGAAGTCACTGAACTCTACTACCTTGTCAGTTTGGTAGTTTCCAAATAACTGAACATGCAGCTTACAAATGTGGTCACTACGTATCTCTATGGGGATCTAGATACGGAATATACATGAAGGTTCATGGTGAACTTCATTTACCCAAGTCAAGTGGCTCTAGACCACGAAGCGCGTTTATAATAAGGTTGAAATGCTCACTAAAGTGACTACTTGATTGGGAAGGAATATGCCCACGAGTTTCCATATCAAGTTTCGGATTCTATCGTGGTTCATGTTGGACATGATCTTTATTGGAAGCCCTTAAAGAGTTAAGGGAAACCGCTGAACACTAGAAATCCAAGTTTGAGATGAAGGATTTTGGGAGAACACGATTATGTCTCGGTTTGGAACTTGAGCATCGTGTTGATAGATGCTTAGGCATTTTGACAAGGTCAAACCTTCAAGCACCCCCATGATCGTCCGTAGTCTTGATCCTGAAAAGGATCCTCTTCGTCTGAAGGATGATGATGAAGATGTGCTAGAGGCAGAAGTGCCTTACATAAGTGCAATAGGCGCATTATTGTATTTAGCTCAATGCACAAGACCGGACATCTCATTTGCCATGAACTTGTTAGCTAAGGTATAGCTCTGCGCCAATGCGACGCCGTTGGATTGGTGTAAAAGATATCTTTCCATACTAGATGTACGACTGATATGGGCATGTTTTATCCCTACAGAGAGATGATGGATTCAGACCCATCACACACCAAGAACGCCGCCAACACTGGCCTGCCTCCACTGTCCCCCTCCCAAAACGACATTTGTTTTGGAAGGTTTTGCTGATATTGGGTATCTCTCTGACCCACACAAAGGTCGTTCCCAAACTGGTTAAGTGTTCACCATGGGAAAAGACCGTGATATCTTGGAGGTCTACAGAGCAGACCCTAATCGCTATATCTTCGAACAATGTAGAGATTATTGCTCTTCACGAAGTGATTCGTGAATGTATATGGATTAGATCCATAGTTACGCATGTTCGAACAATTGTGGTTTGAAGTCTACCACAGATGAGCCTACGAGCATATAGGATAATGCTGCTTGTTTTGAAGCAAAGGCTACATCAAAAGCGACAACACTAAGGATAATCAGCAACAACAGACTCTCCTCAAGATCAAAGTGAACTAGGTTCAATCTGAGGTCAGTATGGCAGACTTGCTCACTAAGTCATTGCCTAAATTCCACTTTCGAGAAACATGTTGGTAGCATCGTTTGCGGAAGTTATCCGAACTCCCATGACCGTAGTCATCAGGGGGAGATGCAGTCATCAGGGGGAGATGTCTACATATATGGTCTCGAAACGTGAAGGGTGTGTTGTGCTCTTTTTCCCTTTGACTGAGGTTATTTTTGTCCCACTGGGTTTTTGTTACTCGGCAAGGTTTTTAATGAGGCAACGAGAGAAGCACCGCGTTTGGGCAACACAAGGGGGAGTGTTCAAGTAAACCATAATTTGTGTTTGGCCCAAACTCTAGGTTACTTGACCTAGTGGTAATAAGATTAAATTAGAAGGATCTAGATTCTTATTCAATGTAAGATTACTTTCCTTGTATGATTGAGATTCTATGCATTGTAATCCTCTATATAAAGAGACCCCTATTATCAATGAGAGAATACACAGCGAATTTCTCTCAATTTTAATTTCTGTACAACATTAATAAAATATAAATAGATAAAAGTGTAATTAACCAAATTACCATTATTTTATGTCTAAAATATAAATAACAGCTATTCTTTTTAGTCGACTTATTTTCCATTAAGATCACAGCATATATAAACTCGTCCACACTGTTTTAAACCATAGTGAAAGCAATGCTTAGAGTGACGCCAATGGCAATGACCTCTCTACTCTCCCACATCAGCTCTGTTTCTCTCCCTCTCCCTCTCAAACCCCCCTCCTCCTCTCTTTTCCCTCATTCTGCAAAACCCACAAAACCCACCCTCTTCCTGAGACCCTTCTCTATCTCCTGTTCTTCTTCCTCCTCAGACCCTCCTGCACACAGCTTCAATGGAGATATTGGGCCTTACTTGTCCTGTTCCATGCCCCATAAGCGCCTTAAAGTTGCCGTCTTGCTTAGCGGCGGTGTCGATAGCAGTGTCGCCCTCCGTCTCCTCCACGCCGCCGGTCACTCCTGCACCGCCTTCTACCTCAAAATTTGGTTTCAAGTATGTTTACATCAAACCCATTTGGATAGAGATGCTATATTCTTTTGGGTATTGAAAAAGTAGAACAAAGTTGACAAGTAGAACAAATTTGTCAACTTTCTGTGTTGTTGATTTCGAAACATATAATATTTGAGATATTCCAGATTCTGCTTAGCTCTTTCTGGGTGTTCAGTTTTGATTCAGCATTGGATTATTATGAGAATATACGGATACTTATCTTCTTTTGCTAATTTGTTCTGGGTAGAAAAAAGAGCTGGCTTTGATGAGTGGGTTTTTGTAGGAAGGCTTTGAGAACTTTTGGTCAGAATGCCCGTGGGAAGAAGATTTGGATTATGCAAAAGCTGTCTGTAATCAGGTTACTTTCTTTCTTCTACTCTAAATGTTTATTTTCAAGCCTTCCAACTGGGATAAGTGGGGTGAGATGTTATCAGGGGTAAGATGATATTGATATTAAGTGGGGTGACATGTTATCCGGGTAAAATGATCTTGATTTATTTTTCCAGTCGAGGCTTATTCCCAAAGTTCACATTTATCTGGGATTGTATGGGTTTGCTGACAAGAAGCACACCCCCACATTTAGAAGTTCATTGCGCTTCTTAAATCTATCTATTGGCATTTCTGTCCATCTGCTTTATTTTCATTAATATACATGTTAAGCTGTTGCTATTGTTTCTGATGGAAGATCCTAATCTCGATTTTCTTGGTATACATTACAGTTCTATACAAAGAGTAAATTTTACAACTGAAACTAATTGATATTGTTTTTCAGGTTGATGTCCCACTAGAAGTCGTGCATTTGACAGATGAATATTGGAAAAATGTGGTATGCATTGCTCTTCTTGTGTTTAGTTGTAGCTTCATTTCTATGTAATGTATCAGTAGGTCTATGCTTGCTAATCATTTTGCTTCTGTTTCATCTAACATTGTACATGTGAGTTCAAATAAGCAATCATACTTTTTGTCGGTCCTCATCCTCAGCTGACATCTTGTTGCATAACTGGAACATGTTTTTGTAGTCTTCTTCTTCCGATTAAGTCATGAACATTATTTAGGTCGATGTTTCAGGTGTCCTACATTATTGAAGAGTATCGATGTGGCCGAACTCCTAACCCAGACGTTCTTTGCAATACAAGAATAAAATTTGGTATGTTATCAGCTGAATTTATGATTCCTGAATCCACATTTTAGTCCGTCTCTATAAGCTTATATAAATTTTCAGGTGTATTCATGGATGCCATCGGCAGTATGGAGTTTGACTATGTTGGAAGTGGACATTATGCAAAAGTTGTCCACCCATCTGCAGATCAAATGGATAAGGATTCTACTTTGGAACTATCAGAAGACATGGTACCAAAATATGATACCTTCATTACTTTTGATTATTGTATGTCTACTGCCATCATATGCCTGAAGTTTAATGTTCCTTTGAGATGATCATCCTTGAAACACCATGAGTTTATTGTTCTATATTATGGCATTCATTTCCATGAGTCCTATCTCTCTATTGCTTATGTGCATATTGCCTGCTAATGATATCTTACTTTTGAAATTTTAGGTGAAGGATCAGACATACTTCCTTTCACATCTTTCTCAGGACCAGCTTAAGAGATTAATATTTCCACTTGGTTGTCTGTCAAAGGTTAGTGGGCACTAGCGTTCCATACTTACTTAAGCTTATCCTAGACTAAAAAGAAAAGAAAGGAAAAAACAATAAAGAAAAGAAAGTAGGGATCTACTGCATTTTCAATATTTCTTTATTAGCATGATAATTTTTTGCAACTGAAAAGGCTCACTGTACCTTATGAACTTGTCCTACTATAAACATATAATTGATATCATACACTGGTTGATATCCTCTATTCCTGTTGAATGTTCAATCTGCATGGTGGGATTTATCATTGCTTAGGGGGAAGTGGATCACTTTCTCGCAAAGGTGGAAAAATACAATTTTTTGAAAATGTTTTGTTACAATGGCATTCAATGAATTAACAATTTTGCCAAAACCTGCCTTTCTTGCTAACAGCAGTAAATGTCCTATCCTTTTCATTTTCTTTTGTAAAACTGCGATTTCTTCTTTTGTTGTCTGCTGTCTCATTTCATTGCATTCCTTCTTTAACTTTGGTGATAGGGCCACTGTTGGACACTCTTGCATGATTCTTTTATCCTCATTCCTTTCTCTTAAAGTTTGTGAATATTTATATAGGATAAAGTTCGTAAGCTTGCCACGAAGTTTGATCTGCCTAACAAAGAGAGAAAGGATTCACAAGGAATTTGCTTTCTTGGTAAGGTATGTCATCCCTGCTACGACTGTATTCTTAAGGGTAAATCATTAATATCAACATGAAACAGACCTAAAAAAGAAAACATAAACCTTCAACAAATTTACAGGCAGTAGTCAAACATATCGATGACCATTAATGTATTGTTAGATGTCTTGTTTATGAATTACATCCCTAGAATTGCACAACTTTCTCTTTCAAATGCTAAACCTTATATGGTACCAGAGTAACAATTTCAGACTTTTTCATCAAGTTCTCTTAAACTTATCTTATTCGTCCTCAAACTAGCTTTTGATGCTCTTGAGTGCCCATTTTTAAATCCATAACATACTTTCATTGACTTCTTTATTTCTATGTTTTTCATTCTGGCTATAGATAAGGTTCAGTGACTTTATTGGAAGACACATAGGGGAGAAGGAAGGTGTAATATTGGAAGCAGAGACAGGAGATCTCCTTGGAAAACATCAAGGCTTTTGGTTCTATACAATCGGTCAACGTCAAGGTCTGCGGCTCCCAGGAGGACCCTGGTATGTTTTCTTATTCTTAATTGTTGGACTACTTCTGAGGTTTTCCGATATTTATTCTGTTATCCGCTTAAAATGTTAAATATGTTCGTGCATAACTTTGTTCATTACCTCTTTCACTTTGTCCAGTTGTATTATATTTCTATGTGTTCTAAGTCGAACATTAGCATTGAGTTGCAAGTTATTTTGAGTGGGTGAGAGAGGAGAGAAGGCATAGAAAATGTGACGGGGTTACAGACACATGGCTGGAGGTCTCAATAATGCAGAAACTGAAAAATTGTAGAGTTAGATGAAGAATCAAGAAAACAAAAAACTAGAATCACTGAGAGAAACAGGTTGAGAAGTTCTGTCATGAAAATTGATCTAGATTGTGCATATTGGTTAGGCCAATCCTTCAATATTGCAACTTAAGACATCAATTGAAGGAGATTCTTCAAAAGTTATTGAGGTAACTCTTATCATATATAGCTGGAGAGCTTTAGCAACCAGAGGCTCCCTTACGTCATTTATCAGATCTAGTTGCTGGGAGTCTAAGGAAAATTCTTGTACCTCAAGACAGGGACATGTGGGATGGTATATGATGGGCTCAATGCTTATGGATTTCTTTGCTTCTAGTAACGATGGCAAGTTACATGGCCATCCTGTTACTCAGAGCCTGTGGACCATGCACTACATTGCTGAAATCTGGCGGTTCTTGGGTAGGACAATAAGTCATACGTTTAGGCGCTGGGGTCAGCCTGTTCTCGCATGTTGGTCAGTCAACAGCTTACGGTGGCTCCAGCGTCCTGTTTTCATGGGTCATGTTGACCGAAACCTGTTGGGATGGCTTGAGGGTTGCGGGTGTCATCCAAGTCCATACTGATGGGCCTGTCCTTGGGCTATTGAAAATGGGATGGCCTGCAGATTGGGCTTGGGCTGAAATTGCATCCTAAGCCAGCATTCCTATTAGGAGGCCGGGGGCCTGGTTCCTAGTGCATGGGCTAAATCGCTATGGCGGTTTGCGGGTAGGACACTGAGTCATACATTTAGGAGGTTCTGGGTCAGCCTGTTCTGACCTGTTGGTAAGTCAACAACCTGCAGGCTGCGCCTAGGTGGATTGGATGTATTGTCTTGTTTTTATGGATCGTGCTGGCCTGAACCTGGTTCCTTGATTTTAGCAAAACGTTGCAGGGGTTTGAGGTTTATTATTACAGTCCAAGTCCATTCTAACGGGCTTGTCCATTGGTAGCCTCAAACCGGCTGGTCTGCATGTTGAACTTGGGATGAAATTGAATCTTGAGGCAGCATTCCTATTATGAGGTTGGGTCAGGTCAGATCACTGGGCCTGGGTATGGTTGCAGCCCTCTAGGCCAAGCTAAAGCCTAAAGGGTCAAAAGCCGGCAGTCCTTTTGACGAGGATCTTTCTAAGTGAATGGAACCTCTACTGTTTAGGATATAAATCCTTGTAGAATATTTCCTGATGCAGCATATAGATAATGTTTATCATACTATCTATGATATAAAACTGGTTCGCTTTTGAAGATGGTGTTTTCATTTCAGCGAGTCCTATTACTCTTGGTAGAGGATCAGATAGAATTTAACCTTTTTGAAACACAGAATAGCACCTTATTAGAGGATCAGATAGTCTGTGTACTACAATGTAACCTTTTTGAAACACAGAATAGAGCCTTGTTAGAGGATCAGATAGTCTATGTGTGCTAGAATAGTAGAATGTAACCTTTTTGAAACACAGAATAGAACCTTGTTTTGTAAGCGTAGGTCTGAAATTTTTATCACTTCTAAGATTGCAGAATGATTTTCCATTAGTTTACGTTTTGACCTAGAAAGATCTCTGCTGTATTCTAACCTCTATAAAACCAATGTATTAGTGTATAGGTGCAATTTAAGTATTTCTTGAACCATATTAAGCACAAAATATAAGCTATAATATGAATCATCTTATCTTATGCAGGTATGTTGTTGAGAAGGATGTAAAAAACAATGTGGTTTTTGTTTCAAGAAATTACTTTTCAGTTGACAAAAGAAGGCGCCTGTTCCGTGTGGGATCCTTGAAATGGCTACAGGGGTTGCCCTCAGACCAGATCAGTCAGCTACAGTGCAAGGTATAGATTAAAATCCATGTGTTATTAATGCTATTAGTTTACCTAAAAGTCTTCTAAATAAAAATTGGTCTAGATGAACCTGACACATAACGCAAACAAATTTGAGTAAGACTACACGCAATAATTTATTGATGGCATGGTGGTATACATCTCTAATAGAGTTGTGCGTCACCTCTGTATATATAGATGAAGTCCACAGTCCACTATGTCATCAGTATTTGTGGTACAAATAGCTTTGCTGAATATAGAAGTCTGCAGATAAATGAACCAAAAAATGGTTTTGGGCCTTTGGCCTAGAGCTTGGGCGTGTTTCTTTTAGTTGAATTTCTTCTTTTCTTTTGAGTTGTAAGAAACATACGTAGCTTTTTGAGACTGGCTGTAGCATAGATAGTGACCCTTTGGGACTGGCTGTTGCATAGATATCGACTCTTTTACCACTAGGTTATATTGTATTTTATCCACATCAAAGTCAAAATTTTCCCTTGGTAAGAATAGGTCTTAAATAAAATAAAGTTGTATTGATCAGATATGAACTAAATGTGATACTTTTGCCGTTCTGGGTTTTGAAAGTCTCACAATGTTCTTGTCATGGAGTACCAGGCAGGCTTTGAATCATATTATTTGTTTCATAGTTATAGCTGATAATGTTCAGAATCCAAGTCAATGGAAGCTTAAATGTTTTAAAACTTTTCAGGTCAGACATGGGCCTCGGTTTTGCGATTGTACCTTAACAATTGAACATGGTGAAGATGGCAATGAAGATGTGGCAGTCGTCAACTTATCTGAAGATGATCAAGGCCTGGCAGCGGGGCAATTTGCGGCTTTCTACCAGGGAAGAACCTGCTTAGGCTCCGGAGTAATTTTGGAATCTTGGGATGATCAAGGTTTTCCTGTATGTACAAAAGCTCTTGAAAATGCTAGGATGGAAGACAAATCTCTTCTTGGGAAACCGGTTAAGATCAAAGTAAAACCAGAGGCTCTTGTAACGGAGTCTTGTCAAATAGATGGTCTGGAACTTCATGGAGGATCGAAAACTTCAGGAATTTCTGCTGCCAAAAAACACATGCATGTATCTCCTGGAAAAACAATCCACAGATACCCATTACATTGGCTGCCAAAGTTTTGGAAGAAATGGTTGCAAATATTTTAGCTCAGACTAGCGCAGACAACATGAAGAAGCATAATAGCACAAGGCCAGGAAAGATTATACAGTGAGAGTTGGAGATATCATTTTTATCTTTCATGGATAGAAGTATTGAGTTGTAATAGTAATATTCTGTAAGGTCGTCTTACTTTCAAGGGTTGATAACTACATTTGTATCATAGAATGTGTTGCATTTGCGGTAATTAGGAAGTGCAACTATTGATAAATATTACAGAGGACAGAGGTCACTCAAGTGTCACCCGTTTATTTTCCAGTGACACTTTAGTTACCGAATTTTAAATAAAATGTTACTTTAGTCATTTACTTTCCATTGTACACTGTTAAATTTGAGGGTGTTTGTCTTTCTTTTTTTTTTTTTCCTCCAGAAAATGTCAAGTTATGACATTACCTTTTATCTATATATCTATCTGTATTATAAAGCCAAGCCTGAATTACCCTCTAATGAATAAAAATATTTTATTAAAAGAAACAAAGTAAACAATTTTGACAATTATGGGTCATGTAAGGACCTCTCATTTACAAAAATAAAAGCTTGCCACCCTAAATCAAATGATTGTAAATATAATTTTTGAGTTAATTTGTTTTCTTATGGTTATTAGTGTGTGGAGACACGAATGCAAGACTACAATTTAGTCTAGTGGCATAGCTTTCGTTTTGTAAATGGGAGGTTATGAGTTTGATACGAAAGACTAGGTGTGACATTTAAATTGTTTTTCTACTAAAAAATAAAAAATAAAAAATTAAAAAAGAAGAATGAGATTGGTCCAAAAAGTGAAAAAGAAATCACATCGGCAATATCAGACACAAAAGAAAAGTACCTCAAAAATAATAACACTTCTGTCCAACTACTTTCCTAATACTCTAAAATAGCCCAACAAAAGTCATAACCATACAAAAAGACCCTAAACCCCCCACTTTTCTTAAAACCCTTCAAGTCTTCTACCATTTAGGTTTTTCAAAGCGCCCCTCATCTTTTCTGCTCAGCTCCAACGAAGCTCTCTCCTCTCTCTCTCTCTTTCTCTCGCCAATGGCTGTAAGTGAATTCTTCTCCATCTCTCTTTCGATGTCTGTGCTGTACTGACTAGGCTTTTCCTGGGTCTTTTCTATACTGGGTCTCTTATTAGGGCAAAGGTTTGAAGTTGTTTTCACGTTATCTAACTCTTGAATCTAATTGAGAACTGTGTATGCTTATAATATCGAATTGGGTCTTCAAAGCTGGAATCTTTAAACGGTTCCTACTTTGCTTGCAAAAATCGCTTCTTTAACAGATTTTTTATTTTTGGAAAAATTGGGGATTGCTGCTATATTGAACAATGTGCTAGGGTTTCTGGGCTGCTAATTAGTCTTTGGTGATATGGAAGTATGTGTATTATGAGTTTAGATATGTTTTCTTTTCATTGGGGGTTAAAAGTGGAACAATAGTATCGTGGCACTTTCACCCAAAAAAGAAGAAGAAGATAGTATTGTGGCGTCTTTCCGGTGTTTAGTTGGTAGTTAACTGAGTAATAGCTGTCCATTGTGTAATTCTACCTGCTTGTTGTACTTAATGACGTTCTCTGGGTTTTGATCCAATGCAGACAATACCAGTTAACCCGAAGCCTTTCTTGAACAATCTCACTGGGAAGACCGTGTTCGTGAAGCTTAAATGGGGAATGGAATACAAAGGTATATGGTTTTACTTTTATTGAAAAGTCTGCGACTCTTATGCTATGATTTTCTTGTGCAACTTAACTAGCATGTTCTCAGCGTGTTGCTGATCATGTTTGGTTGTGGCCCCTTTCAGGTTTCCTTGTCTCTGTGGATTCCTATATGAATTTGCAGGTACTATTTCGAAATTTGAACTCATTCTCTCTCGCCTCTTTTCTTTACTTTTTCCTTCTTGGCAAGATCAGAAAGCTGCTCGTACTAATTCTTTATATTTGATTTCTTTCTATCATAGTTGGCGAACACTGAAGAATATATTGATGGACAATTTACTGGAAATCTTGGGGAGATTTTGATCAGGTGAGCTTAGTGGACTGCTTTGAACTTCTTAGTTATACTTTTAAAATTTTATTGTCTACATGTGCATTGAAATTTGAGTGTCTTATTGATTCTCTTAGTTTTTCTTTTAGGATATAGTATAAAGCATATATTACAGCCAATGTCATTTGATTGTGAAGCTTCCTTTTGCTTCAAGTTAACAAATTACAGTAGTAGAGGGTGTTTGGATTAAGGTTATATATATGTAGACTGAACAGGCAGTAAGAGTGTGCTTTTACTCCCTAACAATGAGAAAACTATATTGATATAATTCTCAAAATCCGTACCTTTATGAACTAAATTTGCATTTGCATTTGAGATTTTAATTTTTGGGATCTCAACTCTTAGATTTCAAATCTATGTTCCAAATTTTGTTGTTTGGATTATAATGTGAAAGTGTAGAGATTTCAAAATTAAAATTTCATAGTTAATTAAATATTATCCTCAGATCTAAAGCTAAGAGGAAAACTAGATCTATCATTTGTCACCACCCAACGAAAGACTAGATAGAGGAGAGATGGTAGGACAAATAAAGGGAGGGTGTGAGTCTTAATAGTAGGCAGATGAATATCTCTTCCCAATTCCCCAAATGTAGCACTGCTGCTGCGTGCTGTTTTCCCTTTCTGCCTAGATGTTAATTTTGTCATGTGTGTTGAGAGTCTGCTTTGTTTTCCTCAGAGCAGTTTTGAAAACTGTACCCTGGTGGTCAAATCTCACTCTGGAATGTGATTTCAAGCCAAGATTAGATATGTTGTTGTGTCTACTGTATGTAAAATTTAGTCTCAAACAAAGAGAGAGGCATATTGGGACCATTGTCAAAATCCACCTGTCGTAGACTAGGGGAGAGAAGAAAATGATACAGGATAAATTGAAGGAGGGTGATATTATGTTTCAGGGCTATGCCTACTGAAAAAGGCCATAGTAGTAGGCATCTGAACTTTTCTGTCTCCAATCCTCCTTTTGTAGCACTACTGCCCGGTGCTGCTTTTACCCAGCTTCAATATCAACTTTGGCATGTTTGTAATGAAGTTTGCATTGATTCTATAAGCTACTTTCCAACAGTATACCCTCATGGTCAAATTTCATTTGGGGTATGAAAATTTGGCTAAGATTAGAAATGTCATTGTGTCTACTCTACGTCGAAAGGGCATATTGAGAAATTGACATAACCGCCCACTTGGAAACTAGAATTGGACTTGGATTTGAGATTCCAAATTTTGAGACTTAATATTTTTTTCAAATCTATGTATTCCAAATACCAGTGTTTGGAGTAGATTGTTAAGTGTACGCATTCAAAATTAATATTTCAAAGTCTAGGGCAAGAGAAATTGTGAGTGCAGATGGTGGGTTATTAAGAAAAAGAACAGGTTTAAGGAACTGAGAAGGTTTAGTTTGGTGTAATTGTACAAAAACAAAGAAACGGGAGAAGAATGTAGTTAGAAGTGAGAAAAAAGCTAGAGGAGAGAGTGTGGAGGAGATAGCAAGTCACCAAGCCTTCAGCAGCACTCAATCTTGATTGAGTCCAATCTGCCTTGGTTTACAGCAACTAGCCTTAATCATAGGATCAAATGTATCTCCCTTTGACTCGTAAAATATCAAGAGACTTGCTAAAATCTCGTTGAAAACAAGGGACCCTTGGAGGACATAGTGACTGTACTTTATTCTCAACATTAACTGCTACGGTGACTCTTGATTTAGTTATTTATTTACTTTTACTGAGATGGACTCTTAAATTACCATAGACACTTCTCTTTGGACCAAAAATGGTTAATTTCTGAGCTAGTCCAATGGGCTTTGCCTTGGGCGTCCAGAGAAGGTACTTCTTTCATAACCAATCTGTGGCTATTTTATCAAAACTCAAGAGAGTAGTAAAGAGAATGAAAAGGATTTGTAGAGAGAAGGTAGAGAGAGGAGAGACAGACCGGTCCATATTTATTATTCTTTTGGCTGGGAATAGAGCTGAGTTGAGTCGCAGTGAAATCAAATATCCTTAGATTTCTAGTTTAGAAAGTCCTTTTCAAATTCTTCGATTTTAGCTTCTCCATATCCAAGATGGATCTGACCCAAATTGAAAGTTCTCATGTTTTGATTGAAGCCACATACAACTACAAGATTTGGATTTGGAGAGTCCAAATCCAAATTTTTGCTCCCCAATTCTAGTTCCAAACCCAGTCTTGAGCACCAGAGTTAGTTTGGGACCATACGAGTAAAGGAATGGATTTAAATCCAAATTCTTGCTCCCCAATTTTTTATTCCAAATGTGACCTTGAGGTGTAAAGTTGATTGGGGACCATACAAGATTACGCAAGGGATCAGTGTTACTTTAGTGAGAGCGCTAGGAAAGATGGTTTAGAACCGAAATTATTCATTGAAGTTAATCATGGTCTTCAAAAGGTGCAAAAGTTTGGATCATATAGCATTTTCTTTTGCTATAGTGGTAATATATGGCAGGAGCAACTCTTAAGATTTAGATTAGAAGCCTAGAAATTGTGGAGTTTAAAATGGTACTTGTCCAATCCTTGTTGCTCTAAAAATGCTTGCCTTGTGTTTACACTTTAGTTTTTGAATAAAATCAAGAAGAAAAGGAGAATACACTGAAATGGACAAGAAATCCACATGTAAGAAACCTTAGGCAACTTCATCGCTAAGGAAATCAAGCAAACCAACAAATACGTTAATTAATTAGAGAGTTCAGAAGTGATTGATTCTGATTCCCAAGGGCCAAGGATCCTCTCTCTCATATAATTCTTCCTTTTTCCTGGGTGGAATGTTATTACTTTGGTGCAGTTAAACACACTTTTCCTCTATTTCAATAAAACCTGTTTCCTTGAGTCAATGAGTTGATGCATATTTTCATGTTTTCATTCAACAGGTGCAACAATGTTCTCTATCTTCGTGGGGTGCCTGAGGATGAAGAAATTGAAGATGCTGAACAGGACTGAGATGTTAACTTTGTAGGAGTGGCTTTGGTTCTAAAAACAGAAACTCAGTAAAAATCAGTATTTTGTATCTTTATTATCTGTAGTGTATTTGAAGGTTCTATCTGATGTTTGATTGACAGGCCTGTGACATTTAAAAGGCTCTAATTGACAGATGACTCAAGTTTGATGCTCTACAAGATTCTCTATTTTCCTAGTAGGCCAAATGGTTTGACAGGGGCAGCTTTCTAATTTTTAAGTGCACCAAATTTGATAGCAGCATTCATTGGCATAATTTACTTCCTTTATTTTGGAGAAGTGAGAAAATTCTGCGGGATCTTTATTTTTGTTCCATCGACTTCTATACTAGAAAGGGGTTGGAGATGTTGATAACCCCAATACCCCTATTGTAGAAAGGTGATGAACAAGTCATGAACACTCTGTTAAGTATGTGTGTATTCCTCTCGACAGTACATAGAAAGTTAGAAACTGTGTAGTTGGATTTCCACAGAAAGTGTGTAGTTGGATTCCCATAGAAACTGTGTAGTTGTATTCCAGAGTTTGGAAATGCAACGCCTCATGGAGATCTTTCAAGTTGTATTCCAGAGTTTGGAAATGCAACGCCTCATGGAGATCTTTCAAATTTGCACACAGATTAACATCATTAGGTTGCTGGATCTTGACATTAAACTTTTAGAACGTGTTCCACCGATTAAGATCAAGTATTATATGTGAGCTGATAAAGAAGTTTAGTACAGCGATTTTGACAGTCATGTCAAACGATTTTGGGACAATAGTTAGTGTTTTTTTTGTTTTGAGTGGAAGAGAGGCTGAGGGAGAGGGAGACTGGAGAGGGAGAGAGAGTATTCTGGAGAAGGGGTTTTTTTTTTTTTTTTTTTTGGTCTGACAGAAGAAGGTTCCCGAGGCCTGAAAATGCAATGAAAAAGATCACATGGA
Organism: Rosa chinensis; assembly: GCF_002994745.2. Taxonomy (NCBI): domain Eukaryota; kingdom Viridiplantae; phylum Streptophyta; class Magnoliopsida; order Rosales; family Rosaceae; genus Rosa; species Rosa chinensis. The sequence continues at coordinate 54,722,528 of NC_037094.1, read as the reverse complement.
TTGTGATCATCTTGAAGCTTATGTTGATTATCAGATCAGATCAGGTTGAGTCTTATTTATAGATATGGATTTAGGTCAATCTGCTTCAAATCGATTAACGAACATGTCTACTTGAGATATTATTGTACATGCTAATAAAGTGATATGATGTATCCATAAGTAACAGTTAATACTCATCTTTAGTTTTTTTATTTAAAAACAAAACTTCTGGAACTATCGGGGAGTCTGTATTGACTTGTGTATTTTGGTCATATTTTAATAAATAAGTTTCGTTTTCTCTTAGAAACAAAAATTCTTTCCAAGTGAGACAATTTATGTGTAAAATTTTGCTAATTTAGCAAACATTACAATAACGACACAACCTTTAAGGGTTGACAAAAAGAATCGTTACTTAGAGTACACTATAAAGTTAACCCATTTTTTAGAATTACGCCCCCAACAAAGAAAAGTAAACAACATTGTCCCTATTTTATTTGCATCGTTTCTACTCGAGTAGAAAAAAATAAAAAAGTAGACCCACCCGACATCCAGTATACCACAAGCTAGTGCTACGGTGGCCTTGGTGAAGCAAAAAAGGCGGCACTAGAACGAAGGTCCAACAATGTCTCTAACATTCTCTCAAACGCTAGTCCTCTATTCCTCAGACCCACCTCACACTTGTCTCAATTCAATTCGGAAGCTTTCGCCAACATTCTACAGAAATGTCAGCAACTCTGTTTCTCGCAGAAGCAAGAGATTTCAGTTCCATGCAAACTCCACTGACTCAGACGACGAATTGGGAACTAGACAAGTTGCTGCCGTTTCCAACCCATCATCCACCAGCCTTCTCTCTTTTCTTTGCCCCTTGCTCAAACTCTTCTCCGTGAGTTTCTCTTCTCCTGTTGTTGTTGTTGTTTCATTTTCTTCGAAAATCGTGCAACATTTCTGCTCAAATTCTAGTGCAAGTTTTGTCATTGGTATATAGAATATGGCCACATTTCTGTATATTGACAATAGAAACAACCTTATCAGCTTATCACTCATCTTGTACTAGAAAAACTTGAGATAAGACTAGTTCTTACTGCATTAGTAACAATGGAAACTCCGAAAAGGACGAAAATTACTTACTGAATTCCTGATTTTTAATGACCCTATGGCTAATTGGTTTTAATAATCATGGTGGTTTGATCTTTGGTGAGGCTAGCTGATAAGGTGGTGATAGATAAGAGAATTCATATGCTATTTAAGTTTTCTATATCATGCTTTCTTATGTTAACTTCTGATATTCTGTGTTTGCAAGAAAAACCTGTTCACATCTTCACTTTGATAAATCTCCAGTATTCCATTTTATGAATATGCATATATTTCGTTGTATATTGCATTACAATAACCATTTGATGTACATTTCACATTACAATATAGTGAATATACGCTTGTTTTTATGCTTGATCCAATATGTCTTGTATTGCGGGTGTTTTGAGGGAAAGGGTGCATGTGTTTCCTGCTTACATTTAGGCTATTTGGACAATGCTTTAACTGATAATCCTTAAGGACAAGTGATGAGGGCAAAGTACTTTATAGTGGGGTTCCAAATGTCATTGTTGCTTCTTCATATTTCAAACTACTGTTATTGACGTTATTATTTATGATATGAAATTGAATTGTAAGTGCATCCTGGCATTTTATCTTCATATTAATGTTTTTGTCCTGTTTCTTGCAGGGAGGAGATCCCTCACAAGAACGGAACTTTACCTTGGAGGTACTCAGCTTTAGAACTTATTGCTGTTGGTTTGTTGCTCCCTATGGTTAAACAGTTGTTGCTATAAAAAAAGAATTCTGGCTTGTGCTGCTTATGTGGATGACCTATCACAATTTCCCATGTCCTTACAATTCAATAGTATTATGTGGGCTGCAACTTCATTCTGGCTTGTGCTGCTTATGTGGATGACCTATCACAATTTCCCATGTCCTTACAATTCAATAGTATTATGTGGGCTGCAACTTCATCATATCGATTCAATGTGTATACGTATACCTGTATGCATTATCAATTCATGTGTGTATTTGGGTCATAATGTTAATTTTCACCAGGAAGCTTGTCTAGCTCTGAACAATTTTACCTCTTAACTGACCTTTCACTCTCGAAATAGGTAGCCACATCTTCCTTGTCTACCTTGGCTAGATTCCCTTGGGGATCAAGATCTCTATCCAATAATTCGGACAGCCAGGAAGTCACTACCTTGGATCCTCCTCTGCGTCTGCAGCTTTTTGAATTCGGTAAGCCTTTTTCTAGTTATGAGATTAAAGAAAACTAAGAGGCCATTTGGATAAAGAGGTTTCAAATATAGTCCTTATAAGTTAATATTGTCCGGTATCAAATGGGTCATTGGGGTGTGAATGGATATCACATATAAAGACAGAAAATTAGAAATGTAAGATCTCAAACTCATTAGAGATAGTTATTCCCAACTCAAAATTTGCATTAAACTAATGCAAATCCATATAGAGTTGTATCTAGTGTCTTCACATTTTTTTAATTAAAGTTGTTTTTATGTCAAAATCCTTCTAAATTATCTCATCCAAATGGTTCCCTATATAATAACATTGTTTTAAAATATGATTTAGAGTTTTAAACCAGGGATGATACCAATGTATCTAATATCAGTGTAAACTTATGTATAAGTATGGTTACCATTGACGAAAATTGTTGTATGCCAAAGTGAATATTCCTTAGTTCTACTGTTTGACAGAGTCTAGTTTCTTTGTTGATTTAATTTCATACTTGATCTTTTCTCTCTGAATCTGAATTTGGTTTTGTCAACAGAGGCCTGCCCTTTTTGCAGGAGGGTTCGCGAAGCTATGACTGAGCTAGATCTTTCAGCAGAGGTGAGTAACATTTGATGCAACCAAGTTATGTGTTACCTGTCCCTTTTCTGGGAATAAGTCATAAACTTTCTGCAGTTATGCTTCTTACCATATATTCTGAGTTTCACACTTTAAACATTGAGTCTAGGAATTTCCTTTATATTATATTAAAATCAGAATCAGAAGCTTCTAAAACAATGAATTCTCATGAAACTTTTAAGATCTGAGCTTGATCCTATCCGCTCAGCTGGCAGAGTTGTGAACTTGATCTAAGGTCCACCTTTCTGCCTGAAGGCAAAGTTCAAGGAAGGGATTCTAGATAATCCTGCAAAATGATTGAAATGTACTTATAAATTCCATTCAAGAAAGAAAAACTCCTTTTAACTTTCAACAAGCTCATATTTAATTCAACTGAATACTCAATCTTTGTCATTGGTGGACCTCCTTGCAACAGCCTGCAATACAAACTTCCTGTTTCATTGAACTTTACCATATTCAGACAGAAGAGCAGGTTGACTGGCAATTTAGACTTAGCTGGTATATGGACCTTTTCGTCGATGCTGATAATTGTTACTTAGAGAACTAAGTTACTTTGACAGTAAAGAGTTCAAATTCGCTGTAACTTATGGAACCTTTAAAGAATATTAATGCATGCAACACTTCCATTTCTTAGGAAACAGATGGTGTGCACTGCATACGCATTTGATTGTATTGAGCATCTCATAATAAATGAAGTGCATTATGTAACCACTATGACCCAATTCAAAAGTAAATGACTTGTGTTTTTGAATTGCCTGTTTTCATTTTGTACCTGATTTTCCTCTGATCTATTCAACTTGGAGCCCCAATGTAGTCTTGGTGAAGAAAGAATTAGGTAGACAGATTTGTAATTTTTTCTCGAGTACAACATCGATACCTTTACATGTTTCAGAGTGGTTGTTCTTTTTGTTACTTAATTTTCCTTTTAGCTTTTTAAATATCAGCTTAGTGGTACACATTTGCAGGTGTATCCTTGTCCAAAAGGTTCGATAAGACACAGAGAATTGGTTAACAGATCTGGTGGAAAAGAGCAGTATGTAATTCCATTTTCTTTATGTCATCTAAGTAAAGAAGTTTCTTTCTTTGATTTCAGGAAAGATGCACTGGGTAAATTTTCGAGTTATTTAAATGGAACTCAACTAGCTAAGTTCAGGTCATCATACACATTAAATTGGAACTACAAATTGATAACTGATGATGATAGATTGTCACATGTCATTTAGCTGCATTGATGGATTCATCATCTTAACAACTTATCATGCCTTTTCTTGCCAAAAAGGCAATTACCTTGTCTAAGACTAGCCTTTGTTGGTGCTTCTTTCATTTATTGTTTTATTTTTCATTTATGCAGATTTCCTTTTCTCATTGATCCAAATACCGGTTTTTCAATGTATGAAAGCGGTGAGTTATGAAACTTCATTTTCACAGTTTTGCCTCTCTCTCTCTCTCTCCACACACACACACACACACATGTCCTCTTATTTTACTTAAGCTATATTATATGCATTGTTCTACTTTTAATGATAGGTGAAATCGTGAGATACCTATTCCAGCAATATGGGAAAGGCAGAAAACCTTCACCAGGGCTTTTGGAAAGGTATTGAACCGCAATTTCTTCTCATAGGACAAGAATCTCATATTCTATATTCTACACGAGTATAATCACAATTAATTAAAGTCAGGGTATTACATAAATTACGAGCCTCTGATGAAATCGGTTTGCTTACGTATTGCTTTGACTAAGATATTCCTGGTTGATGTATTGCTTTAACTAAGATATTTCAACTAAGTACAGTGACATAAGGAGTTTACATGGGTCTTGCACTCCTCAGTGAATTTGAAATCCCTTCCCATGATTTAGGATAATGCAAGGATGGGGGTAGATAATGTTATGGTGAGCTTTAGGTGATAGAAATTTTGGTAACTGGAGGATTTAGTGGAAAGTTTTAATTGCTGTAATTCACAAGGAAAAAAAAAGGGAGGAGAAGAGAACTGACTCAATGAGAGTAAGGGGATATCAAGGCACCGGGCATACAATACTACCTAACTTCCATTCATTCCAATGCTATTTGGGTTAGAAGAGATAACTTTATTTATGAGCTTCAACTAATGCATCTCCCTTGCATAAGTTAAAGACTTTGTTCTATCTTAAGAGTCCCATAATCTTAGTAAAACTTAAGATCAACTCTAATAATGACTATAATTCTGTATTTTAAACTGTCAGACTTTTAAACTACCACCCACTTCTCTTTAAACCCAGAAAGCCTTAGGTTGACAATTTAGCCACTAGCCGGTGATATTAGTCTTTGGCTTCCAAAGAGGGCAATTCTTTTCTAACCAAGCAGTAGCTACTGAACCATCCCCAAAAGACTACAGAATTACAGATGAATAATCGGAGACTTAAATCAAGTGAATCCATTTTTTTTTTTTGGGATTTCGAGCAATGTATCTCTCTCTCTTTCTCATTAAATGTTGCTCCTTGCAGTACATTGCTTACAGGGTGGATGCCGACAATATTTCGAGCAGGGAGAGGAATGACATTATGGGAAAGGGCTACTGTAGAGCCACCACCTGAAAAGCTGGAACTTTACTCGTACGAAAATAATCCGGTGAGATAAATGGTCTCTACATGTTAATTGGAAGTGTATTATGATTTATGCATCTTCACTTATTTGTTGGAAATATAAGTCAATGATAATCATAGTTTGTCTGAAAGTAGTCAATGATTCTTTGTAGTCACAAGAAAACAAATGATTTAGTCTTTCAAAATTGAATTGCTCTCCTTTCTCCAAATCATGTTCTGGTTTATTTAAAATCAGTTGTAGTGGCATGAAGTGCAGGGCTTCAAATTGATGGGTCCTTATAGAAATTGGGAATTCAATTGGATTTGTTTGAGGATGGTGCACTCCTAAACATGTATTCAAAAGTACAAGGGAAGATGCATGCTGAATTTTTGAGTCCATGGATGAGGTTTCCATGATTTATTGCGGGATTTCACAAATGGATTGAGCAAGAAGCTGCCTAAAGTTATATGAAAACAACAACTTTTAGTTGTTAAAAAACATTTGGTTATGATTTCCTTCCTCCAAAATTGGGCTTATAAATGTGTTCCAAATGTCTGGAGTAAGAGGATGGTTAATGTTTTCTGCACATAACTAGATGAAACTTGAAATACCACTTTTCTCGTCATGGGGATGGCTCTAGAGCATTACAATTGTACGAAGAGATGAAAACGTAAAGGACAGATTTATGTAGCATCTTTAGTCTCTACTGAATGCTTCATGAAACTGAATCCTGCTGTTAAACATCAAGGGAGAAGTTGGAGCCCAGAAAACTATGATTGTTTTATGTAAATTTTAGGTTGGCCAGGACTTCTTAATGAAGCTAAAAACTTTATTGAGGGACAACCTCACAATCTCGGTGTATTTGTTTGGATAACATTGCTTGATACTTCTATTCAAGTTGATTCTGAGGCAGAGGAATATGCTAGTTTTCAAAGCATCTAGGAGCATAACACTAATACATTTTGGTGTGCTCAATATATATTCATCTCTAGGAAGGTGAAAGAAAAAATAAAATCTGTTCTGGGGTTGAAGAAAGATTGGTCAATGAGGCTAAAAACTTCACTGAGGGATGAACTCACAATTTGAGTGCATTTGTTTTAGTAACATTGCTTCGTGGTATTCTGAGTCTCTGAGATAGAGGAATGTCAATATATATTTGTCTTAAGGAAGGTGAACGAACAAGAACTTTTCTGGAGTTGAAGAAGATTGAGATCGAAAGGGGTATTAGTTGGATGGAAGTTGAAAGAAATTTTTATGCTTTATCCTTGGTTAAAGAATGTATCCACAAACCTAGGCCAATACGGTGTTTTGGCAGAACTGCAGAAGTGCTTAGATTAATAACAGTTCAAGGATATGATCCACTGACAGATCCATAGCTAGGAGGGAATATGAATTCCCAGTTTCCACATGCATTTGTTGGGAATCCCTCTTAGTGCATGATATCAAAAATTAAGCTATTAAAGTTAATATGTGCTAAACCAATTGTAGAAAAATTACCTTTTGATTATAATATCTGAAGATTTGAAAAAAGAAAAGAAAATTATAACATCTGAAGTGGACAGAAAAGGATAATAGGGAGAGGAGAGGAACTATGTCCTCCATATTGTGCCTGAACTTGTGACATGGCCTTCAGCAAGGATATGTGATTTAGCAAAGAGCTAAATAATCCTAGTGTGCATATGCAGTAATCCCAATTTCCATGACACGCATTTACAGATGAGGCAAAACCCTAGGATCATCCAATGCAAACTATTCTGTATCTTATGCTTCAATTACATCATATAGAAATCCCACAGTAGTTTTATGGCATTATGTTATGTATTGTATATTTCTCATCCTTTCCATTCCTTACATTTTACTTTTGGCAGTATGCACGAATTGTGCGTGAGGCACTTTGTGAGTTGGAGCTTCCTTACATCCTACAGAATGTAGGAGAAGGGTCGCTGCGGTTAAAGCTGCTTGTTGATGCATCGGGGTCCAAAGAGGTTAGGGTTACATCAGTATTTTGGTTCCACAATTTTCCGGTGTTGTTGAATTTGATTGAAATTTATTCCGCATAATCATATATGATGTGTTTTTGCTACTGTCTCCCCCCTTTTGGTTAGAACGTGTTTCCAATGGTCTTGAGGTTTAACTGCAGTTGTATGTCGTTAATGAATATTTTCATGTATGTTCAACTCTTTAGCAATCTTATACAGATTCTAAATTATTTTTGTTCGAGCAAGTGAAAAAAAGAAACATAACCAAAAAAAAAAAAATCTGATTTTGGTTTTTTTTTTTTTTTTTTTTTTTTTTTTCTGCCTATAGCCAGGCCTTGCTTAGACTTCGCAATGGTAATGAAATAAAGTTCCAAGGCATCCTCCCATCTATTCTATGGGTCCCCTTCAGTACAACCTTGTACTGATACATTAGTGGAAGACCACCTCAAGCAATGCAGACTAGCTCCTTGCAGTGGTAGATTATGGAGAGCTGGTCTAGCATTGCAGTGGTTCCCCTCACTAGCTAGCCGGAGTAGTGGGGCCGTATCTTGAGACATACTGAAATCCATGGCTTTCAAACCGCATCTTCAAAATCAAAAGATAAATGGGCTCGTTGGGAAGAAAGATGGAGTGCGGCCTGTAGAGCACATGTAACGCACAGTCAGGTTGCTCACGCAGCAGATGAATATTGCTTATTCTAGTGTTTATCAGTGGTGGTATACAATTGGGTTACGTACTAATGAGGATCTTTATGCTGGAACTCTTTTTCTATTATTTCTTGCTGCCATATCCTTAATAGTGGGTTGGTTACACCTACGATTGAAAAGGAAACCCAGCGTTTCGTCTAGTCTAGTAATGTATAAGTAGAACGTTGTACTTAAAGACTTCTCTCTATTTTGTTCCCTCTGTCTTTTACTACTTCTGACCTTTGTTTTGTTTCTTCCTTTGCATGATCATCTATTACTGAGCAACTGTGTGGCTGACTTAGAAAATTGTCTTCTTATAGGTTCCCTACTTGATTGATCCCAACACTGGTACTCATGTTGGTGACTACAAGAAGATCCTGTCCTACTTGTTCCAGACATATTCAGTAGCCGCTGTATAGGATATAAATCAGTTGTAAATGCTGCAACGCTTGAAAATCCAAATGGCTGGAGGTAATTTTACTAGACGTACATGCCTTAACAAATCACTTAGTGACTTGACATCCTTAAATATTCAATTCCTCTGTAAATTTGAATATTGTATGACATGTACATATGCTGTAACAAAATTACTTGGTGGTATAGGCAATCTGCTTCATCTTTTCTGTGTTTCCTTTTCCTTATTATAAATTGTGATAACAATCAAGCACACGTAAGAGCTTTCTCTTATTTTGGTCGCGGTGTTAATTGATTTAAATAAAAAAAGTCAAATACTAGTAGCAGGGATTGAATTTTACTCCATACACAGTTAGAACAAAGATAGTCTTTATTTTAAGGAAAAATGTGTGTAAAACCTCACAGCAACTAGAATCCCTAGTATTTGAAGGAAAATAGTGAAGTGACACTATAATTGGTTATGTTCTCCTTTACAGTCTTTTCTTCAGTTATCGCACCTCAGAGTCAGAGACAAGGGGCGACCTCTTATCCATCACTCTATATGGTAATGAGACTTTCCTGTGGCATATTCTTCCTTGGATCATTTGACTTTCACTTGAGACACAGGAAGTCTCGTTCAGGTTGGAATTGATACAAAAAGTAGAGTTAGCTGCTCGGTTAATGATAGTCAATGGGTTTGGCCAAGCTCTACAGCCAAGATCAGCATAGGTAAAAGGTTATTCATGGATGTCACTGCTCCTAATGCCAACAATAGGGATAATGTGAGATGAATGAAAATGCTCTCTACTCCGGCATCTTCCTGGAGTCATTTTCGTGCAAGCCAAATCTGCTGTTTAACATGGTACTGGACCAGGTTATTCAATCAGATCACGTCATGTGCCAGATACAGTAAACTTGAACTTGCTGTGTCTCAAGCTGAGCTTTCGAAAAGATGTGCCGAATCCAGCCCGAGGGTTATTGAACGTAAAGGATCTGTTTGGCTCCAAAATCAGTCTGGTGCAAACTGTCTCTTTTGAGTGCGCGAGCGTGGCAGCACCGTGAGGTGCAGTAGTCGGGAAGTCCCTTGACTTGACTTCTTCTCAAATGCTGTGAACGAGGAGAGCACCAACCTCGTCACCAGGCTCTTTTCTCTGCCTTTCGGAAAAGGACTTCTTGCCTTACGGGTAAGGGCTTTGGTTGTGGTTTCTTGCGTTCACCGAATCGATATTTAGTGTTGTAGACTAAGCAGAGCAATCACTGGGAAGTTGGGAGAAAGCATAGGGTTTGTTAAAGCGTATCTTTAGCTTCGCTAGGTTGCAGGTAGGTTTGCTCCGGAGAGGCTTTGATAATCTGTTTGATTGATTGAAGAATTGTCTTTTTTTCGTCCTTGAACCCTAGTATTTATACCTTAGAGTTTCGACTGTTCCTTACCATAGAAGGATTATTGATTGAAGTTTCCTATTCAATCTCCGCCACTTAATTCCAATAAGGGCTAATTTTCCTCAAGGATTTCGGAATGGGTGAAACTGTAACCCAAACCCAAGTAGGCTTATTTTTGGGCCGCAGGTATCGGCCCGCTATGCTTAACCCCCTAAAGTGATCTTGCCAAAAATACTCTTGGGCTCAAACATGATCAATTCTCAGTAAGATGCGTTAGCAGTGACTTAAGGTATAACATAGTTTGTTTGCTGTTTAATAATGTGAACAATGAACTAATCAGACCAACAAGTCACCAACACACAAAAATCTCCAAAGTCCCAAATTTCAGAACAAAGTTCTTTCTTTCTTTGCTAATATTTGCTAGGAAAAAAAAACAGAGAGAGAGAGAGAAAGCTCTTTATTTCTCTCTTCGCTAATATTTGACAAAACCTATATGCATGGTGGCAGTAGTAGGACGTGACTAGTAATGCTCTGTGCTTCGTGTATATGCATGGATTACTCTTTAAATCTCCTCTTTGACACGTACGTGCTTTGACATCAGTACGTGTCGTCCAATTCATCTTCTTCATCCTCTGGTTCTGTATATATAACGCACTCTTCTCTTGGGAACAATCACATCTCTCACTATCTTTTCTCTGTTTTCAAACTTCACGACTTGATTAAGCAATCATGGTCATGGGGAGGAAGTGTCTGGGTCTTCTCTTTGTGCTCTTCATTGTCTTGGCTTCACGTAAGTCGTACTAATCCCTAGCTCACTTACTCTGATCAGATATTCTTTTTCGTTAGTGATCAGTATATAATGTGCGTGTCTTATGTTATATGCAGAAGACGTGGTGGTGCCAAGTGAGGCTAGGGTTTGCGAGTCAAGGAGTCATGGATTCCATGGGACATGTATTCACCACAACAACTGTGCTCTCGTCTGCCGTAACGAAGGCTTCCCCGGTGGTAGATGCCGTGGATTCCGTCGCCGCTGCTTTTGCACTCGAAATTGTTGAAGCCTATAGCATCTCTAGCTAAGAGTAGTACTTGTGCATCTATATATGTCTAGGCTAGCTTTTAATTACGACTCGCAGCAATTCTAATTAATTTGGTGCTTTTATGCTCTAGTTGTGGTCATGGCATGTGCTGAATTGATGGAAATAATAACACTGAACAGTTAACAGTCTAAATAGTATAATACTCTGGTGCCAGAACTTGAAGGAGAATTAATTGACCGAAAATCATGACATGTATGTAAAAGCTACGGATTGACCTTTATTTTATTTTATCAAAAGAAGGTGATACTTTAACTTGAGACAAAACTTACCATCAAGGAGTATATATAATGGGCTTATTAAACCTAACGGGCTTATTAAACCTAACTTAACAAACATGAAATGAGAGTACGTACCGGTCACACTTCATTAGACACACTTGACAATCTCTATCTCTTGCAATTTAACCATCATTTCTAACAATTTACTTTATATAATAGATACACACACAATTTTTTTACCCCCAAATGATCTGAAGAAGATCGGGCAAATCTGCAATCACATTCTACATTAATGTGTAGAGAAATTGATATGTACAAACTAAAGAATAACACATGCTTTCCACAAAAAAAGAAAATAAGGCATTTTAACCTTAAAAAAAAGCGTCTTCAACTTTGTGGCCGAGTCCCCCCCCCCCCCCCCCCCAACTGATCCAACAGCAGCAAACACAGGCAATCAACTAACAATCGCTGAAACACTATGGATTGGATCAAAAATTAACATAACTAATTGACCGAAAATCATGACACGTATGTAAAAGCTACGGATTGACCTTTATTTTATTTTATCAAAAGAAGGTGATACTTTAACTTGAGACAAAACTTATCATCAAGGAGTATATACAATGGGCTTATTAAACCTAACCTAACAAACATGAAATGAGAAGAGTACCACACTCCATTAGACATACTTAACAATCTCTATCTCTTGCAATTTATTTTATTTTATCAAAAGAAGGTGATACTTTAACTTGAGACAAAACTTATCATCAAGGAGTATATACAATGGGCTTATTAAACCTAACCTAACAAACATGAAATGAGAAGAGTACCACACTCCATTAGACATACTTAACAATCTCTATCTCTTGCAATTTAACCATCATTCCTAACAATTTGCTTTATATAATAGATACACACACACTTTTTTTTTTCCCCAAATGATTTGAAGAAGATCGGGCAAATCTGCAATCACATTCTACATTAATGTGTAGAGAAATTGATATGTACAAACTAAAGAATAACACATGCTTTCCAAAAAAAAGAAAATAAGGCATTTCAACCTAAAAAAAGAAGAAAAGAAATCGTCTTCAACTTCGTGGCCGCGCACTCTCCAGTCTCTCCCTCCCAACAATTTGCTTTATATAATAGATACACACACACTTTTTTTTTTTCCAAAATTATTTGAAGAAGATCGGGAAAATCTGCAATCACATTCTACAGTAGAGAAATTGATATGTACAAACTAAGGAATAACACATGCTTTCCAAAAAAAGAAAATAAGGCATTTCAACCTAAAAAAAAAAAAAATCATCTTCAACTTCGTGGCCGCCCACTCTCCAGTCTCTCCCGAGCTACCATTGTAGAATAGCATTGGGGAAAGTTGGTTACCCTTCTTTACTCTTCAGTCTTCACCTCTATAAATTAAAACCAATACCATTACTTCTCTTCACCCAAGTTTCAGAGCAAGAGAGAAAAATGGGTTCTAATGCTTTAATGGCAGAGACTAAGCCACATGCCGTATGCGTCCCTTACCCAGCTCAGGGTCACATAAACCCTATGCTCAAGTTAGCCAAGCTCCTCCACCACAAGGGCTTCCACATCACTTTCGTCAACACCGAGTACAACCACAAGCGCCTCCTGAACTCCCGAGGTCCCAACGCCCTCGACGGCCTCCCCTCTTTTCAGTTCAAGACCATCCCCGATGGGCTCCCTCCTACCGACAAGAATGCCACGCAGGACATACCGGCTCTGTGCGAGTCCACCAGGAAGTACTGCCTCCCGCACTTCAGGGAGCTTCTTGGGAAGCTAAACTCTGAGGCGGACTCACCGCCAGTGAGCTGCGTGGTTTCTGATGGTATCATGAGCTTCACTCTTGATGAGGCCGAGGAACTGGGGGTGCCGGCAGTGCTTTTCTGGACTACTAGTGCTTGCGGGTTCATGTGTTACATTCAGTATCAGCATCTTGTTGAGAAGGGTTACACTCCTCTTAGAGGTATTATTTTTCAATCAAGCTTTCCACTCAGCCGAACTACCTTATGCATGGCACTTCATACTCAGTTTGAAATTTTTTAAGTTTGATCCGGGGAAACATAAATCTAACGATTATTAACATTTTTGGTTTTTTAATAATCAAATTATATATATCTTTTATGTGGAATAACTCACTAATCAGTTAAAAATAACTTCTTATCTATATGGATTAAATATAGCGATCTCTTTGTAGATCCAGATCTTCTCCTGCAATTTATGGAGACTACTCTTTCTGAAATTTGATTTTTACATCGAAATGTGTCCGAATGAAAATAGTGGTGGATTTTTTATGATAATCTTATCTATTAGATGTGTCGGATTTCATATCTTAAATGATTGTTTAGTTGAAAGTTTTATTTACGACTTACCAATAACTTGAAACAACTCATTTAATTTTCCATTATATGACTTCAAAGTTTTGAATGGTTTATTTGGCATGCCTAAATTCCTACGTCAAAAACCTAAAACTAAACCATTTTTACGACTTCTTTAAGGTATTTTCAGATTCTATTTGAAATATTTACAAGTATAGAAAACCAAAAACACAAACTTATATACAAGAACACCAATTACGAAATCAAAGAAAGGTTTTGGGGGTCTTTGGAATGAAAATTTCAGAAAACAAAAACAAAAGAAAACATTGAGAATGGAAGGAATCATGAACGGAAACTTTGAAAAAAATTTTATCACAATTAAAGATCAATTCGAATTACATGCATTCTTATTTCTTTACTAATGCCATGAAGAGTTATCAACCAAGAAACAAAGTTAAAAGCAAACAATGTCCCTTATTTTACTTTCTTTTACACAATTGATCAATCAAAGCACTTAAGCAATATATTTTGAAAACAAGTTTCACACAATCAAAGCAACCATGCAAACTCAAGTTTCAAATCATTAAGTTCGTGTGAAAGTTTAGTTGATAATCATGCAAATCCAACAAGTACTCAAAGCAAGTTAATTCAATGCACAAACAATCTGATTTCGACTTATGTCCAAACCCTTCACTACTTAATTGAATTAGGGTTACAAAGCATAAAACTAATTAATAGCTCCAATTACATGCAATCACTCTAAGTTGGCCACCAAAGAACAAGAACATGCAAAAGTTATCAATAAAACAAAATCAGATTATCAATTCATGTTTCAGCAAAAGCAAACAATCAGGAACACAAAAACACAAACATCACATAGAAAATGACATCAAAATTGTTCGCAAAATCAAATTAGTTACTCATAGGTTTCGGTTTACACAAAAGAAATTCCAAAGCAGAAAATCTATTACAAAGAAGATGAGACTGTGAGGATAAGATGAAGATGGTGGTATGAACAACCCTTGATCACGTCCCAAAAATCTAAAGCAACTACAAGGTGTCGCAACAAGGTGAAGATTACGGCTAGGAATGGTGGTGACCATGTTAAAGTTTCATTGTGATGTGAAAATCTGAAAACTAAAGAGAAACTTGTGAGAATACGAAATTGTGTACAGTATAATAGAGCACATCACACATCACTATTATGTATGTTAATGTGTTAATAAACTACAACACATTAAGTAATGGGACAATTAAGCTTCATATAATTACCATGTCACGGATGTGGTACGTTTCATGAAGCTGAATTAGATTAATGTATTGATACATTAATATATTGTAGACTTTGTTTAATTACTAATTAATACACAATTATATGTATATGAAAAATGAGGTACTAAACATTTTATATTGCTTCGATTTGCAGATGCCAGTTACTTGACAAACGGTTACTTGAACACCGCAATAGACTGGATACCAGGCATGAAAGATATCCGTTTGAAGGATTTCCCAACCTTCATCAGAACCACAGACCCAAACGACAACATGATCGATTTCGTTCTTCACGAAACCGAACGAGCAGCTAAGAAAGCCTCCGCCATCATCTTGAACACATTTGACGACATCGAACACGACGTCCTTGAAGCCCTCTCGACCCTCCTACCTCCAGTCTACTCCATCGGGCCCCTAAACCTACAAGTCAACCAAATCCCACCCGACAGTGAGTTGCAGACCTTTGGGTCGAATCTCTGGAAGGAAGAGACAGAGGGTTTGGAATGGCTGGACTCTAAGGAGCCCAAATCTGTTGTCTACGTCAACTTCGGAAGCATCACAGTGATGACCCAAACTCAGCTGATCGAGTTCGCTTGGGGGCTCGCAAACAGCAAGAAGACGTTTCTCTGGGTTATCAGGCCTGACCTAGTTGGGGGAGCATCGGCTATGGTGCCGGCAGAATTTGTAGAGGAGACTAGAGAAAGAAGTATGTTGATCAGTTGGTGTCCTCAGGACCAAGTCCTGAGCCACCCAGCGACCGGAGGGTTCTTGACTCACAGCGGGTGGAACTCGACGGTCGAGAGTGTCTGCGGCGGAGTGCCGATGATCTGCTGGCCTTTCTTCGCCGAGCAACAGACGAACTGCAGGTACTGTTGCAAAGATTGGGGAATAGGGATGGAGATTGAGGGTGATCCTAAGAGAGACTATATAGAAGAGCTTGTGAGGAAGTTGATGGAGGGAGAAGAAGGGAAAGAGATGAAGAAGAAAGCTCTGGAATGGAAGATGTTGGCAATGGAGGCCGTCACTGGTCCTGAGGGTTCGTCTTTTGTGAACTTAGACAAGATGGTCAACCAGGTTCTTCTAGCTCCCAGAAAATATTAATCAGTGAGGATTGGAAAAAAAGAAACTAGTTTGGTGATTGCTTTGGTTGCATTTGGACTGTATCAACTTTTTTTTCTTTTGGTCTGATTGGACTGTATCAGCTGGTTCCTTCTTTGTAATAATATTTATTAATTTCAATGTGTTTATTTCAAAGTTTGATTTGAAGTGAGAGATGACCTGGTGAGAATTGATGTTCTTTACTGGTGCTTTTGACTTCTTTAATTGACATCCACATTGCACAGACGGGTCATTCTTGTTAGGAGTATATTAGGGCATTTTGGTAGTAGAAAAGCTTATGTATAAGTCCATGTAAAACTGTAATTGGGGATTATCTTAGTAACACTGTAATCTCAAATTTCTCTATGCTTTCTTAATCGTTTTCTTCTCCTTGTTTTTTCTGTTTTTCGTTTTCAATAAATGTTATCATGGTATCAGAGCGGGTTACCCATGTGTTTGGTTTCAATGATGGCCACATGTGCTCATCGTCACCCAATATAACTTGTCCACGAGTATGGCTTGAGAAATCGCCACATATGCGGGGGTGTGTTGAGAATGTGAAAAATATAAATTCCACATTGGAGAAATATAACCTTCCTTATGAGCTTATAAGGGTTTGAGCCACTCCATCCATTGCTTTTTTTTTCTCTCTTGCGTTTATTAACAACTAGCCTTTTTTTTTCTTGATAGAATTATCAACAACTACTTGTTGTGTAAATTTTGAATACGAAATTATACTTATAGAGCATAATTTAAGAGCTAAAGATTCCATCGTATGACTATGACTATCTCAATGTAAGCATGCAGCAATACTGAGTAGAACTGATCAAGTCATTAGACATGATGGCTTGTCAATTAACTTTATTTCGAAATAAATCTACAAGGTCAATCTAGATATCATTCCCAACATTTATAGGATTTTTTTTTTGAAAGGGATTTGGAACCCAGCCGAACTGAGAGGTTCAGCTCCACCCCCGGTTCCATTTATTGATATAAAATTTTGCATTGGGCGAGACATATAACCTGAACCATGAGCTACATAAGAAAGATTACATTGATCCTCATAGAGAACATCCTGAATGATAACAGGAGTCTTCTCTAAACAAAATTCATCTAAATTCCCAATCTAGCAGGTGAGCTAATCTATTAGTCACACTATTTGCTTCGCAACATATATATTGAAAGTTAAAAAAATTAAATGCATTAACATACCTTCTACAATCATCCAAGATCCTTCCAATGTTTGAAAAATCATCTCCATCAACATGTAATGTACTCACCAAGTTCACACAATCACTTTCAACTTCAATTTCTTTCCAATCTTGTTGAATTGCAATCAACAACCCTGCTTTAAGGGCTTTTGCTTCCATTTGAATTGCAGACTATGCAGATTGGACCGTTCTTGCAAAGGTAGCCATGCACATCCCTTCATAATTTCTAACCACAACACCCACACCTCTAGAGCTTGTTTCAGCACAAAAACTCTCATCTGTATTAATTTTTAGCCTTCCCCGTGGTGGATTAGTCCACTTGATGGGAGCCCTCCTCACCTTACATTCTTGAAGTTGTGTAATTTTTTGTAGTCATCAAGGAATGAAGTACCCCATGCATGCATGTTAATGATGTTAAAATAAGAACCCTTCCAGACCATGTTGTTTCATTCCATCAAAACCAACCAAAGGGCCATCAAGAAATATTCAAGCTTGTCACCATCAAGTGCATCAATCATGTCCCAAAAACCCAATATCAAGAAGAGTAGTGGGGTACTTACCAGGTTATAAATTCAACGAGCCATGCCTCCAGAAAGCCTTCAATGCTTCACAGTTTTTGAACAAATGCAAACTATCTTCCATGCCATTAGAGCAGTACACACATCTCACGTATGGGAGCTAGACCCTCTTAGCTAGGGCAGCTCTAGTAGGTAAGATTCCCTTGATCGACCAAATGCCATGCGCGCATATGTACCTTAGGTGTCACATTTATTTTCCTTAGTTTCCCTCACAACCTTGCGCAACTTGTCTCCGAGCTTGAGCCGAAAGCTTTCTTTTCCAAGTTGTCACTAATTCTTGCAATATGGCACCCATTTTTTATGTTGTACCTCCTCTTCTTGTCAAAATGCCAAACAAGCCTATCATCACCCCCATTTAAGCTAAGAGGGATCTTCAAGATATTCACCACCTCCATTGGTGTAAACAACTCTTCTAGTAACCATTCCTGCCATACCCCAGCCTCTAAATCAATAAGATCTGCTACTTTAAACTCTTCCGTACCGTCTACCAGTGTTGTATAGCATATTTGATGGCTATAGAGGAAAGTATACCTTCCAAAATGAACAAAGTGGAGGAAACATATTTTGGCAAATTCGACCGTTGGATGTGATCAATATAAGGAAATATGACTATGGTAAAAAATTTATATGTTTTCGTCATCATTTTGGCCTCGACCAAGTGGTCAACCCTAAACTCTAAATAGCTATCAAACTAAAACGTTCATAACCACTTCATCACAACTTCTTTTCTCAATCCGTCAGCACTCACATGCTCGTGGGGATGAGATATATCAATGCATGTAAAATGTTCAGGATGTTTATCTCCCCCTAATTTAGCTCCCCTTAGAGAAGCATAAATGTATATTGCATTGACCCCTTTGACCAATATGAAAACGCCGGTCGACTGAGTTAATTTTTTTACACGACACTTACTAATACTTGTTAAAATACTTGGGTAATATCAAATTTAACAATTTTAAATTTTGGATTTGCAAATCGCTAGAAATACTTGTGTGCCTACTAGTGATGTATAACTTCTAGATTGCTTATATAGTGATGAGGACTTTTCATAAATAACATGGACTAGGAAGTTCAATTTTGTCAAACCAACCGTTGGATGAGATGATTGAAATATTTTATATTTGTTGTAAAAAAAAAATCAGTCAATTTAATCATCATTTTGACTTCAATCTATATGGTCAACCGAAGATACCCTGATAACATGCACTAAATATTAGCTACATTCCTCTTAAGGGCAACCCCATCAAGACATAAGACATTTAGAAAACCGACCGGTGGATGCAGTGATTGAGAGAATTTATACTCATTTTCAAAATATTATCCTCTTTCAACTTCATCTCAACAACGATCCACTCAGTCAACCATAATGTCTTCATTTTACTAATACTAAAACGCAAATTGTCAATTTGTCATTAATACTGTAAGAGTACTTTTCATAGCTATTTCTCATATGATATACCTATATTACTCATGTATAAGAACTTGAGAGACTCGATCTTCGCAGTTATTTTTTTTTCCTAAAAATATAGTTTTCCTAAGAACTTAAAACATATAATTAAAATTCAATCAAGTTAAAATCTACTAAAAAAATTAAATTTAATTCTGTTTTTCATTTATTTATTTATATTTTTTCTTTCTAATTTATTTTTAGGTCACTAATGTTGTCGAAACAAGAAAAATAACCAACAAATTGAACTAACAAATTCTGTTTATTGTAAATTGGAAAAGAATAAAAGGGGAATGAGGTGGCTAGATCTTCAGCTGCCACCTTCAACAATTCTTGGTGCATTAGCCACCGCACCACATTTGTAATTTTATTAATGAGTGCTCTGTCTTCTATAACTAACACGTCATCGGAGGAGAGAAAGCTCAATCCACAAAACGATGCCGTTACACCACAACTCCCTGATTTTTTCCCCTCGTGCCCTCTTAGCTATCCCAAACTCAAACCTTATGCCAAAGCAAAGCACCACACACACAGAAAAGCTCCAAGCTAGCCAAAGGCACCACTTTTATGCTAAAACCTAAAACCACATCTGGGCTTTCTTCTCCATTACCCAAAGTCTCTATTAGTCTTTGCATTTTACCATTTTCAATTTTTTCTATTTGATTTGTCATTGAAATGAAATACCCAAGTAATCAAAGTAGCGAATAATAATAAAGGCATTCCAATCTAACTCCAAATCGTTCATCAATACAACCTAAGTCAAAATCTTTGCTAAAGCATATCTTATAATCCAAAAGGCTTTTGCCTCATGGCCAAATCATTTAGCTCTTGGCTGCCTGCTTTTCCTTGGCTTTCTGGATCTTCAAAACCTTCTTCACAATCTTTTGCTCTTCTGCTAAGAAGGCTCGAATAATCCTCTCTCTGACAGCATACACCTCCAGACAAGACACCTCCATAAGCCCCGTTCATAATCCTGCGGTTCCTGGACAATCTTACTGATTTCACCAATTTTAGTGTTTTTCAATCTTGGATCGAACTAGTGTTCGGGTTTGCCTGGTTTCTCTACTTGTGGGCAGTCTCATAGAGTTTTGAATTTGGCTAACAATTCTGTGGTTGGAGGCATATCGACATGTATTGCATCACTTCAAGCTTTGCAATTTCTGAACCTTTGATTCAATCAACTGACTTATGAGATGTATCAGACACGAGGTCTTCGAAGAAGAAGATGAGGCCCATTGAATGGCACGTGAGAGGGAGGTGGCTCTGTTAAAACTCATTTACCATTGACATGGAATTGACGTGAATGCCCCTCCGTTAATGGACGTTT
The DNA here is from genome assembly GCF_002994745.2 of Rosa chinensis. NCBI lineage: Eukaryota > Viridiplantae > Streptophyta > Magnoliopsida > Rosales > Rosaceae > Rosa > Rosa chinensis. The sequence goes on along the minus strand of NC_037094.1, from coordinate 54,702,050 downwards.
AAGGCGTAGGTTACGTCTGGCATAGCCAAGAATTATGCCCAAAATAACTGATATATTTATATATACAGGCCCGCTCACCTGCGGGACAAAAATAAAGGGACAAAACGGGACAAAACCATCCCAGCCGTTGGATCTTAATTCAGTTGATCAAACGGACAAAACGGCAAACCATTAAAACAAATTTTTTTTTAACCTATTATCCAATCCCGTTTAGTTTCAACCAAGACTCTACGTTCAGTCTTGGGTTCTTCCTCCTCCCTTGTCTCCACGTTCAGTCTTGAGTTCTTCCTCCTCCCTCGCCTCCCATATACCATTCTTGATTCATCCTCATCCTCATCATCATAAGATTGGCCTATCTTGAAGGTATTTTTCTTAGATTTTACTCTCTCTCGATTTTAGGGTTTTTTTTTTTTTAATTTTTTCTCTTCAGTTTGGGTGAATCATGGAGCCATCGTATTTTGTTTGATGATTTCATTTCTGGTGTTCTGATTTGATTGTCAAAATTTTGGTATTCTTTTGCAAGTATTGATTTTGCTGGGATATAGAGTTGGTCAAAAGAAATTGAAAAAATGTCAATACTTTTTGTCCATGGAATGGATTGAATCATTGAATAGGAAGCCTCATTGACCCAAAAAGAACTTTTCACAGACGGACTCCATTCCCTTCGCCTTGGTATTAAAGAACTTCTCTCAAATCTGGGTGTTGAGGAACTTCCATCCACAAAAAAAAAAAAGAATACCTCAGGAAATACTCATTGAAGAACCATCTCAATCAAAGGCAAAAGGAAGTGGGAAGAGGTTGAAGTCATCCAAAGAAATTGCAATGAATAGGCAGAGAAACTGTGGAAAATGTGGTAAAACTGGGCACAACATAAAAACATGTAAGAAGCACAATGCTAATGGGTAATAACTTTATTTACTACTAACACTTGCTTTTATTTCTTGATGTGATCTATTTCATGCTTATTAATGTATCATTGATATTGTATATGAGCAGGTCAAGCATACAAATCAACCCCACTGAGCAATCAAATGAAGCACCACTTAGCATGTAAAGGATGAAGTTGATCTTTCTTCTGTTTTGTTTCAGCATAATCACAAGTTTTTTTATATGTAATGGATTGTAATATGCATCAGTTGGGTTGTCATTCAATGAATGTTTTTTCATTCATCCACTGCCCAGAACTTGTGTATATTCTTTTGCATTATGATTATAACTTGTGATTGTGAATTGGGATGTCTGTTACATGTCACTGACCAAGTAACTGTAACTGGTCACGTAACTGACCATGTCACTGACCAAGTAACTGTAACTGGCCATGTAACTAGTCACGTAACTGACCATGTCACTGACCAAGTAACTGACCATGTCACTGACCAAGTAACTGCCCATGTCACTGACCATGTCACTGACCAAGTAACTGCCCATGTCACTGACCAAGTAACTGGTCACGTAACTGACCATGTAACTGACCATGTCACTGACCAAGTAACTGCCCATGTCACTGACCAAGTAACTGGTCACGTAACTGACCATGTCACTGACCATGTAACTGACCAAGTAATTGCCCATGTCACTAACCAAGTAACTGGTCACGTAACTGACCATGTCACTGACCAAGTAACTGACCATGTCACTGACCAAGTAACTGATCATGAGACTAAACGGGATTGGATAATAGGTTAAAAAAAAAATTGTTTTAATGGTTTGCCGTTTTGTCCGTTTGATCAATTGAATTAAGATCCAACGGCTGGGATGGTTTTGTCCCGTTTTGTCCCTTTATTTTCGTCCCGCAGGTGAGCGGGCCTGTTTATATATATACACACACATACTATTATTAAGAGGTAATATAGTCAAATAAAAAATAAAAAATGGTGAAAGTGAAACAGATAAGAACCTAAAAAAAAAACTACCCACTTCTATGAAAAACTACTCATTTCTGGTAAAAAAATATTCCCACTTCCTATTTTTTTTTTTTAAATCAATATTCACATACATAGTGTGTGGGGCCCATCTAATTTATATATAGTTTTTCACTATTTACATATAGAGGCTTTTGTACCCAAATGAGTGTGACGTTTTAATATGTATTTGTTCTCATTTGGCTAAGTTATTCTTGTAAAATTAATAATTATAATATAGTTTATGTTTTTAGGTACTTCATGGTCGGAAATGGTGAAAAGAGGTAAAAAAGAGCATAAATGAGTGTAAATGAAGGATGAGTCATTTTAGAAACTTTCCTCTTTCATTTTAGGAAATATTTCCTATTTTGTTTTAGGAAACTTTCTTCAATTGAACTTTTGTATTTCTGATTTTCCTGTTTTAATGAGTCCATCCCATTGAAACTCTTGAGTGATGAAATCAAGGAAAATTGAAGGATAAGAAGACTTGCATAAATCATGAGGAATTCAAGGAGTTATCAATCACATAAATTCTTCTTATTTCGTGGAGATAAAAGGGGAGTGTTATATTCAATATTTATTTTTTCTTGATTATAGGAGTTCATTGTGTGCACAAATCTTGGAAGAAGAAATTAGTGCAATTCAAAGAAAAAGAATAAGGGATATATCTGGTCACTATTCAAGGGAAAGAAAAGGAGCATGTTAAGGGGAAAAGAGATAAAAAAAATCAAGACTTTGTCATGAACAAATCAAGGAAATTTTAAGGAGAAATCACCTCTAGATGAATGGCCATGATTACATCACAAGAGAGGAGAATTTCACTATAAATAGCAGCCATTCTCAACACCAAGAGCACCACTTCCTGGCCTATCACTTCCTAACCAAAAACTATTCCATAACTCTGCCCAATTCACTTCTGAAACTTCCATCACCTACAAGACCATGACCACCATCCTTCCATCAATCTACGAAGTTCTTAGGCGCTGAGTCAAGGACACTCCACCACCATAGCAGAGACAAGTTCATCACCTTGTTGCCAAGCAGCTGAGGAAAGCTTCAAAGTGTAACTATGACTCTACTTATAATTTTTGTTTCAGTTTTGTGTGTTTGGATTTGCTAGTTGTGTAATTGGAGACATGGAATTTTTAGAATATTTTTATTAATATTTTTGAGATTTTCAGATTATTGAGTTAATTTTGAGAATTCTTTTATGATGCATGTTACAATCTTGTGCCTTTTACATGTTTAGGTAATTTTCAGAGTTAAGTTAATAAGTTTGCATGCTAGAATCACGCTGAGTATTCTTGTATGTTTGCTTAATCCCAGCAATTGCCCTTTATTTATTAAATTGCTTAAACTTAAAATATTATTCTTTCAAGGGCATACAAGTAAACCAAACGTATGGATTTAGATAATGTTTGAAAGAAAGATATCAGACATATGCTAGAAAATAGGTCAAAGTGTCAAACCTTGGCCACGTTCTGAATAGATAAGTCATGTATTAAGCCATTAAGGAAAGAAAAAAGAAGAAGCAGATAATAACAAAATCAATCAGCAATTCCCACGTCCAAATCCCCCAAAAAAAAAAAAAAAAAAAAAAAACAGAAAGAGCATACATGTTCCTTGATTTATGACCACGTCCAAGTCTCAACTGAAGGTTGCAGTTCCAACTGCAAGTACAAATGGATTACAAATATCCACAATTAACTACATGCCAGTTGCCACAATTCATTTCTTTATGCCCAAATTTAAGTAATTACGTTCATCCTCCTTCTCACTGCAAACACAACCATTTGAAGGTACCAACTATATCTATGAAGACCTTTTTCACTGCTGCTAGCACGTCTTTATTTGTTTTTGCTACTAACTATATTGTTCTTTTTACAGAGGTTCTTCACTGATTTTGGAGGCGAGTCACAAAGAAAACCACAAGGCCAATTTTGAAGCTTCCATCTTTTGGTAATCTTTCGACCAATGTCCAGCCCTTTTTTTTAACGTGTTGCACACCTTCTGCATACAAAATAGAAATATAAATAAATTTCAATGCATATCTAATGTTATTCAATAGCTGACCAGTTTTTAGTGCGCAGGTTATTGTGATTGACTTTCTAAAGACAGGCGAATTCCCAAATTCCCACAAGTAAGGATGAGGTGAATTTTCTCATTCCTCATCCCAAACTATGTCTACTTTCTTTTTTATCTTTCTGCTACTGATTATAGACTGTTCTTTCTACACAGATTCTTTAAATGAATAATTGGCTTTGGCTTCTTGACGGGTTATGGAGGTGAATCATAACGGTTCAGATCCAATTTTGATGGCAGGTAACAAAGAAACAAACTAAAGGGGAAAAAAGAAAAGAAAAAAGGATCGAACTAAATTATTCTTCTTACATCATTACTTCCTTAAGGTTCAGGAGGTTTCTTTTTGCTGTTTTTCCTACTAAGTACTAACTATATATTGTTGTTTCAGGTTATTTAGATGAATGATTGGCTTTGGCTTCGACACGGGTGCAAATAGTGAATCACATCAGTTCCACTTCAATTTGCATTACTACTCAATTACATAAGGAGGGACACTCATCTGCACATGCAGGTTAATCATATTGGCCTTATTCATTTTATTGTACTACTACTATAGAAAGTTTTATTAAAGTGGTGGATAACAAAGTAATCAGATCACATAACAGAGAAAGAGGAACCCGTACCTTCTCGGTCAATGCTTACTCATACAGAAGATAGCATTTAGATATATTTCTTCTATTTTTGATCATGTACTCTATTGTAAGCTTTGATAATGACATGCTTTATTGGTTCTGCCTTTTCTTCCAATATACTTCGTTTTAATTTTACTGCCAATGTAGAACATTTTAGTCCAATGGCTACATGATTAAACAAATTTGTAAAAGCAATTTGGGATTCGCAAAGTGTTGTCTGACAAAGCCAAATTTTTAGCATGTTATTCCAAATTAGCCAACAAGTACACACGCTCAAAATTCACAAGTTACAAACAAAAAATCAATCTTACTTTCTTGGATAAGGAGTCTCTCGAAGGTGTCTTGCTGTAGGTGACTGAACCGCGCCGCGTAAATGGGGGACTGGACAAGAGGGATGATCTCGACGAGGTCTTGGAACAGGACGCGGTCGATGTTACCGTTGGCGGCGGAGGAGGACAAAGTCAGGTGGTGGTGGTGGTCAGTCAAGTCCCCGAAATGACCATACAATTGTTGTTGGGTCTGCAATTCCGGATTCAGCAGCAACCTGGATTTAATGCCACTTTCAATGAAGGAGGAAGCATAGCAGAGTTTCGATGGGTGATCGTGGGGGAGGGGACGAGGTGGGTACATACAAGAAAGAGGGTCGGGTTGAATTCATGGTGGGAGAGAAAATAAGAAAACAGAAATCATGGTTGGTTAGATCAACCAAATCGAACCCAAAGGGAAATGAAGGGAATATTTCATGATTAGGTGAAGGGAATCAATAGGGCCTTATCAAACGTGGAAGACTAGGGGCTTACAAACAAGTGATGGTGAGAACAAAGAAAACAGACCATGAAAACATATGGATGAACACGTGCGGAAACAAAGATAAAAAGAAAATAAAAAAAAATGTATTCCTACCGGTGGATGGGAAGGATTTACCTCTTCTTCTTTCCTTTTTTTTTTTTTTTTTTTTTTTGACGTGACTATTTATTCTCTTTTCTAACTCATAAAAAAATAGAGATTTTTTCCTAAGATAACTAAAGTAAAAGAAAAGACTCTGATCAAAATAAAATATAAAATAAAAATATATAGCAACTCTTAAATGCAAACTGGTTGCGATGTATAGAATGGAAAAATTTATTATACCAAAAATCATTTGAAAAAAAAAAAACTAAAGAGATTTATTATTTTTTGTAGAAACAAACGCCAACGACTCATGGACCAAATGGAACATGTGCGTGCTCGGCACCGACAATGGCGAGAGTCAATGAGTTCTTCACAACGTCAAGCATACTTGGCATGACGACGCGCAATAGCTCAAGAAAAGCGACCCGTGGTGGAAACTAGCCCAAGTAACAGAGTTTTTCTACCTAGAATTCCTTTGAAAAGTGCAGAAAGTGCTGGGCTCCCATTTCAACTAACAAGAAAGCAATTTCCAGTCAAACTGAGCTTCTGTTTGACCATAAACAAATCTCAAGGCCAGACTATCCCACATGTAGGTGTTTACCTCCCAGATCATGTTTTTAGTCATGGACAATTATATGTGGCATTGTCGAGAGGAGTATCGGAGTCAACCACAAAAGTTTTGGTTAAAAAAGGATCAATAGTTGGTGAAGATGGCGTATTTACGACGAATGTCGTATTTAAAGAAGTTTTGCTTCATTCAAACACAAATGATAGATCGTCTTCATAGGTATTTTGACATTTTTATTGATTAGAAATGTACATATTTGATTGAATTTTTTTGGATTATAACCCTGTAACTTTGTGTAATTCTTTCTATTTGTAGGAATGGTACCAAATCGTCGCCCTCAACAAAAGAAAAAGTTCTAAAGAGACGAGGGCCATAGGAGGCATGTTTCCGTATTTTTCATGTGGTTGGTGCATGGGAAAATCAGTAAAAATGAACATTATTATCTCAGTCAGCTTATTTTGAAAGAGTGGAACAAAAAGAACTCTTAAGCTCTGCTTCTTTTCCTTTAAATATGTTTTTATTTTGTGGTAGTTAACCAATTTCAATAATAAGTAGACTGGGTTCCAACCATTAAAATTATATATATTTGTATATACCAGCGCATATTTCTGTATAATGGATTGCTAAAGACATATTTGTTCCAACCATTTATGTTTTTTACTGCTGGATTGCTAAAGACATATACAATATTTCATAATATCTGTATGGGGTAAGAGTTAGGTAATATGCAACACAGAAATTATATTGCACTCATGAGTAATATTTCAAATATGCGTAGCAAAAGAGGAAGGACAATACGCACGCGCATCGCGCGTGCAGGAAGGCTAGTATATATAAGTCTTAATTGGTTTTAGTTGCTTTGATAAAAAGTTATAAAAAAAAAAAAATGTTTACAGGTCTTAACGGGTTTCAATGGATAACCCACAAACCCTCCAGGTTTAGCCCGCGAAACCCGTTAAGCTAACGGGTTCTTACCGGGTCGACCCGTTAAGAACCCGCACGGTATCTGCACGTTGCCAGGCCTAGGTGAAACATAAATCTAACAATATTTTTGGTTTTTAATAATCAAATTATACATATCTTTTGACTCACTAATCAATTAAGAGAAAATTATACAAACAGTACCCAAATTAAGGCCGGCTCCTAACTTCAATACCCAACTATGCAAATCTATTATTTTGGTACTCCAAGTTTGAAGCCCGACCCAAGAATCGTACACGCCGTTATTAACAGCATTAAGTTTTGTGCTAGGTGGCATATTTTGGTCACTCAATGTCTTAACCCAGAATTTTTTTTTTTTAATATACCAACTTGATTTCTCTCTCTCTCTCTCTCTCTCTCTCTCTCTCTCTCTCTCTCTCTCTCTCTCTCTCTCTCTCTCTCTCTCTCTCTCTCTGTGCAACATGTGAGATATCCTCTCCCCCATAATTGCTCCTTGTTTGTGTGATCAAACGGAAGGAAGCAGGGAGAGGAAAATTGAATATTGAATTGGTTAATAGGTGTTGGATTAGCTCGAGATGCATCAGATTGCAAACCCAGACCGACTCTGACGTTGACCCATTTTCGTTCCGACGGGGAACCGACGATTTCTTCACTCTCCGACTACTGCCCAAAGTCGCACAGGCACCATTAGCTTCCTCGCGGCGGCGCGAAGCAGAGCTTAGTCCTCCTTTCTCTGAACTAGCAGAGACAACGGCAGGACAAGTTTCGAATGGTTCTCTGGTTTTTCGGCATTATTTCAGACTGAGGCCACGACTACAAGTGAGACCGATGGCGGTAACTTCGTCTTGGCAAGGTGAAGAAGCATGTGGTACCTTCTTGTCCATCTGTCAACTTGGGAGAGAGAATCGAAGAAGAGAAAATGTTTGAGTTTTTGGGCGAATTTCCATGTTTTCCGGCAACGTTTGGTTTCAACTAAGGTCTCAAACTTGTTTCCCTTGTCGAGCTCTACCTCTCTATATACTTGAATTTAAGTTTGGAGGAGATTAGTAGAAATTGAAATTTTGGAGTTAATCAACCACCGTGGTTCACTGTTCACGGTGGTGGTTTTGGTCTTCCTTGGCTAATTTTCAGCCATGACATGAAACAGTGAGCAGAAATTGATGATTTGATGTTTCTGGAATTGTTGAAGTTGTAGAATTAGATATGCGAAGTTAGGCTGCAGACTTTTTGGATTTTCTGGATATTATTGAGCCATTTGGTTTGATGTTCATGGTGGTTTGTTGGTTCGATTAACACGAGTATGAAGTAACCTCTCATGAAGATAAACCCACCTCCGAAAATGGGTTATCCACAGCTGTTATTGAGGAGAGGAAGAGGAATCAGTAACTTATCATTTAAGTTGTTGAAAGTTTTATTTACAACTTATCAATAACTTTTTTTTTTGAGAGAAACTGTCAACTCAGATTAATTAGGAGGTAAACTCCTTAGCAAGTACATCAACAATACAATCTGGAGGCTCTAGACCCCAAAATAAAGAACTAGAAGAAGAACAAGCAAAACTAGCTAAAGTATGAGCCACAACATTGGCTTGACGATAAGCATGAGTGAAATAAGAACCCGGCATGTGCTAAAGATGGAAGGTAATGTCATCATACACACGCCCAATGAAGGAAGTATGGGGAATGACTGTCAGCTTTGTAGCATGAAAAAGAGTAAGAGAATCTATCTCAAAAATAACAGGAGAAAGGCCTTGCTGCATAGCAAGTGAGACAGCCTCCCTCCCAGCTAAAGCCTCAACCTGTTCCGGAGAAGAGACATTAGTAACTGGAGCATAATGACCACCCAAATAGTTCCCCATATTATCACGGATAATAACACCAATTCCCCCTGAACTGTTATCTTTATGAAATGCACCATCAATGTCAATCTTAACCCAACCTGCACTCGGAGGTTGCCAAGGGACAACAAGTCTATTGCCTCCCCCAGAGCCCTTGCCATGATACTTCTGGTACTCCTGAAACCGCACCGCCAACTGCACCACTACATGATTCACCTCCAGACTCTTATTATCCCATACCCTATTATTTCTCTCCCTCCAGATGCCCCACAAACTAAACAAAAAAGGTGCCCATAGTTTAGGAGATAAATTAGAAGCACAATGCACTAACCAATCGGTAAAATTTAGCTGCATAGCATCAAAAGAGTAAGCAACCCGTACTACACCAGATACAACATTCAACACTCCCTTCACATATGGAGAAAGTCTACAAATATGTTCAATTGTTTCATCCCCTATTCCACATAGAGTGCAAGAACATGCCTCCAAAGGGACCTGTTTCTCAATCAATCTAGCTATAGTTGGTATGCAATTATTCACCACCTTCCATAGAAAGATTCTAGCCGTACCTAGAATATTAGTAGACCAAAGTTTCTTCCAGAATTCTTGCATCTGCATAAATGCCCTCCTGCACTCTCTCCTCCTCCATTAAGAGTCTATAAGCGCTCTTGACCGAAAACAAACCTTTGGGATCAAAATGCCACACCCAACGATCTTTCACCCTACGGTTACTCAAGGGAATAGATAAGATAAACGGAATATCATCAATATGGCAAACCTGATACACCAATGCTTCGTTCCACCTACCTTCAGTATTAAATAAATTGCTTACTCTCCATTCCTCATTCCAACCCCCATGAACCGGTACTAAACGAAATGGCGCCGCTCTAGGTACCCATGGATCAGATAACAAAATATTAGTCCCATCTCCCACCTGCCAACGAGCCCTTTTGACCAGAACATCTCTAGCATCAAAAATACTACACCAAGAGAAAGAAGGGGATGGATGGTGTTCCGCCTCCCAAAAAGAAGAATCTGGAAAGTACCTCACTTTATACATCTTGGCAATCAGAGAATCCGGACACTGAATAATTCTCCAACCTTGTTTAGCTAGCATGGCTCGATTAAAATCATATAAATCACGGAACCCCAAACCTCCTTCCTCCCTTGGACGACAAAGGAATTTCCAAGGCTTCCAATGAATCTTCCACTGCTTACATGACTCCCCCACCAAAATCTAGCACACCTCTACTGAAGGTCATCACAGAAATTCTTTATTAACTGAAAACAACTCATAGCTTATGTAGGCAAAGATTGGGCCACCACTCTGATAAGAATGTCCTTACCCGCCCCAATAAGCAATCGGCCTTGCCATGTTTGAAGTTTCTGATCCAATCTCTCCTGAATATATTGAAAGGTGCGAGTTTTGTTCCGCCCCACATATGTAGGCAGCCCAAGATATTTCTCATGGGACTCTACTACTGTGACCCCCAAATGAGCTGCAAGCATATTCTGTTGATCCGTGCTGACATTCTTACTAAAAGTAATAGAACTCTTATGGAAATTCACCTTTTGACCGGACGCTCGACCATACACCCTCAAAACATTACTAATCTCTTGACAAGCTAGTAAATTAGCCCTCGCATATAACATACTATATCATCAGCAAAAAGAAGATGGTTTACCATAGGAGCGCCATCACAAATAGCAATACATGGCAGCACACCTTGACGAGCTTTCTTGTTCAACAAAGCAGACAAACCTTCTGCTCCAAGAAGAAACAAATATGGTGATAACGGATCCCCCTGACGCAACCCTCGTACCCTCGTGAAGGTACCACATAGGTCTACCCCGGACAAGAAAAGAATACCTGACAGAGGAGACACACTGCATAATCATCTGCACCCAACTATGAGTAAAACCCAATCGCTCCAAAACTTTTTGTAAAAACCCCCATTCCAAACGGTCATAGGCTTTACTCAAATCCAGTTTTAAGGCCATGAATTCCTCACCTGCTCGTTTATTATGAATAAAATGTGCTAACTTATTAGCCGCCAAAGTATTGTCAGTAATGAGTCTGCCGGGAATGAACGCACTCTGAAATGGAGAGATTATCTGAGGCAAAATGACTTTCAATCTGTTGGCAATAACTTTCGAACACAACTTGTAGATAACATTACACAATGTAATGGGATGCAAATCTGCCATGGTCTCAGGGGAGTTGACCGTGGGAATCAAACAAATATGCGTAAAGTTAATTTGTTTAAGTAACTGACCCGTCTGCAAAAAATTATGAACAGCAGCAGTAATATCTGCGCCTATACTCTCCCAATAGTGTTGGAAAAATAGCGGCGGCATTCCATCCGGTCTAGGTGACTTCGTAGGATACATTTGAAACAACGCCTCCTTCACCTCCTCACAACTATACTGGGAACACAAGGATATATTCATCTCCTCCGTTACCGAAGGGGAAATAGCCTGCAACGTTTCCTCTAAAGCCTCCGTATCAATAGTACCTGCTTTATACATTTGTTCAAAATAATTTACCATCACAGATTCCATACCTTCATCATCCTCTTTCCAAACCCCGACCTCATCGTATAGCCCTCTTATGAAGTTTTTCCGCTTCCTATTAGAAGCCTTCTAATGAAAGAAACCCGTGTTGCTGTCCCCTTCCTTAGGCCACGAAGCTTTGGCCCGCTGACTCCAATACAGTTCCTCTTCCGACAACAGTCTCTCCAATTGTACCATTAATTCGCCCCTCTCTATCAACAAAGCCGGGGTAAGCTACACAAGCAATATAGCTTCTAGTTGTACCCTGATGTCCATAATTGCCTTCTGTCGGTCCTTGAAGACACTACGCTTCCACGCATCCAACGCAATGCTAGTCCATTCTATTTTCTTCGAAACAAGGAACAGGGGCTGCCCACTGATCAGTCTACCCCATTGTTGATGAACTATCTCATGACAACCCTCATGATGCAGCCATAATGATTCAAACTTGAATCGATGGTAGCTCATCCTCTGACTAATAGGGACTAAACTGATAGAGAGAAAAATCAGTATATGATCCGATTGGCTAGGAGGCAAATGTTGCACCCGAGAATGAGCAAAAGTGTCTGACCAAGCTGTCGTAGCTACCACCCTATCCATCCTAACTTTCGTCTCTGAATCACTCCATGTATATGGGCGCCCATAAAACCCCATGCCAGGTCGACCAGTTCCGCGTACCCCAATGCATCTCGGAAACCTCTCATCTGATTCTCCGACCTTGGTCTATCGTCCAACTTTTCCGACGCCAGCAAGATCTCATTAAAGTCACCCAATACAACCCATGGCAGGCTATCCTCATCACTCAAAGCCTTCAAAAGATCCCAGGATGCCTGGCGGTCTGCCGTATTAGGGTTACTGTAAAACCCCGTGAACCGCCAACGAACAAACCCTACACCCTCATCCACCACCACGTGAATAAACCGGGCCGTAGATGGCTGTCGAACTGAAACTCGCAAATCATCATTCCAAAAAAGTCCCAGACCCCCTGCTTGTCCAACACTCATCACCCCCTCCTCATGAGCAAACCCTATGTTACGTTGTAGTCTATCAAACTCCGCTTCATCTCTGATTTTGGTTTCGATTAGGAAAACCAGTTTTGGTTTGTGCTGTGAAATCAGAATCTTCAAAGCACGCCGTATAGAAGGATTACAAATCCCTCGACAATTCCAGAACATCACGTCCATGGCCGTACGACACAGATCAGGTCAAGGAAACCTAGGTTTCCGACCTCTACCCTAGCTCCGAGAAACCAGGTTTAACTTAACATGCACCATTTTTAACTTTGACTTATCAATAACTTGAAACAACTCATTTAGACTGTTCAGATTTTCTAAATAACTTGAACCAACTCATTTACTTTTCCATTAAATGACTTCAAAGTTTTGAATGGTTTATTTGGCATGCCTAAGTTTCTAATGGAGCACATCGTACACATCACTATTATGTATGTTAATGTGTTAATAAACTACAACACATTACGTAATGGGACAATTAATTAAGCTTCAATAATTACTATATTACCGTATGTTTCATGAAGCTGAATTAGATTAATGTATACGTTAATATATTGTATACTCTGTTTAATTACTAATTAATACACAATTATATGTATATGAAAAATGGGGCACTAAATATATATATATATATATATATATATTTTTTTTTTGGTTAAACCAAGGTATCCCCCACCCGTAGGTAAGGACTAATCCCTCTCGAGCCGGGTCGGACCCCATTTAGGGGGGAAGCTCTCCCAATACTGGCTGCTCCATTCACAAGACTCAAACTCGAGACCTTGCTTAAGGGGAACAAGCTCCTTACCACTTGAACCACCAAGCATTCGTTGGGCACTAAATATTTTATATTGCTTCGATTTGCAGATGCCAGTTACTTAACAAACGGGTACTTGGACACCGTAATAGACTGGATATCAGGCATGAAAGATATCCGTTTGAAGGATATCCCAACCTTCATCAGAACCACAGACCCAAACGACAACATGATCGATTTCTTTCTTCACGAAACCGAACGAACAGCTAAGAAAGCCTCCGCCATCATCTTGAACATATTCGACTACATAGAACACAACGTCCTCGAAGCACTCTCGACCCTCCTACGGTCCTACCGCCAGTCTACTCCATCGGACCCCTAAACCTACAAGTCAACCAAATCCCACCCGACAGTGAGTCGCAGACCTTTGGTTCGAATCTCTGGAAGGAAGAGACAGAAGTTCTGGAATGGCTGGACTCTAAAGAGCCCGACTCTGTCGTCTTCGTCAACTTCGGAAGCATCACAGTGATGACCCAAACTCAGCTGATCGAGTTCGCTTGGGGGCTCGCAAACAGCAAGAAGACGTTTCTCGGGGTGATCAGGCCTAACATAGTTAGGGAAGCGTCGGCTGTGGTGCCGGCAGAGTTTGTAGAGGAGACGAGAGAAAGAAGTATGTTGGTCAGTTGGTGTCCTCAGGACCAAGTCCTGAGCCACCCAGCGATCGGAGGGTTCTTGACTCACAGCGGGTGGAACTCGACGGTCGAGAGTGTCTGCGGCGGAGTGCCGATGATCTGCTGGCCTTTCTTCGCCGAGCAACAGACGAACTGCAGGTACTGTTGCAAAGATTGGGGAATAGGGATGGAGATTGAGGGTGATCCTAAGAGAGACTATATAGAAGAGCTTGTGAGGAAGTTGATGGAGGGAGAAGAAGGGAAAGAGATGAAGAAGAAAGCTCTGGAATGGAAGATGTTGGCAATGGAGGCCGTCACTGGTCCTGAGGGTTCGTCTTTTGTGAACTTAGACAAGATGGTCAACCAGGTTCTTCTAGCTCCCAGAAAATATTAATTAGTGAGGATTTGAAAAAAAGAAACTAGCTTGGTGATTGCTTTGGTTGCATTTGGACTGTATCAACTTTTTTTTCTTTTGGTCTGATTGGACTGTATCAGCTGGTTCCTTCTTTGTAATAATATTTATTAATTTCAATGTGTTTATTTCAAATTAAGTTTGATTTGAAGTGAGAGATGACTTGTGAGAATTGTTGTTCTTTACTGGTGCTTTTGACTTGTTTGACATCTACATTGCACAGACGGGTCCTTCTTGCGTTTCACTACAAGAAAAAGTGAATCACACGACATGTAACAGACGACATACGACATGTTAGTGTCGTCTGAGTTAGTCAGACGACATATTAGTTATATTTGTCGTCTGTTCTCAAACTCAGCCAACACATTGTAATCAATTGGAATTTGGTGAAGCTGACAACCATAGGACGACTTTTGCAACAACATATGTTGTCTGAGAAATCTGAAAAAAAAAAAAAAAATTATTTACAATTATTTTGTCTAGCAAAAACTCAAAACCCCCTCTCCCTCCCTTAGTCGTATGAAAAAAAAGAGTTCCCTCCCGAAAAAATTAGGTCATTCTCCCTCCACTTAGCTCTCGCCATCTCAATCTCGCTCTCGGTCTCACTCGATACACTCTCCACTCTCAATCTCACTCGATACACTCTCGCTCTCACCATCTCACTCTCACTCTCAATCTCACTCGATTTCCTCAGCCTTTTCCAACGGCAAGGCTCAAATCGAAGTCGCTATTGGTCCGATGGTTTATTCTCTCTATGCGCCGAAGCTTAAGACCGCCTTCAGAACTAGGTCAAGCTCGGGAATTGATTCATCTACAAGTACTATATCCCTATTCAATAGGGCCTACGTTTTATTAGGATTTCAGTTGGCTCTGGAAATTTTCAATTTGGGTTTGTTGGGTATGATTGGGTTTGGGTTTTATTCCAGTCTGAAATTTTGAGATGTTGATGTCAGTTGCTTGTTCTAGAGAGTCAGTGAGTCTCTGAATTGATCTGTTTAGCTTTACTGGAGATGATATTGTTGGTTACTTTTACTATTATCAAGGAATGAGTGACTCCGATTTCGTGTCTGTTTACTTGATTTTACTTTTCAATAGGCTATGCGTTTGTTTATGTGATCTGCAGTTTTGGTCTTCAGTTTTAATTGTGAAAAGTTGTGTTATGGTTCAATTGTGAAGATTCTTTGCATTGTGATTTAATTCCTTATCTCAGTGGACATTTAAGTTTTCAGAAATGTGTTTATGATTGAACTGCGATACTGTGGTGATTGTTAAATCAAATTGACTACATGAGTGACTTATGTTCATATGTTGTTGTTGATAAGGAAGAAGGTTGAAGAAGTTCAGAGGGTTAATTGAATCTATGCCTTATCTTCTCCAACAAATATTGTCGTATCCTGAATGTGAACACTACTTCTTTCGTCAAACAGAAACCATTAGTCTTGAAAACTCTGAAACTCGGAGGTGTTAGCTCTCCTGCCTCTCAGTAATCTCTATTTTCTGATTTATATTTTCATATGTGAATTCAGGTAATTATTTACATGTTAGATGTAACTTTTTCATATTTAGTTTATGGGTAAATCCAAAATTTGTTGTTTGATTGTTGATTTTTCTGATATTTGTTCAAGTCAGGGTGTCAGTGTAAGATCTTAAAAGTTGTCTTTTGTAATTCATCAAGTGTTGTTATTCTACAGAAGTGGGACTGGAGATCTGTTGAAAGAAAAGCTATAGGATTTTTCTAGTGAAATTCATGAATACAGTTTATTCCTCTCTCAACTATCACTTAACTAGTATTAAACTTATGAAACTTAAACTTTTTCATACAACTATATTAGGTTACTTGTCACTATCTTCGTTGTTTTTTTATCATATATGTTGGCAACCTATTGAGATTCAGCTATGTGCAGTTTCTGGGAAGGACTACTAGTTGGCCAGTAACAAGTAAGAATGTCTTAGCTATTTGATTCTTCGTCTTATATTGTCTATATGTATGCACTATTTGTTATGCCTTTAGGTAATCACCCCCCTTCTTGCTGTTTAGTTTCTTGATTTGGTTAAATACTTTAGGTATCAAGATACTTGTTTTCGGCTCTTGTGTCTTGCTAGGATGTGGTATCAGCTCCTAGATCGAGTTGCCCTCCTATTAGGAGAATAACAACTACAAGAGATAAGGAGGATAATGCATTGGAATATGGATTGCCATCTTCTCACACTATATAAACAGTTTGCTTGTCTATGTGTGTACTTTTTATCTTGTCACATAAATTCAGCTACGGAAGCTAAGCAGCACATTATAGAAAGCTCTGCTTTGATCATAGACCTTTAGGCATACTTATTGATCAAACTATTCAAATTTCATTTGACATTATATGTAGGCTGCTGCTTGCTCATGAAAGTTTTGGGTATATTTTCTGAGGAGTCTGGAAAATAGCTTGTTTTGGAGATAAATTATTGTTACGTGTATATGCAAATTTGAACGATTGCTATATGAGTTACTTTACTGTCATGTATATCCTAAACATTTGCTCATGGATGGTGGTTGCAGATACCTTTTGCATTGCATCCTATCTTATGCTCAGAATGAAGAGGCCTATGTGAAATTTCCTAGATTTGCTCTTGTTTGCTTGCTCATTGGTCTCATTGGTTTGGGTCAGTTTATCATTCTTTTACTAGTTTCTGGCATCTTCTTTAATTATTTTATCTCAAACCAAAACTGAACTCATTTTCCCTTAATATTAAGAATTTATCTTGGCATGCACAGTCCTGTTGATATCATTGGTGGGCTTGCTGTTGGTTGGCTGATCCTTTCCTTTTGGCTTACTGTTCATGAATATGTCGATAGTTTTGTAGTCTCGGGACAAAATGGTATGGCACACTCCTAGTGATTTAATTACTATTATATATATCTATTATATGTATGCTCTTGATAGCTTGATTGTTACAACCTAGAATGCAAAAGGACCTAAATTTAGAAGAACTAAATAATTCAAAAAGAAGCTAAAACACTGTTGGATGGCAGCCAAAAGTGATGACCACAAAAATTGGAAGACATGCATTTTATACTCAATCTAGCTCCTTATATTAATGTATTCTTATTCAATTTTTTAATAATAGCTTGCAAGGTGAGCTTTGGGGCTGTACACGTTTCTACATTGGTGTGTCTGCTGTTGGGATTGAATGCATGAATCCCCTTTTCTTTTTGGTTTAAGATTCAATGTTCAAGCTTTGTGAACCCTTTTTAGGTTATGATGACTACTTTGGTTTAGATTGTTATTAGCTTACTTTGTGTCTTTTCCAGCTAGCTCACCTTCTGACAATACTTAAATATGAGGGAAGTACATGCCCTTGTTTTGAATTGGTTGAAGGATCATGGGCTTGCCATCTGTTTCATATGCTTTCAGGGGTGTAATACTTTCAACTACTTTGTTGGATTGGAAGGATCTGTTACCTAGATGTTTGTTAATCTTACTGCTCTGTTTACTTATTTATTTATTTATTTTTTGTTGCTCCTACTCAGTCTCATGCTTTTCTTTTCTTTTTTTCAACTTATTTTCTTTATGGACTCCTTGCTGCTGATTTTATATAGGTACTCTTTTTTTTTTTTTTTTTTCATTTTATTTAGCATAAGTCTCTTTCACTCCTCAAAACAAAAAATATAACGATGAAAAACGTTTCTCTATCTTCTAATTGAACATGCAGTCATCATGTTGAGTCTTGTATGAAAATGGTATTCGCTTTTGCTGTGTCTTGTATCTAGTTCTCAGGCAGAGGATTGAACACTTGGTCTTCTATCAACAAAACAGAAAGAAACAAATGTATTAATACTCAAATAGGTATTTGTTTAGTGACATGACAGAAAATTAATACATATACCAAAGTAGACGTATTTGCTTATTCTCTCCCTTTCTGCATTGCTTTAGATCAAAAATGAAACCTTGGTAAGAGTTTAGGATAACTTATACATGCTGATCTTATTTCAGTGTTCCAACCTTACAACAATATACTGGATATAAAGCAGCTGCTTAATTTTTTTTTATTGAACAATCAAGACTTGTCTAGTTAATGATAGAATACTCTATATAGCTCATTTGTTAAGTCCTAGATTATAGGTATAGTATGGAATAATTGTGGTATGTCCTGCTCTGCAGATTGCATTTTCTGATCATACTGAGGGATGCATTTGTTAGTTTTTCATGTAAGCTTTGATATATGGATAATCAAGTTATGCACAATATATACTGACGGTTTTGATAAATGGAAAGGATCGATGCTGAAGAAAGGAGTTGAAGAAGGAAGATGGACGGAGAAATTTGTTTCCCGGTTGGTAATCTTGTATATCTTATGACTATTACCTGCATCAATTTTTCTCTTCCTCGCCTTCTTCTCTTGTAATTCAAGATTCTTTGGTCAGTTCATCACTACTGAGCACATCATGAACACATGGTTTAAACTCTAGTGTACTCTAGTCACGAAGCAAAGTAGCGCCAAGAAGACTGTTCTTTATTTTTACTTTAGTATATCGTAAAATCTCGATTATAAAACTGCTCCTTTTATGTTTTGCCAGTGTTCAATTCAGTGGAGACCTTGTTACTGCATCTCCAGACGTTTATCGAGCAAGTCTAGGGGTAGACTTAGAATTTCTAGTGTTAGCATCTGATGGTTTATGGGATTACATAAACAAGTAACATGACACTCTTGATTGCTCAGTAAAAATGTCAGCCAATTGTTATATTATCTCTTCAATCTATTCACAAGAAGACTAGTCACCTTAAATTTTTGTTGCTGTCAATTTCAGTTCAGATGCAGTTTCTTTTGTAAGGAATCAGATTCGACAACATGGAGATGTCCAGGTATATATGGCCTACACATTTGTATTTGGAAAAGTACATTGATCCCAGAACAGTGCTTAACTACAAATACTTTCTGTTTCTGATTTCAGCTAGCTTGTTATGCGCTTGCTGAAGCTGCTCTGGCAACAACTAATTGAATGGATTGTGTTTATTCTGACCATAGCGGTGGATTATGTCAGGAAAGTTCAAAATGCTTGAAATTTTTGTTGCTTGAAACTTTTATTTTTCTGATGACATGGTTGCTTGAAACTTTGGTTGCTATTGTTTTGCATGTATTTTGGCGAATGTCATATATCTAATTTTGGTTGCTGTTGGTTGCTTGGATTATGCTTATTGAAATTTTGGTTGTCAATTACTAAGTGGCATATATGTAATGCTCAAATTACAAATTTTTGTCAAGGTTGTCCAGAATACATAATGTACAATGACAACTATAGATTCTTTTCTGCAATTTTGTCCATTATTAAGTGCAAACCATTTTGTTTTAGTGGGAAAGAAGAGGAAGGCAGCATATCCCAGGAAGATATGGATGTGGGAGTGGGCAAAATTTATGGTCAAGAAATATATGTAAGCATTGTGCTGGACACACACACACACACACACACATATATATATATGTGTGTGTGTGTATATATATATATATGTATCTTTTTTTAGTTCAGTTGAGACTTAATTTGTTCTTTAGATTTGGTTGGACATGAGTTGGTGCTAGTACTTTGAATTGATAATGTAAGATTTGTGAGAATGATGTATGAGAATGTAGCAAATGACATTGGAACTTCGAATTTCATATCTGCCTATTACCATATCAATTGTGCAGATTCAATTCCAACAACATTTATTGGATTAGTAACTGCTGTCGTAGTGCAAACTATCGCACAACACAAAAGTTCAAAAAGGCATTACACATATTGTCTGAGGAAAATTCAGACAACACTTTTATCTAGTAACTTGTCATATTAAAGCTATTCGGACAACAAGAAGGAAAAATAAGTGTGGTATGAGATTCATTCAAGGCAACAAATGCATCAAAGTCAATGTTATCTTAAATAATATTCAGACAACATTAACATCCTCAAAAATGTTATATAACGTTAAATTCAGACGACAAGAAAAGACAATGTGTGGTTTGAAATTTATCCAAGACAACACATGGCATGGATCCGAAATATTGTCATATGACTTGCATTTCAGACAACACTGAAATCCAGATAACTGTTATCTTAAATGAAATTTAGACAACATAAGGAAAATAGAAGTTTAGTCTTCGGTTCATGCAAGACAACACCATCTTCGAACAAATTGATATTTGAACAGCACTTGACACAACATCAGGTAATCAAAAATGCTTGTTTGAGTTTTACTTCACACATCATATTTCTTACATTATTGTCGTTGGAGATTTTTAACAGACAACACAGCCTTGGAAAGATTGTTGTGCTTGATGAATTTCACTCAACACCCAACCAATAAGTTGTTGTCTGATTTCACACCCGACAACAGACTACCGCCATGAATCAAAATTTGGTAAATTTAGACAACATATATTTAGGTACACATGTTGTGTGAATGACCAGAGAGACAATTAAAAAAGAATGTTGTCTGATGGGGGAGATCAGACGTCACGCCAGTTTACAACATCTCCATTTTCATTCAGACAACAGGCTTTTAACTGTTTTCTGATTCACTTTGTGTAGTAGTGTTTATCAACAACTAGCTTTTTTTTTTTTTTTTTTTTTAATCTTGATAGAATTATCAACTGCTAGCTTGTCGTGTTAATTTTGAATACAAAATTATACTTATGACCATATGACTATCTCAATGTAGGCATGCAGCAATACTGAGTAGAACTGATCGAGTCATTAGACCTGATGGCTTGTCAATTAACTTTATTTCGAAATAAATCTACTAGGCCGGGATATCATTCCCACCATTTATAGGATTATAGAAGGAATTGGTGTTGTGGATTCAAAAAAAGATAGTTTAACCTAATATTGTAAAACAAATTAAGGGTAAAAGAATTTGAATATCTAAATATAAATTATAAATAATGATGGCTAGGGTTAGCTTTCTTCGATCTCGGGGGCTCGTCTATAGCTGTTTAGCGGTGTATTGACACTGAGCTTGAAGGTCGCGCACGACGTTGATCCTTGTGAGTCGTCTTTAATTGCAACTGAAAGGCAACAATATCACGTCTGGTAAAGGTGGAAGGTGGGCAGTTGATCTAGTTGGTTCCACTCCTTAGTAAGGAATGCTGATATGCTAAAAACAAGCACTCAACGTAATCCTACAGAAGATTGTTGGATGGTAGTGTAGGATAAGCAAGAATCATTCATAGCTAGAGATTGAGGGTACTGCTACTTAATCACGAAACAAATTAACTAAAATAGAAAATAAATAAACGAAAATAGAAGGAGAGAGAAGAAGAAGAAAATACAAACACAGGGGGGTTTTAGGTTTTAAAAACACAAATTATAAAATAACTAGCCTTCCTGCACACACGTACGCGTGTGCGGAAGGACTGCACTCGCGCGTACAAATTTCTAAGAGGTACAATTTGTGTGTTCAAAAAATTGTTATTTTGCCATGTGTGTTAGAAAGATCACACTTGTGCTTGCGGTGAAATTTTTTTTTTTCTTTTCATGCTCTACTTTGCAACATTCAAAACATTTACCATACAATTTGTGTCCGGATCAACTTTTGGGAATGCTATACCATCGTCATGCTTTACTTTCATCCAAAGACATGTAAAATGAGTGTTTCAACAAATGAGAAGACATAGTTTTTGCCAAAGATTTCATTGAATTTGAAACAAAAATAGGAGGGGAAAAAAAGAAGCTTTTGTCAAGTCCTCAAGTAATTCTAGCATTCACCGAGAGGGGTAACCGAATGACCCCAATTCAATTTGCAAATAATCAAATCAATTTACGAAAAAAACCTTATGAAGATTAATCAATTCAACATACCTATCAATTTGTAAACCTTATGAAAAAAAAATAGAGGATTTAAATTTTATATGCTACTACCTATTTTGTGAAGATTCCTATTGTCCACGAAGTTTGTTAATTGAAAAATATGGATATATTGTTCTGGTTTTCCTCAATAGATAAATGTTTGTTACATGGGGACATAAATTATTTATAGCATAAGCTAGAAACTGTTTATTGTTTAGTTGCTACACTTAACACTACCATCTAAACCTGCATAGACAATCTACATTTTCACTATGTCATGTAAATAGCTGCAGCCATTTGAGCAGCATGTCTTTCTATTCTTCTCTTTTCTTATGCTCAATACATTCTCTTAGGAATGAACAGTCCATAGAGCCATAGAGAAGTCTCAAGAAGCTTTGGAGGAAGAAAAAAAAATCCAAAAACGAAGCTGAAAATATCAAAAATCAAAATTTGGCAATCCACCGACCAGTCGGCGAAACTAGCCGACCGGTCAACGGGTTATGTGTTCCGGGGTCAGAAGCTCACCGACCAGTCAGCGAAACCGACCGACCAGTCATCACAGAAAATTCAGATTTTGACCATTTGAAGGAAATTAGTCAGCAAGTCGAAAATCGGGGCACTCCTAACCCTTCTTTGCATTCTTTTAAGGCTAACAATGATGCTTCTATCCCTATGTCTTCTTGTATCCCTTTTCCTCGCAGGTTCATGAACTCAAAGAAGGAGCAACATGAGAAAGACATCTTGAAAACCTTTCGAAAAGTCCAAGTGAACATCCCTCTTTTGGATGCCATCAAACAAGTACTAAAATACACTAAGTTTCTAAAGGAGTTGTGTACCAACAAGAGGAGGTATAAAGATAAGGAAACTGTGTCCCTTAGTGAGGAAGTCTCAGCGGTACTTTTGAGAAAATTGCCTCCTAAGCTAAAGGATCCTGGAAGATTCACCATCCCTTGCACAATTGAGGAACGCAGGTTTGAAAAGGCTTTACTTTTTTTTTTTTTGGAAGCGGTATAAGGACAAACTCCATGCCCTTAACCGAATTATTAATAATCAATGAAAAGATACATAGCAAGGGGGGCTAAACCAAACCTTGGCAGAGAGCATACAAAGGCGAAAAATGCAAATTCTAAAACTTAAACAATACAAAGTGGAACTCAAACATGAGCCCAAATAGTGACACACTAAGAGAAACGATAACTAGTACACAAAGAGAAATCACGCCCAAACTCAGAAGAAATAAAAGACGGAAGAGAAACCCACCAACTTATCCGCTACTTTGTTCCTTTCTCTACAGATATGTGAGACATGAAAGTCCATTTGGCGAATCCGGAAAACACAATTGAGCCACCGGTGCCTAAGCCTCCATGGCACAAGATGCGGGGAACGTAAATAAGTAATCACCAACATCAAATCTGTTTCCAACCAGATATGAGTCCAACGTCGAACCCAAGCAACTTGAATAGCTTTAATGACAGCCAATATCTCAGCATCAATGGCACTAGGAACATCAGCCTTAGCAGCATAGGCACCCACAAAATTCCCATCTGTATCCTGAAAAATACCTCTATAGCCAGCCATATTGAAGCCCCTAAAAGAACCGTCAGTATTTACTTTTAGCCAGAGCTCAGGAGGAGGCCACCAAGTAACAGGTTTGAAACATGGAGCATTACGCATTAGCGGCGAAAACCCCAGCAACCTAAAAATTGGAAGAGTACTACTGGAACAATGGGAGGGAGTAAAAACCAACTGCACAGAATCCTTTAGAGCAAGAACAAATCGCTGGGAGAATCTCCTGAAACAAAAGGCCCTGCCACTATTTCTAAGGTTGTTGCGCTTAGTCCAGACTAGCCAAAGCATATTACAGATTGCCATCTGCCATAGAAGCCTAGGAGCTACAGCAAGGGATCACAGCAACTCAGGAGCCAATAGCGCTCCAAGTCCAATAACCTGCCTAGGCTAAAGACGAAATAGAGAAAGAAACCAAGCCCAAGCATGTTGCATTACAGTACACCCCAAAAATAAGTGGGAAACAGACTCAGAACTTACCAGGCATAAAGAGCATTGAGAGCAGAGTTGAACTCCAATTTTTTGCAGATATTGATCTGTTTTAAATTTCCCATGAAAAGCTTGCCATGCTACTAGACTCTTTCTGAGCTGAATTGCTTTATGCCATATCAACTTTCCCCAAGCAACATCCATGCCAGAAGGAGCCATAAAGGTATAAGCGTCTTTGGCCGTCAACGTTCCAGAAGCAGTACTAGCCCAGACTGCTTTGTTTGGTCTTGAAAAAGCTTTACTTGATTTAGGAGCTTCTATTAATCTAATGCCCTATACTGTGTATGAAACTCTTAAGTTAGGAGAGCTCAAGGATACTCAAGTCACCATTCAACTAGCGGATCGTTCTATAGCCTATCCTAAGGGCATAGTTGAAGATGACTTGGTGCAAGTGGGAGAGTTGATCTTTCCAGCGGATTTCTTTGTCTTGGAGATGGAGCTTAAGCCTATGCCATACGACCTTCCTCTCATTCTTGATCGCCCATTCATGAGAACTGCACGAACAAAGATTGATGTCTATGAGGGGACCTTAACGATGGAATTTGATGGCGACATTATATGCTTCAACATCTTTGAGGCCATGAGGTATCCGAATGATGTTCATACTTATTTTTCCATAGATGCCTTTGATTATCTTGTGCAGGATACCTTTAATGCAAGTGTGGGGGAGGATAAACTCAAGAGCACATTAGAATTGGGATTGGAGCAAAACGATTTTCAACTAGTGGAAGGTGATACTTCAACTGGACAAATGCAGGGGAAAGACACCAATCCAAGGGTCTCCAATGATGTAGTTTGGAACCATGAGCTCATGGAAACCGTCGCTGCACTTGAGGCACGCCTTCAAGTACAAGGTAAGCCTCCTAACTTTATTTCTCTTCCAGTTTCATATGCAAAACTTGTACCTTCTGTGATTCAGGCACCCAAATAAGAGCTTAAACCATTGCCGGATCATCTCAAGTATGCTTATTTGGGAGATAATGAGACATTGCCGGTTATTATTGCTTCTAACCTTTCGGCACATGAGGAGGCAAAGCTTGTCCGAGTTCTTAGAGAGCACATGAAAGCCATAGCTTGGAGCATTGCAGACATTAAGGGAATTAGTCCATCCATGTGCATGCATCGCATTCATCTGGAGGAGGATTCAAAACCTTCAAGGGAAGCTCAAAGATGATTGAATCCTCTCATGATGGAAGTCGTGAAGAAGGAAGTTCTTAAGCTCCTAGATGTGGGGATAAACTATCCAATCTCTGATAGCAAGTGGTACCAAAGAGATCCGGCATCACTGTAGTCAAGATTGAAGATAATGAGTTGGTACCTACAAGAGTACAAACCGGGTGGAGAGTTTGCATTGATTACCGTAAGCTCAACACCGCTACACGCAAGGATCACTTCCCTCTCCCATTCGTTGACCAAATGTTGGAGCGACTCGCAGGACATGCCTACTACTATTTCTTGGACGGTTACTCAAGATACAATCAGATTGCTATCGATCCCGTGGACCAAGAGAAGACTACATTTACGTGTCCCTTTGGCATGTTTGCCTACCGTAGGATGCCGTTTGGCTTGTGTAATGCACCGGCGACTTTTCAACATTGCATGATGTCAATATTTTCTGACATGGTTGAGAAGATCATAGAAGTCTTCATGGACGACTTCTCCTTGTACGGTAATTCTTTTGATTCATGCTTACATAATTTGTCTTTAGTGCTTAAAAGATGTGAGGATACTAATCTTGTTTTAAATTGGGAGAAGTGCCACTTCATGGTACAACAAGGGATAGTGTTAGGCCATATTGTTTTTGCTAATATAGATCTTGTTCGTTCCTTACCACCTCCCACTTGTGTGAGAGAGGTACGTTCTTTTCTTGGTCATACAGGGTTCTATAGACGCTTTATCAAAGACCATTCAAAGATCACAAGACCCTTGTGCAAACTCCTTCAGAAAGATGTGCCCTTTGTCTTTGATGAAGAGTGTAAGGCTGCATTCGAGAAGCTCAAGAAGATGCTCACTGAAGCTCCTATCATCATGCCACCGGATTGGAATCTACCGTTTGAGCTTATGTGTGATGCCTCTGACTACGCAATTGGGGCTGTTTTGGGCCAAAGAGTGGATAAGCTTCCTCATGCCATCTACTACGCATCTCGTACCTTGAATGACGCTCAGCTAAACTATTCTATCACATAAAAAGAACTTCTTGCTGTAGTTTTTGCTTTAGAAAAGTTTAGGTCTTATTTGGTTGGAACAAAAATTACTATTTTCACTGACCATGAAGCTCTAAAGTATTTGCTTAACAAGAAGGAGGCAAAACCAAGGTTGATTAGATGGATGCTTCTACTCCAAGAGTTTGATCTTGAGATAAAAGACAAGAAGGGGAGCGAGAATGTTGTAGCTGACCACCTTAGCTGACTCATCAATGGCTCCAACGCAGAAGAGGATTCTCTTCCTCTTCGTGAGAGCTTTTCGGATGAACAGTTGTTTGCTATGCAAGCTTCTGATCCTTGGTATGTGGACATAATCAACTATTTGGTCACCAAGAAAATTCCAGAGGATTTCACATGTGCTCAAAAGGACAAGTTGGTGAAGATGGCCAAATACTATGTGTGGGATGACCCCTATCTATGGAAGCATTGCCCAGATTTAGTGATTAGAAGGTGTGTACCCGAAACTGAATTTCATTCTATATTAACCTTTGGATTAATTTCAGTTTAGTACCCTGTGGTTTGGGGGTAACATCATGTCAGTCCCTACTCTTTCAATTTGATCAGCAACACCCCTGTGTTTTCAATTTCAATCAACCGTGCCCATATTTTACTGTTCCGTCCAATTTAAACGTTAACTTTGACTGTGGGGCCCACTTTGGGGGCTAAAAATGTCATTTCATATACATTTTATTCTTTTCTCCTCCTCTCTCTCTCAGCTCGATGGTTTCTCTTTCTCTCACTTTCTCTCCTCCCTCTCTCTCTAGGCTGCACGACCCTCACTCTCTCTCTCTCTCTCTCTCTCACCCACGCACTGCCACCACCGGAAATCATGGCGTCTGGCCACCGATTCTTAACATCGCAACCACTACTCGAACCACAGCACAAACCCCACCCAAACCCAAAGAGAATTGATGATTGGCACGAGCCCAGCCACCGTACACTACTCGCCATCTCTCCCTCTCCTCAAGTCTCGCCGCCTCTCCGCCCAAACCTCCACCCTCAGATTCGCTCCCACACGTGTCTCCTCAAGCTTTCCTACAGCAGCAAGCTTCTGATGCAGAGCGACCTGGACAAGCTCGCCGCTAAGTTCTATTTCCACGCCGGAAGCTTCTCGGAGATCTACAAATCAAGCTTCCTATCTGTTTCTTTAAAATTTTCTGGGTATAAAAATCAAAGCTTCCTATCTGAATTCTGGGTTTTGATTGGTTTTAGTCTGGGGTGTTATATTTTTTCAAAGGGGGAGAATTGGGTTTTGAAGGTTTGCTCTTTGGAATTTCTCCCTTATTTATATAGAAGAATCACTTCGATTTTCAATCAAATTGTGATAGTTTGGCTTCTGGGTTTCAATTTATATCTGTTTTGTAGTTAATTGGTACCTAATTTGCAACTGTACCTATATTTGTTTTGTTGTGTTCTTTGTTGAGAAAGCGAAGGCAGTAGCTCAAAGAGCAATCTTGAATTTGTTTGTCTGAGGTAAGCTGGAGATTGTGGTTATTGTTCGAACTTTGGTTGTTTTGTCCAGATATAGTTTTGAATGGTGAACTTGATGTGCCATGTTCTTCTGTAAGATTAGTTATTGACGATTAGGAATTAAAGTTGAATGGGTTACTGTTAGATTTGCTCTTTGTGTTTATGTTTTGATCTACAAAATCGATAGAGGTTATGGTGGAGGATTTCTGGTGCAAATTGAGAGTGGGTTGTCGGGTTTGGAGAGGAGGGAAGTGGAGGAAGACGACGAGCCTTAGAGGGAGATGAGCTTGCTGGGTTATTCAGAGTTAACCATCGGAGCTTATAGAGAGAGAGAGAGAGACAGAGAAAGAGGGTGGTGGGCAGGTATGGGTCTGTGGAGGGTAGGGAAAGACTAGGACGTGAGGAGAGGTGGTTTTGTTCGCCGGGTATCGACATTGTTGTTGGGGAGAGGAAGACTAGAGGAAGAAGAAGATTTATGAAAATTTGAGTGAAATGTCCAAATTAGCCCTTCAAGTGGACCCCACTCAACCAGCTGGTCACCGCCAGGTCATCACTTGACGTTCAAATTGGACGGAACAGTAAAATGTGGGTACGGTTGATTGAAATTGAAAGCACAGGGGTGTTGCTGATCAAATTGAAAGAGCAGGGACTGACATGATGTTACCCCCAAACCACAGGGTACTAAACTGAAATTAATCCTTAACCTTTTGTCACTCTTATGCTTGTGGAGGTCACTTTGGAGCTAAGAAGACTGCTCTCAAAGTATTAGAAAGTGGCTTCTTTTGGCCCACTTTGTTTACGGATGCGCA
Source organism: Rosa chinensis (assembly GCF_002994745.2). Classification (NCBI taxonomy): domain Eukaryota; kingdom Viridiplantae; phylum Streptophyta; class Magnoliopsida; order Rosales; family Rosaceae; genus Rosa; species Rosa chinensis. The sequence continues at coordinate 54,673,455 of NC_037094.1, read as the reverse complement.
TGCATTTTGTGTATCATGTGATCGTTGTCAACGTACAGATAACTTGGGCCCAAGAGATCAAATGCCTCAAAATCCTATTCTTATTGTCGAAATCTTCGATGTTTGGGGCATAGATTTCATGGGACCTTTTCCTTCTTCAAATGGTTATCTTTACATTCTATTAGCTGTTGATTATGTCTCTAAGTGGGTGGAAGCAAAGGCCACCCGGACTAATGATTCCAAAGTTGTTTTGAGTTTTCTTAAAAAGCAAGTCTTTTCAAGATTTGGAACACCTAGAGCTATCATCAGCAATGGAGGGACTCATTTTTGCAATCGATCATTTGAAGCTTTATTGAAGAAGTACAATACCACACATAGGGTCTCAATGCCCTACCATATTTAAATAAGTGGCCAAGCGGAGGTTTCTAATCGACAAGTGAAGCAAATACTTGAGAAGACTGTTGGACCCACTCGGAAGGATTGGAGCTCACGCTTAGATGATGCTTTATGGGCATACCGAACTGCTTACAAGACCCCCATTAGGATGTCTCCATATCGGCTTGTGTTTGGCAAACCATGTCACCTTCCAGTGGAACTTGAGCATAGGGCTTATTGGGCGATTAAGCAATTTAATATGGATATGGCAGCGGCTGGTGACAAAAGGAGGTTGCAGCTCAATGAGTTGGAGGAGTTACGCAATGATGCTTATGAGTCTAGTAGGATTTACAAGGAAAAGGCTAAGGCCTTCCATGATAAGATGATCAAGAGGAAAACTTTTGTCGTTGGACAAAAAGTCATTCTTTTTGAATCTCGTCTGCGCTTGTTCCCAGGTAAACTTCGTTCTAGGTGGATTGGACCATTCGTTATAACTAATGTGTTTCCTCATGGTGTAGTAGGAATTAAGAGCATTCGCACGGAAAAGGTGTTCAAGGTGAATGGGCATAGACTCAAGCCCTATTATGAGTCTTTTGTGGAGCATGACTTGGAGGAGGTGCCCCTCCAAGTTCCCTACCTATGCGTATTAAAGGATGTGCACCGTCTAGCTGCAGATGTTAACGCAAGCGCTACTTGGGAGGCAACCCAATGATGGAAGAGTTGGAAGCGGCTGAAGTGCTTGCCAAACAGATTTGATCTATCTATCTCTTCTCTTTTATTTCTATTATTTGATTATATTTGCTCCATTGTGTATTCTTGGTTGTGTTTGATCTTTTTCTTTATGCTTGATTTGTTCCTTGTTGTGCTTTATAGTCAAACATTGAGGGCAACGTTTAGATCAAGTGTGGGGGGAAGGTTTAACACTTTGTTGTTTGCTTAGAGTCTTTATTTTAGGAGTTTTGGCTTTAATTTCATGTTTTTGTCGAAATCCACCGACCAGTCGGCGAAATCTGCTGACCAGTCGTTGTTTGTCTATTTTAGGGTCAGAAGCTCACCGACTGGTCGTCACAAAAAAAAAAAAAAAAAAAAACTCAAAATTGGAAATTAAAAATTGAAAAAAAAAATAAATAAATTTAGGTTTTGTTTTTGTTTTTGTTTTTGTTTTTGTTTTTGTTGAGTCTTTAGGAGTCTTCCAACACTATGATGAGCATGAACTATTGATTTGAATTATATGGTTACAAGATGATTGCAATCATGATTTTGAATTCATAATCTTAAGTAATTGCTAATAGACTTTTATGATTATTATGCTTAATTTATGGTGCAATAGATGGTTAGGGCTTATGTGATGACTAAAACTTGATTAAAGCATGCTAGGACAAGTCAAACTTGATTTAACCCTTGTGAGTTATTGAGCCGGTATATGTGCTATTCTTTAATGAGTGGTTTTAACTTAGATCATCTTATTTTCTTGACGAGGGATTGTAGATTTCACATGTCGTTTCATCTTGACTATGCATATTGACCGCAGCTTTTAATGTAACTAGAGAATGCTAGAACTCATCTTTCATGTCTGTCAAAACTTTTTGCCAATCTAATGCTTGAACCTTTGAAGGGATAAAGGCACTAGGATTACCACCATAGCCAAATCAACCTGTGTCCCTTTATGCACACAAGATGTGCAACCCCCTAGATAACCCCTTTGAGCCTACATTAAACATTTTCTTTCATCACCCACAAATCCCTTAACCTTGAGCCTAGTATAGATATGTCTTTTACCCTATCCTAAGGAATTAGTGGAGCAAATTTTTGAGAGATACATATGTTCAAGGTACTTTGGTAAGCAAGTGTGGGGGAATTCATTGTAAATTGATCCAAGAAAAAAAAAGTGGCTATCGAAAAGAAAAACAAGTGTTGAATAGCAGGAGAAGAAGAAAAAAATAGAAGAAGGAAGCGCTTTTTCGAAGAAAAGAAAAATCAAAAGAATCAAAAAGCAAATACTTTCTTGGATTCGATACATCTTACTTTGTAATTGTTGAGAGTTAGAATGAAGCAAAGGCCCAAAAAGATGACGTCTGGCCTTGGAAAAAAATTACAACTATTTGCTTCATGTGTTCTATGTTGATTTCTTTGAGGAGATATCAAAGTTCTTACATCTCTCATATCGTTTATAGCGCCTTGCTAATTTCCTTAGGATCTTTGTTATTTCCCATACTGTTCTTTCTTTTAACCTTAACCCTTGGCCCCATTACAACCCTGAAATAAAGACCTATTTGATCATTGGGGACGGTAGTTGGTCTGTGGAGATTTGTGCATGGAGATGAGCCTATGGCTTGGGTTCATTTGGTCATATGCTAGTATCATTCATTAAATCTTTGAAAAAAAATTATGTATATTCAGAAAGAGATTTCATTGTCATGATATCTACGTGAGCTTTTTGTGGTCTTATATTATCATCTCTCTCACGTAGCAATATTTAGGATCGTGTGCATTCAAGCCAGAAAATCATGAGAGAAAAGAAATTGAGAGCATCTTTGTGAGGAATTAAGTTGAAGATTGTTTGAAACATGAAGATGTTGGGTTTCTTTTGTTGCATTGGTTTTAATTATCTTTGTATTATGTTTTGAGCATGATGGTTATCAAAGTAAATTAGCCCTTAAGTCCGATTTTGAATTTAATTTCAAGTAAGCTTGAATCTTGTTGACCATATGTGTGGGTGTTAAAAGTTGAGATGTTTGGAAGACAATAGGTCTGTGTCTTGAGTACTTAGTGTCTAGTTGTTTGCTAGGGACTAGCAAAGCTTAAGTGTGAGGGTATTTGATTGGAGCATTTTATGAGACGTGTATATGGTTAATGCATATATTAATCTTTGTTAGTTTATTCTATTTTCTCTTTATTTATTTACTTTTGTGTTTATTAGGTTTTTCAAGGCAAATATACAAAAAGAATATAATATTGAGAAAGATGCGCAAATAAGGAAAAGCATGAAGTCCTAGCCCAAGCAGAAGACCTTGACGGAACGAGAAGCCCAATCCATGGAGATATTGCAGCAAATTATGGAGATATTCGCAGAGATATTGATGATGACATGTCGAATTCTCATTAGACAAAGTGATGTGGAGAAATCCTAATTCAATCAGAGAATTAAGAAGTTGATTTTCTCTACACTTTAAGGACTCTCAAACCAAAAAGGAATGAAGGAGGACTCAAGAGCAATATAAAAAGGCTAGAAAAGCTAACGAAAAGACGCTTACGTGCGAGAATCAAGCAAGAAACCCGAGCAGAAGAAAGCAGATCAGCCATCCACCGACCAGTCGGCAGATCCCGCCGACCAGTCGTTCTGACGATTTTTCCAACTTAATTTTTAGGGTTTTTCTGTTTTACTTTGCTTATGAATTCTTTTGTTCTTCCAATTCGAACCATGTGCATCTAAATTCTAAGTAGTTAGGGCATGTTGAAGCCCCAATCATGATTGTATGCCATGCTATGACATTTAATTAGTTTTTGTTTATTCAATGGATGAGAACCTAATTACCATTTTTACATTGATGATTTCTTTATGTGCTTTCTTTGGTGGCAAACTTAGATTGCATGTTTAGGATTCTATTGCTATGAATGATCATTGCCTATTCCTTTTAAGAAGGTTCCGTTGAAAGTTCTAGAGTAGTAAATTGTCTATAAGGCGAGTGATTAGGTTCCTAGATTAATTGAGATGCGTCGTACTCATGATGTCTTGTGATGTCTCGTTTTTCTTAATCTTAATGATTTCTTTGTGTTAAATCTAGAGTTGCGTCAACTTAGGTTGCATTTTAGGAAATAGGTTAGGTGTAGAACATCTCTCACCTAGCATACAAATAAGGAAAAACAATAGGTTAATTCAGGCGTTGGGTTAACTTGAGCGTCTTCATCCATAAATAAATAAGACTAGGTTAAACATGGTTTGCATACTTGATTGATTGGTGGTGGATACATTCCCTGACTTCTGCTTCTCTATTGATTCTCAATCTTAAGGAATTTCATTATTTGTTGTTTACTTTCAATTGTCTTTACAAACTTCACAATCAACTCTTAAACTCGGAAGGTCTTACAATTAGTTCCATAAGTCCTCTGCAGGAGACCCTACTTCCTTATTCTACAATTGACATTCAAATCGGTAGTAGGAAAATTGTTGGCATAAAATAACCGATCATTACCCTTGCGAATGATGAACCGATTACCAAGCCAGGAAACACATGCCAGATACGAATTAGAAATCTCTCCTTTATGTTTCTCCTACATGTCCCCTGTTAGCAGCATGGAAACAAAACTATGAGATTCTATCGTTTAAGTTCTTTCTATATTATCATTATTATGTACATGCAGCGATTAATAAAGATGTATGCAATGGAGATTACAACCTAGACAGAAACATTAACATGACACAACTATCGAAAGAGGAAATAAACCAACAATACATTGCAAGACACAAATTGTATCTAAGTTGGCCAAAATTAGTCTGTTTGCCTGCTTATTTTGCAATATTTATTAGTAAAGACACACACAGGCTATAGGTAGCTTAACCCCAAGTGTGCTAGACATTTTAGATAATTAACTTGGCCAAATAACCAAAATCACCTGCTTTGCAAATATAGTCGCATCAAACATAACAAATGCAGTTAAAAATAAGTAGGGATCATAAAGTTAAGGCTATCACAGCTTACAAACTACAGCTTTTCTCATTTATAAATTAAACTCCAAAGTAATTAAGCCAAAGCTCATTACAGAATAGGGCAGAAAGAGAAAGGGAACAATTTTTGTTACAATTCATCATTGAATTTTTTATTTGTTTGAGTCTTCCTTTCTCCCTTCCTTCACTCGCTGCAATCTGCATAGGAATAAGCAATATTAAGCTCTTTGATTAGATGTTAAAAATGAAGAGCCAACCAACGGAGACACCAATAATCAGAAGTAGATAAGTACCCCTCCTAGAAACCAAGAAGTAATTATGATGACTACTTCAAGAATATACAAAATGCAAGGTTGAACACCTTTTCTTGCGTATCTGAACCAAAAACACAAAACCCACAAACAATTATTAAACAAAAAAGAACAACTGCTTGGATGAGAATAAATTTATTCGGATCGTTTGCTCCGCAAAACCCGGACTGTTCTGCGTCTAGGGTTTCCACTTGCTTCTCGTCCTGCGGAGCTCATGCCTGGCGTTGGCTCGCCTCGCTGGTAAGGAGCTGTTGCCGGATGGGATTGTGATACTATCTGCCTGGAAGCTTCAAGGAAAGGGTTTGGCGACGAGTCCCGAAGTCGTCTTCCGTGCGGTGGTTGTGTGCACAAGGATGGCGTGCCTCATCAAGGGACTTCCCTGTCCGACGAGTCCATGGGATTGGGCGGCGAGGAAGGATCCTGGATCGGGGCACGATGTAGTGCAGCGGGTTTCGTTTCGGCGTGTCTCGGCGTGGGGCATCGAAGAATCGCGGCGGTGTGAGTCGGGACGTCGTTGGGTAGCGGCGGAGGGGACCAATGGAATTGCACCGGAACTGTCCTAGTCGCCATTCAGCGAGGAAGATGAAGTCTTGGGCTTTGGGGCGTGCTATTCTCTGCTGGGCCTGACTTTGGGCCTCTTTTCTTGGGTTGTCCTTGGAGTGATTTGGGTTGGGGTTTTTCTGCCCTAGTCCTCTATTTTGTTTTTAGTTAGGCTAATTACAATAAATTTCCTTGTATTAAGAAGCTATGCATTTCCAAGCACTTTATGTACCTCTAGCGCCTCTAGAGTAGTACCAAAGGAGGATCTCTGCTATCTCTACGTATTTGATTGTTTAATGGGTATGTCCATTTTCCATGTACCACTGTGGGTATTACCACTAACTTCTTGTTTGTCTATGCCCTTAAATGGCAGCGGGAGGGTATGTCCAAAGGAGGATCTCCTCTATAGCGCCTCTGGAGTAGTACCAAAGGAGGATCTCCGCTATCTCTACGTATTTAATTGTATAATGGGTATGTCCATTTTCCATGTACCACTGTGAGTACTGTTGTCAATTTTAATTTAGTACTCGCAAGTGCACGAATCAATTGTAGGATAGATGTGCAAGCACGAGGTCATTCCCTCAAGGACTGATTGAAACAATTATGCAATGGCAACTGTGCTTTACTTAAGTGAAACAAACTGATTTTTTATGATGATTGAGTTGTAAACAGAAAATTAAAGAAAGAAAAACTGAAATTAAAAACAAGAATGAGCAATGAGATTTAAACTCTAAAGAAAGCAGATTATGAAGATGCTAAAGCATTGAATCCACCACCTAATACTTCTACCCGATTCTCTAGTTGATAACCATTGAATTCTCTAGATATCATGCTAAAGATTTCCGTACATAAGCTTTATTGATCCCAGACATATGCCAAAGTTCTTCTAACCTATGAATTCCAACTTATTGATCCTGTATAGAACTCAAGTACCCAAACTATAGTTTACTCCACTTAATGATCAGGTTCAAGCAAACATGTTCAACTCCATTAAGCACAAAAGAACTAGGAAATCATGCAAACAAGAATATCGACTATGATCAAGCACTTGTATTCTTAATTCACAACTCTTAAATTACAAGATTAAATTATCTTTTGGCACCCTAGAAAACATCTACTCATTGATCAAGCATCATATTTTCCAACCAAATAACTCATAAACAAAACCTAAGTCTTATTGATCCCGAGCAAAGATTTTGAATAAAAGTTCTATTGAAACAGTGATTAAGAGTTTAACATAGAAATCCAGAAATTCATTCACAAATCAACTAAACAAATAGAATAGTCATACTAGGGGCTTCATCTCAGCCCTAGCTTAGGAATTTAGCAATCCATAACTATGAAAAACATGACTAGAATCAAAGAAAACATGAAACAAACAATGGAAGAATTGAGGAACTCGGAACCAGCGATGGTGAGAGCTTCTCTTCTCCTTGTTCTCTGCGAAAATAGGCTGTCTCTTGTGTATATGAACGTCCTCGGTTTTCTGCCCTATATCTCTCTTTTCCAAATCCTACTTGACTTGGGCTCCTTAGGTTTTCTAGTCCAACTTGGAATAGCTTTCTTCTCTCCAAAGGAACGCAGGGTTATTAAAGTCAATGCAAGAAATTACTCCAAATATATCAAACACGTTCAGCCTTGTTCTATTCAAGTGCTAAGAACAACGGACTTGGGCCTCACAAGTCAGATTCCGAAAATCCGCCAGAATCTGCCTTCTCGAACTAGGTTCGCTTAAATCATCATAACTTCCTCCAGAAGAATGCGAATCCACTTCCGTAAAATTCCTCAGAAAGCTAACATCCGTATCTTTCCAATGGTATAAGGCTTGCCTGCTAGTTCCTTGTGAGAAGGTACAGTTTAATCTATGAAGTTGACACAAAGCAGAGACAATTCTGGACACTCAGGATAGCAAGTACCCTTTCAATCTTGCGTTTGATTTTAAGCTCCAAACCTTTCTTTTCTCCAATTTAACCTACAAAACACAAACACAAGGTAAATGACTCAAAAATGACAAGAACTAAGCCTAGAATCCTACATTTAAGGGTATAAAAATGTATGAAATTATGAGTTATCAGGTACTACTACTAACTTCTTGTTTGTCTATGCCCTTAAATGGCAGCGGGAGGGTATGTAATGACTTATTCTGTGATGAATATATTTTCTCGCCCCGTGGGCCTATTCAAAAAAAAAAAAAAACATTATTTTCTATCACTTCCTTGTCCATCTAATAACCCACAAACCGACTTTGGTATGAGTTGCAGAGATTAATTGACTCCGACGAACATGTTCGCACAGATTTTCACAACAAATGAGGAGTCGGGTGACATTTCCGTCTCTCTTCTGTTTCTCTGAATGGAAGCAAAGATTCACATGACAATAATTTGTATTACCTCATCATTTACTGGTATCATTTCCCCAAACATTTTCCCAGGAACCACTAGGAGCGGCCTTTGGTCCCTCAACGTAGTTTCGGTTCTCAGGTGCACCGCCGGGCCCAGAGAATGGAAGCCCATTGGGACCTGCTGGAGGTCCCATCTTGGGTTTTGTTCTGACTCCCAATGTCCTCAAGACAAACCTACCTAGCTCTCCATAGAATGGACCAGAGCGATCAAAAAGCTGCAGCATAGTATAATCAAACAGTTAGCACTATTTAAGCATTTTATGATATATTTTAAATACTTGAAAAGGTATTGCAATGTTACGTCAACAAAACAAAGTAAGAAAATGAAAAACCTGTCAAATTGACCCCCATAAAATCTAGTCCAGGTTTTTTAAACTAATCTTTTGCAAGAAGGCAAAGAAGCTCATAAGAGGTCCTAAATTTGCATCGCCATTTTATCAACAAAGAAAGGAAGATGACAATCATTCTAAAGTAAAGTTTATTTTATTTTATCTTATTTTAGCTTAACATGTGAAACTTTCAAAAATTTATACAGCCCTAAAAAATCATTCTAAGTTGTTGCCACAAGCATTTACCAGACAGTTTTCCTGAAACAATCACGAAGTGTTGATTTTACACTCAGACAAATGAAAAGATACAATGGCAGGTAAGAACCTGAAGTAGAGCGGTCCTGAAAAAATGTAATGTCTGGGTGTATTGGTCTATCAGAATTGCAACCTGACCGAAAGTGTTTACTGATTGTTTGAGGTTGTCACATTGATTTGAAATTGAGAATGGTACACAATTCTCTCCCTATCTCCATGATGTTTTCAGCATTATTATATTAAAACCAACAAATTCACATGCAGGCAGCAGTTTAATTTAGCAGCATTATGATAACAGTACTATCATAACACCTACTCAACAAATTTCGTTCTGAACTTCCAGGATTAACAAATTTTTTTGCAGAAAAACAAATATGAGTAGCTCTTCCCTTGTTCTAAAAAAAGATTGCAAATACCTCTTATGCTGTCATCGGTTATGGAGTAGAGACGGCATTTGGACTTCTTAAAAATCGCAACTATCTGATAAGCCTTATGTTATATATTACCAGTCATTAGCTAACATCGGCAGCATTTTAAGAAGCGGAAAATAAAAGGAAATAAAGAAATTTCAAGAATAAAAGGTCAAATCTCAAACCAAAACATGTGGCAAAGATTTCAGATCGAGAGAATTATAACTTAATGCGTGAAAAGGACAGCACTGACTTAATTGGCTGCAATTGTTACTCACCTGCGGAAAGATCTGTCTTAGTCATAGCTTATGGAACCATCTTGCAAAAAGGGCAGGCCTCTGATGAAAAAATAAATTTGAAAAGTCAGAGGAGGAAAGATATGCAATGAAACAACATTCAAAAGACTGCAGACGCTGAAGAGATACAAGATAGTAATCTACTGGCTTTTGTAACGTTTTGATAGACATCTTGATTCCCAAGGGAATCTAGCCAAGGTAAACAAGGAAGATCTACCTACCTATTTTGAGATAAAAATTATAAAACTAAATAAATTTTTTTTTTTTTTCAGAAAGGTCAGGGTCTATTAGGATACAAATAACACTAGACCCTAATACAGACATGAATTGATATGCATGTCGAAATCAGATCCATGGTTGGATATGCAAGAGGTGGACGAAGGAGAAGAAAGACATAGGCAGCAAGCTGGTATTTGGAAGCCCCAATGGAATCTTGAGAACATGGTCAGAACTCCTATATAATTTGATGACTATGCATGTTTTGGTCACTTTCTACACTGGTCACTAGAAGTGCTGGATGTCTCGTAGAATGAGATAGATTCACACACTATCAACAAGACATGGAATCTATGCTCTTCTCCTCTTTCTCATACAGAAGAAACTAGCTAATAATTAGATGCATGATTCACATGACTTTAAGGATCCTCAGTTAATTTAGTTGTCCATATATACCTGCACCCTTGAGATGGCCTCCACACAAGACATGTCGGATCAAGCATAATACCAGAACCATACCATAACACATCACATTCAAGAATATATGGCTCTTCCATTTTACTGTAGTTAGAGTGAAATTATATGCACATTCAGGCAATTGAAAAGATTTCAATATCTTTTTTTTTTTTTGGTCAGATCGCAATGGAACGATGGGATATTGATAAATTGAACAGGTCATGGAAACACAGAAAGCGTGATGTTTTTTAAATTTTAAATGACAAAAAGTACCAAAATAAAACATCTCAGTGAGAACAGAAACAAAGATACATGTGCTTTTAAGCTTAGAAGTGAGCATTAATCATTGGCAAACATTACATTACTGATGAGTAGTTAGTTCTCCCAATCAAGGATCGATGTAAGTTGTTAGTCTCTCGTGGGTTAGGGGGAAGAGACAGCACTTTGGCTTCTTCAAAATTTTAAATATTCGACTCATATCAAGTGACATATTACCAGCCTTATACCTAGCGTTGAAGAAACTGAATCAGGAGAACTGACGGTATGAATGACTTTGACTGGCAGAAAAAGATAAAAAGACAATGAATGACAATTAGCTAATGGAAAATTTCAAAAAAAAAGGTACTAATAGAAACTCAAGATGTTTAGAGGTTGAACATTAGATTATAAGAACCAATTCACAGCAGAAAATTTTTAAGTTGATTACCTCCGAAGCAAAGTCCCATTCTTCAGAGGGAGATCTGCTCTCTGCAACACCAAGACAAGAAAAACTATGATAAAAATAAAACCCAAAAAGATCAACATAATTTTAGGTTTCATGAACAAGAATGTCAAGACGATAGTTTCAAATATGAGGAAGAAACAGTGACATTTGGAACCTTACTAACACAATACTTTGCCTTCAGCATGCACTACAGGCCTTGGACACATGACTGGCAAGATTTAAGGACCTTCAGTTAATATAATTTTCTATAAATTCAACAATAAGAGTCTTCACGTACTGCACCACTGAAACACCCGGCATACAAGACATTGGATCAAGCACAAAACCAAATGCATAGCATGACACATTACATTCAACAATAATGGCTCTTCCTTTTAATGTAGAACGAAAATATGCAGAACCAGACTGTGGAATCATGAGTACGATTGATGAATTGAAGAGGTACTGGGCAATCACACAATGGTATTGGACAATCACACAAAAAGGTAAATATATGATGTGAAAAAGTAATCCACCCTTTTCTGCAAAAATCAGTATTTTAATGAGAATATAAACAAGCAAAACGTGCTCGCCAAATGCCCGACACCTTAAACATAGAAATGTATGTACAGTAAACCAATTCCAAAAGATGTGCAGTGTGCCAGAATTTAGTTGTCCTTTTCTTTCTCATTCAAGATGGTAATTAAGTAGTTAGACTGTCACAGTTAGAGGGCACAGACGGAATTATGTCATACATCAACAGCATATTCTACCATCAATAGCATTTTAATAAGCAGCTGATGCACTTAATTAAAAGGACTGACAGTAAGAGTAAGACTTCCTAAAGTAAGCATCATAGTAGCATATCAAAATCAATGACAGTTAGCCAACTCTCTAAGCACCAATAGTTTTCATGTTTTCTAGATTTTTCGGGATAATCAAAGCAATATATATATATAGGAAGAAGAGAATAGCTTGAGCAAGAAGCAAACAAAAAGTTGATCTCTTGCCACCATTAATACTTGTGAATTGCAGCATGCAGCTTCTGGAGAAAATCGATCTGGTCCAGAATTTGCATAAGCTGAAGCTCAAGTGCTTTGGAATTTCTCACAGAGGGACACTGCGGTACAGTTTTCACCTATCCCTAGGCCAAAGAGTGAAACCTTGCTTTGACGAGTTGGGTTCGCGGGTCAGAATTAAGCCGCTCCAGACCCGGCCCACTATTCGGGGGTTGGTTTTGTTGAGAATACATACATCCCACATAGGAAAAAGGGATATTTCCCATTTGCCCCAATACTAGCGAAAGTTGCCCAGTTACACAACTCTTTACTGTGAAAACACATCGATGTCCTTTTCTTTTTGAGGAGTTCCTTGCTTGTCCCATGGTGAATGTTATTTTGGCTTTTTCTTGCCTCTTGGATCACTGCTTCGTTTCTTCTTGCTAGTTGCTGAGAATACTATGTTGAGCTGTTCATCTTGATCTTCTTGCTTGAGAAATGAACTTCTTGAAAAGTGTGAAATAGATCTTCATGCTTGAGTCTTATCTTCTATGTTGATGTAGTGAGATGATCGTCAAGCTTCCATCATGTTTTCAATGTTGTGGAGTTCTTCATCATCGAGATTATTCCAGTAATCAGCATCACTTTCTCTCACTTGTTGTCTCTCATGCTCTTCTTTATACAATAAATCATATACTTCTTTAGTGGTTGTGCTCATATCAACAGTGTACAACTCTCCTGGTGGTGGTACTCCATCCAGGTGTTCTCTGGTGTAGATATTTACAGCATTGGCTTGGTAGATTAATTGCAGATTTGTATCATCAAAGAAATCATCTACTACAAGCTGGGCTGCACGAAATTTGTGAATATCCTCCACTGTTGGTGCCACATCAATTGTTGGTAAAGGAGGTGGCTCTATATAATTACGAAGTGATATATATGATGACTAGGTGTCTGGCTTTATCATGATATAGACTGGTTCTACGAGGATATGAAGGAATGCTGATTATTTCTAATCGGATAGTACTACAACCTAATCCTATACTTCCTCATTGCTTAAGATAATGAGTTATAGCATACTTAAGGTGATAGGAGAATGACTCTATATGATGTTCATTTTGGACATAAAGACTTTTTAACACTCCATGTTCCATTAAAAAACCTGGAGTAACTCTAACTCTACGATTATCATGCTCAATGTACCTTTCACCAAAGTCTCTCATATTAATAGTAGCTAATAGAATATGAAATCGTGCCTTTTCTTCAGGGTGAGAAAATGTATCATGACAAATGACTCCTATACCAGGTTGAGGATGAGATATAAGATTAAAGAGAAAATTCTGGATAGCTACTTGAAGGGAAAGATGCTTATCATGCTGTAACTTGAAGATTTTATCTTTACAATCATGAGGTAAATACGAAAACCTTTCTTTTGCTAGGGCTTGTAAAAAGTAGGGATTTTTTGTTTCTCTTTCTAACAGAGATGCAGGCCAACTACTTTCTTCTTCTTGCTTAATAAACTCAACTGTTTTCTGATAATTTATATTTAGTGTACGAAAATGATCAACTACTGTATCATGCTCATTTTGCAAATTATAATACAATGCATTCAGATTATCATGCTGTGCTTTAAGGTGATTATATTGTGTCTGAAGTCTAGCATATTGTGCTCTTGACTTAGGATACTTTTCTTGATATCTAGCGAGATCACAGTTATTGGCCGAAAACTCTTGCTCAAGTGCTCTATTCTTGACCCCTTCTCATCTCTATGGTATTTATTCTAATATTCCAAAAATTATCTAATAAAACTTGTTGTCTAGGCGATAATGATGCTGTACTTTTATATCTAAAGAGTGGATTTCTAATTTCTTGCACAGTGTAGCCATTAAAGTTATAACTAATATTTGCTGATCTTGCTGTCATGCTTAGTGGATTACCACTTTGAGGTGGTACACCACTTTCTGCTCTTTGAGTACTAGAAGATGAAGGCCTGAAAAAGTCCATACCTGTCAAAGAAGAAGCCGAGATAAGATATCTGCAAGTGTATTATCAGCTCCTTTTATATGCTCAAATTGTGGCCTAAATCCATTTCCTGTAATACAATCTATAAAATTGACCCATCTTCTGGCTGCTTGTTTATTAGTAGTGATTTTATTATAATGAGAAACAATATTTTGACAATCAGTTCTAATTGTAAATATTTCATTATGTAAGAATAAAGAAAATGCTTCTAAAGAATTAATTATGCCTAATATTTCTAAATCTGTGGCTGGTAATCGAGATTGTATATCACTAAATTTACCTGATGCATATCTACAAATTTGCTCATCAGACTTTGGTAATTCTTTAAACTTTTTCTGATATAAAATTCCTGCCCAACCTAATGCTGATGCATCTGTTTCTACTATTTTGTAACTACTATCTAATGGTAGTGCTAAAGGTTTAAGTTGTGTAATTTCTTGTTTAATTTGCTGAACTAACTTAATATCTTCTGTATTAAAGTATTTCTGACCTGTTTTGCTAGTCTTACTATGTAAAACTGCTATTTTTCTTCCTAAATCTGGGATGAAACTTCTAGCATAATTTAATAATCCTAAAAATGCTTGTAACTGCTTTTTATCCTCTAATCGATCTGGAAATTCTATAACCTTCTTAGCTATATGTTCTTGCAATTGAATAGTTCCTGACTTAATATATATTCCTAAAAACTCTATATCTTGTTTTTCTAAGTCTATTTTATTTTTACTAATAATGATACCATTATCTATAAACTCTTGCAAGATTATTTCTAAGTGTTTTATATGTTCATTTCTATTTTTGCTATGTATAAGTATATCATCTACATATACACTACAAAAACTATCATAGTTCTTCAAAAGTTGATCCATTTTTCTTTGAAAAATAGAAGGTGCATTTTTCAATCCAAATGGCATGACTAACCATTCAAAGTGTCCTTCTGGACAAGTGAAGGCTGTCCATTCTATTGATTCTTCAGCTAATCTAATTTGCCAAAAACCTGATTTACAATCAAATTTACTAAAGTATTTACTCTCTTGAATCTTATTTATTAACTCATCGTTATTAGGTAATTTATAACTATCTTCATAAGTATTGTCATTTAGTCTCCTATAATTATAAACTATTCTAGCTTTACCTCTTTTTAGTTCAGAATGCTTTCGAACTACAAAGGCTGCTGACCTATGTCTAGATTTAGAAGGTCTAATTACTTTAAGGTTTAATAACTCTTTTATTTGCTGCTCAAATTCTTGTTTATCCAATAAATTACAAGGCATATATGCTGTTTTAATAGTTAAATCTGGGTTAATTATATCTAATTTTGCTAAAATCTTATTTTTATTCCAATGTAGTTGGGGATCTTCTCCTATGATTCGAGTTTGTTCTGCTAATTGTAATAATTCTTCTAATGTTTTAGGTCTACCTATTTGTTTTAGTTCTACTAGAGCTACTTCTCCTATGTTTGGATACTCAAGTTCAAAGATTGATTCATCATATTCTATACTATTCTACTCATCGACATTGTTATCTAGATTTTCTTCTTCTCTAAAGCTATTTTCTCTTGACTCTTCTATGCTAATGCTATTATAAGCTTCTATCAAATTACTTTGATCAGTTGTACTTATACCTTTCTTAAAGAAAGTTATATCCGGAGGTATATACAAAAATCCTTGTAAGCTTTTAAGAAAGTTTAATCCTAAGATAAATTGATAAGATCCTACTGGTGATATAAATGTTAAAGGTAAGGTAAATAATTGTCTTTCTATCTTTATAGGTATATTAGTCATACAATGTGTTAAGTATACAGTTCTAGTATCAAATTGTGATACTCTAACTGGTTTAACTAGTTTTTGCCTAAATTGTGTTGGTACTAAGTCTTCCTTTATGACACTCTTAGTGCTACCTGTATCTATCATACCTACTGTTTGAATCTTATGTTCTTTAGATAGTTCTAACTCACAATTAATAATTATTAAAGAACTAGTTTTCTGATTTTCTCCAATGTTTTGCATATTAATTTCTTCGTCCTCTATTGAATTTAGCTCTAATATTTCATTAGTATAACAAGGTTTACAAAATATTATCTTGCTTGTATAATATTTTTCAGCTACTACTTTCTTACATTTACTACATTCTTGAGGCCAACCTAAATTAACATATTGAAATTCTTCTTGTTCTTCCTCAAACATACATATATTTTCATCTAGTTCACTATCTGAATTACTAGAGTAATCTGACTCTAATTCTGATTCGGATAACATATCTATGCTATTTATGCTATAAATGCTTTCACTATCACTTAAGTTGTCTAAGCTATATATTGACTCTAAGTCTTCATCTTCTTCTAATTTAAATTGCTCAATTAATTGTACTTTTTCTCTAGGTTGTTTTCCTAACTTAGGACATTTAGGTCTAATGTGTCCTACTTCACCACAAAAATAACATTTACAAGTACTCTTATCTTTTGGTGCTTTATATTTTTTAATCCAAGGTTTATTGGTTCTTTTCCTAAAGTGCTTAGGAATGTATTTTCTCTTCCTAAAGGTTCTTGAAGGTTGTATGTCAAAGGTCTTATGTTGCTTATATGATCTATACTTCTTCCTATAGCTCTTTCTATATGGTCTAATTTTCTTATTATACTTATCTTTCCTATGACAACCATATTGCTTAGGTAAATTTATGTTCTTACAGCTCATGTAAAATTGTTTTCTAATTTGTCTCTTTGCTTTTAGTTGTCTACATTCTTCTCTTAATATATCATATACATGTTGTGTTCTAGGTCCTATTGCTATATCATCTTTTCTAGGGTGTTTTTGCCATTCTCTCCATATTTTTTCTCCTATTGGTCCTTTAATTTTAGTCATATATGTATTTAATAAATTTATGTCATTAATCCTACCTGTTCTTCCTAAATATTTAAAGAAATCTGTAGTATATTCTCCTATGTATTGCAAATCACAAATTTGTAATTGCTCTAAATTTCTTATTGCTCTAATTTGTTCTTGTTCGTTTCTACCATCTAACCTATTATGATCTAAAAACTCATACTTAATAAGTTTAACAAAAGTATCTATATTAAAAGTTTCTTTTGCTGCTTGATGTTGTTGTGGATTTTTTACTTTCCATGCTTGAAAGAAATCAAATACCATTCCATCTAAAGTATGTTCAAAATAATCTAACATATCAGTTGTATTACTAAAATCTAACATGATTGCCGCATGTACACATCCTTTCTCCCATCTTTCTATTGTTTTTTCCCAATCTTGTGGGTTTACATGATCTATGTTTAATATATTTCCTGCTAAGTTTACATGTTCTATTCCTGAATAAGGTATTCTATTTTTTCTAGGTCTAGTTTCTTCATAATCATAAGTTCTACTATTTTCTGCATAATGTTCTCTAGTTGGTCTTATATTTTGTTGATCGGTTCTACCTACTCTTGGTTCAGTATGGATTCCTGAAGTTCCTGTTGAACTAGTTTCTTCTACAGGCATTCATTCTACTTCTATTAACATATTGTTATATTCTTTTTCTCCTAAAATATGTTCTAATCCTATTTTTAATATTAATTGCTTCAGTTCCTCATCATTTAGTCTATGTAATCCTAATTCATAAGTTTTATATTTTTCTAAGTATTGTTCTTCACTCAAATTATCTATGTCTTCTATTAATTTATCTACTATGTTATCAAAATTATGTTCAATCATATTGATTTCTAAATTATCAAAAGCCATATTAATTTCTGCTTCACTTTCTAAGTCGTCTACATTTTCTATTTGTCTATAATTGCTAAACCTTACTGATGCTTCTTCTAAGTGATTTTCAAAAATTTGTGCTTTATCAGGTTGTTTATTTTTTGATCCATGTAAATTAGGTAATAAGCATTGAGTTCCTTCTAAAAAACTATTATCTACTGGTTTTGCTTCTATCATATTAACATGTTTACTTCCAAAAGTTTGTACTAAATTTTGGAATTCAACATTAAACTTATAGTTAAATTTGTCTGACACTTTTCCTACATACATTAAACTAACACTTAAGTTTTTAAAATCACCTTTCATATTATAATTTTTTGTTCTAATGCTTACCTTAATATATTTACTAAATTCTTTAATATTCATTACATAATTTGGAATGCAACCTATAATTGCTAAGTTTGTGCTAAGGTCTACTTCAGCTGTTGCTATGGCTGCTTGTTGGTGATTATCCCATCTATCATCATATATGTATGCTAATGCTTTAGTTCCTACTTGCGCTCTAGTTAATCCTGCTATTCCGATTAATATAGTTCCTATATGAATTTGTGAATAGTTTGATTTTCTAAGTTGTTCTATTGCCGAATTACTAAGTAAATTTAGTATAACTTCTTTATCTATGCAACTTATTTCATATTGACTTATGCTACTTACTATGCTATTTCTATTTTCAAATCTTCCTAATTGATATAAATTATGTCTATTTTGTTGTGATCTTAAAAATCCATTTCTAAGAAAGTCTTGTGCTTCCTCTTCACTAGGATATATATCTTCGGTTCTTACTATTTCTTTTCCTTTTCTTCTAAAGAGTTCCATTTGCTATTATCAAAAGGGTTTATTTTTCTTTTTCTTATATTGCTTGTGCCTAATGTTAAATTTTCTAATTTAGTAACTAATGATGGTAGTAATGATGCTGATGTGCTATTTAAAAGTTGATTAATTTTTGCTATTTGTTCTTCTATGTGATCTATTTTTTCTGCTAAATTTATTATCAATTGGATAATAATATTATTTTGCCTTATGGGAATATTATTACTAGGAACACTTGTGGTAAAGTCTGAAAATCCTATTGGTTCTTTTCTAACTCACTAACTTCTTTTAATGCTTTGATGTAATTATTATTATTTCTAGAATCATTCATTAAACTAATCATCTATCTATTTTACTATGCAATTTTTCTATTTGCTCTGTTAATTCTTTTTGTACTAATTGAATTTTCTGTACTTCTATTTTCAGCTGTTCTACAATTTCTAAGGACTGCAATTCTACTTGCTTCGGCTTACTGTCAATGATGTCTACAAGCTCTTTTATTTCTTTTCTACTAGGAAATCTTTGTATATTTCTATTATTATCTTCTAGTTGTGATTGTATAAAACTTAAATTTTGTCTAATTATTTGTAGGGAATTTTTCTGAAAATAATCTAATACTTGCTGTAATTTCTGATTATACTGACTATGTTCTAATTTTATACTTTCTGCTTGGCTAATTATAAGGTCTATGACACTATTAATTAGTGGATGTTCTTCACTATGCAAAATATGCTTATTATTCTTCTGTGGAAAATAACAAACTAAAGTATTCTGATCTAGAGTGATCTTACGTTTTTGATGCTCTGTAATCTCTAAATTAAGATAATCTATGTCACGCCCCGAATTTTGAAATAAGGATTCAAATCCGGAACATGACTAATAACAATACAAATAACGTTTTGAATTTTTCTCTCAGAAACAACCACACCTTACACCTCTTAATATTACATAAACCAAATCCTCAAGCTACTTATTACAGCACACTCTCACCAAATCAAATTGTAAAACTCAAATGAGTATAATTCTCCTCACAAAACAAATGCTGTCAATCTAATACTAATACTCTAAACCGCACGATCACTGCTCTGATTCTCCTGACCTGTGAGATTACCCGCTACACAATTTGAATAGTGTACCGGGAATTGCAACAACACAAAACCCGGTAAGCTTTTGACAGCTCGTGAGTAAACAAGAAAGAACTGTTGATTTATTATGTTACAATTCTTATAACTCAAGTAAACAATCAACAAATATTACAGCATTAATATGTGAAATAACATTTGAGCAACACATGCTTGATCACAACCAACAAATATTGCAACATTAATATGTAAAATAACATTAAAGTAATGCATGCTTGATTTTCTTTTCACAAACACCTTCACATATTCAAAATATATCATAGATAGATATTTGATCAAAATAACATAAGTATACTTCTCTTTTTAGTGAATTTTCGGATTAACTGGTAACATATCATAAATCCACGTGTTAGGGTCCATAATACCAAAACACGGGAAAACCAGGTTGACTGGTATCAAATCATAAATCCACGTGCTAGGGTCCATAATACCAAAGCACGGGTAAGCCGCAGCATACCAAGGCCACTACCAAGGCATGTATACTCAAAGTAAGCAACCTTCCTAAGAGTATAATAGTGCACTATCTGAAGGGACTAGAGCCCACAGCTTCCACGAAGCACAACCACGAAGCATAACCACGAAGCACAACCACGAAGTATAACCACGAAGCACAACCACGAAGCATAACCACGAAGCACATTTACCAGTAATTCACTTAAGCACGGGGTTGTTGTAATCACCCGGCTTTACAATTATACTTTTTAGACATAATCAATTTCACAACATACAATCTTTATAAATTATAGATCGTATATATGTATATGTACACCCATATAAAGAGACATATTATTTCAAGATAAATCTTTACTTCTTAAAATAATTTCCACATATTCACAATTGGGCATATAAAATAGCTTTCACACCACATGATCAACATTTCATTATTCAACAATTAAATGGGAGATTAATAGCTTGAATAATATCCAATCCATTCTCAATCATTTCATCATACCAATCACACGCCAATCAACATATATATTTCACGTAAATATATATATACGTAATCATCCGCTCAGGAATGACTACTAATACCAACTATAGTTCAAGTATAAAAACCGTGAAATTCATTTGTATAATAAAATCATTTTACTTACCTATGGACCGTAGTTGATCAAGTCCATATGATTTAAAACAAATATTTATTCCATAAATATTTTCACACAATTACCACAGAAAATAAAGTAATTAAATTTATTCGGTTCGTAATATGAACCATGTGAGGTTTACTCACCTCTAATCCAGCTGCGTCTTCTAAAAAGTCAAATATATCAATATTCCAAACGCTCGTCAACTCAAACCGTCAAGTACCTAATCAAGTATGGTCTTTGCTTAGTAAACGAAACACGAAATAACCTTAAACGACGATCCAATGGTCAGATTCTAAAATAAAGACGATCCAACGGTCGGATTCTAAAATAAAGACGATCCAACGGTCGGATTCTAATTATATGATGATCCAACGGTCGGATCCTCACGGATCGCCCTTAGGATCATCCTCCAAAATTATCACAAAGATCCAACGGTCGGATCTTCCTGAATCGTCCTTACAAACATCTCCTCAAAATTATACGAAAATCCGACGGTCAGATTCTCACGAATCGCCTTCCGAATCACTATTTCACAATTATACGAAGATCCAACGGTTGGATCTGCGCCCGTGACCTCACAAAGTCATCGGGACAGTCATACGATCAACATATTAAAATTTGAAGTCAAACCGATGGTCTGATCTTCACAGATCGTAAACCGAGGATAAAACGTAAAAACGTTAAATAGTAACGTCAAAACGTAAATCCACTATTTATCAATTTTTTCTAAAATAACCTTGTAATATATCAAAACGCTCGTATGGATGCGTAGATCATCTTCCAGATAATATAAACTCAAAATATGGTCCGACGCGCCGCCACAGGCGGTGGTCAGTGGGTGGTCAACACGGCGGTCAACCACCTCCGATGCAAAAGTTGTCAACTACAAACTTCTTCAAAATGAAGGGTTGATGAACTTTCATACCTGGAGCTAAGTCTGGTTCGGCCTAGATCGTCCTAGATCAAGCTTTGAAGTTGGATTAAATCTCTGACGCACGATCAGATCCTTGATCAAATCAGGGACGTTGAAAAAGTCAAACCTTGATCTAGCGTTCTACACACAAAATCGTGATGAAAGACTTACATGGGGATGATCAGGGGGAGGAGGAGATCACGAAAATGGGAAGGATCGGCCCATGCATCGCCGGAAAAAGGGAATTCCGGCTGGGTCCGATCGGCTTGTCTGGGCTCCTTCGATCCAGCTTTCGGGGCATCGGCGGAGCAAATCGACACCAGAGGGAGGCTCTTCGTGGGGCGGTGATCCCAGGGAAGCCCGGGTCCTGGGCCGGAGATGGCCGGAGGGGACGTTTTCGGCCGGGTCGAGTCGGCGGGTTTCCGCCGGGTCTGAAGGGTTTCGAGCGAGAGAGAGAGAGAACGGGGGAGGGACTATTCCGCAAAAACTAAATATTTTCGTCCTTAATGAAATAATCAGAAAATTTCCCTATTTATAGAAAATTCTCAAATTTCAAATATTCATAACTTATTCATACGAACTCCGAATATTGCGTTCCACATATGCACGCGATCGTATCGACGAGCTCTACAACTTTTATGAAGGAAGTTTTCCCAAATTTCATACGTATAAAAAGTCACTTTTTGAGATCCCCTAAATAACGTTCGATTTCGAAAATAAAATCTTTCGAACTACTTCCACAACTTCTCCAAGCTTTGTACTCGCTCCTAATACCGAGAAATCAATTCTAAAAATCCTCGGAATTTAATTTGGATTTTTCGGGGTATTACAGTTTACCCTCCTTAAAGAAATTTCGTCCCGAAATTTAATCGCAAGTCCATTTCTCCCGATTATGGTTTTCTGTAGTTCATATAGAATACTAACCAACCGCCAAATATGACCACATCAATTTCTACTTCAACTACCACGCTTGACTATACTGTCTCCATTTTTCCCAAAACTGTAGAAATCTACTAAGCTACGGCTCTACGTATAAAATACAATACGTCCGTATACTGAGCATATACAAGGTCCAAAAATAATTGTAAGAGGTAAGGTTCGAACTCCCGATCTCGAACACTAGGGTTTTGCTCCCAACCACTGAAGCAAGAGCTGCTTTCATTAATATATGCTCACGTGTTATATTTATCATGTCATAAGCGACATAAATAAAATAAAAGAGGAGGCAAGGTTCGAAACTCAGACCTCTTGTACAAAAACTTCTCTCCCAACCGCTAGAGCACCATCTGCTCTCGCTGCTGTCCTTATATTTCTTTTATTTATTCTATTATAAGCAATAGAATAAAAACAAACCCTGCACAGTCCACATGCCACGACTCTTCTTTTCAGTGTTTTACGGAAATCAGATTCACTTTCGGCTAAAGTTGTCTGCCAGAGCACCTCGAGATTCGTTCAGTTCCCTTACGCGCTCTCCACGCGCCAACAGCTTTTCCGTGTTTTCGGGCGACTTTAATCCAACGCGTAGATTGAATCTCTGAGATCGTCCATCCAACGGTGGATATCTGCTCACCTTGTTCTATAAATAGGTGCATTCTGGGGATGAGACTATTCACACCAAAGAAAAGAAAATTTCCCCAGAGCTTTAGCCATTCTCTCTCAATTCTCTTCTTCTATCCGATAAACTCAAATATCTTCTTCCATCAGATAAACTCAAATCTTCAACACCATTTCATCAACTTCAATCCTTTTAACAACAATCTCTCTCAAACACTCAACATCATCTTCTTCAATTCTCACATTTTCTCAACCCTATCTTGTGCTCTATATAAACCTCCTTTTGTCTCCTTCAGATTTTTACTCGGTTTTGTCTAAGCGTGTAGTTTCAAATTCCTTGTCCTTCATCATGGTTCGAACCAAGGTTACCGCTCGCATGGGCGTCAATCAATATCGTGTTCTCTCTTTAGAAGAAGAGGGTCGTCAAGCGGTCGCTTGCGCTGGCCTCACTAGTCCTGGGGACCATCGTCCTATACGTGAGCGTAGCCGCAGTCCTCCTCCTCTGCCTCGTCGTTCTCCCAGACTGCATCCCAGCGAGTCCTCTTCCTCCTGAGCTGCTCGTGCTCCTCGGCCTGTGGCCACCTTGGAAAGCTTGTCAGACTCAATTGATGCACTGCGTTCCTCTCTCCGTGATGGTATTATGGTGACGGATTGGCGAGTTACATGTATGATCGATCACATCTATGACATGAACAACTCTTTGATCCGCTGTCACACCGCAATGAACAAGCTTGCTCAGGAGGTCAATAACATGCAGTGTCATCCTCCTGGGTTCCCTTGCAAGGAAGTTGCTGCGTCACTCCACAAGGACCCTTCTCCTGAGGCTGAAACCAGCAAAAGGGCTGCCACTCGCCCGCGCACCGCTCCTCATGTTCCTTGGGAAGATCTTGACTCAACCAGTTCTGACTCACAGGACAGTGAAGAGGTCTCTGATCAGAACACCAAACTCAGGGAGGAGATCGCTGAGCCTTCCCATTCGAAGGGGAAGAAGTAAAAATAATTCATCTTCTAGTTATTGTATTTCTTTTTCCGCATTTTAACTTTCATTGGACAATAACTATATTTCGCTTCTGACTTGTAATAAGACTGAATGAATGTGGTAGTCTTTTCTTTAAAAACAACCCATCAACGACACCATGGGTCGAACCTTGGTCACCCATTGCTCTTTCAAAACCTTAGCAAATTATGCTGCACACATCTTTCATAATGGTGTATCACAAACAATCATTCAAAACCTAACAATCAATTAAGTCACACAGAAGTCCAGCTAGCATCATGCAACATACCACATAGAACAACACTGTCACGCCCTGACTCGAGCTATTCTTATAATCTCGAGTTAAGGTGTGAATCACATCTTAATTATAGAACTAAAATTTCTATAATCAAAATGTGACAATAAATAAATAAATCGTGGACTAACAACTAAATAACAAGATCTCAAAATTCCAGCGGAAACATATATTACATTGTCTTTATCACATAGTACACTAGTACTCATTCTTTATTCCAAACAAACATAAAGAAAACACAAATTTCACAACCCATTTGACATTATATACATATCGGAACTTCTTGCTCTAGTATCTTGATTCCATACCTGCAAAATCTGTTAAGGGGTGAGCTCAACCAGCGGCTCAGTAGGGACATAAAACTTCCTCATGGATAATTGACCAAAGATAATACCATCATATATTTCAATTATAACATGCATATCAAACAATGATGCAATCCAACTCCATTTATATACCCGTTAATTCATATATCAGAATACGCAAGCCTACACGTCCCATACCGTGTACTTTACAGTTTTGCAACTGTGACTTGAATATCCAAACATATAAATTAATCCCCTGACTCAATCAAATCCCCCAAAACCCCTTTTGCTAGTCATCTTGTCCGAAACATTGATCTCCAAGCCCAAATCACCCAAATATATCGACAATTATACCGCCGATATTCTAAACCTAATTGTGCACACGGGCTCGCCTGAGCTTGATCCCTACAATGTTTAGACTCAACTACACAAAAGATAATTCCCACAATCACCAAATAACCATAATTTTCCCCCAACTCCTTACACTTGATAAATAACAACCTTCATGAAAACATGCACATACATGGATCAACGTATATTTAATATATGTAATTCAAATACCATCAAAGAAATCATTCAAAAATAATATTAACAAGAATAACATATACACGAAGCACATAAAATCAACATCCAATCATAAAAAGTTTCCCCGAGATCCCCCTACCTTATTTTCGACAATCGTGGATGATACAAAATAAAATCAAGCCTCCTAGGTCGTCAAAAAATAGTTTCACCAAATCTGAATTTTCTTTCCACCAATAGAAAGAGCTCGTCAAGACGAATCCGTAGGCGAAAACGGATCCTAAATCGGACTTACGGATCAAAAGTTATGCCAAAAACAAATCCTAGAGAGAGAAAATGGAAGAGAGAAATGTAGGAGAGAGAAAGCTCCGAAAATTGTGGGGAAATAATGATCTGGTTGGGTTCTATTTATAGGGAAAGAACACCAATAGAAATAGGCCACTTGTCCAAACCAAAACCATCCATCATCATGCTTATGCCATTTGTCAAGCATATAACAAACATAGTGCCACCACTTGACATGTGTCAAACTGATCTTGCACATGCAAGACACGTTTGGCAGCTGCTACTTGGTCTCCAAGTTAAGCCTATCAACCAATAAGGACACGCCACGTCGCCAGATAATTTAATTTCCAACAAAACTTCAAAATTTCCTTAAAAATAGCTCGGGAACTCGAAAAATTTACCGAAAAATGCTGCGAACTCGTGGCGACCTCTACTTTCCAGTTCTAAGCTCAAAAATAAAATTTGACCAATTTTAAAAAAATTCAAATATTTTTCAAGAGCTTTGAATTTAGCAAAATCAAATAAAAATTTCTTAATAATAACTTTCGACTTTAAAAATTATAAATTTAAAATTCAGGTCGTCACAATCAACCCTCCTAAAAAAATTTCGTCCTCGAAATTTAATCATGCTGTAACCATTATTTCATAATACCTCCTTAACCTGCTAGAGCTAACCAATAGTAGAATTTTGAAGTGCTTAAATTATAACCAAAAGCTTGTACCTTCTATTCCTTTAGGATTTAGTCTGTCCACTCACTTGACCAAAACCGTACACTTGTCCTTGTGAAGGTTGTCCCAATTGTCTTGCAGGTGTCCTTCCATTATGCTTAGCTTGTATAAATGGTCCTCCTTGCTGTTGTGGTTGTTGACTAGCAGTTTGTCTTGGCCAATTTTGTTGAGGTTGTATAGGAATACGATACTGTGGTTTTGGTACTTGCAATGTTTGGTATGGATGAAATTTTGGGCAATACCTCTTAATGTGTCCAACCTCTTTGCAGTAATAACATAGTGGTGGGTCATGACTTACCCCAAATGACCTAGCTTGCTGCTGCCCATGATATTCATGTGAATTAACTTTCAGATGCTTATCACTATAACCTTCATGCAAGTTCATAGGCTTCCAAGTTGACTTACTCCCTATGATACTTTGTTCAGCTATAAGTGCTCGATCAACCACTTCAGAATACTTTTGGAGCTTCAAAATAGATACTTTCTCTCTAATCTCGGGATTAAGTCCATCCTCAAATTTCTTTGCTTTAGCAGCCTCGTTTGGTATAATCCCCGGAGAAAATCGCATTAATTCCTCAAATTTACCTTGATACTCAGCTACTGTCATTTCCCCTTTAGAAAGAAACATAAACTCTTTAGCCTTTGCTTGCTTTACTGTGTCTGGGAAATATTTTTCTAGAAATATTTCTTCAAATGCAGCCCAAGCCAATATCTCGGTATCTGAAGTAGTCATAACTGATTCCCACCAATGATAAGCTTGTCCTTCCAGGTAAGTACAAGCAATAGTTACTTTCAGATCATCTGGAATCCTCTGGTTATTCATACTTCTCTTCATCTGAAGCAACCACTCTTCTGCCACCATCGGATCTAATGTACCTTTAAATATAGGAGGTTTGGCCTTACGAAATGCTCCTTGAATCCTCATCACCCTTTCCTCAGCATTACTATCATGATGATCCCCCGAATTATTTTGTCTAATTGCAGAGGCCATGTCTTGAATAGCTAAAATAACTCCAGCATTGCCATTCATATCATTACTTTGTTGCTCAGCCATCTTAGCAAAGAAAACAACTAAATTTGTTATGGACCAAGAATTTATTTCCTATATCCCTTATAACAAAACAAATAATTGCCAACTAGATATGAATCAAACAAATACAAATGTAACAAGGTCAAAATATCAACAACAATATCAAACAAGTTTCACGGTATCATCAAACTTAAAATCATAACGTAGTCTCTCAAACAAAAACAAAAATCTTAACTTATATGGCTATAGGATTCAAAACCTAGTGCTCTGATACCATCTTGTCACGCCCTGACTCGAGCTATTCTTATAATCTCGAGTTAAGGTGTGAATCACATCTTAATTATAGAACTAAAATTTCTATAATCAAAATGTGACAATAAATAAATAAATCGTGGACTAACAACTAAATAACAAGATCTCAAAATTCCAGCGGAAACATATATTACATTGTCTTTATCACATAGTACACTAGTACTCATTCTTTATTCCAAACAAACATAAAGAAAACACAAATTTCACAACCCATTTGACATTATATACATATCGGAACTTCTTGCTCTAGTATCTTGATTCCATACCTGCAAAATCTGTTAAGGGGTGAGCTCAACCAGCGGCTCAGTAGGGACATAAAACTTCCTCATGGATAATTGACCAAAGATAATACCATCATATATTTCAATTATAACATGCATATCAAACAATGATGCAATCCAACTCCATTTATATACCCGTTAATTCATATATCAGAATACGCAAGCCTACACGTCCCATACCGTGTACTTTACAGTTTTGCAACTGTGACTTGAATATCCAAACATATAAATTAATCCCCTGACTCAATCAAATCCCCCAAAACCCCTTTTGCTAGTCATCTTGTCCGAAACATTGATCTCCAAGCCCAAATCACCCAAATATATCGACAATTATACCGCCGATATTCTAAACCTAATTGTGCACACGGGCTCGCCTGAGCTTGATCCCTACAATGTTTAGACTCAACTACACAAAAGATAATTCCCACAATCACCAAATAACCATAATTTTCCCCCAACTCCTTACACTTGATAAATAACAACCTTCATGAAAACATGCACATACATGGATCAACGTATATTTAATATATGTAATTCAAATACCATCAAAGAAATCATTCAAAAATAATATTAACAAGAATAACATATACACGAAGCACATAAAATCAACATCCAATCATAAAAAGTTTCCCCGAGATCCCCCTACCTTATTTTCGACAATCGTGGATGATACAAAATAAAATCAAGCCTCCTAGGTCGTCAAAAAATAGTTTCACCAAATCTGAATTTTCTTTCCACCAATAGAAAGAGCTCGTCAAGACGAATCCGTAGGCGAAAACGGATCCTAAATCGGACTTACGGATCAAAAGTTATGCCAAAAACAAATCCTAGAGAGAGAAAATGGAAGAGAGAAATGTAGGAGAGAGAAAGCTCCGAAAATTGTGGGGAAATAATGATCTGGTTGGGTTCTATTTATAGGGAAAGAACACCAATAGAAATAGGCCACTTGTCCAAACCAAAACCATCCATCATCATGCTTATGCCATTTGTCAAGCATATAACAAACATAGTGCCACCACTTGACATGTGTCAAACTGATCTTGCACATGCAAGACACGTTTGGCAGCTGCTACTTGGTCTCCAAGTTAAGCCTATCAACCAATAAGGACACGCCACGTCGCCAGATAATTTAATTTCCAACAAAACTTCAAAATTTCCTTAAAAATAGCTCGGGAACTCCAAAAATTTACCGAAAAATGCTGCGAACTCGTGGCGACCTCTACTTTCCAGTTCTAAGCTCAAAAATAAAATTTGACCAATTTTAAAAAAATTCAAATATTTTTCAAGAGCTTTGAATTTAGCAAAATCAAATAAAAATTTCTTAATAATAACTTTCGACTTTAAAAATTATAAATTTAAAATTCAGGTCGTCACAAACACTTTACAAAAAGAAGTCACACGCAAAAGTCTAACGCAAAAGTCTACTATAGACATCAAGCACAGCCTGTCACAACACACCAAGGGATTAGGTCCTCTAGTATCACACTTCGCCTTAATAAGAAAAGTCTTAAGGCTGATAAGGCACCTCTATTCCTTACACCTTGCTAAAGCTAGCATCCATTCGTCTCCTAAACCCATAGTCTTGAGAATTCTATCTCATAATCTCTCACACTCCTATCATCTTGAGTTGTGAGATCAATTCTATTTCCAACTACTCCTAAATCCTCAACATTTTTCACCATTTCAACCTAAGAATAGAATTAATCACATCAACCATTAGTGGAACAGGCAGCTCAACCTCAAATGCCTACACCTCATCCTCAACTGTCTCCATAGAAAGATCATGTTCCTACATAAGACTAGACCTCTACCTAAGGGTCCACCTCAATCCTTAATTATGCTTCCCAATTTGTCCATTACTTTGGAAGCACAGCAATACGTGGTTAAAACTTGTACAACACTCAAACATAGCATAAGTCAATACAAGTACCTAATAACCAATATACTAACACACCGAGGGTATTTCATAACTCCTAATACGACCTAACGTCCTAGATGACTTCTAACACTCTTACATACCAATGACTTGATCAATACCGAAGAGCACACGATGGGGATCCGCTGCAGACGGGCCATCACTCGAAAAGTATTGACAAATCATTGAATATGCACCTTACGCTCTGATACCAAACTGTCACGCCCCGAATTTTGAAATAAGGATTCAAATCCGGAACATGACTAATAACAATACAAATAACGTTCAGAATTTTTCTCTCAGAAACAACCACACCTTACACCTCTTAATATTACATAAACCAAATCCTCAAGCTACTTATTACAGCACACTCTCACCAAATCAAATTGTAAAACTCAAATGAGTATAATTCTCCTCACAAAACAAATACTGTCAATCTAATACTAATACTCTAAACCGCACGATCACTGCTCTGATTCTCCTGACCTGTGAGATTACCCGCTACACAATTTGAATAGTGTACCGGGAATTGCAACAACACAAAACCCGGTAAGCTTTTGACAGCTCGTGAGTAAACAAGAAAGAACTGTTGATTTATTATGTTACAATTCTTATAACTCAAGTAAACAATCAACAAATATTGCAGCATTAATATGTGAAATAACATTTGAGCAACACATGCTTGATCACAACCAACAAATATTGCAACATTAATATGTAAAATAACATTAAAGTAATGCATGCTTGATTTTCTTTTCACAAACACCTTCACATATTCAAAATATATCATAGATAGATATTTGATCAAAATAACATAAGTATACTTCTCTTTTTAGTGAATTTTCGAATTAACTGGTAACAGATCATAAATCCACGTGTTAGGGTCCATAATACCAAAACACGGGAAAACCAGGTTGACTGGTATCAAATCATAAATCCACGTGCTAGGGTCCATAATACCAAAGCACGGGTAAGCCGCAGCATACCAAGGCCACTACCAAGGCATGTATACTCAAAGTAAGCAACCTTCCTAAGAGTATAATAGTGCACTATCTGAAGGGACTAGAGCCCACAGCTTCCACGAAGCACAACCACGAAGCATAACCACGAAGCACAACCACGAAGTATAACCACGAAGCACAACCACGAAGCATAACCACGAAGCACATTTACCAGTAATTCACTTAAGCACGGGGTTGTTGTAATCACCCGGCTTTACAATTATACTTTTTAGACATAATCAATTTCACAACATACAATCTTTATAAATTATAGATCGTATATATGTATATGTACACCCATATAAAGAGACATATTATTTCAAGATAAATCTTTACTTCTTAAAATAATTTCCACATATTCACAATTGGGCATATAAAATAGCTTTCACACCACATGATCAACATTTCATTATTCAACAATTAAATGGGAGATTAATAGCTTGAATAATATCCAATCCATTCTCAATCATTTCATCATACCAATCACACGCCAATCAACATATATATTTCACGTAAATATATATATACGTAATCATCCGCTCAGGAATGACTACTAATACCAACTATAGTTCAAGTATAAAAACCGTGAAATTCATTTGTATAATAAAATCATTTTACTTACCTATGGACCGTAGTTGATCAAGTCCATATGATTTAAAACAAATATTTATTCCATAAATATTTTCACACAATTACCACAGAAAATAAAGTAATTAAATTTATTCGGTTCGTAATATGAACCATGTGAGGTTTACTCACCTCTAATCCAGCTGCGTCTTCTAAAAAGTCAAATATATCAATATTCCAAACGCTCGTCAACTCAAACCGTCAAGTACCTAATCAAGTATGGTCTTTGCTTAGTAAACGAAACACGAAATAACCTTAAACGACGATCCAATGGTCAGATTCTAAAATAAAGACGATCCAACGGTCGGATTCTAAAATAAAGACGATCCAACGGTCGGATTCTAATTATATGATGATCCAACGGTCGGATCCTCACGGATCGCCCTTAGGATCATCCTCCAAAATTATCACAAAGATCCAACGGTCGGATCTTCCTGAATCGTCCTTACAAACATCTCCTCAAAATTATACGAAAATCCGACGGTCAGATTCTCACGAATCGCCTTCCGAATCACTATTTCACAATTATACGAAGATCCAACGGTTGGATCTGCGCCCGTGACCTCACAAAGTCATCGGGACAGTCATACGATCAACATATTAAAATTTGAAGTCAAACCGATGGTCTGATCTTCACAGATCGTAAACCGAGGATAAAACGTAAAAACGTTAAATAGTAACGTCAAAACGTAAATCCACTATTTATCAATTTTTTCTAAAATAACCTTGTAATATATCAAAACGCTCGTATGGATGCGTAGATCATCTTCCAGATAATATAAACTCAAAATATGGTCCGACGCGCCGCCACAGGCGGTGGTCAGTGGGTGGTCAACACGGCGGTCAACCACCTCCGATGCAAAAGTTGTCAACTACAAACTTCTTCAAAATGAAGGGTTGATGAACTTTCATACCTGGAGCTAAGTCTGGTTCGGCCTAGATCGTCCTAGATCAAGCTTTGAAGTTGGATTAAATCTCTGACGCACGATCAGATCCTTGATCAAATCAGGGACGTTGAAAAAGTCAAACCTTGATCTAGCGTTCTACACACAAAATCGTGATGAAAGACTTACATGGGGATGATCAGGGGGAGGAGGAGATCACGAAAATGGGAAGGATCGGCCCATGCATCGCCGGAAAAAGGGAATTCCGGCTGGGTCCGATCGGCTTGTCTGGGCTCCTTCAATCCAGCTTTCGGGGCATCGGCGGAGCAAATCGACACCAGAGGGAGGCTCTTCGTGGGGCGGTGATCCCAGGGAAGCCCGGGTCCGGGGCCGGGGCCGGAGATGGCCGGAGGGGCCGTTTTCGGCCGGGTCGGGTCGGCGGGTTTCCGCCGGGTCTGAAGGGTTTCGAGCGAGAGAGAGAGAGAACGGGGGAGGGACTATTCCGCAAAAACCAAATATTTTCGTCCTTAATGAAATAATCAGAAAATTTCCCTATTTATAGAAAATTCTCAAATTTCAAATATTCATAACTTATTCATACGAACTCCGAATATTGCGTTCCACATATGCACGCGATCGTATCGACGAGCTCTACAACTCTCATGAAGGAAGTTTTCCCAAATTTCATACGTATAAAAAGTCACTTTTTGAGATCCCCTAAATTACGTTCGATTTCGAAAATAAAATCGTTCGAACTACTTCCACAACTTCTCCAAGCTTCGTACTCGCTCCTAATACCGAGAAATCAATTCTAAAAATCCTCGGAATTTAATTTGGATTTTTCGGGGTATTACAATCTATCATAAAAAAACAACAGATTTAATTATATGTAACAAACAGTTTAGATTTCAAGATAACGGAATTGTCTATTGGCCTCCAATAGTCGTCTATTGCCCCCAATACAGGGTCGGATTGTACTGACTCTTAATTACAGGTTCAAATTTTTCTTATTTTCTTACTAGATGTGTTTATGACTTCTGTCCTCAAGGTACTTTACTAATATAACTATACTATTATAATGCTAAACTAGGCTCTGATACCAAATTTTAGGAGGTCTGTCCTAACTACACATATGCCAAAACATCTATTAAAGATTGAGTCTTGAACATGGACAAGAGCTTAAAACTGCATACAAAGCCAACCTATTGGGCCAAACAAGAGCAGAAACAGAGGTTCTTAGACTCAGAGGTTCCCTGACTAATTTTATTAGTTATCTTGGCATGCATGTTAATTAAAACAGGAATCCTTAAAGATAATATGATCGTCCGTTTAGCAATATAATAACATAATTATCTCAGTGTTTCCCTATTTGGACTAGAAGTCTACTAAGAAAACAGGAAAATAAAAAGTAAGATGAACCTACTTGAACGTGCTAGTACAAACTGCACAGTCTTCTATGGAGTTGCAACAGAAAACACTGGTTGAATGCTAGTTTGCTTCACACGAACATGAATAAAGTGTCCCCACAGCTACTGCTAATCATGAACAGCTACTGCTCCATATTACATCTACAGATTATTGTTGTAGGTTATGTATGGATGATTGTGGTGTTAATAAGTAGAAAGTATATGAACAGATGATATTATGAACAAAGGGCTTTATTGATACTGAAAGTGTTTACAAAGGAAAGCAATGGGTACTGAGATTTTTTCTTCTCCAACGTACTCCATCTGCTATCTATTCTGCCTTCTTATACCAGCTCTAGTTGGCTTTGTACAAACTCCACCGTAAGGTGGTGATTCCAGAGAACAAG
Organism: Rosa chinensis; assembly: GCF_002994745.2. Taxonomy (NCBI): domain Eukaryota; kingdom Viridiplantae; phylum Streptophyta; class Magnoliopsida; order Rosales; family Rosaceae; genus Rosa; species Rosa chinensis. The sequence goes on along the minus strand of NC_037094.1, from coordinate 54,639,246 downwards.
TGGAAGAAGCATGCAAGTATGGACGACTTGTCATGCATAACTAGACAAAGAAACATGCAAAAAAGAACAAAATTTTCTACAACTCTTTACACAAGGAGCTACCCAACAACTGTACATGTAGAAGTTTACAAAAACAAAAGTTGCAACAGACTTTGAGAATATAAAACAAAGACACTCATGTGATGGGTATAGACAAGAAAGGTTGCAGGTATGATGTCCATTTCCGGCATTTTGAAAATAGTTTGGGTGAGTGGGAATGACCCCCCTTGGTAAATGGGTGAACGGGCATTTCCCCTAGGAAAAATGAGACCTTGCCTATGGGTTTATAAGGGTTTGGGCCACTCCATCCATTGCCAATTGATTTTGGATGTGAACCTCAGATTACCTTATCAGTTTTTACTTGGAAAAGTCAACTGCTGGGGGTTGACCCAGCCTTCCTTTTAATCAGAGCGGTGCCAGTTTTTGCAGGTCTTCACTTGCAAAATATAGAAATGGCTAAAAGGAAAGCTCAAGAAGCTTTGTCTCCATCTTCGTCTTCTTCTTCTTCAAAATCAAGACATTGGATGTATGACGTGTTCCTGAGCTTCAGAGGCAAAGACACACGCAACAGCTTCACGGGCCACCTCTACGCGGCACTGAAACAGGCCGGAGTCAACGCCTTCATTGACGACAACGAACTCAGAAGAGGGGAAGACATAGCAGCCGAACTGGTGCGGGCAATCCAAGGGTCGAGAATCGCTGTGATCGTCTTCTCGAAGAGGTATGGGGATTCGGGTTGGTGTCTGGAGGAGTTGGTGAAGATTATGGAGTGCAGAAGAACACTGAGGCAGATGGTTTTCCCTATTTTCTTTGACGTTGATCCTTCCAGTGTGAGAAGACAAACTGGTAGTTTCGCAGAGGCGTTTCAGAAACATGAAGAGCGTTATATGGAAAAGGCACTCAAGTGGAGAGCTGCTCTTACTGAAGCCGCAAATTTGTCTGGCTGGGATCTGAGTAACACTGCAGATGGGTAATAATTGCTTCTTTTATTGGTCTTTTCAATATCGATTTTCCCTTCTTGATTAGTAACTTATTTATTATTGGGAATCTTCTACTTGCATGTTGAGTCTTAGTTCTGCTTCTCAACTTAATTTCCAGGCATGAAGCAAAGTTTATCACCAAAATTGTTGCGGAGATTACTAGACACTTGAACAACACACACCTATTTGAAGCTGTCTACCCGGTTGGAATCGATTCTCGGGTAAAAGATATGAGTAAGCATTTAGGTGCTGGACTAGATGATGTTCGTATGGTTGGAATTTGGGGGATGGGTGGAATAGGGAAAACAACTATTGCCAAAGCCGTATATAACAAATTTTGTGATAGCTTTGAAGGTAGTAGTTTCCTGGCAAACGTTAGGGAAACTACAAAACAACCAAATGGTCTTGTTCGTTTGCAAGAACAGCTTCTTTGTGATATCTTGAAAACAACCAAGATAAAGGTTGGTAGTGTTGATAGAGGGATCAATCTGATAAAAGATAGACTTCGATGTAGAAGGGTACTTGTTATAATTGATGATATAGATCAACTGGACCAGCAATATGCAATAGCTGGAAACAGTGACTGGTTTGGTTTAGGAAGTAGACTTGTTATCACAACCCGAGATGAACGTTTGCTAAATCAACTTGGAGTGGATTCAATATATCCGGCTCCAGAAATGAATGAAACAGAGGCTCTTGAACTCTTTAGCTGGCATGCCTTCAGAAATAGTCATCCTGATAAAGAATATTCTGAACTTTCAAGTAGTATAGTTGCTTGCTATGGAGGCTTGCCACTAGCTCTTGAAGTTTTAGGATCTTTTCTGTTTGGAAGAAGCATGGCCCAGTGGAAAAGTGCATTGGAGAAATGGAAGACAATTCCTCATGGCCAAATTCAGGAAAAGCTCAGAGTAAGCTTTGACGGCCTAAACGATGAGACAGAGAAGAATATATTTCTTGATATATCTTGTTTCTTTATAGGAATGGACAAGAACTATGTCAAACAAATATTGGATGGTTGTGGTTTTTTTGCAGAAATAGGAATCAGCGTCCTCCTTGAGCGACGCCTTGTAACTGTATGTGAAAAGAACAAGCTGATGATGCATGATTTGCTTCGAGACATGGGCAGAGAAATTGTTCGTGCAAAATCCCCTGGTGACCCTGGAAAGTGTAGTAGATTGTGGCATCCTAAAGATGTTACAGATGTATTGACAGAACATTCTGTAAGTACTTTCCCAATGAACTTTATTGTAAATGCATGTAATACAACAGAGTCATATACATCACATTTAATAATTGTATTCCCTGGATATCTATGTAATCTAGTTGGGTAGTTTCATTTGCCATATCATTGAGTGTTCTGCAGTTGCATTTAATTGGGTTCAGTGGCACCAAGCAACGCCCAAATGCGGAAAATTGGAATCTATATGCTGCATTGATTTGCAAAGCTCTTATCAGAGCTTCTGTACCTCTCTTTTGGTTCATGCATTCATAACTCTGATTCATCTGTGTGGGTTACTTTTTACATGCACCACTATTTTCGTACTTGCTGCCTTTGGTTAACAGGGAACTGAAGAAATTCAAGGGCTCACTCTAAGTTTGCTAGGATCCGATAAGACTAGTTTCAGTACACAAGCATTTGCAAATATGAAGAGATTAAGATTGCTCCAACTCAAATTCGTGCAGCTCAGTGGAGGCTTTGAGCATCTTTCTAACAAGTTAAGGTGGCTGTGCTGGCATGGGTTCCCTCATAAGTTCCTACCGAACAACTTTAATCTAAATGTAGTTGCTATTGACCTGAAATATAGCAAACTTGTACAAGTTTGGGTGAAATCTCGGGTACAATATCCTTAAACAAATTAATAATTATTTCATTATACTTGGTACTTGTTTACATCATGTTTCTTATCTCTGCTGTATTTCTAGTTGAATTTGGATTTCTTTTTCTGTCTAACAGATGCTTAAGAAGCTGAAGATTCTAAATCTCAGTCATTCCCATTACCTGAGACAATCACCAGACTTTTCAAAACTTCCGAACCTCGAGAAGTTGATACTCAAAGGCTGTAAGAGTTTGTCTGAGGTTCACCAGTCCATTGGAGATCTTGAAGGACTTGCTTTGGTAAATCTTCAAGACTGTAAGATGCTCAGGGAGCTCCCAGTAACTTTCTCCAAGTTGAAAGCTATTGAAACTCTTATTCTTTCTGGCTGTGCAAAATTTGAAAAGTTGACTAAGGACTTAGGTGAGATGGTATCCTTGAGAACTCTGCTAGCAGATGACACAGCCATAAGAGAAATACCATCTTCCATAACACAGTTGAAAAACCTTGAATATTTATATCTATGTGGCCTGAAACAGCCACCATCTAAATGGTTTGTGACTAGCTTCTGGTCTCATCTGTTGCCAAGAAGATGTGTAAAATTTCCTCCATCCTTATCAGGTTTATATGCTTTAAAAGAATTGTATGTTAGAGACTGCAATTTAACTGACAGTTCAATTCCTAAGGATATTGGGAGTCTATCTTCTTTGGAAGAATTGGATCTTGGAGGAAACTGTTTTGGTAGCCTTCCATGTCTCGGTGGTCTTTGCAAGCTTCAAGATCTCACATTGGATAGTTGCAATTTAACTGAAGCAGCAATTGAAGCTACGAATCTTTGGAGTCTACCATCTCTAGATTATTTGGATCTAAGTTGCAATAGTTTTCGTAGCCTTCCCAGCCTCAGAGGACTTTCCGAGCTATTCACTCTAATTTTGGATAATTGCACAAGTCTCTATGCAATCCCAGAATTACCAATAAATTTGGCCGTGCTGAAAGCAGATGGTTGCACTGCACTGGAAAGAATGCCAGATTTTTCAGAAATGTCGAGCTTGTGTCGGTTGAATCTCAGAGATTCTTCCAAGCTAATTGAGATTCCCGGCTTGGATAAGCCATCCAAGTCCATGCTACAGATTCGAATGGAAGGGTGCACAAATATCAGTGAAACTGTTAGGGAGAGCATACTACTACAGGTCTCTCTCTCTCTCTCTCTCACACACAACACACACACACAAGCATTATATATGGCACTCATAAGCATAAATTGCTTATGCAATCTTTGCTCCACATGGTACAGGGGTGGAGTTATGCTAGCAACTTTGGTGGCATTTATCTCCCAGGAAATGACATTCCTGAGTGGTTCACATATGTCGATGATGGTGGCCGTGTCTCTTTTCAAGTGCCTCAAAATGTTGGCTGTGACCTAAAAGCATTGACCGTGTGCATCGTTTATTCTTGTTTTCAAAACAGTCAATCTATGAATTATATTTCCGTAGTTGTTGTAAATCATACCAAGCTCACTAGTTTTTTCGTCCAACCATCGATACCCTTGGACATTATTTCCAGTGGAGTTATTTGGCAGGGACGTTTGTCAAACAAAATGTTTAATTTGGAAGGTGGAGACTTCGTAGAGGTTTGTGTAGCAATTGGTTCTTGCTTCCAAGTGAAGAAAATAGGGGTCAATCTTGTATTGGACGGATTTATCACAATTGTGGCGCATGAGTGTGAATCTCTCCCATATGCTTATTTTCGTCGTGACAAAAATGATGAGATTTTCTCATCCAAAAGAGGTCTTGCTGATAATGTGGCAGGACCAAGCCATTATTAGTGCCTTAAAGCTCAAATTCAAAAGCTGCAAGGAAACTGACGCAGACATCTGATGATGAGGCAACAGCTATTAGCAAAAAACAAAAGACAAAAAGAAAAAGGTATGAAAACCTGAACTTGACTTGTTTGAACTGGCATTTCTGAGCGTAAACTAGCTAAATTCCCTTAACTATATATGAAGTGGAAAAACATTTTGCAGATGGTTTCAAATTTAACAATATTAATTGTTCAGTTATGCCTGTAAATGTTTCTAATAACATTTCAAAAACTGTGAACTGATGGTTACTTTAGTAAATCAACCTTTTTTTTTAAGAAAAGAAATTATTACGTTCGATGAAACTAAGGCAATGAGGATATAAAGATAAAGACTATGACAGTAAAGTTATTTATTTTTTGGCCTAACTAACACTGTCGAATCATAAGTTCAAATCTCACTGGCATCAAGGATGGGTGGGGTGAGGTTGAATGGGTAGAGGTGGGGATAAAAAAAGAAATAAAAATATAGTTATTTGGTGATTTCTGCAAATTTACTATGAGAGATATGAACAATACAGGTCACCTTTGCTACAGTAAGTTCAATCTTCATTTCATTGGTTTTGGTGATTGTTTTTTTCTTTAATCAAAGAAAAATGTCTGGAGATAATTCTTTGTAAATTAATTACTCTTGCTTGGTCTTTAACCTTATTTTATGATATTTAAAAGAAAAAAAACTTCTGTCATGAAGCTGGAAATTTTTCAAATTATGTACAGCATTTAGAAATGAATGGGTGATTTACCTTTTATTAATAATGTATTGATCTTCTCATAAAGGATATCTGCTATCTAAATAAGATGTTCCGTCCAGAGACTTGCAGGTAAATGGCAGGCAGAAAATTTTCTTTCTCAACCAGGAGAAGGCCTGAAGGTGGTTGTGCTTACCTTACCAGCATATGCTATGGCTTTACTTTGGCCTCCCAATGGCATATACTAGGATTCGAATAATTTCTTCAGTTTGGTGGGCTGATGCAATGGGAAACAAAGAATGCATTGAGGTGCTTGGCTTGCCTTAACAAACCATAAATGGGAAGGTATTGGTTTTCAAGATCTCCAATGCTTGCAGAAATTGGGTGGAGATTGTTAAAAAAAAAAAAAAAAAAGGGATAATATATTGTTTAAACTTACTCTTACAACCAAAATGTCTTTCTTTTGCTTTCCATGATGCATGGCTTGCTACCAGATCATTGTTGGGAATGTGGAGCATATTGCAAAGTGAGGAAGATATTGTTTGCTGACCTTGCATTAAGGGGTTGGGAATGCGGAGACTAGAAGCAAGAGTGACACCTGGATAACAGAAACCTACATGTCTGTTTGGAATTTTACAACTGCATAGAAATTTAACCCCTACTATTGTGAGCCTGATTGATCCCTTGTCCCAGTTGTGGAAGGATGAGTAGTTAATACAAAGATTGTTCAATGCTCCAACTGCCAACTAGGTCTGCTGTCCAGACTGCTTGCTCTTGCATTTCACAAAGCAGATTTTCTACAATGGGTTGTTAGGGAGGAACAGGAAGAGGCTGGAAAATCTAATGGCAAAAATACTAAAAGTATGGCAAACTCATGTGCCACATAAACTACAGCACTTCAGGTGGAGGTATTGCAAAAACTTTGTGGCAGTCAAACACTCTTTCTTGAAGAGGAATGTGGCTGTACAGAAGGTTTGCTCTTATTGTGGTTGTGAGGATGAATACATTGTGTATTTGTTCTGCATGTTGAATATGCTCGTATTTTCTGGTTTGGCTGCCATCTTTAACTCGACACAGCAGATAATTGGGGTGGATTTGTTAGCATGTTGACGAGGGATTTGCAGTAGTTCTGAGCAACTAGATTACTGGCATCAGGGAAGGAGCTTTTTTTTTAATCTGATGCTTGAGGAAGTGCAGCGAGGAAGTGCAGCATAAATTGCAGTTTGCAGGCAGTGTCATCTCTCCTCATAAGGATTTTATCCAAATGATTGCAAGAAGCAACGGGAAATGTCATGAACCCACCACCAGTCTCTCAACTTTGACAAATACCAGAAGAAGATGGGTTTGAGAAGGTTATTGTGATGGGGCATAGATGGCTTCCTCTCCTATTGGAGGTGTTAGATGGATTAGTTGTGATACAAATGAGGTGTTTCAAGGCAAGGATTCAAGCAGGGCAGTTCCAGTGTGCTTCGAATGTGATGGCACGAAGGACTTCAAAGCTGCATTGGGGCATAACTCTCTTATAGGTGGAGGATCATGGTCTTGGTGTCGAAATCCAAAATTATGATTGACCATCTGAATAAATATCCGAGGGAGAAGCTGCTGTCAAGACTTGAGGGCATAATTCATGACTCTTTCTACTTGCAGGCATCAGATGTGTTCTGTTAGTCTCATATTCCAAGGGACTGTAATAAGGTAACTACTGATTACGGCAATGATCTTCAATCACAACTTCAAGTTAGATCTAACAAGTCGATCAAATTGTGAATGTTACTGCTAAAACTGGAACCAGAATTTGCAAATTGCAGGGATCAAGACTGGCCTAAATTCATTTAAAATGGGTCGTTGAAAGCTTAAAATTTGTTGAAGTATTTTTGGTACTGATTTGTCTTTAACTAGAAAATTCAAGTTGTGTTGTAGGAGAATGAAATTGTGTCTATTATTGATAATAGGAGCCCTTTAAATAGGGAGTTACAAGGTACCCAAAAAGGTAATAGAATCGGATTACAATTGAATACCTAGAACACATTCCTATTACAACTCTAAACTCTAGTTTGTAGAGGCACACATAATGTCGACATCCTTCAACACTCTCCCTTGTGCCGCTCAAACTGGGTGATGACGCTTTGATTGTTGCCTCGTTAAAAACCTTGCCAGATAACAAAAACCCTGTGGGACAAAAATAACCCTGGTTGAAGGACAAAAAGAGCACAACACGTCCTTCACTCTTCGAGATCGAACATGTAGACATCATGCCTCCCCCTGATTGCTACAATCATGGGAGTTAGGATAACTTTCTCAATCCGATGCTCTTCACATGTTTCTCGAAGGTGGATTTTGGTAACGACTTAGTAAATAAGTCCGCTACATTATCCTCTGATCGGATTTGGTTCACTTCAGTATTTAGAAGTGCATGTTGTCATTTTGATAGAGGGGGGGGGAGGAGTACGGAAGGTGGCATTTTGCCTTGTGGGGTCCAATTCTACACTTCCGTCATCTCTTTTCTCTATAGGGGTAGAACAAGCTCATATCAATCGTACCTCTCAAATATCGAAAGATTGTCTTTATACCAATCTAATGGTGTTGCGTTGGCACGGGGCTATGTCTAGCCAACAAGTTCATAATAATTGAGGTGTCCGGTCTTGTATTGTGCTAAGTACAATAATGCGCCTATTGTACATAAGTAAGCACTTCTGCTATTAACACGTCTTCGTCATCATCCCTGGGACGAAACGGATCCCTTTTAGGGCCAAGACTACGGACGACCATGGTGCATCTTTGACTTTATCAAAAATGTCTCTTGACACGGTATACAATTTCTGAATTTAGACAAAACCGTGTTCTCCCAAGGTCATTCCTCTCAAACTCGGATTTCAGGTGTTCAGCGGTTTCCCTTAACTCTCAAGGGTTCCAATTATGTTTATCAACATAAACCGCGACAATTGCAAATCCGGAACTTGTCATGGAAACGTGTGGGCATAGTTCATCATATCCCTTCCTAATCAAGTAGTCATTTTAGTGAGCATTTCAACCTCGTTGCAAATGCGCTCCGTGGTCTAGAGCCATTTGACTTGGGTAAATAAAGTCCACAAGAACCTTCATTATATTCCGTATCTAGATCCCCATAGAGATACGTAGTGACCACATTCGTAAGCTGCATGTTCAGTTATTTGGAAACTACCAAACTGACAAGGTAGTGGAGTGCAATGATATCCATTACGAGAGAATATGTCTTCTCGTAGTCTATTTCAGGGCGTTGTGAGAAACCTTGCGCCATAAGGTGAGATTGCCATCTCTTTTTCTCATCACGCTATCTAACGAAGACCTATTAATGTCAATAGGTTTTATGTTAGGAGGTGTTGGCATCTCAGACCCGAAATCATTCCTCTTCGTTAGTGAATCCAATTCAACCTGGATCGCATCTTTCCATTTAGGCCAATTTTCTCTACGTTGGCATTCTTCAACGGAGTAAGGTTTGATGTCATTGGTCTCAATAATTGCACGTCCTCATGTACACTAGTGTAGTTCGTAGAGATCTCTATATTCTCAGGAATTGGTTCTAACATTGAGGCGTCCCCCAACGATGTCTCTTGGACATAACCACAATTCAAAATATTCTCATGAGACGGATTATGAGTATCAATGATCAATGGATCAAGTTGTGCCAAACTCGCTCTCTTCTTAGGGCGAGAATCCATCGAACCTATAGGTCTCCTACTCTCTCTAGCGGAACCCATGGCCTATGACGCCATTATGCCACCTTTGTGGCGTCACCATACTACCATCCATGGTAGTGGTGCAATACCCATCTTCTCTGGATGGCACCATGTCCTCTTGTGGGGACATCAATCCTTGCAGGCATGTTTGCAGCAGGTATATGTGATCTCGTCACTTTTAGGGGATCAAGATGAGACATAGTGGGGACATACCACGACAATTCCTGTCGTTTCTGTTGAACATTGACGTTCTAATCTCCCCTTAACGACAGGAAGACTGTCTCACCAAAGTGACAATTCGCAAATCCAGCGAAATACAGATCGCCTGTCAAGGGTTCTACATAGCAGACTTATAGTTGGAGACTCATGTCCAACAAATATATATATATATATATATATATATATATATGCATTCGTTGCAATGACTCATGTTGATGCGTTGTGGCGGCGCAATTGGCACATGAACCGCACACTCAAATATGCATAAATACGAGATATTAGACTCGAACCCAGTCACTAGCTGTAACGCAAATAAAAGTTGAGTGGCTACTATGAGTCGTAGACGAATTAGCATAGCTGCATGCGATATTGCATAACCCAAGCGGAAATATTGGTGCGCATTACCAATGTCCGGGCTACCATTGTAGTCGTTTAATGGTGGCTTTTCCGCGAGACCAATTGGGTGTGTACATGGGAATATGATACTTGATATCAATACCCAATGATATGCAATAGTCATCGAAAACTGTCGATGTAAACTCTCTAGCATTATCAAGTCAAATTGACTGAATGGGATGATCTGGGTAGTGAGCCTGTAGCCATATGTTATGTGCTAGGAGTGTAATATAAGCAGCATTAAGAGTGGATAATGGCACAACACGTGACCAGCGTGTTTGCGTATCAACCAACACCATAAAACATCTATATGGTCCGCAAGTTGGTTGATCAAATCCATAGAATTCCCTTGGATTCTTTGTAAGAATGGAATTATTTCCTCAATCTCCTTTGCATAGGAGAATGGAATTGTGTCTATTATTGATAATAGGAGCCCTTTAAATACGGAGTTACAAGGTGCCCAAAAAGGTAATAGAATCGGATTACAATTGAATACCTAGAACACATTCCTATTACAACTCTAAACCCTAGTTTGTAGAGGCACACATAATGTCGACATCCTTCAACAAGTTGTATATAGCTCCACCTTTGATTAAATGTTAAATGGTGATGTACTGAGTTACATCTTTTGATTGAACGACTTTTGTTTTTGTTTTTGGTTGTCTCAATAAAAGGCGATAAATTAGATGAGAGATTGTGGAGATAAATTAATGTCCTCCATGTTAGGTTTGGCACCTATACCTCTTTAGTGGAGATATTTTGCATGGCATGAATGCATGGTGTTTATGGTTTGTGCATTCATAGTGATAACTTATAAATGGAAAATTGGTTTTTGGTTGTCTCAATGAAAGACGATATACCTGTTAATTTAGATGAGAGATTGTGGAGGTAAATTAATGTCTTCCATGTTAGGTTTGGTACCTATACCTCTTTGGTGGAGATATTTTGCATGGCATGAATGCATGGTGTTTATTTTTTGATTTTGTCAAGGAGAACCCAATGCATGGTGTTTATGGTTTGTGCATTCATGGTGACAACTTATGCATGAAAAATTGATGCATAGTCAAGTGCATGCATTGAGCATAAATGCATGGTCAAGTTGATGCATTGTGAATAAATGCATGGTTAAATTTATGATGGACCTTTTGGTCTTCCTATGGAGTTAATGAGGGAGGTGGGTTATTGATTCATGAATGAGCATGATGAAGTGATTCTAGAGGCTTTTATCAATGATATAAATAGAAGAAGCTTGTATTTACCCAAATTTTGGCACACTTGGACATAACTTCTTTCCAAATTGACCATTCTTGACCATTTATCCAATTTGGGCCCAACAAATGTTCACTTACTCCACTAAAAAATTTGTGCCCCTACTTACCCAATTTAAATATAAAAAGACATGTTTGCCCTTTAAATAATTAAAAAGTCATTGGAGACTTCGCCGGACTCCTGTCACCGGTTGCTTGAATCTTATCACCGGCCAGCGGACTCTAATCACCTGTTGCAAGAATTAGGTCGCCGAACTCTGGTCACCGACCGAAGGTTGCCAGAGACTTTTATTATCTCCCAATAAATTTTTATTGGGGGACAATAAAGTTTATTTTGAGGCAATAAAACAAGATGCCGGACTCCTGTCACCGGTCTGGAAGTTACTAGAAGTTCGCAAAGAGGTCGTCGGAGACTTTTATTAACCCCCAATAAATTTTTATTAGGGGGCAATAGAAAGTTTATTGTGGGCAATAAAACTGGACGCCGAACTCTGATCACTGGTCACTGGATCCAAGCGATTGGAGTCCGACGAATTCTCTCTCTCTAACTGACAAAGGAAGAGAGGGAAAAATTATTTCAAAAAATAATAAAAAATTGTTTAAGGAAAACTGAAATTGGGAGAGAATTGAGTCGTGCTTTCATTGATAATAGGGGCCTCTTTATATAGATGATTATAAGACATAAAATCAGAGTTGTACAAGGAAAAATAATCGTACAATTAATCAGATATCTATGAATATCTCCTAGAATATCTCTAATTCTAAACTCTATTACAACTAGGTCAAGTAACCTAGAGTTTGGGCCAGACACACACATATTATGGATTTACTTGAACACTCCCCCTTGTGTCGTCCAAACGTGGTGCTCCTCTCGTTGCCTCATTAAAAACCTTGCCGAGTAACAAAAACTCTGTGGAAAAAAATAACCCCAGTCAAAGGGGAAAAAGAGCATAACACACCCTTTACGTTTCGAGACCATACATATAGACATCTCCCCCTGATGACTACGGTCATAGGAGTTCGGATAACTTCCGCAAATGATGCTACCAACATGTTTCTCGAAAGTGGAATTTAGGCAATGACTTAGTGAGCAAGTCTGCCACACTATCCTCAGATCGAGCCTAGTTCACTTTGATCTTGAGGAGAGTCTGTTGTTGCTGATTATCCTTGGTGTTGTCGCTTTTGATGTAGCCTTGCTTCATTTGTTCAAAACAAGCAGTATTATCCTAAATGCTCGTAGGCTCAACTGTGATAGACTTCAAACCACAATTGTTAGAACATGCGTAATTATGGATCCAATCCATATACATTCACGAACCACATCGTGAAGAGCAATAATCTCTGCATTGTTCGAAGATATAGCAACTGGGGTCTATTCTGTAGACCTCCAAGATATCACGATCTTTACCCATGGTGAACACTTAATCAGTTTGAGAATGACCTTTGTGTGGGTAAGAAAGATACCCAATATCAGCAAAACCTTCCAAAACACATGTTGTTTTGGGATGGGGATAGTGGACGCAGGCCAGTGTTGGCGGCGTTCCTGGTGTGTGATGGGTCCGAATCCATCATCTCTCTGTAGGGTTAGAACAAGCCCATATCAATCGTACATCTCAAGTACCAAAAGATATCTTTTACATCAATCCAATGGTGTCGCATTAGCGCAAAGCTATATCTAGCTAACAAGTTCATGGCAAATGAGATGTTCGATCTTGTGCATTGAGATAGAGGTAAGTACAATAATGCACATATTATACTTAAGTAAGGCACTTCTGCCTCTAGCACATCTTCGTCATTATCCTTTGGATGAAGAGGATCATTTTCAAGATCAAAACTACGGACGATCATAGGGGTGCTTGAAAGGTTTGACCTTGTCAAAATACCTAAGCATCTATCAATATGATACTCAAGTTCCAAACCGAGACATAATTGTGTTCTCCCAAAATCCTTCATCTCAAACTCAGATTTCAAGTGTTCAGCGGTTTCCCTTAACTCTTTAAGGGCTTCCAATGAAGATCATGTCCAACATGAACCGCTATAGAATCTGAAACTTGTTATGGAAATGTGTGGGCATATCCCTTCCCAATCAAGTAGTCACTTTAGTAAGCGTTTCAACTTCATTGCAAACCCACTCCGTGGTCTCGAGCCACTTGACTTGGGTAAATGAAGTTCACCATGAACATTCATGTATATTCCATATCTAGATCCCCATAGAGATACAAAGGGACCACATTTGTAAGTTGCATGTTCAGTTATTCGAAAACTACCAAACTGACAGGGTAGTGGAGTGTACTGACATCCATTACGAGAAAATATGTCTCATCGTAGTCGATTCCAGGGCGTTTTATAAGAAGCCTTGCTCCATAAGGCGAGATTACCATATCTTTTTCTCATCACACTTTCTAACGAAGACCCATTAGTCAATAGGCTTTATGTTAGGAGGTGTTGGCATCACTAGCTCAAAAACCTTCCTCTTCGTTAGAGAATTCAACTTGACTTAGATCGCATCTTTCCATTTAGGCCAAATTTCTCTACGTTGGCATGCATTCATCAACGAAGTGTGGTTCGATATCATTGGACTCAACAAACTCATGCACCACGAAATGCGTAACTACATCATCAATTATGATGGAGTTTCTATCCCACGTCTCATGTACACTAGTGTAATTTTCAAATAGCTCTATATTCTCAGGAATAGGTTCCGACGTTGAGGCGTCCCCCAAAGGTAACCATAATCCAGAAGATTCTCATGAGACGGATTTTGAGTGTCGATGATCCAAGGATTGAGTTGTGCCAAAGTATCCTTCGAACCCACGGGCCTCCCACGCATCCTGGCTGAGGCCATGGCCTATAACGCCAGAGTTCCACTCTCTTTGGCGTTGGTGCTACGTCCTCTCGTAGGGACGTCCTTCCTTGTAGGCATATTTGCAACAGATGTGTGATCTTGTCACTTAAACAGGGACCGAGATGAGACATAGTGGGGACATGCCACGACAATTCCTGTCGTTCTAGCTGAACATTCGTGTTCTTATCTCCCCTTTACGACGAGAAGACTATCTCATCAAAGTGACAAACCCTCAAATCTAGCGGTAAGGAGCTCGCCTAGCAAGGGCATTAAATGGCGGACGATTGTTGGAATCTCAAATCCAACATAGTTGCTCATTTGTTTGTAAGGACCCATCATAGTACGCTGTGGAGGCACAATTGGCACATAAATGGCTCACTCAAATATGCGTATGTACGATACTTGTACCTAGTCACTAGCTGTAACGCAGAGGTAGATTGAGTGGCGGTGGGTCGTAGACGAATTAGCATAGCTGCATGCGATATTGCATCACCCTAAGCGGATATAAGGAGATTGATGTGCATTACCAAAGTCCGAACTACCATTGTAGTCATTTCTGCGAGACCAATTGGGTGTGTACGTGAGAATATGATGTCCAACATCAGTCCCAGTGATGTACAATAACCATCGAAAGTTTTCGATGTAAACTCTCTAGCATTGTCAAATCTAATTGATTGAATAGGATGATCCGGGGAGTGAACCCGTTGTCATATGATATGTGCTAGGAGTGTAGTATAAGCAACATTACAAGTGGACAATGGCACAACACGTGACCAGCGTGTTTGCTTGTCAACCAACATCATGAGATATTTAAACATCCACAAGTTGGTTGAAGTGTTGAACTAGTCCACAGAATCCCCACGGATTCTATGTAAGAATAGAATGAGTGTGTTTATTTCCTTTGCATAGGACGGTCTCAATCCTAATTTCTCAAGGGAATAAGCTTTGTAAATTGAGCGATAGGGTTTAGAAGCAACCAATGAGGATTGTGGTTGAGCCAGAGCGTCTGAAACGCTATTTGAAGCAAAGTTGGTGATTGTAGCATCATTTGGGGCGCCATCACTGGCGTCATGGATAGGGACTGTGCCATCCCTAGGCTGGTGGTGGACGGTCACACTTAGTCGAGGAATCAACTTTTGATTCATGCTTCGTTTCGCTCGAGAGAAAGGATGTCCATGTGAAGTCTTTTGTAGACGGATCATCATATCATGACTAGGATGACCTATCCTGTCGTGGCAAAGCCAATATGTGTCTAAATCCAAGAAATCTTCTCTCATAACTTTTATTGAATTAATAGATCGAATAGTGATATAAAGTCCACTAGAGAGACACATAAACTTCTCTAAGCTGCGCATTTGTTCGCAATCGTAAGAGATATTGCAAATGAACTCATTTCCGTTCTCTACATGATTTTTTGCATGGAATCCGTTGGCTATTCATAGGGTACAATTTGCCCTAAAAGCGTAGAGAGTTTCTGTAAGAGTAATCAAGGTGCCATTTGGCAAGTGGAACTCGGGCTATTCCATGTCCTTGAATTAGTACTGATGGCCTAGCCATCGTAGTTACAAAGTAATATGCTCAGAATCAAAATGGAGTCATAATGAAAAGAACTCGAAATTTTATTCATAAGCTAACGGAGTACATCATTGTCTCTTAACCATTAGGAGAATCTAATCCAAATGGTAGCTAATGCAAAACAAAGGTAGTCGTTTGACTTCCTTCTTTTGGTAACTCCAAAATATATATGACCAGGTGAGTAGAGAGATGTCGGTGGAGCAAAACTCGCTTAAGTACCACTTATCTCAAAACCTTCCTAGACATCATACTCATTTTGGATGAGCCTCTGTGAAGAAAAACTGAACCAATGACATTTACTACAAAGTATATGGCAGTTGCCTATTACATCTCTTGGAAAAATAAAGACTTAAACAGAATCGGCGATCCATTGATCCTAGCCAGATTTGTAGTCTTCAACCCTTCACTCTAGATCATCTTCTTGATCTTCTTGTTCCACATAGTGAGCTTCTCTTGCTTTACAATATGCTTTGTAGGCGGTGACAATTTCTTCACGAGCTCTACAAATGTGTGCCCAATGACCGAATACTCCACATCGAGAACATACATCTCTTTGCTCAGACACCATTGATTGAGGCGCTTTGAAAGTGTCATTTAGATGGCTCTTAGTGTTGGTGGCACCACCAACATAGCCAGAGGCATTGCCTCCCTCTCTCTTTGCACGTTGACCTCCTCGGTTCCATGTTCACCTATTTTGGCGGTTACTTTCCCAAGTAGAGCGATTATATGGACCAGAACATCCAGAAGTATCCCTAAGATTAGGGTTTCGCTCTTGGTGCCTTCTTTTAGGTGCGCGACTATAATTGGACTCCGGAATATGCTCTGTTTCCACGGATCTCGAATTATAGTTCTTCACAAGGATGTTGTCATGCTTTTCAGCGACATTCATAGCTCCAATAAGCTCAAACCTTGTGATCCGTCCTGCAGTAACGTTGATTCGATAGTTCTTAACAACCATAAATGTAGAGACTGGGAAGGTAGAGAGAGTCTTCTCAATCAACATCGCATATGTGATCTCTTTATCACAGAATTCCATTAAGGGTTTAATGTGAAGTGCTTCCGAGTTGTAGTCAAGAACTGACTTGAAATCACATAAGCGGAGGCTATGCCATCTCACTTCTAGGTCAGGAAGCAGGGAATCACGGATGCTGCCAAATCTTTCTTCGAGTGAGACCCATAGCCTTCTAGGGTCTTCTTCATTCATACACTCGTACTGGAGCGAATCATCCATATGAAGAGTCATTAGGATGATGACTTTCGCCTTATTTGCCTCTAAGGCTGCTCTATTTGCTTCCAAATCTTGAGCTTGCTTAACAATTAGCTCATCCTGGCTAGGCTCAAGAATCGAATCCAGGATTCCATCGGCCTTGAGATGCTGGCGAACATCACGAACCCACCTGTGATATCTAAAGCCAGTTGTTCCCAATGGAGTAAAGTCCAATTTGTTCAGCTTACTCATCCTGAAGGAGAACAAGAAAAATGGTTAGTTTCGGAGCGGAAAAATGTACCACGAAAACATGTAAAATTTCTAAGCGTAGTCGCTTCCAAAAAATTAGGAATTTCCAAGAGGTATTGGATTAGATCGAAACAATGACGTAACTGGTCGATCATAAATTCTATACAAACTCTAAGTTTGAAGATCTCAACAAGCTCCAAGCTTGGAGTGAGCACAAACTCCCACAGTTCGGCTTAATTAGGTTTCCCCTATGATGAAGAAAGGGGGATAGAAGAAGAGAGTTTGTGAGTCCCCGAGAAAAAAAAGAGAAATTGAATAAAAACTCAAAAAAGGGGAACTTTTAGTAAAAAAAGTCCCCGAGTAAAAAAATATCTTGAAATAGGTCGTAGGAAAATTTCGCCGGAAAAAGTGTTTGGAAAAAGTAGCCGGAAAGTCTTTGACTGGGGTTGACCGATGCTGACGTTGCAGGCTAACGTGTCGCACTAACGTGGCTGATGACGTGACAGATCTGATGTCAGTCGGCCTGTGGTAGTGGGTTTTGACTCTTTTTGGGCCGTTGACCTTTGGGCTTTGACTTCTTCTGGGCTTCTCCTGATTTTTTTTCTTTTTCTTCTTCTTCTGCCGGTTCAAGGATGCAGATGCTTAGGTGACTGGTTCACGTACTTTTAGGCCGGTTCCAGGGAAATTTTTCCACTTCCCAGATTCTGGGATTAAGTTGCTACTACTGGTAAAATTTGGTAGCAATTGGAGGTCTGGAAGTTGGTGAACTGGTGGTATATTTGCTGCGGATGGTTTGGAGATTCCGGTGGCCGGTTCGGTATGTTTCCGGCCAATTCTGGTTGTTTTGCCGCCGGTTCTGGACTTCTGGGGTGGAGGTCTTCAAGGTGTGAGGCGGGGGCTAAAAGATTTTCAAAGTTTTTTGTTCGGATTTAGGGTTTTGGCTATTAGGTTTTAGGCTTAGGACGTCGTGCTGATAACGTGTTTAAGGAAAACTGAAATTGGGAGAGAATTGAGTCGTGCTTTCATTGATAATAGGGGCATCTTTATATAGAAGATTACAAGACATAGAATTAGAGTTGTACAAGGAAAGATAATCGTACAATTAATTGGATTATCTATGAATATCTCCAAGAATATTTTTAATTCTAAACCCTATTACAACTAAGTCAAGTAACCTCGAGTTTAGGCCATACACACACATATTCTTGATTTATTTGAACAAAAATAACTTAATTGGATATTAGTGTAGCTCAAATGTGAGTAAATAAATATTTATTGCAGTAATCTGGTATATACGCATGAGACGCAGAATCAGGCTGGTAAATTTATAATCAAATACATACCAATTTTTTCAGACTTTAATTTCTTTTTCAAATCCATGATACAAAGCTCTACCATACATTATTTTCTTCCTTGTCCATCTAATAACCCACAAACCGACTTTGGTATGAGTTGCGGAGATTACTCGACTCCTATGAACATATCCGCACTGATTTTCACTAAAAATGAGGAGTCAGGTGACATTTCCTTCTTTCTTTTGTTTCCCTGAATGGAAGCAAAGATTCACATGCCAATCAAATGACAATAATTTGTGTTGCCTCATCATTTACTGGTATCATTTCCCCAAACATTATCCCAGGAACCACTAGGAGCGGCCTTCGATCCCTCAATGTAATTTCGGTTCTCATGGGGACCGCCAGGCCCAGGGAACGGAATCCCATTGGGACCTGCTGGAGGGCCCATCTTGGGTTTTGTTCTGACTCCCAATATCCTCAATACAAACCTAGCTAGCTCTCCGTACAATAGACCAGAGCGATCAAAAAGCTGCAGCACAGTATTATCAAACAGTTAGCACCATTTCAGCACTTTCTGAGATCTTTCAAATACTTGAAGAGCTATGGCAATGTTCCATGTCAACAAAAAAATAAGAATATGGAAAACCTCCCAAATTGATCCCCACATAAAATTTAATATCCAGTTTTTTGAAACTATTCTTTTGCAAGGGAAAGAAGCTTATAAAGGTCCTAAATTTGCATTGCCATTTTATCAACAAAGAAAGGAAGATGACAATCACTAAATCAAATTTAGCTTCTTTTTTAATTTTTTAATTTTAGCCCTAATTTTTTTTTTTTTTAAATCACAAAGAAAGGAAAGATAACATTTGAAACTTTCAAAAACAATTTACAGCCCTAAAAAATCATTTTAACCTGTTGCCGCAAGCATTTACCAGACAGTTTTCCTGAAACAATCACAAAGTGTTGATTTTACACTCAGACAAATGAAAAGATACAATGACAGATAAAAACCTGAAGTAGAGCGGTCATGAACAAATGGAATGCCTGGGTGTTTTGGTCTATCAGAATTGCAATCCGACCGAAAAAGCTGACCACACCTTGCAGCTGCAAGAAAGGGAAAATTGAGTGAATCTGTATGGAAAGCATCATCAACTACTTTTGTTTTTGGGTAACAGAAAACCCAAAAAGTTAACTCTAACAGAAACTTTATTTGCAACTGGTAGGAAACAAACTTATTAAGAATGCATCCTCTTCTTACTCAATCAACAGCACACAGACTTTTGGTCATTTAGGAAGCTTTGCATTCTACAATACCTCAACTTTAATACATTAGGTACCATTCATTCTTCACCCCTCCGATAGAAATTACAAACAGGCCAAATTAGGGAACACTTACCACATGGAGTGCTGAAACCCAAAACCCTGGCGCAGATGGAGGAGCACCGTATGGATCATTTGGATCTTGACCTCCATAAGGACCACCCATGCCCATTCCATAACCACCCATTGGGCCTCCCATACCACTATTGTACATTCCACCTCCGTACATCCCAGAAGACCCAGCTCCATACATCCCAGAAGACCCACCATAAAGCCCACCATACCCTCCCCTATACATGCTGTTGCCATACATACCTCCACCATACATCCCTCCAGTTCCACCATATAATCCTCCAGTTCCACCATATGAACCATATGTTCCAGACATTCCGGTCATTCCAGACATTCCAGAGCCATAACCTGAGTTTACTGTTTGTAGTAAGACCCTTTATTAGGGAAACAAATATATAAAAACAGTACTGTGGAAACAATAAGAAAAATGGAAGTCCACAAATGAGGGGGGAGAGAGAAAAGAGCACGTTCACAAACCTCCATAAGTGTTGCTACTTCCATAGTTCTGCTCCCAAGGCCTAGAGGGAACAGGCCTACCAAGAGTATTTCTGTTATTAGGGGCACTTTTATCAGCACTTGATACTATTTCTCCAGGTCTAGCAGTTCCTGAAGCCTCCACTACATCACTTGTGCTACCAGCTGATGAGGGTTTAAAAGGTGCAGGACCAGATGAGGAGCCTGCTCTTTCCCACGGCTTTGGGGGAGGACCATTAGCTGCAGCAGGCATCAACATAATTCAATCAAAAGCACCCAAACCAGACCACATCATCTTAATGACACTTGACCAGCCCAACAAATATTGAGAAAACAAACAAATTCAAAAATCATCCTAACTATTTAAAATTTGCAAAAATTCATAAATGCCACAAACAAATAAAAGAAGGTTACCCTAGTTCTCATAAAAAATGAACCTCCCATGTATTTTTATCAAGATTCAGGTTCCCACTTCCCACCCCCTTAGTACTGACCTAGTTATTTTTCCCAAGTCCCCAGTTCCGAGCCACAGTTCGCCAGGCACGTTTGGGATTTCGGGGTGTCTAAACTAGTAACAACATCAAAACATTCACACTCCTATTCACAAAGACCAGTGGCAGAAAGAGAATTTGAAACTGGGATGGGTGGGAACCTCTGACCTTTTCAATTACCACACAATTTGCAGCAAGCATACATCAACAGAAAACAAATACTAGCTAAAATTAAAGTGTAACTTGGATTCAAGCAACAGGAATTGGCTTTCGTTAAGCAAAAACCATCATCAATTCATGAACAGAGTTAAACTACCAATCAAAAGCATAGCATAAGTGCAAGTCTTCTGTAAATTAACAAACCCATTGAATTGCCCAAACCATAAAAGCATCTCTGTGATTCCATGCTCAATAAAAACCTAAATCAGAAGCCAATTGAACCCAAATTTCAACCAGAACAAAAATTCAGCCTTTTTGAATCCAATCCTCAATTACTTGAAAAGGGTACTCATTTCAGCAATCCGCAATTGAAAACCCTAAAGTCTACCGAAACCACAGAACAACTACCCAAGCGAACAACAATCCAAGAAATCAGACAGAATAAAACAGAAGAAAAAAAAATGAAACTTTTGGTGTAATCCAGAATCGATAGGGTAGAATTCAATGGAAAATTGCATGGTAAAGAAGAAGGGATTATTGAGGAACCTGAAGGTTGGGGCTTGGAGTCCATGAGAATTGCAGAGACAGGACATGAGATAGAGAGGATGAGGCGGTTCCTAGTTTTCAAGAGAGACTTTCCTCATTCTCACTCGTTTTTAATTAGTTTTTATTATTTCAATTATTTTTGTTGTTGTGAACGGTGCAGTTGTCGGTTTGTGTTGGTGCCTAGAAGGACCCAATTTCAATGTGGATTTGTTGGGGAGTCAGCGGTCCTGTGGCGGCTTTGGAGTCCCACTTATAAATGAGGTTATATATTTTTTTTTTTTAACTTTTTTTTGCTACGAGGACTAGAAAAGACATTATCTTCCAACTATCCAATTGTCGGGACTAATGCACGGTGTGAACCCCCCATCCGATTTAAAACTCAACTTGGTAAAATTTCAGTAGCCAGCAGCCCATTTCGCGAAGAGAGATTAGTCTTCCGGCTAACCCTCTGGAGGGAGTTGGGAAGATCCTTCTTGGAGAGCAAATTCTTAAAATGACAAAAAAAAAAGACACTATAAAAAAAATAATAATAATAATAAAAGACACTATCTATTCAACCTATTAGAGGGCTTAGCAGTTGTTCTTCCAGCATAACGCACCTCTCCCAGATCATCCGAGAAAGCTTGACTAGCATGGACAGGAGGAAGGTCAAACACAACAATGTTGAATTTTCTATTTATGTGCTTCTACTTCACATATCTGAATCGTTTCATAAGTGCTTTGCAATTTGAGATGATGGAACTAAGACGATGAAGAGAAGTACTGGTGTCCAGAATTAGCTTCACCAAAAGGGCTGAATAAGATTCAATTTCTATGTAGTTAATAATACAATACTAGACACTTTCATACCATAATAAAGGCCTAACACTTCAGCATCAAAAACCTCTACAATACCAAAATTGACTTGGAAACCCTTAATCTAATCTCCACTAGAATCTCTAATAAATCCACCAACTCCAATTTTGCCGCTAGTAGTTCTTGTACCATCTACGTTCAGTTTAACTACACAAGCTAGCATGGTAAAATAGTAAGACTTATCCAACGTTTTTATAACCTACACGTCATTCTATTGAATCCATTCCTTCACAGCAGTAGGAATAATTTAACCAGGGTTTCATGGCATATGTGAAAATTAGGGTCAAAAACAACTTTATTTCTCCATTTTCATATAATTAACATACGAAGATTATTCTCAAAAAAAAAAAAAAAAAACATACGAAGATGAAAAGATTACACCATTTAATTCTCAAAACAGTTGGAGTATAACAATGTAAATGAGCTTGCAGCTAGGCATTCCATTGCATCTCAAAAGAATTAATAACTACAATAGGAAGAGTGAAAGATTGCTAGATATGATGAACATATGCACAATCTCTAAAAAGATGGGCTAACGTTTCTCTTTCTTAATGATATATAGGGCAACAATCATCACCGGTAAATTGTCTTCTCATTCTCTGAAAGATTTGTAAGTAGTTTTCCATGACTAAAGATCCAGTTAAGTTTGAGGCTTGGGAAGAACTTATAACTTTCATATGACTTGTCAAGGTGAATTATCTGACAATAAGAGGTAAAACAAAAAAAATGTTGTAAGCTGACTTAAAATCATACCATTGGAAGAATGAGCTCAAATTTGGATGTCCTATCCACACCCATCAAAATCAAAAGGAACATTTAGAATTTTCTCAATGATATGCTGAGGTAGATAATTAGATAGAAGCTCAGTGTTCCACCCCATGATTGTCCCAAAAATTGCAAACTTTGTTGGAAATGTCAATATTGATCATCTTATTGTGATTAGAAACCAGCCTAGTAACAAGAGCAAAACGCCAAACAAAAGCTCAATTACAGCCTAGTAACCAACCCAAGCAGTAAGGCTAAAACACTGTTGCTGTAGCCTTTTCTGTTAGAATCATTATGGACTTGTCACACATTGCAAACCTTGATTCTTCAATTGCTGTTAGGAGACTGGGAGAAATAGCATCCCCTACCTCGAGATCTTGATCATCCAGGAATGTTTTAATTCCTCTCCTGTCCAGTCGATCGTATATTTCAGATGTGATACTCCTGCGAGTGTTAGGACCCCTGAAACTCAAAAACACATCATACTTCCACTGAGGAGCTGATGATGCTTCATAGGCTGTTTTAGAGCTTGATACCATTGAAAACGACCGAAAGAGAAAACAAAGGCAAGAAGCGGACAATAGGAAGGAAAACAGAAACTGAAAAGAACACAACAAGAAAGATGGAGGTTCTAGGAGTGGAGGCTGATAGACGTTTCAAGTGTGGAGATTCTAAACAAATGGACATCTTATATAGCAAGTAATCATCTTTGATCACCGTGCAGTAGCTCCAAGGTAAAGAAGGTGTTCGCGGTCTTGTTTGGTAGTGGACATATTTTTGTACACGGTATACTTGTTTGGTATATTTTTCTAGGTATACTTGTTTGGTAGTGAACATATTTTTATACACGGTGTACTTGAGTGGACATATTTTTCTACACGGTATACTTGTTTGACACATTAACATAAAGCAAATTGATAATTAGCTTAATGTCAAAACTAGTTCAACGTACATGGACACAAACTATAAACCAATACTTGTAGCTTAATGAAACAGTGTATCAATTCATTAAGTATAGTAATCCAATTCTTAGTCTGCAAGGAAGATTACAATGAAGTGTTACATTAAGGATCTAATTAGGAGACCTAATCCAATATGAACTGCTTTGATAGAAAGCTTCTTGAGGTTTAAGTCACCTATATAAATAGATGAATTGGTCCCTGTTGCTACCACGGATAATGTTAAACAGCGACAAGCGTGGCCCGTGGCCCACCATTGTACCGATACTGTCCCAACTTAACCACCCGTTAGGTGTTGGGTTTTAATCACAAAAGGCCTCAGTACAATTGGGTGAGATCCACCCACTTATAAGTTATATTTTATTTATCACTTTTCCAATATGGGATCTTTCCTCTCCAACACGCCCCCTCACGTGCAACCTAGCTCTAGGTATGCACGTGGAATTAATTGACAAACCCGATTTCACATTGGAACTCGGGTCACAAGTCCCACATTAGAGACTTGACCAATCACATAACAATCCAAGGCCCACATCGGACACTTGGCAATAATCCAATCGGAAACTTCCGATGGCAAATTTAATGAACCCAAACTAGGTCCATGATTGGAGAAGAGATTGGTGAATCAATTAATGAATGAACCCATATCCGGGTCCATGATAACATGGTATCAGAGCGGGTCGCTCTTCAATACGTCGTCATCATGGACCCGGATATGGGTTCATTCATTAATTGATTCACCAATCTCCTCTCCAATCATGGACCTAGTTTGAGTTCATTAAATTGGCCATCGGAAGTTTCCGATTGGATTATTGCCAAGTGTCCGATGTGGGCCTTGGATTGTTATGTGATTGGTCAAGTCTCTAATGTGGGACTTGTGACCCGAGTTCCAATGTGAAATCGGGTTTGTCAATTAATTCCACGTGCATACCTAGAGCTAGGTTGCACGTGAGGGGGCGTGTTGGAGAGGAAAGATCCCATATTGGAAAAGTGATAAATAAAATATAACTTATAAGTGGGTGGATCTCACCCAATTGTACCGAGGCCTTTTGTGATTAAAACCCAACACCTAACGGGTGGTTAAGTTGGGACAGTATCGGTACAATGGTGGGCCACGGGCCACGCTTGTCGCTGTTTAACAGATAAGTCACCTATTAGAGGGCTTAGCAGTAGTTCTTCCAGCATAACGCACCTCCCCCAGATCATCCGAGAAAGCTTGACTAGCATGGACAGGAGGAAGGTCAAACACAACCATGTTGAATTTTCTATATATGTGCTTCTACTTCACATATCTGAATCTTTTCATAAGCACTTAATTTGCAATTTGAGATGATGGAACTAAGACGATGAATGGCTTAATAAGATTCAATTTCTATGCAATTAATAATACAATCGCTAGACACTTTCAGACCATAATAAAGGCTCCACACTTCAGCGTCAAAAACCTCTCCAATACCAAAATTGACTTGAAAACCCTTAATCTAATCTCCACTAGAATCTCTAATAAATCCACCAACTCCAATTTTGCCACCAATAGTTCTTATACCATCAACATTCAGTTTAACTACATAAGAAGGAATTTGCCATATATTTTAGCATGGTAAAATAATAAGTCTTATCCAACGTTTTTATAACCTACATGTCATTCTATAGAATCCATTCTTTCATAGCAATAGAAATAATTTAGGATTAATTTCAGTTTACCCCCCTAAGGTTTGGGGGTGTCATCATTTCACCCCTCTACTTTTAATTTTGAATTTTTACCCCCTAAACTTTCCAATTTCAATCAACCGTGTCCAATTTCTCCTATTCCGTCCAAAGTCAACGTTAACTTTGACTTTTGAGGGGTAAAATGGTCTTTTCAAGATAAAAAAATATATAAAAAAATAAAAAAATAAAAAAAATTTCTGTTTTTTTTTCTTCTGTTTCTTCGTTTTTTTTTTTTTTTCTTTTCTATTTCTTCATTTTTTTTTTGTCTTCAACCTATACACCAAAAGTTATAATAGGTTTATAAAAACAAAAAAAATACTCTAGGTGGTTGAAAGCCGCTTGCTGGTCTACGATATTTGTGATATATCTCCGATAAAGTGAAGAATTTTAGGATATATCCCTAATAAAGTGAAGAAATATCTGTAAAAAATAATTTTACACTTTATCTAGAAATAAATATCTGTAAAAAATGATTTTACACACTCGCTGGTCTACGATATTTGTGATATATCTTTGATAAAGTGAAGAAATATCTGTAAAAAATAATTTTACACTATCTGTAAATAAATATCTGTAAAAAATGATTTTACACAGATATTTCTTCACTTTATTGGGGATATACAGATATTTACAGATAAATTGTAAAATCATTTTTACAGATATTGGTTCACTTTATTGGGGATATATCCTAAATTTTTTCACTTTATTGGAGATATATCACAAATATCGTAGACCAAAAATGATTTTACACAGATATTTCTTCACTTTATTGGGAATATACTGATATTTATTTACAGATAAAGTGTAAAATAATTTTTTACAGATATTTCTTCACTTTATTAGGGAATCCTAAAATTCTTCACTTTATCAGAGATATATCACAAATATCGTAGACCAGCGAGTGTGTAAAATTATTTTTTTACAGATATTTATTTCTAGATAAAGTGTAAAATGATTTTTTACAGATATTTCTTCACTTTATTGGGGATATATCCTAAAATTCTTCACTTTATCGGAGATATATCACAAATATCGTAGACCAGCAATCGGCTTTCAACCACCTAGAATATTTTTTTGTTTTTATAAACCTATTATAACTTTTGGTGTATAGGTTGAAGACAAAAAAAAAATGAAGAAATAGAAAAAAAAAAAGAAGGAAAAAAAAGAAGAAACAGAAAAAAAAAAAAAAAAAAAAAAAAAATATTTTTTATTTTTTTATATATTTTTTATCTTAAAAAGACCATTTTACCCCTCAAAAGTCAAAGTTAACGTTGACTTTGGACGGAATAAGAGAAATTGGACACGGTTGATTGAAATTGAAAAGTTTAGGGGGTAAAAATTCAAAATTGAAAGTAGAGGGGGTGAAATGATGACACCCCCAAACCTCAGGGGGGTAAACTGAAATTAATCCAATAATTTAACTAGGGTTTCATGGCATGTGAACATTAGGGTCAAAAACAACTTTATTTCTCCATTTTTTTACCTCTTATCTGACAATAAGAGGTAAAAAAAAAAAAATGTTGTAGGTAGACTTAAAATCATACCATAGGAAGAATGAGCTCAAATTTGGATGTCCTCTCCACACCCATCAAAATCAAAAGGAATAGTTAGAATTTTCTCAATGTTATGCTGAGGTAGATAATTAGATAGAAGCTCAGTGTTCCGCCCCATGATCATCCCAAAAATTGCAAACTTTGTTAGAAATGTCAATATTGATCATCTTATTGTGATTAGAAACCAGCCTAGTAACAAGAGCAAAAGGCCTAACAAGAGCTCAATTATAGCCTAGTAAAACACCCAGGCAGCAAGGCCTGTTGCTGCAGCCTTTTCCTCTAGTCAGAGAAGTCCATACACAATCACTACCATTATACCGCCCTTCCCATCGAACCGCCTCTACTATCGAACCACCATCATTGCACCACCAGCGAAGGCTATCATCCACCATTTGCGGCCATGAACCCAATAAGCTTATCTCTTCATTTTGTTTCGTTTTGTTGACGTACGCGCCACTCAACTTGTATGCCTCCTTTTTGGTGTAGTGTCTTTTATTGGATCCGAATCATGAAATCCTTCTTGCTTTTGAAGTTAAGCAAACAATCTTCAATATTGCTAATGTTTCAGGCAAGCCTCTAAAACTAGATGAGAAACTTTTCAATAGTAAGAGGGAGATTAGGGTTAGGGTTTCCCATGATGTTACTAAACCATTTTTTCTTAAGAAGGTGCTGAAGATCGCTCTAAGAGTGGTGAAAGAGATTTCTTATTGTTTTGAAAACCTTGTTGGAACTTATTGAGGAAAGGAGTCCCATATGATTTGGAGTCTTCGTTATTGGGATCTTCTGTATCATCACACGTTAATTAAGAGATTTGTATTAATATAGTTAGTCCTATAATTATGGATAGAATTAGCATCCTTGTTATATAAAACGTTGTAAACCATTCTGAATGAATAGAAGATATCACATATTATTCACACTATCAAATCTCTTTATGGTATCAGAGCAATCGCTCTTGAGAACCTAGAAATCTACACAAACAAAATACCTCATGGCTGGTGACGAAGAACAATAGGTCATTGAACACAAGAAAGACCAGAGCTCTTCCAAGACCTCAGAACCACGGGAGAATGCCAATGATAGCCACCAGCTACTAGAGAAGTTGAATTCAACCAAACAGCCTTCAACAAATCTTGTTGGTAACGTTCCTAAATATAAGAGCTCTCAGGAAAAGCATTTGCCCTCTCACAAGATAAAAAAGATGTAACATGGATCCTAGACAGTGGGGCTAGTGACCACATAGTTTGTAATTCAGATTTCCTCACATCTTTTCAACCTGTGCACAATCGTACAGTGAAGTTGCCCAATGGTATCACATTACATGTTTCTCACATTGGGACAGTGTCATTTTCTTCACACTTTGTCCTTCACAATGTTCTATGTGTCCCATTGTTTTACCTAAATCTCATCTCCATCAGCAAACTTGCATTTGATTCCTTTTATATCACCATATTTCTTAAACAAGTTTGTTTCATACAGGACCTTCAATCGGGGAGGATGATTGGGACGGGAACTGAAAGTGAGGGACTCTACTGTCTCCATCTGCCAAAGAAAGGAACGTGCAATGTGGTGAACACCAAAACACATGACCTATGGCATCAAAGGCTCGGACATCCATCTAGCAGAGTGTCTTTATTATTTCCTTTTTTGCAAAATAAATCTTGCAATGCAAGTCATTGTTCCATTTGCCCTTTAGCTAAACAAACTAGAAGACCTTTTCCATTAAGTGTTTCTTCTAGTAATTCTTGTTTTGATTTGATTCATGCGGACATATGGGGTGGCTACCACGTGCCATCTCTTTCTGGAGCACAATATTTCTTAACTATAGTTGATGATCACGTACTCATGCATCACAAGTCAGAAACACAAGCCCTATTCATTCACTTTGTCAACTTAGTTGAGAATCAATTTGGCAAAAGAGTAAAAATTGTTAGGAGTGACAATGGTCCAGAATTTTACTCTTCCAAGGGTATTTTACATCAGACCAGTTGCATCAACACGCCCCAACAGAATGGCGTCGTTGAGCGCAAACACAGGCACTTGTTGAACGTTGCCCATGCACTTCTCTTTCAATCAAACTTACCTAAACCATTTTGGGGGATGCCATACTCACTGCTGTCTATCTAATAAATAGGACACATACACCACTTTTGCAAGGTAAAACAACTTTTGAAACGTTATTTCACAAATCACCAAACTACTCTCATTTGCGTGTTTTTGGTTGTCGTTGCTTTGTGTCTACTCATCCACTCCGGCCTAGCAAGTTTGATCCACGCTCTATTAAGTGTATCTTCCTTGGTTACCCTCATGGTCAAAAGGGATATAAAGTCTATAGCCTGAAAGATAAGAAAATGTTAGTCTCACGAGATGTCATCTTCTTTGAAATCGAGTTTCCTTATCAATCCAAACTCTCCACATCTTCGCCCCCTGTCAATTCTCGGACACCTCCTCAAATCTTTCCTTCTTTATCTACCTCACCTCACATTGATGACGATCAAATCTTCTCAAATCCCTTGGAATCAAATCTTGATTCTAATCCCACAACTTCTGCTGATATCAATCCCACAAATCACTCGGAATCAAATCTTGATTCTAATCCCACAACTTTCGCTGATATCAATCCCACAAATCACTCAGATTCAAATATTGCACCATCTCCTTCTCCAAATACGTCACCACCAGACTTATCCGTATCCCAAGATGCAATACCTCATTCTTCATTGCCACAACCACGAAGATCATCCCGGCCAATCAGAACTCCGACCACATTGCAAGGCTTTCATATTGAGGCAGCCCTTCCTTCACGTACTGCACCATCATCTCCTCCAGGTACCCCTCATTCTATTGCTCATGTTTTATCCTATGATAGACTCTCTCCTACACATAAAGCTTTCACTGTTAACATTACACTCGAAAAGGAACCTAGATCTTTCTCTCAGGCTGTCCTTGAGCCACGATGGAGAGAAGCTATGGACAAAGAGATTCAAGCTCTTCAAGAAAATAAGACATGGAGTTTGGTGTCTCTTCCCCCTGACAAGAAACCAATAGGTTGCAAGTGGGTTTATAAGATCAAACACAACCCAGATGGCACAGTTCTCGTTTGGTTGCAAAAGGTTATAGTCAAGTTGCAGGGATTGACTACGGCGAGACTTTTGCTCCGGTGGCCAAACTAACAACAGTTCGAGTGTTACTCAGCCTTGCAGCTTTTCATGGTTGGCATCTTCATCAACTAGATGTCAACAATGCTTTCCTTAAAGGTGACCTCTATGAAGATGTGTACATGAATTAAGTTGCCTCCTGGTTTTGGACGAAAGGGGGAGAATAGAGTTTGCAAGTTACATAAATCATTGTATGGCCTCAAGCAAGCATCGAGGCTGTGGTTTTTGAAACTTTCTAGTGCTCTCAAGGCTGCCGGATTCAATCAATCTTGGTCTGATTACTCACTCTTCGTCCGACACACTCAAGGTAGATTCACAGCCTTGCTAGTCTATGTTGATGATATTATACTGGCAGGAAACAACTTACAAGAGATCATGGAGACAAAACACGTCCTTGCAAGTCATTTCAAGCTCAAAGATATGGGTCTGTTAAGGTACTTCCTTGGAATAGAGGTGGCAAGGTCCAAGCAAGGCATTGTTTTGTGCCAACGAAAGTATGCATTAGAGGTCCTTGAAGATGCAGGCTTCCTAGGTGCTAAACCATCTCGATTCCCAATTGATCAAAACTTGGTGCTAACGCAAGGTGATGGAGTTGTGTTAAAGGATGCCTCTCAGTATCGCAGATTAGTTGGAAGGCTCATATACCTCACAATCACGAGACCAGACCTCGTATATGCTGTACATATCCTAAGTCAATTTATGGATAACCCTAGACAACCTCATCTACATGCATCTTACAAGGTGTTGAGATATGTTAAGCAGACACCAGGACAAGGAATACTTTTGCCTTCCACCGGACAATTGGAGATCAAGGCATATTTTGATGCAGACTGGGCACGTTGCAAGGACACAAGAAGATCAACTACTGGCTATTGTATTTTCTTAGGCAACCCACCCATCTCATGGAAAACAAAGAAGCAAGGAACAGTGTCTCGTTCTAGTGCAGAAGCGGAGTATAGATCTATGGCAACAACGTACTGTGAGATTACGTGGCTTCGAAGTTTATTAAGAGATTTGAATGTTAAACAAGCACATGCAGTTAAATTATTCTGTGATAATCAGGTTGCCATTCATATAGCATCAAATCACGTCTTCCACGAACGCACAAAGCATATTGAGATAGATTGCCATATTGTGCGGGAAAAAGTACAGAGGGGGCTAGTCAAAACCATGCATATATATTCGAACAAAGGAACAACCAACTGACTTGTTCACCAAGCCGCTAGGTTCGAAGCAATTTTCAGCACTATTGAGCAAGTTGGGTGTAATTAACATACACTCCAACTTGAGGGGGAGTATTGAGGAAAGAAGTCCCATATGATTTGGAGTCTTCGTTATTGGGATCTTCTGTATCATCACAAGTTAATTAAGAGATTTGTATTAATATAGTTAGTCCTATAATTATGGATAGAATTAGCATCTTTGTTATATAAAACGTTGTAAACCATTCTGAATGAATAGAAGATATCACATATTATTCACACTATCAAATCTCTTTAGAACTTGGACGCTATAGAAAATGTGGCTTGGTTTTCCATGCATCTGGGTTATGTGTATTGGTGCAGCAGGTTGTTGCTAGGGTCTAGAAGTCATTAACTTTGAAAATCAACTTCGCTAAAGGACGTTTAAATTTGGGAGGTGCAACTTTCTAATTCTCTTCCTCTATGCCTACTCCAATTCATACATCTCTATTCACTAATATGAGCAAAGTTTGACAAAAAAGTCTAAGAAGCCTGTTATCATCAATGTTGAGAATAGGGCTGGTGCAAGCTCTAAAGGCTTTGGCCATAATTTCAGTGGAAGAGCAGTAGGTTGGAAAGTGAGAGAGGGTGCGCTCATCAACTCCCTCCTAGAAGTTGAAGGTACATGATGTATCTTCTTTTCTGGAGCAGATACAATGCAACCAAAAAAGCTCAAAACTCTAGAGTTCTCCTCTAAATTTACTGCTCGTTCAATGGGGCTGATTGAAACACCTGGAGGCACTATGGTGCAAGAAAGCTAATTGAGGCTACCAACAAAACTACTGGGAAGAAAAGAGGTCGTCCATTGGGTGCAAAAAACAAAAACCCTCCTAAGGCACATCTCCTTAGCTTGACTTCATAGCCTTGGAGCCCTCTAGTCACATTGAAAGGAATATAATCGTGTTCTTGCAAAACCTTGTGTGCTATGACCGACTAGAAGGCTTTAAATCTCCGTACTTTACTGCTTCATGCGTTGTTGCATAATCTTGTCGTTGGACCTTCTGAATGGCAAAGAATGAACAAGAAGATGCTCTTGACATACCCATGCAAGGCTCCTTGCCCTAACTCTAAGGGTAAGGGAAAACTTATTGGTTAGTTCTTTTTAGGTTGGTCTTGCCTACATACTATGAGATTATTTTACACCTAGTTTAACGAAGCTTTTGGAGTACCACAATTAAGTGCATTAACGAAGGGAGTTTCAATCTAAACTTTGTGTGAGGTGATTTATGTAGTTTGTAGGCTCTCAAATAAGTGAGTTTTGATGTATAAGTGAATGGTTTCATGTTAATTTTCTCATATTTTGGGATGGTTGTTTGTGTCATTCTAGCTTGAGTTATATTGAAATCTATTTTTCACTAAAAAAAAAATCTAAATAATTAAATTTTTTTTTTTCAATATAGTATGAAATAATTTCATGTTACTTAATCAATTTTTAGCTCTTAGAATAACTATTAACCTTAAAATATTGCTTCTAACAGCTATTCATTTGAAAATTGATCAATGAAGTTAAGTAATCAACTCTGTTTCTCCAGCAAAAAATCTGAAGTATAG
This sequence comes from Rosa chinensis, assembly GCF_002994745.2. NCBI lineage: Eukaryota > Viridiplantae > Streptophyta > Magnoliopsida > Rosales > Rosaceae > Rosa > Rosa chinensis. The sequence goes on along the minus strand of NC_037094.1, from coordinate 54,606,243 downwards.
GTAAAAAGCAAATCAATAAGTACTTCTTGAATGGACGATTCAAATATCTGTGATGAAGCTTCAATGACTTTGTTGAAGAATATCAGTGCCTCGCTTAAATCGAGAGGAGGCGTTCATTTTTAGTAGACAATGGTATATTTGGTTTAAGGTAAGGCAGTTTTCTCGCTTCCATGGAAACCAAACTTGTTTGTAGAAGTCATTCTAAAAAAAAAAAAAAAAAACTTGTTTGTAGAAGACAATGATATTGTCGTATTCCATAATGTCACTCTCATATCTAGAATTCAAATTTGAACAATGCATATAACAAATGAAATCCATCACTTAATCTCTCCTTGAAGCGGGTTTCGATCCATAAAGAGGAGGGTGGTGTTTTGGCGTTTCAATTCATGGAATAGAAGGAGAAGAACCGCATTCTTCACGGAGGTCATTGGTTTTACAGTAGCTCTATATCAGTGTTGGCGGACTATGACGGGGTCGGATTACTAGACGCGGTCTCCCTCCAATCTTTGGAGCTCTGGGTGGTGGTGAAAGGGTTGCGGGTTGCCATGTGCAACAAGCGCACTCTAATCCTAATCGGCAATGCTCTGGGAGTGTTTGCTCAGGCTGACAAAGTGGTGCTACTGCGGAAGAATCCCATTCAAAGGATCCGTTTGTTCCATGATGTTGACTGGAGGGTCTGGGCTCAGAGTACCTTTGATTTTTTGCTGGAGGTCTCAGTGCTTTTGGAGTTACGGTATGAAAAATGCCACGTTATTTGCTCAGAGTGTGGCTATTTTAGTCATGGAGGCAGTACATGTGACAAAGGTTCGGTGGCGGAGGCTTTAGTGTTGCCAGTGTCGGGGTATGAAGGATCGGAGCCGGGTTGTGATGTCGAGGAACCAACGTCAGGGTTGCCGTCTCTAGTGGTGGCGAGCATGGAGCTGGGATTGGTTGGAGAAATGCCTAAGGGGCCTGGGGCCGGTGCTAGAAACTAGGGCAGAGGCTGGATCTCCGGTAAAGGTGGCAGCTAGTGCTGGTTTGGAGGCCCCATTTTTTTTCGACGGGAAACCCTAATTTTGAGTTCGGGTTGACCAGGTCTGGGCTGTTGAATGGGCTGAGTCTCACTGCTGGTAAGTATTCTGTACCCAAGGCTAACTATTTTCTTCTGGGGGGGACAGCAAGGGATTTGGGTGTGCACAAGCTCCGTGAAGATAACTGACTTGTGGTTGGGAAGCGTCTTTGCTTGGTAGAGGTGGCTTTGCCGAAAACCTTGGATGAGAATCTAGAGGAGGTCCCCATTATTGCTATTGGGAATGTTCTAAAGAAAAAGGGCCGCCCTTGTGATCGTCGAAACAAACCCAAGCCTGCAGAGGTGGCAGGTGTGGGCCTTGCTGCGGAGGAGCCAAAGGAGGACACCCTTTCCCAAGAGGGTTCGGGTAATAGTTCTTACACTATCTTAGGCGGATGCTTTTGCTGGGATGTTGTTGGGATGTACACTAAGAGGGTCTTTAGGCGTCATTGCTTCATGTTAGTTGCTTTGTATGGAATGATATAGGTCTGTATTTTTTCTTTTTGTGCTTTTCTGTTTTGTTTTATTTAGTTTGGTTTCTGCTTTTGGACTTTTTGGCTTTGAATAATTTATTGAGGGATTTTCGGATCCCTCTAACTTGACAGAGAAACGTCTCTATTTGTAATGGAATCTGATTCCGTACCTCTCAAAAAAAGAAAGAAAAAAAATCCCTCCATCATATAAGTTGAAAATTCTGAATTTCACTAGGATTATTCATTTAGTTTTTGTACGGAGATGATATTTGAAGGTTGTATAGTTTTTCCAAAGAAATGCGACTCCATATTAGAATTTGGGGAGCACCACTATGTTCTTGCTTAAAGTCCCACGCTACTCCCTACTAAACTGCGAACAACGACGCAAAAAAATGCTCAGGTCCTTCGCCAAAAGTTCCCTCCACCTCTATCTCCACCAAAACCCAAACCAAAACCCAAAAACCCTCCACCTCCTCCTCCACCTCCGCCACCTCACCACCCTCAATGCCTTCCCTCCCCAAAAACCCGCCGTGGCCCCCACCAAAGACGACTACTTCTCCGCCATTCACCACATCACCAACATCGTCCGCCGCGACCACTTCATGGAGCGCACCCTCAACAAGCTCCGCATCTCCGTCGACTCCGACCTCGTCTTCCGCGTCCTCCGCGCCTGCTCCGCCTCCTCCACCGAGTCCCTCCGCTTCTTCAATTGGGCCCGCACCCACCACCCCACCTACCACCCCACCACCCTCGAAACCGAAGAGCTCGTCAAGACCCTCGCCCGCTCCAAAAAATACGAGTCCATGTGGAAAATCCTCGACTCCATGAAAACCCACCACGGTTTAACACTCTCCCAGGACACCCTTTGCTTCATTATCCAAGAGTACGGCAAGCACGGCCTGATCGACCAGGCCGTTGAGCTCTTCAATCGAGCTCCCAAGACCTTTAACTGCTTGCAGTCGGTGGAAGTTCACAACGCTCTGCTCTTCTCTCTCTGCCAGACTAAGCTCTTTCACGGCGCTTATGCCTTGGTGAGGAGGCTGATTCGGAAAGGGCTCGCTCCGAATAAGATGACGTATTCCATTTTGGTCAATGCTTGGTGTTCTAATGGGAAGATGAAGGAGGCGCAGCTGTTCTTGGAGGAGATGAGTGAGAAGGGGTTTAATCCGCCGGTTCGAGGCCGTGATCTGCTGGTTGAGGGGTTGCTCAATGCTGGTTATATTGAGGCTGCCAAAGATATGGTAAGGAAAATGGTGAAGGAAAACTGTGTGCCTGATGTTTCTACTTTTAATGCATTGTTAGAAGCTATTTGTACGTCTGGGGAGGTTGAGTTTTGCATTGGTCTTTATTGGGAGGCAACTGGATTGGGGCTTTGTCCTGATATTAATACTTATAAAGTGTTGATACCGGCGGTTTCGAAGGTTGGGAGGATGGATGATGCATTTAGGCTTTTGCATAATGCGATTGAGGACGGGCATAGGCCGTTTCCGGGCTTGTATGCCCCTATTGTTAAGGGGATGTGTAGGAATGGTCAGTTTGATGATGCATTTTGTTTCTTTAGTGAGATGAAGGTCAAGGGTCATCCTCCGAATCGGCCGGTATATACCATGTTGATAACTATGGCTGGACGTGGAGGCCGGTTTGTTGAGGCTGCGAATTACTTGATGGAGATGACTGAGTTGGGGTTGATGCCGATTTCACGGTGCTTTGATTTGGTCACGGATGGATTGAAGAATAGTGGGAAGCATGATCTGGCTAAGAGAATTGAGCAATTGGAAGTTTCTCTTAGGGGTACATGATGATGCTTCATTTGAGTAGTGGAATGATGATGAGTTTTTGCTCTTCAAGGATGACCATTCCGTCTGCCATTTTAGTTAAGAGACAATGGTGGTTAATCAAAGAAGAAATGGTATGGATAGGAACCTACCGGAGTATGGAAAGGAGGAGAGAAGAAAGAATCATCCATTCAGCCGATCAGGTAATGACAATATGATACACATATGGAACTTCATACTTCTTTCTGGAAAACCCCCTTTGATGGCTTAGCATTCTTCTAATGATTCAGGTTAATTGTTATTAATTTTCATTTAGCTCTTTCAAATTCTGTCTTTTTTTGTTGTTCCAAATGTTTTTCAAGCTTTGTGTTGATGCATTTGCAGGCCAAAAGGTTTGGGAAGACAGAGAGTTGATTAATAGATCTGGTGGCAAAGAGCCGTATGTAAAGTCAGTTTCTTTGTATCATCTTAACAAATAAGTTAATTTCTTTGATATCTAATAAGATGTGGAATACATATATTTTTTTGAATTGGTTCTTACCGGTGGTCAATGTATGGAGTGGTATGAAACTCATTCTCACAATTGTTCCAAATCTTTTTCAATGAAGCCTTGAATCTAAGCTTAAGAGTTGAGAGTGATCCAGTATAATCCTAGGCAAATTATAATATAAGTTACTCTAGTTGGCATTCTTGGATGGTCATCCATTGTTGCAGAATAGCTCTACCCAAATAAATATAGGAAAAAAGGTTCATGTCCTCTGGTGCATCTCATTTAGTAAGTGCCCGGGTTCTATATCTCTGAGCCTCTGACTGATATGATTCTTGGCAAGGTATAATTTAAGTTATTTTGAGTTGGCACTGTTGGATTAACCAGAAACTGTACTGGATATTTTTACTATATACTAAAGCTCCTGTACTGTTCCTAAGCACTGTTCATAGCAGCAGTGGAATGACGGTTTTGCCCCCGAAGTTCATTATGTAGCGAGAGAAAGGCTGAGTGTTTTGTAGTTTGTTCGGTAGACTTCCATCGACTGTAGCTATCCAGCTCTGAGATACAGGCGTGGCCATCAAGCTGTCCGATAGAAGCGTGGCATTAGATGCGAGTATCGACCGCATCAATCAGGATCTGAGATACGTAGGTTGGGCTGAAAACAAGTAGGAGAGGTTGGTTTTCTATGCTTATTTGCCAAATTTGAGATTTTAAATTTTTGATTTGTGTCATCGTAGGTTGCTGGGGGTGGGAAAGAGAAGAGGAGGGATTCAAGATTGTGGTGGACTTCGGGGGAAGAGTTTGTGTTTGTTTCCGGAGAGGTGGATTCAAAAATTTAGATCGAGTTTGGGGGATAGCTTTTAGCAGGAAAAGAGTTGTGTGTTTGATTTGGGTTTGTATGTGCTGTATTCTGAAAATAGAACCCAAAATTAAGTTGTATTCTGTTATGGATTTAACAGTTATAACTGATCTGTTCTAACCTCCTTTCTCAATTCTTCCTTTTGTCTACAATATTTTGGTTAGTTTTACATTTGAGTGCGATCCAACTTGGCTTCCCTTGCTTATGTTTCTACATCCATGATCATAAGTGATAGAGAGACCCTTCAGTAATTCACATCTTCAGTGTAGTGAGGCTGGCATACTTTAATTAGTTAAAGCACCATGTAGCATCACTCACCATCTTAGGGACTGGCCTTATTCTTATGCTTCCTTTTTGGCTGATAACCATGTTGTGCATTAGTGAAATATCTCTTTCGTATTGAACTATGTACGTGTACCTAAACTACTTTGTAGTGATGAAGATTGTGCTCCCCATCACCCTATCACTGATCACAAATGTTGTGATCATTGTTGCAGGCTTCGGTTTGTACAGTTGGTGTCTTCATAGCTGTAATAGTCATTGTTATCAAATCCTCGCTCCCATAACATTGCCATCATATAAATATCCCAATGCTGATGATGTTTAGATCAAGCGTCCGCCTGTAATGAAATCACAGTCAACAAAGAAAAATTGGCATTATGGAATGCTAGGGTACTGGTTTCTAAATAATTTAAGGTTTATGTGTGATAGTTTGCATATTAGGATTTGATTGAGTTTTGTGTCTTTTTCTTTCTATCCCAGTAACTCTGCAATAAAAAACCCTTTCAGAGTTTTTGTTTTATTTCAAGATATCCTGTTCAGAAATCAAAGATTACAGCCACTGGTCTTTTTTAATTTGAATTTCTTTACTGTCTTGAGAATAAAGTTTTACTGTTTGTGTCGTTACCTTGATAACGATTAATTCAATTATTGACCAAATTGAGTCGGATTTGGTTAAGGCAGTGTTTTCCATTTTGAATGCTTGATATTGTCAATTGCGTGCTTTGCAGGAGGTTCATAATAGGCAGTTGCGATACAAAGCTCCTAGAACTGCTGGATTGTAAAAATTGCTGAACTCTTGGACGTTGTATGCTTATGTAAGGTATCTTTTTTTTCCTGCTCCGACTATGTATGAACTATCAAAAGTTATACGATGTTTTGCTATTGCATACAAGTCATGAATGTGATCTGTACACAAATGGTAGAAAGCAATTAGAGGCTTAGAACAGTTAGTATGAAGCTTATGATTACACTGCTGAGTGGATAAATTACTGTTAGGTTTGAGGAAAAGATTTATACTGCTGCTACTAGCAATAGATTCATGTATATCTATGATTTCTTGATACTTCCAGGTCCATTATTTTTTTCATTCTGTGGTTAGCAGAAATGCAGATTAATTCGCAAGTCCGATGAGCTAACATGGGGTTAGAAATGTTTAATTATCGTTTGTGGTGGTGAGAATTCCAGAAATTGTCTCTGTTTGTTTATTGTAGTCAAAGTTGGAAAGTTTAGAATATTGAAGTTCATTTCTTGATTAACTGAATTGAAATTATTGTTTTTGATGTAACTTGGTGGAAGCCTATGAGATGGCTGGTCAGTAAGTCTATTGTTTAACTGGCTTTCTGCCTCAAAAGGCAATATTTTCTCAAACCAGGTGGCAGAAAAGAGAGCTGCATTCTTACCATTGCTGCATTTTGGATTGCAGGACCCTTTGCTTTATGGTCAGTTAGGATATTTTTGCTCAAGTTTGTGATCACCTTTGAATTATGCTATCAATTGTTTTGAATGGTATCTTATGGTAAGTGAGCAGGTGTTTGGCCAGTTCAAATTTGTTTGATATGTTTTTTGTCAGTTCAGCTTTAGGGATAATGAATTCTATTTTTGTATTTCCTGTTGTAAAATTTTGAAACTACTTTGAAATCTTTCATATGTTACAATGTTCACAGTGTGTGCACAGTGATCAAACTCTTCATTGATGCAGGACGATAGATTTTCTTTTTGTGGGTTTTTGGGTTTGTAATAGTCATCTTCGTTTTTTCAGGGAAAGTGATAGTTCTTGCTCTTGAAGAAAATGCTAGAGCTTCCCACAATTTGGACACTCTTTGAACTACAGAGCCGTTTGAGAAAAAACCAATTCAGGTAAAGTTGAAGTGGAGAAATTTTTGTTTTTTGTTTTTCGTTTTTTTTTACAATATGCATCACATACTCATCTTTTTGCATGGATACGATGCTCCCTTGAAAAGTCATGCTGTGAAGTAGCTACACATGTTACTGTCATGAATTTGTTATTTGATGGTAAGTCCTCAGAAAGCATGCTCCTATTCAGTTCCACATGCCATAATAAGCACACTAGATCTTCCTGATATCTTAAAATTTAAACAGTCCTGTAGCACAATTGCTTTCTGCTGTTTCAGATTGTACGGTGCATATTATTTATGTTTCATAATTGTTAGTTTAATACATGGAACAAGAACCTGTAGGTTGTTTAGCATTATTACTAAAAGGCATTTCCAAATCAAAACACTGCTGATGATGATAAACTTATGCTGAAGGAATATTAAGCCTATATATATATATATATATATATATATGTCAACAGGTGAATTGAAAGTATAAATAAAACTATTTAGGTTGAGTTAAATGGAGCACTTGAAACCCCGTGTTAGCAAGGATTTGTTGCATGCATGGTCATATAGAATGTTGGGATTTTATCTGCAAGGCTTTTCCATCATATCTGCTTTCCTTATTCTACAGAGTACATCATTCCAGGGTTGTATACAGAATTACAGATCGAATTAAAATATGTTCATGAACACACCAAGTCAAACAAGTCACAGATAATAATCTGTGCCATTTAGTAACCTCAATGCAATATCTCTGCAACCTAAATGTACTTAATACATATTATGACTTTTCCAGATGCCTGATGAAAAAAGTTGATGCATTGATGAAAGCCATGGAGCGGAGTCTATGAAAATAAAGAAAGAAGCCGTAGCTAAAGATAAAGAAGCTGCAACAGCTAAGGTGGATGCTAATAAAAAGAAGAGTTCAGATAAACTCATCTAAGAGGTTGTAATTACTTTTCAACAGCCTCAATACCATTCTTTCCTTTTGTATTTTGCTTCTGTAATAACATCCTTTCAAACATTAAAAATTTTCAAATCTGATCCCTGAATATATGATTGATTTTATGATTTACTTCTAATTGCTGGGGATAACAAAAGCATCTTGAATGTTTGCTTACAAGAGATTTATTGAAGATCATGTGGAGATTTAGTCTTTATGAGCAATGTGTCCTATTTTTTATATTAAGAACAATCCAACTGCTGTATACTACTACAGCTAAATTATTCAACTACAAAATCCGCAGCAAAGCGCGGGAACATTACCTAGTTATCTACCGAAAGTAGTATAGAAACAGAGGTACAGTTCCTCATGGTGCTTCTCATGTAGTAAGTGCCCATTTCTAAATTTCTGACCATCCGTGCTTCATTTAGAAAACACAAATGCAGTCGAGTGGTTAAACCACTCTATAAGCTTTGTGCTTTTCTTTATTTGGCACGCATAAAAAGTCTGCAAGTCTGACTTTAGATTTTGGCAGTTGTGATAGAAATATAGAAATACGATCCAAGCATTTATGGAAAAATAACTTCAATCTCATACCTTAGCAGACTCTTTAATCGAGTTAAGGCAAGCTGTGCATGGTTCAAGGAGATAGTGGCAGTTGGAGTAGTATTCATTTTGGGGCTGGTTTGATTAGGATGGTCTACTTGGAGATTTGGCGATGGATGGTCTGCAAGGTCTTGGGTTGATGACTGGACTGGTTGTGGAGTTCTTAGTGATTTGGCTACTGAATTTAGCGTTTTAAATTTAAATACTCATTTCCAGCACTTTTTGAATGCTATTCGCTGGGATTCCAAGACTTTGCTTCAGTGCTTGCCTACTTCAGTGGATAGAATTCTCAGCATTCCAACTGCTATGACTGGTGGTGGAGCTGATAAATTGATTTGGAAGCATACTTCAAAAGGGAATTCTGTTCCTTCTGCTTAAAGTATAATGTAAGTTATTTTGAGTCATTTTGGTTCCTACAGCTCTAACAATACCAAATAGACATATTCGGAAGCCTCCAGTTACCCAACATTGAAAATATATACATGGATCATGATGCAAGGAAGGCTTGTGACTAATGATTGAAGGCACAGCTGGAAATTACTGATGACAGCACTTATGATACCAAATGCACTAGTATTTGGAAGCTTCCAAGTCCCCAGCATTGAAATTTTGTACATGGATCATGGTGCAAGGAAGGCTTGTGACTAATGATAGAAGGCACAGCAGGAAATTAACTGATGATAGCCCTTATGATACCAAATGCACTAGTATTTGGAAGCTTCCAAGCCCCCAGCATTGAAAGTATTTACATGGATCATGGTGCAAGGAAGGCTTGTGAGTAAAAGACTCAGCAGGAAATTAACTGCCGACCCTTGCTGCCCTTCTTGTCCAGGCTCCGAAAAAACCCATGAGTCACTTGGTGACTGTTACTAAAAGCTCAAGCTTTGTGTATTACTCTGAGGCCTAATAGGTACCTTTTGTTAACTGGGACAGTTGGCTTGCTGCTAACCTACAAATTTCATGGTTTCGCCTGGAATGAGAATTTTAAAGCTGGTTTATAACTTCATACAAGTTATTTTGAGTTAAGCCATGTAGTGATTTAAGGCAACTACCATGTGTAAGATGCAGAAATATCAGCTTCTTGGTGCAAGCCTGACGGTGGGACTTTAAAACTTAATGTGGATGGTTCCTCCAGGGTGAGATTGGTGTTGGTGGGTGCTGTAAGGAATGAATCTTGGCATACCGAAACATTGACATATAGGATCAAATTGAATAAACAGCCTTATTATTGATAAGCAGCTGATTATGGATGAGTAAATACACAGGGCTACTTCTAGTGAGCAGGTTTCGAACTTTCAATTTTTATTAGCATGCATTGTCTGATTTTTTATTTAATTAGTTATTTATACAATAATTGGATAGAAAGTTGAGCCCATTTCTTGCTGGAAAAATGCTGGGTCTCGAGGCGGCGACCTCTTCCAGCTCACCTCAGGTCCTGCTCTGAGTGAATAGTTGAGCATCGACGCCTTTGATGTTATCAGTTACCGCCTGGAGCATAAAATATGGGTCTGCAACATCGTCATGCATCTTCTCATACTCCAAAATCACATGCACCGTTGCTTTCGGGTTTGGAGTGGTAATAATTTACAGGATGAACTTGAAGCTCTTGTAATCATCAAGAAGTTCTCCTTCAACGACTTTCCAAGTTGCTGAATGTTTCTTGCTGTCCAGGGCTTCAATCATCTCCTGGGATACTTTAGCTTTCCCATCTGCATTAGTAAGCATATATATGCAATTAATCAGTTGGTAAAGAAATAAAAACACCCAGTACTATATATAATAAAACTTGATTAGTATGTACCTACCTTGGAAATACTTCCAGGATGAGATAGAACCGACTTTTGCGGATGAGGACTTGTCAGCTTGATTAGTTGCAACACCATCAAGTTTGTTGTTGGGTACATGGTGTGGTCTGTGTACAACCATATCATAAAACCAGGGCCGGCCCTGTGAGTTTAGAGGCTCAAGGCAGGAAAAAATTTGAGGCCCCAAAATAAATGCTCAAACATTACAAAAGAAAATAATATCCCAATTTCAAAGTATCACTGAAATATGACTCGTCTTGCATTTTTAGATGCAAAGGTACTAATCAAATTTACATAATCAAGTTTTCCAACAATATCTTTTTCAATAGATATCATAGCCAAACCACTCAATCTCTCTTGTGACATAGTAGACCGAAGGTAAGATTTGATCAATTTCAACTTTGAAAAACTTCTTTCTGCAGAAGCAACTGTGACTGGTATAGTTAGCAAAATCCTATAAGCAATCCAAGCATTTGGATAACAGCCATCAACTTCTTTTATGTAATTCAACACATCAATAGCTCTTTTTGTTTCATTGGGTAAATCTTCACTCAACATTCGTAAGTCATGATATAGATCATCTTCATTAAGATCAAAAATCTCGCCATGCTTCAATAAATTTGTAAGGTTAGCACAAAAACTCTTCAAACTATCTCTATCTGCAGACCTTAACTTGTCCAAATCAAACAAAAGCCCAAAATTCTCTTCAAAAGTTTTAAATTGCTCAAACCTGGTTTAGAAAAAAAGAAGAAGATGAAGTTCAATAAACTATATAAACATGTCTCACCCAAAACAATGGCTTCTCTGCTTGGATTCTCTTTGCTATAATCTGCTTAGATATCATTAAGTTGGATAAATCAAGTGGTAGGTACAGAGTTGTTCAATTTGAAGAAACTCACAGCTATGATCTTGTAATACAAGAGTGTGCTCACAGTTACTTGGTCAGTGACATGGTCAGTTACGTGACCAGTTACATGACCAGTTACAGTTACTTGGTCAGTGACATGGTCAGTTACTTGACCAGTTACATGACCAGTTACAGTTACTTGGTCAGTGACATGGTCAGTTACATGGTCAGTTACGTGACCAGTTACATGACCAGTTACTTGGTCAGTGACATGGTCAGTGACATGGTCAGTTACGTGACCAATTACATGACCAGTTACTTGGTCAGTTACATGACCAGTTACTTGGTCAATGACATGGTCAGTGACATGGTCAGTGACATGGTCAGTTACGTGACCAGTTACATGACCAGTTACTTGGTCAGTGACATGGTCAATTACGTGACCAGTTACATGACCAGTTACTTGGTCAGTGACATGGTCAGTTACATGGTCAGTTACGTGACCAGTTACATGACCAGTTACAGTTACTTGGTCAGTTACATGGTCAGTTACGTGACCAGTTACATGATCATCAGCTTGCTCAAAACATCATGCTCATTAACTGAATATATTAAATTTGAATGAAATTGTGCTAACCTGGTTTTGAATGAAGAAATAGCTTGATCAACTATGTAGAAAAAATAATTGACTTTAAAGGATTCTGCAGCTGATTGTGTCACCGCTTCGCTAGAGCTTTCACCAAATTGTCTCTTTTTGTGAATTGTCCGTTTTTCCATGAATACCGGTTCAATCCCCATCTCACTTGCAATCTCTTTAGCTTCAATCAAGGACTCCTCAAATCCAGTTTCTCTAAACTTTTGAAGAAAGGAAAGAAGACGTTCCAATTCTTTGATGGCAGTATCAACATGCATATCTTCAGTTTGCAGAACTTTGCTGACATTGTTAACAGCATGTAACAATTCATACCATATAATCATACCGAACAAGAACTCAAAATTATGAAGATTATATGTTGCTAAAGTCTCAGCATCACTTTTTGTCTTGACATCTTCTTTACCATTCACCAAGTGAATCAAAGCTTCTCTTATTTCTGGAGCTTGATACCTTATTGCTTTAACACTCTCCACACGACTTTCCCAACGAGTTTCTGATAATGGCTTAACGGTAAAACCTGTCACATGCTCTGTAAAAACCTGCCATCTCTTTGTAGAAGCTGAAAACAAGGAATAGATTCGTTGAATTACACCGAAAAAGGACTCGGCTTTGGGACAACAATGAGCCATATCAGAAAGCACAAGATTTAGAGAATGACAAGCACAAGGTGTGTAAAATGCTTTTGGATTTATTTCAAGTAGTCTACTTTGCACACCTTTGTTTTTTCCTTTCATGTTGGATCCATTGTCATACCCCTGTCCTCTTATATCATTAACATCAAGTCCAAGAGTCTTCAATGCAGTTAGAAGTTCATTAAGTAGTCCAAGACCTGATGTGTCAGATACCTTTAAGAATTCTAGAAAATATTCTTCAACCACAATAGGAGTAGCCGAAACACTGACACTTCTTAATACAAGAGACATCTGTTCCTCATTACTTACATCTGGAGTACAATCAAGTATAACTGAAAAATATTTGGCTTCTTTGATTCTACTAATAATTGAGCTTTTCACCTCCCCTGCCAACAATTGAATCATCTCATTCTGAATTTAGTGACTCAAATAATGATCTTGAACCTCATGTTTATTAATACGTCGAACATGTTCTTGCATAGTCGAATCAAATTCAGCAAGCAGTTCTATCATCTGTAAGAAAATGCCATTGTTCTCCTCATATAGCTTTTCACTATCTCCACGAAAAGCTAAATTATTTTTCCCAAGTCTTTTCACAACTGCAAGAATTCTCTCTAATACTTGCTTCCAGTGTTCCTTTTCTTGATTGATTTGTTCTTGTAGACTTACATCAATTGTTAACTTCAATTTCAGCCTTTTTGCCAACTCCATCCAACTTGTCATTGAGCCAATGTGATACCTACTTCTTTCATGACTTTTAAGTCGATCAGAAATATTGTGCCAATCATTCACACCTTCATTAGCTAATTGCCCCACAAGATGTTTCTTTGCAAACAATTTACAACAAAAGCAAAAAACTTTATCCAAAGAAACCGAATATACCAGCCACTTTCTTTCTTGTTTCTCTCCATTTGGTAATTCTCTGAAGTAATGCTTTGAGGAAAAACATCTGTCACATTTATCTCTCGGAAAGATGACATTATTGTCTCTTTTCGGGCCTCTTTCAACCAAGAAATCTGTAATATTTTGGTCTGTCCTGTTCCAATTCCCTGGATCATCCATGTCAAAAAGAATTTCCTCAGTTGAATTTGTAGTGTGAACATCTTCATTGATAATGTCATTAATTTCCTCATTCTCTGACTGATTTGGCTCTGCATTGTGAACATCTTCATTGAGAATTTCATTATTTTCCTCATTCTCTGATTGATTTAGCTCTTCTGCCTCTTCAATATGATGATCATTCACCACCTGCTCTGGTTCCTCACTTGTATTCTCATTCACAGCTTGACATGCCTCTTCTTTGTTGCTACTAAAATACTTATTAAGAGAACCAACTTGAGTTTTACGTAAAGCTTCTCTCCTCTCTTTCTCTTTTCTTTTCTGCGCCCCGGACTTAAACTTTCTAATAGGAGCCATGATAACAACTTCAAATCCAACCAACAATCCAACAAATTCAACAATTGAATGATTTGAACCCCTAAAGAATATCATATAGAAAGCCTCAGGCATATAGCAAATTTTCAACAGAGAATGAATGAAACAGAGATGAAAGTTGAAACATGCATAACTGATAACTCTAAAATCCCTAAAAACAAAGATGAAACAAAATCATTGTTCATTGTTCTGCAATATATTAAATAGTTCACAAGTCTTAAATTTTCAATAAATGTTATAAATCATGATTTCATAATTACATGTTTCAAACCAAAATTGAAAAGGAATGGAATACAAGAGGCCAAGAGCATCAAAAACACAAATAGAGAACGAAAAAACCAAAATTTCTTCAAAATCGAAAATAAAAACCTTCAAAGATCTTACCTTTTTGCGTTTTTGGAAGATAAAATCAACTCTTCAGTCTCTTGAATTTACTTTTTCATCTGATCCTCTCAATCACAATTGGATTTTCGATAGCCACCGAGGAAACCTTCTGAGATGTTCAATCATAATTGGATTTTTGTCTTGGATTGAGAAAGAGCTTCAAAAACTTGAACTTAGAAAGAGGAAAATCATCTCCTCTCTACTGCTTTGCGTCTCAATCTGATGGAACTATGGAAGTATTGAAAACAGAGGGTCATGTTGCGTGTACGAAGACACAAAGTGGTTTAGATTGATTCTTTTTTTTTTTTTTTTCTGCAGGCCTACATAATAAAAATTTTTGAGGCCCCTAAAATATGAGGCCCTAGGCTTGGGCCTGCTTCGCCTAGCCTCAGGGCCGGCACTGCATAAAACTCGTCAGCAGCAGCCTTGATCTCAATAGCCACCTCCACCTTACCATAATTGGACATTTTGATTTCCTTTATAAACCACACTAAATAGTAAATACTTTAGCTAGGTAGCGGGGAAGAAATACTTGGTGCCTTACAGTTATATATAGGGGAGAATAAAGAGGACCTAGATGGTATACGCGTTCAAAGTGAAGGCTCTCAAAAATAAAGAATATATATATATATATATATATATATTTTTTTTTTTTTTTTTTTTTTTGATGATTTTACTAGTCTGCAACTAGACAAAATCGTGAAAATAAGAAAACTCAATATTTTTTCCGAGCCGTCTCCATGCTCTGTCATCGGTGATGAGATTATGTCTACATAAGAAAATTTCAATAAAAAAGTGTTCTCAAAAGTTGGCATATTTTGTCATACCACACAAGTGCCACAATGATATGCCTGTTTTAATGCATTAAACTTCTATAATGCAAATTAATGTTTAGCTCGAAGTTCAGGCATTGAAGTCCTGGAGTTTGAAGGATTCCAAAAGCTAAATGTACGTAGAACTCTTAGCTATTAATGATCGAGATATATACAATACAAAATGTCAAGCAATAATTGTTAAATAAACAAGCAATATGGGATATTGTGAGATTAGGAAACTGGGATCTTTGAATCCTATGCTTCTCCGAGGTATTTCGCTCCTCCGTGCACAACCCACCCCACCCAACGGCTGAGCTTCGGGATCGTGGCGGCGTCAAGTCGATTCGGGCTGCGGCGGCGGAGAAGAGTAGTTCATCCTCTGCGGACAACTCCACTCTAAGAGGCGTGCTGAGCGTGAACGTGGCACCAAAGTATCCGGGGTGGGACGACGCTGACGACTGCAAATGGAAAGAAAAGGAAGGCTAGATTCTGAGGGACGTCGAGGCCATCTTTTTGGTTGCCAAAGAGATTCTCCATTCGGATAGGTATATGGATGGTGAGCAGCTGACCCCTGAAGATGAAAAACTGGTGGCGGTGCAAATTAAAGGGATTCTGGCTTATCGTCCACAACTCCACATTCCGATCGAAGATAAGATGGCTGTGGAATTGATACTATTATGGTTGATGGGTAATGGGTTCCGGCCTATTTGTCATAAGAACTGATGATGTACGTATGGATATAGACTTCTCCTTCCAGAAGTGTCTTCCAGCTAGATATCCAACCCATGCAGAAAGATTAATTCGAGAACATTTCAAACGTGGTAGTGGCTAATGTGTACTGCTCCTGATGCACTTATTGGAGTTTAATTTTGCTTTGGCAATTAGATTGACTCATTGACATGATGATATTCGATAAGTAGAGCATGATTTTCAACGATTAGCTGATTCAAATGTTTAATTGTTTAAATAAGCATCGATGTCTTTGTTGATGTCAATTACCAACTAGAGCAAAGCATGGGGTTCTGGAACATTGTCATCCACCTTTTCATACTCCAAAATCCAATGCACCATAGGTGTGGCCTGATCACCATATTTGAGTGGTAAGATGCAGAATGAACTTGAAGCACTTGTAATGCTCAAGTAGGTCTCCTCCAATTACTTCCCAAGTCATCACCGAATTGTTCTCCTTGTCTATGGCTTCGATTATCTCCTTGGCTACTTTAGCTTTCCCGTCTGCATACCAACAAGCAGCATACCAACAAGCAAGCAATCACTAGATAAAAAAAAAAATTAGCATGAACCAACTATAATTAAGCTTGAGAGCCTTCGAACTATTTTAAAGCTACTAGGAATTAGGTGAGTTAATAAGTCAACTTCGATGGCTGTTCTGCAACACTATGATAGTCTTATATGTGTAAATACCCCTGAAGTTGGGTGTTGTATCAGTTTTTTAACAGAGAAATAGTGTAAGACTGTGTAATAGTTGAGTAACTAATGTGATATATTTGAAACTTGGATGACCAAAGTGTCAAACGTGGTAAAGTTCAGTGACCATTTGTGAAATTTTCTTTATTAAGAATGAAGTTTAAGTGCGTGTTCTGTAAGGTGGAAGAAGAAAAATAAATTGTAATTTTTAATAAAATATTGTTTTTTATTGTAATTTTATATTATAGTATTTTAGTATTTAGATAAATAAGAAATTTGTAGGGTGAAGAAAGTGATAACATCAAATCCATGGCCAACCTTACAAGCACAGTGAAGAGAGAAAGAGACGAAAATGGAAGAACAATCTGGAGCAAAATTCTTGAGAGTGTTTTACTGAAAATGTATAGTGTATCCAATTTTTACAACAAAACCCCTATTTATAGTAATACCACACCTTCACTTATTACAGATTGGAAAATATAGAAAATATCTAAAGTCTCTGCGTCACATGCTTGACAGCTGGATGCCACACCATTGGTCAAGCTGACTCTTCCATGCTGAGGCAACGTAATAGTTAACACCTCCCCTCAATCTAAGCTGGGGATACCACACTGAGATTGACACAATGTTGTCTGAAGATTGGGCTATGTAAACCTTTGGTGAAGACATCTGCAGTTTGATGTTCAGTGGGAACATATTGCAGAAGAAGATCTTGTCTCTGTACTCTTTCTCTTACAAAGTGAAAGTCATTATCCAAGTGCTTAATCATTGAATGGAATACAGGATTGGAGCATAAAGCAAGAGTAGACAAGTTGTCACACTTCAACAGAGGAGGGGCAGGTACTTTTACCTGCAAATCACATAGCACATGCCGTATCCAAGATATCTCTGCTGCAGTGTTTGCAAGAGCTCTATATTCTGCTTCTGTTGAACTTCTTGACACTGAGCCCTGCTTCTTTGACTGCCAGGATATAGGACAATGGTCTAGATACACAATGAAGCCAGTGGTAGATCTCCTATGGTTAATCTCACCAGCCCAATCAGCATCACAGTAGGCATTAATATATGCCACACTGTCACCATACTTGTAAAACAATCCTTTGCTCAAAGTTCCTTGCAGATATCTTAATATTCTCTTAACATATGCATAATGAACATCAGTTGGGGCAGACATGAATTGACACACAGTATTGACAACGTAGGCAATATCAGGCCTAGTGAAGGTTAGATACTGGAATGCCCCAACAATGCTCCTATAAAGAGTAGGATTCGGTAGAGGAGTACCTTCATTTTTGAGCAACTGAACATGAGGAAGGCAAGGTGACACACATTCCCTACAAGTTTCCAGACCTGCTTTGGCTATCAACTCCTTTGCATATTTTTCTTGGGACAGAAAAATACCATTTTTCTTGTATTGCACATTGATGCCAAGGAAGAAAGACAAGGAACCGAGATCTTTCATATCAAACACTTCACTCAACTCAGACACAACCGCATTGATTCCTTCAGTATCAGATCCAGTTACCACAGTATCATCCACATACAATAATAAGGCAACTACACCTTTTTCACTTTGCTTTATGAATAAGCTAGGATCTAAATGAGAAAAATGAAAGCCTAGAGCTGGAAGAAAGTTAACTTTTCATTCCAAGCTCTAGGAGCTTGCTTCAAACCATAGAGTGATTTCTTCAACAAGCAAACATAATCAGGATGGATAGAACCAATAAATCCTTGAGGCTGTTGCATATAAACTTCCTCTCTGAGATCACCATGCAAAAAGGCATTTTTAACATCCAACTGCCGTAATTCCCATTTATTCATAGCAGCAAGAGCAATCACAAGTCTAACTGTACTATGTCTCACTACAGGGCTAAAAGTTTCATCATAGTCCAAGCCTTTCTCTTGACTATACCCCTGTGCAACTAATCCAGCTTTGTGCCTAGAAACAGTGCCATCAGGATTCCTTTTAATCTTATATATCCATTTACTCACTACAATGCATGTTCTTACCTTTAGGTAATGGAACCAGAACCCAGGTACCTTGCTTCCGGAGCGCATCCATCTCCTCATTCATTGCCAAGTCCCATTCAGGTGTACCAACTGCAGCTCTAAAGGACTTGGGCTCTATAGACTCGTGAATATCCAAAACAGAAGTAAAGTCACTAAAAAAGGCTAATTCATCAAGTAGATTCTATTGAACCACACAGGAGAAGGCACAAAAGTCTGGAAATAATTTGTTCTTTACAATCCCGTTCTTTGCTCTTGTCAGCATAGAGTGATTGTTATATGCCTGAGCATGATCTTCAACAAATTGCAACTCTTGAGGTAGGACTACACAAGCATTATCACTATCACTGTAGCTGGAGGAAATATCATCATTAATTGAATTGGAACCACCACTACCACTTCCACCATCTTCACTTAACACATTCACATTTCCACCATCCACATTACTATTCACAGCAGCATTCACATCACTATTCACAGCAGCATTCACATCACTATTCACAGCACTCACATGACTATTCACAGCAGCATGAGTCACGCCCCCCCTATCAGCCAAGGTAGGGGACCATGCAGAAGGCTGAGAGGACTGGGCAAAAGGAAGCACCACATGCAATTAAGCTGGAGGAAGGACGGAAAGCAGATGTGATGGAAGAGAAGGAGAGTTGGCAGAGGGGGATGGCCTAGCAGGACTAGGGATAGATGGTGGTGGTGGACAGGTGAGGCTAGAAGTAGAGGTTGACACAAGAGAAGCAACTGAAAAGGGAAACTGAGTCTCATCATGGATAACGTGTCTGCATAGCCAAAGTTTATTTTTCTCGATGCTGTAACAAAAAACACCTTTGTAACCAAGAGCATAGCCAAGAAAAACACATGTAGTTGTTCTAGGATCAAGTTTGTCATGGGAATATAGTCTAAGATAAGGATAACATGCTGAGCCAAAGATTTTGAGGAAGCGGATATCAGGTACAGATCCAAACAACTCAAAGTAAGGAGAATGCATGTTGAGAGATTTACAAGGCATTCTATTGATAAGAAAAGCTGCATGAGCAACAGCATGAAACCAAAATTGTTTAGGCAAGCTTGCTGCCATCATCAAAGTGATGCAAGTCTCTACAACATGTCGATTCTTCCTCTCAGCAACCCCATTTTGCTGAGGAGTGTGAGGACAGGTAATAAAGTGCAAAATCCCTTTGGTGTCTAGGAAATTCCTGAAAGTTTTGCTATTATACTCTCTACCTCCATCAGTTTGCAAGGATTGAATAGAACAATGAAACTGTGTTTGCACAAAGTTGAAGAACTTGACAAATGTGGAGAAAACATCTGATTTATTAATGAGAGGAAAAATCCATACAAACTTGGTATTATCATCAATGTAGGTGACATAGTACTTAAAGCCTTCCAAAGACAAACAAGGAGCAGCACCCCATACATCAGAATGAACTTTCTGAAATGGAACAACTGACCTAGAGACTGATTCAGTAAAAGGTAACCTATGCATCTTTCCACTAAGACAGGAAGAACAAATATGAGGACTAGAATCATTGCTAAACTGCACTTGAGCAAGTGATAGCATTTTAGCAGCAACATCAGAAGTAGGATGATCAAGTCTTTGATGCCAGAGAGAGGACTTGATAGCTGAACCAACAAAGGCAGTATGTGTATGTTGAGAGAGAGAAGGAAATCTTGGACTTTTGAACAGAAACAGTCCTTCACCATTACTCTTTCCCTTGTATAACAGAGCCTTTGTTGCTTTGTCCTGTACACAAATGTCAATATCATCCATAATTATGTAGCAATGATTGTCTTTGCATAGTTTATTGAAGGACAGAAGGTTCACAGCAAGGCTAGGCACATGTAAAACATTTTTAAGTCTAAAAGAGTGCTTGTCAGGTGTAATATCAGTAGAACCAATATGCTTTATATTCAAACCTGCACCATTGCCAATTGTGATGGAGTTGTGAGACTCATAGGGATGAGCAATGGTGAGATTCTTGAGATCAGAGGTCATGTGATGAGTTGCACCAGTATCTCCAATCCAAATCTCACTGTGTTGTGTTCCAGATGTGCTAGCACCAGAAGATTATGCTGTCATAGCAGTCAAGGTAGCTGGAGGTTCAGCACCTTGATAGGCATATTTGCTCCTGTGATGGCAATCCAGTGCTGCATGACCCTTTAGGCCACAAATTTGGCAAATTACCACAGACTGAGATGGATGATTAGGTGGGACATTACTTCTGTAAAAGCAATTAACTGCAGTGTGACCCTTTTTTCCACAAATCTGGCACTCAGGTGAGGAACCAATATTGTTTCTATATTCACCATTGTTACCCTTGTAATCAGGAGAAGCAAGATTTTGGAAGCATTTGCTTGCAATGTGGCCTTTCTTGTGACAATAATCACACTCAGTATTTTGATAGCAGTTGCTAGCATTGTGACCTCTTTTACCACATATCTGACATTCAACACTGTTGTAACTCCTGAAACTTCCTCCAGTTTGATCATTCTCTGAAATGAGTTGCTTGCTAGTACTCCAATCAGCATGTCTTCCATTGTTGTTATTCCACACACCTTTGCCTTTATCACTGCTAAACGATCTAGTGGAACCTTTATTTCTGTCATCAGCATTGAACCTGTATCCATTTCCTCGAGCTGCCATTGCAGTCATAGATCCTGTAGAGATGAACTGAGCTTTAATATCTCTTTCAGCAGCTAAAAGTTGAGCCCTGAAGTCCTGAAGTGAAATGGAGTTGTCACGAGCACGAATGACAGTCTTTATCATTGAGTACTCATCAAGCAAACCATTCAAGGTGACCACCACAATATCCTCATCTGCTATAGCCACTCTAACATACTGCAACTGATCTCTGGCATGCTTAATACGAAGTAGGTACTTGTCAATTGAGTCAGCACCCTTCTTGATGGGCTGTAGGTCAGTTTTGAGCTGAATAATGTTGGCTCTTGAGACAGTAGAAAACCTTTCTTGCAAAGCTAGCCAGGCTTCACAAGATGAGATACATCCAACAATGATTTCCATGATATCATCATTAAGAGTGGCCATTAACAGACCAAGTAAGGCCTTGTCAGTCCTCTTCCATTGCTTATAAGCTTGAGTGATCTCATTAGTCACAGTCCCATCCTCAGTAAGAGCAAGACGAGGGGGACATGGATAGGTTCCATCAAAGAAGCCAAAAAGATCATTTCCTTCGAGAACGGACTGGAATTGAAAGCTCCACTTGACAAAATTTGTTTCACTCAAGCGAACAGTAATCATACTCAGCAGTGAGTTAACATCAGATTGTGTAACAGTCATGATGGCTGATAATGAGTCTACAGATTATCAAACTCTTTGATTAACCAAATATTGTCAAACTCGTATCTACTGCAATATAATCTCACAAGCAACCAAGCTATAAACCTCGTTTTATCACAAATCTCACAATATCATATTCATCATAGTCTCACAAGCAATCAGGTTATCAATCTTGTCTTATCACAGATCTAACAATATTATACTCATCACAGCATGATTTTCCTTCAACAAATCTCTTTATCATCTCAGTTATATCTCAATCACTATCAATTTTACTAGATCCATATATCTCAAAGACTCAACATCACAGAATTAGTACAAATCTCACAAGAGAATGGGGATCTAAACCACAAGTCACAGATTGATATGAAAAGTTTAGATGAAGTCAAATCGTAGCACAATAAACCATTTCACAAGTGAAAACAAGTAATCGAAGCCAGAATCAAAACCTCAGAAGCAGAAAGCAAAGATCTAGGGTTTGGTTGAAGCACACAGTGAGCTTGTCGAAGATGAAGAGCGAGCTGCATTAACAAGGAGTAACAGTAAGAGAAGCTCAGGATCAAGAGCCATAGCTCTGATACCATGATAACATCAAATCCATGGCCAACCTTACAAGCACAGTGAAGAGAGAAAGAGATGAAAATGGAAGAACAATCTGGAGAAAAATTCTTGAGAGTGTTTTACTGAAAATGCAAAGTGTATCCAATTATTATAATAAAACCCCTATTTATAGTAATACCACACCTTCACTTATTACAGACTGGAAAATATAGAAAATATCTAAAGTCTCTGCGTCACATGCTTGACAGCTGGATGCCACACCATTGGTCAAGATGACTCTTCCATGCTGAGGCAACGTAATAGTTAACAGAAAGTACGTAGTTAGTAGGGTGGTAATAACCGCACCCAAAATTTTTTTTGTAGGTGCCAAAAAATACCTTTTGCAATAGTTCAGGTTTTATTTGGAGTTTTTACCCATATCAAAATGCACCTGCCACTAAAAAATTATTCTATGTTTTTTCAATTATACCCTTTTTTGTAGTATCCAAGAGCCACCAAACCGATCATGTTTCTACTCCTGTCGAGACCAACACCAACACTGCTTTTGCCTTTTAGTTGGGGAAGATTATGGTCAGTTTCAAGATTGCCTCGATTCCTTTGAGCTCTAACCTTTTACCGAAAGTTTGGCAATCAAGTGATTCACCCAACATGAGACCATCAAGCTAACCGCCACACGACCCATCATTTCTAATATACCGACACAAAGGAAAGCTTCACTTCAACGTTTCCTAGCAAAGAGGAAGGATATGATCAATAAAATGTACCAAATGAGCAGCCTTCATTCTTCAGGCCCTGCAAAGCCGCCAGTTCAAAGCAAGTTATGATTAGTGATTACACGCAATTTTATACATATAATTATATCTAAAACACAAGAAATAAGTGAATCCTCAAGTCAATTATTATGTAATTAATATACTTTTATTTATTTGTAGGCAATAAGTGGAGTTGCGAAAATCGAGATAAAATGACTCAAAAATGAAATAAATTGGAGTATTCTGAGTAGAACATCGCTCAGCCATGGTCAATGAAATATAGAATGAAAGGGAGCTTAATTCATTAATCAAGTTGCTCAATTGTTTAATTAAGTCTTTAAGCATGCATGGACATGCTCTAATTGTTTGGCTTATCCAATAAGCCCATGACACATGGCATCAAGCCATATTTTCTCATCTTCATCTTCATTCACTCTTAAAAGTGAAAAACGGTGGTTGATGGTTCTTACAGTTAAAGCCTAACCCACGTGACCTTTCTCACCGAGACTTGATATCTAGTCCGTCCATTCTCTTTCTCTTGCAATCAGCCACCCATCTAATCTATCCCCTCATCCTCTCACTGAAGCAGACCACCACGACCCTTATATATTCCTCTTCCTTCCTCTTAAAAATGCCCAGTAGCCGCAACAAGAGGAGGGCTGCTGCTCTCTAGTCTCTCCCCTTTCCATCTTCCTATCATCAATCGTTCATTATTAGGACTTATCAAGCTTCAAGGAATCATCATTAGGAACACCACACCTCTATTTTGGGTGATTGGGTGAATAAATTTTTTGGTTCATACTGGCCTATAGCTAGGAGTGACTAAGTCAACTCTCCCCTCTCTTCCGTATCATCTCTTTCATATTTTTCTATACTTTTGATGATGTATTTAAATATGGGTAGTTAGTAAATTTTTTGGGAAACTAGGGTTTGAACCCTAGCATGAATTTAATGTAATAAATATATTTTAATTCAACGGTATTCAATTTCGTGTTTGGCGTATATTCTAATTTATATTATTTAGCTTAGATGCATGATTAGGAACTTGATTAACTCTTGAATGTGTAGATGAGCATGTCTAGAACAAGTTAGGAGACCTAATTACTTCACGAATTTATAGCTAGGACACTAGTTTAGAGCATGATTAGCTACAATACCAATTTCGATTGTTGTACTGGCTAGCTTGGGAGCCTTGATTTTAGAACTCTTCGCCATTTGGTATGCAACTAGAGCCCCTGATAAGGCTCTATATTGTCCCAATTGAGTTTCTACGACCCTTGATCTAATATGAGCCTTGAAAAACCTTGGGTACGGTTATTGATGCTATTATGAATTGAATGACCATTGTATGAACATATTTGTGTATTGAATTTGGCTAGGAGGATACCCTAGTGACCTAATTTCTATTTCTTACTTTTCTTTCCTTTATTTAATTTAGTTGTTAGTTAAAGTTTTCATTTAAATTCATGCAATTTAGTTATTGGAAATTCAATTTACAATTTTTGGTGACAAATTCGACCCATTATAAATATCCATCACTAATCTTGTAGCTTTGATTAGGCTTTGGTGAGAACCAAAGCCGAGTATTGCTAAGGCTTAGTGCCTTAGATTAGCATTTTTATTATATTTACTTTAATTTTCTTTTATTTGCTTAGTGACTCTAGTTCCGACTACCCAAGGATTATGGGCTAACCACTAATCCCCGTGGTACAATAACTTTTGGGCATAATATTTTCCTATCTTGACAATAATACGTACGCTTGCGTAAATGTGTATCAAGTCAATTAGGCTTGGCTGCAGTAATCTGAGCTCCAATATTATGATGCATATTATGCTTCAATAGTTTCAAGCCCTGTTGTTCTTTCTATCTTCAAGACTTGCCTCAACTGCTTGAGCTTGCTGTAGCTCATCAAACTGTTGATTAAATTTCAGTTTTTGTAATTAAGCTCCATATCAAAGGAACTTTTTTTTTAGGGCCTAGAATGCTAAAAGGTAGAGGAGAAGCAAGCCGAACCTCTAATCGACCTGGCAATTTTTTTTAGGGGCCTAGAACATTGGTATCAGCCACTATCGGAACTACTGTTTGCAGCAGCTATTACAATGTTATTTGGCCCATTTTCAGTTTTGATTCGTGCCCAGAAGAAGCATTAGTGCCCTTCTGAACGTAACTCACAGTGTTGACTAAATTGGGAGATTTGAGTCAATTTGTTTATAAAATCTGATGTTAAGAAGGGAACGACAGGAAGAAGAAGGTGTCCAACCAATCTTCCTAGATTTCCCATTTGGTAAAAAAACAAAGGTAGGGAGATTGTCCAACTTTGGTTTAGTTTGGTCTCCAGATTTTGATTTATCTTCTTAACTAAAATGTTGCTCTTGGTGTATGTCGTGGAAGCTTTTAAGGAAGCTGGAAGTTGGAAAGCTTTGCCAGGTCGTGCATGTTCCAAGGAGCAAATGTTTTCGGACTAGGACTGTAATTTTCCAAACGTGAAAAGTTGTGGTGTCAGCCTAAAGAAAGCGAATGGAATCAAAACTGCTATATTCTAGCCTTCTAGGTAGGATGACTTGGGACTCTCTAGGTTAGGAATCATTCTTAGATATAAATAATAAGGGTTTTTGTCCATTTACACCATTTCTAGAGATTTTTTTCCCACTTACCCCATTAAGTTTTTTTTTTTTGTTTTTAAAATTTTTTTTAATACCATTTTACCCTCACCCCTTTGTTACTTAGAGAGAGAGAGAGAAATCATAGGAGACTTCGCCGGAGCCCCGTCACCGGCTGCCGAAGTCCGGTCACCGGCCGTGGGATTCCAGTCACCTGCCGCCGACCGCCGCTCACCTGAATATGCTGAAAATCTCACCGGAAATGTTTTTTTGCCCCCAATAGACATCTATTGGCCCCAAATAGAGGGGCAATAGAGGTCTATTGCCCCCCAATAGACGTCTATTGCCCCAATAGTCTATTACCCCCTAACCTCTATTGCCCCCCAATAGACGTCTATTGCCCCAATAGTCTATTGCCCCCCAATAGACGTCTATTGCCCCAATAGTCTATTACCCCCTAATAGATGTCTATTGACCCCCAATAGACGACTATTAGCCATGTATTGCCCCTTAATAGACGACTATCAGTCATGTATTGCCCCCCAATAGGACTTTCAGTCGCCAGAATGAGAACTAATCTCCCTAAATTTAGACAAATAAAACTTTGATTACAAAAAAAAAAAAAAAGGAGATTACATCAATTCAAAACGTATATTGCCCCCCAATAGACGTCTATTGCCCTCCAATAGACCATTATTACCCTCCAATAGATTTTTTTTTCCTTTCCTTCTAGGCCTTGTACCCACATTTTACCCAAAAAAAAAGGAAGAGAGAGGGTCAAGACGCGCTCGATCTCAGAAGGAAAAAAAAATGCACACACAACCAAAACATTCCTTACAATATGTAAGAGAATGCAATACACACATCACCAAAGCAGGAAACGAGAGAAGACAACAACTACAACTATTATTCCATTCCAATTCAATTCAATTCATATAGCAAAAAAAATCTTATGGAAAAAAGCAACCAACCTTTAGTGGCCTACCATTCTCCAAAAAAAAAAAAAAAAACTGCAGTGGCCTACCGAAACCTTGAAAATCCATAAAATGTGCTAATCCAATCCCCATAATTGCATAACAATGAGGATCAATACAAACTAACAGGCTCATAATAGCCAACAAGATAATCAAAACAAGGCTAATACATCAAAATTAAAACAATATGAGATCTTTCTGATACAATATATTCAAAATTTTCAAGCATATTCTCCTTAATTAGATCGCAAAAAGAAAACCTCCAGATTCTACATGTCAGCCTTGTGCTTGACATCATCGGCCTTCTTGACGGCATCGGCATTCTTTGACAGCTTGTGATCGTTGGAAGACGACGATGACGAGCGGCGGTGAGAGTAGATCTTCTCCATAAGCGACGCCCCAAGTATCTCTTCTGGCTCTGCCATAGCTTCTTCTATACTAAAGATCGAACAGTTTCAGAGGGAGAGAAAGATAGGAGGGGGAGATCTGAAGGGAAGGGGAGGAAGGAGATGTGGGCGTCGTCCTCCGATTCCAGAGCTGCCGTGGCAGAGAGAGATAGAGAGAGAGAGAGAGTGCAGATCGGAGAATGAGAGAGTGCATATTGGAGGGATGAGAGAGAGTGGCATGATAATATTTATTTAATTAGGTAAATGGAAGAATAATCATTTCTCTTTAAATTGGGTTAATGAGAATAAAAATCTATTGCTGGGATAAGTGAGATGATTTTAGCCAATTTTGGTGTTTTGGGTCAATGATCCAAATAATAATTGCTTGGCTATGGTTATTTCTTTATGAAGCTAAAGGATTTGATATTTTTATTGCCATGCTTGTTTTCAATTGTTTTCAATATCATGTGATGACCTAAGTGAGCGGAGCATAGCGGCTACCTTGGGTTTTGATCCCTTAAACCTCTGGAAAGGCTGTATGGATGGGATGATGTCTTACATAGTGTGAGGTGTGACACACTTCTAGGTGATACGGCGTAAATGGACACACTCGCTACTTTTTGCCTGATATAATGTTAATCTTGGTAAAGGTGTAGTTGGTATAATGACCAATCATCATGTTTGTGTTTTCTGGGCCTGCATAAATATTTTTAAAATAAAACTTAAGGTTTATGATTTGATATTTATTAGTTTATTTTTATTTTACCTATATGCGTAGTTTTTAAATACTAGCCAGAACACACACACACACACACACACACATTTTTACGTGTTTTTAAACCTAACCAAGGTGAATGCCTTGTTGAGTAGCAATGACGAAAATTCATCCCTACAACAGTTTTGGTTACAGGTACTGTGCACGTGAATGGGAGATTACTAGAATGAGCTGGGTATACTGATGAAATTATTTCACGTATGACTTATTTATAATGTTTCTCATGTTTCAGTTTTTTATTTATTTCAAATGTAATTTAATCCTAATTTGCTTCGATCTTGTTTGACATTAAATTTTGTCTAACCTAATTTTTATATGTCCAGTTTCATTGAAAGGTTTCCAATTTATTTAGAGTAATGACATTGAAATTTCACCTCAAAAATTTTACTTAACGCTTTTGTCTAATTTCAAATTTAGTTTCTTTAAAAATAATTTATAGCTTATTTATTTAACATGGCTTGCTTATCTCTAGGACACTAGTTAAGTTTACTTAGCTAGTGACCTTAAAGATAAGCGGCACTGTAACGTGTTTGATTTGATGAGGTGTAAATCGGGGCGTTACAATTTGTATTTTGAAAGGTTGCTGGGTTTGTACTATGTCGCTAGGTGTAGATAAGGGTAAAGCTAGAATTATTGGATAATCTTTTACGTGTTGGGTTCACTAATATATTTGCTAGGTTCAAATAGAACCACTCATTCATAAGTCACTCTGTTTAGGTGAAGAGGAAGAGATAGCTCAGAATTCCGATGAATCTGGGTATCACGGTCATCAAATGACTAAGAATTTTGTAATCACCTATATTTAGATTTCATTTCAAATATTGAGATTAACAACTTTATTCTTTTTAGCTCTAGTGCTAATTATTATTATATTAATACAATATATTACACAAAATTGTAACGAAGTGGCACTAATTGTGACTGAAAAGCAGCATGTCGAATTATTTCTTAGCCAATTCGTTGGTAGGCATCTCGATACTGGTGAACCAAATCATGTGAGAAAGACAAAAATTCAAGTGCGTTGACTTTATTTTGCTTGACTACAAAATTTGCAGCTCGTTAATGTGAATTTTTGTAGCCGATTCCTTTAGTAAGTTAGTCATTCATTAAGAGCAGTTTGGACTTATTGCCTCCAAACAAAGTATTTCTAAAGTGCACGACTTCAAATTTGAACGTCTACAAAAACAGGTTTTTTTTTCTTCTTCTTTTTTAAAAAAGATAATCAAATGATTTCACTCCTAATCCCATGGTGACTTGAACCCAGGACTTGGATCCTAGATAAACTCATTTTTGATTTTTTCCGCAGCATGTGTGATTGATAATTCACAACCCTTTACGTTAGCAATATTAAGTGATCACCCAAGTACTTTGATGTTGCTTTCAGTACCATCCCTGAAATTAAATCAAACCCATGGCAAGCATCAACGTACTTCGAAAAAAAAAAAAAAAATTCATCAACGTACTTCAATCCTTTGTCTTTTTAATATCATTCCATCGATCATGAATCAGAAGCAATTTTAATATATGCTTTCAATGACCTTTACATGTGGAGGTGCTAGCATTTCTCTCTGTTTTTCTTTTAAATGTTTATATGTGGACAATAACAGATGCCTAACTAAGCACCATGGTCTTCAGATTGAAGAACACATATGCAGTTAGCTAGGGTGTGAAAGAATTTAGTAACTTATACCTCGATCAATTTTACTTGTCGTACATCGATCTCAACTGACAACGATTGTCACTACATAAAACAGTAGCCCCCTTCTTCTTCCCCCCCACCCCAAAAAAAAACAAAAAAAAAAAAAACAACTAAATATTGGTTATAAGCAAGTGACAAATTGATCGTCAACACAAAGAAACAAATCCTTAACTTCAACCAAACAAATTTAGAAAATGCATTAATTGATAAGACTAAGCACATGGAAATTCCTCGGACAATTTGGTGGTATGAAGTATGAACAACCTCCATGTGATGTTGATACTCGACTAGCTAGGAGTTACCTTCATACCTATCATCGATCGGAACCCGGAACCCCAAAGAATAAAATACCAAGCGATTAATTTCTACTCAGAAGTTCCTCTATCATCTGCAATGCAATCCTTTTCTCCTCGTTCAATCCTTGCGTTTCATGTCCAGCGGACACTTGAGGGACGATAGTACTCTCCACCTTCTCCGCTTCTAAACCACTCTTCCGTCCCAGCTCCACCATCATCAGCCAATTCGAATCTGAGCGTGGCCCAGCGCGCTTTTGCCAAACTCCGATGTGGGAATTCTCGGCGTCGAGCCTGAGGCAAGTGAGGGAAGCAGAGCAACACTTGCGAAGCTTGGCGCTGAGGGTTGCAGAAGGTGAAGTAGTAGTAGTACTGCTGGAGTTGCTCTTGTTGTTAATAGAATTTTTATTATTAGCAGCTGCAATTTCATTTGTGGTGACCGGAAAGTTTGTTTTGGCATTTCGACCACTCATCAGAATCGCAGCCTCGTCGTAGGCTCGTGCTGCCTCTTCTGCACTCTCAAATGTCCCAAGCCACATCCTCCTTTTCCTGCAACATAAATTATTTAATGTTAGTACGCAATTAAGGATCAAATTTCACATACGGTTAGTAATAATAAGCTAATAACTAACAAATTATAGTACGTTGCAACTTGCAAGACATAATTAAGAGAACTATTCTATCATGGAAACCATATAAAGAAGATTTAAGATCAATAACTAGAATACTTTGAACCAGCAATATAGAAATTCTATGTTGTACTTAAAATCGAGTAAATGAAGACACATATAATATGGAATTAATGGATGGTGAGAGAGAGAGAGAGAGAGTCTAAGTTAGTTACAGTAATGGATGACGAATCTCAGATACCCAAGAGCCCCAGTGGCGTTGCCTGACCCCTCGGAACTTCTTTGATTGTACCATTTTTATGTTTTGTCAGAGTCGGGGAGAAAACTGAGTGAGCTAGTTAGGGAGGAAGCAGAGAGAGAAGTTTGTGAAGTAGATGGCTAGCTAGTGGTGCGTCTTTTTGTGTCCATAAGAAATACGTGGGAGGCTGGGAGCTGAGAGCTAGTAATATGAAAATGAGCTCAAGACGGGCCCTCTCCTCCTATGACAGCTAGTTGAGTACTCGAGAGTTTAACAAAAATCTGATGTCTCAACACTAAAGAGATCACCTCGATCAGCTTTCAGCTCTACCTTCTCGAGCAGAATTGGAGGTTCAATTTGCTTGTGCGCCCTGTTGAGAATATATACATTTTATATGGGAAAAAAGGGACACTGCTTATGAGTTTATAAGGCCTTGGATCACTCCATCCATTGCCAATTGGTTTTGGATATGAACCCCAGATTACTTTATCATAGTATCAAAGTAGGTTATCTCACGTGTATATGCCTCATAGCCACACGTGCACGTCACCCAAAGTTATCCACGTGTATAGCTTAAAAATTTGTGTAGGTTGTTCCATGTACGTGTACATGCCTCACGGGCTCCATGTCACCCAAAGTTGTCCATGTATATGGTTTGAAAATTCGCCGCCACATGCGCGAGAGCGGTGTTGAGAATATATACATCCCACATGGAAAAAATAGGACATTGCCTATGAGTTTATAAGAGTTTAGGTCACTCTATCTATTGTCAATTGATTTTAGATGTGAACCCCATATTTATGGGACATTGCCTATAAATTTATAAGGGTTTGGGCACTTCATCTATTGCCAATTAGTTTTGGATGTGAACCCCAGATTACTTTATCACGCCCTAGCTTTGATGGAAAAGGGTGGTGAAGTTTATAATGCATGTGAAGTTCATTGAGTTCCATCTGAAGGTAAAACAGGAATTTGTGAAACAACAAGATAATTAACGTGTAAGATTGTCACTTTATTCAAATTAAAAGTCATATTTTAAAGCTAAATATCTAAATGATCCACTACCTAGAATCCAGGTCCTGGGTTCGAGTCACCATGGAGGTAGGAGTACGTGAAATCCTTTGGTCCTCTTTAAAGAATAAAATAATAATAATAATAATAATCTAAATGATCGATGTGCGCCTAAAGCCATAGAGCTTCTTTGAAAATTTCTTTGAATTTCATTTATGGCTCTTGTAAGTTTTTGTTTTGCTTAATAAAGTTTCAATCGTTCTACTCATGTCGATCATTCGAAAAGATAATAATTTTTTTTTTTTTTTGAAAGATGGCCAAAACGGTTGCCCTTAAGCCTTTACTATTAATGAAACAGCAGAATACATAATGAGGACATGATATCTGAACCCCAAATTACAATAAGCATAAGGAGAACATCTCGAGATAATAACGAGAGTCTCAATAAAAAATATGTATTTTAACATGCACCAATTGACGAAGAATGCACTTCTGACTACTCTATTCGCTTTATAAGTATGTCGACATACCACAAAGTAAATGCTTACTCGAAACCATAATATACTAATAAGATCGGCTTTACCACTATGTTGCCACTGGAAAACTAGTTCGGTGGCACATAGTTTCATCCTGCCACTAGCAGTTTGCGACCATTTGACAAAGCAAAGAACTCACCACCTAACTAGGGCAGACCAGGCACACAAAAGGTGCAGTCCCGGACGGAGTCCACATCGCCCTACCACTACTCGGTAGGGGCTTATTGCTGGCATAAAGCCACATTCTACTAAAAATAAGAATAAAAATAAGAGAAAATTTTACAAATAGTACCCCAAATAAAGTTCATTCATCATTTCGGTACCTCAATCTTTAAAACTATAACAATGGTACCTTAACATTGAAATCTGACACAATATCGATGCCTTCCGTTAATAATGTTGTTAGGGCATCTAGTTCCCAAGGCTGAAAAACCTTCCTCTCACCCAAACAGACAATATACACATCCAATAATCTTCTAGTGCTTAGAATAAATTGAGCCATATCAACAGCATCTGCATCTGTTGCAATTGGTAAATAGCCACTTCCTGCTTCACTGCCAAGTATCCGAAACCAATATGCAATTGGACCTTGGGTATAACCCAAGTCATGTGCCTACTATTTGAAGCCTGTAAATGACAATTTCTCTGGAACCACACCATCCAAGAAAACAATTGATCCACCCCTATAATATCTGTTTACACCACCTTAGCTATAAAACCTTCCCCCATAATGTATTTTTACAGTAAATTAATTAGGACCTGCATCATTCAACATGATTTAAACATAAGTCAATAACAATCAATAGTAGTCAACAATAGTCTGCTATAGTCATATTTAAACCTAATATACTCAATCCAATACACATGATGCCAACTGCATACTAAATAGACTCAATTAATATCTCTTTTATTTATGTTCGTTAGTCCAAATAAGTAGTGTGTTTTTTAATTCTGCTAGTCCTAGTTTTCAAATGTTCAACATCAATGAGTTCAATACTTCACCAACCAAATTCAATGTTCAAATTTCTTCATCACCCACCAATATTCAAAGCTTTCCCACATTAAACTCCATTCCCATCAGCAATAACATTATAGTTGACAGAACATGACAACAGAAAACCCTAGAACCAAAAAAACCCTAGACAATACATTCTTCACTTTCTTAAACAATCTATACTTACTACACCACTAACAAGCATAGTACTGAGTTAGGGAGACAAAACCCTAAAAGAAAACAAAGTCATATGGAGGGACCATTTTTGCATACCTCCAAATACAGGTGGATTTCCATCAATCCGAAAGTACCTCCAATAATTTGCCATGCCCATTCAGGATTTGGGATTCCCAAATCTACTTTACCCAGGATTGGATTGGAATAAAATCTCTTATCCTCTACCTTTTTTCAGATTCACTTGAACATAGAGAAAGAGAGAGAGTGAGCAAGTGAGATTCTGATGGTGAGAGACCGGGAGGAGTCTTTTTGACCAGTTTTGGCTGTATGCACCAATGGATGGGGGGGGGGGAGATGAAGAGACGATTTTTCCCATGGAAAAAATCTACCCTAATGCCTTTATTAACGGAAGGCATCGATATCGTGTCGAATTTCAATGTTGAGGTGCCATTGTTATAGTTTTAAAGATTGAGGTACCGAAATGATGAATGGACTTTATTTGGGGTATTATTTGTAAAATTTTCCCAATAAGAGAATAAACAGTAAAAACATCATTAGCCCAATCTGGGCCCAAAGCATTCCAGGTCCACAAACCATCCACCACAGTATAGAGAGAATAGCCCACAAGCCTAGCCCAAGCCTTTGCCATCGCTGCTGTCATCGCAAACCACCACCGCCGTCTTCGAGCAACCTTAGCCAGCGTACGACCACCAAACCATCGAAAAGATAATAATTCTATGTAAACAAAATATCTTTTAGGTTTTTTTTTTTTTAACTTAAAATAATTATAATCATGTAGTTTTGACAACATGAGTATATTAGCTATTCTACACTATCTATCTGACAAAATGTCTTAAAGAGATGGAATATATTCTAGACCAATGTTATTGCTTGATAAAAGGAATATGGTATCATTTCTATCCATTACATTAAAATGCTATTTGTGTTTTCATTAAAAAGTGAATATGAGTAAGAGAAACTTTAAATACACCCCCTAAATTACTTAATACACATTTCTTATATTTTTTTGTCTCATTTTTTCATCAAACTTCCATCTGTGCCCTTCTTTATTAAATAAATAAATGATGAAAACTTTTTTAAAAATTAGGTCAGCTATGTATCACAAATTTTTATTTAATACATTCTTTCACTATAATTTATTTATTTATTGTGGAATTAATTGCTAATTAATTCTGATACATATCAATATGGTAATTATTAATTATATTTCTTCTTTTTCACATCAATAAGGTTGATATATTGCTGAAAAATTGAATAATTTAATATGTTATTCAATAAGGGTTGCTCCTTCTTCTTTCTCACATTAGTAAGGTTGCTCCTTCAATATGTTTCAACCAATTTGGTTGCTTGTTAATTCTTCATATGGACTATAATTATTTCATCTGCCATTAACGTTCACGTAAGATCCTGAAGAAAGGTCGATTATATCATGATCGAAGACGAGAAAAAAAATTAACCTATAAGAAAATATATAAAATATTTAATTATTATTTTATTTTTGTAGATTCTTCTTTGTTTTTATTTTTGTTTATTTATTAATGAGGAAGGGTAAAGATGGAAGTTTAATGATAAAAAAATATAGGCGTGTCCATTAAGTAATTAGGGGTGTGTATATAAAACTTCTTTATGAGTAATGTCTCTTACTATATGAAAAAATATAGGCTTGCCTTTTTTTTTCTTCCCTTTATGTTGAAAAATATCTGAATTCACCTCTAACTCCATGTTTAATGTGTGACATTATATTAAAAGCTTGTGAGAGATTATGAATGGGTGAGAAAGAGACACTTCTACCCTTCCAAACTCTATCGCTGCCGCGGATGAGTACCGTATACGGAGGCCTTTAGCGCCTCCCCTCCAGCAAAGCCGGCTTTGAACATGTGCAATAAGGGCGATAGCCCAGGGCCCCAATTTTTTTTTAATGTTTTATGTTTGCATAAATAAATATTAAAAACTAAGGCCCCAGAGGACCAACATATACTCTTCTCTTCTTTCTGGGTTCACATTTTTTTTTTGTTACATTCTGCGTTCACATGCCTTGATTGAGACTTGAGAGGGCCCAATTATTTTTTTATGGCTTTGTTTTAAATAAATAAATATTAAAAACTAAAATAATATGAAAGAGGCCCAATCCATCCAAAACTTATCCTCTCCTTTTTTTTCTTTTTTTTTTTGCGTTCTGTCTCTCTCCCCTCCTTAATTGAGTCAATTCCATCCAATTCTCATCGACCTCAGTACCTCACTACTCAGCTGCTCACTCTCAAGTGTGCTTCTTTGATTTGTTATTTACAAATAAATTAATGTTTGCTTTAGCATTCCTAATGGTTTGATTTGGTTTTCAAATTGTAAAGGTCGTGGCTGTCTAGCAATTTTTTGGGATCTGGAAATTGAGAAAATTGGAGGAGGAGCTGTGAGCAAACTCAGAGTCTCATCTCAGTCATCTGAGTCTTTGATCTTCAAGGAATCAGGTTCTCTTATTTACATTGATTTGCTTCAATTTTCTGGGAATATTTTTGCATGGTTGTGTTAAAATTTAGAAGCATGCCTCCTAAAAGAAAATGTTTATCTGGATATGCAAATCATTTAAAGAAGAAAAAAGATGCAGAGTTGGTTCAATCTTTAAGGGGAAGTCTTGATAGGTTCATTACTAGAGAACCAGAAGGTTTGGGTGAAGATTTAGTTAATGAAGAGGCACAAGAGCACACTGAGAGAGAATATAATGTGGAAGAGCACACTAATAGGGAAAATAATGTGGAAGAGCACACTGATGGCAATGAAGTTGTAGATGATTTGGATCATGGTGAAAATGAGAATGACAAGGGACATGATGATAATGTGAATGATGCGGATGTGACTCCCGTAAACATTTTTTATCCAAGAACTTGGGATAGCTTGGATAAAAAGTTGATAGATTTGCTGGTAGAAAAGGGTCCTCTTAGAGATCTTTCCATAGAGAATGACCCTCAAGACAAGTTCAATAGACATTTCAGTTCAACGTTTTACATTCAGTTTTTAGGAAATGGAGAGAAATATGACAGAGAGTGGCTAGTGTACTCAAAGGAGCTTGATAAGGTCTTTTGTTTTTGCTGCAAGTTGCTTAAAAGGGGGCCAATGCAGCTAAGAAGGCAAGGAGATAGATTTTCAAATAAATATCAATCAACACCACTGGAAGAACATATTATTTTGAGGGTTTTAGATCAAGCACCTTTTTGTAATATTTTTTGCTGCAAACTTTACACTTGTATTGACTATTTAGCCTCTGTTGTAGGCTCATCTAATGTTGGCTATTTGATTTTATATTGTGAGTTTGTTCAAGTATAAATTTCATGTAAGACTAAAGCTTGAAGGGCTACATTTTAAGTTTTCGCACAAGGCCTCCGAAAAGTTTGAGACACCCTGCCCTCCAACATCCGCCTTGTCATACGAGCTTCTCTTGTCATGGCTTCAAGCCACTCATTACTCAACGGGAAAACCTTCTGACAAAGGAGACTTCTAGCTATTTAACAGGCTGGCTTGTACGATGGCTTCAATTTTGGGGCATCATGGTACAAGTGGCAATGTGGGATGTAGGCGGGGTTCTGATCAGCGAGAGGCAAAGGAGGGATCGGTCCCATAGTGGGCTGCTGTTTTAGTCGGAGCAAGCGCTACTGATGCATACACCCTGTCACTATTGGGAGGCTCCATTTATTTAGGTGCCCAAAATTGGGGTTGGGTCTGCCAACATTGATCCAAGGTGGCACTAGGCTATGTTGATATTGGTTGATTGGGATTTGGCTGACAATGAGACTCTGGGGCTAAGGCGGGCTTCTGCTTTGGTGGCTGCATTGGTTTTGGCCAATCAGGTTTTGGCTGAAAAAGGTGCTTCAGGGCGGTGGCGGGTTTCAGACTTGGTGGCTGGGTTGGACATGGACGATGACCGACGACGGTTGGCTGTCATGGTTGGGTTCCCTGCATTGGGTGTCCAGATCAATGTGGTATACCCAGGTTTTGGGTTGTTGTTGGTCCCATTTCACCCATTTGTTAGCCCAACTCTTTCCATGGGTCTGGATTTGGGATCCAGGAGATTTTCTGCTTGGTTTTTTGCATAATTGTGCTAGTGTTATTCTTCTGGGTGTGCTGCATTTACTTTCAAGTGGATTGATCTATATTTCTACATTCTATAAAAAAATTTAGTATAATCACACTATGAGTACCACAATTGTGTGCCTTGGCGAGCAATGTTCTTTACGTTGGGACGCTAGTTTTGATTGGTCTGCCGATCTTTCGCATGCCCGGATTACAGTTTTTTGACTATTGGATCTACAAATCTGAAGGTTGTGACATTAGTTCTATTGTTAATAATTATCTTAAGAAGGTTGAGGCTTTACTTAAGTTTTTGCTTGTTTCTCTATAAGTGTTTTAGAGTAGTGCTTTATAGTACAAGAACAGTTTGTTGGTTTAGTACACCTTCTGATTTGTTCTAGTTTAGCTCTAGGACCAAGTCATTTTTGGCCTTTGTATACTTCCCATTGGGATGCCCTTTTAAGCGATTTTTATCACTTATTCAATGAATTTTTTCCTTAAAAAAAAAAAAAGGGGAAATGCTCATTTACCTAATTTTAGCTTAAAATTTGCCCACTTGCTCCACTAACAGTTTTTTAACCCCATTTACCCAAAACACTCTAAGGGATTATTTCCCCTTTACCCAATTAATTCTTTTTTTATTCTTTTTATTTATTTTTGAGACTTTTTTGCCCTCTCCTTCTTTCTCACTTAGAGGGAGAAGTCATCCTCCACCTTGCCGGACTTCGGTGACCAGTGGCAGGCCGCCGACTCCGGTGACCGGAATCTGGAATCCGACTACCGGACTGGTGTCGGGATTCCGGTGTCTGAATTTATTGCCCCCCAGTAATGTTATTATTGCCCCCCAATACTTATATTGTTGCCTCCAATAATCATATTATTTCCGTCCAGTGAATTGTATAAACTCCCAAAACCAAAATGAATACACTACAAACACAATTGATCATATTATTGCCCCCAGTAATCATATTATTGCCCCAATACGCATATTATTGCCTCCTAATAATCATATTATTGCCTCCAATAATCATATTATTTCCGTCCAGTGAATTGTATAAACTCCCAAAACCAAAATGAATACACTACAGACACAATTGATCATATTATTGCCCCCAGTAATCATATTATTGCCCCCCAATACGCATATTATTGCCTCCTAATAATCATATTATTGCCCTCAAGTGAACCAAAATGAATACACTAAAAACACAATTGATCAATTTATATGTTCAATTGTACACGTTAACTTTGTTTTCCTTCACCATTCTCGGAATTCACACTATAAAAAAAAAAATGATCTGGGCACCCAGAAATTGCTCTGGGCACCAGATCAGAATGACTGGGGACGAAGAAACTCGATATCGGACCGGCAGATCTTGAAGCTTTGGGCCGACGAGCCCGTCTCTCGCGGCTTCTTCCTCCACCGCACCACCTCCGACCTCAACCTCAACCACCTTACGTCTTCGTCGCCGTCGGGTTCCCCAAGGAAGACCCGGCCAAGTTTCGGATCGAGAAACATATCCGAGTTGGCCCAAAATCTGCCGGAAAGGTTTCGTCACCGTCATCGACTCGCCGAGCGACGACTTCTGCAGCGAAGTCTTCACCGCCCTGGATCGGATTCTTGTGCTCCGACGCTCCAACGAGGAGGAGGAGGTGAGAGAGAGAGAGAGAGAGAGAGAGAGAGAGAGAGAGAGAGAGAGAGAGAGAGAGAGAGAGAGAGAGAGAGAGAGAGAATTTTGTAGTTTAATAATTTGATTGGGGGGTAAAAATGTCACTTGCGTTTAAATTGGGTAAATGGGGTCAAAAAACTCTTAGTGGAGCAAGTGAGCAATTTTTAAATTAAAATTGGGTAAGTGGTCACGACCCCAAAAAAAAACGTGTGACATTATATTTGATCCGCAATGCGATATCTTTCATCTCGCATTTGAAAAATACTTTTTTTTTTATACGAAAAGACTAACAAAACAAGCTAAAGGGAGGCTCCTCTAGAGCAGCCTGCGCCAAACAGATCAAAGCTAATAGCTGAATTAACACTCGAGGGAAAGTGACTGGTCCAAGAAATGAGCTCGTCCGATCCATGGCCTATGGAGGCAAGGGCATTTGCCACAAAATTAGCTTCCCGTAAAGTGTGGGTGAAAACGACTGAATTGAAGTTGGAAGCTAGCTGTTTGATGTCCTGGATGATAGACTGTAGATGCCAAGGAGTGTTGGTCTTCCCAATAACACAGTGAATGACCAGTTGGGAATCCCCTTCAATCAACAGGTTGGTGTAGTTAAGCTCTTGAGCTTTTAGGAGGCTTTCCCGGAGAGCAACAGCTTCTGTCAGAGGGACATTAGCTTTCCCAATTCGTTTAGCACAAGCAATAACAGGACTTCCAAAGTTGTCTCTGATAACAAAGCCAATAGCTGCATTGTTGTTTTGTTGGATGACTGAACCATCAAAGTTGATTTTAACATGGTCTGGAGGAGGAGGATTCCATTTGATGTGCTCCCGCTCATCTGGAGGACGCCTTACAGGAGGATTATGAATGAGGAAATCTTGAGAAGTGGAAGCCGCAATGGCCACTATAGCAGGGGAGGAGAAAGCTTCATTCCTGAAAACATTGTTATTTCTTGCTTTCCAAATGTGATAGCAAAGAGAAATGATCTTAGCAAAGAGATTGGCATCATAAGGAGCATCAATAAATAACTCAGTTAATTTCTGGTGCAGGCTATTTGCATTAAGCAAAACAGTGCAATTGGCAAGGTTCCAAACAGATCTTGACATAGAGCAATGACATAATAAATGGTCAATAGTTTCTTCTCTAGCATTGCATAACGGACACAGATTAGAGTGAATGAGGCCAAACCTGTGCAATCTGCTTCTGGTTTTAAGTCTACCTCGCAAGAGAAGCCAACCAAAGACCTTCACCTTAGGAGGTACATTCAATTGCCAGAGTTTCTTGAGCAAAGGAGATTGAACATGGCTCTCTGCATTTGCATTTTGTAACCAAGTGGCAGATTTAATAGTAAATGCACCATTTGGCGAGGGCCCCCAGATAAAAGCATCTTCATGAAAAATACTTACAATTATATGTATGTACCGGAAAAACAATTCAAGGCCGACCCCATTTGAGTTTTAAATACACCTC
This sequence comes from Rosa chinensis, assembly GCF_002994745.2. Taxonomy (NCBI): domain Eukaryota; kingdom Viridiplantae; phylum Streptophyta; class Magnoliopsida; order Rosales; family Rosaceae; genus Rosa; species Rosa chinensis. The sequence goes on along the minus strand of NC_037094.1, from coordinate 54,565,775 downwards.
GTGAGAGTATTTATCACTCCAAGTACTACCCCAACCGAAGGATCAATTGTCACAGTAAACAGTAGGACCCCGTTTGGACAGCTTGATTCTTACCATGAATAGCCATGAGTCCATGACAATGAAAGTTGATCTCTCATCAGTTAATTGATGACTAGCAGAAAACACTAGGATCGAATCATCATAAGCTGCAGCTTTATGAGGTTCTGGTACGTTTTGTAGCAAATTAGGTTTTTATCATCATATCGAAACTGCAGTAGCAGCTCTTAGTTCTTGTGTATCTTTCAAAGATGCTTCGTACTATACACTAAAGTGGGAACCGACAACTTCAAAAATGAGTCACTGTGAAAGAATCAATTCATGTGTTATAATTTTTGCAACACAACACTTGGGGGAAAAGGGTCGGCCAACTCTTGAATCCATCTTGTAGGAGTTTTGGAACTGGTAAAGAAAGCTAAATTATTTGTGTACTTATTGCTAGAGGCATTAATTCAATCAAAACGTAATATTAGTAATTTAGCTTTATAATTGCCATTACACTATATATTAAAGGAGGGTGCGGGATTCACTGTTCATAATCGGCTTAGTAACAGTACCGGCTCGAGCCGAGCCGATGATTGAAATTACAATTTTGTCCTTTTTTTGTAATAATTTACAGCCTTGCCATCTGCCATAAATATAAAAATTCTTCTCCAGTTTGCGCCCAATTTTGTTCTTTCCTTTTCGCTCGCTCAGTCGCTCTCCTTACTGTCCTCGCTCTGAACTGTACGGAGCTTTCAAATTTCAATTGGTTTTTGGAGAAAGCTCAGAAGCTACAAGCTACAACTTGAAGGCACCAATTAAACAACATAGTTTGCAATTCAGCGATTACATTTCAATTGATGGGAAATTGTAAACCTAATCGAGAAGAGAAGGAAGAAGATGTATTTGGGTAATTGGGTTTTAATCTGAGAAAGAAGAAGATGAATTTGGGTAATCGGTTTGCAATTCCTTTTCTTTCTTTTTTTTTCCTCAGTTACGTCTAATCTATTGAATCGGATGGTTGGTTTTTGTGGTATTGTGGTTTAATTTGCAATGCTTTTTCACGTCTTCAGATATCCTAGAATGGTGCTCTAATTGATTTCCCAGGTTTCAAACTCTCTGCATGTATAAGTTTTTGTGCGGTTTTGGGTTTTTTTTTTTTTCCTTTCTTTTGTCCAAATCTCGGTTGACTCAGGTTTGAGGCTTATTTGAATGAGTTGTTGATAGGCATAATTTGGCTCAATCACAACTGATGCTTCAATATGGTCTGAGGTATTGCAGCTACTGGCCGAGGATTAAAGCAGAAAGTGGCATTGAAGGTCAGCATAATTTCAATAAATGTTGACAGTCCTTAACAAGATGCTTTGAAGGTTATTCATGAACTCAGTTCAGTTTTCTTTTTCCATCATGGATAAGTCCTAGAATGTAATTAAAAAGATGAACTTCCTTCTTCAAAACTTCTTTTCTGTTGGGTGCATGCTTCGATCAGCTAAGAAAGAAAGCTATAGTAAATGGAAGAGGAAAGAGGAAATCTTATAATTAACTTTCCAGCTTTTAGTGCTTTGTTTTTGGTTTGAATTTCTATCTAATGAAGAAGGGAAAAGGTACTTTGCCTGGTCTTGATTCCCTTCGTGGCCATCTAAGGACTTGCTGGCTTTAGCTCACAACTTGATTCATCTCCAGCAGCCTCTTTTAGACCTAAGTGGATATATGTGAAACTATAAGCTATTAATTTTCCTTTTGTTGCGATTCGATTCAAGGCAAATGCCACAGCAGACTTTGCAGAACAAATTAAAAAATTCTGAAAATTCCATCATTATACTATGAAATAGTGGATTTAGCTCTAGCTAAATGTTACTGTATAGTTTGTGTATTTGAATGGGAAATAATCAATCCTTGAGTCTTTTCTTCTCTTTGGTAACTAAATTTTCAGATTCATCTCATTAGCTTGGATGAAAAGAAGTTTGGTGTCAAAGTTTGATCTATGGAATTGGTGGAAGTTGATAGAATGCTTCTGTGATTTCATTTTTTGTTATTGTATGGACTTAGTGGCTTTAGCTCACAGCCTCACAACTTCATCCATCTCTAGCAGCCTCTTTCATTAAAACTTTAACCTTTTAATTTTCCTTTCGTTGTGATTCAAGTCGAGGTAAATGCAGTGCCAGACTGTTGTTTTTAATGAAAAAACTGAGCGGATATTGTTTTTGCTTTGGCTCAACTATTATGGCATCTTATTCTAGCTGGAATGGAAATATCATTTTCTCCTGATTGAAATCTCGAAAGAAAAGCTATATGTCCAACTTAGCCTCCGCCTAGAGAGAGGAAGCTTCCACCTTTCAAATCAAACTTGGAGAAATCAAGGTATATATCAGTTGCTATGATTAAAGCTTCAATCTTTTTACTGAATTTTGGTGTTCTGGTCAGTTTGCTAATTTCTATCACTCTATCACTGTACCTTATGTTTATTTGAACTGGGTGAATGCATTCAAGGAGAAAAATGTCAACTCTTTGTCTCTGTTTAGTCACAATGGTAAAATTTAGAGCTAAATGCACTTTTACTTGCTGAGACTTTCGGACATTGATTCTTAGTTTTGTTGAACTCAAAGTTGTGGGTATGTAAAGTGTAGATATATGCTTTCTGCTCTGTGTTTAATGTGTTCTGTAAGTACAATTAGGAATTATATGGAAGTATCTGTAGGCACTTTTCCAACCATTGGGTGCAATTACTTGATAATGATGGTGAGGTAAAATGTGTGTTTATGGGTTCAAGGAAGTGATGCCCTTTTCGTTTTATATTTGTGGCAGGTGCCCTATTGCTTCATTTCATTTGGATCGTCAAGTATCGAATAAGTTATTGTTTCCTTGGAATTTAAGCCACAGCCTTATTAAAGGTATGCATACTTGCCCATTTTTGCAGTTTAATGAGTGTTAGAGTTTAGTCATTACCCTTTTCTGTGAGCTACAATGGAAAAGTTTTAAGCTTTTTCTTATTTTTGTTTGCAGGAAGCATAATTCACGAGACATATAAAGCTGGCTTTTGGGAATTGATTAAATCTGGGTAATTGTTGATATCCACTTTTACTCATGATATGAATACTACAACACGACATATCTGCTTATAATTTTCACACTGAATGTGGAAGTATTTTAATTCTGTGAGCTGTGCCACATTATTGTAGTTTGTTTTATATACATTAGTGTGTTGAAACTGCTATTATTTAAAATGATGTGGCTGAAGCTCCTCTGAGTATGTTGAGTAAACGTAGTGTTTTTGCTTGAGGGCAAGTTCGGTTTTTGATTAGATCATCAAAGTTTGATTCTTTTATGTGTTTAGTGAATGTAGTGTTTTTTGCTTGAGGGCAGTAGGAGATAGTTTTCATTCTTATTGAAGAACTGTGCATTCTATCATTTCGTATCAGCAGTGGAAATTAGCCGGACTGTTTTTGTAGTTAAGAAATGTGCATTGTATCATTTCGTATCGGCAATGGAAATTAGCCAAACTGTTTTTGTAGTTATAATGTTTTATTGTATACTTCAGAAGAGTTGTGTTTGTAAGGATAATGCTATGACTTGCATGTCATCTAGCAATGTTGGATTCCAAGTAATTACTGTATATCTTCAGTGCAGTTTTCAGTCAGCATGTCTTTGCATGATACAACCTTTTGCTTTATTTGCACTCATTTAACCTCAGGAGAGAAGGATTGGAGGGTGATGAGTTCTGATGTCATGGAGATCCTAAAGAAGACAAGTTTCCAAAGGTTATTGGCTCTAGCGCGTTGAAAAACCCAGTTACCACCCTGGAGCATGAACTATTGATTAAAGACTGATTACAACTTAAGCATATGTGAAAAAACGCATGGTAATGTTGGCCTCTTTCTAAATAAACTGGTTTAAATAGTATGGTCTAAATTTTACCTCTTAACTGATCTGTACTTGATAGGAGAGTGAATCAGAGACGAACGATGCAAGGTCTGATCCTTTCTATTTTCGTCAACTTTTTTTCTTTTTTTTTTTGGAAACCTGAATAGCCAATTGAAAACTGAGAATTTTGGAATTTTACAGTGTTTAATTTACTGCTCTTGGTCTGTTTAGTGTGGAACTGAGGACAGTTGCTGATGACAAATTGTAGCCCTTTTTTATGGTTTAAAATTCCTTCATATGAAATCTTAGTAATGATGCACTTTTATAAAAAAAACTTTGATGTAGTTTCATTGCACTGTGTTGCACAAGTTGAATCTATATTGGCACGTTGGTATTAATTGAATAGGTTGCCTTTGCAGGACAAGGTTGCACCGATGTAATGGTACCCATGATCACAGGAATATTTCATTTCCGGCTTATAAAGCTTTTGAGGCTGTCGCGGTTGCTTTACATAATAGTTATTTTTCCATTTCCCGCCTGTTGAAAACATCCATGTGTATATCAATCAATTATCGTCTTACAATGTCAATCAACTCATCAACAATGTCACCTCAGTTTATTAAAACTATCCTTCAATTCATTTCAACACCGCCTACTTATTTTTGTTAACCAAACTATACTCAACTACAATGTTTTTAAAAAATGAACGAGAAATACAACTCTTTGTCCCGCGGCATCGCGCGGGTTATTTTCCTAGTACTAAACTATTTACCAGTAATTTTTTCTTTTTCTTTTTTTGATGACAAAAAAGTAAGATGACTATTTACCAGTAATTACTACCCCTGATTTTGATGCCGTATATAGTGCAGTATGTAGGGAGAACTGGAGTCCAATTTGGTTGTTAGGAAAGTAAAAATGCCAACTGGTTGATTAAGGTTTTGGGTTCAAAAACGCGTTTTCTTTTGGTTATTATAGATCAATCCACCTGAAAGTAAATGCAGCACACCCAGAAGAATAACACTAGCACAAACGCGTTATTATAGATCAATCCATAATCAACCATAATCAACCATCAATCCGATCTGGGTGTGCTAGTGTTATTCTTCTGGGTTCATCTCGGTTCTGCCGTGTTCTTCGTTACCGGCAACTTTTCCGGCTCTTCTTGGCTTCGTCCTGGTTTCCTTGTATCGGTGGAAGAAAGCTGACCACGAGTTGTTGGGTTGATTGCGTCGAAACCATCAGCTTCTCACTAGTCGAGTTCCGGCAGTGAGTTTGGCTCGATTTGCAGTCGATTTCCGAATTCCGAAGGTATAATTAGTCAAATATAATGAGATTGAGAGAATGAATTCTCAGATATATTATTACACCCATTCTGTGGTGTATATAAAAGGATTACAATCGTACTACAACGTACTACAACTATTGTGTACTACTGTACTACACAACATATACAAGGTAAGTAGTTACAACAATATATTCCCTTGTTAGTCTATTCCTAATAGGGAACTATGACTCACACTAACACTCCCCCTCAAGTTGGCGCATATACATCAACCATGCCCAACTTGCTTAGTGAGTCATAAAACGCCTTCCTGGAAACTCCTTTAGTCAGTACATCTGCAAGTTGCTCTTCAGTTGGAACAAAAGGAAAACTAATAATTTTGGCATCTAGCTTCTCCTTTATAAAGTGACGATCAACCTCCACATGCTTAGTACGATCATGCTGTACTGGATTCTGTGATATGTCAATGGCTGCCTTGTTGTCACAATACAACTGCATGGTACTCTTGAGTTTGAAACCCAAATCACGTAACAAATTTTTCAGCCACAACAATTCACACACTCCGTGAGCCATACCCCTATACTCAGCCTCAGCACTAGATCGTGCCACAACTTTCTGTTTCTTACTCTTCCATGTAACCAAATTACCTCCCACAAAGGTAAAGTAACCCGATGTTGACCTCCTGTCTGTAATGTTTCCAGCCCAATCTGCATCTGTGAAGCCACAAACCTCAAGAATGTTGTTGTGTTTAGAAAACAATACTCCCCTTCCTGGAGCTGACTTTAAGTACTTCAAAATTCGCATAACAGCATCCATATGACTCTCACTCGGGTTATGCATGAACTGACTCACCACACTCACTGCATATGCAACATCTGGTCTAGTATGAGCCAAATAAATCAAGCGCCCAACCAACCTCTGATAGCGAGCTCGATCAGTAGGTACCTGATCTGGATACTCAGCTAAACAATGGTTCTGCTCAATAGGAGTATCAACAGGTCTGCAATCCAACAAACCTGTCTCTGTCAGCAAGTCAAGAACGTACTTCCTCTGGCACAGATAGATTCCTTCTCTCCCCCTGGCTACCTCAATTCCTAAGAAGTACTTAAGTTCACCCAAGTCCTTCATCTCAAACTCAGAGGCTAGCTGTCTCTGCAATCTCTCTATCTCAACAGTATCATTGCCAGTGATTACCATATCATCCACATAAATAATTAGAGCTGTTACCTTCCCTTGTTGATGCTTAAGGAACAAGGTATGGTCTGAGTTGCTCTGTCTGTAACCAACCTTCCGCATGAACTGTGAAAATCTTCCAAACCAAGCCCGAGGTGACTGTTTAAGACCATACAGAGATTTTCTCAATCTGCATACAAAATCACCAGGAGAAGCAACTACATACCCAGGTGGAAGGCTCATATACACTTCCTCGGCTAACTCTCCATGAAGAAATGCATTCTTGACATCAAACTGTCGAAGTGGCCAGTTTAAACTAGCAGCGAATGAGAGCAGAACCCGAATAGTGTTCATCTTGGCAACAGGAGCAAACGTTTCATCGTAGTCTATACCATACGTCTGAGTAAACCCCTTTGCTACAAGGCGTGCTTTGTACCGATTCACTGATCCATCTGCATTATGCTTCACGGTAAACACCCAACGACAGCCTACAGCCTTCTTGCCTTGTGGTGGAGGCACAAGTTGCCACGTACTGTTCTTCTGCAACGCCTCCATCTCTTCATCCATAGCCTTCCTCCACTTTGGATCCCCCAACGCATCCTGCACTTTGTTAGGTACTGATACAGCAGATATTTGATTCACAAATGATTCATATGACTTAGACAACCTCCTAGTGGACATATAGTTGGCTACTGGATATGTTGATTTGGCAGTAAGAGTAGGTTCATACCTTTTGGCTGATTGACCTCGAGTGGTCCGATGGGGTAACACATATTGCTCAACATTAGACTCATTACTACCAGTACTAGTGGGTGGACATACCTCAAATGAGTGATCTTCAGTACCAGGAAGCTGTGGGTCAGGGGTAGAAGCAATGGTAGGAGTGACAGTTGTGTCTTCAATATCATTTCTGGCCATAGAGACTGGTGCTTGGATGTTTGGAGTTGTATCTTCAACATCATTTTCAGCCATAGAAACTGGTGCTTGGATGTTTGGAGCTTCTACTTCTGGCGGTGAGCTAATGGTCTCAACTGGATCCGTCAAAATACCACCTGCTTCTTCTCCTCTTTCTGATTCCTCCCCCTCTCCATGATACAGCTCTTCAAAAAATGAATTCTCCCCCTGAAGAGCTGTATCTGAAGAGGTAAAATAACTCATATCCTCAAAGAAAGTAACATCCATAGTGACATAGTACTTCCTGGTAGGTGGATGAAAGCACTTGTACCCTTTCTGATACCCTCCATAGCCAACAAACACACACTTAAGTGCCCGGGCATCCAATTTAGACCTCTGATTCTTAGGAACATGGACAAAAGCAACACAACCAAAGACACGAGCTGGAAGATTATGAAATGAAGGTAAGGAGACATGAGATGCAAGAACCTCAAATGGAATTTTTCCCTGAAGGACACTAGAAGGAAGACGATTGATAAGATGGGAGGAAGCATATACAGCATCACCCCAAAGATACTTAGGCATATGGGCACTAAAGAGAAGGGCACGAGCCATATCAAGTAAATGACGGTTTTTCCTTTCAGACACTCCATTTTGTTCAGGTGTTTGTGGACATGTGGTTTGGTGAACAATCCCATGGGTGTTAAAAAACTCTTGGAAAACATGATTAACATATTCCCCCCCATTGTCAGAACGAAAGACTTTAATGGTGCTATGGTACTGTGTTTGAACAAGAGTACGAAAAGTTCGGAAAGCTGGAAAGACTTCATCTTTGGTTTTAAGAAGGGCAACCCATGACAATCTCGTACAATCATCAATAAACAACACAAAATATCTCATACCCGATACAGTGGGCTCTCTAGAAGGTCCCCAAACATCAGAATGAATCAACTCAAAAGGAATAACACTTTTATTAGACACTCTAGGAGAATAAGTAGCACGATGACTCTTAGCCAAAACACATGTTTCACAGCGTAAAGCAGACTCATTCACACCAATAAACAGAGTAGGCATGGTTGTTTTCATGAGACTAAAAGAAGGATGCCCTAAACGGCGATGCCACAACCAAATTTCACTTATCTTATCAGAATTCGAAGTCAAAGCGACCAGGGACTGTGCTCCTGGTTTCTCTCCCGCGTATGTCTGATCCAGATGGAACAACCTGCCCCTGAGATACCCCCGACCGACTTTCTCCCTGGTGAGAAGATCCTGAAAAATCACATACATAGGATAAAAGGTTACGGAGCATTTAGACTCAGTATTCAACTGTGGAACAGATATCAAGTGATGAGACAAGTCAGGTACATATAACACATTATGAAGCTCTAAAGTGGGAGTAATACGCACTGACCCGGACCCTAACACAGGAAAAGCCTCACCATTGGCATTGGTGACATAGGACACTGGTGGGGAAGACAAGTCAGTAAAATACGATTTATCATAAGTCATATGATCGGAGGCACCAGAATCAATAATCCATGTATCAGAACCAACAAAGTTAGAAACCTTTAAAGCCATACCAATCTTACCACAATCCCCAAAAGAACCTCCATCTGAACTTCGCACAGACACCACAACCTTCTGGACATGATTGACCTTGGAACTCTGACCTTTCCTGTCATCACCTCCCATTGTAATAATACAATAGAGAAAAAAAAAAAAAAAAAAAAAAAAAAAAACACAAAGTATGCAGCGGAGTTGACTAGGCTGAGTGGGTTGACCGAGTTAGGCTGACTGAGTTGACCTAGTTGCTTTTTTTTTTTTTTTTTTTTTTTTTTTTTTTTGCGGCACGGGTTGGTGACTTGAAGAGAAGCTGTCGGCGTCTTAGTCTAGTCTGGGACGAAGGAGGATGAAGGAGTCGACCGGGCCGAGAACTGAACTTGCCGGACTGACGCCTGGGACTGGAGCCGTTTGGCCAGATGACGCCTATGGAATGGGTCGAGTCTGGGCACGGGTTGAGACAGACCGAACTGGGGAGAGAGAGAGACCGACGGGGCTGGTGACAGAGGAGGGAGCGACCGGTCTGGAGACGGCGATCTGGTCTGTACCCAAGACGGATCTGGGCGACGACGGGTCTGTGAGCGCGACTCTCTGAGTGATGCAGATGAAACCAACTGGAAACCGGGGGCTCGACGTAATCTGGTCTGATGCCGGATTATGTCTGATGCAGATGAAAGTGATCGCGTCTGATGCGAACCCAATCTGAAGATGATGCCGCCGAAGTCAAAGAAGAAGACGCTGGTCGTTCTCTGACGGACGCTTAGGATGCAGACAAACGATGACAATAGTAATGTCGTTAACAGGTAAAAAACCCTAACAATGGGGTTCTAACTTCTCAAATTTGGAAAAACTGAAATTAAAAATAAAGAGACAAATCCCTTTCGGATCTTTGCTCTGATACCAAGTCAAATATAATGAGATTGAGAGAATGAATTCTCAGATATATTATTACACCCATTCTGTGGTGTATATAAAAGGATTACAATCGTACTACAACGTACTACAACTATTGTGTACTACTGTACTACACAACATATACAAGGTAAGTAGTTACAACAATATATTCCCTTGTTAGTCTATTCCTAATAGGGAACTATGACTCACACTAACATAATTCGACCTTTGAATCGAGTTTTTGCTCGTGTTGTGATTGGAAGCTATGCTTCTGAGATTGGTCTGATTTTTCTTGAAATTTAAATCTTGTTTTCCTGCACACTCCGTTAGTTTGAGTGATTGTGGTGTTGTGATGGAAATCGAAATTCCCGGGTATTTGTTTGATTTTACAAGTGTTACAATGGTTGATTATGGGTATAATTGAGTTCGTGAAGTTTTGGAAAAGGTCACGTTGATGTTTGTCAGTGTTGCTTTGGCTGTTGGTTGAACGGAAAGGTTGATGCATTTTTGTTCAAGACTAGTATTTGGTAATAGTTGAATTGAAATTATGTGGTGGAAATGGCCTAAAGTAATATATGATTGCCCAGAGTAAATTAGGTACACCCATTGTGATTTTGAATTGAGTATATTGGATATGTGAAAATGGTTTAAGTTGTGAAAATGGCTTGATTTAATGATGGGTGTCAATAGTAATTTGAGAGGAATTACTATGAGATGTGATTATTAAGTGAATTGGAAATGTTTGTGAAAAGTTAAAAATTTGGTGTTCTGTCAGATTTCCGGAATGGTATAGATATGTGTAAATCGAGCAAATGGTATATGAGGTCTATGAGGTTAGTCGTGATTGGTCAACATCGGTCAAACCTTGGTCAATCCTGGTCGAACTAGGAAAGGTTGGTAGGACGATTAGATAATCGTTGAGATTTTAGATAAGTGTTTAACGGATTATTAACGATCATTATGTCGAAATCTAGGACTCCAGTTACCCGAGAAACGAAAGGTTCGCGACTCTCGCAGTACGTGAGAGAAAGCATTACAATCTAGGTAGGGATTCAAGACTTTCCTCGGTTAGTGATTTTCTTCTTATATATTGTTATTAGAATAATGCATGTTAAGTGGTATGGTTTGGTTACGTTAAAATGCAATGCATGCTAACCAAATCATGAGAGATGTGATGGCTTCAGAGCAAAAAGGGAATTGACTTCCTTGGGTTCGATTCCCTAAACCTTTGGAGGGTTAGCTACACCGGTCGGACAATGAACGATCATAAAGACGACCTGATTCCATGTGTGTAGCTAGGTAGCGGATGCTCTTGCTACGCTTACCTGGTGATGAAGTAAATTCAGGTAAGGTCGTGTAGTGGGTCTATAGGACCAGCCATCGGGTAAGATTCAACGCAAATATTCAATTGAGTAACATGCATCGATTCTCGAAAACATTTTAAGAAAAGGTTGTTATTCTTTTAAATACTTGGTTTAAGCATGTTTTCATACTGGAGCTCCAAATATTTATCTGTTGGTTTTCAAACCTAGTCGAGGTAGAGTTTCTGTTGAGCAGCGAGAACGAAAGCTCACCCCTACAATAGTATGGATGCAGGTACGTACTATGCACTGGTGACAGGACAGTAGCGGACGGAGCTGCGTGTGCGGGACAAGTTCGGTAAATCCTAGTTTACAGTTTGTTTTGAATTCTACTTCTCGAAATTCATGTTCCGGAACTTGTTGATATCTAGCTTCGTGCCAAATTTAGTTGAATTCCCTTTCATTGAAATTCATGCCTCGTGTTACCTTTGTCCAAGTTCTGGACGAACAAAATAGTTTCTAGTGATTTAAAGAGTTACACCTCAAAAGTATTTGTAGCTTTCGCTGTGTTTTAACAAAAGGTTTTCAAACGAATTGCTTAGCGATGCTGTAGGATGTAAACCGAGTTTCCGATTTATGTTTTAGAGCCTCGTAGCACTGTGACGTGCTTAAACGGGTGAGGTGCAGTTTGGGACGTTACAGCTGGGGATTGATTTTGTCAATTGGTACACAGCCCTTAAGTTGATTTTTTTTTTTTTTTTTAACGCAGGGGTATTAGTCCATTAATAGTGAATGAAGATTACATTAAAAAATGACTCACGCAAACAACCGGACTACAACATAAATGAGCCATGAAAGAAAGCTCAGAGTAAAGACCTTTTAGAGCAATCTAACATAATGCAAACCTAGAGTGAAACTCTAATTAACTAGGTAACCAAGCCATCTTGTCACTATTAGGAAATGCTTCGGATGCAGCCAAAACTCTTCCCCAACTTATTCATGTTCCCAATAGCCATCCTACATAGAGGGGGCTTCTCCGGGCTCAATGTAAAGATAAAAAAATAAAAAAGGATAATGACCATTTACACAATTTTAGGATAGAAATTGGCCACTTACTCATACACTCTTAGAGATTGCTTATTTGCCCAAACAGTCTAAGAGATCATTTCCCTAATACCCAATTAATTATTTTTTATTCCTTTTTATTTATTTTTGGGACATTTTTGCTTTCTCCTTCTTTGTCACTCAGAGAGAGAAGTCATCGGAGACCTTGCCGGAGCACCTCCACTGGTTTCAAAAGCCCACTAGCAATGACCCAGGCATGCCCTGCACCAACACTACCGTCGTACCACCCCTGCCGGATCACCTCCAATGGTTGACCACCGTCGCTCCACTCCTGTCCCGCCGCCCGACTAGGTTGTCCTCCAAGCGTCGCGCCCTAGCCACAGTCCGGCCACTGCTGCACTCGATCGAGTAGCTTTACTAGAAACCCGACCACCCCTACCAAAGCAAAACCCTAGAGGATGCCATTGCTGGAGCTCGGTGGTAGTTATCGACGGTTGTGGTTTCGAGGAGAAAATCGAGAGTTGAATCGATGGACGATCGAAAATTTTCGATCTGCAGACATGGAGAGAGAGAGAGAGAGAGAGAGAGAGAGAGAGAGAGAGAGAGAGAGAGAGAGAGAGAGAGAGAGAGAGAGAGAGAGAGAGAGAATAGATCGAAGAAGAGAGGGGGGAGAGAGAGATGAATATAATTTATTAATCAAAATAAGGGCAATACTGTCAATGGATGTTAGATTGGCTAAATGGGAGTAAAAAACTCTTAGTGGAGTAAGTGGACAATTTTTATCCTAAAATTATGTAAATGGTCATTATCCCAAATAAAAATTGAAGGTCCAACAACTGCAAGCCAAATAAATAGAAAACTAGGATGAATCATAGGACCAAATCCAGAGCTTAAATCCCAAAGGCAGCAAGGGGCCTAAATAAAACCCTAGTAGCATGAACCCTAGCTGCACTACTTCCGTCACTAAATGCCAAAACAAGAGCTACCGCCCAGGCAGCCAAAGCTTCTGCAACTCCACCAGCCAGAAAGCACTGCCGACTTACCACTTCGGTCGGCCACCAACAATAGCACCGACCACCATGGATCAATTCTGAGCCTAGAGAGCCCAGCTCAGAGCCAGCTCCTCCAAAAGCAATCATTGCTGCCATGAATAGGACCACCAACAGCACTACTACACCCACCGTAACTGACCATTGACGCTTCAAAGCGCCAGACTCCCTCACCGCCACTGACGAAAACCTTAAGAGTAAAACCCAATCCAACTTGCCTTAAACCAGCTACAGAGGAAGAATAGAGATCGCCATCTCTAGGAATCAAACCCAGAAAACTAACATCGCCACCCTAAACCCACCACCAGCAGAGATACAATGAAGAAATAAGGGAGATGGAGACCACCCATATGCTTGAGACCAGCCGAGGCTGCTATCACCAAGCCCACCGCCGCCATCAGAAGAAGAGACGAGGGCTAGGATAAAAATGAGAGAGAGGAGACGAGCCATATTTTTTTTTATACGTTAAAGTTAAATAAGAAAAGAAAAATATCACAAGTATGAGACAATGGTCTATATATGCCAATACATCATTATCAATTAATCAAAATATTATAACAAATTACATATAAATTATTGACAAAAGATGACTTAACAAATATATCCTTCAAAGGTTGAATTAAACATATAAAGACTAAATCTTAAAAATAAGGACAATTTGCTATCCACTTGCCACATGTCATGAGTTAATTTACTTTTTAACCCTTAACTACTTATTTTGACTTCTAATCCTTTTATTTTCTTTAATCCAATCTCTTTTTTTTTTTCAAATCCTGCTATTGCACTCGTCCAATCCTACTACTGCACTCGTTGTACTCATACTCGTCCAGTTCTGCTACTGCACTCGTCATCATCTAATCCTGCTACTGCACTCGTCCAATCCTACTACTGTACTCGCTGCACTCATACTCATCCAGTTCTGCTACTGTACTCGTCATCGCCTAATACTGCTACTGCACTCGTCCAATCCTGCTACTGTACTCGCTGCACTCATACTCATCCAGTTCTGCTACTGCACTCGTCATCATCTAATCCTGCTACTGCACTCATCCAATCCTGCTACTATACTCAAATGCACTCATACTCGTTGTACTCATACTCGTCCAGTTCTGCTACTGCACTCGTCATCATCTAATCCTGCTACTGCACTCGTCCAATCCTGCTACTGTACTCGCTGCACTCATACTCATCCAGTTCTGCTATTGTACTCGTCATCGCCTAATACTGCTACTGCACTCGTCCAATCCTGCTATTGTACTCGCTGCACTCATACTCATCCAGTTCTGCTACTGCACTCGTCATCATCTAATCCTGCTACTGCACTCATCCAATCCTGCTACTATACTCAAATGCACTCATACTCGTCCAATTTTGCTACTGCACTCGTCATCGCCTAATACTGCTACTGCACTCATCCAATCGTACTACTGTACTTGCTGCACTCATACTCGTCCAGTTCTGCTACTCGTGTTCTTTCTCACTTCATTTTTTTCTTTTTAATTTCTTTTATTCTTTTTTTCCCCTTCCTATCTTCTTCTTCACACCCTTAACCCCCATAACTACCACCGAGCTCTCTCTCTCTCCAAGCCCAACCATTAATTCAATCCACTCTGGCGACGGGTAGACCACCTCCACCTCCTTGACCGCTATGAACTGCTCCAATTCCATATCGCTGGCAGCGGGATAAATCAAATCAACCTTCATTTTCACTCATCGCCGGTACCACTCACTCATATCTTTCAGGCGACCCTTCATCCTTTTCAGCCTCTGCAAATACCAACAATCACCCAATTCATATACCTCGAAAAATAAAAGAAAAAAGCTTAAAATTTCATCAACCTAAGAACTTGAAAGAGGCATTTTCACAAACAGATGGAGTATATAAAAATCAAACCTTGGATATGGGAGTATCAGTGTCAATTTCGACAAACATCTCGCTGGGCCTGAGAGGGGTTGAGATCGGAGACGGAGCGGCGAAGGGTTGGAGGGTCGGCGGCTACAATAATCTCAAGCACAACATTGAGCAAGAAAAGCTCGAATTTTCTGTCCTCTCTATCTGGCTATTCTCAAAGTGACAATCACTACACTCCATCACTGCAGCGCTCGATCTTCCTATCCTTCGCAGGCGGCGACGGTTTGATGAAGTAGCCATTGGTCTTCAACCCGTCAACGAATGCCACCCACTCTGGCCATGGGTGGTGCATAGGGGCTTCGGTGCTACTGGCGGTGACCGTATCGACGGAGGAGACTGCGGCGGCGGAGGAGCAGTGGCGATAGAAGAGAAGAGACTGTGAGGCAACGAAGGGTTTGAGAAAGAGGAAGGAAGGAGGAGGAGGAGGGTAGAAAATTGGTCTGGGGAAATGGATGAGTGCAGTGCCGAAGCGAATGAACTTGGAAGCAGAGGACATGGTGCAGTGTGCGGTGTGGATAATGGAGTGTTTTGGGGTGTTTGTATTGGGTCAGTGGCATATGCGTAAATATTTCATCAAACTGAGTATTTTAGTCATTTTTTATTAAAATTGGGAGTCAGGCTTGCATTATTTGCTTCTGGGCCTGCGCTCATGTCCTTATTTGTATAATTTTTTTTAAGTGGGTTTTCTGTGTTTACATCTTTGGTCATGTGCTACTATGTAATTTTCTAAAAATATTATGGCACTTTTGGTAATGTTTTGTGAAACAGATTCATGTTTTTTAGATATGAAAACATATGTAAAAAGAGTTTGGTAGGTTGTTTTCAAATTACGAATTTAGAAACTGAAAAATAGCATATCCAAAATCGAATTTTACATTGTACTAGTGCATTTTTACTGTTTTATTTTTTAAAAAATATTCTCTAATTATTCTACCAAACACGTTTTCCGGTTTTGGATCTAGAAAATGCAAAATTTGATTTCTCATTTTTCATTTTGTAAACAAAAGTTAAAAAAACTATTCTATAAAATTTTTCCAGACGGACCTAGTTGGAACAGGGGAGTGAGATCTTTTTGTTTTTGTTTCATTCTCAATTCAAAGGGTAAAAAGAGTATAAAGGAAAAATTAGAGTTAAAATCAAATATAAATTGCAGTAAATAATTGACAGAGTGATAATAGTTGCACAATAAAAAAAAAAGAAAAAGCAAATATAACTCGAAACGGAAGCAATTTGGTGAGGCTAAAGAACGCGCCACACGCGCTAGGTCTTACTCGATAAATCCTCATTCCGTTTGGCGGCGCGTCCTAGAGACGTTGTCATCGGACAGGCTGCTCTTTTCACCGCTCGTCGCCTTGTTTGTTGGATTCGGTAGTGATGAATCTGTGCTGGGTGTTCCTATATCTGGGAGTGATGGCAGAGGGGATCACGATGCATGGTTAAGGGGGATTGGTTGGAGGTTGTGTGACTACGTTGTTAGACCAACGAGGCGTAGTGGGAGGAATGTTATAAGGGGTCGATCAAGCGCACAAGGTGGGATAGCAGGTAGTGGGTGATCTGATTTGGGGTTGCAAGTGTAGGATCTAGGTTTACCTGAGATCTTCACTGGCTTGTGTGGTAGTGGTGGTGAGCAAGTGCTTGGGAGGATCAGCTATATGGTGCTGCAGTGCTTAGTCTCCCACGCTAGGGTTAGCAGTGCGACGACAGAGACACTGGGACAGCAGTGGCGTGGTTGGGTTGGTGATGTAATGATGGTGGCCATGCAGGGTTTAGATTAGGCTTGGGTCTTAGGCTGGTGTGGTGTTCTTGCCATATTTCTTGTGTTTTGGGCCTGGCTCCTATTATGGGTTGTTTTGTTGTTTTATTGTTTTTATTTTCCCCCATATTTACTACTTTATGTTATTAATAAGTCGCTGCCAAGTGGTAGGATAGGTAGGTTTTGTCGCAATCTCTGCACCTTGCGTGCCTTATCTACCAGCTTAGTTAGGCGGCGAGTTCTTTGCTCTAAATTGTTGAAACCTCCTAATTATATGATGAAACTCAGTGTCACTGGGTTATATTTCTAGTGGAAACATCGTTGGAAAGCTGATATTATTGTACTATTACTACTAGAATTTTGCTCTTAGACATCACGACAATTACATCGGTGAGGAATTCACGTGATGTAAAAAAATGTCATTAACATCGATTCCTCAAATTTCGATTTATATGCATATAATTGACATCGGTCATTACTGTTGACCGATGTCTAGAGTTTGATTCAAAAATTTACAAAAACGCGGAAAGACTAAGTTAAAAACTTTCGGGTACGCGGGGAACAAAATTTTCATTCCCCCCACACTTTATTATTTTTCCTACTTTTATCTCACTCACTTTCATCGTTTTCTCTCTCGCTCTTGCCCGAAACTCTAGCCCTCTCCTCCTTCCTCTCCTGCCCTCTTAATTTCTACGGCCACCATCGCCTTCCTCTCCGCTCACTCCCGCTACTGTTTCTCTTTCCTTAACCACCTCCAACCCCTCGTCAGTGCTATCGCCTCCACCCGCAAGCTCTCTCTCTCTATCTCTCTCTCAAGCTTTCTAGGATCTCAGAAGATTTCAACCTGGCAAAGCACCCTCTACAACAGGTTTCAATTTGAATTAATCGCGTTAATGGTGAGTCACTGCGACTGAATTCTTTGTTTTCTGTTTGGGTCCTGAGAATTTTGGGGGTTTTCAATTTTAGGGTTTTAATTATAGATGGGTGGAGATTTGGGGATTCCTACGTTCCCTGAAGAAGACTGGGAGCCCAATACAATCACATGATAAAATGGGTAAGCTCACAACTAGTCTTTTGAAAAGACTCACTTTTTCTCCTCTAGCTTCGAATTTTCAATTTCTCCATTGTTAGGTTTCTGAAATTTGCTGGGTTTTAATCAGGTTGGTGAATTTGAACATTTGAGCTGATCATCGAATGGTATTCCTTTTGAATTTGAATGTTGACATCTGGGTTTTAATTATCTTGGTTTGTTCTGATCTATTTGCTGCTTCATATTTTGTAGGCATGGTTTAAGTTGGGTTTCTTAACTTATCTTTTACTCTCATGGATATCAGGTAGCTGATTTGTATGTTTTCTTTTATATAAAGGGCATAAGCTTTTGTAAATAATTGTAGCTTGAATACTGATGTGTAACTGACTTATGTTGCTTTTGAGTTTCAAATTGGCAGTAGTTTTATCAGTTTGTACATGAGTTTTCTTCAATCTGTAAAATGCTGTTGCATTCGGTAAAATGATAGTAGTTTCTGTTTATTGATTTAAGTTGAGGATTTTCTTGACACCTGGATATAGTTTATATGTGTCTGCAATGATTCACTGCTTTTGAACAACGTCCCTTTTTTTTGCTATGGTGAATGTGGTTCCCTCAGCTGTGGTATTTGGTGTGGAGTGATTGCATCATGTGTTTTAATGTTGCCATTGTGTATGGAGTAACTATATTTTTATCTTCTGGTGTAGTGACCATGGTCAAATGAGTACTTGCTTTTAATTTTGTTAGGGTCAATACAGTTGCCCTGCATCTTCATGGTCAATGCATTTTTGTGATTGAAAAATTATTTTGGCAAACATTATTTCCCCTGTTTCCTCTTGTCTATTATTCTCATTTTCAGAGGCATTCTGTAAGCCATAGGGGTGGCGTTCTTATGATGGTGGCATTCTGTAAGCCATAGGGGTGGCATTCTATTTGTTGTTTTCTTATGATGGTGACAAAGTGTGCCGTTCTTATGATGTCTCTGTTTGTGTTCTTTACAACCACTATGTCTGTGTCATTTACTTTGAGAGAGACGCAGACTCGGATGCTGAAGTTCACAGGTTTGTTTTATTGTATTGTGCTATTTCCACTAAGTATCTTCTTCTGTCTTAAGCGGATGAAACGATGCATTATTGACTTGCATATATTTTCAATATTCAGTAGTAGTATAAGTTCCTTGTGGAACTATGAATTATTTTTTTTGTCCGGTTGATCCAAAACAATATTAATAAACTGTTTTCCTGGAATGATGAGTATATCCTTGACTATGAATTGAGAAGACTGCATAAGTATTTGTGTTATTCATTCTCCTATCCTGCCTCTATAATTTGGTGCTTACATTTGTCAAATTATTCCAGTGCAGCTTCAACACCATGCTCGTCATCAGCTTCCAACATTTCAGTTGATTTTTGTGCATGTAATTGAATCACTTGTCTTTGTCCCGGTGAGTATACATCCTTTTGGTTTGCCTTTACCATAATAGAATATGTGTGTGTGTGTGTGTGTGTGTACACTTAATGCTCGTTTTTGACATATGCTTCACTTTCAAATAACATGATCTTGGGTTCTGCAGATTATGATTGGCATATTGTTTTTTCTGTTCGAGTTTTACGATGATCAACTATTGGCCTTCATGGTCCTAATTCTTGTCTGGTTGAGTGAACTATTTACCCTGGTCAGGTCTCTATCTCTCTCTTATTATACATATAATATATAGCATCATTTGATATGGGAAGATTGCATTTTAAAATCCTTCACTCAATAGTCACTGCCTCTCTTATTCTTTAATTTTATTGTATGAAGGTGGCTAAATTGGAGTCCATGTTGTGGTGAATCATCTTATATGTTTGTATTTTTTTTTTCTTTTGTTGTTTAGTCAGGCTGTAGTTAGGAAGGAAACA
The DNA here is from genome assembly GCF_002994745.2 of Rosa chinensis. Lineage (NCBI taxonomy): Eukaryota > Viridiplantae > Streptophyta > Magnoliopsida > Rosales > Rosaceae > Rosa > Rosa chinensis. Next base: position 54,546,085 of record NC_037094.1, on the reverse strand, counting down.
AATCAGATAATGGTTCAGACATTGTTCTGATTGCTCAATTTAAAGCGGTCTTAGTCTTTTTTCTTTTGAATCTTTGTCTTTTTTCTGTGCTCACTAGTGAAATTTTTTTCACACTATTGATAATGATTGTTGGAAAACCTCCTTTTGTAATCTAGGCTTTTTAGGCAGAATACTGTTTATTTATTTCTCAATCTGTTGAATCATTTGCTTTGGAGTACTATTTTCTGAATCACACTTCTCTGTCATTCAACTGCAGGTGGGAATACTGAAACGTGTTCTTGAAGAGGTTGAGAAAGTGATGCATGAGTTTAAAGGCACTCTATACAAGTCTATGGAAGATCCACAGATAGATCTAACCAATGTAAGCTTAGGATGTAAACTATTAGCACGTATTTACTCTTAGCAATACATTAGAGGTGTTGGATCCTTTGTTTCTTGTTTTTGTTAGTGCTTAATTACATTAGCAACATGCACTTCGTGCGAGCCAGCACTTTTGTTTTCAATAACAATATAGAAAGAAAACAAAAAATTTGAAAAAAGAAAACAAAAAAAAATTAAAATGAATGAGCAGCTTTTTGGAGAGGTATTTCTTTTTGTCCATAGTATGATGCAAACTGATTGGGGTAGTTTTGATATATTTGGCTTTATTTTTACCTTTATTTTATCAAAAAGAATGTTTTAACAATATTACCCTCATATAATAAACATGTATGTCTAACAAAGGGCTTTTTGGGGCCTTCAGAAGCTTAACCATAATAAGCCTTGTTGGCTTAACATATAAGAATATAAGATACAGGTGTTTTTCCTATTACTCAATTTTTTTTCTGCGCTCCACTTCAATTGGATGAAACAATAATCAATTTGAAAAACCAAGTCATTAACAAAATAGCAAGTAAACAGAACTTTGCCTAAATGTGAGATACCCTTGTTGCATGAATTCAGTGGTAGTGCAAAAGGGAGTGGGATGGATGTCCATTGAGGTATGTAGTAAGATGGATGTCCATTGAGGTATGTAGTAAGCTCAACATTTCTTATATATATATATATATATATATATATATATATATATATATATGATTTTATAGCGCTCTCCTCAAGTAATCTGTCTCATTTAAATGGTAGGAGGAAAGACGCCTATTATATGTTGCAATGACTCTGCTCGAACAGAACTTTTCATGCTTTATGTTTTGACGGATTCCAATTGGTAGGTCTGTTTTAGCTTAAGGCTTTATCATACTTTTATCTATTTATATATTTTTTCTAGTTTGGTCACAGTATTACAACAAATATATTCATGCAATCTGTCTGTGCCTAGTTTTTTTATAGTAACTTGTTCAACATTGTTGACCTTTGACTCGATTAATCATAATTAAGGACTTAAATATCCCAGAAAGGTATAGTTAAGTTAACCAACAGATTGTGTTATGGATGCTAGGATAGGAATGTCTTGTAAGCTCAATGTCTTTTTGTCCTTCCCTTTTCCTTTCTTTTCTTTCCTTATGTTTTTCTTGTTATAGCTAATTGTTCATTTCATTTTATTTGCAGGTGAAAACAGAAGAATAAATGGGATATAAGTATGGCGAGGCTTGCTTTCGTTTATGTACCATTTACACCTAAATTTTTGTTTTATTTCGACATGTTATGCATAGAAATACTTGGGATGTTGTTATGTACTTTGAGCATCAATATTAATCAAAATTTATTTACTTACGATATGTATTCTCATTAGATTTCCTAGCGATAATTACAAGTCAGTTTATACTATAAAAATGAAGTCATATAAGAAGTAATACATCAGTTCTAAAAGAAAAAATTGATGTCCCATAAGCCAGTGGATAACAAAATATTAAGTAAGAAACGATGTAACACAACCCAATGAACATCGACTTATTAAGTAAGAAATGATGTAAAACAACCCAATGGACACCGAGTTATTAAGTAAGAAACGATGTAAAACAACGCAATGGACATCGACATTGTGTAAGAAACGATGTAAAACAAATCAATGGACATCGATTTATTAAATGAAAAACGATGTTTAGTATAAGTATGAACATCGGTGCCAATCTCAAAAACTGATGTTTAATAGAAAAATGGACATCACTTCATAAAAGGAAACGATGTTTAATAGAATAATGAACATCAGTCGCGTAATACAAAAGAATGTAGATTCAATCTTAAATAGTGTGATATATGACAAGTACTCGTAGAGCTTATAAACAGCAGGCAAACTTTAAAAACACCGATGTGTAAGAGAATATAACACATCGTTTCTAGAATGAGTAACGATGTTAGAATGAATACTAGTGCTGTTGGACCTATATTTTGTTAAGCATTAAATGCATAAATATGAAGGTTTAACAATATCTAAAAACACCAATTTGTGATCATAATAGCAGTTTAACATCGATTCTGGAACATAATCCGATGTTTATTATTATATGGGACATCGGTTAAAAACCGATGTCTATTTTTTTCCGATCTTTTACATCACCCACTAACACATGTGTACAAATTTTTTTTTACATCGGTTTCTGGCCGATGTATATGAGGAAAATTCTAGTAGTGTATGGCTTCCAGTGAGTATTATTTTTCCAGTTTATCACCACAATTGTAAAGCGAATGTAGTAACCTGTAGTGCACTCTTCACTAATTAGAGCATGTTAGAATTCATAATCTTAGTTGAAACGTCTGTTATTATCTCGGATCGTTCTCTTGACCTTATTGTAATTTAAAGTTTATGCACTATATCCCTCCCATGTATTCTACCGTTTTATTAATGATAAAAACTTAAAAAGAGCTGTACCTGTCCTTTAAAAAAATATTTTGATTGAAATTCACACTCTCTAATTTATAATCTACACTATCTTTTTCTTTATTTAGTCAAAATTCTCATAAAAAGACAAAATTTAAGTTTTGTTTAAGGAAAACTGAAATTATGATAGAATTGAGTCGTACTTTCATTAATAATAGGGGCCTCTTTATATAGAGGATTACAAGGCATAGAATCAGAGTTGTACAAGGAAACGTAATATTACATTGATTGGATATCTCCAAGATTCTCCGATATTATCTCTAATTCTAATCATATAACCACTAGGTCAAGTAACCTAGATTTACTTGAATACTCCCCCTTGTGTCACCCAAAAGTGGTGCTCCTCTCTTTGCCTCATTAAAAACGTTGCAAAGTAACAAAAACCATGTGTTACAAAACCTCGGTCGAAGGGCAAAAAGAGCACAACACACCTTTCACATTTCGAGACCATACATGTAGACATCTCCCCCTGATGACTACGGTCATGAGAGTTCGGATAACTTCCGCAAACGATGCTACCAACATGTTTCTCGAAAGTAGAACTTAGGCAATGACTTAGTGAGCAAGTCTGCCATACTGTCCTCATATCGAACCTAGTTCGCTTTAATCTTGAGGAGAGTCTATTCTTGCTGATTATGCTTGGTGTTGTCGCTTTTGATGTAGCTTTGCTTCATTCGTTCAAAACAAGCAGCATTATTCTAAATGCATGTAGGCTCATCTGTGGTAGACTTCAAACCAAAATTGTTCGAACATGCATAATTATGGATCCAATCCATATATATTCAAGAACCACTTCGTGAAGAGCAATAATCTTTGCATGGTTAGAAGATATAGCGACTAGGGTCTGTTCTGTAGACCTCCAAGATATCGCGATCTTACCCATGGTGAACACTTAACTAGTTTGGGAATGACCTTTGTGTGGGTCAGAGAGATACCAACATCAGCAAAACCTTCCAAAGCACATGTCGTTTTGGGATGGGGATAGAGGACACAGGCCAGTGTTGGTGGCGTTCCTGGTGTGTGATGGGTCCCATATCTCTCTGTAGGGATAGAACAAGCCCATATCAAGTGTACATCTCAAGTACCGAAAGATATGTTTTACACCAATCTAATGGAGTCACGTTGGTGCAAAGGTATATCTAGCTAACAAGTTCACGGTAAATGAGATGTCTGGTATTGTGCATTGCGCTAAGTACAATAATGCACCTATTGTACTTAAGTAAGGCACCTCTACCTCTAGCACATCTTCATCATCATCCTTTGGACAAAGAGGAACCTTTTCAAGATCAAGACTACGGAGGATCATGGGGGTGCTTGAAGGCTTGACCTTGTCAAAATGCCTAAGCATTTATCAACATGATGCTCAAGTTCCAAACCAAGACATAATCGTGTTCTCCCAAAATCCTTCAGCTCAAACTTGGATTTCAAGTGTTTAGCAGTTTCCCTTAACTCTTTAAGGGTTTCCAATGAAGATCATGTCCAACATGAACAGTGATAGAATCCAAAACTTGTTATGGAAACGCGTGGACATATCCTTTCCCAATCAAGTAGTCACTTTAGTGAGCGTTTCAACCTCATTGTAAACTCGCTCCGTGGTCTAGAGCCACTTGACTTGGGTAAATGAAGATCATCATAAACCTTCATGTATATTCCGTATCTAGATCTCTATAGAGATACGTAGTGATCACATTTGTAAGCTGCATGATCAGTTATTCGGAAACTACCAAACTGACAGGGTAGTGGAGTGCAATGACATCCATTATGAGAGAATATGTCTCATCGTAGTCGATTCCAGGGTATTTTGTGAGAAGCCTTGTGCCATAAAGCGAGATTACCATATCTTTTTCTCATCACGCTTTCTAACAAAGACCCATTAGTCAATAGGTTTTATGTTAGGAGGTGTTGGCATCACTGGCTCAAAAACCTTTCTCTTTTTTAGAGAATCCAACTTAACCTGGATCGCATCTTTCCATTAAGGCCAATTCTCTCTATGTTGGCATTCATTCATCAATGGAGTGTGGTTCGATATCATCGGACTCAACAAACTCATGCGCAACCAAATGGGCGACTACATCATCAATTATGATGGAGTTTCTATCCCACGTCTCATGTACACTAGTGTAATTTTGATGGAGCTCTATATTCTCAGGAATATGTTCTAACGTTAAAGCGTCCCCCAACGATAACCATAATTAGGAAGATTCTCATGAGACGGATTTTGAGTGTCAATGATCAAAGGATTGGGTTGTGCCAAAGTATCCTTCGAGGACCTCCTAGGCATCCTAGCTAAGGCCATGGCCTATAACGCCAGAGTAGCACTCTCTATGGCGTTGGCGCCATGCCTACCTCCGTGTAGGGTGGCGCTACATCCTTTCGTAGGGACGTCCATCCTTGCAGGCATGTTTGCATCATATTTGTGTGATCTCGTCACTTTAGTGGGGATCGAGATGAGACATAGTGGGGACAGACCACAACAATTCCTATCGTTCCTGCTGAACATTCGTGTTCTTATCTCCTCCTACCGACGGAAAGGCTGTCTCATCAAAATGACAATCCGGAAGACATGCGGTAAAGAGATCACCTAGCAAGGGCATTAAGTGGCGGACGATTGTTGGAGTCTCAAATCCAACGTAGTTACCCATTCGTCTGTAAAATCCCATTATAATGCGCTGTGGAGATGCAATTGGCACATCAATGTCACACTCAAATTTACGTAAGTACGAGATAGTACCTAGTCACTAGCTGTAACGCTAAGGTAGATTGAGTGATGGTGAGTCGTAGACGAATTAGCATAGTTGCATGGGATATTGCTTCACCCCAAGCGGATATAAGGATATTGGTGTGCATTATCAAATTCAGGGCTACTATCGTAGTCGTTTCCACGAGACCATTTGGGTGTGTACATGGGAATATGATGTCCAACAACAGTCCTAGTGATATTCAATAACCATCGAAAGTCTTCGATGTAAACTCTCTAGCAATGTCAAATCCAATTGACTAAATACAATGATCCAGGGAGTGAGCCTGTTGTCATATGATATTTTCTAGGAGTGTAGTATAAGCAGCATGTATGGGTGGACAATGGCACAACACGTAACCAGCGTGTTTGCGTGTCAACCAACATCAGGAAATATTTAAGTGTCCGCAAGTTGGTTGAATCAGTCCATAGAATCCCCATGGATTCTATGTAAGAACATAATGATTATTTTCATATCCCTTGTATAAGACAGTCTTAGTTCTAATTTCCCTAAGGAACGGGCTTTGTAAAACGAGCAAGAGGCCTTAGAAATAACCAATGCGGATTTTGGTTGAGCCTTAGTGTCTGAAAAACTATTTGAAGCAAAGTTGGTGATTGTAACATCACCTAGGGCGCCATCACCATGATGGACGCCATCCATGGCGTCATGGATAGGGACTATACCAGGTCGAGGATAGGGACTGTGCCATGGTGGTGGACGGCGGCGGCACCAGAGGCAGCGGAAGCGGTCACACTTAGTCTAGGAATCAACTTTTGATTCATGCTTAATTTGTTTCACTCAAGAGAATGGATGTCCATGTGAAGTCTTTAGTAAACGGATCATCATATCATGACAAGGATAACCTATCCTATCGTGACAAAGCCAATATGTGTCTAAATCCAATAGATTTTCTCTCATAACTTTATTGGATTTAATAGCTCGAATAGTGACATAGAGTCTACTAGAGACACATATAAACTTTTTTAAGATGCGCATTTGTTCGCAATCATTAGAGGTATTGTAAAGGAACTCATTTTCATTCTCTACATGCATTTTTGCATGGAACCCGTTGGCTCGAATAGCTTAATAGGGGTCTATTCTCCCTAGGAGCGTAGAGAGTTTTTGTGACGGTAATCAAGGTGCCATTGGGCAAGTGAAATTTGGACCATTCCATATTCTTGAACTGATACTGATGGCCCAGCCATCGTGGTCACAAAGTAATATGCTCAGAATCAAAATGGAGTCATAATGAAAAGAACTCGAAATTTTATTCATAAGCCAACAGAGTACATCATTGTCTCTTTACCATTAAGAGAATCTAATCCAAATGCTAGCTAATGCAAAACAAAGGTAGTCGTTTGATTTCTTTCGGTAACTCCAAAATAAATATGACCAAGTGAGTAGAGAGATGTTGGTGGAGCAAAGGTCGCTTAAGTACCACTTATCTCAAAACCTTCCTAGACATCACACTCACTTTGGGTGAGCCTACTTTGAAGAGAAACTAAACCAATGGCATTTAGTACAATATATGGCAATTGCCTATTACATCTCTTGAAAAAATAAAGACTTAAACAGAATTGGTGATCTATTGATCCCAACCAGATTTGAAGTCTTCAACCCTTCACTCTGGATCATCTTCTTGATCTTCTTATTCCATATAGTGAGCTTCTCTTCCTTCACAATATGCTTTGTAGGCAGTGACAATTTCTTCACGAGCTCTACAAATGTGTACCCAATGACCAGACACTCCACATCAGGAACATACATCTCTGTGCTCAGACTCCATTGATTGAGGCGCTCTAAAAGCGTCATAAGGATGGCTCTTAGTGTTGGTGGCGCCACCAACATGGCCAGAGGCATTGCCTCCCTTTCTCTTTCCACGTTGGCCTCTTCGGTTCTGTGTTCACCTATTTTGGCAGTTACCTTCCTTAGTAGAGCAATTATATGGACCAGAACGTCCAGAAGTATCCCTAAGATTAGGGTTTCGCTCTTGGCACCCTCTCTTAGGAGCACGACTATAATTGGACTCGAGAATATGCTATGTTTCCACGAATCTCGAATTATAGCTCTTCATAAGGATGTTGTCATGCTTTTCAGCGACATTCATAGCTCCAATGAGCTCATGAAACCTTATGATCCGTCCTGCAGTAACATAGATTTGATAGTTCTTAGCAACCATCAATGCAAAAATAGGGAAGGTAGAAAGAGTATTCTTAATCAACATCGCATCTGTGATCTCTTTACCATAGAATTCCATTAAGGATTTAATGCGAAGTGCTTCTGAGTTGTAGTCAAAAACTGACTTGAAATCACAGAAGTGGAGGCTATGCCATCTCACTTCTAGGTCAGGAAGCAGGGAGTCACGAACGTTGCCAAATCTTTCTTCGAGTGAGACCCCCAACCTTCTATGGTCTTCTTCGTTCATATACTCGTATTGGAGCAAATCATCCATATGACGAGTCATTAGGATGATGGCTTTCGCCTTATTTGCCTCCAAGGCTGTTCTATTTTCTTCCAAAGCTTGAGCTTGCTCAACAGTTAGCACATCTTGGCTAGGCTCGAGAATCTTATCTAGGATTCCATCGGCCTTGAGATGCTTGCGAATATCACAAACCCACATATGATATCCAATGCCAGTTGTTCCCAATGGAGTCTAGTTTGTTCAGGTTACTCATCCTGAAAGAGAACAAGAAATTAGAGTTAGTTTCGGAGCGTAAAAGGCTACCACGAAAAACATATAAAATTTCTGAGCGTAGTCGCTCCCAACAAATTATGAATGTTCGAGCGTAATCGCTTACAAGAAATTAGGGATTTCTGAGCGTAGTCACTTCCAAGAAATCCGATTCCAAGAGGTATTGAATTAGATTGAACCAATGATGTGTTTGTGGTCGATCATAACTTCTCAATAACACTAAGTTTGGAGAACTCTACAAGCTCCAAGCTTGGAGTGAGCACGAACCCCCACAGTTTGGTTTTTGGTCTCCCCTATGAAGAAGAAAGGGGGGTAGAAGAAAAGGAGGTTGCAAGTCCCCAAGAAAAAAAAAAGATAAATTGAAAAAACTCAAAAACGGGAACTTTTAGTAAAAAATACCTCGAAATAGTGATCGGAAAGTCGCCGGAAATCTCACCGGAAGTCACCGGAGGTTGGCTGGTGGGCTGCTTTTTTGCTTAGGCCCAGGCCTGTTTCCCCCTCTTTTTTTTTTTTTCTTTCTTTGCTTCGGCCCAGGCCTACTGAGGGTCAGGGCTTCTTCACTCTAGGCCTTGACTTCTTCTGGCCCGCGAGTCTTTCTTTTCCTTTTTTTTTTCCTTCTTCTGCTGTCTTTTCTGCAGGAGGTTCAGTCGACCAGTTCAGTAACGTCTAGGCTTGTTTTTAGGGTTTTGCTTCTGATTCTTGAATCCTGGGATCGAAACGCTACTGCTGGAAAAATTTGGTAGCAATCGGAGGTCTAAACGTGGTGAACCGGTAGAGTATTTGTTGCGGGTGGTTTGGAGCTTCCGGTGGCTGGTTCGGTAGGTTTCCTGCCGGTTCTGGTTGTTCTGCCGCTGGTTCTGGGCTCCTGGTGTTGAGGGCTTCAAGGTGTGCGGTGGAGGCCAAAAGGGTTTTAAGGTTTTGTATTCGGATTTAGCGTTTTGGCTATTAGGTTTTAGGGTTAGGGCGTCGTGTTGATAACGTGTTTAAGGAAAATTAAAATTTGGAGAGAATTGAGTCGTACTTTCATTGATAATAGGGGCCTCTTTATATAGAGGATTACATGGCATAGAATCAGAGTTATACAAGAAAACGTAATATTACATTAAGGGGAGTGAAATTTGCACTCCTCTTTTTGCAAACTACACTCCCATTATCATTTGAATATTTTATTGCCATAATTACCCCCTATGACTACTCTCTTTGCATCTAATTCTCTACGTTTCATATTTTACATCTGCCTTCTTCTTCTTCTTCTTTTTTTTTTTTTTTTTTTTATAATTAAAGATGATAAAATGATTTCACTCCTACCCCCATGGTGACTCGAACCCATGACCTCAATCTGAAGTAGTGGGTGCTCTAACTACTGATCTACGTTTCATATTTTACATCTGTCTTCAACAAACATAAAGGCACAATAACCGTACCTGACATAATAAAGAAAGGGGTTGCTTAATCTTTTATATTATGCAGCTTGAGGAGGCAACTCTATTCTTTGACACTAAAAGACTCCCAAATCAATTCAGATATGGAGTACCTTGGTTACACTAATCCAATGCAATGCTCTGCAAAATCCCTAAAATTTTTGGGAATTAGAATCTCCATAGACAAATTTGAGGTATAGTTGGCTGACTTAATTGTGGCTTTCTTTGGCATCAGAGTGATTTTCTTGCCGAGGACCTTTAGATCCCAATCGGACGATTCGAAGTCGTCGAAACACTCCAGCTACCTAAAGCTGGCTCATATGCTCAACTTCTCCACTGCGTTCAGCGCTGCTCTCTGGGTTACTTGCATCAATTTTGTAATCTGCAAAGCAAGAAGTTTCCAGCTTATTTTGCCATGGTGGGAATTTTTTGTGCGATAATTATAGCTTCATTTGGGTATTTGCATCCATGGAACTCTTCCACTTTGGCAGACAAGTACTGGCTCGGCTTTTTGCTTGCTTCCTTGGCCTCCAATCTCACCAATTTGTTTGTCTTCACGCCCATGAATATTGAGATGATGAAATAAACACATAAGGTAAAGGGAATAGAACATTGATGAGATCTCGTGGTTTTCATACCCATTAATTGTGATAAGAGATGCAAAAAAAATGGATGGAAGGGGACACGGTTTAGAAGCAGAGGGAAAAAGAGAGAGACAAATGAGGAAGATGATAAAGAAGTTAAGGGCAAATTGGGAATTTCTATAGCTAAGGTGTGTGGTTTGTAAAAGTTGGTGTGCAAATTTCAGTCCCCTACATTAACTAGATGGGTTTTTTACTTCAACAGTGTCTGAACTCTTCGAGAACTTTTGAAATGATACCTGAACTTTCAAAGTTATCAATGTGATACCTGGACTCATTTTTTCGTATCAACGTCGTACATGCGATCGATTTCCGTAATAGAACCGTTAACTATGACCACGTGCCCAACATTTAATGAGGTTAAAAGACTAATTTACCCTTAAAAGTATATACTTCAACATTGTCTGAACTCTTCGAGGACTTTTGAAATGATACCTGAACTCATTTTTTCGTATCAACGTCGTACCTGCGATCGATTTCCGTCACAAAACCGTTAACTATGACCACGTGCCCAGCACGTGAGGCACAAATTAAGGGTACAAATGACCTTTCCCACTTCCTTTAGTTCTTCACGTGTCCCGTCGTACCTTCAGTTCTTCTCCATTTCTATTTCCTTTTTCATCTGCAAAATGCAATCAGATGGGATGATGACATTTCCTAGCAAAATGCAAAACCCAAAGCAAAACTTGAATCCAATTCTTTGATGGACGGACACCGCCGGGGACTCCATCTAGTCGGAGTTCTCCAAGCACAACTTGCTCAACGGCTTTGCTTCTGTGAATTTTTTGCAGGCCGGAGCGGTGTAGATAATTTCACGACTCTCGGTCTCCAGATCTGAGACTTGGAATTTAACTGAGATTTCAGACAGAGGGATCAGAGAGAGAATATGGCCGGCGGCAATCCAGACCTTCTTGTGCAGCTTGTCGGAGATATGATGGAGGCGGGCCACGTCGTCGTGGCACTCGGCTTCCTCACCGCAACTAACATCACAGCATAAGTTCATGAATTTCAAAAATAGTCCGTGTCTTTGTAATTGAATCAAAATATGCAAAAGTGAAGGAGACTGAGAGTCTCTCTCTTTCTCTCTCTCAATAGCGGCGAAAAGGCTAAGGATGGTGATGATGGGCGAAAACCCAAAACTGATTTTTCCGTGACTGCGTGTCTGTGTATAACTATATCTATATGTATATGATTTATCGAACAATGGGGCAATGATCATTCACTGATTCCAGCTTCTAATCAATTTGTCCAGAAAAGAACCGGCCTTTGGTTATTTGCGGCTGTAATATCAGTACTTAGTGGGAGCATAGGACGAGGTACTCCGGCGAGGCAATCGGCGGTGGTTGGGGCAGGTGAGGAACAATATGAGGGTTTTACGGTGACGGAGGTAGATGACGGGGCTGGCGGATGGGCTGCGTGTGGGGCTTCAGGCGACGACGGGGCATTGAGTGGCGAGGAGCTTGAATTTTTGCAAGGTAGCCATATCGATCTAGCTGAGTTTAATATGGTTGTAGTCAGGTAGTGCTTCGAAAGGGTTGGGTGGTTGAGAGAGAAGGTGAGATCTGATTTGTGGCCATGGCTTCCAATCGGAGGGGACAAATCAGAGGGAAGAAGACGTCGAAAAAGAATAAACAAGAAAGAAAAAAAGAAAGAAAGAAAGCAAAAAAAATAAAAAACAATACTTTTGAGGGTAAATTAATCTTTTAACCTCATTAAGTGCTTCATGTGCTGGGCACGTGGTCATAGTTAACGGTTCTATGACGGAAATCGACCGCATGTACGACGTTAATACAAAAAAATGAGTCCAGGTATCACATTGATAACTTTGAAAGTTCAGGTATCATTTTAAAAGTCCTCGAGGAGTTCAGACACTGTTGAAGTAAAAAACCCCGTGAAGAACTAAAGGAAGTGGGAAAGGTCATTTTTACCCTTATTTTGTGCCTCACGTGCTGGGCATGTGGTCATAGTTAACGGTTCTGTGACGGAAATCGACCGCAGGTACGACGTTGATACGAAAAAATGAGTTCAGGTATCACATTGATAACTTTGAAAGTTTAGGTATCATTTCAAAAGTCCTCGAAGAGTTCAGACACTGTTGAAGTAAAAAACCCTAATTAGATATCTCCAAGATTCTTCGATATTATCTCTAATTCTAACCCTATCATCACTAAATCAAGTAACCTAGAGTTTGGACTAGACACATATTCTTTTGAATTTACTTAAACAAGTTTAAAAAAAAAAAAATAAACAAATAAATAAAACATGAAGTATGGAGGGCGTAAACTAGGGAGGGTGAATTTGAGAATGGAATAATTCCCGTATGCCCAAAAATTCTATGTATTGTGCCCAAACGCACAAACCTTTTCGTATCTTACTATTTGCTTAGGAAAAGACTAAAAGGGGTAGTTCCTATGCTATCCTGAGCTTTAGAGCTTTTGTTTACCTTAGAAACTTCATTAAAAAACAAAAATTGAAAACAAGACTAGCCTTCAACATGCCCAAGTTTTTCTCCTAACGGCTCCCTGCCTAGCGGATACTTTAACAGGCGGAATCACTGCTGCTTGTCTTAATCTTAGTTTTAAAACTGATTTTTTCTGGTAGGCAACACTTTTCAAACTTCAGACCGCATATAGGAAATGGATAGTGATAGCTATAGATGGAATGCAGAATTATGAAACAGATAGTGATAGCTAAAGATAGTTAATTTTGCTACTTTTGACAAAATGGGTGGGTAATCCTTTATTTATTCAATAGAAATACATGCTAGGAATCCAGAGCCTCATTCTCAGGTAAACAGCAAAAGGCTGTTTAGCTATCCATAAGAATGAAGATAGGTACTTACTTGTAATGAAAGCACACTACTGCACACTGAACAGGAAGGAAAAGCACACTGCTACTATGGCTTTCTTACTTCTTGAGAGAAGACTCTTCTACTCAATTTTCCGATGCCTTACAAATGAAACTTAAAGCTCTTTTTATAGAGAGCGGAACTCAAACTAGAATTCAAAACATAAAAATGTACAGGACAACTCCGTGAACTTTTGCTTTTCTGAGTGCTCCTACTGGTGGAGGTCGGATGGAGAAAAACAAAAGAAGGTAGGTGAAGTGCTTTATCTTTTGGAAAGCAAAAGTAGCCTTTAACTTTTAAAAGGTCAAAAGTGCTACAGTTACTAATTTGGTGTTTTTCTTCTTTCACCTGTAGCTTCACCCGTGATGCTACATATTCTCGTCTGTTTCTGAATGGTAGCCAAAGACAAAGGAGTTGTTGTCTGCCTGGGCCATTCTAACAGTGGTAGCATTATCTTCGACATCTGTATCAACATACATTTTGTAGTGGTTGTCAGTTTCAAGTTTTTCCACCCAGTGCATGCATGCCATAGTCGAATCTATCTCTTTTCTGGTGAGAGATAGGAATAGGTCACTGCTGACTACGTCAGGATGATCGTATGCAGTGATAATAATTTTCTCTCCTGCTGCCAGGAAGGTATTGCTGATATCTTCAGAGATGATCTTTTTAATGTATTCTAGAGCCATGGCCTTCATCCACGGAATGCTTGAGTTTGGTTGGCCATTGTACCCTATACAGGCTGGTTGAAGATATTTTCTTTGAATAATTCTTACATAATGATATGGAGGAATATATTCAACCTCACCGTTTGCCTTTTGGATCCATTCAGGGGGAGTGGATCTAAACTTCAGACGAAGCATACAGTCATTTTTCCTGATATTTTTGACTATGTTGACAATGATAGGTGGCAAACCTTTCAGATCATCACTTGTTTTGGTCCACAGATTATGGACAAAACCATTTTCAACAAGCCAGAGCTTGTGTTCCTGAGGATGTTCACTCTGAACATTGACCAAATATCTTCCAACATAAGGACCTGATACAATAAATAGAGTTGGAGGAACTAGGTCTTATGAATTATGTCTTCCTATCAGACTATGGAATTCATGCCAGTCTGATTCATTAAGTGCCATGATAGGGACCCTAGCACTTTCTGGACTTTCAAGGAAGTGAATTTTCTCTTTTCTTACAGCACTCTGCTGTGTATGCATTTCTTCAAATTGTGGCCTAGCATTTTCATAAAGTTCCTCAGCAAGTGCAAAGAGAGTTGGGAACATCAGACCACTGCTTCTTTCTTGAAAGGCAAATAAAAGATTATCCAGGATTGCCTTCTGGTGATAAGCTAGTCTCCTGCCAGTTCTGAACACAGGAGTATCAAAAGTTCTTAATTCATAATTAAAGACATTTATAACTCCATTTGGAGTTGGTCTGCTTTTTGGCAAAGCAGCAGCCATCAACGGTCTTGATGAGCCTTTACCGTCTGCCGTTTGAGACGGGCTAGCCAATCCTTTACCCTGGGATTGATCAGTTGAGGCCAAGCCTTTCGAGCTTAGCAGAAACCTTTTAAGGATTTTTTCTTTGGTTTCTTTGGGATCCTCTTCAGGTTCCTGTTCTTTCCCAGTTCTTCTGCTTCAGGGATTACGACCTTCGTCGTCATCTTTTTGGCTGAACATTGCCGTTTCTCTAGTCAATGCGTCTGGAAGATGATTCTTGTTTCCTGCAATTAATTCAACAGTATAATCATATTGGTTAAGAAATAATTGCCAATTTGCTAATCTTCCTCTATCAGCAGCTTTGTCAAGTTTAAAATTTTTAAAATTCTTTACTCTAGCACAATCAGTGCGGACAATAAAGGATTTTCCAAGAAAAGCTGGAGAATTTAAAATTGTTTTCTTGACAGCCAAAATTTCTTTTTCCCCTGTGGGATAATTCGGTTCTGCAGGGCTGAACTTGCCACTACAAAATTTACAGATCTTTTCAATGTTAGTTCCAGGCGCTTTCTCTAGAACAACACCAGACCAGTAATTATCACTCGCATCTGTTTGGAGGATAATTTCATCATTCTCTTCTGGTTGTTGAAGAGGAGGGAGGTTTTTGCAGAGATTTTTTATTTGCTTCACAATTTTTTCATCATCTTCTGTGAAGTTCCATTTTCTTTTGGAACTTGTCTTAGGAGATAACATTGCTGTTAATCCTGAGATTTTAGGGATGAAATCTCTCCCATAATTTATGACACCAAGGAATCTCTCTAGACTCTTAGCATCAGGAATCCTATCTGGGAATTTCCAGATTTTCTCAAGAATATGTGGTTGGAGTTTTATTACTCCATTCTTGATGTTTATTCCTAGGAAATCAACTTCATCGAGGATAAAGAAGATTTTCTTTTCACCTAGGATAATTCCATGCTGAACTATCAGCTTTACAACCTCGTGGAGGTGTTTCATGTGTTCTTCTCTGTTTTTGGAGAAGACAAGAATGTCATCTATGTAGACGACGCAGAACTCCGCCACATGTTTGAAGATGTTGTCCATCTTTCTTTGGAAGATTGAGGGAGCTTGCTTGAGACCAAAAGGCATTACCAGCCATTTGTAATGACCTTGTGGTGTTCCAAATGCAGTGAGAGGTACACTCTCAGGCTGCATCTTGACTTGCCAGAAACCCGACTTTGCATCGAATTTCGAAAAGACTTTAGCTCCTCTGAGCTGGTTGATCAATACTCTTACTTGAGCAATCTGATAACCGTCTTTGACAGTCTTCTTGTTGACATCTCTGTAGTCAATCACCATTCTAGCTTTTCCTCGTAGATTTTCTGCATGATTTCTCACGTAGAATGCTGGAGCATGATGAGGGCTAGTGGAAGGTTGAATTAATCTCTTGTTTAGGAGATCTTCAATATCATTTCTGAATTCTTTCTGATCTTCCTCTTTGTACTGAGGAATGGCTTTAACATGACAGATGGCATTCATGTCATGTAATCTCAATTCACAGACCACTGGGTCTTTTTCCCAAAACTTCTGAGGATTTATATCAATATTCTGCTCGAGTAGTTTCTTGATTTTTTCAAGAGTGGGAATTTTCTAAGACTCAAGCTTGTTCTGAAAATGCTTGAGGTTGTGCTCATGGATGAAACTAGCTTCTTCATCTTTACTAGTTTCTTCTTCTTCTTCTTCAGAAGATTCTTCAACAAGTAATTCTTCTTGTTGCTTGATTTGGAGTATAGGCTCAAATTTGGGTTTGTAGGGGGTAAGATCACCACTATTCTGTTGCGATCTCTGATACTGAGTAGTGAAACCAGGACCAACTACAGTTTTTGCTTGTGTGAGTCGGTCTGCCCAGAACACCTGTTCTCCTTTTCTGAAGCCTATTGCTTCTTCATCCTGAATGAATCTTTGTTGGAGAATAAAATCATTTCCCAACAAGAAATCAGATCCTTGGCCTTCAGATTGCCAAACATTCTGGATGATAAATGTTCCTCCACCAATGGTGATATGAACATTCTTTGCTACTTTTTTCATGGTGAGATGGCTCCCATCAAATGTAACACCAGTAGCGGATTTTTTCTTATCTTCTTTCCAGAGTTCATCTGGAATTGCAAATCTCTTTGCAACAGTAAATCCTGATCCATTATCTACAAAGGCATGTAGATGATATTTTTTGTGATCAGGGAATTTTAGTCCAATCTCTATGTAGAGACGACCTTCGACTGTTGAAGCTCATTTTCTTGAGCTTGTTCCTGTGGAATGAATGGTTTACATTCTTCTGGAACAATTTCTGGTGTTTCAACCAGTTCAATATCTTCATCGATGTTTTCTTCACCAATGATTTCTTCCTTTTCTTTTGAGGAAGATGGTTCCATGATTTCTTGGAACAGAGTTTCTACTTCTTTCTCTTTTTTCTCAGAGAAATATTCTTTGTATTCTTGTTCAACCAATTGGCTGACAAGGCCATTTTTGGTTTTTCTTCTTGCTTCAGCTATGAAGCATTCTTTGTGATAAGTCTTCTTAGACTCTTCACAAAACATAGGAAGACCATTCTTTTCATGACATAAGCAGTAGTCACAAACGAATGTACCAGGGTTCACCTGATAAGAAGACATTAAAGATTCTGTCTTGCTTTCTTCCCAGTTTTTGATTTTCAAAACATTCATTTGTCTGGATTCGAAGTACTCTACTTCAGAATCTGTCTCAGACTCAGATGAATTTTCTTCTTCAGACCAGGCAGAGTAAACTGACCTGTCGTCTTCTTCATCATCAGAATAGGCTATTTCGTAGCCTTTCATGTTTGCCGTTTCTACTATTTGCTTATATTCTTCAAAGAGAGGTTTAGTAGATCTTTTACCCTTTTCCGGGCATTCATTGGTATAGTGCCCTTCAGCTTTACATAACCAACATCTGCAAGCTTTCTTGCTTGGTTGTTTATGCTGATGAGTATTCTTCCTTTTCTTGAAGAATTTCTTTTTAGGATCTTCATCCTGTTGTTTCTTGTAATTGGAACTTCTCTTGAATTTCCAATCCTTTTTCTGATTACTCTTTTTGAATTTTTTAGAGTAATATTTTTCTTTTTTCTTTGTGTGGAACTTAGAGTCATGACATCCCCAATTGGTTGGCATGTCAAGTATTCCATAACAGAAATTCTCAACTCCTTTGAGTTGCTTCTTGGCCATCTTAGCTCTAAGATTGGCTTTGCATTGCTCTTTCAGTAATTGCCTGATTCTGTTGGCAATTCCTCCAACTGAAAATCTTTCAATTGGTTTTTCAGCTATACTTTCTCTCACAGCTGTTCTCCATGGTTCAGGGAGTTTTCTGTGCAACAGATTAACTAGATCAGTATTCTCTAGTTCACCAATTGTACAGTAATATTCTTGAAACTCATTCAAGTATTCTTCGAAATATCTCATGTCACAGATCTTGAGAGCATAGATATTCGATTTTGCCGTTTCTTTGGCTTTTTCACTCAGATTTGAAAGATCTCCACAGAACTGATCATACAGGGGTACTGCAAAATCATACGGAGGCTTTGAATTTTTGATTTCTTCAAGCCAGTCTCTTCCTCTGGCAGTTTCTTTGAAAGACATATAGTACTTTTTTGCTACTCCAGTAAGAGTAGTTTCATAGTACACCTGCAAATCTGGTGCTTCAAATTTTCCAAGGGTAAGTGCAGAAGCCATCATCAGGCTATCTACCCATTGGTCAATGGTTTTTCTTTTATCTAGACTCTTGTCTAGATTTAACTAGATGCCATAGTTCGTGATAGGAACTCTAGGCAGATTGTCCTCTGGGACAAATCTTTGGGAATTTCTTTCCCCTTTTTTACCCGTGGGGGCTTTCTGAAATTGGAGTTTTGTTTCCCTTTTTTCTCTGCTTATGAAAGTCCTGGAGCTTTCTCCATCTTCCATCTCAATATCTTGATAAGGAAAGACTTTTCTTGTCTTTCTGATTTTGAATTCTTTCATTTCTTCGATTAGTTTTTCTAATCGTTCAGGATTTTCACAATTCTCAGCTTCTTCATAAAGATCATAGAGCCTCTCAGCTCTGAGCATATGGACTGGTCTGTTTAGATCAGCTTCCAGATCTTCTTCTGATATTGGCTCTTCAATAGTGGGTTTTGTACCACTGACACTAGCTTCTCTAGTACTGTAGCTTCTTCTCAGAAGACTGCTGTTTATCCTGAGGTTCTCAGGACAGACATCACTTTTTCTGTGATTGTCGAAATTGAGGCTGATTTCTCTAGTCTTTCTACTCTCGTAGATTTTTTCTTTTGCTCTTTCCGGTTGCTTTTTTGGACCGGATAATTTCCACTCAAGAGGAAAAGTCACTTCATTCCAAGTAACTTTATGAATCTGTTGTGAATGGTTCTTCTGATTGGTGAGGAATCCAGTAGTAAGACCTGGGATATTTGTTATCTTTGTCTTAGGGGCTACTGTAGTACTCATCAATTTGTAGTATATTCTATATACTATTGCAAGTTCTTGCATATCTTCTTTCATGGATATGCCATCTGTCTTGACTCTCAGTCGTAGACAGTGAGCTGCATCTTTCAAGCTGGTGGTGAAGTTTGGGAAGCAGTTGAAATATGCTACTTAATCGCATAGAGATGCTTCAAGCGTTCCCAACAGACTAGCTTGGAAGTCTGTTAACCTGTTGTCCTGTAGAACACATAGGACTGAACAGTTTATGCCTTCACGAGCAAGCAGATTTATGCCTACTTGGAGCATAAATTGATATTTTTTTGCTTGAGCTCTGGCAACTTCTGAAGGAGTGATCAGTAGAAGATCAGTCTCTCCTCCTGCTGTAGCGGGGGTTGTAATTTCCAGTAGTTTAAAATAATGGCTATCCATTAGATCAAACTTTCCCCTTTTGTAGATTTGTTTAAAATCTAATTTTGGGATTGAGGAATTTTTTACCTCCTGTTCGATTTCGTTGAATTCGAACTCTGCAGCATTTAGGAGTTGTACTCCTTTCTTTTTTCCAAAGATGCTTAACATCTTGATATCTCTTTTTTCCGGGTTTTCATACCGGATACTAGTCTGACTAGTAGATGGTTCTAGAAAAATCATGTTTGGAACAAGATTTGAATCTGGTTTCTCTAATGGTTTGAACCCATTAGCCTTCTTTTTTACTGTAGGCACTTTCTTGTCCTTCAGTATATTTTTCATAGAATCCAGCGTTTTTTGCTGTTCATTGATTTTTCTACTGACGACTGTCAGCTTTTCTTCTTCCTTTTTTGGAAGTTCCTTGATATAATCCAGTTTGTTTTCCAATCTTTCCAATTGGTGGATTATAGCAGGTAATTTTTCTAGATGAGTTGGACATCTAGATAATTCTAGTAACAGCTTCTGATATTTCTCATCAGAAGATTTCAGTAGAGAATTTATTTTCTCTAATAACAATTCTGACATTGTCCCCATTAAGGAGGGGTTCTCCTTTGAGCTATTTTACAAGCTCTGATACCAGTGATGTGCGGATCTAACCAATGCTCAAATAATCAAGAGGTTTTTGTTCCTCTTCAAGAACATATAAGAGATTATCAATCTCTTGTTCTATTTTATAGATTCTAGTCTGAAGTCTATAAATGATATCCCAATAGTTGGGTGATTCCCTATTAAGATTATCTCTATAGATTTTCAGCTTTCTCAATTTTTCTCTTTCTTTTTGTAATTCTTTGCTAGTATTTTTACAGATAGCAACTAATTCAAGTCTGTCAACGATCGAAATTATGAATAATAAACGTACTGTTTACCTTTTAGAACAGAGGATGAATTCTATCACATACTTCTGTTTAAATATCATTAAGAATGGGTCCACCACGTTTCATCAAAAATAAAAATATTATAAACTATCATAAGTTAACAGAAAGGTACTGATGGTAGAGAAAAATGATGAGTTGGGTGAGGAAGAAAGATAGGGACAGGAGTCTGGGTGGAGAGGAACAAAAGTAATTTGTCGGAATTTTTAGAAAGTATTTTGATAAAATCAGAGTGTATGAGCATTAACCCTTTGAGAATTTCACTCCTGTTTTTGTTTTCCAAAAGAGATTGAAGTAAAGATAAGAATTGCTGAGTTGTAACCACTAGAATAGGCAATAGCAGGTGTCACTAGCTTCTTGATTAGCCAGAGCAGGTGTCGGTACTGTTTTTTTGCATTGTCCAAAAAAGGAAAAGGTTACTTTGCTTTTGCTTATTTGATTAGACAAGATAATCAAGCAGATACCACACCAACTTTATAAAGTAGATTAATTAATAATCTGAATTTCCATCAAAATTAATACATAGTAAAAAAATATAATCTCCAGAAAATTATCTGCTCATAGAGAAAGAGCAAGAGAAGACATGAAAGGAAGAAGATCGATCGATATTGCTGCATGCTATAATTTACGGGCAAAATGGTCTGCCGAGACGAGTTCTGTGACTCGGAATCGTAAAATGCCTAATCCTCCCCTCTTGTTCTCTCAAATACCCTTCTCAAAGAAACGCCTTGGAAAATTTATCCTCGACCACTCTATCTACATCATGAACAAACACATCAGTCTCACCCTCCTCTCTGTTCCTCCCCATCAAACCCGCCGTGTATATAGCACTCATCCGACCGGGAGCTCCATCAAAGTACCCTGTAGGCGCATCCACCATGATCAAATCCCATTCCATGTCGTACACATCTCCCGGCAAGTTCTTCAGCGCCAATGGGCACTTGGAAAACCTTGGATCGCTCACAGTCTTGCACTCTTCCTTCGTGCCATGCTCGAAGAGCTTCTCAGCTTCATGAACTTTGGTGTCGTACACGACGTGGTAGGATTCCAAGTTGGGTAGTCGTTCTTTGATCTGGTCGATCCAGGACTGGTCCTCTTCTAGGAAAACGGTGCGGCCGCCGTGATTGAGAGCTGCCCACATGAGGCTGTCGAGGCCTAAGCCGAAGACGAGGAAGTTGCAGGGCGCCTTCTTGGCTAAGATCCTTGCTGATACTGATATTTCTTTGAAGGTTTGCTGTGGGGTGATGTTTGTGGTGGCGTAGTGGATGAGGGCGTTGGCTAATGAAGGTGGGGTTTTTGTGCATGTGGGAATGAAGGGTACTTCCAGTGATGGGCATTTTGGGACTTGAGGTTGATCAGTAGTTGAATTTGAAAGGTGGGTTTCTGAGATCGTGGTGGATGATGAAGATGGGGTTTTCAGAGGAGATGAGAGGTTTGATCTGAGTATTAAGATAAGGAAGAGGAGGAGAAAGGAGCAGAAGAGGACAATGAGCTTGAGATTAATGCCACATTGAGGCTTGGACCTCATTTTTTCTGATGCTTGTGAGACAGAGAGACGGAGGAATCAAGGTTATAGTGATTGTGGGACTTGATGAAAAGAGATAGGAGACAGAAAATTGACGGTTTCTGTTTTTCTAGGAGGAAATGGTGGTGCTATGGGACTACAGAAACCTCGATCTAGAGTGAGTACTAATCAAATGTCAGAAGGTCCATGCTAAGAACATGAAGCGCAAATCACCGAACAGCAAGGGCTATAAGGCTTCGTAAATGAACGATTAATCATGGATAATTGGGTATAATTATTCCCCGGGCTATACATACTATGGTCCTTTTTTCTAAAAGGAGTGACTTGTGAGGAAGGCAATGGTTATTTTTCTTCAAAATCTTCGACGTAGAAGTGAAGCGAAAGTCGGGGTCTTAATCAATTCTTTGGCCAATGGCCACCCTACCATGACATTTCGGTTGTTAAAGATAACATGGTTGGTATATCTGCAAGTGTTTGTTGGATTTAATTATTATTGACTTATTTGTTTTCATTTGGATAGATGTGATGTGTTTGGAGGAGTTGAGGACACCACGATGTTAATTTTAATGTTAATGATAAGACTATTGTGTTTGGATGTGATGGCTTTGCTTTTTCGACCCCCTTTTTTTCTTCTTTTTTTCTTCTTTTTTTCTTTTTTTATTTTTAAAAAGAGAATTTCTATTGAGATCTTCAAATTTACTCATTTCACATCTATATCTTTTGAATTACATATATATTCTCTTATAAAATAACAATTATAGACAATGAATTATAATCAACTAATATATATTTTCTTTACAAACCTCTCCGCCTAATTTTAACACAAATTAAAGACTAAAAAATTGGTCCAAATTTTTATTGAGTTCCTAGTATAGACTTCATTCAAGGATTAGTTGAAGGATGAGTTTTGGGTGGGAAACGGTGGTTTTTTTTTTTTCTTCTGCCTTCATGAGCTACGTGTTTCTTTCTTTGTTTTGTTTTATATTATTTTTTGTGTTCCGGGTTTTTTTTATTTATATCAATTTCTGTAAGCTTTGTAAGGGATAGAAACATAGGAATCATTTTTTAACCCTTTGATTTATGACTGCTTGATCAATTTCTGTGTTATGACTGTTCGATTCATGATTTAAAGTTTTAGAAATTTATTTTGGGCATTTTTTAGGTTTGCAGGCAAAAAAGAACAAAAAAAAAAGGAATGGAGGTAGTGTAGTTAGTGAATTACAGGTATAGTGAGTATTTTATTTTTATTTTTTTGTATATGAATAATATAACTAAGGTTATTTGAGGAATTCAAAAGGAGGTTTAGTGAGCACATTTTTGTATTTAAAAGCACAAAGGAGGTGTAGAGAGTATGAGAGGTCAAATGAGCAAATTTGGAGGTCTCAATAGAAACTCTCTTTTAAGAATGTTGCTTTCTTAAATGGGTGGTTCTATTCAGACCTTCCAATTTGCTATTTGAACCTCATTCATTTTTTGCACAATTTTAAAACCAATTTTACCCCTTTACAAAAATATTAAAAAAAAAAAAAAAAAAAACCTGCATCTACATCGTGGGAGCTGTAAGTCCCTTATTACATCTTGCAGTTCTCTCTCCAATTCTATCCCTATCCACAAAATTTAGAAAGTTAAAATTCAAACTTTGAAATAACTACTTCATCTTATTTATTTGAAATCACCATCTAATCAAAGATTAAGAAGAGGAAGAAACATGTTTTGATCAAAAATGAAAAACAGAAAAAGAAAAACATGTATCATATGATCTAAGCAGTAGATCATATGATACCCTCTATTGTAATCCTCTCTCTATTCTCCTTTCCCACTTCCTCACTATTCCTTCATGTCTTTCTTCGCATACCCTCTCTCTCTTCTTGTACCCATCTCCTAATTGGTTGTCACCGGCTCCAGGAGCTTGAGACGTCTTCATTGTTTCATCTCAAGTTTATTATTAGATTCTATAAATTATAGATTAGATGATATTTGAAATCTTTGAATTTAAATTTATGCAATTTCAATGTCAATATATCTTTGAAATCAATAAACAAAAACAGAGCCAAGACTTACTTTCACGGACTTTTCTCTCAACCCAAAAAGGATTGACCAAGATTCATCAAACCTAGTTGGGCAATCAAGAATTATAAGGTTCTTTAAGTTGCTCAAATGGAAATCCAACTTCAACTGCATCAAGTAATGCCAAATTGTTTGAAGAACACAAAATGGGGTTTGAAATTGAGAGTTCAAATTAGTCGATCGTAATTACCAAAAATAGAGAAATCGTTAATCTTAAAAGAATTTTTTTTTTTTTTGGGTGTGCTCCCAATTGATCATGAAAGCTAACTGGAGTTTGGAGGTGCAAAATTTTTTTCTTTCTTTTATTATCGGAACTTCGCATATATAACAGAGGTGTAAATAGATAAAAATAGGGGTAAATCAGAAAGTTCAGTGGCAAAAAAAAAATGAAGAGAGGTCCAAATAGTAAATTGGGAGGTCTAAATAGACCCACTCTTCTTAAATTTTTAAAGAATAATTTTTTAACAATAACTGTTTCGTATGTCAATCACAATACTCACGCCATAACAATACATTACATATGCTTTTACCGTTGGGAGAATAGTCACTTTGGTCACTCAACTATGACTCATTCGACACTTTGGTCACTCAAATTTCAAATATATCACTTTGGTCACTCAAGTATTACACTGTCATTCACAAAAGTCACTTTGTTGTG
The DNA here is from genome assembly GCF_002994745.2 of Rosa chinensis. Classification (NCBI taxonomy): domain Eukaryota; kingdom Viridiplantae; phylum Streptophyta; class Magnoliopsida; order Rosales; family Rosaceae; genus Rosa; species Rosa chinensis. The sequence goes on along the minus strand of NC_037094.1, from coordinate 54,521,435 downwards.
AGAAAAATGCCCCTTGGGTGACTTTGTGCCAAGTCAAAGAGGAAATGGTGCATAAGTCGTTGTCTCACTAAAAACTTTGTCAAGTAACAATAAAAATCATGTGGGACAAAAAATAAACCTTGGTCGAAGGAAAAGAGCACAACGCACCTTCTACATTTGAGAATGACATGTGTGTGTTAGACTCCCCCTGACGGCTACACCTCCCCCTAATCTTTACATTAATCAAGAGAGCTTGGAAAGTCTTCGCATTCCTATGCTTTTCACATATTTCTCAAATGTGGCCTTAGGCAGTGATTTGGTGAACAAATCTGCCACATTCTCCTCAGACCTTACTTAATTCACTTGAATCTTGAGGAAGGCCTGTTATTGCTGATTGTAGGAAAACTTTGGCGATATGTGTTTTGTATTATCACCCTTGATATATTCTAGCTTCACTTGTTCGATGCAAGCTACATTATCTTTATAAATGCAAGTAGGCTCTTCAGTGGTAGAACTCAAACCACTAGTCCCTCGAATATGTGTAATGATAGCTCTTAACTATATACACTCACGAGCCACCTCATGTAGAGCAATGATCTCTGAGTGGTTTAAGGAGATAGCCACAAGGGTTTGCTTGGTTGATCTCCAAGATATCACCGTGTTCCCATTGGTAAATACATAACTATTTTGGGAACGACCTTTATGTGGGTCAGAGAGGTACCCAGCATCAGCAAAACCGACCAAAACGTCGTTTGGCGTTTTAGTATAGATAGTGGCGCTTTCGCCATCAACATTTCCTTTAGGGATTGAAGTTCCATCTGCGGTCCCTCTTGTCTCTCTGTAGGGAAAGAATAGTCCCAAGTCAATGGTTCCTTTTAGGTATCGAAAAATGTTCTTGATACCATTCCAGTGACGTTGCGTTGGCACTGAGCTAAATCTAGCTAACAAGTTCACTGAGAATACAATGTCTGGTCGAGTACATTGGACTAAGTACAATAATGCGCCTATTGTACTTAGATAGGGAATTTCAGCTCCCAACACCTCTTCGTCATCTTCCTTTGGACGAAATGGATATTTATTTGCATCCAAACTTCGACCAATGAGAGTGCTAGCATGATGCGCTTTGTCCATCTTAAATCGCCTGACCATCTTTTGGACATATGGAGACTGGTGGATTAGTATTCCACAAACTAGGTGTTCTAGTTCAAGGCCTAGATAGAATCGAGTTTTCCCAAGATCCTTCATCTTAAATTCGGATTTCAAGTAGCTCGCGGTTTCTCTTATTTCATCAAGAGTACCTATTATGTTCATATCATCGACATGAATACGCAGGGGCATAATTCATTGTTCATATATCCCTTTATAATCAAGTAGTCACTTAGACGGGTATACCACATCCGCCCGGATTGTTTCAATCTGTAAAGTGAGCGTTTCAATCTAATTGCAAACGCACTTCGTGGTTTAGAGTCACTTGACTTGGGTAATGTAAGGCCATCAGGCACTTTTATATATATCTTTGAATCAAGATCCCCATAGAGATATACTGTAACCACATCCATGAGCTGCATTTCCAGTCCTTCGGAAACTACCAAGCTAACTGAGTAGCGGAACGTTATAACGTTCATTACTAGAGAGTATGTCTCCTCATAGTCAATTCCAGGGCGTTGTGAGAAACATTGCGCCACAAGGCGAGCCTTGTACCTCAAGACTTCATTCTTCTCATTACGCTTTCTGACAAAGACCCATTTATGTCCTACAGGCTTTACACGTGGTGGGGTTAGCACTACCGGACCAAATACCTGTCTCTTTGCCAGAGAATCTAGTTCTACCTAAATTGCTTCTTTCCATTTAGGCCAATCTGCTCTTTGTTGACATTCTGCAACAGAGCGTGGTTCAATATCATCGTGCTCTATGATTTCTTAAGCAACAGTGTATGCAAATACATCATCAATGTATATGGAAGATCTTTCTATCAACTCATACGCACTCTCATAATCCATTGAGATTTCTTTGTTCTCTGGAATCATTTTAAACATTGGAGCGTCCTCCAGTATTGATTCATAGACATAACTATAATAAGAGACAATCTCATGAGAGGGATTCTCTACATTGATGATTAATGAATCAGTTAGTGCCTTACCCTCTTCTTCCTTGGGTGAGTGTCAATCAAACCAAGTGGCCTCCCCCTCTTCCTTTGGGGAGCCACGGCCTTAACCATACCTCCACTAAGTGTGGTTGTAGCGCCTCTGTCTGTGGCACCGTGCCCTTTGCTGGGGACTTCTAACCTTGCAGGTACATTTGCAACTGGTATATGTGATCTCGTCACTTTTGCGATATCAGTAAACGCAACAGGCATCGAATATGCTACGTTCTGAAGATCGATTATTCTTTTCACTTCACTTTCACTGTGTGAAGTGCGGGGATCAAAGTGAGATAGTGGGGACAAACCATGATAATTCATGTTGTTCGCTTGGAAAATCCTTTTTCCTATCTCCCCCTAACGACGGGAAGACTGTCTCATCAAAGTGACAGTCCGCAAATCTAGCGGTAAAGAGATCGCCTGTCAAGGGTTCCAAGTAGCGGATAATTGTTGGGAATTCGTATCTAACATAAATACTTAATCGTCTTTGAGGACCCAGTTTGGTGCTTTGTGGGGGCGCAATAGGCGCATATACTGCGCAACCAAATATGCGTAAGTGTGAAATGTCAGGCTCATATCCAGTTACCAACTGGTACGCAGAAAATGGTTGGCTAGTAGTGGTTCTGAAACGAATAAGTAAAACTGCATGCAATATTGCATAACCCCATGTAGACATAGGTAGGTTGGTGCCCTAGCCACCATCTGTAGCCTTTTGATGGTGGCTTCTGCGAGACCATTTTGTGTATGCATATGGGGTACAGGATGCTCTACATCTATCCCGATAGACATGCAATAATCATCAAATGCTTTTGATGTAAACTCTCCAGCATTGTCAAGCCTTATATACTTGATAGGGTGATCAGGGTGGTGAGCCCTTAAACATATAATCTGTGCTAGGAGTTTTGCAATTGCAGCATTTCTTATGGACAATAAAGTGACATGTGACCAGCGTGTCGAAGCATCCACCAGAACCATAAAGTACTTGAATGGTCCGCATTCTGGATAGATAGGTCCACATATATCTCTTTGTATCCTTTGTAAGAATGGAATGTTTGGTTTTGTGTCTTTAGCATAGGAAGGTCTCGATCCTGTTTTTGCTAAAGAGCAGGCTTTGTAAAACGAGTGATGTGCTTTTGAAATAGTCAATGAGGCATAATGGGAGGGAGGTGTGCTTCTGATACATCAGAAGGCAGTGGCTGCATTGAAGCAGTACTAGAACCGACACCTTGTAGTGTGGCGGATTTTTCTCCCAATTTATTTTTCACTCAAAAGAAGGGATGTCCATATGAGTTTTTTAAAATACAGATCATCATGTCACGACCGGGGTGCCCTAGGCGGTCTTGCCAAAGCCTGTATGAGCCAGTGTCCTACATTTCATTGTTGGTGACAGCATAGGATTCAATGTTCCGAATCGTAGTGAGGTACAGTTCACTAGATTGACTCATAAGTTTCTCTAAAATGCGTTTCCTTCCATATTTATTAGAGGTAATATAAAGGTATTCAGTTCCATTCTCACAGTGTGTTTTTACATGATAACCTTTGGCACGAGTATCTTTGAAACTTAACAAGGTTCGATTAGCTCTTGGTGCATATAGAGCATATCTCATATTCTTTAGAGCATTTTTATTTAGGTAGAATGATAATCTTTTCATTCTAATATATTTTTCTCTAGATGTATTATTTTACATCTTTATAGTGCTATTTCGAACCATGTAAATATGTGTAGTAAATAAATTTGAATAAATTCAGTGCTTCAGAATAAAATTTGAAATTTATTAATAAGCCAACGATAATCAAATCAAGGTCTTGTTCTAATTCATCAAACCATTATTGACATAAACTTTAAGACCAAGTAATAGTCTAATTAAAAAAATGAGGCATTATGCCTTCACATCTGTCTTTGGAAAATAAAATAAATAAAGCAGATCAGTCAAGATTGAGAGCATCTATTGACTAGGCAAGTTCCTCGTTGCCATTGAAGTCTGCAATTGTGAGGTTGACGTCTAGGTCATGGCCTCCTTCTTCCATATAGTGAGCCTCTTGTTCTTTATACTCCCTATATCTCTTGTAACTGGCTGCTAGTCTATTGCTTACTTGGTAGTTTTTGTACCAATGCCCAATGACTCCACATCTATAGCATGGTTCATTGTCAACTCTTTCCCTTTTGACATAAGGATTCTTAGACCATCTCCAATGGAGTGGTCATTTGCCATGTGGAAGTCCAATGAATAGTTTTAACAGACCAAACTCTCCTCCAACCCATATCTCATTTACACGTGGATTTGACATAAAGCTTTCCTCTGTCAATTTGACAGCTTGAACTCCCTCGGTCATTTATTTTTTTATTGTTTCCCTGTCTTTCCTTCTCGCCTCTCTCTTCCTACATCTCACACAGAACACAAAAATTCCAGAGAAAGAAACAATCTTCCTACAAAATTTCTTCTCAGTTCTTGAATATCATGAAAATGAATTAAAAAAATTTCAGAGTCGTCTTCAGATGCTGCAAATGAGGAACTTTGGAATCTTGCCAAAGATGAAGAATTGATGAATTTGCAAATTAATTCTCTACAAGAGGATGGAAGGAGAAGACGTATTGATTTCGACCTTGTGGTCACCAATGCCCAGACCATTGAAGGTTGGTTAGATTTAGTTTTAGTTATTCCCTTCTTACCTTATTTTCTAATTGAAATATGGGTCTTGGGAGTGTGAGTTGATTGGTAATTTATGATTTTGGGGTTTTCAAAACTAGTTTTGGGGTTGTCTTAAATTTTGAGCGATCTTCGGTAGTTTTGTTGGCTGGTACAGATGTACAAAATTTGGCTATCAAAACTTTAGTGGTGAGTTGGATCATTCTTAGAGGGGACAGGTTCTGTGAGATTGAAATCTGGGTTATGCGAAATGGTTAACCTGACTTTAACTTCCTAGGAACAACGGATTATGCCTTTGGGAAACACATTTTGGTTGCTTTTGTTTTCATAGATTAATGTAAATGCATATTGTAAACCCATTGGTTATGCTTTGTGGTTGATTTAGATGATTTGAGTTTCTACTAAATGTGCAAGATAGACAAACAACTTTATTCTTTGCAACTCAGACTAAGAATGTTTGTGCATTATCTCTATCTCATTGCAGTTATTCTCAGCTCTGATAAATGTTTGTGTTAGTACTTTCATATGGATGTTCAAATGGTATGAAAGTTGAGCTCATTTCATAATGAATTTGATGTTGACTCTTTATGCTTGGCAGGCTAAATATAAACAGAGTATTTGAAAACAGAAGAAAAAAAGATCGAGGTTATTAGAGAAAAAAAAACATTCATGTAAAAGAATTTAAATGCAAGGCCGTTTACAATTTCTCTTTTTCTCTCAGAGCAAAAGTGCAAAACAAGAAAAATTATATGTGAAATCCACTCTCATGCAAGCATGAAAGGAAAACACTGATGTAAAGAAAGCAAAAGCAGTGAACGTGGGTTGAGTTTATGGACGGATCGCAGATGAATAGTTAAAAGATTAATGCTTTATTGATCGAGTTTGATTCATCAGTGCCCATTTTGTCATTCTTCTCTATATCTTCAAATTGATGGAGGTAGCAAAATGGGCACATATGATTTCAATTCCCATCTACGGTGCGTATGAATTAATTTCTTGCTTGTTATTGTTACAAATTCGATTACTGAATGAAATTGTTGTTCTTGGCCATGTTGGCCTTCTAATTTTGATGAACGCTTGAATACTTGATCATGTTAGAGGAAGTGGTCTCAGTTTTGGGATGCAATACTACGTTAATGAAGTGAATGAAAAGAGTGGGAAAGACATTGTGTTCTTATTGAAGTACTATATTTTTTCTTGTTTTCATCTATTTATGTTTGCTGCTTTGTATTCCCAACTCAAAATTTATGTTTTCAGTTGTTTCTGTTTGCTGCTCTATATTCCCAACTCAAAGTTCAGATCTCATGTTCTCACCCTCTCAATTGCATCTCTTGAACTAGTAGTATTCATTGTGTGGAGTGTGGACTATGAGATCTTTGATTTACAAGATAGAAGAAAATAAGGGAAAATAACATAAATAGAATGATATATATTAAAATAATACTCAATTTTGACATCTCCATTGGAGCTAAGTTAAGTCAAATTATTAATATGTCAATTTAGCCATGTCATATGTCAAATTTGAATTTGACCAAACCCAAAAGACATCTCCATTGGAGATGCTCTTGGGCGCCTTTTGCACGTTGTTCCAATGATCCCCATGTCCCTTTCCACGTGGTGCATTGTTGCCACGTGGGTAGGGATCAGCACGTCTAAACCCCTTTGCACTGGAATTCTTTCCACTTTTCATTTTTCCATAATTAGCCTTGGGAATTCTTTGTCCTAGTGGGCCTGGCATTGTTGTTCAAGAAAATCTCATTATCCCTCTCAGCCATTTGCAATAGGCTGATCAACTTGTTGATGGTTGTGATTCTTTTGTTGTCATACTCCAGCCTATACTTGACAGGACCCGCCCCGAATTTCACCCTGAAATCCGAGGTGGCCCTGTGGGGCCCACCTTGGGATAGCTCTACCAAAAATTCGGCAAAGTCACCCCTAAAATGGACCACCCAAAAACCTGTAAAACACACAAAAACACTTCAAGCAAACCAACTGTATACTCCTGGAGCCACCCTGCTCCCAATTACCAACAACTCCACTTTCACAAAACACAAAACTCAACAATACTAATCACAAAGGTTATCAGAGCAATACTACTATACACAGGGATATAAAAAGAAAAGTAAAGGATCAAGGGATCCTACACTGCGGAAGTAGTGACAACTATGCCTCAAATGCCATGTACGCCCGACCTCCACTAATTCGCCTGCAAACTGGGTATTAGAAACCGAAAGGCCCAGGGGAAAGTAGACGAAAAACGTTAGCGTGAGTGGACAAGAAAAAACAATTTAAAAGAAAAAGGATTTCATACTTTCCCATATTTATTCTCTTAAAAATCCGATGCATGCAACCATAAGAAAACACATTTAGCTTTAAATCCAAGAATTTCAAAACGATAAACCGACTAGCCTCGCTAGTCACAACATTCGAAAAGATATATCGTAAAACCGAAATCTCGTTTCTCAAGAAGATAAGACTAGCCCCGCTAGTCAAGCACAATAAGATACGGGGAAGAAGTATCACCATACGAAAGAATGGAGCCTCCCAGGCTCGGGTCGGAGTGTCCCACACTCTGGAGCATCCCATGCTCTACTCGACTCACCTGTGAACACATAGTAAGCAGGGAGGAGTACTAATAAGGCTCGACTACGCCCACGTGAGGAGGAGAACTAAATGACGACCTATGTATGGCAGGTAAAAACCATTCAAATCCAGTAAATCTATAAGGCTTCCCCATAAGTCCCGCAAATAAAGAAAACACGGGTACGATTCCCAACCGTACCCGAAAAGTCTCGTAAAAAGTCGCATACATCAACAGCGTGTCCCACACGCTAAAAGAATAATTAGATCATCATTCAGGCATTCCCAATGCCAAAACCAAAAGTCGAATAAATAAATAAGAAATAATTTCATCGAAATCCCATTTCGAAAATTTTTCCAAAAATCTCAAATCAATGAATAGAAAGATACTTAATTCCGGAAATCACCTCAGAAAATTACTTCAACTAAATTTAACATAAATCACAGACTCAAAATCGAGCATAACAACTTCAATTCGAAAATCCAATTGACATCGTAATTAAATATTTAAATCCGTTTAATATGCTCGATAAATTAAAACAATAATTTAAGTCACTAATTCATTTCCCAAATCAAATCAAGACAAATCAACAATAATTTCCCGAAGGCAAAATATAATATCATGGATTAAATAAATAAATAATTAATTCGGGAAAAACATTTGCATGCATCCTTATTTAAAAATAAAGGTCCACTCACAGTACTATTGGGCAACCATGCAAACAAGTTCCTTCATTTAACCATAGCTCGCGACATCGTCCAGTACACAATTATATTTCCGTAAACGGCAATCCGATAAAATAAATACGAACCTAAACGAAACCCGAAAATCCCTATCTCCATTACTTCTCAAATTCCACCCAAATCTCTCCCACAACACCAATTCCTTAATTAACATATTCCACAACGAAAATGAGGGAAATCCGACCGTCGGATTTCCCACAATTCAATCTCAAAACTCCGAACTTCGAAAAATCACAAACAATTCCAAACTCCTCCAAAATTTACCAAACTTCACATACAAGCTCTACAACATTTCTACAATTTAATGGGCTAAAAACTGAAATTGAAACATTGCCCTACACGCCTCCACGCGCCACCAACAATGGCAGCCACCACCTCCGATGGCCACCAAATTTTGGCAGCACCACCTATTCAACAGACCTAACATTTTTCACAACTACAACAAGTTCCAATTTTACCTTGAAGGGCTCCAATTTGGCCGGTGAAATTTTTCCAGAAAAACCCAAGAACCCAAGAATTTGAAATCGTCGATTCGACCTCCACACTGCAAATCGTGACTCAAGGATAGGGGCGAAATGATCCTTGACAAAAACCGACCATTCGACGCCAGTTTGGTGGCCGGAGACTGCCGGAATCGCCGGAAATCAATGGAAATCCTGATCTGCTACAGTGACCGTCCTCTTCTTCTCACCCTCCACAGTCCAGAATCAATCACCAAACCGCCATAGAAATGAAGAGAGGGAAGAGAGCTTTCCAACGACATCTTATACGTCAAAATCCGTAGCCGGATGAAGAAGTTATGGCCGGAAGAAGGTGAAGAGGTCGGAGAGGATGACAGAATCGGGGAGAGAGAAGAGAGAGAGCTCGGTAAGTTTCCGAAAGTGGAAACTTACTACAGTAACACGGCTATTTATAGAAACTTATTATGAACAGTAACTTTAGTATTTTGGCTATAACTTTCGCATACGAACTCCGATTTTTACGTACCACATATGCACGCGCTCGGTTTAACGTCCTCTATAACTTTCATGAAGAACATTTTCTCAAATTTTAACCCGAACAAAAAGTCAACTTTTAGGGCCACGAAAAGTATCGAAACAGAGTAAAAAATGAAAGTAATTGTCGTTTACCGTCCAAATGACTAGTAAACCGATAAATTTAGATTCGGGACGTAACATATGTATTTAAATTTTTGTTGATGTGGATTGGCTAAACCCCGTTGGATTGGCTGCTTATGTGAGCATGGAAGAATTTTCGAAAGTATTATAGTAAATGTTTTTCATTTTTTTGTTTCTTTTCGGGGAGACCATAGAAAGTAACCCAATCAAAACCCCCCTCTACCGCTACTCTCTCTCTCTCCCTCTCTCGTTTTTTTCCGACTCCTTTTGTCTCTGGTCAAACAACACAGAAATCATGAAATTCGCAGTGAAGGCATGAAGCAGTGGAAGAGCACGGGCAGGGGTACTCCAGCTGGGCAGCTGCCCGAACCCAATAGAGACCCCTGCTCTTCTCCTCTCTACCCGAAAGGGCCTGCCCCTTTTCATACCCCCTGACCTTCTTCCTTCTCTTCCTTCCCCTGACTCCCATCTCCTCCATGTTAGCTCCCTTCACTTGTAAGTACTTTTACTCTCCACCATTTTCTAAATTTGCATCTAAATGTTTCTGAATTGGGTTCTGACAACAAACTCTTTACCATTCTGCAGCTTAGAAGGCATCTCGACGCAGACAATATCGAAAATAGGAGGATTGCATAAGATGCTGGGTTTGCGGGACCACGGATTCGTAGCCATTCCGAGAGATTCTATTCAATGCCTCCCAGAATGTAATAGTACCAATAAATTGGGAGCATCTTTCGAGACTCCCTGTGGTCGCAGTTTGGTGAGTGCCCTCATGAACATATTGGTTTCCATTTGACTAGTACTCATAATTTGTTTTTGTGTTAATGGAGTGAATTTACAGTTGGTTTTTATGTGTTTGTAGGTTAAGCCTGTAGAGTATGTTGAATTGATTTCTTCGTTAAGGCCTAATATATGGAGTGCTTTGGCTGATGAAGTTCCTGCATGGGTGTCTGATAAGAGGAACAAGACCTCGGTTGATCGAACAGTAAGATGGCTTGACGAATGCATTCAGCTAAATCGGGTAAAAGAATACACTATTGTGCTATTATCAAACACATGCTTTAGAGAGGAGTAACATTAATTGCATATAATATGTATTATTTGCAAGATGTATCACTAGAAGTCTTAGCATTTTAAAAGTAGTTACTTAGAAGCTATAATATGTTGGACGCTTTTGTTTGATTAATGTGAGTTCACAACTAATTTCACATGATGTTTGTATCGTCAGCAAGTTATCGAGGAATACATCTCCTTTCATTTGCATCAAGAAAGCTACCTAATTAAATAGTTGATCAAGAATGTTTACTTCTAACACAAGTTATGTTGCTGCCACATTTAGGTTTTCCAATAATTGATGTCCGTGTCTGGAATGGTTATTACAAGTTGTTGCAGCATATAATTGCCATATAAACTCATGGTGACTATATTACCTAGATGCTTGTTATGAACACCTTATATGATGGCATCAAATAATCAATTTCCAAATCATACGTATTGGCCCAATAAACTAACCTTATAAAAAAGTAGAAGCAGAATTTTTGTTATCATATACTGTGAATTTTTGTTATGATGCTTGTTATGAACAGCTTATATGATGGTAACAAAAATCAATTTCCAAATCGTGCGTATTGGCCTGATAAACTAACCTTGTAAAAAAGTAGAAGTAGAATTTGTTATCATATACTGTGAATATCACTCTCTGACCCCAAAGGAAGGAGGTCTTGATATTGGCACAGAGTTACTATGAATGTGCTTTTTGCCATTGAAATGTAGTCTCTCAAGACAGATACCAAGCTTAAGTTTATACTGTGCTCTGCTTTATATGGATTTTGTAGATATTTCATTGTGTCCTCTAGTACCTTTGAAGACATTGTGGAGGTTGTTGATTTTCAGTTTAGTTTTTGCTTCAGAAAACAGTCAGTTTGGTTGTTAATAACTTCGCCAGCGTAGTTCTCCCTTAATTTTGATTGTTAGTTGCTTCAGAGTTTTATTGATGCTGTAATGGTTTAACTCTATTAGTAGGGTTGGAAGTGAAATTAAACTGAGTTTACTCTTTTTTGTTTAAATTGAATGATGGACATATACTAATTGTTCAAAATGTAGGCAGGTGGATCTGTTTTTGGATCCATTGTTGGAGGATCTTCTGTTCAAGAACGTGAGCGATGTGCGCAAGAGGTGGCCAACCGAAATGTATCAGGTTAACTATAGTTTTCTATTATTTTCTTCAGAAAAAAGATGTATGCATATGCTCCCTATGTACTCTTAATTATTTTCTTCAAACACTGGACAGTTGGTCAATTGGATATAATTTTGGTCTAATACTTGCATAGGCATAAATGTTTAATCTTCTTGTTATTGTATTACAAACTTTTAGTTTTCATTGTAGCTATCAAACTTTACTTTATTAGTGTTTCCATCATAGTAAAAGTGGATCATGTGTTTTAGGTTTCATGGATTTTGAGAGATATTAAATATAACCATAGTTCAGGCTTAAAAGCATTTTGTATTTTGGTCAGATTTGTTGTCTTACTTGGGGAGTATCGCACTTGTTCCATTACATGAACTACAACATTTTTTTTTTTTGACTTTTTTTCCCTTAAAATTGATCTGCAGCAGTTAATATACTGTTTTGACCTCTTCACATTCTCTTCTTCACCTCTGCGCTTACACTTTATTTCGAGATCCACTTCTGAATGTACTATTCCACTAAAAAACAGTAGAATAAAATGTTCACTACTAACGACTTAGAGATAGACATTCTTTATTCCTGCTGATAAGAGGTTGATGTCATTGTTATAGAACCATCATGAATGGGATTCAAGTATTAACTATCTTCCGTCTCGTACATGTATATTATTACCAGCTCAATCTATTTGGCGTATATAGTAATGAATTAGTTCAAATGTGGAAGCAAGTTCACCTGATTTCTTAAAAGGTATGCACCAAAGCATGTCATCCTTAAATGGATTTCAAAACTCATCAAACTTATCACAGAGAGAGAGAGAGAGAGAGAGTTATATGTTACGAAATACAACAGGATATACTAAGTTTCTCTGCTCTGACTCCTAAAGCTTTACACCCATTAATGTCAAAAATCCAAGTCATTGGATGTTGTTGCATTCATAGTCCTAATATTTGATGTATTCGTTTTGATATACCGGTGTTTTATTATCAGGATATACTAGGTTTCTCTGCTCTGACTCCTAAAGCTTTACACCCATTAATGTCAAAAATCCAAGTCATTGGATGTTGTTGCATTCATAGTCCTAATATTTGATGTATTCGTTTTGATATACCGGTGTATTATTATCATTACCATTTCATTTGTGGCATTGTTAAACTTTTAGATGATAAGAAATATATCTTTGTGCAGGCTATTGGATTGGAATTTTTGGGCTTGGAGAGAGCATGGATGAGCGCCCTGCTCTCCTTAATGCTGTTACTGTAAGTCACAACCTTAGAAACTTGATCAGTGAGTTACATTGCTTGTTTTAGAAGCAGAATTTCCATTTGTCATATTCAAAGACACTCAATGACATTCTTAATCTTTGAAGATCAGTGGTTAATCAACTTAGTTCTAGTTTAAAATGAATCGAGTCCTGTCCTTGCATGAATATGTTCGGCTGGTCAAATGAGTGTTGGTGATAGAGGTCAATATTTGTTATCAGGGTTTACACTTCCTCTTCTCTTCTCAGAGAGAGAGAGAGAGAGAGAGAGAGAGAGAGAGAGAGGGGGGGGGAGGGAGAACCATATCTAGGGTAATATTTGGTTGGCACTTGAGGTCAAACAGCTATTATCTGGTCTAAAAGGTATTAATGTATCACATCACTAGGAAACAATGCTACACTGTAGTTTGTTTATGGTTCTTTTAGGGAAATTTGGTTTACCCCTTTAAGGGGATTGAGGTGGATGTTTCTATAGCATAATCATTTGACAATTGACATAATTAAAATTGGACGATAAATTTCGTATTCCCTTCTTGTACATTAGATCAGTCCCCTCTTATATTTATACTTTTCATCTGCCTTCGATCTTTTCAATATCAAAGAATAAAAAGGGAGGAATGCAATTGAACAAAACAGGAGTATGAAATCATCTACAAGAGTGTATAGATCGTGTTTTTGTGCAGTGTGAAGTTGTTTCTCATTTTTGGGAGAGGGTGTTTATAGAGGGGTTGAGTCGGAAGATCCCAGCAACGAGACTTCTTTTAAGTGCCAGGAATAACGGCTTCCGAATAGGTTACAGTGTGCTAGATGTCATGTGGGTGCTTTGGATGGAAAGAAATAGAAGAATTTTTAGGGGTTGTATGAGCGTCGGATTAAAGTGGAGTTTTTGGCAGCTTTATGGGCTTCTGTTTCAGCTGAATTTTAGAGGGTATAGCATTTCTCTCAGTTTGCTTGACCGGAGGGGAGATGTAGTTAAGCATAGGGTTGTCTGCAAGCGTAAAGCATAGTTTTATGGGCTTCTATTTCAGCTGAATTTAGAGAGAGTAGCATTTCTCTCAATTTGCTTGACCGGAGGGGAGATGTAGTCAAGCATAGGGTTGTCTGCAAGTGTAAAGCGTAGCATTTCACCAAACTTCGTGGCTTTTGTTGTTTTTCTACCTTGTTACGTGTGGACTACTTGTCTACTTTTATTGTATCAGTTTTTTTTTTTTTAATGAATATAATTTGTTTTTTTTTCTTTGAAAAAATTAAAAATTAAGACACTTCTAAAATGAAGACTTTTTTATTTAGTGTTCAAAACAAAAAAAATAAAGATGTCATCTTCAACCATAACTAAAAGATTATAGTGCATCTTATGGTATAGATGTTCCTCATTTTTTTTAATTAGTATAGCGACAATACCAATGAAAGAAGTACCTGAGGATTAAACCTCAAGGCACAATTGAGTGAGCTGCGCCCCCACAAGTTATTCATTCACAGAGATGTTACATTTAGCAAAATATGGTTAAATAAACATGGTGGATTTTCAGCGTCCACAAGTTTAATTTTCAAACTGCCATCACATCAAGTTTTATCTTTTTGGGGCTTGGCGTGATAGTAATTTGGTAGTTGGACTTTCTAAGGAGCTCACTGGCTACTGTACAAGTTTATGTTGTGTTACTAACAACTACAGTACCAAAATTAAGCTGATTCTTCAGCAACAGTTTGAAGTTACTTAAATTGACTCTTACAGTGATGTTGTTCATTATTAGTTCTATCTTCTATCTTCTTAGCTGAGTCGATAAAAGAACGATTTCCTTTTCTGTTATCATTTTTGATATCTAATAATGCTAGAATATGTTCAGGATATCTTAGAAGAGGAGAAACCACGCTTGGTCAGTGGGCTTGGACTTCCAGGTAATAGGTGTACCAAATTTACCATAAGTTGGCTTTTCGATCCCTGCTAACACATAACTTCTGAGAAAATTTTATGGCTTCGATAGAAATATATCTTTTAGCTCAACATATTCGTGTAGTATTAGCATGGAGTTATAGCATTCATTCTGTGATCTTTCATAGTACTATATTGTAGTTTTGCAATTGTTTGGACAATACATCAAATAACTTCTCTGAAATACATGGTTTAAATTAACATATGAACTTATTCTTTTTCTTATTTCTGGCAGAAGAGGTCTTGCAGGGTGTTGCTGCAGGAATTGATATTTTTGATTCTACGTAAGTTGCTCATTCATTTTTTAACAATTTCGGCATGTGTCTCTCCTTGCTAGAATCTTCTCCATAAGGGGTAATATGTATCAATCTGTTGCAGGTATATATACCATCTTACCCTTGGAGGCTTTGCACTTACCTTCCCACTAGATGGTGTTGAGACCAATCTCTCTGCTTTTCAGTTAACTAATATAGGAAGTGATCAGACAAAGATTAATTTGAGAGCAACAATGTACAGGTAACTGATGACTTCACTTTATGCTTGTATCACTAACAGTCTTCACAAGTGTATTGTTTCATATTTTGTCTGTCAGGTTGATAGTTTAATAGCAACCCAAGTTTGACCTTAACTCGTGGATAAACAATGTGTATAGAGATCCATGATTGACTTCACCGTGTGCTTACCCAACCACTACCAAGAATCACCTAATGCTAGTTAACCTTTCTAGATTTTTTCTCCTTATCAATGACATATCATTGTTGTCACAGATCCCTGTACTTGAATTATTTTTTCATAATGCAACTCAACAGATTGCCCAAGCTATCTGCAGTTTGCTATTAATTTGGTGATAACAAATGCTATTATTTAAATTTAGTTCCAAGTTTATTAAAGATAATGCGGGTTGGAAAATTGGAATTACATTTGCATTTTGTGACATAAATTTGTGAAGTCCATCCTAACATATTCATAGAATATTTTAGTGATTATTTATTGCCCAATATATCCAAAAATAACTGTAATAGTGCTCGCAAGAGATGTTATCTTGACATTCTTTTTTACTCTCTTTTTTCAGGAAAGACACTTCACCAATTGTTGAAAATTGTAAATGTTACACGTGCCAGAATCATACAAAGGCGTACATCAATCACCTGCTCAATGTTCATGAAATGCTAGCTCAGATTCTACTTGAAATGTATGTTCTACTTTATTTGCTTCCGATTGTAGTTTTACAGTTGGCATCATTTTTTTTTTTTGTCTTCATGATCATCATATTATTCTTTGATTTGCAGGCATAATACTCACCACTATCTAAGTTTCTTCCACTCGGTAAGGGAGGCAATTAAGTCCGGTAATTTTGAGCAATTCAGACTGAAATTTTCTGAGAGTAAGTGTTATCATCTTGCTTCTGAAGCTGCTGTTGCCTGCATGTGAGTTTAAACCTATTTTCATTATGTAATTTTGAAGTACTGAAGAGTGTTAGATTATATTGATGAGCCATTAGTGAAATGTAGATCATTATCAATTTCAAATCAATTTGATAACCTTTCCTTTCATCATTGTTGATAATTCCCAAGAAACTCCAAGAGTTGTGTAGTTCAACGGTTCAAGATTCTTACTTTCTTGGCTCTTTCTCAGTACTTTCTGACTGAAACTCTGAAAGATACTCGCCTTTAGCAAGTTGCAAACACCTACTGTGAACAAATCCAAATGATTTTGTATGTACATGATTAAAGTTCAGGCTCCGGTAACGTAATTTTCAGAGTATCTATTCTTTTTGCTTCGCATAATTAGACAATGAATAAACAGGTCAATAGAAGAAACTACATCGGGTATCCATGTAGATAACTTGAGGAGGTTGCTCCGTATTGCTAGTGTATCTAAGCTATACTTAAATAGCACATCAGCAATCATGTTAACTTCCCGATAATCATGAGCTACAATGCAGTCCCAAAACCAGCTTTCATCTGCATGTAGCTACTGATAAAACTCTTCAGAGGGCGGAGGATATCCACACACATTGTTCATCATTTGGACTCTACATGGAAGATTAAGGCCTCGGTGTGACTGTAATTTCTGTTAGTGATGTTTATGTGTCTCTTGCCTCATTGTGTTTATAGTTAATGCTTTTTCGCTGTGAATCCAGGTATTATAGTACGAACGATTCACAGATATGAGAGACCCCTCTCGCTCTCTCAAACCAAACCCTAGCTGCAACTGTTTTTTGTCCTCCCTCAACTTACTTTTTCTTACTTGTGTCTTTACCTCTGATCTCCCTACTGCCCCTCTCCCCTCTTCTAGTTCACCTCCCTACCAGGTGATATGGCTATCACCTGTCAAAGCTATGACAAAAAGATTAGACGCCTCGCTATTCATGATGCGCAACGACAAAGTTGGCTAACAATGGTTATAACATACACTTGTGTGAGTGATACTTTCTTGCTAGCTCGCATTGTCAACACAGATTCAGACTAGATTGTCCCCCAGAGTTCATGGCTTCCATGAGTTGGGTCTGGCCTATTTTGGGGCGTTTGTCGATCCATGAGAAGCCCCGCGGTTGCTATCTTTGCCGATTCGACTATGACACTGATAAGAACAAGGTCCTGTAAGGTGGGCCTTGGTTTTACCGCCATGCAACGGTGGTGGTATCAAATTACGATGGTGTGGCTGTCATGGAAGAGATCCTTGTAAAGCTACTCCCGGTTTGGGTGGAGATCTATGGGTTGCCACCAATCTTCACTGACAAAGACGCCATCAAGATCATCAGATCCTCTCTGGGCACCTACATTGAATATGACTGTCCGAAACTAGAGTGCGAGGATAGAGCTCGTGTTCATTTGATCCTCGATATCATTTCTTTGGTCCTCGCTATAATATTTTGGAATTTGATTAGGAACAGATCAAAGGGATTGTGTCAATTGTTCATACGTTTAGCTTTAATTATGATTTATTTCTTAGCATTCTAAGTTACTTTTAGCTACCTCCGCTGTTCAGGATGTTCCTCTTAATGATTGTGTCCATCATCAATGATTTATAATTAATAAAAAATGAGATTGTTTTTATATCTTCTCTCTTCTCTCTTCAAAATATATACAGATTCTATTAACGTGTAAGATTGGAGTTTAGGGTCACTTTTCGGTCTCATATCCACATCTCGACCGTTCAGTTTGTAGGTACTAATGTATAGATCATTTTTGCAAAGTTTCAGCCAAATTGATGATCTTGAAGGTATGTAACTCACTTAAACCAATGGACGAATTGAATATGTCAACCATGAACCGTACTAGTTTTAAGGCAGCTATCAATGCCTTAACAGCCATCAATTTGGCTGAAATTTTGCAGAGATTATCCATACATTAGTACCTAAAAACTGAAATGTCGAGATGTGGATGAGACTGAAAAGTGACCCTAAACTCCAACTTCACACGTTAATTTCAGATTGCTATCGTTACTGCATTGATAACTGTCTTAAAGCTAGTACGGTTCAGGTTGACAGATTCAGTCCGTCCATTGGTTGAAGCGAGTTACATACCTTAACGATCATCAATTTGGCTAAAAATTTGCAGAGATGATCTATACACTAGTACCTAAAAACTAAACGGTCGAGATGTGGATATGCAACTGAAAAGTGACCCAAAACTCGAACTTCACACGTTAATTTCAAAGTGGAGCTCAGCTCTGAATAGGATCTGTGTATATATATATATATATATATATATATATATATATATAAGGGATCCCTTTTTTGGTCTTTCATAGGGATAGGTTATTAGACCAACTTTTCGATCACATTTCGGCATCTCAACCGTTCAGTTTTTAGGTCCTAATGTGTAGATCATTTCTGCAAATTTTCAGCCAAATCAGTGATCGTTAAGGTATCAAACTAGAATAAATCAATGAACGAACCAAATCTGTCAAACTTGAACCGTTCATACTTATAATCTTAAGTCGCCGTTTTGAATGCCTTAACGATAATTAATTTGGCTGAAAATTTGCAGACGTGATCTACACATTTGGACCTAAAATCTGAACGGTTAAGATGTTAAAATATGATCGAAAAGTTGGTCTAATGCCCTATTCCTAGAAAATACCAAAAAAAAGGATCCCTCATTAGAAGGGTCTTGTATGTGTGTGTGTGTGTGTGTATATATATTTATATATTTCTAAGAGGAGCGCTTTGGAGCTAACCGGTTAACTTTGTATTAAGAAGCTAACCATCTTTTAGGTCACATATCGGCATCTCCACTGTTAAGTTTTTAGGTCCTTATAAGTAGTTCGTTTTTGCAAATTGATGCTCGTTTGGGTATTCATAATCGTGATTTACTAATTATGAACACGAACAGTTTAGGTTGGACAGATTTGGTTCGTCCATTGATTTGATCTAGTCTAGTACTTAAAAGATCATCAATTTAGTTGAAAATTTGCATAAGTGATTTACTCATTAGAACCGAGAAACTGAACGGCGGAGATACCGATATGTGCCTAATTATTTGACAAAGCTAACCAGTTAGCTCTAGAGCATTCCTCATATTTCCATAAGTAATTATTTGGTTATGTTTTTGAAATTTTAAAATTAATACTATATTCAATGGTGGATAATAAATTATAGAGAATATCTTAGAGAAAAGTTGTTAGGATTATAAAAGAAAAATTAAAGAGAATTTAACTTTCAAGTTCATATAATAGAGATATTAAAGAAAAGCGGTTGGAGATACTCTTAGGTTAGCTAGAAGCCATGATGATTGATAATTATGGGACGAATATATATCGAAGTCTCCTGAAGCAATTATGCTCCAAGTCCTTGTTTTCCTCTAAAAAGATGCATCCTGCATGAGCATCTTGCCAAGGCACTCCTAGGACATTAACTCATTCGCAGTGTTTCTTATCTTACTATTAATAACAATGGACAACCTCTCTCATCGACTCAAAGAACCAAGATTGGATTTTGGACGTTATTATATACGCAAGCAAATGGCACTTAAATATATGCAAGCAGCAAGTCCATAGTAGCTGGTGAGAAGGCCTCCTCTCATTTCCCCTCCCTCCATAAATACACATGGATGTGCATATTGACAAATGTCATATTGATCTCATCTGTCTCTAGTATATGTATGAATATGGCAATATTTATTACAGTTCACAGGATAGTTGTCCATAAACCACCGCTGCTGAACTAAAAGTTGCTTTATTCACAAGTTTTCATCATCACAACCATATTACACATGAGTGGCTTCATAGCGATTAAGAAAAGGCCTAGAAGAAATGTCTATAAAACTATAGCAATGAGAAGCTATCGTCCAATCAAATTAAGATGAGGAAGTCTAAAGAGTTGGGGAGGTTGTTATTTGTACTAGTGGTTTGGCTACGGTTGAGTGCCAGGGCTTGCTCGCAGCCACTGCAGCAGCAGCAAGTCCCTTGCTTCTTCATTTTCGGTGACTCGTTGGTGGACAATGGAAACAACAATAGAATGATCACACTTGCTAGGGCAAATTATAGGCCTTATGGCGTTGACTTTCCTCAGGGTGTCACCGGCCGCTTCACCAATGGTCGAACCTATGTTGATGTACTAGGTAATATAAAGTTTTTTGTTGACGGCATAATATTAATATGTGTACTCATCAATCATTTTTCATTGCACATCATTCTTCAGTAAGTTAATTAGTGATCAATGCATTTTACTGCCTTATTAAGTTCCCTATAGCAGCTCCTATACCCTGGATCCTACTCTGTTATACTCTGAATCGAGATAGTAATCTAACACTATTCTTGTGGCATTTGCAGCTGAGCTTCTGGGGTTTCGAACTTATATTCCGCCTTATTCAAGAACTCGTGGAGCTGCACTTATGAGGGGAGTGAATCTTGCATCAGGGGCATCTGGCATTCGAGATGAAACTGGAGATAATTTGGTAATAAGACCTTTACTCTGAAATTGATGTCAGCTTAACTGATATACATTGTTATCACATTCCATAATTAACTGGTACTAGTTATTACATAACGATAATAATATATTATCATGCATGATAAATTGAATCATTTCGAATATGGCTTATTACAAATTATATCTTGCACTATTATATGAAGATTTTTGGAGTGACGTTAGATTTTGTTTCCATGCACAGGGTGGTCACACATCGATGAACCAACAAGTGTTGACCTTTGGAAATAATATACTGCCAGAAATGAGAAGGTTGTTTAGAGGAGACGCCAATGAACTAAACAGCTATCTTAGCAGATGCATCTTCTATTCTGGGATGGGGAGTAATGATTATCTTAACAATTATTACATGCCAAACTTCTACACAACCAGTTCTGATTTCACTACAAAAGCTTATGCTGCTGCACTTCTTCAGGACTACTCGCGCCAGCTCACAGTAAGTAGTAAACTTTTCGAACAGCAAAACCATCATCTACTGTTGCCCCAAGTGTCTGAAATTAATAACAAAACATTAAAAATCAGAGTGGCAGAATGAATTTCTCAATGTGAACAGTGGCTATCTTCAGTACATGTCAAGGTCATGTTGGGAATCTAGTTCATGATATTAATATTCTGTCTATGGCTTGTAAATTAATATTGATGTATATATGTATATATGTGTTATGCTTAAGATTAAGAACACGAACTTACTCATGCATAGGGAATGAAGATTGTGAAACTTAATACTAACCTGGTGTAGATATGGTCGAATCTTGGTGCTTCTCCTCTGAGCTATCCATTAGGCCGTCTCTAATGGGCAGAGAACAACGTATGCTTGATGATAGCTAGAGCAGGGACCAAGGTCTACTTATGCAGACAAACAAAACTAGCCACCTTCCCATAAAAGTTTACCAGTCCTAATAGCAGTGATATAATCCTGATTCATATACAAAAGAGTTTATTAATGATGCAAAGCATGGGCATTACATAAATTTATATCCACAATGCAGGAGGAATTAAACTAAAATAGCACAACTCTGTCCGATTACTTTTTCTGCAAGTAGAGTAACAAGTTATTGCATTCCTAATCGAGATTGATAATTCCACAAAATCTTACATGGCTGAGATTTTCAATCTGATATGAAATCCCCCAAGTCTCTAACTATAATATTTTTTTTTCTGCGTTTTTCTTCAGCAATTGTATTCCTTCGGAGCTCGAAAAGTGATTGTGACAGCAATTGGCCAAATTGGCTGCATACCATATCAACTAGCAAGATTTCATGGCAACAACAGCCGTTGCAATGAAGACATCAACAATGCCATTGTTATGTTCAACTCGGGGCTTAAAAAACTTGTTGACAATTTCAATGGCGGTCAATTGCCTGGAGCCAAGTTTGTCTACGTAGATGCTTATCAAAGCACCGTTGACCTCTATAAAAACCCAAATGCTTCTGGTACATATTCTACATACTTTGCATGCATGAATAATAACTACATCCATCACAAGATTGACGACGGTTGACAACATAACATATCAGATATGACGAGAACTTTGCATGACAGCAGAATTTGTTTTAATTTGGTCCTTATCTAACCGTTGATTTTGAAAAATGGTACATTCAGGATTTGCAGTGATTGACAAGGGGTGTTGTGGAGTAGGAAGGAACAATGGGCAGATAACTTGTCTTCCACTCCAAGAAGCTTGCCAAGATCGCACGAAGCACTTGTTTTGGGATGCCTTCCATCCAACAGATACAGCAAACGTTGGGTTCGGCAAGGCAACATTCAGTTCCGGACAGTATACGTATCCAATCAATATTCAACAATTGGCAATGCTATAAGGGGTTTGGAACTTCAGTGCATAAGCATATTTATATGATTGTTCTCACAGGTTGTTAAGCACTTCAGTGATTTCATCTGATTCCTAATTGTTGGTAATAAAAGTCTGTGTTTTAGTAATTTATGCTTGCACCTGTAGCTTTAAAAGGGCAATATATATAATTATATATTAGCTTGTTCCAAAGCAACAATCAGTTGTAATAACATCATCAAAACCAAAATTAAAATACGTAGATGCGATTGTAGTAAGCAGTACATAGTACATGGACGATTAGACAAAGTAGCAAAATCAAAATGGATTGTGCCAAATGATAAACTAGAACCAAAGTTCCTAGCTAGCTAGTTTCAGATGACGAGTCCACTCATTAGCTAATTGGTTTCAATGTTAAGAGTGGCAAGCTGCTGTATGTTCATGGGGTAAACCTGGCTAGGGTCTCCACTGAAAGCTTTCCTGCCAATTAAGATGTTCACAGCTGCAGTTGGGTGATATGCATCCCAGAACACGTACCGGTCACGATTTGGGCACGGTGTTTGCATTGGAAGACATGTAATTTGCCCTCTGTTACGCCCAATACCACAGCATCCACGATTCGCAACACTGAATCCTATTGCCAGTACAAAGTTTAGAACAAAATTAATCTCTATATAGCTAATTTTTAATAAAGAATGAGACCGATTTAGATAATAGCAAGGCATACCATAAGCTCTAGCATTGGTGACGACGTCTTCAAACATTCGAGCAATGTCAATGTAAATGAACCTCGAACCAGGTAAGTTGGTATTAAGATTGTTGATCATTGTCTTCACATTTGCGTTGAAGGGTAGAACAAGGCGATTGACGTCCTCTGAGCAGCTTCCATTTGGACTTTGGGCTAAGATACTTGGTATGCAACCCATCCTCCCAACTCCAGCAATAACAAATCTTCGAGCACCAAGATTGTAGAGCCTCTGTTAGTTGTCATATTCGGATCAATTCTTAGATCTTCTAGTCTCTTTAAGATGTAAATTAACAATAAACTACAAAGGTTGCTGAATTTATACCAAACTACACAAATGAAGTTTAAAATGAGCTAGCTCAGAGTTAGAAAGATGAAAAACTGAACAAACTTTAGTAAACAGCCTAGTAAGTGTAGCTTTACCAAGAAAATTCTATTTAGCATAGCTTGGGCACATTCTGGACTAGATCTCTAGTAGAGATAGGAGGCGTCTATATATACAATGAGATTGAATCAAATCCCATCAAACACACTGTCGACAATATGGTCTAAGAACATGGTCTTCCTAGCATTACTCATTGATCAAAGAGAGGTGTTCTTACAGTGAGTTGCTGAGTGTATTGTTGAGCCAAGAGATCAGCAAATTGTTGAGCATTGTATTGATTCTTGGTGTTATAGTTGGGCATAAGGTAATTGTTTAGGTAGTCATTGCTGCCCATTCCAACAAAGAATATGCACTTTGCAATGGCCCGGGCAACATCATCTGCACCCAGAGTCTCCGTTATCTGATCAACTGTAGTCTGGAAGTTGCTTATTTGTTGACCAAAGGGTATGCGACCCACCTGACAAAAACAATCGATTCCAGACCAAATTATTCAAGTAAATTGCGTTCATAGATTGTGTTTAAAGGCTGGTTGTACAAGGATAACACATGCTTGTAGCTACATATATATGTTGTCTAAGTGTCAATCTCAACATTCTCTAAGTCGATTAGAGTTTAAATGTACTATCGCAGGGCACAACATGTGAAACATAAATCTAATGGTGTTCTGCAGATATTTTTAGTTTAAGATGAGGAAACTGTCTTCTAGTGATATGGTGGAATAAGGCATGCAAAAGCTCGAGCAAGCATCATATGTGCCTACCTAATCAATGCAAGATTAGGAAAGGAGCAAATAGTAATGTAGCTAATCATTTCATGAATGAAGGTAAAGTACGTACAAAGTTTCTGCCAGTGATATCAAGGATTCCAGCGGCTGCAGATGCATAATTGACACCATGAAGCACTTGATCTCCAGAAGCTTCAGAGTACGCAGGAATTAAAGGAAGTCCTAGCAATTCAGCTGCATGTATACAAATATTATATACTATGTCAAAAGAGTTTAAAACCACAGCTACAAAATCCCAAGACATGAGACTAACAAATTTAGAAAAAAAAAAAAGGAAAAAAAAAAGAAGAAGGAAATATGTGCCTAATATTTGTTCAAAATATATGGTTTACTTAAATTTAAACTAACTGCCTGATTTTCTGTCAAATTAATGAATGGAAAGCTGCTCTCTTTTCTCTGTTAAATTGCAGGGAGGCGATCGAACTCTCAACTTATCCTAATCCCAATTCATTTCCCACATTTATTAGCACTTGGGCTAACATCGAGTACCATACTCCCAGCTTTTCATAAGAACTTCTCACATGTTGTTGATCACATATATGCAAGAATTTCGCAAACCAAATCAAATCTATGTATATGCAATTGATGTATATAGCAATCCAACGAAACTAGAGTAAATGTAATTCCCACAAGATGCAAACTTTGTGGAGTAACAGTCCAATCCTAAGATACTGAGTAGTGAGTATTGGAGCAAAAAGTAATACTAATAGTCCATCCCAAGACTCGTAAATTAATCAAACTCAAAGACTTGGAGTATTACTTCATCAGCAAAAGTCTTAAGCGACATGCAGGAAGTGAAGCAGAGATGGAGTTACCTATTTCATCAACCATGGTGTAACCATTGCTAAAACGACCAGTTGGTCCGCCATTGAAATCGATTCCATAGGGGGGATAGTTGGCCTTGGCAAATGAAGGGAGGTTGTTGTTGTTGCCATTGTCAATCAGAGAGTCTCCGAATATGAACATTGCAGGCACCATTTCTTTCCTCCTTTCAGTACCATCTTGACCCCAAACTACTTCAGCCTGCACCACCATGAAGGACAAAACAAGCAAAGCAGAAGAAAATAGCCTAAAGTAGTGCTTAGCCATGAATGAATGTGTTTGTGAGTTTGTTTCAGATGAGAATGTGGGAGAAAGAAACACTACAGAGAGATCAGAGGTGGTGTGGGTGAATTTACTGCTACTGGTGTTAATGGGCTGAGGTTTAATAGGCCTGGTAATTGAGGTAGTGGTTGTGAATGTAATAAATGTTTTCACCTGTTCTCCAACACTGTAGTAAATGCGAAATTACTAACTTCCCAACTTTTTGCGCGTCCTGCAAGCTTTCTTGGAATGTTTACACAATTGCACCCTCGTTCTGGCTTCTCTTTTTGGGAGTGTATCCTCTCCACTTTTTTTTTTCTTTTCTCTCTATCTGAAGTTTTGAAGTTTCCACAACTCTCTTCGATCACTATGTGTATACTGTAGCACTAGTCCACCACCTACGATTATGCATTACCAACCAAAAATTAATTAGTGTATCCATATGATTTCCCCTAATTAAGCTCAAACTACTTACAGTCTAATTACCTTCAACATTGGGTACAATATAATGCTCCGTCCTATTGTAAACCACGACCTAATTAGGGTGTATTCATTTTAGAGGTGTACGTACATGCATTTCATTATCCTAACTTGTACTGAAACTATGTATTAATCATGCTTCAATAATACAATCAGATACTTTTGTTTTAAGAGAAATGTCTCAAAAATCTAATTCTACTATAATTATTCCTTCTAAGTTATACTGAAATAGAATTTTCTTGTAAGTATAGTTTTCATTTTATATTCCCCAAAAGCATTTTTTTTCTATTTTTCAGTTTTATTTACATTATTTATTTTTGACTGTTTTGCCCTCCTTCCTTTATCTCTTAGGTACTCTACCACTGTCGAGAGAGATATTTTTTTTCTTCTTAAAATATTAGAGAGTCAAAAATCCAACTCATAATCTAATTTATCTTAACTCAATGATCTTAACCTCTACTCACCATTTGTGCTAGCTAGAAAAGCTTTTCAACATCATGTATGACATCGTGTATCAACCGTAGTCGTTTCTTTCAGCAAATTATGAAGTTGCAGCACTCTCCTGAATGTCTTGGAATTCAAACCTGTGGCTATAAAGATAATTATCCTCAAATAGTTATTGTCGAAGAATAGAGCGGACTGGTTGAGCATATGGACGATGTAGAGAGGCGAGGCAGTCATGGATGGCATGCCTAAAGATCAGACTAGTTATCAATTCCCAGAACGAGAGAGAGAGAGAGAGAGAGAGAGAGAGATGGTTGGTGGTGTTCAGTCCCGATCCTGGTAGCCCATTAATTGCTTTCATGCATGCATTTGCAGCATTTCAACCTTGTTTTGCCAAAACTATGAGAGGTTGATTGTTGTGCTGTACAGGCATGTGACCCTATTTAATGAATTGGTGCAACGCGAATAGAACTCGTAGGTGTGTCGTTGGTGACTTCGATCAGCTAGCATTGCTAATTTGCTATGTAGTTTGACTTTTTCAAAGAGATAGATGGTGAATTAATCTTTGAATTTTACTGGCTTTGCCAATGGCCCAATTTATATAAGCTTTCATTTCTCAATGCCAATTTTCTTTTTCTTTGATCGGATAAAACAATATTCCACCAAAGGTCATCAAGTCTAGCAACATTAAAACCTGCCCAAATAGGAGCAACAAGAGGTTCACAATGGACAAATGCACATTTTCTTTCTTTCTTAAGCTGACAAACAACGAACAAATGCAGAGCGGTCTAACGACAACTTAACTTTGGAATGATGATTTTTTCTTTATTTCATATTCTCTTTTGGCCTGCATTTGGAAAAAACTCATAGACAACTTAAATTAAAAGCAATAGATTGGAAATTATTCTATGCACCAACGGTGCAAATGACCCAACACTTATAAGATGATCTCAATCATTGATATTTATAATTAATATTTTTATTAATAACCTAAGATTGTATTTAATATAATCTAACCATTCATTTATGTTGGTGCAAGTGCACGTTGGTGCACTGAATCCTCCCCTGCAATAGACAATGACGTGTTTAATAAAATTGAAAATATATGCTTTTATTTTAAGTTAGAGCATTTTTAGAGCAAAAAGCAGAAACACACTCAACCTAACTTATGAAAGCAAATCATTTTTTATTGTATCACTTTTAATTTGAAGTTATGTAAAATGCTTTGCTACTTTATTTAGTAGTATAAGCACTTTTAAAAATCTAATTTACCAAACACTCAGCTGCTTTACTTAATATCTACTTTTTTTCATATCACAGTATTAGCCAACTCATCTTATAATCACAGCCGTATCAAACTTGCCCAAATTATCTCAATAATCTCTACAAACCATTTTTTTTCTGCTTTATGGAAACTAAGGCAATACCATCATCTTTTTAGAATATTGTTAAACCTCTAGGCTAGAATAAAATAGGTGAAATTCTTTTTATTGTATCACTTTTAATTTGAAGTTATGTAAAATGCTTTGCTACTTTATTTAGTAGTATAAGCACTTTTAAAAATCTAATTTACCAAACACTCAGCTGCTTTACTTAATATCTACTTTTTTTCATATCACAGTATTAGCCAACTCATCTTATAATCACAGCTGTATCAAACTTGCCCAAATTATCTCAATAATCTCTACAAACCATTTGTTTTCTGCTTTATGGAAACTAAGGCAATACCATCATCTTTTTAGAATATTGTTAAACCTCTAGGCTAGAATAAAATAGGTGAAATTCCCACAATAGATATTTCTGGTGACATAATTTAATTTTTTTTATTTTTTAAGTGGGTTTGACTGTCTGAGTTGTGTGGATTGCAAAGGTCTGAAAGCTTGATTCGATAACGAAGTCTGAGCTTGATTCGATAATGGAGTCTGAACCTGAGCAAGAAGATTGAAGTCTGAGCTTGATTCCATAAACCCAGACTTGGAGCTTCGATGGTGGTGGTTAGATTAGGGGTCGTCAACGGGCTGGGCCGGGCCGGGCCTTGTTATATTTTTAAATAATTGCGGGCCGGGCCGGGCCGGGCTTTATTAAAAATCAAAGGATCCAAGCTCGTCCATATAAAGCGGGCCTTGCGGGCTTTTTCGGGCCGGGCCGGGCTTGGCCTTGCGGGCTTTTTCGGGCCGGGCCTTGCGGGCTTTATTTATAAATATATATTTAAAGACACAAGTTTTTTTTTTTTTAATCAAGCTTTGGAAATTCAATGGATAATGATCAAATACAACCAAAGATAATAGATTTATATAACTATATTGTACCCAAAAAAATCTATATTTATATATAGATACTAATTTATTGATAAATAAATTTTTAAAGACACAAATTTTTTATAAATCTATATTTATACATCATACACTCCAAAGAGCTACATATAGCAATTCAAGAAAATGAGAAACCGACCGTTGGATGAGTTTATTACAATAAATTATGAGTGTGGTAAAAAATTTAGCCAATTTCACCATATTTTCGAATCCGATCGGATTGGTCAACCGTAGTCACTTATATGTTTTATTGGTTGACCGATGGCGTGGCAACCGCGAAACGTGCTTATTTTTTCACATCACGTTTGTATATATTCCATCGATGGATGTGCGTGGACATAAGATAAAAAAAAAAAATTTAATTACAAACACATTGGACTATACCAATTTTATTCCTAAAGTTATATGACTTATACATTGCATTAAAATTGTTTAGGTTCATTCTAAAGTAACCATGAAGTGGAAAATGAATTCGGAGAAACCAACCGGTTGATGGAGAGATTGTAAAGTTTTATGGTGGTTGTAGAAAATCCAGCCAATTTGGTTCTCATTTCGAATTTGATCAACTAGGTCAAACGTAATTACTCTTATAAACCTATATTTATATATCATACACTCCAAAGAGCAACCCCTATCAATTCAAAGAAAATGGAAAAACCGACCGTTGGATGAGTTTATTACAATAAATTATGAGTGTGGTAAAAAATTTAGTCAATTTCACCATATTTTCGAATCCGATCGGATTGGTAAACCGTAGTCACTTATATGTTTTATTGGTTGACCGATGGCGTGACAACAGCAAAACGTGCTTATTTTTTCACATCACATTTGTATATATTCCATCGATGGATGTGCGTGGACATAAGATAAAAAAAATTAATTTTAATTACAAACACATTGGACTATACCAATTTTATTCCTAAAGTTGTATGACTTATACATTGCATTTAAATTGTTTAAGTTCATTCTAAAGCAACCATGAAGTGGAAAATGAATTCAGACAAACCAACCACTCGATGGAGAGATTGTAATGTTTTATGGTGGTTGTAGAAAATCCAGCCAATTTGGTTCTCGTTTCGAATTCGATCAACTAGGTCAAACGTAGTTACTCTTATAAACCTATATTTATATATCAAACACTCCAAAGAGCAACCCCTATCAATTCAAAGAAAATGGAAAAACCGACCGTTGGATTAGTTTATTACAATAAATTATGAGTGTGGTAAAAAATTTAGCCAATTTCACCATATTTTCGAATCCGATCGGATTGGTAAACCGTAGTCACTTATATGTTTTATTGGTTGACCGATGGCGTGACAACAGCAAAACGTGCTTATTATTTCACATCACATTTGTATATATTCCATCGATGGATGTGCGTGGACATAAGATAAAAAAAATTAATTTTAATTACAAACACATTGAACTATACCAATTTTATTCCTAAAGTTGTATGACTTATACATTGCATTTAAATTGTTTAAGTTCATTCTAAAGCAACCATGAAGTGGAAAATGAATTCAGACAAACCAACCGCTCGATGGAGAGATTGTAATGTTTTATGGTGGTTGTAGAAAATCCAGCCAATTTGGTTTTCGTTTCGAATTCGATCAACTAGGTCAAACGTAGTTACTCTTATAAACCTATATTTATATATCAAACACTCCAAAGAGCAACCCCTATCAATTCAAAGAAAATGGAAAAACCGACCATTGGATGAGTTTATTACAATAAATTATGAGTGTGGTAAAAAATTTAGCCAATTTCACTATATTTTCGAATCCGATCGGATTGGTAAACCGTAGTCACTTATATGTTTTATTGGTTGACCGATGGCGTGACAACAGCAAAACGTGCTTATTTTTTCACATCACATTTGTATATATTCCATCGATGGATGTGCGTGGACATAAGATAAAAAAAATTAATTTTAATTACAAACACATTGGACTATACCAATTTTATTCCTAAAGTTGTATGACTTATACATTGCATTTAAATTGTTTAAGTTCATTCTAAAGCAACCATGAAGTGGAAAATGAATTCAGACAAACCAACCGCTCGATGGAGAGATTGTAATGTTTTATGGTGGTTGTAGAAAATCCAGCCAATTTGGTTTTCGTTTCGAATTCGATCAACTAGGTCAAACGTAGTTACTCTTATAAACCTATATTTATATATCAAACACTCCAAAGAGCAACCCCTATCAATTCAAAGAAAATGGAAAAACCGACCGTTGGATTAGTTTATTACAATAAATTATGAGTGTGGTAAAAAATTTAGCCAATTTCACCATATTTTCGAATCCGATCGGATTGGTCAACCGATATTTAGAATATATATATGCACATATTTTATATAGAAGTATAATAGTATAAGAACTTCCACACACACACACACACACACACACACACACACACATATATATAAACACACACACACACACACACACACACACACATATATATATATATATATATATCTCTCTATATATAAATATATATATATATATATATATAAACACACACACACACACACACACACATATATATATATATATATAAACACACACACACATATATGATATATTGATATATATACATATATATATATATATATCTCTCTCTCTATATATATATATATATATATCTATATAAACACACACACAAATATATATCTATATGTGTCTATATATATATATATTTATAAACACACACACACACATATATAGATATATCTATATATATAACACACACACACACACACACACACATATATATAAACACACACACACACATATATATATATAATATTTTGCGGGCTTTTACGGGCCGGGCCTAGCGGGCTTTTGGCGGGCCGGGCCTATGGGCCGGGCCGGGTTTTTGCGGGCTTTTTTGCGGGCCTCCATCGGCCCACCAAGGCGGGCTTTGCGGGTTTTTTGACGGGCCGGGCCGGGCCAAAAGCCCTGCGGGCCGGCAGGCCTCCATCGGCCCACTTGATCCGCGGGCTTTTTGATGAGGCCTAGGTTAGATGGGTCTGGAGGGTGAAGCAATTTGGGTTTGGAGCTTAGATATGGGATTTGGAAGTTCGATATATATATATATATATATATATATATATATATATATACAGGTCGGATCACAGACAGACGTTCGCACTATCGCTAAAGTGCGGATGTCTACGCAGCAGCAGCTTTTAGGCCTCGACGGTGGCGAGGGGCTTGCCGGACAGACGCCAGAAGCATCCCAGACTGCTTCTGGGCAGTAATCGAGGTAGGAGGAGGTCGAGGTTGCAGGTTTCTGGGAGGCGACCTCACCTGCAACTACAAGTTCTGGACAGAGCTGCAAACCGCTCGCCGGCGACTCCACCAGACGGCACACTGGCTTCGCAGACCCCTGGCCTCCGTCCAGTAAGCCGCTCCGCGCCGCGCCATCAAAGCTTGATTGAGGCCGGAGGAGCGACGTCCGCACTTTTTCTGGGTTGCAGACGTCCGCTCTCAAACGGCTCCGTATATACGTGTGTGTGTGTGTGTAGAGCCTTAACCCCATATTACAATAAGTAATGTATTCTAACTTGCACTAGTTAGCAAAGAGTGCATGTCTGGCAACTCTATTTGCTTTGATAAAGCAGTGACATAACGGAAAGATAACTCTATAAAGGGAAAGCATCATAGCAAATAGCCCAACTTTCCTACTATGTTGCCGCACGGAATCTAATCCGGCGACACTCTGTTTCATCATGCCAATAGGAGATTGCGACCATTTGACAAAGTAAGGAACTCGCCGCCTAACTAGAGCAATCAAGGCACGCAAGGTGCCTATATTGGGACAACGCCCACATCTTCTTATTGAAAACAGTAAATAATTAACGACTAACAAAACAAGGTAAATGAAAACTAAAGCCATACCTATCCAAATTGGGCCCAATTCCTGAACCCAGGCCCAAGAACCATCTAAGATTGGGAGAAGACTATGCCAGGCCCATGAACATTCATGTCTCCCCCCTAACTTCGCACCACCATCCCCACAAGACCATAGCCGCCGGCGAGCTGCCGCAGCACCACCGTCAAACCCAAACCACCAGCCGGAATTGAGCCAACGACCCCAATTGGCCACATGCTAGACCAAACCGATCTCCGGTCCCAACCTGCAAGCCATCGATCCAGTCAGGGAAGATCGATCTCTGGTTTCGCCTGCAAATAATCCCAACCATAATGATCTCCGTTCTCGCTTGCAAAAAACCAAAGTCAGATCGATCCCCAATCTCCACCCCCCAAGGAGCCCATCACCCAGACCTTGAGTCCCGGCACTGCGACCAGTTGCAACCGTCTTCCCCCAACGATCCCTCCACCATCATTCTAGGAAACGCTCAAACCCCGCCAGACAGACTGGCTTCCCCATTTTTAACACAGCTTTCAGAACCAGAGTCCAAAATAGAGACCAATAGAGCAGCAAGAAGAACCAACAAACACATCCCGTCCGACGACGACGTTGTTAGGACGTGTCGCCGGACGAATGAGGGAATAAGGATGGGGCTACAAGGAGGCGCTTAGAGAGAAAAGTCTTTTGGAGACGAAATTCTTTTTGAGAAAAGTCTTATGGCCACATGGGCTCTATAGTTTTTTTTTTAAAACCACCTCCTCTAACACTATTGAGTATCGACAAAAGCTTGAAGGCTCTATTGCCATAACTTGTTACACATATCACTATTCACCTGAACTCAAACAAAAATTTACATAAGACGCACATTGGCTTTATCGACATACAAAAATACCAACATGCCACCAATAGGGTTACCAACCTTCACCTGTCAACACCTTATCTATCTTCCAATAGACTAAATAATATTTTTCCTATAGTTGTGCCTTGGTAGTTGGGAATGATACAAAAATTTAAGATTCTTTTGTGCATTCTCCACCCAAAATCAATAACATGTGCTTTCACCACCATGTAGTTGACATTTTAACCAATGTCAATGTATCAATTGTGAGATAGACTGTGATTGCATAATTCTAACTTCAACATCTCTTTTTACATCATACATTTCCAAAAGCTTCCTCACAATTACACGCCTAAATGAAATTTTAAATGGAATGGCAACTAGGGTGGCTCGTGGGTCTAAAACAGTAAATGCAGTTCTATGAATGTGAATATCGGTTTGTAGCTATATGGAGAAATTTTTCTATACTACAGTCAAGCCATGTCACAATGCTGACATGGTTTGACTTCCCAATAATAATTTGACACCTAGATTCGTATTTAATTTAATTAATATACAACTGATTTGTTATAGGGGAAAAAGACTTTTTTGGGTCTTTCACCTTGGCTTCCTACCTTCGTGTTCATCTTAGCTTCCTACCTCTGATCTATGTTCATCTTGGCTTCCTACCTCTTTACAAGCCTAGCATCTCAATATCATCTTCTTCTACGATTTATATTACTGAGATTATGCATGTTGCTGTGAACATGCAAAGCATTCCCAAATCTAAAACCATTTATTGATATATTTATGCAGTTCTTTGAACGGGTAATCTGGGTAGTTTCAAGTCTGGGCTTTTAAATTGCTTAACAATTCATACTCTATTACTGAGATTTCTGTGTTATCAGATTAAAAAAAAATCTGGGTAAAGAGGAAGAGGTAACATTGAATCCTATTTGATTAATTTGATTTAACTTATTGATTATTTTGTTTATCTCATCCGATGAACACAAATTTCCGCCGCTGATCTTTCACTCTCCCCTTCCTCTTCACCTCCTCTCGCCGCCTTTGGACCTACGCCTTCACCTTCAGCTACATCGCCTGCTTCATCGTCTTCTTCCTCAAAATCTTCCAGAACCAATTAGTGTTCTATGTCAGCCCCATTGATGGTCTCTAGAAATACAACCCTAGCAATAGCAAGTTCTGCCTTGAGAGAGCAGACTCCAACATGATTGATCTCGACGGAGATGTCGTCGTGCCATCGTCCACTTCAGACGAGGTTTCTTTTGGAGAAGATTGGGCAAGAAGATGAAGGGAACCTAAAAAGGTCTTTCCCCATAATAATGAAAAAATGGATTTTATAATTAAACTAAATACAAGGCTATCTGTTGAATCATCATTGGAAAGTCAACTGTAGGTCTGTAGCATAGAAAAATTTCTCAGCTATATGGGTTACAATATTTATGTGCCTAAACATAAATGTTGTATCTTTATTACTTAACAAAATGTAGATGTGGACAGGAAGAGATCTAGCAAAGAGATTTTTACGTAGGGCTAATGTACCACGTGGCTGGTATGGCAACCTAATCAGTGAACATGCAAGAGGTATTTCAGGTATTTCATTTTAATACTTAAGGATAAATTATAACACACTTAAAATTTTCTAAGTTTTGATTGGGCTGCCTCACCTGCACGTGGTACGTAAGAATCACGTAAGAATCTCTCGATCTAGCATGTGAAGAAGGATGAGATATCACATGGTAAATAAATACTGAACAAAATCTTTTAAATTCATCTTTCTCTATGTGACTAAATGGTAGTTCATCGCTATAGAGGGATCGGATGTGCCATCACTAATGAAAACTTGTTGTCCCTCTTCTAGATTAGTCCTACCAGGATACAGGTTGCATCCTTTCTCTATGTGCCTCTGAAGTGCACTAGTTACATTGAAAGAAGAATCACATGCTAAATCATTAGTGCCAACCTTGTTCGGATTTCATGCCCAACCTTCATCTGCTTTTTATCAATTACTTCAAAAACTGACTTCTTGAACTTGTCAAAGTGATCCCAGACCCATGACCTTGTTATTGCCTTTAGCGGCTTCACTGGTGTCTTTTCTGCTCTCTCTATCTCTCTCTCTCATCGTTGCTCTTGGTTGGTCTTGGAGGAAGAGAAGATATAGGTTAACTAGGTTGGCCTTCTTCTTCTCCAATAGCTAGCACAATTTCCTGCCCATTGCTGTCATCAATAGCCATAGGTACACCAACTCGGAGAAATTGAGAGAGATTGAGAATCAGGGATGGTGAGAGATCCAGAGATCGAGAGATTGAGAGAGTTGAGGAATGAACTGAAATTTGAGAAAGATTTTTTCGAATAGATTGAGAGTCGGGTTTAGTGAGGAAATGGGAATGGGATGAATGATGAATCCAATAATTGGGAATGATGGAAAGGGATGATTGTTTTCTGAATGAAATTAGAATTTGGTCTCACTGTCTAAGGGATGAATCCCAGAATTGGGATTCGAATACCCGTATTTATATTAGGGTGAGAAATTAGTTATGGTCATATGTATATTAGACTTGTTCAAACGCCCTATAAACGAATGACACCTATCAAGTTGACCTACTTCTTCAGGCCTTTTTTTTCCGCTGATCTAAGGAAACATTTTTTGGTTCGGATTCATTTGAAAAACCGGACCGAGCAGTTTGGTCCTAACCCATTTTTCAGGTCAAAACGCCCAGCCCTACGTTCAAACAAATCCATTTCTATTTGAGAAATTAGTTGCGGCCACCCTACAAGGAGGAGTTACTAATGACGACCACTAAAATGAGGACACTTCATGAGAACTTTCTAATCAACTGTTAGATGTTTAAATATTTATGTGTAGATCATTTATGAAAATTTTCAACCATGTTGAAAATCGTTAAGACATTTATAATCGTAACTTATCATTTATGAACATGAACGGTTCAGAGATTTGATAGATTTGGTTTATCCATTGATTTGATGTAGTTCGATACTTTAACAATTAATAATTTGGAAGAAAATTTTTAGAAGTAATCTACTCATGTATACATAAATATCTAACAATTTATTTGCGGTAGTGTAATCGAAAAGTGAGTCTCCCAAACCATTGATTAGAAAATCTTCGTGAAATCCTCTATTTTAGTGATCATCAATAAAAACTCTCCCCACTTTTTACAAAATCTAAGTAAAGTAGTAAACCCATATTTTATTTTCTTCCAAAAATTAAATAGGAAGGCAGCTCACAGAAAAGATATAAACGGCTTTAAAAAAATTTCAAAAGCAAGTCGCTTTTATATGGCTAATTCGCTATATTCACTATTCAATGTCATTCGCCCCTTACCGCCGGTTCATTCAAAGATATTCGGTTTGTTTCTTCACAAACTCGAACGCGAGCGGCCGCCGGTCACAATTTCTGGTATCGACTCCGGCGACGATTCAGGTTCCATCCTTCCTTCTATTGCCTGCTCTCAAATTACAACTCTTTAGCTACTAATTGGTACTATGGGTTTCCCGCCACCGTGAACTTGATCAGGAACAATTGAATTGAATATTAAGTTAGATTTTGGATTTGTGTTCTGTCTGCTTAAGATGCTTTCTGCGAGGAAATTCAGCCACGGGAGAGCTTCAGTTTGCCCTTGTGTTTTATATGTTGTACAAGCATCGTATGCTAGTTTGAGTTTAGCTGGGTTGTTTGAATCTCAGGTTCGAGCTTATTCAAATGTTGTGTATGTTTCTGGGTCTGTTACTTCTCATTGTTTGGCCAAGTCCATTGTGCAAGATTGTATTTTGAGATTACCCAAAAAGTCTATATCTGAAGTTGGTTCATTTTCGACTATGGCTGGAACAATCTTGGTCCAGGCTCGAGACCCGGCTAAGTTAAATGTGGAGATACAAAATGCAGTTGATGAGCATAGACTAAATGATGCGTGTGGAAGTTTTATGAGCAGTATATGCAGATGGATGGGTTTCCTAGGAAATCTGTTGTTAATAAGCTTTTAGCGGGTTTTGTAGAAAGCTCTGATGTTCAGTGGCTTGAGAAGGCTTATGGGTTGGTAGAGCAAGCTATTGGGGAAAACAAACAGAACTTGTTGGAGAGAAGCTCGCTGATTTATGTTTCTTTTGGTCTTGCGAGAGCTGGGTTACCAGTTCCTGCATCGACTGTTTTGAGAAGAATGGTAGAAATGGAAGAATACCCTCCTGTTGCTGCTTGGTCTGCTGTCTTGGTGATACATGTCTCAAACAGCTCAAGGGGCTTATGTTGCTGCTGAGTTGATTCTTGAGATAGGTTACTTGTTCCAAGATCACAGGGTCGACCCACGTAAGAAGTGTAATGCGCCTTTGATTGCTATGAAGCCTAATACTACTGCTTTCAACATTGCTTTGGCTGGTTGTCTCTTGTGTGGAACAACTAAGAAAGCAGAGCAGCTCCTTGACATGATGCCTCGAGTTGGTATCAAAACGGATGCTAACTTATTGATATTAATGGCACAAATATATGAGAGAAATGGATGGAGAGATGAGCTTAGAAAACTTCAAAGATACGTAGATGAAGCCCATAACCTAAGTGGTGTCCAGTTTTGCCAGTTCTACAATTGCTTGCTGGCATGCCATTTGAAATTCGGGGATTTAGACTCTGCATCTAACATGGTTTTGGAAATGCTGCAGAAAGCAAAAGAAGTAAGAGGTTCTCTTGCAGTAGCAACGCTGGTATTTGATGCTGCTGGAAGGGGAAGCAAGTTCCCTCATGGAGTTAATTCTGGATCCTGGCATTATTCAAGCCATGGAGAATCATATGCTTATGGAGACAATAGGTTACCTAGTAATCTTGTATTATCTTACGAAGAGTTTTCAAGGGATAGAAATTTCTTGAGACTTGAGGTTGAGGCTAAGGAAGTGCTGGGTGCATTGTTAGCTAAATTGCAGAGCCAAGTTGAATTGGTAATAACTGACCACAGTATCCTCCAGCCAACTGAAAAAATATTTGCGAAATTAGTCAAGGCCTTTCTAGAAGCAGACAAAACCAAGGATTTGGCTGCCTTTCTTATAAAGGCAGATAAAGAAGCTTCCCCAGCTTCCAGTGATGATTCAGCCTTGGTTCATGTCATTAATTCATGCATATCGCTTGGATGGTTTAA
This sequence comes from Rosa chinensis, assembly GCF_002994745.2. NCBI lineage: Eukaryota > Viridiplantae > Streptophyta > Magnoliopsida > Rosales > Rosaceae > Rosa > Rosa chinensis. Next base: position 54,483,033 of record NC_037094.1, on the reverse strand, counting down.
CAAGGCACATGACCTTCTTGATGAACTGTGCTTGGCTGGTGTAAGAACTGGTTCTTCCGTATAAGCCGCTCTTTTTAAAGCATATTGTGAAGCAAACCAAGCAGGAAATGCAGCATCACTATTAAGAGATGCTCGTAAGGCTGGTATCCAGCTAGATGCAAGCAGTTATGAGGCACTGATCCGATCAAAGGTGCTTCAAAATGATACACAGGGAGCTCTTCATTTGTACACAGAGAGGTTAAGAGGTTGGTGAAGGAATGTGCAGAGGGCTGTGAACTGATGGTAAAGCTGTTGCAGGAAATAAAGGAAGGGCAGGTGACGTTGGATTCTGCGGTTCATGACTGGAACAATGTAATCCACTTTTTCTGCAGGAAGATATTATCTGATCAAGATACATTAGATGAGAAAAGTGTGTAAAATTGTATGCTTTTCTTCTTTACATGTACTATTTTTTTAGGGCAAAATTAAAATTCTCGGTGTTTCAATCCAGTTCCTTGGCCTGGTAAAGTTTGCACACAATGTATGAGGAAGAGGGAGAGGGAGGGTTGACAGGGTGACATGAGAAAGTACCTTAGGCAGTGTTTGGATAAGGGATTGTATACAGTTTGTAGTGGTTATCATGTGGCTCAAGATACGAAGGCTAGAGCATTGGGTGGTGAAAGTACCTCAGTCTCTCAGGCTGATCTGGAGGTTGGTATGGCGTCTGCAAATTCCAGGGGCAGCAAGGATCTTCTTATGGAGAGCAGTTCAGGGTATTCTTCCTTGCAACTTTCTCTTATTTAGACGATATCTACTTTCCTCTCCATTATGTCCTCGCTGCAAATTGTATTCAGAGAGACAGAGACTACTCTTCATGCTTTATGGACTTGTACAAAAGCAAGGCAGGTTTGGGTGCTTACTCCTTTCAAAAAGGCTGTTGGAAATTGGAATACTGGAACTTTTGTAGACCTATTCCGTTTTGCTTCTTCCATTCTTTCGCAAACAGAGTTGGCTTTGGTGGTGTTGATTTGTCGAAGAATATGGCAGGCCAGGAATGAGGAGCGAATGAGGAGCTATTCCATCGTAAGTACATTAATCCCCATTTTTTATTTTCTCAAATTCAGACCTTGTTTCTAGAACTTCGGTCGGCTCGTGATGTTTCAATTCAATCCTCCTCTACTATGAATCGTCCACAATATTGGACGAAGCCTTTCTTCCCCTTCTTGAAATTAAATGTAGATGGAGCACTAGATATTGCTGCAGGCTTGAAAGGTCTGGGAGCTGTTTTACATAATGAAAATGGGGAACTGCATATTGCAGTCTGAAGGTATGGCGGGCCGATTTAGTGTTAAGGCTGCAGAGCTTTATGCAGCAGCTCTAGGTCTACAGACCATTCATCAGGCGGGTTTTGGTTTGGCTCATATCATTGTAGAAATGGATGGATAGGTGGTGATCAATGAACTAAATGGTGATATCCCAGATTGGTCAATTGAAGGCCTTTTAGTAGAAGAAGTGAGGACACTTTTCCACTTCTTCCAATAAGTTATTTGTATTTATATTCCTAGGAAATGTAATAAGCATGCGCTTATGTATCCTGCATTTCAAGTTTGGATTGAGGATGGGCCACAATAGCTATCCGATGTACTTATAGCTGATGTAAACATCCCAATTGCGTAGTTAATGCAATTTCTTTTTCTCAAAATAAGAATAATAATAATATCCATCTCCACATGTCCCCTGTTTGGCAAGTTCTTGGGTTTGCTCCGAGCTGCAATCAAAATCAAAGATATGTGTACATACCTCCAACAATATGGAGTATTTACTACATCACCAAGCATAAGTAACACCTACTTTGGGACATCCACAAGACATGGCAAGGCCCAACCGAGACATGCATCGTGTAGCCCTATGTTCAGGCTACGCGGCGGTATCCGGAAGTCACAAATCCGCCACCGGGAAGCCACCTTTCCGGCCTTGCCAAGTTGCCCTCACAAATAGGCTTTCTAGACTAGAATAGTGATTTTAGTCATCCCACATCGAAGAACAAGTAAATGAGAGGCATTCCTTCATCTATAAAAGGAATGCCTCCTCCCACAACTCAACAGATTCATTACATCTCTTGTAATCTTGTTAGGCCGAAAGGCTCGACACACTAGTATAGCTTTCAAGTGGACGTAGTCTCCCGCTCATGCGGAGGCGAACCACTATACATCTTGTGTCAATCTCTCTCTCTCTCTCTCTCTCTTACTTATCGTTAATTAGATCCCCAACGGATCCAAAGCATTAACATTGGCGCCGTCTGTGGGAAGCCAACACAAAGGCTTCGTCACCTACCACGAACTTTGACCCGAAAATGTCGAGTCGACGCTCATTTAACATCAAATTGGGGCCGGTCAACGCCCGGCGGAGCCGGTCAACGCCCGGCGGAGTCGGTCAACGCCCGGCGGGGTCGGTCAACGCCCATCAAGGCTTGATCAACTTTTGGTCAACGCCCAACTCAAAAAAGGTCAACGCTAAACTATTCACTTGGTCAACGCCAACTACAAAAAAAAAAAAAAAAAAAAAAAATTTTGGTGCAAATCTTCTCTGGACACCCAGAGGTCTACTTTGGACACTAGCATTCTTCAGTCACCATCAGCACCTCCGTTGGACTGTACACCGCCAGACTTCAGTTCCGCCGAACTCATGTTCCGCTGAACTTCAGCTTCGGCTGGACACCAACGCTTCGCTGAACTTCGAGCTCTCCGCTCCGCCAGTCAACACTGCTAGCTAGCTCCTTCACTGCTTTGCTCAACTGCTCCGCTAGAGCACCAGCAGCGGCACTTTTTCCGCTAGCCAACCTCCGATCTGCTAGCGAGCCAAGCCTCCGCCAAACATCCGCTAGCATATTCCTCCGCTAGAGCCTACCAGCAAGCACGACCACCAATCTTTTAAACTTCACCGGCAAGGCTTTCTCCGCCAAAACTTCACCGCTGACCAAAGCTTCACGGAGAAAGCACCGCTACCAAGCCAAGCCTCATTTGGACACCAAGAGTACCGCCGACCGGCTCCGCTGGTCACAGTCGCTGCTCAACCACTGCTGGACGTCCTCCTCTGGACAGCTCCGCCCAACTCCGAGGCTCCGCTCCATCGGACTATCTCCGCTAGCTAAGAGCCTTTCCGCTTACCAAAGCCTAGCGGCCACTACCCGCCAGCGCTAGCATCAAGCTCCATCGGTGCGCTGCAATCACAGCCACCACCATAGCTTACCACACCCAGAAAACTACTCTGGGCACCATGGTAACTCCACCATTACCGCTGAACAATGATCTGTTCATCACCACCGCCGACCAAAGCTGCCACCGCTAGCCAACCTCTGCCGGAAAATCTTCCGCCACACTATACTCCGCTGAACCCCAGCTCCTCAGTGATGGCAGCAGTGTTGCAAGTCGGCGATCATCAACAATATATCATCGAGCAAAGTTCCAGCCGACTCTCCGCCGAGCTGCAGCACCGCTACGAGACATTAGCGGTAAAACCTCCGCCAGCCAGTCGCCGCTGGCCAAATCATCCGCTGGCCAACCCCAGCCACCGATTGAGCTCCGCTGACCGCTAGCCCTCCACCGCTGAAAATTCATCCACTGGCCAAAGGGCTCTGCTCCGCTGATATGCACCTCTGGCCAAAGCAAGCCTCTGCTACCGCCTGCCAGGGATCAGCTGCCCAAGCTCCGCCACCCAACCTCCGCTCCCGGTCTCCTCACCTAAACGTTGATCAGCGCCTGGAGCTGGAAAACTGGAAATTCTTCTTTCTGACAAGCTGCAAAACAGATGAGTTTTCTAAGTTTTCTCTCGGTGCTGCAAAGCTAAAGCATATACATGTGCATACTATAATCGGCCAATGCATATATAATATTATATATATATGTTTGCTGTATGCTGCACGTTCGTGACCAAGCGTATAATATATATTTTTACTGACAAAAGCATCACATACATGTGCTGTGCTTTGAAAACTGCCAGCTTCTGACGCATCTCTATGCACACATGTTCACACGCTATAAAAGTCATCATCTTAGTAAAAATTCATATATAGTTGTACTCATGTTGCAAATGCGCATCATTGCCATGACAGTTGCTCATATATCTCTTTTCTTAATTAAAGCAATTAATACATGGCTATCATGTCACATGCATAGACATGCTAGAGTCTAGAGGCAAACACACACACATAACCACATATGTGTCACACGCTCTCATTGCATGCATGAAATGGAGCAAGGATGCCCATCAATTATCAACATCATGATATACTTTATACGTGGTCCCCCTGTGCACTAACCACAAATATTTATGCTGCATGATATGCTATAATCAGAAGTACAATTAAACTTGCTATAAGTTTGTACCCGTACACACATACATGATACATGTATGCCTTCATTTCTCACGTCTCAAGGCTATATGCAAAATTTATGTTGTATACAGCAGTAACTAAGCCTTATGCTTGTTCAATATCATGACAGCTTTGCAAGCATGCATGTTGTATACGAGCATGCACATTTATCGTTGGACACTCGATATTACTCGTTTCATAATATATGAATATGTCATCTGGCAAAAATCCTACTTGTGTCTAAATTCGCATATAATACTTGTGCTATATGGTCTTATATAGACTCCAAGGCTTGGGGCATAACCACCGATCACCCCCTCAAGCGGTAAAAGCATCAATCCCCTATTACAACGATCCGCCACAAGCAATGGACCGTCATGCTCGGCCAACTCCACTAGCCTCCAAATCGGCACAAGATAAGTCACTATCTTATTCTTTTACGCTCTCGCAATTAGAGTCGTTACATGCTTTTACTACTAAGCATGACTACAATATATCACTCTTGGTATGCTTTTACATGCTTCCATAACTTTTAAGCATGCTTACAAACATTTCGTAGATTTGGCAACACTTTCTAGATCTCACATACTGGATATGCCATGCTTCACATACCGATCTCAATGATCCTTTAGCATGTCTACAAAAATGCAAAAATGATATTAGCATCCACATTACAAGTACATGTTATACACATATGCCATGCTTCTATTTTAATTGCAAAATTAAATAAGTATGGGACACTCAAACAAAATTTTATTACTTGCTCTATGTGTATCATTTTTCATTCAACCGCCAAGCGGTAAGGCAACGCCTCATCATGACAATGACCGCTACGCGGCATTGCAGTCAAGTTTCTCTTTCGAGAAAACAGCTAGGGACTAGTTAACACAGCCCACGGCAGCCATTGATCCGGCAGTTAACCCCGACGCTTGGGTATCTAAGATTGGGCTCGCTACCCAACACCCTCTGCTCCGCGCAGCTCCCCTCATCAAACAATTTTCCGACCATACGGAGGTCTATAGCCAGGAGTGGGGGACTCCCTGGCGGGCCTAGCAGGGGCCCACCCGAAAGGGCAAAAGCGTTCGCTCCAACCAATTCTAGATGGACGACGCACTCGCACTAATTATGCTTGATATACGGCACAAAGCTACGCTTTGGTATCAACCCGCAAGAACACCCTCCTTGACTGGGGACTTCGGGGACTTGTACATACAGCCTAGCATAATTAGCAACGGTCACGCTCATGCCTCAGGGCATCACCTTCGAGCTACCCGTTAAAGCCTCATGGCAACGCCAGGCTTTCGCGCTCGTGCCTCAGCGGCACCGCCACGATTTCGCGCTCGTGCCTCAGCGGCACCGCCAGGCTTTCGCGCTCGTGCCTCAGCGGCACCGCCAGGCTTTCGCGCTCGTGCCTCAGCGGCACCGCCAGGCTTTCGCGCTCGTGCCTCAGCGGCACCGCCAGGCTTTCGCGCTCGTGCCTCAGCGGCACCGCCACGATTTCGCGCTCGTGCCTCAGCGGCACCGCCAGGCTTTCGCGCTCGTGCCTCAGCGGCACCGCCACGCTTTCGCGCCCGTGCTTCAGCGGCACCGCCGAGCTTCCGCTCACGCCTTCGCGGCACCCTTGAGCTTCCGCCCACGAGCTTACCGCTCACGCCTTCGCGGCACCCTTGAGCTTCCGCTCACGAGCTTCCCGCTCACGCCTTCGCGGCACCCTTGAGCTTCCGCTCACGAGCTTACCGCTCACGCCTTCCCGGCAACCCACGAGCTTACCGCTCACGCCTTCGCGGCACCCTTGAGCTTCCGCTCACGAGCTTACCGCTCACGCCTTCGCGGCACCCTTGAGCTTCCGCTCACGAGCTTCCCGCTCACGCCTTCGCGGCACCCTTGAGCTTCCGCTCACGAGCTTACCGCTCACGCCTTCCCGGCAACCCACGAGCTTACCGCTCACGCCTTCGCGGCACCCTTGAGCTTCCGCTCACGAGCTTCCGCTCATGCCTTCCCGGCACCCCGAGCTTCCGCTCATGCCTCCCCGGCAACCTTTGAGCTTCCGCTCACGAGCTTCCCGCTCACGCCTTCGGGCACCCTTGAGCTTCCGCTCACGAGCTTCCCGCTCATGCCTTCCCGGCACCCCGAGCTTCCGCTCATGCCTCCCCGGCGACCCACGAGCTTTCCGCTCATGCCTTCCCGGCACCCCCGAGCTTACCAGTCATGCCTTCCCGGCAATCCTCGAACTTTACACATGTCTACTCGACACACCACACGTTAATGGAACATTGAATTCTTCTACCATTTGTCGCCCGTGACAAATTGAATTCTTTTCGCGTTCCATTAATATGAGCGACAACCAAACAAACTTAAGCGTTCACGTATTCATCATTCACGAATTACAAACGTTTACCTTCGCAGCGCTCATACAACTTACATTTATCATATGCAATCCATATGCTCACACGACCATACGCGCTCTCGAGTTTGTACGTCATATTTGATCGTACTCGGCGCCGTACATCAACATGTATCACACACCCCATACGTTCATATATGCCAACGCATATCATTGCAACTCACATTTGTTGCCCAATGCAACGAGCATTCTACATATGCCTGTTTTTTGTCTTTGTTGTGCAGGTTAACGAGTCCCTTCTTGCTTACGGAGTTCGGGGACTTGTAGGGGCTCCGTGCCGCCCGGTTACTTATGCTTGATGACTTCGTGGTTATAACTCCCCAACCAAGAAGCTCCTCTTACTCGGGGACTTCGGGGACTTGTACATACCTCCAACAATATGGAGTATTTACTACATCACCAAGCATAAGTAACACCTACTTTGGGACATCCACAAGACATGGCAAGGCCCAACCGAGACATGCATCGTGTAGCCCTATGTTCAGGCTACGCGGCGGTATCCGGAAGTCACAAATCCGCCACCGGGAAGCCACCTTTCCGGCCTTGCCAAGTTGCCCTCACAAATAGGCTTTCTAGACTAGAATAGTGATTTTAGTCATCCCACATCGAAGAACAAGTAAATGAGAGGCATTCCTTCATCTATAAAAGGAATGCCTCCTCCCACAACTCAACAGATTCATTACATCTCTTGTAATCTTGTTAGGCCGAAAGGCTCGACACACTAGTATAGCTTTCAAGTGGACGTAGTCTCCCGCTCATGCGGAGGCGAACCACTATACATCTTGTGTCAATCTCTCTCTCTCTCTCTCTCTCTTACTTATCGTTAATTAGATCCCCAACGGATCCAAAGCATTAACAATATGCTTCTTTCCTCTTTTTATACAAAATCACAATCAGAGAGATGCTCGATTACTGGATTTGTGGGACTATGAACAAGCTATAGCGTATAGGTAGGAAAATTTGATTTATTGGATCTTTTAGGAATCAAACATTAGCTGTTTGCATAAATGCTCCAAGAAATTTTTTGGCAAATATCTCATGCATTCTACTTCTTTTAATCGCTAATTCTCATGCTTTCCTGTTCTGCGACTTCTGTGGGGGTACAACTCCATTTGTGAAACCCGGTCTATGCAAGATGGAGCTTTATTTGCATGCTTAATCTGTTTTTGAGTGTCAAAGTTGATCTGAGATATGGATAAATATCTAGACTTAAATTACAATGACTGGATTTTGCTGTTTGGAAGTTCCTGTATTAGTTTGTATTTTTGGTATTCTTGCTTCTTCACCCAAAAATGAAAACTAGCTGATTTTCAGTTAATAAGTGGCAGTGCATACATACCCTTTTCTTTCTTCAAAAAGAGCAGTATTTTGTAGTTAAGGAACAATCAAGTCAATTTATGTTCACATAGATATATGTGCTGATCTTCTTACCATTCTGAAATAGATAGAATGATATGAAAACTATGAGTTTTACTGATAACTGAAGGCTGGGGAAGAAATTTTTGTAATTGTTTTGATTCACAAACTTGTTGAGATTGCTTCTTTATAATTCTGTAATCTTATCACCATTCTGGAATATATAGGATCATATTATACTTGGGCATTTGGTGGTTGTTTGCAGTGTATTGGTACACAGTGGTGGGGTGCATGGTGGACATTACTAGGCCTTTATCAGGCCGATGCTTTTCGATCATCGGTACGCACCTGGTTCTCATTTTTTTGTCATGCATCCACTGAAATGTGCAGACAATTTTTGCATTTATGGACAATTTAAATTTGATTGTCATGATTTTATTACATCAATCCTAGTTGTGGTTTTACATTCAGAAAGTTTCAGAAGCATGTAGGACACAAAGTGGGTAACTTAGGTTGCTGATCATTGCTAAGCATTATTCTGTTAACATGTCATTAAGATTTGTGTTTCTCATGTACAACAAATGATGAGAGGGTAGAACATATAAAGAGGGCACTGGAAGTGCAGTATGGTGGGGAAGAGGTATGTATCTCTTATTCTGCATGCACTATTGCATCTGTTTTTCCTGCTTAAATATATTCAGTAAAATGTTAACCCTGAAGCTTTAGTCCTTTCTCATAATTTTCTCATGCTTCGACAGCTACCCCAGACAAACCCTGGGTTTAATAACACTCCTCTTCAAATTTAAAAATATACAAAAGCTTACATGCTGGTGTACATACGTGAAACTGACAAGGACAAAATAATCTGTATGTATGTCTGTATAATCTGGTGTACATGGTTTAATAACGCTCCATTCAAATGAACTGAATGTATCCATAATCTGGTGTACATACACGTGCTTGGTGCATATTTTCACCGGCATTATAGACTTTAAGGGCTGTATTTATAGGGGCGGGAGGGAGAAAATATAACTACTTTTGTTGTGCTGGTACATTCTACATCCTAAATAATGTTTTTTGTTTGAATGATGTTCATATATAGTAGCATTGCTGGGTGGGTCATCGGTGGAATGTGAAGTAACAGATTCAGAACCAAAACTTATACTGCTATAGTTTCCATTCATTCATTTGACTTCTAGTTGAGAACATCCTTGCTTTTGTAGTATAGATATCTTGTGCAAGCTCTAAGAAGAGGCGGCCTCCAACTTCTTCGGCATGCCCTTCAAGGGCATGAAGACAGGTATGATTTGCTTTCATTGTGAAAAGCTGGAGATTGTACTGCATTATCTATGAGATAATAATTTGTTTGAAATATATAAGGTTCTTGAGGTTTGCTGTATATTTTGTCCTAGAGAAGCTAGAACTTCAGGTCTATCAGAGATTGTTGAAAAAAAAATGTAAGTTCCCAAGCAACTATAAATCTGCCCTCTGACAGTATAATTTCTCTGAAGATTGATTTCATGATGATGATATCTTCATTGTGCAAGTTACATTATCCAAAAGCAGAAGGACCCAAGCAAAGCTTACCAGCTGAAGTTGGAAGTAATTGTCAAAGCATTGAAATGGCTTGAAATGGTCATTGATGTGGATGAGGTACTTTCTTCGCTGTCCTTTTCAATCCTGTTATGTTTCCAGTTTCCGTTGTTGATAGGCTATTTAATCAAATATCTGGTCAAATTTGTAGGTGGAAAGCATAATGGCGATACTAATATACAAAAGTCTGGTAAGGGGATACTCTGCACACAAGAGTAAAGTTGTGGTTTTAAGCAAGCAAGATCCTTTCTCCTAGTTAAATAGAAAGCCTGTCAACTCATTGAGAAAATTGACAGGAGCTGTGATTGTGACATGGTATGCAATTGTGATGAGCTGGCCAGTTCAAAGTAAGGGGGTGCTGCATCATACGAGATCAACATTTTACTTTGATTTTACTACCTTGTATTGAGTCACATGAGGCGGCCTATATGTTACCGCTCTTGTATCGAGTCATGTATGAGGCAGCTTATAAGTTATGATGCCCTTGTAATTTCAGGAGTTCGTTTTTTGACAGCCACACGGCAATATTGTATGGTTCATTATTCACTTCCAGTGTCCTCTTTTTCTTAGATCATCCTCAATGGCACCCGTCTTGGTTCTCTAAAATATACGCGCATCGTAGTCCCCTTGATTGTTCATTGTTCTTGACACATGCATCAATATAAGGATTTATATTTACTTTTTCATATATAATTTCTGCTTTGACCACATACAGCAGACTGCAGAGAGCAGCAGTAGGAAATGAGATAATTAAACTTGATGACATTTAAAACTTCCTGTAATACAAAAACTTTAGGCAAAGAGTTTAGATGTCCCATTTAAACTCCATACACAACCAAACCCCCAAAATGGGGAGAACGGAAGAAAAGGGTAAAGAGACAAAATGTCACTTGTATGTAATTGCTTCAGCATAACGCATTCATCCATCCCATTATTGGAACATGATCTGATGCATCTACTCTTTGCAGTGGACGAAGCATACTGATATCAAAACTTTATAGGACCATCGGAGGGAAGGTGGTCTGTATGTTTAAAGGCATCAGAATATTATAACCATCTGCTGCAGCTGTACGATCATGCCAGGAATTTGTGAATGCCAATGAAGTTATTTCAAGTCTTTTTGTCCCTGTTACAATAAAATAACAAATGAGTTGAATTGAATGGACACCAGAGTCTTCTTGGAGTAGAACATTATGACAGTAATATTTACCTGATGAACAAATAGGAGTTGTGGAGGTAAATCTTTTGGAGCATTCACTTCCTGTTTTGTTTTAGCTTTAAATTCTGCCTCCTCTTCCTCATCATTTTCTAAAGAAAGGTCCCATATTCTGGCAATAAAAACCAAATCACAATGTAGAGCAGAAAAAAAAAATAGGCTTCTTTTAGGAATATTCAAACCTAAAAAGTTGCATTTAGCATGCAAATGAATGCTATAGACAAGGGCAGAGCCGCAGAGTACTAATTCCAACTAGACATTAAGCAATCTAAGGTCATGGCTGTCTTTGACTTGGGAACTCTCATGGCACCTGGCCCGGATGGCTTCTCAAGTACGTTTTACCACTCCTGCTAGTACACTGTTAGAATATGGTTCATATGGCTCACCTCTCAGTCTTTTGCATCTACTTCACTATTTGAGCATTTCGATTGCACTCATATTGCCTAGATATGAAGAAAATCAATTTCAAAACTACGCTCACATATCAAAACTTAAAAGCAAGTAGAAACTAATAGGCCAATTGAACAACCTCGACGAAAAATCATGCGGAAATATCATTATCATCGACCGGTGACCAGTAGGCAGAGTGTTGGGTGAAAAATTATGCAGATCTGGAACCCTCACTGACCCTAATTGTTGTCGACAAATAGAGAAAGCAATAGACAAATCGAGAAGGAGAGAAAGCAAGCCGTTCAAGCTCTGCCAACTTCTTTTGCTCAGACCAAAGAATTCGAGCTTCTTTGGTTCATAGGAGGCGAGGTTCAGAAAAAAGGGGGAAATGGGAACTCCTTCATAAAAAATAAATAAATAAAAAAAAGTGGGAAGTTTAATTTTTGGCCCGAAAAATGCGCGGGTCAGCTTAACTATATGCATACTAGCAGGGCCACCCACTAGGCAGTGGAAATTTTTTTTTTGTACGATTACTGCATTTTCTGTTTTTTAATTTTTTTTTTTTTTTATAATTTATTATATTATCCTTATTAATTAATTATATTTCATAGTTGTTTAATATATAAAAATTAAATTAGTAAAAAAATTCAGTTTTGTAGAGCAAGCTCTGTTCTCTTAATAATAGTGTAGATAAGTCCCGAAGACAATTTTTATACGCTAATTACATAATACATACAAAATAGTTAAAATTGTTTTTGTACGTACAAAGCAAAATCCCTAAAAATGAAAACAAGCCAGTTTTTTCACACTATGTCTATAGCTACGCCATGGATACACGTCAATAGTCGAAAAAAAAAAATTTTAATTTTTGTTTCGCGAACTGTAAGAAATACAAATGTGCTTACTAATGTTGTGTAATTTGTACATTACATTTAAACTGGTGAAAAATGAATTTAGAAAAAAAAAAAAAGACCGTTGGATGGGAATATTGAAATTTTTTATGATTGTTCTTCTTTTTCTTTGAGAAATTTTGTGGTTGTTCTTAAAAATTCAATAAATTTTATATTAATTTCGACTTTGATCCACATGACCAACCATAGTTACATTTATAATCCTATATTTATATATATATCAAACTCCTCAAATGGCAACCCCTTCGAGGCATACAAAAATGAGAAAACCGACCATTGGATGAGAGTGCTGGAATATTTTATGTATGTTGGAAAGATGTAGTCAATTTCATTATAATTTCAACATCGATCCACTAAGTCAACCAAGTAACATATATATCCTCTTAGTTGACTGATGGCATAACGACCACGTGGAGGAAATAGAATATCAAAATTGGCAGTTGAATGTTATTATGACAAGAAGAAATGGTTGTGGTCAAAATTTCAGCTATTTTCGTCGTCGTTTGGGTCTCGATCTACTAAGCGAGCTATAAACCCTAAATACCACATAAAACTAATATGCTCATAACCACTCGTTCACAACTCCTTTTTTCGATCTGTTAGCTCTCACACTCTCGTGGGTATGAGCTATAACCAATGTAAAAATTTCAGGAACTTTATCTCTTATTGGTTCAGCTCCCCATACTCCCATAGTAAAGTATAAGCATATAAATGGTTAACCGCTTTGTTTGATGTCGAAATGACGGCCGCTCGGGTTAATTTTTTACCACAGTCCCTATTAGGATGCTATAAATAGATGGGTACTGTCAAATTGATCGATTTCAAGTTTCAATTTTTTGGATCGCACAAAATTCTTATATGTCTACTAATGTGATGTAATTTGTTTATTAGTTGTATAAAAATATATATCTTCCATAAGCAACAAGGTGGAGGAAATAAATTTTATCAAAATCGACCGTTAGATGTTATCATGATAAGAAGAAATGGTGGTGGTCAAAATTTCAACTATTTTCGTCATTGTTTGGGTCTTGATTGACTAGGTCAACCCTAATAAATACCACATAAAACTAATATGCACATAACCGCTCACTCGCAACTTCTTTTTTCAATCTGTCAGCTCTCACACTCTCATGGATATCAGTTGTATCAGTCAACATAAAAAATTTGAAAAGTTAATGTCCTCATGGTTTAGCTCCCCTTAAGGAGGTATAAGCATATAAATGGTTGACCGCTTTGTTAGATGTCGAAATGAGAGCGGATCGGGTTAATTTTTTTACACAATACCTGTTAATGCCCAATAAATAGATGGGTAATGTCAAAAAATAAATAAATGGGTAATGTCAAATTTATCGATTTCAAATTTCAAATTTTTGAATCGCACAAAATCCTTATATATGTTTATCAGTTATATGAAAAAGTATACCTTCCATAAGCAACAAGGTGGAGAAAATAGAATTTATCAAAATCGACCGTTGGATGTTATCGTTATAAGAAGAAATGACTATGTCCAAAATTTCAACTATTTTCGTCGTCGTTTGAGTCTTGATCTACTAGGTCAATCATAAACTCTAAATACCACAAAAAACTAATATGCACATAACCACTCAGTCGCAACTTCTTTTTTCGATCTGTCAACTCTCACAGTCTTGTGGGTATGAGCTATATCAACCAATGTAAAATTTTTAAAAAGTTTTTCTCATAGTGGTTCATCTCCCCTTAGGGAAGTATAAATGTATAAAGGGTTGACTGCTTTTTTAAATTTTTTTATGTCAAAATGGCGGCGGTTCAAGTTAATTTTTTTGCACAATACCTATTAATATGTTATATATAGATGGTTAATATCAAAAATTTTATCGATTTCCAATTTTAATTTTTTGAATCGCACAAAATCCCTATATATGCCTACTAATAATTTAGAACATTTTAGTTGAAATAAGTATACCTTCTATGAGCAACAAGATGGAGGAAATAGAATTTATCAAAATCAACCGTTAGATGTTATGATGATAAGAAGAAAAGGTTATGGTCAAAATTTCAGCTATTGTCGTCATTGTTTGGATCTTGATCTACTAGGTCAACTCTAAACCCTAAGTACCACATAAAACTAATATGCTGATAATCTATCTTTCACAACTTGTTTTTTTTCAATTTGTCAGCTCTTACACTCTCATGGGTATGAGCTATATCAACCAATGTAAAAATTTCAAAAAGTTTATCTTACAGTGGTTCAGCTCCCCTTAAGGAAGTATAAGTGTATAAAAGGTTGACCACTTTGTTTGATGTCAAAATGCAGCGGATCGAGTAAATTTTTTTACACAATACTTATTAATACTCTATAAATAGATGGGTAATGTCAAATTTATCGATTTTCAGTTTCGATTTTTAGGATCGCACAAAATCTTGATATGCCTACTAATATTATCTGACTTGTTTATTAGTTGAATACAAAAAAATACCTTCCATAAGCAACAAGGTGGAAGAAATAGAATTTATCAAAATCGACCATTGGATGTTATCATGGCAGGAAGAAAAGTAATGGTCAAAATTTCAGCTATTTTTGTCGTCGTTTGGGTCTTCATCTAATATGTCAACCCTAAACCCTAAATATCATATAAAACTAATATGTTCATAACCGCTCATTCAGATCTTCTTTTTTCAATCTGTCAGCTGACACACTTCGTGGGTATGAGATAACCAACCAGTGTAAAAATTTCGGAAAATTTATCTCCTAATGGTTCAGCTCCCCTTAGGGAAGTATTAGTGTATAAATGGTTGACTGCTTTGTTTGATGTCAAAGCGGATCAAGTAAAATTTTTTACACAATACCTATTAATACTCTATAAATAGATGGATAATATCAAATTTATCGATTTCAGTTTTGATTTTTTATATCGCATAAAATCTTGATATGTCTAGCTACTAATATGGTCCAACTTTGTTTATTAGTTGTATACAAAAATATACCTTCCATAAGCAACAAGGTGGAGGGAATACAATTTATTAAAATTGATTGTTGGATATTATCATGACCAGAAGAAATGGTTGTGGTCAAAATTTCAGTTGTTTTCGGCATCGTT
The DNA here is from genome assembly GCF_002994745.2 of Rosa chinensis. Taxonomy (NCBI): domain Eukaryota; kingdom Viridiplantae; phylum Streptophyta; class Magnoliopsida; order Rosales; family Rosaceae; genus Rosa; species Rosa chinensis. The sequence goes on along the minus strand of NC_037094.1, from coordinate 54,467,735 downwards.
TGGGTTTCTATCTACTAGGTCAACCACAAACCCTAAATACCACATAAAACTAATATGTTCATAACCGCTCATTCACAACTTCTTTTTTCGATCTGTCAACTCTTATACTCTCGTGGGTATGAGCTATATCAGCCAATGTATACATTTCGGGAAGTTTATATCATCGTGGTTCAGCCCCCCTTAGGGTAGTATAAGTGTATAAATGGTTGACCACTTTGTTTAATGTCGAAATGACAGTGGATCGGGTTAATTTTTTTACACAGTCCCTATTAATACGCCATAAACAGATGGGTAATTTCTTGATTTCCAATTTTTATTTTTTGGATCGCACAAAATCCTTATATGCCTAATAATGTTGTCTAACTTGTTTATTAGTTGTATAAAACAAATATACCTTCGATAAGCAACAAGGTGGAGGAAATAGATTTTATCAAAATCGACAGTTGGATGTTATCATGATAAGAAGAAATGGTTATGGTCAAAATTTCAGCTATTTTTGTCATTGTTTGAGACCCGGTCTATTAGGCCAACCCTAACCCTAATTACCATATAAAAGTAACATGCTCATAACTGCTCATTCACAACTTCTTTTTTCGATCAGTCAGCTCTCACACTCTTGTGTGTATGAGCTATATCAACCAATGTAAATATTTTGTGAAGTTTATCTTCTAGTGGTTCAGCTCCTCTTAGAGAAGTATAAGTGTATAAAGGGTTAATCGCTTTGTTTGATGTCGAAATGATAGCAGAACGAGTTAATTTTTTTACACAATACCTATTAATACACTATAATAGATGGATAATGTCAAATTTATCAATTTCTAGTTTCAATTTCCAGTTTCTAAGCTCTAGTAGATGAGGCATAGAGGGGGGTTGTATATGTGTGAATACATTGGCTATTTAAAAGCCCTATAATGGGCGTTAGATTTCAAAACACAGAATGAAGAAAATCAATGAGAAAAAAGGGAAAATCAGATTTGTAGTGAAATTGTGTCTTTGTTTGATTCTTTGTTCTCAATCCTTACTTCGTTGATTACTGTCCACATGGCATTGCAGTATTGCACAGAGCCATAGATTGCTCAAAATCGTGCTTTTCTTTTCTTCTTCTTCTTCTCCTTATTTTTTTTTTAAATTTTATTGTTTGTAGAAGTAAGATGATAAATTGATAATAGTGTGGACCAAGCATTATTTGATTCTAGATTGCCTACATACCCTTGCGGGATCAAACCACATGTAGTTCCAGGATTTTGGGATTTAAATGGGTAGATGACCCATTTATTTTTGGATTTGTGTTTGAGATATTTGTGAGGGTTTAAAGCCCTTGAATTTGCTTTTGGGTAATTTGGGAATGATTTAGTTTTTATGGTGCTTGGGTGAATTTGACCGGTGGAGTCAGGGATTCGATTTGAATTTGTGGTTGCATCTAGTGGGTTGCTAGATTGCCTACATACCCTGTGAAGGGATCAAGCCATTGTAGTTCAAATATTTGTAAGGATTGAGATTTTTCTTGGTTTTGTACCAAAAGGATGTTTTTAAGTTCCGAAGTATATTTTTAAACGAAACCAAAGCCCGGGTATTTTGAAAAGGTCACCCACGGCGTCATGCTTTGCTGAATTCTTCAAATGGGCCCAAATTTGAACATGGGCTTCTTTTGTATCCTCGCGAATCATGTTCCTCGATCCATGAAGCTTTTTCAGCCCCAAATTTAATACAAGGACCCTCAATGTATCTAGTGAACTCCGAGTCTCCATTTTCTTGTCTAGAATCCAGAGACGTGCATCAAACTTTTATTTTGGGCATCAGGTCAGTCACTCATCAAAGACTTCTTAGAGTCCTGGCCTTCGTGGAGGCCCGAATCTTCTCGGAGTCCTATATTTGATAAGGACACCCAGCTGTAATTTCATTTTATCATTTTTTTTCTTTACTTTCAATTCTCCTTCTCTTTTGTTTCTTATTCCTGTGCTACGTTTTATCCCAAACCAGGTAGAACACGAGCTCGATGTTCTCTTTTGTTTCTTATTCCTGTGCTCCGTTTTATCCCAAACCAAGTAGAACACGAGCTCGATATTGATCTCCCGTGAGGTCAAATTGGAGATGGATTTGAAGACACAATCTGACTTGAAGGAGTTGAAATTGGAGGCCGGAAAAGAACACATGTGGAAGATGAGACCGTGGCCGGCTTCACAAGAGAAGAAATTTCGACATCCTGCTGCAATTGGCCTCTGGGAGAATTTTTTTGTAAGACCCTTCTCCCTTTAGCTCTTACTTAGCTCATTCTGAGACTCCTTTAATATGTGGGTAAGGCCAAATTTACTTCAATCGCCCAATTAAATTGAGAATTGATGAGTTTTGCGATGTGATCAGCTTTGTCTGCATTTTGAATATTTAGATTGCCTTTGTGTTCTTCCTTCGTGTTCACAAGCTCACTATGAAAGAACCTTGCTTCTATCAATGTCTTCAGCACTTTGTTAATTAAGCTTTTTGTCGTATTCAAAGCTTAATTAATCTAATCTTCTGGTCTGCAACACCACCAGAACATCCACTTCTTTCTTTTTTTATATACATTGCTTTATGCTTTGTCAATTTCTGGAATGGTTTTTTGATGATATTGGCCACACTTGGGGATTAAAGTTTCATGCCCAAACAAAAGTGCCACCGCCAAGGACTTCTCTTATTTGACTTTTTATATTGGCACCGCTTTGAAGCTTTTTTGGAACACATATACTCCAAAGCCGCCGCACATAATTGAACTTTGAAGTTTGTTTAGTCAATTCCACCTCAAATTATCATCTTTCTTTCTTCTCTTGACACGCTGCACCCACGAATACATACTTGTCACCTTTTGAGATCAAGTCCTAGTTTGCCTGATTTGATCGTCTTGGCCTTTTGCAAGTATAATAACCTGTGCATCAGATTTGTCTTGGAATTGGCTGCCACAAACTGTGTGTTTAATTTTGTTAACTTGAGACTCACCTTGCAATTCCACTGCACAGCTTTCTTTCTTGCCTGTCATCTTTTGGTGTTAAAAGCCTCAGACCGCCTCAGACTATTTTGGCCTTCTGCAAACATAAAAACTTGTGAATCAAATTTGTTCTTAATTGGATGCTTCAAAGCTTGTCTTCGATTTTAACAAATTTGCTTGCTGTGCAGGTTTAAGGAGGACCAAGTGATTATAGTCACAGTAATGTCAAAGTCTTGAAGCTTTATTTTAAGGGTGACCATCTTCCTCCAAGTGCCAGTTCTGGTTTCATCTTGTTGGCAGACATGAATTTTAGAGTCTGCTGCAAAACTGTATTTATTTTGACAGCTTTTCTCTGTCTCCTTCCTTTGAATCAGAATGTCAACCCTGGCTTATTTTTGGCTATGGTGTTTTGAAAGAATGCAGGAGGATCACGTATAGTGTTTAAGTGAAATTGACAGAGTTCCCTTCTTTTTATCATCATTTTTAATTTGAACCAAGACCCCTTATGAAAGTATGGCCTAGATGGTGATTAATACGGGGTCCTCTGCTAGTTTCGGGGTGTATTAACCGAAACTTAGGACTTGAGGATGATATCGGCACTCGAAGGCACGCTGAGTCAAAGCTCTAAAACAGTATTCATACAATAATTAAGGCACCACCACTGGAGCTTTGATAGTAGTTTCGGCACCCTAAGGCACGCCGTGCTGGAGCTCAAAGACAATATCGGCACCTGTTAATGCTTAAGACTTAGCGGTAGCTAAATCTTGTTTAACGCTGATTCGATGGGCGGATTGATACTTGTGATGTTCTCAAAGCCTTCACTACCTGTCAAGTAAAATACAGAGGGTGTCAGAGGGAGACCGCGCTGGGCGGTCTTCTCTTCTCCGATGCCTAAGTTAGTCAATGTATTTATGTTGACAAAGTAACAGTAGGTAAGTATTGAATGCGTAATTAATGAGGAGAGAAGAGAGAACCTTTTATAGGTGAAGAAAGGGCTGATCTTCTTCATGTTTTAGATGTGGGACTGATATGCTTCAGTCCCCAGCTTTTGGAGCTTCTGATGCTGTCTTGGCATGGCGCGTGGCGGCTCGTCAGCGGTGATCTGGGGGCAAGCCAGGGCTCAGGCGGTAGCCTGCTTGGCTGTGCTTTCCTAGGTCACTCCTTTGGCGGGAGTTGGTACCGTTGGCGGTAGCATGAGCGTAGCTCATTATAGCTAATTATGCTTGCAAATGCCTATGTAAGTACAAGTCCCCCAAGTCCCCAGTCAAGGAGGACAATCTTGGTTGGGGAGTTGCCTAACGGTTCGAAGCGTTGCTTCCGCCAGTCTTGCAAAAGCATGATTAGCGTCAGTGCGTTGTCAACCATGGACTTACTAAACAAACGCTTTGTACCCTATCGGGTGGGCCTCTGCTAGGCCCCCCAGGGAGTCCCCCACTCCCCGGCTAAGATGGACCTTCGTTTAGCCGTGTATTATTTGTTGAGGGGAGCTGCGTTGAGCAGAGGGTGTTGGGTAGTGAACCCAATCTTTGATACACAAGCGATGGGGTCAACATGCCTGATCAGGGCCGTCGAAGACTGTGTTGATGCATCCCCCTACTTGTCACGGAGGATCATGTTTTGACTGTAACGCCGCGTGGCAGTCGTTGTCAAAGTGAGGCGTTGCCTTGGGAATCGCTGTTGGCGGAAGTCCCTCCGCTGATATCAAGTGGCCAGCAATGTTGCTGGAACATGCCTGTCGGTGGACCAATGAATGGCGTTACGGTTAGCGATGTTGGCCTCAGTTGCGAGGTATAGGGAGAAGTTCTGCTAGCAGAGTTGCGCTTAGCGGCGACTATCTTGCTTGCAAGATGGAAAGGGAGAAGTTCCGCTAGCGGAGATTATTTCGCTTGTAAGATGGGAAGGGAGAAGTTCCGCTAGCGGAGTTGTGCTTAGCGGAGACTATCTCTCTTGCAAGGTGGGAAGGGAGAAGTTCCTCTAGCGGAGTTACGCTTAGCGGAGACTATTTCGCTTGCAAGGTGGAAAGATAGAAGTTACGCTAGCGGAGTTACGCTTAGCGGAGACTATTTCGCTAGCAAGGTGGGAAGGGAGAAGTTCCGCTAGCGGAGTTACGCTTAGCAGAGACTATCTCGCTTGCAAGGTGGGAAGGGAGAAGTTCCATTAGCGGAGACTATTTCGCTTGCAAGGTGGAAAGGCAGAAGTTCCGCTAGTGGAGTTGCGCTTAGCGGAGACTATTTCGCTTGCAAGGTGGGAAGGCAGAAGTTCCACTAGCGGAGTTACGCTTAGCGGAGATTATTTCGCTTGCAAGGTGGGAAGGCAGAAGTTCCGCTAGTGGAGTTACGCTTAGCGGAGACTATTTGTCTGAGTCTCCCGATAATTGATGATTTTCCTTTCCGATGGTTACTTTGAGTAGACGTTTCGTGTGACGGCGTTCGACACGTGGCCAACATGTATTGGGTTAGCGTGTGGATTTATGTCTCTGCATCACGCCCATCGCCTCACCATAAATGCGGGTAATTATTGATTTTGTAACCAAGGCATCGTCTCGGTTAACCCGGAGAGTAAGTGTAAGCGTGGGGCACATGGACGGTTATCGTGCGATGTCGTTTTTTAGTGGACGGTCTAGATTGGGTTGATGTTGACATAAAAGAGAGGGAAACCTGGTGGTATGGCACTTTGGACTTTGATCTAGTATCGTCGTCTTCAAGCTTCTCTTTACGTTCCGAGAAGAAGATTGCTACAATTCTGTTTGAAGCACGAAGGTCTCCTGCAGTGAAGACAAGCGCCTTCGCTCGCACCAAGGTTTTCATCTTTGAGGTTGGTATTTTGAATCCTATCCCTGTTTTATTGGATTTATGTGTATGCCTCTATCAGTTTCTGGGTTTTCGATTTGGGGTGCTCTGTTCTTCTCTAGCGTGATTTGAGGGTGTGAAGCGAGTTTTGGTGTTTGATAGCGAGTTGGGATTTAGGGATTTGCTAGATGGTCGAATCTGGGTTGAGTGTATGGGTGCGCTTTGTTCTTGTTTTGGCATTTTCTGGGCAATTGTTCTTGATGTTCTTAGATGCAACTGAGATAGGGATAGTTTAGATCTTGTGTGAACTGACTGGTTTGGGTTTTAGGGTTTGGGATGGCTAGCGTTGTAGAGATCTCAAGCAGTGAGGATTCTGGGTCTGACGTGTCGCTCAACGTGGCGGATAGGGTGTTTATTGACACGTTGCGTCCATCTGCCCCTGCAGGAACCTCACTGTCCGATCCACTAGACATCGAACCACTACAAACCAGACCAGCGGATACTCCAATGGGTCGTTTCGGTCGTCCAGAGAGTTCTAGGGCACGTGAAGATGCTGCTGCCCGCAAAAGACGTGAGGAGCGGCTAGCGAGCAATAGTGCGGCTAGCGGCTCCGCTGAGGGGGAAGATGTAGGCGGAGAAGATGTAGAGTCAGCGTGGGTCCTTCGCGATGGGACGCCAGTTGACAAGGCGGGAGGTCCGATGACGGCGGCCGCCGTGGAATGTCTGAAACGCGTGTTTCGTCTTCCCGGTGTGGTGAAGCTGCGGCCGCCTACCAGAGATGAGAAAGCGTCCATTCTGTCGGCGGGGCATGCTGCTGTGCACGAAGCCATTTTCCGCCAAGGCGTGACGTTTCCCTTGCTGCCCAACCTTCAAATCTTGGTATGCGAGTTTGGCCTCGCCTTTGGGCAAATTTGTCCCAACATGTGGCGGCTACTGCTGGGGTTGAATTCTCTGTGGTGGTTGTCCGGTTGCGAATGACTGACTGTGGCGGAGGTGCTGCATTTTTATGAGCTAATGTATGTGAGGCACCAAGGCTGCAGTGGTCAAGTCAACCTTACTTGCCGCCAAGGGGCGCCCAAGCTAATCGAGAATCTAAAGGATTCCATGTCCGCCTGGCGGGGTACCTTTTGTGTTGCTACGTCGGGTTGGGAGTATGACGTGGGGGCGAATGAGGGCGAGCCGACACATAGGATTAAGTCGGAGTTTCAACCCATCTGAGGTTGACGCTAGGTGATAGGACCTGCCTCGGATTTCACCCCGAAATCCGAAGTGGCCCTGCGGGGCCCAACTTAAAAGAAATTCTACCAAAACTTTGGCGGAACTTCCCCTAAAAGTAGGCTACTCAAAACCTGTAGGAAAACATTTACACTTCTAAATCATCCATCCTTATTCTCCTGGAGCCACCTGCTCCCCAAATCACAACTCCAATTTCACATATAATGGTCTCAACCCCAATACAATATTGATCCCACAGATTATCAGAGCAATACGAACCCACTAGGTAACAACGAAAACAGAAATAGAATGAGTACGCGGAAGCAATGTTGTTGGCTATGCCTCAACTCCATGTACGCCCGACCTCAATTAACCTAGCCTGCAAACTGGGCATTTGAAAACGAAGGGCCCAGGGGAAAAGTATTGAAAACACGTTAGTGTGAGTGGACAAAAAATAAACAACTAGTTAAATAATTTAAAAGGAGTAAAGTTGTAATACTTTCCCGCATTTATTTAAATTTATAAAACTTCGATGCATGCAACGTTTATAAAACATATTTCTTTAAACCAGGGAACTGGAAACTGTAATTCAAACCTGCTGAGTATCGTATCATCGGACTAGACCCCGCTAGCCCAGAAGTAATATAAAAGTAGGGGAAGAAGATAACCATGCGAATGAGCCTCCCAGGCTCGGGTGATAGCCTCCCAGGCTAAAGTACTCCCATATACTCCCGTTATATACCCACACGCCACTAAGTGTAGCGATTAGGATACTGGGCTTTAGCATTACTGTCACAAAGATAGTAACCAGCGCCACAAAGGCGGACGGGCTTCGGTGATCCCATCACCTCGCCACAAAGGCGGAAGATCAATGCTAGCAATGATACTAGTCACCCAAAGTATGGCAAAAGAAAATCCGAAAACCACATAAATCCATAAAGCTTCCCCAACTCTCGCAAATGAATTTCCAACGACGTGTCCCACACGTTAGGAGTATCGCAAATCAATAGTAGAACGGCGAGATCAAACAAAATCATAATTCTCAAACCGAAATCATTACTAAGGCATTCCCAATGACAAAACCAAAGATCGAATAAAAAAACAAGAATTAATTCCATCGAAATCCCATTTCGAAAATCTCTCAGAAATCTCAAATCGACGAATAGAAACATAATATAAATAGTATAATTCCGGAAATCACCTCGGAAATAATTCGTCGAAAATCATGCTTTCAAATAAAAATCATATATCAGAGTTACTTATCGAAGGCTCAAAATCCATTTCCGAATCATAATTGAAAATAATGTATAATTAATCTCCGAAAATAAATCATATTTCCAAAATTAAATCATAAATCCAAATCCGAGTATAATAAGTTCATATCCGAAACTCATGAAAAATCAATGTTAAATTATAATCCAAGACAAAATATCATGCTCGATAAATAAAACAATAATTAAATAAACCAATAATTTCAAAATAAATGCATGCATCATTTACTTAAAAACAAAAGTCCACTCACAGTTCTATTCCGACGATCACGTATACGAGTTCCTTCATCGAGCAAAAGCTCGGTACCTCGTTCTGTACACAATTATTCGTACATAAATAATTACCGGACAGAAAATAATTTTACGATAATCAATAATTAAGTCTCAAAACCCAAAACCTCAACTTCTCCAATTCTCTTCCACATCCAACCAAACTTCTCCAACACTGCCCACTCGTCGATTTCAGACTATATAACAATTATGGAGAAAATCCGACAATCGGATTCACAATTAACATTAACCGAAATTCAAATCTTTAGAAATTTATAACCAATTCAAAACTCCACCAATGCTCACCAAACTTCATATATAAGCTCTATGATAATTATAGAATTCAACTAGCCAGAAACTGAAATTAAAAAGCTACCCTAGCCGCTGCTACTGCCGGCCACAGAGGCGGCACTGCCGCTGCTGCCACTAACTCCAATGGCCACCAAAATTTGGCAGTAGCACCTTCTCAACACACCCATTAATTCTTTCAACTACAACAAAGCCAGAAAATGCCTAGAACTACCTCAACAATTAAGGTGAAGATTATACCCGAAACGTGAACAGTGTCAAGAAATTCAAAACTTTGATTCGTCGATTTTTCCTTCGATTCGTGGAACAAGGCTTGGAGGAATGCCACCCCCGTTGCCAGGCGAGTCGATTAAGTCCAGGAAAGCCTCCGGAAATGGCCGAAATCTGGAAAATTGCACACTGCTATAGTAAACTTCAATAGTTCGATTTGTCATTTTTCCGGCCACAACTTTGCGTTCCACCACCACAGACGAGTCGAGGACGGAGAGATAAATCGAATGGTGGTTGCAGCTCGCTCCCAGGTGGCTGGACGCGAGCTTGATGATGATGAACAATAACTGGAGATGAGAGAGAGAGAGAGAGAGAGAGAGAGAGAGAGAGAGAGAGAAAGTCGAATTTATACTTTCTACCATCTACAGTAACTTTTGTTTTTCGCTCATAACTATCGCATACGAACTTCGATTTTTACGTACCACATATACATGCGTTCGGTTTAACGTCCTCTATGACTTTCATGAAGTACATTTTCTCAAATTTTGACCTGAACAAAAAGTCAACTTTTTAGGGCCACAAAAGTATCGAAACGACGGTAAAAGTGAAAGTAGTTATTGTTTACCATTCAAATGACTAGTAAACGGGTAAATTAAGATACGAGACGTTACACTAGGCCCCTTTGACTTTTGTTAGCGGTTGAGCTGTATCAATTGCCTTTGCCATACTCTGACGTCTCTTAAATTTATGCAGCGGGCCTTCGCTTCAACTTGACACGGGAGGAGCAGTGCCACCTAGCGAGGATCAGGGGGTGTTGGCAGAACCAGAATCTTCTAAACCTGCGCCTTCTTACCAGTTGGGAGCTGTTGGTGGACTTGAGATTGACTCGCTCCGTTGGTAAGAGCCGCCCACTAGCTAGTGAGGTTCTTTTTTTTTTGTACATTGGTTGACTAACTTGGCGTTATTTGCACAGATTCACCGCCAGGAAACAAATCTAGCCGGGACACTTTTCAGAAGTCCATGGATCGTGAGGAGATGGATGATTTCCTGGAAGATATGTACGCCGCTAGATTGGCCGCACAATAAACCACCGTCGACTCTCAGACATTGGCGGTGAGTCCGTCTGAGGTTCCGGTGGTGCTGCCGATGCCGCACTACTCGCACCTTGGTCCCGATGGTGTGCTTGTGGTCTGGACGGAAGGGCCTACTGAAGGTGATGCCGAGCAAGGAACTGTCGACGGTAGCAGAACAGCCGTAGTTCCCGTTAGGACGAAGAAGGTTGCAGCTCAGTGGCGGGGGCCTCTGATGGGGAAGACTGTGGCGCAGCCAGCCGTGACAATAGCCGGTCTGGAGCCACATGCGCCACCTAGGGCCGCTGGCGCTGGCGCCAACAGGTGGTCTGGCGAGGGAAGCGGAGGCAGAATGATGATGAGGGTGAGGAGGAGGATGATGTCGTGCCCATAGGGGCCCCGCAACAGAAGAAGGCGAGGAGGGATGCTTTTGGGGTGACGGTGGCCGTCGGCGGAGAAGTGCCGTCGGGCGGGCTGGATTCCTTTGCTGCCTATGCCGAGTTCCTGACCGACTCAGAGCGGGAGTTTTTGTTTCATCTTTGTGAGTGGTTGGGGTTTGGAGGGTTGGATGGGTCGGTCCGCCCGACCACCATTCAACAGTCGGCCTACAGCTCGGCGTTCGGGCACCTATCTGTCGGACTGTACGAACTTTTCCTGGCGGAGTCGAGCCAGCCTTGGGTCGAGCGGCAGTTAAGGGAGGAGATTAAAAGTCTTCAGGGGGAGCTGGCGGATGCCCAGGCTAAGGTGGTTGACGTGGAGCGACGCCTGACCAAGGCGGAGTGTGACGTTCTAGACGCCCGCGGCAAATTGAAAGTGGCCATCGATCGCCATGTTGATCGGAATGATGCCATATCTCGGCTGGAGCAAGAAGTAGCTTTGCTAAAGGATCAAGCTATGGCAAAGGAAAAGAAGGTTGAGATCCTTCAGCGGGAGTCAGTCGCCAAAGGTTCCGAGCTGAAAAATCTGGAAGACAAGGTTGCCCGCCTGCAAGCCGACCTGAGTCGTGTCAAGGCCACCGCCGTGGCGACGTTCAAGCAGTCCGCCACCTATAAGCAAGCCCTGACCGAGGCGGTGAAGGCTGGTGTCACCGCCAACCTGGACCTACTAAAGCAGAAAGGTGCCATAGATTGGGTTAAGGCGTCGCAGCCTATGAGTGCATCATGGCGGCTGACCGTGCAGGCGAGAGGGTCTTCCGCTGACGCAGGTGGGGTGCGCTCTGGTGGCGGAGAGAGTGGTCATGCCCCTGAGGACGACTCTTAGCGGACCCCGGCGCCCACCCAGTCTGAAGTGTCCCGGGCTAACATTTTGGCGGCGCACACCAGCCCGGATGGGACCATTATGACGCCAAGTCCGACAGACGATGGCTCCGATCAGAGAAGCTGCCAAGTTAACGCTCCACTGCCCTTGAGTGAAGAGGCTGATGCCGCCGACCCAAACAATCCCTGAAGACCTGTTTGTTGCGTGCCCCCCCTTTTTTTGGAATGTAATGCCACTGATGGCCCTTGCTTTGTACGCTTGTTTCGGCGAGTAGCGCCGACCCTGAATATATGAAAATTTGTTTTGAAGTATCATATTTTTGTTTGATGACTGTTGTTTGAATGTCGCTACACCGCTAGAGAATTCGACTTGTGCTTTTGTCACTCAACGAAACATTAAAGGAATTAAAATTGCTCCAAGTGCACGTTGTAGCTGACATGGTCCGCCGAATGTTGTTGGCTGCCAGTTCTTGTGCTAGACTTGGTGACAATGGTTTGAATAATTCCTCGTTTCATTGATAACTGATATGTCAGCGTTTTACAAAAAGTGGGGTTGTACCCTTTGGGTAGCTTCCCTTAGCTAAATATTGAGTCAAAAATTTAGCTAAGTCAAGATGCTCTAGGGTAGCGGCATGACTATTTGTAGTAATACCGAAGGTGTTCGGTATTCCATGGGTGGGTCGTTGTGACGCCATCCTTGTCCATTAGGTAGAAGGTGCCGGGGCTAGCGACTTCCACAATTTTGTATGAACCTTCCCAAGTTGGGCGGAGTGCCGTGGGCGATGGAATGACCTCCTTCATCACCCAGTCCCCCAGTTGGAGGTTCCGGGCCTTGACCCTGGCATTGTAGAAACTTGATACCCGTTGTTTGTTTTGCAAATTGTGCAGATGGGCTTTGTGTCGTTTCTCTTCTAGGAGGTCCCTGTCGAGGTTGATGCCTTCGCCGTTGGTCTCGGAACAATAGCCTTTGACTCTAGCGGTTGGTTGAGTTACCTCGATAGGTAGGACGACCTTAGTTCCGAACATCATGCAAAATGGTGTTTCACCAGTGGCGGAAGTTGGGGTAGTCCTGATGGCCCACAGAACTTCCGGAAGTTTCTCCGCCCATAAGCCCTTGGCGTCACCGAGCTTCTTTGTTAGCAGCTTCTTGATTATCTAGTTTGCTGCTTCGACTTGGCCGTTAGTTTGGGGATGAGCGACAAATGCAAAACTCATTTTAGTGCCTAGGTTAGCCGTGAAAGATATGAGTTCTTTGTTGTTGAACTATGTGCCGTTGTCTGTGATGATTGTGTAGGGGACGCCATAGCGGCAGTAGATGTTCTTCCAGAGGAAGTGAGTTACCTTGGCGGTAATTATTGCCGTTAGTGGCTCCGCCTCTATCCACTTGCTGTTGTAGTCAATGGCGACTATAATGTACTTGAACTAGCCCTTGGCGGTCTGGAATTTTCCCATCAAGTCCAGGCCCCAAGTTGAGTGAATCCATGGACCAATGATGATCGACAGTGGTTCCACCGGGGCGTGTGGGAGGTCAGCATATTGTTTACATTTGTCACAAGATTTTGATATCCTCCTGGCGTCGTCACCGAGAGTAGGCCAAAAGTAACCTTGTCGCATTGTGCGATTGGCCAAGGATCTAGCGCCCGAGTGGTTTCCATATTCCCCGCCGTGTATCATTGCCAGCACAACCTTTCCCTCTTCTGGGGTTAGACACCGGAGGTTGGGATGGGTGAATCCCTGGCGGTAAAGCTTGCCATTCTGGATGTTGTAGTGGGTTGCTCTCCGCTTGAGCTATCGTGCTTCAACTTTGTCTTTTGGCAATGTCCCATTGCGCTTGTATTCGATGATTTCGTCCATCCAACTAGGATTTACCTCGATGTTGAAGAACTCCGCTAGGGTTTTCTTGAAGCTTGGCCTGTCCAGACATTCCACCCTTGTGTCCGCTGGACTTTGGTGTGGCTGGGTGGTTGCTAGTCTTACCAGTGAATCAGCCTTGGCGTTCTTTTCTCTAGGGATCTGAGTGATGGTGTGAAATTTGAATTTTTTGAGGAGTGTCTTGACGTATCCCAAGTATGCCGCTAACTGTTGGTCCTTGGCCTAGAAAGTGTCATTGACATGGTTAACGACAAGTTGGGAGTCGTTGAATATGTTAACACTGTCAACTCCTAAGTCGATGGCGAGGAGTAAGCTGGCAATGAGCGCTTCATACTCCGCCATATTGTTGGAAGCTTTGAAATTGAACTTTAACGTGTATTCCACATTCAGTCCCCCTGGGCCTGTCAAGATGACTCCGACACTGCTTGGCCCTGGCACAGGCGGAGCCGTCCACGTGTAGGTCCCAGCCAGATTGCTGGGGGGCTGGTTCTTCAGCAGTTATCATTTCAGTGCTGGGCTCTATGCTGGGTTCAACTTGTCGCTCGGTGAGCTCAGCAATGAAGTCCGCCACCGCCTAGCCTTTAATGGCGGTTCTTGGTTTATAGTCGATGTCGAACTCGCTGAGCTTAATGGCCCACTTGCTGAGACCGCCCGAGTGTTCAGGGTTCTGCATTACCTGCCTCAGCGGTTGGTTTGTTAAGACATGAATTGTGTGGGCCTGAAAGTACTGGCGGAGGCATCTAGCGACGACTATAAGTGCGAGAGCGAGCTGCTCCAGGGGGGGATATCTTGTTTCAGCCCCATTAATGCATCTGCCTTGCGTAGAATACGGGGAGCTCATCCTGGCCATCCCGCTGGACAATGGCACAGCTTATCGCCGACAGTGATACCGCTAGGTATACATATAGTGTTTCCCCCTGCACAGGAATGGAGAGGAGTGGGACTGCTGCCAAGTACTCTTTTAGGCTCTGGAACGCCGCCTCAGATTCTGGGTTCCAGTCAATGACTTTCTTGTGGGTTGTCTTTAGGACTTTGAAAAATGGGAGACATCTGTCAGTGAGTCTGGTGATAAACCGAGAAAGTGCGGTTAGTTTGCCCTGGAGGCTTTAAACGTGCTTCTTCCACTCTGGTGCCTTCATGTTGAGGATGGCCTGTACCTTGTCAGGGTTGGCCTCTATGCCCCGTTCATTGACTATGTAACCTAGGAATTTGCTGGCGGTGACGCCAAAGAAGCATTTTTCTGGGTTGAGACGCATACCATAGGCCAAGAGAATGGCGAATATGATTTTGAGGTTTGCCACTTGTTCGCTGGCCGGCTGGCCCTTATGCTTTTTACCAACATATCGTCCGCGTATACCTCGATGATTTTGCCCAGATGTTCGGCAAACATGGCATTCATTAGCCGCTGGTAAGTTGCACCGGCATTCTTCAAACTAAAAGGCATGACATTGTAGCAGTACAGGCCCTTATCGGTGGTGAAAGAGGTGCATTCCTGGTCATTGGGGTGCATCTTGATCTGATTGTAGCCGGAGAAGGCGTCCATCATGCTGAGCAGCTCGTGTCCAGCGGTTGCATCGACCAGTTGGTCTATGCGAGGTAGCCGGAAGCTGTCCTTAGGGCATGCCTTATTAAGGCCCTTGAAGTCGACACACATTCGCCACTTTCCGCTTGGTTTTTTGACCATGACCAAGTTGGAAATCCACTGAGGGTAATTGACTTGGCGGACGAATCCAATGCTCTGGAGCTTGGCCACCTCTTCCCCTATTGCACGGTACCTTTCCTCGTCAAAGGCCTGTAGCCGCTACTTGACAGGATAGGCCGATGGTTTGATACTTAATTCGTGCGTGATGATTTCAGGGGAGATTCCTGACATGTCTGCGTAGGACCATGCAAAGACAGCGGCGTTGTCACGTAGAAACTGGGTGAGTTCCGCTGCTACCTCCGGGTCGAGCTGAGCGCCGATATTGACTGTCTGCTCGGGGTGCTTGTCGGAGATGCTGATAACCCTCAAGGATGTTTCTGGGTTGACAGGCTTTTTTTTGACATATTTCTTCTCATCATCTCTAGGGTTTTCAAAGATATCTGGTGCTCGTGCACGGTTTCCTCCTGTAAGGATCTCGTGGCGGCGCGTCGACCACGACACGGTTGTTGAATAGCATTCGCATGCGAGCTGTTGACTTCCCTTCACACAGGCTGTTCAGTTGGAAGTAGGGAACTTCATGAGGAGCATGTATCCGGCGATGATGCACTTGAGCTTGTTAAGTGCCGGTCGATCAATGATGGCATTATATGAACTGAAGCAGTCCACAATGATGAACTCTGTGTGGATTTCCGCCGTACGTGGACTGGTGCCGATAACCAGTCGCATGTAGTCAGAACCCAATGGTTGTGTGACATCACCAGAGAAGCTAAGCAATGGCTCATGATCTTGTAGTAGTTTCCTATTCCGCTGAAGTTTGTCGTAGCAACAATTGAAGATGACATTTACAGAAGATCTGCTATCGACCAGGACCCTTCCCACTGACCATCTGCCAAGTATGGCGTTGATCAAGAATGGATTGTCGTGGGGTAGGTGTACTCCGCGCTCCTCTTCCTCTGAGAAGGTAATGGGCTCCCAACCAGATTTTGGGAGTTTAGCAGACCTCTTATAGCGGATATTACACACCTCCTTGGGGTGGTTAGCACGTGCATAGCGTTTTTTTGCTCTGTGAGAGATATTGGTGATTGGAGCCCCACTGTCGATGGTGTTGATGCAGACCATGGGCTCAATGTTGGCGATTACGAGTGGTGGTTGGTGCACCTTGAATTGCTCCATTTTCCCGTCGCGGTATAATGTTTCAACAGCCGTTTTGAGAGCATTGCAATTATTGGTGTTGTGACCGCTGTCTTCGTGGTATTTGTACCACTTACTTGTGTTCTTGGGCTTTCCCACCCTTGGGGTTTCCCCATATGTGATAAACTCCGCTTGTGAATGGATGGCCGCCTCACCCATGACATGGTCATATGTGGCATTTGGGTGGTTGTAATTGAGGTGGTAGAGAAATGGACCCTTGAGTAGTCCTTGCTTGAAGGCGGCTAATGCCATTGTTTTGTCAAGATCGCGACATTGAGATGCCGCCGCGCGCCACCTGGTGACGAATGCCTTCAATGTTTCCTCGGTGCCCTGCTTGACATTGAATAATTAAGTCGTGTTATGGTGTCTGGCGGCCAGCAGGATGAACCTAGAGAGGAAGGCGTTTGATAATGCAATGAATGAGTCGATGGACCCGGGCGGGCACTCAAAGAACCAGCTCATTGCCTCACTGTCGAGCGTTTCGCTGAACAAATGACAGAGGGTGGCGTCATCAAATCCCTTGTTGTTGGTGACTTTTTTGAAGGTGTCCATGTGGACGAAGGGATCGATCATGCCGCTGTAATGTGACATTTTTGGTGTCTTTGCATATGTTGGTCTGACGGCCTGCAGGATCCTGGCAGTGAATGGTCCTGGCCTAGATGAGAAGAGCGAGTTAGGTACTAGCGCTGGGGCGCCTGCCTCTGCCCGGATCAACCTTTGCTCGAGTTGCTGCATTCTTTCCAGAATTTGGGCTGTTATGCTGTCAGTGGGCTTGTCCTGGAAACTCCACTGCCCTATCTCCTGCCTGTGAGCAGGAGGATTTTTCTCAGTTCTGGACCTAACTGCTGACCGGATGGTGTGAGATTGTGACTCCGCCTCCTGCTCCATCACTAAGCGGGGTAGGGGAGGAGGACCCATTCTCAACAGTGGTACCTGCATCTATATGATGGTAAGGGTGCCCCTCTGCCAGTGTTTGGTTGACTACGTCTGGTGCTCCGCGATTGCTCGCTTTGCGCTGGGTTGGCGTTTGCCTCTAATGCCCTTTTCAGTTCGTCGAATTTAGACAACAATGTGGCCACCTGCTTTTGGGCTTCTGCCTTCTCTCTGCGCTCCTGCTCATGCTCTCTGTTTTCCTTGTGGAGATCCGCTAGTGCCAGCTCATACATAGCGACGACGTCCAGGCCTGGCGGGCGACTGCCGCCCGGTTGCGCATCTGCTATTGTTTGGGTGGTTGGGACTTGCTGAGTTATTGGCGGATCCACATCGTGGTTTGCCGGGGTGTTGAACAGTGCACAGTTAACGTTGACCGTTGGGTTGACATTAACCGCGGGGTTGGCGGGATGGAAGTTGGCAGATTGATCCGCTTGCTCCTCAGCATTTCCCCCACTACCGTTAGCCATGGTGATTGTGGTGGGATGGCTCTTGTTCAGGTTCCCACAGACGGCGCCAATGTTAATGCTTAAGACTTAGCGGTAGCTAAATCTTGTTTAACCCTGATCCGATGGGCGGATTGATACTTGTGATGTTCTCAAAGCCTCCGCTACCTGTCAAGTAAAATACAGAGGGCATCAGAGGGAGACCGCGCTGGGCGGTCTTCTCTTCTCCGATGCCTAAGTTAGTCAATGTATTTATGTTGACAAAGTAACAGTAGGTAAGTATTGAATGTGTAATTAATGAGGAGAGAAGAGAGAACCTTTTATAGGTGAAGAAAGGGATGATCTTCTTCATGTTTTCGATGTGGAACTGATATGCTTCAGTCCCCAGCTTCTGGAGCTTCTGATGCTGTCTTGGCATAGCGCGTGGTGGCGTGTCAGCGGTGATCTGGGGGCAAGCCAGGGCTCAAGCGGTAGCCTGCTTGGCTGTGCTTCCGTAGGTCACTCCTTTGGCGGGAGTTGGTACCGTTGGCGGTAGCATGAGCGTGGCTCATTATAGCTAATTATGCTTGCAAATGCCTATGTAAGTATAGCACCCTAAGCCACGCCGTGTCAGAGCATGATATTGATACCCTACGGTATCGCTGGAGGCCTGCATCATTTGAGAACAGCAAAGGAAAAGGTGCAGATCGGTGCAAGTCTCACCCTCTTCTTTCTTGCTTTCTTCCTCTCCTCCACTGCTCTCCCTCTGCTTCTTCCCGGTCTCCTGATGCTGCTATGTTCTATTCCTTCGTCCTCCCCTTATTGTCGTAGAGTAAACTCTATATGTAGACAACTTTGTTTGCCAAGATGACATGATAGTGATGGAGTTGGACTCAAAAATATTGTCACGAAGGCTGAGAGTTTGTGATTTATTTGGAATCAACAACTCCACCTTTATTAACGCGTATACTTCACCTTCATTGTTGTATTCTTCTACTTGTCTCTTTTGAATTTGAACAAAGCTAGGGTAACCCAACGTCAGATAAGACTTCTAGAGTTCTGGAAGAAGGGTGCTTCTTTTACGCTTTTTTTGTTTACTTCACAGAAAATATTTTTCTTTATGAGCTTTTGAATTTTTTTTTTTTCGGTTTCAACAGAGTGAAATATTAATTCCAACACATTTTATACTTGGATCTTTTGAACCCTGATTGAGGTCAGAGGATCTTTCTTTTTGCTATTTTTTCTACAGATTTTGATCTTGGGGTGGCGATTTTACAAATTTTCTTACCAGTATACTTACCCGAAGGGATCTTCAAATGCAAAGAAGAAGAAACTATGAAAACATTCCAAAATGTGAATGTACTCAATGCATCCAAGTCATGTACATACAATGAAACAAAACCAATTTGTATGCATATGAAATAAAAAGCCAACACAATTCAATTGCTACATATTGCAAGTTCATCAGAAAACAAAGCAAAGCTCGTAATGCTGAAAACAGAAAGGGGCAAATTCTGGATATTTTATAATGCTTAATTTAGATAGAAAAGGCCAACATAGCCTTTGTATACATATTACATCTGAGTATATAATACGAAGGGGTGTTTCTACAAGAAACCAAAGTTGATTTGAGATTGCACACCATAAACTTTGCAATAGTGTTGCTTAGAGGTACCTTTTCATTTGGGGATCCTAATCAAACCTTAGGTTGGTTCCATAAGGTGAAATGCAGCAAGGATCTTCATTGTTTCTCACTCTGCAATCCAATACCATCAAGCCATTATACAACTTCTTCGATAAAGGGTCTCTGCCTGGGATTGGGATCTAGGCATTTACAGGCAACATCAAGTAACTCCAGAAGCTGCTTCTCATGATCCTTATTCCAGATGATATAATGGTAAAGCCAACGATTGAAGTGTTACTAATAATTATAAAGCCAAGTATGAAGTACATCTATAAGACATTTCCAATTCGTTATACTATTTTCTGGTGAGAGTAGAACACAGAGAAAAGAGTAGGTCAATAAACCACTAATCATATAATATTTGGATGCTAAACTCTAAACTCTCATGACCAAATTCTAACCCTCCTATGCTTTATGTTTGAAGTATAAGAGAAATTAGCAATCTTTGAACAATTCCTAATACTGTTCTACAGAGGAAAATGAATCAGTGGATTCCAGATACCACTCAAAATCAAAGCATGAAAATATGTGCTCAAAATATTCAAGCTGCAAAGACGCAATTGCAACATATATGCTCAAAAAATATTGCTCCCATTCCGACAGCTCGAATCACCACTTTGCAAACCCATATATTTCTCTGGATTCCCATTGCTCTGGACCTCCAAACCCGGATTCGAATTCAACCCATGTCTTGATGAATCCACCACATTCTCCCCAAAATCACTAGTACAAATTCACAATAGGCTGTCCTACCCAATATTGCTCTAATAACCTCCTGCCCTATGGACATAAGGAATACAAGATTCCTTCAACCACTGCTTCACAGAGCTAGTCAAAGTGGGCAGCACCATTTTGTTACATAACCATTCTCCATAAATCAGTCTAATCACATCCACTATCAAATTCAATGACAGTGATATGCAATATCATCAAGACAATCCAAATTTCTGGGATGCAACTCATCACAAGCTTGGTGTATATAATTCGAAATCTAAAATCATAAGAAACCATGTATCTTGATTGGAAGATTTTCCTTCAATTTTGATAAGCTCAATTTGCTTGCCATCAAATCCGATACAGAGGAACAGTGTGTTCGTGAAATTATTCAACCCCAAGGTTCTAAAAAACGCTAGGCGCTAGTCGGACGGTACCTCAAGGACTAGCGCCTAGGGGCCTAGGCGGTTTTTATTTTTTTAATTATTTTTATGACATATAATTATATAAATAAAAATATCTAAAGTCTAACAATTAATTATAAATTTAAAAATAGTTAAAATATAGAATAAAATTAAGAATTTAGCAATTACACATTTGTTATATGACATATATCCTTTTATTTAGATTGAATTTGTCATGTCAATATTCAGTAGACTATTTTAGTTGGTGTGTTGTATGACTACACTATTTTAGTGGGTGTTGATTGCTACACGTCTGCAAACTGCATGTATATCCTTTTATAATATTTGCAAATGAAACCTCCTTCGCTGGGTTCCAATTTCTCTCTCTTCTCTTCCTTCGCCTCACTGCATCTCCAGCTTACAGTCCCACATCTGAGCGGCCTCACTTGCACCAGAACCAAATTAACCCTCCCCCCCCTCTGTCTTTCTCTCCCTTCCTCCCTCTTTAATTTCTAGTCATCGCCGGAACCACTACTGTCCAGTTAAGTCACCGGTGCTGGGTTGTCAATTTTGAATCAAGGGCTTAATCGAGGACTGGGTTTAGTTCAAAGAAGTCTCTAAATGGTTTTGATTTTTGAATCTTCTTCTTCGTTCTTTTGATACCTGACTAGAATCAAAAGAAAAAAAAAACAAAATTCAGCGCCCAACAGATCCGCCTAGGCCGCCTACCCTCCGCCTAACCCGCCTAGGCGGCCGCCTGGAGGCCTGACGCCTAATCACTTCGCCCAGGCCAAAATCGGAACAGGATGCCGACGCCTAGCGCGTAGGAGCCGCCTAGCCCATTTTTTAGAACACTGTTCAACCCTGATGGGTACTATTCTCTTTGATGAAGACGATGAAGAAGTTGATAACTCATAGACAAAAACAGAATTGGGAGTGAAATCTGGGACAAAACCCTCTAATAGAAACAGAAAACGAAAGCCCATAAAGGAGATAGAACATAGAGATTAGCTAGGGAGGAAGATGAGAGCCATAAGGAAATCGCGAGGTTCAAATTCAATTAAATCTTCTCAGATCCAAAAAAGAATTGCAGACCCTATTCTTTTCGGCCTTACTCGAACGTGATGGACGGGCTGGAGGACTTGACTGTGGCTGATTTGATTAAACCAGACTCAAAGGACTAGATGGTGGATTGGCTGGAAGAGGTATTCTTTGCTGATGAGGTTGAAATGATTCGTAAAATCCTTTTCAGTTTGTGAAATCCAGAAGACCGGTTGATTTGGCATTTTGATAAACGTGGTTTGTACTCAGTGAAGAGTGGGTATCATGTAGCGAGATGTGTTGCCTCTTTGTCCTCTCATGTCTCTACGTCTAATTCACAGGGGGATACAGACTTGTGGAGGCGAGTTTGGCACGCTAGCAGGGCCGTCCCGTGACAAAGTGAGGCCTAAGGCAAAAGTAAGAGAGGCTTTCCTTAAAAAAAAAAAAAAATTAAATTAAAAGGTAACAATGTTGACAAAGACAAGAAGAGAAATTTTCATTTGAAGATCACTCTTCTTGCCTTTTGGGATGCAAAAATGTTGATTAAGTTAGTGTATTTAAACTTTTTGAACAATTTTCTTTCAATAGGTAACATGGCTAGTCCATTCAATCTTTCTTGTGACATGGTTGATCGTAAATATGATTTTATTAGTTTTAATTTTGAAAAGCTTCTTTCAGCAGAAGCAACTGTAACAGGAATAGTTAATAGTATTCTATAAGCAATCATGGTATTTGAGAAACAATCACATCTTTGAACAAAGTGCAGAACTTCAATTGGTGTTTCTACTTTTCCATCTAAATTTTGTTTAGCATTTTAGTTAACAATCTTAATTCTAAATGCAGCTCTGAACCATCTATATCAGAAACATTATCATGAGTAAGAAACTCTTCAAGTTTGAGACACTTAACTTTCAAATCAGTATCAACTAATGACTTTAATTATTTCACATCACATAAAAAACCAAAAACACTTTCATATAATTGAAATTGTTCAAATGTACTGTGAAGGGAAGATATGGCTTGGTCTACTATATATAAAAAATACTCAGTCCTAAAAGTATCTTCAACAAATAATGTTAGTTCATCATTTGCATTCTCATCAAATTGTTTTTTTCTACAAGTCCTACGTTTTTCACGGAATATAGGTTCTATTTCCATTTCAAGTGCAATCTCTCTAGCTGAAATCATAGTAGATGTAAATCCATATTCTCTATACTTTATAAAAAAAGAAACCAAGCCTTCTAACAATTTAATAGCATCACCAATATCCATGTCTTTAGATTGTAGCTTTTTACTAACCAAGTCAACAACATATTGCATATCATACCAAATAATCATGCCTAATAGAAATTCAAAGTTTGCAAAAGCATAGTCTGCTAACATTTCAGCTTCACATTTTAGTGCACCATCTAAGTCATCTACATTTGCTAATTGTTGTAAAGCAGCTCTAATTTGTGGAGCTTGATATCTAATAGCCTTGACACTTTCTACCCGACTTTCCCATTGTGTTGTAGCCAATGCTTTGATAGTTAAATCACTTACATTATCTTCTAAAATTTTCCACCTCTTTGTTGAAGAAGAAAACAATACATATATTTTCTATACAATTCTAAAAAAAGTTTTAGCTTTAGGACAAGAGCTAGCCATGTCAGAAAGCACAAGGTTCAGATTATGAGAGCCACATGATGTGTAGAATGCTCTTGGATTAATTTCTAACAACCTTTATGGACACCTTGATGTTTTTCCTTCATGTTAGAACCATTATCATACCCCTGCCCTCTAGCATCATTAATATCAAGTTCTAGTTTGGCTATAACACTTATAAGTTCATCAAAAAGTCCTTTTCCAGTGGTGTCATCTACTCTTAAAAACTCTAAGAAATATTCTTCTAATTTTGCTGGAGTTTTTGATATATTCACACATCTCAAAATCAAAGTCATTTGTTCTCTTTTACTAATGTCAGGAGTACAATCAAGAATGATAGAAAAATACTTTGCCTCTTTTACTATTCTTAGGATTTCAGTTTTAATTTTAGAAGCTAAGAGATTTATCAATTCATTTTGTATTTTAGGTCCAAGATAATGACTATGAATTTCATCTTCTTTTATACGCCGAAGATATTCTTTCATTATTGGATCAAACTCTCCAATTGTCTCAATAAAACTCAGAAAAATTCCATTGTTTTCCTCACCTATCTTCTCATTTGTTCCCCTAAATGCCAAATTGTTTTTAGAAAGACCTTTAACAACAACAATAATTCTTTTCAAGACTTTTCTCCAATGAGCTTTTTCTTTGTTAACTTCTTGTTGTAGAGCTCTATCAATCGTCTTATTTTTTAAGAGTCTGTCAAACCAACTACACATATTAGTGACATGTTGAATACTTCTTTCATGACCTTTAAGCCTGTCACTAAGATTTTGCCAATCTCTAAATCCTTCATTAGCTAACTGACTTCTACTATTCTTTGCATTAAATAACTTGCAACAAAAACAGAATACTCTATCTAAATCTTTTGAATAGACTAGCCATTTTCTTTCACGAATTTCACCATTCGATGATCTGCAAGTATAGTGTTTTGAAGCAAAATGTCTAGACTTTTCATCTTTGGGAAAGTCTAAGTCCTTGTGCCTAACAGGACCTTTTTCTACTAATAAATTTCTTAAGTTTGCATCAATGTTTTTCCATTGGCTGGGATCAAAAATATTTGTGTTAACATCATTGAATTGTGGCACCCTTTCTACTAAATTTGGTTCAACACCCTCTACCAGATTTTCTTCCACACTTGGTTCAACACTCTCTGCTAGATTTTCCACTACATTTGGTTCAACACTCTCTGCTAGATTTTCTACCACACTTGGTTCAACACTCCCTGCTACATTTACATTTTCAACTACACCTTCTTCGACAATTGGCACTGTATTCTCTACTGGACTTGCTACTATCTCTTTTACTGATCCTGTAGCTTTTTCTTTGACAGTAATATACTTATCTAGTGCTCCTTTTTGGGATTGAATTAGCTTTTCTATCCTTCTCTTTTTCTTAAGTTTATCAAATCCACATTCAAACTTCCTAGTAGACATATTCAGTACTAAAACAATTAAACAAATCAAACAACTATTAACCATTCAAGGCTTCCAATAAAAAAAAAACAAACAGGCATTTCAGATCCAACCAAAACAAGCAAATTCAAACCCAAAACAAAGAGAACAATTCAACCTTTCCAAAAAGATAAAGAACAAATAGAACCTAGTTTTATTAACCACAAACTTTGTGACTTGAGGCCTCGACAGCTTGTTGGAATTGTATCACCTTTCTGATTACATAATTAGAACAGAGAATGAAATTCAGAAATTGAGGAAGAGAAATATTGCTTCTATGCATCTATGAGGGTTTGTCAATGGTTTAAATAGATATAAAAGGAAGAAATATTACCGTTTATCTTTGAAAGAAGCAGAGGGGAATCAGAAATTTCTGAATCAACAGCAAACGTTCCATCTTTGCCCAAATTGGTGAAACTGAGAACAAGGCTTTTGGTTAACTTCTTTTCTAATCCCAGAATGATGAAGAAAGAGGAAATTTTGGGGTGTTTAACCCAATAACACTTACCAATACAAAAGAAAAGGAGGAAATTTGGAGGCCTCATATAGTCACGGGTCTTTCTTCATCGGTCTCGATGATGCGTTGTCTTCAATGTAGAAGACTGCGTTCTGGCGTTCTGCGTTTTATTTATTTTGGGTTCTCTTTTTTTTTTTTCCTTTTTTTAACATATATATATATATATATATATATATATATATAATGAGGATTTTGAGATGAGGCCTTCCCCAAACTGAGGCCCAAGGCCACTGCCTTGTCTGCCTTGGTCATGGCCCGGCCCTGCACACTAGAGTACAACCAAAGGTGTGAAACTTTGTGTGGAGACTTATCAAGAATATTGTGCCTACAAAGGTTAATTTGTGTAGGAGGGTGAACTTGGATGATCGTACGTGTCCTTTCTGTAGGTGTGAGACTGAGACTACGTTGCATGTGTTGAAGGAATGCAACGTGAGTGCATGCATGTGGCTTTTCAGCTCCCTTGGGCTGCGTGCTAGGAACCATGCCACTAATTCCATGAAAGAGTGGGTATTGGATATGCTGGAAGTCCTAAATAAAAGCCAGGTTGACATTTTCTTCATGCTACTGTGGGCCATATGGTCAGAAAGAAACAAATTGGTCTGGAATGGGGGTACGTTCAACCCCATGCACACCGTTACTTGGTCAATGCATTTACTGTCAGAGTACCAGCGTTGTCATCCTGAGAAAAGCCCACGCATGAGCCCTAGAGGAGCTGCAGCTAAATGGATGTTGATCCCGTGGGAGACTTAAAATAAATCTTGATGGTGCCTACAAGAGTAATGAAGGGTGTGGAGGTATAGGAGTAGTAGTCCGGGATGATATGGGCGTTTTCCGAGGTGCATGGTCAAGAGAGATACCTTATATGTGCTCAGCTTTCCATGGTGAAGCGGAGGCCTGTAGGACTGGATTGCTTATGGCCATACATCAGGGTTGGAAGCAGGTGGAACTTGAAACCGACTGCGCTATCCTAGCTACTGCTCTTAACCAACAAGTGGAGGATAACTCTGAGGTTAGTCGGATTCTAGATGATTGTAAGAATTATTTACATTGTTTTGATTGGATTAGAGTTCGACATGTTTATCGTGAAGCAAATAGTGTGGCGAATAGATTGGCACAACTTGCTAGTCTAGATCATGTTGTGGATCTTTATTTAGATTAGGCTCCTGCTTGTATACATGACGTTCTCTATGAGGATAATTGTAACGCAACTATGCTTGCTCGGGGTTCAGGTATTACGTCCCCCTCCCGATGAGGCAAAGTTTATTTAATAATATAAATAACGAACGTGGGACTGAGCCTCCCAGTTAGGCTGGGTTCTAAACCCCAATTCAAAAAAAAAAAAAAAATTGCAGATTACCCGCGCCCAAGGCGGCGAAGCAAATAAGAGAAAATAGATGAAGATGCAAGACACCTAGTTTCTAAACATCCCTCGTACTTGGCATGTGCTACATCATGCAGCCGCAGTAAAAGGAGTTTTACTCGAGCTCACTTTTTTAGGTCAGGCGTTAGACAAACGCAGCGTGCATAGCACGCGCTGTTAATCCCCAGTTGGATACCCACCTTGGGTGCCGGGTGGTCAGCAGACACTCCCCATTGACTTTTAAAATCTTGGGGAAGAATAGTAATGAAATTTTCCAGATGCATTGACTCCAGAAGCACATGACTTAAGATACCGAGGCTGCCACCACAATAATGCACGGGCCTCACGCATGAATAGCGGGGGTTGCACTAATTAGATCTGTGAGAAGTATATATAAGTTATTTAAATATTGATATATGTGATGACTTTTAGAATCTCAATGAAGAATAGTGATGACATTTTCCAGATGCATCGACTCCGGAAGCATACATGACTTAGGATGCCGAAGCTGCCACCACAATAATGCAAGGGCCTCACGCATGAATAGCCGAGGTTGCGCCAATTGTTTGTTTTCTTTTCTCTGGATTATTTTCACAGACGCTGAACATAGAATTGTCTTTGATAGGTTGACAGATTATGGCAGCACCAGTTGTACCGAACTGAATTGTTCCTGAAGTTCTCAAGTACTATAACTTTGAGGATTGGAGCATACGGGTCAAGACCTACCTGTTGGGGAAAGAACTCTGGGAAGTTGTTGAAGGCTGAAAACACTAGATGGAATAATAACTAGATGGTTTTAAGTAGTAAACCTAGTTTTGTGATTAAACTGCTCAAAAATGAAGAACACACGAATTGCTAACGCAGTGTAAACCTCACCACTGAGGAAACTTCACTGCGTGGCTTTTAACGTAGCCAACACGAGGAACAAATCCAATATGAATCAAATTGTTACAAATTACAAGTCGTGGTATTCAACACAACCACATTACAAGCAACAACGCTTAACTTGTATACAATTTGAATAACCTATTCTGTAAACTCAAATCTCTCAAAGTCAGGTGAGCTTTGCAGAATTAATCTTTCCCTTTCACCTTGTATCAAGGACACACTGATCTCAAATATGATATAAGAGAAAGGATGCAGAGAAATGAACAAGTAAATATGAAGGAGAGTTTTTCCAGAAATCAGTTTGTGAAGACTAAGCAACACATGAAACAAACAAAATACCTAACGCCCAAAAACCCCTGTTTTTCAATACAGTTCAAAGAACCTTTTATATAGGGCCGGGCAAAACTCCCCCTCTGTTAAATCTCTTCTTGTCATCAAAACAGGATAAATAAGGAAAGGTTTTTAATCTGTTTTGAATAAACAATCGAATCTTTCCTAACCAAAATCAGTCAATATCTTAAATTGATATGCATGTTGAAAACCTTTTAATGCAGATGAGAATGTCAAATCAATTTAACCAATATGCATATCAATTTAAAATCATGCAAAATGATATGGAATGAATACCATATTTAACTCAAGATCAGTGAGGTGATTCTCCTTGATCTTCTCTTCAAGATCCGATTATGCACTCTTCCTCTTTGTTTCCTTGAAGCACCGGGAAGGCAGGAGAATTACTTTTGCACCTTCTGTTTTCCTTGTGATCATGGGAAATCATGTGTTGAATGATAATAGCCCAAAATACTTACAATCTCCCCCTTTGGGCATTCCCATTCAACACATGATTGTTCCCTCTTTTTACCCTGCATGTAGACACTAATCACTATTCAAAAGGTGCTACTTGGATTAAGGAATCAGTTTCCATCCTTTTCCAGATCCAAGTTGCCAAACTAGATATCCAATAAAATAGTAATAAAAATAAGCATCCCAAATAGTTTGTGCTTATGCACTTACAATCCCAAAAACTAAAATAAATTTTGTCCAAGAAAAGTTAAGATGCAGAAACAAGTTAAAAAAAAAAAGAAAAAAAAAGAAAAGGTGAATAGGTTCTTTTACTTCTCCCCCTTTGAATGGGAAGGCACATCGAACTCCTCCAGCATCTTGGTCACGGTGTCTTGAAACTCCTCGCTGTCCATGGAAGAGTCGCTGGCCTCCTGTGCATCGTCCTCTTTGACCGCGGTGGACGAACCAGGGGTGTCAAACCTGGGGGGTGGCGCTGCATGTTCCGGACTTCCTTGAGGAGGTTGGTCAGAGTGTGGTTGGTACGAACGAGGAGTGCATATCATCCATATCATTAGTGAGGAAAGCGATGCGCCAGTCAGCCACCAGGATCTTGTCATGAAGACTGTCCAGAGAGACCGGAGGAAGAGGAGGTGCATTAGAAGGCTCGTCAGGTGGAGTCGGAAGAGGTTGACGAAGAGGAGGGCTGCGACTGCGTTCGCGATGCATGCCAAGATGGAGGATGATGGCCCTAGCAGTGGCCTGGCGGCCCTCCTCAAGAGGAGGAAGACGTCGGTGTCCTCCAATGTGTGTGGTGATCTTAGAGCGAACCATGATGAGAGAGGAAGAAGAGGAAAAGTCTGCACACTGAGACAAACCAGAGTGAAATCCGAGAGAGACAAGAGGGACATTATATATCGGACCAATAGGGTGATAGAAATTGAAGAGACATGCCGGTTGGAGGTAGCGTCTCCTGGAAGGAGAGACTTTATGACAATTGAGGGTTCCTAGAAACACGCATGCAAATAACGTCTCCCCCTCAACTTAGGCTTAACCAGTAAGGAAATTAAGTGTAACCAGATGGCAATTAATTAGAGAAAGACCAAGAGAAATAGAGATTCCCACAATCTGCAATTATATCACACAATCTATTTCCCTGCTAAATATCAAAGCCATGAATGCAGTTGGCATATCGCGATGAGAAAGGATAGCATAGTTGAAGCACAGAGAGCATAAATCACTCAGTGAAGGACACATATTTCATAGCATCAATCATGATGTATTCTAATAACAAATTGAATTGGTACTCAAAGCTAGTGCTTTTTTGTGTAAACAAGTGACAAAGTGAGTAGTCAGTATGTGGGGCTGAGAAACAGGTTTAGAGACGGAGAGAAGAAGCGAAGTAGAAAAAAAAATTTACACAAGAACTAAGCTCAGGAGATCTCCTAGGAGAATTAGGAAACATTGTTCCCAGGTACATATTTTAGTTAAGTCATTGACTTCTTTAAGTGTTAACAACAAAAACCCATGTAACAAGACCCTTCTCAACAACTCCCAGACCAGACAATCTTAGGGTACTAAGCATAACAAGGATGCTCCATGGAAAAAGTCCGGAGTTGTTGTTTGCATTTTCATATTTGACGTACAAAAATCACTCACCAACTCGTTTCTTGCAAACCTTGGAAAGTTCACCACAACCAAGGCCTGATTACTTTGAGTGATGGGATACAATTATCCATTCTCGTTTCTTACAAGCCCTAGAAAGTTCACCACAACTTGGACTTGATTACTTTGAGAAGAGGGAATGAGACAACTAAGCATTTTAGGAAATTCTCCTACTTCACCGATTCTCTCTTGACAAGAAACACGAAACATGCCACCACATAGAGCTATAAGTGAAGTGCATAATAAAGTTACTTGATTAAGTGACTAAACATGAGTACACAATTATTTGTCCAGAATAAGGCATGATAACAATGGACGCTTAATCGATAAAATATGCAATGCACTTTCATTTTTCCATAATTAGCCTCGGGAATTTTCTTTGTCCCAGTGGGCCTGGCATTGTTATTCAAGAAAATCTTATTTTGTCTCTCAGCCACTTGCAGTAGGCTTATCAACTTATTGAAGGTTGTGATTCTTTTGTTGTCATAATCCAACTGATACTGGTTCGCTAGTATAAAAGCTGAATTAGGAAAGGTGGTAAGAGTCTTGTAGATCATATCATCTTCTGTGATTTCCCTTCCACAAAAATTGAGACGTGCTTTTAAGCGCAACATGTCCTTGTTGAAGTCATTGACCTTTTTATACTCAAGCAAGCGGATTCCATTCCACTGAATAGCTAATTCTGGGAGTAAAGTGTCATGAATGTTCCCAAAACGTCCTTTAAGGGCATCCCACAATTCTTTGGGTGTCTTCAACTGAAGGTACTCCCAGCGTAGGCTAGGATCAATATGTCGCCTCAGAAACATTAAGGCATCTGCTTTCACCTTATTAGATAGTTCATCATCATTGGGGTCAGTAATGGTGGCAGTGTAGTCTTTTGCCACAAATGCAGTTTCCATATCAGAAACCCAACGATGGTACTCAAGTCCTTCTGAGTCCAAAATGTCAAACTCAGGTCGAGTTGGATCAGTCATCTACATAAAACAAGAGGGAAGATATAAATTACGCAGTCATAAAGACATCCACGTGAATTATTTTCCAAAAATATGAATTATATTTCAAGACCAAGATTCGTAATGGTCACATTTTTTTCGATGCATGTGAAAATACTTTATCACAGTAAGTGTGTATTTATAATGCGCATGAACTTTCATTATCATGGCAAAACGCAATTCTTTTTGTATAGAATTCTAAACAAGTAATAATCATAGCACTTAATAAATAATAAAAACATAGCATATATTAAAATAAACTACATGGCATGCTCAAAATCACAAATATATACCAAATATATATGTTACACATAATAATAGTAATAATATATCATGCGAAAAATAAGATGTAAATAATAGTATAATACAAAGCATGCGTAGACATAATTTATATAAGCGTAAATAAAATAAGGACATGCTCAAAATTTCATAATAAAAACATCATCAATAAAATATAAAGCATGCTTAAACATAATTATATAGATAACAAGGCATGCTTAAAATGATCAAAATTATCTTAACTAAACATGCTTAATAACAAAATAAAAGCATAAACAATGAAGTATAAAACATGCTTAAAAATGGAAAACATAAATAGATTTCACATGCTTGATTAAAATCATAAAGACAAAATAAAGAAAAACGTACTTGATTTGGAGAAAATAAAACGATCCTAGCGCACGCGCGTGTTGATGCAGGCGTGCGTAGTGATGTTTTTAAGCTTGAGAAAAAAAACTTGGCTGCTTCCTCTCTCTTTTTAGCAGTGGGCCTTGTTTTTGTTTTTTTTCTTTTGGGCCGGGTCACCCTTTTTTTCTGGTTCGGGTCCTCCTTTTCTCTTTTCTTTTTTCTATTTTCTTTTTTTCTTTTCTCTTTTTTTCTTGACAAAGATGGGCCGGAGGGCCTTTTTTTTCATTTCCTGGGCCGCCCTTTTCTTTGGGCCGGGTTTTTTTTTCTCTTTCTCTCTTTTTTTTTTTTTTTTTTTCCTCCTCTTTCTTTCTTCCTCCTGGTTCTCTCTTCTCCTTCTGGGCAGAGAGGGTGCTGTCGATTTGACCTCCTAGTGTGCAGCAGTTGCAGGGCAGCAGCGCCGGGGCTGGGATGTGACGGGGGGTTGGACAGGCGCAGAGATCTGCAGGCGGATGAGATCTGCAGGTGCGGGGCTACTGTCAGGCAGGTCGGGCACGCTGGAGGCCGGGCTGAGGTCGGCTGGCTGGTGAGGAGGGTTGATGCGGGGCTGCTGGGATCTGCAAGGTTGAACGAGCGCGCGGGCTGTTGCAGGCGGGGCTGGGCTGCTGGGCTGTTGCAAACGAAGGACGAGGCCGGTTTGGATTGGGTCTGGCCGGTTGTGAGCTTCGCGGCGGGGAGGAGAAATGGGGATTTGGAGGATGGGGGCCGATGGTGTTGACGCCGGGGCTGCTGGGTTGTGCAGGTAGTGGCGGTGCAGAGAGCAATTTCTCTTGGTTGGGAGGTCGATCTGCTACTGCAGAGTTTTTTTTTGTTTTTTTTTTGTGTGAAAGCGGCAGAAAAGAAGAAACTTTTCTTGTTTAGGGTTTTGGGTTTTTTTTTTTCTGACGGAAATAAACTAGAAAACTAGACTTTTTTTTCTTGGCTATTGGCTCTGAGCGTGCTGATAACGTGTTAAAGTAAAAATGAATTGGAATTGGTCTACTTATTTCATTCATAACTCCTTTATATAGGGATAAGATTACAACGGAAATATCAATTACATTGATGATACTAAATGCTGATTGAGCTGTGATTTGTAATTGCTTGATTCCCTCTTCGTCTGTTTCTTTGACGAAGGCACATAATGTGCTTTTCCTTTAACAAAAAATTAAATTTAGTTAGTTAATTTTTGACTTTTGCTCCAGCAGTGTTAGCAAAACTAAAAAAATTAAACGTGGAGTGTTTAGCTTTTTGTTATTTTCTCTCACCTCTCTAGCTAAATTTAGCTAGCGATTTTAACAAGTCAAATTTTATTTTCATATAGTTATTCTGCTAGAGTACTAAATTATCTACAATTAGTCAAAATTTTAACTTTTTGTTAAAATAAGTAGTCTGTTGGAGATACCCATTGCGGATATCCGCGCTTATTTAGTCTAGAACTCTGTCTAGAAGATTCACATGCGGTTCTATAAGAGCGTTTCCAACAATGATACAGCTATGAATATAAAAAAGTGAAATATAACTAGTTATGATCCAGCAGATCGAATACCTAAATCTAAAGTCAAATTTAGGTTTTAGTTAAATTTTCTCTCAAAATATATGTTTTTTCGTTGCGGAATATGTTAATTGGGGAATTGGTGTTGTGGGAGAGATTTGGGTTGAATTTGAGAAGTAATGGAGATAGGGATTTTCGAGGTTTCGTTTAGGTTCGTAATTATTTTATCGGATTGCCGTTTACGGAAATATAATTGTGTACAGGGCAATGTCGCGAGCTACAGCTAGATGAAGGAACTCGTTTGCGTGGTCGCCCAATAATACTGTGAGTGGACTTTTGTTTTAAATAATGATGCATGCATTTATCTTGAAATTATTGATTAATTTAATTATCATTTTATTTATCGAGCATGATATTATGTTTCGAATAAGAAAAAAAACAAAAACAAATTTGGTCCAAACCATATATTTTGATCAAGAAAAAAAACATAAACAAGAACCATATGTCGATCGATTGATGCAACTGAAAACATAATTACGTATAGAATTTAAGGCCAAAATTAAGCACAACAATATAACAGATATTGATAAATCCCTATCGAAAAAAACTGATATTGAATTATTGATAAACATATCCAGAATTAAAGCATACTAATTAATAATAGTTTGATCTGATGGATCCACCAGTACTCAAAGGATCCAATAATAAAAACCAGACACACAGCAGTACCTTAAGAGGATGGTGATGAACTCAACTAAAGCCTACCAAATTCATGAGAGACCGAGCCTTGAAGAAGAACTAGAACCAGTACCTAATCAATAACAGAATGCTAATAGTGATGTCGTTCACAGGATTTGCCTCGACCATCGGGCTGCCTGTAAAATTCCTGTGACCCAATACTTGAAAGTGTTGAGCTTCTTCCTTTCATCCCCAGCTTGATCATCTTTCAGACTTAACCCTAATCGAGCGAGAAACCTGTGCTCATTCAGTACAGCCAGAGCATTGCAAAATAGCAGTCCAGCCACAAATTAATAATCACCCATACAACCCACTTAAACAATCACCCAAACACATATAATTCCAAACAAAATACAGATTTGTGTACACACCGACCTTGAAGATAAGAAGGAGAGAGTGTGGGATTGGTGGCCTTCTAATACAGCTGATTGGTCTCCAAACCCGAGTCGATGATGAAAGGAGCAGCAAAGCAGCAGGGCCGGCCCTGATATTTCCGGGGCTCTAGGCGAAAAAACAAAAATTGGGGCTCCGTACCTTCTAATCAATTATGAACAATAGCATCCATCATCCCTCTGTTCTCTGGGTTAGACTTAATCAACCACCAATTTTTCAATTATAGTAAGGTTTCATGGATTAAGTTTATGTTAGCAGCAGAGAAGAGAGACTTCCATGTCCCGGATTATGTTTATGTAAGCAGCAGAGAAGAAAGACTTCAATTTCCAAGAGTCCAAAGACATAGAGATGGTCATGATTACCCTGCACGCTGTACACTCATCAACTCATTAGTATTCAAAACCAAAAGTCCAAAACGCAGACCAATGCAGCATAAAGAGAAAATCAATACTCCATTTATGATTCATGAGCAGAGAATGAAAAGAACCAAAAAAGAAAACTGACCCAAAAATCTTAATCATTGAAAAGTATGATTTGAATTGCAAATTTGCAAAGAAATACATACCCAACAAAATTGCTATATATTATTCTCCGAAGTCACAGCAATCGCTCTTTCCTTCTTGCCAATTCCCAAATTTGCCAGAAATTCAGAAAAATTAATAGAAGACCAACTGACGAAGAACAAGAAAATCAAATAATAATTTCAAATGATGATGATCTGATGATGAATTACCTGCCAATTATTTAAGATTTTAGAATTGGGAATTTGGGATTCTGGAGGTAGGAGCCGAAAGGCTTGAAGAAGAACAAAACTACAAAAGTCACGTAGCCGCGTAGGAGAATAAGAACGAAAGCTATTAGTCCCCCAGAAAGACTTTACTCCTTTTATATATATATATATATATATATATATATATATATATATATATATATAACATATGCTAAAGCTCAATCCACTGTTCTACTGTTTATACTGTTGACAACTGTTCATAAACGTGTGAAAAGACAGTTTTGCCTTTTGTGTTCCATCAATTACCGGCTGCCACTCTGAGTGCTATAAACACTGTACATGCTGAAGTACGGTTTTACCCTATATTTTTCTTGATTTACGGCCTGCCACTGTGAATCTGGATTAGAAGGTTAATAGATTTTTAGCATCTTCCCTCACGAATTTAACCTGAGAAAGAGAGAAACTTGGACATGCTTCTCTGCTCGGCTTAATTTGAGGTTAAATTCGTGCTTACCCAGTTGGTAAATAGATTGGTTTGACGGTGAAACTACGAAACTCCAGAAACCAATACCTATTGATCTTCCTGACCGATCTCCCATCTCCCACTGCTCTCTTACTTTTCAGGTTCATCAGACTTCACAACAATCAGGTAATGAATTTCCTTGCTACGTTTTGTGTGCATAGAGACTTGGGTATAGTTAGATTATGTTAGTTTTCTTGAATTCCTTACTACGTTTTGTGAGTTTTTTTTTTCCCCATGTGATTGATGGTTTCCTGGGTCTGGGTAATTCAGAGACTTAGGAGTGCGTGTTTATGAATTTCTATGTTAGATTGGATGTAGTTTCTGGGTTTTTTTTTTTTTCTCCATTTGTATTAGTGATTGGGAAGAAAAAGAAAGAAGAGGTGAAATCTTTATTTTGGTTTTTATTTCCAAAATACTGATTTCTCTTGAAACATTATATGGATGGATGGATGGGTTTAAGATAGCATTACGTTTTGTTTTGTTTATTTTGTCAGATGGAAAGTTTTGTTTTGTCAGTTTTAAGATAGGATTATTTTTTTTGTTTGATCACATACATAACCAACTTATGTACGAGAGCCATTCGGTACTCTAGAAGAAGGTAACGAAAGACATTTAAGTTTCAGTAATGAATTCCTGTCAATAATTAGAATTTTGATCGAGTTTTCTTACTCAACATTTCAATTTGTAGGCACAACTCGTTGGATGGTTCGTCAGCCTGAAACAATGGTTAGTATATTTATGTACATTGATGCATACATTTATTTGTTTTTGAGTTGCACCAAATTTAACAAGGGTTATAGTAATCCATACTATTTTTGTGACATTTTTCCGGTGTAATTGCAGGCAACTCTGGCTGATACGTTTCTTGCTGACCATGATTAGCTATCTGACAATGAAGCTGATCCTGTGAGTATTTTACAACCTTTCTTATGAGAAACTTATAATGCTTTTGTCCTTTATTAGGACTTGGCAGACTTAGAGACACTGAACTATTTAATATGGATACTGATGTGCAAACATGGAAGAAGATGTTGATGCAAGTGTGTTTCAGAATGACTCTTTTACTTATTCTCAGCAAATATTTTGGTCTCCAAAACTTTAAGTCTCTGTAAGCTTAAAATCTAAACAAAGAATAGAGAATCAGGGGAGGACTCAAAGTTATCTTTTATGAGAGTCGTGAGCACAAAAGAGTGAGAATATAGATTAAATAAGCTAAAAAACGGTAAAAACCATTTAAACTTCAATAGATTTAGTTCCATACCCTCCTAATATAAAAGTATGAATTAAAATTATAGTGTTTAGAATGCCATTCAGTACCATTTGCTCTCCTTGCTGTTTCTTCTATTTCTATTTTATTACTGGAATGTGCATATTGACATGTAGGTAACCGAAGCTTACAACTTGAATTCATTTACTGAGTTCTTTTCTTCAAAACTTTTTAGATATATGCAGATGAATTCTTTTTATTACATATGAATAGTATAAATTTTGCGGGGAAGAGTCATAAAGCAAAACATATCTTGGTCGGGTACTGTGCAACATTTAATATTATAGTTTTACCAAAAAACTCAGGGCCTCTATTGCAAGAAAACATACAGTATATAGTATTCATCATACATGAAATTGCTTAATGTATGAGAACTCTACATAAAAAATTCTAACTACAATTGACGTATCACACAAATAGCTTTTCATTCATTAGATGTCTTTTTATAAACTGTTCTAATGGTTTCTCTATGCTAACTAAAGCCTGCATGTATTTCTCTAACTTTTTTTTTTAGATGAATTCCAATTATGGTAATGTACTGTATATATAATCATCAGTGTTGTTGTGTGCTTATTCTAACTCCTACTGTTTTTTTTTTCTATTCTGGTTGAAAGTTACATCTTTTTTCTCTTTTGATTTTTTGGATAATAATTTGAGTAGTGTAGTTCAAAATGTACTCGAAGTTTCATGCTTGCAGTCAGTAGTTAGACACAACTAGAGTAGTTTAGCTTTTGCTAAGATTAGTACCTGATTGTAAGTGGTATTTGAGAAGGCTTAAGGAGTAGAGTATGTGATTACATAGACATTGTCTAAAGTGGCAAGTTTAGGTTTCAGATTTCTCTTGATCTTTAATATGTGGGTTTTGACTTAACCATGCGTTTTGCTTATTGTTACAGGAAGGACGCCGTGCACATTTCATCGAAAGAGACTTGACTGAGCTGGTGAGATGTTGCAGCTGGGGGGGGTGGGTTATCAATAAATTGATTGAGTTGGGTCTTGAGGGTAAGCAATTTAGAGTTCCTTTTTTGTTTTTAAATAGTTTGCCATATTTTATGCTCTTAGTGAATGTTAAGTGAGCAGAAATTTTTTAATCAACAATATCCATTTGTGGCTGCAGATTGTGCAAATTGTAAAAGTAAATGGAGATTGGAATTGGTCTACTCATTTCATTTCATAACCCCTTTATATAGGGAGAGAATTACAATGGAAAAAACAATTACAATGATGACATTAACTACTGATTGGTTCGTAATCCATGCTGATTGATGTTAATTAGTAATTGCTTGATTCTCTCTCCGTCAATCACTTTGACGATGGCACACAATATGTTTTTCCTTTAACACTCCCCCTTGTGCCAAGTCAAAAACGAAATGGTGCATGAGTTGTTGCCTCACTAAAAACCTTGCCAAGTAACAATAAAAACCCTGTGGGACAAAAATACACCTTGGTTGAAGGAAAATAGCACAACGCACCTTTTACATTTGAGTATGACATGTGTGTGTTAGACTCCCCCTGACGTCTACACCTCCCCCTAATACTTACATTAATCTAGGGAGCTTGAAAAGTCTTCGCATTCCTATGCTTTTCACATGTTTCTCAAATGTGTCCTTAGGCAATGATTTGGTGAACAAATTTGCCACATTCTCCTCAGACCTTACTAGATTCATTTGAATCTTGAGGAGAGTCTATTGTTGCTGATTGTAGGACAACTTTGGCGATATGTGTTTTGTGTTATCACCCTTAACATAACCTAGCTTCATCTGTTCGATGCAAGCTGCATTGTGTTCGTAAATGCAAGTAGGCTCTTCAGTGGTAGAACTCAAACCACTAGTCCCTCGAATATGTGCAATGATAGCTCTTAACCATTCACACTCACGAACCGCCTCATGTAGAGCAATGATCGCAGAGTGGTTCGAGGAGGTAGCCACAAGGGTTTGCTTGGTTGATCTCCAAGATATCGCCGTGTTCCCATTGGTAAATACATAACCAGTTTGGGAACGATATGTGGGTCAGATACGTATCCAGCATCAGCAAAACCGACCAAAACGTCATTTGGCGTTTTAGTGTAGTGAGTGGCGTTTTCGCCATCTACATTTCCTTTAGGGATTATAGTTCCATCTGCGGTCCCTCTTGTCTCTCTGTAGGGAAAGAACAGTCCCAAGTCAATGGTTCCTTTTAGGTATCGAAGATGTTCTTGATACCATTCCAGTGACGCTGCGTTGGCGCTGAGCTAAATCTAGCTAACAAGTTCACTGAGAATGCAATGTCTGGTCGAGTAAATTGGGCTAAGTACAATAATGCGCCTATTGCACTTAGATAGGGAATTTCAGCTCCCAACACTTGTTTGTCATCTTCCTTTGGACGAAATGGATCTTTCCTTGCATCCAAACTTCGACCGATCATGGGAGTGCTAGCAGGATGTGCTTTGTCCATGTTATATCGCCTGACTTTTGGACATATGCAGACTGGTGGATTAATATTCCACAAACTCGATGTTCTAGTTCAAGACCTAGATAGAATCGAGTTTTCCCAAGATCCTTCATCTCAAATTAGGATTTCAAGTAGCTCGCGGTTTCTCGTATTTCATCAAGAGTACCAGTTATGACATGTACTACTACAATTTGCAAATCCGGAACTTGTTTTCTTTATGAATACGCAGGGGCATAATTCATCGTTCTTATATCCTTTCCTAATCAAGTAGTCACTTAAACGGGTATACCATATCCGTCTGGATTGTTTCAATCCGTAAAGTGAGCGTTTCAACTTAATTGCAAACGCACTCTGTGGTTTAGAGTCACTTGACTTGGGTAATGTAAGGCCATTAGGCACTTTTCATATATATCTCTGAATCTAGATCCCCATAGAGATATGCAGTAACCACATCCATGAGCTGCATTTCCAGTCCTTCGGAAATTACTAAGCTAACTAAGTAGCGGAACGTTATAACGTCCATTACGGGAGAGTATGTCTCCTCGTAGTCAATTCCCGGGCGTTGTGAGAAACCTTGCGCCACAAGGTGAGCCTTGTACCTCAGGACTTCATTCTTCTCATTACACTTTCTGACAAAGACTCATTTATGTCCTACAGGCTTTACACTTGGTCAGGTTAGCACTACCAGACCAAATACCTGTTTCTTTGTCAGAGAATCTAATTCTACCTGGATTGATTCATTCCATTTAGGCCAATATGCTCTTTGTTGACATTTTTCAACAGAGCGTGGTTCGATATCATCATGCTCTATGATTCTTTGAGCAACAGTATATATCATCAATGTGTATGGAAGATCTTTCTATCAACTCATACGTACTCTCGTAATCCTTTGAGATTTCTTTGTTCTCTGGAATCATTTCAAACATCGGAGCGTCCTCCAGTATTGATTCATGGACATAACTATAATCAGAGACAATCTCATGAGAGGGATTCTATACATTGATGATTGGTTTGTGCCTTACTCACCCTCTACTTCCTTGGGTGAGTGTCAATCGAACCAAGTGACCTCCCCCTCTTCCTTGGGGAGCCACGGCCTCAACCACACCTCCACTAAGTGCGGTTACAGTGCCTCTATCTTCGGCACCGTGCCCCTTGTTGGGGA
The DNA here is from genome assembly GCF_002994745.2 of Rosa chinensis. NCBI lineage: Eukaryota > Viridiplantae > Streptophyta > Magnoliopsida > Rosales > Rosaceae > Rosa > Rosa chinensis. The sequence goes on along the minus strand of NC_037094.1, from coordinate 54,427,782 downwards.
CTTCTAACCTTGCAGGCATATTTGCAGCTGGTATATGTGATCTCGTCACTTTTACGATATCAGTAAACGCATCAGGCATCGAATCTGCTATGTTCTGAAGATCGATTATTCTTTTCACTTCACTTTCACTTTATGAAGTGCGGGGATCAAGATGAGACAGAGTGGGGACAAACCACGACAATTCCAGTCGTTCCCTTGGAAAATCCTTTTTCCTATCTCCCCCTAACGACGGGAAGACTGTCTCATCAAAGTAACAATCCGCAAATCTCTCGGTAGAGAGATCGCCTGTCAAGGGTTCCAAATAGCGGATAATTGTTGGGGATTCGTATCCAACATAAATACTTCATCGTCTCTGAGGACCCATTTTGGTGCGCTGTGGGGGCGCAATAGGCACATATACTGCTCAACCAAATATGCGTAAGTGTGAAGTGTCAGGCTCATATCCAGTTACCAACTGGTACGCAGAAAATGGTTGGCTAGTTGTGGGTCTTAAACGAATAAGTAAAGCTGCGTGCAATATTGCATAACCCCATGCAGATATAGGCAGGTTGGTGCGCATAACCAATGCCCTAGCCACCATCTGTAGCCTTTCGATGGTGGCTTCTGTGAGACCATTTTGTGTATGCAGATGGGGTACAGGATGCTCTGCATCGATCCAAATAATGCAATAATCATCAAATGCTTTTGATGTAAACTCTCCAGCATTATCAAGCCTTATAGACTTGATAGGGTGATCAGGGTGGTGAGCCCTTAAACGTATAATCTATGCTAGGAGTATTGCAGCATTTTTGTGGACAAGAAAATGACATGTGACCAGATTGTCGAAGCATCCACCAGAACCATAAAGTACTTGAATGGTCCGCATTCTGGATGGATAGGTCCACAGACATCCCTTTGTATTCTTTGTAAGAATGGAATGTTTTGTTTTCTAGCTTTAGCATAGGAAGGTCTTGATCCTGTTTTTGCTAAAGAACAGGCTTTGCAAAACGAGTGATGTGACTTTGAAATAGTCAATGAGGCATAATGGGAGGGAGGTAGTGCTTCTGGTACTTCAGAAGGCAATGACTGCATTTGAGCAATACTAGAATCGACACCTTGCAGTGTGGCAGATTTTTCTCCCATTTTTCACTCGAAAGAAGGGATGTCCGTGTGAGTTCTTTTTAAAAAACGGATCATCATGTCATGACCTCGGTGCCATAGGCGGTCATGCAAAAGCCTGTATGAGTCAGGGTCCCACATTTCATTGTTGGTGACAATATAGGATTCAATGATCCAAATCGTAGTGAGGTACAGTTCACTAGATTGACTCATAAGTTTCTCTAAAATGTGTTTCCTTCCACATTCATTAGAGTTAATATCAAGGTATTCAGTTCCATTCTCACGGTGTGTTGTTACATTATAACCGTTGGCACAAATATCTTTGAAACTTAACAAGGTTCGATTAGCTCTTGGTGCATATAGAGAGTCTGTGACTTGAAATGTTGCGCCATTATGCAGCAAAAATTTGGCAGTTCCTCGCCCTTTTATTAGTTGTGATAATCCAATCATCGTAGTCACAGAGGAATTATAGGCTATTAGTTCAATGAATAATTGCCTATTTCTTAATATTGTGTGGGTAGTCCCACTATCAATTAAGCACTCAAGTTCTCCTCCATTCATTCCTACAAATAAATGGGAGGTATTTAGAAAATATAACTCATATTCTTTAGAGTATTTCTTATTTGCGTAGAATGGTATTCTTTTCATTCTAATAATTTTTCTCTAGATGTATTGCTTTACATCTTTATAGTGCTATGTCGAACCATGTAAATATGTTTAGTAAATAAATTTGAATAAATTCAGTGCTTCAGAATAAATTCAAAATTTATTAATAAGCCAACGATAATCAAATCAAGGTCTTGTTCTAATCCATCAAACCATTATTGAAATAAACTTTAAGACCAAGTAATAGTCTAATTAAGAATGAAGCATTATGCCTTCACAACTGTCTTTGGAAAATAAAATGAATAAAGCAGATCAGTCAAGATTGAGAGCATCCATTGACTTAGCAAGTTCCCCTTTGCCATTGGAGTCTGCAACTGTAAGGTTGACGTCTAGGTCATGACCTCCTTCTTCCATATAGTGAGCCACTTGTTCTTTAGACTCTATACCTCTTGTAATTGGCTGCTACTCTGTTGTTTGCTTGGCAGTTCTTGTACCAACGCCCAATGAATCCACACCTATAGCATGGTTCATTGTCAACTTTTTCCTTTGGCATCTTGTTTCTATGATCCCCATGTCCTCTTTCCACGTGGTGCATTGTTGCCACGTGGGTAGGGATCAGCACGTCTAAACCCCCTTGCATTGGAGTTATTTCCACCTTTCATTTTTCCATAATTAGCTTCGGGAATTTTCTTTGTCCCAGTGGGCCTGGCATTGTTATTCAAGAGAATCTTATTTTGTCTCTCAGCCACTTGCAGTAGGCTTATCAACTTATTGAAGGTAGTGATTCTTTTGTTGTCATAATCCAACTGATACTGGTTTGCTAGTATAAAAGCTGAATTAGGAAAGGTGGTAAGAGTCTTGTAGATCATATCATCTTCTGTGATTTCCCTTCCACAGAAATTGAGACGTGCCTTTAAGCGCAACATGTCCTTGTTGAAGTCATTGACCTTTTTATAGTCAAGCAAGCGGATTCCATTCCACTAAACAGCTAGTCCTGGGAGCAAAGTATCGTGAATGTTCCCAAAACGTCCTTTAAGGGCATCCCACAGTGCTTTGGGTGTCTTCAACTGAAGGTACTCCCAGCGTAGGCTAGGATTAATATGTCGCCTCAGAAAAATTAAGGCATCTGCTTGCACCTTATTAGATAGTTCATCATCTTTGGGATCAGTAATGGTGGTAGTGTATTCTTTTGCCACAAAGGCAGTTTCTACATCGGAAACCCAACGGTGGTACTCAAGTCCTTCTGAGTTCAAGATGTCAAATTCAGGTCGAGTTGGATCAGCCATCTACATAAACAAGAGGGAAGATATAAATTACGTAGTCATAAAGACATCCGCGTAAATTATTTTCCAAATATATGAATTAGATTTCAAGACCAAGATTCGTAATGGTCACATTTTTTTTTTTCGATGCTATGTGAAAATACTTTATCACAGTAAGTGTGTGTATAATGCGCATGAATTTTCATTATCATGGCAAAATGGAATTTTATATGTCGTATTACAAAAATAACTATAACACATTTAATAATAAATAAGACATAGCATATATAAAAATAAACTACATGACATGCTCACATTGCACAAATATACAACAAAATATATGCAACATATAATAATAGCAATAATATATCATGCGTAAAATAAAATATAAATAATAGCATAATTTAAAGGCATGCTTAGGAATAACTATATAAGCGTAAATAAAATTCACAAAACATGCTCACAATTGCATAATAAAAAAAACATAAGCAATAAAATATAAAGCATGCTTCAACATAATTATAAATCATGCTTAAATATAATGATATAAAACATAAATAATAAGGCATGCTTAAAACAATCAAAATTATCTAATTAAACATGCTTAATAACAAAATAAAATAAAGGCAAAAACAATATGGTATAAAGCATGCTTGGTTAAAATCATAAAATAAAATAAAGAAAACATACTTGATTTCGAGAAAATAAAACGACCCTAGCACACGCGCGTGTTGATGCAGGCGTGCGTAGCGATGTTTTTTGGGTTTGAGAAAAAAAAAACTGTGTTTGCTTCCTCTCTTTTTTTCTTTTTTTTTTCAACAATGGGTCACAAAACCCTTTTTGTTTTTTTTTTTTTTTTTAATTGCTTTCTCTCTCTTTTTTTTTTTTCTGGGCCGCAGGCCTGTTTTTTTCTTGTCTGGGCCACAAGGCCTGTTTCTGTTTTTTTTTTTTGTCTTAGGCCTCAAGCAAGGCCTGTTTCCTTTTTCTTTTTTTTTCTCTGGGTCGGTTCTTTGGGCCAGGTCCCTTTTGTTTTTTTTTTTGTTTTTTTTTTTTATATAGTTTTTTTTCTCTTTTTTTCTTTTTTCTCTTTTTTTTCTCTCTCGCTCTCTTTTACCTTCTCTGCGTCTTCTTCCTTCTGGTTCTCTGATGAGTGGCTGGTCCTGCGAGCAGTGCGAGGCTAGGCGAGGTGGGCAGGAGGGGGGAAGGCCAATCTGGATGCGCTAGGCTGCTGGGATATGCAACGATGCAGGGCGGCTGCATGGCATGGGATACGCCAGGCTGCGGGGCTGGGTAGCGACTGGGCTGCGGGCTGGGCAGCAGTGTGTGCATATGGGAGGCGCGCAGGGGGAAGGCCGATCTGGAGGCTGCGCAGGCCGGGGAGTGACCTGGGCTAGGCTAGAGGCCGTGCGTGCTGCTGCAAGGCTCAAGGCGCAGGCGCTAGGCGGGGTTGCAACATGCGTGGCAGGCTGGGCTGGCAGGGAGGATGGTTGATGCGGGCTGTGCGCGGGGCTGCTGGGTGTCGCACGTAGGGCAGCAGCGATGGGAATGGCAGATGGGTGCAGAGAGTAATTGGTTAGGTGCCAGCAGCGATGGGGTTGCGGAGGAGGGCGCGGAGACTGAGAATTGCAGATGGGTGCAGCACGGGAAGTTTTTTATTTTTATTTTTATTTATTTATTTGACAATTGGTGGTGGCGGCAGAAAAAAGAAGAAAAAGTTTTGTTCTTCTAGGATTGTGATTTTTCCTCGATGGGAAGAAGAAAGAAACTAGAAAATTAGGATTTTTTTTCTTTTGGCTATTTGCTCTGAGCGTGCTGATAACGTGTAAAAGTAAATGGAGATTGGAATTGGTCTACTCATTTCATTTCATAACCCCTTTATATAGGGAGAGAATTACAATGGAAAAAACAATTACAATGATGACATTAACTACTGATTGGTTCGTAATCCATGCTGATTGATGTTAATCAGTAATTGCTTGATTCTCTCTCCGTCAATCACTTTGACGATGGCACACAATATGTTTTCCTTTAACACAAATGAGGTTATCAATTATAGTATTTGCTCAGTGGAGTTTAGTATCATTTTGTTTGGTATAGCCAAATTGCAGGTACATGTTTCTCTGTAATGAAATTTGCCTAAACATAACTTTAATCCACAATTCTCTGGATTAATATAAAGCTTAAATTTGTATGATTCTGTAGGCAGAGAATCATAAATGCCTAACTATAAATTGCAGCAAAGTTATGGTTAAGCAAGCATTCTAATTTCCTGATTGAATTATAGCCATAAGAGAGAGCAAAACTGAACTTTTAGTCAACTGCATATTTTATGTTCCTTAACGCTTTTGGCAATGCAATTTGGTTATATCAAATTTACCGGTTACTTTCATTATACATAATACGTACCTGCATTTTCTTGATGAAGGAGATGTGTAAATTATTTTGTGAATTTTGTAGATTAGTTCTACTGGAGGTCCTATGTTCTGTATGTATAATGGTTTTAGCTATTTATACTTTCTGCTTCCTTGAAGAATTAATCATGGTTGGGATCCCTGATCAGCAGAATAATTGGAAATTTGAAACTTCCAATTTCAAATATTCGCATCAGATATGAGGATGTTGAGAGGTAAAAAGAAAACTATAAATTTCCTCCTTATCCTCCTTAGTTTTTATATCTTGCATGTATGCCTTATGTCTTCAATGCTGTAGCAATTTTGGTCATCTGTTTGCAGCAGGCATAACCTTGGAGAGACTTTCAGCCATGACAATTGATGATAGTGAAAAGAGACATTAGAGCTACTTTTAGAAGGTTATACTTATATAAGAATCAAGTTGCTAATAGTAATTGGATTGTTTTCATTAATTTAAACATCTTAGACTTTTATTTTGTTATCGTTGTAATTTATAACGATTAATGTTGTCACGCCCCTGATTTTATACACAATAAAAATCGATATATAACCCCATAATTATATATGCGTGAACGTTCAGCCATCAATACAAAATACTTAGAAACTTTTTCCCTTTTAACCCAAGTACATATTGATGCCCTGAACCCACAATTCCAATATTGACTTGCTCCACAGAGTCACATATACATGAGCTTATGAATTAAATTGTCAACAACAAAATAAAACGTAAATGCTCTTTAGAGCTCATTACAAGCGGAAGTCTTTATAATAGTAAAGTCACAAAATTGACTTCTTACCGTTAAGCTACAAGAACACTACCTCAGCATCAGCCACGATTAACCTGACCTGCATAAATAACCCCTACACCGTTTGAATAGTGTCCCGGGTTGCCACACAACAAACCCGGTAAGCTTTTGCAAGCCCGTATGAGTAACTCAAAACCACACATGCACAACTCGCCCAACGAGGAAACCCATCAACTCGTAAAAAGGGACACACACCCTGTTTTCCCAAAAGAAACAATAAAGGTCATACCGTGACCAAATCATATAAATTGAAACTCTGACAATTAAATATGATAAACAAGTCCTCCCAGGACATTTAAAAGAAAGAATCCCCGAAACTCTCTTTTAAAACACATTCTCAAATCAACACAAGTCACCCCGTGACAAAATCATAATAATTGAAACTCTGACAATTAAATATAATAAACAAGTCCTCCCAGGACATTTAAAAGAAAGAATCCCCGAAACTCCCTTTTAAAAACACGTACTCATGAGCATCAGATAGCTCCCCGCTACCCCCCATGATGTACCATGGCAACAGACTAGAGCTCTAACTGATCGTATCCACAAACCCGGCCAAAGGCGTGAAGTCCCGATATATATGCCTGAGGTCACTCCCAGCAACCCCTAATCCTCAGACCTCCCCGGTCGTCAGATCAAAACCTTTCAAAACTGTCACTCAGGACCCAAAAGTTACTCAACTCACACAAAAGGAGATGTCACCCCGTGACCTCCAATCATCAGACCTCCCCGGTCGTCAGATCAAAACCTTTAAATCAAACCAAAAGGAGAAATCACAATCTATGACTCTCACATCCTCAGACCACCGGTCGTCGGATCAAAACGTTAAATCAAACCGAAAAGGAGAAATCACAACCTGTGAATCTCAGATCTTCCGACTCCCGGTCGTTAGATCAAAACATTCAAATCACATCAAAGCAACTCACACCAAATCTTGACACTTTTCAAAACATTAGAAATTCCCAATTCCCACACAAGGTTTCTCAAAAAGTCAAGCCCCAAAACAATGGAATGAAACCCATCAATACCTACTGCTTCAATTCACTCATCAACCCACAAGAATATACATATTCCACGTAAATATATATACGTGGTCATTCATTCAGGAAGGCCACTAATACCAACTATAGTTTGCAGTTAACTAAATAACTCTCAAAACAATAAGGTCAACCCGTTCGTGAATGAACTTCGTGAGATTACTCACCTCGAAACTCCTGCTGCGTCTTCAATACAGAACAAAGCAGCCAACCCACAAAACAATCGTCCAAAATACTTCGTCAAGTACCTAATCACATATGGTTTCCACTCCGTAACAATTCACAACCGATTTAAGTCCGAAACCCCTGTTTTGAACTAAAATCCCCCAAAGTGGCGCCAATCGAGGCGAAACCACATCCGAGACCACCCAATGTCTCCAGAATACTTCTACGATCGATATGCCAAAACCACAAGTCGATCGGATAGTCGGATCCTCACGGATCGAATCATCGAACGGTCCGAAACCGTAAAAACCCTAACATACTCATACGATCTCCAAAAATTACAAACAATATATCAAAATGCTCGTATTGACGAGTAGATCGAACTCAGGAACAGAAACTATCCCTGAGGTGGTCGGAAATCGTCGGAAAACAACACCACAGTGGCGTCACCGCCGCAAGACTAAAGTCTGAATTTGACAAAACTCCCAACACCAAATTTCTTCATCTCATCTCCAATTTAAACTTTAATAACCACACAAAGTCTAAATCATAACCATTTGCCCGGAATTTACCTCACAATATCTGAAATTCGATGAACCCTAGAATTTCAAAGCTTCGATTCATCCTCCACAAGTGAAATCGTCCCAAGCCGCTTTGGGAGAAGCATCAATGTCCTATGGGCTTCAAAAGCCCTCAAGAATCACCGGCAAAGGTGGCCGGAAAAAGAAGAACTGATGGAGGCGATTTCGTCCCCGGCGAGGTTCTCTTCTCGGCCTTGTAGCGCCTCCTATAACTCGTATTTCACTTTGATTTCTTCTACAAACTCGTAAAGGGGGTCGAGACGAGAAAAGCCCACTTTGTTTCACGTCAATCGGTGGCCGGATGAGGAAGATATGGCCGGAAAACCAGAGAGGAAGAAATCTGGGTTCGAGACCGAAGAGAGAGAAAATCCTTCCGAAAATGGAAACTTGGCTTTTTTTGAATTTTTCCGGAAATTTCTCATATATACCAAAATGGAAACTTTTTCCAATGGCCATAACTTCTTCATACGAACTCCGATTTCGGCGTTCCATATATCCACGAACTCGTATCGATGCGCTCTACAACTTTCGTGAAGGAAGTTTTCAGAGATACTCAATGTATAAAAAGTCAACCTTGAACCCCCCCCTCTAAAGTCATACTTTCCGAATAAAAATTCGTCTGAAACACTTCCGCTCCATCCACGAGCCACGAAACCATTCAATAACCACAAATTAGATTCCTGAAAATCGTCGGAAAATAAATGCGAATTTCCGGGGCATCACAAATGTGTCTTATAGGCGGATCTCAATTACACATCAGTTCTATAGTCAACCCCCCGCAACTGGCTCAAAGACAGGTTAGTCTGGTCTAATTATTATTGCAAATAATGCAATAGATTAGGGTCATGTTGATATTAGAGTACTTACATTGAGCAGACTGATGTTTGGGGAATTCGTGAGCATTAATTAATACAAACAGGTTAATTGATACAAATAGCGAAAATTCTCTGTGTGGCTGTTGTCTTTCTAGCAAAAGGTTTTATTACTTCAAACAACAATCATAAAAAAGGTTTGACCAAATAGGCAAATACAGTTTTCATTTACAAAATTTTTTCCTGTAATTTGATTGACATGTTTGACGATTAATTGTGGTTTCTCAATTTTATTGAATAGGCAATGGTATACTTTTGGCGCTGACAAAGCAGTTGTGTGACACCAATGAAATTCATGCATCATCAGTTTTGAAGATCCGATATGCAGAAATGGAATCCATAAGAGTATATCTCTTTTCTCTTCTCCAATGAGTGGTGTGAATGAACAAATAGCTTGGTTGTTTGATTTGATTTGGATACAAAATGTAAAATTTGAATACTGTATATCAAGGCTAGGACTAGGTGACAAACAATTGTGTCTAAGAAGACTGTACAAGGAATGCTTTCATGTAAATATTTAGTTACTTCAACATTGAGATGCAGGTTGTAAGTGTATAGTGTCTCATATTGAACAGAAATGACCATTAACTAGATTCCAACTTTCTAGAAGTTGCTGGAGTTCCAGAAAATCTAACTACCTGGTATTTAGTACTAAAAGGTATAGTAATGTAGTGAAAAATGGGGGACAGAAAAACCTCAGAAAAAGGTAATTGATTCCCAATCAAAAGGGATAGACAAATAGGATTCTGAACTTCATGTGCCTTATGCTTTTGACTCTTTGTATTAATTTTTCTTTAGCCTAGGGCCTGCATATATGTATAGGAGTAATATTCCACCTTAACAGATTCATTGAATCAATATCTTAGTTGTTTCATTGCTTTCTGTGTGTTAATCCTTTTCATGTGACTTATATGCAACACTACTATCTGCGTGTTTTGGCTTTCGAATTCTGAGAATTTTTCGTTTCATTTAAACACATCTTAGTTATCTATGATAAATCAAACACTTCAAAACGTACAAAATTTAACAAGCATAAAGTAGAAATTCTACCCAGCGGCATCGCGCGGGTTCTTATTCCTAGTACATACTAGACCCCAAGTTGATAATTACTTAAAAAGTTATTCCACAGAATGTGAAGAAAATTGCTGCATATATTCATATATTTTTTTTAATTTTTGATTTTTTTTGTTAAATTTCTTTTGTTTTTCTTTTATTTATGAATTGATCATTATGTCTTTTTCAAATATTTCAATTCAAATGTTTTTTAATATTTAAGAGATATTTTTTTAAAAAATTTCTATTTTAGTTGACAAACTCTCTTCTCTTAATAATAGATATATATATATATATATATATGTGTGTGTGTGTGTGTGTATATATATATATATATAAGGAGGTGTGATATTTTTGGGGATCATAGGCATAGGCCTGCTGGACCTATATCCAGGGCCAGCCTTGCAGAGTAGAACCCCCCTTCAGCCATTGCCAAATTGATCAAGCTGCAAGCAGTCTCTTAAGCTCTGATTACGGCTTCAAGCCCTCCGATAAATCGGACCCACTGTCATCTTCTAAGCCTCCAAATTTTGATCTCGGATCTACAGGATCCTCTTCCAGATCAACTTGCACCTTTAATTCCTTCAATGGGCCCTTCTCTGACGATCACAACTCAATCTTCTATCCCCCAAAGCACAAGATTTTAAGCGAATTAAAGTGGATGAGTCCAGAACGAAGATTCGAACATCATCAACACGTCCAAGGTGGGGTCGCAGTCGAGGAAGCAGTTCTCGACAAGAGAGAAAGCGGAGAGTGCGAGGTAGAGAGAGAAAGTAGAGAGAGAGAGAGAGTGTGAGGTTTGTGTAGTGAAATGACATTGGAGGTGAAAGATCCGACGATATTGGGTTTCGGGTATAAATAGTGAGATGTCCATTTTGCCCTTCTTATGGGTTGAAAATCTAAAAAATGGGCCACGATGTTGGTGCCACGACATCATCTGACGTCACAATTTGATGGATTTATGAGAATTGGACACTCATGATGCATTTAGGAAGTCCAGGGATGATCCTGATTAAAAACAAAAATTAGGGACTAACATGATTTCTGCCTCTAAATTGGAGTAGGCAAACTGAATTTAGTTTATATTTTAACCAAATAAAACTAAACACATAAAAATTAGATTAAATTCAGTTTAGTCCCTTGAACTTTAGGGCTAAAATCAGTTTGGTCCCTCTTTCTGGGAAATTAACCACGTTGGTCCTTGCACTTCTAATTTCCATCATCCGGGTCCAAAATTTTAATTTGGCTCAAAACATGACGTAATGTGCTGAGTTGGAGTCGACATAGAGTCCAACTTTTTAGACTTTAAACCTCCTAAGAAGGGCAAAATAGACATTTCTAATCTCTCTCTCTCTCTCTCTCTCTCTCTCTCTCTCTCTCTCTCTCTCTCTCTCTCTCTCTCTCTCTCTCTCTCTCTCTCTCTCTCTCTCTCTCTCTCTCTCTCTCTCTCTCTCTCTCTCTCTATATCGACGACCAACGCCAAAACCCCTTCTACCACTTCCACCTCCCTTCTATCTAAAGCTCCACCTTGTCTTGATCCTCATCTATAACCTCAGCCAAACCACCTTCCTCCTCAACCTCCTCATTGTCAGACCAATTCGCCTCAACTGAAGTTGGCATTTTTTCCATTGGGTAATACCCGCGGGTAATATACCCACCCAGCAACCAAAATGGGTAATACCCATGACACCCATACCTAGTCTTTTTTTTTGCGGGTATCTCCATACCCACCCATTGGGTAAATGGGTACCCAACTACCCATCTGTTTGCTTTAATATTTTTTTTTTTTGCTAAGAAAAGCATCTCTAAGAAGAGAAAAAAGAAAAAAAAAAAAAAAAAAAAACTACTCTTACACTGGGATTGTGGGAATGATTTCAGCAATTCCTTCAATTTTTCATCATATGTGATTGATCAGATGGCTCTCACTACATCACCACTCCTGCACTCCTCTCAAATCCTTGTCTCTGATTCTAGATGTCGGTGGCCACCGAGTTCATGAAGAAGATGTGCGCGTAGGACTTAGGCATCACCGCCGCCATTCTGGCCGCGATGAGAGCCATCGGCGCATGCTCTGTGACGTTGATGGCGTCGAAGCCGTAGACGACGAAGATCGGGAGCTCAATTTGAAACCAAAGGAGGAAGAAAGAGAGCAGTCCATCAACAACGAAGATCTAGAGCTCTATTCGAAATTAAAGGGGGAAGGAATGAAGATCTGGGATTTCGAGAAGATGAAGATGAATCTGGGAGAAGATGAAGATCTGGGATTTAGAGAGACGTGAAAAAATTTCTTTCTTTTTCTTTTTTTTTCCTTTTTCATCTTTTTTTTTTTAATCATAAACTTAATTTTGATTGAAAATTGTAACAAAAAAAAAAGTGTAAGAATATAGCTTAATAAGTTTTGATTAAAAAAAAAAAAAACAATTTAATAAGTTATATGGGTATGGGTAACCGCGGGTATACCCATACCTGAGCGTGTATTCAACACCCATTACCCATTTACCCATGGGTAACTTACCACTACAAATACCCCGTGGGTTTTTATGCCATCCCTAGCCTCAACCTTGCATCGATCACATTGACACACAAACCCATAGTCCTCTGCTAGCTGAATAACCCTGGTTAACAGGAAAGTAGCTCAGGAAAAACGTGGCCTTGGGATAAATTCTATAGGCTCTGCTCGATCTCAGCCCAAATTCCCAAGGGGCCGGGCTCCAGCAATCCAAACGCATTCATCTTGTCCTTGCCCAAAAGCGCCACCATGAGCTTCACCTAAAACAGTTGCTGCTGCGGCGGAGAGTAAAGGGTCGAAATTAGAAAATGTAGGAACTGAGCGTAGGTGGAGTCATGCAGCTGACCCTGAAGAGACAGCAGCACCTGGAAACTCAATGATGAAGTGACAGCGAGGTTATAAGCGGCGATCAAGAAGCGAACTTGGACCTGACGATCGGTGGGCTGCCTGGAGAGCAGGGAGTGGCAATTTTATAATTTCGCTAGGGATTGGTAGTCCGATTGAGTGTGGGAGGAGGATTGGACTGCGGAGAGGCACTTGGGGCTGTAGAAGGCGTGGAGGGAGCAGGAATGGCAGAGTGAAATGGGGGCGGTTTGAGGGTTTAGGGTTTTGAAGCAGCGGTCGCAATAAGGGGGAGGAGAGGGGTTGAGGAGAGGAAAAGCTGAGTAGAGGAGGAGAGGAGAGTTGCGGAGAACGATTTGGCAGCTTTTGAGCTAGGGAGAGAGAGAGAGAGAAGAAAAGAGAGGAAAAAAAAAAAACAAAGAGGAAAAATTTTAAAAACTAGAAATGTCTATTTTGCCCTTCTTGGGGTGTTTAAAGTCTGAAAAGTGGGCCTCTATGTCGGCTCCAATTTAGCACATGACGTCATGTTTCTAGCCAAATTCAAATTTTGGACCTAGGTGATGAAAATCAAAAGTGCAAGGACTAACGTGATTAATTATTAGAAAAATGGATCAAACTGATTTTAGCCCTAAAGTTCAAGGGACAAAACTGAATTTTTTCCTAAAAAAATTTACAAAATCAAACTGAACTGATTAGTCAATAATTGAACCGGATCGAGACTTACATTGCAATTTTCAATTAGTTTTTATGGCAAATCGAACTAAACTGCCAATATATAGTTAGTTAGAATTTATAATTTTATTATAAGTGGTCAATTCCTATGAGTTTCTAATTTATGTTATAAGCTCTCAAGCACTATATCATCTTCTCTTACTCTAACTATAATTTCTATAAATGCATTTTTAATTGCCTATAATTTTTAATTATTTTATGTAACGTTTATGTGTTTGAGGGGAAGAGACAAATATTAAGCAAAAATTATAATGATGCCCCTACTCGTTTTGGGATACAGCAGAAGAATGTAACTGAAGTAATCTCAGCTATTAGGCAATTTAGCATAGTTACAACAATACGAACACATGAAAAAAAAAAAATTCTAAGATTTTTGGTGTTTTTTGTTTTTTTTTTTTTGTTTTTTTTGTTTTTTACTCTGTTGCTACTATAGTACCATCTCTTCACTCTTCACTCTTGTGGATACTCTCAAGGCTTTTGGCCCTAACGTCTTATGTTCCAACAATTGTTAATGCTGTTGGTTTATTCTTTGCACCGAGAGGTCGGCCACAGCAGGAAAATTTGGAGGACTTATAAGTTGCTTTGAACCAAAGTAGGCCATTAGATCTAATCCCCAACCGTATTATCCTGGGAATCCAAAGGAGAATCAAAGTGGACCTTGTAGGTTATATTCTCTAAAAGATCTCTGGCCTCACATATCGTTGACGAAAAGAATGGCATACCAAATAAGCACCACCATCAGCAACAAGCAACCGCTCTAGAGTTGTAAGATCCACATTCATGGAGTGTTTGGAGTAAGGCTGGCCATTTGAGCAGAGTTTGGGCTAATTTCGGACCGAGCCAAACTGACTTAAGCTGAAATATTTAGCTCGGCTGAGCAGTACCAAGAATATCCTTCGGCTTAGTTACGATATGAGAATTTGCATACCGAATATATGTATACATACCTCTGAACCAAAAATGAAATAAGTTTTGTGAGAGGCAACATCACGAACCTCTCACCTCTCACCTCTCACATAGAAACTTTGATCTCAACTACTAAACCAGGAATTGCTCTCTTTTTTTTTTTTTTTTGTTGAGAATGAGAATCCTTTATTGAAAATAACCAAGATTACATAATATGGGAATGACCGGTGGTGGACATGAACTCCCTACTCTCCTCCCTAAAAACCGAACTAGTTCCGAGTTCGTCATCAAGAATGACATCCATGAGCCAAAAGAGCCCAACCCCTAACCACCTATTTCGCCCAACCTCACAGGCTACAGATAACCCCGAGAAACTCGATAACACCCCATAGACAACCGCCAGAGAAACCAGCGCCCTCTTCCACACCGCGTTCCAATGAAACCTGACCACGTGCAAGGATTGCTTATTAGCACATTGACCATAAGATAAAACCGAAATTAAACTAACTCGTCTCCAGCAATGACACCACATCCATGGCACATCAATTTGGCCCAACCCTACCTCAAACGAGTAGGGACCAACTATTGACCAAAGTAACCTAACCAACAACCTAACTAAAAACAAGACTCTAACCAAAACAAAATAGTCGCCGCCACAGTACTGCTCACCCTTGTCATCAGGTGACCCACCAGCAGGCCACCACTGCAGCCCCATGTCTTCGAGCGTCCCAAGTTCAAGGTGCCTAAACCATACAGCAAACCACACCAAATCTATCACCAAGAAATCGATGAAAGACTCACCGTGCTTTGCCTCCGCCATGCCCACCAACTTGAAAGCCCAGATCCACCACAGCTGCCACCTCCAGCGACCCACCGTAGATTAGAAGGCAGCGCCATACGATCCATGGTATACCGCCACCATGATCTGGGCCTCTGACCACTTTCTCCACGCCGACCGCCACCCATTCGTCCTCTACACAGATGACGCCACCTGAGAGAAGCGAAGAAAAATACCCAGCCTTGACCAACAAAATGAAGAACAGAGTAGGACCCCTGAGATCCCAAGACCCCGTCCGGCAACACCCGCCACTCGTCGATGAAGCAGAGAGCCACGACCGACGCGGGGGCTCCGCCGGACAGGCTGACAACTTTCATTAACTCTCTCCAACCCTAGTTTTGTCCTATTTTATCGGTTCTCTCTTCTCTCTCTAATTCGTACTCTATAGGAGTTGTTCTCATTATATTGTATAGAATTTCTAAATTTATACACTTCTTACATGATAGAAGTAAAACAAAGAAAAATGGTGAACCCTCATTCATCGATTTGACTTTTTACCATCAGATTCTTTCTTCCAATTCGATCTTCCTCCTTTTCTTTCATCCAGTTCTTTCATCCTCTTTTTCTTTCTTCCAGTTCTTTCATCGTCCTCTTGTTTCTTCTCTTTCCTCCATCTCCTTCTATTTTTCTCATCATCAATAATAGCATCATCAGATCATCCCCATCTACAACATCAGATTTGCATATTCATTATCATATCTGCATCTTTATTAACATATTTGCATCTTCATCATTTGATTCTAGATCTAGCTATCCTCTGATTTCTTTCCATACTTGTTATGACTGAAATTCGAGGCAAATTTTGGTATACTAATATGTTGGTAAGCAACAACAGCGGTTCGGTCTCGGTTGCAAATTTGGGAAACCGCCCAAATCGATCGATAGCTGGTTGATGGAATTTTTGATCCGTTTTTCAACCAGTTCCAACCCTAGTTTGGAGGCAAGAATTGAAGCCATGCCTTCAATATTATAAAGAATGTGTTTCTTGCAAAAACCCTATAGAGAATATCTTAGAAGAGCTCCTAAGGGGGGTGTATTGTATTTGGATTTGTGCAGACTTTTTTTTAAATGACTGACTTTTTGAAAAGTCCACAGACTCTTTAAAAAGTTGATAGACTGTTATGGATTTCTTAAAACCATTGATTTTAGCAACAGACTTTTATTGATTCATGAAAATCTATATATTTTATTATGAATGACTTCTACAGATTTCCTAGGATTTACAAAATATTAAAAAAACAAAAAACAAAAACAAAAAAAAAATAAAACAAATGCAACTCAAACACAAAACAAAATAATAACTTGTTGTCTCTTCAATGCTCCAGTATCTTCTAATAGAAATTGACTCAAATAAATGATTGTTAGTCTGTCTAGCGAGTTTGTTCTCATTCCTAATCTCCCAACAACTATTTTCGCCGTTTAACATATATTGTAACAATATTGGTCAATGTCTTGATCTATAATCAATCAATTGAAATTCAATTGTTCAACATTTTTTTGAACTATAATATAAATTCAAATTAATGAGAATAATTAATTAATAAGATAAAATTTAGTATGGTTCAAGGTCTTAGGGTTAGACCACAATATTTGAGTTTTAGGGTTCGAAGTATCACAATTTAAAAAAAAACAAAAAAACAAAAAACAAAACAAAACAAAAATCGCATTCAACAACTATAATGAACATGTTGGGTATCAAAAAAGGTTGATATCATAAAAAATTAGAGAAAAGACAAAAAATTAAGAAAGAGAGATGATGAAGGACAAACTTCTTCGTGCGTAGAGAAAAGAACTTTGATAGACTTTTTGAAGAGGAAACTTTGATTGACTTTTTGAAATCTTTAGTCTAGAGGCTGGAAAATTATTGGAGTTTGGTATGTATAGTTAATACTACAAAGTCCATGATTATCCATGATTTTCTAATTCCATAAGTATGAATGATATTTTGAATACCTCTGTACGTTTATTCATTTTTAAAAGTCCTAATTGAATACCCCTAGATTTTGGTGGAATTCATGAAGTCTTTAAAAATCGTAATTGAATACCTCAAGACTTTCATGGACTGTTAAAATTCTATATTGAATACACCCAGACTTTTAAATTTCATAGATTTCTTTAAAAGTTCCACTAATTCCATATACAATACACCCCCCTAAGACTATTAACTAATTATATTATGTAACATGATATTAATTTTAGGTTTAAATTGAAGATAGGTTGGTATATATTTTTTTTCAATTGCCTTTCTTTATGGCTTTCAATGAATCCTTTTCGGTTCACATTAAAATTGTGGATATTAAGTTTGATTGGATAATTATTAACTTACAGTAAAACCTCTATAAATGAAAAATGTTGGGACTAGAAAAATTATTGCTTTAGAGGAGCTATTATATTATGAATAAATAAATGAATTCATTTATTGATAAATGAATATTTATTACTTTAGAGAGAGTTCTATGTAATTCCTAGTTGAATTATATAACCTAGTCTAATTTGATTACGTTGTCTATCAAAGATAATCAAGATCCATTTGACAATTATGCTATACCAAATGTTTATTCGAATGAGACGTTTCAAACAGTGATCACTTTGAATAACTACTTGCTAGAAAATGAAAAATAACATACCAAACCTGGTGCATGCATTGCAATAAATTGAGAATGAATTTCAATTCGGTTAAGACACAAGGAAAAAGCAAAGGACTATACAATTATATTTTGAGAATTGTTAAATTGAGAAAATGTAAATTGTTAAAAGTTCTTTAATTATTATGTATTTTGAATTCTTATATAGTATTTTTTATGTGTTTAATCAATTATTAATATTTTTCACTATATTATTCATTTATTCATCAATTATTACTTTACATATTCACTGGGTCATTAAGGATGTCTATCGAAGATAATCAAGATCCATATGACAATTATGCTATACCAGATGTTTATTCGAATGAGACGTTTCAAGCAGTGATCACTTTGAATAACTACTTGCTAGAAAATGAAAAATAACATACCAAAATGCATTGCAATAAATTGAGAATGAATTTCAATTTGGCTAAGACACAAGAAAAAAGCAAAGGACTATACAATTATATTTTGAGAATTGTTAAATTGAGAAAATATAATTTGTTAAGAGTTCTTTAATTATTATGTATTTTGAATTCTTATATAGTATTTTTTAGGGTTAAATACTGTTTACTCCCTGAACTTTTACCTAAAAAACACTTCAGTCTCTATCCTTCTAATTTCACACATTTACTCCTTGTACTCTCAATTTTGGACCAATAAGTCCATTCCATTACTCTCTATCAAAAAATTTCATTAAATCATTGACATGGCAGACTTTTTTGGGTCAAACGCCCATTCTACCCTCGTTTTCTTTTTATTTTATTTAATTAATTAATTAATTTTTTGGAAAAGGATTTTTTTTTTTTGTCTCTTCATCTATTCGATTCCACCTTCCTCAGATCTCTCTCTATCTTTTCCTGGTTCTCAGAAAAGTCAACAGCAACTTCCTTTCTCCTTCTTCCAACCCAATACGACTAAGAAATTCCAATTCCTAAACCTCAATTTTCCCTCAAAATTAACCCAAAGCAGCGAAAGTCCAATTCATTTCAGGGATGAGGCTGTGAATTGGGATTAGTCAGTTTGGTGGGGTTGAGTCGATTTGATGGTGTCAGGTGACTCAAAGCCTCAAACAATCAAACTCATCTCTCGATTCAAAACCCAGAAGCTCACCTTAAATTCCCAAACTTTATCAGTCCCCAACCTTGAGCATACCTCTGTAGGAAGAGCAATGATTTCGTCGTCGCTTCGCCTTCATCCTCCGCACTCTCTCACAGTGATACAGTCTCACTCTCAGCCTCTAGCTTGATAGCTTGCATCAGCGTATTCTCGTCCAACAACAACCATTTTTGCACAAATCGGTAAATCTAGCTCTAACATGGTCCAAATCTCTAGTTCTTGAATTCGAATTGTTGAATGCAGAAATCTCCGACTTCGTATCTTCCATGTTCAGCACAGCAAGAAGAGATAAGGCATGCCAAGAGGTGCTCTGGAATAGAGGAGGACGTAGTCACTAGGGGGATGATTAGAGGAGGCGTGATGGTCGAAGAGATTGTTGATGAAGCAGCTGACGTCACTGTCGGAATCGGAGGCAACGTCGAAGCTGCGGGAATCGATGGGATCAATGAAGGGGTTGAAGTTGTGATGGGTGCACCAACGGGTGAGTCAGGGCGGGTCGGGTTGGTTTGGTGGCTCTAGGTAGCTAGGTAGGTGAGGAGCCTCGGCTTTAAGGCGTTGACGACTGAAACGATGGCTTTGCGGCCGAAGCCATGGGCAAATTAGTCTGGGCTTGGAAATGCAGAGCAATTCGAAGTTAAGATCCCGCAATGGAGGAGTAGGAGTGGAGAAGGGGACTGTGGTGATTAAGTAGAGGAGAGAACGGTTTGGGTAAGATATTCCGGTGCAGCAGCATGGTGACAAGTGATGGAGGAAGAGAGAGAGGAAGAAGAGAAGGAAGAGGGTACTATCAAAAAGCTCTGATGTTGACCCTAAAAAAAAAAGAATAAATGAAAAAAAAAGAAAAAAGAGAGAAAAGAATTAATTAATAATTAAAAAATAAAGTGAGGGTATAATAGTTATTTTATCGCCGAAAAACTACCACGTCAGCGCTTTAACGAGATTTTTTTAATGAGAGTAACAATAAGGACCTACTGGTCCAAAATTTTGGAGTACATGGACTAAACGTGTGAAATTATAAGGATAAGGACTGAAGTGTTTTTTGGGTAAAAGTTCAGGGAGTAAACAGTATTTAATCTGTTAAAGGAAAAACAGATTATGTGTCTTCGTCAAAGCAACTGACGGAGAGGGAATCAAGGAATCAACGATTACCATCAATCAGCACAATTAAAGATCAATCAGCATTCAATGTATTTAATGTAATTCATATTTCCGTTGTAATTCTATCCCTATATAAAGGGACTATGAAATGAAATGAGTAGACCAATTTCAATTGTCATTTTACTTTAACACGTTATTAGCACGCTCAGAGCCAATAGCCAAAGAAAAAAACCTAATTTTCCAGTTTCTTTCTTTCTCCTTCCTGTTGAAAAAAAACAAAAACCTAGAAGAAAACCCCAAACCCTAGAACAGAAAAAAAAAATTTATCTTCCTCTTCTTCTGTGCCGCCACCCTAAACCTAGAAAAAAATCCCTCAGCCCAGCGTGCCGGCACCTGCACAGCAGCCCACCGCGCACGGCCTCACATACCCTTCCAGATTGATCCGCCGGATAACAACACTCCACTGGACGCCCGCCAGCGGCCCACCGCGCACGGTCTCGCATACCCGCACTTGCACAGCCTCTGCTCAGCGCGCTGCCTCGATCTCGATCTCGATCTCGTCGCTGCTGCCTCTGCCAGCGGCTCTTCCTTCCCTCGGTTCTCCCTCCCAACCCCAGTCACGACCTCCATCAGCTTCAGCCTAGCCTCACTGCCTACAGCCCTGCGCCCAGCAACCTCCGGCCTCAGCCTCCAGACTTGGCTCTGGCCTCTCACCAGCAATGCATGGCTCCGGTCTCCCACTTGCTGTGCACGGCTCCTGCCTCTCACCTGTAGCGCACGGCTCCAGCCCACCCTCTCATCGCGCCGAAGCACATGCACACCCAGAGAAAGAAATGCAAAAAAAAAAAAAAAAAACCGAAAAAAAGGGGAGCCTCTGCCTAGACGAAGGAACAGAAACAGAAAAAAAAAAAACAAAGAAGAAGACGCGAAAAGAAAAAAAAAAGAAAGAGGAAGAAAAGAAAAAAAAACCAGGCCCAAAGCAAAGGGCGGCCCAGAAAAAACAATAAGAAGAAAAAAGGCCCTGCGGCCCATCTCTGTTAGTAAAAAAAAAAAAAAAAAAAAAAAAAGAGAAACAGGCCTTGCGGCCCAGTAAAAACAGAGGAAAAAAAACAGACCTTGCGGCCGAGAAAAGGAAAAAAAAAAAGCCCACTACTAAAAAGAAAGAGGAAGCAGTCAAGTTTTCCTGAAAGTCCAAAAACATCGCTACGCACGCCTGCATCAACACGCGCGTGCGTTAGGATTGTTTTGTTTTATCGAAATCAAGTATGTTTTCTTTATTTTCTTTTATGATTTTAATCAAGCATGTGAATTTTATTTATATTTTCTATTTTTTTTAAGCATGCTTTATACCTTATTATTTATACCTTCATTATATTTTGTTATTGAGCATGTTTAGTTAGATAATTTTGATCATTTAAAGTATGTCTTGTTCTTTATGCTTTATATGATTATCTTTAAGCATGATTATATATTTTATTGTTTATATTTTGTTATATATTATTTATGAAATTTTGAGCATGTTTTGTGCTTTTTATTTACGTTTATATCATTATTCCTAAGCATGCCTTTACATTATGCTATTATTTATATTTTATTTTTACGCATGATATATGTAGCATACATTTTGGTATACATTTGTGAAATTTGAGCATGCCATGTAATTTATTTTAATATATGCTATGTTTTTATTATTTATTACATGCTATGATTATTACTTGTTTAGAATGCTATACAAAAAGAATTGCGTTTTGCCATGATAATGAAAGTTCATGCTCATTATAAATACACACTTACTGTGATAAAGTATTTTCACATAGCATCGAAAAAATGTGACCATTACGAATCTTGGTCTTGAAATCTAATTCATATTTTTGGAAAATAATTCACGTGGATGTCTTTATGACTGCGTAATTTATATCTTCCCTCTTGTTTTATGTAGATGGCTGATCCAACTCGACCTGAGTTTGAAATTTTGGACTCAAAAGGACTTGAGTACTATCGTTGGGTTTCCGATGTAGAAACTGCCTTTGTGGCAAAAGACTACACTGCCACAATTACCGATCCCAAGGATGATGAACTATCTAACAAGGTGAAACCAAATGCCTTAATGTTTCTGAGGCGACATATTGATCCTAGCCTACGCTGGGAGTACCTTCAATTGAAGACACCCAAAGAACTGGGGGATGCCCTTAAGGGACGTTTTGGGAACATTCATGACACCTTGCTCCCAGAACTAACCGTTCAGTGGAATGAAATCCGCTTGTTTGACTATAAAAAGGTCAATGACTTCAACAAGGATATGTTGCGCCTAAAGGTACGTCTAAATTTATGTGGAAAGGAACTCACAAAAGATGATATGATCCAGAAGACTCTTTCTACTTTTCCTACTTCAGCAATTATACTAGCGAACCAGTATAGGCTGGAGTATGACAACAGCAGAATCACAACATTCAATAAGCTGACCAACCTACTGCAAGTGGCTGAGAGGCATAATGAGGTTCTTTTGAACAACAATGCCAGGTCTATTGGGACAAAGAAAATTCCCGAGGCTAATTATGGCAAAGTGAAAGGTGGAAAGAACCCCAATGCAAAGGGGGTTGGACGTGCTAATCCCTACCCACGTGGCAAGGGACGTGGGGGTCATGATATGGGTCGTGGAGGCCCTCCCAATGTATGGCGGAAAGATGGTGGTGCTGGCCTTAGTGGTCATGGAAACAAGATGCAAAGGGCACCTAAGAACCCTTCAGTCAAACAGGATAGAGTTGGCAATGAACCATGCTATAGGTGTGGAATCATTGGGCATTGGTACAAGAACTGCCAAGCAAGCAACATAGTTGCAGCCACTTACAAGAGATATAGGGAGTCTAAAGAATAAGAAACTCACTATATGGAAGAAGGAGGCCATGACCCAGATGTCAACCTCACAATTGCAGACCTCAATGGCAACAAGGAACTTGCTCAGTCAATGGATACACTAGATTTTGACTGACCTGCTTTACCTATTTATTTTCCAAAGACAGATGTGAAGGCATAATGCCTCATTTTTAATTAGACTATTACTTGGTCTTAAAGTTTATTTCAATAATGGTTTGATGAATTAGATTTATGAACAAAGACCTTGATTTGATTATCGTTGGCTTATTAATAAATTTTGAATATTATTCTGAAACACTGAATTTATTCAAATTTATTTACTACACATATTTACATGGTTCGAAATTGCACTATAAAGATGTAAAGCAATACATCTAGAAAAAGAAAAAATTATTTGGATGAAAAGATTATCATTCTACATAAATACAAATACTCTAAAGAATATGAGATACGCTCTGCATGCACCAAGAGCTAATCGAACCTTGTTAAGTATCAAAGATATTTGTACCAACGGTTATCATGTAAAAACACACTGTGAGAATGGAACTGAATACTTTTATATTACCTCTAATGAATGGGGAAAGAAACGCATTTTAGAGAAACTTATGAGTCAATCTAGTGGACTGTACCTCACTACGATTCGGATTATTGAATCCTATGTTGTCACCAACAATGAAATATGGGACACTGACTCATACAGGCTTTGGCACGACCGCGTAGGGCACCCCGGTCGTGACATGATGATCCGTATTTTAAAGAACTCATACGGTCGAGTGAAAAATAAAATGGGAGAAAAATCCGCCACACTGCAAGGTGTCGGTCCTAGTACTGCTCAAATGCAATCATTGCTTTCTGAAGTACCAGAAACACTACCTCCATCCCATTATGCCTCATTGACTATTTCAAAGGCAAATCACTCGTTTTGTAAAGCCTGCTCTTTAGCAAAAACAGGATCGAGACCTTCCTATGCTAAAGATACAAAACAAAACATTTCATTCTTACAAAGGATACAAAGAGATATCTGTGGACCTATCCATCCATAATGCGGACCATTCAAGTACCTTATGGTTCTGGTGAATGCTTCGACAAACTGGTCACATGTCACTTTATTGTCCACAAGAAATGCTGCAAAACTCCTAACACAGATTATACGTTTAAGGACTCACCACCCTGATCACCTTATCAAGTCTATAAGGCTTGATAACGCTAGAGTTTACATCAAAAGAATTTGATGATTATTGCATGTCTACCGGGATCGATGTAGAGCATCATGTACCCCATGTGCATACACAAAATGGTCTCGCAGAAGCCACCATCAAAAGGCTACAAATGGTGGCTAGGGCATTGGTTATGCGCACCAACTTGCCTATATCTGCATGGGGTTATGCAATATTGCACGCAGCTTTACTTATTCGTTTCAGACCCATAGCTAGCCAACCATTTTCTGCGTACCAGTTGGTAACTGGATATGAGCCTGACATTTCACACTTACGCATATTTGGTTGAGCAGTATATGTGCCTATTGCGCCCCCACAGCGCACCAAAATGGGTTCTCAGAGACGATTAAGTATTTATGTTGGATACGAATCCCCAACAACTATCCGCTATTTGGAACCCTTGACAGGCGATCTCTTTACCGCTAGATTTGCGAATTGTCACTTTGATGAGACAGTCGTCCCGTCGTTAGGGAGAGATAGGAAAAAGGATTTTCCAAGGGAACGACAGGAATTGTCGTGGTTTGTCCCCACTTTTTCTCATTTTGATCCCCGCACTTCACAAAGTGAAAGTGAAGTGAAAAGAATAATCGATCTTTAGAACGTAGCAGATTCGATGCCTGATGCGTTTACTGATATCGTAAAAGTGATGAGATCACATATACCAGCTGCAAATGTGCCTGCAAGGTTAGAAGTCCCCAACAAGGGGCACGGTGCCGCAGATAGAGGCACTGCAACCGCACTTAGTGGAGGTGTGGTTGAGGTCGTGGCTCCCCAAGGAAGAGGGCGAGGCCACTTGGTTCGATTGACACTCACCCAAGGAAGAAGAGGGTGAGTAAGGCACAAACCAATGATCAATGTATAGAATCCCTCTCATGAGATTGTCTCTAATTATCGTTATGTCCATGAATCAATACTGGAGGACGCTCCGATGTTAAAAATGATTCCAGAGAACAAAGAAATCTCAGAGGATTATGAGAGTGCGTATGAGTTGATAGAAAGATCTACCATACACATTGATGATATATACAGTTGCTCAAGGAATCATAGAGCACGATTATATCGAACCACGCTCTGTTGCAAAATGTCAACAAAGAGTAGATTGGCCTAAATGGAATGAAACAATCCAGGCAGAATTAGATTCTCCGACAAAGAGACAGGTATTTGGTCCGGTAGTGCTAACCCCACCAAGTGTAAAGCCTGTAGGACATAAATGGGTCTTTGTCAGAAAGCGTAATGAGAAGAATGAAGTCCTGAGGTACAAGGCTCGCCTTGTGGTGCAAGGTTTCTCACAACGCCCTAGAATTGACTACGAGGAGACATACTCTCCCGTAATAGACGTTATAACGTTCCGCTACTTAGTTAGCTTAGTAATTTCCAAAGGACTGGAAATGCAGCTCATGGATGTGGTTACTACATATCTCTATGGGGATCTAGATTCAGATATATATATATATATATATATATATATATATATGAAAGTGCCTGATGGCCTTACATTACCCAAGTTAAGTGACTCTAAACCACGGAGTGCTTTTGTAATTAAGTTGAAACGCTCACTTTACGGAATGAAACAATCCGGGCGGATATGGTATATCCATCTAAGTGACTACTTGATTGGGAAGGGATATAAGAACGATGAAGTATGCCCATGCGTATTCATAAAGAAAAC
The DNA here is from genome assembly GCF_002994745.2 of Rosa chinensis. NCBI lineage: Eukaryota > Viridiplantae > Streptophyta > Magnoliopsida > Rosales > Rosaceae > Rosa > Rosa chinensis. The sequence goes on along the minus strand of NC_037094.1, from coordinate 54,401,963 downwards.
AAGTTCCGGATTTGCAATTGCAGCTGTATATGTCGATGATATGAACATAATTGGTACTCTTGATGAAATAAGAGAAACCGCGAGCTACTTGAAATCCGAATTTGAGATGAAGGATCTTGGGAAAACTCAATTCTATCTAGGCTTTGAACTAGAACACCGAGTTTGTGGAATACTAATCCACCAGTCTACGTATGTCCAAAAGTCAGGGCGATATAACATGGACAAAGCGCATCCTGCTAGCACTCCCATGATCGGTCGAAGCTTGGATGCAAGGAAAGATCCATTTCGTCCAAAGGAAGATGACGAAGAGGTGTTGGGAGCTGAAATTCCCTATCAAAGTGCAATAGGTGCATTATCGTACCTAGCCTAATGTACTCGACCAAACATTGCATTCTCAGTGAACTTGTTAGCTAGATTTAGCTCAGCGCCAATGCAGCGTCATTGGAATGGTATCAAGAACATTTTCGATACCTAAAAGGAACCATTGACTTGGGACTGTTCTTTCCCTACAGAGAGACAAGAGGGACCGCAGATGGAACTGCAATCTCTAAAGGAAATGTTGATGGCGAAAGCGCCACTCCCTACACCGAAACCCCAAATGACGTTTTGGTTGGTTTTGCTGATACTGGGTACCTCTCTGACTAACATAAAGGTCGTTTCCAAACTGGTTATGTATTTACCATTGGGAACACGGCAATATCTTGGAGATCAACCAATCAAACCCTTGTGGCTACCTCCTCGAACCACTCAGAGATCATTGCTCTACATGAGGCGGTTCGTGAGTGTATATGGTTAAGAGCTATCATTACACATATTCGACAGACTAGTGGTTTGAGTTCTACCACTGAAGAGCCTACTTGCATTTATGAAGATAATGCAGCTTGCATTGAACAGATGAAGCTAGGTTATATCAAGGGTGATAACACAAAATACATATCGCCAAAGTTTTTCTACAATCAGCAACAACAGGCTCTCCTCAAGATTCAAGTGAATCAAGTAAGGTCTGAGGAGAATGTGGCAGATTTGTTCACCAAATCATTGCCTAAGGCCATTTTTGAGAAACATGTGAAAAACATAGGAATGCGAAGACTTTCCAAGCTCCCCTGATTAATGTAAGTATCAGGGGGAGGTGTAGACGTCAGGGGGAGTCTAACACACACATGTCATACTCAAATATAAAAGGTGCGTTGTGCTCTTTTCCTTCCATAAAGGCAACAACTCATGCACCATTTCGTCTTTGACTTGGCACAAGGGGGAGTGTTAAAGGAAAAACAGATTATGTGCCTTCGTCAAAGCAACTGACGGAGAGGGAATCAAGGAATCAACGATTACCATCAATCAACACAATTAAAGATCAATCAGCATTCAATGTATTTAATGTAATTCATATTTCCGTTGTAATTCTATCCCTATATAAAGGGACTATGAAATGAAATGAGTAAACCAATTCCAATTGTCATTTTACTTTAACATAATCCTATTTTTTATGTGTTTAATCAATTATTAAAAGTTCTCACTATATTTCTTTCATTTATTCATCAATTATTACTTTACATATTCACTAGGTCTTTAAGGATGTCTAGAAAAATTATTATCTTATGCATTTAGCGAGGTTCTTAGTAATATACATTGGCCCTGAGTCGGGATTGGAGAAATTTATTATTTAATCAAGGTTATTAATTTATCAAACACTCATTTATTGAGATTTTACTGTATGTAAAATTACAATTAAAAATGTAAAACTTTAGTTTTTTTTTTTTTAGTTTTTTTTTTTTATGCAAAAAGTCAAATTCTATTAGAAATACGTCCACGGTTTGAAACTTAGCGAAACCGAAGGAAAGAACTTCGATGACCAGGGCTGGTCAACGTGGGCTGACCAAAGCCAATAAAAGCATGACAGCTGTCCATTAAAAAAAAATTTGGTTGAAACCCCAAAACAGAGAAAAGAGATTTCATTCGCATCCAAATCTATATCTTAGCTCTTTTCATGAGTTCATGACCATATTAATGTTCCATAGAGCAACACAGATATATACCACTTTGCTTATATCACTCCGATCATGAACTTGCTTCCAGTAATCCATGCAGTGATACACATATTGCAAAACAAAATTAAACCATCACAAATTCACAATTAAACAAGTTCGAATAAGAGCATGCCTATTCAATTGCTCAGTAAAATTGAACATCCACACACTTGAAAAAATATGCAGATTACTGCAACATTCCTACCGAGTAAAATAACCAAAACCCCAAGATGAACAAGAAGTCAAATTTCAGCTCAGCATTGTTACACAAATTGCAAAACAAATTTGAACAATCACAAAACAACAATCAAATTCTACCCTAAATCCAATACCCATCGCTCCATCGCTTCGAATCCAATACCCATCGCTTCCAATCCCTATAATTCAGTAGTACAAGTCAGAAGGAAACCCGTATTGGAAGAGAGAGAGAGAGAGAGAGAGCGAGAGCGAGAGCCGGGGGCCAAATATGCGATTCCCATCTCCCGGTCCTCCGATAAAACGTGACGCCGCGATACTGCGAGCTCCAGAGCCTCGGTCCCCGGCGGTTCTTCTTGACCTTCTCCGGGAGAGGCACGATCCTCTGCTCCGCGAGCGGCGGAGGAGGAGGAGCACTGTTACGCTGCGGTGCTGACCCGGAGGAGAGCCTCAGCCACTGCTTGGTCGTCGAAGACCATAGGGGCAGGGGTTGAGGAGGGAAGAGCTGGATGGTGCCGGGGGGGTTAGATTTGGATGCAAATGAAATCTCTTTTCTCTGTTTTCGGGTTTCAACCAGAATTTTTTTTTTTTTAATGGACAGCTGTCATGCTTTTATTAGCTGTGGTCAGCCCAAGCTGACCAGCCCTGGTCAGCGAAGTTCTTTCCGAAACGGAATAGAACTGATATGCTAGTTAAAAAAATTTTTATCATGTTTTTGGTTTTATTAGAAGTTAGTGTGCAAGAATACATATATAGGGACCGTAAATCCTATGAATTCATTTTCTTTTTATAAATGTGGCAATAAAATGAAAAACAAATGTATAGGGACCGTAAATCCTATGAACTCATTAGTTCAAGGAGGAAAAGTTGAGGTCCACAAAATTGACTTTTGCAGACTCCCTCTTAAGGTAGAACCGAAGAAGTCTTAGAATCAATTTTGAGATAATTATATAAACAAAACGTATGGTGTCCAACCAAAAAATAAATTTTATGGGTGTGGTGTTTTCTTTTTGTTTTTAACTTGAGTTTTTTTTTTCGACTAGATTTTTAACTTGAGATTTCTTCTACCAACATATTTTGATAATTTGATATGTACTGCAGCGGTCCTATTCCATCGATTTGCTTCACATCTCCGCCGCATTTTGGGTAATATTATCTACCGCGTTGATTTTCTTCATATTTTTGTCTAAACATGTCTACAGTATTTTTGACCAACACAACAAATTGGTCTACAGTGTTGCTAATCATCTATCATTTTGTTGTGAAATAGGAATCTCACGTATATATCAAATGAAATTGACTCATACTCGATTCAATGAAATTCTAGATTGCATGTGCCAAGCAATAGACAATGTGGGCAGTGATCCGTTGCAAAACAGCTTTGTGCAAAAAGCAATGTTTCAAGCCATAGAACGTGGACATGTTAAGTTTATAAGAGTTCTATGTGAGAGAATTCCGAAACTCATTGGCGTTATGGATATAAATCATAAGGGCATGTTTCCCTTTGCCATTGAATGTTGACGAGAAGAAATTTGCAACTTTATCTATAAGTTTCGGGATTTTAAGAAAAAAATTGCCACAATTACTAGAGTAGACAAGTTCCACAATAATTTGCTACATGCAGCAGGGAGGGTATCACCATTTGGACAGCTTGATAATATCCATGGTGCAGCCTTACAGATGCAAAGAGAACTACAGTGGTTCAAGGTCAGAATCTCTAACTATATAAATTTGAAAAATTTTCCTACTTATTCATATAATTTCTGCAAAGTGATATGAGAAATGGCATAAAGTATGCAACTCACAGAGTTCTGAGCTCTCTTAGAGTATTAAACCCAAGAAAATTTTGAACTAGGATTCAAGATGGAGTATGATTAAGAAGGCTAAGAAAAGAGAGAAAATATAGAAATACGGCTTAAATTAACACCTTTTTTGCTTTTGAAAACCACACTAACTCTTTCTTTTTGGAGAAAAATATACAAACAGTACCCGACTATGCAAAACTATTATTTGGGTACCTCAAGTTTGAAGCCCGACCCAATAATGGTACATGACGACATTAACTAACAATCCACGTGCTATATTTAGAGGGGTATTTTGGTCATTTTGTTACCCAAACTTTCTCTTATGCAAATCCCTCCTTCCTCTCCTCGTCTCCTTCATCTGAGTTCTGGGTTTTGTTAGCTTGTGATTGGAAAATTCCAAAGCACTCAAACATACAAGAGATCTCAAAACCAATCAAGCAAACATTCCATTAACAAGGAAGGGAAGAATGGATTCAGAATCATGGGTCTGGATTCTCTTGACAGCCCTACAAGTTCATGAGGAACTTTGCGCTGCCCGCTACCGCCACCACATCTTCCCGCTAATCTCTGTCGTCTCTAGCTGCTTGCTTCTCTTCCTCGTCGCTCTGCCTCTCCACCACCACAATCACCTCTTGCTATTGTGTTTCCACGCCTCGTCGGTACACATTACTCACCTCTCCTCCAATTACTTCACCTCCGATTAATTTGTAACAATTTGGATTGAAGAGACTTTGCTCTACTTGAACTTGAACAGTGAACCACAATGGTTCAGTAACTCCAAAATTTCAATTTCTGCTAACCACGGTGAGTTGAAACCAAATGTAGCTGGAAAACATGGAAATTTTCCGCAAAACCAAACATCTTCTCCTCTTTGATTCTCTCTCCCAAGTTGACAGATGGACAAGAAGGTACCATAGGCTTCTTCAACTTGCTAAGATGAAGCTACCACCACCGGTCTAGCTTGCAGCAGTGGCTGGTGTCGGAAAATATGTCGGAAAACTCGAGAAGCTTTCGGGCTTCATCCTGTCATCGTCACTGCTAGTTCAGAGAAAGGAGGACTGGGCTCCGCTTTGCAGCTCCTTGAGGAAGGTAACGGCGCTAGTACGACTTTGGCAGTGATCGGAGAGTGAAGAAATTGTCGGTTCCCGGTCGGAACGAAAACGGGTGGATGTCAGAGATGCATCTCGAGCTAATCCAATACCTATTAACCAATTCAACATTCAATCTTCCTCTCCCTCCTTCCTTCTGTATGATCACACAAACAAGGAGCAATTATGGGGGAGAGGATATCTCACCTGTTGCACAAAGAGAGAACAGTGAGGGAGAGAAATCAAGTTGGTATGAATAAAAAAAAAATCTGGGTTAACACATCGAGCTAGTGACAAAATACCCCTCGTGGTTTGTCACATGGCTTGAGACTTAACGCCGTTATTGACGGCGTGTACCATTCTTGGGTCGGGCTTCAAACTTGGGGTACCAAAGTGATAGTTTTGCATAGTCGGGTACTGAAGTTAAGAGTGGGCCTTAGTTCGGGTACTGTTTGTAAAATTTTCCCTTCTTTTTGTTATATACATTTTTCAGTGATCTTTGCCTGGTCAATAACTAACCAATAAAGGTATGCCTAATTACCCTTATGTTTACATCTAAGGGCGAAAAACAAAAAAAATTAACTTAAAATTATATTTTTATAGTTGGTTGAGCATAATTTCCTTAGTAAATTACTGACCATGTGAACATTATTGGTACATTTTCTTTGCAATGACACTCATGAAAAAGAGTGGGAGTAGTTTGCAAGGAAGAAGAAGAAGAAGAATTATAATAACAACAACAAGAACAAGAACAAGAAGTAGCCGTCAATATCATCCTCTATAATTAAAAAAAAAAAAAATTGAGAGCATTATGGTTTAAAGCTCTAAGTTTTGGGGGTTTGGATAACTTTCGTAAACCAATGCTTTTAACATGTTTCTAGAAAGTGGATTTAGGCAATGACTTAGCAAATAAGTCTGCCACATTATCTTTAGATCGAACTTGGTTCACAAGGGGGAAAGACGACGTTGGCCGACGGTAGAAGCAGCGGTTGTGAGGGTCTAGGTGCATGGTGGATCCGAATCCATCATGTCATACACTGTTCTCTCTCTATAGGGATACAATATATATCATACCTCTTGAGTATCGAAAGATATCCTTCACGCCAGTCCAATAGCGTCGCGTTGGCGCAGAGCTTTATCTAACTAACAAATCCACAGCAAATGAGATGTCCAATTTTGTGCATTGTGCTAAGTACAATAATACGCCTATTGTACTTAGGTAGGGCGCTGATGCCTCTAACACGTCTTCGTCATTATCCCTGGGATGAAACAGATTCTTTTTAGGGTGAAGATTACGGACGATCATGGGAGTGCTCGCAAACTTAGCTTTATCTTCATTAAAACGCCTAAGTATTCAACGACACGGTGCTCAAGTTTCAAACCAAGACAAAACTATGTTCTCCCAAGATCTTTCATCTCAAACTTGAATTTCAAATAGAAAATCTAGAACTTGTCATAAAAACGCACAGGCATAGTTTATTATTGACATATCCCTTCCCAATCAAGTAATCACTTAGATGGTTATACCATATCAGTCTTGATCGTTTCAATCCATATAGTGAGCGTTTCAACCTTATTGCAAACACATTCAGTGGTCTAGAGCCACTTGACTTGGGTAAGTAAAGTCCATCAGGAACCTTCATGTATATTCTTGTAACTAGATCCCTATAAAGAAATGTTGTGACCACATCCAATAAGCTGCATGTTCAATTTTTCAAAAACTATCAAACTGACAAGATAGCGGAACGTAATAATGTCCATTACGAGAGAACATGTCTCCTCGTAGTCGATTTTAGGGCGTTCAGAGAAACCTTGAGCCACGAGGCGAGTCTACAACTCGTTTTTTCTCATCATGCTATCTCACGAAGACACATTTGTGTCAAATAGGATTCATGTTAGGTGGTATTGGCACAATAGGCCTAAATACCTTCATCTTCACTAGAAAATCCAATTCAACCTAGATTGCAACCTTCCATTTTAGGCTAAATTACTCTAGGATGACATTCATCAATGGAGGAAGGTTCAATGCCATCAGACTCAATAATCACACACACAACGGAATACGCGAATACATCATCACTAAAGATGGAGATTCAATCACGTCCCTTGTACACTAGTGTAGTTTATAGAGATCTCTACATTCTCAGGAATAGGTTCTAACGTTGTGGCGTCCCCTAATGATAACCATAATCCAAAACATATTTATGAGACAGATTTTGAGTGTCGATGATCAAAGGATCTGGTTGTGCCAAATTCACTCTCTTTCTAGGGCGAATATCCTTCGAACCTACGGTCTCCCACGCTTCCTAGTTGGGGCCATGGCCTGCAACGCCATAGTGCTACTATCTATTGTGTTGGCGTTATACACACTTCTATTTAGGAAGCCGTTACATTATCTCATAGGGATGTCAATCCTTGCAGGCATGTGTGCAGCAATTATGTGTGATGTCATCACTTTAGAGGGGATCAAGATGAGACAAAATGAGGACATACAGCTTACGGGGCTCCAGCCCATAATTGCGCCACCATAGGGGGTCGCTATCTAGGATGAAGCCAGTGGTGGACGGTGCTAGCAGTCTGCAGCGGTGGTCATACGTAGTCCAGGAATCAACTTTTAATTCTTGCTTTCTTTCACTCGAGAAATGATGTCCGTGTAAAGTCTTTAATATACGGATCATCATATCACGACCAGGATAATCTAACCTGTCATACCAAAGTCAATATATATCTGAATCTAAGTGATATTCTCTTATAATATTATTGGATTCAATAGCTTGAATAGTGGTGATATAAAGTTCACTAGAAAGGCACATAAGTTTCTCTAAGATGCATTTCTGCCAGCATTCATTAGAGATGATGAAAAGGAACTCAGTTCATTCTCACTATGCGTTTTCACATGAAATCCGTTTGCGTAAATAAAAGCTTAGAATTAACATAGAGTCGATATGAATGAACTCAAAATTTTATTCACAAGCCAACGGTAACATCAGATTTTCTAACTATGAAAATCTAATGCAAAACAATGGTCATCACTTAACTTCTTTTGGTAACTCCAAATTAGACATGACTAGGAAAGAAGGAAGAGATGTCGGTGGAGCAAAGCTCTCTTAAGCACCACTAATCTCAACTACTTTTCTAGACATCATGCCTACTTTGGATGAGCCTAGCTAAAGGAAAGCTAATAACCAATTGCATCTACTAAAGTCAATGGCAATTGCCTTATTACATCAATCTTAGAAAAATGAAAGACTAAAACAAAATCAGCGGTCTCTTGATCTTGACTAGAGTTGAAGATCTTCATCTTGATCTTCTTGTTCCACATTTTGAGCTTCTCTTACTTTGCAATATGCTTTGTAAGCATTGACATAATACTCTCAGAGGCTCTACAAATATGCTCCTACTGACTAGATGCTCCACATCGGAAACACACATCTTTATGGTCGAACTCCCTTGATTGAGGCATGCTATTTGCGTGAGTAGAATGTCCCCTTAGACACTTAACAGCAACAACTTGTCTCTTCCCACGACGGCCTCCTCGGTGTTGTGTCCGCTTATTCTAGCAGTCACCTTCTTGAGCAGAGCGATTATACAGACCAAAACGTCTAAATTAATCTCTATAGTTAGGATTTAACTTACGGCGTCCTCCCTTAGAGAAGCCACTATAATTGGACTCTAGAATAGTAGTTGTTTCCACGGGTTTCAAATTATATTTCTTCACAAGAATGTTGTCATGCTTTCCAGCAATAGACATAGCTCCAATAAGCTCATGAAATCTAGTGGTCCGTCTTGCATTAACATCAATCTGATAGTTCTTAGCAACCATCAGTGCAGAGACAAGGAAGGTGGAGACAGTCCTCTCAATCAACATAGCATATGTGATTTTTTAACACAGTACTCCATCAAAGATTTGATGCGATGGGCTTCCAAATTGTATATAAGAACGAACTTGAAATCATAGAAGCAGAGATTAAGCCATCTCACTTCTAAATCCTAAAGTAGGGAGTCACGAACATTCCCTCAGCCTTAGCAAATGACATATCATCAGTATGATTATTTTAGAATGATTCACTTCCATAGCATCAATAGTAGCTTAGGTAAGCACGTCAGTGGTGCGTTCTCGAATCGCATATAGGATCCTTTAGGCCCTGAGATGTTCTCGGACATCACGAACCTATTTGTGATATCCAGTGCTCGTTGTCCCCAATGGAGCAAAGTCTAGTTTGTTTAGGTTACTCATCCTGAAAAAGAACAAGGAAAGGGATAGTTTCGGAGCTTAAAGCTACCACAAAAACAATATGAATTTCTAAGCATAATCGCTCCCAAGAATTCAATTCCAACAGATCTTAGATTAAATCGAAACAATGTGCAGTGGTCGATCGTTTAATAAAGTCTCGATAAACTGAAGTTTGGAGATAGCATGAACTCCCATAGTTTGGTTTAAGAATCTCACGTAAGAAGAATGTGGGAGGTAGAAGAAGGGAGGTTGCAAGTGCCCAGAGAAAAGAAATTACAGAAAACTAGATGAAAGCGGGAACTTTAATTGAAAAATTTTCCTGAAAAATTACCCCAGAAAGAGTTTGTCAGATATTGGTCGGAAGTTGGCCGGAAAAAGACTGTTGGTGGCCAGGTCTGGCTACTGCTGGATGATCGTGGGAGGAGTCTCGTTGCTGCTAGCCGGTGTGTGGCCGAGGCTAGGGGTGGGTTGGATTCCAATCAGTTACGTTCCTAGCCTAAACCGCAAATCGAACCGAATTTAGAATCGGTGCGGTTTTTGTATTTTGAGAAGTTTCCACTGAAAACCGAACCAACCCAAACAGTTCGATTCGGTTCGGTTAGGCCCAGTTTAGGTTTTTTTATTTTTATTTTTTTTATTTTTAAAAAACAGATTTTTACCAAATATACTTCTTTGGTATTGTAACTCAAGAAGTTTTTGTTTCTTCAAACCTATAATAATAATCTATCACAATGAGTTTAGAAGTTTACTAATGCATGCTTTGTACTTCAATGGACAATAATCTATAATTCCATACTCCAGAGTCCATATAATTCAATTGATATAGTCCAATAGTCCATAAAGTTCTAGCATCAACATATGAAATGGTCAAAAAATATAGAGTCCAAAGTTTATAAAAGTCCATCATTACATCCACACTAACCTCACAAATTAAAAATGTATAAGTTCACTAAAAGATTAAACATCACAAAAAGAATGAACCAACATCAACATATGAACTATGAAGGAGGGCAATGGCATGATCTCAAGCTCGAAAAGATAAAGTCTTCAACTTTGGAGGTAACATTCTGCTCCGACTACTCCCCACTGCAGCTCCACATGGCATCTTAAGCATCTCTACATTAGTATAAGAGAATAATAAAAAGAAAAACATTAGAAAAAAAATACATGCAATCATATATAAGATAAATTATTACAACTTCATTAACCCAAAAACCTTTAACTAAGAAAATAGAAACTATTACCTCTTTCCGCTTCTTCACACAACTCCATCTCCCCAATAGTAGGCATATGATGTTGATACAAATCTTCACTTCTAAGCCAATTTTGTGTACATATCAAAGCCTCCACCATTCTAGGACTTAGGGAGATACGGTACGTATGGATCAATAATCCTCTCACTTGTGCTAAAAGAAGATTCCGAAGCTATGGTTGACACCGGAATAGCTAGAATATTATTTGCAATGCGGGCCAATATAGGATATTTACACACTCCATTCACCCTCCACCAATTCAACAAGTCAAAGCCTTTACCATCTCCTTCAATAGGATCTCCAAGATATCTATCTACATTGTTGTTTACAATCTCGGCTTTCTTTGCTCTTCTCCTTTCCTCCTTCTCTTTCAATCTTCTTTCTAATTCCGTAAGACCCTTATTTGAACTAGAACTGGATATCCCCTCACTTGATACTTGAGGACCACCAACCTCACCAACACTTCTTTCCCTTCCCTCTTCCTCCTACACCTTGTAAAGGTCATACAAGAGATCTTTCACACTCTTTGTGTTAGCTTCCACCTTTTCATCCATATCCCCATCATCTAGAATCTCAAAATAGTCAACAACTTTCTCAAGTTTATGACGTGGATCAAGAACAATAGCAATGAATAGATAGTGATTCAACTTATCAAAGCTACCCCAGTACTTTTCAAACTTGTCTTGCATGGGTGATGCAATCTCAGACAAACATGGGTTCTTTTGTTCTTGTAAGAGACCATAAATAGAGAGTAAATCACCAAAAGTATTATGAACGGTAGGAGAATTAGAACAACATACCTTCAAAGTGATTTCATAAAATCGTCTCAAGAAATCCACAAATTGCTCCCCATATTGCCAATCAACACTCATAGGTGGCCCTTCTTTTGGCTTTTAACCCTTGTCACCTTGGAGCCATGCCTAAAAACTACCCGCATCTTCATCCACCATTCTATAAAAAACTTTTTGGAATTTCAAAGCCTTTTCCAACATCAAGAATGTGGAATTCCACCTAGTAGGGACATCCAAAATCACAAGCCCTTTGCACTCTAGTTTCACCCTTTCAACACATTCCTTGAAAAAATCAAGCCTTTGTGGGGAGGATCTAACATACCTCACCGCATTGCGAATGGCCCCAATGAATATCTTCATCACACTCAAACCATCATTGACAATCAAGTTCAAAATATGGGTCACACACCTCACATGCAAATTCTTCCCTTCATGCAAAAGTGCATTAGAGACACCCCAATCACCTATCCTCCTACTCAACTCCTTCAATGCAATATCATTTGATGAAGCATTATCAACGGTGATTGTGAGAATATTCTCTATACCCCATTCCAACAAACAATCCTCCAATAGCTTAGCTATAGCCTCTCCCTTATGATTTGGAATCACACAAAAATTTAAAATTCTCTTATGCAACACCCAATTATCATCAATGAAATGTGCTGTGAGATTTAGTGAGAACCATATAATTAATGTTTTGAATAGAAGTCCAAGTATCGGTTGTAAGAGACAACCTATATCTACTCAATTGATCCATCAATTTTTCCTTTTCCCCTAAATAAAGCTTTAGGATATCATTTGCTATTGTCTTACGGGAAGGAATTCTCCAATAAGGAAGAGTTCTACCCATCAAACGCCTAAACCTCTCTCCCTCCACATGAGAAAATAGTAGCTCATCTAATATAATGTACTCCACACATAACATAGATGGCTCTTCCTGAGTGCATTCTATAGTACACAACTCACTAGTTGGTTTTTTAAAAGAGAAAATCTTTTGCCTTTTAGCTTTCAACATCTCAATATTAGGGGGATACTTTAGACACTTTTCCATATGATTTAGAAGGGAGGTTGTACCATTCTTCCTAGGATCGGAATGGTAATCTTTCCCACGATAATTACAATTACCCTTAATTCTACCATCCACCACCTTCCTATCAAAATGATTCCAAATATCTGACCTTTCTTTTCGTTTCAACGCCACAAGGATGCTTTCCACACTTCCATCATCTTGAAGCTTGGTTTCTTCACTTCCTTGAGTTCCTTGAACTTCCGGAGTTGCAGTAGAAGTTCCTTCGTGCGGAGGTATTAGTGTTGTAGATTCACCAATACTAGTGTTGATCTGCAAAACATAACAGAAACTGCAATAAGTAACAAAAAACAAAAACTGCAAACATAAACAAAATACAAAAACTGCAATAAGAGACAAAAAAAAAAAAACAGAAACTGTAGTTTTGGTGCGCAAAACACATACTGCAAATAAAAACAAAAATACATAAAACTGGAATAAAAAACAAAATATAGAAACTGCAGTATTGCAAACCTCAAACTGCAAACAGTTTTGATATATAAGAAACAAAAAATAGAAACTGCAGTTTTTAAGTGCAAGACAGAAACTGCAAACATAAACAAAATGCAGAAATTGCAGTTTTTAAGCACACAACAGAAACTGAAATAATGACAGCACAAAATAGAAACTGCAATAATGACGGCACAAAACAGAAAGTCAAACTGCAAAGTGCAAACAGTCTTGATATATAGACCAAACAGCATAAACATGTGTAATATGATTATCTCAAATCCAATTTCCAGAAAATCCAAATCAAATTTCCAGAAAATCAAAATCCCATAGCACTTAAAAGAAACAAAATTGGTACCTGAGATGAAGAAGTTGATTTCGGATTAGCACCTGAACTAGTAGCAGAAGATTTAGATTGCCTCCTCATAATGTTTGCTACTGATCACTCCTATTCAAATTCAATGAGTTGCAATTTCAATTAGCTTACTGCATATAAAAACAGTAATATATAGTCTAGTATAACCTATTATTGGCTATTTAGCTTATTGCCTTACTCCATTATTCAATGATTCAATCTATTAACAACAAGTTTTACTCCATTATTCAATGATTCACAACATAATTGGCATAAGAAATGTAATTTTCTGATACTGCAAATATTTGCTATGGTGGAAAGCAGAACAACTAAGCAAGACTACATACAGTGCGGCAGACAGTGGTGATGAAGACCTGTAATGCTTGCTTCATTTTTTCAACTGCAAAATCAGAACATCAGTAACTAAAAATTGCAGAACATCACTACCAAACATCATTACACAAAATACAGCTAATCAAACCACCCCTAGATATAGACCAGTTAATCATATTCAAAAACCATCGTAAAACTGTGAATCACAACACTCAATTTTCATCACTAGCAGTAGCACCAATTCATTGACATAACTATAGCTGTTAATCCAAAATCTAATTAAATAATAATCACAACTTTTCTAAACCAAAGCATTTCAAACAAAATAAGCTCCAAGTATCCAACCGCAGCAAAACGCTTAGATTAACAATCACATAATAAGCATCAGAATATGAAAATATGAAATATGAATAACGTCTGAATCCTACCCCGATTTGAACATCAACCAAATCAACACCAACAACAAAAGATTGAGAGCGAGAGAATCAAAGAAAAGAACCCACCCTTACCGGCGTAACGATCCGAACGAGTATACTGAGGTGGAGGTGGCTTGCTGCTGTGGAGGAGAACTAGTCCAGAACTCCAGAAAGAGAGGACTAGAGGAGGCGAGGAGAATACGCTGGTGAGGAGATAAACTAGCCCAGAAGTCCAGAACACCCCTAAATATCAGATCGATGACGTTCAGCAAAATGAGAAACTCAATCAGAAACTGAGTGAATCAAGTCATGAATGCACTAAGTTAGTCAATGTATTTATGTTGACAAAATAACAGTAGATGAGTAGTAAATGCGTAATTAATGAGCAGAGAGGAGTGGACCTTTTATAGGTGGGGAAGAGACTGATCTCTTCCTCGTTTTCGATGTGGGACTGATATGCTTCAGTTTCCAGATTCTGATGCTTCAGTGAGCTTGTATTGGCGCGGCACATGGCGGAGCATCGACGGTGATCTGGGGGTGAGCCGGAGTTCAGGCGGTAGCCTGCTTGGCGGTATTTCCGTAGGTCACACCGTTGATGGTTGTTGGTACCGCTGGCGGTAATATGAGCGTGGCTCATTATAGCTAATTATGCTTGGCAAATGCTTATGTAAGTACAGAGATCGTCACCTCCCTCACCTCCACCGTCTGTAAGAAGCTCGCCTTCAACCTCATCCGCTCCACACGCCTCACCGCACCACCCAAAGCTGGTTTGGACACCCAAAGTTTTCTGGGTGTCGAAACCCCAATCACAAAAACTACTTCATTACTCAAATTATCGCCAACATAACACCAACCAATCAATTGTTCATTACTGTATGAACTTCAGCTAAGGTACCTGAATAGCCTTGTGCTGGTGAGCCAAGACGACACTGTCCTGATGAAGCAAACAACACCCTTCCAAAACTTGAAGCGCAAGTGAAACCTCTAGGTCAGTTGAAGGAGTGGTGATTTTCAGAGGATCCACACCGAAAATGTGATCCAAATTTCTCACCATCTCATCCTCCGCCTCTTTGAGTGGGTGTTGAAACAGAATCAGGCCACTGAAACTAAGAAATTAAATCCCAACCATCAGAAATCACATAATTATAAGAATGTGAAAATCGAAGTGCTAAAATTGCGAGACCTTGAAGATCTAGAATACATTGGGTCTGGAAGAAGAGGTTGATGGTGGAGTCGGACTCGACGACAGATTGGAGGAACTTGAGAAGCGAGCGAATGCCGCGGACTCAGAGGAAAAAGAACTCGACGTGGACCTCTCTCAGGCCACTTCGGAGTGCGCGCGTGACCTCACAGTAAACTCTTTGGGTAATCAACGAGTTGACCAAATCGCAACTGATTTGAATTTGATAGCAACTGGGTTTGATTTTGGGGTGAAGAAGAAGAAGAAGAAGGAAAGGGAACTGGATGGGTTTGGTGGCGTGGAAGAGATTTGTCCGATTTCTGGCTGCACAAAGACATCCTCTGATTTTATTTTTTTTAAATCTTTTTTGTAAGAATGTCCATTTTGCCCTTCTTGTGGGTTGAAAAGCTGAAAAGTGGGCCCCCATGTCTGCTCTAACTCAGCAAATGACGTCATTTTTTTATCCAGATTCAAATTTTGGACTCAAGTGATGTTGTTTGAGAGTACAAGAACCAACGCGATTAAAAAAAAAATGCAGGGACCAGATTGACTTTATCCCTAAAATTCAGGGGGTTGAAATGAATTTAGTCCTATTAACTATAGCCTATATACTTACGGATATGGTACCACTTTTAGATGATAAACTGTACGTATGCACCGGTCACCTGTGGAGATTGTGTCTACATGACACATGCATTCTATCTGGATTCATTTGATGAGTTTGGCTCATTAGGTGAGCCAAATGAAACTTTTCGTTTTTATTTTGTTCCATTTCTTGTGGAAATTTTTATTAGTACAAGTTAGAAGCCTTTGTGTTTTTTTTCCTGAGGATCAAGAAATATTTGTTAGTAAAATTTGAGAGCCTCTGTGTTTTTTTTTCTCTTAAGGATGAGAAAATTTTTCATCAGTGTCAGGAAATTTGCCTTTGTGTTCTATATGATCAAGAAACTTTTGTTAGTACAAGTTGGGAGGCTCTGTGTTTTTCTATTTTTCTGAGGGTAAGGAAATTTGCCTCTGTGTTTTTTTTTTTCCTGAGAATCAAGAAATTTTAAGGATTTTTGTCTTTATGGGTCAAGGATGGCCAACTCTTATGTAGTAAATATTTCAAACAATGAGCCTTGATTTATCTATTCTAATTTCCAAGTTGGTATGGCCCTCAGTCTCATCAATCAGTACCGCATTACATGGTACCAAATAATGCAAAGGTAATTTTCAAGCCAATAAGATAGGAAATCCAATCCACTCGATATAAAGATGCTACCTCAATTATTTGTCCAGCAGTATCAATTATTGTAGGGACTGGAGAGGAACAAACGATTGGACAAAACGAATTCAAGATGATTTTTGTAAGAAAAAGGTTCTATTTTAAGGGGAATCATGCACTAAATCAGACAATCAGTGCCCTAAATAAAGTTGGAAGTGGGTGGCCTAAAGAAAAAATTGGGTTCGAATTAAATGACTAATGTTCTTTTTTTTTTTTAGAATAAAATGACTAAATGCTAAAAGTGCAATCAAAATTAAAGAGCAGTAATTGGTAATTGTATTCTTTCTTACCCTAACCTTGTATGTGAAACAAAACAAAAGAAGATTATTAATGAAAATGGAGCGGATTCTCTGAGGCACTGACGCAATAACCACCAGTCCACCATCACCAGTTAGGACATGACTTAAAGTCGTGTTTAACATTATGATATTTTTAGAATCTGGATGAAGAATAGTGATGACATTTATGCATTGACTCCGGAAGCACACATGACTTGGGATGCCGACGCTGCCACCACAATAATGCAAGGGCCTCACGCATGAATAGCCGGGGTTGCGCCAATTAGATCTGTGAGGAGTATATATAAGTTATTTAAATATTGTTTGTTTTCTTTTCTCTGGATTATTGTCACAGACGCTGAACATAGAATTGTCTTAGATAGGTTGACAGATTATGGCAGCAGCAGTTGTACCGAACGGAATTGTTCCTGAAGTTCTCAAGTACTATAACTTTGAGGATTGGAGCATACGGGTCAAGACCTACCTGTTGGGGAAAGAACTCTGGGAAGTTGTTGTAGGCACTGAAACTGAACAAGAAGACGACAAAGCCAAATCTAAGGCATGGAGGAAGAACAATGCCAAAGCTTTGCATGTAATTCAATTCTGCTGTGGGGATGATGCCTTCTCCTGCATCAGTGGCCTCAGCACGGCCAAAGAAGCCTGGCAGGCTTTAGAGGAAGAGTTCAAGCGACCTGGAGTAATCGAATTCTTCGGTATGTAGGCAAGTCTATTAATTTGTTATATACACCAGTTAGCAATTTAGCATCTCCAACCGTAAAAACTTTTTTTCTAGCTAAATCATCTCAAACTTAAATTTAATTAGTAAATTTCTAGCTTTTGCTAAACTAAAATAAAAAATTAAAAAATTAAAAATTGAGTGTTTAGTTTTTTGTTATTTTCTCTTTCGTCTTTAACTAAATTTAGTTAGAGATTGTAACTAAAGCCAAATTTGACTTTTATATAGTTATTATGCTAGAATGCTAAACTATATCAAATAAGTCAAATTTTTAACTTTATGTTAAAATAGCTAGTCTGTTGGAGATGCATTAAGATCAGCCTGCCTCTTGTTAATCAAATTGGAATGTTTTTTTGAAGGGTTTCAAATTGGAATGTTTAAAGAGGCAAGGTTTCGGGGACATACATGTACCCTATTATATAGGAGAACATAATGTAGGAAAAAACGTTAGATGACTAATCACTTAGGTTTCCACATGTTGTTCTATTATAGGGAGGTCACATAAATGAGGTGGCGTTACTGTAATATGGAAAAACTTCTCATAGTGTAGTTGTAGGCCACTGATAGCCCTTAACCTCCTTTAGGTTTGATTTTGTTTTTTTACTATTTGATCTTAAAGAAAGTTTACATATTCCCGAATGTTTCGACAGATCTCAAATTTGGACTTGTGTTGGCCGTATAGCAAGAAGATATTTGATTTAGTGATCGATGAGATTGTCATTAGTGAGTTGGACTTATCATGTATCATAAGTTTATAACCAACTCACTCAAAGACTTTGTCATCAAACCCATTAGTTTTAAATCAAAAACCCAAATGTAGTAATGACGTTGCTTAATCTCAAAAGATGTTGTAAATCATTCTCAAAGAAAAGAGAAAAAGGTATGCTGTATATATAAATCTCTAAATTTTTGGATTTGTTGACTAAGTACAAAAATTATATGTTAATTAACTGGTGATATTTTAAGATGCATAACGCAATCTTTTTTCAGACGAAAGACTAGTTGACAATGATGCTGAGCCAGGTGATGAAATTGAAATCATGGAAACAGAAACGACCGAAGGTACATTGTTGTTGTTGAAGACAATTTGAAATCTTTTTTTTTTTTTGAATAAAGACAATTTGAAATCTTATTAACTTCAAGTTTTAATACACTTCGGTAAAAAAACAGAGACTAAATAACAAGTGAATAGGAGTCCGTTTGACCTATACTTTTGCTTAGTTCGATTAGCAGAGGCGGAGCTACATTGGGGCACGGTGGGTCCCGTGCCCCAGTAAGATTTAGTATAAAATTTGTCTAGTTTGGCATGAATCATAATAGCTGGTTTGCTGTAGTGGTAGACTCTTTTTGGCATGTGGATGTGCTCCTAGGTTCGAGTATCACCAGCAACAATGCATTTTTTTCAAACATTAATATTTTTATTTCTTCTCAACAAAAAAAACATTAAATTTTAAATTCATAGATAAATTATATTTCCATTATGAAAAATTGTCTAAAATCTAAAAACTATAAGTTTGATTGATAAAATACTAGCCCCTTAACATGTGCGGAGTCAATTGGCTTTTTTATTTTTTATTTTTTAAATTTTTAGTTACAGCAGTTTCTCTCATAATTCTGAGAAAGTTTCTCGCTTTTTTATGGGAGGTATTGCAATCTTTTGAAATATGATATAGTCAATTGACTATCTTATCCTCATATATAAATAATTTATTTATTAATATTTATATGATGTGAGAGCATATATGATAGTTCAAAAATGTAACCATTCCCTCAAGAATTGGCTTAATTATATAAGATGTAATTTTAAAAAAAATATTGATCTTTCCGTAATATTATTTTAATTTTTCATTTCTATTAAAATTTTGATATATTTTAAATTTCAATTTTTTTTTTTAAACTTTAGAGTGCCCCACTGACTTTAAATTTCTGGCTCCGCCACTGTCGATTAGTATATCTTTTTTTTTTTTTAAGAAGAACTTTTATTAATCCAAATGATTAGAACTGTGGGAATAGCTACATAAAATATCACCTACTAGAAAAGAGGATCTACTCATATTCCTAATATAGAACCGACGATTATAGATACCATTAGTCAATAGAACTCAAAATCTAGCCACAAGAATCATTATTTCTTTTGGGCTATAGACAATCAACCTATTTTAGAAGTCCCGAAAAAGGCCAACCACAAGAAGACCCTGATCTGTTTTCGCACGTTATACCAAGACCACATTGGCTAGTACATATGCAAGGTAAGCTCCCTATTACATTGACGACAAGAAAACACCGAAATGAAAACAAATAGTCCCTGAATATGAGACCCAATAGCACAACCACTACACCAAAAAATCCAAACTCACGCTCAATAGAGGAGAGACTTTATTAAACCTACCCAAAAGCCAAAAAACAAAAACCTAATAAAATTACAATATAAGCTGCCACGGTTTTCTTTTTAACAAGCTTGACTCTAGTTTTCCGGTAACCTCTGCAATAAGGGAGAACGCAAAATCAGTAGACTCAATTCTAAAACTATGGCACCGAGGCCAAGGACTAAACCACCACCCATGACATGCTTGATCTGACCACCCAAGCTGAGATCTGCCACCATAGGAGCAACAACCTCTTCGCCACCCACCTACTCAGTAGATGATCACTCCCTTCAGCACAGATCCCGGCAGCCCATCTCCAACTACGTAGATAGATCATATTCCATAACCCTCTCGTCCTTGGAAAATGAAATAACAGTCCCAACCACTGTGCCACCATCCATCTCTAACCAGACGTCTGAGCAGCCAAATCTAAAGTTAAGAACTAGATCGAACTCCCATCCTGTCTCTTGTCAGCAAACCCCATCTTGCAGGGATCACCAAAATCGACTTCGCTACTACTTGAGAACAGAAGAAAGCATTGCACCATCGCCCCATTTGCTGAAGACCAGCTAGCAACGACAACGTAGAAGCTCGTCCAGCCATAGCCCGCAAACATCGGTGAATGCTGGACGCCACCTTTAACGTAGGGGCTTAACCGAACAAGCACACCACAAGTCCTCCGTTTTCCTTACCCTAGGTTGCATCGAAAATTTTGGAGAGGTAAAAAGAAGACGTCTTGTATAGGGGAGGATTCAGAGCACCAGCGTGCACTTACACCAACATAAATGGAAGGCTGTATTATATTAAATACACTTTTTATTTATTAAAAAAAAACTATTGAATATAAATATCAATGGTTAAAATCATCTTATAACTGTTGGGTCAAGTACATCGCCGACGCATAGAAGAATTTTCATATCTTCTACTTATCTACGCTAGTTCCTCGTTCATGAGTTGTTTGCCTTTCAAAATATGATGTGAACATGTAGTTTTTTCCTTTATGACATGTGAACACATGTTGATGTTATGCAAATGGAATAATTGATGTTGCAGCTAAATTGGTGGACTTTGGTTACAAAATGGAAAAATTGAAAATGACCAACTTGGGGCTAAATATATGAGGCAAAAAAAAGCCCAATACAACAGAAACTAAATAAGGCTGACCTGAAAATTTGGGTCACCTGAATTTTTCGGCCCAGACCAATTACATTCAGTTTTCAGTCCAAATTTTGAGCCACCGAATAATACGGTTGGATGCGGTTTTGGCCTAAAATCGAGCCGAGCCACCCGCACCCATCCCTAAGTAAAATCACAGTCCAAAGTCCCAAACATCAAGTTCGAAGTACCAGACAGAAATTTAAAGTTACAAACCAAATTCAAATTGTTTCCAAACCATAAATTTAAGGGAAAATCGTCCGTACAGTACCTGACCTTTGCCCCATTCTAAACTTCAGTACCTCACATTTAGAAAATATCATAACGGTACCTGACGTTCTAACCCCGACCGAAGATTGGTACCTGGAGCCGTTAGCTCCGTTAAAAAAATTGACAGCTGCCATATTTTGTTCATTAAATGACCAATTTACCCTTCCCCCCCCCCCCCCTTTTTTTTTCTCATATAATAAAATAAAGCAAAAAAAATTTGTTTTATGAAAATGCCAAAATGAAAGGGTGAGGACTGAGGAGGGCCGTAGGTGGGAAGGGGTCAAGCGGCGACGACGGGAAAGCTCAAGTAGTGATCTGCCCCCAGCAATTTCAAGGCGGCAGCGCAGCACTCCAACAAAGTCGGTGAGCAATCATCCATCAACTACAACCACCATCACCATTACCACAACAGCACTCCAACAGAGTCACTCGAGAGGCGAGAGTGGCTGGCTTCATTAGAAGGTAGCGGAGGAATTGGAAAGTCATCATCCATCAGCCACCATCACCACCACCATAGCCAAAACCACAACCACACGACCCTATCCCCAAACTTTTTGATTCAAACAACACCCATAGCAAATTTCAACCCAAAACACCACCAAAGTGATTAAAGGAAAACAACTTGAGAAGATTTCCATCTTGATCACTTTGATTTCCCGAAACCCAGACAAAGCCAAGTCCTTGAGCTAGTCATTGGGTTTACTTCTTGGCCAGGTTTAAAGTTGGGTACGACTCTGATTCAATGCAGAGCAAGAAGAAAGTGGAGCTACTAGAGAAGATAGTGGAGGAGAATGAGAGAATGGTGGGTCTGGTGATTAAACTGGTTCACCGAAAAAACAAACCCGGCTACTAAGGTCGCTGTTGCAAAGGGTAAAGCAGCTGGAGAGGGTTCTCATCAATGAGAGATTTAGGAGAAAAGGAGACATGATCCGTCAGCTCCGTCCATCTCCCCTCCTTCTCCATCCTCAACTCTACCATCAACTTCACCTTCTCCCAATACTTCGTCGGCCGCAACCCTAGCCGCTCGCCGCCTTCCGCCACTACAACAGCACCAAATTGGCTTCATGTTCATCGCTTCCAGCAAAATCGAACACGGTCAGACCGAGTACATAGCCGCCACTTTCGTCGTCAACTCCTTCTCTGTTTCCAATCCCAATCTTTCCAAGGCGGTCCATGGGCCGATGGTCTCTCCCGAGTTCGAGGACGGTCTAAGCGGATTTAACTGCGGCGGAGGAGGCGGGTCCACGATGGAGATAGAGTCGAGGCTACAGACGAGAGAGAGAGAGAGAGAGAGAGAGAGAGAGAGAGAGAGAGAGAGAGAGAGAGAGAGAGAGAGAGAGAGAGAGAGAGAGAGAGAGAGAGAGAGAGAGAGAGAAGGGAAGAGAAAAAGAAAAAAATAGAAAGAAAACAAATGAACGATAGGGAAGAGAGAAAAAATAGAAAAAAAATGAATTAGATAAAACAAAAATGGATTAAAATATGAAAGGACGAAAATATCCTTTAACTCTTAGTTTTTGTAACGGAGCTAACGGCTCTAGGTACCAATCTTCGGTCGGGGTTAGAACGTCAGGTACCGTTCTGATATTTTCTAAATGTGAGGTACTGAAGTTTAGAATGGGGCAAAGGTCAGGTACTGTACGGACGATTTTCCCTAAATTTAAAGGCAGTTCAACTTGAATGAAACCTTCCAAAAAATTTGAAAACAGAAAAAGCTTAATCCTTCCAACAGCTTGATCCATTAGAGTCCGCTTTGCGATGTTCCACTTCCCTAAGAGTGAAATCAAAAAATAAAATTAGCATCAATTTAACAGAATCATACTCAAACTAAGAAGCATCAAAGTCAGAAATTGGAACGAAACGAAAGCCTAAACCCTTAAACAAAATCTTTAAATTGGAGGAATCCCTTAATGTCTTGTAGTTTTGGGTCAATTGAAGCATCAAAGTCATACACAAACTATACTTGAAAAACAGAAACGAAAAAATAAAGCCTTATTTTCATAATGTGAAATTGGAATCCCCTAATCCCAACCCTTTGAAATCCCTAAAATCGAAACCCTATTTCAATTTCTTGAAAAACTAAAACCAAAAGAAGAAACCCTAATATCAGAATTTGAAATCGGAATCCTTAAACGGCTAAACCCGAAACAAACCCTTTGAAATCCCCAACCCTCTTATCTCTCACATCTTTTCCAAATCCCCAACCAAGAATCAAAATTGGAATTCAAAAAATTGAAATCAAATTTGGAACTTACCGAGTCCATCTAGACTGACAGAGTCAGCGGCGTTGATGAAAATCTTCCAACCTCGGTCTTTTGCGTAGAGATAAGAGAGTCGAGAGAGATGAGATTTGAGAAAGTCTGAGATGAAATGAAATCGGCCACAGGTAAGTCTTTAGAGCAACTCCAACGATTCCCTATATTTTGATTTTTCTCTACTTTAGGGAAAAATAAGCTTATTTTGTTCTAACAGATTCCCTATAACTATCTCTATTTTAGAGAAAGTGAGGAAAGAGAAAACCAAATTCCCTATATTTACAACAAACTCTAAAATTTTAAGGAAGAATATGGAGATTTTAGAGATTGTTGTAAAATAGGGAATTTGTTGGAGTTAGAGAAGAAAAAGAGGCTAAAGTTTTGACTTTTGCTTCCCTATAATATATAAATTATAGAGAAGCTGTTGGAGTTGCTCTTAGGAGTTTAGGGTTTTCTCCTATTCATTGAAATAAGGTGTGAAAGGTCCTTTATCAGCCAATGACAATTCAACAACCATTAAAAACATTATTAATTTATATCAAACTAACATTAATTTAAATAAAAACTAATTATTTAATTATTTGGCCGGTTCCTTTTTTTTTTTTCAGTCAGTTCAGAGGTCGAACCTAGTCTCGAACATGCAAAATCCTATATGTTTTGGAAAAGTGAATTTTTTTGCCTTGTTTACTTCGGTTCAGTCCCCGAGATGGTTTTCCGAGCCGATTTTTGCACCTCCGATTCAGTTTATGCCCAACCCTTTTATATCATGATTCTGGAATTACTCCTTTGTAATCAAGCCATATGAACTAATCTAGTATTATTTGGATAGTCTAGAATCATTATATTCTGAAAGGCAAACAAACGTAGAAAGCCACGATCTTTTATCTAGAACGAAATCTTATGATCTTTGTCAGTAAGTGGAACTGACAAGATGATCAAACTTGTATCTGAATTTTTTTTTTGAAAGGGTGCGGGTAGAGAAAACGAAATATAATTTTTCTTTACAAACAATTAAATTTATTAAAAGGCTTTCTATCATAGGTGGGGTCTGAACACTTGGACTTCCAAAATGATCAAATATGTACCTAGACTTCTAAAACCATATCAATAAGGTGCTTCCGTCTATTTTCCGCTATTCCTCATTAAGTGCAAAATCAGATATTTCACTCAGATTAATCATTAAAATGACTATTATAACCTCATCTGACGTGCACAAAAAAATTATACCAAATATGCCAGTCCCAAATTGGCGTCTAACTAAGATCAAAGGCAAAAAGATCAACCAGCCATACATCAAAAAGAAGAAAAGATTCCATCTATCTAGGATGAGTAAAATCCTTCACATATGTATTTTTCGTCATTAACCCCTTGCTCTATACGTGAAGCGGAGTACCCAAGCTAGCTCAGAATAAACAAACCATACCCACACCACCATTTTTTTTTTTTCTTGCCTTGCAACTTTTCTCCGTCACTGCTTTTTTTCCATCACCGACTTTTGTTTTTCCATCTAGCTTGCTCTGTCAGCTCAAATCCTAACTAAACTCCTTCCCTTCCATTCCATGACATTTTGTCTGCAAATTCTTCCCATCTGATCAATATTATACACTCCAAAATGCCACTTGTTCTGAGCATGACTTCCCTGAGATGGGTAATAATGCTTCTGTTGATATTGTCAGAGTCCTCATCGTTGCCGCGACGGAGAGAAGAAGCAGCAGCAGCAGCAGGGCTCGTAGATTCTCTGTTTCGTTGTTAGTCTAAGCATTGATTGCTTTGAGCCCATGTTTTTCTCACAAAATTCAGTCATACTCATACCCTTTTGTCCTCAGATCGACCAAAGCAAACCCACTTTTTCTTTATCTTCTTCTTCTTCCTCAGACTAGCTTCTAGTGATTTTTTTTTTCGTGCTTTCTTAATCGAGAGAAATAGGCCCTGGTGGGAGATGAGTATTTTTCCCTACGATTTCTCCATGTCTATCAGAACCAAGAGTTTCAGATCAAAAGCAGAGAAGCCTGATTCCGAGAACCTGACGGAGCTCGTCGACTGAACTTTGCAACTTTGATATGAAATTTGGACCTCTTGTGCAATAATCTCACCGGAAAATTGCCTCAGGTGGGCTCGCTGGTGAACGAAGCCCGATGTCGGAGTACCAAACGGCGCCGTTGCAGGCGACGTAGGTGTCGAGGCGCTCGCCGTTGCGGCAGCGATTCCGACATCGGATCAAGGCAGCAGATCCCGATCTCGAGAGGCTGTAGTCGCCGTTGAGGGCCTCGACGACGGTGTATTTGACGCGGTTCTTAAGGCTCAAGAGGAGGTCGAGGTTCCGGAGGCCGATGTTGGCGACGCGGTTGCTGAGAGAGAGAAAAGAGGTTGTAATATGAGCTAAATCAAAACAAGATATTAAAAACAAGTCAATACTATCTTGACAACAAACTGAATTTTACAATCCGAAAGTTTTATTATCATTGGCACGATCTTGCCACGCTTATGTGGCATGATGTAGCATTTCTTCTGACCATTGTTTTATTTTATAAAATTCACATAACTCATTGCAGGGGAGGGGGATCGATCGAATTTCTTCCATCATTTGGAGTGTCGTAATTGGGATGCCGCAATGGATTTGATTCGCCGATATCCTAACTTAATAAGGGCCAGAATTCCATCAACAGGCATGACAATTCTTCACATGGTAGTCCTTTATAATCCCGGGAACGTGAGTATTGTAAATGAATTGATGCAGTTGATGAAAGCAAAAGACTTGGAAATACGAGACACCAATGATTGCACAGCTTTAACATTAGCTATCGAGCAAAACGTTGACATCCAAATCGCTCATAAAATGGTTGAAAAGAACAAGAGTCTACTTACCATGTGGATAGCCCCTCAGAACAGGATTCCAGTTGGCTACGCTTTTGCTTGGAACAATTGGAAAATGGTCGACTATCTCTATCCTCTCACTCCACCCGAAGCTCTAAACAGTGTCCATGGCGCAGAATTGCTTACCCGCTCCTTTTGCGCACTAAAATTTGGTAGGAATTTCAATTATAATCGTTCTATTACAAACTATATAGGTCCCTTCATTGATCTGTTCCATATAATTTTCTTTCTTTCATTCTATTGCAATGCAGATATGGCATTGGATTTAATTCAACGCTATCCAAATCTGGCCACTGTCAAAGACAACCATGGTGGAACTCCTCTAGCTCAATTGGCCGGTATGCGTTGTGCATTTTTAAGTGGAAGTCAACTTAAATTCTGGGAAAAATGGATCTATAATGGTTAGTGCCTTATTCCTTTTTCTCAATTCATATATGTATTTTTTAATTTGTAGTTTCATATCCCCACTCCACCAATTTTTATAGGATAATGAAATTCGCACTCCTAAATTTACAATTCACGCTCATTTTTTCATTTTTAGAAATAAATTTACACTTCCAACTTTCATTTTTTAGAAAGAAATTTACGCTTCCAAAATTAGGTCCTTACAACAAGACAAAATTTAAATATTAAAAAAGAAAATATGGATTGTGGATTATAAGATAAGGAATGTGAATTTCACTGCTCTTCTTATATTATATATTGCTAATAAGATTCGAACTCAACCTAATTTCACTAGAAGCAACACTATTTGTCACACTTTATGTGTGCTTTTCAGTTAAAAAAATCATCCATTATGCAATTCAACCAAAACAATAACGACATGCTCATAAAGGTCTTCAAAAAGAGGCATTACATAGAGCACACAACAAAGTCTATCTCTAAACATAGAATAAGCTACATAGCACACTCCTAACACATCCACATTTTAGGATTATGCCCTAAACAAAGGAAATTAGTACCTCAAAAGAAAATAAATGGACAACAGAGCCACTATTTCCTTTGCTAACTCTTTACTCAAAGAAAGACAAAAATGGTCATATTCCCCTTTGATAAAGAAGGAACAATGTGTTTTCAAAAAAAAAAAAAAAAAGAAGGAACAATGACCAAAATCAAAAGAAAAAGAGTAGCGCTAGAGATCCCAAAAAATTATACCAAATATGAATCCCAGATGACGTGGCAGCTGCCACATAATCTCTTTTAACTTTTTTTTTTTTATCAAAGAAGAACTTCATTAATAATGAACTGCTTACAACGAGTTTTAGGCGACATCTCTTAACCAAAAATGGCCTCTAGACTTCACACTGGAACTCTATAGTGACTGACTCTAAACTGGCACTACAACTGTATGACAAAGACAAAAAGCGCAGGAGCAGTGAATCCTTGACAGCTCACCTCTCGTCCAGCCAATAAGAACTCTAAACTGGACAACTCACTTGTGTCGACACTAAACTCACCAACCAGAGTCTTCTTGACCAGCTTTGAATCGACCAAGCCAACACTCATTGTGACCTAAACTCGACCAAAAGAATTACCAGACATTCAGACCTGGGACTAAAGAAAACACCATCACCACCCTATTGTCAACACCATCCATCCACCACTGCTCCAAATCGCCATCGCTCCAACTCGATCACAGACAGGAAGGGCCCACTAGAAGGCCAAGGATGATTGTCTATAGTCAGACGTTTTCGCCACCGCTGTTGACCCAACTCTAGAACAGGAACTACCCCGAGACTGTGAAAGAGAAGATTGTCGCTGCCACATCCTTAATAGTGCCTTATTACCGACGACACACCAACTGCCAAACAAACAAAACAAATAGCATTAAAACAAAAAAACCCAGGCCCAAATACCACCAGGCCCAGGCCGGGCCCACACTCAGATTAAGGCCCAGTCCGCCACCACTGGACACTGACCGCCGCCAGCAACATACCATCTTCCCTTCCGCCGTAAACCAGATCAATATCGAACCAGCCATCACCCCTGAAGGAGCGGAGGACAGATCCCATCATCCCGCCACCGGCAGCTCCGCCGCCACCGCCTTGACGCCAACCTTCCATCATCCCCACTACTCAGGCAAGGCGCGCCACCCCACCCCACCCCAGACCCAACCCAAACCTTCCGAATCCGATCGAAGCAAACTGACTGGATCGAAGGCCCGAAGAAACCAGCAAAGCCGCCACCCGGTTATCACCGCCAAGAGACCTCCGAGCCCGCCACTCTAACTCAGAACCACACCCCGCCGTCCGCACTCCTCCCTCGGATAGAGCAATACCGATCCCACTTGCCTGCCGCCAACGTCGATGTCGCCAAACGATCTGGTTTGCTCCGTCATCCCCCGCAATCTCTTCTCCGACTGGACCTCTCACAATCGGGTACTAAGTCCCTTCTGTCCCGTCCGACGACGACGCCGGAGGGCGCGCCGCTAGACAGGCGCTGCTCACTTTCTGTTTTGCCTAGGGTTTTTTTGCTTGTGAGGACTTTAGAGGCTTCCAATGTAACAACAAATGTGAATCTCTTTTAACTTAGTAACTTCCAATGTGTAAATAAAAATTAATTTATTTGAGGAACCAATATACTTTTTGAATTAAAATCCTAATATTAGCAAAACAGAAGAAGAAGAGGAAATAAACTCTACACACAAACAATCAAATTCCAACAATCCCAGTACTAATAGCACCGATTCTTAAAATCACAAGTTATTGTCATCAATTTTTTTGATGCAACTCCTCAATTTGGATTCCATTTAATAGAAAGTGATAGCACCAAAAACTTCACTTGATCTAATTCAAGGAATCATCTAAGCTTTTTAATATTTTGAATGGCAACATACACAATTGTAAAGGAGACAACTCCATTTCAAGTGAAGATTCTTGATCAAAACACTGTTTATATAATCTTAAGAAACAGTTATCAGAGTTGGTCGGTTGCTAGCACATTGGAGGATTTGGCAAGAAGTCTCGTGGTTGTTAGGGTATTGAAAGTAACTTACACATAGATATTAATATTAGAGAAAATTTTACAAACAATACCCGAACTAAGACCTACTCTAAACTTTGGTACCTGACTATGCAAAACTACAAATTCATTACCCGAAGTTTGAAGCCCGACCCAACATTCATACACACCGTCCATGACGGTGTTACCTAACAATCCACATGCTAAATTTGGAGGGGTATTTGGGTCATTTTGTTACCCATACCTTATCTTTTACAGATCCATTCTTCTTCTTTTTTCTTCTTCTTCTTCCTGATCTTTTGCAGATCCTTTCTTCTTCACCTGGGTTAGGTTGTCATTGGAATATGGATTTGAGTGCTTTATTTGATTTGAGCCTATGTTCTTTCCCTCTTGAAAATTAGGAAAATTCTACACAATAATGAGAGAAACATCTAGAAACTTGAAGATTAATAGCAGCTTTGACATGAATCATCTGTGCATAAGATCAAGGAGCATCAAACAGAAACTTCAAGTCTCTACTTTTCCTGAAAAATCTACTACCTTTCTTTCCCAAACTGGTTCTGACGATGGTTGATGGAAGAAGAGATTTGGTATCAGGTGTCCATTTCATATTATGAGAATAAAGAATATGATTGAGAGTGTAGAAGAACCACCCACCATACGAAAGCTTACAAGATTGAAACCTCAGAGTCTTCAAATTCTCACAATACGAAATCAGCCAACCACACACCATCCATCCTATGATCACAGAAACTCAAATCTTCCAACATAGGGGCATTATCATTACCACATAAGCTGAAAATTACCCTACCCAGATCCCTTGTGGTGAAATTCTGAGATAGTGATAGTCTCGTCGTCATCCTCGGACTCAAAACTGCTTGACCAAAACCCTACCACCGCCGTCGTCAAGGTCCCTATACTCGATGTCTTCTCTACTTCTGCTTACGTCGATTTTCCAAAACTCAGGACGTCTTCTCTACTTCCCTCACACCCAAAAAGCTCAAGCTTCACTAGCCTAGTACACTCCTGAGCCAAAATCGTCAACCGGAACAAGCAACGAGCACCAAAAACCCACCATGATTCAGCAAAATCCTCTCCTTGAAGATTAGCTCCACCGAAAACCCAACTCACCATTTCCCTTGTACACAGTCCCGTCATTCTTCTCTTTGAGCTCACACTACCAATGTCTAAGATTGTGATTGCAGAGCCCATCTATGATGGGGGAACATAGGAAAAAAGACCCATTACAAGGTATCTCACTATGGGCAGTAGGATGTTTGACATGTTTGTTGAACTGGGTTTTGGTTGGAATTGAAGATGGACTGAGAAATCAAAGCTAGTGATCGAGTGCTAGGGAGTAGTTTAAACAGTGACTGGACCGAATTACCCCTCAAAATATGCAACATGGTCAGCTAGTTAATGCCGTCATGGACGGCGTGTATGAATGTTGGGTCAAACTTCAAACTTCGGGTACCAAAGTTGTAGTTTTGCATAGTCCGGTACTAAAGTTTAGAGTGGGTCTTAATTCGGATACCGTTTGTAAAATTTTCTCTTAATATTATTCCATTTCTTTTAAACAATTCCAATTATAATCTAATTATTGGGGCTTCAAGAAGATGGGACCTGAGATAAAACCATATGATCATAATTGGTGTGGTTGAGGTTGTTGAGGGTCTTAACACACCAAGGAAGGACGTACATGGATTGAAAATACTAGTTTGATTGCGGAAGTTTTGTCCAAATTGGAGAAAATAACTCTAAAGTTTTCACTCTCTAGCTAAAAAATGGGATACAATGGAGGAAGTTTTGGTTGTAGCTACTGTTTAATAACTAAACACTTTTTTTTTCTCTTAAGAAAAATATAATTTTACAAAAACATATACCATGTGGAAATTATAGGGTGATGATATGGCAAGTGCCATGTCATTTGGGATCTTATTTTGGTATAAGTTTTTTAGATCTCTAGCATTTTTCAAAGAAAAAATAAACCACTAGGAGCGCTCCTCCATCTAATGTTATTCCACTTCTAGAAACTGAAAATTTCACAAACAGTACACCAAGTAAAAGCCACTAATAATTCTTATACATAAAGTTCCAAACCAATCATTTCGGTACACGAAATCTGAAACTCAACCCACTATCAGTACACGACATCAATGACGCCGTTAATTTGACACCAAAATGTCTATTATGCCCTCAGTTTTTTTTTAATAATTTTTTTTTTCTGTTCTTTTTTTTTCCTTCGTTTTTATCTCTTTCTTCTTCCTTCTTCCAGATCCACAGCAAGAAAGAGAGAGTTTTTTTTTAATAATTTTTTTTTTGTTCTTTTTTTTTCCTTCGTTTTTATCTCTTTCTTCTTCCTTCTTCCAGATCCACAGCAAGAGAGAGAGAGAGAGAGAGAGAGAGAGAGAGAGAGAGAGAGAGGGAGAGAGAGGGAGAAGGATCTGAGGAAGGAGGAATCGAATAGATGAAGAAAAATCAGAAAGAAAAAAAGGAAAACTAAAGAACAGAGGTGGGTTTCGAAGTGGGTGAGCTCGGGCTTCTTCTCACATGAAGAATAGAGATGGGTTTCGTGGAGCTGGAAGAAGGAAGAAGAAAGACATAAAAACGAAGGAAAAAAAAAAGAGAAAAAAAAACTGAGGGCATAATAGACATTTTGGTGTCAAATTAACGGCGTCATTGACGTCGTGTACTGATAGTGGGTCGAGTTTCAGATTTCGTATACCAAAATGATTAGTTTGGAACTTTATGTATAAGAATTATTAGTGGCTTTTCCTTGATGTACTGTTTGCGAAATTTTCCCTGATTTATTAGATGAGTAATGCTACATACACACAAAAGTTATACAAAAAATAAATACTAAATTATGTGGCATCTACCACGTCACCTTTAATTAAATAATTTTTAATATATCTATTATTTTTATTTTTAAATTAGCCTAAAAATTTAATAATCATAAAAATAAAAATAATACCTTCCTTATTATAATCACTGATCATCAAGGTTTCATCCAAATCTTCCACGGATGTATGTGGATGAACCAAACCACCTTTGTTGGAGATGGCACAATAATCTGCCCACAAGAATATTGCCAGCAATTGTCTGCCTAAAAACTTCCACTCCAAGAACATTTGCAATCATCTGCTCTTGTTCAGTTCAAGTTCAAGTTCTTATCACTCCGGCCTCTTAAATTATGTTAATTATGTCTCTTTCATTTTCTTGATAGGTATACGAATTGAAGGGTCCCCTCCAATCGATAATCAATGGTGTTGCATTTTCCCAGGTAGGCTTCAAGTACATTTGTTAGCCAAAGAGTGCAAAATGCAATAATTTTTTTTTATACATTTTATTCTAACAATGTGTGTGTGTAACGGGAGAACTTCTACTGAGAACTTTCTAATCAAAGATTTGGAAGACCCACTTTTCAATTACATTATTGTAAATCAACCGTAAGATGTTTATGTATGCATGAGTAGATGACTGCTGAAAAATTTCTTCTAAATTGCTAATCGTTAAGGTACCAAATAATCCAAATTTGTCAAACCTGAATTGTTCATGTTCATAAATAATAAATCATGATTATGAATGTCTTAACAATTTCTAATTTAATTAAAAATTTTCATAACTGATTTACATATGAATATCAAAATATCTAACGGTTGATTTGCGAAAATGTTATCGAAAAGTATGTCTTACAAGAAAGTTCTCATTTTGGTTCTCATCAGAAACTCTCTCGTGTATGTAAAGCAGGCTAACACGTGCACTCTTATTTGTGATCATAAGAGCAAGTCCATCTGTTGGGTCACCGGGTCACTTACCATTCATTGCTTTTTATATTTATTTTTACCCTCTGGGTCATGGGCACAATTTTCAAACTGACCTGGATCACTCTGGGTCACTTTCTGAGTCAATTTCATGACCTACAAACTGACTCGGTGACCTAGGTCAGTTTGGAAACTGTGCTCGTGACACAGAAGGTGAAAATAAACACTAAAAAGCAGTGAATAATAATTGACCCGGTGACCCAATGGGTGAACTTGCTCTAACCAGACTGTGTTTTTTAGTTACCTAAAGTTTGATTTACTAAGATTGACACCCAGTATACAACAATTCCGCCAATAGAATTTGAAGGCGTTAAAAAACTAAACAAAAGGATCTGATTATGAACTCTAACATAAGTTATCATAGACAAGTTTGCGGCGTAATAAGTAGGGCTCGATCTTGCATTTGAGTGGTCAAGTGTTTGACCCTTTCCAAATGCATTGAGGTAGCAGTTTTGA
This sequence comes from Rosa chinensis, assembly GCF_002994745.2. Lineage (NCBI taxonomy): Eukaryota > Viridiplantae > Streptophyta > Magnoliopsida > Rosales > Rosaceae > Rosa > Rosa chinensis. The sequence goes on along the minus strand of NC_037094.1, from coordinate 54,368,334 downwards.
ATTAAAACTCTTATCTCGATCAGTTCAACTTAAACCTAACCTTTAGTTTATGAGAACCGAAACCAGACTAAACCCAGTCACTTGGTTCAATTGTGCACAGCCGAACGTTCAGTTCTAGCTACCTCAATTTTTCATTTGACAAGGTTCCATTCAACCGGTTTCAGCTCAGTTGGTAATAAAACAGTCAGCTCTACTCTATACCGTGTTCAACAATAAAGGACTTCCCCACTACCGAAAAAAAATAACAATAAAGGACTTCCAAACCAAAACAACGAGCTAACTCACATTTGAAGAAGATATGAGTTATAGTTACCTCGTTGCCATTGAAAAAAAACAAAAAACAAAAAACAACACCCTCTTCGAACTACCATACCTCGTCTCATAAGGTTATACTTCACCATCACGAAGTTCTTACAACAATTATGTAGGAAGTGATAGATCTTATTAGGTGCGCCCAGCCCCAAACCTGCTTCCATACATTAGAACTCACACTAGCTAAGCTCGAGCCCCAAACCTCCTTAGTTATTCGATAATCCGACTTTACGATAAAGTTTCATGCTTTGTGAAGTGCCATCACTACATCCCCATTTACTTATCAGCACTGACAAAATAGTTTGAGCAATTTCTCGCTCAAAAACAACTAACAAACAAGTTTCATCTTCATTGCTGGCCGGGCCCGTCCTGAATTTTCAGAGGCTTGGAGCAAAATAAAACAAATAAAGAAAGAGAGTTCCCTGAGGTTCGAACCTAGGTCCTGGCAATTAAAAATCTAAATGAGGCCTATTAATTACAGGATTAAAAAAAAAACATATATTAAAAAACTTGGTAAAAAAGAGATGATAAAAATGAACAAAAACAAAAATAAGCCCCTCAAAGGGCCGCCCCTGATCTCTAACAGTGAAAGCTGTTTTTGTAGCTAAATTATCTAAAAGTTAAATTTAGTTAGTTAATTTCTTACTTTTGCTCCAGCAGTGTTAGCTAAATTAAAAAAATTGAACGTGTAGTGTTTAACTTTTTGTTATTTTCTATCACCTATCTAGCTAAATTTAGCTAGAGATTTTAGCAAAAGTCAAATTTGACTTTCATATAGCTATTCTGCTGGGGTGCTAAACTATCTACAATTAGTCAAAATTATAACTTTTTGTTGAAATAGCTAGTATGTTGTGTAGAAAGTGATTTTCATTGCCTTTGTTTATACAACTATACATCTTATATAGCAGCAGATATGCTGCTGTTACATAGAGAGAATAAAATGCATTTACAACAAATATAAAACAAATCCTAAACTGATGCTATCACAGTAATTACACAGTAAAGCAGAAACGGTAGCCTAGGTTATGGCTTGATTGTAGCCAATGATTTATGCTCTCTAACATTCCCCCTCAAACTTGACGGTCTTGGACAGACAAGTTTGTGAGTAAGAAGAGCATGACGGTGCTTGTGAAGTGGTTTTGTAAGAAGATCGGCTGGCTGATCAATGGATGGTATAAAGCAAACACGATGACTACCAAGAGCCACCTTCTCACAAACATAGTGATAATCAAGTTCAATATGCTTAGTGCAGGCATGGAATACTGGATTAGAAGCCATGTATGTTGCACTAAGGTTACCATAATGCAGTAGAATAGGAAATTGGATGTGTGCACCCAGTTCATAAAGTAGGAAGGCTAACCAAGTGGTCTCGGCACTAGCATGAGAAAGAGCCCTGTATTCAGACTCGGCGCTAGAACAAGCAACGATAGGCTGCTTTCTGGAACACCAAGAGATCAAGTTAGTGCCGAGATAACAAAAATAGGCAAAGGTAGATCGGCGAGAATCAAGACAACTAGGCCAATCAGTATCCGAATAGGCAGCAAGATGAGTAGGTTGACGTTGGGGACTAAAAAACAAGCCATGATCAAGAGTCCCTTTGATGTAGCGAAGAATACGTTTGGCAGCAATCAGATGTAGTATGCAGGGGTGACTCATGAACTGAGAAATAGAATTCACTGCATAGGCAATGTCAGGGCGAGTGATTGTCAAATATTGGAGAGAGCCAACAATTGCTCGAAATGTTGTAGGATTGGCAAGAGAGTCTCCTTCGGTGGCAGTAAGGATGGCCTTGGCAGACATGGGTGTGCTAACCGGTTGACTAAGCAACATATCATGCTTCACAAGTAGATCATGGGCATACTTGAGTTGGTTGATGTGAAGTCCATGATTGTGAGAGGAGACCTGTAAACCAAGGAAGTAATGCAGAGGACCAAGGTCCTTAATGTCAAAACCACAGCCCAATGCATCAATAACTCCTTGGAGAAGCTGATTGTCACTACCCGTAACCAGTGGCGGAGCCAGGAATTTAGGTTCACTGGGGCACAAAAAAATATATATATAAAAACATACAAAATGTTTAAATATAATTTCTATCTATTACAAAGATTTTTCCTCGACGATATTTCATATTTTGAAATCGTTGCATGATGGTCTCATTATCTATATACTAGTAAAAATGTCTTTCTCAATATGAAATCAAGTAATCATTCATAAAGTTTTCACCCATTTGACTACGTAAACGAGTCTTTACAATGTTCATAGCAAAAAAATACTCTCTCTACACTTGCAATCGCAACTGGTAAAATCAATGCTAACGTCAAAAATAAGTACACCGGTGGATATGTCACATCTATTTTGGTCTGAACCATATGTCACAGATTTTTATTATATATTTTTAGAATTTTTTTATTAGATTTAAAAATTTGTAAGTAATAAGAAAATAAAAATCTTTAATTGTAACAATTTCTATTATTGATGTCAAACAAATTTGGGAAAGAAAAATATTGTATAATATTACTAAAAGGTCGGACGTGTGCTTCCTCAAACAATTCCATCAAAAAATTAACCCAAAACAAAACAAAAGAAGAGCTCCAGAGCAGAGCACGTGAAGTTGATGATTAAGTTCAGAAAAAAATAATATAAAAATATATAATACAAATCTGATATTAATATAATATTAAACTATATACATATATTAATGTCTTTTTTTAAATCTGAGTGGGGCACGGGACCCAGTGGGCCCCTGCCTGTAACCACAATGTCGTCAACATACAACAAAAAATAAATAGTGTGTACTCCATGACGAAAAATGAATAGAGAAGAATCTGCCAAACTTTGAACAAAACCAACCGACAATAGGAAAGACGTCATTCAGTGAAACCAAGCACGAGGAGCTTGCTTGAGACCATAAACGTGAGATGGCTGGGTTGGATCAATGAACGCTGGTGGTTGAGTCATATATACATCCTCCTTGAGAAAACCATGAAGAAATTCATTCTTGACCTCTAATTGACGAAGTGACCAGCCTCTAGATACAGCAAGACAAAACACAATTCGAATAGTGGCAGGTTTAATCACAGGACTGAAGGTTTCTTCATAATCAATACCTTGTTGTTGATGAAATCCTTTAGCCACAAGACGGGCTTTGTGACGTTCTACTGTGCCATCTGGATTATGCTTCACTCGGAACACCCATTTGCAGCCAACTGTATTCTGTGATGGAGAGGAAGGAACAAGGGTCCAAGTGTTGTTTTTCAACAGAGCATTAATTTCATCAGCCATGGCAGCACGCCACACTTGTTGTTTGGGTGCCTCAGTGTAACTGGTAGGTTCAGTAGAAGCAAGAGTAGTAAGAAGGGCACGAGGAAGAGGGTACTTCACTATGCCATCAGTGCGAACTCTTTGCTTAATAGTGCCATCCTGAAGGCGTGTTGTCATGGGATGAATGGGTGGAGGGACTGGAGGAGCTAGTGCAAGAATTGGTGGGCGGCGACCGGAGGAGCGTCATTGGTTAGTGGCTGAGCAGCGGTAGACTAAGCAGGTGGGTCAGATGCAATGTTAACTTGATCAGCAACTGGGGTAGGAGACATCACCGGTGGTTGCGCGGCAAGAGCGGAATCCGGTGAGGGAGGTTGGGATGCTGTCAGCTGACGATGAGGACGACGCCGACTGTACTGGAGAACTGGTGCTAGGGGCGACTGAGGCCAAGGGGAAGTCGATGACGAATGAGGAGCACGGGATGCCGGCGGAGATTGAGGAAGAAGGGATGCCGGCGGTGACTGAGGAGGATCCTGGCCGAATGTCAGGCTGGAGAGGGGAGAACCGCGGGGGACGGAGGGAGGTGAGGATGGAATTGCCGAAGAAGGTAGCATGAGATCTACTAGGCCAGTGGTAGGTGGAAGGCAGTAAGGGACGACCGAAGGAGCACGACTGGTGGGCGGCGGCGGCGACGGCAGTTGGGTAGGTGATGAAGGACGCGGAAGCACGAGAGTTGTGGAGGGCGGGTCTAATGCGAGAGACACTGTGGGTGAATGTTGACCAGATTTTGGACTTGGGGTATTGGGCTGTGAACTTGGGCTGCTGGAAATTGAGGCTGTTGAGGTAGGAAGTGGACCTCCACTGGTCAAAAGTTGGAATTCCAGCGGGCCAGGAAGTGGTACCTGCAAATTTTTGTATGGAAAAGATGTTTCATTAAATAAAACATGCCTAGAGACATAAACACGATCAGTGGTGGGATCTAGACAACGGTAACCCTTATGTTGAGGACTGTAACCCAGAAACACACACTCTATACTACGACTCAAGAGTTTGTTGGAGACATAAGGACTAAGATGAGGAAAACAGGAACAATCAAAGACTCAAAGAGAGGAATAAGAAGGAGGATGACCATGGGGACGTGTATGAGGAGTATCCCAATTTAGAGTAGGAGTGGGAAGAAGGTTAATGAGATATACAGAGGTGAGAATAGCTTCAGCCCAAAGATTTTGAGGAGCACCCGAGGTGAGAAGGAGAGTGTGAGTCATAGTGGCAATATGTCGATGTTTTCTTTTAGCAAGGCCATTTTGTTGGGGAGTGTATGGGCAAGAAAATCGTTGTTAGATGCCTAAAGAGTCACAGAACTGGGAGAAGGCATTGTTGACATATTCTGTACCATTGTCACTTTGGAGGTATTGGACAGAACTGTGGAAAATATTTTGAATCATGGCAACTAATTTTTGAAAGTGAGTAAGGACCTCATTTTTCCGGCGCATAGGATAGAGCCATGTATAACGAGAGTATTCATCTGTGAAAAGAACATAATATTTGAAACCAGTGACAGACAAGGTAGGAGACATCCAGACATCACTATGAATTATAGAAAATAAAGAAGAAGTGGAAATATTTTTGGAAGGAAAAGGTAATTGATGGGACTTGCTAAATGCGCAAGTATTGCAAAAAGAATTAAAAGAAAGTTTGGAGCCAAGAGTAGATCCTAAACGAGCTAAAACAAAAGAGGAAGCATGACCTAAGCGATTGTGCCAAAGAGACGAGTGAACAGAGGAGAGTGCATGAGGAACTGTGGACTCGGAAGACAAGCGTAGTGGGTAGAGACCATCTTTGCATGGGCCCTGAAACAACAAGCGACCAGTATGTAAACAATAGATTTGATAGAAATCTGGAGCAAATAGGAAGAAAACAAGATTGTCCTTGGTGAAACGAGCAACAAAGAGAAGATTTTTACGAATTGACGGAATGCGAAAGACATTTTGTAGAGAGAAATTAGAAGAACCTAACGACAAGGGGAGGTTACCAGTATGGGAAACGGGCATTGAGTCCTCATTACCCATATATACACTATGAGGCCCTCCATAAGATTGGGGATTGTTGATAGGCATGGCTGTCATGTGGTGGGTTGCACCGATGTCCGGGTACCAATTTGGATCAGCAGCATAGTGGACCCCAGCAAAATAGGGAGCAATACTTGGGCTGGATGACCTTTGTGGGCATGGAGAAAAAGTGGAAGCCCAGGTAGGAGAAGAGAACATGTGATGCTGCATGACGTAGAGAGGCCAAATCTGATATGGTCTGATCAGGAAAAGCCAAACAATTGCAGGGAGGACTGCAAAATGATGTCAGCGAGGCCTGGGACGGAAGTAATGCAGGCAATCTAAAGGCGGTCTGGATTGAGAAGGTTGCTGGTCTTGGCTGCAAAATGATTGTTGTTGCTGAGAGAGGATTAGTGCTGCTGAGAGGCAGGAATATTGGAAAAGGAAGAAGGAGGATTGCTACTGGGAAAAAGGAAAACGAAGAGATGCAAGAGGACAAGATTGAAGAACAATACGTGAGAAGAAGATTACACACAGGTAAGGATCCAAGACCTAGGCTGATACCATGTAGAAAGTGATTTTCATAGCCTTTGTTTATACAACTATACAGCTTATATAGCAGCAGATATGTTGCTATTACATAGAGAGAATAAAGTGCATTTACAACAAATATAAAACAAATCCTAAACTGATGCTATCACAGTAATTACACAGCAAAGCAGAAACGGTAGCCTAGGTTATGGCTTAATTGTAGCCAATGATTTATGCTCTCTAACATGTTGGAGATGCCCATTGCCGGTATCCGCATTTATTTAGTCTAGAGCTCTATCTAGAGGATTAACATACGGTGCTATAAGAAGAGATATATTAGTATACCTAAAGTAGAAAATATGCATACAATATTTCAAGGTCTAAATCCAGTTTACCTTAGGGGCAGAAATCATGTTAGTCCTTGATGTCTTTTCTTTTTTTTAATCAGGATCATCCCTGAACTTCTCAAATACATCATTCGTATCCAATTCTCAGAAATCCATCAAATTGTGACGTCAGATGAGGATGTGGCACCGACAGCATAGCCCACTTTCAGTTTTTCCACCCAAAAGAACGATTAAATTCCCAAAATAACCTTTGAAAAAAACAAAGCTAAAACAAATTTGGTCCAAACCATATATTTTTGATCAAATGTTTTAATTGATTTTATGCATAGAATATGAAAGTAATATTCAATATCAACAAACTCTTGTGATGATATAAGTCCATCTGTATATCGGTATGTTTCTACCTCTCGTAAGAGAGTTTTCTCCTCCGTCTCTCTTCTTGGCTAGCGGCGGTGGGATATCTACGATCTGGCAGGATGGGTTTTCCTCCTTGTCTGATCCAAGTTGTGGTGATGAAGGCGGGGTAGTCCGACGACATCTACCTAATTTCCTCTCTCAAGCCCCGGATGGTGGCCATGAGGATGATTTGGTGCCTAACCAGAAATGGATATGCAGCAGTGGGTTTGTGGTTGAAGTGGATGGCGGTGTTTGTTGCTTGACGATGCTTTGGGTTGTGGCAACTGAGGTTTGTAGGCGATTGTGGGGCTTGGCTCGGGCATGGACTTTGGTTGGCTTGGTTCCGAGTCGGAGGTTCTCGTTGGGATTCCCATTCGACGGGGGTGGTGGGGCTAACTTGGCCGTGGTGGTCAGGGTGATTTGGCTAACGGTGGTGGCCGGATGGACTTTTACGGCGGCGGCTGGCTGGAGCTTTTTGCAAGCTTTGTGGAACCCTAGCTTTGTTGGGCTAGGGTTCTTAATGGCTTGGGTTGGAATATGGTGGACTCGATTGTTTTCGGCCCACCTGAAAATTAAGGTTTTATTTTATATTTTATTTTTAGTCATTATTCCTCTTTTTTATAAGGGGGTCTGACTAGACTATTGGTTCTTTTTTAATTTTAGTTTGGGTCGCAAAAACTAGTGCCTTAGTTGTTACCTTTTATGCCTACTTCGAGGTTTCTGGTTTTTGTTAGAATAATGGTGCGTGTATTTCCTAAAAGGTGGGTGTACTAGGGACTTTCTGAGATGCTATTCGTTTAGAATAGGGTTTTTTGAGGTTCTAAGGAACAATTGCTTTCTGTTGACCCCATCACGATGTTTCATTCTTGTACTGCTTGCTGAATTTAATGAAAGAGCTGACCTATTTTCGTTCAAAAAAATATTTTTTTGATCAAGAAAAAAAACATTAACAAGAACCATATGTCGATCAAATGCTACAACTGAAAACATAATTAAATATAGAATTAAAGGCCAAAATTAAGCACCTTCAACAATATAATTGATATTGATAAAACCCTATGGAAAAAAAAAAAAAAAACTGATATTGAATTATTGATAAACATATCCAGAATTAAAGCATACTAATTAATAATAGTTTGATCCTCAAATGATCCAATAATAAAAACCAGACAAAGTAGTACTCTAAGGCTATGTTTGTTACATGGGACTGGACTGGATTGGAGTAACTTATGTAAGAAAATAAGACTCATCCCATGTTTGGCACACATGAGGACTCAATTAAATGAGATTAGAGAGTCCCCGCATCAGCTCCCAACCTTCTTACATAGAATCCCCAAATCTCATCGGACTATGGAAGCACGGGCTTCAACAACGCATTAGTCTCTCCTTCCCTTTTGCGCGCTTCAGCCTTATCTCTCCTTCTCTTTCGCGCTTCAGCCTCGTCTCTCCACTCTCGATCGCACATCATCCTCCTTGAACTTCTAGGTTCAATTTCTTTTCTTTGTCATGCTCCTTTTGCTTTGATTCTGATTCACTCTTCCCTTCGACCCCATCTAGCTTCTTCTTCTCATGTATTAACTGTGATTTGTTAAATTAAAGACTGGATTTATTTTCTATTAACAATTGTTTATGGGTTGTAACAATTGATGTTTGGGTAGCTTGATTTGCTAAGAATTGATCAATTTCAAGATTGGGTTTTTTTTTTCTTTTAACAATGTCTGTGTTTTTATCTTCTTCTTTAGTTGGTTGTTTTCATTGATTTTGGATGTTGATCAATTCTGGGTTTTTTCTTTCTTTTAACAACGTCTGTGTTTTTATCTTCTTCTTTGGTTGTTTGTTTTCATTGATTTTGAATGTTGATCAATTCTGGGTCAAGTAACTGTAACTGGTCACGTAACTGACCATGTAATTGACCATGTCACTGACCAAGTAACTGTAACTGGTCATGTAACTGGTCACGTAACTGACCATGTAACTGACCATGTCACTGATCAAGTAACTGTAACTGGTCATGTAACTGGTCACGTAACTGACCATGTCACTGACCAAGTAACTGTAACTGGTCACGTAACTGACCAAGTAACTGTAACTAATCACGTAAGCGATACAATTTCTGGATTTCTCTTCAGCTTTCTCATTCCAATTTGTCTTCAGATTAGGATTTGTCTTCAGCTTTCTCATTCCAATTTTCTTTTCTTCTCACAAACTCATAAAATCGTTCATGTCTCTACAAATTACCAACTTTTAGTCCAATACACAAACAAACATGGACTAGGACTATTTTGACTATTCTGCTCTTTAGTCCTAAACAGTCTCAAACATGGGTCAGGTATTAACATAGCATATCCCAAGTTAGAAGAGTCCTAGACTATTATAGGAAATAAGGTGAGAGATAATAGTCCCACGTAACAAACACCACCTAAGAGGATGGAGATGAACTCAAATAAAGTCTACCAAATTCATGAGAGCCTTGAAGAAGAACTAGAGCCAGTACCTAATCAATAACAGAATGCAAATAGTGATGTCATGTCGTTCATCAATATGAGGATTTGCTTGGACCAACGACTGCCTGTAAAATTCCTGTGACCCAATACTTGAAATTGATGAGCTTCTTCCTCTCATCCCTAGCTTGATCATCTTTCAGACTTAACCCCATTCGAGCGAGAAACCTGTGCTCATTCAGTACAGCCAGTGCATTGCAAAATAGCAGTCCAGCCACAAATTAATGATCACCCATACAACCCACTTTCACAATCACCCAAAACATATAATTCCAAACAAAATACAAAATTGTATACACACTGACCTTGAAGATAAGAAGGCGAAAGTGTGGGATTGGTGGCCTTCTAATACAGCTGATTGGTCTCCAATCACGAGTCGATGATGAAAGGAGCAGCAGAGCAGAACTCCCCTTCAGCCACTGCCACATTGGTCAAGCCGCAATCAGTCTCCTAAGCTCTGATTATGGCTTCAAGACCTCCGACAAATCGGACCCAATGTCATCTTCTAAGCCTCCAAATTTCGATCTCGAATCTACTGGACCCTCCTCCAAATCAACTCGCACCTTTAATTCCTTCAATGCGCCCTTCTCTGACGTTCACAACTCAATCTTCTATACCCCCAAAGCCCAAGATTTTGAGCGAGTTGAAGTGGATGAGTCCGGAACAAAACGGCGAACATCATCATCTGCGGAGTCCAAGGTGGAGCGGCAGTTGAGGAGGCAGTTCTCGACAGGAGAGAAGGCAGAGAGGGTGAGGGTAGAGAGATAAAGAGAGAGAGAGAGAGAGAGAGAGAGAGCGTGGTTTTTGTAGTGAAACACCATCGGAGGTGGAAGATTCGACAAGATTGAGCTTCGGGTTTAAATAGTGAGATATCCATTTTGGCCTTAGTGTGGGTTAAAAATCAGAAAAATGGGTCAGGCTGTCGGTGCCACACCATCATCTGACGTCACAATTTGATGGATTTTTGAGAATTAGACACCAATGATGCATTATCTTGATTAAAAACAAAGATTAGGGACTAACATGATTTCAGCCCCTAAGTTGGAGAAAGCAAACTGAATTTAGTTAATATTTTAACCAAAATAAAACTAAACACATAAAAAATTTACCAAAATCAAACTGAACTGACTGGTCAATAAACGAACCGAATCGAGATTTGCATTGCAATTTTCGGTTAGTTTTTATGACAAACCGATAAATCGAACCAAACTACCAGTGTACAGTTAGTTAAAATTTATAATTTTATTAGATAACAAAAATCCGATTCTGGGTTTTGCTTTGGGAGGGTTCAACGTAATTTTATACGTATACTATCAGTAAATAGAATAAAAACTTTGGTAAGTTCTTATGATTCAACTAAAGGGCATATAATTTGTATATTATAAGTGGTCAATTACTATGAGTTTCTCATTTATTTTATAAGCTCTCAAGCACTAAATCACCGTCCCTTTTTTTTTCTTTTTTGGTTAACAGAGGGCCAGAAAGGTCAGCAAAAGAAAAAAGAAAAAGCTAACTAAACAGCATCAGAATCATGCCCAATTTTCATCTTTTGTGATCTACCAACAGAATCCAGATCATCCAAGTAAGCCTGCAAAGCATGAGGAGGAGGGTCAGCAAATTCAATCACTCCATAGTCATGGTTAATACTGTTTTTGGCCAAGCAGTCAGCCACCATATTGCACTCTCTATAAATATGATTAAGAGAAACTGTCCCTTTTTTTTTTTAATAGAAGTTGATTGCATTAGTAATCAAGCCATGAAGACTTTTATTGCAACACATACATCCATACCCACAATATGCCAATACTTTTGAAAGAAAAACGGAGACATACAATCAGTCTCGGGCTCTTTGAATGGTGCATTTGAAACAACGCAGCCTTGATTTCATCCTCAGTGTATGGCTGAAGACGGGCGTCATTCATCTCAGTAGTTACCCTCGGCGAAGTGGCCGAAATCACTTCATCAATGGCCTCCACATTAACCCTACTGCTAGTGAAAACTTGCTTGTAATAGTTCACTAATAAACCTCTAACAATGACAGGGTGAGTCTACCAAACACCTTGACCATCTTTCAAACCCTTAATTGCATTTCTGGTATGTCTATTAGTAGCCTTCCTGTGAAAAAAAAGCCAAGTTACGATCTCTAATATTTTTCTTGCTGAGCCAGAAGCTGAATAAGTTTGACATGAAGGAGTCTTCGCTCCTCATATTGCTTTGGAGAGTATAGTTCTTTCATGATGTCATTAAGCTTTTCTTGTACTATACGCAACTCGACCTTTTGCTTCTCGGTTCACATTAAAATTGTGGATATTAAGTTTATTTGGATAACTATTAACTTACAGTAAAACCTCTATAAAGGAATAATGTTGGGACTACGGAAAATTATTACTTTAGAGGAGTTATTATATTATCGATAAATAAATTTATTCATTTATCAATAAATGAATATTTATTACTACAGAGAGAGTTCTATGTTATTCCTCGTTGAATTATATAACATAATCTAATTTGATTAAGTTGTCTATCGAAGATAATCAAGATCCAAATGACAATTATGCTATACCAAATATTTATTCAAATGAGACGCTTCAAGCAATGATAACTTTGAATAACTACTTGCTAGAAAATAAAAAAAAATACCAAACCTGGTGCATGCATTGCAATAAATTGAGTATGAAGTTCAATTCAATTAAGACACAAAGAAAAAGCAAAGGACTATACAATGATATTCTGAGAATTGTTAAATTGAGAAAATATAAAATGTTAAAAGTTCTTTAATTATTATGTATTTTGAATTTTTATATAGTATTTTTTTTTTATATTTCATCAATTATTAATGTTTGAGCCCAAAAGTGACTTTGGGCTAGGTCCAAGAAGGACAAGCACCATGGGCTGAACTAGCGGCCCAAGCTGGAAAGGACTCACCTCGCGCCGTGCGGGAAACCAAATGGAGATTCCCGCGAGAGCCCAAAATGGAGCCCATGACCCGCGGTGGTGAACAGTAATCATCAAGATTCCTTGCACACATGACTATTGAAGGGAAACAGTGAAGGCTTCCCTGCAAATAAAGGAATATGTTGGGCATATAGGACCACGCGATCACCTTTTATCGCAGAAAAGCAGGAATCTATCATCATGACTATACTAGTGCGTGACCATGATGGAATTCTTGCGAGGATGAGCTTAAATAGTATATCCCAATTGCCTGCATCCAATAGGGGGTCAGCTTTACTCTTATTCTAAGCATATCCAGATTAATTAAACAATTAATCTGAGATATTCGCTATGACTCCCGAGGTAATGCGTCTACAGGTCATATACTCCTGATCTATAATAGAATATTCTACATTCTTCCAGCAAGAATAGCCTATATAAAGAGGCTAGCACGAAAGAGCAAGAAGACAACCAATTCATCAATTAATCTCTATGATTATCCAATCCCCAGAGGTGAGCAACCCCTCTCCTTCTCTTACCGATGATCACACTCCAGTCCCAGTATCCTAAGGAGCCGACTATCAGTGCCACCAAACCCTCTATCAACGTGCTTCGATGCTAGTCTCCTCGGGAGCCGACTGTAGTACCGCGACCACAACGGTTACAGAACCAGCCAAGCAAGGGTAACGCCCTTGCAAACCAGCTAAGCTAAAGTCACGCTTTAGCAAGTTCTCCCCACTTCCCAGTGATTTTCGCTTTGCTCGATCTACGACATCGAGTATCGATTGTGTGATTTTGAAGAAACATTTCTCCTCACTCGGATCTTCCTTGAGAAGATTTCTCCTCACTCGGATTTCCCTTGAGCCAATAGTCAACATTTGTTCGCGGGGAAAATATTTGTCCGCGAGGAACACGGTGATAGAATTCTCGCGGAGCTCAAGGAGAAATTCTCGCAGAGCTCAAGGAGAAGGCCAACGAAATCTTCACAAGAAATATTTGTTCGCGAAGAACATTTTCGCCAAGCTCAAAGAGATTTCTCCTCACTCAGATCTCTCTTGAGAAGATTTCTCCTTACTCAGATCTTCCTCAAAGGAAAAAGTGAGTGAGGCTTCGTGGGGAACAAGGAGATAGGATTCTCGTCAATGTTTGAAGAAGCTTAGCAAAAGTCCTCACCACGAGGCACAAAGAATCCCACGACGAGGTTGGTGCTCTCCTTATCCACAATCACTCGAAAGAAGTCAGGTCAAGGGACACCCCCGACGACCGCACCTGAACAGTGCTGGCACGCCCGCGCAGAAAAGAGACTGTTGACCAGCTGCAACAAAACTAGAGCCAAACAATTAATATTTTTCAAGATATTTCTTTCATTTATTTCATCAGTCTAGAAAAATTATTATCTTATGCATTTAGTGAGGTTCTTGGTAATATACATTGGTCCCTAGTCGGGATTGAAGAAATTTATTATTTAATCAAGGTTATTAATTTATCAAACATTCATTTATTGAGATTTTACTGTATGTAAAATTACAATTAAAAAAAAATTTATTTTTTTATGAGAAAAGTGAAATTTTTGTTAGAAATACATCCACGATTTGAAATTTAGCCAAACCGAATGGAACTGATATGCCAGTTAAGGAAATTTTTATCTGTTTTTGGTTTTGTTAGAAGTTAGTACGCAAGAACAAATATATAGGGACCGTAAATCCTATGAACTCATTAGTTCAAGGTGGGGGTTGGTCAGAAAAGTTAAGGTCCACAAAATTGGCTTTTGCAGGCTCCCTCTTAAGGTAGAACCGTAGAACCATATAAACAAAATGTATGGTGTCCAACCAAAAAAAATAATTTGATGGGTGTGGAGTTTTCTTTTTCTTTTTGGAAAATTCTACAATATGTTAACGTATGACATGCATACAATTGCCTTAAAAGTGGTCAAATGAATCCTCAAAATAGTAATATTAGTCCTCAAAATAGTAACATGAGTCCTTAAAGTGGTAAATTTTCTTAGTTACCACATGAGTCCTCAAAATAGTATTATTAGTCCTCAAAGTGGTAACATGAGTCCTTAAAGTGGTAAAAATAGTTGATGTATGAGAAATGTTAACATACCATAGTTTTACCCTTTATTTTTAACTTGAGATTTCTTCTGCCAATATATTTTGATAATTTGATATGTAATGCAGCGTTCTTATTCTGTCGATTTGCTTCGCATCTCCACCGCATTTACCCAAAATATCTACCGCATTGATTTCTCCAAATTTTTGTCTAAACATGTCTACAGCATTTTTGACCAAAACAACAAATTGGTTTACAGTGTTGCTAAATCATTTTGTTGGGAACTAGGAATCTCACGCATATATCAAATGAAATTGACTCATAATCGATTCAAGGAAATTCTGGATTGCATGTGCCATGTAACAGACAATATGGATATGAGCGTTGATCAGTTGTGTAATAGCTTTGTGCAAAAAGCAATGTTTCAAGCCGTAGAACGAGGACATGTTGAGTTTATTACTCTTCTATTTAAGAGAAATCCGGTACTCGTCGGCGTTCATGATATAAACAAGAAATACATGTTTCACTTTGCCATTGAATGCCGTCAAGAAGAAATTTATAACCTTATCCATGAGTTTGACGATTCTAGGAAAAAAGATGCCACAACTACTATGGACATTTTCTACAATAACATTCTACATGCAGCAGGGAGGGTATCGCCATTTGCAAAGCTTGATAAAATCCAAGGTGCAGCCTTACAGATGCAAAGAGAACTACAGTGGTTCAAGGTCAGAAAATCTAACTATATAAATTTGAAAAATTTTCCTACTTATGCATATAATTTCTGCAAAGTGATATGAGAATTGATAAAGTAATTTCGAGAGTAATTTCTAACCATATATCTAGTAATTTTGAAATTGCATAAAGTATGTAACTCACAGACACTCTTAGAGAGTATTGAACCCGATAAAATTTTGAACTAGGATTCAAGATGGAATATGGTTAATAAGTCTAAGAAAAGAGAGAAGATAGAAATACAACTAAAATCAAACACCTTTTTTTCTTTTGAAAACCGCACCTACTCCTTGTTGTTATGTACATTTTTCAGTAATGTTTGCCTGGTCAATAACTAATTAATAAAGGTATGCTCAATTACTATTATTTTTTTTTAAAGGGGTTTGGAACCCAGCCTAGCTGGGAGGCTCAGCCCTACACCTGGTTCCATTTATTATATTAATAGTATGATTTTGCAACGGGGGGAACATAAAACCTTAACCCCGTTCTACAGGAAAACACTTACAATAATCCTCGTAGAGAACATCCTGAATAATAGCAGGAGTCTCCTATAACCAAACATCATCAATAGCAAACAAACTAGCAAGGTACGCAAGTCTATCAGCAACACCATTTGCTTCACGGTAAATATGACGAATTGAAATGTGCTCAATTACTATTATATTTACATCCAAATGTGAAAAGCAAAATAAATCAACTTTAAATTATATATTTTCATAGTTTTTTTTTTTTGGGGGGGAAAGGAGGTCATGCTTTTATTGATGATAATGAAAGCTTATACGATACAAGCGTCAGCTGCAAGTGCAGCTTGTACGAAAGAAGGAGAACAAAAATTTAGAGAGCTGGAATAAGCTGCCATAAGATTAGCCACTTTGTTGGCATTTCTTTTGGTATGAACCTCCTGCAAATTAGCATGAGCCTCCAAGATGACTCCTATATCATCGTAAATTCGCCCTAGCATTGAAGTATTATAGCCATCCCTGAAAGCCAATTGCCTTTCAACTACCTGAGAATCAGTCTCCAACAGGACTGGAAAGAAGTCATTCTCCACAATAAAATGAATTACCACACTTTGCAAGCCACAACCTCCGCATGCTCCAGAGATATCAAACCCGATAATGACTTATCCCTTCCAGCAAGCATAGAGCCTTGAAAATCTCTAACAACAAATCCATAGCTATCTCTCCTTGTTGTATGATTATATGAGCCATCCACATTAACCTTAAACCACCCCACAGGAGGAGCCTTCCACCTAATCAATCTCCCAGTCCTCACTCCTTGAGCTTTAATTAGATTGGACATTGTGAAAACGAAAAGCTTGTAGCTTGGATGTTGTCATAATCATAACATCATTATCTACCTTAATTTTGCGTTCTCGGACTCTACAATTACTTTCCTTCCACACTTTCCACAATAAAAACATCAATTCACCAAAGTTCTTCAATGACAATTCACTTGCACAAAAGCTAAACCCCTCCAAAGCATTCTAGTGCACAACATGAGGACTATAACATACCTGGAACACAAACACCATTTGTCTGTAGCAATTGTTTAGTGAAGGGACAGTCACGGCATAAGTGAATGGTAGATTCAACAGTGTTAGAACAAAGTGGACAAACCAATGTCTCCAAGACAACCCTCTTGGAGACCAATCTCTCCATTGATGGAAGTATGTCATGACATATTTTCCAAATGTGGACTTTAGCTGAATTAAGAATTAACACACTCCACAACTTCTTCCAAAAACTCACACCAACCGGCAGCTCAAAAGGGCTTCTAGCAGAAGAAGTAGAAAAAGAGAAACAGTAAGCAGTTTTTACCGTGAATTTTCAATGTTTTTTCAAGGCTCTATATGGCTCTGTCATTGACCTCTCTTGAAGATAATGGAATAGATAGTATCGCCTCTGCTTCCTTTACTAGAAAGCTGTCACGAATCAAAGCAGAATTCCAAACACCTGTTTGACTTATTAAGTCACTCACCAAGCTAATATTAGAGGATGCTGCATTATCCATTTTAGGTCTATAGTTTGGTACACCAAGCAACCAAGAATCAGTCCACACATTAACAGCTAGCCGTGCCATTACCAATCTGCCAATAAGTGCCCTTCCGTAATAAATCTCTTGTAGAGAAGATGCTTCTCCAAGAGAAAGAAGGAGAAGGAAGAGGCTCCACATTCCAAAAAGAATCTTCTGGAAAATATTGTTCCTTGTAAATCCGGGCAATCAAAGAATGAGGGTTATTAATCACGAGCCAAGCTTACTTTGCAAGCATAACCAAATTGAAATCAGGTAAGCGTCAAAAGCCTAGCCCCCCTCTTCTTTAGGGTTGCACAAAGCTTTCCAGGTTTTCCAATGAATTTTTCTTTTATGTTCCGCACTACCCCACCAAAATCGTGCACACATCTACTCCAAATCTTCACAAAAATTCTTTGTCAAACGGAATACACTCATTGCATAAGTAGGTAAGGCTTGAGCCACGACTCTTATTAAGATATCCTTGTCTGCTTTACTTAACAATTTCCCTTACCAGTTAGCAAACTTCGTAGCCAAATTCTCCTTGATATTGGAAAGTAACCATTTTCTTCTTCCCAATATAAGTAGGCAGTTCCAGATATTTCTCATGTGAAGCCACAACCTCCTACCCCAAAAGACTAGAAACTTCCTTTTGCATTGAGACCAGTACATTCTTGCTAAACACCACAAAATTTTTATCAAAGTTGACCAACTAACCCGAAGCTCTCCCATATGTCTCAATAACATCTTGTATCTCATAGCAATCCTCCAAAGAAGCGTAAGCATAAAGCATATTGTCATCTGCAAACAATAAATGGTTAACTGAAGGAGCCTTATTGCAAACTTCAATACTAGGAAGAAGACCAGAAGCTTGCTTCTGTCTAAGTAAAGCCGAAAAACCTTTAGCCCCAATGAGAAATAAATATGGAGATAACGGATCCCCCTATCTCAAACCTCTACTCGGAATCACAAGACCCCGAGGCTTGCCAAGCACCAAAAAGGAAAATCTCACAGAACAAACACATTGCATCACCATCTCAATCCAAGAATGAGCAAACCCAAATCTCTCCATTACTCTCCTTAGGAATAACCACTCCAGTTTGTCATAAGCCTTGCTAATGTCCAACTTCAACACCATATAACTGTCACTGCCCTCTCATTTGTTGTGTACAAAATGAGCTAACTCATTCACCACAAGGATACTATTGGTGATTAACCTACCAGGGAGAAATGCAATCTAGAAAGGAGATATCAAATCCGATAAAATTATCTTCAAACGATTAGCAATGACTTTGGAACAAATTTTGTAAATAACATTGCACAAAGCTATAGGTCTCAAATCTGACATGTGCTTCAGATTACTAACTTTTGGAATAAGACATATGTGAGTGAAATTGATCTGCCTGAGAAGCTGACTTGACTGCAAAATGCTCTGAATAGCCTCAATGACATTTTGTTCCAATAGTATCCCAATAATGTTGAAAAAAATATAAGAGGCATCTCATTCGGTCCTAGTGATTTAGTAGGGTACATTTGAAGAAGTGCACACTTTACCTCATCCAGCAAATATGAAGCACATAGCAATTCATTTCTTGAGAAACACAGGGCTGAATGGCCTCCAACGTAGCTTCCATAGCCTCATAGTCGATCTCTGAAGCAGTAAACATCTTGGTAAAGTATGAAGACACCACCCTTTCCAAGCCTTCATCATCTTCACACCAATTTCCTGCTTCATCATATAACCCCTTTAACATATTCTTTCTCTTCTTGTTTGTAGCCTTGCGATGAAAATGACCGTATTCCTGTCACCCTCTTTCAACCAAGTTACCTTAGAACGTTGTTGCCAAAAGGATTCCTCTTGTGATAGCAGCATCTGCAGCCACTCCATCAACTGTTTCTTTTCAACTTGAACTACCTCAGACTGCGTGACATCCAAGAGCTCCTCCAGTCTTACTCTAACCCTTAACATTTGTTGTTGCCTTTCCTCGAAAGTGTGTTCTGCCACTTATCAAGCGTTATTCTAGCATGTGCTATTTTCTTTGTTGCTTGGAACAGAGGTGATCCGACCACATCAGTCATCCAGGTAGCTTTGACAACCCCGTGACACTTTTCATGCAACAGCCAATACGCCTCAAACTTGGAGCAGTGATAGCATAGCCTGTTGACTAAAGGCACAATGCTTACATGAAGTAAGATTGGTATATGGTCTGAGTCGCTTGGAGCAAGATGCTGCAAATAAGCAAACCCATATATATTACACCACGACGTTGTGCAGATGGCTCGGTCCAACCTCAGCTGCATTTCAGAGTTCCACCACGTTGTTTGGGGTCCATGAAACCCTAGGTCCAACAACTCACAGTAACCTAGGGCTTCCCTAAAACCTCTCATTTGGCTTTCTACACTAACATTGATTTTTTTAGAGTTATTAAAGATTTCATTGAAATCGCCAATCACAATCCAGGGTAGCGCATCCAGATCCCTCAATTCACGAAGCAACTGCCACGATCTATCACACTTCGATGTTCTAGCATAACTGTAGAACCCCGTCAGACTCCATCTACGGTTACCAGCCCCGCCATCAATTTCAATGTTGATATGGTGCTGGGAGAAAGTACCAACCTGCACCTTCACATCCTCACTCCAAAACATCCCCAACCCACCTGAGTGCTCGTCGCTCAGAACCTCTTGGCAGTGAGAGAAGCCTAGTGCATGATAGAGAGTAAAGAAGTCATCCATCTGACTGATTTTAGTTTGAAACAGGAAGACGATTTGAGGCCTGTTTTGTGCAATCAGATCCTTCAAAGCCCTAGCAGTACTGTCGTTGCAAATACCTCTGCAATTCCAATTGAGAATTTCCATATATCCATGGTAGGTTGTTACTTGCTTCCTAGAAACCTAGAAAGAAACCCTAGCAAAGCACGCTAGGTCAGAAAAAAAAATCTTCAGAGACTTTTTTATATATAGTTTCATAGTTAGTTGAGCATAATATTCTTGGTCAGTTACTGACCATGTGAATATTATTGGTACATTTTCTTTCCAATGACACTCATGAAAAAGAGCGGGAGTAGTTTGCCAAAAATAAATAAATAAATATTAGTAAGAGAAGAGACTTTGTGAGCTAAACTGAAATTTTTTACTTTTATACCCTTAAAATATTAAGGATTAAATTCCGTTTACCCCCCTGAGGTTTGAGGGTAACTTCATATTAGTCCTTGTGGTCTCAATTTAATCAGAAACACCCCTGAGTTTTCCAATTTCAGTTAGCCGTGTCTAAACCGTCTAAATTGGACGTTAACTCTAACAATGGGGTCCACTTTATGGGGTAAAATTGTCATTTGAAGACAAAAAAATTTAGGGCTGGGATTTTAGACCCGAAAAACCGAGGAACCGGTCCAAACCGACCCGAACGGGTCAGTTCAGTTCGGTTTTCTCTCTTAATTTAGTCATTTTTTTCCGTTCGGTTCTTGTGTAATAGTAACGGTTCGGTTTCGGTTCCCTTATTCAGTTTTTGCCTTTACCCGAACCGAGGTGCTTTTATTATATTATTGTATATTTTTACCTTGTTTGATGTCAGCAAGTGGGCTCTCTCCCATCTCTCCCATATTATTGTATATTAAACTCATCCTTTTTGTCTCTCTCTTTCTCATTCCCATTTCACCCCCTTTCTTTTCCTCTTTCTCCCATTTGTCTCTGTCAGCCCTTACCCCCTTTCTTTTTCTCTTTCTCCCATTTGTTCTGTCAGCCAGCCACTCACTGCCTCCCTTTTTCTTCTCTTTCTCTATCCTTTATTTCTTTTTAATCATTCTCCCCCATCTCTTCCCTCACTACTTCCTTTTCTCTCTCAGTTTCTCTGTCCTTTATTTCTTTTTAATCAGTCTCCCCCATCTCTTCCCTTTTATCACAGCAACCATTCTTCTTCTTCTTCTTCTCTCCTCCTTCTTCACTTCTTTGCCACAACTCTTCTTCTTCTTCTGTCCTCCTCCTTCTTCACTTCTTTGCCACAACTCTTCTTCTTCTTCTTCTTCTTCTTCTTCTTCTTCTTCTTCTTCTTCTTCTTCTTCTTCTTCTTCTTCTTCTTTTGTCCTCCTCCTTCTTCATAGCAATTATTTTAATTTTTTAGATAGATTATGAATAGAGGAACCAAAAAATTGAGGAGCCGAAAAACTGAGGAATCGAACAAGGAACCGAAAAACCGAGGAACCGACCCGAGCATGGTCAGTTCGGCTCTACCTCGGTTCTTGATCCCAAAAACAGCAAACCCAAACATATAAGCAATAATCGGTTCCGGTTCCGAGTTTAGTACTAGAAAATGCATAACCGACTGAGGCCAGCCCTAAAAAAATTGCAACAAAAAAATCCTTCTTCTTCTTCCTTCAATCCTCTCTCTAACATTTTCTGATCTCGATTCCCATTTCACCTCCCTCTAAACGTACTCCCTCACCCATAAACTCCAGACCCTAGAGTCCTAATCCCCAAACCCTTCTTCCTCTACCTCAATCCCACAAACCCAAAAACCGCAAGACCCATCTCTTTTCTCTAATCGGGTCCAATCCGTTTTGTGTCTCGCGGCGTGTGAGCTTTTTGGAGGGTCTGAATCTGTCCCCATCACCATATCGATGTGGGTTCTAACAAGAAGCACATTCACAACCTCTCTCCATAAGTCTTCGATCTTCTGCTCGCTTTTGAAATTTTGACTGCCTTGAATTGCACCACTCATTGGCTTCACAAAACCCATTTCTCAACAAATTCATCTCCTTCCATGGCGAATTCTAGAGTTTCTGCCAGTAGGTATGCTAGGTTCACTCCGAATTGACTGAATTCTCATCGAAAATGGGGTTTGTTGTAACACTTGAAGTTTAATTAATTTGAGGTTCAAACTTATCTACTCATAATTTCGCGATGGTTTTACCTGGAGATTCAGTGGCCGGACTTGTTGTTGCAAATGGTGTCTTCAACTTATTGAACTTATACAAAACTTTATTGGTCTGGAGGCTTGTGTTGGCCGGTGGACCTCCGCGTACCCAATCCTTATCGACCAAGCTCTCTTTTGTCTCAACAAGTGTGAATTCCCTCTCAAGATCCAGCTCATCGTCTTCCTCGAATAGTTCTCCTGCTCGCACTTCACATCCGACCCAGATTCTCTTCTTGTTCTTCATTTTGTGTTCTTCGTTTTTAGTTTTCCTCATTTGCTATGTCTAATTTAGTGTTCTGTAGCCACTAGGTATGAAGGAAGGGTGGTGGTTTTGTGAGATGAATTTGATTCTATGATGGTTTCAAAGAAATCGTTTCTAGTGGCTGATTTGGTTTTATAAAACGAGTTTAATTTTGTGATCGGTTTCAAAACAAGGGGAGAGTGATTATTGTGTGTTTTGCAACTTTTGCCCTCTACTTACTAGTTTAGGTATCAAGGAAGAAGATAAGGGCTAAAAATATAATTTAACTCCTCGAGTGGGTCCAAAATGTGAAAGTTAACATCCACGTCAGCAGTTAACGTTCAATTTGGACGGTTTGGACACGGCTGACTGAAATTGAAAAGCTCAGGGGTGTTTCTGATTAAATCGAGACCACAGGGACTATATAACATGAAGTTACCCCCAAACCTCAGGGGGGTAAACTGAATTTAATCCAAATATTAAATAACTTCATATCTCTATCTAAGGGATAAAAAAGTCAAAACATAAATAAATAATTAAAAGAAAATTTATTATTTTTTGGAAACTAACTAGCACTTCTAGTAGTAATAATAATAAGTGGTTATCAATATTATTTGGTGTAGTGGCATAGTCTTCCCTTCGTAAGTGGGTGGTTTTGAATTCGACTCACGAAAGACTAGTTGTAGCATTTGAGTTGTTTATCTGATAAAATATATATATATATATATATATATATATATATTTATATATATATATCATCAAAAAAATGAGAGCATTCTGGTTTAAGGCTCCGAGTGGAAAAGCCAAATAGGTACATTAAATAGAGCTAATTAGTTAACTTTGGGAGCACCAGAGCACCATTTCATATTATACATTTGTTTATTAATTACTTAAATGTAGTATTGTTTGAATAACTATATAGTTTTTTTTCTTATATTTGTAAAATTAAATGCAGGAGGTGGAGAAGATTGTACCCTTTCATATTGTTGAAAATAAGAATTTTAAAGAACGTAAGACAGCACGTGAACTATTTACCGAAAACCACAAAGAGTTAGTGAAGGCAGGAGAAAGTTCAATGAAAGATACAGCAACTTCTTGCACAGTTGTAGGTGCTCTCATTGTTACCATAATGTTTGCTGCAGCATTTACAGTGCCCGGTGGAAATAATGGAAATAGCGGTGCCCCAATGTTCCTAAATAAAAGGTTGTTTATGGTTTTTATAGCTTCAGATGCTATATCACTTTTTTCTTCTACGACATCAATAATGATATTTTTGGGAATCTTTACATCACGTTACGCGGAAGATGATTTTCTCAAATCCTTACCTACAAAGATGATAGTCGGCCTTCTCAGCCTTTTTCTCTCTGTCACCAGCATGATGATCGCTTTTGCTTCTGCTCTTTTCTTGATGCTTCATGAACCATGGATTGTTGGTCCACTCAGTTTCCTTGCAAGTGTTCCCATTATCACCTTTGTGTGGATGCAGACTCCCCTTTTTATTGCAACGCTCAAGTCTACTTATGGAAAAGGAATATTCAACAACAAACTTAAACGTAGGAATTAAATATATATATATATATATATATATATATATTTGTGTGTGTGTGTGTGTGGTGCACTGTTTTATGTCTCTTCTATTTTTCTCTAATCGAGATGCTTTTATAACTCAGCACTCAACACTGTATGTGAATGACTGAACCATGCGTGCGTGTTCTTGATCCTATAATAAAATTACAATTCAACTTCAATTCCATTTTAGTCAATTAATTTCTTTCAAGTCTTATATGAATATTTTCCACTTTTTCATTTCAGCCTAATTATGATATTTTTCTCCATTAGGCTTTTAGCATTCACAAGCAATTGACCAAAGACTTGTTCACTATCTACTAGCAATGGAAACTATAAAGAGACGTCAAAACAGAGCCGTGCTTCTTCAAGGAGTATCAATTTCTATTGTAGGTAAATACCTGCGAGGTTATGAACATGATGGATGAGTGGCTAACAGTTGACTCCCTTGGCCAACAGGCAACCTTGTATGCGTAATAAATGAAACTAACCCTCAGTGATCTGGTCTTCTTCTAGCTAGGAGGGATATGGCTGCCTGCAGTTTAGTTGGCCAGTCAAGCTGCCTTAGAGAGGTAGGAGTCGAGTGGTGCAAAGTCTCTTTTATTCAAATGTTTTCTTCATTAAAAAAATAATATCTCTTTTGTAGATTAAGATATCAAAAAAAAAAAAAGTGTTTATTATGTGGAGCATGAAAAATGATGAGCACCAATGCACCATACTAATAATAGAAAATTACATAGTAGCACATGACCAAAGATATAAACACAGAAAACCCACTTTCAAAAAGATTTATACAAATAAGGACATGAGCCCAGACCCAAAAGCCAAATGATGCAAGTCTGACTCCCAATTTTAATGAAAAATGACCAAAATGCTCAGTTTGATGAAATATTTACGCATATGCCACTGACCAAATACTGACACCCAAAATGAAAACCCCAAAACAGACCACCGTCAATTGTCCCGACGAGCCTAGCCTTGGCTGCGACCTCTACAGAATCAGGGACCTAATCGATCTACCCGACAGAGATCGAACCATCTGTCCGGCGTGGTGTGATCCATGTCCTTAATTTCTCGATCCGACGTCGGACGGCGACTATTCGAAGCTTGAAAGTTTTGAGTATCTCGGCGGGTTCTTTGCAAATTCCGGCGGTGATGCGGAAGCGGACCACCAATGTTCGAATCATCTTTGTGTCTCGATCACGTCTATGGTTTAGGTTTTCGCAGATAAGCTCAGATGAAGTCGAATTGAAGCCGGAAGTCTCAAGCTTTCGGGCGAGCTTTCTAGGAATTTTTCAACAAATCCGGCTAGAGACTGAGCCATGCATGGTATGAAACTTAATCTCCACCACCTTGCGACTTCGGTTATTTCTGAAGAAGACGGCGAAGAAAGATTCTGTCGCGGTTCCATGTGGTGATGGAATTGTAATAGAGTTCAGGATTCTGAAACCTCTGAGATCGAAGAGTGAGAGTACTGCCAGATTAGCTGAGAAATTAACCTTCAATTTCACTGCAGAAACCTCACCCATACTATACTCATGGTCATCCAACGTTCACCGCTATCACTGTAATCTACCATGAGATAACAAGTTGCACTATATTGAAGCTCAATAATGGAAGGCTGAAATTTCACTTGGGCATTTTCTCGAACACTGGGTGTGCATGGCTACTCGTTATTATTCTTGGGCTACCTTGGCAAGTAATTAAAGAGACTATGAGTTGTGGCATTGAGTTTAGAAATCTAAGACAAAGTTGTTGTAAATCGCTGTGGCATTGTAAGAGTGATCGTAATTGGAGCAACTGGGAATGCACAATATTGCACTCGTAGTATGAGGTCATAACAGTAGCAGGATTGGACGAGTGTAGTAACAAGATTATGCAATGATGAGTGCAGTAACAGAACATGAGTGTGAGGGCAGTAGCAGAACTGGACAAGAATGAGTGCAGTAGCAGGATTGGACAAGCGCAGTAGCAGGATTAGGCGATGACGAGTGCAGTAGCAGAACACGAATACAAGTGCAGTAGCAGAACTGGACGAGTATGAGTGCAGCGAGCACAGTAGCAGGATTAGGTGATGATGAGTGCAATAGCAAAACATGAGTACAAGTGCAATAGCAAAACTGGACGAGTATGAGTGCAGTGCAGTAGCAGTATTGGACGAGTACAGTAGTAGGATTAGGCGATGACGAGTGCAGTAGCAGAACTGGACAAGTATGAGATTATTCTCAGGAGAAAAAAAAAAGTAACATAAAGGGATTAGAAGTCAAAAGAAGTAGGGAAAATGCTCATTTACCAAATTTTAGCTTAAAATTTGCCCACTTGCTCCACTAACTGTTTTTTAACCCTGTTTACCCAAAACAGTCTAAGGGATTATTTCCCCTTTACCCAATTAATTCTTTTTTTCTTATTTTTGGGACTTTTTTGCCCTCTCCCCCCTCACCAATTTCTCTCTCCTCCCCCCTCACCGATCTCTCTCTCTCTCTCTCTCTCTCTCTCTCTCTCTCTCTCTCTCTCTCTCTCTCTCTCTCTCTCTCTCTCTCTCTCTCTCTCTCTCTCTCTCTCTCTCTCTCTCTCTCTCTCCAGACGACGTCAGATTTCTCTCTCCCTCCCTCCATCCCTCCAGCAGGTCGCCCACGACGCCTGCTCTCGCCATCACAGCGCCGAAACTCGTCGTCGTGCTCGACGCCAAGCCAACGGTCCTCGTCTCTTAGAAGCTCGGTGAGGCCGGGGTTGACCTTATGAAGGAATCGACGACGGACTGAAAACTGCTATATGCTATTGTGCAGTCATAACCATAAAAGTTGTTACATTAGTGCCCCCAGTAAACTTTGTATTGGGGGCCAATGATGACTGCTTTACTTATTGACGGACTGAAAACTGCTATTCCAAAGTAAATGTAGTGTTAAATTGCAGTAGTTGATAAATGAAAAAATTGTGTGGTTTGTGTCAGTCTAGTGGGGGGCAGTAGACAGAATATTGACCCTCAAAATGTGGGTTTTTAGACATTATCTGTTGTTTTGAGTGTGAATAACTTCTATAATCTGTGAAACATAGGAAGCGGTGTAATGTTTGATGGTCCATTGGGGGGGAGTAGACACATTAGTGCCACCCAATAATGGTCTTTCTTAGGAGACAGTAATCATCTCTTGTTGATTTGTTTGTGATAAAGTGCAATACATTGTGAATCCTTGAAACTGGTGCAAGTTTTAATGGTTTAGTGGGGGGCAGTAGACACATTACTGCCCCAAATAATGTCTTCATACGAAGTCAGAACCCTTCACTTAACTGGTGCAAGTTTTAATGGTTTAGTGGGGGCAGTAGACACATTACTGCCCCCAAATAATGTCTTCGTTTTAAGTCAGAACCCTTCACTTAACTATCATTGACAGATTATTGTACTTTAATAAACTCAAAGCAACATAAGACTTATCAAAACTCTAATTTCAGTGATTAATTAACCACAATTAAGAAATTAGTGGGGGGCAATAATCTGTCTATTACCCCCCAATAGACCACAATTTTGACGTCGTCCGAGACCTACAAGGGAAGCCCAGACCCGATTCCGGCGTGGAGCTTCGGAGCTTCCCAGACATCTGACGAACAAAACCGGCGAAGCCCAGACCCGATTCTGGCGTAGAGAGCTTCCTGGACATCTGACGAACAAAACCGGCGAAGCCCAGAGGGGTTGGGATCGTGGAGTTAGATGGCGTCATCCTCCGGTGGTCCGATGGTGGGACGGAGCGGCGACGGTGGAGGCCGACATCGACGGTGGAGTGGTGGGCGTGGTGGCTCAGAGAGAGAGAGAGAAAGAGAGCCTGAGACGAGGTTAGAGAAAGAGAGAGAGAGAGAGAGAGAGAGAGAGAGAGAGAGAGAGAGAGAGAGAGAGAGAGAAATCGATGAGGGGGAGGAGAGAGAGATATGAGTTTAATTTGTTAATTAAAATGAGGGCAATACTGTCAAACACTGTTAGATTGGGTAAATGGGGTTAAAAAACTCTTGGTGGAGTAAGTGGGCAATTTTTAGCCAAAAATTGGGTAAGTGGTCACAGCCCCAAAGAAGTAATTAAGGGTAAAAAAGTAAATTAACTCATGTTATATGGCAAGTGGAGAGCAGATTGTCCTTATTTGTAAGATTTAATCCTTATAAAGGGATTAGAAGTTAAAATAAGTAGTTAAGGGTAAAAAAGTAAATTAACAAATGACATGTGGAAAGTGGAGAGCAAATTGTCCTTATTTATAAGATTTAGTCCTTATATGTTTAATTCAATCTTTAAAGAATGTATTTGTTAAGTCATCTTTTACTAATAACTTATATGTAATTTGTTATACTAATAAATTACGTAAAACAAAATGTGGTTTCTAAATATTGTCCACTGGGCTAGAGTGTAGAGCTAGCCCATTAAAGTCCAAGCTTCGAAGTTGGAATATTAGGATTATACGTAGAACAGATACAGCTAAATACAGCTATGTGAGTAGCAGAACTCTCCTAAACGACATGATACCAAGATTACTCCATGAACCCAAGTCCAAACAAGAGTTAAGGAATGGGAATCCTAGTTAATCTCCCCTTACTTGAATAACAAGTAACCAACCTTGGGTTGCTTATACAAAAGCTCTTTTACTATTACTTTCCCTCCTCTATACAAATTAAGAGCATCGAAAGTTAACAACAAGGTCATGAAAAAAGTCTCAGTGATCCCGTCACATAATTGATCTAGTGCGACTCGATCTCCACTAATATAAGCACACATAGGGCAAAAACCACCTCCTCTAACACTATTGAGTAACGACAAAAGCTTGAAGGCTCTATTGCCATAACTAGTAAGTAGTAACACATATCACTATTCACCTGAACTCAAACAAAAATTTACATAAGACACACATTGGCTTTATCGACATACAAATTAACATACCAACATGCCACCAATAGGGTTACCAACCTTCACCTGTCAACACCTTATCTATCTTCCAATAGACTAAATAATATTTTTCCTATAGTTGTGCCTTCGTGGTTGGGAGTGATACAAAAATTTAAGATTCTTTTGTGCATTCTCCACCCAAAATCAATAACATGTGCCTTCACCACCATGTAGTTGACATTTTTACCAATGTCAATGTATCAATTGTGAGACAGACTATGCGATTGCATAATTCTAACTTCAACCTCTCTTTTTTCATTATACATTTCCAAAAGCTTCCTCACAATTACACGCCTGAATGAAATTTTAAATGGAATGGCAACTACGGTGGCTCGTGGGGCTAAAACAGTAAATGCAGTTCTATGAATGTGAATATAGGTTTGTAGCTATATGGGTTACAATATTTATGTGCCTAAACATAAATGTAACAGCTCATAGAAAAATATAAACGGCTTAAAAAAAAAAAGGCTATATTCACTATTCAATGTCATTCGCCCCTTACCGCAGGTTGATTCAAAGATATTCGGTTTGTTTCTTCACAAACTCGAACGCGAGCGGCCGCCGGTCACAATTTCTGGTATCGACTCCGGCGACGATTCAGGTTCCATCCTTCCTTCTATTGCCTGGTCTCAAATTACAACTCTTTAGCTACTAATTGGTACTATGGGTTTCCCGCCACCGCGAACTTGATCAGGAACAATTGAATTGAATATTAAGTTAGATTTTGGATTTGTGTTCTGTCTGCTTAAGATGCTTTCTGCGAGGAAATTCAGCCACGGGAGAGCTTCAGTTTGCCCTTGTGTTTTATATGTTGTACAAGCATCGTATGCTAGTTTAAGTTTAGCTGGGTTGTTTGAATCTCAGGTTCGAGCTTATTCAAATGTTGGGTATGTTTCTGGGTCTGTTACTTCTTATTGTTTGGCCAAGCCCATTGTGCAAGATTGTATTTTGGGATTACCCAAAAAGTCCATATCTGAAGTCGGTTCATTTTCGACTATGGCTGGAACAATCTTGGTCCAGGCTCGAGACCCGGCTAAGTTAAATGTGGAGATACAAAATGCAGTTGATGAGCATAGACTAAATGATGC
This sequence comes from Rosa chinensis, assembly GCF_002994745.2. NCBI lineage: Eukaryota > Viridiplantae > Streptophyta > Magnoliopsida > Rosales > Rosaceae > Rosa > Rosa chinensis. The sequence continues at coordinate 54,338,482 of NC_037094.1, read as the reverse complement.
GTGGAAGTTTTATGAGCAGTATATGCAGATGGATGGGTTTCCTAGGAAATCTGTTGTTAATAAGCTTTTAGCGGGTTTTGTAGAAAGCTGTGATGTTCAGTGGCTTGAGAAGGCTTATGGGTTGGTAGAGCAGGCTATTGGGGAAAGCAAACAGAACTTGTTGGAGAGAAACACGCTGATTTATGTTTCTTCTGGTCTTGCGAGAGCTGGGTTACCAGTTCCTGCATCGACTGTTTTGAGAAGAATGGTAGAAATGGAAGAATACCCTCCTGTTGCTGCTTGGTCTGCTGTCTTGGCATACATGTCTCAAACAGCTCAAGGGGCTTATGTTGCTGCTGAGTTGATTCTTGAGATAGGTTACTTGTTCCAAGATCACAGGATCGACCCACGTAAGAAGTGTAATGCACCTCTGATTGCTATGAAGCCTAATACTACTGCTTTCAACATTGCTTTGGCTGGTTGTCTCTTGTTTGGAACAACTAAGAAAGCAGAGCATCTCCTTGACATGATGCCTCGAGTTGGTATCAAAACGGATGCTAACTTATTGATATTAATGGCACAAATATACGAGAGAAATGGACGGAGAGATGAGCTTAGAAAACTTCAAAGATACGTAGATGAAGCCCATAACCTAAGTGATGTCCAGTTTCGCCAGTTCTACAATTGCTTGCTGGCATGCCATTTGAAATTTGGGGATCTAGACTCTGCATCTAACATGGTTTTGGAAATGCTGCGGAAAGCAAAAGAAGCAAGAGGTTCTCTTGCAGTAGCAACTCTGGTATTTGATGCTGCTGGAAGGGGAAGCAAGTTCCCTCATGGAGTTAATTCTGGATCCTGGCATTATTCAAGCCATGGAGAATCATATGCTTATGGAGACAATAGGTTACCAGGTAATCTTGTATTATCTTACGAAGAGTTTTCAAGGGATAGAAATTTCTTGAGACTTGAGGGTGAGGCTAAGGAAGTGCTGGGTGCATTGTTAGCTAAATTGCAGAGCCAAGTTGAATTGGTAACAACTGACCGCGGTATCCTCCAGCCAACTGAAAAAATATTTGCGAAATTAGTCAAGGCCTTTCTAGAAGCAGACAAAACCAAGGATTTGGCTGCCTTTCTTATAAAGGCAGATAAAGAAGATTCCCCAGCTTCCAATGATGACTCAGCCTTGGTTCATGTCATTAATTCATGCATATCGCTTGGATGGTTAGACAAGGCACATGACCTTCTTGATGAAATGTGCTTGGCTGGTGTAAGAACTGGTTCTTCTGTATACGCCGCTCTTTTAAAAGCATATTGTGAAGCAAACCAAGCCGGAAATGCAGCATCACTATTAAGAGATGCTCGTAAGGCTGGTATCCAGCTAGATGCAAGCAGTTATGAGGCACTGATCCAATCGAAGGTGCTTCAAAATGATACACAGGGAGCTCTTCATTTGTACACAGAGATGAGAGAGGCTAAGATTCCAAAAGCCGGTCATCAGGAGTTTGAGAGGTTGGTGAAGGAATGTGCAGAGGGTTGTGAACCGAGGTTGATGGTAAAGCTGTTGCAGGAAATAAAGGAAGGGCAGGTGACGTTGGATTCTGCGGTTCATGACTGGAACAATGTAATCCACTTTTTCTGCAGGAAGAGATTGATGCAAGATGCTGAGAAGGCTCTGAAAAAGATGAGAAGTCTGGGGCATGCCCCAAATGCTCAAACTTTCCATTCTATGGTTACTGGGTATGCTGCTGTAGGAGGAAAGTATATAGAGGTAACAGAGCTGTGGGGAGAGATGAAGTCTCTAGCTTATAACACCTCAATGAAATTTGATCAGGAACTCCTGGATTCTGTTCTTTACACTTTCGTTAGGGGTGGGTTTTTCAGTAGAGCAAATGAAGTCTTGGACATGATGGAGAAAGCGAAGATGTTCATTGACAAGTACAAGTACAGAACACTCTTCTTGAAGTACCATAAAACACTTCACAAAGGCAAAGCTCCCAAATTCCAGACAGAATCCCAACATAAAAGGAGAGAAGCAGCATTAGCATTTAAGAACTGGATAGGAGTGTGCTGAGTGAACTGTCTTTGTAGTTTGTATTATCTGCTTCATGCATTCCGTGGCTTGAATCTGACGAACTTGATGCTGAAAAAATCTGGGAAAGAGGATGTTGATCGGCCGTTCTAGACCATTATCTTGATGTAGTAGTAATACAGAGATTTACTTGGTTTATGAGGCAAGTATACTAATTTTCAGAAGCAGGTCTATGGTTGTGACCGGGACTGATCTCAGAATTGTTGTGCTGCAGATATCAAAATATATAGAAGTTTGTTATGGACCAAAAATGGTGTAATTCAGATGAAGGAAATAATTGCCACCAACAAATTAGAGTCCGAGAGCTTGAGATGATGCAATCTCATAATAGAGGTAAAATATTCCGTATTCTCAAATCGACCTTGAATTCTTCTAATGTGAAATTGTGAATGTCTTGGTTTTTTGTCAGAAGAGACCGCTGATTATAGAAAGAACAGCATAAAAACAGATGACTATGAGTAAGTTGCTCCACATGGGGATTCTTTCAGTACGCAATTGTGTTTGATCAGCAATAAATCAAACCCAACTTAAATTTCTGGGGAGAGGTATGGACTGTGTTTTGACTTGTTGGTACCTGAAGGATGGCATCGTTTGTACCATGTCAACTCAAAAACATTTTGTTTCATTTGAGGGTTGATACACAAGCTACCAAAACAGCAACATAGTTGCAGACTATTTCAACGTTATTTCATGAGCATCGGTGCCACATTTAGGACGATGTATTCCGGTCTAAGCACGCATATAAGTTAATCTGTAGAGGCAATTTAAAACAACCCCCAATCGCCCTTCAAAACAAAAAAGCTTTTCTGGACTGGTTATCGCAACACTCACCCGCCTTGATAGCACCATCATCTCTATTATACTCAAAAGTAGATATTGTTCCCTATTTTTAGTTTCTTTTCCCTCTGACGACGTATTTTAAGCACATCAGCAGCCAGATGAAATTAAGAGAGCAAAAGGAATAGAAGCATGATCATTATGAATTTAAGAGACTAAATGGGCCAAAGAAGTGCAAAAAAACAAATCTACAACCTTTTTCAGTTTTTCTTCTTAAATCCGATGATGAAATTGAAAAGCCCCTAGTGTGCCAACTTGGGATTGAACATTCGGAGCAGGCTCAATACACATCATGATTCATTCCGAGTTCAACTTGAAAAGATATTATGCAGAAACCTGGTTCTAGAGATGTTTGGAGTGTCAATGGTAACTTATCAAACTGATATCATGAATTTAAAGAATCAAATCAACACATCAAATCATCATACGGCTCATCAGGCAAGTGATCAACATGAATATGAGACTCAAAAGGCTGATATTACTTGGTCTAAAATTAAAAAATTAAAAAGACTAGTATTACTTGGTTGAGCACTGCTGTACAAAATCTCAATTCAGCTCTAGGCCTTGGTGAGTTTGACTCGTAAATATCAACCAGCATTCCAAATTCTCCCATTAACAAAACCATATATTGGACATTAAAGGCAAGGGGTATTCAAGGCTTCCATAACTTCATTGTGCAGTCTTCACCAAATGTGGCAAGAAGATTCCTGTGAGGATGATGAGCGAGACCTATAACATCCTTTTCATGGATCTGCAAATGACATGAAAAATCAATTCAAACTCACGACATTAATTTATGAATTTCAAGTTTAAATCATATCAGCATCTTTGACGAAGAAAGTAATCAAAAGTATTTCTGGAACCATAAAAAGAACGCCTTTAAACAGTGCAATGACTGCAATCCAAGTCATCCACACAGAAAACATGGTGTTACCAGCACCAGCAGTAATACGCTGTCGCAAGTGTTGCAAGCATCCTATATAACTCTAACCTAACAGGCATGCATGAACAGAGAGATTTCATTTGATATCTGTTATGTGATAAACAGATCTAACATACAAGTACAATGATATACGTACGCTAACAACTGTGTCAGACAGCACATAAAGATACCATCAAATACTATCTCGGTGAGCCCTAAAGATCCCTCAAAGAATTTCATCAACCAAGTCAATGTAGATCAGCTTGTGAAGAAGGACTTTCTAGCCTAGAACTGTCTGGGCCCTATCTATCAAACTAGAGTGACCGAATATTATTTAGATACGGAGCTTAATAATTATATACGTTTATACGCATGTCGAGCAGCCAGCACAGAATAAGACATTTTCAATCAGTAAAGAAAAAAAAAAAAGGTTGAAGGAAAAGTAAGGCAAAGGAAACAGGTGGAGCTAAGAAGATCCTGGCCTCAAACAAGTTTGGAAAATGCCAATGACTCAACCAAGTAAACATTATAACACATACTGTCAGGTATCTTCTAATCATATTCTCAACTTAGAGTAATTGGGACATTATCCAAAATTGTAAACATTTTAATGATTGTTCTGATTGAAGATACATGAAATAAGTAAAGCAATCTGATGCCCTGGTTGAATACAACTTATTCTCCATTAAGAAGACATACCTTCATTAAATGCTCTAACTTTCCAGATTGGTAACTGAAACAATACAGATTCCTGCATATGCAACAGATATTGCATCAGATTATGATCAGAAGAACAGAGACATGTTGCAGCAACAACATCTTTGTAGTGCAACGGTTTCAGGAAACAATATACAGCGGACATGATACTGTAGTAATAACAGACACCTCAAACGGATCCATTAGATACTATCTTTAGGATGCCAAATTTCCAGAGCATGAATGAATCTAAAGCCACTAAGAACTAGAGAAACTGGGCCTCTTGAAGATATGGAAAACACTCGTGTAATAACCTAAATATGTCTTTTTTTTTAAGTCATAGCAGATAAAGACATGCATAGATAATTATATAGATGTATATAACAATGTGAAATAAGAGCATGATAACTCTAGTTAAAGAGTATACGGATATTACCTGTCTTCACCAACACAGTAAATCCATTCCCCTTTTGGTGACACACATGCAGCCATAAAATCTCCACCTTCTCTTTTACCAGATGAAAAGCTCTTCACAACCTAAACAACATAATCAGAAACAAGTCTCATAAAGTTACTCAAACTCAACAGGTATATTATGACTGCAAAGGTCATAGCTCTCGACATAATTCCTATCTCAGTACAGCTATACATAAAATCATTCAATGCCATGCCTCAGGCTCAGATTGTTGTTTTTTGTTCTTTGTGGGCTTAGGCCCCCATTTAACCAAAAAGATCAAAGAAAAAGAAAAGACAAAGAAGTCAGTCAGGCTAAATATGTTTATGATGACCTGCCCAATATTGTGATGAAATTTGTACAGGTAGTTGAGTTGTGATGATTTTCTTTTCCCACAAGAAACAAAAGTTATTGATTCAAAAGAAAACTACAAGTGCATAAAAAACAAAAACATCAAACAAAGATACCAATACAAAACAGAATTTTATTTTTTTTGAAAGGACAAAACAGAATTTTATTGTACTAAAAGAAAGTTAAGGGTTGGCATAAGGAATCTTTGATATTACTTATATGACTTATTAGAAAGCTATTGGGAAGTTGAAACTGTGAACAACCTTATAAAACATTAAAGATTATTGATTGCAACATCTTAAGAGTAAATACAAAACTTTGAGAATTCTTTAAAGAAATTTAAAATCATAATTTACAACACTCAATATAACTAGGCTAAAGATAAAGAAGTAAGAAGGTTAAGCATGATTGAAGCACACAATTAATTGCAAGCTGTGGTCTATATACAGCCCCGTCCGCATTAAGACATTCACCTAACTACTTCTATAAAGAGCCGATTACATCCATCAAACCGATGTATAATCAGTCACTAGTAACAATGTTTAACCACTTTTCTTTTGTAACATTTGCATGACACTCAATCAAGCCATTGGACCATATCAGGTGATAAAGTATCCTGAAAGTGCTGATTCCATTACATTTATATGTATATAACTAGTAAATCTGTTGACATCCCTTATAGGGCCAACAAGATCATGATGGTAACTAAAAACACATGCAACAATTTATATATCAACTATGCAAGCTCAGATATCAAGTGATAGGCCGAACTTTCAATATTTGCTCCAATTTTCAGGACCAAAATCAATGGAAAAAGTTAAACAAAGATACCTGAAAATATGTTCTCTTGTAATTGGTGCAATAAATATAAACATATATTCATACCTGTCCTTGAAGTGTCATGATATATATCGATGAAGTCTTATTGCATACAACGATGTGATCATTGCTTTTTGGGAAAAGATGAACAGAATTCACCGAAGCATCACCTCCCTACCGGTCAAGAAAGAATAAAAGCCATAGATTAGAGAAAAGCAAATGTTCAAGGCCCATTAGTTAGTTTCCTCTAGGTAGTAAATGCACGATATAAAAAAGTCAGAGCGCACCCTTAAAGGAGGAGGTGGTTTAAATGTCTGTAGACAGTCGGCAGTCTTCGAATCCCAGACCTGTAACACATGTTTTGTTATGCCTCAAGAAATTGAAAGGTTGCATTCTAACCCATCAGTTAAAGATCTTACCTTGACTGTGCAATCACTAGATGCGGTAATTACGCGGGCACCATCACTTGTAAAGATTGCATTATTAACATAAGATGAATGACCGCGAAATTCTTTCAACAGCTTCCCCGATTTTAAGCCATGGATCCTACGTAAGCCATATCAAACTTAACTTCAGTAGCATAACAGAAAAGCCACAGTAAAAGCATGCAACAACCAATTATACAAAGCTTTAATGTGAAAGTCATTGTGTATGTGTCAGTGTGTCAGTGTGTCTGTGGAAGAGTGATGCATCTGGCAACCAATTAATTTACCCTTGTATAGCATAATTGTTATTTAACCAGTACACCTCACATGGATCTAGTTTTAATGAAACGCACAAAATCAGTCAAAAAGTTAACAAAACAAGAATGGTGATGGGAGAAAAGATTTGGGATATGAAAAAACTGCCACTCAAGCAAACATGTACATAAACAAATGAAAATATAGTTCAATGAAACCTTGCAGTGCTGTCAAATGATGTACTAAGTATTTGGCTTCCATCTCGAGAGAAGGTAACACTGGTGACACCCTTCGAATGTGCATGTTCAAGACGCCGCAAGCACTGACCAGTCCTAATACGCCAAACCTAGAAGAGGAAAAATTTAATCATACATGAAATTACACTAACATTTCCACATTGAATAAGAAGCGTTATAAATAGTAAGGCATTTAAATGAACTGGAAAACACTAAGCATATATCTTCTGGATTGAAGTAAGGCCCAAAAGCATCAAATACATTGGGGATTATAAAGACTAGCAGTAGAAGCATATTTAGAAATCTTCACAAAAACACTCGTGAGATATCCTATATGAAACAAACCAACTTATGTATATAAATGTTATATGTAGCAAAACTTGACCAAAGATAACCCTGCCAAATACTCATCAAATAAAGAAACAGAACATTTGCATGAAATAAGCCACTCCCTACACAACACCCCATGCAAAAGAATAACCACAAAAAACCAAAACCAAAATTTACATGTGATTTGCTATACCATGTATACAACATCCCATATGCAATAAGCACAGACGTGATCATAGCAAGAAGCAGACGAAGTCAACCAAAAGTTGAGGGTTAATCATAATAGCAACAACTAAATCACTTGCCATAAAAGAAAAACAATAAAATATTGCCCTGTGTCCAAGAAACCAAAAGTAGAACATACTTTGATCTTGCCACATTGATCCCCAGATGCAAGCATCTCTGAATCTCTGCTAAAATCAGCACACAGGACTGGATCGTCATGGAGCATGAAAGCTTCCTGAAAAGTGATAACATGTCAAAATAATGCAGAAGGCAGCATGTCATAATACAAGTTCAAACAAATCAGATTTAGGAATATTCCATTATGATCTCAGCAACACAGTAGTGTGTTGAACCAACGACCTATTAAATAAAGAATACCATAAGCTAAGTCAGGATGGTTAGTATTCTCTACCATCCCTTTGGACATGTATGTGTGCCAAAGCATTATTGTTACATTTGATGCCCGGTGAATGTTTAAATAGTAAATGCAAAGTTGAAATAACAAATTCATTTTACACCAACCAGATCAATTATGTTTTACAATTATTACTCTTTGGGCATGTTTGTTTCACAGGATTGTGTTACCCAGTCTTAATTTCTTTAACAGTCCTGCACTCCACAAGCCTGGCATATGCTATGTAATGCCTTGACCCATGTTTGGTGCCAGTAACCAAACACCATCAACACCACCAAACCTACAAAACCAGCGAAGCTCCAAATAGTGACCTGATCATAACTCCGCCGTCAGGCCACCTCCGGCCAGTGCACCGGTCGGGTTCGATCCGTGTTGTAGTCGCCGACGTGCCTCTAGCCTCAGTTGGTCCAATTGGTGGGTCTGGAGAGAGAATCAAATGCCAAAAGTCTCCGGCAGTTTGTCTACAAATTCCGGCGGCTCCGGCGACATTTTGAGGTGCATGAGGTATGAAAGTTGATCTACTCTTTGTGTTCTACATGCTAGTTTACATGGTTTTCAAATTTGATTATGTTTTCGAAGAATTGGTTTCTGGGTGTTTCAGCCATCGTCGGATAGAACTGTCTGTGGTAGTGGTTTTGGGTTTCTTTAGGCTAATTTTGACTCAATTATGAATGTTGGGACTAGAAATGAGGTCAGTTTCTGCTTAATTTCAGAATGGGTGAAAGTTCTGGAGAAGGCGAGCAGCATGAGATTGATTCAATTGCTGTGTTCTTCATTAAGGTAGTCAGATTCGAGGAGGTAAAAATAATCGATGAACTGAAGCAAAGTGTAGAGTGAGAATGAGGCTTCCACAATCCCATGATTTTTGGTGTCTCTATGGTAGAAGGTGTTGGGGGGTTTTTGGGACTCTAGAGTCTCATTTAATATAGTCCTTGTTGTTGCCAAACATCGGAGAGCTTATCTTCCACTAGATAAGCATGTCCAATCCTCCCTACCAAACGCCCCCTTTATCTCTTCTCACAGTTGATAGCACAATACTAAATACAGAAAGTCAGAGAACTACTGTTGGGAATCTATATAAAAACAACAGGCCCAGCAATATGATTCAAATTCTTCTCTTAGAAAACATTACATTTCTTATGCGTGATGCGAATGACTAGAGATTGTCTACAAAAGGGGTTTGATCAACAGATAAAATATAAAAATCACATGGTAAGTTATTTAGTAATGTAAAACACACTAGATTTAAACTTTATGCAAATGACGGTTGCTGCCATAATTCTATCTGTTTGACCTCGACATATTTGTTTTTCAGAAAAATAAAAAATAAAAAAGCGCCAAACTGAAGCTTTGCTTTGACTCAATGAGTTTCAATTTTGGAATTATGAAAAGATCTCATAAAATCACAGGTTTCAACTGTGAACCATACTGCTCTGTAAATTTGCAACAAGAAAAGAGCATGCATGCAAATACATATGCCTACATACATACATGCATGCATATACATATATATAAAATCAAATGTAGTATGAAGCACTGTGATGAATAGACTTCATAAAGAAATAAGTGCTTACATCAGCCTGGTATTGAAGATCCTTCTTGAGTTTCCCACTTATGTAATCCCATACCTGGTAGTGACACGGTCAGAGAGTGGCAATGCCTTCGAATCTCATCAAATAGTTTCATCAGGAACAAAAGAAACTCAATGATACATACCTCGATAAATCCATCAAAAGATGTAGAGACAAGAAACTGGCCATCTGGTGAGAACCGAGCACATTCTGCATGACTTTTGGTCCCAAACTGCAAAAAAAAAAAAAAAAAAAAAAAAAAGAAGATTAACCATAGATTAATCCAAGTAAAAGAAAAGAGAGGCTATATGATGCTCCACTTAACAAATTAAAAATAAAAATGGGCAAAGATGCTACATTCTAAGACCAGGTGTGCTACATGCCTACATTGTGGCAACACTGCTCTATCAAAACGAAGGTTTAACTGCTGCCGGACAACACCTCCTGAGCAGCAGTCTTTTGGCTGCAATTTGAGTAACTTGGATGGGAAGGAGCAGAAGGATCTTAACAACTATATTAGTGGGGGGTGGAGGACCTTCGGGAGTATTAAAATGAATACCATTCATGTGTATCCTTACCTTAATTGTGTGTTGAAGAGTTGTTGGATACAAGTCATCCACATCCTGTTTCATGGCTGCCGTTCCCCTAAATAAGTCAAACTGTGTTCCTGGAGGAAGTAATCCTGAAAAAGAAAACAAAATTAACCACATAGAGAGAACTTACACAAAGTAAAACTGTGGAAACATTTTGATTTATGGAAAACAAAAAAAACAATTTCAGTAAATAGAAAGGACTTAACATATGTACATTGAACAAGCAGTCCAGTTGACAAGAAGCAGAGAAGCAAATCTAAAATGTAAAGTTCAGAGTATTGCCAAAACAACAAAGGAACAACATGCACACTAAAATACAGTCAACGAGACCACGACATCCTAAGAGATAAAAGAAGCTTCCCGATCCAGAGTTTAAAAAAAAATACGAAAAACAATCTCAGCGACACCTAAAATCTAGGCTTGTCCCACAGTAATTCCCGCTTCCACATTTTATCTTCAACTTAAACTGTTTCTTTCTGACCAAACCACCTAGATGGCACCTTGCCCTTCACTAAAACCTCCAAAGACGGAACACTTCTCAAGAAATAAAAGATAACAAGAGGATGGCACCAGCGAACTAACTTTTATATCCCTAACCTTCACCCGCAGTACAGTTCTTTCATCTTGATGCATATTTGATCCATCCACAAGATATGTTTTGCAGCAAACTATTAGAAGATGAGACTTGGCATGGCAAGATAGATGAAGCTACTTTTACAGCTAATGAAGAAACTATGCCCAAGAGATAAGCAAAGTACTGCAGATGTCACAGAGAGAGCGAGAGAGAGAGAGAGAGGAAAAAAAAAATATGTAAAACATTTCAACTCAATTAATATTTGCAAGAACCATTAAACCAAATAACAGAGAAAGCAAAATAATACGTGAACAAAGAAACCTTGGTGCTGCTGCCACTTTAGAGCCTGACCAATTAGAGCCATTAATCTTGAAGGTGGCACCACAGTAACTTCAGCAGCAAGTGCTGAGAAATGCAAAGAAAATAAAACAAATCAACAAAAACAGAAATTGCAGCAACAAAAAAAAATAATAATAATAAAGCATGTATTGTTGTTTGACCCTTTCCTATCTATCTTTTGTCAGATTTCAATATCTGACACCTCTGACTGTATCTCACACATAAAATTTCCATATCCGGGGCAACAGGTAGAATAAGAACAACAGAAGAATGAAAGAATAACATTCAATAACACGGAATCTTTATACTCAAGTGATGCCACTTTACAAAAGTACAAGTAACTTCAAGTTCATAGAAGCTCTTGAGGCTGCAAGCTTTCGAGCATGAGTCATGAAAGCAAGAGTGTAAGTTTCAGCTGCGGGTTTTGATGAATATAAACAAAGCTTTACATCATTTTAATTTTCTTCCTGTTAGTTATGTACCCTACAGGTGTACTATTTCCTTCCAGATTAATAACTTACTGAAAATATTCCGAACTAAATCTTATGGCAGTGAGAAGGGACATAAAGTAAAACCTTGAGCAATTTGTGCACGCCGTTTCTCTTTTGTCGAATCTTGATAAGCCTGAAATAGAGAAGATAAACTTGATATCATTAGTTCAACTAAAAGCAGAATATGCTCCAATAGTATATGTTTTTCTTTAGAATAGAGATGACCAATATAAAATCTTCAAATAGTGGACAAGAAATTCACAGCCAAGAAAACAAGAAATAATATGACCAAACACATTAATCTAGCAACAAAAACACAGCAATTACTCCACCACAAATACAAAGTCGTGCAAAATAGTTAACAAATAAATTTTTTGTAAACTTCTGCTGGTTGTTCCACCTCAACCCATCAATAGTTCTCAAAGAATCCCACTGTCCTCAATCTAAATAACCCAAAAATTATGTCGTCCAGAAAGAATTGGCTTTTCTGCCCTTCCACAAACTCTTGAACTGAATGTTCAACGACTCAAAACACCCCATTTTTTTGCTCCAAAAAAGACTTTTTGAAATAACCAAACCAGGCAGTTATTCTTTAAGCAGCCAACATACAAAAAGATGTCCAGTGCACCATTACTTAACCTTCAAATTATTGATCACAACATAATCATTTTATTTCTTCTTCAGGTGACATGAGTTGCATCATTAGTTTATCTAATCTTGGAGATTGCCAGCTCTATGAAAAGAAAAATATTAAAAAAAAAAAAAATCACAAGGACAATGACAAGATCAGATTTGGTGAAATACTTGGTTAACGTTTCTTGAAACAGTAGACAACTAACCCATTTCTCACATTTTTGTTCTGTAAATTAGATAGGCAAGAAAACCAATACAAGATACCACCACAGAAGTCTCATAGATATAGATGAACAAAAGGGTTGAAACTCTTGTTTGCTATGACAAGTCTAAAATAACTCATGAATCCAATAATTAAACAAAAAACTTCCATACCTCATTTGGATCGAAATAAGTTCTGGCATGGAGATGCTCCAGTCGCAAGTATCTTTCAGGTTGTTCTTGCTTCATTACACCCATTACCTGAGTGTTTCTTAAAATAGAACGAGCAGTCTCTACTTCTCGAAGTTCAATCATTTCCAGTACAATCTACAGAATTTACAAGGAATAATCATGACTTGTGTAGCTGAAACTTAACAACAAATATCTAACTTAATGTACTATCATGTAGAGAAAACTTTAAGTTCAGAAACTACTATCAAGTAGAGAAAACTTGGCTACTAAACTACTTAGCCCTATACACAATACTACAAAAAAGCAAATTTATTGTCCACTGGTTTAACAGATAGAACTCCCCCCCCCCCAAAAAAATAAAATAAAAATTTACCTCCCGATTGAATCTTTTTAGTGTGCCTCCAATCTATGAATCTGTTTACTCGTCTTTCACGATCATAACTTGCCTCTGATTGACTCTCGTGCAGAGTGTCTTGAGGTAGAAATCTAAATGGCTATCTATAACTAGTCTTTCCACTCAATAAGCCTCAACTACATTCCTCACCTTATGCCTTATTGCGAGGAAGTTAAAACATTTTCTTGGACTAGTAAATCTACTTTTGTACTTCTACAATTAAAACTATTACAAGTGTATCTTTGCATATGCTATGTTCCTCACTTTTAGCCTAATCACAAGCATCCATCAAAAGTAAATACTTTCTTATCTCCTGGAAATTGAGCCCTAATCACTATCAACCCGGTAACCATCATTGTAATATCATACATCCTATCAAGATTCAACTTCATTTTGGTATCCACAACAAAACACAACACGTTTTCAACCCGCTATGTAGATCAAAAAGTATAACATGACGGAAATGATCACATAAGTTAAGCAACATGCAAAACAAGTACATATACATAACAGCAACGAGCTAATACAGGAACGCTACTTTCGCTATATCCGAAAGTGAAAGGACTGACATTGGAATTGCAATATACAACTCTAAAGGTAAACTATCGCTACGCACCTGCTCATACAAATCCTCCAATTTATTCCTAGACAGCTTAAGCTGAGCCACTTGGGGCAAAACTGCATCCCACCTTCCACTATTTATATCAGCTACAAACGTCTCCACACTATCAACAGTGTTCAGCGAAACCTGGCACTCGCTCTGTAATGTCTGAAACGTTTGGTGCAGAGAATTCTCTTTGCAAAATTGAAGCACAATCTTGATGACACTGAAACCACAAAAACTAAAATTATCAACTGGAAGCTACTAGAACAAATTACGAACCACACTGCCACTTTTGGTTGCCGAGAAATTGAGAAAAGAGAAGTAGGATCGCGACATTGAGCCCCAGAGAAGAGGAATTCATAATACGAAGACTCAAACAGAGGGCAATTGGAATCTGTGGAATAAGAATTTGAAGAGTAAGAAACGAAATCGTGAAGTTGAGGAGAAAACATACTCTCGAGCTTCGATTTCCAAGGTAGACATCGCCTCTAAAACTGGGGGTATTCCAAGTTTGAATGAGAACAGAGAAGGAAAGGTAGGGAGATTAGGGTTTTACAGTAACGTATAGGGTCCTACCGACTCCCTGGGAAAAAACGCGAGGAATAAACTTTTATTTGAACGGTGATTTTCAACCTTTAAAATTGATATTTTGATCTCTCCTTCTTTTGTTTTTTTTTTTTTTTTTAGCAATTTGAAATTCAACCTACTTAGGAATGGCAAAAATCTTCATCGGTTATTCGACCCTAACAGCGAGAAATTCGGGAAAAATCGGGTAATGGGGATGGGCATCTCCAGTTTTCAAATTCTGAAATCGGGTATGGGGCAGGAATGATATTTTGATCCTCATCCCCATACCCACCCAATAAGAATTATCTGAAATATATATATATATATATATTTATATTTTGATATTATTTATAAATAAATATTTATGTATACTTCATCTTTTTGTCAACATTTAAATTCGGTTAATAAATATGTTCAAAAAAAAGAATAATTCTTTTAATAAAAAATCTTTTTCAACATGTCAATTTTCCTTGATTTGATTTGACTTAAGTTAATAAAAGTCTAGTTTACCACCACTAAATTATGTTATAGCTAGATACTTATTTGTTTTAGTAAAAGAATGATCAAATATAAAGGGTCTAGCTTTGTGTATGGGGTCATGAATGATGAATTGTTTGATCCCTGCTGATTTTGGTTTATTTGTTTTTATAACTCAAAAACCAACTAGCTTTTGTTAACAAAATGCTAGAGTAGAACACAAGTGTTTCTTACAAACAAAAGCAAACATTTACCTGTTTACATTCTTTGTCAAAAAGAAAAGAAAAAAATAGTACAGATTGTGCTTAGGTTTCAATAAGGTTACATAGATAGCTACAAGTACTATATTTACATTAATACATGTTTCCAAATGTCACAATACATCAATTTCTTATTTATGTTTTGTACTTATAACTTCTTTGACTTGCTACCATTACATTTTGCAAAAGTGCAAAAATTTCCAGCAATTGTCTTTAGCTCGTTGTGTTCCCTCTTCTTGAGTCTCTTTGGCTGGAAGTCTTGTTAAAACCTGTAACACATGCACAAAAACACATTAGAAGAAAGAAAAAAATCTGGAATGTTATTTTGTTTTATTTAACTGTTGTGTCACCTAGTAGCTTGTTAGAAACACATGTGTACACACTTCTAACCACAATTAAGAACCAGCAGACATAAAGTTAAGTGTGTGAAGCAAGTGGCTGCTCTTAGAGCAGCTTAAAACTTGGGCAACAAGCTCAAAGCAGGAGCTGGCAATTTGGGATAATCCTCAAATGATTTTTCTAAGTAGGAGCTGGCAATAAGCTGCTCCCAATGCTTATCTAACTGACTGAGCCAAACAGGAGGTGGCTAGTCTACATATAGGTTCTCATGATTACATCTTCTAGAATAAAAGAGGTTCTTACCTGCAGTAAGAAAACACAAATTAGAAAACATAGCAGAAAACAATTTAGAGACTCTAGAATCAGCAAAGTCCAGAAAACAAGCTTTGAGAGGTCTAGAAACAAAGCCTCAGCTTTACTAAACCAGGTTTAAGGTAGGGGAAGTTTTGGGGAACCTCAAGTTTGATTATATCAGTCTATTGATATGATTTTGAGTGATATTTGCTACTGATCAGATTGTTTATGTTGTGTAAAATATTTGTTTAATTCATTACCATGTTGTTTTATCTAATCCTAGCTTGAAGAAAGAGTGAAAATGGTTGTGTAGTTGAGTCTAATACTCGTAAGGGACCAGCAATGTCAGCCAATGGTATATACACTTGGGGAGAGAAGCCCTGTCAATTATTATTGATAAAAAGATCTATTGTTTGGCAAGAAGACACTGGTGACCGAGATTAGTACAAGATTACTAACAACCAGAGTATAAGAAGTTATTTTCTGTATTGCATCATCACTAATTATATGTTTGACGTTTGCTCTACTGAGCTTTAAGCTCACCCCTTTTATGATATTGTGCAAATCATGCTCTTGAGGGTTATAATTTAATTTCTGGAAATCTGGAAGTAGGAGAAGGAGAAATAAATTTTTAGTTTACTGTTTTGTTTTATCTTTGTACAATAAAGCTTATTTCCTAAGCTTGCTTTTGTTTCTCTTGTAAGTACTTACTTATGTAATAAAGAGTTCAACCACAAGTCACCTCTGATTCTTATTTTTTTTCAATATAGTTTTTATTTGCCAAAGTGTTTCTTATCTTTGACAATTAAAAGCTATTCACACCCTTACTCAAAATATTAAAAAAAAAAAATTGCAATTTTCAGGGTTAGGGTGTGACACCCAAACAGCTTCTGTATTGTGCCCAATTGCCTAACTTTCTTGTATTACACTATTACTTTAGGAAAAGACTAATAGGGATAGGTCTTTTCAAGATAATGCCTTCTGTATCCTATGTTGACCCGTAGTTTTAAAAATATTATTCTACAAAAAACTTTGCTTTCAACTAAAAAACAAAACAAGACTAGCCTTCAACATGCCTAAGTTTTTCACCTAACGGTTACTTTAACAGGCGGAATCACTACTGCTTGTTCTGATTCTTGGTTTAAAACTGATCTTTTCAGTTGAATAGTAAAATTAGAACCTTGGGTTTCTACAGGATGCATGCATCTAGAAAACGAAACATAATGACAAACAAATGTTTGATTAAATGGGTGAGCAACCTGAATTTATTTATTCAAATATAAATACATGTTTAAACATTCAGAGCCTCATTCTCAGGTAAACAGCAAAAGGCTGTTTAACTATCCATAAGAATGAGAACAGGTACTTACTTGAAAATAAAGCACATTACTTCACACTTGGACAGAAATGGAAGCACACCGCTATACTATTTGAGAGAAGACTCTTCTGCTCAGTTATTATGATTTTGTTTTTCTCTCTCTCTTTCAGAATGCCTACTACTGAAACTAAGGCTCCTTATATAGGGAGCGGACTTCAAACTAGAATTCAAAACATAAAATGTACAGAACAACTCTGTGATTCTTCTGCTTTCCTGAGTGCTCCTGATAATGGAGGTCGGCCGGGGAAAAGCAAAATCTTTTGGGTGAAATGTTTTTAACTTTCCTTTTGGAAAAGCAAAAGTAGCTTTTGTAAGTCAAAAGGTCTACAGTTGCCTTTTTTATGTTTTTCTTCTTTTCACCTATGACTTTCCATATTCTCATCAGTCTCTGAATTGTGGCCAAAGATAAAGGAGTTGTTGTCTGCCTGGGCCATTCTAACAGTTGTTGCATTATCTTCAACATCAGTATCAACATACATCTTACAGTGATTGTCCTTTTCAAGTCTTTCCACCCACTGTAAGCATGCCAATGTCGAATCTATCTCTTTTCTGGAGAGAGATAGGAATAGGTCACTGCTGATTACGTCAGGATGCGTAAGCAGTGATAATAGTTTTTTCTCCTGCTGCCAGGAAGGTATTGTTGATATCTTTAGAGATGATCTTTTTGATGTATTCCAGAGCCATGGCTTTCATCCATGGGATGCTTGAATTTGGCTGGCCATTGTACCCAACACAGGCAGGCTGAAGATGATTCCTTTGAATAATTCTCACATAATGATATGGAGAAATATATTCAACCTCTCTGTTTGCCTTTTGAATCCATTCTGGAGGAGTGGATCTGAACTTCAGACGAAGCATGCAGTCATTCTTTCTAATATTTTTGACTGTGTTGACAATGATAGGGGGCAAGCCTTTGAGATCATAATTTGTTTTAGTCCACAGATTATGGACAAAACCATTTTCTGTGATGCCCCGGAAATTCGTATTTATTTTCCGAGGATTTTCCGGAATTTAAATTATGGGTATCGGACGGTTTCATGGCTCGTGGACGGAGCGGAAGTGTTTCGGACGAATTTTTATTCGTAAAGTGTGGAATTAGGGGGGTTTCAAGGTTGACTTTTGATACGTTGAGATTCTCCGAAAACTTCCTTCACGAAAGTTGTAGAGCGCGTCGATACGAGTTTGTGGATATGCGGAACGCGTAAATCGGAGTTCGTATGAGGAAGTTATGGCTATGGAAAGAAGTTTCCATTTTAGTATATATATGGAAAATCAGATTTTTTTTCATTATTCCTCATTTCCTTTTCCGGAAACCGCATTCCCTCTCTCTCTTCTCTCTCGTCCGCTCCCTCAGAGTCGAAGATTTTCGACTGACCCGACCCGAACCCGGCCGATCCGACCCGGCTTTTCCGGCCAACTGCGGCTGTCTCCGGCCGTGAAACTTGGCCAGCAGGGTCGCCTCCTCCGTCTGGTTGTCTCTGTGGTGCTCTCTAGCGCCGATTCATCTCCACGGCGGCGCTGCAAGGTGGTGCAGCCTTGTGTTTTCGGACCCGGCCGGAAAACACAACTCCGGCGACCTCATGACTTCAGGCTTCTTGGGTTGAGTTCAGAACAAGCTCCCTGATCGATCCTTGGTGTTTGTTTCGACCGGTTTACGTGAAAATTCGATCAACTCGGATTGGATTACTGTTCACGGCTTGTGAGGTAGTTTTCGATCCCTTAGGCTTGTTTTCTGACTTCGATCCAGTTATGAAAGTTCACAAGCATGCTTAGATGAAGCTTTTTGATGTTGGGAGTTTTGTGAAATATTGAGTTTTGGCCGGCGGCGGTACGCCACCGCCTGTGGCGGCGTTCCGGCGGTGTTCCGGCCATGTATGGGACTGTTTCTGGTATTATATGTCTTCTACTCGTCGATACGAGCGTTTCGATATATAATATGCAAGTTTTGGAGTTCGTTTGGAATTGTTATGATTTTTGCAGTTTCATACCGATCGATTTATGCTATCCGTGAGGATTTGAGCGTCCGATCGACTTGTGGTTTGGTCACATCGATCGTGGACGTATTCCGGAGACTTTGGGAGGTCTCGGATGTGGTTTTGCCTCGATTGGCGCCACTTTGGGGATTTTAGTTCAAAACGGGGGTTTCGGACTTAAATTGTTTGTGGATTGTTGCTAAGTTGAAACCGTATGTAATTAGGTGCTTGACGATGTAGCATTGGACGGTTGTTTTGTGGTGTGGCTGCCTTGTTTTGTGTTGAAGACGCAGCGGGAGTTTCGAGGTGAGTAATCTCACAAGGTTCATTATGAACGGAATTACCATTATTGTTTTGGCGTTAATTATTTAACTGCAAACTATAGTTGGTATTAATAGGCATTCCTGAGCGAATGACTACGTATATATATATTTACGTGAAATATATATATTCTTGTGGATGATGTGTGATGAATAATATGCATGATGGGTTCATATTATTGTTGAATGGGACTTTTCATAGAAACAATATTGTGGAAAAAGATGTTTTCTATTGTTTGAAAAGCATTGAGTTTGATGTTACATTTTGGAGTCAAGCGTGACTCATTTTAAATGTATTGGTCTTTGTACCAAGGGTCACAGATGGTGAGCAGGGATGGGGAAAGCCGGAACTAGATGGTCGTAACGTTTTTAGGTCAGGTGTGACTTACTTAACGTTGACTTGAGACCAGATGGGGTCTGAAAAACATGGGTCGCAGATGGTGACCAACGGTTGGTTCTAAGACCAGACGAGGTATGAAAACCAAGAGTCACAGACGGTGATAGGTTGCAGATGGTAACCAATGATTTATCTGTGTTCTGAGTCTAGTTACCATAGATGTATTGTGGCATTTCTGAGTGAATGAGTATGTGTGTACATATATATATTATGGGGTATATATATATACATATGTATTCATGTATTGGTTGCATTTCTGAGTGAATGAGTATGTGTGTACATATATATATTATGGGGTATATATATATACATATGTATTCATGTATTGGTTGCATTTCTGAGTGAATGACTATGTGTGTACATATATATATACATACGTATTCATGTACTAGCGGCTTCGTGGTGAATCTGTGTTGATGTATTGTGTGTCTAGGTTGGACTGATTTGTAGTTGGTACATCATGGGGTTAGTGGGGAGCTATCTGATGCTCATGAGTACGTGTTTCTTTAAAAGAGAGTTTCGGGGATTCTTTCTTTTAAATGTCCTGGGAGGACTTGTGAATCATATTATATATGTCACAGATGGTGACTAATGGTTGATCTGAGACCAGATGGGTTCTGAAGATCATATGTCACAGATGGTGATAGGTCGCAGATGGTGACCAATGGTTGATTTCGAGATTGGATGGGGTCTGAAGATCATATGTCACAGATGGTGACAGGTCGCTGATAATGACCAAGGTAAGAAATAAGGAATCACGCAGTTAGTCGGGCGAGTGGTTACGATAAGCTAGAGCGCTAGTATGTCTGCCATGGTACCTCATGGATCTAAGTAGGTTACTTATGACTCCTGGGTACGTATTTTGTCCAGGTTGGACTAAGAATCATATGCTATTTGTTAGGTTAACGATAGGTATGATTGATGTGCGTGTGTTTTATCCAGGTTGGATCAATTAATCAGATTTGAATTGTGATGTTAACGATTTAAATGATTTTGTCACGGTGTGGCTTTTGTGTTTTCCTTTTTGGGAAAGAGTATTGTTTTGGGAAGCATGGTATGTTTTCCTTATTCTCGAGTCGAAAGGTTTTCCTCGTGTTGGCGTGAGTTGTGCGGGCTTTTATCCCGTAAATTCGTGTAATTGGTTTTGAGTTACTCATACGAGCTTCATAAGCTTACCGGGTTTTGTTGTGTGGAAACTCGGTGCACTATTCAATGGAATGGTGTAGGGGTTAATCCTGCAGGTCAGGGAAATCGTGGCTGAAGCTGAAGTGGCGCTTTGCAGCTTTACGGTAGGAAGCCATCTTTGTGACTTTACCGTTGATAAGGACTTCCGTTGTATAGTTACTCTGAGGAGCATTTACGTTTTATTTTGTTGTTGACAATTTAATTCGTAAACTCATGTGTTGTGTGACTCTATGGGGCGAGTCAATATAGAATTTGTGGGTTCAGGGCATCAATATGTACTTGCGTTAAAAGGGAATAAGTTTCTAAGTATTTTGTATTGATGGCTGAACATTTCACGCATATATTATTATGGGGTTATATATCGATTTATTGTGTATAAAATCAGGGGCGTGACAGTTTGGTATCAGAGCGTAAGGTACATATTTGGTGATAATCAGTACTATCCGAGTGATGGCCCGTCTGCAGCGGATCCCCATCTGATGCTCTTCAGTATTGATATAATCATTGGGTATGTAGGAGTGTTGGTGGTGGGTTAGAATGTAGAATCGTCAGAGCATTGGTTTGCTCTGTTAGTGAAGTTGTGAACCTAGGTGTTGGTTCTTTGAGTTGCAGTCATTGAGGAATGGGAACCTCTAGATTGAACTCTGGGGGGTGATAAGGATTGTTTTAGGAGAAAACTGTATCCTTTCCTACGAGCTTAGTTGTTAGATTGTTGTAGTCATGTTGTTTGACTTAATGTGACCTCCTGAACTAAATTATATGCAGGGGTTACTATGAATTGTTTTGCTTGTTTTAAATTGTGATCGCCTTGTTTTCTTCTTGATTTGATTGATTGTTGGCTTAATTTGTGTAATGGAACGCTAGTTGAGAATCTAAACATGAGGCTGTAGTCACCAGTTGACTTATGTAGGCACGATATGGAAGATTATGGAATTGATGGCCGTAGGTGTGAGCTATGTGTATATCGTGTCTAGGTTGAGGTGACTGATCACAGATGGTGATCGATATTGAGTCACAGATGGTGACTGATCACAGATGGTGATATATTGAGTCACATATGGTGACTGGTCACAGATGGTGATATATTGCGTCACAGATGGTGACTGATCACAGATGGTGATCGATATTGAGTCACAGATGGTGACTGATCACAGATGGTGATCGATATTGAGTCACAGATGGTGACTGATCACAGATGGTGATATATTGCGTCACAGATGGTGATCGATATTGAGTCACAGATGGTGACTGATCACAGATGGTGATATATTGCGTCACAGATGGTGATCGATATTGAGTCACAGATGGTGACTGATCACAGATGGTGATCGATATTGAGTCACAGATGGTGACTGATCACAGATGGTGATATATTGAGTCACATATGGTGACTGATCACAGATGGTGATATATTGCGTCACAGATGGTGACTGATCACAGATGGTGATCGATATTGAGTCACAGATGGTGACTGATCACAGATGGTGATATATTGCGTCACAGATGGTGATCGATATTGAGTCACAGATGGTGACTGATCACAGATGGTGATATATTGCGTCACAGATGGTGATCGATATTGAGTCACAGATGGTGACTGATCACAGATGGTGATCGATATTGAGTCACAGATGGTGACTGATCACAGATGGTGATATATTGAGTCACATATGGTGACTGATCACAGATGGTGATATATTGCGTCACAGATGGTGACTGATCACAGATGGTGATCGATATTGAGTCACAGATGGTGACTGATCACAGATGGTGATATATTGCGTTACAGATGGTGACTGATCACAGATGGTGATCGATATTGAGTCACAGATGGTGACTGATCACAGATGGTGAGTGATCACAGATGGTGATATATTGCGTCACAGATGGTGATCGATATTGAGTCACAGATGGTGACTGATCACAGATGGTGATCGATATTGAGTCACAGATGGTGACTGATCACAGATGGTGATATATTGAGTCACATATGGTGACTGATCACAGATGGTGATCGATATTGAGTCACAGATGGTGACTGATCACAGATGGTGAGTGATCACAGATGGTGATATATTGCGTCACAGATGGTGACTGATTCACAGATGGTGATATATTGAGTCACAGACGGTCACTGATCACAGATGGTCACAAATGGTGACAAAGGCATGTTATCGGAAATCACGTCCTTGGCCGGACGAGTGGTTACGATGTCAGTCAGAGTTCTTGTCTGTCTGCCAGGATAGTTTATGGGAGTAACGGTCGAGGTTGCTGGAGACTCATAAGTATGTAATTATAGGAGAATTCCAGAGTATTCTTCCTTTATTGTCTCGATGAGACTTGATTTGCTTCTTGATGGTTAAGTTAGCAAATAGAACATTTTCACAGCGGTGATTTATGTTTTCCTTTAGATGGAAAGGTTATGGAGTGCTAGATGGAATCATGGTTGCATGGTTTCCTCAAGCTGATGTGTGTGCGGATAAGAAAGTACCTTATCTAATTCTGCTTGTGTGCTAGAATAATGTGTGATAGTTGTGTACTTCTTTCCATGTGTTGTGTTGTGTTGAGTTTTGTCTGTTGTCTATAGTTAGACTTTTGAGTGTGGCATGTGATGTGATGCATCCTTCATTGTTGTGGTAGTAGAGGGTCTATACCACTTTGATTGTAATTACAATGACAGGTGATGATGTGTGTGCGGGTCAGGTGGGGCCAGACCTTAGCTTGATTTTGTGTTCCCAGGTTGGGTAGACACTTATTAAGTTGTGATGCATAGGTTCGAGGTGAGTTGAAATGAAGGTTTCATTTTCAATTCTTGTAATGCAAGGTTTGCATTATTGATGATGTGATGCAGAAACTGTTGTGATAGCAGGATTCTGGACTCTTGTGTGATCTGTGTGTAATGCTGCAGTCACAAAGTCTTTGTTGGATAGTGTACGAGGACGAGATCCATGAAATGATTGGGTTACCACCGAGCGGTGTGGTAAAGATTCCTAGTGTTGTGATACTAGGTAGGGTACCTGTATCCATTATTGAGCTAGGGTATAGTACAGCGAGGCGAGAACAGGTTGTTGAGGAATGAGAATTGGATGTGGGGATGATTTATACGTACTGTGGGAGTGGTACGTGTAAATTTCGGGACGAAATTTCTTTAAGGGGGGTAGAATGTGATGCCCCGGAAATTCGTATTTATTTTCCGAGGATTTTCCGGAATTTAAATTATGGGTATCGGACGGTTTCATGGCTCGTGGACGGAGCGGAAGTGTTTCGGACGAATTTTTATTCGTAAAGTGTGGAATTAGGGGGGTTTCAAGGTTGACTTTTGATACGTTGAGATTCTCCGAAAACTTCCTTCACGAAAGTTGTAGAGCGCGTCGATACGAGTTTGTGGATATGCGGAACGCGTAAATCGGAGTTCGTATGAGGAAGTTATGGCTATGGAAAGAAGTTTCCATTTTAGTATATATATGGAAAATCAGATTTTTTTTCATTATTCCTCATTTCCTTTTCCGGAAACCGCATTCCCTCTCTCTCTTCTCTCTCGTCCGCTCCCTCAGAGTCGAAGATTTTCGACTGACCCGACCCGAACCCGGCCGATCCGACCCGGCTTTTCCGGCCAACTGCGGCTGTCTCCGGCCGTGAAACTTGGCCAGCAGGGTCGCCTCCTCCGTCTGGTTGTCTCTGTGGTGCTCTCTAGCGCCGATTCATCTCCACGGCGGCGCTGCAAGGTGGTGCAGCCTTGTGTTTTCGGACCCGGCCGGAAAACACAACTCCGGCGACCTCATGACTTCAGGCTTCTTGGGTTGAGTTCAGAACAAGCTCCCTGATCGATCCTTGGTGTTTGTTTCGACCGGTTTACGTGAAAATTCGATCAACTCGGATTGGATTACTGTTCACGGCTTGTGAGGTAGTTTTCGATCCCTTAGGCTTGTTTTCTGACTTCGATCCAGTTATGAAAGTTCACAAGCATGCTTAGATGAAGCTTTTTGATGTTGGGAGTTTTGTGAAATATTGAGTTTTGGCCGGCGGCGGTACGCCACCGCCTGTGGCGGCGTTCCGGCGGTGTTCCGGCCATGTATGGGACTGTTTCTGGTATTATATGTCTTCTACTCGTCGATACGAGCGTTTCGATATATAATATGCAAGTTTTGGAGTTCGTTTGGAATTGTTATGATTTTTGCAGTTTCATACCGATCGATTTATGCTATCCGTGAGGATTTGAGCGTCCGATCGACTTGTGGTTTGGTCACATCGATCGTGGACGTATTCCGGAGACTTTGGGAGGTCTCGGATGTGGTTTTGCCTCGATTGGCGCCACTTTGGGGATTTTAGTTCAAAACGGGGGTTTCGGACTTAAATTGTTTGTGGATTGTTGCTAAGTTGAAACCGTATGTAATTAGGTGCTTGACGATGTAGCATTGGACGGTTGTTTTGTGGTGTGGCTGCCTTGTTTTGTGTTGAAGACGCAGCGGGAGTTTCGAGGTGAGTAATCTCACAAGGTTCATTATGAACGGAATTACCATTATTGTTTTGGCGTTAATTATTTAACTGCAAACTATAGTTGGTATTAATAGGCATTCCTGAGCGAATGACTACGTATATATATATTTACGTGAAATATATATATTCTTGTGGATGATGTGTGATGAATAATATGCATGATGGGTTCATATTATTGTTGAATGGGACTTTTCATAGAAACAATATTGTGGAAAAAGATGTTTTCTATTGTTTGAAAAGCATTGAGTTTGATGTTACATTTTGGAGTCAAGCGTGACTCATTTTAAATGTATTGGTCTTTGTACCAAGGGTCACAGATGGTGAGCAGGGATGGGGAAAGCCGGAACTAGATGGTCGTAACGTTTTTAGGTCAGGTGTGACTTACTTAACGTTGACTTGAGACCAGATGGGGTCTGAAAAACATGGGTCGCAGATGGTGACCAACGGTTGGTTCTAAGACCAGACGGGGTATGAAAACCAAGAGTCACAGACGGTGATGGGTTGCAGATGATAACCAATGATTTATCTGTGTTCTGAGTCTAGTTACCATAGATGTATTGTGGCATTTCTGAGTGAATGAGTATGTGTGTACATATATATATATATTATGGGGTATATATATATACATATGTATTCATGTATTGGTTGCATTTCTGAGTGAATGAGTATGTGTGTACATATATATATATATATATTATGGGGTATATATATATACATATGTATTCATGTATTGGTTGCATTTCTGAGTGAATAACTATGTGTGTACATATATATATATACATACGTATTCATGTACTAGCGGCTTCGTGGTGAATCTGTGTTGATGTGTTGTGTGTCTAGGTTGGACTGATTTGTAGTTGGTACATCATGGGGTTAGTGGGGAGCTATTTGATGCTCATGAGTACGTGTTTCTTTAAAAGAGAGTTTCGGGGATTCTTTCTTTTAAATGTCCTGGGAGGACTTGTGAATCATATTATATATGTCACAGATGGTGACTAATGGTTGATCTGAGACCAGATGGGTTCTGAAGATCATATGTCACAGATGGTGATAGGTCGCAGATGGTGACCAATGGTTGATTTCGAGATTGGATGGGGTCTGAAGATCATATGTCACAGATGGTGATAGGTCGCTGATAATGACCAAGGTAAGAAATAAGGAATCACGCAGTTAGCCGGGCGAGTGGTTACGATAAGCTAGAGCGCTAGTATGTCTGCCATGGTACCTCATGGATCTAAGTAGGTTACTTATGACTCCTGGGTACGTATTTTGTCCAGGTTGGACTAAGAATCATATGCTATTTGTTAGGTTAACGATAGGTATGATTGATGTGCGTGTGTTTTATCCAGGTTGGATCAATTAATCAGATTTGAATTGTGATGTTAACGATTTAAATGATTTTGTCACGGTGTGGCTTTTGTGTTTTCCTTTTTGGGAAAGAGTATTGTTTTGGGAAGCATGGTATGTTTTCCTTATTCTCGAGTCGAAAGGTTTTCCTCGTGTTGGCGTGAGTTGTGCGGGCTTTTATCCCGTAAATTCGTGTAATTGGTTTTGAGTTACTCATACGAGCTTCATAAGCTTACCGGGTTTTGTTGTGTGGAAACCCGGTGCACTATTCAATGGAATGGTGTAGGGGTTAATCCTGCAGGTCAGGGAAATCGTGGCTGAAGCTGAAGTGGCGCTTTGCAGCTTTACGGTAGGAAGCCATCTTTGTGACTTTACCGTTGATAAGGACTTCCGTTGTATAGTTACTCTGAGGAGCATTTACGTTTTATTTTGTTGTTGACAATTTAATTCGTAAACTCATGTGTTGTGTGACTCTATGGGGCGAGTCAATATAGAATTTGTGGGTTCAGGGCATCAATATGTACTTGCGTTAAAAGGGAATAAGTTTCTAAGTATTTTGTATTGATGGCTGAACATTTCACGCATATATAATTATGGGGTTATATATCGATTTATTGTGTATAAAATCAGGGGCGTGACATTTTCAACAAGCCAAAGCTTGTGTTCTTGAGAATGTTCACTCTGAACATTGACTAAGTATCTTCCAACATATGGTCCTGCAATAATGAAGAGAGTTGGAGGAATACGTCCTCAGAATTATGACTTCCTATCAGACTATGGAATCATGTCAGTCTGATTCTTTGAGTGGTATGATAGGGATCTTAGCACTTTCTGGATCTTCGAGGAAGTGAATTTTTTCCTTTCTAGCAGCACTCTGCTGTGTATGAAGTTCTTCAAATTGTGGCCTAGCATTTTCATAGAGTTCTTCAGCTAGTGCAAAGAGAGCTGGGAACATCAGACCACTGCTTCTTTCTTGAAAAGCAAATAGGAGATTATCTAGAATTGCTTTCTGGTGGTAAGCTAGTCTCCTGCCAGTTCTGAACACAGGAGCATCAAATGCTTGAAGTTCATAGTTAAAGACATTGATTACTCCAGTTGGAGTAGGTTTGCTTTTTGGCAAAGCAACAGCCGTCAACGGTCTTGATAAGCCTTTACCGTCTACCGTTTGAAACTCGCTAGCCAATCCTTTACCCTGGGATTGATCAATTGTGGCTAGTCCTTTTGGGCCTAGCAGGAATCTTTTGAGGATTTTTTTTTTGGGATCCTCAGCAATTTCATGTTCTTTCCCAGTTCTTCTGCTTCTGGGATTGCGACCTTCATCGTCGTCTTTCCAGCTAAACATTACCAGTTCTCTGGTCAAGGCGTCTAGAAGATAGTTCTTGTTTCCTGCAATTAATTCAACATTATAATCATATTGGTTAAGAAATAATTGCCAATTTGCTAGTCTTCCTCTATCAGCAGCTTTATCAAGTTTGAAGTTTTTGAAATTCTTTACTCTAGCACAATCTGTACGGACAGTAAAGGGTTTTCCAAGAAAAGTTGGAGAATTTAAAATTGTTTTCTTAACAGCCAAAATTTCTTTTTTCCCTGTGGGATAATTTAGTTCTGCATGGCTGAACTTGCCACTACAAAATTTGCAGATCTTTTCAATGTTAGTTCCAGGCGTTTTTTCCAAAACTACACCGGACCAATAATCATCACTCGCATCTGTTTGGAGGATAATTTCATCATTTTCCTCTGGTTGTTGTAGAGGAGGGAGGTTTTTGCAGAGGCTTTTTATCTACTTCACAATTTTTTCATCATCTTCTGTGAAGTTCCATTTTCTTTTGGAACTTGTTTTAGGAGATAACATTGCTGTTAACCCTGAGATTTTGGGGATGAAATCTCTCCCATAATTTATGACACCAAGAAATCTCTCTAGACTTTTAGCATCAGGAATTTTATCTGGGAATTTCCAGATCTTCTCAAGGATGTGAGGTTGGAGTTTTATCACTCCATTTTTTATGTTTATTCCTAGGAAATCGACTTCATCGAGGATAAAGAAGATTTTCTTTTCTCCTAGGATAATTCAATGCTGAACCATCAGCTTTACAACCTCGTGGAGGTGTTTCATGTGTTCTTCTCTGTTTTTGGAAAAGACAAGGATGTCATCTATGTAGATGACGCAGTACTCCGCAACATGCTTGAAGATGTTGTCCATCTTTCTTTGGAAGATTGAGGGAGCTTGCTTTAGACCAAAAGGCATTACTAACCACTCCTAATGGCCTTGTGGTGTTCCAAATGCAGTGAGAGGAACACTCTCAGGGTGCATCTTGAATTGCCAGAAACCCGACTTTGCATCGAATTTAAAAAAGACTTTAGCTCCTCTGAGCTGGTTGATCAGTACTCTTACTTGAGCAATTTGATAACCGTCTTTGACAGTCTTTTTGTTGACATCTCTGTAGTCAATCACCATTCTAGCTTTTCCTCTGATGTTTTCTGCATGATTTCTCACGTAGAATGCTGGAGCATGATGAGGGCTAGTGGAAGGTTGAATTAATCTCTTGTTCAGGAGATCTTCAATATCTTTTCTGAATTCTTTTTGATCTTCCTCTTTGTATTGAGGAATAGCTTTGACATGACAGATGACATTCATATCATGTAATCTCAATTCACAGACTACTGAGTCTTTTTCCCAAAACTTCTGGGGATCTTCATCGATGTTCTGCTCGAGTTGTTTCTTGATTTTGTCAAGAGTGGGAATTTTCTGAGACTCAAGTTTATTCTGAAAGTGCTTGAGGTTATGCTCATGGATGAAACTAGCTTCTTCTTCTTCTTCACTAGTTTCTTCTTCTTCTTCTTTGGAAGATTCTTCAACAAGTAGTTCATCTTGTTGTTTTATTTGGAGTATGGTTTCAAATTTGGGTTTGTAGGGGGTAAGATCACCACGATTTTGTTGCGATCTCTGATATTGTGTAGTAAAATTTGGTCTGACTACACTTTTGGCTTGAGTAAGCCTATCCGCCCAGAATACCCTTTCTCCTTTTCTGAAGCCTATCGCTTCTTTATCCTGAATAAATCTCTGTTGGAGAATAAAATCATTTTCCAACAAGAAATCTGAGCCTTGGCCTTTAGATTGCCAGACATTGTGGATGATAAATGTTCCTCCACCAATAGTGATATGAACATTTTTTGCTACTTTACTCATTGTAAGATGGCTTCCATCAAATGTAACACCAGTAGCTGTTCTTTTCTTATCTTCTTTCCAAAGTTCTTCTGGAATTGCAAATCTCTTTGCAACTGTAAATCCTGATCCATTATCTACAAAGGCATGTAGATGATATTTTTTGTGATCAGGGAATTTTAGCCCAATCTCTATGTAGTTGCTGTATCTACTAGTAGAGACGACCTTCGATTGTTGAATCTCATTTTCCTGAGCTCATTCCTTTGGAATGAACAATTTACATTCTTCTGGAACAATTTCTGGTGGTTCAACCAGTTCAATAGTTTCATCAATTTTTTCTTCATTGATGATTTCTTCCTTTATGCTTGAGGAAGATGGTTCCATGATTTCTTGGAATAAGGCTTCTACCTTTATCTCTTTTTGTTCAGAGAAATATTCTTCATATTCTTGTTCTACCAATTGGCTGACAAGGCCATTCTTGGTTTTTCTTCTTGCTTCAGCTATGAAGCATTCTTTGTGATAAGTCTTTTTTGACTCTTCACAAAACATAGGGAGACCATCCTTTTCGTGACATAGGCAGTAGTCACAAACGAATGTACCAGGGTTTACTGATAAGAAGACATTAATGATTCTGTCTTACTTTCTTCCCAGTTTTTTATTATTAAAACATTCATCTGTCTGGATTCGAAGTATTCTACTTCAAAATCGGACTCAGATGATTCTTCTTCTTCAGACCAAGCAGAGTAAACTGACCTGTCGTCTTCTTCATCATCATAATAGGCTATTTCGTAGCCTTTCATATTCGCTGTTTCTACTATGAGCTCGTATTTGTTAAACAGAGCTTTAGTAGATCTTTTACCCTTTTCCGGGCATTCATTGGCATAGTGCCCTTCACCTTTACATAACCAACATCTGCAAGCTTTCTTGCTTGGTTATTTATGCTGAGGAGTAGTCTTCTTTTTCTTGAAGAATTTCTTTGTTGGATCTTCATCCTGTTGTTTCTTGTAATTGAAACTTTTCTTGAATTTCCAATCTTTTTCTTGATTACTCTTTTTGAATTTTTTAGAGTAATATTTTTCTTTCTTCTTTCTGTGGAATTTAGACTCGTGACATCCCCAATTGATTGGCATGTCTAGTATTCTGTAACAGAAATTTTCAACTCCTTTGAGTTGTTTCTTGGCCATCTTAGCTCTAAGATTGGCTTTGCATTGTTCTTTTAGTAATTGTCTGATTCTATCGGCAATTCCTCCAACTGAAAATCTCTCAATTGGTTTTTCAGCTATGCTTTCTCTCACAGCTGTTCTCCATGGTTCAGGGAGTTTCCTGTGCAACAGGTTGAATAGATCAATGTTTTCTAGTTCCCCAATTGTACAGTAATATTCTTGAAATTCATTCAAGTGTTCTTCAAAATATCAAATATCTCATGTCACAGATTTTGAGAGCATAGATATTTGATTTGGCTGTTTCTTTAGCCTTCTCACTCAGATTTGAGAGATCTCCACAGAACTGATCGTACAGGGGTACTGCAAAATCATACGGAGATTTTGAATTTTTGATTTCTTCAAGCCAGTCTTTTCCTCTGGCAGTCTCTTTAAAAGAGAAATAATACTTTTTTGCTACTCCGGTGAGAGTAGTTTCATAATACACCTAAAGATCTGGTGCTTCAAATTTTCCAAGGGTTAGAGCAGAAGCCATCATCAGGCTATCAACCCATTGGTCAAGAGTTTTTCTCTTGTCTAGAGCTTTGTCTATATTTAACCAGATACCATGAGAGGAAATTGGTACTCTGGGTATATTGTCCTTTGGGACAAATCTCTGAGAATTTCTTTCTCCATTTTTGCCCGTAGGGGCTTTCTGAAAAGGAAGTTTTACTTTTCCTTTTTCTCTGGTGATGAAAGTTTTGGAGTTTTCTCCTTCTTCCATTTCAATATCCTGATAGGGAAGGAGTTTTCTTTCCTTTCCAGGTTTGAAAATTTTCATTTCTTCGATTAGTTTTTCTAATCGTTCAGGATCTTCGCAGATTTCTGCTTCTTCATAGAGATCATAGAGCTTTTGTGCTCTAAGCATATTGACTGGTCTGTTTAGATCAGCTTCTAAGTCTTCTTCAGTGATGACTCTGATGGTTCTTCAGAGTATTTAGTACTACTAACACTAGCTTCTCTAGTGTTGTAGCTTCTTCTGAGAAGATTCTTGTTTACCTGATATTCTCAGGACATATGTCACTTTTTCTGTGATCGTCGAATTTTAGACTGATATCTCTAGTCTTTCTGCTTTCATAAATTGCCGCTTTGGCATTTTCTGCTGGTTGATTCGGACCAGACAATTTCCATTCAATAGGAAAAGTTACTTCGTTCCAAGTAACCTTGTGAATCTGTTGTGAATGGTTTTTCTGACTGGTGAGGAAACTAGTAGTAAGACCTGGGATATTTGATATCCTGGTTTTAGGTTCTACTGTGGTACTCATCAATTTATAGTATATTCTGTATACTATCGCCAGTTCTTGCATATTTTTTTCATGGATATGTCATCTGTCTTGACTCTCAGTCTCAGACAGTGAGTTGCATCTTTCAAGCTGGTTGAGAAATTCGGGAAGCAGTTGAAATATGTCACTTGATTGCATAAAGATGCTTCAAGGGTTCCCAATAGACTAGCTTGAAAATCTGTTAGTCTATTGTCTTGGAGGACACATAGAACTGAACAGTTTATGCCTTCTCGAGCCAGAAGCTTTGTGCCTACTTGGACTGCTCCAATATGCATAAATTGATAATTTTTTGTTCTTACTCGGGCAACTTCTCCAGGAGTGATCATCAAGAGATCTGTCTCTCCTGTTGTTGAGGGGGTTGTAAATTCCAATAATTTGAAGTGGTGGCTATCCAACACATCAAATTTTCCCCTTTTATAGATTTGTTTAAAATTTAATTTTGGAATTGCGGAGTTTTTTACCTCCTGTTCAATTTCGTTGAATTCGAATTCTTCAGCATTGTGGAGTTGTACTCCTTTCTTTTTCCCGAAGATACTCATCATTTTGACATCTCTTTTTTCTTTTAGGGTTTCATACTGAATACTAGTTTGACTAGTAGATGGTCCAAGAAAAATCATGTTCGGAACAGGATTCTTCTCAAGTTTTTCTAATGGTTTAAATCCATTAGCTTTCTTTTTAACTGTAGGCACTTTCTTGTCCTTCAGTATATTTTTCATAGAATCCAACATTTTTTGCTGTTCATTGATTTTTCTGCTAACACTTGCTACCTTTTCTTCTTCCGTTTTGGAAGTTCCTTGATATAATCTATTTTGTTTTCCAATTTTTCTAATTGGTAGATTATAGCAAGGAATTTTTCTAGATGATCTTGACATCTAGATAATTCTTTCAGCAAGATCTGATGTTTCTCATCAGAGGATTTCAGTAGAGAATTCAACTTCTCTAATATTAAATCTGACATTGTCGCCATTAGGAGAGATTCCCCTTTTGAGCTATTTTACAAGCTCTGATACCAGTGAACTGCGGATCTAACCAATGCTCAAATAATCAAGAGGTT
The DNA here is from genome assembly GCF_002994745.2 of Rosa chinensis. Taxonomy (NCBI): domain Eukaryota; kingdom Viridiplantae; phylum Streptophyta; class Magnoliopsida; order Rosales; family Rosaceae; genus Rosa; species Rosa chinensis. Next base: position 54,305,124 of record NC_037094.1, on the reverse strand, counting down.
TTTGTTCCTCTTGAAGAGTATATAAGAGATCTTCTATATCTTGTTCAACTTTATAGATTCTTGTTTTCTATAAATGATATCCTAGTAATTAGGAGTTTCTCTGACAAGATTATCTCTAAAGGTTTTCAATTTTCTCAACTTTTCCTTTTCCTTTTTCAATTCTTTGATAGTACTATTACAAAGAGCAATTAACTCAAGCTATCAGCGATCGGAATTATGAATAGTAAAGTGTGCTGTTTACCGTTGAAATAGAGGATGACTGTTAACATCTGCATATATATTTAAACAAATAAAACTCTGATGGGCCCACCACGTTTTATTAATATGCAAACATGAAATAGACAGTAAAGAAAAACTAAACTGGACAACAAAGAAGGGTACTAATGGTAGGAAGTTTGACAAGATGGGTAGGTAGGAAGAAAAGGGAGAAAATGTTGTGTAAAGAGGAAGAAAAATAAGACATTGGGGTGTATGAGAAGTATTTTCATGGATTCGGGGTGTATGAGCATTAACCTCTTTAAAAATTGTCTCTTAAATGAGCGGGTCTTTGGATATATATATATTTTTTCTTTTTTTCTTAAATACTTGTATCTTTGTTAAGAAAAATAACATTAATAACAAAAATTAATATATTTTTGAATCAAACCCAAATCGGGTGCCAATATATTTATCACAACTCAAAGTATTAGTTTTTAGTAGTTTTTTACTGTGCAAGTGATAAAAAAATCTCCTAAATAGATACCAAAAAGCTAAGAGTTAATGGATTAAAATTAATTAAAATTGTCGAGTGCAACGATACATGTGACGAAATTAAATATGTAAAGGCAGATGTAATGGAAACGTACATGAACACAAGTGATTTAGAGTGTAAATGTCAGGAAAGTACAATAAATTTTACCCTATAATGTTACAAAGCCAATCTTTTAATTTAAAAGATTGAGTTTCAAGCCTTGTGGCATCTTAATTTGAGTTCAAGTCATTTGGAAATTCATCTCCAAACTGCACATCAATCATAAGAGATCGACCTACATTTTTCATGTTATCTCTGCCGTGCCATGCTAACATATTGGTTGACATTATTTCAGAGTTTATTCTCGTACTTGGAAGATTTGCTCCTAGACAATATTAACATTTGGTACGGTCCACCAAGCCCAACACAATTCTTTCCCAAACTTAAATCACTGTTATTTGAGTGTTGTGCCTGTGATTGGGAGCGTCAACCTAATATCAAGCAACTAGGCAACGAAGATGGAACACTCCCACATGTAACAAAATTGAAGCTGTATAAAGTTTGGGACATTACGCATATGTGGAAGGAGAACTTCCAACTAGCAGCTGGCCTAATTTTTTCAAGCTTCAAAATTCTATTGGCGAAGTTTTTTAACAGATTAGAGAATCTAATGACATCCGCCATATCGTTTGATAGGCTAAAAACAAGAGCGCAATTTAACCCTGTAAAATATAGTTGTTAGTATAGAATAAGTAGGGATCGTTCAAAATCAGGGATTGAGGGTACACAACTAATCACGTAACAAATAAAGAATTATAGTATAAGTATAAGTATTATTCACAAAAATAAACAAAAGAATAAAAGAATATTGAAAACGTAAAATAGGGGGTTTTTATGTTTTGTAATGCAGAAAAATAAAGTACAATATATAAACAATGCGGGATTTACAATGATATGGATGTGATGTTAAGAACAACTTATCCACCACCACATATGATCAAATCATGATATGCATCCTAATATCCTTTACTAATGCCATGAGAAAATATCAACCAAGAAACAAAGATCAAAGCAACCAATGTCCCTTATTTGTCTTTCCTTTACACAATTAATTTAGCAAAGCACTAAATTAACATATTTCGAAACATGGAATCAAGTGATCAAAGCAATCATATCAACACAAATTTTGAATCATTAAGAGCAATTGAAAGTTTGGTTGATAATTGTATTAATCTTAGTACACAAAGCATGTCTATTCAATACCACAAACCAATTGATTTCGACCTTTATCCAAAGCATTTACTACTTATTCGAATGAGGGTTACAAAGCATAAATCTAATTACTAGCTATAGTTACATGCAATCATCCTAAGTTGCGCACCAAAGAATAAAAAAATATAAAAAATTTCCATAAAATAAAATCAATTGATAATCTCACATAAGCAGCATATCAAAGCATTCAAGAACACATATACATGATAATCACATAATATGGGGCTTCAAAACTGACCCTAACAAAAGAATTTAGTTATATATTGTCTTAAAAATCACAAGCATAAAACATAAATATAGAGAAAAAGAAACAGATGGTGGTGGAGGAAAAAGAAAAAGAGATAGAAGAGAAAGTAAAGGGCGTGGCTATTTTCATTGTGTTGCAGAGCTTCTTTATATAGGGGATACACATCCCTAGTTTCTTTCTTCAACTCGTAATTTGCTTAAGGTTTCCTTCAATTGATGCACAATTTAATTACTTTCAAGTCTTTATAATCTTTCCATAATCTTGTGGGATTATTTTAGGACTCTCCTTGATAATTATAGCATCAATAACCTACCAAAAAACGCACAACAAATCCGTCCAAAGAAGATTCTTCGCCAATCTGCCCTGTTTGACTTTCGATTTCTGTCTCTGAAGCTTCCTTCATGGACTAGGAAAGACTTTCTCTTGCAACGTTTCTAGATAGTTCTTGATCCTACATGTTCTATGACATCATATCTTCTAGAATAATCGATAGACTTTTGCAAAAACGCCAAGTCGAAGAAAAAGATCTCTCAAAAAGCTTCTTGAAAAGCTGACAGTTTCTGCCTTATCGGGAAGCCTAATTTGAGCTTAATTTCATGTTGCCTCGTTGATGATTCTGACCAGCTCTTTGGCTCACGTTGAAGTGAACATCATATCTTTAAGTATTGTTGGCCCTTTCTGCAAAGGTGCAAGAAACACTCCCCAAAATTGTTCCTGAAGAGCTGATTATGAAAATGCAGTTTTCTACTTTGCAGCAACTGTTTTGCACAACCATTTCCGTGGACTCCCCTTGTAATTTCCGGCCAAAGGAAGGACCAAACTTAGTCCACTACATCAATAATTCATGGTTCATGGCTTCTTTACTCCATTTAAGCTCCTATTTATCTTGAATTGCTTCACAAAATACCTAAAAAGATAACAAAGTTAAAACTAACTTTTTAAAGGAAAGAGCTAAGAAAAGTGTAAAGGAATGCATATTATAATTGTCGCATTTTATGCTCCTATCAAATTCCCCCACACTTAGATTTTACTAGTCCCTTAGCAAAATCAAAACAAAGAAAATAAAATAACGACTCAAAACAAACTATGCCTTCAACATTGTTGTCTCATAAATCTTTTCCTTTCATAGCATCAAGATTAACATGCAATCAAGAACCAATCATTAGTTAAAACATGAAAAACACGGGGGTGACCATGGTGCTGGATGGATCTCAACATGTATCCAACAAGTATGATTCAAACCTCATAGGATTTACCACTCCTTCTTCTCTCCAATCATGGCTTATGTTTAAAAGCTTTTTCACTCAAATATATATGAGATATGATAATATTTTCGACAAACAAAAAGTTCATATATATAAAGAAGGAAACACTAAATCAATATATATGTATATTTTTTTTCTTTTACGATCTCATGAAAGATACCAACTACCTACCAAACGGACCGAACCATTTGCTTAACTCTTGTAACCAATCTCCACAGATCAAAGAGGTCTTAATTAGGGTTGTAATGGGGCCGGGCCAAGGTTTAGGGGTTTAAAGAAATAAAAAGGTAAGGAAAAATCACAAAGTGTTCTAAAAACCTAGTAGAGCTTCCATTGAAGTATTAAGACGTCTTCTTTTAAGTCACCAAGGCATCTTACAATGTTGAATTTCTTGTGTGTCTTTATTGAAGGCCGGATGTCATTATGTTAGGCTCATGCTTCATGCTAACCTTCCTTTGAACACTTGTGAAATAGGACAAAGACCAAATTCATCTTACTTAGGTCTTCACTTCAAAACAAACTCCTTATCCACAATGGGGGGACTAAAATCCAGAAATACTTGTACTTTTTTTTCATTGTCATACACTTATTCTTTTACTATTTCATTCTTCTTTTTTTCGGCATTCATATTTTTTTCATGGACACGTCTTACCCCCACACTTATTTTATCTCATCATCTCTTTAGTAGTGCCTTCTTGATCTTGAATGTCTCGAAAATTAGCTCCACTAAGTCCATAGAACAAAGGGTAGGGATATAACTATACTAAGGTTTAAAGGTTATGATTGTGAGGGTGATGAAAGAAAATGTTCAAATATAGGATCATTGGGGTTAACTATGGGGTGCACATCTTTTGTACACAAATGGGGACAGAGACTATTTTTGGCTTTGGTGGACGTTTCTAGATGCCTTTATCTTTTCCGAAATCAGGGATATGTATTGGTAAAAGTTTCGACTAGTACAAGAGCAAGTTCTAGTAATCTCTAGAGTCCGTTAAACTTAATCTGTGGTAAGCAGTCAATAAAAGAGAAAGATAATGAGATCACTAAGCACCACCAAGAAAATAAGAATATATTTTAATAAACATGCACAAAGAATGGCAATTAAGCTCAAATTCTCACAAGGAATTTTATGATGAATCATATTCATCATCAACATGCAAATTGGGTCAATGGAAGATGGTCTCATATATAGTAAGGAAAAGTGGAAGATAAAGACGTAAGTGAGTCAATAAAGATATTGAACATAATTTTGTTCACTTTGTTAGAGTTAATATATTCAATATGCGGCAAAATATTATTAATAATACAGCAAAATATTATTAATAATAACATGGGCGTGGGGATGAGCCTCCCAGCTTGACTGGGTTCCAAACCCCATTAGTTTCAAAAAAATAAAAAAAATAAATACATTCAATATGCAGAATCTCAAATATTTAGTTAATCTTGTCAATCATATCAAGGATAGTGAGAAAAATTTTGGGTTTGCGAAGTTAATGTTGGAGAGAAAATTTATGGAGTCAAAATCAAAGCATTTATTCCAAGTATCTAAATTTGGAAAGGAAGAATTCAATTGTAAGTTAAAGGTTCAATAAAAGATCTGAAAGCAATGGAAAGATCTGTTAGGATTTTCTTCAACTAATAACTCGAATTCGAGAGCGAATTCTTTCCGACCCTGGAAGTTTGATTCAAAAGCATATGGGGCAATATCAAATGCATTATTTGTCATTTGACTATAGATTCGTAATCTTTGAAATTTCATTATTAAGATAATTATAGGGTATTGTTTTACATTTAATTTAGGATTTACTTTTGATTAGCTTTCCATTTTTGTTTAAGTCTACTTATCTTTCAAGTATCGTGAACTCTTTAAATATGGGTATTGTAATCGTGGTTAGATAGCCTGTGTTTGATACTCTTTCCCGTCATATTTCAATGCTGAATTTCTTTTCTTTAAAGAGATTTAAAAGGGGAGATGGAGGATTATAGCTTGATTTTGGAATCTCTTTGACGAAAGAGAATGAAGAGAGAATATGTGGAGTAAATGTTGATAATTAAGATTGGGAAATCGTTAAGAGCCTTGGCAGTACCTATAGATGCTAATCACAAGCCTACGTATTGTCGTGGAAGCATTGGCCTTCTGACATAGATTAAACTACTGTAAGCAAATTAGGATGGCAAGACTTAGTGGTCGGAGGAGATGCTCTTAATGGTGAATACAACACCAATTGCTTTAGATTAAGTGAAACTGGGGGAATACTTGATGGAGTCCGCATGTTGATGAGTGAGTTTGAGGTGGTTTAGTAGAAGCACGTGAGCTAGAGAAATAACCAAATTGCTCATACGGTTACTCAAAAGTATTTGAAGACGATGCATGCTATGTTTTATAAGGAAAGCGGATCTCCCAGCTGGCTTCATGAGATTCTTAATGCAAACTAGTTGTGGTTGTATAAGGGTCGGCTTCTCTATTGAGAACAGTAAAAACTCCAGGTGATGTACTCTCTGTTGAGTTATTAACAGTGTAGCTGATAGGTTAGCTCACTTTGTTAGTGTAGATCATATATACTATCGATTTTTCATTAGAGGAGGGCTCTGGCCTACTTTCTTACAGGATGTCCTCAACAAGGACTTTTGTCATGCAATTATGAGTACTCAAGGTGTAGGTATTACGTCTCCCTCAAGACGACAAAGTTTAATAATAATATAAGCGCGGATGTGAGCATTCAAGCTTGATTGAGTTCCAAACGCCTTCAATTCAAAAACAAAAAAAAAAAACAAAAAAAAATTATCATTTCAATCCCACCCCCACCCCCCGCCGGCCCGCCCCCGCCTAAAAATTGTTAATATAGGAAATTGAACTCTGATTGATCGAACATAATTCTAACTCAATTCCTCAGAGTTTATTCCTATCTGTATTGATACTAGGCACAATATACACATGGGTGTGGCCAGTTAACTAGAATGAGTGTAAAATAGTGGGTAATCTAGCAGATTGTGAATGATATCGCCAACTATTCCTAACAGAGAAAGAAATCAGTCAATCAGGATGCTTTAATAACAAACCACACTAATATTGTACTAATACCAGGTATTATCAAATCACAATACCAGTGTACTTCAGTAGCACCAAATTGTACAATACATCGATGTATTGACGTGCCACCTAGCTAGGTAGCTAGGTTATTATTGATACAAATGTTCATAATGTTTTTATTTTCTGCACTTTCACCTCCCAATAAGATAAATACATGCATACTACTCATTTCTAATTCAAGCCAAAGTTGCTTCCTAGGATTGAAATTATGTCATCATTTGGTATGGTTAGTGGATATGGGCTATCAGAGGCCATTGGTATAAGGTTAGTGACTCCACTGTTCTCTTCAATCTACATGCCAAAAATATAAATATTACTTGGTGATAGTCGAGTGAAAAAACAAACTAATAGCATGATATCGAACTGAATAAGCCTGAATACGATTTTTTTTTTTTTTACCTTGTCTTGAAGATACTTATTTGCAGCTGTCAGTATTCCTTCCTTCAAAACATGAATGCAATTTTTGTGAGAAACTAAAACACTAGGCAACAGAAGAAGTAAAACTACGCTGAAGTCAAAAGTGCTCGATCAAACTGCTTACTGAATTCCTCAACAGCTGAATCTCTTGGAGCAAAATGTCCATCTGTTGTTTATGAACCATATATATAGGTTTAGAAACAATTTAACTATTTATATATGCATTAGTCATGTATATAATTCAAATACCTTTGCCGAGCGCACGTGGTAAATCCAAAGTTCAAGATGTTTTTCAAGCACTTGTAGTTCATCCAAAGACATTGTCCCAGCACCTCCTCCAAACATATACCTGCAGTAGTGTTTTCATTATATCGTTTTTATTTTTTCATTCAAATTGTCTTCGATTCCAAAACTGATTTCATTTCATTATAGATTCTAAAAATACTTTAACTAATGAGGTTGGTTAAGTTACTATACCTGAGACCTTTTTGTAGTATTTCAATCTCTTGTTTCAGCAAGTTAATCTCCTTTTTTGCATCCTACACCAATTAGAGAAATTTTACAATATGTTAGCATATGACATAAAATAACATATTATATATCACACATATGCACAGATCGTTTGTTTTTGAGGTCGGGGCTCTTAAAACGGGACTAGATCACTATACCTGGTTTTCAAGTAAAATTTCTCTTGTTTCTCAATAAGATAATTTCAAAGTTTTATAGAAGTTTCTCTCCCCTCGAGAGTGAATGTCTAACTGGCTAGGGTGAAACTTCATGGCTTATTACTTGAGCGTGCGATACGCATAGCCTCATTCTACATGGGATACGTCCGCATGCATGCATGTTAAACCCTAAACCTGAAATTATTGAACCTGAAGCAGACGCCACGCCGTCCACACGTGTTCCCATTAATCTTATGAGTCTGTTAATTTATAATCAATCGATATGGTCTGGAGGCTTTGACTACGTGGTGCATGTGGTGATTTTATCCCCCAAGTCACCAACTATAGACATAAACCAGCCTTAATCATATTTCTAGTTGATCAATCCATCAACTACCAAAACAACTGTCTTCTAATGAAGAGATTATTGATACGTGGAGTTAACAGTCTCAACACGCACTGAAATAAATTTTATATGATTTGTGGACAAACCATGAAACATGGTTGGACAAAAAAAAAACGAGCCAAAAAGTTGATCTGACAGATACACATGAGATTCTCACAATCATGTTTTTTACTATGTAAACGAGATTCTGGTGGTAACAGGTGTCATGATGTCTTGGTCCGAAATGTTTTGATGTAGAGAGATTATTGGTGACTATGTCTTATTTTCCTTCTTTCTATAGTTTGGCGAATAAGCGTGCCGTAAATATACTTCTCTTGGCTTGCGAGAAGGAATTACTTAATCATATAACTAGCATCTGATGCTACCTGCACTAGCTTTCTAAATAACTAATATGGCCTTTTTACTTATCAACATTCGCTTTATACTTTATTTAGTCTTGAAAAAAACAGTACTTTGCCACATATATGCAATATCTAAATAAAATAAAACTAAAAGCAAAAAGTAGCCAAAGACTGAAAGAGATTGATATTTAGTATTTTAGTACCAGAGTCTGGGTTTCCATGGCTGTTTCAGCCTGAGGTGCTCGAGCAGGCTTCATTTTCATGTACCTTTCAATAAGCCCTTGCATGGTTCTAGCATATTATATAAACATTTAACAAACCAATTAAGTTCAAGTACAAGAATCTATGCATGGTTCTAGGTTTGAAATATAAAAAAAAAAAAGAGAGATAGATGGATACCCTTTGGTGGCTAGCTCAAAGAGCTTTCCATGGGAGGAGTAAATAAGAACTCCAATATCTGCATCACACAGCACAGAAAGCTCCTTGGCCTTCTTCAGAAGCCCTGCTCGGCGCTTGCAGAAGGTAACCTGTCGGTGCACCGGGTTCTCGATCTTCTTCATCTGAACCTTTCCACGAGCCATATCAGTCGATAGATCCAACAAAAATTCTTAGTTACCAGCTAGCTAGCTACTTGACTTTTACAATCTAGCTAATTACTGAGTATATGGTAACTGGTTTGATTAATTTGGTGGCTGGCTTTTCTGTGCAGCCAACCTCCCACTAGTTTGAACTAGCTTCGAGGTTGTTGCAGACCTTTCTCTGTGAGAACAAGCTTCTCTGAGCGCTTAATTGCCTCTAAGTATGGAGAGCTGATCGATCAGTGCTTATATACCTCGCCTGGATTCTCTTTTACCTTCTCTCAGCCCCCATAAGAATAATACTTGGTGATTGGAACCTACTTTTACAAGTCACTAAGCTTTGTTTAAGGATTAATTAAGCTTAACTTGATCTTAGTGTACATAATAAATTAATGCATCATGCTGTTTATCGAAAACAGAATGCTAATCCACTAATAATTCACAAGTTTAATAAATGACAACATCTCATTACATGCGCACATTATCATTTTCGCGATTTTGTGTTAGTTTTTATGTAGTGATTCTTTCTTTTGATAAGTTTATGTAGTGATTATTCTTGCATCCAAAACCCTTCACTAAACCACTAGATTTAGGGTTTATATTTATTGTGAGTAGTATATGAACATGATACCAGCAAAGACTTTCTTACATAGAATTAAAAAGTTATCATTTCAGTCTCAGCCACTTCATTATGACCTTAACTGGCCGCCATGTGCAACCACGAGAAATTTTTCTATACTACCGTCAAACCACGTCAGCATTGACACGTGGTTTGACGCTTTAATTAAATTTCGACATGTGTACATCTACTACCATTAGAATCTAAACAACAAATGATAAACATTTGACGTTAGCTCGCCGTTACCAAAAAAGAAAACCCAAATTCAAGTTTCCTGTTATGATTAAGGCTCTTTCACAATCAAGACTCTGCCTTCATTGCCAACAAGTATATGGCAAGAATTAAAGTATGCTTGAAACTTTATTGCCATAAGTGCGATCCAGTAAAGATCTTCCATGCAATTTTTGTTCATTATCAACAAGAAAAATTATTATCAAATCTTTCCTTTGTTTCTGGGTGAAATTTCAAGAAGAGGATTATTGAGATCTGGGTTGTGTTCTGGGTGCACCATCCTCCATATCATGGTTGTGAGTTGGACATTAGAGATTGATATTGATATGAATTTTAATTTGGTTTCTTGTTTTCATTCATAATGATCCAATTACATAATTATCGTTCTCCTTCTTGCTCTCCCATTTGAGAATCCAAGTCCTTTGACCATATCAAAGACTAAATAATTAAAAGAAGATGGGGGGAAGAAAAGAAGAATTCTAGAACCAGGATCTTTTCTTTCTTTGATAAGAATAAATCCAGGATCTTATCGAGAAAACTCTCAAGGTGATAACAGATCAGGTTGTCTTCATTTCTCCTCTAGTCTCTGATCATAACGGAAAAGTTATTGTTAAACGGAGAAGAATTTAAGATTTTTCACCAGTAACTTACGTGTAATAGTTATACATATGTCAAAATCTTCTTTTAATTATTTAATTAAAAAAAACATAAATTGATTAAATTTACTAAAAACTCCACAAGATGAAAAATATAAATAATTATATATAATCCATAAATAATTAAATCCAATAATTAAAAAGCGAAATATTTCAAATTGTCTAATCTTATGATCAAATACTCCGAACGTCCAAAATTTTAAGAAGAAACATAGCACAATCGAGTTATACGGGTTCACTTCGTGTTGACGGGTTGACCCGTGGCCGACCCATTTATTAAATGGGTCATGGTGGGTTGACCCATCACCGACCCGCTTTTTAATCGTGCGGGTTCAACCCGCTTTATTTCGTGCGAGTTTCGAGTCGTGTTATCGGGTCGTGTCAGAATTGACAGCCCTAGTTTATTTCTACTATTTGGGTCACGGGCACAGTTTCCAATAAGACCTGGGTCACTAGGTCAGCTTGCAGGTCACCAGGGTGACCCAGGGCACAAAATACACTGTGCCCAATGACCTAAAGAGTGAAAATACACATAAAAAGTAGTGAATAGTAGATGACCCGCTAGTAGACTTGCTCTTAGGATGCACAGTTATAATTTTTAGTTAATAAGTCGGTAATTAATCCCAAAATCTGTCGTAATTTGGAAGTGAAGGATGGGACTACTTGGGAGTACTGAAGCCAACGTGAGGAGCGGAACAAGCCTCTCTCTGAAAAGTGTCCCTTTATATGGAGCTAGCTACGTCAACACATCTGGATTTGGTATCCAGGAGACCATACAACAACACTCTCGGGTGAAAGGAAAAGTAGCCAGTAACACACCATAAAAGGAGAAGTACTAGGTTAATCCCCAACTTATTGTGGGACAGTTGATGAAATCTAGTCAGCATCCAATTAAGTTGGATTGATGCTTTTCATTCATGTGCTTCCCATAATCAAATGTTAATGAACCAATAAGCTGCCCATGTTGGCCTGCATAACTTTTTCCCTTTGTTTCTGTGACAAAGCCCCTTGCTCAGTTTAAGCTTTCCAAAGCTTATAAGTTTATTTAAACCTGCAAAGGGAGGTCGATCATGGTGTCGTTTAACAATAATAATTATTGTGTTTGTTCATCTTAACTTTGAAGCTAAGAATCTTGTCAAATCCCACACATTCAATAATCAATATTGATAAAAGGGGATCTTCTACTTTGACATCTAGGATTGTAGGCTCTGCATGAAGGTGGCTTAAACAGCCAACGCGTAGATGCATAATAGCTGTTTTTTCAGTGTAAAGCTTAATTGGATTCGAAAAAATCTTTTGCTACAACACTCATGCACTAAGCCACTAGTGTTTCAAAAGTTAAACTTTAGGGCCAATGGAAATAAAAAGCGCCACTAGGACAGGAGAGCAGTAAATTTCTTTGATTTCCCATGTGAAAGCGATTAAGGAATGTGAGTAACTGTGCAAAATTATGTGTTAGTATATTTGCAAGTTTGTTCAAAGGTTAAAATACATATCATATAAAAATTAGACTCATCTTAATTATTTTGAACTGACTCGCATAAGCTCACTGTTATTTTCTTTTGTTACATTACAACGAAACTGAACTCCTAATCTAACATAGTCCTAACTCAATTCTCAATCCCTCGTCACTACTTAGGCCAACTCCAAAGGCTTAAAATTTCATTTCTAAACAAAACGACAATAATCAAAACATATCAAATTTGTCACATATTATTGCTAATCTCTACAAAAATTATCAATTAGTTTGATACAATATCATGACTTAATAATCTTCAATTTAGTCTATTTTTTTAAGAGATATATGGTTTCTAAAATGAAAAATCAAACGAAAAAATCAACCAAAAATATGAATTTAGTGTTTAGGGGTCTACGAAGGAAGAGAAGATCGATGGAGAAGACATAAACCCTTCACCCTAATAAAACCTTCACTGATAAATGGATGACCGATCATAATATACATTGATTTACAGCCGATCATAATATACATTGATTTACAACCACCTTGATCTGCAATGGACGTGGTTGTCCATCATTCTTTTAGTACATCATTCTTTTAGTACTAGAACTAGTACTTTGAAGAATCAAGTGGGAAAGATGACAACTTGGATTAAAGACATGCTAAACAGCCATGACCGTACCGAGAAGGAATTGAAAGTTTGCTTTGCTAGCTGCTTTTGCAGAGTACTTGTCTTTCTGGTCAGATATGATGGAAAAGAAAGCCAAATATTGCGGATTTCCTAACAGAATATTGACGGACAAAAAGTGCGACTGAGAGTTTGCTAACTTAAGTAACCCTACTGAAAACCTAAGCCTATTCGTATGGACACACTTTGATTGAATTTAATTAGCAGCCTCGTTTGGCATTGATGCTAATTAAAGCATATTTTATGCCTGGAGTATGAGATAGTTATTCTATATGTATTCATGACAATGTCCATGTTTGATCCCAGTGATATAATTCACGAATTATTGATTGGTTTGTGTTAATTAAGGTGAGTTGATTACTTCGTCAATTTAGAGCATTTTTAGCAGATTCTTTATTTTGACTCCTTGGCTATTTTGGAAAGCACGTTTAGCTTTTTATTTAGAGTCCTTGACCAATAACACCAAAATGAGCAAAAGTTATCCCACTTACTCCAGCAACAGATTTTTATTCCCACTAACCCAATTTAAAAGAAAATTACTATTCTGTCCTCAGCTTAATTAATGAATTACACACTGCCACTCATATTCTCTCTCTCATCCCGATCTCTCTCTCTCTCCCCCCGTCTGACCGCCGGCTCTGGTAATGTTCCAGGCCCTCCGGCGCTCCACCCAGGCCTTCCTGAGTTCGCCCAGCCCCTTCGGCGCTAGACCCAGCCACTCCGGCGTTCGACGTTCGACCCAGGTTCCATTCCAGCGTTCGACGTTCGGCCAAGGCGCACTGGACCCAGCCCCTCCGGCGTTCGGCGCTCTACCCAGGCCCTTCGACGCTCGATCTAGCCCCTCCGGTGCTCAACCAAGGCTCTCCGGCGCTGGACCAAGGTTCTCCGGCGTTGGTGGTGGAGGAGAACGATCATTAGGTGCCGAGAGCTTTTCTCTGGGTGCCCAAATCAATTTTTTTTTTTTTAAGTAATGAGACAGAAGGAAAGGGGAAAAAAAAGTTTTGGAAGTTTATTGGGGGGCAATGGACGTCTATTGGGAGGCAATGGACGTTTTGAATTGACGTAATCTCCTCTTTTTTTCCTTTAATTAAAGTTTTATTTGTGTAATTTTAGGAAAATTAGTTCCCATTTCGGTAATCGAAACGTCTATTGGGGGGCAATACATGGCTGATAGTCGTCTATTGGGGGGCAATACATGGTTGATAGTCGTCTATTGGAGGACAATAAACATCTATTAGGGGGCAATAGACTATCGGGGCAATAGGCGTCTATTGGGGGGCAATATGGGGCAATAAAGGTCTATTGGGGGGCAATAGATGTCTATTGGGGGCAAAAAAACCTTCCGGTGAGATTTTCAGCAAATTCCGGTGGGCGGAGGTCGGTGACCGGATTCCGGCTGCCGGTGACCGGATTCCGGCGAAAGTTGGCCGGATTCCGGCAACCGGTGCCCTGTGACCGGTCTCCGGCGAAGTCCCCTATGGTTTCTCTCTCTTCCATTCTCTCTCTCTCTCTCTCTAAGTAACAAAGGTGAGGGTAAAATAGTATTAAAAAAAATAAAAACAAAAAAAAAATCTTAATGGGGTATTAGGGAAGACCTCCTTAGAGTGTTTTGGGTAAGAGGGAATTAAAAAAACTTAGTGGGGTAAGTGGGAAAAAAATCTCTAAAAATGGTGTAAATGGACAAAAACCCTTTTATTTATTTCAATTGTTGCACCAAACTCCTAAGAGCAAGTTCACCCATTGGGTCACTAGGTCACCCACTATTCACTAATTTTTAATATTAATTTCACCATATGGGTCACGAGCACAGTATATTTCGTGCCCTGGGTCACCCGTAGTCACTTTCTGAGTCACCATCGTGACCTGCAAAGTGACCTGGGTCACCAGGTCACCATGAAAATTGTGCCCGTGACCCAGAGGGTGGAAATTAACACTAAAAAGCAAGGAATAGTGGGTGACCTGGTGACCCAACGGGTGAATTTGCTCTAAGAGCACTTTAGCAATGCTAGTCATTTTTTACTCAAATTTTATCCAAAATAGCTAAAAAGTTATTTTACTTAACCACTTTAGATATGCGTTTGCATCAGTGCTCTCTATTTTAGCTAGTTTTGAATTTATATTATTTTTTAAATGAAGATTAAATAGTTTAAATGTATTTATAAATTACATAAAATAACTTAAAATTAATATTTTAAATTATAGAGAGCCTCATCTCGCTCTCTATATTTAGGAGCGAGATAGCTAAAAGTTATAATGGAGAGTCACTTAGGAGTCTGGTGCAGCTGCTAAAATAGATAAAAAGCTAAACATGCTCTCCAAAATAGCTAATGAGCCAAAATAGAGTCTGTTAAAGATGCTCTAAGTGGCTCTCTATTATAACTTTTAGCTATCTCGCTCTTAAATATAGAGAGCGAGAAGATGCTCTCTATAATTTAAAACATTTATTTTGAGTTATTTTATGTAATTTATCAATACATTTAAACTATTTAATATTCATTTAAAAAATAATATAAATTCAAAACTAGTTAATATAAAGAGCACTGATGCACATGTTTTTCTAAAGTGGCTAGTCAAAATGACTTTTTAGCTATTTTGGCTAAAATTTAACTCCAAAATGATTAGCATTGCTAATGATGCTCTTATAAGTTAACCTCCTATAAGAAAAATTTAATATCTTATGCAATGCACATTCAAGTAAGACATAAAAAATTTAAAAATAAAAAAGATAAAAAAAGGGATGAGGCATAGTGGACAACAATATAAATTGTAAAAGAAATAGAAAAGTTACATGCGGTGATAACTGTTTTTGGATATTTTTTTAGTTTTTTTTTTTTTTTTTTTTTTTTTGGGGGGGAATATATGAAAGGGACAGATATCACCACACTCCCATTTAACCAAATTAACCACAACAGCAGAATTAGACTCAACCATAATATAGGTAGGCATTCTGTCCTAATGTCATTTCAACCCAATACACAAAGACCATAATCAGCCAAATGTTTCTCCTATACTTGGCAAAGAAACCACAAACCCAATCTATCTTCATCACTATTTTGAAGTGAAAAGCCTCTCGGTTGCTATGTGATAAAGTAATCTGGAGTTCACATCCAATCCAATTGGCAATAGATGGAGTGGCCCAAATTCTTATAAACTCATGAGCAAACTCCAATTTTTTCTATGTGGGATGTATATAATCTCAACACGCCCCGCACGTGTGGTGAATTTTCAAGCTATACAAGTCGACAACTTTGGGTGGCATGGAGCTCGTGTGGCAGCGAGGCATGCACACGTGGAACAAACCGCTCTGATACCATGAAAGATTGAAGAAGAAAATTAAGCAAGAAAAACCAGAAAATTGAAAGAGAAATGACTTGTATTGTAAACTATTGGCGCTGATATATCAAAAAAGAGTAGCAGCAGTAGAACTTATACCATGTGAGATTGCACATATGAAAGCCACGTGTCTGATGTTGAGAATGTGTATAAATATAACTCCCACATTGGAAAAATATAACTTTGCTTATGAGTTTATAAGGGTTTGGGCCACTCCATTCATTGATTTTGGATGTGAATTCTAGATTACTTTATCATTTGATAGTTGTAGGACACTAGATATATTAACATGCTTAATACCCTGATTAAGTAACTAATTATAGACTGATTGAAAAGGTAATGGTGCCCTTAACACTATGGATGGAACCATTTGATCGAAGACAATCTAGACCCATCAATATTAAGCTCTAGCTAGAGAACCATTTTGCTTTATGACAATTTGATACACCAAGAAACTATACTAATATTAATTTGTCTTTGAACTGGGACTTTTTTTTTTGGTCAAGGTCTTTGAAATGTGACTGATAATTATTTTGCTTTCTTTATACCATATATAACCAGTGCCTAATTCTCTTTCTCAGTTGTCTTCTCTCACAAAGACTAAGATATCAGTAAGACATCACCAAACCCAAATCTGAAACACCAACCTCACCAAACCCACGTCCCAATTTCCTTGATTAACAAGACATCCATCATCATATTTGTAAAGAACTTCACCAAACCGCTTTATCTTTTATTTGAGAGTGTTTAAGACAAAAGAAGAAAAGACGTATATAAAGAACAGCAAAAGAAAAGCAACCGTTTCTTCCCGAGGTATAGATATATATGGTTTGCAATTTGAGTTTTTCAGATACACGTATTTCCGGAGATATATCATTAAACTTTAAACTGGTTAGGTAAGAAAAGAAAAAGAAGTAACCGTTTCTTCTCAAAGTCCTAGATATGCATGTTTCCCCAACTAGTAAGTTAATAGCTAGCCTCTTTCTTGAACATATATAAAGGTCGTTTTGTACTCCATACGTAGTTAGCAAAATGGTGGACATGGAGGTAAATATAGTTTGCAGAGATACTATCAAACCCGTAGCTGCTTCCTCGTCACTTCATCCCCATCAAAAACCTTGCAATCTTTGCATCTTTGATCAGCTCATTCCAACAACTTATGTGCCTATGCTTTTCTTCTACCCCATTATTGACCCCAACTTCAACGTACCCCAGACCCTAGCCCATTTGAAAACCTCACTGTCACATACCCTCACTCAGTACTACCCATTTTCCGGGCGGACCAAAAACAACCTCTATATTTATAATTTTGATGCTGGTGTCCCCTACGTAGAGGCCCGAGTCAAATGTCACATGTTTGAGTTATTTGAGCTTCAAGAAATCGAGTTGCTCAATCGGTTTGTTCCGTTCCATCCATTTCGCAAGGAAACTGGATCTCCTGATCTGTTGCCCTTGATAGCATTTCAAGTCAGTGTTTTTGCTTGTGGTGGCATATCAATTGGGGTCTCTCTGTCTCACAAGATCTTTGACGCACAAACGGCAAATATTTTCCTCAAGTCTTGGGCTTCTGTTTTTCGTAGGGATCATGAAGAAGCAATACAATCAAACCTTAATCTCTGCCAAGCGTCATCAACTTTTCCAGCAAGTGATAATTTACCACAAAAATATCTTAGTTTCATGGAGAGCACGTGGTTCGAGGAAAAGAAGTATGTTACAAGGAGATTTGTGTTTGATGCTAAAGCCATAGCCACATTACGTGAGAAAGCAAAGAGCGAGCTTGTGCCCAATCCAACTCGTGTTGAGACACTCACTTGTTTTCTTTGGAAACATGCAACATTTGCTTCTAGACATGGTACGTACCATGCCAATACTATATATATCATTCATGCGTGCCATTACTTTGCTAGGTTATATTGGAAATTTTTATGATACATTCATGCGTAATATAGACATACGCAATGAGTATTTTTAGACCTCAAAACAAGAATCTATGTTATTTTATCCAGGACCTTATTTACGTTAAATAATTTTATTATTTTATATTTACCACTTTGATATAGTTGTCATTGACGCAAATGTATGATCAAGAAAGATGCATGTCTAATGAATGTCTATTCGTTTTTTCCAACTTTTTTTTTTTGGTCAAATAAGAAAAGTTTATGATTGTAGACATTTCTTTTAGCATCAACATTTAATGCATTGCGTCTTGGATATCATCATCAGGTGGTACATCACGAAAAGCATCCGTATTAGCACATGCAGTGAACTTGAGGCGGCGACTGAAGCCACCAATGCCAGATGACGCCATTGGAAATCTATTTTGGTGGGCTACTGCAGTCTACAACACTACTGATAAGGCAGAGACTACTGATGAGTTGTGTGATTTGTTGAAGATATTACATGAATCTCTCAATGGACTTGACCATGATCATTTTTTGGATACATTGCGCGGAGAAGAGGGACGTCGAGCCATTTTTGAATACCTCGATCAATTGTTGGAGGGCATGGATTCCTTTGATCCAACACCAGAAATTTATGCGTTCACTAGCTGGATTAATATTCTCGATGAAGTTGATTTTGGATGGGGAAAGCCAATTTGGATTGGGGTCATGGGAAAAGTTGGACCTGCCTTTAGGAACCTCACTGTGTTCGTCAAAACACAAAGGGATAACGGCATTGAAGCATGGGTGACCATGGATGAAAAGCAAATGTCTATAATGGAAAAAGATCCTCAATTTTTAGCATTTGCTTCACCAAACCCTCGCATTTTAAATGTATGACGTGCGTATACATGTTCATCTATACATATCGGATATATATGCATGAAGAATGATTTAGAAACATACTAAAATGATTGTGAGGATGATCAAATAATTTTCGAGTGTAATATTCCTGCGTTCTGATAAACTATCTGCCATGGCCTCCGAATATATACATATTAATTCCAGTAGTATTACATCTTGTTTAAACCTAATTTACTGTCATTTAAGTTTCGTGTTAACCTTGAGGTTATATAAGGCATTGTGATTTTCCCGTAATACCTCATTTCGCAAATAAAAGCATTTAATTCCTTTCAAATATATTAACAGCTTGTATGTATGCATCTGATATACCAGCGTCGTTCACATACCCTTGACCTTAATTAATTATCAACAGTACTTACTGGTGAACAATGATTATTTCAAGTAATCAATTGCTTAAGACACTCAGATATATATAGAGGGTTTTAAATATTTCTCAAAGAAGAAAGATGACCAAGAAGTGAAATAAATTTCACTCCTTTGAAGTGGAGGCAAAAAGAGTAAGCAGCTTCAAGAAAGGGGCTATAGGTACTCTTCTACCTGTATTTGTTTTCCATTTCAAATTTTCAACCATTCCAAGCCAGACAATATAATAATTAAAGAGTCCAGCTCTCTATCCTCTATTTCAATTAATCAAAATGAGAGCAAGAAAATTACAAAGGAGGAGTCAAGACCTTGGGTAAAATGAATACAAATAAAATGATAAGTGTGTAGATTTTAGATTACTGCACTTACGTAATTCTGTATGTACGTACTAATTAGTTTCAGATTGATTTTGCCTGACACAAATATTGCCTTCAATTCGCTGGACGACGGTCTCTATGTTCCTTACCGAAACCAAGGTCTCCCTGATATCCCTTGTTTTCTGCAGTTCCAGTAGATGCAAGAGCGTGTGCAGCAATTTATCGTGTCGATGAAGTTGGGTGGTGTATCTGTACTTTTTGCAGAAACTCCAGGCACCAACCTTGGAGCACTTTCGAACCAGATCTCTTCCCTCCTCAATATGCAATTGCAAGTCCTGCAGTTCATCCATTGGCTGATTCAATACCTTGTTATATTCCGATATCTCGTCGATCACTGGTTTCAGACAGTCGAGTGTCAGCTTCACATCTCTCACATGGACCTTGAACATCATCATCTTCTCCACCGGCCACTTCTATAACGCCGTCAAAGTATCAAACATATATTGAGCACCAAGGCTGGGATTGAGAAGCTAGAAGAATCATTGATTTAGTGGAAAGAGGAGGAGTGAAGAGGGGGATATATATGCGTTGGAAAGGGAATCACCGAAGAAGAGAAGAAAAAGCATGCCTGCGATGGCTTCTGCTTTTTCAAAGAAAAAGCCGATGCTAATTGAAAAAGCAGGCTGGGGTGTCATACTGTCATTTACCAAACGCTAATATTTGCTTTGCTCATAAGTAAAAAGCTCCCCCAAACGTACCCAAAGTTCGTTGAACAGTGATTTACAAACGCATCAGAATAATTTTTTTTTTTGGGTGTGAAAAAGCGTTAAAGGACAGTGTTTTGCCGCGTGTACGTGTCGCAATGCAGCATTGACTACAAAGTTGACAGCGCGCTTTAATCAGCTCTGCGCTGTGTTTTGGACATTTTGTAGTGAAGTGTTGTGGGCTTTTTCTACGCAAGTTCCCGCCAATTTGTCCAGCAAATCAGAGTAAGTGGACAAAAGAGAGCATATCTTCAGGACAATTTCCTATTTCTTCAAGCGACATTCCTTCATATTTTCTTTGCTAAAGTTGGTAATGCTACCCTTCATTATAAAATGAAAAGAAACTAAAATAAAAATACTACCATTAATTATTAGATACTAACACCGCATTTGTGTGACGTACATGCTATTGTTGAAAAAATGAGAAGAAGAAAGTTTTGGAATCTCCAAATTTACTCACTTGACCTCTATGCTTTTTACACATTTTATCAAATTTTCAAATACTAAATTTACTCACTAAACCTAACTAAACTTCCTCAAATAACCTCACTCATGTAATTTGCAAACAAATTATTATCTTTAAAATAAAAAAATTAGTCATTTCAATGATTTAATCACTCTATAAACCTTAACTAAATATACATTTCTTTATCAAACTTGAGTTTCAAAAATTAATGTCTAATCAATAAGAAAATGCCATGAACTATTATGTTTTTTTTTTCTATTTTAGCTGTGCAGAGAAAAAATTGAAGAAATCATTTGTTTTTATTCTAAAAAAAAAACCATTCGCTTTTTAATGTTTTTTTTTCCTGTATTTTTTGTACCACATGATTAATTATTTATATTTTTTTATTTTTCTTATTTTACAAATATAATGGATTGATTTAGATTTAGGTCATAAATCATAAGAGGATTTATTTTGTTTTCCCTCACCAATATACGTTCAACATATATATCATACATTTTTATGTCACATGATCTTAATCATATTTTTAATTCTTATTAAATATATATGAATGCTTTAATGAGTATGTAGTGAAATTGAAAAATGAAAATAGATAAGGAAAATAATAAGGAATACAATCTAATATTATTGAATTGGAAAGTCTACATAAAATAAATATAATATTTTTTTGATATAATTATTGTCCTTAATAGTCATTTTATAGTAGGTTATATATGTCATTTAATAATTCATAATAGAGTGAGGTCAAATGAGCAGATTTGGAGGTCCCTATAGAAACTCTCTTTGTTTATATCTATATTTTTTCTGATTTTTTATTTGGGATAATGACCATTTACACAATTTTGGGGTTAATTAACCCCACTTATCTAAACACTCTAAAAGATTGCCCATTTACATAATATTTTATATATATTTTGCCCACCTACCCAATTAAGTATTTTCTTATTACTTTTTATTTATTTTTAGGACAATTTTGCCCTCACCTTCTTTGTCACTTAGAGAGAGAAGTCATCAGAGACCTCACCGGACTCCGGTGACTGGAATCCAGCAACTGGTGACCGGAATCCGACAACCAGTGACCGGATTTCTGCAGCCGGTAACCGGATTCCGGCGTCCAATTTTATTACCCCTAATAATACCCAGTAATCATATTATTGCCCCTAGTAATCATATTATTGACCCCCAATAATCGTATTATTGCCCCCAAGTAATCATATTATTGACCCCCAATAATTGTGTTAATGCCCCTCAATAATTGTATTATTGCCCCTCAATAATCATGTTAATGCCCCCAATAATCATGTTAATGCCCCCAATAATCGTATTATTGCCCCCCAATAATCATGTTAATGCCCCCTAATAATCGTATTATTGCCAACACATATACAACAATATACATCATTTTTACATATTTTCACATACTTTTGGATACCACCACAGAAGAAGAAAAATGTTAGAGCTGAATTGTAGTCAAATGCCAACACATATACAACAAGTCGATCTGATGCCAACACATTAAAAAGTTCATCAAAACAAACAATGAAAAAAAAAATTGATTTGGGCACCCAGGTCGTCTTTTCTCTTCTTTCCGGTTGCAGATCCGGAACTTGGCGCGACAACACGAGGACCTGCAGCGTCGTCATGAGCTCACCGGAGCTTCCGTCGTGGAGTGAGCCTGGGTCGGAGACGTCGAGTTCTAACGTTGGTTTGTCTTCTGAGATTAGATCACTGGTGCTTCGGAGCTCCTCCTTGCTTAGCCCAGACGAACGACCACCTGCAACGCCGTCGCGAGCTCACCGGAGCCTTCGTCGTGGAGTGAGCTAGGGTCGGAGACGTCGGGTTCTAACGTTGGTTCGTCTTCCG
This sequence comes from Rosa chinensis, assembly GCF_002994745.2. Classification (NCBI taxonomy): domain Eukaryota; kingdom Viridiplantae; phylum Streptophyta; class Magnoliopsida; order Rosales; family Rosaceae; genus Rosa; species Rosa chinensis. The sequence continues at coordinate 54,282,549 of NC_037094.1, read as the reverse complement.
AGATCAGATCGCCGGTGCTTCGGAGCTCCGCCCCGCTCAGCCCAGACGAACGACGACCTGCAGCACCGTCGCGAGCTCACCGGAGCCTCCGTCGTGGAGTGGGCTGGGGTCGGAGATGTCGAGTTCGAAATCCGTCTCGGGGGTGGGGGAGAGAGAGAGCGAGAGAGGTGTGCATCTAATCCAGAAGTCCAGATCCCCAGACATGGAGAGAGAGAGAGAGAGAGAGAGAGAGAGACGAGTTGAGACAAAGAGAGAGAGAAATCGGTGAGGGGAGAGGAGAGAGAGAATAGATCGAAGAGGGGAGGGGGGAGAGAGAGAGAGTCTGAGAGAGAGATGAGTGTAATTTATTAATTAAAATGAGGACAATTCTGTCAATAGATGTTAGATTGGGTAAATAGGAGTAAAAAACTTTTAGTGGAGTATGTGGGCAATTTTTAGGCCAAAATTGTGTAAATAGTCATTATCCCTTTTTGTTTTACCATAATAATGAAATAATCTGTTTAAATCATTTTTTTTTAGGTAAATTGTTACTTTCTTAAGTTGAATGTTATTATGGGCATATCAAAATTTGGTAAAACTTGTACGTACACCGAATTTTTAGGCTTTTATCTATAGAAATGTAGAGAAAGTAAGGGGGGTGTATTGTATATGGAATTAGTGGAACTTTTTAATAAATCTATGAAATTTAAAAATCCGGATATATTTAATATAGACTTTCAGCAGTCCATGAAAGTGTTGGGGTATTCGATTAAGATTTTTAAAGATTTTATGAATTCCACCAAAATCTAGGGGTATTCAATTAAGACTTTTAAAAATGAATAAAAGTTCAGAGGTATTTAAAATTTCATTCATACTTATGGAATTAGAAAATCAAGGATAATCATGGACTTTGTAATGTTAACTATACATACCAAATTCCAATAATTTTCTAGCCACCAGACTAAAGATTTGAAAAAGTCTATCAAAGATTTTTTTTTTTTTTTAAATCTATCAAAGTTTTCTCTCTGCGCGCAAAGAGGTTGGTTATCTATCATCTCTCTTTCTTGTTTCTTCGTATCTTTTCTCTAATCTTTCATGATATCAATATTTTTTGATACCAACATGTTTGTTGTAGTTGTTGAATGTGATTTTTTTTTTGTTCAATTGTGATACTTGGAACCGTAATAGCAATTTTGTCTGAAAAGAGATAAGATAATCATGAAGAGATATGCATGTCATTCCAACATTAATTAGCTACTGGCAAAATTCATAATTAGTTTTTCCGTATTCTTAGGATACTGGAGGTAAGAATTTATTTATTTAATGATTTTTTGAATGAATTTCAGAATTGTACACCGAATTTTTAGGCTTTTATCTATAGAAATGTAGAGAAAGTAAATCTAAGTTGAGAAGTCATTGATGACTTTCACTTTAACGTTGGATCTACCGATCTAGGACTGACAACCTCTCCTGCCTGCGTCTTTCTCTTGCAATCTCTTTCTTATTCAGATTTTGCCTTTTTGTCTGAAAAGAGATCAGATAATCATGAAGAGGTATGCATTTCATTCCAACATTAGCTACTGTCAAAATTCATAATTAGTTTTTGCGTATTCTTAGGATACTGGAGGTAAGAATTTATTTATTTAATGATTTTTTGAATGAAATTCAGAATTGAGACCAAAAACAGAGGGGGGCCGTAATGTAAAAACTGCAAGAGTTATTACATAAATTTTCATAGAAAATCCTGAGTAATAGACAGAGTCTCACACTCTCACCTATTAAAAATTATTATTCGAAAGAAGATATACTATGGCTAACCAATTTATAGGTCACACTAATTGCATCATAGAGGACATAGCCAATTAATTCAGACAAAATTAAACTTAGAAACTTCTGGAGGGATCGAGCTCCTCTGCATTGAGAAGCCTGCAGTTTTGGTGAAGTTCATTAAATCCTGATCTCTAGGATCATCTAATGGTTATGCGAAAGCCACGTCAGCTAACATTAGATTGTTAGTTGCCTTCCTTCTTAAATTAACGTTAGGCTGTCGTTAGTTCGTTAACTCTCTTAGAAAATTCAAGAATTAATCCATCGTTTTTTCCCCCTGAATGATGAACTGGATTTGGAAGCCTCAATGAAGAACGAATGCTAAAACTCTCTCTCCTCAGGTCCTTTCTTTATCTCTTCCCCAATTTCTATCACGAAAAGAATTTCAAATTTGAATTGCAAGATGATCTTGTTTTTATCCCTAAAACTATATCAGGTAATCATTAAGAGGGATCTTGAGATTCAAATCTGCTTGATGTTTTCTTTGTCCAGAAAAATAAGTTTTGAAGAATTAAGACTTTAATATGATACAGGAAAAAAAAAAACTTAACTGGGGTAGATTCTTCTCGCTCATATAATGATGATTGCGAATTTGATTGCAATATATCTTGGAAATTGGCTAGAAACCAAGGTATCTAGGTTCCCTTTCTCTTACTAGTTTATCATTACCTGAAAGAAGTTTATGAACAGTTTTATTTTGCATCTTCATCTCCCCTCTATGCACAGAACGCAGTTGATTGAGAATGTTCATTTTTTTTTTTTGGGGATTCTGAAGCAGTTTAACGACACCACAGTTAAGAAGGAAATACCCTAGATATATTTGGCAGACGTGGCTCATTCCAACGACATTAGATTACTTGGAGGAAGGAGATTTTATTAACTTCACCAAAACTGCAGGCTTCTCACTGTAGACGAGCTCGATCCCTTCTGGAGTATCATTTCATTGCGCCTAACAGTGATGATTAAGATCAAGCAATCACTTTTAAACTCCACCACTGGATACTGCCTCTCCAAATCTCTAATGCAAACAAAACACCCTCCATGAGGGCATAAGCTTCGGCTTATAAAGGAGAAGAAACATTATACAATGGTTTCGCCATACATATGCAGTGCAGTCATCTTTCTCATTAACATTCACACCTCCTTGTGAGACCATTCATATTTATTTTGAGTCTCCTGTAAAAACCATATACATGCTCACAATATATGCACACAATCATAAAAGGGATCAAGGCTTACCTTCAGCAATTATTGGCATGGATTCCATCTTATGCAGCTGCTAAACTTGATCACTGAATATGGTCTTCTGTTACTTACCAACTTGCTTCTCAATGGACAGAACAATATGCAAAACGTCGGTAGTAATCAGGGACCAATTCATCTGTATATATATGAGACTTAAACCTCAAGAAGCTTCCCATTAAAGCATTCCTTGTCGATTTAGGTTTCATTGTTAGATTCCTAATGTATCACAATCTTGTAGCCTTTTTTGTAGACTAAGCAATAGGATTACTTACCTTAATGAATAGATACACTCTTCCATTAAGTTACAAGTATTGATTTACAGTTTGTATCCATGTTAAACTAGGTTTGACATTTAGCTAATCATCAATTACTTTATGATGATATGTGTTAAGTCCATATTTGATCTAACAATCTCCCCCTTGGACTCACACATATCATACTCGATGATTTGCACCAGAGAACATCAAAACCTACTTAACTTACTGAAGTGCGCGCTAGATGACAAACTCAAATCGAAAATCCATTCCGACATAGTCAGATCACAGTTACTTATGCAGTGCAAGAAACAGTACACATTTTAACAAAAATGCAGAGTTTCAAAACCACTAACACAAGCTCCTGCAATCCACATATGTCAAACCAGAAGTGATGCAATATATGTTAATGTGTATCAACAAGTAAACATATATTAGGTCCTACTTTATGTTTCTAAAACCAAAAACTCAAGCAAATTTACTGAACATTGATGGCTTAAAATTATTGCTTGAACCTTAACATCATGCTATACATGATTTAAGCCATTTGATAGCAAGTATGATATTCAAAACAAGATGATAATTTCCAAAACAAAACAATAAAGCTGTTTTAACATCCATCTGGTGCAGCTCCATATCAAAATGAGCCACTAAAGCCATGATTATCCTAAACGAGTCCTTTGTAGAAACTGAAGAAAAAGTCTCAGTAAAGTCAACTCCTCCTTCTGTGTAAAACCCTTGGCAACTAACCTTGCTTTATGTCTCTCTACATTGCCATTTGCATCTCTTTTAGTTTTGAAAACCCATTTACAACCTATAGGCTTCTGGTTGGGGTCAGGTTCAACTAATTCTCAAACTGCATTTTGACTCATGGAATTAATTTCTGCTTCCATTGCTTGCTGCCATTGATGAGATTCACTACTTTCAATGGCGTGATTAAATGTAGTTGGATCATTGTCCTCTGCACAGTCCATTTCAATTTCTGCTTCTTGCAGATAGACAATGTAGTTACTCTCTTCCCCCCATAAGTTGGTTTTCTTGCTCTCTGTGATCTTCTAGGTTGAGCTACTGGAGGATTTTGAGGTTTTTCATCAGAGATTTGTTCATGTACTTGATCAGTTACTTGACCAGTTACGTGGCCAGTTACTTAACCAGGTATAGTTACTTGACCAGGTACAGTTACTTGGTCAGTTACATGACCAGTTACTTGATCAGGGACAGGTACTTGATCAGTTACTTGGTCAGTTACTCGACCAGTGACTTGATCAGTTACATCTTGTTCTAAAGGCAATGCTACACATATATTCTCATCTGACACAATTTCCTCAAAATCTGAGGTTAAATCCTCAAGGTTTGTATTGTGAACTTTTTCACTTAGAAACTTTACTTGATGTGTTTCAAAAATTCTAGGTGAATGATGAGCAGAATATAATTTATAGCCTTTAGATTTATCTTGATAACCTATAAAATAGCAACTAACAGTTTTGGGGTCAAGTTTATTCAAGCTTGGATTATAAATCCTAGCTTCTGCATGACATCCCCAAACATGGCAGTGATGAAGACTAGGTTTCCTGCCACACCAAAGCTCAAAAGCAGTCTTTTCTATGGCTTTACTAGGTGTCCTGTTGCAAATATAATTTGCAGTTTTTAAAGCCTCACCCCACAGAAATTTAGGCAAACCTGTTGTACACATCATGCATCTAACCATGTTCAAAAGACTCCTATTCTTTCTCTCTGCAACACCATTCTGTTGTGGGTTATAGGGTGTTGTATATTGAGCTTTAATTCCATTGTCTTGCAAAAACAAGGCAAATGGACCCTTTTGTTGGCCGGATTCAGTGTACTTGCCATAGAACTCACCACCTCTATCTGATCTCACTGTTTTGATTTTCTTTTCTAGTTGATTTTCTACCTCAGACTTAAAGATTTGAAAGGCTTTCAATGCTTGTGCCTTTTCTGAAAGGAGATAAATATAACTATATCTAGAAAAATCATCAATGAATGTGATAACATACACATTCCCACAGATAGTTTGATGCCTAAATGGTCCACATATATAAGTGTGTATGAGTACTAATAAATTTTGGCTTCTATATGCAGTCTTCTTTCTAGTATTAGTTATTTTTCCCTTAAAGCATTCCACACAGTCTGTTAATGTTACGTCCCGAACCTAGAATTAACGATTTACTCATTATTTGGACGGTAATTGTCGAATTTTCCCGAAAAGTGGGCCCTGCAGGTCCATCTTGGAGTTAGGAGGATAATTCCGGGGTGGGTCCTGATCAAATTGACAGGACCCGCCCCGGATTTCACCCTGAAATCCGAGGTGGCCCTGCGGGGCCCACCTTAGAGATAACTCAACCGAGAATTGGCCGAGTCACCCCCTAAAGTGGACTACCCAAAACATTAACTCACAATATATCAGAGCCAAACGAAGAAGTGCGGAAGCTATTCATCAACTATGCCTCGAACCACGTACGCCCGACCTCAACTAATAATGCCTGCAAACTGGACATTAGAAACCGAAAGGCCCAGGGAAAAGTAGACGAAAAAAGTTAGCGTGAGTGGACAAAATAAACAATTTAAAAGAAAAAGGATTTCATACTTTTCCACATTTAATCATTTAAAAACTCGATGCATGCACAAATGGTAAAACACATTTAGCTTTAAATCCAAGGATTTCAAAACGGTAAACCGACTAGCCTCGCTAGTCACAACATTCGAAAAATATATCGTAAAACCGAAATCTCGTTTCTCAAGAAGATAAGACCAGCCCTGCTGGCTACAGTGAAAAATCAGACTAGCCCCGCTAGTCAAGCAACGATAAGATATGGGGAAGAAGTATCACCATACGAAAGAAGGGAGCCTCCCAAGCTCGGGTCGGAGTGTCCCACACTCTGGAGCATCCCATGCTCTGCTCTTACTCACCCACGAACACATAGTAAGCAGGGAGGAGTACTAATAGGCTAGCTAGCAATAAAATATAGCGACCCAGGTATGGTGGGTAAAAACCATTCAAATCCAGTAAATCTATAAGGCTTCCCCATAAGTCTCGCAAATAAAGAAAACACGGGTACGATTCCCAACCGTACCAAGAAATTCTCGTAGTAAGTCACAAAAATCAACAGCGTGTCCCACACGCTAAAAGAATAATTAAATCAATCGTTTCCTCGACAAAAATTCCATTTAAAATCCGAAAATAATTCATTCCCGAAATCACTTTATAATATTTCATAAATCTCAAAACCCAATCAAATCCGAAATCACTTTATAATCCGAAAACCAAAATCCATGTCGATAGAAAATCATACTTATTTCGAAATTCGCAATATCCTTTTAAAACTTAGAGCCACAATCATTCTGAAATTATAACCGAGATAAATCAATTTATATTCTCAAATAATAAACGTAATAATTAATTATGAAATAATATTGCATGCATCACTTCAAATCAAAAGTCCACTCACAGTACTATTGGGCGACCACGTAAACGAGTTCCTTCATCTAGCCGTAGCTCGCAACATTGCCCTGTACACAATTATATGGAGATACTAGAGGAGGCTCATAGTTCTGCTTATGCCATGCATCCTGGTGGAACCAAAATGTATCGGACTCTTAAGGAATACTACTGGTGGCCTAACATGAAGAGGGAAATTGCAGCTTATGTAAGAAGATGTCTAGTGTGTCAATAGGTGAAGGCAGAAAGACAAAAGCCCTCAGGTTTATTACAGCCATTACCAATACCAGAATGGAAGTGGGAGCACATTACTATGGACTTCGTATCAGGGTTACCACGTACTCGTAATGGTCATGATAGCATTTGGGTAATTGTAGACCGACTTACTAAATCCGCACATTTCTTACCTGTCAGCAAGACTTATAAAATGGATAAATATGCAGAGTTATACATGAATGAGATAGTGAAACTCCACGGCACACCCGTCTCTATTACTTCTGATCGTGATCCTCGTTTCACTTCAAAGTTTTGGCATGAGCTGATGGAGGCTTTGGGCACTCAGTCTCAGTTTAATACCGCGTTCCACCCGCAAACAGATGGACAGACGGAAAGGACCATTCAAACATTGGAAGACATGTTGAGAGCTTGTGTTTTGCAATTCAAGGGGAATTGGGATAATTGATCATGTCGCTTTGATAGAGTTTGCGTATAATAACAGTTATCACTCCAGCATTGGCATGGCTCCTTATGAAGCCCTTTATGGCAAACAATGTCGTACCCCTCTATGTTGGAATGAGGTGGGAGAAAGGAAACTTATTGGTCCAGAATTGGTACAAATTACGACTGAAAAGGTTAAAGTGATCAAGGAAAAACTTAAAACGGCTCAGAGTAGACAAAAGAATTATGCAGATAACAGAAGGAAAGATTTGGAGTTTCAAGTAGGTGACTGGGTATTCTTGAAGTTATCTCCATGGAAGGGTGTTGTATGATTTGGGAAACGCGGGAAGCTTAGCCCTAGATACATCGGACCATATGAGATTACGGAGCGAATTGGTGAAGTTGCTTATCGTTTAGCACTACCTCCAAGATTATCCAGAGTACATGATGTCTTCCATGTCTCCATGCTTCGCAAGTATGTTGCTGATCCCTCTCATGTTCTACAAGAGCAACCTATCCGATTGAGGGAAGACTTGACATATGAAGAAAAACCGGTTCAAATACTTGATAGGAGGGAGCAGATACTCAGGAACAAAACAATACCCTTGGTCAAGGTGCTTTGGAGTAATCATATGGTAGAAGAGGCTACTTGGGAACCAGAAGAGCAAATGAGAAGGTAGTATCCTCACCTATTTTCTAGCAGGTATGTTAATTTTGGGGTCGAAATTTTTTTTAAGGGGGGGAGATTGTTACGTCCCGAACCTAGAATTAACGATTTACTCATTATTTGGACGGTAATTGTCGAATTTTCCCGAAAGGTGGGCCCCGCAGGTCCATCTTGGAGTTAGGAGGGTAATTCCGGGGTGGGTCCTGACAGTTAAATCAGAAAAATCAAGTTCATTTAGGATGTTGTTTTTCACCAAAATTTTCAGTCTCTCTTTTGAAACATGGCCGAGCCTTCTATGCCATAAAAATGCAGACTTTTCATTTAGTTTGGTTCTTTTAACACCTGTTAAAGTGCTAGTACTGTTTGTGTTATTTTCAACAAGTAAAATTTCTTGTTGAGCCATTGAACAATTTAACTGTAAATAATCATTCATAATAACACCAGAACCAATTTGAACAGAATTTTTAGAAATAAGAATTCCATTACTATCCATAACAAGTCTACAACTAGATTTTACTAAAAGAGAAACTGAAACCAAATTCCTTCTCATGGAAGGTACATAAAAAACATTGTCCAAAACTAACAATTTTCCTAATCCTAAATCGAGTTTTAAGGTTCCAATAGCCTTGACTGCCACTCTCATGCCATTGCTTACACACAGGTTCACTTCATCACTTTTTGGGATTCTCCACCTTATGAATCCCTGCAAGGAATTAGTAATATGAATAGGTGAGCCTGAATCTATCCACCAAGACTGTGGTTCAACATTTATAAGATTAATTTCTAAGGAAAAAACTGTATTAGAAAAAATCTTACCCTTTTTGGCTAACCAGTTCTTATAGCCAGTGCAGTCCTTTTTCATGTGTCCTACTCTTTTGCAAAAGTAGCACTTGAACCTGAATGACCTGTTTTCCTTGGCCACTGCAGATGTTGAATTCTTAGTTATGGCTTTGGTAGGCTTGAGCTTATTCTGGGGCTTTTTCCTTTTAGGCTTCTTAATGAGGTTAATGGTTGTAGCAGGTTCCTTTTCTTCCTTGATCCTAGATTCCTCATCCACACAGATGGATATAAGTTCATCTAGAGTCCAGTTTCCCTTTTGAGAGTTGTAACTGGTCCTAAGATGACTAAAACTGTTAGGCAAGGAATGTAGTGCATAATGCACTACCTGCTCATCCCTAACCCCCATCAACAGTTCCCTGAGTCTGCCATTTATATTGATCATCTTCATAATATGCTCTCTAACTCCCCCTGAACCCATGTACTTCAAATCATGAAACTCCTTGGTTAGCCTAGCTGCTTCTGCCTTTCACTTTCTTTAAACTTAGCACCTATGAGTTCCAGAAAATCTGATGCTAGCTCAGGCTCTTCTATACTTCCTCTGACAGTCTTGGACATAGAGGTACGAATGAGGTTCTTAGCCATCCTATTGGATCTATGCCATTTCTTGAAAAGGTCAGTTTCTTTCTTGGTGCTCTTTTCATTCAACTTTTCAGGCTTTTCCTCAGTAAAGCAATAGTCTATATTCTCATGCATTCCCATATAGTTCTCTACAGAATCTAGCCAAGCTCTATAGTTGGTTCCAGTTAGCATCAAGACACTGTTCAAGTTCATGTAAGAGTTACCTAAGGAGCAAAGCAAAATTCATGTGAGTTCTCAATTTGTAAAGAAAATAACTTTAAGTTTTCTGTGTTTTATTAAGCTTTAAGCAATAAAAACAAAAATATATAGAAAACCTAAACAATCCATACTTGCATTCATGTCAGTCCATAACAAAAACAATGTTAAGCAACACTTTTGAGCAGAAGCAAAACATCCTGGAGTTCTTTATCAATATACCATGTTCAATGAAAACAAGTTATCCAAAGAAATTTATCCACATCTTTAGACAAAAGAAAAATTTCTAAGTATCCATATTTATTTTCATCAAGCATGCATACTGCTGTTTTGTATTCTAAAACCATACTTGACCACTTCTTTGGAAGATAAAACTGAAGCATAGTTTTAAAACACAAAACACAATTTCAGTTTTGTTATTCGATCAGGTACTTGATTAGTTACCTGACCAGTTACTTGGTCAGTTACCTGACCAGTTACTTGGTCAGTTACCTGACCAGTTACTTAGTCAGGTACCTGATCAGTGTTTTCTGCCAACATCAATGAAGAATGCTTTGTGCATCATAATCACTTATGCCAATAGAAAACCACAAAACTCATGAATTTTTAACTTTATATTCTACCCAGATTCATCCTTGTAAGAAAATTAAGCTCTTTTATCCGTCAACTTTAATAATGTGTAAACAATTTCTGGGAGATTTTTGTTCTTCATGCAATTTTACACAATCACAGATACAAGACCATATCATCAATCAATTCATTATGCATATTCAAGCACAATCAAAATTGTTTCGATTCCAAGAAACCACAGAACAATCAAGAAATTGTAAATTTCATCCGGTCACCATCTACTCTAGCCTAACGCACGCCGGGAATGCAACTAGGGTTCTTGAGCACAATCAAAAACTTAATTATCATGCTATGAATTGAAAACAACTTTCACAGAAAAACCTGTTTTTGCTTTTTCCCCAATTTGCTGCAAAAAATCTCAGTGGAAGCTTGAATTTGATAATTAACCAGATGCAGCAATCGACTTAAGTAACTTACCTTGATCAGGTACCTGACCAGTTACTTGGTCAGTTACTTCCTTGGTCTGTTACTTACTTGGTCAGGTACCTGATCAGTTACCTGACCAGTTACCTGATCAGTTACTTGACCAGTAAAGCAAAAACCCTCCTTTTTTTTGTGTGTGTTTGTTTTGCAAAACCCTAAAACGATTTTGATATTTGTGAGCCTATGCTCTGATACCAATTGTAAAAACCATATACATGCTCACAACATATGCACACAATCATAAAAGGGATCAAGGCTTACCTTCAGCAATCACTGGCATGGATTCCATCTTATGCAACTGCTAAACTTGATCACTGAATATGGTCTTCTATTACTTACCAACTTGCTTCTCAATGGACAGAACAATATGCAAAACGTCGGTAGTAATCAGAGACCAATTCATCTGTATATATATGAGACTTAAACCTCAAGAAGCTTCCCATTAAAGCATTCCTTGTCGGTTTAGGTTTCATTGTTAGATTCCTAATGTATCACAATCTTGTAGCCTTTCTTGTAGACTAAGCAATAGGATTACTTACCTTAATAAATAGACACACTCTTCCATTAAGTTACAAGTATTGATTTACAGTTTGTAACCATGTTAAACTAGGTTTGACATTTAGCTAATCATCAATTACTTTATGATGATATGTGTTAAGTCCATATTTGATCTAACATCTCCCACTTGAAGGGCAGCACCATTTATCCCCAATTCTGCCTTCCAACTATATTAATATTGTGAGGTTGAGTGGAAATATTCATCCACTATGAAATAGTCCAATGAAAAATATATGAAATAGAGAGGTTGAGGGATGGTCTCGTGGTCTCGGCCCAAAAGGGCAAACTAACCAAAATATATAGCTGCTGCAACGGAGAAATCATCGATGTTAATCTTCTTTGACAACTTCAGCCTTGTTGGGATAATGTGGCATGCTACTGTAGTTTATCAATCAATGGGATATAATATGGGAGGGTTGACTAATCTGTATTTTCAGCAAGTCAGCAATATTGATCGATCATATCTTGGTTTCACATCAGTCAACTAGAGCTATTCAGCTATACTGCAGTCATATTTGCAACGGCGGCGAGCAAAAAAAAAAAAAAAAAAAAAAAAATATATATATATATATATGTATATATACAGATCCTATCCAGAGCGGAGCTCCGCTTTGAAAATTAACGTGTGAAGTTCTAGTTTTGGGTCACTTTTCGGTCTCATATCCACATCTCGACCGTTCAGTTTTTAGGTACTAGTGTATAGATCGTCTCTGCAAATTTTCAGCCAAAATAATGATCATTAAGGCATTGATAATTGCCTTAAAGCTAGTACGGTTTAGGTTGACAGATTCAGTCCGTCCATTGGTTTAAGTGAGTTAGATACCTTAACGATCATCAATTTAACTGAAAATTTGCATAGATGATCTATACACTAGCACCTAAAAACTGAACGGCCGAGATATAGATATGAGATCGAAAAGTGACCCAAAACTCGAACTTCACACGTTAATTTCAAAGCGGAGCTCCGCTCTGGATAGGATCTGTATATATATATATATATATTTATAGCTTTTCTATGCTAAGGAAGTCCTTAATTAGATATTAATATCTAAAGATTTCCTTGATATACCCACTTTTCAATCGTATATCTACATATCGACCGTTCAGTTTTTAGGTCCTAATATATAGATCACTTATGCAAATTTCAGTCAAATTGATGATTGTTAAGGTATTAAACTAGATTAAATCAATGGACGAACTGAATATGTCCAATCTCAACCGTTTGTGTTCATAATTGTAAATCGCAAGTTTGAATGTCTTAATGATTATCAATTTAGCTAAAAATTTGCAGGAGTGATCTATACATTAGGACCTAAAAATTGAACAGTCGAGATAAGGATATGAGATAGAAAAGTAAGTTAATTCAAGGAAATCCTTAGATTTTAAAATCTATGTAGGTCCTCAGCATAGACGGCCTCGTACACACACACACACACACAAATGTTCTGAAGAGGATGTCCGCACTGTTGCTAAAGTGCGGACGTCGCCGCTGTAGCTCGGCTCAGGGTTTGACGGAGCAGCGGGGCTTAGCGGACGGACGGCATGAGTCGGACAGAGCGGTCTGTAGTCGGTGGAGTCGCCGGCGACGGGGTTGCAGCCCGCTGTAGAAAATCTGCAGTTGCAGGTCGGGTTGTTGCCCATAACCTGCAACGCCGACCTCCTCCGACCTCGAATGCTGCCCAGTACCGTTTGGGATGCCTCCGGCCTCCCTCCTACAAGCCACAAGCCGCCGTCGCCACTTGGAATACCTCAGCTGCGTAGACGTCCGCACTTTAGCGAAGTGCGGACGTACTCTTCAGAACCAGACTCTCTCTCTCTCTCTCTCTCTCTCTCTCTCTCTCTCTCTCTATATATATATATATATATATATATATATATATATAAAGACTTCCTCAAACTTAAAATGTAAATATCTTTTTATTTGCCCAGTACCATTTGGTCTAGTGGCATAAGTCTCCCTTTTGTAAGTGGGAGGTTGTGAGTTCGACTCACAAAAAAGACTAGTTGTTGATGTGATAAAAAAAAAAAAATCTTTTTATTTTTACCATGTAGTTTAATAATCTAAACTATTCATTCTCTAATTACACACACACATATGAATTCTACAAAATTCGAAAACATTTAACCATTTAATTAGCACAATGTTTGATTTAATTTTATCTAATGGACTACATTTGTTTACACAGTTTTGGATGACCAAATAATTATAGATTCAGTTAATTTTTTGTATATACAATTTTTGCATAGAAATTTAGAGGATTAATGGTTGAAATCATTAAACTATGTCATATACTAGTGTAAAATAGTAAAGGATTAAATTCAGTTTACCCCCTTGAGGTTTGGGGGTAACTTCATTTAGTCCTTCTGGTCTCAATTTAATCAGAAACACCCTTGAGCTTTTGAATTTCACTCAAACGTGTCCAATTTGTCAAACTCCGTCCAAATCAGACGTTAGCTCTGACGATATGACCCATTTTAAAGGCTAAAATAGTCATTTCATGACACACAAAAAAGATAACAAAAAAAAAAACCAGTTTAGGGCTAATCCGACGTCATTTTGATCTCTTGGCCTCGACTCTGAATCGGAAATAGCCCAGCAATTCTGCGATAGGGTATGGGTTTAAACAATTAAACACCACTAGTAGTTCCGGTGAAAATTGGGGCAGGGGTTTAAGCCCAGTATACTCCACCGGCAAACACACAGAACATCTCCGATTTTAGCCCAGTAATTTGCTTTACGCAAACACCAACCAGAGTCTGCTCCTCTCTTTGTCGTGGTTCGACAAAATGTGGGTCAAGGCCGACGACGACCCACATCGAACCTTGCTAATCAGAGTCATCAGACCACTAGCGACAATCCATAAGGAAATCAAAATTCTACGAATTGGGTTTGACAAGAAAGATCCCATCTTGCTTCATGACAGAATTCTACAGACTAGAATATCCACTACGATCGATCCCGTACCAAATTCCTACATCCACCATCAGTCCCTGCATTAACGAACCGGACTTCAAATTTGCAGTAACTGCCGGCACCCGACCAAACTTCAATTGGGCTCACTCACAACACCTTTCTCGTTTTTGCCAAATTGACCTCTATTATAGCCTATCTTCATCAACAATTTCATGCGGATGCCCCTTGTACGTTTGTTGAACTCCCTAGTGTTGTTACATTTTAATATTTTATTATTGAAATTAAATTTGGGTGAATTTATTTTGTGTTTAAATTTAGAATTTATTTTGAGTTTTATTTGTAACTCATGGTGATTTATTTTGTTTTATTTTTCATTTTAATTTCTTGCAACCTATGGCTTTTGGTTACTACCCTATTAATTGTAGGGAGTGTCTTAAGAGTCTATAGGTAGAGTTTTTAGTCAAGTTATAAGAGGACGAAAGCTCACCTCTACAACAGTGTGGATGCAGGTACTGTGCACTGGTGACGGGATTGACGGACGGAGCAGGGTGCGCGGAGATAGTTTCGGTGAATTGTAGTAACTGAATTCAGGTTCCGTGTCTAGTCTTGAACTCTATCACTTGAGAGTCGTTAATTTGGAATTTATTATTCCTTATTTTGTCTTGTATTGGAGTGTACCAACTCTTATTTACCCTAGCGGTGATCTAGAAGCACTTTAGACGAATAAGTTTGATAAATGATTCTAAAAAGTTTTCACCTCAAAAAGTATTTCGACGTTTCCGCTACACGATTTACGAAAAGCGATTTAACTAAAATGCCTTGTGGGTTTTTAGGATGTAAACTGAACATTCAGTTTATGTCTTAGAGACACGCAGCACTGTGACGTGCTCAAGCTGATGAAGTGCAGTTTGGGGCGTTATAGAAAGTGGTATCAGAGCAGTGTTTCAAAGTTTTCAATTTCTGTCAATTTACAATTTCTAGTACGACAAATGTTTTTGTCGGCTCGAAAAATTCAAATTTTGGTTCAGGTTGTTTATTTTGAAAAGTGGTGTTTTCAAAATGTACTCAAGGAATTTTACCCGATTTTCGAAAATAAAAGGGTTGCAAGAATTACCAACTAAACCCTGTTATTTGAAAATTCTGCTTCGGAAATTGTGTTTTAGAAAACTGTTTTGAAAAGGTGTTTCGAGCTTGTTTTGAAAAATGATTTGGCAAAGAAACTATTTTGCGTTGTGACTTGAAAGTTTAGTTGCGATTTAAAATCATTGACGTGATTTTGGTTGAGCCGACACTAAAATGCATTTTGTCGGAAAAGACAGGTTTTAAGCAGAAACTACTGTTTTGTAGCACTTATTTCAGCTTGGTTTTGAACATTTGAATTGCTCGGTAAAGAAAACCTCGTGGTGTTTAAAAAGGTTTTTCGAAGTTCGTCTAAAGTCTTAGTTCTCAAGTTTTCCTGTGATATAGAAACTGTTCAGTAATCGAAGTCTTATTCAATTGGTTCTAAAATTTCAACTGCTTTATCACTTCGAACTTCGAATCCAATCCTTATGACAAATGTTTGTCCTTTCGATGGATTTCCAACTTTAGATTCATTCTTGGAAATCATAATTCTTTCTTTGGTAGTTCAGTCGTTTTCCGGATTAACTTGTTATGGGCTTGCGCTCATAACGTATTATTTATTCCAATCTTGAATGGGTTGTTGGATTCACTTCTGAATTATGCATATCCTTTGTCAAGTATCAAGTGAATCCATTTTGTTTGAATACTGTTGGTTGGACTCGATGTTTGTACTCTGTCTTGTAATTCTTATCGAGTTCGATTTATTCGATTATCAGTTATGGACTCGGTTATTGTTTTCTTGTTTCGTATACTTTATCGAGTCCAGTTGTTGATTATTAGTGTATCAATTCCTTGAGAATAAGCGAAGTCTATGCCACCCAAATGCTCCTCCACAGTGCACAGACCACGGCCAAGGTGTGGCCCAGTATAAAGAAGAAGAGTAAAGGAAAAAGTATGTGAAGTCTTTTTGGTTGTCTGAGTAGTGAAAAATTTATTCCTTCGTGGTGGTGGTGATTTTGGTAATGAAATCGTTATAGTGTGAGCCATAACCCACAGGTCCACGTATCGTATTATTTAATAAGTAGTGTTGGACGGATGTTCTTCGTGTTAGACTAGAAATGTCGTTCAAGGAAGAAGACCCCGTCAAATGTGAATCTTCGTCTCGGAAAGATTTTGTCGAGCTTAACTCGTTGGCATTTTCTGTGACTTACTGTTTGAGTTGTGGAAAAAGTGGATCTTCAACTCTCTCTATCGACTGAGCAGCGAAAGACAATCTTCGCTTGAACGTGTTGATTCTGAGTTAAATCGAAAGGAGTTCTGTTAGTGTTCTCACTAGTTCGTCGTTGCTTGTTGAAACTTTAGGATTGTAAAATCCGAATTCACGGCGGAAGCTACGCGCATCGGAACTTATAGTTTTGATTGAGGTCATCTTACGATACACTTGTCAACGTTTGGGCATTCTCGTGACCCTTGAATGAGCTAAGGCATTTTGAGCATGAGCAGGAAGCGTATCGTAATGGGTCTAGGAGATGAATGAGTATCTCCACATCGCGATCTCAATTGCTGCTTTATGAATTATGCTTCTTCAATTTGCTCGTACATATGGTAGAGACTTTGTGTCACCTGCACAAATAGTTGGCTTAAGTTTCTTGGTGCCAAACGCGTGTACGTACGATAAACAAGGTTACTTGGTTATGAAATCGAAACGGTTTGACTCTAGGCGTCGACGTGTGCAATTCTTGCGGGATTGAGTTCGTTTGAAACTCCATAGTTGCTAAAGTCGATAACGAGGAATCGTGAGATAGGATGTCTTTCAAGGAAGAATCGACCAGTCTTCGGGATTCTGGCATTATCGAATAAGGCACATCTTCGGTAGGAGTCTACGGGGAGTACGAAAACATTTCTTCCTTTCCGAATCTGTCGAACCGGAACCGTTTGTATTCATTGTTGTAAATTGCAGTTTTGAATGCCTTAACGATCACCAATTTGACTGAAATTTTGCAGAGATGATCTATACATTATGACCTAAAAATTGAACGGTTAAGATGTAAATGTGTGATCGGAAAATGGGGAAAAAATGGAAATCTGTACCTAATGCTTAGGTACTGACGTCCGCACCCAAGAAACATTCTATATTATATAAATATATATATATATATATATTTATAGATCCTATCTAGAGTGAGGTCTCACTCTGAAATTAACATGTAAGGTTGGAGTTTAAGGTCACTTTCCGGTCTCATATTCACATCTTGACCGTTTAGTTCTTAGGTACTAATGTATAGATCATCTCTACAAAGTTTCAGCCAAATTGATGATCTTTAAGGTATCTAACTCACTTAAACCAATGGACAAACTGAATCTGTCTATCATGAACTGTACCAGCTTTAAGGCAGTTATGAATTCCCTAACGATCATCAATTTGGCTGAAATTTTGCAGAGATGATCTATACATTAGTACCTAAAAACTGAATGGTAGAGATGTGGATATGAGACCGAAAAGTGACCCTAAACTCCAACTTCTCACATTAATTTCAGAGTGAGACCTTACTCTGGATAGGATCTGTGTGTGTGTATTGGCATTCTTCATACATACTCTGCATGTGTAATATTTTTTTATTAATAAAAGAAAACTGTTATTGCAGAGAGAAAATAGTGGGAGAGAAAAGTGGGGATTGTGAGATAATTTATTTTTAATTTTTTAATAAAAATCTACTTTATAATTGTCATATTTACTCTTGTGATTTAATTTATTCTCAAAGTTTTTTAAATTTTCAGGGTTAAATCTGTTAAAATTTTCAATTTTAACTAACAAAGTCTCTTATTTTAATAATAGTACACACACACACACACTAGTGCAAAATAGTAAATATCCTCAAATTTTTAAAATAAGGAGGTCCTCTCTAGAACGGGAATTATATATAAATATATATATATATATATATATATATATATTTTCTTTCAAGAGAGAACGTCCCCTTTGTATTAAATAAAAACACCTCCTTATTCTGACGTGTAAGCTAATAATCAACATTATTTATAGATTAGTCTCTTTACAAATATCTCGCCTTATGACTCTCTAGTCTTTATATTTAGAGAGTGGATACTGGAGTGTGCAGCTAGACTTTTTATTTTATTTTTTAAACCATAGTTTGAAAAGTTCATGATGTTTTTATGCGCCTTATGGAAGAACAGAAACGCTGCTTTGTGGGAGGACAAACCGCGATTACCAGTTGATATTGCCGTTGCTATAATGCGCTAGTTAGAAAAATACAAGATGGTACATACTTTTGAAATCTTGATTGTTACAACTGTGCAATGTTGGGTAAGTACGGAGGCAAACTTCTTGAAGTGTTATGTTGATGTATGCTAGCGTGCGAGCTGGTGTTGAGTGTGTTATCAGAGATCACATCGGCAGTTTTTGATCAGCGGTGTCAAAGCCTGTTGGCGCGGCATCTTCTGCATTCTAGATTGAACGGCTCACTCTAAAGGCAGCAGTATAGTTCGCAGTTTCTTTGAATCATGACAAGGTGCAGTTCGAGTCTGTATGCTTACAATTGGTGCAAGTTGTGAATTCCCAAAATGAAGATGACTCGGTAATAGGTAATGTAATTGAAGAGGTTAGAATGTTGTTTCATAACTACCCTAAGTATCTTCTTTCTCATGTAAATCGCAGAGCAAATAGTGTAGCCCATACTCTTGCTCAGAAGGCTCTACACTCGAGTCTCTCTCATTTTTGACTTCTGTATGGTCACGAGTTTAAAAAGGATGCCCTTTTAAGTGATTTAAATTGCTAGTCAATGAAATTCTTCTTAAAAAAAAAAAAACTATTTATATTCTAGGTCTTTCTATAACGATCATTTTGAAAAAATATAAACAAAAATTATCCAAATTAGAAAGAATTTAACAATTTAATTTCCATGTTCATCATTACACATGACCAAATAATCTCCAACTGAACTGATTTTTTGCAAGGTTGATTGTTTAAGTGAAAAATGTTGAGCGATTTCGATGATTGAATTATAATGCCAATTGATTAGAATGATGAATTCCTCTCTTTTATACAGATGATGTCCTCATATAGGTTCTATGTGGAAGGGTTTTTGTCCATTTATCCTAATTCTAGACATTTTTTTTCCCACTTACCCCATTAAGTTTTTTTAATTCTCTCTTACCCATAAAGACTCTAATAAGGTCTTCCCACACAATTAAGTTTTTTTAAAGACTATTTTACCCTCATCTCTTTGTTAGAGAGAGAAAATGGAAGAGAGAGAAGTGACTTGATACACATTTACGCAAGCATACGTATTATTGTCAAGGTAGGGAAGTATTAAGCCCAAAATTATCGTACCACGAGGATTAGTGGCTAACCCACAATCTTCGGGTGGTCGGAACTAAAGTTACTAAGCAAACAAAGGCAAAAGAAAAAGAAAATAAATAAAAATGTTATTCTAAGGCACCAAGCCTTAGCAATGCTCGGCTTTGGTTCTCTCCAAAGCCTAATCAAAACTAAGAGCCTAGTGATGACTATTTACAATGAGGTAGAAATTGTCATTAAACATTGTGATTGTAATTTTCTAAAAAGACAAAGTCAAAAACTAAATTAACAACAACAATTAAGAACAAAGAAAAAAAAAAAGATAGATTTGGGTACAAGGGATCACTCTCTAGCAATTTCAATGCAATGAACACATTTCAACCAAACAAACATATCTTCATGAGAACCAAATCCCGTACTTAATGCCGGTCAAGGCCACTAAGCCGAAGCTTAAAATATTATACTTGGCACATCTGACGGAAGATTTCTCAAATGTACGATATGATGACGCCCTTGCTCTTTGAACCCTGTAGCAAACAAAAATAGGGGTATTAAGCCATAATCGTTTGACCGAGCCGATCAAGATCATAACGATGATGGATTTGTCCCAATTTTCGACCCGAAGCCTAAAATAATATACTTGACACATCTGACAGAAGGTTTCTCATGTGTACGATCTGATGACACCCTTACCCTTTGAAGCTTGTAGTGAAAAAAATAGGGTTATTAAGGGTTAATATGTTGATTGAGTCAATCAACATCATAACGATGATGGATTTTTTCTGAATTTTGAACCCAAATCCTAAAATAATGTACTTGGCATATTTGATAGAAGGCTTCACAAGTGTACTATCCGATGAGGCCCTTGCCCTTTGAAAGTTGTAGTGAAAAAAAATAGGGTTATTAAGCCTTTATCCTTTGACCAAGCTAATCAACATCCTAACGATGACGATTTTTTTCAAATTTTGGACCCAAAGCCTAAAATATTGTAGTTGACACATTTGACCAAAGGTTTCTCAAGTGTACGATCCGATGACGCACTTGCCCTCTGAAGATTGTTGTGAACCAAAATAGGGTTATTAAGCCATAAGTGGTTGACCGAGCCGATCGACATCCTATCGATGATGGATTTTTTAGAATTTTGGACCCGAAGTCTAAAATAATGTACTTGGCATATCTAACGGAAGGTTTCTCAAGTGTACGATCCGATGACGCTCTTTCCCTTTAAAGCTTGTAGCGAACAAAAATAGGGTTATTAAGCCTTAGTTGTTTAGCCGAGCCGATCAACATTCTATCGATAACGAATTTTTTTGAATTTTGAATCCGAAGCCTAAAATAATGTACTTGGCACATTGGACCGAAGGTTTCTCAATTGTACAATTCGATGACGCCCTTACCCTTTGCAGCTTGTAGTGAAAAAAAATAGGGTTATTAAGCCTTAATATGTTGATCAAGCCGATCAACATCATAACGATGAAGGATTTTATTGAATTTTGAACCCGAAGCCTCAAATAATGTACTTGGCATATCTGACGGAAGGCTTCTCAATTGTACCATCTGATGAGGCCTTTGCCCTTTGAAGGTTGTAGTGAAAAAAATATGGTTATTTAGCCTTAATCCTTTGATCGAGTGGATCGACTTCCTAAAGTTGACGGATTTTTTCAAATTTGGGCCCAAAGGCTAAAATAATATACTTAGCACATCTGATGAAAAGTTTCTCAAGTGTACAATCCAATGACGCACTTGCCCTCTGAAGATTGTAGTGAACCAAAATAGGGTTATTAAGTAATAATCGGTTGACCAAGCTGATCGACATCCTATCGATGCAGGATTTTTTCTAATTTTGGACCAGAAGCCTAAAATAATGTACTTGACACATCTGACGGAAGGTTTCTCAAGTGTATGATCTAATGACGCATTTTTCCTCTGAAGATTGTAGTGAACAAAAATAGGGTTATTAAGCAATAATGGGTTGACCGAGCCATCGACAACCTATCGATGACGGATTTTTCTGAATTTTGGACCTGAAGCCTAAAATAATATACTTAATACATGTGACGGAAGGTTTTACAAGTGTACGATCCGATGACGCCCTTACCCTTTGAAGGTTGTAGTGAAAAAAAATAGGGTTATTAAGGGTTAATATGTTGATCGAGTTGATCAACATCATAACAATGACAAATTTTTCTGAATTTTGAACCCAAAACCTAAAATAATGTACTTGGCATATCTAATGAAAGGCTTCACAAGTGTACTATACGATGAGGCCCTTGCCTTTTAAAGGTTGTAGTGAAAAAACATAGGGTTATTAAGCCTTAATCCTTTGACCAAGCCGATCAACATCCTAACGATGATCGATTTTTTTAAATTTTGGACTCAAAGCCTAAAATAATGTACTTGGAACATCTGACAGAAGGTTTCTCAAGTGTACGATCCAATGACGCACTTGCCCTCTAAAGATTGTAGTGAACCAAAATAGGGTTATTAAGCAATGATCGGTTGACCGAGCCGATCGACATCCTATCGATGACGGATTTTTCTGAATTTTGGACCAGAAGCCTAAAATAATGTACTTAGTACATCTAACGGAAGGTTTATGAAATGTACGATCTGATGACACCCTTGCCCTTTAAACCTTGTAGCGAACAAAAATAGGGTTATTGAGTCTTAGTCGTTTGACCAAGCCAATCGACATCCTATTGATAACAGATTTTTCTAAATTTTGAACCCGAAGCCTAAAATAATGTACTTGTTACATCAAAAGGTCAAAGTCTCAAGTGTACGATCCGATGATGCCCTTGCCCTTGAAGGTTGTAGTGAAAAAAAAAAGGTTATTAAACCTTAATCCTTTGACCGAACTAGTCAACATCATAATGATGACGGATTTTTTCTAATTTGTGACTTGAAGCCTAAAATAATGTACTTGGCACATCTGACGGAAGGTTTCTCAAGTGTACGATCCGATGACGCCCTTGCTCTTTGAAGCTTGTAGTGAAAAAAAAATAGGGTTATTAAGCCATAACCTTTTGACTGAGCCGATCGACATCCTAACGATGACGGATTTTTCTAAATTTTGGACCCGAAGCCTAAAATAATATACTTGGACACAAGGTTTCTCAAGTGTACTATCCGATGACGCCCTTACTGTGAACCCCTGTAATTCTATTTATAAATTTTGGTTTTTCGTAAGGTTGGTTTCGAATTTTAATTTTGAGAGTTGGGATTTGAGCTAGTTCCTGTTAGGTAGGAACTTTTCGGTTAAGTTCGGAATAACTGGTTCTCGTTGGGCTTTAGTAAACTAGTACCAGTTGGGCCTATAGAAGAATTGAGCCAGCCCATGTTGGTAAACGTAGAGAAGGAGTTTAATTGGGAAGCCAACTTAAGACTTAAGAGGGCATGAGATAGTTGAGGTGGGTATCTGAAATTGGAACACGTTAGCCTTGGTCAGTCACGCGTCCACACCTCCTGCCTACAACGCTCAGCACCTCACCGACAGCCTCCTCTACCTATATCTCTAGATTTTTCCGTCACTTGCATGCCAACCATACTCCTTTAGTTCTCAGAACCAGAGGTTACACCCACTAATCTCGTCAGCATCCACCTAAAACCCAAACCACCTTTCCTACCCAACCTTGCCAAGAACGAAGAAACCAGCCATGGCAACGGGTTAGAAGCCACTGAAGTCCCTATCTTTTTCTGTTGCCGAGTGTAGAAGCTTGGGCTTTGGAAATTAGACTGAGATCGGTTCCCTCCTAAGGTAATCCCAATCCAACTCATCCTTGGTGTTCAGTGGGTATTTTGATTTGATTATAGGGTTGGGAAATTGATAATTCTTCTTAAATCAAGGTTTGGAATTGGGGAGAAGTAGAGAATTGGAGCTGGAGTTAATCGAAAGTCTTTGTCAGCTGAAAGGTGGAATTGTGCAGTACATAAATTGAGGAAGAAGGTTTCTGGGTGAAGGTAGTGTTGACGGCAACTGACCAAATTGAGGTAAGAAGGGTTCTTGGACTGGATTCAATTCTTTTTGGGTATAATTATAACTAAAGTAGAATTCTGGTCAGCTTTTGGTGGTGGTGTAGGTTACTATAATTGTTTAATAATGGATCTTTGGAATATGTTTTATGAATGGTGACGTCCAGCAAGATTAGTGAATGGTTTTGTCTTGGTATATGTATATTTATATCCATAATTGTGTGTTGTGGGAGCCAAGGTGATGGATGTGATTTCCGTGTAAAGCTGCAGTACTTGACCAAAACTAGATCAAAGTTGTAGACTTGGTATGGTATTAAGGTTTAATTGTGAGCTGCATGTTGGTATAATTGAGGTTTTGGTCAGGAAGTCGTGTGGCATGTTGTTAGTGCTTAATTAGAAATCAAAGGGAGACCATGATTATAAAGTTTGGTATATGCTATGTTTGGTTGTAATTCATGTTTGGTCGAAAATGGTACATAGGTGAAGGATAACCATTTGTTCCGAGAAAAGTTTACTAACTTAGAATTGTGTCGGATTTGGGATTCCAGTGACCCAGGCTTAATCAACGACGGTGATAACTCGGAGATTGCCTAAGCATGGATTCCAGGTAGGGGGAACTCACCTACACCTCGCTAGAGTTTACTTTTATTTAAAGTATTGCATAACTTACGCACGGTTTTGGTTTATTTTATTACATTATATTATTTTTCTTTTATCGACACGGAAACTTGTTAATAGCGTGTCGAGGCCGTGCTATACGGTCAAGTAAGTTAGATGACTTGAGAGCGAAGGGTGGCTCTGACTTCCTTGGGTTCGATCCCCTTAACCTCCGGAGGGTTAGTTACGCCGGTCGTCCGAGTACTCCTATTGTAACGATGGACTCGGTACGTGTGTGTAGCTAGGAAGTGGACGCTCTCGCTACGCTTACCTGGTAATCACTCTAATTAAGGTAAGGCCGTGTAGTTGGTCCGTAGGGACCGGTCATCTGGTTATGGAAATACTGGGATCCCGTCTATGAGTCGTATGTGCTCAATTTTACGTATTTTACTTATACGTTATACGATATATGCATTTCTTTTTTTTTTTTATACTACGTTTTACTGCATGCTATTTATAAAACCTAGTGGGGTTGAGCTCCTCTACTGGGCGATGAACGTATGTGATGCTCACCCCTACTTTCCCTCCAGGAACTGAGCAGGAGCTAGCTGAGGACCAGACTTAGACACTAGGGTGTTGGCATCGTCAAGTTGTGTATATCTTCTTTTGGACTTGACTGTTGGTTTGGCAGGTGTTGATCGGTCTCCCTTCTTTTGAAATTGTGATTGTGACTTGGTTTTGTTGTGGGAACCTTGTAAATTTGTTATTATCCGCCTGCCTATCTTTTGGTGTGTGTTACTTAGCGTGAATCTGAAACCCGAACCTTGGACTCATGGCTTTTGTGGAATGTAAATAAAGTACTCTTTTGTTGTAAAATCTTTACGCTTCCGAATCGTACTCTCAACCTCAATCGTAAACGTTTTCTCACCACAATTCTAAAAGGCCTTGCAAGCTTTTGTGGCATGGATTTGTGGCACAAGCTGCAGACTCATGTTCAGAGGCTTGCGGCGCTGTAACGTAATCCTTCCGGGGCGTTACAGAAAAAGTGGTATCAGAGCATTCGTTTCCAATCTCCTTTCGGATCCTTAACCTTCTATTGGTTTCGTTTCGGAAATCGATTTTTTCCTGATAACTTTGTTTCATTCCACAATTCGACCTATTTTCAAGTCCATTTTCTGTTTAACTATCTTTTTGGAGTCCATCCTTGTTTGGTAAAAGTTAAAAGTTAAAATTTGTGTTCGATATTTGTTGTGTTCTTTAATTTCTGTCTGTTAACTTTTCTGAAGGATGCCACCTAAGCCAAGTTCTAGTACCTCAGCTGCTGCTCGACGTGTGGCTCAGAGGTTTTTAGCATGTCAGTCTCGAACTAGATCACGTTATAGGCTAACTGCCGAGGATCAAGAACGTGAACGGGAACTGAGCTACCTTGATAGGTTCCTGAAGTTAAAACCAATGAAATTTGCTGGTACTCCGGATTCTGAGAAGGCAGAAGCATGGGTAAAGAGTATGCAGAAAAAGCTTAGAACTCTGCATGCCCCACCAGAATATCAAGTCAACTTAGCTGCTCCTGTCTTGGAGGGCGATGCCGACGCATGGTGGGAATCCATTTTGGAACGTTATGACGTAAGCACCATGACTTGGGAGGAGTTTGTGCAGCACTTCTACGCACGTTACTTTCCGGTTGCCATGAGGCAAACTAAAATCAAGCAGTTTCTAGAATTGGAACAGACCTCATCCATGGCAGATTATGTAGGAAAGTTTACCGAACTTGGTAGGTACTGCCCTTCGATTATGCAAGATGAGACCTTGAAAGCCACTAAGTTTCAACTAGGTTTACGTGATGGAATTCGAAGGCATATTGTAGCACTTAGGCTGAAGACCTACAATGAAGTAGTCGAGGCAGCTTTTAGCCTTGAGCAAGACTTCCTAAGTGGTACTCGTGGTCGTTTTAGGCACGGTGAAAGCTCCACCGGTGCGGGAAACAAAAAGGGGAACAGGTTCAAGGTTAGGAAAGAGAAAGCTAGCAGCAGAGGAACCTCTGCGGGTCAAAGGTTTTCGCCATATCAGTGTTATCATTGTGGAGAACGTGGGCACATTAGAACTAATTGTCCCCACAGAGAGGCTACTGGGTCTGCAATGACTCCTCTTGTTCGACCTCAACATCCAACAAACACTGAAACTGTTCAGCAAGTTAATGCTCCGCTACGTGGAGGAAGTCAGGGTAGTCATGGTCGTGGTACGGGAGGACGCGGTGCTGGAGGACAAGGTCCTGCTCGTGGAGGAAGAGTGTTTGCTGTAACTGGAGGACGAATGCAGAATGAACCTCGTACTGCACTCGAGGGTACGCTTCTTTTGTCTAACTCTGAAGTTAAAGTTTTAGCGGATACTGGTTCAACGCATTCTTTTGTTTCGGATTGGTTTGCTAAAGCCTTAAATCTAGAGTCAGTACTCCTAAGTAGTCCAATGTGTTTAGATGCGCCGCTAGGAGGCAAAGCAATAGTTGATAGGATCTATCCTACATGCCAACTATTGATTGGTAGTCACCAGGTCATAGCCAATTTGTATCCGTTGGATTTACCGGGGTACGATTTAATTTTGGGAATGGACTGGTTAGAAGAGTACCGGGCACTCATTGACTGTGAGCGGCGGAAAGTACTGATAACCCTACCTAACGGAGAACTTTTGGTAGTGAGTCTCGACAATCGTTACACGCCACCCAGTCCGTTATTGAAAACGTGTTTCCAAGGTAGGAGACCACTATTGTGTTACGCGCTTATTGCGACAACACAAGCTAGGAATGTTGAAAAGGAATCTATTCCGATTGTCGACGAGTATCCCGACGTATTCCCTGCCGACTTACCAGGAGTCGCTCCGCAGCGTGAGGTGGAGTTTCGCATTGACTTAGTGCCGGGGACTACGCCTATATCACTGCCTGCCCATAGAATGGCACCTGTCCTGTTCGCTAAAAAGGCTGATGGGACTTTACGGCTTTGTGTGGATTATCGCAAGCTGAACCA
Source organism: Rosa chinensis (assembly GCF_002994745.2). Classification (NCBI taxonomy): domain Eukaryota; kingdom Viridiplantae; phylum Streptophyta; class Magnoliopsida; order Rosales; family Rosaceae; genus Rosa; species Rosa chinensis. The sequence continues at coordinate 54,255,358 of NC_037094.1, read as the reverse complement.
AGTCACGATCAAAAACAGATATCCACTGCCAAGGATTGATGAGTTATTTGATCAACTCAGTGGTGCGAGGCTTTTCTCAAAGATTGATCTGCGATCGGGTTATCACCAACTTCGAGTAAGAGAAGAAGATATTCCAAAGACGGCTTTCCGGACGCGATACGGACACTTCGAGTTTGTGGTGATGCCATTCGGCTTAACCAATGCACCAGCTGCATTTATGGATCTCATGAATCGTATCTTTCGGCCGTATTTGGATAAGTTCGTCGTTGTGTTCATAGACGACATTCTCGTATACTCAAAGACGGTGGAGGAGCATGAAGCACACCTTCGTATAGTCCTGCAAACCCTGCGGGAGAAGCAGCTGTACGCCAAAAAGTCGAAGTGTGAGTTTTGGATGTCGGAAGTTCGATTTCTTGGACACGTAATTTCAGGTGATGGAGTATCCGTTGATCCAAGTAAAGTCGAGCCTGTATTGAATTGGAAACAACCAAAGAACGTCACGGAAGTTCGCAGTTTCCTCGGTTTGGCCGGGTACTATCGACGATTCGTACCAAATTTCTCTAGGATTGCGAATCCGTTGACAAGGTTGACTCGAAAAGGTGTTAAGTTCGAGTGGAGTGACAAATGTGAGTATGCATTTGAGGAACTTAAGGCAAAGTTGACTACCGCACCTGTACTTGTCTTGCCAAATAGCGATGACCCGTTCGAAGTTTACACAGACGCTTCAGGCCAAGGACTTGGTTGTGTACTCATGCAGAATGGAAGAGTTGTGGCATACGCGTCGAGGCAACTGAAGGTACATGAGGTGAATTATCCTACACACGATCTCGAATTTGCTGCGGTTGTGCACGCGTTAAAAGTGTGGAGGTGCTACCTGTACGGAAGCAAGTTCAGCGTCTTCTCCGATCATAAAAGCCTTAAATATATATTCACGCAACGTGATTTAAATTTACGGCAAAGGAGGTGGATGGAGTACTTGAAGGATTACGACTTCGATTTGCAATACCACCCCGGTAAAGCAAACGTAGTTGCAGATGCCCTAAGTCGAAAGACAAGGGGTAGTTTGTGTAGTTTAATGCTCGCAGATCGTGAAATAGTCACCACTATAGAAGGGTATAATTTAAAGCTGCAGCAACAAGACGCACGAATGTTCTTGTTTCACATTAGCGTGGAACCACAAATAAGGCAACGTGTCATTCAACAGCAGTTGAACGACCCGGAGTTGCAAGGAATCTTCCAACAAGCGATGGCAAATCAAATGCCTGTAGAATGGAATATTCATCCTGACGGTAGTTTGAGGTTCAAGGACAAGCTCGTTGTGCCGAAGGATGAGAATCTGCGACAACAGGTCTTGGACGAAGCTCATCGTACTCGTTTCACCATCCATCCAGGCAGCACAAAAATGTACAAGGATCTAAAAAGGACGTATTGGTGGAAGGGAATGAAGAGCGATGTTGCAAAGTATGTCGGTCAATGTGCGGTTTGCAAAATGGTGAAGGCGGAACATCAAAAGCCATCAGGGTTGTTGCAACCTCTCGAAATTCCTGTGTGGAAATGGGACTGCATTACGATGGATTTTATCACTGATCTACCTCGGTCTTCGCACGGGCATAACGGTATTTGGGTTATAGTCGATAGGCTCACGAAGTCTGCTCACTTCTTGCCAGTGAAGCTTAACTCGCCGATCGACTATTTCGCCAAATTATACGTTGATTGGATTGTCCGATTGCATGGAGTTCCGACAAGCATTGTTTCGGATCGAGATCCTCGATTTACGTCACGTCTTTGGAAAAAGTTACAAACTGAACTCCGTACTAGCTTAGACCTTAGTACCGCTTACCACCCACAGAGTGACGGTCAATCTGAAAGGGTTATTCAAGTACTTGAAGATATGCTACGAGCATGTGTGTTGGACTTCGGAGGTAAGTGGCACGAATACCTTCCACTTGCAGAGTTTGCATATAATAATAGTTATCAAAGTAGCATCGGAATGGCACCTTACGAAGCTCTGTACGGTAGACCATGTCGCTCACCAATGTGTTGGGCTAATTCTGAGGACCGGATTGTCTTAGGTCCTGACATTATTAAAGAGACCACTGAGAAGATTCGAGTCATCAGAGATCGTTTGAAAGTTGCTCAAAGTAGACAAAAGTCTTATGCGGATAAGCGAAGAAAGCCCCTAGAATTCCAACCGGGTGATAGTGTGTTTCTTAAAGTTAGTCCACGCAAAGGTATTCACCGGTTTGGTGTCAAAGGGAAGTTGGCTCCACGCTATATCGGACCGTTTCCGATTGTGGACAAAGTTGGGGCAGCGGCATATAAACTTGAGCTGCCAGGAGAACTTTCACATATACATAATGTATTTCATGTTTCTCAGTTGAAGAAAAGTGCACCCGACACTAGACAAGTAATGACCTGGAATGAATTGCCGTTGGAGCAAGATGTGTCCTATGAAGAAGGACCGGTGTGTATACTTGAAAGAGAGAATAAACAGCTCCGAAATCGGCAAGTACCAATTGTAAAGGTCAAATGGATTCACCATGGAGTTGAGGAGGTCACATGGGAACTGGAATCCGACATGAAGAAGAAGTATCCTCACCTATTCGACCAATCAGGTAATTTCGAGGACGAAATTTTTTTTTTAGGGGGGTGGAACTGTGAACCCCTGTAATTCTATTTATAAATTTTGGTTTTTCGTAAGGTTGGTTTCGAATTTTAATTTTGAGAGTTGGGATTTGAGCTAGTTCCTGTTAGGTAGGAACTTTTCGGTTAAGTTCGGAATAACTGGTTCTCGTTGGGCTTTAGTAAACTAGTACCAGTTGGGCCTATAGAAGAATTGAGCCAGCCCATGTTGGTAAACGTAGAGAAGGAGTTTAATTGGGAAGCCAACTTAAGACTTAAGAGGGCATGAGATAGTTGAGGTGGGTATCTGAAATTGGAACACGTTAGCCTTGGTCAGTCACGCGTCCACACCTCCTGCCTACAACGCTCAGCACCTCACCGACAGCCTCCTCTACCTATATCTCTAGATTTTTCCGTCACTTGCATGCCAACCATACTCCTTTAGTTCTCAGAACCAGAGGTTACACCCACTAATCTCGTCAGCATCCACCTAAAACCCAAACCACCTTTCCTACCCAACCTTGCCAAGAACGAAGAAACCAGCCATGGCAACGGGTTAGAAGCCACTGAAGTCCCTATCTTTTTCTGTTGCCGAGTGTAGAAGCTTGGGCTTTGGAAATTAGACTGAGATCGGTTCCCTCCTAAGGTAATCCCAATCCAACTCATCCTTGGTGTTCAGTGGGTATTTTGATTTGATTATAGGGTTGGGAAATTGATAATTCTTCTTAAATCAAGGTTTGGAATTGGGGAGAAGTAGAGAATTGGAGCTGGAGTTAATCGAAAGTCTTTGTCAGCTGAAAGGTGGAATTGTGCAGTACATAAATTGAGGAAGAAGGTTTCTGGGTGAAGGTAGTGTTGACGGCAACTGACCAAATTGAGGTAAGAAGGGTTCTTGGACTGGATTCAATTCTTTTTGGGTATAATTATAACTAAAGTAGAATTCTGGTCAGCTTTTGGTGGTGGTGTAGGTTACTATAATTGTTTAATAATGGATCTTTGGAATATGTTTTATGAATGGTGACGTCCAGCAAGATTAGTGAATGGTTTTGTCTTGGTATATGTATATTTATATCCATAATTGTGTGTTGTGGGAGCCAAGGTGATGGATGTGATTTCCGTGTAAAGCTGCAGTACTTGACCAAAACTAGATCAAAGTTGTAGACTTGGTATGGTATTAAGGTTTAATTGCGAGCTGCATGTTGGTATAATTGAGGTTTTGGTCAGGAAGTCGTGTGGCATGTTGTTAGTGCTTAATTAGAAATCAAAGGGAGACCATGATTATAAAGTTTGGTATATGCTATGTTTGGTTGTAATTCATGTTTGGTCGAAAATGGTACATAGGTGAAGGATAACCATTTGTTCCTAGAAAAGTTTACTAACTTAGAATTGTGTCGGATTTGGGATTCCAGTGACCCAGGCTTAATCAACGACGGTGATAACTCGGAGATTGCCTAAGCATGGATTCCAGGTAGGGGGAACTCACCTACACCTCGCTAGAGTTTACTTTTATTTAAAGTATTGCATAACTTACGCACGGTTTTGGTTTATTTTATTACATTATATTATTTTTCTTTTATCGACACGGAAACTTGTTAATAGCGTGTCGAGGCCGTGCTATACGGTCAAGTAAGTTAGATGACTTGAGAGCGAAGGGTGGCTCTGACTTCCTTGGGTTCGATCCCCTTAACCTCCGGAGGGTTAGTTACGCCGGTCGTCCGAGTACTCCTATTGTAACGATGGACTCGGTACGTGTGTGTAGCTAGGTAGTGGACGCTCTCGCTACGCTTACCTGGTAATCACTCTAATTAAGGAAAGGCCGTGTAGTTGGTCCGTAGGGACCGGTCATCTGGTTATGGAAATACTGGGATCCCGTCTATGAGTCGTATGTGCTCAATTTTACGTATTTTACTTATACGTTATACGATATATGCATTTCTTTTTTTTTTTATACTACGTTTTACTGCATGCTATTTATAAAACCTAGTGGGGTTGAGCTCCTCTACTGGGCGATGAACGTATGTGATGCTCACCCCTACTTTCCCTCCAGGAACTGAGCAGGAGCTAGCTGAGGACCAGACTTAGACACTTGGGTGTTGGCATCGTCAAGTTGTGTATATCTTCTTTTGGACTTGACTGTTGGTTTGGCAGGTGTTGATCGGTCTCCCTTCTTTTGAAATTGTGATTGTGACTTGGTTTTGTTGTGGGAACCTTGTAAATTTGTTATTATCCGCCTGCCTATCTTTTGGTGTGTGTTACTTAGCGTGAATCTGAAACCCGAACCTTGGACTCATGGCTTTTGTGGAATGTAAATAAAGTACTCTTTTGTTGTAAAATCTTTACGCTTCCGAATCGTACTCTCAACCTCAATCGTAAACGTTTTCTCACCACAATTCTAAAAGGCCTTGCAAGCTTTTGTGGCATGGATTTGTGGCACAAGCTGTAGACTCATGTTCAGAGGCTTGCGGCGCTGTAACGTAATCCTTCCGGGGCGTTACACTTACCCTTTGAAGCTTCTAGTGAAAATAAAATAGAGTTATTAAGTGTTAATATGTTGATCGAGCCGATCAACATCATAACGATGATGGATTTTTCTGAATTTTCAACCCGAAACCTAAAATAATGTATTTGGCATATCTAAAGGAAGGCTTCTCAAGTGTACTATCCGATGAGGCCCTTGGCCTTTGAAGATTGTAGTGAAAACAAAAAAATAGGGTTATTAAGTTTTAATCCTTTGATCGAGCCGATCGATATCCTAACTTGATAGATTTTTCTAAATTTTAGACCCAAAGCCTAAAATAATGTACTTGGCACATCTGACGGAAGGTCTCTGAAGTGTACTATCTGATAACGCCTTTGCCCTTTGAAGCTTCTAGTGAACAAAAATAGGGTTATTAAGCCTTAGTTATTTGACCAAACCGATCGACATCCTATCGATGACGGATTTTTCTGAATTTTGGACCTGAAGCCTAAAATAATATACTTGATACATCTAACGGAAGGTTTCTCAAGTGTACGATTTGATCACACCCTTGTCCATTGAAGCTTATAGTGAACAAAAATAGGGTTATTAAGCGTTAGTCGTTTGACAGAGCCGATCGACATTCTATCGATGATGGCTTTTTCTGAATTTTGGACTCGAAGCCTAAAATAATGTACTTGGCATATCTAACGGAAGGTCTCTGAAGTGTACTATCCAATAACGCCTTTGCCCTTTGAAGCTTCTAGTGAATAAAAATAGGGTTATTAAGCCTTAGTTGTTTGATCGAACCGATCGACATTCTATCAATGACGGATTTTTCTAAATTTTGGTCCCGAAGCCTAAAATAATATACTTGACACGTCTGACGAAATGTTTCTCAAGTGTACGATTCGATGACGCCCTTGCCATTTGAAGCTTATAGTGAACAAAAATAGGGTTATTAAGCTTTAGTCTTTTGACCGAGCCGATCGACATCCTATCGACGATGGCTTTTTCTGAATTTTAGACCCAAAGCCTAAAATAACATACTTGGGACATCTGACGGAAGGTTTCTCAAGTGTATGATCCGATGACACTGTTGCCCTTTGAAGCTTGTAGTGAACAAAAATAGGGTTATTAAGCCATGTAAACTGTAAAGTTAGTGAAATGCGAATAAACACAATTTTTTGAATTCTGAAACTGCCGAACAGGACCAAATGGTGATTACAACTTCCATTTCACTGTCAAGCTTCAAAGTGCAAGGGCGTCTTCGGATCGTCAGATTGAGACACCATCCGTTAGATGTGACAAGTACATTATTTTAGGCTTCAAATTCAAAATTCAGAAAATCCATCATCGTTATGATGTCGGTCGGCTCGGTCAATAGATTATTGCTTAATAACCCCATTTTGGTTCACTACAATCTTCAGAGGGCAAGTGCGTCATCAGATCATACACTTGAGAAACCATTCGTTTGATGTGCCAAGTACATAATTTTCGGCTTTGCGTGTCATAGTTATGATTTTGATCCACTCAATCGACCGATTAATACTTAATAATCCTATTTTTGTTTACCACAAGCTTCAGAGTGCATGAGCGTCATAGAATCATAGCCTTGAGACAGAGACCGTTAGATGTGACAAGTATATTATTTTAGGGTTTGGATTAAAAATTCAGAAAATTCTTTCATAGTTATGACTTCGATCTACTAGGTCAACTGATTAATGCTTAGTAACCCTATTTTTGTGCGCACTACAAGCTTCAAAGGGCAAGGGCGTTATCGAATCTTGAGATTGTGACATCGACCATTAGATATGACAAGTACATTACTTTAGGCTTCAGGTTCAAAATTCAGAAAATTCCGCTATAGTTATGATGTCGATCCGCTCAGTCAATCGATTAAAACTTGATAACCCTATTTTTGTTCACCACAAGCTTCAAAGGGCAAAGGCGTCATCGGACCATAGCCTTGAGACAGCGACCGATGGATGTGACAAATATATTATTTTAGGGTTCAGCTTCAAAATTCGGAAAATTCCCTCATAGTTATGACTTCGATCTACTCGGTTAACTGATTAATGTTTAATAACCCTATTTTTGTGCACTACAAGGTTCAAAGAGCAAGGACGTCATCAGATCGTGAGATTGAGACATCGACTATTAGATGTGACAGGTACATTATTTTAGGCTTCCAGTTTCAAATTCAGAAAATTTCGTCTCAATCCACTCGGTCAACTGATTAAGGCTTAATAACCCTATTTTTGTTTACTACAACCTTCAAAGTGCAAAAGCGTCATCGGATCTTACACTTGAGACATTATTTGTTAGATGTGCCAAGTACAATATTTTTAGCTTCAGATTCAAAATTCATAAAATTTCATCAAAGTTATGACTTCTATCGACTCGGTCAACAGATTAATGCTTTATAACCATAGTTTTTGCTCACTACAAACTTTAAAAGGCAAGGATGTCATCGGATCGTACCCTTGAGAAACTGACCATTAGATGTGACAAGTACATTATTTTAGGCTTCGGGTTGAAAATTCTGTAAATTCCGTCATAGTTATGACTTCAATCCACTCGGTCAACTGATTAATGGTTAATAACCCTATTTTGGTTCACTACAATCTTCACAAGGCAAGTGCGTCATCAGATTGTATACTTGAGAAACCATTCATTTGATGTGCCAAGCACATAATTTTAGGCTTCGGGTTCGAAATTCAGAAAATTTCGTCATAGTTAGGACTTCGATCCACTCGGTCAACCGATTAATTCTTAATAATCCTATTTTTGTTCACCACAAGCTTCAAAGGGCAAGAGCGTCATCAGATCATATCCTTGAGACAATGACCATTAGATGTGACAAGCACATTATTTTAAGGTTTGGATTTAAAATTCAAAAAATTCCGTCATAGTTATGACTTCGATCTACTCGGTCAACCGATTAATGGTTAATAATCCTATTTTGGTTCACTACAATCTTCAAAGGACAAGTGTGTCACCGGATCGTGAGATTGAGACATCGACCATTAGATGTGACAAGTACATTATTTTAGGTTTCGGGTTCGAAATTTGGAAAATTCTGTCATAGTTATGATGTCAATCTGCTCGGTTAACCTATTAAAGCTTAATAACCCTATTTTTGTTCACTACAAGCTTTAAAGGGCATGAGCATCATCAGATCTTACACTTGGGACACCGTCCGTTAGATTTACCAAGTACATTATTTTAAGCTTCGGGTTCAAAATTTAGAAAATTCCTTCATACTTTTGACTTCGATCTATTTGGTCAACTGAATAATGCTTTTTTTTTTTTTTAAATAAAAAGTAAACAAATTAAGACAAAGAATTCAATGAAAAAAAAACAACCGTTTAGGGAAAAAAAAATTTGAGAGAAAGAAAAGGCGCCCACGTGTTTCGAACTGCTTCAGCTTACACCACCGCTAGGTGGCCTCACCACCATGCCAAGCATACATTTCTCGTAACTTATTTATAATTGTTGTTAGAATCGTTTTCCAAACAAAAAAAAAAATCGACGTATCCTTTTTTCTCAACCCCTTTCGCCGACCGCCGACCCGCTGACGATAGCTCTGGTTTCAGGCCACATCACGGCGGAAAATCGGTGTATTTCAACTCGCCTCCTCATCCTTGACCTACCTCTTCTCTTCATTCGTCCCATCTCCGAACGAGGATGGAAAATCGAAGCTCCAAAGCTTCCGGCTTTCCGACTGTTTTCAAGAAATTTCCGGCAACGATTAGCCATGCATGAGGTTTGAAACTTCGTCTACTCATCGAGGTTTACGTCGTGATATAGTTAGTTTTCATTTTGGGTTAAGTTTTGAAGATATGGGTGTTTGGGGTTTCCGGCCACCGCCGATTCGAATTTGTTTCTGAATTGTGTATTTCAACAAGAAATTGCAATTTGGAATCAGTGGAAGGACTAAGGAGTGGAGATGTAATACACAATGCTGAAGAAATGAAGAATTGAATTGCAGTTTGTTTAGTGGCTTAGTGGGGACATGTATGTTTTTTTGAGAATGCATTCCTTTGTCAACGCTGACACCGCGCAAGGGATATGTATGTTAACTAGAAGACAAAATATTGTATTGATCATTTATTACATTCATTCTCCCTAAAATTTGAGTGGGCGCATCAGCCCCTACTCGCCCTCACTTCAGTCCGCCAGTGTATAGTTGGCAAGAGAAGACTAATACCAGCCACTCAATACTTATCCAGATTACCGTACTTAATCGAAGCCACTCAATACTTATCCAGATTACCGTACTTAATCGAAAAAAACAATGCATATGCCTAGTTATCTTTGTTAGCTAATATTTTATTATTATCAAGTCCTCAAATGAGAATCAAGTCGTTGTTTCCCATATGGTCATTAAGTTCCACAACAGATATAACTGAGAACTAAAATATTATGATATGAAATTCTAGTGATATTTTCAGATCTGGATCTTGTTCATAAACTATAAAAGTTAATTAACTTGTCATTTACTCTTTGTTTACTATGCTCTGCAATTACGTGGCAGACTGTGCTACTCTATTATAAATTGCAAATCTCGACGTAATTTCGGGGTCAACTGTCTTCATTTTCTAATAAGTCTCCTGCCCAAGTCTCTTTAAATAATTCTCAAAAAAAAAAAAAGTCTCTTTAAATAATTACTGATTTGCTAAGATAAATAACAAGTTTGGCTACTGCCTCTGCACATACAGGAATATGCAAGCACCCGCTTTACGAAGATTTTTCCCACCAATTCACTATCGGTGAGTATACAGCTCATACTTGGTTTCATTGAATAATAACTCTTTTTCTTATTTCCATATAGACTCGACTTAAAATTACCTTAAATCATTTGGCAGATTGAGCATTATATAGCATGGCGAGCATTACAGTTGCCTCCAATTCAATTGTCTTGGAAGTTCTTAACCAACATAACTATAAAGAATGGAGTTCTCGGGTTGAAACTTACTTGTTGGCTGAAGATCTTTGGGATGTCGTCAACATGAAACCTCCTGAACGAGAAGAGAGAGAAGTTGAATACGAGGCTTGGAAGACAAAGAATGCCAAGGCTTTACATGCAATTAAAATTTCTTGCGGGACTCAACCATTTTCTTTTATCAATGAAACCCGCACAGCCAAGATGGCCTGGGAGGTTTTGGAGAAACAGTTCAAATCACGTGACACATTACGTTTAGAACAAAAAGGTACGCTTCATGTTATAAACTACGTCATTAAATATAAGATATGTTGAGAATATTATGTTATCAATTGAGAATATTATGTAATTAAGAATAGAATTCTTGTATCTTTAAGAAATCATGTACAAGAGGATTATGGCATTATTTATATCTCTAGATTGATAAATAAATAAACTCGATCAGATTGTGATAAGGTTACAATAAAATAAAATAAAAAACGACATAATTAAGTTGTTGTAGTTTGATGTCTTTCCTCTTTTCACTTTTAATTTGAAATGTTTTAAAGTGAAAATGAAATGGTTCTCATAAAGGTTGCACACATCATAGACCCATTGGTATGCTTATCCTACCATTATCACCCTGATTGTTGCTATATATTCACGTCCACGAAATATAAGAAATTAGAACAAATCCCAATTAAATTTTCTATTTGTCAGAGAGAGAAGAGAGAAACAGATATCTTTATACCAAAATCGATGATGCGAGGCAGGAGTTGACACCAGCTGATGAAGAAGGAGGTATGTTCTTTTTGTTTAATTAAGTAGATGAAGAGTGGTGGGATAATGTTTTAATTAAGTTAAAATTGGTAGAATTAAAATAAAAGATGAATAATTATTAAAACCCATCTTGATTGGGATGCATGCCAGGAAATCAGAACAGTTCCAACTATCACTTCGACTCCAGCTATGAACCTTTCTTTGATTCTGTTGTGAATGGTCACTGGGATAATGCTAAGGAGTGCCTTGCTACATTACTAATTCCTAATGTACTAAGAGCAAGAAATCCAGCGGCTAGAGGATCTACAGCTCTTCACATTGCGGCGAGGGAAGGGCATGTGCATATTGTAAAAGAGTTGGTGTTGTTGATGACTCAAGAAGATCTGGAAATAAGAGATGATAATGGTTGTACCGCTCTTCACATAGCAGTACAGAAGGAGAATGTGGACGCTGTGAAAGAGGTGGTGCCGTTGATGAGACAACAGGGCTTGGGAATAAAAAACAAAAATTATGGTGAAACTGCTCTTCATGTAGCAGCTGGGAGTGGGAATGTGCATATTGCGAAAGAGTTGGGAGAGTTGATGAGGGAAGAAGATTTGGAAATAGGAAACTCCAACAATTGCCACGCTCTTCACATAGCACTCTTGAAAGGGCATGTGCATATTGGGAAAGAGTTGGTAGCATTGATGAGAAAAGAAGCTTTGGAAATGAATGATGGACAAGGCTATACGGCTTTAGGTCGTGCCATAAGGTTATGCCACCAGCGTGGAGACGAGTACAGTGAAGGAGCTGTGATCGAAATGATTAAACCCATGGTTGCAAAGAACCAGAAAATGCTTGGCATTGTGGCTTCTCCCAATGACTACATTCCAGTTGTGGAGGCTTGCATGTTGTTAAAATTCCAAGTGGGCCGCTATCTCTATTCCGTTACTCCACGGGAAGATTTAATGCCGTCAAAGAACAGACGGCAAGGTGCTTCACTATTTGTGTTTTGTCTTGGAGCGAAGGAATTTGGTAAGAGTTAAATTCAAACATATTTAATCAATTACTTGTGAGTGGTGACTCCTTAAATATTTGATTGGTATGTATAATTTTCTTCATAACCTCTACTTCAGATATTCCGTGGGACTTACTTTCAAATTGCCCAAGGTTGGCCACGGTTGAAACTGTACATGGAGGCAATTCTCCGATCTTGGTATTGTCTCGTATGCACTCTGCATTCTTAAGTGGAATGCAACTCAAATTTTGGCAAAAATGGATCTATGAAAGTAAGTATCACATTTCTTCTCTCTATATACTAAACAAACTAATTTCTATCTTTAATCCATATATTCTACATGGCACTAGTCAATGCATTTAATCATTTCTTTTACGTTTAAAATCGTCTTCTTCTTTTTTTTTTTTTTTTTTTTTTTTTTTTTTTTTTTTTAAATACAACTAAATTCATTTCTAGATCCATATGAATTAGAAAAGCACCATATTATTTTTTTATCATTTTAAAGGTAAAACCATCAATGAAAATACCTAGCGAGCTTGCTCTGCTAGGGTTGGGAGAACGCCGCCTTGGGCCTCTCTGTACCTTTCTCCATCATCGATGGAGTACTATTCCGGTGCCACCCTCGGTGTCGGTTTTTTCGTGCAAGGCTCCCGTCGTGCCCTGTATCGGGTCGTGGTTCACATCTCGGCCTGTGGAAAGTTCTCCTGTTCAGATCCATTCTGATTGTGTTTTGAGTCAATGGGAAGAAGCCATGGTTGTGTTGCTTTCTCAGATCCGGTCTGCACCTAGAGTTAAGCATCTTTGGCCAAGTCAGGCACGACTCAAGTCATCGGCGTGTGGCTTTGGTTTGGTGGCGGTGTGGCTAAGGGAGAGGTTTGAGAGTAGTTGGAGTTCGTGGGAGCGGCTACTATCCATATTTCTTCAATCAGATCGAGGGGATGATCCGATAATAGAAGGTGAGCAAACTAGTGCTTTGGGTTCGGACTGGCTATGCGTTCCAGCTGGTGAAGGTGGCGGTCAGGGGCGTTGTGTTGATGCAACGGGGATGATCTTTCTCCGGCCAAGGGCGGTGGAGCAGAGGTCGGGGTCGAAGTCAGGGACGACATGGGTGCTTAGAGAACTTCGGTGACAGGGCCGCCCCAAATTTCACCCTGAAATCCGAAGTGGTCCTGCAGGACCCACTTTTAAAGAAGATTTTACTGAAAATTCGGCAGAGCCTCCCCTAAAAGTAGGCAACCCAAACCTGTAAGAATCCAAAAACACTTCTAATAACCTAACCGTAAACTCCTGGAGCCACCCTACTCCTATATTCCAAACCATCTCACAAACAAAAAAATAATAATACTTCAATTACTTAAAGTCCAACAAAACTCCATAATTAAATACAACAATTCATCAAAGTTAGGTCATGGACCTCAAATATAATTTACTACAAGTCTGGGTCACAATTCCCATAGTAATCTGAGCAATCTAAAAACAGAAATTGATATAAAGTTCAGTAGGCTAAACAGGTAACCTACTATATGAGGTGACAGAAGTGGATGCGGTCACTATGGCTCACTCCTAATGCGCCAAGTAGCAACGCTGTGAACTGGGCATTTGAAACAGAAGGGCCCAAGGGGAAAGCATTTAAAAAAACGTTAGCGTAAGTGGACAAAAAGTTAATAATTATAACATAAAGAAATAGGAAAGAGTTTTATACTTTCCCACATTTTAATTTTGGTAAAAAAAATGAATTTCCGATGCATGCAAGATTTAGAAAAAGTTATTTTCTTCACTTCGAAAGGAGCGTAAGAAAGAAAAATAACCCAACCCCGCTGGTTAAAATAAACAATTAATATGGGGAAGGCGAACATCACCATACTGTAAAGGAGCCTCCTAAGCTCGGGTCGGGCCTCTCAGGCCGTATCCTTGATTTCAACCCACAAACACAAAGTAAGTGAGGAGGAGCCTCGACTGCAACTCATGCGAGGAGGAGAACAAGAAAATATAGTAACCCGAGTATGGTGGAAGATAAAAATCGAAAACCAGTAAATCCATAAAGCTTCCCCACAAAATTCTCACAAAAGAAAAATACCAGTACAATTCCCAACCATACTCGGAAAATCTCGTAATAATTCTGATTAAAGCAACAACGTGTCCCACACGTCAAAATAATTTCAAATGGGAAACAATTCGTAAGATTAAATTATAAATTATAATTATTCTTCCTTCGAAATCCCATTTCGAAAAGTAATTATAAGAAATTCAAGTCCACAAAAGAAATTAGCTTAATTTCCGGAAATTACTACGGAAAAAATGTTTTGTCGAAAAACAACCAATAACCATGTTATCCAAATTGAGCATAGAAAATTTAAAATCGAAATAATGCTAGAAGCATTAACCAAATAAATAATGGGATAATTCGAAATTAAAATAATAAGCTCAATAAATTTCATACTAATTAGTCAAGCATTAAGTTGATAAAGTAAAAGCATGCATCATTTCTTAAAATAAAAGTCCACTCACAGTATTCGGCTAATCCTGTCGTCGATCGGTATTCTCCTTGTATGGATACTCCTCTCGTCCTGTACGAATAGCACTCGTAAAAATATAATTACAGGATGAGAATTTAAATTTACGATAATTAGAAATCGACATTCTAAACGTCTCCTTCAATCCACATTGGATTCTATCCAACTACACTCACAATGTCGATTCACTGATTTACAAATTATAGGCAACTTCGAGAGAAATCCGACGGTCGGATTCTCGTAATCGATAACCGAAATTCTAAATTTTCAGAAATTCATAATCAACTCAAAACTTCTCCAATCTTCACCAAAATCACATATACAAGTTCTATATCAATTATAGGATTTAATTAACCAAAAACAGAAACTAAAACCCTAGCTGCTCCACGCGCCTCTGCGCGCCACCCACAGTGGGGCCCATGCGCCTTAGGTCTACTCCACTTCCGGCCACAAAATTTCAGCAGCAACATCACAACATCAATACAAACAACTTTCTTAATTGCACCTAAGCCTAATTATACCTTGAATTGCCAGAATCGGAGGAAACCACAAAGAATACCAAAATGAACAGTAAAAACTTCAAATCGTCAATTCTCCTTCCACACCTCAAATTGGATCGTGAAACTTGGAGGGATTCATCAGCAAGGAATGAGCTTTCGATCAAGGTTGTTTCGTGGCCAGTGGTTTCCAGAATTGGAAGAGATCGGTGAAAAAGATAATCTGCTACAGTAAACTTCTATGCCTCGATTCGTTCTTCTCCAGCCAAATCACTGTGACCCACGATCACAATCGTGTAGAGGAGGAGGAGACGAGTCTGTGCAGACCGGTAGCTCGCAAGATGGTAGCTGGACGGCGAGGATTCAGCGGAAAGAGGGAAAAAAAAAACGACGGGGAGGAGAGAGACCTCGGGGGTAGGAGAGAGACCTCGGGGGGTAGGAGAGAGAGAGTTATTGAGCCATAACTACCACAGTAACTTGCTATATATATATATACATATATATATATAACTTTCTATATATATAACTTTTCGAAAATGGAAACCTACCACAGTAACTTTCTCTATATATATATATACTAATTTACTATGAACAGTAACTTTCACATTTTAAGCCATAACTTTCACATACGAACTCCGATTTAAGCATACCACATGTCCACGGACTCGGTTTAACGTCCCCTACAACTTTCGTGAAGAAAATTTTCTCAAATTGTTAACCCATAAAAAGTCAACTTCTAGCACTCCCCCTAAATGATAAAAACTGAAACCAAGGGCAGCAAAACGTATAATAATTCACTTATACACAGTAAAAGGGTAAATCAAATATGGGGGGTATCATTCGGGGTGCCCAGAGGAGAAGTTCGTGGGCCTTCCTTCTTGGGGCTTTGCAACAGGTTTATGAACCCAATGCTGTTAGGGTTCAGATCTAGGACCCAAGAGATTTTTTAGCCCAAAATTTTTTGGCATTTTGGAATGGATTTTTTGGCTACTTAGGTAGAAGATTGCTCTCTATTCGTCATATTTTTATGCTTGGAGTAGGTAAGATTGGTCACACTACCGCCGGTTAT
This sequence comes from Rosa chinensis, assembly GCF_002994745.2. NCBI lineage: Eukaryota > Viridiplantae > Streptophyta > Magnoliopsida > Rosales > Rosaceae > Rosa > Rosa chinensis. The sequence continues at coordinate 54,239,495 of NC_037094.1, read as the reverse complement.
CTTGATAGAAGGTTACCCTCTATTCGACGTCTATCCTTGCGTGGAAGTATGGTTGACCATACTATTGATACCATTTTACATAGTCCGGATTATGTCCGGTGCTTCATCAAATGCTTAATTGCATCCCTAGTCTCCTTGTTATGTTTTATTTTCGATGCCTATTTGCATCTAATATTATTCTTGTTATTTTATTTTCTAATGTAGTTTCTACATTTATAAGTTGTAAAGTTTCTTTTTTGTTTTGTTTTTTGTTTTGAAAGGGGGCTGGTGCAGCTGCCCTCAAGCCTTGATTAATGAAATTGCATAATACAGGGGGGGGGGGACATAGAGCCTGAACCCCAGATTACAATAAGCATAAAGAAAATATCCTGAAATAATACCAAGACTCTCCACCAAATCTATGTATTCTAACAAGCACCAATTAGCAAAGAGTGCACGAAAGGCTACTCCATTTGCTTTAACATAGAGGTGACATATTGGAAAGATAACTCTATCACGAAGAAGTATAATTACAAATAGTACAACTTTCCCACTATGTTGCCGCACAGAAATAAATCCAGTGACACTCAATTTCATCCTGCCACTAGGAGGTTGCGTCCATTTGATCAAGCAAATGGCTCGCCGCCTCGCTAGCCAGACAAGGCACACTGAGTGTGCATACCGGGACAACGCCCACGTCGCCCTACCAAAAAATGACAGGGACTTATTACCGGCATAAAGCCACATCTACTTGAAAATAAAAAATAATAAAACATAAAAAGAACATAATATGGGTCCAAGGCCAAAGGCAAGCATCAAGCCCAAACTGGAATTGAAAGCTGCAAATGCAGCACCTCCTCCATCTTGCATGCCAGCCTCTTGTAGGACCACCACAGACTGCAGCTCCACCGCCACCTACTCCGATCATCGGCCATCTCTCTTGCCCTCCAATATCCCAGTCACGCCAGCAAGGACTGTGGCCCATCCCAACCAACGCCCTCCCCAGATCGGCATCAAACAAACCAAATTGGATTTGAAACATCCGATCCTATCTGTACAAAACCAATCCCAATATCGCCGTGACCCATGCTTTACCATCAGACCCTACTCGCCGTCCGCGCTCCGATCTAAGGCGAAGTGACCCCGATGTCACCCTCCTTCCCTCAAGCCATTGCTGTCTTACTTCGACAAGGCCTGCATACACACGGAATAGTGAAGCCACCACCGCACAGCTATTAACCTGATTGGGCTTCCTCCAATACCACTCAACTACATCAACATCCCATCCGGCCGCACTCGAAGCATGCCGGCGAGGCTAGCAGCCTGCACCCACAAACATATGCATAATAAAATAGAGGGGGTGTGTTTTGCAAAAATAGTCTATTTTTAATTCTAACTTTATCCTTACAAAAAAATTGCAATTGTAGATCCCAACTTCCTCTCCCTTTTTCCCCTCCTTTCCTCTGTGACCTTGGCTTGATCGCTTCACTACTAGAGTCCCATCCAAAACTTCATGAGTTAATTACAATTTGTAATTGGGTTGATTGCAACAACCTGTAATTGGGTTGATTGCAACAACCTGTAATTGGGTTGAAATGAGCAACAAAAATGATATATGTAGATGGTATTGGGTTGGAAATTTTTTTTTCTTCTTCTTCTATATAGATAGTTCATCTAGAAACAATTAAAAACAGTTATGGTGTGTTCGATTTCTTCAATTGATTTATACAACCATCCTTTTATTCGTGCATAGGTTCAATAGTAGTGGGAGGACTTGGGAAACATTTATAGCAACTTCAACAGGTTCCCTATAATTTTTGTATTATAGGGAAGTAAAAGTAAAATTTTTAAGCAATTTTTCTTCTCCAACTCCAACAGATTCCTTATTTTACAACAATTTCTAAAATCTCCATAATTCTTCCTTAAATTTTAGAGATTGCTGTAAATTTAGGGAATTTTGTTTTCTTTTTCCTCACTATCCCTATAGGGAGTTTCTATTCATACCTCTAAAATTGGTATTTAGACCTCCTCACTTAATAGACATCCAACTTACTTTTATAAATAATCAATATGCTATCTACACCTCCCTAATTTTCCCATAATACCCATCATCCAATAATATCAATAAAAACTTTTTTTTAGAGTATTCTATTCATATACCTCCAAAATTGGTAGTTAGACCTCCATCAATTTTTGAACATTTCACAATATTATTTTACTCTTGATATAACTAAGCTGAGAAAGAAAAAGAAAAAAGAAAAATCTTTCAATTGATAGCTCTCTCTCTCTCTCTCCCCCCTGCTTATTGTTGTATTTTGTAAGCATACGCATCTTTAGAGGCCAAGAGCAGTTCATTTCTTCAACTTCCTAAAATTCCCTCGTTTCATATATCTACTCAAACAGTACGCTCCAATAGATGAGTATGATTTTAAGCGAAAGTGGTCTGTTGGTGTTTTGGTTAGAGAATATTGCATATCCGAAATTGACTCGATGAACTGCAAAGTAAGGAGCTGGTCTGTTGATTTCTCCGTTACTTGGTAAGGATGAAGATCATAACAAAAACAAAAGGGAAAAAATGGCATGAGGATGACCATTTGTTGATTTCATACCTCTAAAAGGGAAAATACTTTTTTTAATTTTTTTTTCTTTCTCTTTTGTGTCTTTATTGGTAATTTGACATGAGTTGACAAAGTCAACTATCACTTGAAAAAAGAAAGAGGTCGAAATGCCAATTTTGGAGGTATGAATAGAAGCTCCCATCCCTAAAATGTGGATAGTTATAGGGAATCTGTTGGAGCAAAATAGGTTATTTTTTTTCTAATATACAGAAAATTAAAATATAGAGTAGCTGTTGGAGTTGCTTAGATCTGTTAATGGACCGGATTTTAATCGGGATCTGTGGTTATTGGACGGTTTGGATTGAAAAGTTGATCTGTCGATTTGGTAATGGTCAGGATCCGTTAATCCGTATATTTAACCGATCAAATACGAATTTTGGTTGATCTGATCCGTTAATGATCCGATTTTCTTTTATAATTATTTTTTTTCTTTTCACAAACACAATATTTTGCTTACCTTAGTGTATTGTTCTAAGGAGCATTTTGGTTATTTAATTTTAACATTCGGTGATACTGTTAATTTCATTTCGACATTTTATTGAAGTTTTATGAAGTATCATGATAAAAAGTTAATATTATTATTTAAAATTAAAAAATAATCTTTACAATAAATGGATCTGACTAGTGGACTGAATACCCATTAGTCCGCCGGATAATTGGATCGGATCAGGTTGAACTTTGCTATTACTATACATATTCGGATTTAGGTCGATCCATTCCATACCCAGTCCATTTACAAGTCTAGAAATACTATGTTCATTCTCTATTGAATTAATAATTCCTCTTTAGTCTTTACTCAATCTCTTTTGCGGATGAGGAGATGGTAATGGAAGAACAGGAAAATGACAAAAATGAAAGTTCATGTGTAAATTTAGAAGGAGATGTTCGAGTGCAATTTTAGAGGTATGAATAGAAGCCTTTATGCATATAATATAATTAAAAGTTTAAAATTATAATCTATGTTATGCAACAATTGGGGTATGTTATGCAACAATTGGGGTGGACTCGGTTGACTCAGTTTGGTGAATTGACCGATATCGGCAACCAAACTAGACCCTTGATTTTCTAGAACACCGAAATTGATCGAAATTTTTCAACACCAACTATGTTAATTTAACCAATGCGGTTTTGGTTTAAGTTCCAGTCATTGGCATTTCACAAAAGCTGAAGCTTGGGTTACAGATCTATCTAACAAGAAGATGGAATTTATATATAGAGTAAATGTCACAAACAGTCCCTAAAATTTGGGTCATTCAACACTTTGGTTCCCAACTTTCTAAAACTATCACATTGGTACCTCAAAATTAAATATCAACATACTTTTAGTACCCTCCGTTAATAACACAGTTAACTCCTCCATTTTTCTAAGGGTATTTTCATCTTGCCCTCTCTCTCTCCCAGCCACAAAACCCATTACTGTCTTGATCGAGATAATTAGTCACCGATCACTAACTAAAAATAAGAAAAATTCAAAGCATAAAAGTACTAGTATATGCAAAAGGAGAAGTAATTAGGATAACTACTATATAATTAGTTAATATGAGAGAGGGAAAGATGAAAATGCCCTTAGCAGAAAGGAGCTAACAATGTTGCTAACGAAGAGTACTAGAAGTATGTTGAGGATTAATTTTGAAGTACCAATGTGATAGATTTAGAAAGCAGAAAGAAGCTAACAATGTTGCTAACAAAGAATACTAGAAGTATGTTGAGGATTAATTTTGAAGTACCAATGTGATAAATTTAGAATGTTGGGGATTAATTTTGAAGTACCAATGTGATAGATTTAGAATGTCAGAAAGCAAAGTGTCGAATAACTCAAACTTCGGGGAATGTTTGTGGTAAAAACTCTTTGATATATGTTATTAACTGTCAAAAGTTGTTCAAAGAAGAAGATCATGGATCTGGCATATCCTTGAGATATGAACTGAGGATTCACACTGATACGGTCTACCTTAAATTGCCCAAAGGTTATAGAAAATTTGACGGTAAAAGTGATTAAGAGGGGGGTTTGTTACCGCTTGAAATACTTATTCAATGGTTTCGAAGGGAGATAGAGAGAGGCATGAGTTGCTCTTTTTTTTTTTTATATTTTTTTTTCCGGCTAAATGAGTTCTGGATTTGAATGTGGTTTGTTTGTTAGTGGAGAAAGAAAATGATGATACTTGCCTTCTTGGGGTTGGGATGGTGAGGAGCATGCTAGTCTATAGTCGGACCATTAGATAACCTATACAAAATATACATGTCAATTAAAAGGGTCTTTCTAAATGTACCCAGCAAATTTTTTACACCCAACAATTTTCTAATAATATCCATATGTTTAATTAAACCAGCAAAGATGAAGAATTACAAACCCAAGCAGTCAAATCACCAAAACCATAAGCACAAAAACTCAACAACACATTAGAGTTGATATAATTACTTGGCTATCTCCAATTAGGTCTTTCAAAAACCTCAAAACCCCCAATTTTAACACCAAAAAATATGTAAAAAGTTGCAAATATTAGACAAAAGAGACAATGGAGGGAGGAACATTTTAGTGTTCTTGGGAAGGAAAACATGGAGCAAGAAACTTGAGATTCCAAAAGGGGTTCGCAGAGCGGGATTGAAGAATGTAGTGAATCAGTTGTTGATGGTGAATGATTAGGGAGGCACGTTTTGGTTGCTAGATTTGATGAAGGCCACGAGGGAGATTTTGAGAAATGGAGGATTGGGGTCAGCTTACAAGGATGTGATGGTGAAGTGGATGAGGGAGATGAATAGATTGGGGAGAGATGGAATTGATGCTAAAATGAAGAGGTAGGTATGGAGGCATAGTATGCCCTCGCAACTTTCTTATCCTCGTGCCATATGATTTCCTCCAAAATATTCCTTGCAGCATTGCCCTCATTCTCTAATCAAAACTTGAAATGCTCAGCTCGAAAAGCAACATATCAACATTTGGAAGGTAGATATAGGATTGGTCTTCTTCGTTTTAGAATAGAAGAATTTGCTGGGTTTGTTAATCTTCATCTCGATGAAGTTTTGCTAGGTTTGAAATAAATGTATTATCGGAAAATTTGCTAGTATAAAAAGTTTGCTGGGTATACTTAGATATTTGCTGGGTATATTTAGAAAGACCTAATTAAAATTAAAAAAAAAATTTAAAAGGAAGTAGGTACATTCTATCTTCTAACGTTGAGTGCGAGTTAAAAACAATAGAGCGTATGAATAGTGTGTATCTGGTATTCTGGTTTCGCCCCCCTACAATCTGTGTTTGCTTTTACAGTTATGCCCTCACCTACTTTTTCTATCTACTCGGCACTGCTTTGACCTGATCTATTTTTTTGTTGGCTGCGACCGGTTCAGTTACCATTCGCTGATTGATGGAGGCAGGAAGAGAGGGAAGAGTACTGGTTTAGTCTTTACTGTATTTATGTATATGAGGTATGCTTTAAGTAATTTTGGCTTTTTGCCTATTCAGTGTTGTTTCGGCAATGACTGGCCAGGTCTGGTTTTGGTTTCCTCAAGGAGATTGAGGGTGGTATTGGATGGTTTGCGGTTTTTCAGTGCACAAAAGTCCACTTCTATGCAACATGTAGATCTTGAGTGAAATTCCTTTTTGTTATATTAAAGGGGATTGACCATTGATATAGTCTAATCTTAACCCAATTTCTCATTTTTGTTACAACTTAGACCAACTCCAATAACAAATTATGAGTAAATTAATCGCAATCAGTGAGTAAATGAATTTTGGATGCTGCACAACATGTGTCTGCTATACTAATTTATTAATTGTTAATAGTTAAAAAAAACAAAAAAAAAAGGGCTCTTAGTCTCTCGCCCTCGCTGCAGGGGGTTAAGATTGCATGCAAACTCTAACCACCATGGCCTGGGACTCCACCACCGATACATGGTGCCAACATTAAGCAGACAATCTTCATTTACATCTCGCTGCCTTAGCGCAATAATCCAACGTCTCTTTACACCAAAGGAATCCTTAGCTTTCCCCTTCAATACATCTCACCAGGCTGAAGTGCTGAACTTGAAGTGGCTGATGGTGTCACTACCGCCGACCTCTCAAGGTGGCAATCAAAGGTGGAATTAGGTCGGATGCGACCAAGGCGAGGGCCCTTAAAGGCTCCTGAGAATAGCAGAGCAGTGGAGAACAGGCGGATCTAGATTGTATTTGATACAAGTTGGATGCATAGGGAGGCGACCTAATTTGCGGGTGTGGGAGATGTAGTGCACTGAATTACAAGTGTGGCGGCGATGTTAGTTGAACGTCGATCTTGAGGCGAATGGCTACTGGTCGCAAGAATAAAGGAGGAGATCGATGGAAAGATGGCACTGATGATAGCAGCGGTGAGAAATGTCGGGAATGGAGTGCCTTTTCTATTTGAGTCTGCAAATCAATTTGGGGTCCTAATTTAGTTTCAGTGTCCAAACCATTTTGGGTGATCATACCAATTTGGGTGCCCATAGTAATCTGGACACCTAATCATATGAGAACTTGGAAATGGGTTCAAATTCGGGCTCTATGCTAGACTAGGTTGACATCTACTCTATCAGGTTTCGGTTATGGGATCCGAGTGGAAAGTTGGTCGAGTTCCTCATTGGAAATTTACGCTATGTTTTGTACTTTGCCTATTTACTATGCTTTACGTTCATATTGTTATAAGATTGCTTAGAATAAGTGAGCATCGAATATTGAATGAATAGACCTACTTCTATGTATCATCATAGTATCACCACAACTTTTTATATGTCTATACTGATGGTAGTAGAGGATATGTAATTGTCATTTTGGCTTGAGGCTAGGACTAGCTCCCTTTAGTTTTGATAACGCTCTAGAAGGTATTCTGGATGTGTTAGATATGATTGTAATCATTTTTATTGAGTTTATTCTATATGGTTATTTTGGTTCAAAAGAAAAATAGTATAAAAAAAAATTCAGAACTAATTGTGCTTCTACGTGTTTTTTAAATAGGTATAAATATACAAGCTCCCGCTATTTTAGATATTCATGATATTTCTATACCTATTTCAATCTCAGAAGATGATGGAGGTACTCAAAGGGATGTCGTTGTCTCAGGTAAGTTGCATATATAAGTGTTATATTCTCTAATTTGTTAGTTGTTTGTTATTTAAATTTGCTACTCAATTATCAAGAGAGACTCCAATTCTGCTGTTAGGTTTCAAAATTTATTAGTGTTACTATGCGTGCGAAATGTCGCCCTCGCGTAGGCAAAATGTTTGTGCCCTTTCTTTGTCTCAATGAATCGTTTTAATTTCTGACATGCTAAATATTGTTAAAGAAATAAATATTCAACTACACAGATCCAATCCAGAGCGGAGCTCCGTTTTGAAATTAATGTGTGAAGTTCGAGTTTTGAGTCATTTTTTGGTCGCATATCCAATCTCGACCGTTCAGTTTTTAGATACTAGTGTATAGATCATCTCTGCAAATTTTCAGCCAAAATAATGATCGGTAAGACATTGATAACTGCCTTAAAAGCTAGTACGGTTCAGGTTGACAGATTCTGTCTGTCCATTAGTTTAACCGAGTTAGATACCTTAACGATAATCAATTTGGCTTAAAGTTTGCAGAGATGATCTATACACTAGTACCTAAAAACTGAACGGTCGAGATGTGGATATGCAACCGAAAAGTGACCAAAAACTCGAACTTCACACGTTAATTTCAAAGCGGAGCTCCGCTCTGGATAAAATCTGTTCAAATACAAATGGGAGAAAATTTATATAACTGATTAAAAATATAAAAAGTGGACAAGTGAATGTGAGACATTGAGATTATAAATACTTATATCATCTCTAAACTGTAGTGAATTATATCATGAAAAATGAGCACCGTAGTATGTTGCCAACTCGCAACCACATCTCTTTCTCCTCTAGAAGAAAGAAATGGAAGAGTGATAATTTGACCATGACATTTTGATACCATGATGAGTACCCATTTGTTATCTTAATCCTAATGGCAATTTAGTCTCAGAAAAAGTTTATTAAACCTCTCTGTTTATTTTGTTTACATATATTATTTCATAGCATATATCTATAACAGTTTTTAAAGAATTTTTACCAACATATTGGAATTTGCAATGCAGCTGTGAGTTTACATAAAAGGCTCGTTAAAAGCCTCCTTGATGTTTTGGGTATGCTACATGCCTACACTCACATTGTTTATCTTTTTATCTACATTTAAATTTTGTTTATTAGTTAGTTAACATTGTTTTAATGGACCTAGGAATCAATCGCATATATGAAATGAAATTGATCCATGTTCGAATGTATGAATTTATACGTTGCATGGGTGAAGCCACAAGAAATAGGGATGATCTTACACTTGTGCAACTTAATTTGATGAAGAAATCAATCTTCGAAGCTATAGAACGAGGGGATCTTGAGTTTATCACTCGTATTTGTAAAGCAAATGCAGAACTTGTGAACATCTTGGATGAAAAAGGAAGAAGCATATTTCATTTCGCCATTGAATGTCGTCAAGAAGAAATTTATTCTCTTATCTACGGTCTTGCGGAAGAAAAGAGAAATTTATATGGAATTAACACAGCGTGCTTTAAAAATAGTATGCTACATGCTGCAGGGAATTTATCTCCCTTTTCACAGTCTAATCATATTCAAGGTGCAAGCTTGCAAATGCAAAGAGAATTACAATGGTTTAAGGTTAGAATTTCTATATATACATTTATTTATAGGTACTTATATATGCATTTAATATACGTGTGTGTGTGTGTGTAAAGCCCTACTCATCTAAGGGAAAGTTTTTAAGGGACTGTAAGGGACAAATGAATGTGACAACTGAACAAATGCATAGTTTTAAGTTATTACAATTTCATGTTTTAAATTTAACACATATGGTTGAGATGCATTTGTCCTTCACAATATCTTAAAACTATCTCTTAGGTGAGCAAGATTGTGTGTGTGTGTGTGTTCTCCTTCAAAAGAGTTTCCTCATCCCGAACAATTAGAGTGTTGCTATTAGGACCTCCAAATCTGCTCACTTAACCTCACTTTCTTATGAATTATTAAATGACATATATAACCTATTATAAAATGACTATTAAAGACAATAATTATACCAACAAAACATTACATTGATTTTCTATAGACTTTCCAATTCAATAATATTAGATTGCATTCTTTATTATTTTCCTTATCTATTTTAATTTTCCAATTTCACTACATACTCATTAAAGCATTCATATACATTTAATAAGAGTTAAAACTATGATTATGTGACATAAAAATATATGATATACATGTTGGATGCGTATTGGTGGAAAAACAAAACAAATCATATTATGACCTAAATCTAAGTCTATCCATTATATTTACAAAAAAAAAAAAAAAAATGAGCTAGCAATTTTTAAAAATAAATATTTAAATAATTAATCATGAGGTACATAAAATAAACATTAAGAAAAAATTATTAATCTTTTATTTTTTTGCAGAGCTAAAACAGAAGAAAAAAAAGTTTTAAAAAAACACAAAATAGTTCATGTTATTTTCTTGTTGATTAGAAATTAATTTTTAAAACTCAATACCTTGTGTTTAATTTTTGTTATTGAAAAAAAAAAATTTATGCTGTCTGATTAAGGAATTGATATGTCATTAAGATTTATAGAGTAATTAATTCATTGAATTAACTAAGTTTTTTATTTTAAAGATAATAGTTTGTTTGCAAATTATATGAGTGAGGTTATTTGAGGAAATTCAGTGAGGTTTAGTGAGTAAATTTAGTATTAGAAAATTTGATAGGAGGTCAAGTACTCAAGTGAGTAAATTTGGAGGTTCCAATAGAAAAACTCAACAATTAACAATATAACTTATTTAGGTAATTTTGAACAATTAGCCTTGCAAAAAAAAAAAACTAATAAGAGATTGTGTACTTATAAATACAGGCTGTCATATAAACCTGAAATCATGAATAAAGTAATTGATCAAATTGATTCTGAATAAGCTATATACAAAATTAGCCATTTGACTAATTACTTTAAAATTAGATATGAGTCGATTTCAACATTGATTTTCTAATTCTATTTGATTTTTTTTTATCAAATAAGAACTTTATTAATAATGAACTGCTTACAACGAGTTTTAGGCAACATCTCTTACACAGAAATGGCTACTAGACTTCACACTGGAACTCTATAATGACTGACTCCAAACTTGCACTACAACTGTATGACAAAGACAACAAGCGCAAAAGCAGTGAATCCTTGACATCTCACCTCTCGTCTAGCCGATAAGAACTCTGAAAACCAGACAACTCACTAGTGTCAAGACTAACTCACCAACTAGAGTTCTCCTGACCAGCTTTTGATCGACCAAGCCAATACTTGTTGTGACCTAAACCCGACCAAAAGGATTGCCGGACATTAAGACCTGGGACTAAGAAAACACAACACCATCAACACCCTATTATCGACATCGTCAATCCACACTTGCTCCAAACGCCATCGCCTCCAACCCAACCAGACAGGAACGACCCACTAGAAGGCCAATAATGCTCGTCTATGGCATAGCTAGACTTTTTCACTGACCCAAAACCAGATAGGAATGACCCACTAGAAGGCCGAAGAGAAGATTATCTCTGCCACATCCTGTAGTGCACTTGACCAATAGCTAAAGCCTAACACAACAGATAATACCACAACCGAAACCTTGGTAGTGTCCTATTACCAACAAAACAAAACCATTAAAATAAAACCAAGCCCTGAAACACTAGTAACAGCGACCCAGAAGACCAAGGCAACCAACATTCTTCTCTCAAGCCCAGCCCAGAGACGTGCATGTACCCTCACACCACCATTCCCGCTACTCCACCATCGATGTGGGCCTTCACCGTTGCCGCTCTGTCATTGTCGTCGGACCATCAGCGTCGGATGCCGTCCACCTCCACGAAACCAGATTCAAATATCCTCTATCCAAATCGCAACACTAATCCAGGTAGCAGACCACCCATCTCCAACCTTCCCCTCCCCCATGGTGGTGCCGCAGTGCAATGGATCTTCCCCACACCAGTCCTTCCCCATAACCAAAATCCAAATCCCGATACAACCATCTCCATCACATGAGCAAGACGAGAACAAACGCCGCCAGACCCCAACCTTAGAGCCACGGACAAATGTCACAAACCATCAACTAGAACCACCCATCCGACCACACACACAGTTTGCCGGCGAGGCCGACAGCCACCGCCTGCGCCGAGGTGTAGCCGAACAGGATCGAACACGATTGAAAGCAAGCGCAGGTCTAGGGTTTTTTCTCTTCCCCCTAGTTGTAGTTTGTTATGTACTTGGGGTTCTGATGCCAATTTGATTTGATTTTGATAATAGGATTTTGACATAAATTAAGAAAAATAATATCACTCAGTGCATGATGAGTTTGGAAGTGAGTTAGTTTTCAACAAATCTTAGTCCAAGGTTAAAAAACCCTAGGAGAGTTTTTCTCTTAACCTAGTATTCAACGACGCCTTAGCCTCCTTCTATCGCTCTTTTCTTGACTTCTCTCTATCTAATGGCTTCCGCTCTATTGATGCTGTCACAGCAAGCTTCGCTGCTTCCCTTATCCTCGCTAAAGGAGGCAGCGCTCCTGACTTAGGAAAGATTTGTGGTGGCCTCATTCGCAGGTCCTCCCAACCTTTCCTGATTGGAAAACCTCTGACCTGCAAGCCGGTTGATCCTAAGGTAGAATTTAGGGTTCAGAAACGGGCTGGAGATTTATTCTTGTTGTCCTTTGAATCAGTGTGTGATCGCAACAAGGTACTCCAAGGTGGGGGTTGATATTTTGATCGAGCCCTGGTTTGTTTTGAAGAGTATGACGGCGTCAAACCTCTCTCATGAAGATCTTGTAGCTATTGGTACTATTTCTAGCCCTAGAGACAAGGGCAAAGAAAAGTTTAAAACTTTCCTGGTCTTCTTGCCTAATACTAGAAGTATGGTCTTCTACTACTTTCATCTTAGTTTCTCCAGTTGTACACCAATTGAGGTATCTAGGCAACTAGGTTACCATCCAAAGGGAGGTCAGTAGTCAGGATTTTTTTTTTGTTAGGCTCAATAAGTGAGCTTACGTGTTAACAGTGAGATCTGTCTTTTGCTTGACAGTTTGTGCCATTTATGATTTTGGTATGAGACAGCATATGATGTATGTGCCTTCTGACCATGGATAAGTAATGAAATTATTTATTCTTAAAAAAAAAAAGATAATAGGATTTTGACATAGCATAGTATCGCTAAAGAAAAGTACTATAATATGCGATGCTATGCTATGTCAAAGTCCCTTTATCAAAATCAAATAAAATTAGAAAATAAATGTTGGCATAAACTCTTGTCTCATTGGGTTCTTGCGAGCCACGAGTGGCTAATAATGTTCCTGGACAGGTGGGCTGCCTCCTCCCATCCAAATACCCTTGTAAAAAAAAATATTGATAATAAGTTAAAGCAGACATGTTGATGGGTTGTAGGCTCAAAGAATTAATAAGTTACTTCGTGCGCAGACTACTTAACTTTATTCAAAATGAAATGCAGGAGGTCAAGAGTATTGTTCCTCTAGCAGCACATGAGACTCGAAATACTTCAGACGATTTGACAGCTCGTGAACTATTTCATAAGAATCATGAGAAATTGATGGTGGAAGCAGAAATATCAATGAAAGGGACAGCAACTTCTTGTACAGTTATAGGTGCTTTGATTGTTACCATCATGTTTGCTGCAGCATTCACAATTCCTGGTGGAAATAATGGTACATCAGGCCTTCCAATGTTCATAAACGAAAACTTGTTTTTGGTGTTTATAGCTTCAGATACTATATCCCTTATTTTTTCAACAACTTCAGTTATTATATTTTTGGGAATCCTCACATCACGTTATGCAGAAGCGGATTTCCTCCAAAACTTACCCACAAAGATGATGATAGGTCTTTTAACCCTTTTCATCGCTATTGCCACCATGATGATCGCATTTTCTTGTGGCCTTGTCATTATGCTTAATGGAAAATATTCATGGGTTCCTATTCCAGGCATCTTGGTTGCTAGTATCCCAGTGACCTCATTTGCGTGGATGTTGTTTCCCCTCCTTGTGCAGACTTTCATTTCTACTTATGGACCGGGAATATTCAACAGGAAAGTCAAACAGTGGTATTGAATTCTGATGTTATTCGTGGTGAATATCTCTGGATTTGCTGCTTAATTAGATAAAACATCCAAAGTCAGTTTTTATTCAAGTTGTATTTAATTAGTTTTGGATTTCGTTTCGGATTTCATTGTTGGCTGTAAGGTATTATACTATTCAACATGCTTTTTCACCCAATTGTGCTCCATGCTTTGTAGTTCACTTTGTTACAAATTATGATTGAACAATAGGAACAAATTTATTTTGGCTTCCTGAAGATGGTAGCCAAAAAAATAAAAGTAGAGTCTGTGTAGTTTATGGCTTGAATCAATGATCGACTGACTGGCTCAGTTTTGAACTGCTGATCAACAGTTTGATTTTGTAGAAATCAGTGTAGAATCGCTGTAAATCTGTATGTAATTAGGATTTTATTTAATTAGGATATCCTGCAATTATGGAAAGATTGTTTCCTATTAGAGTTAGACTACTCCTTTATACTTGTATATATACACCCATTGTGGGATGAATAGTATCATAAAAATTAACCCTGAATTGAAATATTCTTTTCTACTTAGTATTAGAGCAGGTTCAATCCTTTGAACTTGCACTGCATGCTTTGAATCATGAATCCCGAAAAAACCACAAACCGCTGCGTACCACCACCATTGAAATCAAACCATCCCTGAATTCCAAACTACCATCACCCTACCTTTTTTCGAAAAAAAAAAAATAAAGAAAAAAAAATCAGATCCATCTTGAAACCCTAGAAAACCCAATCCTGCAAAAATCCCAAATTCCTCAATGGCTGGACCTATAATTGAAGGCGAACAGTCAAATCCCGAGAAGGCAATGGTGCCATCCTCACAAGTCATCCATCACCACTACACCACCCAAGAAGACAACTCTGCGTTCCCAACAAGTGTTGTCTTGAATGAATCCAACTACACTATATGGGCTCCTCTCATGCGGATGCGCATTGGAGCATGAGGGAAGGTTGGTTATCTGACAGGAGTGAATGCTGAACCTGCCATGAATTCTGCAGAGCATGAAGCTTGGGCCACGGACAATGAAAAGGTGAAAAGTTGGCTCATTGACTCCATGGAGTCCTCTCTTATGAACCGGTATATTTGTCTTCCTATTGCGAAAGATATTTGAGAAGCTATAGAGAAAGCTTTTTATGATGATTATGATGAAACTCGGATCTTTGAATTGAACAAGAAGTGTTTTGAAGCAAAGCAAAATGGACGGCCCATTCCTACCTACTATAATGAGTTAGTGGCGATGTTCCAGGAGATTGATCAAAGGGTGGCCTCTCAAAATGATAATGTTGCAGCTGTAGTTTAAGAGACCTCAGCGATGTCCTAGATGCGTGTTCACATATTTTTGAGTGGACATGACCCAGAGTATGATCAGGTGCGTGGAGAAATCCTGCGCAAGGAACCTAAATTCTCTTTGGAGCAGAGCTATGCTTACATTCGCAAGGTGCAATCAGAGAAACATGATATGGGGCATTCGATACCTACCGAATCTTCTGTTATGGCTGTCCAACACAAACCAGGTCCTCCTCCAGGCTTCTCAGGTCCTTCTCCACATCGTCTTCTAGGTAAACCAAATCCATATGCAAACAGAAAGTGCATTCTTTGTGGAGAACTAGGTCATAGCAAGGAGCGGTGCTATGAAGTGATTGGTTACCCTGATTGGTGGGATTTCACCAAGAAACCACGAAAGAATCTGGGCAAGGCCGCCATTGCTACTACAGACGAAGAGCGTCTAGACAATGCCTCCACTAATGTAGCGCAATCAGGTATGAAGGGTAAGGTTACTTTGAATAATACATAGATAATTGATACAGGTGCATCTGATCATATGACCAATGACCCTAATCTTGTGAAAAACCTTAGACATTCCCCTCAAGTTGTTGTCTTTACTGTTGATGGTACTCCAACTCCAGTCACCGGAGAAGGTTCTATTGTTTTATCTAATACCTTAACCCTTGAATCTGTCTTAGTTGTTCCATCACTAGCTTATAATCTCCTGTCTGTTGGTCAAATTATTTTAGCTCTTGCATGTATTGTGACCTTCTATCTGTCTTTCTGTGTGTTTCAAGACATTCTGACTGGGCAGATTCTTGGTTGTGGTGTTAGAAGAGGGAAATTGTACTACCTGGATCTGACAGAGACTGGAGAGAACCAGAAGCATCTTTTGGGGCAAGCTAATCAGATCAACGGGGTAGAGAATGCGAAGGAAGCTGTATGGTTATGGCATCGCCGTTTAGGTCATCTATCTTTTAGTTATCTTAAGAAGCTGCAACCTCATTTGTTTTTTGTTGTCAGTGATTTGGATTTCCATTGTGACATTTGTGAACTGGCCAAGAGCCACCGTGTTTCATATTCACCAAGTCTTAATAAAAGTCTTGTTCCTTTCATGAAAATTCACTCTGATGTCTGGGGTCCTGCAAAAATTCCTTCTCTTTCTAGAGCTCGATATTATGTAACATTTATTGATGATTGTACTCACATGACATGGGTATCATTACTGAAGAATAAGATTGATGTATTTGGGATGTTTATCGAATTTCACAAAATGGTGGCAACTCAGTATCAAAAATCCATCAGAGTGTTTTAGTCTGACAATGGTGGAGAGTTTGTGAATGGCCTTATGATTGAGTTTTGCCGATCACATGGAATTCATCATCAAACCTCCAATTCTTATACTCCTCAACAAAATGGTTTAGTAGAACGGAAGAATAGGCAGTTGATGGAAGTCATTCGTGCTTCCTTATTTGGCAAGAATGTACCTCAGTCCTATTAGGGAGAAGCAGTAAAATCAGCAGCATATCTCATCAACCGTACTCTTTCACGGGTAATTGAGTTTCAGAATCCTTATCAAAAGCTTCATACATTTTTAACCATCCCCTCTATGCCTAATTTGGAGCCCCGAGTGTTTGGGTGCACAGCTTATGTCCACATACCAAAGCCACAACGAAGCAAACTTGATCCCCGTGCAAAGAAGTGTATTTTTATGGGTTATGCAGAGTTTTAGAAAGGCTACAGATGTTATGATCCGCTCACTAATACAGTACATGTATCTCTTGATGTGTCATTCCATGAATCTGAGCCATATTACTCAGGGGGAGCTTCTCAGTCTTCCCTTCAGGGGGAGAGAGGTTGTGAAGGGAATCCTTGTTCTATTATTGATTTTGATGTCTTTGAAGACTTGGAAAATTTGGAAGAATGATTTGAAGGTAGAAATTCCGAAACAGAGAATGCAACTGCCGAACAGAGTGTTGTGAATTCCGAAACAGAGAATGCAACTGCCGAACAGAGCGTTGTGAATTCTGAGACAGAAGAGACGACTTTTTTGGATAGTTTGAATCAAAATCAAGACGTATCTGAAGCTCACACTGAAGATATTCCCCCTTCTGCATCACCAACTGAAGATCTCGATCAGAATGATCCACCTCAGGTACCCCTAAACTTTAATGAGTCTTCTGGGTTAGAAAGTGTCAAACCTAGGAAATCACAAAGGGTTACCAAGGGAATTCCTAAGAAACAATATGAACCAGATATCAAAGCCAAAGCTAAATACCCTATAGCTAATTTTATGTCTAACCATAGGATTTCTAGGTCACATGCACTTGTTGTTGATCAATTATCTACTGTATCTATTCCTAGTAACGTGCAGGATGCATTGATGGATCCAAAATGGACAAAGGCAATGAATGAAGAATTGGAAGCTCTTCAAAAGAATGCAACATGGGAGATAGTACCTATGCCGGTTGGAAAGAAGACTGTAGGATGTCGTCGGGTATTTACTGTGAAGCTTAATGCAGATAGACCTATTAATAGATACAAGGCGAGGTTGGTTGCCAAAGGATATACACAACGCTATGGGATTGATTATGAGGAGACTTTTGCACCTGTGGCAAAGATTAATACATTCCGGATTCTAATCTCACTTGCAGCAAACAAAGATTGGCCCTTGAACCAGTTTGATGTGAAGAATGCGTTTCTTAATGGGAATTTGGAGGAAGAAGTGTACATGGATGTGCCCCCAGGTGTTAAGAATTACCCAAGTGACATTGGCAAGGTGTGTAAATTGAAGAAGTATTTGTATGACCTGAAGCAGTCTCTAAGAGCTTGGTTTGGAAGATTTTCAAAGTCCATGAAAGCCTTTGGATACAGATAGAGCAATTCTGACCATACCTTGTTCATCAAGCGCAAGAATGGTAAGATTACAGCTCTTATTGTGTATGTTGATGACATGATTGTTACAGGGGATGATCCAAAAGAGATAAATGAATTGCAAAAGTATTTGTCAAAGGAGTTTGAAATGAAGGATCTGTTGGAAATTCTGGAGATGGATGATGCTTTGAGTAAGAACTTGTAGGTTGAGGCGTGTGGTACACTGCCCTTAAGAGTAGATGTCCGCCCTTCGGAGATTATATCTCGGTGTAGCAAGTGTTGACGGCCTACCCTCCAGGGTACAACAACCTCGATCCTTGTAGATGTACACTCACGATACTTGGATCGTATCGAACAACTTGACAACTTTCTTTTGGTGGAGTAGAACAATTAAAGGAAACACATGAGAAATTTTAGCTCGGAAAGGAAACAAAGGATTGAGTTTTCTTATGTGTCTCAATCTGGAATGCTAGGGATTATATATATGGCAGGAATGATTAATGTAATGAGAATTTAATAATAGCAATTAAAGTATATATGTAACTTATGTAACTGAAAGGAATATTATGACATTGATTAGGAATAATCAAAACGTCTAATTAGGAATGACATTTATACTCTGTAACTTATGTAACAGAAAGGCAATATATATCTTGACATGGATGAGTAAATCAAAATGGAATAAAGCAAATAAGGAATGGACCACCATAATTGCAGACTTTGACCAAATAATGGTATATGAGTAAACTGATGAAATCTTGGTGTCAATCACAATCAAAGAGAGTTAATGACTATTACCATATGCAATTAAAGGTCCAATGGAGGTTTCAAATATAGCTGGTATTTTGAAATATTCTAAGTAAATTCCAACAGGATCTGGGACAACTAAAGTATTTTTTGGGTATTGAAGTTGCAAGGTCTAAGAAGGGGATTTCACTTTCACAGAGGAAATATGTTCTTGATTTACTTGCTGAAAAGGGGATATTGGACTGCCGACCCATCGAGACACCCATTGAGATGAATCACGAACTTGCTATCTATCCTGATCAAGTTTCAACTGATAAATGGAGGTATCAACGTCTTGTAGGAAGGTTGATTTATCTTTCACATACTAGACTTGATATTGCTTATGTTGTGAGTGTTATTAGTCAATTTATGCATTGTCTTAGTGAAGAGCATATGAATGCAATCTTTCGTATTTTGAGGTACTTGAGGATGGAGCCATGTAAAGGGTTAATGTTTAGAAAAAAGATGAATTGGAAGTTGTTGGGTACACAGATGCAGATTGGGCTGGTGATAAAACTGACAGACGTTCTACATCTGGGTATTTCACTTTTGTTGGAGGGAACCATGTCACTTGGCGTAGCAAAAAGCAAAAAGTCGTTGCCAGAATAAGTGCAGAAGCTGAGTTCCGAGGTATGGCACATGGAGTCTGTGAAATGTTATGGATTTGTAATGTCTTGAAAGACCTGGGTTACATGCTTAAAAAGCCTATGGATTTGCATTGTGATAATACAGCTGCCATTGAGATTGCACATAATCTAGTTTATCATGATAGAACAAAGCATGTGGAGGTTGACCGTCATTTTATTAAAGAAAATCTTGACAGAAAGGTTATTCGCTTTCCATTTGTAAACTCAGAGGAGCAATTAGCTGATGTTCTTACTAAACGAGTGTCCAGGAAGGTATTTGACAGCTCGGTTGACAAGTTAGGCATGCTAGACATCTATGTACCAACTTGAGGGGGAGTGTAGAATATCTGTAAATCTGTATATAATTAGGATTTTATTTAATTAGGATATCCTGCAATTATGGAAAAATTGTTTCCTATTAGAGTTAGACTACTCCTTTGTACTTGTATATATACACCCATTATGGGATGAATAGTATCATAAAAATTAACCCTGAATTGAAATATTCTTTTCTACTATCAACTTATTTCACCGAAAACTGATGCTGCAATGTTGATTTTTTGTACTATGTGGTTGGGATCAAATTGAAAAAGAACAAATACAATGAAATTGGTGGCTAATATGGCCGTCTGACAAACTCCAGGACCCAAGAATGAAATTATGCAGACATAACAACTAGCTGGCCAAATTAACAATTATACATGTTCAAATAAAAAACCATCGATCAATCAATGATGTATGTCTTTAAGAAATCATCAAGAATGAAATTATGCAGACATAACAACTAGCTGGCCAAATTAACAATTATACATGTTCAAATAAAAAACCATCGATCAATCAATGATGTATGCCTTTAAGAAAATGATTTGGAGTTAATCTGTATCCTTTTGCATTGGATAGGTGAACTCGGTAAACAATTAAATTGTAATTAATTCCATGCAGCTTCTGGTTTTATCAGATACCCATAAATGTACTTTCCTTGCAATTGAAGGTTTGTTCTGTGCTTTGGTAAGTGTCGATCATATATCTTTTGCTGGATTTTATTTAAGGAAATTGGAATGTAGAGGGAATTGAGAGACTAGTTGTGTGCATTCAATGATATAATCTTGGAGTACAAGGGTTCCTATTCTAACTCAGAGCAGAAAATCTCTCCTATTACAACTTTAGAACTAATCCTAGTTTGACAATGCACACTAAATGTCAACATTCTTCAACACTCCCCGCAAAACTCCTAGCACAGATTATACGTTTAAGGGCTCACCACCCTGATCACCCTATCAAGTCTATAAGGCTTGATAACTCTAGAGAGTTTACATCAAAAGCATTTGATGAATATTGCATGTCTATTAGGATCGATGTAGAGCATCCTATACCCCATGTGCATACACAAAATGGTCTCGTAGAAACCACCATCCAAAGGCTACAGATGGTGGCTAAGGCATTGGTTATGTGCACCAACATGCCTATATCTACATGGGGTTATGCAATATTGCACGCAGCTTTACTTATTCGTTTCTAACCCACTACTAGCCAACCATTTTTTGCGTACCAGTTAGTAACTGGATATGAGCCTGACATTTCACACTTACGCATATTTGGTTGCGCAGTATATGTGCCTATTGGGCCCCCACAGCGCACCAAAATGGGTCCTCAGAGACGATTAAGTATTTATGTTGGATACGAATTTCCAACAATTATCCGCTACTTGGAACCCTTGACATGCGATCTCTTTATCGCTAGATTTGCGGATTGTCACTTTGATGAGATAGTATTCCCGTCGTTAGGGGGAGATAGGAAAAAAGATTTTCCAAGGGAACGATAGGAATTGTAGTGGTTTGTCTTCACTCTGTCTCATTTTGATCCCTGCACTTCACAATGTGAAAGTGAAGTGAAAAGAATAATCAATCTTCAGAACGTAGCAAATTCGATGACTAATGCCTTTACTGATATCTCAAAAGTGACGAGATCACATATACCAGCTGCAAACGTGCTTGCAAGGTTAGAAGTCCCCAACAAGGGGCATGGTGCCGCAGATAGAGGCACTGCAACCACACTTAGTGGAGGTGTGGTTGAGCCCGTGGCTCTCCAAAGGAAGAGGGGGAGGCCACTTGGTTCGATTGACACTCACCCAAGGAAGAAGAGGGCGAGTAAGGCACAAACCGATCCATTAATCATCAATGTAGAGAATCCCTCTCATGAGATTGTCTTCGATTATGGTTATGTCCATGAATCAATACTGGAGGATGCTCCGATGTTTGAAACGATTCTAGAGAACAAAAAAATCTCAATGGATTATGAGAGTGCATATGAGTTGATAGAATGATCATCCATACATATTGATGATGTATTTGCATACACTATTGCTCAAGAAATCATAGAGCATGATGATATCGAACTACGCTCTGTTGCAGAATGTTAACAAAGAGCAGATTGACCTAAATGGAAAGAAGCAATCCAGGCAGAATTAGATTCTCTGACAAAGAGACAGGTATTTGGTCCGGTAGTGCTAACCCTACCAAGTGTAAAGCGTGTAGGACATAAATAGGTCTTTGTCAGAAACCGTAATGAGAAGAATGAAGTCTTGAGGTACAAGGCTCACCTTGCGGTGCAAGGTTTCTCACAACGCCTTGGAATTGACTATGATGAGACATACTCTCCCGTAATGGATGTTATATGTTCCGCTACTTAGTTAGCTTGGTAGTTTCAGAAGGACTGAAAATGCAACTCATGGATGTGGTTACTGCATATCTATATGAGGATCTAGATTCATAGATAGATAGATATATATATATATACATATATATATATATATACAGATCCTATCCAGAGCGGAGCTCCGCTTTGAAAATTTACGTGTGAAGTTCTAGTTTTGGGTCACTTTTCGGTCGCATATCCACATCTCGACCGTTCAGTTTTTAGGTACTAGTGTATAGATCGTCTCTGCAAATTTTCAGCCAAATTGATGATTGTTAAGGCATTGATAATTGCCTTAAAGCTAGTACGGTTCAGGTTGACAGATTCAGTCCCTCCATTGGTTTAAGCGAGTTGGATACCTTAACAATCATCAATTTGGCTGAAAATTTGCAGAGATGATCTATACACTAGCATCTAAAAACTGAACGGTTGAGATATGGATATGAGACCGAAAAGTGACCAAAAACTCGAACTTCACACGTTAATTTCAAAGCGGAGCTCCGCTCTGGATAGGATCTGTATATATATATATATATATATATATTATATATATATGGATTAATTTCAGTTTACCCCCCTGAGGTTTGGGGGTATCATCATTTCACCCCCTGTACTTTCAATTTTGAATTTTTACCCCCTAAACTTTCTAATTTCAATCAGCCGTGTCCAATTTCTACTATTCCGTCCAAATTGGACGTTAAGTTTGACTTTTGAGGGCTAAAATGGTCATTTCAACATAAAAAAAATTTTAAAAAATTAAATTTTTTTTTTAAAATTATTTATTTTATTTTATTTTGTCTTCAACCTATACACCACAAGTTATAATAGGTTTATAAAAACAAAAAAAATACTCTAGGTGGTTGAAAGTCACTCGCTGGTCTACGATATTTGTGATATATCTCTGATAAAGTGAAGAATTTTAGGATATATCCCCAATAAAGTGAAGAAATATTTGTAAAAAATAATTTTACACTTTATCTGTAAATAAATATCTGTATATCCCCAATAAAGAAATATCTGTGTAAAATCATTTCTGGTGTATGATATTTGTGATATATCTCCAATAAATTGAAGAATTTTATGATATATCCCCAATAAAGTGAAGAAATATCTGTAAAAAATGATTTTACACTTTATCTGTAAATATCTGTATATCCCCAATAAAGTGAAGAAATATTTGTGTAAAATCATTTTTTACAGATATTTATTTACAGATAAAGTGTAAAATTATTTTTTACAGATATTTCTTCACTTTATTGGGGATATATCCTAAATTCTTCACTTTATCGGAGATATGTCACAAATATCGTAGACCAACGAGTGACTTTCAACCACCTAGAGTATTTTTTTTGTTTTTATAAACCTATTATAACTTGTGGTGTATAGGTTGAAGACAAAATAAAATAAAATAAATAATTATAAAAAAAAAACAGAAAAAAAAAAATTAATTTTTAAATTTTTTTATGTTGAAATGACCATTTTAGCCCTCAAAAGTCAAACTTAACGTTCAATTTGGACGGAATAGTAGAAATTAGACACGGCTGATTGAAATTAGAAAGTTTAGGGGGTAAAAATTCAAAATTGAAAGTACAGGGGGTGAAATGATGACACCCCCAAACCTCAGGGGGGTAAACTGAAATTAATCCTATATATATATATATATATATATATATATATATGAAAGTGCCTGATGGCCTTACATTACCCAAGTCAAGTGACTCTAAACCATGAAGTGTGTTTGCAATTAAGTTGAAACGCTTACTTTACGGATTGAAACAATCCGGGTGGATGTGGTATACCCGTCTAAGTGACCACTTGATTGGGAAGGGATATAAGAACGATGAATTGTGCCCCTGCGTATTCCTAAAGAAAACAAGTTCCGGATTTGCAATTGTAGCTGCATATGTTGATGATATGAACATAATAGGTACTCTTGATGAAATAAGAGAAACCGCGAGCTACTTGAAATTCGAATTTGAGATGAAGGATCTTGGGAAAACTCGATTATGTTTAGGCCTTGAACTAGAACACTAAGTTTGTAGAATACTAATCCACCAGTCTGTGTATGTCCAAAAGATGCTCAAGCGATTTAACATGGACAAAGCGCATCCTGCTAGCACTCCCATGATCGGTCGAAGTTTGGATGCAAGGAAAGACCCATTTCGTCCAAAGGAAGATGACGAAGGGGTATTGGGAGCTGAAATTCCCTATCTAAGTGCAATAGGCGCATTATTGTACTTAGTCCAATGTACTTGACCAGGCATTGCATTCTCCAGTGAACTTGTTAGCTAGATTTAGCTCAGCGCCAAAGCAGCGTTACTGGAATGGTATCAAGAACATTTTCTGATACCTAAAAGAAACCATTAACTTGGGACTGTTCTTTCCCTACAGAGAGACAAAAGGGACCGCAGATGGAACTGCAATCCCTAAAGGAAATGTTGATGGCGAAAGCGCTACTCACTCTCTGACCCACATAAACGTCGTTCCCAAACTGGTTATGTATTTACCATTGGGAACACGACGATATCTTGGAGATCAACCAAGCAAACCCTTGTGGCTACCTCCTCGAACCACTCAGAGATCATTGCTCTACATGAGGCGGTTCGTGAGTGTCTATGGTTAAGAGCTATCATCACACATATTCAAGGGACTAGTGGTTTGAGTTCTACCACTGAAGAGCCTACTTGCATTTATGAAGATAATGCAGCTTGCATCGAACAGATGAAGCTAAGATATATCAAGGGTGATAATACAAAACACATATTGCCAAAGTTTTCCTACAATCAGCAACAACATGCCTTCCTCAAGATTCAAGTGAATCAAGTAAGGTCTAAGGAGAATGTGGCAGATTTGTTCACCAAATCATTGCCTAAGGCCACATTTGAGAAACACGTGAAAAGCATAGGAATGCGAAGACTTTTCAAGCTCCCTTGATTAATGTAAGGATCAGGGGGAGGTGTAGATGTCAGGGGGAGTCTAACACACACATGTTATCCTCAAATGTAAAAGGTGCGTTGTGCTCTTTTGCTTCGACCAAGGTTTATTTTTTTTATCCCAAGTCCAAATGCCCAGGTCATGCATATTCTATTGGTTCACAACATATTCAAACAATGGTCCATGCTCCATGCGCAGATCAAAGAGTTCAGGGAGAGGAAGAAATAGATAAAAAGTAGAGAGAAAAAAGAAGAAGGAAGTTTATGTTTTTAGTAATTTGACCAAATATCGTTGGGATAATATATTATTTACAAGATTTCAAATCATAAGATGGGTAGAAATAGATAGAATGACTAAACTGATAGACGATATCTAAATTGAGTGAATAAAGTGATATTTTCAAAAGTTGAGTGACCAAAGTGTTGAATATGTCATAGTTCAGTGACCATTTATGATATTCTGCATTTTAGCTATCCAATTTCCAATCCAACTTTTATACTGTTGCTCCAAACAGCAAGTAAGATTGAGATTTTTCAATCTAATCTGTTCCCAATCCGATCTAAGTCAATCATGGATACTAATCCATTCCAGTTAAGTTTGCCAAACATGCCCCATATGCTAATTATTATACCTTCTCGTCTCTCAAAAATTCTCTAACCAATAAAATCATAATCTTTGAGTTTCTTCATTCTGATTTGAGTCTATAGCAACTAGAAGATGTCTTGTCCCTTAATTTGGCCATTCCCACTATTCAGCCACCAAGTTGAGTGAATCTATGTATATGATCTGTAGTCGTCACATTGAGCAGTAATCACAGCTTCACACTGCCATCTCAGCTGATGCCACCACGCTGCCTATGAAAGGTAGTTTAATATTCATTTGTTAAAGAAGTGATTTGATAGTTCAATTTGATGAATTCGAGTTGTTAGCTGTGTTGAGTAATAGAATCTGCATGACCCTCCCCCCAATTGGTATGACATAGTATAGTTATTGTCCTCACTTAACCACATTGAAGAGACATGTATTAGGTTTATCTCAAAAGTAACTTGATAGTGTTGGCAGATTTCCCCACAAATTTCACTCCAAAATCCAAAGTGGTATGTGGGGCCCACTTTAGTAGATATTTTACCAAAAATTTAGCAGAACTTTCCCTAAAAATTAACTACCAAAAACTTGGAAAAACAAATTTGACAATCCTAGTAGCACTAATCTAGACTCAATCCCTGGATCCCACCCACTCCCTATGATATCAACCACACCCTAACTCAAACATTAAAGAGGTTACGACAGCCCATCCGATCTCAATCATACATATACATAATAGACATCATAGCCCCTCATGAACACACACACACACACACACACACACACATATATATATATATATATCACAACACACAATCATAGTATACATATATTAAATCAGCGATCTTAACAACCACCGGTCCATTGCCTCTGTCGGTGCCACAATAATAACAATGGTCACCAGTTCATCCCCTCTCTCCTGGTGCCATAACTACAACATCAACCACCAGTTCATCCCCTCTCTTTTGGTGCCTAATCTCCAATCATGGCCACCAATTCATCCCATTTCTCTTGGTGTCAGAATAACAATAATGACCACCAGTCCATCCTTTCTCTTCTGGTGCCACGAATCGAAGCTACTAGTCCATCCCTCTCTCTTAGTGTCTCGAACAACAAAAAACCAGTCTAGGGCCTCTCTCCTAGCCTGGTGCCATAACAATAACAACTGCCACCAGTTCATCCCCTCTCTCCTGGTACCACAACTACAACATCAACCACCAATTCATCCCCTTTCTCTTGGTGTCAGAATAATAATAATGACCACCAATCCATCATCTCTCTTTTGGTGTCACGAATCGAAGCCACTAGTCCATCCCTCTCTCCTAGTGTCTCGAACAACAAAACACAACCATTGAAAAATTAACAAATTCACAGAAATAAAGTACCTCAATCAATAATTATAATACTCATAATCATATCACACTATAACCAAAAATCCATAAATCATAACCAAGATTCAATCTAAGACATTCATTGAAAATCTTAAATTACAAACACAACCTAAGTTTCAAACTATTTATATAAGATCGTAAATTAAATGTGAAATCAAATCTAAGAAAGTCGCAAATTATGATTATCACTCAAATTCGAAACTCTTAAATAATATTAACTAAATTTGAATTCAAACGAAACCCCTATTTAATTATTTGTCAAAAATCCCAAAAATCCGAACTCGCTCAAACTTTAATGGAATCATCAATTCAATAATTCTAAAAACCTAGGAAAAAATTACAACGATCCAATGGTCGAATTAACATGAATTCATATCCGAAGTCACGAAACTACGAGAATCCGATAGCTCACCAGACGTTCACCAATTTCAACAAACATTATATCGACATGTTCATAATATCAAGCTAGCTCTACAATAAAAGGGCAAAAGCGGCGGCACAAGCCCTAACGTGCCGCCATATGGACCCCCAATTTCGGTACCAAGACTGTGCCAAATGAACTCTTATAACATCCCCAACCATTCTTAAAACTATAACAAATCCCAAAAATAACCACAAAAGCCAGAATTTACCTCGAATTAATCAATCAGAATTCAAATTCTTCAAACTCTCAATTCTCACCCTTGCTGTATTCAACAAGCAAAGTCAGATCGTTGAAATGAGGGCATCAAGGGCTTCAAAACCTGGGTGGTGGTGCGATTTGTGGTGGCCGAAATCAAGAACTCCAATAGGGTTGAGCTGACGGGCTTGAGGTGAGGATCAAAGCTTTGATTCTCCCTCACAGTCAGAAATAGGTGAAGATGAAGGGCAGAGGCTAGGTCGGAGTGGAACGACCGTCCAAATTCGACCGGTGTGGTGGTCTGGGTCGGCCTAACGGCAGAGAACCCCTTGAGTTCCGGTTTTAGAATGTCCTAAATAGTTTTGCGAAAGTGAAAAGTAAAGAATTTTATTGTTTACCGTCTAAATGACTAATAAACAGGTACGGGGTGTAACAATAGTGAACCGTGAACTACCCTTGTGTTTTTTTTCTATTTTCCAATGCGATACTTTTCTTTTTCCACATTCATTTACATCGAGCAACTTAACCCTATCATGTGTTGATTTGGACTATGAAATAGGAGAGATGCAATTTCGGTTGATATATATCATTTGAATATTGTTAGATGTTGAAATTAGCAAATTATCTGGCAAAAACCCACTGAAATTGAAAACATAATGCAGTAGAAGATATATAACGGCAAGATATTAGTGAAGATAATGGTATTTGACTAAAAATTTGGTCATACATATCGGTCGAATCTTGCTAATTGTTATGAAAGATTTCAATACTGCTTAACACTAATGGAGCACCACCCCGTATTCAAACTCTATCGCTTTAATTTTGAGAGCAGAAGAAATACAGAGAGGAGGAATCACATCTTTATTTAAAATTAATAAATACAAATAATATGATCGATGTAAATATTAGATTACCATATCATACGTACTTTTGTACTTATCAGTACGCTGCTGATTGATTAATCTGCATGGCAGAAATATTGGCTTCAATTCGCTGGACCACAGTCTCTATGTTCTTTACAGAAACTAAGGTCTCCTGGACATCCCTTGTTTTCTGAACTTCGAGCAAATGCAACAGTGTTTGAAGCGATTGATCCAGTTGAAAGAGTTGGTTGCTGTACTTATACTTTTTGCAGAAACTCCAGGCACCAACCTTGGAACACTTTCGAACCAGATTAGCGCCCGCCTCCATTTGCAATTTCAAGTCCTGCAGTGCTAGCTCCTCCTCCATTGGTAGATTATTCAACAACTTGTTATACTCTGATATCTCTTGGATTACTGGTTTCAAACACTCCAGCGTCAGTTTCACATCTCTCACGTGGACCTTGAACATGATCATCTGACGGAGCAGTTCTATAACGCCGTCAATCATATTAAGAACAACAACAGTACGTGCTTGGGCTGCTGGAGCTTGGAGCTAATCGATCAAGAGGGAAGAATACGTAATTGAGAAAAATATAATTACGTAGACGTAGAATGAAATAGAACAATGGAAACTGAGAAGTGAAAACAGGGATGTGATGGAGCTATATATAAGTTAATTGCAGCGCGTTTAAAGAACCTTCAAAGAAGTCGACACGAAAATAATTGGAAAATAAGTTAAACTACGCACGTGATGGACTTAGTCGAGTCTAACTGCGCCACGTGTCAAATACGGAACTTTTCATTATATGACACGTGGCTCCTCACTTTCTTCAATTTAATTTAATATGAAAAATTAAATATTTATTTCAGTTTTCCATTTCTCTTTTCTGTCTTTCTCTCTTCTCACGATCAAAATATCAGTTCTCTTTCGTTCCCAGGTCAAATATCGTACGAAAATCAAATTTGCAGTCATTATCCAACCATGAAAGAAAAAGAAAACCTGCAACAATTCATACCCATTACCTCTATCGAAAGCCCAACGAAGAAAGAATCAAGATTCAAACTTACCTTTTTTTTTTTTCGTTTCTCTTTACTATCTTCTTGTACACAGACCCAGTAAAAACTGAAGGTCATACGAAATCTCCCTCCCGAGGTCACCCAGACATTCCCGGCGCCACCGCGACACCAGTACACCGCATCTCATCTAGATGACTAGATCTAAATCTTCGATCTAATCCTACCCGCCGACGTGACCCATCATCGCTGAAATCATCATTTCTCTGATTTCTCTATCTTATGTTTCTTTGCATATAAAATTCAAGCGGTGATGTCTGTGGAATTGTGGTGGAATTTTCCGAGTAAAAATAAGAGAAGGGAGGGAGGATGAAAGAAGCATCTTGCGTGTGTACGTAGCAGTCCCCCCCCCCCCCCCCCCCTTTTTGTTGGACATTTAGTAAACAAAATACAAAACAAAGGGTTGGAATTAGTGGGGTCCTTTCTGATCATATACATGCCTTTTACATAAAACATTAAAATATGTGGCCAAAGAAGTCAATTCAGAAAAGTATATGGGACTACTAATTCCTATATACTTCTTCAACCGATCTTAAAACTGGGGATGGTTCTCTTAATTAAAAAATAAAAATAAAATAAAATGAAAAATGCCACTCTTATTGTTGGATTTGAAGAGAAGGTAAATCTGAAGGTTATAGTTGAATTTGAGCCACATACAAACTCTCCCACTTCTTCCTCTTATCCCTCCTTTCGATTGATCTTACTTTTTAAAGAAGAAAAAAAAGTGAGAGATAAGATGAGAAATAAGAAGGTCCCCATACCAATTTTTTTTAGAGGAATAGTCAGATAATTTTATTTAGATAAACTCAAAATTACATATCGCTTGATAAACAAGTTGAAATAAAGCCACGAGAGATAGGGGGTGTATTGTATTTGGATTTGCTCAGACTTTTTTTAATTGACAGACTTTTTGAAAAGTCCACAGACTCTTTAAAAAGTTGATAGATTGCTATTGATTTCTTAAAACCATTGATTTTAGCAACAGACTTTTTATTCATTCCTGAAAATCCATATACTTTATTATGAATGACTTCTATAGATTTTCTAGTAAATAAAAAGAAAAAACAAAGAACACAACCGATGCAATCCAAATGTAAAGCAAGATAATAACTCATTGCATCTTCAATGGTCAAGTGAATTCTAGTAGAACTTGACTTAAATGAATGATTATTACTCTATCTAGCTAGTTTGTTCTCATTTCTAATCTCCCAATCAACTTAAAGATACAATATAGATCACTTGATGCTTATGGTTAATTATTCTCATCAATTTTGTTTTCACCTATTAACATATATCATAAAAATATTGATCAACGTTTTGATCTATAATCAATCAATCAAAATTCAATTGTTCAAGCTTTCCTTGAACAATGATATAAATTCAAATAAGAGCTCAGAACTAAACCAGAAGGCTTATAAGGTTAGATCAAACTACAATGAGAGCAGCGGTGCTCTCCCTTAACCCTAGCCTCCCTAGGCTGGGCTATCTATTTCTGGCCATCTCTAACCGACCTCTAAGCCAGCCTTGGATCTGGCCATCACACAATCTGGTAAACAAAAGATGGAGGGCGGGGCGAGTTCCGACTCACCACAAAGCTTTATTTGATCCTGAAATCTCTGCTTTCTCCAGTGAAGAATGGAACGAAATTGATCGGGCACTCCTTGTCAATCTGATCTTGTTCATAAATTCCTTGTGGTTTGATCTGTTCGGACCAAAGACCTGTGCAGCGATTGGAGGCGCGCCATTACACGCCTGGGACGATGAGAGGCTGATGATTTCGGCGACGATGGCTGCTGGTGGAGAATCAGTGGGGCAGGCGTTGTGCCACTTTTGGGCTCCTTTCCGCACCCAGCTCTCTGTGGTGTTGATGGTGGAGACGTCTGCGACTCTGGTGGCGGAGGAAGCATGTTGGTGGGTCCTTGGGCTCCTTGGGCCTCTAGGTGCGACTGCAGCACTGAAATCCAGTTTTGGGCCGGTCTCTTGGGTCCAGAATGAGCAGTGGGTATTTGGACCCTTTTTTAATTAGTTTGGTTATAACTAGCCTATTACTATGCGATTAGTTCATAGTTATAGGCTCACTTTTAAATAAGTGAGCGATAAGTTCAAATATAGTTGGTTTATCTTATGTACCATTGTGGCTCCTCCACGAAGTCTTGTCTGACCATTGTTATGTGTCAACGGATGGGTATGTAATGATGTTCTTGGCATGCGCTATTATCAATGAAATTTCATTAATTCAAAAAAAAAATGATATAAATTCGAATCGATGAGAATAATTAATTAATAAGACAAAACCTAGTATTTCATAGCAACACTATTCAAGTATCACAATATTTTCATAAATAATTTTTTATTGCTATTAGGGTTCCAAGTATCATAATTGAACAAAAAAAAAAAATTCACATTCAACAACTACAATGACCATGTTTGGTATAAAAAAATATTGATATCATGAAAGATTAGAGAAAATATAAGAAGAAACAAGAAAGAGAGATGATAGATAACTAACCTCTTTGCGCGCAGAGAGAAAACTTTGATAGATTTAAAAAAAAAAAAAGAATAAAAAAAGAAAGTCTTTGATAGACTTTTTCAAATCTTTGGTCTGGTGGCTAGAAAATTATTTGAATTTGGTATGTATAGTTAACACTACAAAATCCATGATTATCTTTGATTTTCTAATTCCATAAGTATGAATGAAATTTTGAATACATCTGAACTTTTATTCATTTTTAAAAATCCTAATTGAATATCCCTAGATTTTAGTGGAATTCATAAAGTCTTTAAAAATCCTATTCGAATACCCCAAGACTTTCATGGACTGCTGAAAGTCTATATTGAATACACCCAGACTTTTAAATTCCATAGATTTCTTAAAAAGTTCTACTAATTCCATATACAATACACCCCCATAGTCTCATATTAACTAGAACTCTCCTAGAAATTAAAGCAAACTTAGCTAGATTATGATCGAGCCACTTCATTGGCTTGTCAGTTAGCTATATAGAATTATTCATTCTATTGATGTCTATTAAAATAAGTAAACTTTTGTGTATTTTTCTCTCATTGTAGGTAAGAATTGTGCAACTGAACAATAATTTACTCTCCATAGTAATCTACAATAAATGGCAATAAATTAGGGTTGATCAACCAATTTTTTATTTTTTATTCTCAACCACATCTTTTACAATAATTTACTCTCCACAGTAATCTACAATAAATGACAATAAAGTAGAGTTGATCAACCAATTTTTTTATTTTTTATTCTCAACCACATCTTTTACAATAATTTACTCTCTGTAGTAATCTACAATAAATGACAATAAAGTAGAGTTGAACAACCAATTTTTTATTTTTTATTCTCAACCACATCTTTGATGCCCATAACTTTTGAATTCATGATCAATTTCCACGGTGTTAGTCAATTTAGCTAATCAACAGATCACGGCTCATAGTAAATCGCAAAACTGAATATTGAATATGCAGAATAATATATAGGTTCAGCCTTGAATTCTATATGCCTAAAGTGAAGAACAAAAGTATTGTCTCTCATTGTAAAGGCAAAGAATAAAATTTTCAAAAAAAAAAAAGGCAAAGAATAATGTTTAAGTAAATCCAAACTGTGTCTGGCCCAAACTCTAGGTTAGTTGACTTAGTGGTAATAAGGTTATTAACTAGAGATAATCTCGGAGAATCTTAGAGATATCCATTCAATGTATGATTACCTTTCCTTGTACGATTCAGATTTTATGCATTATAATCCTCTATATAAAGAGACCAATTATCAATGAGAATACAAGAATTATCTCTCAATTTCCGTTTCTCTAAAACACGTTATCAGCACGACGCCCTAATCCTAATACCTAATAGCTAAAACCCTAAATTAGAATACAAAACCTTGAAACCCTTTCGGTCCCCGCTGCACATCTTGAAGCCCTCCATCCCAGGAGTCCAGAACCGGCGGCACCACCCTAAGAACTGGCCGGAAACCTATCGAACCAACCCCCGGAAGCTCCAAACCACCCACAACAAATATTCCACCGGTTCACCACCTTTCAGACCTCCAATTGCTACCAACTTTTTCCACAGAGGCAGTGTCTCAATCCCAGAATCTGGGAACCGAAAAAAATTTCCCCGGAACCGGCCTAAAAGTAAGTGAATCGGCCACCTGACTGCCGTTGTATCTTGAACCGGCAGAAGAAGAAAAGAAAAAAAAAAAAGGGAAGTCAAAGCCCAAAGGTCAATGGCCCAGAAGGAGTCAAAGCCCACTGACATCAGATCCACCACATCAGCGCCAGCGCCAAGTCAACTTCGGTCAATGCCGGTTAACCATTTCCGGTCAACTTTCCAGTGACTTTTTCGGGCACTTTTTCAGGCGACCTATTTCGAGGTATTTTTACTAAAAGTTCCTGTTTTTGAAGTTTTTATTTCTTTTCTCTTATTTTTCTCGGGGACTTGCAAACTCCCTTCTTCTACCCCCCTTTTTTCATCATAGGGGAGACCTAATTTAGCCGAACTGTGGGAGTTCGTGCTCACTCCAAGCTTGGAGCTTGTTGAGATCTCTAAACTTAGAGTTTGTAGAGAATTTATGATCGACCACTTACGTCATTGTTTCGATCTAATCCAATACCTCTTGGAATTAAATTTATTGGAAGTGATTACGCTTAGAAATTCCTAATTTCTTGGAACGATTACGCACAGAAATTTTATATGTTTTTGTGGTAGGTTTTTCCGCTCCGAAACTAACCCTTCTTGTTGTTCTCTTTCAGGATGAGCAACCTGAACAAATTGGACTTTGCTCCCTTGGGAACAACTGGCTCTGGATATCATAGGTGAGTTCGTGATGTCCGCCAGCATATCAAGGTCGATGGAATCCTAGATACGATTCTCGAGCCTAGCCAGGACGTGCTAATTGTTGAGCAAGCTCAAGCTTTGGAAGCAAATAGAGCAGCCTTAGAGGCAAATAAGGCAAAAGCCATCATCCTAATGACTCATCATATGGATGATTCACTCCAGTACGAATGTATGAATGAAGAAGACCCCAGAAGGCTGTGGGTCTCACTTGAAGAAAGATTTGGCAACGTTCGTGACTCCCTGCTTCCTGACCTAGAGCCTTCGCTTCTGTGACTTCAAGTCAGTTCTTGACTACAACTCGGAAGCACTTCACATTAAATCCTTAATGGAATTCTGTGGTAAAGAGATCACAGATGCGATGTTAATTGAGAAGACTCTCTCTACCTTCCCGGTCTCTGCATTGATGGTTGCTAAGAACTATCAAATCGATGTTACTGCATGACGAATAACAAGGTTTGATGAGCTCATTAGAGTTATGAATGTCGCTGAAAAGCATGACAACATCCTTGTGAAGAACTGTAATTCAAGATCCGTGGAAACAGAGTATATTCCGGAATCTAATTATAGTCGCACCCCTAAGAGAGGGCGCCAAGAGCGAAACCCTAATCTTAGGGATACTTCTGGACGTTTTGGTCCATATAATTGCTCTGCTTGGGAAGGTAACCACCAAAATAGGCGAACACGGAACCGAAGAGGTCAACGTGGAAAGAGAGAAGGAGGCAACGCCTCTGGCCATGTTGGTGGCACCACCAACTCTAAGAGCCATCTACATGAAGCTTTCAAAGCGCCTCAATCAATGGAGTCTGAGCAAAGAGATGTATGTTCTCAATGTAGAGTATCCGGTCATTGAGCACACATTTGTAGAGCTCGTGAAGAAATTGTCACCGCCTACAAAGCATATTGTGAAGCAAGAGAAGCTCACTATGTCAAACAAGAAGATCATGAAGATGATCTAGAGTGAAGGGTTGAAGACTACAAATCTTGCTAGGATCAATAGATCGCCAATTCTGTTTAAGTCTTTATTTTTCTAAGAGATGTAATAGGCAATTGCCATATACTTTGTAGTAAATGCCATTGGTTTAGTTTTTATTCACATATGCTCATCCAAAATGAGTATGATGTCTAGGAAGGTTTTGAGATAAGTGGTACTTAAGCGAGCTTTGCTCCACCGACATCTCTCTATTCACCTGGTCATATTTATTTTAGAGTTACTGAAAGAAGTAACTACCTTTGTTTTGCATTAGCTAGCACTTGGATTAGATTCTCCTAATGGTTAAGAGACAATGATGTACTCGGTTAGCTTATGAATAAAATTCTGAGTTCTTTTCATTAAGACTCCATTTTGATTCTAAGCATATTACTTTGTGACAACGGTGGCTGGGCCATCAGAATTAATTCAAGGACATGGAATAGTCCAAGTTTCCCTTGCGAAATGGCACATTGATTACTGTCACGGAAACTCTCTACGCTCCTAGGGCAAATCGCACCTATGAATAGCCAATGGATTCCATGCGAAAACTCATGTAGAGAATAGAAATGATCGAGTTCCTTTGCAATACTTCTAATGAGTGAGAACAAAGACGCATCTTAGAGAAGTTTATGTGTCTCTCTAGTGGACTCTATGTCACTATTCGAGCTATTAATCCAATAAAGTGATGATAGAAGATCTCTTGGATTTAGACACATAATGGCTTTGTCACGACAAGATAGATCATCATAGTCATGATGATCCGTCTACTAAAGACTTCACACAGACATCTATTCTTTCAAGTGAAATGAAGCATGAATCAAAAGTTGATTCCTGGACAAAGTGTGACCATCGCTGCTGCCTCTGGCACCGCCTCGGTCCACCACCAGCCTAGGGCTAGTACAGTCCCTATCCATGATGCCATGGATGGCGTCCATCATGGTGATGGCTCCCTAGGTGATGCTGCAATCACCAACTTTGTGTCGAATAGCGTTTCAGATGCTCAGGCCCAACCACAATCTTTATTGGTTGCTTCTAAAGCCTCTCGCTCGTTTACAAAGCCTGTTCCTTAGAGAAATTAGGACTAAGATCATCCTATGCAAAGGATATGAAAATACTCATTCTGTTCTTACATAGAATCCATGGGGATTCTATAGACTGATTCAACTAACTTGTGGACGTTTAAATATCTCATGATGTTGGTTGACACGCAAACACGTTGGTCACGTGTTGTGCCATTGTCCACTTGTAATGTTGTTTATGCTACACTCCTAGCACATATCATATGACAACGAGCTCACTCCCCTAATCATCATATTCAGTCAATTGGATTTGACTCTGCTAGAGAGTTTACATCAAAGACTTTTGATGGTTATTATAATGGGACTGATGTTGGACATCATATTCCCATTTACACACCTAAATGGTCTCACGGAAACGACTATGATGGTAGTCCAGACATTGGTAATGCACACCAATCTCCTTATATCCGTTTGGGGTGATGCAATATTGCATGCAGCTATAATAATTCATCTATGACCCACCGCCACTCAATCTACCTCTGCGTTATAGCTAGTGACTCGGTACAAGTATCGTACTTACGCATATTTGAGTGTGCCATTTATGTGCCAATTGCGCTGCCACAACGCTCTATGATGGGTCCTTACAAACGAATGGCCAACTACGTTGGATTTGAGACTCCAACAATCGTCCGCCACTTAACGCCCTTGCAAGGCGATCTCCTTACCGCTAGATTTGCGGGTTGTCACTATGATGGGAAAGTCTTTCTGTCGTTAGGGGAGTTAAGAACACGGATGTTCAGTAGGAACGACAGGAATTGTCGTGGCCTGTCCCTACTATGTCTGATCTCGATCCCCGTTAAAGTGACGAGATTACACAAATATGCTGCAAACATGCCTGCAAGGATGGATGTCCCTACGAGAGGGTGTAACACCACCCTACATGGAGGTAGGCATGGCGCTAATGCCAAAGAAAGCGGCACTCTGGCGTTACAGGCCATGGCCCCAGTTAGGATGTGTGGGAGGCCCGAGGGTTCGAGGATACTTTGGCACATTCCAATCCTTTAATCATCAAGACTCGAAATCCGTCTCATGAGAATCTTCAGAATTATGGTTATCGTTGGGGCCTGAGAATATAGAGTTCTATGAAAATTACACTAGTGTATATGAGACGTGGGATAGAAACTCCATCCTAATTGATGATGTAGTCACGCATTTCATTGTGCATGAGTTTGTTGAGTCTGATGACATCGAACCACGCTATGTTGATGAATGAATGCCAACATAGATAAATTTGGCCTAAATGGAAAGATGCGATCTAGGTTAAGATGGATTCTCTAACGAAGAGGAAGGCTTTCGAGCCAGTGATGCCAACACCTCCTAACATAAAACCTATTGACTAATGGGTCTTTGTTAGAAATCGTGATGAGAAAAAGAGATGGCAATCTCCTCTTATGGTGCAAGGCTTCTCACAGAACACCCTGGAATCGACTACGATGAGACATATTCTCTCGTAATGGATGTCATTGCACTATTACCCTGTCAGTTTGGTAGCACTTTCCGAATAACTGAACATGCAGTTTACAAATGTGGTCACTGCATATCTCTATGGGGATTTAGATACGGAATATACATGAAGGTTCATGGTGAACTTCATTTACCCAAGTCAAGAGGCTCTAGACCACAGAGAGCGTTTACAATAAGGTTGAAACGCTCATTAAAGTGATTACTTGATTGGGAAAGGATATGCCCGCGCGTTTCCATAACTAGTTCCAGATTCTATCACAGTTCATGTTGGACATGCTCTTCATTGGAAGCCCTTAAAGAATTAAGGGAAACCACTGAACACTTGAAATTCGAGTTTGAGATGAACGATTTTGGGAGAACACGATTATGTCTCAGTTTGGAACTTGAGCATCGTGTTGATAGATGCTTAGGCATTTTGACAAGGTCAAAACTTCAAGCACTCCCATGATCGTCAATAGTCTTGATCCTGAAAAGGATCCTCATTGTTCGAAGGATGATGAAGAAGATGTGCTAGAGACAGAAGTACCTTACTTCAGTACAATAGGCACATTATTGTACTTAGCTCAATGCACAAGATCGGACATCTCATATGTTGTGAACTTATTAACTAGGTATAGCTGTGCGCCAACGCAACACCATTGGATTGGTGGAAAAAGATATATTTTGATACTAGAGATGTACGACTGATAGAGGCATGCTTTATCCCTACAGAGAGATGATGGATTCAGGCCCATCACACACCAGGAACGTCGCCAATACTGGCCTGCGTCCACTATCCCCATCCCAAAACGACATGTGTTTTGGAAGGTTTTGCTGATGTTGGGTATCTCTCTAACCCACACAAAGGTTATTCCCAAACTTGTTAAGTGTTCACCATGGGTAAAGACCGTGATATCCTGGAGGTCTACATAACAGACCCTAGTCGCTATATCTTCGATCAATGCAGAGAACATTGCTCTTCACGAAGTGGTTTGTGAATGTATATGGATTGGATCCATAATTACGCATATTCGAAAAATTGTGGTTTAAAGTCTACCAAAGATGAGCCTACGAGTATATAGGATAATGCTGCTTGCTTTGAACAAATGAAGCAAGGCTACATCAAAAGAGACAACACCAAGGATAATCAGCACCAACAAACTCTCCTCAAGATCAAAGTGAACTAAGTTCAATTTGAGGACAGTGTGGCAGGCTTGCTCACTAAGTCATTGCATAAATTCCACTTTCGAGGAACATGTTGGTAGCATCGTTTGCGGAAGCTATCCGAACTCCCATGACCGTAGTCATCAAGGGGAGATGCAGACATCAGGGGGAGATGTCTACATGTATGGTCTCGAACGTGAAGGGTGTGTTGTGCTCTTTTTCCCATTTGACAGAGGTTATTTTTGTCCCACAGGGTTTTTGTTACTCGGCAAGTTTTTTAATGAGGCAACGACAGAAGCACCACGTTTGGGCGACATAAGGGGGAGTGTTTAAGTAAATCCAAATTGTGTCTGGCCCAAACTCTAGGTTACTTGACCTAGTGGTAATAGGGTTATTAACTAGAGATAATCTCGGAGAGAATCTTAGAGATATCCATTCAATGTATGATTACCTTTCCTTGTAGGATTCAGATTCTATGCATTGTAATTCTCTATATAAAGAGGCCCATATTATCAATGAGAATACACAACAATTTTCTCTCAATTCCCGTTTCTCTAAAACAAATAGATAATTATACAAAATTTGTATATATGATGATTAAAAAATAAATATAAGAGAGAGTTGTGGTTAACATCGTTTTTTTTTTTTTTGGGAAACTATTGATGACTTGGTGCAAAATTCACAAAAACAAAAGATCAAAAATAAGATTTAGAAAAATGCAACCCAATGAGAACTTAACCACGGCTGCATAGAAGCGATGAGGATTAGCTTCCGTAGGACAAAGATCATAAGCATTTATTCAAGAGAGGTTGGTCGTGAACTTTTCTAACCTACCCGCTCTACTAGAGTTTACTTGTCAATCTTCGATCTACAACATAAATTTTCCAAACTTGATGTTGCCATTTCCAGCCTTGCAGTTGTTTGTCTGCTACTTGTCTTTGCTGTCTATCTGGAGGCAAAATGATTTGGGTGCCGGTCTGGGTGTCATCTGGTAATGGGATGGTAAAGAATTGTTTGGGTTTTACTGGTGATTTGGTGAGGCACACCGATATAGGTCGCTCGGATTTGAGAGATGCGAGGTCCAAGGATGAGGATGGACAGGGTGGCGACTATCTAGATCTTTTTGCCGAAGGTGGGTGTGGTGACTATGCCGACGATGGTGATTCTTTGGTGGAGGAGGCGCCGGATCTCTTTATTCTTAGTGTTGAGGTTGGTGCACTACCTGTTGAAGTTAAGATGAGACTGATTGTTGCGGTGGGGAAACTTGTGGACGCCAATAAAGTTGGATACGGCAGCTGGTCTCCTATAGTAATGGCGGCAGAAATGGCCTGAATCCATATCTATTTTAGGAGAGGTTTGGTGATGTTGACGGCTCAGTTTTCTCTGCATAGTCTTTTGTTCCTGGCTTCGATTTCTTTGCAGGTCTTGGTGATGGATGGGCTGAGTACTTTGCTAGGTGGTGAATTAGCTAATGGCATCTAACATGACAGACCAGAGCTTTGTGATGGTAGCGGGTTGGCGACGATGGTGTCCTGGAGCTAGGCCTTATCATTTGGCCTACAGGCTCAAAGCCTGCCCCGACCTGCATAAAATCCCGCAAAAGCCCGCCTCGGTGGGTAGAGGGCCGGGCTTGGTTTAGGGGTTTAAAACCCGGCCCGGCTTGCCAAAAGCCAGTCACAGCCTTCTAGGCCCGGCCCAGAAAAACCTTAAATTAATTTAATTAACTTAATTTATTTACTTTACACTTTTATAAATTTTTAAAAATAGCTTGGGTGTCCAAAATAATCAAAGAGAAATTTCAAGAACTCATCATGTAGTGCGTGTTATTATTGTACCCGAAGCCTCGTATCCACGGTCGTCACTCCATTGGTCAACCAAGAAGGAATACAAGTGACGACGGTTGACCAATTCGATCGAATTCAAAAATATTGTGAAATTGGCTAAATTTTTTACCACACTCATAATTTATTGTAATAATCTCATCCAACAGTCTGTTTTACCATTTTCTTTGAATTTATAGAGGTTGCCCTTTGGAGTGTATGATATATTAAAGGGAGTGAAATTTGCACTCCCCAAATTACAAACCACACTCCCTTAGTAATATTTTAATATTTTCTCAATTAGATTTTCATGAATTTCCAGGTTTATCCCTCCTAAGCATATTTTTGTATCCGTCAATTCATAGTTTCATACGTCTTCTGAAGTTTTTTTTTCTTCCCCAAACTCAACAATTCTCATGCTTTATGACCTAAATCAAGGTTGGAATTATCCACACAAATTTGGAATTAAAATGCATCGTACTTGTCAAAGTAGTAGAAATCGAATAATGAAACTAAGAGTTCAAAAACTTCTTGCGACATCAAGCTCAGGTCTTACGATGAAGACTTTTTCCCAGCTTCCTCAACTTACGCTTGTTCTTCTTCCTCTTCCTTTTCTTGTTCATGCTGTCATCCCAAATCGTCCCTATATCATCAAATTCAACCCCATTGGCCTCGTACAGTCCATATTGCTCCAACCCAATTTGGGAAATCGGATTCAATCAGTACCCGAATGGAAAACTGGGGAAAATTGGCAATGACAATTCAACCTTGTCAATGCTTATAGTACCCAAATGGGGAACTTGGGATTCAGATTTGGGACGGCCCAGATGATTGTCATGGGTACGGGGATAGCGTTTAGGTTAAGGGAAAAGATGAGTTCTTAGAGAGCTTGAGTTTTTGGTGAGTCTCCGGACATGGCTAGCCATTTGGAACTCTTCTGATGCTTCTTCGGAATGGCAACCATTATCATCTATGAAAATCCTCCTTATAGACTTTTACTCATAAACCTTGCATCTCTACCGTTGACCAAATTTAATCAATGAAAATTCAACAAAAGGTATGAGGGAGACAGGAGTTGATTTGAGCTTGAGATGCTTTTCATTGTGTTTCTGGGTTTGGAAAGAGAGAAGAGGGAGAGAGAGTCAGGTGGGCATGAAGCCAGATTTGGGAGCAGATAGAATTATGTTTGTGAGGGCTAAACTTGGAAATTCATGAAAATCTTATTGAGAAAATATTAAAATATTATGAAGGGAGTGTGGTTTGTAATTTGGGGAGTGCAAATATAAATATAAGTTTATAAAAGTAACTAAGTTTGACCTAGTTGATCGAATTCGAAACGAGAACCAAATTGGTTGGATTTTTTACAACCACCATAAAACATTACAATCTCTTCATCGATCGGATGGTTCCTTCAAATTCATTTTCCACTTCATGGTTGCTTTAGAATGAACCTCAACAATTTAAATGCAATGTATAATTCATACAATTTTAGGAGGCAAATTGGTATAGGTCAACGTCTTTGTAATTAAAACTAAAATTTTTATCTTATGTCCACGCACATCCATCTATGGAATATTTACAAACGTTATGTGAAAAATAAGCACGTTTCGCGGCCATCACGCCGTCGGTTAACCAAGAAGACATACAAGTAATAACAGTTGACCAATTCGATCGGATTCTAAAATATGGTGAAATTGGCAAAATTTTTCACCACACTCATCATTTATTGTAATAATCTCATCCAACGGTCGGTTTTTCCATTTTGTTTGAATTGATAGAGGTTGCCCTTTGGAGTGTATGATATATAAAGGGCTAAATATTGTTTAGTACCTTGTGGTTTTGGTCGAACATCAATTCAGTCCCTCGACTTTCAATTTTATCAAAAATACTCCCGCACTATCATCTGCTCATCCAATAGGTCCCTCTGACTCAATTCCATCAATTTCAGATGTTAAGTGCTGACATCGCATTTCCAACTCATCAAAAGTGGGGCCCACACGGAAGTGAAGTTCCCAAACTGACCCTAGCCAACCAAATATGAAAAAATCCAAAATAAATTCCAGATTTTGAGGTTGGGGAGAATTGAACCCATCCCATCACACATGCAAGTGAAAGCCCCAACCACTGGACCACTTGCATGGTATTGGTATATTGCAAAAAATATATATATATATATAGCCGTATAATTGTTTTAAAAACAGTTTGTCATCGTTAAGCTTGTGTCAAAAGAGGTGACCATGTGGGAAACCCAAGAAGCCATCTTCTAAATTAAGCATCTGTTCTAGTACTCCAGAATAAATGAAAATATGAAGCCACCTAACCAATCAAACTAGTTAATGCCTAAGAACTAGATTCCAATCCAATAATTCATGAAGAACTAGTTAATGCCAGCTCTTCCTCCTTGTTGTTGCTGCTGCTGTTCCTCTGCTTCTCCAACCTCCTCCGCTTCGCCGCCAACCTCCGCAACGTCTGCTGCTCCTTCCTCGTCCTCCACTCCTCCTCCATCTCCATCGGAAGCGACGATGCCCTCATCAGCCCTGAGTACGACGCCACCTCCAAATCTTCCTCCCAAAGACAGCCCCAGATTCAGCTCCAGCTCCTTCTCCTCATTTCCCTCCTCAATGAACAAACAACAACGTATACTATTCTTTTCTGAGTAAAGCGAAAAGATTTGAACAACAACTCAGTAAACAAACTCAAATGCAATCATAGTAGCTTAAAATTTTTGGCTGAATCGGATCAATTTGCAAGTGAAGACCTGAAGGGGAAATCGCAGAGCCTAGGACTTGGGGAAGCACATGTCGTCCAGGGACTAGCTGAGGCACCACCGGCACTTGGGGTTTTGGGAGCACTGCGCTTCCGACGACATGTCGCAGCAGCTGGGGATCTGATTCTTAACCAACCGGATCCGATTCGCAGATCCGCCGAAGATGGTTGATAAGACGAGGATGAGGAGGAGCAGGAGGACTGGGGCGAAGCTCTTGAGTATGGGAGTTGAAGCCGAAGTCTTGGTGGTGGTTGCCGCCATTAGAGGCTGTGTTTAAGTTCGCCTCCTCCTCAAAAATAATATATATAGCTGTATAATTATTTTTAAAACAATTATATAGCTATATATATTATTTTTGTTTGCAATATACCAATACCATGCAAGTGGTCCGGTGGTTGGGGCTTTCATTTGCATGTGTGTTGGGAGGGGTTCGAGTCTTCCCAACCTCAAAATCTGGAATTTTTCTGGATTTTTCCATATTTG
Organism: Rosa chinensis; assembly: GCF_002994745.2. Lineage (NCBI taxonomy): Eukaryota > Viridiplantae > Streptophyta > Magnoliopsida > Rosales > Rosaceae > Rosa > Rosa chinensis. Next base: position 54,195,439 of record NC_037094.1, on the reverse strand, counting down.
GTTGGCCAGGGTCAGTTTGGGAATTTCACTTCCTTGTGGGCCCCACTTTTGATGATTTGGAAATGCCATGTCAGCACTTAAGGTCTGAAATTGACGGAATTGAGTCGGAGGGACCTATTGGACGAGAAAATGATAGTGCGGGGGTGTTTTTGATGAAATTGAAAGTCGAGGGACTGAATTGATGTTCGACCAAAACCACAAGGTACTAAACAGTGTTTAGCCCATATATAAATATAGGCTTACAAAAGTAACCAAGTTTGACCTCATTGATCGAATTTGAAACGAGAACCGAATTAGCTGGATTTTTTACAACCACCATAAAACATTACACTCCATCGAGCGGTTGGTTTCTCCAAATTCATTTTCCACATCATGGTTGCTTTAGATTGAACCTCTACAATTTAAATACAATGCATAAGTCATACAACTTTAGGAGGCAAATTGGTATAAGCCAACGTCTTTGTAATTAAAATTGAAATTTTTATCTTATGTCCACACACATCCATCGATGGAATATTTACAAACGTGATATGGAAAAATAAGCACGTTTCGTAGTCGTCACGCCATCGGTCAACCAAGAAGACATAAAAGTGACGACAGTTGACCAATTCGATCGGATTCGAAAATATGGTGAAATTGGCTAAATTTTTTACCACACTCATAATTGATTGTAATAATTTCATCCAACGGTTGGTTTTTCCATTTTGTTTGAATTGATAGAGGTTACTCTTTGGAGTTTATGATATATAAATATAATTTTATAAAAAATTAGTATCTTAAAAAATTTATTTGTAAATAAAGCACGAGGCCCGCTTTATATGGATGGGCTTGGATCTTGTGATTTATAATAAAGCCCGGCTCGGCCCGCTCCAAGCCCCCTACTAATGGGCCCGGCCCGGCCCGTTGACGAGGCCTACATGGAGCAGTGTGGTAGAGGCTATGGGGTGCCCTTAGCAAATTTCTCTCATTTGGGCCATCTAGGCTTCATTTTGGAGAGTGGGCCTTCAGCAAGGTTGTGATTGGGTGGACTCGGTTCTAAGGATTTTTAAGGCCTAGGCTGCCTTAGATAAGGGAGTGGAGGGTGGGTTGTCACCTTTTTCTTCTATATATAATTGCTTAAATCTTTCAGGTCGCAAAAGGACTAGTTGCTTTGATGATCAATTTTTTGCTACTTCGAAGGACTAGGTTTTTTGTTTTAATAAAAGTGTTTATTTTTCAAAAGGTGTGTGTACTAGGAGTGTTGCGAGCTTGTTTTATCTTTTAGAATATGTTTTTGTACTCTGAAAAACGACCCTTTCTAATGACCCCTTAGAAGTGGCTTATTTTTGTATTTCTTGCTAAAATTCAATACCATTCTGATCTTTTCGATTAAAAAAAACTTTCATTGGGCTAACCTAGCTCCTATTACAATATTACATGCAAGTTGTATGTACGTGTGTGTGTGTGTATTAAATGATTACAGGCATTTCTATGCGTGTAGTTAGGTTCCGTTTGTTAGCCAGGAAATCAAATCTGGAATGTGAAATAGTTTCTCATTCCATTAAATTGTCGGGTTTGGTTTAGTCATAAGTTTGGAAAGGAAAGTAAAATAAATGGGTTGACCGGAGTTCAATTCCATAAAAGAGGCGGAATAGAAATACCATCCAGGGTGTGGTATTTCAATTCATTCATTCAATGGAATTGAAAATTTACTGTTTAGCCATTCACAAAATCTAGTCAATTAATCATTCTTATCTCCACTCATTCATTTTTAATCTTCCATATTTAATTTGATTGGACATTATTGGAAAATCATTAACAAATCAATTCTGTCAAACCATTTTTATTTATTTTATAGGAAATTAGCGGAATTGCGAAAATCGAGATAACAATGTGCAAAAGTGGAGTAAATTGGAGTTTTTGGCAAAATTACCAAATAGTTTAATCATTGTTTTGATTAATTAATCATCACTTTGATTGATTAATCATCACTTTGATTGATTAATCATTGCTTTGATTAATTCGTACATGATTGGATAATTATTAATTAGGGTTTTTGTCCATTTACCTCAATTCTAAAGATTTTTTTCCCACTTACCCTATTAAGTTTTTTTTATAATTCCCCCTTTACCCACAAAGATTCTAATAAGACCTTCCCTAATACACAATTAAGCCTCGTCAACGGGCCGGGTCCATTCATAGCGGGCTTGGGCCGAGCCGGGTCAGGCCTTACTATATTTTTAAATAATGGCGGGCTGGGCTTTATTGTAAATCAAAGGATCCAAGCTTGTCCATATAAAGCGGGCCTTGCAGGCTTTTTCAGGCCGGGCCTTGAGGGCTTTTTCGTGACGGACCTTGTGGGCCTTATTTATAATAAATATTTAAAGACACTAATTTTTGTATAAATCTATATTTATATATCATACATTCCAAAGAGCAACCTCTATCAATTCAAAGAAAATGGGAAAACAAACCGTTGGATGTGATTATTACAATAAATTATGCGTGTGGTTAAAAATTTAGCCAATTTCACCATATATAGTTTCGAACGCTATCAGATTGGTCAACCGTAGTCATTTGTATGTTTTCTTGGTTGACCGATGGTGTGACAACGGCGAAACGTGCTTATTTTTTTATATCACGTTTGTAAATATTTCATCGATGGATGTGCGTGGACATAAGATAAAAATTTCAATTTTAATTACAGATACGTTGGTCTACACCAATTTGCCTGCTAAAGTTGTATAACTTATACATTGCATTTAAATTGTTGAGGTTCATTCTAAAGCAAAAATGAAGTGGAAAATGAATTTGGAGAAACCAACCGCTCAATGGAGAGATTGTAATGTTTTATGGTGGTTGTAAAAATTTCAGCCAATTTGGTTCTCGTTTTGAATTCGATCAACTAGGTCAAACTTAGTTACTCTTATAAACCTATATTTATATATCATACACTCTAAAGAGCAACACCTATCAATTCAAAGAAAATGGAAAAATCAACAGTTGGATATGATTATTACAATAAATTATGAGTGCAGTTAAAAATTTAGCCAATTTCACAAAATTTAGCCAATTTCACCATGTTTTCTTGGTCAACCGTCGTCACTTGTACGTCTTCTTAGTTGACCGATGACATGATGACCGTGAAACGTGCTTATTTTTTCACATCATGTCTGTAAATTTTCCATCGATGGATGTGCGTGAACATAAGATAAAAACTTTAATTTTAATTACAAAGACGTTGGCCTATACCAATTTGCCTCCTAAAGTTTTATTGACTTATACATTGCATTTAAATTGTTGAGGTTCATTCTAAAATAACCATGAAATGGAAAATGAATTCGGAGAAACCAACCGCTCGATGGAGAGATTGTAATGTTTTATGGTGGTTGTAGAAAATCCAGCCAATTTGGTTCTCGTTTCGAATTTGATCAGCTAGGTCAAACTTAGTTACTCTTATAAACCTATATTTATATATCATACACTCTAAAGGGAAACCTCTATCAATTCAAATAAAATGGAAAAACCGACCATTGGATGAGATTATTATAATAAATTATCAGTGTGGTAAAAAATTTAGCTAATTTCACCATATTTTCGAATCCCATCGAATCGGTCAACTGTAGTCATGACATGTAGAATATATATACACATATTCTATATAGAAGTATGAGAACGTCCAATTTCACCATAAGCCAAATTACAACAAATTCACACTCACACAAAGACACACACACACACACACACACACACATAATGATGATGTGGCATACTGAAGATTTCCAAATATATGTGCTGAGCCTTCTAGATACAAACTTGTAAAAGATGTTGCAAATTCTTGTCCAAGCTGAACTACCTTCACTAAAATTGCCATAACTCCTTCTAGAAAAGTCGGAATCGCAAACAGTAAAATTCTTCAGAAACAAGACACATAGGGCTTTCCGTGCATATAGGGTATATCTCCTAGTTTTATCCAAGCAGATCCAAGTAATTCAGTGAAGTTCGGTTCTAGACATGAACTTATAAAAGATGTTGCAGATTCCCGTCCAAGTAGAACTACCTTCACTTAAATTACCATAACTCCTTCTAGAAAAATTGGAATCGCAAACCGTAAAATTTCTCAGAAACTAAACATATGGAGCTTTCCTTGCATAAATGGTACAGCTCTTAAATCCATCCGAGCAGTTCCCAATAATTTAGCGAAGTTAGGTGTTCTGCACAACAGTTTCTATGTTGCAGATTCTCGTTTAAGCTGAGTTGCCTTCATTTAAATTGTCATAACTCCTTCTAGAAAAGTAGGAATCGCACACCGTAAAATTCTTCAGAAACTATATACATGGGGCTTTCCGTGCATATAGGGTACAGCTCCTAATTCTATCCGAGCAGTTCCCAGTAATTCAACAAAGTTAGGTGTTCTGCACAACAGTTTCTGTGTTATTTATATAATATTTTTTGTTTGCGGGCTTTTACGGGCTTGGCCTAACTAGCTTTTTGACTTCCCGGGCCTAGTTTTTGGCCCTCCAGGCCTGTGGGGCTCCATCGGCCCACTTGATCCGCGGGCTTTTTGATGAAGCCTATACACAATTATGTATTTTAATTTTTTTAGACTATTTTACCCTCACCCCTTTGTTACATAGAGAGAGAGAGAGAGAGAAGTCCAAGAGATTTCGCCGGAGTCTGGTTACCGGCTGCCGGATTCAGGCCACCTGTTGCGGGAATCCTGTCACTGGCCACCACCCACCGGACTTCTCTGAAAACCTCGCCGGAGGTCCCTAAAGATGTTATTGAAGATCTCATAGGTCGCCGGAAATGTTTATTGCCTTCCAATAGATGTTTGTTGCCCCCTAATATACATTTATTGGGGGCAATAGAGGTTTATGAAACCTCGCTGAAAGTCCCTAAAGAGGTTGTCGGAGAATTGCCCCGCCAATAAACCTGTATTCCCCCAATAGACCTTTATTGCCTCCAATAGACATTTCGGTTGCCGGAATGTAAACTAATCTCCCTAAAAGTAAACAAATAAAACTTTGATTAAGGAAAAAAACGAGGTGATTATATCAATTCAAAATATTTATTGTCTCCTAAGAGACATCTATTACCCTCCAATAATATTTTTTTTCTTTTTTCTTTCCGTTTGGGCTTCTGCCCTCTAAACTCTTTAAAAAAAAAAATTTGATTTGGGCACCCAGGTCAAGAGCTGGACCAAAATCACCCGATCGAATCACCTCCGGAGCTCTCTGCCAGGATCTCCGCCGACCTTTCTCACCTTTCCGAAACTCCAATCCTCGTTGGAGTCGCCGTTGGCGCTTTTCTCCTCCTTGCCGACTTGGCCCGCCACATCCACCTCTTCGTCGCTGTCTATTTCATCTACGCCGAATCGTACGGCTCCAGTATCGAGTCCCCTCGCTAGACGCCAATGACGCAGCCGAAGACTCTCAGAGACGAAGTGATGACGTAGCACGTGCCCCGGCTCGAGGACGTTGGTGGCAGTGGGCTCATCTAATCCTATGCTCGTGCCTCTGGCTATCAAGCCCATCCCTGCTGTAATGACGCAGTCCTTCTCCGGTCTGATCACAACAAGACTCGCCGAGGTAGCTGTAATTTTTTAATTAATTGGAGTTTAAAATTGCCATTTAACACTAAATTGGGTAGCTAGGAATTAAAAACTCTTGGTGGTGTAAGTGGGAACGCTTTTGCATGATTCTGTGCTTTGGCTTAAGGACCCAATTAATTAATCATTTGAGTTAGCCATCTCGTGCAAAGTGCAGCAATTAAGTCATGCTTTGCTTAATTCACTTCAGCCACTCACATATTGCCACATGGCAGATAACCATTTTCTTTCTCTAAGTGCAACCACGCAGACAACACGTGCGCCCTTACCCCTTTTCCTCTCTCGCACAGTAGCCAATGGGGGAATTATCTTTCTTCTCACCCTACGAAGTACGAACAGAGCCGCAACCCACATCTCCATTTCTATTTCTCTCACTTCCCAATACCATTCTCCACCATTTTCCAAGAAATTTCAAAGAAAATCAAAGGGCTTTTACTACACATACCATTAATTGCTCACCAACAAAAATATATTTTACTTTTGGTAAAGAGTGAGGGCTTAAGTTCAAGTTGAGTTCATGTTTGCCTATAGCAAATTATTAGCCTAACTCATCTTGTATAAATGTTGATGCTTTAATTTTAATAAATGCAATTTTTCTTGTATATGCTTTAAATCTGAATTTATTGGTCCTTAAAAGCATCTTTCTAGGCTTTCTCAACTAGGCCTCATCAAAAAGCCCGCGGATCAAGTGGGCCGATGGAGGCCCGCCGGCCCGGAGGGCTTTTAGCCCGGCCCGGCCCGTCAAAAAACCCGCAAAAGCCCGCCTTGGTGGGCCGAGGGCCGGCCCGCCTAAAGCCCGCAAAAACCCGGCCCGGCCCGTAGGCCCGGCCCGCCAAAGGCCCGCTAGGCCCGGCCCGTAAAAGCCCGCTAGGCCCGGCCCGTAAAAGCCCGTAAAATATTTTATATATATATATATATTTGTAGTTATGTGTGTGTGTGTTTATAAATATATACACACACACACATAGATATATATATTTGTGTGTGTTTATATATATATATATATGTGTGTGTGTGTGTGTGTATACATATTCTATTATTCTATATAGAATATGTGCATATATATATATTCTACATATCGGTAATCGGTTGACCAATTAGATCGGGTTCAAAACTATGGTGAAATTGACTAAATTTTTAACCACACGCATAATTTATTGTAATAAACTCATCCAACGGTCGGTTTTTTCATTTTCTTTGAATTGATAGGGGTTGCTCTTTGGAGTGTATGATATATAAATATAGGTTTATAAGAGTAACTACGTTTGACCTAGTTGATCAAATTCGAAACAATAACGAAATTGGCTAGATTTTCTACAATCACCATAAAACATTACAATCTCTCCATCGAGCGGTTGGTTTCTCCGAATTCATTTTCTACTTCATGGTTGCTTTAGAATGAACCTAAACAATTTAAATGCAATGTATAAGTCATACAACTAAAGGAATAAAATTGGTATACACCAATGTGTTTGTAATTAAAAATAATTTTTTTATCTTATGTCCACGCACATCCATCGATGGAATATATACAAACGTGATGTGAAAAAATAAGCACGTTTCGCGGTTGCCACGCCATCGGTCAACCAATAAAACATATAAGTGACTACGGTTGACCAATCCGATCGGATTAGAAAATATGGTGAAATTGGCTAAATTTTTTACCACACTCATAATTTATTGTAATAAACTCATCCAACGGTCGGTTTTTTCATTTTCTTTGAATTGATAGGGGTTGCTCTTTGGAGTGTATGATATATAAATATAGGTTTATAAGAGTAACTACGTTTGACCTAATTGATCGAATTCGAAACAATAACGAAATTGGCTAGATTTTCTACAATCACCATAAAACATTACAATCTCTCCATCGAGCGGTTGATTTCTCCGAATTCATTTTCTACTTCATGGTTGCTTTAGAATGAACCTAAACAATTTAAATGCAATGTATAAGTCATATAACTAAAGGAATAAAATTGGTATACACCAATGTGTTTGTAATTAAAATTAATTTTTTTTATCTTATGTCCACGCACATCCATCGATGGAATATATACAAACGTGATGTGAAAAAATAAGCACGTTTCGCGGTTGCCACGTCATCGGTCAAACAATAAAACATATAAGTGACTACGGTTGACCAATCCGATCGGATTCTAAAGTATGGTGAAATTGGCTAAATTTTTTACCATACTCATAATTTATTGTAATAAACTCATCCAACGGTCGGTTTTTCCATTTTCTTTGAATTGATAGGGGTTGCTCTTTGGAGTGTATGATATATAAATATAGGTTTATAAAAAATTAGTGTCTTTAAAAATTCATTTATCAATAAATTAGTATCTATATATAAATATAGATTTTTTTTGGTACAATATAGTTATATAGATCTATTATCTTTGGTTGTATTTGATCATTATCCATTAAATTTCCAAAGCTTGATTAAAAAAAAAAAACTTGTGTCTTTAAATATTTATTTATAAATAAAGCCCGCAAGGCCCGGCCCGAAAAAGCCCGCAAGGCCAAGCCCGGCCCGGCCCGAAAAAGCCCGCAAGGCCCGCTTTATATGGACGGGCTTGGATCCTTTGATTTTTAATAAAGCCCGGCCCGGCCCGGCCCGCAATTATTTAAAAATATGGCAAGGCCCGGCCCGGCCCGGCCCGAGCCCGCTATGAATGGGCCGGGCCGGGCCCGGCCCGGCCCGTTGACGACCCCTATTCTCAACCTTTGAAATTATGTTCGGGGCAATTGTGATGAATGGATTGATAAATTGTCAACTTATTAGTCTTGTCAACTTAAGTGTGGTAAGCATTAGCTAGCTTAATTGTAGCTAAGTTGGCTTGGGTATCTAACTCTTTATTATCTTGCTCTCTAGGCCTCTAATTTTATATATTGCAGCCTTAACCACCATAATGCCAAAGTTAGAGAGTTGATTGTGGTCCTAACCGGCATAATCAATACAATGAAAGGATAGTTGATTTAGTAGCCTTGGCCTGTACTAGATACAAGACTTAACACATATAGGAAATGCATGTATTTATGAAATTAGTATCGATATTTGCAAGATAGTTAGTGTTAATCACTCGACACTCCCATGCATGTTTCTATTAATTTGAAAAATCCAAATTTAATAGTTGTTTGGTCTTTCTTTAGTTTGCATTTAATTTAGAATATCACAATTCAAATTCTCTAAAAAAAATTCTATGATCATTTGTGTATATCCACCTTGAGGGTAAAAATTGGTGGTTTTGAATAGGCTTTGTGTGAGTTAAGTAAAGCATTGCCAAGGCTTATTGTCTTGATTGTTTATAGTTTTTATTTTATTTCATTTTTTTTCTTGTGTGCTTTTAGTAGCCTACAACCAATTGATTAGGTCTAATGCCTAATCTCCGAGGTACGATAATTAAGGTTCGCCTTTTACACAAAGTACACACCAAGTCTCCCATTTCAATTTCACCGAATACCTCCCAACCTGCACACGTGTCTCTTACAGGAGCTCACAGCACGAAAATTGTCGATGCAACGTGCGTCATTTTATCACACTCTTTCTCAAACTCTGCAATGTTGTGGCGCCAGAGAAATAGAGAGAATCAAACTCACCCTATAAATTAGGCCCCCTCCTCCTCTTCTTCTTCGGCCCTGAAACTCTCTCTTTCCATTTTTCCGATGAGCTTCGAAAATTGCAACAGACTTGGAATCTTCAGATAAAAACTATCACAGAAAGGTGCTGTGTTCTCCTCAAGCACCACAAAGTTTCTGCAGAGAAATCAGAAAGGTGAGTAGCTTCTCTTCTTCTGTTATCTCATCGTCTTATTTTGGAAACCCTAGCACAGCTTATTGATCTAAACTTCAAACCCTAGCTACTAGTCAATTGGATTTGTGTCTAATACAAAAAAACCTAAATTCAATTTCAAGCTCTGATTACCGGTTTAAATCAATGACTGAACTAGTCCCCCAATTCTTGTGCCGAAGACCTCAAGAAACATGTAATGAAGGTTTTTGAAGATGTGACCAAATTAAACACTGTGAGGACAAGATGTTGAGAATTCAATTTGACATGGTTGGGGACTACGACTCCTCAATCAAATTGCAATTCGAATGTTCAGTTTTGTGGTAGATGCCGGCTTCCTTGATAAAGCGAGAGAGCTCCTTATGCCTCTCTCTAATCAGGCAATGCTGCCGGAAGTGGCGGTCTTCACAATGGTCATTATGGCCTACGCTGGCGCTGGCAAGACCAAGGATGCTCACAAGGTCTACAGGCACATGTTAGGTACTGCTGTTACCCCCACTTCCTACACTTACACTGCATTATCACCGCTTGTGATGGGGTTGTCCCCAGCTCCTATACTTACTCAGTTTTAATCAAGGGACTCGCTGCTGACCCAACTTTTTTGGAGATGCTAAGAAGTACTTGCTTGAGACGATGGACAAGGGGAAGCGGCCCAATGACACTGCTGTGATAGAGACCTTTACAAGGCAGCTGAGGATGAAGGCAAACAGTTTGTGCAAGTGATGATTTTAAAGGGCAGACTGACACCTGTTATTCAAAGGATCATGATTATTGTCCTTTCCAAGTTGAAGGGCTGAATCTTTCCTTCGTTGAGGTTATGCTAGAAGTCTTCAGGATTGGGTGGTTTCATATAGGGGGAGGTAGTGAGATTCGGTTATCTTGTAGGATTGGATTTCAATTAGGGATTTGATGCTGTTTTGTATCATTTTGAATGTGACATTGGAGTAGTGAAACTGTGGATGCTGAAATTGAAGTATATACTCATGTAAGATAGGGTTTCAATATCAAATTGGTGATGTTCTTTCTGTTTGTTAATGTTGACATTGAAAGTAGTCTGTGGTGTTAGTTCCTTTAGTTTCTGTTTCTTTTATTCTGGTGTTCTGCATCAATGCTTATTTTTTATTTTTTTTTAACTTTTTAGCCATATGAAATTATCTGCCTCTCTCTCTCACACATTTGTGGCGTATACATATAGCTGATTAACATATATTTATATGAATTTTCATACCGTTAATTGATTTTAAGAACACTTGTTTTTTATACCTTAATTGCATGATGATTGGTTAAGGCAGATACAATTCACATGAAGTTGAAACTGGGAGGTTTTTCACACTTACCGGAAAGTTTATAATTTTAAATGATGGAGTATTAGGTTTCTCGCATCAGAACATGGTGAAGGTAGAGGGAATAATAAGATCTCATTCATGAAGTAGATTGTATCTCGTATTTGAGTAAACATGATCTTGTTGGAGTAGTAGCTGCTAGTGACATCAAGTTCAATGACATGCAGGTTAAACAACTTCTGCAGAAAATTATGTACTTTATCAAAAGTACTGATCGAATAAGCCAGCTACTTACAATTGAATGATTATCCTTGATTCTGCTTTATGGGAAAGACAATCATGCTAGTCAACCTTCTCGTCAACATGGTGGTTACTTGCATATCCATATTCTATGCACAAAAGAAATTCTACTGTGGAGGTATCTTTGCAAGCACTTGAGGTGTGTTCAAATTTTATTTGCTGCTGAAAAATGTCATATTATGATGCTATTACCAGGGAACAGTTTCAAATAGAAAGATTCAAGTTCTATTGCTTGCAAAAATCAAATATTATCCAACTTAAGAACATGGATTCAATAAATAGTATCCAATTGATACAATGATGCACTCACCATCATCCTCAATGAATGTACTTTGTGCAGCAATTAGACTATTCATTAAAGGAACTTAAACCGATAAAATTTCCATTTGCAATCTGATTTTTTATGCTTCAGTCTTTAATCTAACTGGAATTTATATGGTCACACACGCACATTTTTTTTTCTTCTTCAGAGAAAGGTAGAGGTTTCTCTCTTTGGAAATTGGAATTGAAGCCTGTTCAGAATTCTTTTATTCTAAATTTCTAATAGTGTAATTCACTGTACGTAGTTGATTCCGTTGAATTTCCAGCTCTGAATATCTTTTAGTCTAGATGCTTTTATGTACATGCATTGTAGTACTAAATTTGTAAACTGTTTCCAAATTTTAAAAGCTATTCCATTGAAGATTAAACTCCGCAATCCTAAGTCACTAAATTGAGAGCCAAACCTCTATTGGCCAGAAGTAGCTCTTTCTATCTGTTCAGACTCAATTTGAGTATGATATACTTTTTTTTTTTTTAGTTTTTTGAAAGAGAGTGTGATAGTTCAGCAAATGCTTAAAAGATTTGGCTACAAATGCTTGGTTCATAAGGAACTTGAAGCTGTGCACTTTAACCTAAAGACAAGAAATGCCACTCACTCTATACTTGTGTCGATTAGTTTTGAAAAAGAAAGAATGTTATTTTGATTTTTGATCAATTGTGAAAGTTTGTGAAATTTTCTCTGGTGATAAATAGCAGGAGGTTGAGGAGCTGAGATGCATGCTAGCTTGCAAATATTTTGTCCACTACTTGATCATATATCAAAAGCTCTTGAAGATCAGGTGAATTTTAAGTTAGAACTTGTGATGGTGTGTTTAAGAATCCATTTGTGCAGGTTGTTAACAAAGATGCTTGACTCTCAAATCTTGAACTATCAACCCCCAGAAGAATAGGTACAAATCAATGCAACAGTTTATCTACTGAGATTCAGAGATTGAAGGACCAGAAGGTGTCATATTATTTGCTTTGGATGAATTTTCAGGTCTCAATGTCTTTTGATCTAGACTCCACTTTGACTTGTGTGGTACTAAAATTTACTATATACTAATTCTCAGTTAACTGTTCATCGGCTTAGTAACAGTGCCAGCTCGAGCCGAGCCGGTATCGTGAAATGACCGTTTTGCCCTCCATTCTTTGCTTAATTACGGTGTTCTGTTTGACCTGGATATAAAAGGTGTTGAGGGTGATAAACGCGGTTTGTTTCCTCTCTCTTTCTCTCTTCGTTCTTAGCTCGGCTCTGCGCATCTGAAGGGGCTTGATCAGGTTTCGGTGTCTCTGGGTTTTGAATAATCGTGCTAGACCAATCGGTGAGGGGTTTTGTGTTCTGATTGAGATTTGTGCATGGGTTTGTCTTCATTAGTGGTTGGGTTTCTCTTTTGCTATAGTAATTTTGCATTGTGTTTGACTTGAGGATAATTGTGTCTTCAGTTGGTGATCTGCTACAAGTATAATCTAAAGAACCAACGCCTACTTTCGGGAAGCATCGGTGAAGACCGACCTCCGCTGCTGCGCTGTTGCAACCTCTCTGACGTCGACATGAATCCAAACAGGTACTCGGTCAAGTTTCACTTTCTATTTGATCAAATGTCATCAACTTCTTTTCGTTTTCCACTACCACTGATCTGATTCTCTCTTTCAAAATCAATCAATTTCAAACTACCCTTTTGTTATTTGCAGTGTTTGATTAATATTGACTGGTGTTGGGTTGTATACCAAATGTTTCCTTTATGAGGTCATGTTTCTGGGTGTTCTATTGTATGTTGATCCTTGAATTTGAATTTTCAGTTTAAGCCTTTAGATCATGATAATGGTTCTGTGCATCTAATAGTTTTAACTTTTAAGGAGTTTTATCAGCTTTAATGAAACATAATTTCAAAGACTATGGGTTTGTTAAAAAAATATAGCAGCATTGCCTATGTTCAATTGTTAAAAACCATTCATTTTCAGAAAACTGCTCTTAATTGCTTCTTTGATTTGCTATTTCGTTTGATTTATAATCCTATTTCATATTGACATTCTTATGCCTCAGTTTTTCATCAAAGCCAATCCAACTGTGTGTTTAATTCCCACAGAATTTTATCATCAAATACTTGCCAAGGCTTTAGCACATTTCTTTCAATCGAAATTTATGATCATAACTTGGTCTTCAATATATAGTTGTGCATAGAGGCTGATGCTGAAGAAAGAAAAAGAAAAAGGAATTCTTTTTGTGACAAAACAGCTTATTTTCAATTATTCATTACTCATTTTGAGATTTTCAAACAAACATTTTCTCATTCATCGAATGAAGCTTCTACAATTGAAACCAAACAAAATGAAGTTATATTTAGTCTATGAAAACAATTTTTTAAAATTATTATCTAAAAATAATATATGCTATTACTTGTAGATGCGAGAACAAAATGGATGTCTTCATTCATGAAATGGAACCTTACAAATCAGAATACAAGATCAGAGTTCGTATATCAAGAGTGTGGAGAGCAAAGCAATATAATACTGACAAGAATGATGGTCTCCACTCTGTCTTGATTGATGAAAAGGTAATTTTCTCACAAACAATTAATTATCAGTCCAATTATTTGCACACTTATACATATTTTTCTCTTATGAAATGCAGGGTGACGCTATTCAATTATTCATGCAATTATCAGTGAATCTGACTACCCTTTAGTTCACAAAAAAAAATACAACAAGGCAAGGTTTATGACATTCAGAATTTCTTTACACGAAAAAACCAGGAAAACTACAAGATTCTTGATCATCGGAGTCAAGTCCGTTTCAATGCACTGACTGTCTTTGAAGCAGTTGAAGGAAACTGCCCAGAAATTCCAGAGCATCGATTCTATTTAGTAGAATTTGATCAACTCGAAGCACGCATGAATGATCATACAATTCTAACAGGTAAATGTACACATTGTAAATAAACAATGCTTCCTCATTATGCTTTACCTTATAACTTTGATTAATCACTTTTTATTATTTTTTTATTTTTGTTAAATGCAGGATGTGTATGGCTGTTTGAAGTCGATTGTACCACCACATGAGACAACTGTGAACTGTCAAGGATAGAGAGTCAAAATGTGAAAGACAAGAGTCAAAATGTGAAATCCATTTGCAGAATTTAAGGTAAACTTTTTACACACTTTAAACATTTAAGTACAATATATGATCCAATTGAGATTTAAAACTAACTTCCTAAACATAAAATGCAGAAGAGAGGACTTGAGAATTACACTCTGGGGCAACACTGCTAGACAAGTCGACATGGAAACAATTAGAAAAGCTTCTCCACCAGTGCTGATGGCATTAACCAGTTTAAAAATCAAAGAGTACTTGAGTAAGTGTCCTTCAAAAATTCATCAATTATTTCAACATGACTAACAACTATATATAACTAATTATTTTTGTAACTAGCAGACAAACCTGCCCCATCAAATACAAGCAACACCTGTATTTTCATCAATCCAAAGATCCCAGAAACAAACAAGTACAGGCTTCAGTAAGTTCCTTCATTATAAGAAAACCATCATTTTACAAAAAAGGAAAGAAAAAAATATCAACAGTTTCATCGCATGCCTATAAATTTGTAGGTTCTCAAAACTGGTTGATAGAGTGCAAATACTTCCAACACCATTCAAACAGCCAACATCAGAAGAAATCCAGGAAACCAATATGAAAACAGTGACTCGATTGAACATATTGGATCCATTGTCATACAAGGTATAAAATCCAATTTTTGTTTCCAACTACACATTATAAATTGTAAGTATTTGAAATTTAAATAATTCATTCCGTAAATTGTTTTACTTTGTAAATTATAGATTCATTATGCTACTTTGGCCCTAATTTATAAATTGTAAGTCTTTGACATTTTTATAATTTATACCCCTTTTTAATTTTCAATTACAGGAACAAATGGTGTATTGCAATGCTTCAATTTCCAGATTTGCAACACACAACGGTTGGTGGTATAAAGCCTTGCTGTTATCGAGAATTAAGAGAACAAGAACATGACAATCAACTTAGCTGCTCACATCATGGGAAGCAAGAAATTCTTGGTAAACACTAAAAAATTATATTTTGAGGACAAATTTTATATTATGTGACAAAACAAAATAACAACACTAAAGTCTCTTCTTTATATATAGTTTCAGAGTCTACATGACTATCACAGATGGTCAAAATGAGGCAACGGTTATCATAATGGGAAAACAAGCAGAGAAACTGTTTGGAAGTAATTGCAAAGATTTGGTCAGCAAAAGATCCTACCCAACAGAAGCAACATTACCAGAGGAGATGGAGAAAACAAGAGGCCAAAAGTTCTTTTTCAGCTCAAGATAACGGAAGATAGTGAGCTAATAATCAAAGCAGTCTTCCCACATATGGAATCCTCTGTACCACCTTGGAATCCTCTGTACCACCTTTTGAAAACGACCCAGCAACTATGACTCCAGATCCTGTTCCTTTTCAAAGAATCAGCAACTCTCTGACAAGTAAAAGAGGATTATTCAGATCTAAACCAGACAAGAAATCTAGAAGGTAAGTAGTACTGATCTGAATATTTTCTCTCTTTTTAATTTTTTTTTTAATTTTGGTTATTTGGAAAATACCATTCTAATTTTTATCACATTCATTTTGGTTGAATATTACAATTCTCTTATCTTTAAAAAAGGACGTTATAATACATGTACTATATAATTCATTTTAACGAATCAATTCTTATCAATATTTAAATAAGTACTATATTTTATTTACTCTGCAGTGAGAGAGAAGCAGAGGAAGATGAAACCACATCGTCATCAGCTGAAAACAAAAAGACTGTTTAATGCAGGATAACTGTGGTGTACAGTGTTTTGATGAAGTAATCGATTTTGTGTAGCTGCAATCACAAGTACAGTTGGAACCACCACTGTTTTTGAACAAGCTCCACAATCTCACAAGATTGCAGCAACAATCTTTTTGTAAATCTGCAACTATAATAGCTAATCTGACTATGCAGCTAGCTTTTTTGTAAAGCTGCAGCTGAAATGCCTAACGTTATTGTGCATCAAGCAATTTTTGGATGACTTCGAAGGAAATCAATTGTGTAACAAATGTAGAATGTACATGTACTCTTTTATCAAATGAATATAATGTAACAATTCTCCCTCTATATGTCACTTTTCTTTATTACTATGCTTCATAGTTTTGATTAAAATTTTGTAACAATTAGCTTCCAAAGAAGATCTCAAACTTCTGCAGGTATTATATTTCTTCTGTACTTTGAGATTCAGTTTTTGACTTCATAGTTCCATTGCATTAAGAGCTGCAGAAAAATTATGAAAAATTGAACACGAAATGTTTTGGGACCAGGAAGCTCTTAAAGAGGTAATCCTTTTACGACCAATGCTTATAGTACAATGTTCGATTTTGATCTTTCACTGCATCTTCTTGAACTGAGGAACTAACATGAGTTTGCAGATCTCAATCAATCAATTTCAATTTCCTTTACATTTTTCTCCTTCATTTTCAGTTTCATATCGACTGTATTCAATTTCAGTTTCCTTGGTATCATATTAACAACTTCTTTTGTATACAACTACTTACTTTCGTAAACAATTCACTAACAATCTTAACTCCCGCAGCAAAGTGCGGGCAAGTTCATCGGCTTATGAACAGTGCCCGATCGAGCCGAGTCGGTTGTGGACGAAAAGACGATTTTGCCCCTGCGTGCTGTTTGTTGCTTCGACACCTGGGGTGGTGTCTTTGCTACCTCGCTCTACAGAGAGGTGGAGAAAAGGAGAGAGATAGCGAAGGAAGTGGTACTGTTTGTTGACATCTACTATTTGGATTCGATCTAGATTTGGGCGAGGAGAGGGAAGGCGATTCTGGAGGAAACAGGAGAGGAATTCACAACGAAAACGAGTGATCGAATTTCCAAAGACTGAGGGGCCGGGTACGAAAGAATCAGAGGAATTCAAGACGGTTTTAGCACCGCCCTTAACCAAAGACTATGAGTGTGAAGGTTGGTTTTTTGATATGATTTTATGTACAACAATTCAGAAAGTGAATTTCTTTCTTGATATGATTTTATGGGTTTCTCAACGCAAATGGTTTTGGGGTTTGGAATCAACGACATCATTAGTGCAATATAATCGTAGTGTTAGGCATGTGCTTCAATTGAAATATGATTTTCAGTACCCATTTTTTGTTACATAATAGGTAAATCAAGAATGCTCGAGAAGACATTTTGGACCGGCTGCAACAGTTCCATAGAGAAACTTCTGCTGTTGAGTGAGTAGCATATTTTTTTTGTTTGTCTTCTAGATATGGATGGGATTTGTTTTCTTTCTGTTGGCCATTATTAGTTGTTTCCTAATAGCATGAAATTTAATTGAAGTAGAGTTAAGTACATATGCTTATTTTGTTTGCTTTGGTTTTTGTGAATATTCTGCGTCTCTTAGTGTCTCTGTTTTGCATCATTTAGTTTTACTGTGATTCTGGGTGTCTTAGTGTTTCTGTTTTGCATCCTTTATTTTTACTATAAATCCTGAGCAGTAGTGATACCATGAATTGTTCTTACATTGAAGATAAAAGGGCATTTTAGTTTTTTATAGGATAATTCTCGACTCTGTATGAAAGCATACCTGCATGTTTGTATTTTTGTTTTCAAAGATGATGGGCAGTTATTGTTTTGGTTGCCTTCATTTTTCGGAACTTTAGAGTAATGTTAGTTACCTTTTTCTAAAGTTCAGAAATCTATTTGAATAAAATAGTAACCAGACTCATTTTTTGGTTGCCTTCATTTTCCGGAACTTTAGAGCAATTTGCACTGATGTTTAGCTCAATTTGCACACTATTTATGTCAAGAATTGTTTGGCAACTGCGTTCGTTTAATAATGTTGGTATATAGAGTTCGGTAGTCTCTGTGTATATATAGAAATTTCTCCTAAAAAAATATGGATTTTCTTTTCTTTTTCTTAATTTCTTACCAATCTGAAAGAGATTATGGACTAGAGTATATAGATTAGTTGTAGAAGACGGTTGGCAGTATGTAATTTGTGTACAAATACCATGGCTGTCTACTGTTATTCTTGATGAAAAATGGTTGAACTGAAGAGAGAAAACCTTAAGATGCAGTAAATACCATTATTTTTTATGACTTATATCAAGAATAACAAATATGGTTAGTGACCATGAAGTATGAGGATCACGGATTTGTGTAGCGATTTGTTTAGATGAATTTTATTAGTCCAATATGGTTACGCATATTTCGTTACTTGAAAGCAGATGTGTGAATTGGTATTGTACGTATCAATTCTTCAAGGCAGCTGCACTTTTTCATTGATATTGTTGTCAAGATTTGTAATTTCTTGCATAAAGTTACATACTCATGTATAGTTTTTGACTTTGGAATCAATTTGTATAGCATTTCCACTCTTTGAATATTATTATGACAGTGATTATTAACTGATAGCAAATAGTAATCATTGACTAATTACTTCTGTGCTAAAAACTCTTTTTTTGGCAACTGATTTCTGTAGAAGAATTGACTTAGAGAAGAACCTGCAATACATAAGTTTGGTGATTATTCAATATTTGGAAGCCTAACATATTCATGTGTTATTACTGATTTAGAGATCAGTGTCTATCTAATTTAGATATCAATTTTGCAGTCTTTGTATTTGGATGAAGTGAAGCTTGCAAACTACTCAGCCTTAATGATGCTTTTGGTTTTTGCAGATCAATACTATAAGGATAAATTCTCTTTGGAAGTTGGAGGTTATTCAGTGATTAGAGTGAAGGTTCAGTTTAATAACAGTTAAGTTAGGATGAAAGAGGTTTGAATCATAAACTTTTTTTTCTTCTCTGTTTTGTTGATTTATAGGAAATGGACAGGGCTGGATTTGTGTGGCTGTAGGATTTCTTTTTTCATGATAGATATTTTTTGTGAACGCTGTATGATGTCTTCAATGATGCAGGGGTTTGCGATTATCATATTGTGTTTGTCATCAACAAGGAGAAGGAGGGTGAGTTTTGGAGTTTTATTGTGGAGAGCAGGACAGCTGCAGGTCAAATTGTTTCTTAGATTATCTTTCATATGTTTTGGTTTCTGAAATTGGTTGAATTTGCGTATGAGTTTGAAGTTACTTGAAGAAAATTGAAAAGCCGTATATGTTTGCATGTTGCTGTTTGCTGTTTGCTGTTGTTTTCATTGACTAGCCTTCTATGTTGATGCAA
Source organism: Rosa chinensis (assembly GCF_002994745.2). NCBI lineage: Eukaryota > Viridiplantae > Streptophyta > Magnoliopsida > Rosales > Rosaceae > Rosa > Rosa chinensis. Next base: position 54,175,938 of record NC_037094.1, on the reverse strand, counting down.
GTATAGTTAGCAGCTTTTGTTTAGTCACTGTTTTTAGCTTCGATTGAACATGCTTTGTTGCTATGCTTTCCCAGCTGAAATCAGTGGAGATAATGAGCAGAAGGATACTCTTGGATGTATCAGTTTTTGGCTGTAACTTTATCTGCATAGTATAAGTTAATCAATGGCTTCATATTGCAGTTGATTCACTTATCCTACACAGACAAAGTCCAATCAAAACTAAATCAATTGTATATGCCAGACTTCATCTGTAAAGTGGCTTATTGTTGGAGTATGGATTTATGTGGTTTGGTAATGGGGATCTATTTGAATGACGAAAGAGTAGCATTTCTGCTGATAGTGAGACACTTGAACAAAATTAAAGAAATCGCAGGTTATTTGTGGTGACCAAACTTTTTTTGCCTTATAAATGGGGATAGTAAGATCAGGGGGAGCATAGGAGATTCTCAATCAATTATCACATATTTCTAAAATTTTATTTCCGTAATCAAAACTCAATCAATTATATATGTCAGACTTCATCTTAAATTTGCTTATTGTTGGAGTATGGATTTCTGTGGTTTGGTAATGGGAACGTATTTGAATGACGAAAGAGTAGCATTTCTACTGATATTGAGACACTTGAACAAAATTAAAGAAATCACAGGTTATTTGTGGTGACTAAACTTTTTTTGCCTTATAAATGGGGATAGTAAGATCAGGGGAGCATAGGAGATTAGCAATTACGGTTTGGACTATTACATATTCCATTTTGTTGTTTCTGTGCTATGTAGGAATAAATAGTAATCAGTGAGGGACACTAGCTCTTTTTATCGAGGAGGTATTGTTTTCAAAACATTTAGAAGATTTTTTAAATCCTCTTATTAAACAGTTAGCTGTATTGAGTTGTGGATACACTGATTCTTCATCTGGTTAATAGTTCTCTTCCATTAGAGCTGATAAATTTTTTTTTTTCTTCCACCTTTTCTGTCATTATTTTATTTCAATTGGACAAAACTTGATGTCATTATTTTATTTCAATTGGACAAAACTTGATGTAGCCATTCTGCATTATGTATGATTTGAGTTGTTTTTCACCTGGGGATCATTTATACACAGATAGAGGGCATGTTCTTTTACTTCATGTTTCACCTGTTTTGTTACTAGCTAGACTAAGGTACCAATATTTAGTCTAACATTAAAAGATATCAAATTTGCATGAGTTTAGACTTTTTCTAACAAACAACATGAGAAGACTTTAATTTGCTCCCTAATTTCAACACTGAATATTGTCCAGTACCATTAATTTGCTTCCTAATTTCATCTTGGGTTGAAATTTCAAATGATTTACTTATTCTCACTTCTAAAAGTGAATGAGTTTAGTTCCTTTCCAATTGCTTCCTCTCATCTCCAGCACTATTAATTTGCTCCCTAATTTCATCACTTCCTTTCTTCAATGCCCTAATCTCTTCTTCCACTGCAAGCTTTTCGCTTTCCAAAGCCCGAAACTTACCCTCAAGACCTTCATACTCACTCTTTCTTTGCACAATCTCCAACTATCAGTTGCAACACAATCCAACCTGGCACAAAAAATGAAAGGTACTTCACTATCAAATCCCTTGATGTTTTTTTATTTTTTATTATTTTATTTTTTTTCATTTTTTATTTCTGCATTGATCTTAAGAAACCTTTGTTGTGATAGTCAGTCAACCAGATACATTACTCTTTGTCAGGGGTCAAGACTGCATTATACTTGGACATCATCTATGTAGTAGATATTTACAATTTATGATTAACCAACTTAGATCCTTATTTTCTATGAAAGATCTAAGTGATCTCCATTGTTTATAAGCTTGGGAAGCTGTAGACACTCTGATGGTCACCATTTGTCATAAATCTATTACATTTCTGATTTAATACATCAACATAATGTGCTTTTACTGGTGGATATAGGACTGGTTGGATATCTCTGAGAGGTAGACTTGGGTTCGTTTCGGAAGAGCTGTGTGCCAAGATTGTGATCAAGTTTAAGAGACAGGCTTCGGGAGCAAAAGCAGTATGTATTTTGTTGCCTTTTCCAGTTCTGTTGAGTCAACGTTGGAAATTTATTTGACAAGATAGTAATCAGATTAAATATATAGTTAAAGGGTGTGTGTGTTTGGTGGGGTGGTAAGGCTTTGGTCTCATATATAAGAGGTCAAGAGTTCGAGCCCCAACAAGGGTGGGAATGGGGTGGGGTTAAAAAAAAAAAAAAAGTTTAAAGGTGAGATCAACAATCATTAATCCTTCAGTTTGTGATTTAAGCGATCATAAAGTCCTTCAGTTTCTGATTCAAGATCTTCTATGATTTAGATTGTGATTCACTTCTGATGCAGGTTTTTCTTGCATCTTTGGCATTGGTTGGGTTATATTTTGAAAAAAGGTGAGCATATTTGTCAGTTTTTGATTATATGTGGAGGAATTTTGGTTTGTGGTTTTGAATTGATTTGATTTGCAGAGGACCCAAACAATGAAGCTACACTGAAACTGCTAGCAAAACAAGCCAAGCAACTCTTTGGAGCAAGCTGCCAAGACCTGATAAGCCAAGCAACTCTTTGTAGTTTTTGTACAGATAGAACTGCAGCAAGCAATTTTTTGTATTGGACTAACACGTTTTCTGTATGTACACCTGGGGCAACTAAACCAACTATTTTTCAAAAAATGTTCCAGCAGCAACTGTAACAAAGTAAACTTCAAACTCAGATAGCCTCTTTTTTGAATACTACACTGACATCATCATCTCATTTTTAAACCTACGAAATAGGAAAAGAATAATTGTTACAATTAACATCATCTCCTTTTTAAACCTAGGAAATAGAAAAAGAATAATCGTTACAGTTCGCATCCTGCAGCAAAGCGCGGGCACTCTTGCTAGTAATGAAACTGTTTCCATATATATATATTTCAAACCCTACCCTGTACACCATTCAAAACAGAGACCAAATTGTGAGTCTTGTGCACCATTTGAAACAGAGTTATTCATGTAAACTGGAAGGTAACTTTCATAGTATCTATGCGAAATGAAGACCAGGCAAGTAGAGTTTCATTTAGCATAGAACTTTTGAATTGCTTTTTTTTGATAGAACAAGTAGGTGAATAATCGATCTAATCAAAGCTGATTAAGCCAGCGTGCATTTTGCTTCACACCAGTAGAGGGGAAAAAAGAAATATTTTGATGCCTCACAAAAATAGGACTTAAGTAACCAACTTAACAAAGTTGAAACGTCAAGTGCAATAACTAAAGAGATAATGAAAGAACAATGGAAGGTTGATTTCACTGAACAAAAAGTATTGTAGTGTATTAGCAATTAATTGATTTTGATATCAGTACATCTACAGGAATAAAAAAGAAAATAGCTAAAACAAGTAACTATACTCCAAAGAAGTGGTAGTGATGCCTCACAAAAATAGGACTTAAGTAACCAACTTAACAAAGTTGAAAGGTCAATGATGACAACAATGTTTGTTGTTCTGCGAGTGCAGGGCATAGTCTATCCCCTTCTACTTCCTCCAATGCAAGATCAAGCCAATCAATATCCTCCAATGCAAGATCAAGCCAATCAATATCCTCGGGCATACCAATACAATTACTAATACTGCTTTGTGCCTCACCCTCACTAATAATCAACTCATTTTCAAATTGCTGCTCAGGATTAGGACTCTGGTTCAAAGACACTATCTTTCTAGCCTCATTGGTTGTAAAAGCAGGTTGTGGATCAGAAACTGTCAAAGACTTGGGCTTTTTCCTAGGCTTTGGATGGTGATCATCATCATCCTGAGACTTCCTTCTGATTGCTCCTCTTTGTCCAGTCTTGTTCTCTCGGAGTCGGCAAATCACATAATGATCATGAGCGGCAGGACAACTGGATTGATCATCAACACTGGTATACTCCTCCATAATCCAACAACCGTGTTGTTCCGGCACCAGTTTGTTCTCGTACCTCAATTTCGTCTTTCGCCCAATTGGGGTTTCCTGGTTCTTCTCGCCAAAAATGGGTTTGGACGGTTCACCTTGGCTCCATGTGCCCGATGATCCAACCCTTCGACTATGCCGGGAACTAGCATGGCCGCCGCGGGGATTGGCCTTCTTCTTAAGGAGAGTAAAAAAGAAGAGATCTTGTTGTTTGAGATTGGGTCCTCCATAGGCATCCCAAATGATCCAGGGTTCGGCCTCACCGTACAAATCAAACTCAGGAAGTACCAAGGACGGTGTCGCCGAGTTAGGATTATTCTTGAGGTGGAGGTAGTGCCCAATCAGTTCTTCATCAGTCGGGTGGAATCTCAAACCCACAGGAAAACAACGATCCATAACCCTAAATTCCTTTCTGGGTTTGAATTAGGGTTTTCTGGGTTGGAGTTTGGGGATTCCGGGTTAGAGAAACAGAGAATTGAAGCAGAGAAAAACAGAGAGAGAGAGGGTTTTCTGGGTTGGAATTTGGGGATTCCGGGTTAGAGAAACAGAGAATTGAAGCAGAGAAAAACAGAGAGAGAGAGAGGGTTTTCTGGGTTGGAATTTGGGGATTCTGGGTTAGAGAAACAGAGAATTGAAGCAGAGAAAAACAGAGAGAGAGGGTTGGTTTTCTGGGTTGGAATTTGGGGATTCCGGGTTAGAGACACAGAGAATTGAAGCAGAGAAAAACAGAGAGAGAGGGTTGGTTTTCTGGGTTGGAATTTGGGGATTCCGGGTTAGAGAAACAGAGAATTGAAGCAGAGAAAAACAGAGAGAGAGAGAGAGAGAGAGAGAGAGAGAGAGAAATTGCAATTGTGAATTGTGAGCGAGTGAAGTGATGGAATTTTATAGAAAGATTGGGAAATCAGACCGTTGCTTTGCGGCGTGTGGCGGTTCACGCGGTTTCAAGTCAAATTGTCAACACTGTCATGAAGGTGATCGAATTTTATTGGTTCGGGAATTATAACCGTTGGAACATGACGTCATAAAATTCTTTTCCCCTTCCCTTTCTCTTTTTTTGGTCTTTTAGTTTCTTAAAAGGAGGCGGAGAAAGGAGCGAGAGCAGAGTTAGGGTTTGGGTTTTGGGACCGAAGACGAGGGCGTTTCTGGGTCCAAGATTGAATTGAGGGGTTTCGATCCAATTTTATGGAATCAAGGACTCTGGGTGTTGGATATCTGAGGTCAATTTGATCCACTTTGCTCTGCTCTGTGTGGTTTGGTCCAATCAAGTTTCCGGTTCGAACCGATAGGATCAAGAATTTGGGGATGAAATTAATCAAGGTAATCACGAAACTCTCTATTTCACTGAATCCCTCTTCAAGTTGAAAGCTTGAGACTGGTTCATCTTCCAATTCTATTACCCATTTGTATATATGCTCGTCTCTTTATGTATTACTATTCTGTAGTCATTGTTACTGTCTTCCTTGGGGTGTGAAAATGAATGGTTGATTGTACTTGTGATGTGATATTACAATCATTCCCTATGGTAGCCTGTGTGCACCAATTTTGTGATTTTCACAAGTGTATGATTTCTGAATAATACTTGGATAGAAATAACAAAGTTGGAATTCAGGTGAGGGGTTTCTTATGACTTATAATGTACTTAATGCACCAGTTTTTTTGTTAGTTATGTTCTTACTTGTCAAAATGCTGCAAGAATTAGTTTCTATAACACACGACATAATCTGTTTAGTCGCTAAGCTTTCTCTACCTTTTTCGTAACTTTTCATATATCTACAATTTACAGCTAGGTTTCCCTGTTATGTACAAGAGACGGAGAGTTCATACTTTGAAATGCAACAACATGATAACAATAATAAAAAATTGAAAGATTGAATGCCTTTCTGCAACTGCAAAGCTAGCTGGGTTTCTTTCTTATGGGGGAATGACTGTGGGTGATGGGAGGCTATTTCGTTGTTAGAACAGAGGGAATTGGGTTGATATAAAAAGGCAAGTATGAGCCTGGGTGTCTTTAGTTCCAGCAAGGCCATCCCTTAAAAGGCAACTGGGATAGGTTGATCTCTACAACCTTGAACTAGGTTCATCTAGCCCTTTCAAATTAAGTTAAACTTGTCGTGGCTGTGTGATTTTGCCAAAACTATGATCACAGGTTCTGTCAATAACTTTCCAATCTAGTTACTTTTTGTCCAAATAATAGTTATTTGAAGAATAGGATTCAACCTGAGGAAAAGCATAGGCTGTACTAGTATGGTCATATTCCAGGCTTAGTGAATTAGTGAATGCCAAGATTACAAACACTAGATGAATCTTTGTCCTGGCTAGTCTTTCTCCAAAGGCTACGAGGGTCATTACCCTAAGCCTACTCTGTGTCTGCCCTGTAGGTATGATTCTATTCCATATATAGTTCAAACGGAGAGAATGAATTTTTCTATAAAATACTTTGCCTGACTTTGAAGACTAAGGTAGTTATGTCCGTTATGGGTGTTAAAGTATCACATTTCTATTGAAGCGTGGCGCTGTAGGGTTACCAAGTTCAGGCATTCTAATAGGAAAAATTATGAAATGCATCCCTCATGTATTTGGTCTATAAATGCACAACTAATTTTTTATTTTATTTTTAATAAATGCTCCAATAATTTCACCCGTAGAAAGAACAAAATAATTTTCAAAACAGAAACAAAGGCTCTTGAATGGGATGAAGCTTAGATTCATAATTTAGAGTGACAGAAATACAAATTAATCCGTCGGCAATGTTATTTTGTTGCTGGCCAGGCCCTATTCCACCGGGAAGGTCTTTCATTTTATTATATCCTTTTAGACCAGAAGGTAGTTGTTAGTTGATCTTTTTGTCAGTTAGTTCAACTTATGTTAATTTCTTCTTTTATCTTTTGGTTCAGGTTTCTTCATGTATTGTAGGGGTGGTTCTTATTTTTCTACTGGTGTAGACTGCTTCTCAAAGATTGCATTTTCTTTTTATGGAGTAAAACTTTGGTCCTTCATGAGGAAAGAATAAATGCTATTCAAGTCTCTCTTTATATATACAGATGTAGCACTAGGATGAAGGCATAACAACACTGATTCATCTGGCTTCGGCTTGATGGAAGGGGCTGTCATATGGCCCAGACGTATTACCAAGAAAGGCCTATCGAAGCAGACATTGACTATGTATAAGCATGGTTTTTCTGACCCAGTCGACATTTCACTATTGGTATTCATAACCCTCTTGAAGGAATGTCATTTAACGGTAGTGGTATTTTACCCTCAATCACTAATTTCACCGTCTCTAAGCACTTAATTGTGATGTCTTGTTGTACATAAATGGACCTCATTTTCTCAGGGCTTTTTTGCCGAGGAAATTTTTTTTTTTTGTTCCTTTTTTTTTTTTTTTCAGAAGATATATAAGCTTTAAGACTCTGATCACTGTGGGATTCCACACCTGTACATTGATGGACTCTTTAACTGTTCCTAGATTCAAACATGAGGACATGCTTTTTTCCTCATACCAAAGATTTGTTTCTTATACATTAGCTTGTCAGGTACACCAGATGATGGGCATTTACTCAATCACTAGTTTGCCTCCACATGATGTTCGTTTTGCTTTTGTTCCACATGATAGTCATTTATCCAATCACCAGTTTTTTTGTTGCAAATCAAATTATGAATATGTTATTGATCAACTTATTCAAGTTGAAAGCTTGAGACTAGTTCATCTTCCAATTCTATTACCCATTTGTATATATGCTCGTCTCTCTATGTATTACTTCTCTCTTGGTCATTTTTATTGTCTTTCTTGTACCCTTTGATGAGATATAATCATTCATTAGGTAGATTGTGTGCACCAATTTTGTGATTTTCACAAGTGTGGACTTTCTGGAAAATAATTGGATACAAGTAGCAAAGTTGTTATTCAGCTGTGAGGTTACTTAGGACTTACAACACTTGATGCACCAGTCTTGTGCTATTTATGTTCTTACTTGTCAAAATGCTACAAGGATTAGTTTGAACATAATCTGTTTAGTTGGTAAGCTTTCTCGACGTTTCTCTTAACCTTTCATACATCTACAATTTATAGCTAGGTTTCTCTGTTATGTATACAAGACTGAGAGTTCACACTTTGAATTGCAACATGACAACAATATAAAGTACTCCTCCTTCTCTGTTTACAACTTCATTTTTTTTTCTTTATATATAGACTCTGCATCTTCTCTCTGTTTCTTTCTGCATAATTAATTTGGCTCGAAACTCTTCGAAAATGCAATTCTCTCTCTTTGTTTCAATTGTTTCTTCATGGATTCTCTGTTCCCAGTTAACTCGATCGCTCTCTGTTTTTGTGTATGCTAATTAAGGATGGCCGCCACCATGCACGCCAAGATGAACCGCAGGAATCTCAACCAGATCGACCTCATCAGAATCTGGTTTAACCCTCTCTCTCTCTCTCTCTCTCTCTCTCTCTCTTTCTAACTCTTCTTTTACATTTTACTTTTCGTTTTCGTTTTTCAATTTCGACCGTACATATTTGGTGTTGATGAAATTTTGTTCGTGGTGTTGATGCAATTTTGATTTTGCAGCGAAGAGATTCTGAATCCAAGAGCTCCTATGGCTCTCCGACTCTCCAGTATTCTCATGGGTATACTACTTTTCTTTCTCAATTTCTTAGCCTCTCTCTGCTTCTAATTACCTGAACCTCGATCATCCTATAACCACCTCTGTTTTCAGGTGGAGACGTCATCGTCTACGAACGTAAAGTGAAGCTCCTATTCGGTTCCCTTCCCCTTCCTTCTCCTTCTTTTTTTGTTGTTGAAATTTTTACTAAATCAATCTCGTGTTCCAACGATTTCTGACGTTTATTTTGAATTTCCACACAGATGATGTGCACCGTCTTCTGGTAATTTCAATTTTTTTGGTTTCCCTTATTATTCTGTGTTAACTTAATTTAATCGATTCCAATTTTGTGTTCCAAGGATGAATTAAACGAAGCATGGAAGAAGGTGAAATCCAACACAGACTCCACTGTCCTCCCCAAACGGAGAGCTCAGGCCAAGTCAGTACAACGCTGCGTTTCTTTATTTTATTGCATTTAGGGAGCAGAGATATTATTGTCAATTCCTGAATCTCACTGTGGGTTTTTGCAGGAAAGAAGCAATAACTCTGCCAGAGGCTGAGCATCAAGATACAGATCTTGTTGGTGACATCGAGCAGTCTCTTGATTTCTCTCACCATGCCACGCTTTTCCAGCAGCAAACCGGCTATTTTCTCATGGTAAATGACCTTAATGGGCTCTAGTTACTTGCATATTCCTCTAGTTCTGTAAAGGGAATTTTTGTGAATCAGTAGTAGCCACGGCTAGTGTGTGTTTGTGTGCTTTTAATATTGAACTGAAACTCACCATCGGTGGGTTAATTAACCCCCCAACACCTCTTTAACTTCCATTTTGTTTTATCGTAATGAATGCCTGAGAAAGTTTTCCGGCCGGCTATAGTGAGATTAGCCTGGTAATGGAGCTGTTTATATTTTTTTAACTTGTCGATGGTGCATCAAAGATGTTTGATGAAATGCCCGAATGAGCGCATTTAGACTTTAAAACGCCTCGTAGTTTGTTTTTTTAATAATTTGCCATGATTAATCTTAATAAGAGATTACTTTGAAACTCTACAGTGAAGAAAAGTAGTTGAATAGAAGCACGCCTCCCTCTCTCTTAGATTTACCCACTCGGTAGTCCTTTTATTACAAGTTCTGATGCTCCATGGCTCACCCTTATGCTGATCTAGCTACCACAGAAAGAATAAATAAACTTGTTTCCACTATTGTGCCTAGTATGAAATGCATACAGAAACTTGATGAAATCATTGCAATATCTCATGGCTACCCTATCTTTTTCTGTGCTTGCAGCAACTGGATAGTGTAGATGTGGGAGAACCACTTAACGATAATGCAGCGGAGGGAGATCAACCTCGGAACTTACATCAAGGTCCTTTCTTATTCATTTAGTCTGCCTTCTTCAGTTACCTTTAATTGTGACCACACATATCCATAATCTGTTCATCTGCTAACTTACCCCACCCCTCTCTCTCGCATTCAGCTGATCCTGAGGATATCACATTGCCTAAATGTTATGATCCATCAGATGCACTTGCAGATTTGTTCAACCCTCGCTTTGAGAGGTGAATCATTACCATAATACAGTGTAGATAAACTTTTGATTTTTGATTCCCATTCCTGAAGGTTAAGCAAAACAAAGTGTTCATGCTTTTGAGTTTCCAAGTGCCTTTTTCATTGGAGTTTGCGAACTCTGCGCCCAGCTAATTTTATGCCCTCTCATTCCTGTTATAACAGATACTTAATCAGTCTATTGCAAGAATCATTATCATATTCTTATTTATTATTGTCTTTGGATGATATGGCAGATTTGAAATTGAGGGAGATAACGTAGACCTCACATCAGGAGAGCCCACACACATTCGACCACCTTCTCCAAATTATCTAATACCTTCTCCACCTCGTCAAGACCAGCATCAGGAAGGACAGCAGGCTAATAATGTGTTTGATGAAGTGGTGCAGATGCAGGATGTTCAAGAGAATGCTCAACAGAGGCAGAGGCCTATAAGGAGGAGAAAGAGAAAAACACCAGGCTCTGTAATGGATAATGACCAAACAATCCATCCTGGACATGTGTACCAATCTTGGCTTCAAGATACTTCAGATATAGTTTCAAGAAGAAGAAGAAACCAGAAGGTTTGTCCTTAATTCCAAGTATATCCTTCAGTGGAGGAGTGAAGCATACTCATATGTACATTCCATGCACTGTCCTCATTATGTTCTTTTGTTGCAGCCCAAGAACATAATGTCTACTATGAAGATTGGTAAACTCATGGAGCAGCCAGCTAGTGTTCTCATGGGTCGTTTATTTAAACCTGGAAGTGGAGAAACATATTACCCAGCTCCTCTCTTAGAGCTATTCAAGGAAAAACATACCCATGACTCACCTTCTGGTCAGTATCATAGTTCGTAATGCGAGAACTTTTACATGAATAATTCAAGTAACAGAAAGAGGGCCTTAATTATGGTTTTGTTTTGCAGCATTCACCTCGCCACCTCTGCCTCTAGAACCATCATCATGGTCACCACCTGGAAGACAAACTTATCAAGGTCACCACCTGGAAGACAAACTTATCAAGACCTGGTGACATATTTAAGCCAATACAGCTACTTTTAGTTTTCTTATTTTTCAGGAAATTATAACAAGTTTATGTCTGACAAGTTATAATATTTTAAATGTGAAGCCTGTTGAAGATTTTCTTAGGGGAGGTGACTCCCAATCATTTGCAACTCCAACGGAACAGATACGGACAAATTTAGTTAACCATGACTGACAACATGAACCGCTGGATGATCTGCGAGCCAATCTTATTGGCAAGAGAGGAGCTGATGCCAATCTGGCAACACCAAGAAATTCTGGTACATATATAATCTTTCTCTCACTTCCCTAATATTGAAGCATTTATGTTAAAAATATGTACAGTAATGGCCAACTCATTTTTGCTTACAGGAGATGAAAGAAGATCCGTCCTGAGCTCCTCATCTGGGAAGGCAGTTGACAAAAACAGTTCAGTAGTCAATTCAGGACGGTTAGCAAATTTTTTATCCGAATCTATAAGAAGTTTTTATTTATTAATTAATTTTTTCTTCAGTGTACTTGTGATTGGAGTACTGATGATCATAGATCCAACAGGAAAAGGCGTTATTCATCTAAACATAGCAACGACGGACTTGAACCAGTGTCGGAGGATAATGGATATCATCACTCTGATCCAAACTTCAAGGTATCATGGTTATCTGGAAATGGCCCAACACCTGAGCAAGGTAAAATTTACCTGTTGTTGCAGCATAGTAGCTATGGGTTTATAACTGCAATCCTTATTTCTGGAGATTTCAATGACCGTCTTGTCTATTTTTGCAGAACTATTAATGGAAACTGGACCGACACAGACACAACAACCTATCATCAATCAGCCACTGGAAAAAGTGACTGATGCAATTCGAATGTATGTTTGTCTCGCACATCTGCTAGATTGTCTGGTGAATAAGTAGCTTTGATCTGATTGCATTATGTCCTTCTTCTCAAATGTATGCTTGTCTCAAAGATCTGTTAGATTGCCTGGTCCTTAAGTAGCTTTGATCTGACTGCGTATTTCCTTGGTACTCGAATTCTTTCAGGGAACTGAAATCCCATTTTGAAATAGCGGGTGGCCCTCAAGTAGAATCCCTGAACAACCTGACTGCTGGACTGAATCGAAGAGGAGCGGCTTTGCTTTTCTATCAAACTTGTGGTAGGAATCCATACTTTCTTTCCCTGCCTGCTTACGTCATGTGCTTGTTTTTACACCTGGGATGCTTACATTATGCTTATGTTCTGTCATCTGCAGTTCTTGCTACTCGTGATTTCGTAAAAGTTAAACAAAATGCCCCTTACGAGGATATTCTGATTACTAGAGGATCAAATATGTAAGAGGTAAGGTTACCTACAGTTGTATATCCTTACCTTATTGTCTTCTGTCATTGACATGTTAACGACACTACGCTGACCTAGCTGTACTATTCTATAACAGAACCCCGTGCCGGAATGAGCTAGTGCTAGTTAATGAGGAAAGTTGACATTGCTCCTTTTGTGGAAGCTGATGCTAGTTTTAATCTAATTATCCTTTTTCGAATTCTAATTTTGAGAGATTACATACACCTTATCTAATTATCCTATTTATGGTGTAATAAGTAAGTAAGAACTGCTCTTTCTAGCAATGGGATCATAGCTGTTCCTCCAGCAGCTCCACTGTGATTCAGTCATGTGTTAGATATTCAGAAATAGTTTTAATGGTCTTGTTTGATCTAGTATTGTACTTTTGTATAATGAATTTACGGGTGCACAGCTGAAACGAGCTTGGGCTAGGTCAGCCACCTTTGCTACATAGTACATAGTAGTCTCCTCTCACTTGTCCACTTTGCACTATCTTTATCTATTTGTTCGTCCATACTCCATACAACTCAACAACTGTATCTGAAATCAGTGTAAAATCCATGAAACAGTTTTTTTTTTCCTTTTTTTTTCCTTTTTATAATAAAATAGCAGGGCCCACCAACTATGTGTGGAGAAGTTAAAGGTTATGTGTGTGGAGAGAAGTTAAGATAGTGAGAAAACTCTTCGTACAACTACCACATTTTTTTATTCTTTTGTTTTCTATATTGCAATTTACTATATTATCCCTATTTATTAATTATATTTCATAGTTTTTTAATATAAAAATGTTAAATTAGTAAAAAAATTCAGTTTTAGAGAGCAAGCTCTCTTCTCTTAATAATAGTATAGATATTATGATAGAAAAAAGTCGAGAATGACTCCGTTGAGAAGGGAAAAAAAGAAAAAGGGAAACTTGATTCTATGCTTTAAGTTCACCAAATATATTAGTTATTATTGAGTCATTGGCATGATTAATTGAATGGTACCAACAATTTTGACTAATTTTCAGAACAAATGCAAAATGACATGAGGTGACTAACACAAAATACAAATCTTTCTTGGCTCATTTTATTGTCCTCACAAAAATGACAATACGTCACATTGAAGAGAGATGAACAGAACAGTATTAGCAATTGACAGTTTTTTACCATTTGAAGCCTTTTGTCAAATTCATTAATCAGCGGATCAATAATTTAACCCACTCATTGTAAGAAGAAAAAAAATTGTAAAAATTTGGACAATGTGGAATTGATTAGGCTGGCCATTGTAATTGCTGCAGATAGATCTGATTGAATAAAAACTGCAAGAGATTTTATACACCATAATCTATTGTCCTTTTAATTTTGAAGTACCGTGGCATGCAATACCATCCTAATATTATACACCATAACAGAGCATCAACAAAGCCTCTACAAGTATAGTTGGCAACAATTTTCTTCAATTTAATCCCAATGAACACACTATAATATGAGCAGCAAGACGAATCTACATTATACCTTTTGTCTGAAGTATGTAATCCAAGTATATAACCGAATCTAACTGAACGAATGTACAGTTTTGTCTGAAATGAAGGTTCTCTAGTATCTACAGTCTACATTCATCGCATTCACTACTCTGGGCAAATTTCAGCAAACAGTGGCAATCTCCTTCTTGTAGTAGGACCATAGACAAGACTCAGCCCAGCAGTGCTGGCTGCATCCACATCTTCCTTCGATGAAGGTATTTCAGTTGGAGGCAAGATAACCTCAATGCCATCATCTTGGGGTGACCAGTCCTTGCAGCTGATGACAGTAATTGGGGTCACACTGGTGTTCTTTGGCTTTGGCGATGAGGTTAACGCTGCTGCTGCTGCTTCTGTAGCAGCTGATGCCATGACCTGATGGGCAAAGTGGGACTTTGGGCTGGGTGTGTATAATCCTGAGCTACTTGTAGACTTGCACATCTGTGCCTGGGAAACAATAACAGAACAAATGTACAATGGCAGTTTCAGTAGTTGAATATGTCAAAATTTGGCAGCTAATTACCGCTTATCCGACTGCTAACCTCAGATTTGTTCTTGGCAGGGAAAGAAGTTGGATGCAAATTTTCTTTTCCATGTACAAACTGCAAGAAAATTAAAGTTTGGTCAAGTCCTCACCATCAAAGAGCAATTTGCTATTATGAGTAAAACAATTTGCTCGGGCAACTGAACAAATCATCTCAAAAAACCAATGAGATTTGAGAAAAATATAAAGGCAGCATAACCAATGTATTAAACTCATAATAACTAACAAAGGCACCATAAGACAAATCCAAATTCTTACAGAAATGTGAGATCAACATATTCAGCATTTAGAAGGTTTTAAGATTTCAGAGTGAACATTAGGTTCGTGTACAGAACCGACTAACAACTGCACTGACTACTAAAATAATACAACCACAGTAACTCATGGACTGACGTACATTTACAATTTAACCTCCTAATGACTAACTAAATTTGGCAGAACACTATCAGTTTCTTTCCTATTATCAGGCTTATGGACGGATGGCACATATAATCTGTTACTTGCTTACTTTCCCTGACTTCCTTATCAACTCTAGCATTAACTCAAGGTACAAAAACATGACTTCAAAATCTGAGCACCAAGCCAACAACTTATTGTCAAACTGTGACCTAGTAACATTGCTTCAGGAGTAATAGCTTTCATCTTCTATTAGCTTTCGTTTGATTTCAAAATTCCCATTCAGTCAATCCCAGAACCGTAGGATGACAAAAGGTGGTGAACCATTTCCGACAGCAAGCAACCTAGTTTTACATGCAAACAAGTTACATATAATGAATCGTAGTATTGTAACATTCATATAAAAGAACAAGTAAATAGCTCGAATATGATAACAGGCTACGAGCAATTTGATTAGGCAGTGACAGTAAGGCAAGACTTGCAGTACTGCCTCATCTAATGTAGTTGGGTGGAACTAACCCAACCAAGTCCTTGTTCACAGTTTTAATAAAAAAATCCAGCACAAATATGAATGATCAATGTGCAACAGAAAACAACAAATAGCTAAACTTGATTGGTACAAGTCTCTAACTGGAACCTCGTTGTTTTCCAAACCAATCTCAAACTTTAACCACCTATTTGTAAGTTGTAACTACCCTCCACCCGTCTTCTTGAAATGTTAATGAATTAAATCAATTAATGATGGAAAAAACTTTTCTCATGCATTCATTTCACATGTCAAACCATCAACTTGACTAAACACAGAATTGTCAGAGATCTCAAGGAATGGTAATACTGCAACTCGTATGTTATGATCTTTGATACAGCAAGCAAAAATATTTTCTGCCTTGTGCTTGTGTGTAACCAAGCAAACATTACTGTTCAGTTAGCTTAAGAAGCAGAGGAGTTTAAGAACACTAGAGAAATCAAAATGCAAAAGATAAAGAGGTCCAATGGAAACACTTGGCACTCATTTGTAACTACCTCTTCTTTGATGTTAACAAACAAGTGGTAAAGCCTAAGATTCATACATAATTCATTTAGCATGTCAAAATAAGTCTCTAATGAACCATCCCTTTGACTAACCATAGCATCATCAGAAATCTAAATTAATTCCAGATAGCAATGTTGTTTACTCGTATCTAATGCCCTCTAGAGGCAGCAAGTAACAACATTTTCTACTTGACTTTGTTTTTATTGATCATAGCATCTTTTTGTAAGTATAATCTTCCTAAAGTGTTAGTGAACTAGTGGTAAAATACTAGTGTTGTTCCTCGAGAACTCATTTCACAAGTCAAAAAGCGCTCTTAATAGACTGTCATTTTCGCTGACGATAGCAGCAGCTGAAATCTCACGGAAATGTGAAAGTTGCAACTGTTAAGCTCAAGATGGTGAACCATATTAGTTCAAGTGGAAGAACCCTAAACTAACTCAAGTTTGCATCTTGCAGATATAAAAATCTTACACCACCACCAAGTGTACCTAAGCAATATCCTAGATTCCCAACCAAAACAAAACAAAACAAAACATCACACAAAGACTAATCACCTTGCACCAGTTGTTAAAAGAAGCAATGAAAATTGACAATAATTACGATTTCATGACAATACTATCACTCGGACCACTTTTCTTTCATACACAAACAATAGAATCTACGTAGTTATAAATCGATGAAGCAGAGAGAGAGAGAGAGAGAGAGAGAGAAAGAGATGAAGACCTGGCCTTTGGAGCCGTAGCTTCCGGCAACCGAAACGCCGTCCTCCGTCTGCGGCGCGATCAGATTCTGCAGGGGCACGAGCGGCGACAGTTGACGACGGCGGTACTTGAAGACGTCGATCGGCGACTGAGAACCTCGCAAGTGCGGTTCCATCAATCACTCTAGCGTCTGAGAGTTAGGGTTTCCCTTCGGACCAAATCTCTTCTATCCAAGGGTGACAGTTGCTTGTTTGTCTGCGTTGTGGTGTGGCACAACGTATGTCCGATCTGTTGAATAGTGTGAGGGACGGGTTCTGTTGGGTGGGATCTCAGCTTTGTAATATGGAGGAGGAGTTGGGTGGTTTAGTCAGGAAGCTAGTTCTAACGGAGGAGGAGGCACAGGAGATCGTTCTTCCGGATGCTCCAGAGAAGTGGAAGCCAAAGAAATTCCTGATTGTGGGGCAACTTTTGACCAACAAGATTTATCGGAAGGAGTCGCTTGTTGGAACGATGAGAGCGCTTTGGACTCCAAAGAAAAACGGAAAGGAGAAGGCTAGGGTTACCTCTTGTGTTCTTGAGGGTAGTGACCGGGTAGTCTTTTCCTTCTCGAATGAGTATGATCGGAATCGGGTGTTGTGGGGAAGCCCGTGGCACTTCAATAAAGCTTTGTTTGCTGTGGCTGCAAGTGATGGACGCGATGATCTGCTCAGGATACCGTTGAATTGGCAGTTTTTCTGGATTAGGGCTTGGGGTATTCCACCGCTTTACATGGAGGAAGATACCGGGATTAGGATTGGTAATGCTGTCGGTCGTTTTGCGAGAATGGACGAACCGGATCACGGTGTTTTTCTGGGCTCATATTTGAAGATCAGAGTTCTTATTGATACGGACTTGCCGTTAAGGCGAGTGGCGACTGTCCGACTTCCTGGACATAGTAAGGGGTCGTGCTTTGAGTTAGACTACATGAAGTTACCATCCTTCTGCTATTATTGTGGAATGCTCTCACATGACTCCAATAATTGTGAGCTTCACAAGTCTGGTATAATTGTGGAGCAACAATTTGATTTTTTGATGAGTGCAGACAGGAAGGATCAGTGGCTTTTAGAGCAGGAGAATCGGAAGAAGGAGGAGGCTTTGGAAAATCTGATGAGAAATGGAAGGAGATTTGGATTGTTCAAGGAGGGAAAGGGTGGCTGGACGATGCGTGCACCAGATTTTCCTCTCTCCGGCATGGTGCGTGATAGAACAGAGATGGAGGAGGCCGACGGGCCGGAGAATATTGGTGATGGGATGGAGGTGGATGGGGGTCCGATGACGGACTTGGCTGAAGGCGCCAGGGTTGCGAAACGACGGCGGAAGGAGACGGTTACGGCGGAGGTTCCGATTTTGGATGATAGTAATTTACGGGATGTGGAGATTGATTGTTGTCCAGATTTCACGTTGGCATTGATTGCTAACGTGGCTGAAAAAGGAAAGGTGGATGCGGGAATGGTGCAATCAGGGGAGGAGTCTCAGGGTCGATCCAGTTGTTTAGGGCGTGAAATTTGCGTCCCGCCAGAAGGGAATTTGACTTTAAATTCCCCTACCTTACCACAAGGGTCTGATCCTCTGTCTCTGATGGGACCTACAGCTGGACAGAAACTTGCCATACAGGGGTGCAAAGGTGATTTAGAAGTGGTCTTGTCAAGAACTGGTGGGCCTGAGGTTATTGAGCCACGAATTGAGTCTACAGATTTGAAGGAGCATGTTGGACTGCAATTCAACAAAATTAGACGTGGGGGTCATTCACAGGCCGGGCTGGCCCCATCCTCTCTACGGCCTAGTTTGAAGAAGGGATTGATTCCTAATGGCAAATTTTTTGCCGTGGGGGGCAAGAAGAAGACTGTTTGGAAGGGTAGGAAGTTTTTCCATAATGACAATTTGAGTCAGGGACGCGCTCTGAAGTGTTCAACCGTGATGGGTCCGGATTTGACCCATCACGAGAAATGAATATATTGTGTTGGAACTGCCAGGGGATTGGGAACCCCTGGACAGTTACGGGGCTTAAAGGGATAATTTCCCTAAACATTCCCAATTTAATTTTTCTAAGTGAAACACGGTGTACAGCGGAGGAGATGAAGGGTGTGCGGAGGCAGGTGGGGTGGAAGAATTCTTTTGCGGTGGACTGTATGTTCGTTAAACGAAGAAGAAAGAAAGGGGTAAGTAGAGCAGGAGGACTTTGCCTTTTATGGAACGATGATATTTCTGTGGCTCTTCAATCTTACTCTGAGAGCCATATTGACGTTGTTATAGGGGAGAATGGGGGTCCTGATTGCTGGAGGTTTACGGGTCTATATGGAAAACCTAAAGTAGAGGAGAGACATCGGACATGGAATTTGCTGCGTCAATTGAGTTTACAAGGGAATTTACCTTGGGTGGTAGGAGGTGATTATAATGAGATTACGGTGAGTTCTGAGAAGATGGGTGGCGCTTTACGTAGTGCTACACAAATGCGAGGTATGCATGAGGCATTGGAGTTTTGTGAGCTTGGAGACATTAAATTTGTTGGTCCTAAGTTTACTTGGAGGGGTATTAGAGGTGGGGAGGAGGTAAAAGTCAGATTGGATAGGTTCACTAGTACTATACCTTGGAAAGAGCGGTTTCCTGCGTCAAGAGTAAAACACCTTGATCCTAGTAAATCTGATCATGTGCCCATTATGTTGGAAGTCAGAGAGCATAAAGTCAAAAAGAGGAAAAGAAAGAGACATTTCCGTTTTGAAGAATATTGGTTGTTGGAGGACAAGTGTAGGGAGGTAGTTAAGTTGGGCTGGGAGGGTTCTTCTTCTGGTCATTCTAGTCCATTCCATGTTTTGTGGAATAAATTACATGTAACCAGGGCAGCGTTGGAGTCTTGGAGTCAAGAGCATTTTGGGGTTATCAGCAAGGAAATTCAACAGACGCGTGCACTGGTTGCAAGCTTCTATGATGAGCGCTCTCCAACTACGTCATCGAACTCCTCGGTAGAGAACAGGTTGCTTTTAGAGTCAAAGCTTAATGATCTTCTTAATCAAGAACATGTTTTTTGGAGGCAACGAGCAAAGATTTTCTGGTTGGCGGATGGGGATATGAACACCAAATTTTTCCATCAAAGGGCTAATAACAGGAGGAAAAAGAACATGATTTATGGTTTGTTTAATGACGATGGACAGTGGTGTACTGATGATTGTGACTTGGAGAGAATTATTTTGAGTTACTTTGGCAAGCTTTTTACCTCTTCACAACCTCAAAACTTCCAGAATGTTCTAGAAGCTATTAATAGTGTGGTCACAGTGGATGATAATGCTTTTCTTACTAAAGACATCGATCAGGATGAGGTTTTCTTCGCACTCAAGCACATGCACCCATCTAAAACTCCGGCCCAGACGGATTTTCCCCTTGTTTTTACCAATCCTTTTGGGATTTAGTTGGTCCTGATGTTGTGGGAGCGATTCGTGAGTTTTTTGTCTCAGAGGATTGTCTGAGGATGGTTAACAGTACGTATGTTGCTCTAATTCCTAAAGTAAAGGCTCCACAGTACATGAGTCAACTGAGACCTATTAGTCTCTGTAACGTGATATATAAGATCGGGTCTAAAGTTCTGGCTAACCGATTGAAGCCCCTGCTAGATTCTCTGATTTCTCCGTTTCAAAGTGCATTCGTGCCAGGTAGATTAATTTCAGATAACTCTTTGATGGCCTTCGAGATTTCCCATTGCCTGAAGAGAAGAAGGAGTGGTAAAAAAGGCTACTGCGCCCTCAAGCTCGATATGAGTAAGACATATGATCGTGTTGAGTGGCCTTTTTTGGAGGCGGTTATGATCAAGATGGGATTTGGAGATGTTTGGGTAAGATGGATTATGAGTTGTGTGCGTACTGTTACATATTCTTTTATTCTGAATGGAGAACCTAGAGGCCATATTATCCCTTCCCGAGGTTTGAGGCAAGGAGACTCTATTTCACCTTATTTGTTTCTTCTATGTGCTGAAGTATTGTCAAGGTGCATCTCTCAGGCTGAAAGTCGTGATCTACTTCATGGGGTGGAAATATGCTTAGGAGCCCCTAGCATCAGTCATCTATTTTTCGCCGACGACTCTTTTATATTCTTCAAAGCAGAGAGAGGTGATTGTGCTACATTGAAGAGTATTCTGCAGGAGTATGAGCATGCTTCTGGACAACAGGTGAATTATCAGAAGAGTTGCATTTTTTTTAGTAAGAATGTTGATATGACTTTACAGGAAGAGCTTGTTGCATCGTTGGGAGTAGCGCGGGTAGACAAGCATGACAAGTACCTTGGTTTGCTGACTGAACTTAGCTACTCTAAAGAAGAGGCTTTTGGCTTTTTGATTGAGAAGATACGAACTCGGATGCAAGGATGGAGAGAAAAGACTCTTAGTGTTGCCGGAAAAGAGATTCTTATTAAGGCAGTTGCACAGGCAATTCCTTCGTATGTGATGAGTTGTTTTGAGCTTCCAAAGCATTTATGCAATGAGATGCATAGACTGATGGCCCGTTCTTGGTGGGGAGGAGATGACACTACAAGAAAGATTCATTGGATCTCTTGGGAGAAGCTTTGTAGTCCTAAAAATGAAGGAGGTTTGGGTTTTCGGAACATGCATCATTTCAATTTGGCGCTCTTAGCCAAACAAGGTTGGCGGTTGCTTCAAAATCCGAATTCTATTATTGCTCGACTCTTAAAAGCAAAGTATTTCCCTAATTGCACTTTTATGGAGGCTGAGGTTAAGGGAGGTGACTCCTATATTTGGAGAAGTATTATTTCAGGAAGAGAAGTGTTAAAAAAAGGATTGAGATTTCAGGTGGGTGATGGGAGTCGTATCTCTGTTTGGAAGGACCCATGGGTGCCATTTCCCCATTCTTTTAAACCTTTCTCGCCCATGATGGAAGGGACGGAGGACTTTATGGTTGCAGAGTTAATTGATGGGGAGAATGGGGAGTGGTTACTAGACTTGATGAATGAGCTATTCACTGAAGGGGAGGTTGACACTATTGCATCAATTCCTTTAAGTCTACGTGGGGCAGATGATAGATTAATATGGCATTTTGATCGGAAGGGTCTTTATACTGTCAAGAGTGGGTATTATGTGTTTAACAAAACTCAAACTGCATTGGAGAAGGCTTCAACGTCAATGGCAGTGGACGGCGGAGCTTGGCGTCGTTACTGGAAAATGGTGTGGAGTACTAATGTTCCCCCTAAGGTGAGGGTCTTTATGTGGAAGCTGCTGAAAGGGGTCTTACCCACAAAGTGTGCGTTGGCAAAGAAGAGGGTTCCTATTGCTGATATGAGTTGCATGTTTTGCATGGGTGACGTTGAAACAGCTACGCATTTATTTAAAAATTTCCCAGCTTTGATTTGTTTTTGGCTATTTGGACCACTTAAGCTGAAAGTTGTGGAGCACCCAGCAACTTGCCTAGAAGGGTGGATGCTGGACATGTTGGATGTATTGACCAGTGATCAAAGGGATTTCTTCTTTGTGGGCTTATGGGCTATATGGGCAGAAAGAAATAGATTGGTTTGGAATAATGGGGCTTTTAAGCCTATGTGTTTAATTGAATGGACAGTCCATTTTCTGGAGGATTATCAGAAATATCACCCTAAGGCAGTGCGAAAGAAGAAGAGGCCATTAACCAAATGGCAATGTCCACCTAGTGGCAGACTGAAAATTAATGTTGATGGGGCTTTTAGACCGGAAAATGGGTGTGGAGGCATTGGGGTAGTGGTCAAAAATGATGCTGGTAAGGGTATTGCTGCTTTAGCTTGACCTTTTCTACATGCTCACTCAGTCCTAAATATGGAAGCTAAGGCGTGTAGAGCTGGTCTTCTCCTTGGTATACATCAAGGGTGGTTTGAAATTGACATTGAAAGCGACTTTGCCATTCTGATTACTGCTCTCAATAGTGTGGAGAAAAATTTCTCAGAGGTGAGTCGGGTTTTGGATGATTGCAAAGATTATTTTACTGCTTTTCAGTCAGTTAGAACTCGACATATTTACCGTGAAGCAAATGGTGCAGCTGATAGGCTAGCGCACCTTGCTAGTTTATTTTCTATTGATGATGTATGGTTAGATGAGACTCCTGCTATTATTCAGGATATTCTCTACGAAGATTATTGTAATAGTAATTCTGTAGCTCGGGGTTCAGGTTTTATGTCCCCCCCGATGCAAAATTTTAATTCAATAAATGGAACCGGGCGTGGGGCTGAGCCTGGGTTCCAAACCCCTTACAAAAAAAAAAAAAAAAAAACAACCACATTGTTTTATAATATAAATCACAAATATATATACATTTACTACTTTACTTTAATGGTTACCTTTTTACTTTAATGATGTTTTGACTTTTGCACTCACTGAATTATGATTTATGAATTTAATCATATTTTAAATTTATTTGTTGTAGATTTTGATTTTATAAAAGGCAATATGAGAAAAAATATTTTATTTATTAAATTCTTATTGGGGATTTGGGGCGAGTTTGGAGATTTAGTCCCCAATGGGGATGGGGACGGGGAATCTCCAATATATTTTTATTGGGGATCGGGGCGGGGATGGGGGTAGAAAATGACCCTGGGGATGGGGATGGTGTTGTGATCCCCATCCTCAATCAGCCCCATTGCCATCCCTATTCACAGGTATTGTGTGTGGCATATTCTGAAAAAAATTTCCAGAGAAGACTAATGTAGCTTTTATGCAAGATTACTATGAACTTTTCAAGACATGTATATGGGATTCGGAGCATCCAAAAGAATTTGAAAAGAGATGGTTTGAAGCATTGGAAAAAAGTCAACAGACAAATAATGAATGGTTAGAAAAAATGTTTGAATTGCGTGGCAAGTGGATTCCAACATACGTAAATAAAAACTTTTCAGCAGGGATGTCAAGCAGCCAAAGAGTAAAATCTGCACATGCATTCTTCAAGCGTTATTGTGATAAAGAAAACACCTTTATGGATTTTGTCACGCGTTTCAATAGGGCAGTTGCTCATCAGAGACATGAAGAATTGATTGAAGACCATAGAGATTTGAATGAGACACCTAACTTGAAATTAGGGATGCCAATGGAGGTCCAAATGGCTCAATTATATACCAAAAAGTACTTTCAGCACTTTCAAGCTCAGCTTCATGATGGTAATGGTTATATCGTAAATGCCGTAATGGAAGATGACAGTAGTTGTGTTTACAAGACTGAAAGGGTGTTTGCTGAAAACTTTAGGATGCGGACGCTTGTACATGATAAGGTATCAAACATAGTGACATGTAGTTGTAAAATGTTTGAATTTGAAGGTATTCCTTGCAGGCATTTTTGGCTCTGTTACGACTAAAACAGATTATGGAATTGCCAAAGGAATATATTCTGCGAAGATGGACAAGGTTTTCAAGAATTCGTAGAGAAATGTGCCAAGGGCAAGATAGTGCAGATAATTCATTAATAATGAGACACAACGGTATGTTCAAAATTGCAGCCAATTTAATTGATGAGGCTGCAATTTCACCAGAGGGGACCGAACTTGTGCAAAAGGCATTTGAAGGACTTATGGAGCAAGTTAAGAAACTAAATCTTTCTGTTGGCCAAGCTTCTATCAACAATTATTCAGTAGGAACTTCTGAAGAGAATCACTTCCTAGATCCTTCTCAAGTGAAGACTAAAGGTAGTGGAAAACGCATAACATCATGGAGAGACAGGAAAAGAAAAGTTAGACATTGTTCTAAATGTCAAAGTACTAAACATACTAAAAAGACATGCAGATTTGATAGGTATTGGTTTATATATGCAAATTCTATATTTTCTATTCTAAAAGATTAGAATATATCATTCTGTTTGCTAGGTCAGAGATTGTGGAAAATGATGTCGACAAAGCATTGGGTGAACAAGATTACTTGGTTGATGAACTATAACTTGTAAGTTGTTCTACTTGATGCTTGTGTGTGTGCGTTTTCTTTTTCTTGGTATTCTAATAATAATGTAATGAAATTCTGTTCATGGTAATTTCTTCTTGAAATCTGAATTTATATATTAATTTTATGCAAGTAACAGACAAAACAAGCTTAAGGAAATTTGTAGTTGAGAGCATATTTTGGCTGATGCTTTATGCAGGTCCTGCTGCATATTCTTATTCTAGTACTTGTGGAGGTCTACTTTTTGCTTAGATAATTTACTTGCAGCAGATTTTTGCTTAGATAATTTATTTGCCGCCCGCCAACCCGCTGCATTCTTCTTGTAAGTTGATAGAGTTTGTGTATATGGGAAGGTCAAAAACATTCTTGTATCTATTTCATATGCATGTAGACTGAAGAAGGAATTGAATTTTGTCCAAGACCTGGTGAAATTTCTTTCCTTTGGCTTATGAGCAACTAGTTTTCTGAGTCAAAAAATGAAAGTGTAGCATTTTAATTGATATATTTCGATGTCAAACATTTAAGCTTTAATATGTGCGCTCCTTGTTTTCTGTTCTAAAAGATAACTCCTTTAAAGAAAGGTATAAGAGGAGATATGAACTGGTGTAAACTTCACTTGGAAATCAGGAACAATTCAAAAATAGTGAAATACACTCATACAAATACAGATGTATTGAGAACTGAGAGCCCAACATATGAAACAACATCTTTCAGTGGCAACATGCTCAACAAAATATACACCAATGTTGCCAAGTCAACCAAAATAACAATGCTCAACATCCTTATACTCTCAAGTTAAAAGTACAGTTCATCTACGGTTGGTACATAAGCAAATTGTTGACTTAGAACTTCAATAAGCTAACTATGAACTTGGTACTTAAGTAGATTCTTGACTCGCTATTTGTAAACCTCTGAGGAACTATTGTCAACACTTAGTAGTCAACCTGTTGAGACAAAGTTACATTTCACAGACACCCCGACAACATCTGTCATATTTAGGCTAGGAGACTGCATATTGGCTAGAGCTTCTTCTTGATCACCCATTTGCTGTATCTTAGAACCAAGAATGCATGAACTCTAAGTTCCAAAAAATCATAAACAACAATCAACAACAATTCCCAGAGAGTAAATAAAAGCAAACTCAACCAATCATAGCTAACAATAATCAATGTACATCTTCCAATTCTCCTTTCTATTTTAACAAATCTCGTACATGTCAAACTAGCCAAAGGCCCTCAAAACAAATTGAATAGCCAACAAATATATACACCCTATCATGTACTCAACTCATCATTAAGCTAATAGTCTTCTTACCATCATCGCTATCATCAAAGTCACCCATTGCATCATCACCTCCTCCCATGCCAGCAAGTTTCTACAGGGTAAGTGAGTCAGAACAATTGAACTAGCAAAGTAATTGAACACCAATTCTAATAGTAGAAAATACAACAAGTCAATATATACTAACCGAGAAATTCATCCCACCCATTCCACCTTCACCTCCCATGCCAGCAAGTTTCTGCAGATTATAGTTAAGAGTCAAAACAATGATCTGATAAATGAAACTATTTCAAAATTTTAAAAAAAAAAACAATAAAAAAAAAAACTCATGAGCTGTTATACTCACTGAAAAATCCATCTCACCCATTCCACCTTCACCTCCCATGCCAGCGAGTTTCTGCAGATTACAACGTGGAAGAATAACAAAATAAAGTCGTTTGCTCAATTGAAAAATTCTCAGTTATATAAGAGATATGAAAGAAGACAGAGAAGGTACCTTTCCAAAGAGGGCGTAGGAGGTGGAGAGCGACGGTGTAGGAGGTGGTGGAGAGCGACGGGGACCGCGGAGGCTATTATTTTGGGTCTCTGGCGGGAATGAATTCGGAATGAGAACTGGGTTGTGCAATTCTTCTGGGTATTGAGAAGAGAAGACGTGTTTGATATCAAATTCTTGACATGGTTCATCGGAGGGAAGGATTTGGGTTATGAAATTTTTTTTGGAAATGTGAGAAGAGGAGAAGACGGGGAACTGGTGTGGAAGTGATTGAACTGGTGTGGAAGTGGTGTGAAATTTTAATTAATGAAGGTGATAAAGTAATGAAAGTGATTAAATATGAATAAAATAATATATTTTAATTTAAGTGGAGTAATTCTTTCTCAGCCCTTGGATTAATATGGGTCAGATCTAAAGGCTATTGAGCAAATGATTCATGGTCACTAGGTGACCAGGTGATCGGGACTGTCCAACTATAATCCTCTTCTACCAAATATGTGAAAAAAAAAAATCGACCCAAACAAAGATGAACAGAGTGATTGGCGATGGCAAAAACGGCTGAAGACAATAACAATTTCAAATTCATTACTAGCTTCAGGAAAACTAAACTAGATCAAGATCAAGTTCACCTATCAACAACCATGATAAGGTCAACGATGAGGAGGTGATCAGTGATTTCGGCCAAGAGGTTTGTTGGAATTGGCCGGAGAAATCTAGGGTCTGTCAATAACGGCTGGGTTTTGATTAGGATTGGTCACCGGATGTAGGAAGATGAGACAAGGCCGATGGTTGTATTTTTGGTTGAAGAATGATGGTTGTCTTTAGTCAAAATACAAGGATGATCATAGTTATAATCTTGTTCTGCTATGCTGCCTATGCATATCCCACTTCTCTAATAGGATTTGATATCCTACCCTGACAAGATATAGATTTCCAATCCTAAAGCAATCTGAACCGCCAAACACCAGATTAGATAATTTTTTGTCATATCCAGTCACTAATGCAGGTAAACAAATGCGGCCTAGTGCGCATGAGAAATGGGGATTGAAACGCTTAAAAGCAAAGAGCTCAAGAGCTTCTGACTAAAATTGTCCATTAGATTTTAAATAAATAAATAAATATATATATAGGATTTTTCTTAGGTAAGGATATCCTTACTTAAGCTTACGGAACAGATTTCTAGTTTTTGGCCACTTTTCAATCACATATTCACATCTTAATTGTTCAGTTTTTAGGTCCTAATATATAGATCATCTTTACAAAATTTCAACCAAATTGATGACCGTTAAAACATCAAAAACTGCAATTTACACAAACGAACCAAATCTATCGAAACGGAACCATTCGTGTACATGTGTGTGGTTAAGATGTAGATGTCGACAAATTCATGTCAAAATTTGGGTTCTTAAATAACATTAATATTTTTTCATTCTCAACTATATTCCAATATATGAACTTAAATATATTGACAAAAGAATAAACATCGCGATAAACAAAAAACAATTGTTGAAGTTCTCGCTTGCACATTTGCCAATTTCTTCCTGAGCTAATTACATATACAAAGTATCACCGCATTCTAAATGTTCAATATGTAACAAAATGTTACTATGTTTGAAAAACTATTGTTATTCTCTGAAAAGCTACTCCAATTCTCCTTTAAAATTATTGCCATTATTTAGAAAATGGCTAAATACTGGTTATTACTTCGTACTTTAGGTCAAAAATCAATTCAGTCTCTGTAATTTCATCAAAAACACCTATGCTCATTGATCATTCCGTCAATAGTCTGTTAATTGGAGGCGTTAACTTGCTGACGTAGCATGCCAACTCAGCTTATGTGGGGCCCACATGCAAGTGAAAATTCCCACATTAGCCTTTGGCTCATTCTCCTTGATTTCACCCAAAACCTATTACGGTGGTTTTCCCTTAAACACAGTCCCAAATAAAAAAGAAGAAGGAAATCTTACTCTATTCCTTCAAATTTGACAAAATCCAAAAAATCGAGAAAGCTAAATAGGTGAAAATCGCGCCAGGGATGGGGAATTTTCATCTCCTTCACATCAGAATCACACAATCTCTAGTTTCTGAGTTTCAAGTTACAGGAAACTCAGCGCGCAGTCATTTTAGATACCCAGAATTTTCTTTGGGCACTCATCTTATTCGTTGAATCATCTCTCCTCCTTCTATCTTGTCGCTACGGGGACCAACGAGGAGAACTCCCCATCCATAGTAGATTTTGATGTAGAGCCTGTGGTGAAACTTTAGGTTATTTTGAAGTATTGTGAAATTGAATTTAACAAAGTGTTGTTCAATCAATTTTGCCAAAGACTATTTTCTCATCTAAATCATGGAATAACTAATCTGGATGCGCCTCAAATTTGTCATTTTTCAGGTACTGAGTTGTTTTGATGCCTCATAGTTTGCTATAAGTCTTCTGTTTGTCTGAAAGGAAAATGATCGCTTCCATATTTGCCACAGTGTCGTTCTGTCAATTTTTCGCCATCTGAACTTCATGATCAGTTGAGTTGACTACTTTTGCTTTTGATTGGTTTTGAAGGTATGAGAAGAGGTACGGGAGCATGGAGAAGATGGAGTGTCGAGGCTAATTTTGGAATTTTTGCTTGCATGTAGGCCCCACAGAAGCTGAGTTGGCATGCTATGTCAGCAAGTTAACGCTTCCAATTAACAGACTATTGACAAAATGATTAATTGGATGAAAAATAGGAGTGCATGGGTGTTTTTGATGAAATTAGGCCATCTCTAAGCCCTGAATTCTGTACTATTCATTTATCTGACAGCTTCCATCTCCAACCCAAAGGGCTAAATTATAGCCCTAAAATATATTTTAACATTTTAGATATGTTATATATATATATATATGTTCTTATTTTTTAAAGTCAATTAACTTATAGTAATTTCAATAATTTTTATGATAAAATTAATTTTTTTGGTTGTATTTTTTTTAAGATATTTAAAAATATCTTTAGCTAATTTTGAAATGGAATAAAACTGGAATCATATTTGTAATATTTATTTTATTCATGACAAAAACATTTAAAAAGGAACACAACAAAGTAAGAAAATGCAAACACTTGTCAGTGACAACCTTGACAATTATTAAAATCACAAATTGAAAGCTTTGAAAACTCAATCACATAACAAAGATCAAATTCATGGTGCTTGACCTCGCAGACTCCAGAGATGTTGGACAAGATCATCTAGTAAATGTCGGTTGTCAACAGGAGAACGTATCATTCTGTATCGAGACATATATTCCGACATTTTAATTCTTCCGGATCTTGGATCACTTGTTTTCGAAGAACTAGCCATTTTCGATAAAAGTAAAATAAATGAGAGATTAAGAATAAGGAGAAAATAAAAGATTTAGAATAGAGACATATATATGAGGAAGTAGAAGGAAGATGTGAAAAAAATGTTGAAGTCATATGTATTTATAGTGTAAAAGTAAAAAAAAAAAAAAAAAAAACAACAGCTCAAACCAAAGGCTAACAAAATAAATAAATAAATAAATTTCAAACCAACAGCTAAAAAAAAAAAAAACCTAACCAACGGCTACTTATAAAAAGAACAAAAAAAAACCCAACGGCTAGCTGACGTCAGCAACTAGTAGTTGTTGACGTCATGCTCCCGTCAGCATACACTAAAGGCCGTTGGCCACCATCAATCTGATCCATTTTTTTCAAGAGCTGAAGTGCTACTCATAGGGCTATATTTAGCCCTTTAACCCCACGTTTAGCCCTCCAATTTGGCCTTTTGGCCCTTAAGTTTTTGGGTTGAAGTCCAAAAGGGCTTTATTTTGGCCCTTTAGCATTTTAAGAAGAGGGTTTGGAGAAGGCCTTAGAGTCTCTGGCTTGAATTGATTTTGGACCTAAGGTACAAAGTAGTAACATGTATTTTGCCCTTTAGAAAATATAAAGTCATTCCTCAACAAAGTCTACTATTATCTTACAAAAGGCTATTGCTAGTAAAAAGAAACCGAACCACTGAGTAGGCTACAGACATCCCCAAAGCTAAATTGAGTCTCACCATTGTCGTACCACTCTATTATCCTCAAATCGCGTCTCACCAAAATTGATTATCGCCAAGATGACCACCGCTTGAGGCCCGGATGAACACAACTCCTGTTCAATCTTTCAAAGCCAAAGGGAAAGGAAATCACTACCACCATTGCCATCGTAGTTGCAAAGCTATTTTTTTTTCCTTTTTTTTTTTGTAAGGTTAGGCTCATATCCATTGAAAAAAAAAAAAAAAAAACCACATCACCAAAACAAGCCAAGATCACCACTTTCAACACTCAAAGGAAGCCGAAAACGTACCAAATCCAGACAAATGAAGAGCTATGAGCCAATCAACCAATTCTGAACAATAACACCATGAAACAAAGCCAAGGAGAGAGATTCTAGAAATGATGCTAGAACCCACCCGATTGCGTTAACTAACTGTGTCTGGTACGCAGCTACAAACACATCACCAAGCTTCCCTAATAAACCCTAACAAAAATCTTTATAGTTAATGAGAGGGGGAATGATTTGTCCCTTCATTGTAACATAGGATTTTCTTTTTATTTAGCTAGTGTCAAATAAATTCTCCTTTCAAACTTTGCAGATTACAGTAACTTCAAAGTCGGTTGTGCGTCGGAGAAAAAATAAGACAAAATTTGGTCACACGAATTGTTCCACAACCAGGGGCGGAACTAGAATTTAAAGTTTGGGGGGGGGGGGGGTCCAGATAATAAATCAAAATAAAGAAACTTAAAAATAATACTTAGAAGTATAATCAATTAAGTAAAATCTTGGCTGATATATTTCATAACTTTTATTTAAATTTTGGCTGGTTCTTTACTTAAAGATGCTTACAATAACTTTATAAAGTTTCTCCATTTGCCATTGCATGGATTCAAATTGGTGGGAAGGGTCCAATCTAGTTAATTGCATCAAATTTCCTTCTAGTTCTTTGGGAGTTAATGAGTGTTAATTGCATTAGATTGTGTTTGAGAAAATCTTTTTTTTTGGGGGGGGGGGGGGGGGGAGGGGGTCTGGACCCCTTCTACGACTATAGCAGTTCCACCCCTGCCCACAACTTGTGCAACATGTCAGACTAATTCAAAGATGGTGTTCGTTAGAGAGAAAAAGAAGGAAAATCTTAGTCACACGAATTGGCCTCACAACTCTTGCAACGTGGCAGACCAATCAAGAAATTGGTCACTAGAGAGAAAAAATAATAATAAAAAAAATAAAATTTTGTCACACAAACCAGTCCTACAACTTGTGCAACATGTCAGTTAAGGCTCACAGTGCCAGCAAGGACTTGAACGGTTAATGTTTGATTCTTTTCAACTCATTTGACGGTCATCCTATCAACCAGATTCTATTAGCGTTAAGAAAACTAACTTTTTAAATATTAATGAGAATTGAATATATGTGGCTATAAATGCTGCCAAACTAAACCAATTAAGTTAGTAAGAATTGACGATTGTCCTGTCCACCAAACTCTATTATCACTAAGAAGACTAGTTTTTTTTTTTTTAATTATTAATGAGAATTAAATTTTGGGTGGCTAGCCAAACCAAGTTACCAAACCCGCCAGCCCCGCAAGGTTTAATTATAACAAGTCATAAATTGCTAAATTTTTTGGACAACGACGAATTGAAGTTTGTGTTCGGCACATTAAAGTACCATTTTGAAAGATAAGTGGTACCTTAAAAAGTTAATGCAACAATTGATGGCTACAAAGAAAGAAAAACTAAGAACAGCCGTGACACTAGTCCCTCAAATAAATAAGGGTTAATGCTCATACACCCCAAATCCGGGAAAATACTTCTCATACACTCCAGTGTATTATTTTTGTTCCCTTTCACACAACCTTTTCTCATTTTCTTTCCTACCTACCCATCTTTTCAAAATCCCTACCATTAGTACCCTTTCGTCCTCTATCTAGCAATTTTCTTTGCTGTCTTCATTTGTCAGAGTCTGCATCTGTCTCTTTCATGAAGTTTTGATTTT
Source organism: Rosa chinensis (assembly GCF_002994745.2). NCBI lineage: Eukaryota > Viridiplantae > Streptophyta > Magnoliopsida > Rosales > Rosaceae > Rosa > Rosa chinensis. Next base: position 54,143,606 of record NC_037094.1, on the reverse strand, counting down.
ATTTATTTAAGAAGTTTTAAGAAACGTGGTGGGCCCATTAGAGTTTTTATTTGAATATATATATAAAGATTGACAGTCATCCTCAAATTCGAAAGGTAAACAGTACATTTTACTATTCATAATTTCGATTGTAGACAGACCTGAACTGATTGCTATTGCAAAACACACTAGCAAAGAATTGCAAAAGGAAAGAGAAAAACTGAGAAAACTGAAAGCCTATAGAGATAGTCTTAATAGAGACTCTCCCAACTATTGGGATATCATTTATAGACTTCAGACTAGAATCTATAAAATAGAAGAAGAGATAGATAATCTCCTATATGTTCTGGAAGAGGAACAAAAACCTCTTGATTATTTGAGCATTGGTTAGATCCGCACATCACTGGTATCAGAGCTTGTAAAATAGCTCAAAGAGAACCCCTCCTTAATGGGGACAATGTCAGAATTGTTATTAGAGAAAATAAATTCTCTACTGAAATCTTCTGATGAGAAATATCAGAAACTGTTACTAAAAGTATCTAGATGTCAATCGACTCTAGAAAAATTACCTGCTATAATCCACCAATTGGAAAGATTGGAAAACAAACTGGATTATATCAAGGAATTTCCAAAAACGGAAGAAGAAAAGCTGACAGTTGTCAGTAGAAAAATCAATGAACAACAAAAAACGCTGGATTCTATGAAAAATATACTGAAGGACAAGAAAATGCCTACAGTAAAAAAGAAGACTAATGGATTCAAACCATTAGAAAAGCCAGATACAAATCGTGTTCCTAACATGATTTTTCTGGAACCATCTACTAGCTAGACTAGTATCCGATATGAAAACCCGAAAAAAAGAGAAATGAAGATGTTAAGCATCTTTGGAAAAAAGAAAGGAGTCCAACTCCTAAATTCTGAAGAATTTGAATACAAGGAAATCGAGCAGGAGGTAAAAAACGCCTCAATTCCAAAGCTAGATTTCAAACAGATCTACAGAAGGGGAACATTTGACCTGATGGACAGCCATCACTTCAAAGTACTCGAATTCACAACCCCCTTAACAACAGGAGAGACAGATCTCTTGATGATCACCCAAGCTGAAGTTGCCCGAGCACAAGCAAAGCAGTATGAGTTTATGCATATTGGAGCAGTCCAAGTGAGCATAAAGCTTTTGGCAAGAGAAGGCATCAACTGTTCAGTCCTATGTGTCCTACAAGACAACAGACTGACAGACTTCCAAGCTAGTCTGTTGGGAACTCTAGAAGCATCACTGTGCAACCAAGTAGCATATTTTAACTGCTTCCCTAACTTCTCTACCAGCTTGAAAGATGCAGCCCACTGCCTCAGACTGAGAGTCAAGACAGACGGGATATCTATGAAAGAAGAAATGCAAGAATTGGCGATAGTATACAGAGTATACTATAAACTGATGAGCACCACAGTAGAGCCGAAGACACGGATCTCCAACATCCCTGGTCTCACTACTGGATTCCTCACCAGCCAGAAGAACCATTCACAACAAATTCACAAGGTTGCTTGGGATGAAGTAACTTTTCCTCTTGAATGGAAATTATCCGGTCCAAAAAAGCTACCTGAAAGAGCAAAAGCAAAGATCTACGAGAGTAGAAGAACTGGAGAAATCAGTCTCAACTTCGACAATCACAGAAAAAGTGATGTCTGTCCTGAGAGCCTCAGGATAAACAGCAATCTTCTGAGAAGAAGCTATAGCACCAGAGAAGCCGGTGTCAGTGGTACAAAACCCACTATTGAAGAGCCAATATCAGAAGAAGATCTGGAAGCTGATCTATGCAGGCCAGTCAACATGCTCGGAGCTGAGAAGCTCTATGATCTTTATAACGAAGCTGAGAAGTGCGAAAGTCCTGAACGATTAGAAAAACTAATCGAAGAAATGAAAGAATTCAAATTCAGAAAGACGAGAAAAGTCTTTCCTTATCAAGATATTGAAATGGAAGATGGAGAAAGCTCCAGAACTTTCATAAAAAGAGAAACAAGGGAAACAAAACTCCCATTTCAGAAAGCCCCCACGGGTAAAAAAGGGGAAAGAAATTCCCAGAGATTTGTCCCATAGGACAATCTGCCCAGAGTTCCTATTACCAACTATGGAATCTGGTTAAATCTAGACAAGAGTCTAGACAAAAGAAAAACTATTGACCAATTGGTAGATAGCCTGATGATGGCTTCTGCACTTACCCTTGGCAAATTTGAAGCACCAGATTTGCAGGTGTACTATGAGACTACTCTTACTGGAGTGGCAAAAAAGTACTACCTATCTTTCAAAGAAACTGCTAGAGGAAGAGACTGGCTTGAAGAGATAAAAAATTCAAAGTCTCCGTATGATTTTGCAGTACCCCTGTACGATCAGTTTTGTGGAGATCTCTCAAATCTGAGTGAGAAAGCCAAAGAAACGGCAAAGTCGAATATCTATGCTCTTAAAATCTGTGACATGAGATATTTCGAAGAATACTTGAATGAATTTCAGGAATATTACTGTACAATTGGTGAACTAGAGAATACTGATCTAGTTAATCTGTTGCACAGAAAACTCCCCGAACCATGGAGGACAGCTGTGAGAGAAAGCATAGCTGAGAAGCCAATTGAAAGGTTTTCAGTTGGAGGAATCGCCGACAGAATACGGCAATTACTGAAGGAGCAATGCAAAGCCAATCTTAGAGCTAAGATGGCCAAGAAGCAACTCAAAGGAGTTGAAAATTTCTGTTATGGAATACTGGATATGCCCACAAACTGGGGATGCCATGACTCCAAATACCACAGAAAGAAGAAAAAAGAAAAATATTACTCTAAAAAATTCAAAAAGAGTAATCAAAAGAAGAATTGGAAATTCAAGAAGAGTTCCAATTACAAGAAGCAACAGGATGAAGATCCAAAAAAGAAATTCTTCAAGAAAAAGAAGAATACTCATCAACATAAACAACCTAGCAAGAAAGCCTGCAGATGTTGGTTGTGTAAAGCTGAAGGGCACTATGCCAATGAATGCCAGGAAAAGGGTAAAAGATCTACTAAAGCTCTCTTTGAAGAATATGAGCAAATAGTAGAGGTAGCAAACATGAAAGGCTACGAAATAGCCTATTCTGATGATGAAGATGACGACAGGTCAGTCTACTCTGCCTGGTCTGAAGAAGAAAGTTCATCAGAAGAGTCTGAGATTGATTCTGAAGTAGAGTACTTCGAATCCAGACAAATGAATGTTTTGAAAATCAAAAACTGGGAAGAAAGCAAGACAGAATCCTTCATGTCTTCTTATCAGGTGAACCCTGGTACATTCGTTTGTGACTACTGCTTATGTCATGAAAAGAATGGTCTCCCAATGTTTTGTGAAGAGTCTAAGAAGACCTATCACAAAGAGTGCTTCATAGCTGAAGCAAGAAGAAAAACCAAGAATGGTCTTGTCAGCCAGTTGGTTGAGCAAGAATATGAAGAGTATTTTGCCGAGCAAAAGGCAATAGAAGTAGAAACTCTGTTCCAGGAAACCATGGAACAAGCGAAGAAAGTTGAAACAACTCTGTTCTGGGAAACCATGGAACCATCTTCCTCGAAAAAGGAAGAAATCATGGATGAAGAAAAAATCGATGAGGATATTGAACTGGTTGAAATACCAGAAATGTCGAACTGGTGAAACCACCAGAATCTGTTCATCTCTTAGAATGACAAGAGAGAACGTTGGCTACTGAAACATGGGATCTACTTGGTCAGCCATCGGGCAAGTTTGATTATCAAGTCAGATATGACCCTCCGGCATGGTTCAGTGATCCAGCCAGCAAAGAGATAATTCCTACAGACTGGGATGATAGTGTTGATAAATCACCCACTCAGGAAAATGTTCCAGAAGAATGTAAACCATTCATTCCAAAGGAACAAGCTCAACAAAATGAGCTTTAACAGTCGAAAGTCGTCTCTACAAATAGATACAACAACTACATAGAGATTGGACTCAAGTTCCCTGATCAAAGAAAATATCATCTACATGCCTTTGTAGATAATGGATCAGGATTTACCGTTGCAAAGAGATTTGCAATTCTAGATGAACTCTGGAAAGAAGATAAGAAAAAGTCAGCTACTGGTGTTACATTTGATGGAAGCCATCTCACCATGAAGAAAGTAGCAAAAAATGTTAATATCACCATTGGTGGAGGAACATTTATCATCCAGAATGTTTGGCAATCTGAAGGCCAAGGATCTGATTTCTTGTTGGGCAACGATTTTATTCTCCAACAAAGATTCATTCAGGATGAAGAAGCGATAGGCTTCAGGAAAGGAGAACGGGTGTTCTGGGCAGACCGACTCACACATGCATTCAGTGTGGTAGGTCCCGGTTTTACTACTCCCTATCAGAGATCGCAATAGAATAGTGGTGATCTTACCCCCTACAAACCCAAATTTGAGCCCATACTCCAAATCAAACAACAAGAAGAGCTGCTTGTTGAAGAATCTTCAGAAGAAGAAGAAGAGGCTAGTGAAGATGAAGAAGCTAGTTTCATCCATGAGCACAACCTCAAGCACTTTCAGAACAAGCTTGAGTCTCAGCAAATTCCCACTCTTGAAAAATCAAGAAACTACTAGAGCAGAATGTGGATACAAATCCTCAGAAGTTTTGGGAAAAAGACCCAGTGGTCTGTGAATTAAGATTGCATGACATGAACGCTATCTGCCATGTCAAAGCCATTCCTCAGTATAAAGAGGAAGATCAAAAAGAATTCAGAAGTGATATTGAAGATCTCCTAAAAAAGAGATTAATTCAACCTTCCACTAGCCCTCATCATGCTCCAGCATTCTACGTGAGAAATCATGCAGAGAATCTACGAGGAAAAGCCAGAATGGTTATTGACTACAGAGATGTCAATAAGAAGACTGTCAAAGACGGCTATCAGATCGCTCAAGTCAGAGTACTGATCAACCAGCTCAGAGGAGCTAAAGTCTTTTCGAAATTCGATGCAAAGTCGGGTTTCTGGCAAGTCAAGATGCATCCTGAGAGTGTACCTCTCACTGCATTTGGAACACCACAAGGCCATTACGAGTGGCTAGTAATGCCTTTTGGTCTGAAGCAAGCTCCCTCAATCTTTCAAAGAAAGATGGATAACATCTTCAAGCATGTGGCGGTGGCGGAGTTCTGCGTCGTCTACATAGATGACATCCTGGTCTTCTCCAAAAACAGAGAAGAACACATGAAACACCTCCATGAGGTAGTAAAGCTAATAGTTCAGCATGGAATTATCCTAGGTGAAAAGAAAATCTTCTTTATCCTTGATGAAGTTGATTTCCTAGGAATAAATATCAAGAATGGAGTCATAAAGCTTCAACCCCATATTCTTGAAAAGATCTGGAAGTTCCCAGACAGAATTCCTGATGCTAAGAGTCTAGAGAGATTCCTTGGTGTCATAAATTACGGGAGAGACTTCATCCCCAAAATCTCAGGGTTAACAGCAATGTTATCTCCGAAGACAAGTTCCAAGAGAAAATGGAACTTCTCAGAAGATGATGAAAAGATCATAAAGCAGATAAAAAATCTCTGCAAAAACCTCCCTCCTCTTCAACAACCAGAAGAGAATGATGAAATTATCCTCCAAACAGATGCGAGTGATAATTACTGGTCCGGTGTTGTTCTGGCGAGAGCGCCTGGAACTAACATTGAAAAGATCTGCAAATTTTGTAGTGGCAAGTTTAGCCCTGCAGAACTGAATTATCCCACAGGGGAAAAAGAAATCTTGGCTGTCAAGAAAACGATTTTAAATTCTCCAGCTTATCTTGGAAAACCCTTTACTGTCCGTACCGATTGTGCTAGAGTAAAGAATTTTAAAAATTTTAAACTTGACAAAGCTGCTGATAGAGGAAGATTAGCAAACTGGCAATTATTTCTTAACCAATATGATTATACTGTTGAATTAATTGCAGGAAACAAGAACTATCTTCCAGACGCATTGACCAGAGAAATGGCAATGTTCAGCCAAAGAGATGACGACGAAGGTCATAATCCCAGAAGCAGAAGAACTGGGAAAGAACAGGAACCTGAAGAGGATCCAAAAGAAACCAAGGAGAAAATCCTTAAAAGGTTTCTGCTAAGCTCAAAAGGCTTGGCCTCAACTGATCAATCCCAGGGCAAAGGATTGGCTAGCCCGTCGCAAACGGCAGACGGTAAAGGCACATCAAGACCGTTGATGGCTGCTGCTTTGCCAAAAAGCAGACCAACTCCAAGTGGAGTTATAAATGTTTTTAATTATGAATTAAGAGCTTTTGATACTCCTGTGTTCAGAACTGGCAGGAGACTAGCTTATCACCAGAAGCCAATCCTGGATAATCTCTTATTTGCCTTTCAAGAAAGAAGCAGTGGTTTAATGTTCCCAGCTCTTTTTGCATTAGCTGAAGAACTCTACGAGAATGGTAGACCACAAGGTGAAGAGCTTCATACACAGCAGAGTGCTGTCAGAAAAGAAAAGAATTCCTTCCTTGAAAGTCCAGAAAGTGCTAGGGTCCCTATCATGGCACTCAATGAATCAGACTGGCATGAATTCCATAGTCTGATAGGAAGGCATAATCCAGAGAACCTAGTTCCTCCAACTCTCTTCATTGTTTCAGGACCTTATGTTGGAAGATACCTGGTAAATGTTCAGAGTGAACATCCCCAAGAACACAAGCTTTGGCTTGTTGAAAATGGTTTTGTCCATAATTTGTGGACTAAAACTAATGATGATCTAAGAGGTTTGCCGCCTATTATTGTCAACACAGTCAAGAATATCAGAAAACATGACTGTATGCTTCGTCTGAAGTTCAGGTCCACTCCTCCAGAATGGATCCAGAAGGCAAACGGTGAGGTTGAATATATTCCACCATATCACTATGTGAGAATTATTCAAAGAAGATATCTTCAACCAGCCTGTGTAGCATACAATGGCCAACCAAATTCTAGCATCCCTTGGATGAAGGCCATGGCTCTGGACTACATCAAAAAGATCATCTCTGAAGACAGCAACAATACCTTCCTGGCAGCAGGAGAAAAGACAATTATCACTACTTACGATCATCCTGACGTAGTCAGCAGCGATATATTCCTATCTCTAACCAGAAAAGAGATAGACTCGACAATGGCATGCATGCATTGGGTAGAAAAGCTTGAAAATGACAACCACAACAAAATGTATGTTGATACAGACGTCGAGGATAATGCAACAACAACTCGCATGGCCCAGGCAGACAACAACTCCTTTGTCTTTGGCCACCATTCTGAAACAGACGAGAACATGTGAAGCTACAGGTGAAGAATCAGCACCAAAATAGCAACTGTAGAACTTTAGACTTTTTCTAAAGCTACTTTTGCTTTTTCCTTTTCAAAAGAAGGATAAGTGAAAAACATTTCACTTCTCACCTTTTGCTTTTCCCTGGCCGACCTCCACCAGCAGGAGCACTCAGAAAAGCAGGAGTCACTGAGTTGTTTTGTACATTTTTATGTTTTGAATTCTAGTTTGAGTTCCGCTCCCTTTATAAGGAGCTTTAGCTTCTCTTAGAAGGCATTCGAAGTTTAGATCATTCGAAGTTTAGATCAGAAATATTAAGCAGTGTGCTTCCCTTCCTGTCTAGGTGTGAAGTAGTGAACTTCTATTACAAGTAAGTATCTGGTCTCATTCTTATGAATAGCTAAACAGCCTTTGCTGTTTACCTGAGAATGAGGCTCTGACTGTTCAAAAGTTGTATGTATATATGAATAAATAAATTCAAATGGATGTTCACCCACTTCTTTAAACTTTATAGTCAGCATCATATTTCTATAAATGTCATTATCTTTACATTTCATAATCGTTGTAGTCAGTCATGGTTTAATATTCAATGCATGCATCCCATGAAAATCTAAGGTTCTAAAGCTTTACTGTTCATCTGAAAGAATCAGTTTTTAAAACAAAAAATTAGGACAAGCAGCAGTGATTCCGCCATGTGAGTAGCCGCTTAGACAATGAGTCGTTAGGCGAAATGTGGCATGTTGAAGGCTAGTCTTGTTTTTGTTTTGAAGTTTTAATTACTGTTCCTTTTTGTTGGATAGAACTGTAGAAGAATCCAAAGGTCAACATAGGATACAAATGGCATTTGTCTAGAAAAACCATCCCTGTTAGTCATTCTCTACCAATAACAGTGTAATACCAAAGTTTTGGGCAGTTGGGAAAAATATCAAGATTTTTTGGGTATACGGGAAAAGACCCAATAAATAACGCTCTCTCCTCAATTCTTCAGGCAACCCCAACTGATACGAGTTATGGGTACAAGTATGAAGTATGAAGTATGACTGATCTTTTATTTTTGTTTTATTATTTTTGTTTTGTAGAAGAAGAGCCTTGGGTGGGTCATGGGTGTAATTCCCAATACATATATGCGTGTTCAATAGGTTTTCATTTTTTCTTTATTGCTTATTTACTTGCTCCTGCTCAAAGTAATCATGATGTGAGGCTAAGTACGTTTCCCAGCCCCCATTTACAGCAAACGATATGACAGGTGAAAGAAGTTGATTGATTAGGAGAGTCAGTCAGATATGGGGATTATTATAATAAGCGCCAACATGGCTTGCTCTAATTGCCGCAAGCATAGGTGTCACAGTGGAAATCACCAAAAGAAACAGTCCCTCCCCACTACCCCATTTGGTTATGTTATCGAAACAGACAATCTGAAGGTATAGAGAGTTGGAACAGTAGTGGTGAAGACGAGTTGGGAAAAGTGAGGGAATGTCATATCTTGGGCCTCAAATTTAAGGGTAAGGGTTATAATTGCAATTAGTATGAAATTTGGGGTAATTAAAATTAGTGTTCTACCTACCCCAGATATAAGTCCTTATATGGAAGGAAGAGATCTTCATCTTTTCGAGGATGAACACTTGTGAGTATGTTTTTTACTGGTCTTCTCTTGTAAAGAAAGAGAGAAGACCAGTTCCAAAGTGAGTTACCGCAAATCCTCAATCTGGCCAGGTTTCCGCTCTATTGCTCTTCATATCACCCACAATTGTCGTTGGATTATTGGAGATGGTCGTTCAGTGTCCTTTTGGAAAGATAAATGGCTTCAAGATCCGATTTTGGAAATTTTGGGTTTTTTCGACTGGTCAGGATTCAGTGATCTACGTGTGGCAGATTTCATCTCAGATCATTCTTGGCAGTTTCCCTCTTTTTTCCTAGATACCTTTCCAGACTTGTATAGAAAAATTTCTGATATTTGTCTCCCTTTAGACACAGAACCTGATATGCTCATTTGAGAGTCTACAGCCTCTGGAGAGTTATCTTTCACTGATTCTTATAACTTGCTTAGACGACACTTTATTTGGAGAGACTGGGCTTCTACTATTTGGCATTCCTTCATTCCTCCACGATTTTCTTTCTTGGCTTGGAGGATTCTCTTAGATCGCTTGCCCACTGATGATCGGCTGAAAAGAGGTGGGATTCCGATTGTGTCCATCTGCCAATTATGCAACAGTTCGGCAGAGTCAGCTTTACACTTATTTTTACACTGTCCTTTCTCCCAACATCTTTGGGGATGGCTGGCAACTCAGTTTGGAACCTCATTTCCTGCTTATGACTCACTGTTGGATTTTTGGGTTGGCTTTTGTCACAAGGGTTTTTCCCCTCAGCTTTATAATTTGTGGTTGGCAGCTGGATTGCTTACTTTCATGGAAATTTGGAAGGCGCGAAATAGACTCAGGTTTGATAATCGTTCTCCTATTTTTTCTACACTGTGTTGTTCAATTATGGCATGGATTCGACAATTTGGTTCTCTTGTTCCTGGTTACTATAAAGGCGTCCTTGATTCCCGACTTCTTTCTTCCCTTGGGGTGTGCCCCAAGCCCCGTAAAGCGCCCAAGATTCAACGTGTCCTATGGCATCCGCCCCTCCCTCCTTGGGTTAAAGTTAACACTGATGGTCTGGCGAAAGGTAATCCTGGTCCTGCAGCTTGTGGGGGAGTTTTTCGCGATGCTTCTGGGGTTTATTTAGGGAGTTTTTTCCAACCTCTGGGTTGCAATTCTTCCTTTTATGCTGAACTTTGTGCTGTTATTCTGTCTATTGAAGTTGCTTTCACTAGAGGTTGGACGACTCTGTGGTTGGAAAGTGATTCTATTAGTATATTAGCATCGCTCTCCTCCATGGGACTTGAGAGTTAGATGGCAAAACTGCCTGAAGAACATTTAGCAAATGCAATTTCGTAGAACTCATATTTTTAGGGAAGGGAATGCAGCAGCAGATAAGATGGCAAACTTAGGTGTTTCAAAACACTCATTTACCTGGTATCCTAGCCCTCCTGCAGAGCTTCACAGGTACTTGCAGGCTGATTTTTTGGGACTCCCAAATTATCGCTTCACAGGTTGCTGAGATGATTATGTTGGTCTGTCTTTCTTGCCCGCACCTTCTCAGAGGCTTTTATTCCCAGGAAGTCGTGCGCAAAGTTAGCTTCATAAGCATCTACATGCAGGTGCAAGAGAAACTCTGGCATATTTCGAGTGTCAAGTTTTCACTTATGTGGCTGATTTTTTCTTCTTTTAGATTTGTTCATGAGGGAGAAGTTTCCCTCTCTTCCATTTCGCTGTTAATTTTGTTTTCTCTCTTGGACGATGTATTTTTCTTCTTTATTATTAATAAATTGAGTTGGGGGACGGGCGGTGGGTTCCCAGAGTGGGACAGACCCTTCACCTTCGGGTTTGAGGGTGGGACAAGTGCCCTGCATTGTCTGTCTCCGAGGAACTAATATCGCCTAATCCCTTTCTCCTTCAAAAAAAAAAAAAAAAAAAAAAAACTGGCCTTCTCTTGTTCTTCTTCTTGCATGTTTGGGTTGTTGAAGTTTGAGGTGTCTTCTTGCAAGGGAGCTAGCTTGATTGCCTTGCATTGCATCTGCATGGTATGAAGGTAACACTAATATTTCATTCACAAAGAATTTGGATTGTTTCGTGTATGTTTTGGGTTAGATCTTGTCGTAAAAGTTAACTGATTAGTGAGTTGTATTGTTGGCTTGTGGGTTTTTAGGGTCTAGATAAAAGAAGAGAAGGGATCATGAAGAACAAGAAGAAGAAGAGGGTGGAGGAGGAAGACAAGGATTCAGAGGATTGGTGCTTCTGCTGCTATGATGGTGGAGATCTTATGATTTGCGACCACAAGTGAGTTCCTCCTTTTTCTTCTCCTCAATTTGGATCTATAATATCATGTAATTTTTGGAATGAATTGCTTAAGCTAATCTTGGCCATCCATGAAGCTACTACAAGAAAGAACAGAGTCAAAGAATTCCCTGCTCTCTGACTCCGACTCTGTTCTGGTCAAACAAAGATACACAAACCTCTACTTGGGCCCTTTTGACTCAGCCAGGCCTAACCAGGCTGGCCCAAGTGCTAGAGATACCTTGTTTTCGAAGGAATCTTAGATATAAAAGTGGTTTGTATTACCTAAAATAGTTGCCAAAGAGAATTGCATCTCTTTGGGTTGAATTGGCTCCAAAACTACAGAGCAAATTACTGAGATGACATTGATCCACTTTTTCATGATATGATTACTACTATCATGGTATCATTAGTGTTTTGTGTTTCCAAAACTAAATGCCTAACAATGTCTGTATGTATTATAAACATTATAATTTTTCAAATATTTTCAAATATCTGAGGTAAATACATTGCATCATTTAGCATCGCATCATATTTAATAGAAGCTTCATTATTATCAGCACTGCCACTATTGTATCTTTTGTTATTTTTCAACCTATTGTATTTGTTCTTTGATGACAATCATGCACCATCTGTTGTATTTTCTGTTTCTTTTTTAATGCTTATTAACACATTTACTTATATCAGGAGTTGCTTAAAAGTGTATCATCCAGGATGCGTAGGAAAAAAGAAAAACTCCATGTACTCTGGAAAGCGCTGGACTTGTAGTAAGAAACTTAACTTGCTGAAGATTAGTATTTATGTTGACTCACCATTTGTTTAATATTCCAAAATGCTCATATGTTGACTCACCATTTGATTTTCAGGTAGGCATTCTTGTGTAGTGTGCTCTGGTACCTCAAGGTTTTATTGGCTTTGTTGTCCACATGCATTATGTAGAGATTGCATAGGTGCTTCTGAACTTGCACTACTAAGGGGGAAGAATGGCTTGTGCAAGAGCTGTGTAAAGCGTATTCTGCTGGCAAAAGAAAACTCAGAATATGGTTTAGAGGGAGCAGGTCCGGACTTGAGATTTTGAGGCTTGAGGTGAAAAATAAAAATGGGCCTACATTTATTATAAAAAATAAAAAAAAGCCAAAACAATATTTACAAAAAAAAAAATTGAAAAGAGATGATTCGAACCTAGGCTAAGAGTAACATAAAAGAAATGAATGCAACTTGCAAGCAATCTGATCTTATTGTTTAATAAAAGACTTATATTTTATTTACTTAATAATTTTTTTTTTTAAATACTCCTAAAAAAAATTAGGCCTGACGAAATACTAGATCTAAGACAGCCGACTCACGAGCCTCATGTCAGGTCCGGCTTTGAGAGGGAGTAAGTTAAATAATCCTACTTTTTATCAATTTTTAGTAATGTTGTTTACTTGTGCCATTGAGCGGTGAATTCATGCTCATTTGATCATTACTTTTCCTTCTTCTTTTATTAATTTGGAATTTCCACATAAATAAAGTCCTGTTTGGGTTAGCTCGATACTTATATAGATGGTTGTATCCTTTAAGATCTCTCTCATTGGTATAGTACCGGTTCCCACCAAGATGGACAGTTTATGAGTATTACCCTTTATTATGTATTATTTCATTAAATATAGGGTCATTGTTACTGTTTCGTTAGAGTTATTTTTGATAATAACTTGACTAAAAAGGTAACAAAAGTTATTGAATCTTGCTGTTGTTACTATCGAGAGGGCACACAGATACTCAATTCATTATTATAGGTAATGAAACTAGGAAAAGCGGACAGCAAACCAGTAATAATCACACTTGGGCTATAGCTATTCAAACTCAAATACATATTTCGGAAAATAATGATAATTTCGCGTAATACAGGATGTACTAGAAATGTACAGTGACGTCAGATACAGATGTACACGGTATAATGAGTTATACAGCGTGTACTACAGATGAAAAAGAAGCCAGATAAGGATAAAGAATCACCTACCTACTGAAAATCTCTATGACTTGTGAATGCAATTTGAAAGGGTTTCTAGATCTTCTCTCATTGGAAAGTTCTAGGTGAGCAGGACAGACCTTGTATTGTCCTGTCTTGTCTGCAACCCATTAATTTTTACCTCTTTATAAACCCAGGTAATTATTTTCAATGGATCTGAACTTTAATTTTACTTCATTAGAGATTTCCTTGGATTTCCTTACAGATATTAAAATCTATTACAGATATGTTTTTCATGAAAAGAATAGATTCTTACAATTAGGAGTTGTTGTACTTGATACAGGTTACAAAATCTAAATTATTGATTTATTTTTTAGCTCAGAGTGAAAGACAAGGCATCTGTTTTGATTCAGATTTGGTCTCTTCGTTGTATTATATATCATGGTTGTGGTAGCATGCGTTATCCTAATTACTGATTCTATAGCATGTAGATTTCCTGGTTAATGTTCCTTTTGTGGTTTTATGTTGTTGAATTTCAGGATAAAATAGACTTAGAGGATCAAGATGAATGGCTATTCAAAGAATATTGGGAGATTGTAAAGGAAAAGGAAGGATTGACTTCAGGCGATGTTTATTCAGCAAATTCCGATTTAAAGAAGAGAGAAAATCAAAGCTGCAGATTCTTACCTGTAAATATATATTAGTGAGAGTGACGAAAGTAGGGACTTGACAATGTCAGACAGCGACACTAGTGGCACTGGTGTTACAGAAATTCAGAAGCCAATGAGATTAAGAAAGGGATCTAAGCGACTAGAGTTTATAGGATGGGGTTCTAAACCTCTCATTGAGTTTCTAAGATCCATTGGGAAGGATACAACTGAGAAGATATCCCAGCTTGATTTGGACAAGATTATCTGTAACTACATCAGAGATAAAGAGCTTTATGTGACCAAGGACAGGAGAAAGGCTCTATGTGATCAAAGTCTGCAATCCATTTTCAGAACGAAATTTGTATTCCTGGTAAGGATATATGGTCTTCTAGGGGAACATCTTGCCGAGAACATAACAGAGGATAGTGGAAGCGAGGATGAGGAAGAAATCAAATTGGAAGATAAGAACAATGGTACTACTCATGAACGCAAGAAGAGAAGAGTGAGCTCTGATACAACCATAGCATCTGATGAAAAGAAAGCAAGTCCTAGATTCCAAAAGGGCTGTTTTGCATCTATTATCCCTGAGAATATGAAGCTTGTTTACGTAAAGAGGAGCTTACTGGAGAAGTTACTGAAGGAGCCTGATCATTCGGAAAGCAAGGTACTAGGGAGTTTTGTGAGAGTGAAAAATAACCCCCTAGACTACCTTCAGAGAAATACTCACCAACTTTCACAAGTTAAAGGTATTGTGTGTACTATGCAGTCAATATCATGTGATGCATTCTGTTACTAATGTTAGATTGAATAAATGTCAGCCTTGCACTTTGAATGTTTGGATGCTTTGCCAATGAAAATTTGGTGATGTATCTATGATTGAATTATTAGCCAAAAGCCATCTTTGATTGGATATGACCCTAATGAGAATATCACAAAAAGACTTCCCTTACTTGATTATAATACGTGCGCTTGTGTAAAATATGTATCAAGTCATTAAACAAGCACATTAAAAAAAAAATTAGATCCTATGAGCTTGGCTAGAGAAAGGTGGCCTAATGGGTCATCTCAGATTGCACCATCAAGGTCGGTTTTGTGAGATAACAATTTCTGTACTTCCATGGTGTTCTAAATATATATCAAGAATTAATCAATATAAGTCTTTTTAAGGTATTATTAATATAGAAAATTATACACAAGTGTCATTTTAAAACTTTAATTAGCTCATAAGGCCACTTAATTTTTCTTGTACATATAAGGCCACTTTCATCTTCCATTTATTTTTTTCTTGACGATTTTGCCCCTCTATAAACAAAACAAACAGTCTCTCTAAAATCAAAACCCTCTCTCTCTCTCATCTCTCTAAAATCCAACTCCGATTCTCTCCCTCCGTCTCAGCCATGGTCGCCGTGCACAAATCACCCACTGGTCCAAGCCGTTCCTCAAGTACCTAATACCGGAGCCCTAGCCCAAATCAACAACTCCAAATCTCACATAATCAACTGGATCTCACAAATTCTTTTCACTTCGCCGTGGTCTCTCTCCGCAGACTCCGGTCGCCCGCAGATCACTGTTGTCGCCGACAGATTCCATTGCTTCTCCCACAGATCGATAGCGACGACTTTGTCTCCGACTTCGAAGGCAAGTCCAACCTCTTTTGGCAGCTTGAACTGGATCTCCGACTCTTTCATCTTCCTCTCAATTCCATCGACCACATCTCCGTCTCTGGCTCCTCGACGACTCCCTCCAACTCCCTCCCTCCATGGTTCCGTCCTTCAAGGCGAGCACAATTGAATGCCAGCGAGTCCAAAGCGTAGAGCCGCCGCAGCCGAGAAGCCTCAGCAAGCTAAGGTCATGGATCCGAACGATGATGTGTGACTCCTAGAACCTCCGATCTAGGCGAGTAGTTTCGTCTCTGACCTTTTCAACTTCTAATCAAACGTTTCAGAATCGTGATCCATTTCATTCTCTTACTCTGCTTTAATTTGATTCGGTGAATTCTCACATTATTATCCTTGATCTCGAGTTAACAAATCATTAGATTAGTTCCTTTTGATTGAAATTGTTTCAGTTTGATCTATATTCGAACAAATGATTATCGCTTGTTGCCTATGTATTGTTGTAGATCCATTGTGGTTTTCTGATCGGATTACATTATACTTGAGAATTGAGAATTGCTAAAGTTTCTGTTAAGAAGGATTGTAGTTTTATTAAGTTCTTGAGTTGTGTTTGGTTAAAGTTGAAATCGGAAAAATTTGAATCAAGTATTTGAGATTTTCATTATACAGTTGTTTTGATATTTTGGAGTAGTTTTTGCATTGCTTGGTAATAGCTTTCATAGTCGTTGGGAGTAGCTTTATTAGTCTCAACTTTAGGGGATAGCTTTTGTTCTACTCAGTAGTAGCTTTTGTTGGTGGTGAGAGCAGTTTTTAGTGTTGGTGACAGTAATTTTTTTTACCTCGCGGGAAATTTCACTGGTGTAGCTTTTATTGTTGGTGAAAGTAGTTTTTCTTGTTAGTGACAGTAGCTTTTAGTGTTGGTGATAGTAATTTTTCTTATCTCACCGGAAATCTCACTGGAGTAGCTTTTGTTGCGCGTGAGAATAGCTTTTGGTGGTGGGGATAGTAGCTTTTGTTGGTGGGAATGGTAGCCTTTGGTTTTGAGGAGCATAGCTTTTATTAGTGATGGGGAGCGTAGCTTTTCTTGCTGGTGACAGTAGTTTTTGTGACCTCGCCAAAAGTCGCTGAAAATTTCACTAGAGTAGCCTTTATTGTTGGTTACAGTAGTTTTTGTTATTGGTGACAGTAACTTTTGTGATCTCGCCGGAAGTTGCAGGAAATTTTACCAGAGTAACTTTTATTGCTGGTGATGGTAGCTTTTGTTGCTGGTAACAGTATCTTTTGTGGTCGCCGAAGTTCTCCGGAAGTTGGCCGGAAGTCGGCCGGAGACTCGTCGGAGTTGACTGAAGACCTTTCTAGAGAGGGGAGAGAGAGAGTGATTGTTGACTTTGTACTATAGTGGCTTTATGTAAATATGTTGGTTTTTAATATCCAAAATATAACACATTTTTTAATCTAGTGGCCTTATGAGGGAAAAAAACTAGTTTGTGTCCTTATAGCTAAAAAAATATTCAAATATGCACTTATATGTAATTACACACAAAAAGGAACAAAAAGATGAGAAACTCAATTCTCTCTCTAATGACGTTCTTCCTTGCGTTAATTCCAGTATTGCCTCTGTGCAGCAGTGATGATCACAACGGCTCCGACCACTCAAATTCCAGATGTCTTCATCGCTCTATCTTCTCCTATTTTTTCTTGCGACCTCTCCCACACATAGATCTACCAAGGTATGCAGCATGTGGTGGTGACGGTCATGGTGTTTTTGAGATTTGATCGTGGTTGAATCTCGATGGTGGCCTGAAACTTCCTCCCCGGTCTTAGCGGTAGCCCATTTTTTGCCCGGGATATTCTAAATCTGAGCTTGGTATTGAACCAAGATTTTTTGAGACAGATGGAGGCTCGCTAGTAGTGTGCGACGAAGCAATCGTGGCTGCAACTAGGCTAATGATGAAGGCGGTAAAATCCCGACACTGACAGTGGCGGCCGGATGTTAAGCTGATCAGAGGATGGCTTAGCTGAGTCGGAGGCAGCGAGGCAACCTTGTTGTTGTTGACAACAGTGTGGTAGAAGCCATCAACACTGGAAGTCGTGTGGCTCTGCCAGGTTTGGGTGCCCAACAAGGGTTAGGTGTCCAGATCAAATATGGCCAAGTCTTTGGGTTATCCTTGGGCCCAATCAGAACCCATCTGTTGGGTCTACCTTCCTCTAGCCCTAGCTTGATGGACAAGGCAAAAATGTTGTTTCTTATGTGGTGGTATGCCTATATGCTATGTCCTAGAATTTTCATATCTATAGGCTTGCTTTAAAATGTGAGCGATTAGTTTGAATATAGGGGGTTTATCGCTATGTATCACAGTAGTTCTCTTGCTACAACTTTTTTGTTTGTCTAATTTGAAGGCAACAGAAAGATATATAATGGTCATCTTAACATGCGTTTTAATGAAATTCACATTTATTGAAAAAAAAATTATTAATGTTGAGCCATATTTGTTGAATTATAACAGGACGAATTCCCAGTCGCAAGATTAAGTTGAACACATTTTTTTTGGTGAGAGGTTAAGTTGAACACTTGAACACATTCCAAAAGAAGGCAAAGACTTCGGTGCGTTAATGCACCTATGCGTGATCTATGTGGCAAACAATTACTGGTACGCTTGGATAGTAGGCCCTGCAGGTGCAACTGGTTACCTGAAGATCCGATCATCTGACCTTTTGGAGCATTTGAAATTCGAAACCAAGGTGACCGTTTCGCCCATCTCTCTATGTTCTATCTCTTCCCCATCTATCTCTGTTCTCTCTTCCCCATCTCTCTCTATTCTCTCTCTTCCCCATCTCTCTCTGGCTCGATTTCTCTGTCTCCCCTCATTTATCCTCATTTATCTGAGACTGAAGCATCGAATCGATGGACAACACAACAAAGGGTTGCAACAAGGAAGGGACTCGAGCTGATGAAACACGAAATGATGATGAAGTGTTCAACGATGTCCCAGACTATAGAAGATTGAAGGTTGAAGACGTGAAGGCTATGACGTTTAAGACAGTAGAGGACGCGGAGAGGTTCTATTCTGCATATTCCTTGGCACTTGGCTTTGGATTTAGGAGGGATACCAAAGGAGAGGCTGAAGGTATGATCCGGAGGAGACAATGGCTTTGCAACAAGCAAGGGACTTGAGCTAAAAAGTGGTTCGTACTGGAAGGAAGGGGTCGCACTCCTCGGAAAATTACAAGGGTAAATTGCAAGGTTAAGTTCAGGGTCAATTACAACGAGCTTGTAGGAGCTTATGTGGTGAAAGCCTTTGTTCCAGAGCATTCTCACGAATTAGCAACAGGAAACCAGACTGCCTTCATTCGTTCGCATCGAAATGTCAACAAATCAGACTTTGGCCCGTGCAAATACAATGTCTAAAGTGTCAATCAGACCTTGCCATGCGTATGAGTACATGGTGGAGCAGGCGGGGATATATAAGACAGTGGGATTTACTGAGAAGGATCTATACAACAAGCTTGACCAACAACGGCGCACCACTTCCTTTGAGAGTGACTCTGAAGGCGCACTTGCCTACATGAACGCTCTGGCAGCAAAAGACCCATACTTCTACTGCAGGTTCAATGTAGATATAGAAGACAGGTTAGCAAACATGTTTTGGCGAGATGGGCATGCATTTGTTGATTTTATGTGTTACCAGGATGTGCTGATCTTTGATAGCACAAACAAAACCAATGTTTACAAAAAGCCATTGGTTTTGTTTGTTGGGTCAAACAATCATTGGGGAAGTATTTTGTTTGGTGCTGCTCTTCTTGTCGATGAAACGGTGGAGACATACACTTGGCTGCTGCGCTCGTTTTTGGATGCAATGAATGGGAAGATGCCAATAGCTGTACTCACAGATGGAGATGAGGCCATGCGTAGTGCAATTGAAGATGTGATGCCACAAGCAAAGCACCGTCTTTGTGCTTGGCACCTTTCCAGAAATGCCAACACTAATTTGAAGTGCGACGAAAAGTTGAAAGCTTTTAATAGGTGCATGAGAAAATTCCAAACTGTGGAGCAGTTTGAAGTAATGTGGCACGACATGGTGGAGAAATTCGATCTCCACAACAGTTTCTGGATCAACATGATGTATGAGAAACGAGACAAGTGGGCTCAAGCATTTTTCAGGAACCATTTTATGGCTGGCATGAGAAGCACACAGAGGTCTGAGGGCATGAATAGGTTCATCAAAGACTTTATTGGGAGCGGCATGAAACTAGTCGAAGTCGTTCTGAGGATGGACCGAGCACTCATGAGATTGAGAAACAATCAAGTAAAGGATGACTTTAACACTATGAACTCAACCCCTGTTCTTGAAACTCACCTAAAAGACTTGGAGAATCATGCAGCTTCTATATACACATATGATATGTTTAAGTGGGTTAGGAAGGAGATCAGGAAGGAGAGCCAAGCCATACTACGACAGGGACAAGAGTACTTTGAAGATGGGCACCGTGTTTACACAATGTCAGCTTACAAGTGGCCTGATTTTGAGCACAAGGTAGTTTACTACCATGGGAAAAACACTGAAAGTGCAACAGACCCGATCATGGTATGTTCTTGTAACATGTTTCAGTATAGGGGAGTCCATGTCGTCACATGTTCACAGTGATGAAACACGAACACATCAATGAGATTCCAAAGTCACTGATTGTGAAGAGATGGTCGAAGTCTGCTAGAGATGTGTGTTCAATCAAATATCTGGAACAAGATATTTTCAAAGAAGCCCTGGAAGTTAGTAGGTATGGTGCTATGAGTGTTGATTGCAACCGAATGTGTTTTTATGCTTCCAAGTCAGAAGCAGGGTACAACATGTTGAAAAGAGAGATAAATAGACTGACAACAATAATGGAAGGGTTGTTGAGAGGCTGTGAACAGGTTCAAAGTATAGCTACACCGAAGAGTAAAGGTTGTGTTTTAAGAGATCTTATCACCGCTACGACCAAAGGCAGAGAAGCCAAAAGCTACAAAAAGTATGAGCCATCCAAACGACCGATTACTTGTAGTTATTGCAAAGGTCCTGGCCACAATACTTAGACATGTGAAGATAGGAAGGAGAAAGAAGATGAGAAGAGAGGCGGCAAAGAAGGTGAAAAGACAGGCGGCGAAGGAAGCAACACTCCTTGGAATGCAACACCTGCGAAAAGATCCATTCATTGTAGTAGATGCAAAGGTGCTGGGCACACATATCGTAAATGTAAAAAGGTGACCTCATTTTGAAGTAGTGAGTAGAGATTGTGATAATGATCTTATGCCAATCTTAGTGCTAGTTGCAGGTCAAGTTCACCTGACATTTGCAGTGATTTTGTAGTAGTGCCAATCTTATATGTTGTTGTATGGTCTACTAGTCAAAGTATTCAAATCTCACAAATCGTGTAGCCATTTTCAAAAAAAAGGAACAGTTTCCCAGCTACTAGTTGCTATCACTTGGTCTACTTGTTAATCAATACAATTATGGAAATAGATGTAAACCAGGTTACCTATCTGTTTTTGGAGCAAATACATATATGCACTTAAACTCAGTGGTCTACTTGTTTATCGTAACTGTATTGAAAAAAAGGTAAATAATTTAATCTTTTGTGTACATCCTGTAGGGCAACAAACGTACCCAATCCCCCATTGACATGTAGAGTGATGTTGGCCAAAAGTAATGACCCTACCTACTAATTACTATAGGTGGTCTACTTGGAGACTGATAGTGATCTTAGAAAAAAGGTAAACATTAGAGTTAGGTATACTTGTAAGCTTAATAGTAAATTGGAAAATAAGTAAACATATTTCAATGACGCTTTAGAGGTGGAGTTATCCTATTGTAATAAGGAAATCAACATACATCATCCCTACATCATATGACATTATGTAAGAGATGATGTAATAGCTAACTTGCATTGATTTATAATTCCAATATAGTAGTCCTACTTGTAAAGGGTTTGCCTCTAGGTGTCACAATGAATCTTCATTAACATTGATCTATATGTCTCTTATAGTTTAGGATTATGGTTTAGGATCATGAAGCACAAGTATCCTCCTACTTGTAATGGGTTTGCCTCTAGAAGTCACATCTAATGATTCATTATGCTATGGTCCATTATTTTGTTCCTGACGGTTTTAGGATCATCAAGCACAAGGAACCTCCTACTTGTAAAGGGTTTCGCCATAGAGATTTAGGGTTTTTGGATCATCAAGCACAAGTAACCTCCTACTTGTAAAGGGTTTGCCCATAGAGATTTAGGGTCTTTGGATCATCAAGCACAAGTAACCTCCTACTTGTAAAGGGTTTGCCCATAGAGATTTAGGGTTTTTGGATCATCAAGCACAAGTAATCTCCTACCTGTAAAGGGTTTGCCCATAGAGATTTAGGGTTTTTGGATCATCAAGCACAAGTAACCTCCTACTTGTAAAGGGTTTGCCCATAGAGATTTAGGGTTTTTGGATCATCATGAAGATTCATTATGTTGATCAATTTTTTAGTCCATTATGGTTTAGGAATATGGTTTAGGATTATGTTGATCAATTACATAGTCCATTATAGGGTAGGATTTAGGGTTTAAGATCATCAAACACAAATGCATTTTTTTGGTTTAGGGTTTAGGGTTGACACTTGAGGGAAAATCCTAAATTGCCCAAAACCATAAATATCCACAAAGACCCTAGTCAAACCCATAAATATCCAAAACTCAGCCCCTCCTGTTCAAGGCGGCAAAACCAAGGCGGCAAAGCATATTGAAAATTTGAGGGTGCAAACCAAGGCGGCAAAGCAAAATTTTGAAATTTTGCCATCAAAATTTGAAACCAAGGCGGAAAACACCTTAAATCCCATCGATATAAATCACAGTCCACCCTTCTGCTCTGTTCTCTTCACACAATATAAATTGATTTCCACCCTCCTGCTCTGTTCTCTTCGCACTCCACTCTCTCATGTTCTCTTCCATGGCAAAGGTTTCAGCTAACACTAACTCTCTCTGATCAGTGGCTCGATGGAAATGCCCAGAACCATCAAAAACTGTTGTTTAGGAAGTCTGGAGGAAGGCTAGAAAGCGTTCATTTTAGTTTGCCAGAAGTAAGTAAGCTACTATTATTTCTCTATTTTGTTGGCTGCTTTCATTTTGTGTTTCCCCTCTCATAGCTGAAAATTAAGTATATTAATCAACAACAAGAAGATGGTCTACTTGTATTGTTTAGTAGTTGGTATACTCACAATGAAACAAAGTAGTAAAGATTTGGAGGTTCAAATGAAGATGCACACCACCTGTTCGATTAAATGCTCAACTTCGAGATGTGGCTATTGCTTTGATGATTGCTCAACCTATTCGATAAATGTAATTGTTAAAAATTTCATGGTTGTTTTGATAGGTATTATTGGTACTTTCACTGTGGTGTGCAAGATGTCTTCACTGGAAGAAACACCCCCCATTGTGAACTGGGATCAGAAGAAGCCTAGTCTCGATATTGCAGGTAGCCTTATGGTCCCCGCATTGGATGAAAAGCATAAGCATATCTCTGATGAATATGAGAAGGAAGACGACTTAAAGCCAATACATGTGCACACATGTTCTGCTGTTGAAGAAGGATTTTGCATCCATATCACCGATGTCACTAAAAGACCATGCAACACATGCTCACACCTGTACAACGTAGGTCCAGACAACAAAAAGAGATGCAGTTGTATCTTATGCCACTGGGAAGAGGAACAAGATGGGAATGCCAATTCACCTCCCTCAGGTTATTGGTGGTGGCCTAGTGACTCTGAATTCTCTCCAGATATTGATGATTTTCACCAAGCAAGTGTTCTGTGGATGTGACTGTAGTCTCCTTAGATTGTTTGTGTAATCATTTTAATGTTAGAAGCTTAACTTCCATCATTTTGGCATTTCGTTTAAGCAATTCTAGCTGTATTCGCGTTATAATGTATGTAACTCCACATGGTGCATTAACCAGTAACCTTATGATGTAGTTCCCTTTTATTAGGCTTCTCAATGGTGTCTACTTGCCTAATTGTGTTGTATGGTGAAAATGAGTAACAAAAAAAATGACGTTCAGAAAACATGCAGTTCTATTTGAAGAATCTCTACTGGTGTATGAATCTGTACTACGTTCAGAAAACATGTAGGTCTGTTTGAAGAAATCAGTTTGCCAGAAAAGTCTATTGGTTTATGTATCTCCACTACTTGGTCATCAATAGGTATCGTGATGAAGAGGTGAACCAGGTCTACTTGTATTTTTGATCAAACTAGCCCCATCTTGTCGACACGTGGACTGAAGTGGGCCATAGGCTATGAACCATCGAAGATTGGTTTGCCCACATCACACACACGGCATCGCCTTTTACGTTAATATGCTTTCCTTATGATGTAGTTCCCTTTTATTGGGCTCCTCAATGGTGTCTACTTGCCTACCAAATTCAGGATTGAGAATGAGTAACCTAGATTGAAAATTATGTTGTTTTGAGTTTCATAGGTTGTTCTACTTGTCCAAGCATCTGTGTCTCCCTAATTGTGTAGACCTTTTTGAAGAAATCAGATTGCCAGAAGAGTCTACTGGCTAGAGGAAGAACGTCTACACATTAGGGAAACAATTTAATGCTCGAAAGGTAAACACGTTCAGAAAACATGTAGGTCTGTTTGAAGAAATCAGTTTGCCAGAAAAGTCTACTGGTTTATGTATCTCCACTACTTGGTCATCAATAGGTATCGTGATGAAGAGGTAAACCAGGTCTACTTGTATTTTGATCAAACTAGCCCCATCTTGTCGACACGTGGACTGAAGTGGGCCACAAGCTATGAACCATCGAAGATTGGTCTACCCACATCACACACACGGCATCGCTTTTCACGTTAACATGCTTTCCTTATGATGTAGTTCCCTTTTATTGGGCTCCTCAATGGTGTCTACTTGCCTAATGGTGTTGTGGATTGAAAATGAGTAACCAAAAAAATTACGTTGTTTTGAGTTTCATATGTAATTCAAGTACTTGTCCGAGCATCTTTGTCTCCCTAATTGTGTAGACCTTTTCGAAGAAATCGGTTTGCCAGAAGAGTCTACTGGCTTGAGAAAGGAGGTCTACTCATTGGGGAACAATGATATTGCTGGAAAGGTAAACATGTTCAGAAACATGTAGGTCTGTTTGAAGAAGTTTGAAAAAGTTTTCCTCAGATATATGTAGGTCTATTGGGCCAAGGATTCATGTGTAGAAAACATGTAGGTCTGTTTGTACAAGGCATCTGTAGGTCTACTTGTGAGCTTAATGGTAAATTGGAAAATAAGTAAGTGACTTCAATGTTGCACAAGTCTTCCACAAAACCACAAAAACCTGCAAGTAAACTACATTGCCTATTGAATTGCAAGTACAGTAGGGTGTTACATTCTAAGCCTACAAGTGAACTGAACTAGATCCCAAAAA
Source organism: Rosa chinensis (assembly GCF_002994745.2). Classification (NCBI taxonomy): domain Eukaryota; kingdom Viridiplantae; phylum Streptophyta; class Magnoliopsida; order Rosales; family Rosaceae; genus Rosa; species Rosa chinensis. Next base: position 54,118,830 of record NC_037094.1, on the reverse strand, counting down.
CTTGCAAGTCTTCCACAAAACCACAAAAACCTGCAAGTAAACTACATTGCCTATCGAATTGCAAGTACAGTAGGGTGTTACATTCTTAGCCTACAAGTGAACTGAACTAGATCCCAAAAACCTGCAAGTCTTCCACAAAACCACAAAAACCTGCAAGTAAACTACATTCCAAAATCACAAAATCCTGCAACCTTCCTTCACCTGCTACGACGGACATTTGATGACACACCCCTCTTGGATTGAGCTCTAGTGCGAGGTGGTCGGATGATTGGGTTCTTCACGGTCCCTTTCTTCGGTGCTGCTTTAGTTTCCCTTTGTGCCGTCTTAGGTGTAGAACATATTGGTGGTGGCCGAGTTTTGATGGCTTCATCGATCCATTTCCAGCACTCATTGAATTTGTTCCTTACCAATTCAATGGTTAAGTCCATGCGTACCTCTTCTGAGTTAAACTGCAGTGTTATTTGAATAAGTAATGTTAAGCTAAGCTATTACCAACATGTCATTCAAATTCATACCTCATGCAGAAATGACAAACATACCTGATGCCACCACTCAGATCCATAACACTGCATGTGTTTGATCACATACACCCCACAGTCAGAACAGCCCTCTTGTTTAGGGCATTCAGCTGGCTCGAATAACTGGAAGTCAGCAAACTTCTTCACAACATTCTTGACTTTGAACTCCACATGGTGGTAGATAATGTCCAGTGTTTGCAACTGCACAATTAGGAAAAAATAATGATAAGTACAAGGCTTATAGCGTTTTCAACACAAAAAGGCTTATAGGCTTATAGGGTTTTCAACACATCATTTACAGCGGCTTTGCACAGATTCATTCGTCTCCTGTTACATTGTAAGCTATCCCACACTTCTCATGTCTGATTATCAAGACGCACAACAAGGAGGTACCAATGATTGATGTCATGCATTGGTATGAAAATCTGTTGAAAATATGAATGTGAGAATGATGTACGATCGAGAGAAAAACCAACAATTATTGCTAAACACAAAGAAAAACCTTTCCTTTACCTTGTCGCACTCAGGTATGCCATTCTGAAATCTCTTTACACCCAAACCCTTCGAAACTGCCCTTGCTGAATCTCCACACATGTCTCTATCATTGTAACTTTTCATCTTCTGACAAAAGTATGTTGTGAAGTAACAACATCTATTTCTTGGGAAGCGTCCTAGAAATAGATAGCCACTAAACAAATTGATAATATCATCTTCAACCCATCCGTTAGGTTTAAGTGACCAAACTGCTTTTCGACTAGTGAAGAAATTTTCACTATCCACAATGGTCTCCTTCTCTTCAGCTGACACATCATAAACAAACAGGAGCACTCCTTTGTCAGCCTCCTCCCGATGTCCATTGACTTTGAAGTTACCAATCGTCTCTATGTTATTCTTGGTCGTAGGGTTGGCATCAACTTTCTTCATACTTTTTAGTGGGCTGACTACAGATGTTGAGTCAGATAGGCAAATCAAGGAGATCTTCTTTTTTGGTTGCAAGTCTTCCCCATGTACCTATAACACCTACGTGAGATAGAAAGTAGTTGCGTGTTAGTAAATAGAATGGGAAAGTAGATGCATTCATTAACAGTGAATAGAGAAGGGATACATTGAAAAGTAACTTTATTAAAACCCACTCATGTCTTATTACAAGGTGCAACAAATGCACTGCACAAACGGAAACACCACAGCAACTATAAAGAAAAGCAGTGAATGCATTCCTTTATTGATCAACCACAAAGAAACACAGCAATTATAAAGAAATGCAGTGAATGCATTCCTTTATTGATCAACCACAAAGAAACACAACAACTATAAAGGAATGCACTAAATGCATTCCTTTATTATTGATCAACTAACAAGAAACACAGCACTTCGTTTCTTTCTCCATTCACTACTGCCCACAACTTCATAACTTCATACCTCCTGTTGCTCTCCAGCTTTCTTTTTTGAAACTTTCTTGGGGCTTACTTTTTCTGCTAAGCCATCAGTTTGAAGGTTCTGATTGACATTCACATTTTGTGCAGTCAGAGTGTTCAGCATACTCAAGACTTTGTCCATCTTTCCCATCATATCATCTCTCAGATTGCACATATTATTTTCCAACCCATTCACTTTAGCAGCCAAGTCAGACATTTCTTTCTTAATCACCCCATATGCTTTGGTCTGATCTCCACTACCAACACGATCGTCAACCTTTGCCACAAGAACATTTTCATCCAGCAAACCACCTTGCTTGCTCACCCATTTGAGCAGTTTTCCTGTTTCATGGTCCCCCCAAGCTTCAACTGGGTACAAGGACTTGTCCACAATGGTCTTCCCATGTGAAACACAATCAAAATAGAATAGTTGCAGAAACAGGATACAACCGCTACAATAGGACCGGGAGTCTTTTTTGAAACTAACGATGGCCTCCATCAAACATTTGAATGAGTAATCAGCCCAGTTTAAAGAGCTAATCAGGCGAGTGTCATTCAGGGCCAGCAGCCACTTCTTTGGTATTGTCAGTGAGGCAGATGGGCTAAGGATGGTGCTCATTGTGAACAACACAAACAGGCGCTTGAACTTGTTGTCAACTTCTTCTGTATCCTTCAGGTAGTTTTGCACGTCCCTTAAACTGATCTTCTTATCCTTCGCACACAAGGAGTTTATTATCGCCATCAACTCAGGGTGATCATTAGTGGAACCTTTAAAGTCGACCTCGGACCCAGCATTCTTCAACCCCATCACATTTTCAAAGTCACTTGCATCCATTTCAATCTTCTTTCCGTGCATAGTTATAGTACATGCATTGGGGTCTACGGAGTCCACAAGGACACGCAACATAGAATGGTGAATTTTCCAACAACACATCAAATCCAATTGCTGAACAGGCTGCCTTTTTCTCATCGCTAAAGTCTGCAACCAAAGAACTGAAGCGGTCTGGAGAGCAACGGATTTCAATCCGAACCAACTCAAGCAACTCTTCCTCAGAAACTGATGACTGACCACATCAATCAATCACTACATACTATTCCTTCTCTTCAGCTGGAAGCTCTTTCCATTTTTGAGATATCTCAACTCGAAACTGAAACATAAGCAATTTGTTAAATTAGTAGGAATCCCAGTTAGTATTACATGTAATTGCAAAACGAGCATGTAATTTCATCCAATACTCACATCATGGTTTAGTTTTGGGGGATTCATTTGTTTGTGTTGAATGTTCCTGCACTCAATCTAACAATGTCACATAACTTTAGTCATTCAGTCCAAAATTACCAATTAGATGGAAGTTTGAATACTTACAGGTAGTTCAAAAAGCTCATGGAACGACCGGAGGCTTTCTTCTTCATGATGAGCTTCTTTCGATCCTTCACCTCTTTGGCTTCGGCAGGAGAGGCAGACAACTCTAAATCCTCTGGTGCCTTCTCTTTTCGCGACCGCGTATCATTGGAAGGAGGTTTCTCCGCCTCAACCACCGGTTCATCAAAAGTAGGTTTCGGTGCCTCAATTACCGCTTCATCAGAAGTAGGTTTCAGTTTAGGTACCTCAACCACCGCTTCGGTGCCGTTAATAGAAGCTTTCTTTGCGGACTCCAAAATTGGAGAATTTTGGTTCGAGACCTCAGAGACCGTCGCCGAAGCCGATGCTTTAGAAGCGGCAATTCGAGTACTCTTTCGGGGGCCTCCATCGGAGATCGTTATGGAGCTGCTCGGTTTAGGGGCCGCCATTCGAGAACTCTTTCAGGCACCTCCATCAGAGTCACTGGAGTTGCTCGGTTTCGCCCTTTTGGGTGCCTTCTTTGTGTAGACCTTCGGCGGCATGTTTGGTCCGAGTGATTTCGGAGATGGAGAAAGAGAGAGAGAGGAACGAGAGAAGAATGACGGTTAGGGATGAGGGTTAGGGATTTGAGGGATTTATGAGGGATTTCGGAGATGGGGGAAGAGAGTGAGAGGAACCAGAGAAGAGGGATTTCTGATTTAAGGTTTAGGAAGAGGATGTGGAAGGATTTCGGATTTGGAGAAAGGGAGAGAGAAACCAGAGATGGAGGACGATCGAGTTGTGAGAGCCTCTTGACGGAGAAGACAATGAAAGGAGTGAGTGGGCTCGACAGTCGAGGTGCTTGGGAAATTCAAATTCTCACAACCGGTGTAACTGGTTGGTACCCGTCACCAAATGGCATCTTTTTTAATGTATCGGTGCGTTAATGCACCGAAGGGGATCCCCCAAAAAAAATGGTGGTTCTAGTTGGACCTCCAAATTTTCTATTTGGACCTCCTATACTTAGTACACCTCTAATTTACTTTTTAGAATACTTGAAAAGCTAAGTAGACCTCCTTATTTTTACTAAAACACCCTTGAACATGAGATACAATAATCTGTTACTCTACTTTTTATCTCTATCTTCAACCACGAGAATAAAAATGAATCATAATCACATGATATTGCTCTCTTATAAGTATGTCTCTCCTCCACCAAAATTAATCACATGATTGGTTCTTGATCTTGATATGTTGCTAGAATCCCTTTGAATTTGCTAAAAGAAGGATTTCATGGGTTTTGGGTTAGAAGATTGAGTAATAACTATATCATAATATTCAATTAATTTAGTTTAAGAAAATTCCAAATTAAATTGTTTTGAATTTACTTTTGTATTAAATGATGGGCCATGTATAGAAATTAGTATTTTTACATAGTTGTTTTAGGTAAATTATTAAACTATATGGTAATATAAGGAAATTCCAGAAAAAGAAAAAACCAATTTAATTGAATGTTATATTTGGGGAGGTAAGCAAAGTAATTTTGTTTAAGGAAAACTGAATTGGGAGAGAATTAAATCGTACTTTCATTGATAATATGGGCCTCTTTATATAGAGGATTTCAAGCATAGAGATAGAGTTGTACATAGAAACATAATCGTACATTGATTGGATATCTCCTAAGATTCTCCGAGAATATCTCTAATATAAACCCTATTTCAACTAGAGCAAGTAACCTCGAGTTTGGGCCAGACACATATTCTGGATTTACTTGAACAATTTTTTTTTTTCATTTTTCTCATTCTGTCCTTATTTGTCTTTTCATATGACTTGAAAAAGTCTATTAATAATTGAAAAAAATTGGAGGTCCAAATATCAAATTTGGAGGTCCAACTAGAACCACCCCATAAGAAATTGAAAGAAAATATAGAAATGCAACAAATCTCAACCCCAAAGGTACGGAAGCAAAATTGACGACTACGCCAACACTCAAATTGGCTTTGAAGACTAATGAAGCAGTCTTTTCCCAAAAATTCTAATATGGACTAAAGTCCAGGTAGATCACGGTCCACAGAATACTCTTTGGTCTTTTCCAGATATTTTTATAAAGCAAAGACATTCCAAGTTCTGAGTTCCAACCTTTGAAGATGCCACGTGATACGCGAAAAGCTTGGCCAAAGTGTACGTGGTGACATGACGAGCAAAGTCAGCAAACCCAGTCACCACGAGTTGGTTCTAAGTTCCAACAACAAAATCACCGCTTCGCTGCTGACCAACACCAAATGAAACCATGGAAAGACAAAGATCACCTTTTAGGCGTCTCCGTTTAGCCACATATCAAAATCATATTCTTTCAACTATCGCTGCCACTGAATCACCTGTTAAGAATCTTAGAAATCTGTTGATATATTTGGGCGTAGTTTCCTTCTCTGTAATATGATCTCTATTAAATGTAATTGATAACAATTAAGTAATGGAGAGATTCTAGGATTGTTGTAGGGAATCCTATATAACATGTACTATTGTAAAACTTGTATCTATTAAATACAATGTTCATTCTCCAATTCAGCTGGTATCAGAGCGTTAAGCTCTTTGACCTAGATTATCAAAAAAAATTAATTCCAACTACGTATTGTTGGTGTTTCTTGATAAGTTTTTGAATTCTCTTTTCTATTAGGGTGCGGCTATTACCACCATACTAACAACTTTGTTCATCTTAAATTCTCAACTCACCTAGATTATATATATATATATATATATATATATATATATATTTTTTTTTTTTTTTTTTTTTTTTTTTTTAATTTCAAGTTTAATTAGTTTACCCATTTACAGTACCCAAAATACCATTTTTCAATGTAGGGTTTAACTTGAATTCTTTTTCTATTTTGCTTTCTCCGTGTCTTTCTAAGTTTTTTTTTTTAAGGCAAGAGTTTAGCATGCATAACATGAGAACTATTGAAAATTGATGATGGATACTAAGAAAGAAAGCGTTATGGTTTAACGATGAATGAAGATATTAATAATGAAGTTTAAGTACGTGTTTTTTAAGGTGTAATAGGAAAAATAAATTGTAATTTTTAATAAAATATTATCCTTTGTTGTAATTTTATATTAGGATATTTTAGTCTTTCAATAAATCAGAAACTTGTAGGGTGAACAAATTAGTAGTTAGTAGGGTGGCAATAGCCGCACCCTTTTCTTATTAACCATGGATGTCCCTCATATCACCATCCATAAGGTTCAAGAGATTGCTCCTAATCTCATTGCTAAGTATTGCATACAAAGTTTGGCTCCAGCAAAAAATTGGCGCTTTCCAATCTCAAGCAACTGGTACAGATCTATCACATTCATCTTCCTTTCTTAGTCATTGGGTAACTGATAGCGGAGGAACCAACCATATTACATATGCTCCAAGTTCTTTGTCAAGTTTTATTTCTATAGCTTTGATTCGCTATGTGAAACTGCCAAATGGTGAAGATGTTCTCAATTCTGCGAATCAAAAGAGGCCATCGCACGCTCTCGTGTGGTCTGTCGTTCAAATCTCATCATCACATTTATCTTGTGTAATTTTTATTTTAAAAAGATTAATTATAAGCTTGATACGAAACTTTGGTTTTCAGCCGAATTCATTGTCACGCCCCGAATTTTGAATAAAAGATTCAAATCCGGAACATGAATAATAACAATACAAATAACGTTCTGAATTTTTTTCTCAGAAACAACCACACCTTACACCTCTTAATATTACATAAACCAAATCCTCAAGTTACTTATTACAGCATACTCTCACCAAATCAAATTGTAAAGCTCAAATGAGTATAATTCTCCTCACAAAAACAAATGCTGTAAATCCAATACTAATACTCTAAACCGCACAATCACTGCCCTGATTCTCCTGACCTGTGAGATTACGCGCTACACAATTTGAATAGTGTATCGGGAATTGCAACAACACAAAACCCGGTAAGCTTTTGACAGCCCGTATGAGTAAACAAGAAAGAACTGTTGATTTATTAAATTATAAATCATATAACTCAAGTAAACAACCACAACTCACAAAGTAACTCCAAAATACACATAACAAGGATACAAAGAATACTCTCGAGACTCTCTTTAAAAACTCATACTTAAGAGACTCAAGTATCCTCAACATTTCCCTCACAACACCACTCAACAATTGGCAGACAGACTAGAGCTCTAACTGATCGTTTCCACCTACCCGGTGCGAGAGTGTGGTTCACGATTTAATACTATCAGTTCCACCTACCCGGCGCGAGAGCGTGGTTCACTGATAGTATGCCATGGTCACCTCATGACCCAACAATTTATTGTTCCTCAACAATAAAACTCAACACCCTCTCTCAATATATTGTTTCTCAACAATAAACTCAACATCTTTCACAATATGTTGCTTTTCAACAATAAACTCAACACCACTCTAACGATACATATTAATTCACAACTCCAACAATACATAATATTTCACAACTACAATAATACATATTATTTCACGTAAATAATATATATACATAGACATTCGCACAGGAATGCCTATTAATACCAACTATAGTTTAAGCATAAATATTTCCTCACAATTACGACAAAAACAACAATTAATTATATACGGTTCATAATATGAACCATGTGAGGTTTACTTACCTCTAATCCAGCTGCGTCTTCTTAGCAGCACAACCACGATTTTACGAATCGTCCGCCAAATCATCCCGTCGATCACCTAATCCAATACAATCTTAACTTAGCCAATAACTCATAAACAAAATTAAACGACGATCCAACGGTCGGATCGAAATTAAACGATTATCCAACGGTCGGATCCTCACAGATCGCCCTTAAGATCATCCTCCTAATTTATCACGAAGATCCAATGGTCGGATCTTCCTGAATCGTCCTTATAAACATCTCCACAAAATTTTATGAAAATCCGACTGTCGGATTCTCACGAATCGCCTTCCAAAACACTAATTCACAATTATACGAAGATCCAACGGTCGGATCTTCACCCGTGACCTCACAATGTCACCGGAATAGTCATACGATCAACATATTAAAATTGGAGTAAAACCGATGGTCTGATCTTCGCAGATCGTAAACTGAATATAAAACGTAAAAACGTCAAAACGTAAATCCACTATTTATCCACTTTTTCTAAAATAACCTTGTGATATATCAAAACGCTCGTATGGATGCGTAGATCATCGTCTAGATAATATAAACTCAAAATATGGTCCGACGCGCCGCCACAAGCGGTGGTCAGTGGGTGGTCAACACGGCGGTCAACGACGGTCAACCACCTCCGATGCAAAAGTTGTCAACTACAAACCTCTTCAAAATGAAGGGTTGATGAACTTTCATACCTGGAGCTAAGCGAGATTCGGTCTAGATCGTCCTAGATCAAGCTTGGAAGTTGGATTAATTTGGTGCGTCTGATCTGATTCCAGATCCAACCAGAACCGCCAATTTTTTAAACCTTGATCTTTTTCTCCATACTCAGAATCGTCGTGCAAGGAGGATATGAGGATGATCAGGGGGAGGAGGAGGAGACCACGAAAATGGGAAGTATCGGCCGAGGGGATGCCGGAAAAGTAGTTTTCCGGCCGGGTCACCGATCGGAGACTAGGTGGCTTCGATCTCCGGCTGGAGGAAGTGGCGGAGCGAAGAGACACCGGTGAGAGGCTGGGCTTGGAGCGGCGATCACGGAGAGGGCCGGGTCGTGTCGGGAGGACGCTGGAAAGTGGCCGTTCGGGCCGGGTCGGGTCGGCGAAAACCCGCCGGGTCTAAGGGAATCAGAGAGAGAGAAATCGGAGAGGCCGGGGACTATTCCGCAAAAAAGGAATTTTTTCGTCCTTAATGAAAAATTCTGATTTTTCTGCTATTTATAGAAAAATCTCAATTTTCAAATATTCATAACTTATTCATACGAACTCCGAATATTGAGTTCCACATATGCACGTGATCGTATCAACGAGCTCTACAACTTTCATGAAGGAAGTTTTCCCAAATTTTGGACATATAAAAAGTCACTTTTTGAGACTCTCTAAATAACGTTCGATTTCGAAAATAAATTCGTTTGAACTAATTCCACAACTCCTCCAAGCTTCGTACTTTAGCCCATGACCACGAAATCATTTCCAAAATGTCCTCGGAAAATAATTTGAATTTTCGGGGTATTACATTCATAATACGTGTTTGAAGGATTTCTAGCATGAAAGCATCGAACACATCAAAATGAAACTAGCTAGTTGATTTTTATGTCGCATTATGAATTTTACATTAAATAGGACCGCGCACTTTGTCCCTCATTAATTATTAGGAAACTTTTGTGCTGCCGGAGATGGCGAGGTAGATGACCAATCAAGAAGGTTAGAATTTAGCATATGATTCGTGATGTAATCGAGAATTAGGACCAAGTCATATGAAATGGCTTTTGGGGGAACTTAATTGGTGCCGGCAATAGGCTCCTAGGATTTAAGGTGAGATTTTGGTGGGTCCGACTGTGATTGATTTTAGGAGAGTGAGATGATGCTCCACCAAAACATGTATGAACTATGAATTAATAATTAAGTCTAGAAACCCCCAAAAGAGATCGAAGTGAGAGTTTGAGAGGAGAACGCGCCTCACGCGCGGAGAAAAACCAGAGGGAGATCGAGAGTGCTCTCTCCCGGCCGAATGACGGCGGCGCCCTGCCGCTGCTTGCGTTTCTGTCCGGGAGAGGATGTTTGCCTGGGCCTGCGGCATGGTTCTTGGGCGATGGTCTGGCTCAAGGATGGAGGAAGGCGCGGTGGTGGCTGCATCTGGATCTGTGGCGTGGCTGAGGTTTAAGACCGGTCCAGCGTCGGATCTTAGTCAGATTGGGGAGGTGTCTTGCGTCAGTTGGAAGGTATGGCGGGATCTACGGTTTACTGTTGCGGATCGGTGGATCGACGGTGGTCTTTTGTTGTTTGATTTCATTTTCTGTTGTAGATCCATGGGTTTTGGATGTTTGGGTTTACGGTGGTGCGCGGGTTCAGGCAGGCAGGGGAGCACTGGTCCTGGGGATCTGACGCTGGTGGTGGAGCGGCAGGAGTGGTGGGGAAGCGACGGTGCAGGTGTAGCTGGTGACGTGATTTGCCGGTGGGGCTCATTTTGCCGGCGGCGGCCTTGGTGGAGCCCCATGCTGCCTGGGTGGATCGCGGCGCTGAGTTTTGGTGGGGAGTGGTGGTTGGGCCAGGTCCTTGTGCTTGGGCCTTGCTGTGTGGCTGGGCTTTGGTGTTTAGTTTTTTCTTCTGTCCAATGGTGGGCCTATCAAGGCTTGGTAACTGTTTACTGCTTTTTTGTTTGTCTTTTTTCAGTTGTTACTTTGTTAGTAATAACCTCCAACCGTGTTCCGGTAGGAGGCAATGGCCTGTGTGCCAGTCATTGCACCTTGTGTGCCTGTTTTGCTCTAGGTAGGCGGCGAGTTCCTTGCACTTGAAAATGGTCGCTGCCTCTTAGTAGTAGAGGGAAATTAAGTGTCACTGGATGTAATGTCCAGTGGCATTATGATGGGAAAGCTATGCGTATGGTAGTTATGCTTTGCTACAGTCGGGTTGCAGATCAAGTTATCTTTCCGTTGTATCACCGCTACTTTATAGCAGTTAAAGCAAATAGAGTCGCCAGTAGAGCGCTCTTTGTTAGTTAGTGCTTTGTTGAGTACAAGCATTTAGTAGAGACTCAGGATAGTATTTCAGGATGTTCTACTTATTGTAATCAGGGGTTTAGGCTCAAAGTCCCCCCCCCCTTGTATTCGACAGTTTCTTTAATTAAGGCTATCACGGCTTGAGGGCTGCCGCACCGCCCTTTTCTCAAAAAAAATTAAGTCTGAATATGTGAAGCATTCAATTTGGTTTCAACACAGATAAAGATTCATGGGGAGGGAGGGAGGGAGGTGATAATCATGGCAGCTAAGATGAGCTAGGGTTTACAAAGATCACACAGAAATTGAGAGAGAAGAGTCGAGAGAAAGATTAGGAGCTACACTTCAATTAACCAAGCTTTCGTTACAGGAAAATGAGAGAGCTCAGCTATTTATACTACATAGCTAACCAACTAACTAATACAGCTGGAAAGAATGGAAATCCAATTAAGGTTCCAAATCCTATTAAGCTTCACAATCCTATTAAGCTTCACAGATTCTATTAAGCTTCCAAATCCTATTAAGTCTAATAACAGATTCTGTTAAAAAGACTAACAGCAAGGTCAGCATGATTTTACATCATGGTCAACACCCTCCCTCAAGCTCAGTTAGGGTGACTAGTCTGAGATTGACACAGTGAGTTCGAAATATAGGTGAGGCTAACCCCTTTGTCAGTACATCTGCAGTTTGTTCTGTAGTGGAGACATACTCAAGACGAAGATCATTGTGTTGACCATGTTCACGGACAAAATGAAAATCATTGTCCAAATGCTTGATCTTAGAATGGAACACTGGATTGGATGCCAATGCTAGAGCAGACAAGTTGTCACACTTAAGTAAAGGAGCACAAGGAACTCGAATCTTCAAATCACACAGAAGATGTCTAAGCCAACTAATTTCAGCTGCAGTATTGGCCAGACTCCTATACTCTAACTCCGTAGAACTTCTGGAGACACTACCTTGTTTCTTAGACTGCCAAGACACAGGACATAGACCAAGATAGACAACAAAGCCAGTAGTAGATCGTTTATGTATCACTTCTCCAGCCCAATCAGCATCACAAAATGCCTTGATATTCACAGCATCATGCAAAGCACCACAAGAACTATAAAAGATACCCTTATCAAGTGTTCCCTTCAACTATCTTAAAATTCGTTTAACAGCAGCATAATGTATATCTGTAGGGCTTGTCATGAACTGACATACAGTATTAACTGCATATGCTATGTCTGGACGAGTGAAAGTTAAGTATTGTGAAGCTCCTACTATACTCTTGTACATAGTGGGGTCCTTAAGAAGTGTACCTTGATTTGATGTCATCTGAGAGTGAGGAAGACAAGGTGAGGTGCAAGACCTAACAGACTTCATTCCTGTTTTAGCAAGCAAATCTCTGGCATACTTAGATTGACTAAGTAAGATGCCTTGTTGAACTTTGGTGACTTCTAAACCAAGGAAATATGACAATGAACCAAGATCCTTCATGTCAAACACCATGCTTAACTCAGAGATGACTTCATGAATACCAGCAGTATATGAACCAGTAATGACTATATCATCCACATATACTAATAATGCAACCAGTTCTGCAGATGAATGTCTTACAAACAAGCTTGGATCAGAGTGAGAAAACTGAAAACCTAAGCTTGGTAGAAAACTGGTAAATTTCTCATTCCAAGCTCTTGGAGCTTGTTTCAAGCCATAAAGAGATTGTCGTAGTAAGTAGACATGAATGGGATATTGAGGATCAACAAAACCTTGCGGCTGAGACATATAGACTTCTTCTTTTAGTTCCCCATGCAGAAAAGCATTCTTGACATCTAACTGCCTCAATTCCCAACCATTCCTAGCAGCAATTGCAAGTAAAACTCTCACAGTACTATGTCTAACCACAGGACTAAAAGTTTCCTCATAATCTAGCCCCTTAGCTTGACTAAATCCTTGAGCTACTAACCTTGCTTTATATCTAGAAATACTGCCATCAGGATTTTCCTTGATTTTGTATATCCATTTGCTTCCTACAATATTTCTATTTTGTGGACAGGGAACAAGAGTCCATGTACCTTTCTTCTGTAAAACCTCAATCTCTTCCAACATTGCTTAATCCCACTCACTTTTACTAGAAGCTGCTCTAAATGATTTTGGTTCAACAATTTCACTTATATCAGACACAGCAGTAAATCCACTAAAGAATGGAAGCTCAGTGTATAGTTTTTGTTGAGCAACTGCATAATAGCAGTAAAAGTCCTCAAAACTTTTCTGCTTGACAATGCCATTCTTGGCCCTAGTCATCATGGAGTGGTCATTATAGTTTTGGTGAACTATGAAATTAAGTTCTTGAGGAAGATTATGATCTAGATTTCCACCAAACTGCAAAGCATTTACTTCATTTTTATTAAGTGCAGAAATATCACCTGTCACAGTATCTGTAGACTCAACATTGTTCAATGTATGATGAGGGACTTCTTCAGCAATACCAGGACTAATCTCAATATGCTCAACCATTTGATTCACATTATCAGCATCAGTGAGATTTTCACTTGTACTCTCAGAGACATCAACATCTGAATGACTATAATTATCAAAACCTGCAGAGTCATTACCAGAATTATTTTCTTCAACTTCATGAATTCCTGCTACATCTTCAAGGTCATGAGTGTCATTATTTGATTCATGAACCCATATATTTTCTGCACAAGTTGTCCTATCAGCATTAGTAGTGGCCACATAGTCTGTGTTAGTACCATTGCTAGAAAAGGGCAGGCCTGCTGTTGAAGTAGATGTATTGATACTAAGAGTAGTATCTAAATTTTCATTTTGTAATGTTGAAGTAGATGGGACAAGCACCCAGGGATGAAGAGTAGTGAGTGAGGAAGAAGATGGAAAGAAAGTAACAGGATCAATGGGAGATGGCTCAGGTGGAGATGAAGAAAGAAAGGGAAAAACATTCTCATCATGAATGACAAGCCTAGACATCCCAAGTTTATTTCTAGAAATACTATAGCAAAAGACTCCTTTGTATCCTAGAGCATATCCTAAAAAGACACACTGTGTGGTTCTAGGATCTAAGTTGTCATGAGCATAAGGTCTGAGATAGGGATAGCAAGAAGAACCAAAGATTTTCAGCTAAGAGATATCTGGAGGTTTATGAAATAGAAGCTCATATGGTGATGACATGTTTAAGGATTTGCTAGGCATTCTGTTTATAAGATAGCAAGAATGAGCAACACTGTGGAACCAAAACTGTTTAGGGACACCAGCTGTGGACAATAATGATATTGCAGTTTCTACTATATATCTATTTTTTCTCTCAGCAACTCCATTTTGCTAAGGAGTGTGAGGGCAAGTGATTTGATGTAAAATGTCTTTGGATGAGAAAAAATTATGAAAAGCTTTACTATTGAATTCACCACCACCATCTGTTTGAAATTGCTTAATTGTAGAACTGAACTGAGTTTCCACAAAGGCACAAAAATGCACAAATTTGGCAAGAACATCAGATTTATTAGTAAGTGGAAAAATCCACACAAACTTGGTACAATCATCTATGAAAGTAACATAGTATCTATATCCCTCAATGGATAAGCATGGAGCTGGTCCCCATACATCAGAATGCACCTTGGTAAAGGGCACAGATGTTGTTATCACAGAATCACTAAAAGGAAGTCTGCGCATCTTTCCTTCTAAACAATAAGAACACAAAGACCTAGAGGCTGAACTAGGTTCTTTTATTTGTGAACTAGACAACATTTTAGACATGACAAGTTGGGAAGGATGACCTAATCTTTGATGCCATACTGGAAATGATGATGATGAGCTGACAAAAGTAGATGGAGATGGCTGGGATATGGATGATACTGGTGGAGACTTGAAGAGAAATAAACCTTCCTCACTACTCTTTCCTTGGTAGAGAACTGTTTTGGATGCCTTGTCCTGCACAGCAATATTAGCCTCATCAAGAGTTATAAAACAACCATTGTCTCTGCATAGTTTGGTGAAAGATAACAAATTCATAGCTAAGTCTGGAACATGCAGAACTTGTTTCAATTGTAAGACATGATCAGCAGGTTTAATGCAACTAGAGCCAGTGCATGCCACATTCAAACCTGTACCATTACCAATGGTTATCTTGTTGTCAGAAGAATATGGTTGAGCAATTGTGAGATTTCTCAGTTCTGAAGTCATGTGGTGAGTTGCTCCAGAGTCTCTTATTATTGGATGAAGAAGCACCACTGCTAGGATGAAAACCACCAGGAAAACAAGAGCTGGATGATCCATTAGATACCAGACATCCTCCTCCTTGAGTTTGATGAAACACACCATTAACACTACCTGTTGATTGAGCAGTTAGAGCAACCAGAGAAGCAGGAGGATCAGAACCTTGATAAGCAAAGTTGGTTCTATGAGAACAGTTCAAAGCAACATGTCCTTTGAGGCCACATATTTGGCAGGTGGGAATAGACAAAGATGGATGTCCCTCAGGAACATTAGTTCTGTAAAAACAGTTAGCAGCTGTGTGACCTTTCTTAGAAAAAATTTGACATTCAGGAGATGGTACATTGCTTGAAGGCTTGAATTGTGACTGAGAAGTTTGTTGAGGTTTGTATTCAGGGTTCTGATAGCAAGTACTTGTAAGATGACCATGTTTGCCACATATTTGGCATTTATGAACACGAAAGCATGTGTCCACAGTATGACCCTTTTTACCACATAGAGAACACTCAACACCATTCCCATTATATTTAACATCTTTATTTTTCCCTCCGCCCTTGTTATCCCAGCCTCTACTACTTCCATCTCTTTCTCCAGTCCTTGTCTCACCTCCTTGAGCTACCATAGCACTCATGGTAGACAAAAGAGAAAAGCTTCCTTCAAGTCTTCTTTCTGCAGCAAGCAATTGAGACCTCAAATCTCGAAGAGAAATAGGTGTTTCTCTGCCTTCAACAACAGTTCTAACAGTGGAGTATTCATCAGGGAGACCATTCAAGATGACAATGATGATGTCTTCATCTGGAATAGAAACTCCTACTGATAAGAGCTGATCTCGAGCATTCTTAACACGTTGCAGATACTTCTCAATTGTCTCACTCCCCTTGCGAAGTGTTTGTAACTCAGTTTTAAGCTGCATTATACTCACTCTTAACACAGCAGAAAAACATTCTTGAAGAGCAATCCAAGTTTGTCTAGAAGTTTTGCAACCTATTATCACATCTACAATATCTTCATCCAAAGTGGCCATGAGTAGGCTAAGAAGAGCCATGTCTGTCTGCTTCCATGCTCTATAGGCTGTAGTTTCTTCCTTAGTGACTTCACCTTCAGAAGTAAGAACATATCGAGGAGGGGCAACTTCTGAGACATCATAAAAACCAAACAATCCATTTCCAGCAAGTGTAGATTGGAACTGAAAACTCCATTTGATGAAGTTTCTTTCTCCAAGTCGCATAGTTATGATACTCAGTAAAGAATGAACATCATAGTGAGAAAGACTAGGAGTAGTTACACCTTGAGGAGCCATCTGTAACCTTTATGTTTTACTGCAAAGAGATCTTACTGAATAAAGTTCTGTTTGTAGCAACTTGCAGTAGTACACTTCAAGAACAGTACTACAAAAAATGCGTCACACAACGGTGGAAATCTGTTGTGTGATTTGTGACATGTCTGTCGTCCATCTCGGTGTTGTGTGATGAGCACACTCCAACAACGATGAATAACCGCTGTGTGTATATGATAGACACAACGCTTCAGTTATAACCGTTGCACCGATTCTGCGCATGCCAACGCCAGAAATTGGATGCGGCGTATTCAATCGTTGCTTCGATAGTGGTCAGACAACAGAAGTAAGTATGAACCGTTGTTGGTTAACTTCTCACACAACAGAAAAATGACACTCAGACAACGAAAGTAATACCATACTGTTATTGGTTAACTTCTCATACAACAGAAAAATATAGGAACCGTTGTGTGATTTTACATTGGACAACTGATACCTATTTATTCTGCTGTGTGAGTATTAATGAGACGACAAAATTTTATAGGTACCATTGTGTGATTAAAATTGATTTGTTGTGTGATTAACGATATATGCGTATTCATACAACGTAATGTAATTGACTGTTGTTTGATTACTTTCGGTTCTGTAACTGAAATATTTGCTAAAAAATAATGCACAATATAAGATTTAGACATTGGAATACTCTAATTCAACCATCTAATGTACCAAAAGAGCTAGCATATGTCAACTACCAAAAAAACTAGCATTTGTCAATCGTCTATACATTCATGTATCCAGAAGGCATTCTAGCTAGTTTGATAGCTGCTGCATTCTAGCTAATTACATTGAAAGATAGCAAAAGCTGATGCAATCAAATAGTAGCGATCGATAGAAACTTTCCCACTAACGTTCGCCTAAACTTGCATAGTGTAGTGCCAAGGCAGCAGCACCTAGTGTGTCTGGTGGAGCATCTAACAGCTTGTCCGCTAGTTCCAACTTCTTTTTCAGAATGATCTCTAAGCTTACTTGACTTGAGCTGCTCTAACCTTTACACTTCAATCTCAACCTGCAGAAAGAAAGTTAATACTATTAATTAGCTCATATAGAATAGAGAACTCTAATTTTTGTATAGTATTACTTGCATAGTAAGTACTTGGTAACCAAGGTAGTTCTAGCTTTACTGAGACCAAGGAAAACAAGTAGTGCTTAAAATCTAGTTGGGAAAGTGATGCTGTTTATGTTAGCTAAAGTATTCAATCTTTTAAGAATGTTAGGAAATATGCAAATTGCTTTGGGATATATAGCATCTTGACAGCATACTGTGCATTTTTCTTAATTTTGCATCATGATATTCAGTAGAACCACCGAGTGAAGGTCTATTTAGCTTTGTGCTTTAAAGATTTAGCACATACTCATGTGGGCATCAATGAAATAACTGAAAATCCTATATTCGCAAAAAAATATACCACCGGAGATATCAATATCTTTAAAGATTGCAGTAAAACAGAATTTTCTTAAAACATTAGAGTTTTGAATAAACAATTGAAGATATGCTTAACCCATCAATATTGCAGTGATCTTTAAAAGATAATGTATTCAACTAAACATGCTAGAGGGAAACAGTGTACACCTAGGATGTTATGTATACTCCTGAGACAATTGAAATGTATATTTGATATTATATGTTAATCCATAATACAGAACTGTGATTGAATTATGTCTAATATAGTGTACTTAATTTTTTCTAGCTAAACCAGCATTGTTTTAGGTTAACATAAACAAAAAGAATGCAACAACACAATGAATGAAACATTTTATCATAGTTAACATGCTCAATACCAACAAACTTGAGCATGTAGTAAACTCAGTTTGCATACTTTAATTTATAATGCATTCCACATGATTCCAAAAGATTATAAACTTTTGTTTGACCACAAAATGACCAACCGAGCTGGAAAACATCATATAGTTTTAACCCTCTAACAATTTCATATTTGACAAAAACTGTGAGTGAAAGATAAAAAGTAAGACTAAATATTCAAGGACTTAGCCTGAACATCTCTCTTTCACAGAGAAATAATTTTAGTAAGGCATACAGGCAATTATTATTTGATATAGTAATTGACAAACCCAAAAAGTGGTTGAACCACTCATTCAATTGACAACCTGTTTATGCCTCAATATCTTCCTAGCTGACACATAACGTGGGTTTCTTCTCCAGAAGTCATTCTTTGTACATCCAATCAAGAATGTGGCAGGCAACAACTCACATTACAAAGAATTAATTCCCTACCACAGAACTCATATTTTTGACTTCCCAATCCTAATTCCTAATTATGAATACCAATACGAAATGATAAAGATGTAGGGGGAGGAGTCAAACCTGATCTGCAGGGGCATGATCATCAATGAACGGAGCTGCAAGACTTATCAAAGATGCCTCACCGACTCCAACCAGCCTACAATGGCAAAACCCAGTGATAACTCAGTATCTAGTACAGAGTGATACTAATGATGTAATACAAAGCCAACTAAAAGCTAGCAAAACATAGTGTAAAGATAGTCACACTCACATACTACCACACCCGGCTGTGGCAAATGTCCAAATAGATAACCCAAGTCCAATCAGCCTAAAAGGATTATGGTTGCAGTGCACATGAACTTAAAAATCAAATCGGCTAAATCACATCTCAAATAAATTCACAGCTCATCCAGTTACACAAGTACTCACCTCTTTCCCAAGGATGCAAAGATGGGTGAGGCCATGAGAAGCCCAACCATAAACGCAGATGATAGAACACCATCTTGAAAATTGTTCAATTTAAAATCCCCCCTGTAAGAAGCAAGCCATCTTAAGCCAAATACAGCCAATAAATACAAGAAATCATGTGTAATCAACTTAATGTGAGTACTCTAACATCATAATAATCCTCTTAATATGTAGTAAGATGCAAAACCATCCTACACCAATAACAGCTTAGATAAAAGTTATCTGTGAGAATACCTAAATTACTCACCTCTTTATCAAGTTATCCAGACACGAGATTAACAGCAATCTGGCAAAAGTTTAAAAATTTTGATCACTTTCCAGCTCCATCATCAATGCTGATGATGAAAGATACATAATTAATTAATTTCAAGAAACCCAAGGCACCAAAAAACACCTGCAACTAGTCTATAATGCTGGCTAGAGCTAACAAACAGAAAACATTATGAGTTGAAGTTGTGGAGTCAGAATGTCATCATGAAGAATAGCTTACGAACTAGCCTTGATTGTGGTGATAAAGAACTGTGAGCCATTGGAATCAGGTCCTGTATTCACCATATAAACAGTACCTGCACAGAAGAAGGTAATCAGTAGAAGGTAGTTCACATGAAAGTATTGGCATGAAACTATACCTAAGCGCTGTTCCTCAATAGACCAAATCCTGTACAAAATAGTTTTATTCAATAGACCTTATCCTATGTACTAATAAACCAAGACAATGAAATATCCCAAATTTTAAAACAAGAATTATATGGAGTTGAATCCATCCATAACCAATTGATGAGCTCTTGCAATCAACTTTAAATAACAAGCCTCAGGAGAATGATACAATAGTTAAAGTCCAACAGTAGCATTCTCTTGAATATAATCATGTTCTTACGGATCAAGTGTCTCATGTCACAGCAAACTCTAGATGATGGGATTTTCAGCACATTCTAAGTCATTGTTGAACACATTAAAAGCTTTATTAGATTCATGTTTTGCAATCTAAATTGCTCCTATCAAACTGTAAGAAGCAGTTCCTCTAATAATGCTTCATTCTAAATTGTGATTATGATGGATACATTCTCAAGAATATATATAGAACATATATATATATATAGCTCAATCAATAGAAGGTAAGTTTTCACAAAATGTTTGAATTTGCAAGTCAATTGGTACTTGATGCATGAATTACAGTAACTAAGCAGGACAAAAAGGCTTCATCAACTTTGATCATAATATTTTCTACTGATGGACCTATATGAAGTGGCAATATAAGATGCCTTCTATTGGTTTCAGGTACGACTCTAATTATATTTTGTGAAGGGCACAGGCAAATGAAGTATTCAAACTCAGAAGGGAATTAACAACTAAACCTGAGGTATTGAGTCCAAGAGACTTTGGCAAGCAACTAGTGCATTTTATTTTAAACTTGAATAATTATGAATCCAATATTTCCTCAATCATGGATAAAACTAAACCAATATTTTAATTAAGTAAAGGGAAAAAAACCACAAATGAAGGGGGTTTGTTGATTTTTACCAAAATCGTTCCTACTTTCTCATCCTCCTCAATAAACAAATATATATCATGATCAACCTTCTCCAACTAGTCTCTGATTTCTAAAACTCTAAAGAAGAAACCACAAAAAGGAATATCGGGAAAACCCCCAAAAATAAACAAATAAAGTTAAAACCAACTCCAAAACCCAAAAAATCCCAACAAAAAATCGCCCAGAGTGACAAAACTCTCTAAGACACTTAATCTAACACTCAAGAAGAAAAGAATGGGCTGAAAAGAAAGCATACCAGAAATCAAACACTCAAACAAACAGAAATTCAGTCGCCTAGACTTGTCAATAGTCAGCTCCTACAATCCAATCTCTCTTTTGTATGTAAAGCTTTGAGATTTCTCTATAATCAACAAACCCAGTAAACAAAACATAGCATAGGCAGTAAGCTAGTCAAGCTGCAATTCAATTAATCAAAACATTCAATTCCCATTCAGTCATTCACAGAGGCCAAAACAAGCTACAATTCAATTAATCAAAGCATTCAATTCCCATTTAGTCATTCATAGAGGCCAAAACCAGCTGCAATTCCCTAAACCCTAAACATTCAATTCCCAAAACAGAGGCCAAATATCATTATCTCAAAACAATACAGTAACTCAGTAAGCAAAGTCCAACACAGCTCCAAGCCTCCAACAATCATGAATCAGAAACACCAAAATCCAAAACTTGAGAATGAGATACACAAGTACAAAACATTCACAGTTTGATACTTTGAGACAATGACTCAATGCAAATGCATAGCATTCCAGCAACTTAACAAGACTCACAATGTATTGCAGAATCACCGAGCTTGAACTCCTTGAAGCCTTGAACCCAGAAATCGAACCCAGAAAGCCCTGAAAAGTGTGAACCCAGAAATTGTGAAATTGAAACAATGAAACCCAGAAATTTGATTGAAAGTTTGAAAAATTGAAAGACAAAAACCCATAAATCGAACCAAAGTTTGCTGCTTGAGGAGTGGCTAGACAGCTTGAGGAGGAGTCGAAGAAGCAAACCAAGAGTGAATGAGTGATGACTGGAAAGTGAAAACCCAGAATGAGTTCATGAGATTGTGAGAATCATGATTCCGAATTCGATTGAATCATTGAAAACCCAGAAATTCAAGTTACCAGAAATTCGTTGTCACCGGCGACTCCGACAGTCGGAGAGAGGTTGAGCCGCTGAGAGCCTGAGAATCGTGCAGCCGGACCGCAGAGAAAGGGAGAGACTGAGACTCTGAGTCTCTGAGAGAAAGAGACTGAGAGAGGGCGACTCCAGTTTTGGTTCAAAACGTGAAAATGGCGACTTCGTTCATGATAGGGTTCTGTCTTCGATTCTTCTATTCTTCGATAAATTGGCTTCAGTCTAGAATAAAAGGCTAGAACCCGATATCTAGGTTTTGAGAGAGGTTAAGAGTGATTGAGAGTGTTTTGACTTGGGCTAGAAAGTTTTGATAGTGATTTAGAGTTCTGATAGTGATCGAGAGGGAAAGAAGGTTTCTGGGTTCTTTTCTTTTCTTTCTCTCGACAGATAGCTAGGTTTGGTGAGAATATTTGTCTAGGTTTGGTAAGACTTGAGTACTTCAATAAATTTGTCAAAGAAGAGTTAAGTTCATCATACAACAGATAATTAAACAACTGTCGTAGGAGAGTATACAATGTCAAAGTAGGGAGGGAAATTTGGCTGCCTTGCTAGGTTTGGGCGAAGCAATTCAAATAGATTTGAGCCTTCACACAACAGAATGCCCACAATCTGTTGTGCCATTTTTTATATCACACACTCCATATACCTAGTAGAAGGTGTCAAATTTTTACAACATTGCCGCCCACTCAAAATTTGGCGCAGAATTTGGCACCCCGTTCTAGTCCTACAACAGAAACAACTACACCGTTGTAGCATGCAAAATTCTTACAACCGATGAAACATAATTATGTTGTGTGATTAAATTGGTGAACTTGTCTTGGGAGGGGATTTTGAGTTCAGTGATGGCGGGATATCTGCCGCTAAATTTTGTGTCATTTAGACAACAGAACATGCATAATTGTGTTGTGTGATAGAACTCTGAAGAAAAAGTCATCAATTTGGTACCATTCCCACAACAGAACTTGATTAACACCGTCGTACAATGGAGTTCACGTTATCAAACGACAGTAAACTTTTAATCTCTTGTCTGATGGGTGTTGTGTGATGCAGTTTTTGTAGTAGTGTTACTTGAATCAAAGAAACTCAGAATCACACACAGTAGAGAGAAATCAGCTCAAAAATTTATTTTGCTCACTAATTGCTTCAATTTCGACACAGATATCACATATGGATAGCAGTTTTGCTCAATAATCTTGAAGTATGCACAGTTTGCAATGAGATTTTGCTCGAGAATTGTTCTATAGGCTCCAATTTTACTCTGATTTGCTCTATATACTCCAAATTTGCTATAAGGCTAAAATACACAAAGATTTTGCTCAAGAATTGCTCTAAATGCTCCAAGTTTACTCCGATTTGCTTTGATTTACTCTAGATACCTCAAATTTTTTTACTAGAAAGCTCAAACTCATAAAGTTCATAGTCCTAAGAAACAAGATCAAGATCGAATCACCTGAGGAGAAGATGAAGACCAAAACCAAGCTTCGATGAAGATCAAAGCCACAAATCCAAGAGTTGAAGATGAAGATGATCAAACTGCAACTCGCACCAGAATTGAAGCTGAATCTGAGTATACAAGTGATAGAGAATCAATTAACCTTGAGTGCAGAAGCATGACTCAAAGGTCCAGGAGCTATGGAGCTCTGATACCATGATAGCCATGGCAGCTGAGATGAGCTAGGGTTTACAAAGATCACACAGAAATTGAGAGAGAAGAGTCGAGAGAAAGATTAGGAGCTACACTTCAATTAACCAAGCTTTCGTTACAGGAAAATGAGAGAGCTCAGCTATTTATACTACATAGCTAACTAACTAAATAATACAGCTGGAAAAAATGGAAATCCAATTAAGGTTCCAAATCCTATTAAGCTTCACAATCCTATTAAGCTTTACAATCCTATTAAGCTTCACATATTCTATTAAGCTTCCTAATCCTATTAAATCTAATAACAGATTCTGTTAAAAAGACTAACAGCAAGGTCAGCACGATTTTACATCATGGTCAACAGGAGGGAGGGAGGGGGAGAGAGAGAGAGCTAACTGTACAATGAATAAATGAATGAAATTTGCACAGTGAATTAATTACCTATGCAAAACAAAAAACAAACATAAAAACGATGATGTAGGTTTTTTTACAACACTACACTCTCTACACATAACTAAAAACAAAAAAAAACGATGATGTAGGTTTTTTTTACAACACTACACTCTACACATGCTATGTACTAATCAGTTACAGATTGACTAATTTGCATGGCAGAAATATTTCCTTCAATTCGCCGGACGACGTTCTCTATGTTCCTGACTGTAACCAAGGTCTCCCTGAGATCCCTAGTCTTCTGCAGTTCCAGTACATGCAAGAGTGAGTGTAGCGATATGTCCAGTTGATCAAGCTGGTTGGTGTATCTGTACCTTTTGCAGAAACTCCAGGGACCAACCTTGGAGCACTTTCGGACCAAATCTTCGCCCTCCTCCAGTTTTGCCTTTAAATCCTGTAATTCCTCCATCGGTTGATTCAACACCTTGTTGTATTCCGCTATCTCGTGGATCACTGGTTTCAAGCACTCGAGCGTCAGTTTCACATCTCTGACGTGGTCCTTGAACATGATCATCTTCTCCATCACTGCCATAACGCTGTCGAGCATTTACGATTACAACAGCAAGTGCTGGGGCAATAGCCTGGAGCTAGCTAACCAAGAAAGGAAGAATGAAATGGCAGATTAAGTAGAATTGGAGTGATAGTTGGGATATATTATGGTTCAGCAATTAATACATATAGTGGTTTTGAAGGGGAGAACCTTCGAAGGTTCAAAGAAGTCGAAACCACGTCATTTGAAGCGTCAAGCGTGTTTTGACCGCTAGTGGACTAGGTTTTGATGCTGTGGGTAGACCCCGGTGATACCAACAAAAGAGCGTTTTTCGTTTTTTGGCAAGGATATACCAACAAAAGAGTTTGGTTGGCTGACTTGGCACTTTCTGATCAAGTTCCAGCCACTTGCCTGGGAAACAACAACTACATGGGACTTCCCCGTTGCTTCAACGGCTACATTCTTATTTTTAACTCTAATTACTCGGAACATTAACCGAAATTACAAAAGTGACTGATTAAAATAAAATTCAAATTCCAACATTGTGATGTTGTAAGGAAAAGATGTAGGTCTGTTCTGTAGCGGAGACTTACTCAAGCAAAGCGTCAAATGATTGATTTTTTTAAATTTGTTTATTTCAGTGAAGTCGCACCAAATATGATCTAAGTTATTTTTTTAATTAAATAGAGGATTA
The DNA here is from genome assembly GCF_002994745.2 of Rosa chinensis. Classification (NCBI taxonomy): domain Eukaryota; kingdom Viridiplantae; phylum Streptophyta; class Magnoliopsida; order Rosales; family Rosaceae; genus Rosa; species Rosa chinensis. The sequence continues at coordinate 54,093,691 of NC_037094.1, read as the reverse complement.
GACGATATTAGTTTTTTTGCAACAACCGATTTTGGGTGACTAGCACCCACCCACAATCTCGAAAGAAAAAGGGTCATCGCAACCGGGAACCCATTGCCTGTCTCTATATTTTATTATTAATAAAAGAAAAGAAATCACAAGAAGATAGAGGGAGACAAGAACCAAAACTTCTCTGAGAACAAAATGAAATAAAGTACTTAAGGTGAGAACTGGGTTAAAATAGTTACAAATTGATGAATAGAGCAATCATGCAGTAGAAACCACATTTGCATGAAATCTATCAAGCATATCAAAATTAGCTAATACGAAAATTTGATAAACCTTGCAGATTGTTAACAAAGGCAACTGAAGCACAAGGAGGGCAAGAGTCACACCAATAATGCCCCTCATGATCCACTCCATAGTTAGCTAAGCAGTCAGCCACTTGATTCACTTCTCGATAAATATATGAAAACCAAATCTGCATAGAGGAGAAAATGGTACAACAATTGACCCAATCAACACTTAGACACCAAGGGACTGAGCAATTTTTATTGGCAAGAAAGTGAATTGCTACTGCTGAATTACACTCAATCCAGAGAGAACCACGAACCCAATCTAATTCTAACTTAATTTTTCTTTCACCACTTGAAAGTATTTTGGTAAGTTTAAAATTTTGGAGCATGGAAAAAGTTATCTATGTTGAAGGAAAACCTAATTTGTGTTTAGCCCAAACTCTAGGTTACTTGACCTAGTGGTAATAGGATTTAATTAGAAGGATCTAGAATCCTAATCAATGTAGAATTACTTTCCTTGTATGATTGAGATTCTATGCATTGTAATCCTCTATATAAAGAGGCCCCTATTATCAATGAGAATACACAGCAAATTCCTCTCAAATTCAGTTTCTCTACAACACGTTATCAGCACGAAGCCCTAACCCTGAAACAAATAGCCAAACCCCGATTCAAGAAGCTAAAAACCTTGAATCTGAATACAAATCGTTGAAGCCTTTTCTGCCTCCACCTCACACGTTAAAGGAATCAATCTCAGGAGTCCAGAACCGGCGGCCCAACCCCAAGAACCTGCCGGAAACTTACCGAACCGGCCACCGGAAGCTCCATACATCTCGCAGCAAATATCCCACCGGTTCACCATCTTCCGGACCTTCAAATTTCACCAAATTTTGATACCATAAGCCCATTGATATGAAGTTTCAGGAACCGGAAGAAAATTTGCAAAAACCGGCCTAAAAAGGCGTGAACCGGCCACTTGAGCTGCTGCATCTTGAACCGGAAGAAAAGAAAAGAAAAGAAAAAGAGAAAGCAAAAGAGGCCTAGAAGCCCAAGCCCAAGTCCACTGCCACGTCAGCAACAGGGACCCACTGCCACGTCAGCATTTGTCAACGGTCAACTGTCAAAGGTCAACAGTCAACGGTCAACGGCCGGTCAACCCTTCCCGTGACTTTTTCGGCCACTTTCCGGTAACTTTTTTCCGATCAGCTACAGTAACTCCGGGCTGCTACAGTAACTTTCAGGCTGATACAGTAACTTTTCCGGCGACATTTTTTTTTCGACCATCTTTTTAAGGTAAACTTTTCTAAAAGTTCCCGTTTTTGAAGTTTTTTTTCATTCTTTTCTTCTTTTCTCGGGGACTTGCAACCTCCCTTCTTCTACCCCCCTTTCTTCTTCATAGGGGAGACCAAAAGCCGAACTGTGGGGGTTCGTGCTCACTCCAAGCTTGGAGCTTGTAGAGTCCTCCAAACTTAGAGTTTGTTGAGAAGAAAACGATCTACCACATACATCGTTATTTCGATCTAATCTAAAACCCCTCTTGGAATCGGATTTTCTTGGAAGCGACTACGCTCAGAAAATTTCTAATTTCTTGGAAGCGACTACGCTCAGAAATTTAATAGTTTTTCGTGGTAGCCTTTTCGCTCCGAAACTAACCCTAATCTTGTGTTGTTTTTCAGGATGAGTTACCTGAACAAGTTGAACTTTGTTCCACTCTAGACAATTGGCGCAGGATACCATAGGTGGGTCCGAGATGTGCGCCAACATCTTAAGGCTGATGGAATTCTGGAAACCATCCAAGAGCCTAGTCAGAACGTGCTCTCAATCGAGCAAGCTACTGCTTTTGAAGCAAAACAAGCTAAAGCCATAATTCTCATGACAAGGCACATGAATGACGCGCTCCAAAATGAATACCTCAATGAGGAAGACCCAAGAAAGCTATGGGTAGAACTTGAGCAGTGATTTGACAACGTTCGTGACTCCCTGCTTCCTGATTTAGAAGGGCGATGGCATAGCCTCCGCTTTTGTGATTTCAAGTCTGTGCTTGATTATAACTCGGAAGCTCTTCGTATCAAGTCTCTGATGGAGTATTGTGGCCAAGCCATAACTGATACGATGTTGATGGAGAAGACTCTCTCTACCTTCCCTGTCTCTGCATTGATGATTTCAAAGAATTATCGGATTGATGTAAATGCAGGACGTATCACAAGGTTTCATGAGCTCATTGGCGCCATGAACGTAGCTGAAAAGCACGATAATATCCTTGTGAAGAACTATAATGCTAGACCCGTGGGAACTAAGCCTATTCCGGAGTCTAACTATAGTCGCGCCCCCAATGGAGGACGCAAGGAGCGAAACCCTAAGGATAGGGACAATTCTAGACGTCCTGGTCCATATGTTCGCCCTAAAGAGGAAGGAAATCGCCAAGAGAGGCGTGCACGGAACCGTAGAGGTCAACGTGTGAAGAGAGAGAGAGGCGGAGCCTCCGACCATGGTGGTAACACCACCAAGAGGATAGGTCGTCCAAATCGCGCCCCAATGGCGCCTCGATCAAGGGAGCCTGACCATAATGATGTTTGTTTTCGATGTGGATCAACTGAACATTGGGCCAAAACATGTACCGCACCCCAGAATGTTGCAAACGCATACAAGACGTATCGTGAAGCAAGGGAAGCAAATTACATGGCACAAGAAGATCAAGATGGTGATCTAGATCTAAGGGTGGAAGACTACAAGGATCAAGACCCAGAAATTGGCGATTTTGATTAAGTCTTTTTATTTTCCAAGAGATGTAGGCGATTGCCATATTACTTTTTATTGGATTAGATTTTCTTTGATCATAGAAACAATGATGTATTCCGTTGGCTTATGAATAAAATTTCAAGTTCTTTTCATTATGACTCAATTTTGATTCTGAGCATATTACTTTGTGACTACGATGGCTGGACCATCAATATTAATTCAAGGACATGGAATAACCCAAGTTCCACTTGCCAAATGGCACCTTGATTACAGTTGTCACAAAAACTCTCTACGCTCTTAGGGCAAATAGTACCCTATGAATAGCCAACGAATCCCATGCGAAAATGCATGTAGAGAACGGAAATGAGTTCCTTTGCATTACCTCTAATGATTGCGAACAAAGACGCATCTTAGAGAAGTTTATGTGTCTCTCTAGTGGACTTTTTGTCACTATTCGAGCTATTAAATCCAATAAAGCTATGAGAGAAGATCTCTTGGATTTAGACACATATTGGCTTTGTCACGACAGGATAGATCAACCTAGTCATGATATGATGATCCGTCTACAAAAGACTTCACACGGACATCTTTTCTCTCGAGCGAAACGAAGCATGAATCAACAGTTGATTCTTAGACTAAGTGTGACCGACGTTACTGCCTAGGGCACCTCCTCCGTCCACCACTAGCCTAGGGCTGGCGTAGTCCCTATCCATGACTCCATGGATGGCGTCCATCATGGTGATGGCGCCCTAGGTGATGCTGCAATCACCAACTTGCTTCAAAATAGCGTTTCAGACGCTCAGGCCTAACCAAAATTCTCATTGGTTGCTTCTAAAGCCTCTCGCTCGTTTTACTAAGCCTGTTTCTTAAGGAAATTAGGACTGAGACCATCCTATGCAAAGGATATGACATTACTCATTCTGTTCTTACAAAGAATCCGTAGAGATTTTGTGGATTGATTCAACCAACTTGCGGACGCTTAAATATTTCATGATGTTGGTTGACACGCAAACACGCTGGTCACGTGTTGGGCCATTGTCCACCTATAAATGCTACTTATGCTAGACTCCTAGCACATATCATATGACAATGGGCTCGCTCCCCAAATCATCCTATTCAGCCAGTTAGATTTGACTATGCTAGTGAGTTTACATCGCAGACTTTCGATGGCTATTGCAATAGGTTTGATGTTGGACATCACATTCCCATGTACACACCCAATTGGTCTCGCGGAAACGACTACGATGGTAGTCTAAACATTGGTAATGCGCACCAATCTTCTTATATCCGTTTAGGGTGATGCAATATCGCATGCAGCTATGCTAATTCGTCTACGACCTACTGCCACTCAATGTACCTCTGCGTTACAGCTAGTGACTGGGTACACGTCTTTTGTACTTACGCACATTTGAGTGAGTCATTTATGTGCCAATTGCGCCGCCACAGCGCTTTATGATGGATCCTTACAGACGAATGGGCAACTACGTTGGATTTGAGCTTCCAACAATCGTCCGCCACTTAAATGCCCTTGTTAGGCGATCTTCTTACCGCTGGATTTGCGGGTTGTCACTTTGATGAGACAGTCTTCCCGTCGTTAAGGGGAGATAAGAACACGAATGTTCAAAATGAACGACAGGAATTGTTGTAGTCTGTCCCCACTATGTCTCATCTTGATCCCTATTAAAGTGACGAGATCACACAAATATGCTGCAAACATGCCTGCAAGGAAGGACGTCCCTACGAGAGGACGTAGCGCCACCCTACACGGAGGTAGGCATGGCGCCAATGCCAAAGAGAGTGGCACTCTGGCGTTACATGCCATGGCCCCAGCTAGGATGCGTGGGAGGCCCGTGAGTTCGAAGGATACTTTGGCACATTCCAATCCTTTGATCATCAAGACTCAAAATCCGTCTCATGAGAATCTTCTGGGTTATGGTTATCGTTGGGGGACGCCTCAACGTCAGAACCTATTCCTGAGAATATAGAGCTCTATGAAACTTACACTAGTGTACATGAGACGTGGGATGGAAACTCCATCATAATTGATGATGTAGTTACCCATTTTGTTGCGCATGAGTTTGCTGAGTCCGATGATATCAAACCACGCTCCGTTGATGAATGAATGCCAACGTAGAGAGTTTTTGGCCTAAATGGAAAGATGCGATTCAGGTTAAGATGGATTCTCTAACGAAGAGGAAGGTTTTCGAGCTAGAGATGCCAACACCTCCTAACATAGAGCCTGCTGACTAATGGGTCTTCGTTAGAAAGCGTAGTGAGAAAAAGAGATGGTAATCTCGCCTTATGGGGCAAGACTTCTCACAAAACGCCCTGGAATCAACTACGATGAGACATATTCTCTCGTAATGGATGTCATTGCACTCCATTACCCTGTCAGTTTGGTAGTTTCCGAATAACTGAACATGCAGCTTACAAATATGGTCACTACGTATCTCTATAGGGATCTAGATACGGAATATACATGAAGGTTCATGGTGAACTTCATTTACCCAAGTCAAGTGGCTCTAGACCATGGAGCGCGTTTACAAAGGGGTTGAAACGCTCACTAAAGTGACTACTTGATTGGGAAGGGATATGCCCACGCGTTTCTATGACAAGTTTCAGATTCTATCGCGGTTCATGTTGGACATGATCTTCATTAGAAGCCCTTAAAGAGTTAAGGGAAACCGCTGAACACTTGAAATCTGAGTTCGAGATGAAGGATTTTGGGAGAACACGATTATGTCTCGGTTTGGAACTTGAGCATCGTGTCGATAGATGCTTAGGCATTTTGACAAGGTCAAGCCTTCAAGCACCCCCATGATCGTCTGTAGTCTTGATCCTGAAAAGGATCCTCTTCGTCAAAAGGATGATGACGAAGATGTGCTAGAGGAGGAAGTGCCTCACTTAGTACAATAGGCGCATTATTGTACTAATCTAAATGCACAAGACCGGACATCTCATATGTTGTGAACTTGTTAGCTAGATATAGCTCTGCGCCAACACGACGCCATTGGATTGGTGTAAAAGATATCTTTCGATATTAGAGATGTACGATTGATATGGGCTTGTTCTATCACTACGAAGAGATGATGGATTCGGACCCATCACACACCAGAAACGCCGCCAACGCTGGCCTGCGTTCTCTATCGCCATTCCAAAACGACATGTGTTTTGGAAGGTTTTGCTGATGTTAGGTATCTGTCTGACCCACACAATGGTCATTCCCAATCCGGTTAAGTGTTCACCATGGGAAAAGACCGTGACATCTTGGAGGTCTACATAATAGACCCTAGTCGCTATATCTTCGAACAATGCAGAGATCATTGCTCTTCACGAAGTGGTTCGTGAATGTATATGGATTGGATCCATAATTACGCATGTTCGAACAATTGTGGTTTGAAGTCTACCACAGATGAGCCTACGAGCATTTAGGATAATGCTACTTGTTTTGAACAAATAAGGCAAGGCTACACCAAAAGCGACAACATCAAACATAATCAGCAACAACAGACACTCCTCGAGATCAAAGTGAACTAGGTTCGATCTGAGGACAGTGAGGCAGACTTGTTTACTAAGTCATTGCCCAATACCACGTTCGAGAAACATGTGGCAAGAATTGGCTTGCGGAAATTATCTGAACTCCCATGATCGTAGTCATCAGGGGGAGGTGCAGACATCAGGGGGAGATGTCTACATCTTCGTCTCGAATCGTGAAGGGTGTGTTGTGCTCTTTTTCCCCTTCGACCGAGGTTATTTTTGTCCCACTAGGTTTTTGTTACTCGGCAAGGTTTTTAACGAGGCAACGAGAGAAGCACCGCGTTTGGGCAACACAAGGGGGAGTGTTGAAGGAAAACCTAATTTGTGTTTAGCCCAAACTCTAGGTTACTTGACCTAGTGGTAATATGATTTAATTAGAAGGATCTAGAATCCTAATCAATGTAGAATTACTTTCCTTGTATGATTGAGATTCTATGCATTGTAATCCTCTATATAAAGAGGCCCCTATTATCAATGAGAATACACAACAAATTCCTCTCAAATTCAGTTTCTCTACAACAATCTATTTATTTTAAAAATTTTTCTATTTTTGTTTAATACCCACATCGTACGGATAGGTTAACACCCACATGGCTGCACCACCATCTCATGTTCCGGTAATTGTCAGCACTTCGGCATTGATTGCCACTACTGCTCGAACGACTCCTCCTCCCCTCTTTCACCACTGGGTAACCTGATCGAGTTTATTATAGGAATTTAGGGATGCCTAGTATTGATAATATATTTCAAACAATATTGTTGCAATTGGTAGAAAACCAGAAAAATCAAACTACAATTTCAAATTTTAAATCTCAAATCGGTTTTAAATTTCAATAAGTGTCTAGAAGTGCATGTAGTTTAATTCCACAGAAAGTATGAAGTATAGATGCAACTGAACCGTAAAGACTAAATATAATCTCTAGCAAGATAGTTCCACTTGACCAAATTTCCTGAAGCACTTTCTAAATCTCATTCAAAGGAATGACGTCAAATGTTCAGGTTAATTTAATGTTTGCTTTGCAAAGATATTCTGAACCTTTTGAAATGCCACGTGAGAAGCAAAGCTTGTGTAGTGCAACTGTGGTGGCATTTATGTTCATACGTTAATTTACTACCAGATGTACGTATATTTCTTAATTTATATGCTAGAGGATAGATTCATAGAGAAAATGATTCTTTTTGGGTCATATAGAAATTTTTACTACTCAAGCATACAAAATTTTCCTATTCAAACAAACATAGGTGGAACAGAAAAAGACTTGTAAACGATCCTAGTACACAAAAATTGTCAAAGTATTCAAAAACCACACAAATGCAAGCAATTTCACCCTCTTAACCTCTTTAAGGACATAAATTGCCCAATGTTGGATTTCCAGTTGTTGAATTCCATGATCAGTCTCTAGACTTTGGTTACTAGAAGCAAAAAGAAATTTTTCGTCAGAGCATACCAATTCAAACTGAACATAGGCCAATTCAAACTGAACAAAAGTCAAAATGAACAGTGCTCTAAGCCAGCCTTAATAGGGAGCTCTAAGCCAGTCAAAATGAACTTAATTATATTAAATAGAGAAAAGATCGATTCAAGGGGTACAGCAAACCACTCCAACAACACAGCTAGAAACTAACAAAGTCAGGCGGTTCGAGTGCTGCATCATAGAACAAAATTATAGATAAAGATGGAGACATGCAATTAACCTAATCCAAACGGCACATCCCCATAGAAAGCAACATAATCAGCTGCATGATTAGCTTGTGTGCTGGACTAAGTCTAGCTAACGATAGGGAGAAAAGCAGTAAGAAGCTCCGTAAGCGTCCTTCTTTCATTTGGCGAAGCCAAATTTCGGGTCGTGAATTTTGGAATTAGTACAAGTTGGGATGAATTAAAATAATTAGAGATGGCTCAACTACGTACCAAAAAACAAATGGAAAACTATGTCGGCATGTCGCTACTATGCGGTCTATGCCTTGTACTCTCGAACCTGTTTCACCAAGATCATTTCCCCATAACACCAAGGTCTCTTATTACAGCCTTTTAATAGGACGCCCAATAATTCAATTTATACCTCTTTTGCACTTCATGAAATTAACTTAATTTTGTCTTTGGTGGAGTCTCTAATTAATTAATTATACTTCACCAGATGAGAAGCTAAAAAAGCCAGCTTAGCCGATCGAAGTGTACGTGGTGACATGAGCAATAGTAAAAAGCTCAACACCTCAAATCCAAAGGCGCGAAAGCAAATTGAAGCCCACTAGCCAACTCTTTGAAGACAAATTCGTAGTCTAACTCCAGTTTGTTTTATAAACTAAACCAAGACATTTTTGATGAGGTGTTCTTTAGTACTTCTGGGTATTAAAATTCTAGAGTTTGAATCGTTGGATTAATTCATTGTATGAGATACACCGCAGATATTGACTAATTCTAACTGCTCCCCAACTCTAAAGCTTCAATACTCAGAACATTATAGAATTTTCGATATGTCAAGTGATAAGCATGCAGAAAGTATAGCCAAGTGTATGTGGTGTCATGACCAAGAGCAAGTCACCACCTATCAGTTCCTCCTGCAACTTAATGATCGATGTTTTTCAATAAGAAAAGTAACAGTGAGTTATACTTTAAATTGTGCGTCAACGGTGTACTCATGTTTTGTTCTCATATGCCGTTGGTCCAAAAATCTATTTATGGCCGGTATCTGTCTACCTATTTGCTCATGTTTTCCGAAGGACCGTAAGGTTCAATACAAGGTCCGATGTCTATGATTTTGGGTCTACATTTGAGGGAATCTTAATTGGTGCCGATGATAGGCAACTAGGGTTTATGAGACAATTCTTAGGTTCATCATTGGGGTAAATTGAGCATATTCACCTCTATTGTGATTAATGCATTTTAACTACATAATTTTCTAATCCAACAGTATATTCATGTTGCTAACATCATACAAAGATTAACTCTGTAAAAAATCAATCAAATTGAAGACCTTTCAGTTATTTATTACTATAAAATACATGAACGGTTCATCATAATAGTAGTAAGTGTTGTTAGAACTATCATTTGTTTGATTCAATTAGATAAGTAAACGGTTTCTGATTCAATTGATTTTTTACAGAGATGACATTGAAATACTAATTTAAGATATGGACCGTTAGATGATAAATTTATTGAGGAAAAATATGTTAATCGACAATAAAGGTGAACATGTTCATTCACCTAGAAAGTAAATCTAAGAATTATCCGGGTTTATAGGAAGGTAAGTTTTTAGTGTGTCCAACTGTTAATGAGAGTAAGATGCTCATTCCTTAAAACATGTAAAAAGGCGAATAAATAAGTGTACATATAAGATATATGAAGCATTATTAAACTTACTATAAAATGACTTAATAATGCTTAATATATCTTATATGTACACTTAAAATGAATCTTCATATATCTTATATGTACACTTAATAATGCTTTTTTTGGAGCAAGTATATGATTTGTTTCTAATTGTTATGGGTTCCCATATATAACCTACTATAAAATGACTATTAAGAACAATAATTATACTAAAAAAATATTATATTTATTTTATGTAGACTTTTCAATTCAATAATATTAAATTGTATTCCTTATTATTTTCCTTATCTATTTTCATTTTCCAATTTCACTACATACTCATTAAAGCATTCATTGTAAAAGTAAAATGGGAATTGGAATTGGTCTACTCATTTCATTCATAACCCCTTTATATAGGGATAAGATTACAACGAAAATATCAATTACATTTATGATACTAAATGCTGATTGAGCTGTGATTTGTAGTTGCTTGATTCTCTCTTCGTCTGTTTCTTTGACGAAGGCACATAATGTGCTTTTCCTTTAACACTCCCCCTTGTGCAAAGTCAAAGACGAAATGGTGCATGAGTTGTTGCCTCACTAAAAACCTTGCCAAGTAACAATAAAAACCCTGTGGGACAAAAATAAAACTTGGTCAAAGGAAAAGAGCACAACGCACCTTCTACATTTGAGAATGACATGTGTGTGTTAGACTCCCCCTGACGTCTACACCTCCCCCTGATACTTACATTAATCTAGGGAGCTTGGAAAGTCTTCGCATTCCTATGCTTTTCACATGTTTCTCAAATGTGTCCTTAGGCAATGATTTGGTGAACAAATCTGCCACATTCTCCTCAGACCTTACTTGATTCATTTGAATCTTGAGGAGAGTCTGTTGTTGCTGATTGTAGGACAACTTTGGCGATATGTGTTTTGTGTTATCACCCTTAATATAACCTAGCTTCATCTGTTCGATGTAAGCTGCATTGTGTTCATAAATGCAAGTAGGCTCTTCAGTGGTAGAACTCAAACCACTAGTCCCTCGAATATGTGCAATGATAGTTCTTAACCATACACACTCAAGAACCGCCTCATGTAGAACAATGATCTCTTAGTGGTTCGAGGAGGTAGCCATAAAGGTTTGTTTGGTTGATCTCCAAGATATCGCTGTATTCCCATTGGTAAATACATAACCAGTTTAGGAACGATATGTGGGTCAGATACGTATCCAGCATCAGCAAAACCGACCAAAACGTCATTTGGCGTTTTAGTGTAGTGAGTGGCGTTTTCGCCATCAACATTTCCTTTAGGGATTGCAATTCCATCTGCGGTCCCTCTTGTCTCTCTGTAGGGAAAGAACAGTCCCAAGTCAATGGTTCCTTTTAGATATCAAAAATGTTCTTGATACCATTCCAGTGACGCTGCGTTGGCGCTGAGCTAAATCTAGCTAACAAGTTCACTGAGAATGCAATGTCTGGTCGAGTAAATTGGACTAAGTACAATAATGCGCCTATTGCACTTAGATAGGGAATTTCAGCTCTCAACACTTGTTCGTCATCTTCCTTTGGACGAAATGGATCTTTCCTTGCATCCAAACTTCGACCGATCATGGGAGTGCTAGCAGGATATGCTTTGTCCATATTATATTGCCTGACTTTTGGACATATGCAGACTGGTGGATTAATATTCCACAAACTCGGTGTTTTAGTTCAAGACCTAGATAGAATCGAGTTTTCCCAAGATCCTTCATCTCAAATTCGGATTTCAAGTAGCTCGCGGTTTCTCTTATTTCATCAAGAGTACCAGTTATGACATATACTACTACAATTTGCAAATCCGGAACTTGTTTTCTTTATGAATACGTAGGGGCATAATTCATCGTTCTTATATCCCTTCCCAATCAAGTAGTCACTTAGACTGGTATACCATATCCGTCTGGATTGTTTCAATACGTAAAGTGAGCGTTTCGACTTAATTGCAAACGCACTCTGTGGTTTAGAGTCACTTGACTTGGGTAATATAAGGCCATTAGGCACTTTTCATATATATCTCTGAATCTAGATCCCCATAGAGATATGCAGTAACCACATCCATGAGCTGCATTTCCAGTCCTTTGGAAATTGCTAAGCTAACTAAGTAGCGGAACGTTATAACGTCCATTACGGGAGAGTATGTCTCCTCGTAGTCAATTCCAGGGCGTTGTGAGAAACCTTGCGCCACAAGGCGAGCCTTGTACCTCAGGACTTCATTCTTCTCATTACGCTTTCTGACAAACACTCATTTATGTCCTACAGGCTTTACACTTGGTGGGGTTAGCACTACCTGACCAAATACCTGTCTCTTTGTCAGAGAATCTAATTCTACCTGGATTGTTTCATTCCATTTAGGCCAATCTGCTCTTTGTTGACATTTTGCAACAGAGCGTGGTTCGATATCATCGTGCTCTATAATTCCTTGAGCAACAGTATATATCATCAATGTGTATGGAAGATCTTTCTATCAACTCATACGTACTCTCGTAATCCTTTGAGATTTCTTTGTTCTCTGGAATCATTTCAAACTTCGGAGCGTCCTCCAGTATTGATTCATGGACATAACTATAATCAGAGACAATCTCATGAGAGGGATTCTATACATTGATGATTGGTTTGTGCCTTACTCACCCTCTTCTTCCTTGGGTGAGTGTCAATCGAACCAAGTCACCTCCCCCTCTTCCTTGGGGAGCCACGGCCTCAACCACACCTCCACTAAGTGCGGTTGCAGTGCCTTTATCTGCGGCACCGTGCCCCTTGTTGGGGACTTCTAACCTTGCAGGCACATTTGCAGCTAGTATATGTGATCTCGTCACTTTTACGATATCAGTAAACGCATCAGGCATCGAATCTGCTACGTTCTGAAGATCGATTATTCTTTTCACTTCACTTTCACTTTATGAAGTGCGGGGATCAAGATGAGACAGAGTGGGGACAAACCACGACAATTCCTGTCGTTCCCTTGGAAAATCCTTTTTCCTATCTCCCCCTAACGACGGGAAGACTGTCTCATCAAAGTGACAATCCGCAAATCTAGCGGTAGAGAGATCGCATGTCAAGGGTTCCAAATAGTGGATAATTGTTAGGGATTCGTATCCAACATAAATACTTAATCGTCTCTGAGGACCCGTTTTGGTGCGCTGTGGGGGCGCAATAGGCACATATACTGCTCAACCAAATATGCGTAAGTGTGAAGTGTCAGGCTCATATCCAGTTACCAACTGGTACGCAGAAAATGGTTGGCTAGCTGTGGGTCTTAAACGAATAAGTAAAGTTGCGTGCAATATTGCATAACCCCATGCAGATATAGGCAGGTTGGTGCGCATAACCAATGCCCTAGTCACCATCTGTAGCCTTTTGATGGTGGCTTCTGCGAGACCATTTTGTGTAAGCACATGGGGTACAGGATTCTCTACATCGATCCAAATAGATATGCAATAATCATCAAATGCTTTTGATGTAAACTCTCCAGCATTATCAAGCCTTATAAACTTGATAGGGTGATCGGGGTGGTGAGCCCTTAATCGTATAATCTGTGCTAGGAGTATTGCAGCATTTCTTGTGGACAATAAAACGACATGTGACCAGATTGTCGAAGCATCCACCAGAACCATAAAATACTTGAATGGTCCGCATTCTGGATGGATAGGTCCACAGACATCTCTTTGTATCCTTTGTAAGAATGGAATGATTTGTTTTGTAGCTTTAGCATAGGAAGGTCTCGATCCTGTTTTTGCTAAAGAGCAGGCTTTGCAAAATGAGTGATGTGCCTTTGAAATAGTCAATGAGGCATAATGGGAGGGAGGTAGTGCTTCTGGTACTTCAGAAGGCAATGACTGCATTTGAGCAATACTAGAACCGACACCTTGTAGTGTGGCGGATTTTTCTCCCATTTTTCACTCGAAAGAAGGGATGTCCGTGTGAGTTCTTTTAAAAATACGGATCATCATGTCATGACCTCGGTGCCATAGGCGGTCATGCAAAAGCCTGTATGAGTCAGGGTCCCACATTTCATTGTCGGTGACAATATAGGATTCAATGATCCAAATCGCAGTGAGGTACAGTCCACTAGATTGACTCATAAGTTTCTCTAAAATGCGTTTCCTTCCACATTCATTAGAGTTAATATCAAGGTATTCAGTTCCATTCTCACGGTGTGTTGTTACCTGATAACCATTGGCACAAATATCTTTGAAACTTAACAGGGTTCGATTAGCTCTTGGTGCATATAGAGCGTCTGTGACTTGAAATGTTGCACCATTAGGCAGCAAAAATTTGGCAGTTCCTCGCCATTTTATTAGTTTTGATAATCCAATCATCGTAGTCACAGAGGAATTATAGGCTATTAGTTCAATGAATAATTGCCTATTTCTTAATATTGTGTGGGTAGTCTCACTATCATCTTAGCACTCAAATTCTCCTCCAGCACCGACCCGAGAAGAAAGAAATTAGAAATTTTTTTTTTTCTTGGCTATTGGCTCTGAGCGTGCTGATAACGTGTAAAAGTAAAATGGGAATTGGAATTGGTCTACTCATTTCATTCATAACCCCTTTATATAGGGATAAGATTACAATGAAAATATCAATTACATTTATGATACTAAATGCTGATTGAGCTGTGATTTGTAGTTGCTTGATTCTCTCTTCGTCTGTTTCTTTGACGAAGGCACATAATGTGCTTTTCCTTTAACATTCATATATATTTAATAAGAATTAAAAATATGATTAAGATGATGTGACATAAAAATGTATGATATATATGTTGAACGCATATTGGTGAGGGAAAACAAAATAAATCCTTTTATGATTTATGACCAAAATCTAAGTCAATTCATTATATTTGCAAAAAAAAAAACTAAAAAAAAAAAACTAAAAATATTTAAATAATTAATCATGTGGTACAAAAAATACGGAAAAAAATAAATGATTTTTTTTTAGAATAAAAACAAATGATTTCTTCATTTTTTTTTTTGCACAGAAAAAATAGAAAAAAAATTAAAAAAAATCATAATAGTTCATGGCATTTTCTTATTGATTAGACATTAATTTTTGAAACTCAAGTTTGATTAAGAAATGTATATTTAGTTTAGATTTATAAAGTGATTAAATCATTGAAATGACTAAATTTTTTATTTTAAAGATAATAATTTGTTTGCAAATTATATGAGTAAGGTTATTTGAGGAAGTTTAGTGAGGTTTAGTGAGTAAATTTAGTATTTGAAAATTTGATAAAAGATGTAAAAAACATAGAGGTCAAGTGAGTAAATTTGGAGGTTCCAATAGAAAAACTCTATAGTAATTCACCATCAAAAGTAGAGTTCACTAATTACAATAGTGTTCGTAACAGTTATCATCGCTGATTTTCTAAGTGTGCCTCAAATATTGTCTCTCATGTGAATAATCTGCCTTCCTCAATTGTCCAACATAGTAATTCACCTTCAAAAGCAGAGTTGACTAATTACAATAGTATTCACGTGAGTAATAGTTATCGTGGCTGATTTTCACCAGTCATACTTAATGGTTCAAAAATTATCTCTCATGTGAATTATACTACATCACTCACAAAAATGGTCAGATGAGGGATAATTTTGAGCAACGAATCCAACGATAAAGGAGAAGTGTCATATAAGAAAAATGATGAATGTCGTATTATTTGGAGAATGCGACAAAAACAAATTGAGCTGTAATTCTTCTTTTTTCCCTTTTCTGACCATCCCCTTGTCAACACACACCTCTTTTTTCTCTGTTATTTGTTTTTGTTCTTATCTCTACCTATTTTGGTTAATTAATGGTAGAAGAAAAATATGAAACTTGTTAGCACCCAAAAATCCAGCTGACATGTCTAATTCATATTTTGAGACAAATAAGTAAATTAGGCCTCTTCAATGGGCCTGGCCCGTTCAAAGCGGGTTTGGAGAGGGCCAGGCCGGGCCTTACTACATTTTAAAAAAAATAACGGGTCAGGCCATGCCCAGCTTCATTGTAAATCACAAGATCCAAACTCATCCATATAAAGCGGGGCTTGCGGGCTTTTTTGGGCCAGGCTAGGTAACTCTCTTTTTTTTTTTCTTTTTTTTTCCCTGGGCCTGGCCGGGCTTTATTTATAAAGAAATATTTAAAGATGATAATTTTTTCTTTTCTTTTTTTAAGGGGTATAAAACCCAACCTTGCTGGGAGGTTCATCCCACGTCCGGTTGAATTTATTGAAATAAAAAGACAGAAAATATAAAGTGTAGGGAAAGGGGGACTATACCAAAAGTCCAAAACCATATTTCCCAATTACAACTTAGAAGTTAGAACAAAAACAAATTATTAATACAACTTCTATATCTACTTAGGCAAATTGTCTTCCATAAGGTTGTTCTTCTTCTTTGCACCTTGGCAACATTGAGGCTCCTGTGAACAACAATCAACCTTGCAAACCGGCTGCTGCCACCTACAATGAGAGACCCAAAATTAAGAACATAGCCTAAATTGAAGATGTAGAAGATGAAGAACAATGAGAGAGAACAGAGCTAGTAAATTATGAAATGAATAATAGACAATGTCAACTTAGCCACCTGATTTATAGCACTAGTGATCTCACTGATATGACCTGTTCAAACGCCAACATACATTCCATTCCCCACCAAGGCCCCAAAATACACAATACATGACAAAGAAAAGCGTCTACAATTGTTTCATCCTTATAAACCATGCACTGCTAGATGATGATTGAACCAAAGCAAAAATACCAACACAAAATACTACAGTTGTTTCACATCTCTCACGTGGACCTTGAACATGATCTTCTTCTCCATCAGTTCTATATATAATTCCATCAATTAGCATGTTAAGAACAATAGTACGTATGTGCTGGGGCTAGAGTCAGGAGGTAATTAAATCAAGAGAGGAAGAATAGAGGATAGATTCATATATAGGGAAAATGATTCTTTTTAGGTCATATAGAAATTTTTACTACTCAAGCAGTCAAGCATTCAAAATTTTCCAATTTTCCTATTCAAACAAACATGGGTGGAACGGAAAAAGACTTGTAAAAGATCCAAGTACACGGATATTGTCAAAGTATTCAAAAACCACACAAATGCAAGCAATTTCACCCACTTAACCTCTTTAAGGACATAAATTGCCCAAATGTTGGAAGTCCAATTGTTGAATTAATTCCATGATAGAGACCTCGATCAGTCTCTAGATTTTGGTAAATTGAAGCAAAAAGAAATTCTTCGTCAGAGCATATGCATCGGGTACACATGCTTTAGGCAAGGCTAACATAGGCCAATTAACTCAACAAAAGTCTAAATGAACAGAGGTCTAAGCCAGCCTTAACAGCCCTAGGGAGTTCACAAATGATGTCAACCATGTATAGCTGATGGATGAAGCGCACAGTAGTGCAAGAAACTAGAATACACTATAGCTTTAGACTTTGCGATGGAAATCCGAAAGCGATGTGCAGTCTATATATTGATGAACAGTGTAAATTTGGAGCCTAAATCTTGGTTTAGTCTTTAGATTTTAGCCTTTGCTGTTGCATATGCTCTAAGATGCATGACAGACTTGATTTTCATCTGCAAGGGTGTATAGGAAAATTTAATTATAAAACAGGCAAATTGGTTCTTATCAAGTCTGTAGCTCAATCTAATCTTATAGTCTTATACAATCTATGAATGTTTTTTGATTGCTTCCTATCAAAAATTGAGTAAATTTTTTGGGAAAGTAAGTTGGAGCAGGGGAAAGGCATCGTTGCAAATGGAAACTGATGTGCAAACACAAGGAAAATGGTACTTTAGACTTCAATATCTTTTTCCTAGTTTCAATTATGCTCTTATTTGACCAAATCAATTTAGCTCCTAATTTATTAACCAAATTATTTTATCATCTCCGTTCTTAAACCAGTTAGATTCAAGGAGTACAGCAAACCACTCCAACAACACAGCTAGAAACTAATTAACAAACTCAGGCAGTTCCAGTGCTGCATATATCATAGATAAAGATGGAGACATGCAATTAATTAACCTAATCCAAACGGCACATCCTCTTAAATTAAAGCTAAGGAAGCAACATAATCAGTTACATGATTAGCTTATGTGCTGGACCAAGTCCAGCTAACAAAATAGAGAGAAGCAATAAGAAGCTTGATAAGCTTCCTTCTTTCATTTGGCGAAGCCAAATTTCGGGTCGTGAATTTTGGAATTAGTACAAGTTCGAATGAACTAAAAGGATTGGAGATGGCTGAACTACGTACAAAAAACAAATGGGAAGCTATGTCGCCACTATGCGGTCTATTCCTTATACTTTCGAACCTGTTTCACGAAGATCATTTCCCCATAACACCAAGGTCTTTTATTACAGCCTTCTAATCGACGCCCATTAATTCAACTCATGCCTCTTTTACACCTCAGGAAATTGACTTAATTTTGTCTATGCTGGAGTCTCTAATTATACTTCACCAGGTGAGAAGCTAAAAACGCTTAGCCGAAGCGTACGTTGTGCCATGAGCAAAGATAAAAAGCTCAAGATATCTTAAATCCAAAGGCGAAAAAGCAAATTGAAGCCTACTAGCCAATGCTTTGAAGACAAATTTGTAGTCCAACTCCAGTTTGTTTTATAAACTAAAACCAAGGCATTTCTGACGGGGTGTTCTTTAGTACTTCTAGGTATCAAAATTCTAGAGTTGGAATTCTAACAGCTCCCCAACTATAAAGCTTCAATATTCAGAACATTATAGAAATTTCGAGATGTCACGTGACAAGTAGAAAGTACAGCCGAAGTGTATGTGGTGTCATGAGTCATGACCAAAAGCGAGTCACCACCTATCAGTTCCTCCTGCAACTTAATGATCGATGTTTTCCTATACAAAAAAAAGTAACATATTGAGTTATACTTGAAATTATATATGCTTCAACGATGAGCTCATGTTTTGCTCTCATGCCGTTGGTCCAAATCTCTTTATGGCCGGTATATGTCTAGCTATTTGCTGGTGTTTTCTGAAGGACTGTAAGGTTCAATACTTCATGGATTTTGGGTCTACGTTTGAGGGAATCTTAATTGGTGCTGCCAATAGACGGCTAGGGTTTATGGGAAGGTAAGCTTTTGGTGTGTCCGACTGTTAATGAGAGTGAGATGCTCCTTCCTTAAAGCATGTAAAAGGCGAATAAATAAGTGTACATATATGAAAGCATTATTCAGTTTGATTTCAACAGAGAGATAAAGATTCATTAATAGAGAGACGACAGAGCTAACTGTACAATGAATTAAGGTAGCATATCCAGTAAATTAACTTTGTACAAATAAAACGAGGATGTAGATCCTAAATTTACTTTACATATGCACTAGTAAGTTGCAGATTGACTAGTTTGCATAGCACAAACGTTTCCTTCAATTCGCTGGACGACGGTCTCTATCTTCCTGACCGTAACCAAGGTCTCCCAGACATCTCTTGCTTTCTGCTGTTCGAGCAATTGCAAGAGTGTGTGAAGCGATTGATCGAGTTGAAAGAGTTGGTTGCTGTACTTGTACTTCTTGCGGAAACTCCAGGCACCAACCTTGGAACACTTTTGAACCAGAATTGCGCCTTCTTCTATTTGCGATTTCAAGTGCTGCAGTGCTTGTTCCTCCTCCATTGGTTGATTCTTCAACACCTCGCTGTATTCCGTTATCTCCTGGATCACTGGTTTCAAACAGTCGAGCGTCGATTTCACATCTCTCACATGGACCTTGAACATGATCATCTTCTCCATCAATTCTACAATTCCATCAATTAGCATATCTAGAACAACAGTACGTATGTGCTGGGGCTAGAGTCAGGAGGTAATTAAATCAAGAGATGAAGAACAGTTTAGATGCAAAACTGAGTGAGTGAAGAGTACTGGGATGTGAATTGGCGATATATATGTGTGTGTATGGATAAGGGAACCTTCTAAGAGGTGGAGGAGAAAGTCATTCGGAAAGTCATTGCAGCGCGTGAGCGACCCTTCCGTTGCAGCTTTGACTTGACTAATAGTGTAACGTGTAACTACTACCAACGAGCGAGTCATGTAATCAAAAAGGTTCAATTAGTGGGGTCGATATTTCTCATCAGGTTCCGTGTTTGTCCAGCAAATCAGTCAATCAGAGTAGTGAAACAGGTGGCGGAGGGCTTTGAGAATCTATATATTATGCGACAATTAATTATGACTTTCTTTCAAAACTCCTCCGTATTTTCTTTGCACAGATTGGGAATCTCTCACTCTCGTATCTATATATTATGCGACAATTAATTATGAATTTCTTTCAAAACTCCTACATATTTTCTTTGCACAAAGTGGGAATCTCTCCCTCCCTCCCTCCCTCTCTCGTATAATATTGTAATTCACCATCAAAAGTAGAGTTCACTAATTACAATAGTGTTCGTAACAGTTATTGTGGCTGACTTTCTAAGTGTGCCTCAAATATTGTCTCTCATGTGAATAATCTGCCTTCCTCAATTGTCCAACATAGTAATTCACCATCAAAAGCAGAGTTGACTAATTACAATAATATTCACGTGAGTAATAGTTATCGTGGCTGATTTTCACCAGTCTTACTTAATGGTTCAAAAATTGTCTCTCATATGAATTATACTACATCAATCACAAAAATGGTCAAATGAGAGATAATTTTGAGCAACGAATCCAACAATAAAGGAGAAGTGTCATATAAGAAAAATGATGAATGTCGTATAGTTTGGAGAATGCGACAAAAACAAATTGAGCTATAATTCTTCTTTTTTCCCTTTTCTAACCATCCCCTTGTCAACACACACCTCTTTTTTCTCTGTTATCTGTTTTTGTTCTCTACCTATCTTGGTTAATAATGGTAGAAGAAAAATATGAAACTTGTTAGCACCCAAAAATCCAGCTGACATGTCTAATTCATATTTTGAGCCCAATAAGTAAATTAGGCCTCGTCAATGGGCCTGGCCCGTTCATGGCAGGATTGGAGAGGGCCGAGCCGGGCTGAACCTTACCACATTTTCAAAAAAAAAAAAAAAAAAACGGGGCGAGCCATGCCGGGCTTCATTGTAAATCACAAGATCCAAATTCATCCATATAAGGAGAGCCTTGCGGGCTTTTTCGGGCCAGGCTAGGTAAACCTCCCTTTTTTTTTTTTTTTTTTTTTTTTTAGGCCTGGCCTGGCCGGCTTTATTTATAAAGAAATCTTTAAAGATGATAATTTTTTTTTTCTTTTTTCAAGGGGTTTTAACCTAACCGGGAGGTTCATCCCACGTCCGGTTGAATTTATTGAAATAAAAAGAAGGAAAATATAAAGTGTAGGGAATGGGGGACTATACCAAAACTCCAAAACCATTCCCAATTACAACTTAGAAGTTAGAACAAAAACAAATTATTAATACAACTTCTATATCTACTTAGTCATATTGTCTTCCATTCTAAGGTTCTTCTTCTTCTTTGTACCTTGACAACATTGAGGCTCATGTGAACAACAATCAACCTTGCAAACCGGCTGCTGCCACCTACAATGAGAGACCCAAAATTAAGAACATAGCCTAAATTGAAGTTGTAGAAGATGAAGAACAATGAGAGAGAACAGAGCTAGTAAATTATGAAATGAATAATAGACAATGTCAACTTAGCCACCTGATTTATAGCATTAGTGATCTCACTGATATGACCTGTTCAAACGCCAACATACATTCCATTCCCCACCAAGGCCCCAAAACACACAATACATGACAAAGAAAAGCGTCTACAATTGTTTCATCCTTATAAACCATGCACTGCTAGATGATGATTGAACCAAAGCAAAAATATATACCAACACAAAATACCACAATTGTTTCACATCTCTCACGTGGACCTTGAACATGATCATCTTCTCCATCAGTTCTATATATAATTCCATCAATTAGCATGTTAAGAACAATAGTACGTATGTGCTGGGGCTAGAGTCAGAGGGTAATTAAATCAAGAGAGGAAGAATAGAGGATAGATTCATATATAGAGAAAATGATTCTTTTTAGGTCATATAGAAATTTTTACTACTCAAGCAGTCAAGCATTCAAAATTTTCCTATTTTCCTATTCAAACAAACATAGGTGGAACGGAAAAAGACTTGTAAAAGATCCAAGTACACGGAAATTGTCAAAGTATTCAAAAACCACACAAATGCAAGCAATTTCACCCACTAAGAGCAAGTGCACTGGTCTGGTTTTGACCGTGCACCACATGGGATTAGTGACGTGTTGACCGGGCAATTGCAAAAACTGTCCTCCACTGGTATGGTTTTAACCAGCCAAGTTTTGGCTTTTGATGACCGTAGCCAAAATAAAAGGCAAGCCCATGACTAATTATTTGACCTTTGTTGCCCAGCTGCCAGCTCGGCACTTCATCAACGTGGCTGATGTTTGAAGCAAACAAGCAAAGAAACACGCGGAGGAGAGGATGCGTTGTGGGCAAGCACGAATCAGGGACCGCGTGCAAAGCATTCGTTTGTCACCTAGCGACAAGAGTTGGTACGCTGCTGTGACTCGTGGAAGGTAGCTATTGGAATTCACCAATTTGAAAGCAACGGTCCTTTGATCTGGGCCGTTGTTTTCAATTAAATGGTGGATCCGACCGTAATGGAATTAATACAAACCAAATTAAAATAAAAAAATAAAAATTCAATTAAGTGAACAGTGAAAAGTGAACAGTCTTGACCGGTTTAGAAAAAAGCGGGTGGAAACCCATCTCCAGTGGCAGTGAATAGTAACTTGACTGGTCAAATTCTTAACTTCTCGACTTTGCCTTTTCTTGACTACGGGTGAACTTACTCTATCTCTAGGCTATGGTAAATTGAAGCAAAAAGAAATTCTTCGTTAGAGCATATGCATCGGGTACACATGCTTTAGGCAAGGCTAAACATAGGCCAATTAACTCAACAAAAGTCTAAATGAACAGAGCTCTAAGCCAGCCTTAACAGCCCTAGGGAGTTCACAAATGATGTCAACCATGTATAGCTGATGGATGATCGAAGCGCACAGTAGTGCAAGAAACTAGAATACACTATAGCTTTAGACTTTGGGATGGAAAACCGAAAGCGATGTGAAGTCTATATATTGATGAACAGTGTAAATTTGGA
Organism: Rosa chinensis; assembly: GCF_002994745.2. NCBI lineage: Eukaryota > Viridiplantae > Streptophyta > Magnoliopsida > Rosales > Rosaceae > Rosa > Rosa chinensis. Next base: position 54,070,700 of record NC_037094.1, on the reverse strand, counting down.
GCCTAAATCTTAGTTTAGTCTTTAGATTTTAGCCTTTGCAGTTGCATATGCTCGAAGATGCATGACAGACTTGATTTTCATCTGCAAAGGTGTTAATGCTCAAAGTCCGGTGGTAGCCGATCTTTCGTTTAACGCGGGTCCGGTGGGCGGACCGCTACTCTGAGGATTTGATGGCCTCCGCTAGCTGTCACACGAGAGACAGGGCGTCAGAGGGAGACCGCGTTGGGCGGTCTTCACTTCTCTGATGCCTAAATCAATCAATGCATATAGGCAGCATAATAATAAATGAGTAGTAAAATGAGTAATTAATGAGGAGAGAGGAGAGAACCTTTTATAGGTGAGGAGAAGGTTGATCTTCTTCTTGTTTTAAATGTGGGACTGATGTGCTTCGATTCCCAGCGTCTGGAGCTTCTGATGCTATCTTGGCGCGGCACGGCCGCGGTGATCTGGGGGCGATCCGGGGCTCCGGCGGTAGCCCGCCTGGTTGTGCCCTCTCAGATCACTCCTTTGGTGAGAGTCGGTACCTCTGGCGGTACAATGAGCGTGGCTCATTATAGCTAACTATGTTTGTTCTGGCACATGTAGGTACAAAGGGTGTATAGGAAAATTTAATTATAAAACAGGCAAATTGGTTCTTGTCAAGTCAGTAGCTCAATCTAATCTTATACAATCTATGAATGTTTTTTGATGGCCATTTGGTGTTTGTTAGGCCTTCCTATCAAAATGAGTAAATTTTTTGGGAAAGTAAGGTGGAGCAGGGGAAAGGCATCGTTGCAAATGGAAACTGATGTGCAAACACAAGGAAAATGGTACTTTAGATTTCAATATCTTTTTCCTAGTTTCAATTATGCTCTTATTTGACCAAATCAATTTAGCTCCTAATTTATTAACCAAATTATTTTATCATCTCCGTTCTTAAACCAATTAGATTCAAGGAGTACAGCAAACCACTCCAACAACACAGCTAGAAACTAATTAACAAACTCAGGCAGTTCCGGTGCTGCATATATCATAGAACAAAATTATAGATAAAGATGGAGACATGCAATTAACCTAATCCAACTGGGTTCGTCACCCTCCCTCCTCTTTACTTGAAATTTTGTTGTATGAGGGGCTTCCAGGTCCACCTCTATGTTAGTTGGTTTGGTCCTGGCTCTTTGTTTGTTTCTGTCAAGGGTCCTTCTTCCCCTTGTTTTATTGAGTTTTTCAAGTTGTCAAAAAAAAAAACGGCACATCCTCTTAAATTAAAGCTAAAGAAGCAACATAATCAGTTACATTTTTGTGTGCTGGACCAAGTCCAGCTAACAAGAGAGAGAGAAGCAATAAGAAGCTTGATAAGCTTCCTTCTTTCTTTTGGCGAAGCCAAATTTCGGGTCGTAAATTTTGGAATTAGTACAAGTTCGAATGAACTAAAAAGGATTGGAGATGGCTGAACTACGTACAAAAAACAAATGGAAAGCTATGTCGCTACTATGCGGTCTATTCCTTATTCTTTTGAACCTGTTTCACGAAGATCATTTCCCCATAACACCAAGGTCTTTTATTACAACCTTTTAATAGGACGCCCATTAATTCAATTCATGCCTCTTTTACACCTCAGGAAATTGACTAATTTTGTCTTGGTGGAGTCTCTAATTATACTTCACCAGGTCAGAAGCTAAAAACGCTTAGCCGAAGCCCGAAGCGTACGTTGTGCCATGAGCAAAGATAAAAAGCTCAAGATATCTTAAATCCAAAGGCGCAAAAGCAAATTGAAGCCTACTAGCCAATGCTTTGAAGACAAATTTGTAGTCCAACTCCAGTTTGTTTTATAAACTAAGGCCGCGTTTGGTTCACGGAAAGGAAGCATCAGGAAAGGAAACTTGTTCCTTTCCTGCGTTTGGGATGCAAAAGAAAAGGAAATCGTTTCCTGAAGAAAGGGAAAATAAGGGGGAAAGTGGTTCCTTCCAAATCTCAAAGGAATCACTTTCCCCTATTCTTTCCTTGCATTTATTACTCACAACATATTATTTTATTATATTATTTACAAACTTTTTAACAACTTTCTTGATAATTTTCCTTACGTTACCAAACATAGGAATGGAAAGTTGTTGGGAAATTTCATTTCCCTTCCCATGAGAAAGACAAAGGAATTACTTTCCTTTCTGTAAACCAAACGAGGCCTAAAGCCAAGGCATTTCTGACGGAGTGTTCTTTAGTACTTGTAGGTATCAAAATTCTAGAGTTGGAATTCTAACAGCTCCCCAACTATAAAGCTTCAATATTCAGAACATTATAGAAATTTCGAGATGTCACCTGACAAGTAGAAAGTACAGCCGAAGTGTGTGTGGTGTCATGAGTCATGACCAAAAGCGAGTCACCACCTATCAGTTCCTCCTGCAACTTAATGATCGATGTTTTCCGATACGAAAAAAAGTAACATATTGAGTTATATTTGAAATTATATATGCTTCAACGATGAGCTCATGTTTTGCTCTCATGCCGTTGGTCCAAATCTCTTTATGGCCGGTATATGTCTAGCTATTTGCTCGTGTTTTCTGAAGGACTGTAAGGTTCAATACAAGGTCCGATTTCATGGATTTTGGGTCTACGTTTGAGGGAATCTTAATTAATTGGTGCTGACAATAGGCGGCTAGGGTTTATGGGAAGGTATGTTTTTGGTGTGTCCAACTATTAATGAGAGCAAGATACCCATTCCTCAAAGCATGTAAAAACCCATTCCTTAAAGCATGTAAAAAGGCGAATAAATAAGTGTACATATAAGAAGCATTATTAAGTTTGATTTCAACAGAGAGAAATAAAGATTCATTAATAGAGAGACGAGAGAACTAACTGTACAATGAATTAAGTTAGCACATCCGGTAAAGTAACTTTGTACAAATAAAACGAGGATGTGTACGTAGATTCTAAATTTACTATACATATGCACTAGTAAGTTGCAGATTGACTAATTTGCATAGCACAAACGTTTCCTTCAATTCGCTGGACGACGGTCTCTATCTTCCTGACCGTAATCAAGGTCTCCCAGACATCTCTTGCTTTCTGCACTTCGAGCAATTGCAAGAGTGTGTGAAGCGATTGATCAAGTTGAAAGAGTTGGTTGCTGTACTTGTACTTTTTGTAGAAACTCCAGGCACCAACCTTGGAACACTTTTGAACCAGAATTGCGCCTTCTTCTATTTGCGATTTCAAGTGCTGCAGTGCTTCTTCCTCCTCCATTGGTTGATTCTTCAACACCTTGTTGTATTCCGTTATCTCCTGGATCACTGGTTTCAAACAGTCGAGCGTCGATTTCACATCTCTCACGTGGACCTTGAACATGATCATCTTCTCCATTAATTCTACAATTCCATCAATTAGCATGTTTAGATGTGCTGGGCTAGAGTCGGGAGGTAATTAAATCAAGAGATGAAGAATAGTTTAGATGGAAAACTGAAGAGTGAAGAGTACTGGGATGTGAATTGGCGTTATATAGGTATGGATAAGGGAACCTTCAAAGAAGTAGAGGAGAAAGTTATTCGAAGTCATTGCAGCGTGTGATAGCGACCCTTTCGAGGCAGCGTTTGACTTGACTATTACTGTAACTACTAGCGAGTAGCGAGTCATACATATATAAACAAAAAGCGAGTGGGGTCGATCTTTCTCATCAGGTTCCCGCCACTTTGCCCAACAAAGCAGAGTAGTGAAACAGGTGGCGGATGGCTTTGAGAATCTATATATTATGCGACAATTAATTCCGTATTTTCTTTGCACAAATTGGGAATCTCTCACTTATAGATTATGCGACAATTAATTACGAATTTCTTTCAAAACTCCTTCATATTTTCTTTGCAATGTGCAATCTCTCACTCTCGAATCTATAAATTATGCAACAATTAATTATGAATTTCTTTCAACACTCCTTCATATTTTCTTTGCACAAATTGGGAATCTCTCTCCCTCCCCCTCCCCTCCCCTCCCTCTCCCTCTCCCTCGTACAATATAGAAATTCACCATCGAAAGTAAAGTTGACTAATTAGTTCACATGAGTAATAGTATGTTATCGTGGCTGATTTTCAATAGTCTTACTTAATCATTTAAAAATTGTCTCTCATGTGAATAATACTACACCAATCACAATAATGGTCACATGCATGAGGGATAATTTTAAGCAACGAATCCAACGATAAATGAGAAGTGTCACATAAGAAAAATGATGAATGTCTTATAGTTTGGAGAATGGGACAAAAAAAAATTGAGCTATAATTCTTCTTTTTCTCTTTTTTAACCATGCCCTTGTCAACCCAAACTTCTTTTTTTCTCTGTTATCTGTTTTTGTTCTTACCTCTACCTATCTTGGTTAATTAATGGTAGAAGAAAAATATGAAACTTGTTAACACCCAAAAATCTAACTGACATATGAATTGGACATTTCGAGCCTAATCAGTAAATTATACCGACAATCATCATGCCGCGCATGTGGACCCCAGCTACATTCATGCATCTGGGGCTTCCAAGAACTGATAAGGTGTGGAAGATAACGAAAATGCATGAGGCTCATTATTAGTTTTAGGCTTGTTGGTAATTTAAGACTTGAGGACTGAAATTCAAGCCCAATAGCCCAATTCTGATTATGGGCAAGTGAAGAAGAAAGAACCCAAAAATCCTTAATCATATCAGCACTTCTTTTACCCAAGACCAAACCATTTTACTTAAAAACCATACGTCTCAAATACTATACCGCATCTTTTTACACATTCTATACCTTTGAACCAAGACAGAACAATGACCTCTCTTTTCCCAGCAACAAAATCTTGGAGTCACAACAACAGCGAGATTGTTGGGATCACCATATTTTCTGATATTACAGTAGTAGGGTTCTTGGGAACATAGAGATGAGGCTCTTGGAATTGTAATCACGACAACATACTTAAGCTACCACCACTCTATAAATGAAAAGTTATAGTTGCTGTGAAGAAGAGGGGGAGGAGCAACACACAAGTTATCACTACACAACCCATGCAATTCTCCCTTTCTCATCCTAAAAACCATTTCCAAATCCAAAAATTCATTAACCTTTATGTAGATCCAAACTCATCACTGCAACTCTGATCAAATCTCTTCTTCTGCAATGTTTCTTCTCTCCCAAATACAATCTTACTTTTCTGTCATTCCCAACTCACCTCTTGTCCAAATTCCTTATCCCAATTACCTTAACTAAGATGCCATCACTATCGAGCTCTCTTCTTCCGAAACTCATTCTTTTCTAGCTCCCATGCCACGCATATCTTGCCAAACCTTTACTAAAGTTACACACTAATTCACTGCCATGAATATGGAAAGAACTGATGGGAGGGACACAACAGCACACTTCCTATAATTTTCAGTCCTTCGAAGTTTGCTGGGCCTAGTATTCTCTAAAACAGACAAAGAGGACAAGATTTTGGGCTCAGTGTTGATTATTTCACTGCTGTACAACTCTGATCAAAAGTGCCCACACAAAACTTAATTGGTTTGCTTTAAGTGAAAATCAGCCTCCATAAGAGTTCCAACTAAAATGAATTTCAAACTTGTCTTTATTACATATAAAATACAAATTAGTACCCTGTGATTTAGGTCCAAAATCAATTCAGTCCTTGAACTTCTAATTTCATCAAAAACACCCCTGCACTTTCATTTTTGATCTAATAGGTCCAATTTGTTAGTTTTCCGACAATTAAGTTATTTAACTTGTTAATGTGACTCATATATGACCTATATTTTATGATGTGGTGTCGAGGTGGTCTACATAGTCAATTTAGGAGTGAGTCCTACTATTAAAAATAAATAGTTTTTCAACAAATAATCCAACTATAACTTGAACTCATAACAGAATATTAACGAATTGGACTTATTAGATCAAAATTGAAAGTGCAGGGATGTTTTTGATGAAATTAGAAGTCCAGGGACTGAATTGATTTTGGACCTAAACCACAGGGTACTAACTAGTAATTAGCCCTAAAAATTTCTACACACCCGATGGGTCTGGGAGTAAAGGTGGGTAGTTATGCATATTTTTTTTTCTCTATTTTTTAATTTTTTATTTGTAATTTTACATGTTTATCCTGAAATTAATTTTGCTTTCATAGTATTTTTATATATAAAGAGTATTTACGTAAAAAAAAAATTATGTTTTAGACTTTCAGCTAACAAACTCCTTTTTTTTTTTAAATAAAAAAAAAAATACTATATAGATTAGAAACATACATATACAAACTAGATCGTTCTACAACTATCAAAAGTAACTATAAGTCTACAAGACATATCTGCAAGAAACAAAGACTAACAAAATCACCTCCTAATGTGTAATAATAAATTGACATCTATATGTTAAGATTAATATATAAATGAACATAACATTGAACCATAAATTTTAAATTAATGGATCACAAATCTATTAATTTTTTGTTTGTTTGTTTTGTTTTTGTTTATGGCTCCTTAATTGAGGTGATCATCGCTACAACTTGCCCAGTTAAATAACACACGCACGCACGCGCGCGCGCACACACACACACACAGAGATCATATCCAGAGCAGAGTTCCGATCCGCTTTGAAATTAAGGAGTGAACTTCAAGTTTTCAGTAGCTTTTAGGTCGCATATCCGTATCTCGACCGTTCATTTTTTAGGTACTAGTGTATAGATCGTCTCCACAAATTTTCAGCCAAATTGATGACCGTTAAGGTATTGATAACTGCCGTAAAGTTAGTACGGTTCAGGTTGGACAAATTTAGTTGGTCGATTGGTTTAAGTGAGTTAGATACCTTAACGATCATCAATTTGGCTGAAAATTTGCAGAGATGATCTATACACTAGTACCTAAAAACTGAACGGTCGAGATGCGGATATGCGACTTAAAAGTGACCCAAAACTCGAAGTTCACTCCATATTTCAAAGCGGACCTCCGCTCTGGATAAAATATGTATATATATATATATATATATATATATATCATCATCATCATCATCATCATCATCATCATCATAACTGTGCTTCTACCGACTATAGTAGGAAGCCATACGTGAGGTTTGGGTGCTTTAAGAAGAATAGGGAGGAGGAAAGCATATGAGAAGAACGGAAGAATGGAGGTTAATTTGCTGGGTGGATTGGCAGCAATTTTTTTCCTAATTCTTTATTTAATTATTCTACTTTTTATTTTTAGATTAATTTTTTTCTTAAATTTTTCTAATGTTTGAGGGCAAAATTGAAACCTTATGAATCAAAAAGAAAATATAGGATGAACTGAGGAATTAATAGGATGGAAATAGCCACACTCTAGTTTTTTTAGTGTCTTTACCTTCTATTTTGTTTGCTTATCTATTGATGATGTAGGATGAGAATGAAGTTTTGACAAAGAAGGTAAAAAAAAAGAAGAAGCATCGCCATATTAGAAAGAATGATTTGAAGATAGAAAATAAGGGTTGTTAGCAATCATGAGGTTTCTTTTTAGGGTGGTGTTGGCCTTTGATCAAGGACATGTACATGGATATTTGAGTTGGACCATTTGAGTTTGTTAGACCATCTCCAACGGTGGTGTCAAAATTCACCGTGAAGCTCCAACGAATACAAAAAACAGTTCTCAGCTTCTTCAACCCATCCTTCAAATCCACCGTGGAAGACAAATCTGGCTTCATGCTATCAAATTTGACAAGCTCAAGCATTCTGTCTTTTTTTTTTTTTTAATTGTTTTTCTTACCTTCTCTCTCATTCTTTCTCATCTCTCTCTTTCTTCATACCCGGTACCCTGACCAAAGCAAAACTTCTAGTCTTGGTTCAAAGTTTCATAGATAAAACTAGAAGCAAGAAATGGGGTTCTGTGGGTTTTCTGTAAAAGTATCTCTGTGATCGATTTGATGAAGAAGATGAAAGGGGTTGTTGCTATGGAGCCTTCTTCATATGCTCTGTATTAGGATTCAAGGGCTAGATTTAACATTAGAGTCTTATGCAAGATTATGAGAAGCTGCGGAAGGTATATACCGTTTCTTGGTTTCCAAAATCTTTTCTGGGTTTTCATTAGATCTTTGTATGTAATTGTTTGTTTACTTGGGTTTTCGTAGATTTGGATGTTTATGTGATTGTTTTTGCTGTTGAGCAATTTGAGCTTATTCAATTGGATTTGAGTTGAAGAATGAGTGATCAGTTTTGGATAGAGATGATGAAGGAAGAGAAGAGAAAAGGGAGAAACAGAAGGAAGATAGAGATTTAAACAAAAGAGCAGAAAAAGGAGGAGAAGAAGGAGAAACAGAAGGAGAAGAAGATGTGATCGTGCAATTTGTGTTTTAATAAAATATAAATTGTCAAATACCACATCCAGGGGCGGAGGCAGTTCAGGACGAGCGGGGGCCACTGCCCCCACTGAGATTTTGACATTTGGCTCCCGAGTATACATTTTGCCCCCATCAAGTGGCCATATATATTGTTTATATATATACATATATCATATATTGTGTTTTGTGTTCCCATATAGTATCATATACGGCACAATTCAAACTTGAAAGCCCACAAACCATCTAAGCATATCATGATATCAAGTTATCAACAGGCCCACAACACACAAGTGACACAACTCCCAGTCTCCTACAAAGGCACAAACTGACGGAAAAAACAAGAAAAAAGGGAGCACGTAGCTTCTTGTGCAACCCCATTCACCTTATATATTCAAACTCAACTTCCAAGTACCAATTACCAAAGCCAGCAATCTGCACTCAAAGTCAATAACCAAGTACCAACTGATATTGCTGGCTTTCTAGTTGCTGCAATGGCTTCTTTTCTCAAACCCCATATATCAATATCTCTTTGTTGATCAAACTCAACTACCAAAGCCAACACTCAGGTTGATTAATTTTTTTGTTTCTTTTTTACTGTTTTTCTTCTCCTCTGTGGCTCTGTTCTTGTGTAGACTTGTTGAGAACAATTAATGTGAATTGATGAATTGATGACTTTATGTTCTATCATCAATATCATGGATTCATGTTATGATGTTGATAATATAATTTGATTGCTCTGTAACTCTGTTTTTGTGTTGAAAGATTTTATTGCCATTGTTTTGATCTCTTTTCTTTTTGCATGCCTGGAAGGATCGAAGTGTGGAACTCTATAAGCATATACTAATATTTTTGCTAATTACATATGATTTTGTTTACTATATTGATCGTTTCTTAGTTTTCAAACAATTTTACTTACACTTTAATCATCTAATGTAGTTGCTAATTACATATTGATTGTCTTTTGTGCTAGGAAATAGCTCAAGTCTTTTTTGTATAATGCGAATCATATTTGTGTATTATATGGTAGTTATATGCACTGATTGCAACCAAATACAGGGGATGTATTTTGCCATTTTGGTTCATCAATGGTCTTTTGATGTTTGGTTAAATTTTTTGGCCCCCATACATATATATTCCTCCCTCCGCCACTGACCACATCATCTGTCAAATTCAAATTTGACCCAAATTTTTTAACACATTTATTGGAGATGCTCTTATAGGTTTTTCAATTTTAAGGCTTGCCTCTTATAAGAGGATATTTGTCAACTGCTTAACTCCATTCAGGAACTTCGATCCAGCATATCTATCTTGATTCAAATTAAGTTGCTAATTGTTCAGCTCGTTGGGACAGGTGGAGGTTTGAGTTGGACTTTCATATCTATGAAATTTTTTATGGTTACAAAAAATTTGGAGGGAGGAAAACTATCCTAATATATTTATGAAAATTTTGATAATGTCAAAGAAATTTAAACCCTAATCTTAAACACGCAAATTAGTTAGCTTTCGCCTCCGTAGGTACGTGAGGCTGGATTATTGTTAAAAAAAAAAAAAAACCATGGTTTCAATTTTTAGACCCTCGTCCATTTCTTCAAACATTTTTCCTTCGAATAGTTTTAGCTTTGAAAACCTCCACTGTATTACCATCAAGCGGCTCTTTGCACAAAATAAAGCATCAAGAGGCTCTTCTAGCTTCGACTAGTGCAAAAGCCCAAAACCCCAAATCAGACGGCCACAGATTTTCTCCTACCTGATCAAGTAAATTGGGGGCTTTCTTTTCCCTCTCAAATCGTTCCCTCTTCCCTCTCTTTCCTCTCTTGCTCTCTCTCTCTCCGGCGTCATCAAGATTGGTCAAGCAAGCGAACCCAGAACTTCATCTCATCTGGGTATTCTACCACTCCCTCTCTTTTCCCCGAAAGTTCTTTTCTTTACTGCTCTCTGATGCACCCGTCTCTCTTTGCGTCTCGTTCACAATGACAATGCATTCACACCCATTTCTCTTCTGTACCCTTTTCTTTGTCTTCTTCAACCTCACTTTCCCTCCTTCACTCTCTCACCCACTTCCCCCTCCAACTCCATCAAACAACATCACCCTCTTCGGCGACGCCTCCATTACCCACAACGCCATTAGTCTCGCTCAGCCGCTCTCCACCTGCCCCAGTACCAACACCTCCGAGGTTCGGGTCGGAGAAGCCTTCTATTCCAACCCAGTTCGTTTTCTTGACCCCAAAACCAAAGACTTCGCCTCTTTCTTGAGCCGGTTCACCTTCTCGATCACCCAATTGTGTTCTTCCGGAGACGGCATGGCGTTTGTGATCACCTCTGATATGGAGGGTTTCAGCTCCTCAAAAGGGTTCATGGGTCTCCCCCAAGATTCGTTCTTTGCTGTGGAATTTGATACCAGTTTTGACCCTGTGGTTGATGACATTAATGGGAGCCATGTTGGTATTGATCTCAACACTGTTGAGTCTGTGGCTTCTGTTAATTCAGGGATTGATTTGGTGGGTGGGAAGGAGATTACTGCTTGGGTTGAGTACAGAGATGATCTGAAGTTGGTTCGGGTTTGGGTCGGGTACTCGTCGGAGAATAAGCCTCCGAGTCCGGTTATTGTGGCCCAGATTGACCTCTCGAAGCAGTTCAAGGAGTTGGTGTATGTGGGGTTCTGTGCCGCAAATAGGAAGGGGTCTTCGGCCTACATTGTTGATAGTTGGAGGTTCAAGACTTTTAATGGGTCTCTGCCTTCGGTGATTCCTATGGATTTTTGGGAGGAGCAGGACTGTTTCATGTGTGGAGATTCGAGTATCGACATCACTTCTGTTCATGTAAGGAAAACAAGGATAGTGGTGGAGATTGCTTTCGGGTTGGTAGGTTTAGCTGCATTTGTGTTATCCGTAGGTGCAGTTTTGGTGATTTGTTGCGTGTGTGCAAAGAGGAGGAAGGGGAGTGGCGGAAGAAGTAGACGAGGGCTGTGTTGTAGAGTTGAGACGAGTAGAGTTCCAACGAGTTTGTCACTGGCGGAGATAACATCAGCTACAATGGGGTTTGATAGAAGCAGAATTGTTGGGGAAGGAGCAACAGCTAAGGTTTACAGAGGGTCTCTGTTATCTGGTGGAGAAGTGGCAGTCAAAAGGTTCGGAAGGGCTAATGGGATTGATCGTTTGGGTAGTCCTTTTACTACTGAGTTTGCAACAATGGCAGGGTGTTTGCGGCACAAGAATTTGGTTCAGCTTCATGGCTGGTGCTGTGAGGGTAATGAGCTAGTTCTGGTGTATGAGTTCATGCCGAACGGAAGCCTCAACAAAATTCTCCACAGAAGCTTCAATTTGGCTGTTGTCTTATCTTGGAAGCAAAGACTTAATATCGTTCTTGGAGTTGCATCTGCGCTTGTATATCTTCATGAGGAGTGTGAGAGGCAGATAATTCACAGAGATGTTAAAACTTGTAACATAATGCTAGATGCAGAATTTAATGCGAAGCTTGGGGATTTTGGTCTAGCAGAAGTATATGAGCACAGTTCCATCACAAGAGAAGCGACCATACCAGCTGGAACAATGGGATATCTTGCTCCTGAATATGTTTACTCTGGTGTTCCTACTGTTAAAACCGATGTCTACAGCTTCGGTGTGGTGGTGTTAGAGGTGGCGACGGGTAGAAAGCCGGTGGAGGATGATGGTACAGTGATTGTTGATTCGGTTTGGGGCCTGTGGGAAATGGGGAAACTGATTGAAGCTGCTGATTCAAGGCTGACTGGAAAGTTTGACAAGGTAGAGATGGAAAGGATGTTGATGACTGGACTTGCTTGTGTGCACCCAAACCATGTGAAGAGGCCAACAGTTAAAGAAGCTGCAAGGATATTACAAGGAGAAGCGCCACTTCCTGTATTGCCTGCAAGAAAACCTAGGGTGAGCATTCGACCTGTTTTTCATGATGATACTGAAGAAATCCGAAATTTCTGTGCTGGTAGGTTCAGCCTTGAACTTGATGATGTACCATATATGACCCCCAAGAGCCAATTTGGCAATGATCAGTAGCTCAGAATAGGCCAATTTGGCTTATGTAAGGTGGTGTTTTAGGTTAGCCAATTTGTTAGAAGTATCATTAGAATGTATTCAACATCCTGCAGAACTGAAATACTCATTATTTTACATAACAAGAAGATATCATATATCATTTTTTTTCCCAAGGATTCTTCTCCTTCATAGCCTTTTTTCAAATCTCAGGATAGTCATTTTGGTGATATTTTTCTTCATGGAATCTCAGAGTTTGCATTGATTCAATTCAGAAAAGAATAGATGAAGTCTTTTTCATAGTATGTTTCGGGCACAGCTTGGATGTTACTCACACATGGGGTTGGATGCCAATTTGTATGGTATATATTTCTGCCACTAGCTAATTTTCTAGGCCTTTACTTATGCCAATGAAACTTGTGACAAACTATTGTTCCAATTGCCAATACTTGGTCTGAGGAGACCTGAGAAAAAGTATGTTAGAAAAGATGATGGTGGAATATATATGGGTTGGATGATCTATGCTTTCAGGTGTCAAAAGTTTTATTTGTTGTAGGCGAAGATGTAGATGGTTCACTGGTATTACTTTGTTTTAATTTTTAATTTTCTCAAAAATTTTGTGACTTATACTCTAATTACAGTTACTGTCAACTGTAATTGGAGAAATTAACAGTTTTGGGTCATTCTTAGATGTGAAATGAAATGTAGTAATATAAGTATTTCAACGATTTGAAGATTTATGAGAAAAAACTACAATGAGGCCTCTCTAGATCTTAAGTTTAGCTGTTGTAAGATGTTGGATATGCTATCTATAATAGGAGTCATTAGAACTGTATACAGGGATTACAGATGATGAAAGTTTAAAGTACTAGGTTGTTTATTTATTTTTTTTAGAGTAGAAGGAATAACGATGGCAGAACTCCCATAGATCGGCTTGTTATGGGAAAGCCTTCAAGTCCTCTGACCTCACTTGGTTACTGAAGATGGTGTACCAATAGACTCAGATTTTTTGAGTGCATAGTCCAGATACTGTTAACCTGTACAAATCCTGTACCATTATGATTCTGTTCTGTATTCTGTATTCTGTATTTTTAGTCCTTTGCATAGTTTCACTCGAGTATTCATTTTTCTGTCACTTCTCATACTCTTGGAGTTGTCTCATGCTGAACATAATTCACAGCTTTACTGTCATTACCACCTTACTGTCATTACCACCTTTGCTATAAATTGTCATCTGAGTTTATTCTATCCATTCTTCGCACTAAAAAAGGTAAGAAATCCTTTGATTCTTTGCTTGAAGATTGAATTAGCTTTTCTCTACATGTTTTTTCTTTCATGAGACCCAATTTGAGGTAAATTAAAAATAAAAGGACAAAAATTTGACTGAATGCACTGCACTGCAATTTATTGTCACTTTGGGCCCTGCACAAGGATGACACGCAATCGAAAAATGATCCAAATATTTTTGGGATTATGTCTGCAGTATCTTTTCTGGTATTCACAATGTTCCTGTCTTGCTTTCATGTTTGTTTCAAGGTAAGTTCTGATCTTAGAACATGAACTTATGATATTTCTGGTTACTTTATTTGACTTCTGTTTGTTATAATCCGTCCGTTTGTAGGGAATTATAATTTGCTGCTTATTTTCTAGGCTATATAGTTTTCCAGTTGCTTGTAAAGTATGTTGCCTGTCTACAATTTTCTTTTCAGGATTAAAAAGTAGAGGTAGATGTAGATCTGGGATTTAGGTTTGTCTTCAGAGAATATTGCAAATGTTCATAAGTTCCAAGTTAGCACTGTTACTGTACAGGCCACTTCCAAATGCAATATACCAAACTTGGTTTTTGTGTCTCAACTGGAACTATCCCAACAAATGTAGAGGAACATCACTCAGCTTATAACTAATTAGTGATACATCATTGTAATGTACGTGTACTACAGGTAAGCTATCAGATCTTAAAGCTACATCATTGTAATGTACGTGTACTACAGGTATGCTATCAAATCTTAAAGCTATCACATGTCTTGGTAATTTGATGCCACATACTGTTTATATGTAATAGTGTAGTATGAGGCTTCTGATTTCAGCAAATTACACATGAATATGCATAGATGAGGGTGAGGTATGTATTAACAGCAAGAAGAGTAGAGCCGACAGACTGAGAATGCAAGGCTCATGGGTGCAAGGCATGTCTTGGTTATTGTTGCTGATGTTGTTGAGGAAAAGGGTTTGCAGGAGATTCATAAACGTAACCACAAACTTATATGGAAAGAGGTATGCTTCACTCCAATATCTTTAGAACAAGTTTAAATGATAATGAAGAATATCATATTCATATAAACATAAGTTTTACCCTTACAGTAGCAATTGCAAATACTTGGAAAGACATTCAATTTTTATTCTGTTGTAGTACAGTATCACAAAACATGTATGTACAGATGTTTAATCACATCGATTGGAAACACAACTGTGTCATAAGTATGACAAAGTCACAAAACCATGAATCTGTTTTTTGAGCTCTATTTCGGTAGACTACTTGCAATTTTGCATGTATACTACACATACACCACAAAATATGAAAGTTACGGATGCACAGAGAATTTGATGATAAAACTAATTATGGAGCCCTGTGTGATATCCAATGTTTGCACTTAATTTGTCCGCGCATGGGTGTTATCTAACGAATTATTGACTTCTGATTATCCTTTATGGATAGCAACCTCAACTGGAAAACCTTATGTATCAAGATAAAAAAGGCAGTTTAGGCTATTGCTTTGAAGTAATTACATTGGTTAGAAGGTCCTATCTCTGTTTCCTGTTTAATGTAATAAGTTGATGTACAGCATTTACTGCATTTACTATTTAAAACATTTTTGCAGTACTATAATCTATAACTAGTCTTCTGAATCAATCATATGCAGTACAGTTATCTCACAGTTTCTGTCTTCTTTGCACTCACATTTGTATAACCTAGCTTTACCTAAAGTCTAGTGCTAGTTTCATCAGCTGAGTTCTACTGAGCTGTATAAATTTAGTGCTTACAAAATTCCAGTTGATTCCTACTAAGCTGAATAAAACATGCTTGGAGTACTACAGATTTTAAGTTCTGATTTCTGTTTTGCTTGTTAAAGTGACAAGTATGCCATGCTAAATATTCTGTTCCCACTCTCCATGAGCTAATTGCAATAACAATAACATGTTAAACAAACAAGATTTAGTCACTTATCCTCACAAAATGACATACAAATATCACTACCCATTTATAATCTTCTAGTAGTTCGTCACTGAAAGCAACCTAAAAACTGCTAGCTGTTATTTTAGGTGATTTTTCTGATGCTATCAGTGACCTATTAATTTCATTGTGGTTTAATTACTTTACCATGTTTAGACCATGTTTTTCTTTCCATATCTTACAATTTCTGTTTTTCCTTTCCTTAAATGTACAAGGTCGAACTAAACTAACAATCCGTGTAAATTGAGTGAATTCACTGGCATCCCTGTGATATTTCTTTCACTCTAGGCTGTGTAGTTAAATTTCATTACCGCATTTGCTGTGAAAATTCATCTGAGACTCTGAGTTCATTTCTGTTCATATTTTGCATTTGGAAAGTTGGGAATTCTTGAAATTAGATATTGCATCCATGTTTTTCTTTGTTGGAGGCCAATTTGAGTTGTTTAGAGAGATAAAAAAGACAAAAAATGACTGAATGCACTATTGGTGCAAAGTGTTTGAATTCTCTCTGCATCATCTCATCTGGGTTCAAAATGGCCATCTTGTGTTTCCATTAATGGTAACTTCCGGGCATAGAACCTGAAGATATCTGGGTTCTCTGTTTGTTATCTTTGTAAAATTACTCCATCCCTTTTTTAATACTAATCTGAGCGTCATACTCACACTTAATTGGCAATGAGTGGAGAGGGCCAAACCATTATAAGCTCTATTGCAGAAGTCACATGTTTCAAAAGCGAGGATATTTTTCACATTCTCAATAGCAATTACACTGTGCTGCTTGTTTTGTCGATTTTGTATGGTAAGGTGTATTGCCTGTGTACTCCAATTTTCGTTATGGATTAGGAAGTAGACATATGTTTCTTGATGATTTTCATAATTATGCAGTAAGAGTTGCTTCATTCTGTCGTGTATTTATTTGAAATAGATGTAATACAGAGAAAAAGAAACAAACAATAAAATCATGTTGAGTTTCTATTTTGTACTTTAAATACACTGAGAGGTGAGAGATGTCCTGCATGCATGTTTGTCTTTTGGCTCCTCAATATAAACAAAATCAGTTACAACTGATCAGCCATATCACTTGAGTGTGCTATCTCATGAGCATACCACAGAAGTCGTCTTCTTCTTCCTTTTTTATTTTTTTAATTTTTTATTTTTTTAATTTTAAAAGTTGCATTGAAGTTATTGAACTTTCAATATGATCCATTTTCCATTCCAACGGATCACAGAGTAGTATATGTGCCTAGTTTTGTTTGATCATTAGTTGGTTGTTAAGCATGTGCTATGATAAGATCCAGGGTGGCACTGGCATGCATCGCAAAAGAGAACTGGTAAAACATGATATTTCTTGATCTGGATTTTGGGTCTTCAGAAAATATTGCTAATGTTCACACGTTCTAGTCTAGCACTAATACTGCAGAACTGCAGAAGCCTCTCCAAATCCAATATGCAAAAGCAAAACATGGTTTCCTGTCTTCCTTCTTTCACTTTGACTTGTCAGCCAGGGGAAAACATTTGTTGAGAGTCTAAATAATTATTTTAAGTTCGAAACTGAAGCTTAACCTTCTGCAAAATATGTTCATCCATTGATCAATGTTGTTTTTCCCCCCCTTAAAACTCCAGGTATGCCGCTAGCCAAGGTCAATCGATGCTCATATATGACTAGTAGTTGGAGCCAGGACAGACCTACTGACCTACATGGTGGTGCTGAGGTAGTAGCACAGCGGCCCAGCCATTTTATTATAAGTACTTGGCATTGTTTATATCCCATGATTCCCATCCAACATTTTAGCCATCACCCCTCCCTGTCACATTTCTCTTCTTCCAGGGCCTAAACTAGAATTTTATTATTTATTTATTATTATTAATTTTTTATTTATTTTTTAATATTTTTTTTAGGATAGAGATAATAAAATTACAATTTAAAATCCCTAATACAACCTGATCTAAACTTATCGAAGTTAAAAGAAGCTTTTAAAAGCAGAAAGAGACTGCTTTTCCTTCCAAGTAGTAGGAGTCTTCAACAAATTACCTTGATTTGCGATTGCATCCACAACAAAGTTTACTTCTCGAGGATTATGAATAAAAGAGATGTCTTCAAAGTTAGTAGCAAAATTGGGCAACCTAATTACTACAGAAAGGACATGAAGAATCAAAGTTAGGATTAAATCGGGCAATTCTAGCTTTGGTTTTAGTCTCTTTATGGGCAATAACCAAGCAAAAATCTTGGCTTTTGGAGGGATGCAAAATTTCTAGATTTCATTCAAAATTCTT
Organism: Rosa chinensis; assembly: GCF_002994745.2. Lineage (NCBI taxonomy): Eukaryota > Viridiplantae > Streptophyta > Magnoliopsida > Rosales > Rosaceae > Rosa > Rosa chinensis. Next base: position 54,052,906 of record NC_037094.1, on the reverse strand, counting down.
CCCCGGGCAGCATGAGAAGTAGCATCACAAACAAATTTCCAAGTAGCGGACTTGATTAAAAAAAAAACCATTAGGGAAGGACCCCAAACAAATTCACCAGGAATGAAAGAAGCAGGTAAAGGAATACCTAGATGTGGTTAACCACATCAAGTGTCAAAAAAATGATTTAATTTTGTAACATTCCAGTATGGCAGTATCCATTTTGGATGTAATCACTGACATTTTCATCAAGATCAATAGAATTTCTATCATTATGAGGGATAAGATTGATTAAAGGAAACTGATAAGCCCAGTTAAAAGTCCAGAATTTGACCATTACCAATAATCCATCTCATACCTTGCGTTAACATGTGTCTGTTTTCTAGTTCTATTATACTATTGATTAAGCCTTCTTTTTTTTTTTTACTTCACAAGCCTTTTCATTTCTTTTTAATAAGGGCGCAATGCAGATGCTACCGAACGGGACATCTAAACGACTCTGAGTGGTGATAGTGAGATGTTGGAACCGATTTCTTTCTCGTCAAGGATCGTCGGTGTTAGCAGCAAGTCCAGCTGTGTTTCATAGTGGAAGGCTTGAGTGGTGCTAGTGGTTTTGGAATCCTGAGATGTCCTACACACACACACACATGCAGAGCCCTTTTAGTGAGGGATCCATATTTTTTGGCTATTTTAAGGGATCGCTTATTAGACAAACTTTTTCGTCACATATTGGGATCTTGACCGTTCAGTTTTTAGCTCCCTATGATTAGATCATTTCTCTAAATTTTCAGCCAAATTAATGATTGTTAATGTATCGAACTAGATCAAATCACAGACAAACCGAATCTGCCTAACTTAAACCATTCATGTTCATAATTATAAGTTACGACTATGAACACTCAAATGATCATCAATTTGGCTAAATATTTGTTGAAAATATCTACTCATAGAAATCTAAAATTGAACAGTCAAGATGCCGAAATGTGGGTCTCACAAGGATCCCTTAAAATGGCAAAAAAAGAAAAGAAAAGGGATCCCTTAGTGGAAGGGTTATATATATATGGAAGGTGATGTTGACAGCACCTGCCTCAGATTTCATTCTAAAATTTGAAGTGACCTTGCAGGGCTCACTTTAGAAGAAATTTCACCATAAATTTGGCGGAACTACCTCTTAAAGTGGGGACTACCCAAAACATCAAACCTGTAAAAACAATCTAAAACTTCTCAAATCCACAACCACCCTCAACTCCTGGAGTCTTCCTGCTCGCCAAAATTCTCAACCAAACTCCATAATTGAAATATAACATAGTATAGTTATGAATCATCTCCATTTACAATCAAACAAGAGTCTGGAAATCAGAGCAATATAATACTTTCACACGATAAACAAGATATAAGAATAGGATACATAAATCCTACAATGCAGAAGCAGTGATGACTATACCTCGACTCCAGTTAAGCTTGACCTCAACTAGTCTAGTTTACAAATTGGACACGAAAAATCGAAAAGCTCAGGGAAAAGCATTTGAAAATCATTAGAGTGAGTGGACGAAAAATAAATAAATTTCAAGTAAATAAAATAAAATTTAATGTTTTCCCAAAATTTGTTTTCATATAAAACCATGCACACAGTATGAGTTTTGTGAAAATACTCTTAACCAGACTCTTGTACTGAAATCTCAAAAGTCTCAAAATTCGTTTCAAATCTTCTGATAAAGATATCTCAAAATATACTGTAAGATATCTCATTTAAAAAAGAAATATCCTAAAAATATTTAAAAACATACTGGACTCTCAAAATATACTGTAATTCGTCTCATTTAAAATAACTATGACTAGAAGGAACTGCTGACTAGTCATCTCATGTCACCTGGAGGGTACAACCGACTAGGTGACGCATCGGAAGGTATTGCCAACTAACTCTCTTATGCCATATTAAGGGTATTGCAGATCAGATGACTCATCAGAGGTTACTGCTGACAGAAACAGCCCCGGATTTCATCCAGAAATCCGAAGTGACCTTGCAAGGCCCACCTTACGAGAAATGCTACCACAAATTTAGCAAAATCTACCCTAAAAGTGGACTATCAAAACCTGTGAACTATTAAACACTACAATTGCCAACCGAAACTACATCTCTATTGAGCCTAAATGATCTTCTCAAATATTCGACTTCCACCAAGTAAAATACCAAAAAACTTAATCATAATCTCAAATTTCAGTCTTTTAACTAATACAACTGAAAGATGGTCAACAGAACAACAAGACAATGAACTGAATAAAATACAACTAGGTTAAACATATAACCTACAACAATGACGGGAGTGGCGAATACTATTGTGAATACCTGAATTTTCATTAATTGATTTTGTAATTTAATAAAGGACTAATTGTACGAATTTTGAGTATTATGCTTTGTTTGTATGTTGTTTGTGCACTAGAATTATTTTCGGACGAATTTTTATTTGAAACGCAACATTTTAGGGGGTCAGATGTTTGACTTTTTATAAGTTGGGTTTCTCTAAAAACTTCCTTCACGAAAGTTGTAGAGCATGTCGATACTAGTTTGTGGACATATAGAACACAAAAATCGGAGTTTGTATGAAGAAGTTATAGCCGTCGGAAAAAATTTTCATTTTGATATAAATTGGGAATTTCCTGAAATTATTTCTTAATTTCCAAAATTTCCAATTTTGGAAACTCTCTCTCTCTCTCTCTCTCGGCTGAAACCTTCAGTACTTAGGTTTTTTGCCTGACTCGACCCGAGTTGTCCCGCTAGCTCTGACGTCCTTCGGCGACACCACCAACGCATACTTGTTCGCCGGCACCTCCTCTTCCTCCCTCTGACCTTCACCAATGACAACAACCACCAGAGGCGGTGGATAGGAGCAAGGAAACAGACCCAATCGGCGATCTCGATTCTGGAGGTGTTTGGGTCCGATCCTTACCTCTCCTCCCCTAGATCACCACAATACCGGCCTTGAAGAACTATTCAAAGTGTGGTGGCCAGGATCGTGATTGAAGCTCAATGGTGGAGGTTTTTCCGGATTGCAGACTTGATTCCGGCCGATCTAGGCTGAATCGAACTTAGCTCCAGGTATGAAAGTTGTTCCTTTCTTCATTGTCTACATTTTGACCTGTTGGATTGTTGTGTTTTTGAGGTTGACCTGGCGGCGCTTGGCGGCATTTTCGGCCATGTCAGGGACAGTTTCTGGTTCTATATACCATCTACTCGTCCATACAAGCATTTTGATATATAATACTTAATTTTTGGAGATAGTATGAATATGTTAGAGTTTTTACGGTTTCGATTGTCTCTGTTTTCGATCCGTGAGGATCCCGCCATCCGATCGACTTGTAGTTCTATTGTATTGACCGTAGAAGTGTTCCGGAGAATTTGGATGGTCTCGGATGAGGATCTGACAGTTGGATCATCGTATAATTTTGAGAGGATGATCCTAAAGGCTATTTGTATGGATCCAACCGTTAGATCCTCGTATAATTTTAAGAGGATGATCCTACAAGCGATCCGTGAGGATCTGATCATCATATAATTTTGAGAAGATGATCCTAGAAGCGATCCATGAGGATCTGACTATTGGATCGTTGTATAATTATGTTTTTTGTGATTCTTGTACTAAATCAAGGTTGTACTTTCATTAGGTGATTGACAATGCGTTCGGTAATTTATTTAAGTTGTGTGAAGACGCAGCGGGAATTTCGAGGTGAGTAATCTCACATTGTTCATTTACGAATGAAGTTACTTTTATAGTTTTAGAGGTTATTTAATTATCTGCAAACTATAGTTGGTATTAGTAGGCATTCCTGAGTGAATGTCTACGTGTGTGTGTGTCTATATATATATATATATATATGTATTGGTGGATTTTGTGGCGGTGAAACAATATGCATGATTTTGTTCATATTATTGTTTTGAGAGTTTACTTAAGGAAAAACAATATATTGTGGAAATGTGTTGAGTTATATTGTTTGAAAAGTATTGTGATTTGTGAAACATTTTTAGGTTAGAGGTGACTTAATTTATGTGAGGTATTTTGTATCGTGAGTAATTGATAGGGATCAATTATGGGGAACTTTTTTATTTAGATTCGAGTAATATTTTTAAGTCTAGAGTGACTTCTTTAAATGTTTTGATCTATGGAGATTGGGAGGTCACAAATGTGACCATGGCATGTTATTGTGAACCATGCCCTTAGTGGGTTGTTGGTTACGAATTATCATGAACCATGCCTTTGGCCGGGTTGTTGGTTACGATCAGTTAGAGCTTTAGTCTGTCTGTCTGTCGAGTTTTTAATGGTATCTCATGGGGATAATGTAAAGATTACTTGGAGACTCATGAGTACGAGTTTTATGGTATCTTATGGGGGTAATGTAGAGATTACTTGGAGACTCATAAGTATGGGTTTAGTGATATCTTATGGGGGTAATGTAGAAATTACTTGAGACTCATAGTGTACTGGTTTAAAAGAGAGTCTCGAGAGTATTGTTTCTTTTGTTGTCCAGTTGGGACTTGAGTTGATTGGTGTGAGTTAATTTATTTATGTTTTTGAGTTACTCATATGAGCTTTCATAAGTTTACTTGGTTTGTTGTGTGGCAACCCAGTGCACTATTCAATGGTGTAGGGGTTAATCCTGCAGGTCAGGATGATCATGGCTGAAGCTGAGGCATCTGGTTAGCAGCAGTACATGTAAGAAGCCAATTTTATTGACTCTACCATTGTAATACTCCAGAAATTCATTATTATTTTTCGAGGATTATTTTGGAATTTAATTGATAGTTGTTGGACAATTTTGTGGTTCGTGGGTGAAGTTGAGACAGCTGGTTAGCAGCAGTACAGGTAAGAAGCCAATTTTATTGGCTCTGCCATTTTAATACCCCGGAAATTCATTATTATTTTCCGAGGATTGTTCTGGAATTTAATTGATAATTGTTGGACAATTTTTGTGGTTTGTGGGTGAAGCGAAAGTGTTTCGGACGAATAATTACTCGAAACATTTTATTTTCAAGGGGTCAAAAGGTTGATTTTTTATTCATTGAGTTTCTCCAAAAACTTCCTTCATAAAAGTCATAGAGCGCATCGATACGAGTTCATGGACATATGGAACGCAGAAATTGAAGTTCCTATGAAGAAATTATGGCCATTTGAAAATTTTCCATTTTGGGTATATATGGGATTTTCCATAAAATTCCTCATAATTCCAATATTTCCAAAATTGGAAATATCTTTCCTTTCTTCTCTCTCCTTCGCGCAGCCCCAAACCTGATGGAAACCCGTCTACTCGACCCGACTCAATCTCTCTCCTTCGGCCACCTCCGGCGACGGGACAAGCCAAGGACCACTCAGAATGGCCTCGCGCTCCTCCCTGTGGTGGTGGCTTGCGACGGAGAGCACCGTACATGGCAGATCGAAGCCATAGAGCTAGGAGCTTCGATATCCGGTTGGATTTTGCTGATTCCGGCGTCACACCGACCGATCCTTCTAGGTTCTGGAATCTTCTCCTCCTCTAGATCACACCCATCCTAGCCTTGAAGGACGATTCAAAGTGTGGAGTAAAAGATCAAGGTTTGAAGTTTAACAGTGGAGGATTCTTGGATTTCAAAACGTGATATAGGCCAATCTAGGCTGTTTTTTACCTAGCTCCAGTTATGAAAGTTGATCCTCTCTTCATTGTGCACATTCTGGATGGTTTAATTGTTGTGATTTTCAGTTTGGCCGGTGGTGGTGCGCCACCACTTGTGGGGGCTCTGTAGCTGCGTTCCAGCCATGTAATGGACAGTTTCTTGTGTTATTTATCATCTACTCATCGATACTAGCATTTCGATATATAATACGTAATTTTTTGAGATCGTATGAGCATGTTAAGGTTTTCGTGATTTCGTTGGATCGACTTATCGTTGTGACATATCGATTGCAGGAGTGTTCCGGAGATGGACTGGTCTCAGATGAGGTTTCACCTCGATTGGTTTACATTTGGGGATTTTAGTTCAAAACGAGGGTTTCGAACTTTAATCACTTTGTGATTCATGCACTGAGTCGAGACCGATGTGTCCAGGTACTTGTCAGACTTGTGTTGGTCGGATTGTGGCGATTTTTGCTTGTCTCGGTTAGTGTGTGAAGATGCAACAAGATTCAAAGGTGAATAAATCACACAATATTCGTTATGAGCATAGTTACCATATTGTCTGGGAGTTATTACTTTAACTATGACTATAGTTGGTATTAGTGGCATTTCTGAGTGGATAACTACGTGTGTGTGTGTGTATATATATATGTATTGGTGGTTTCATTGTGATGCAAATAATATTTTGAAATGAGTTTATTATTGTTTGAGAATAGTGAAATTGTGTATTGAGTTGGAGTTGTGAGTACAGAGTATCATTTGTTGAGGCTGTAAACAATGATTGAATTGAGCTATTGAGTGGTGATTGTAGAATTTCATTTGTTGAGATACCATGGGTCTAGTATGACCATCTTAATTGGGATTTAAGATATGTTAGCTTGTGTATGATTATCTGTGCAATGAATTGGTGACATCAGTGTGATAATCTTTGTGATGACTGTTGTGTAAAGCATGTGAGAATATATGTGTGTGACTGGTGAAATATGTGTGATGATCAGTAGGATGATTGTTATCTGTGTGATGATCGGTGAAATCTGTGTGATGATTAGTAGAATGATTGTTATCTGTGTGATGATTGGTGAAATATGTGTGATGATCAGTAGGATGATTGCAATCACCGGTGAAATCAGTGTGATGACTGCTCCATAGAGGAGTTGAATTGTTATTAAGTTAATAACGATCGACATGATTTCTGTTATGGCCGAAGCTACCTATAGATGTCAGAGTATGGGGTTGTGATGACTTCTATGACTTGAATTGTTGTTTTAATGTAACCTCCTAAACTAAAACTATACGCAGGGGTTACTATGAATTGGTTCACTTTGTTTTGAATTCGTGATTGCCTTGATTTCTTCTTGGTTGAATTTGTTGATGGTTTGATTGATCTTAAAGGCTTAGTGCTGACGATTGTTCTCTGTGGTGAGGATAGGAATGTGATTCATTGATTTTCACCTTGGATGTTATGTTGATGACAAAGGTTTCCAGTGGGGAGGAAATGATTGTGATTTTGTAATTCGCCGTAGTGCCTTAAAATGGTTTCGAACATTGCTTGAAGAAATTTTGTTTGACTGGAATTTGTGTAATTGGATGCTAGGTTGAGAATCTGAGCATGTGATTTTAGTCACGAGTTGACCTACTTAAGCATGTTATGGAAGGTTATGAAACATGGTTGTAGTTGTGAGTTATATATGTGTTTATTGTTGTTTAGGTTGAGGTGACTTAAGAATGTGTTTCTGCTTTGTGGTTTTGATCGAGTTTACTCATACAAGCTTTCATAAGCATACTGAGTTTGTTGTGTGGCAACCTGATACATTATTCGATGGTGTAGGGATTAATCTTGCAGGTTAGGGAAATCGTGGCTGAAGTTGTGACCTTGTAGTAGCCAATCGGGTAGGAAGCTAATTTTGTGGCTTTACTACTGTTAAGACTTTCGCTGTGTAGTAAGCTCTGAGAAGCGGTTACTTATTATTTTGTGAACGTAATTTAATTTGTAAACTCGGTGTAATGTAATATGTGACTCTATTTAATGAGTCTGTATTCACATTGTGGGTTCGGAACATAGTTAGTTACCTTTGTTTAAAGGAAAATTGTCTTAGCTGTTTTATTGATGTCCGAACCATCACGCCTAGAGTTCTTGTGTTGTTTGAAATTGTATTATTATTTGTGATGGAAATTCGGGGCGTGACAGCCATGATTATGACTTTCGCTATATTGTAGGCTCTGAGGAGTTTTTACTTTTATTTTGTTGTGGCACTTTAATTCGTAAACGTGTGTAATATGTGACTCTGTGGAGCGAGTATATATTGTGGTTGTTGTTTCAGGGCATCAACATGTACTTAGTTTAAAATGAAAATTTTCCAGGTATTTTGTATTGATGACTGATTTTTCACGCATGTATAATTATGAGATTATATATTAATTGTTAATTATGTTCAAAAATTGGGGTGTGACAACTATGCCTTGACTCCTATGTACGCTCAACCTCAACTTATCCGTAGACTGGGCATAAAAAATAAAAAAGCCCTGGGAAAAGCATTGAAAACCATTAGAGTGAGTAGACGAAAAATAAATGATTTCAACATAAATAAATAAAATAAATGTACTTTCATATAAAAACCAAAGCATGCAATACAAGTTCATGCAAGAAGAATAATTTTAACTGTTAACTGAAATGACATCTCAAAATTATTTCAAATTTCATGAAAATACTCTTAATCATCCTCTGTATTGAAATCTCAAAAGATACTATAAATCATCTCAAAACATGCTCTGATATTGATATCTCAAAATCTACTATAAACTCATCTCAAAATTATTTTAAAAACTCACATAATGAAATATCTCAAATTATTTCAGAAATCTCGTAAATCTCAAAGTATATGAATATCTCAAACTCAATTTCAAAATATCAATTAATAAAATAGGTGATGAGTAGAGGGAACTGCTAGTCATCTCATGCCACCTGGAGGGTACTGCTAATTGGAATATGAGGGTACTGCTTACTAACCATCTCATGCCATCTAAACAGTACTGTCGACTAGATGACGCATCAGAGGGTACTGCCAATTGGTATACTATAAGGTGACAGTTAGAGGGTACTGCCAACTAACTATCTCATGCCATCTAGAAGATATTGTTGACTTAATGACGCATCATAGGGTACTGCTGACTAGATTATTACCTGGAGCTTGGAGGGTACTACCAACCATGTAATGCATGCATGTGCTAACATAATCATCATTTATAATTTATTTATGTGATGACCTAGATTTTCGCTATTTAATTCTTGCAATTAATAATGGATCAGTTGTATTAATTAATGTTGTTATGCTTTATTGGTATATTATTTATGATTTGAAATTATTTTTTGAACGACTAATTATTCAGAACGTGTCGTTTTAGGGAGCTAAAGGTTGACTTTTCATATGTTGTGATTCTCCAAAAAATTTCTGCACGAAAGTTGTAGATTGTGTCAATACGAGTTCATGGACATGCTGCACGCATAAATTGAAATTTGTACGAGAAAGTTATGGTCAATGGAAGTTATTTCCATTTTTAGAAATTTTGTATAAATAGGGAAATTTTTGGAAAAAGAGCTCACTTTCCCATTTTCGCAAGTTTTCCAGAAAATTCCATAACTTATTCTCTCTTTATTTTCTAGTAAACCCAACCCGGACCCGTTTTCTTAACTTGCCCGGAACTTGCTTCTCCGGTGTCTCCAGGCTATGGTACCAACCCAGATCGACTCCTCTTCTCCTTCCGGTCATTCCTGAGGTGGTCTCTAACACTGATTCTTACCCACAACAGAGTAATGAGGCAGTGAAGTTAGGCGGCGGCAGATCCTATCGATTCTCCCATTTCCGACCATGGCTGGACCAGAAAGCAGTCGCTTTTTGTTCTTGGCAACATCCTCTTTCGATCCTTGGTAGTGGTGTTGATCTATTTTCAGTGTGGAGCTATAACTCTCGATAGTAGTTTTTGGCTAGCGGCGGTGATCGGCAACTATCTAGGCCAATTTGGCTTGAACTCCAGGTATTAAAGTTGCTCCAGTTGGTATTCTCTACATTTTGGATGGCTGGGTCATGTTGGTTTTGAGTTTGGAAAGGCGGCGCGTGGGGCTCAATAGCTCGAAATTCAATTAAATCGATACTTTCAGAAAGTAAAACTCAATTTCAATTTAATCAACTTCAAAAATCATGAAACCATGATAAATTAACCATACGCAAATATTATCACAAAAATCAATACAATAATTTAATACTCGAAAATATATACTGCAAGCAATTTAATTTAAAAGCAAAGGTCCACTCACTGAAATTCGGTTATGGCAGCCGTCGATGAATTTCTCCTCTAACTTGATGTGCATGTCATCCTAAACAAAACGATAATCATTAATGATAACAAAACCAAAACTCCTAAATAATAATCTTCAAAAACTCGAAATCATATCAAAACAAGCTCAATTTTCATAGGCTATGTTAATTCAATAACTATAACAACCTATTGAAAAATGTGGTTGATCCAACAGTCAGATCTTCTCGAATCGATTCAGAAATTTTGATCATTATCAAACGTCCACCAATCGATATAAAATCCATATCTACAAGCTCTTAATACTAAGCTCTACCCAACACAACAAAGTAGACAACCGCAAAAGGCTAAACGCGCCCCCATGTGCCTCCACAAGCGGCTACACGTAGGCTCTACGCACCTCCAACTCCAACCCCAAATTGGGTACGAAGACCTTAGCCAAATTATTAATTACAACATTCCTAACAAGTTTTACAACTACACAAAGTCCAGTTTTAATCGAGGAAGCCGAAATTCACCTCGAACACTTTAGGAGCCCGAAATGTTCAAGTCTTCGATTCTTCTTCCTCCGATCGATTTGGTGCCGATGGCTTGATGGCTCGAACCATGGCGGCAAGGGCTTCCAAAAAATGGGTGGTGGTGCTGGCTGAAATGGCCGAATTTCGAAGATCGAACCGGGTCAAGGGCGACGAATTGCCGAAAAGATTATAGCTTTGACTCTCTTTCTCTGCTGCAAATTGGAGCAAGCGGTAGCCGTGAAGAGGCGTGGCGAATTCAACCAGTCCGATAGTCAGGGGTCATTATTCGGGTTTGTGCTAGTGATAATTGGGAATTAGGCTTCTCTTACTAAAATGGAAACTTTCTGGAAATGGAAAGTTTCCCTTTACATCTCGCCATTTATAGTAAGTTTTTGAAATAGTAACTTTCTTGTTTTCATATCATAACTTCTTCATACGAATTATGATTTTAGCATGTTGTATGTCCACGAACTCAATTTAACATGCTCTACAGCTTTCCAAAATGAAGTTTCCTCAAAAACTGAACTTAACAAAAGTTCAACTTTTAGTCCCTTAAATGATCGAAACGAAGGTAAAAAATAAGATTCTTAATTATTTACTGTTTGAATGAAAAATAAAAAAGTAAGTTTAGGTATGTGGCATAGGAAATGGGGCTTTCAGTGTTATTTTGTCATAATGATGCACCAGCAAACATTTATAATCTTCTAATTCTCAGTTAACTGTTCATCGGCTTAGTAACAGTGCCGGCTCGAGCTGAGCCGACATTGTGAAAAGATGATTTTGCCCCTGCCTGTTGTTTCTTGCCTCGACACCTGGTCTACTGATCAGTCCAATCGTGTCTTTACTACTTCGCTCGACAGAGAGGTGGAGAAAGAGAGAGAGATAGCGAAGGAAGTGGTACTGTTTGTTGGCATCTACGATTCGGATTCGATCTTCACTGCGTAGTTTGGCTGAACGCAGAAAGCCTTGGTTCCTGGGAGATTTCAACTTGGGAAAGTTTTCGCAGAATTCATTTTGGGAGGCAGAAGGCCTCAACTAAGGCCATTCAGGGATTCAAGGGAAGCAAGAAGATCATAACAAAGACGTACTTGGTTGATTAAGAATTGCGCAACCGATTTGCGGGTAATCAAAAATGGTGTAATTGCTGGGTCATAGGTTCTGCATGTTGTCGTTCTGTTCGATTTAGTACTTATTTGGTGGGTTTTTGTGAAAGATTCCGGGGTGCATGATTGATTGAGGAGAGGGAAGGCGATTCTGGAGGAAACAGGAGAGGAATTCACAACGAAAGAGAGTGATCGAATTTCCAAAGACTGAGGGGCTGGGTACGAAAGAATCAGAGGAATTCAAGACGGCTTTAGCACTGCCCTTAACCAAAGACTCTGAGTGTGAAGGTTGGTTTTTTTATATGATTTTATGTACAACAATTCAAAAAGTGAATTTCTTTCTTGATATGATTTTATGGGTTTCTTAAGGCAAAGGTTTTGGGGTTTGGAATCAACGACATCATTAGTGCAATATAATCGTAGTATTGGGCATGTGCTTCAATTGAAATATGATTTTCAGTATCCATTTTTTGTTACATATATAGGTAAATCAAGAATGCTCGAGAAGACATTTTGGACGGGCTGCAACAGTTCTATAGAGAAACTTCTACAGTTGAGTGAGTAGCATATTTTTTTGTTTGTCTTCTAGATATGGATTGGATTAGTTTTCTTTCTGTTGGGCATTATTAGTTGTTTCCTAATAGCATGAAATTTAATTGAAGTAGAGTTGAGTACATATGCTTATTTTGTTTGCTTTGGTTTTTGTGAATATTCTGGGTCACTGGGTGTCTTAGTTTTTCTGTTTTGCATCCCTTAGTTTTACTATAATTCATGAGCAGTAGTGATACCATGAATTGTTCTTACATTGAAGATAAAAGGACATTTTAGTTTATGATATGATAATTCTCGACTCTGTATGAAAGCATACCTGCATATTTGTATTTTTGTTTTCAAAGATGATGGGCGGTTATTGTTTTGGTTGCTTTCATTTTTCGGAACTTTAGAGCAATTTTAGTTACCTATTTCTAAAGTTCAGAAATCTATTTGAATAAAACAGAAATATAACCAGACTCATTTTTTGGTTGCCTTCATTTTTCAGAACTTTAGAGCAATTTGCACTGATGTTTAGCTCAATTTGCACACTATTTATGTCAAAATTGTTTGGCAACTGCTGTCTTTTAATAATGTTGGTATATAGAGTCAGGTAGTCTCTGTATATAGAAATTTCTCCTTAAAAATATGGATTTTCTTTTCTTTTTCTTAATTTCTTACCAATCTGAAAGAGATTATGGACTAGAGTATATGGATTACGGAATTAGTTGTAGTTGGCTGAAAAGATGTATAACAGAAGTATGTAATTTGTGTACAAATACCATCGTTGTCTAATGTTATTCTTGATGAAAAATGGTTGAACTCAAGAAAGAAAAACCTTAAGATGTAGTAAATACCATTGTTTTTTATAACTTATATCAAGAAAAACAAATATGGTTAGTGACCATGAAGTATGAGGATCACAAATTTGTGTAGAGATTTGTTAGATGAATTTTTAGACTAAAAGCATATATGGTTACACATATTTGGTTACTTGAAAGCAGATGTGTAAATTGGTATTGTACATATCAATTCTTTAAGGTAGCTGCATTTTTCGTTGATATTGTTGTAAAGATTTGTAATTTCTTGCAGAAAGTTTCATACTCATGTATAGTTTTTGACTTTGGAATCAATTTGTATAGTATTTCCACTCTTTGAATATTATTATGACAGTGATTATTAACTGATAGCAAATAGTAATCATGGACTAATTACTTCTGTGCTAAAAACTCTTTTTTTTGGCAACGGATTTATGTAGAAGAATTGACTTAGAGAAGAACCTGCAATACTTAAGTTTGGTGATTACTCAATATTTGGAAGCCTAACATATTCATGTGTTATTACTGATTTAGAGATCAATGTCTATCTAATTTAGATATCAATTTTGCAGTCTTTATATTTGGATGAAGTGAAGCTTGCAAACTACTCAGCCTTAATGAGGCTTTTGGTTTTTGCAGATCAATACTATAAGGATAAATTCTCTTTGGAAGCTAGAGGTTATTCTAGTGAATAGAGTGAAGGTTCAACTTAATAACGGTTAAGTTAGGACGAAAGAGGTTTGAATCATAAACTTTTTTTTCTTCTCTGTTTTGTTGATTTATAGGTAATGGACATGTCTGGATTTTTGTGGCTGTAGGATTTCTTTTTTCATGATAGATATTTTTATTGAACGCTGTATGATGTTTTCGATGATGCCGGGGTTTGCGATTATCATATTGGGTTTGTCATCAACAAGGAGAAGGAGGGTGAGTTTTGGAGTTTTATTGAGGAGAGCAGGACAGCTGCAGGTCAAATTCTTTCTTAGATTATCCTTCATCTGTTTTCGTTTCTGAAATTGGTTGAATTTGCGTATGAGTTTGAAGTCACTTGAAGAAAATTAAGAAGCCGTATATGTTTGCATGTTGCTGTTTGTTGTTTGTTTTCATTGACTAGCCTTCTATGTTGATGCAAATATAATTAGCAGCTTTTGTTTAGTCACTGTTTTTAGCTTCGATTGAACATGCTTTGTTGTTATGCTTTCCTAGCTGAAATCAGTGGAGATAATGAGCAGAAGGATACTCTTGGATGAATCAGTTTTTGGTTGTAACTTTATCTGCGTAGTATAAGTTAATCAATGGCTTCATATTGCAGTTGATTGGCTTATACTACACAGACAAAGTGCAATCAAAACTCAATCAATTGTATATGCCAGACTTCATCTATAAAGTGGCTTATTGTTGGGAGTATGGATTTATGTGTTTTGGTAATGGGGAACTATTTGAATGACGAAAGAGTAGAATTTCTACTGATATTGAGACACTTGAACAAAATTAAAGAAATCGCAGGTTATTTGTGGTGACTAAACTTTTTTTGCCTTATAAATGGGGATAGGAAAATCAGGAGGAGCATAGGAGATTCTCAATCAATTATCACAGATTTCTTAAATTTTATTTTCGTAATCAAAACTCAATCAATTATATATGCCAGACTTCATCTTAAATTTGCTTATTGTTGGAGTATGGATTTCTGTGGTTTGGTAATTGGGATGTATTTGAATGACGAAAGAGTAGCATTTCTACTGATATTGAGACACTAACAAAATTAAAGAAATCACAGGTTATTTGTGGTGACTAAACTTTTTTTTTGCCTTATAAATGGGGATGGTAAGATCAGAGGGAGCATAGGAGATTAGCAATTACGGTCTGAACTATTACATATTCCAGAGAAATGTGACATTATGGGAAGATAGTGCTAGAAAGGTTGACATAGAGACTATTAATGAAAGTCTACCTCTACCCGTGCTTATGGTGATAACCAGTTTGAAAGTGAAGAAGTACAAAGGTAATACATGCATAAAAATTGATTGCACTGCAGTATTGAAATTTATACTCCTATTTAATTTTATTCTTTAATTCACAGAAATGCCTGCACCATCAAACACCAGTCATACTTGCATTTTCATAAATCCAGAAACCCCACAGGCAGAACCCTTCAAAATTGAGTAAGTTGAATATTTAGCATTTTTTGATGCACCACAACTTCTTACTCACTGCATGTTTCTTACCAACATTTCTGCAAAATTCAAGGTTCTCTAAGGCAATAGATAATATCAAAAAACTGCCCACTCCATGCAAACAATTAACAGCAGCAGAAGTGGAAAAAAAGGATAAAACCAGTGCATCAATTGAACAAGCTTAACCCCCAGAAATACAAGGTAAAAAATTCAAGCTATGTCTATATACTTGTTGATTCAAATAACTCACAAAATGAGCTCAAATTTCTAACATATTTATGTTTTAATACAGAACGTGTTCGTGTACTGCGAAACTTTCATTTCCAGATTTTCAACACATGATGGCTGGTGGATTGCTACAAACAACTGAGGGTGAAGAAAGATAGTGACCTGCGAGTCTGTCTAGACCACAACATGCAAATACCTCTTCCATGGTAAAATCCAAATTTCTAATATATACTTTTTTGTTAACCATTCATGAAAATGTATACTATTGCAGTAAAGTGACAATAAAATAGTTATGTTATTCTACTTACTTTCTCCATTTGCTTTGCCATTTAATGATGAAAGTTGAAACCAACCTCAACTCATTGATTTCAATTATGATCAGTCAGTCCACATGAGCCATTGAAAAGAAGAAAGGTCGTACATTGCTTGCTAGACCTATGATTGATAAAGAAACGATCTTGGCGATATCTAGATGATTGATATGTTTTCTCGGATAAAGATGACAGGTTATGTTTGATTCTGTTTGGATAAAGATGAAAGGCTATTTTGTTTGCTTTGTTTGATTTCTGTCAGTTTTGTATGCAGCAAGTTCAATTATTCTCCTTGATTTCAGTTTTTACATTTGCAGCAAGTCTTAGACCAACCTTTAACTTCTTAAATTGCATTATACTCTTTTAATATCTTGAGCTGTAGAAATGAAGAAAACACAATACAGACAGGGGAACTTACTTTCTACTCTCATATTAATAATCTCATATTTCAATTTCCTCTCTATGTACCTTCTTTTTTAACTTTTGAACATAAAGCTGCTCACAAAATTACCAACCAAATATATTGCTTACTAATAATGGTGCATGCTTTTACAATTATAGAGTCCATGCCACCATTAAAGATCCAAACTGTGAAGCCACAGTCAAGCTTAGAGGAAAACCAGCTGAACAATTGTTTGGAATAACTTGCAGAGAACTCATAGACAAGTACCCTTATGCTCCACAGGAAATATTGCAAACAAAAGGGCAAATTCACATTTTCCAAATCCAAATCAGTGAAAGGTATCTTTCCAAGCACAAAGAATCAACCAAGTGCCAGCACACCAGCTCATCCACTGTACGACAAAAAAAGATTCGTCGATAAAGGAAGAAGACAACTGTTTGCTACCAATCCAGACAAAAAGCCCCGCAGGTAACAACTACATTTGTCTACCTACAACTTCTTTGACTTCTATAACTTCTTACTTTCACAATAACAGGGAAGGAAGCACTGAATCAGCAACATCATCCACAAACACTACAAGGAAAAAATGGACTGAAATATCATGTCACTTTTGTGTAAATAGAAATGGAGGCAGCAGCTTTTTGGACAACCGCCACAGCTAATCATCACTAGGCTAACAACCTCTCAGCAACTGATGTCACTTTTGATATAATCACTAGGTTAACCTATATTTGTAATATAGGCGGTATTTTGGAGAAGCTGTTTTAACAACATTTGTAATATATATTTGAACATTACCAGAACATCGATATTAATGGTAATGTTAACTCTTGATATGAAGCATAAATCGATGTATTTTTGAGAAGCTGTTTTAACAGTAGTTGTTTTATATATTTCAACTAAATTTTCTATCTTTCAAAACTTACACATTTCATTCCAAAACCCGCAGCAACGCGCGGGCATGTATGCTAGTCAATATCTGTCTCAAGGTGACCGGTTGCCGGGTTCATTAATATATGACCAAGATGATAAATATGTATTATAAATATGATCATTAACAACTGCCTTTTAGGTTTCATACATACTCTATAGAAGCTTATCATTTTACCCTCATGGTTGTGTCAATTCATGAGTGAATTGAGGGGAAAAAAGAAAAAGAGATGGAACAATATGTGATTTTTAGTTTATATTAACTCACCGATCGATAGTAGTTGTGATATTTAAATCTCTTTGCTGTGGTGTACGTCCTGGATCAAATGGGCGTTGGGTTATATCAATCTCAATCCCTAATTATACGCCATATTAAAAAGCAAACAAGGAAATACTCTATCCTAAAAGGCAAAAAACAGGAGCTTCTAAGTTGTTAATTTCATATGTCAACTTCTTGTGCCTTAATTTCCTTGTCCTCCTCACTTGTAGAGGCTAGGCTAGAGTTTGTGTAGTTTTGTTTGTTGGACTAGTATCTGTCAAGGGTTCTTTTTCTCCTAGTGTTTTTAATGTTATTACCCTTTGCCAAAAATTAAAAAGTAAAAACTTCTTGTGCCTTAATATTACGACAGTGACTAATCACTATACTTTGAGGGCCATTTTGTCATAACGATGATGCACCAAAAAACATCAATATCTATCTCAATATCTTCTTGTGCCTTAGCTTCAAATAATTCTATTTTCATATGAATACTCGTTGCTATCTACGTTCCTTTCTCTCTCACCTTGAAATAACAACTTGCTTTCTTAAAAAGCTCACATGCATGTGGTGTACATAATAACGTCATACTCGTGCAATGGACGTTTATTTTAATTTAAAAGGAAGATGTGGATATTTTCTTGTCACTCGCTTTTTAGTTTAGTCATATTGATGTTTTTGTGTTATTTTGATTTACCATAATAACCTTTTTAAATGATTTAATTATGAGTTTTTCATTATTTTTGTTAATACTTTGGCCCTTTCAAACTATAGTGAAGTTTTGACACGAAAAATGATGTCTCACTTTATTAATAACGATACTATTGTTCAAGTAAATCCAGTAGCCCAAACTCGAGGTTACTTACTCTAGTTGAAATATAGTTTATATTAGAGATATTCTCAGAGAATTTTAGGAGATATCCAATCAATGTACGATTATATTTCTATGTAAAACTCTATATCTATGCTTGTAATCCTCTAGATAAAGAGGCCCCTATTATCAATGAAAGTACGACTCAATTCTCTCCCAATTTAGTTTTCCTTAAACATGTTATCAGCACGAAGCCCTAACCCTGAAACCCTAAATTCGTAGCCTTCAAACCCTAGCCACCACTGCCGCATATATTAAAGCCCTCAATCCCAGGATTCCAGAACCAGTGGCGGAACCACCAGAACCGGCCGGAAAACTACCGAACCGGCCACCGAAAGTATCGAACCAGCCCTCCAAGAAGAAAAAAGAGGGACCCCTGTAGGGGTTCACCCCCTTCCGGACTTCCAATTGCTACCAAATTTTTCCACCAGTAGCGCCTCAACCCCAGGATTCCGGAACCTGAAGCAAAACCCCAAAAACAGGTCCAGAAATAGGTGAACCGACCTGCCAAAAACCGGCAGAAGAAAAGAAAAGATAAAAAAAAGGGAAAGGAAAAGAAGCCCAAAAGCCCAAGACCAAGCCTAAGGCAGAGGCCCACTGCCACATCAGCAGGAGGACCCACTGCCATGTCAGCAGAAGGACCCACTGCCACGTCAGCATCTGTGCCACATCAGCCCTCTGGTCAACCCCCTGGTCAATGACTTTTCATCGACTTTTCCAGCCACTTTCCAGCGACTTTTCCGGCGACTTTTCAGGCCACTTTCCGACCATTTTCCGGCAACTTTTTCTGACCACTTTTCCTGTCAAATTTTCCGGCGACCTATTTCGAGGTATTTTTTACTAAACGTTCCCCTTTTTTTTAGAGTTTTTTAATTCAACTTCTCTTGTTTTTCGGGGACTTGCAACATCCCTTCTTCTACCCCCCTTTTCTTCATCATAGGGGAGACCTAATTAAGCTGAACTGTGGGGGTTGGTGCTCACTCCAAGCTTGGAGCTTATTAAAATCTCCAAACTCAAAGTTTGTAGAGAATTTATGATCGACCACTTACATCATTGTTTCGATCTAATCCAACCCCTCTTGGAAGCGACTACGCTCGGAAATTCCTAATTTCTTGGAAGCGACTACGCTCATAAATTTTATTTGTTTTCGTGGTAGCCTTTTACTCTCCGAAACTAACCCTAATTTCTTGTTCTCTTTTAGGATAAGTAACCTGAACAAATTGGACTCTGCTCCATTGAGAACAACTGGCTCTGAATATCACAGGTGGGTTTGTGATGTCCGCCAGCATCTCAAGGCTAATGGAATCCTGGATACGATTCTCGAGCCTAGCCAGGACGTGCTCACTGTTGAGCAAGCTCAAGCTTTGGAAGTAAATAGAGCAGCCTTAGAGGCAAATAAAGCGAAAGCCATCATCCTAATGACTCGTCATATGGATGATTCTGTCCAGTACGAGTATATGAATGAAGAAGACCCCAGAAGACTGTGGGTCTCACTCGAAGAAAGATTTGGCAATGTCTGTGACTCCTTGCTTCCTGACCTAGAAGTGATATGGCATAGCCTCCACTTCTGTGATTTCAAGTCAGTTCTTGACTACAACTCGGAAGCACTTCGCATTAAATCCTTAATGGAATTTTGTGGTAAAGAGATCACAGATGCGATGTTGATTGAGAAGACTCTCTCTACCTTCCCCATCTCTGTATTGATGGTTGCTAAGAACTATCGAATCGATGTTGTTGCAAGACAGATCACAAGGTTACATGAGCTCATTGGAGCTATGAATATCGCTGAAAAGCATGACAACATCCTTGTGAATAACTATAATTCGAGATCCATGGAAATAGAGCATATTCCTGAATCCAATTATAGTCGCACCCCTAAGAGAAGGCGCCAAGAGCGAAACCCTAATCTTAGGGATACTTCTGGACGTTCTGGTCCATATAATCGCTCTACTTGGGAAGGTAACTGCCAAAATAGGTGAACACGGAACTGAAGAGGTAAACGTGGAAAGAGATAGGGAGGCAACACCTCTGGCCATGTTGGTGGCGCCACCAACACTAAGATCCATCTAAATGACGTTTTCAAAGCGCCTCAATTAATGGAGTTCGAGCAAAGAGATGTATGTTCTTGATGTGGAGTGTCTGATCATTGGGCACACATTTGTAGAGCTCGTCTACAAAGCATATTGTGAAGCAAGAACTATGTGGAACAAGAAGATCAAGAAGATGATCTAGAGTGAAGGGTTGAAGACTACAAATCTGGCTGGGATCCATAGATCGCAAATTTTGTTTAAATCTTTATTTTTCCAAGAGATGTAATAGGCAATTGCCATATACTTTGTAGTAAATGCCAATGGCTTAGTCTTTCTTCAAAGTAGGCTCACCCAAAGTAAGTGTGAAGTCTAGGAAGGTTCTGAGATTAGTGGTACTTAAAGCGAGCCTTGCTCCATCGACATCTCTTTACTCACCTGGTCACATTTATTTTGGAATTACGGAAATAAGTTAGACGACTACTATTGTTTTGCATTAGCTAGCATTTTGGATTAGATTTTCTTTGGTTAAAGAGACAATGATGTAACTCTGCTAGCTTGTGAATAAAATTTCGAGTTCTTTTCATTATGACTCAATTTTGATTATAAGCATGTTACTTTTGTGACTACGATGGCTGGGTCATCAATATTAATTCAAGGACATGGAATAGCCCAAGTTCCCCCTGCCAAATGGCACCTTGATTACTGTCACAGAAACTCTCTACGATCTTAGGGCAAATCGTACCCTATGAATAGCCAATAGATTCCATGCGAAAACGCATATAGAGAACGGAAATGAGTTCCTTTGCAATGCCTCTAATGATTGCGAACAAAGGCGCATCTTAGAGAAGTTTATGTATCTCTCTAGTAGACTCTATGTCACTATTCGAGCTATTAAATTCACTAAAGTTATGAGAGAAGATCTCTTGAATTTAGACATATATTGGCTTTGTCACGACAGGATAGGTCATCCTAGTCATGATATGATGATCCATCTACTAAAGACTTCACATAGACATCCTTTCTCTCGAGCGACATGAAGCATGAATCAAAAGTTCATTCCTGGACTAAGTGTGACCAACGCTGCTGCCTAGGGCACCGCCTCCGTCCACCACCAGCCTAGGGCTGGCACAGTCCCTATCCATAACGCCATGGATGGAGTCCATCATGGTGATGGCGCCCCAGGTGATGCTGCAATCACCAACTTGCTTCAAAATAGTGTTTCAGACGCTCATGCCTAACCAAAATTCTCATTGGTTGCTTCTAAAGCCTCTCGCTCGTTTTATAAAGCTCGTTCCTTAGGGAAATTAGGACTGAGACCGTCCTATGCAAAGGATATGAAAATACTCATTATGTTCTTACATAGAATCTGTGGGGATTCTGTGGACTAGTTCAACTAACTTGCAGACGCTTAAATATTTCATGATGTTGGTTGACAAGCAAACACACTGGTCACGTGTTGTGCCATTGTCCTCCTATAAATACTGCTTATGCTCCACTCCTAGCACATATCATATGACAACGGTCTCACTCCCCAGATCATCCTATTCAGTCAATTGGATTTGACTATGCTAGAGAGTTTACATCGAAAGGCTTTCGATGGATATTGCAATGGGACTGATGTTGGACATCATATTCCCATGTACACACCCAAATGGTCTTGCGAAAACGACTACAATGGTAGTGCGGACATTGGTAATGCGCACTAATCTCCTTATATCCACTTGGGGTGATGCAATTTCGTATGCAGCTATGCTAATTTGTCTACTACCCACCGCCACTCAATGTACCTCTGCGTTACAGCTAGTGATTCACTACACCATAAACTTTCATTTATAGCGCTCAAAAAACGCTATCGTAGGATACGATAACGTTTTAGTAAACGCTATGTCTGCCACAGCTATAATAGGTCTGAGGTCTATCATAGCGTTTCCGCAAACGCTATGAAAAGATCAACATTCATAGCATTTTGGAAGCGCTATTGTATAGACTTTTGATAGCACTTCATAAACGCTATGTTAAACATTCCATAGCATTTAGTGAACTGCTATATTAAACAATCCATAGCATTTACGAAATGCTATAACTGCATATGCTACAACATATAAAAAACTCTATTGTTCATCATTCAATAGCATTTTTATGGTGATACTGTCCTATATTTGTTGCATAAATATGTACAATGTCTTGGAAATACAATAATAAGTTTTCAGATCAAAAATGCACCATTTTCATTAATAATCTCAAGAGTAACAAATATACAATGTGACATCCCTAAATTACACAAGCACTTCATATCTCATCCAACAAGCTGGTATTTTCCTTCTATATTAATGATACAAATTTTGCTAGAATTAACCCACCAGCAATCGTCTTGGGCTTTCTTTTGATTGTCCACATGAAACTTAGCTCAATTTCTGATATTCCTTGAAGCTTTGAAGGCTAATAAGACCTGCTAATTTGTAAACCTTCAAGAGCAGAATTTAATCAAGTCCAAAACTACAAGGTAAAAGAGATGCATGATGCATTCTTACTTCTATCCTGGAGTAACTAGGATCTCTAATAGATAGAACATATAACTTCTTCAGCAATAAATGATCTTACAGAAAGAACCTACTTTTGGAGCTATGGAAACAGAACTAATGAATTTAATTTATCCTCTCAATCATATAATGAACATTTAACATCACCCAGATATAGAAGTTATGCCTGAGAATTACTAGTCAACCACATATGAATTTGAAGGGTCAAAACATGGAAAACTGAAAAACCACATACTCTGAACACTTCTAGTTTCAATCAATTGACAGCATTCCCACTATAGCTAGCTCTCTTGTTTCCCATTGTACATAAGTGCACTTATTTTCCATAATCATAGCCATCGAACGATGAACAATTTCTTCTGAGATAACATTTCTTACTATCTATACTATTAGGTACTACCTTACCACATCAAGCATCAGTCCAGTATGACTACAAAGAATTCCAAACATCATAGAACAACTGTGAAAAACTAGAAAGGACAAAACTAACTTGCCGACTGATTTTTGATAGACCTAAAGGTGATATCCCATCTCTTGTCTTCTCAGTATACTTTCACAAACTTTTGAGTTGGCATTTGTAGGGGAATATATATCAAACTTATGGCATGTCTTTCTAAGACAGATATAACCTGTGTCAAACATAACCCAGAAGAGAAATCGTAAAAGCACCATGTACTATCAAGAGATGCAGTCACGAAGTAGTTACTTGTGGCATGTACGGTAACAAGTGATGACTCAAAGACTGCATTGAGGATGTACTAATGCTAATTAGAAAGTAGCAGACTAGATTTCAATCTAAATAATGAGATAAGTAAATTGAATAGTGCTGATTTACCAACATTTGGTCTTCCAACAATTGCAGCTCTTGGAAGATGGTCCTGGATCTGCAATTGAAAATTAAATGGTTTAGAGAGTATTAATTTTCTATGATTCTCCTTTATTTCATTGAAAACCGACCCTAACTTATGGTATTTGAAGAAGAAAAAAATAGTCCAATTGCATTGTAGAAAACTAGAAACCAACAGTATATATCTTTCCCAAAAATAGAACCAAAGTATACAGAACTGATGATATATGCAAGTTGTACACGTTCATGACACCTTATTAACTAATAACAGTAATGCTAATCTTAAAAGTTATACTGATTTTAGTGATGC
This sequence comes from Rosa chinensis, assembly GCF_002994745.2. Taxonomy (NCBI): domain Eukaryota; kingdom Viridiplantae; phylum Streptophyta; class Magnoliopsida; order Rosales; family Rosaceae; genus Rosa; species Rosa chinensis. The sequence goes on along the minus strand of NC_037094.1, from coordinate 54,029,103 downwards.
TTAAGATTCATTTTGCATGACAGTAGGCTTTAATTTGTAGGCACAATATTTCAGTATTTATAGCAGTAAAATAAAATCTGAGCATCATACCATCATTTGTTTACTTACAGTCTGAATTGGAGTTTTAATTGTAGTTTCCTGCCTCCTCTGCTTTCGGCCAATTTCATCTTGATCAGTTTTCTCATCCCTAAAAATCATAAATAGGCAACGAAATGATGCAGCAGACTTAGTCACAAAATGGATAGATTCAACCAAACACACAATTTAATTACTTGACATACCCAATAGAAGAGGTATTGAAAAGCACAGTATTCCTTTGAAATTTTGGAAGAAACTTGGGATGGATTTTAATATCCAAAAAAGATTATTCCTGAGTTCACAACAGCAATTGGTAGTAGTACTTAAATAGCTGTAGAAAGATCCTAAAAAAGTACCAAAATGATAACAGAGACTCACTGCAGGAGAAAACCATTAGATTGCCAGCTCCAATATAGAAATAGAATAAACCACAAAGGAATAATAGTAGAAATAGGGCTGCAACTTTTGAGCCTTCATCTCCGAAATAGAAAGGCTTAAATTATGTTTGAATTCATGTATCAATTCATTGTCTATTGATTCCATCTATCACAAGAAACAACAAACCACTTTAAGATCGACCACTTATAAGTTGCTCTGTTCACATATACAAACACAAATAAATAAACAAAATCAAGGCAGGAAATGGTAAGAAATTGAAATCAAATACTAAGAAAATCGAAGAAAGCTCAGGTCTGTGCTTACACTTTGTTCTTTCCTCCCTTCTTGCCCTCAGAGATTCTCTCTCTTTTTTCTGTTTGAGAAATAAAGATTTAAAAAAAAATAACAATAGATGCACTTGAATTGCAAATGACCAATAAAAATAATTTACATCAGCATACAAGACTAAGGAACACTAATTCATTAGCAACAAAGTAGCAACAATACAAAACAATAGGACACAATCAACAATCCCCAACCTAGACAACTTATGACATTAGGTGATCTCTACCATTTGTAATTTTTTTTATAAAACCCATTATCAAAATCACATAAACTACCTCAATGGTTAGAGAAATTAAATAAATTAATATCCCCAAAAACCTTCGCATAAACCCTAGAATTCAATTACCTTATGTCTTATCTGTACAAAAAAGCAACACTGAGGCAGAGAAATAGCAATAGAGAGAGAAAATGGAAGGCGGTTTAGAGGTACATACCTGTCATGAACACGAAGAGAGTTGTTGTGTGCTCAAAACCCATCCTCTCCTTTATCATCTATGGCCTGTGCCTCCTTTCAATCTACATCCCTCAATGCCACAATTCAATCAATGTCCGCATCTACCTCCTGGAAATCTTCCATGTTGAGCTTTCGCTCCTTTAGACAAAATCGGATGTCGTTCAAGGATTCTGGACTGAGAGAAAGAAGAAATGGTCAGTTTAGGTCTACCAGAGAAATAAACTAAATGGGAGATTGTCATTTGGCGAAAGCTTTTAGTATATTGGCCGCCAGAGAATGTTTTTAATTAAATTTAAACCCTGCGCTTCTTGTTTTGGTTGCCGCTCTCATTTTTTGGTGCGGCACCTTATTTCAACAGCGTTTTAAAAATTGCAAACGCTATTGAATTATAGCCAACTTATATAACATAGCACTAGTGAAAAAAACGCTATGGTGAAATGCTATAGATGGGATCTTTTCTTGTAGTGATTGGGTACAAGTATCATACTTACGCATATTTTAGTAAGCCATTTATGTGCCAATTGCACCGCCACAACGCTCTATGATGGGTCTTTATAGACGAATGGGCAACTACGTTGGATTTGAGACTCCAACAATCGTCCGCCACTTAATGCCTTTGCAAGGCGATCTCATTATCGCTAGATTTGCGGTTTGTCACTTTGATGAGACAGTCTTCCTGTCATTAAGGGAGATAAGAACACGGATGTTCAGCATGAACGACAGGAATTGCCTTGGTCTGTCCCCACTATGTCTCATCTCAATCCCTGTTAAAGTGACGAGATCATACAAATATGCTGCAAACATGCCTGCAAGGAAGTACGTCCCTACGAGAGGACGTAGCGCCACTCTACAGGGAGGTAGGCATGACACCAACGCCAAAGAGAGTGACACTCTAGCATTATAGGCCATGGCCCCAGCTAGGATGCATGAAAGGCCCGTGGGTTCGAAGGGCACTTTGGCAGACTCCAATCCTTTGATCATCAAAACTCAAAATCAGTCTCATGAGAATCTTCCGGGTTATGGTTATCTTTGGGGGACGCCTCAACGTCAGAACCTATTCCTGAGAATATAGAGCTCTATGAAAATTACACTAGTGTTCTTGAGACGTGGGATATAAACTCCATCATAATTGATGATGTAGTTGCACATTTCGTTGCCAATGAGTTTGTTGAGTCAGATGATATCGAACAACGCTCCGTTGATGAATAAATGCCAACGTAGAGAGATTTGGCCTAAATGAAAAGATGCGATCTAGGTTAAGATAGATTCTCTAACGAAGAGGAAGGTTCTCGAGCTAGTGATACCAACACCTTCTAACATAAAACCTGTTGACTAATGGGTCTTCTTTAGAAAGCGTAGTGAGAAAGATGGTAATCTCGCCTTATGGCGCAAGGCTTCTCATAAAACACCCTAGAATCGACTAAGATGAGACATATTCTCTTGTAATGGATGTCATTGCACTCCACTACCCTGTCAGTTTGATAGTTTCCGAATAACTGAACATGCAACTTACAAATGTGGTAACTACGTTTCTCTATGGGGATCTATATACGAAATATACATGAAGGTTCATGGTGAACTTCATCTACCCAAGTCAAGTGGCTCTAGACCACGGAGCGCGTTTACAATAAGATTGAAACGCTCCATAAAGTGACTATTTGATTGGGAAGGGATATGCCCACGCATTTCTATAACAAGTTTCGGATTCCATCGTGGTTCATATTGGACATGATCTTCATTAGAAGCCCTTAAAGAGTTAAGGGAAACCTAAGGAACCGTTGAACACTTCAAATCTGAGTTTGAGATGAAGGATTTTGGGAGAACACGATTATGTCTAGGTTTGGAACTTGAGCATTGTGTCGATAGATGCTTAGGCATTTTGACAAGGTCAAGCTTTCGAGCACCCCCATAATCGTCCGTAGTCTTGATCCTGAAAATGATCTTCTTCGTCGAAAGGATGATGACGAAGATGTGCTAGAGGCAGAAGTGCCTTACTTAGTACAATAGGCGCATTATTGTATTTAGCTAAATGCACAAGACCGGACATCTCATTTGCAGTAAGCTTGTTAGCTAATATATAGCTCTGCGCCAACGTGACGCCATTAGGATTGATGTAAAAGATATCTTTCAGTACTTGAGATGTACGATTGATATGGGCTTGTTCTATCCTTATAGAGAGATGATGGATTCGGATCCATCATATACTAGGAACGCTGCCAACACTAGCCTGCGTCCTCTATCCCCATCCAGAAACGACATGTATTTTGGAAGGTTTTGCTAATATTGGGTATCTCTCTGACCCATACAAAGGTCATTCCCAAACTGGTTAAGTGTTCACCATGGGTAAAAACCGTGATATCTTGGCGGTCTACAGAACAGACTCTAGTCGCTATATCTTCGAACAATGCATAGACTATTGCTCTTCACGAAGTGATTCGTGAATGTATATGGATTGGATCCATAGTTACGCATGTTCGAACAATTGTGGTTTGAAGTCTACCACAAATGAGCCTACGAGCATTTAGGATAATGCTGCTTGTTTTGAACAAATGAAGCAAGCCTACATCAAAAGCGATAACGTCAAGCATAATTAACAACAACAGACTCTCCTCAAGATCAAAGTTAACTAGGTTCAATCTGAGGACAGTGTGGCAGACTTACTCCCTAAGTCATTGCCTAAATTCCACTTTCGAGAAACATGTTGGTAGCATCGTTTGGGGAAGTTATCCGAACTCCCATGACCGTTGTCATCAAGGGGAGATGCAGACATCAGGGAGAGATGTCTACATGTATGGTCTCGAAACGTGAAGGGTGTGTTGTGCTCTTTTTCCCCTTCGACCGAGGTTATTTTTGTCCCACAGGGTTTTTGTTACTCGGCAAGGTTTTTAATGAGGCAACGAGAGGAGCACCACATTTGGGCGACACAAGGGGGAGTGTTCAAGTAAATCTAGAATATGGGTCTGGCCCAAACTCGAGGTTACTTGCTCTAGTTGAAATAGGGTTTATATTAGAGATATTCTCGGAGAATCTTAGGAGATATCCAATCAATGTACGATTATGTTTCCATGTACAAATTTATCTCTATGTTTGTAATCCTCTATATAAAGAGGCCTCTATTATCAATGAAAGTACAACTCAATTCTCTCTCAATTCAGTTTTTCTTAAACAACTATATATATATATATATATAATTTTGGTTACTATTCTGAATTTTAGGAGTAAAATCATTTCAATCCTTACACTTTTAGTTTTGTTAAATACAAACCGACACTTTAATCCAATAGTTTCATATGTTAGTCTACCATTAAATGAGAATGAGACTCTTAAATTAAGGGGAGGATCCGTGACTACCTAAATTATAGTTAAGATTATACTCTGATTCTAGACCATTAGATCATATAGCAACTAATCGTTGAGATTAAATAATAATAGTTTTTATTGGTTTTCTTTTTTAATAAATGTATATTCTAAAATACGTTAGTAGAGGATTATCCTTTTTCCTTTTTTTCTCAATCCTTCACTTACTACAGGAAAAACCCAATTTGGAATACCAAATCAAATAAGATTATGTATTTAGTTACTTTCTTCTTTAACCTCATTAAGGTATCAATTGAAAAACTATTTAGAAGTTTTCATGTAACATAGAGTAAATTTTATTTAGAGGTTGAGGGGAAAAAAAATTTCTTCATTTGTTGATTCTACTCCTTAGATGAGTTGCAAATCAATCAAAATGGGAAAAAAAAAAATTTATTTTATTTTCATAATTAATTATTTTTCCTACAACACATGAATTTAGAGAATAAGAGAAAGAAGAATGTAATTTGAGGAAATGGATCCTGTAATTATTGAGTATTTTTTAAGTTGTCTGTAATAAATGAATTTGAAGGTGAATAGGAAATAAATTAATGGCCAGTTATTTGATTAGATACATAATAGAATATGTCACGCCCCTGATTTTACACACATGAAAATCGATATATAATCTCATAATTACATATGCGTGAACGTTCAGCCATCAATACCAAATACCTGGAAACTTTTTCCCTTTTTAACCCAAGTACATATTGATGCCCTGAACCCACTATGTCAATATTGACCTGCTCCATAGAGTCATATATTACATAAGCTTACGAATTAAATTGTCAACAACAAAATAAAACGTAAATGCTGCTCAGAGTTAACTATACAATGGAAGTCCTTATCAACGGTAAAGTCACAAAAATGGCTTCCTACCGTAAAGCTGCAAGGATACTATCTCCGCTTCAACCTCGATTATCTCAACCTGCAGGATTAACCCCTACACCGTTTGAATAGTGTACCGGGTTGTCACACAACAAACCTGATAAGCTTTTGCAAGCCCATATGAGTAACTCAAAACAACTCACACTATAATTTCCTTTCAAATCGAAACATAGAAAACAACTCACACCTTGAATTCTATCAAATATACCATAATCGTACCATAGAAAGCAACTCACACCTTGATTTCTATCAGTAAAACATAGAAAACAACTCACACCTTAAATTCTATCAAATATACCATAATCGTACCATAGAAAGCAACTCACACCTTGATTTCTATCAGTAAAACATAGAAAACAACTCACACCTTGAATTCTATCAATTGTACCATAATCGTACCATAGAAAGCAACTCACACCATGATTTCTATCAAATCGTTAATAAGGAAAACAACTTGCACCTTGTCCCCTTAAAAACCATTAATAAGGAAGCAACTCACATCTTGTTCCCTAAAAATACGTAATGTCATGAGTTATCAATAACCAATTCCCGTTACCCCATGAATTACCTATATGGCAGACAAATTAGAGCTCTAACTGAAAACGTAACCACTCGTCCGGCCAAAGACTTGATTACCTGATATTCTGCCCAAGGTCATAGACCTTCGATCCTCAGGCCGCACAGTCCCTTGGGGCAAATCATTAAAGGAGTATGTTACACAAATCGCAACGCTAAAACAATCGAAATCAACATTTCCATAATCATTGTTTTCTGAAAAGCCATAACACAAAATAATAAAAAACATCAATTCATGCCTATTGTTTTCGTACCCAAATCTCAAAGCTTTTCCCAAGGTCATAGACCTTCAGTCCTCTGGCAGCACAGTCCCTTGGAGCAAAACATTAAAGGAATTGCACTGGACCCAAAATGTTACACAAATCACAACCCTTTCGAAAACAATCGAAATCAACATTTCCAAAATCATTGTTTTCCAAAAAGCCATAACACAAAGCAATAAGGAGCATCAATTCATGCCTATTGTTTTCATACCCAAATCTCAACGCTTTTCTCAAATCTCAACATTTTTTAAAACAAATCGAAATCAATCATTTTCACAAATCATTTGTTTTCCAAAAGCCACAACCCAAAACAATAAAAATCATCATTTCAAGCATATTGTTTTCATAAATCCACAAACCACCAAAACATATATATTTCACGTAAATATATATATATATATATGTAGTCATCCGCTCAGGAATGCCTACTAATACCAACTATAGTTTGCAGTTACTAAATAACTCTCAAAACGATATAGTAAACTCGTTCGTGAATGAACTTCGTGAGATTACTCACCTCAGAATCCCGCTGCGTCTTCTATATAGAACCGAACTAACACTATCACCAACAACTCGTCCAATTCACCTTTAGAAGCACTTAATCACCAATGATCTCAAATCAGTAACGATTCACAAATTATTTAAGTTCGAACCCTTGTTTTGAACTAAAATTCCCAAAGTGACGCCAATCGAGGCGAAACCACATCCTATACCTCCCAAAGTCCCCGGAATTCATCCACGATCGATGTGACCAAACCATAAGTCGATCGGACGCTCGAATCTTCACGGATCGAATAAATCGATCGGTATGAAACTGCAAAAATCATAACAATTTCATACGAACTCCAAACTTTGCATATTATATATCGAAACTCTCGTATCAACGAGTAGAACATATATAATACCAAAAACAGTTCCTTAAGTGGTCCGAACATTACCACCGTCGCCGGCCAAAACTCAATATTTCCCAAAACTCCCAACATCAAAAAGCTTCATCTAAGCATGCTTGTGAATTCTCATAACTAGCTCGAAGTCAGAAAACAAGCATAAATGGTCGAAAACTACCTCACAAGCCGTGAACAGTAATCCAATCTGAGTTGAACCAAGTTTTACGTGAATCGATCCAAACAACCACCAAGGATCGATCAAGGAGGCTGCTCTGAACTCCCCAACCTCAACTTGAAGCCCCACCGATGTCGGAGATAGGAGAACCGATCTGGTCCGAAAACACTCAACTGCACCGCCTTCTACCGCTGCCACCACCGAGAATCGGTGCTAGAGGACACCACAGGGATGACCAGACGGAGGAGACGATCCTATCTGGAAAGTTTCGTCGCTAGAGACCGCCACAGTTCCCGGGAAAAGCCAGATCGGGTCTGGTCAGTCGCAGGCGAGGAGAGAGAACGGAGCGTTTCTGATTTTTCGGGAAATGGTAAATGTGAAATGTAAATAGTAAGTTTCGGAAAATGGAAACTCCTATTTATAGAACTTTCCCAAAACTTCAAATGCTCATAACTTTCACATACGAACTTCGATTGATGCGTTCCGCATGTCCACAAACTCGTATCAACGCGCCCTACACTTTCGTGAAGGAAGTTTTCGAAGATTCCCAACGTATAAAAAGTCAACGTTTGGCAACCCCCCCTAAAACCATATTCTTCAATTAATTATTCGCCCGAAACACTTCCGCTCCATCCACGAGCCACGAAACCATCCAATAATCACAATTTAAATTGCAGAAATTCCTCGAAAAATAAATACGAATTTCCGGGATATCACATAATATATTATTTAAAAAACAAATAACATATTTTGTTTAATCTCAACCATTAATTGTTATATAATCTAATGATTAATCTTAACTATAATTTAAGTGATCACAAATCCACCCCTTTAAATTATTGATGCAGTGATAACATGGACCCAATATTAATTTACTTCCGTGACATGTTCAATTAGACTGGCGGCATGTTTCCTGGACCTAGTGGGAACTTTCTTAAATCTCAATGATATGACACCCTGTTGGGTCCTACCCATATGAATTCTAATAAAGTGGTTAAGACAAGAATCGTGTGTCACTTACCCATATAATTCAAGCATTGAGATTTGAGACCACTATGTAAGACTTGTGCAACTGTTATTTATTTTAATTTGTAAATATATTGGTGGAAATTTATTGGCATGTAAAACTTGTTTCTTTATGATTTAACCTTCCTTTCATCTATACTATATATATATATATATATATATATATATATATATTTTTTGTAAAGGTTTATCTATATCAATACTATTATTAAGAGAAAACTAAAATCAAAATTTTTTACAAAAATATCCTAAAATATTAAAATACTTTGAGAATTAATTAAATCACAGAGGTCATTATGACAATTACAAATTATATTTTTATTAAAAAAAATAAACAAAATGAATCCCACAAATTCCACTTTTCTCTCCCACTAGCCTCTCTCTGCAACTGTTTTCAACCATTATTTTCTTTTTCTTTTTTTCTTAAAAGAAAAATACTAACACATGCAGAGCATCAGCATGTGTAGAGAAATACTAGTTATATTTAAGAGAAGAGGATTTATTAACCAAAATAATTATTTTTTTTTTTACATAAATACCCATTATATATTAAAATACTATGAAAATCAAAATAATTCAAAAAGGTATACAAGTAAAATCACAAATAACAGTAAAAATAAGTAAAGAAAAAGACATGCATAACTACCCACACTTCCACACGCATCGAGTGTGTAGAAATATTTTGTATTTATTAAGAAAATATATTGTTGCTTTATAGTTAATCATAATTATGGTATAAATAGCGATTTTTGATTTGATATATGTTAGACCATAATTTATGTGCGGAATCCACTTTCTTGGTTATTTTAAGAGATCGCTTATTAGACCCACTTCTTGCTCACATATTGGCATCACAACCGTTTAGCTTTTAGGTTTATATGAGTAGATCACCTCTACAAATTTTTAGCCAAATTGATAATCGTTAAGGCATTCATAACTGCAATTTACAAGTATAAACATGAATGGTTCAGGTTTGATAGATTAAGTTTGTTTATTGATTTAATCTAGTTCGATACCTTAATGGTCACCAATTTAGTTGAAAATTTGCAAAAGTGATGTATTTATGGAGTCCTAAGAAGTGAACTGTCGAGATGGCAGTGTGTGATCGAAAAGTGAGTCCCACAAATGATCCATTAAAATGACCAAAAAAAGCCCTTAGTGGAAGGCCATATATATATATATATATACAGATCCTATCCAGAGCGGAGCTCCGCTTTGAAATTAACGTGTGAAGTTCGAGTTTTCGGTCACTTTACAGTCGCATATCCACATCTCGACCGTTTAGTTTTTAGGTTCAACTGTATAGATCATCTCTGCAAATTTTCAGCCAAATTAATGATCGTTAAGACATCTAACTCACTTAAACCAATGAACGAACTGAATCTGTCAACCTAAACAGTACCAGCTTTAAAGCAGTTATCAATCCCTTAACAATCATCAATTTGGCTGAAAATTTGTAGAGAAGATCTATAAGCTAGTACCTAAAAACTGAACGGTCGAGATGTGGATATGCAACCGAAAAGTAACTAAAAACTCGAACTAGCTTCACACGTTAATTTCAAAGCGGAGCTCCGCTCTAGATAGGATCTGTATATGTGTGTGTGTGTGTGTGTGTGTATAGGCAAACAAGGAGCTTATGATTTGTTAATTTCATTCATCAACTTCTTGTGCCTTAATTTCTTAGTCCTTCTCACTTGTAGAGGCTACTGTTTATGTAATTTTGTTCATTGTACTTGTATTTGTCAGGGATTCTTTTCTTGTGTTTTTAATGTTGCGACCTTTTGCCCGCCACCCCCCCCCCCCCCCCCCCCCCAAAACCAAAAAAAAAAAAAAACTTCATACACTTAGAGACAGAAAAATGGCAGGATAACAACCACGCTCCTATCTAAGCAATGTAAACTCATTACAAGTCACTCTTTGGTTATTAATAAAAATATTAATTATAAATATTAAGGGTTGAGATCATCTTATAAGTGTTTAGCCGCAAATAATTCGATTTTTGTATGTACACTTATTTCTATCTACGTTCATTTCTCTCTCTCTCACCTTGAAATAACATCCACTTGCTATCTTAAAAAGCTCACATGTGGTGTACATATTAGCTTCATACTTGTGCTATTGACGTTTTATTACAATTTGAAAGGAAGAATGTGGATAATTTATTGTCACTCACTTTTTAGTTTAGTTATATTTATGTTTTTGTGTTATTTATTTTTTTTTTTACCGTAGTAAACTTTTTAAATGATTTAATTATTAATTTTCATTATTCTTGTTCTAAAAAATACTTTGGCACTTTTAAATTCTAGTGAAGTTAAAATGATGTCTCGCTTTACTAGTAAAGATATTATATATATATGGACTAAATTTTGATTACTATTCTGAATTTTGGGGGTAAAACCATTTCAATCCTTACACTTTTAATTTTGTTAAAAACAAACCGACACTTTGATTTTTAATCTAATAGTTTCATATGTTAGTCTACAATTAATTGAGAAATAGACTATTAAATTGCTGATGTGGGGACCCAATAACATGGACCGAATCTTGGCTTTGATGGCATGTTCGATTAGATTAGAGGCATGTTTTGTGGATCTGGTTGGAACTTTCTTAAATCTCAATTATGTGACACCATTAATTAAAAGGGTTGGGTCCTACCTAAGGCTGTCACTCGGTCGGTTCGAATAGGTTATAGGTATTACTAACTTCAAAACCAAACTTTTCGGTTCCAAAATTGAGTTACCAATTACCAACCAAAATTTTTAGTTTTTAATCATATATACTAAATTCGGTATTTCTGATATCGGTATTACCAACGTTAAAACAACTAATTCTTTGTAATATAAATTATAATGAAAAAAAATAGGTTTTTCAATTTTATAATCATAACCTTTGTATTCATCTTTTTTTTTTTTTGGTTATTTTAAGAGATCGCCTATTAGACCCACTTCTTGATCACATATTGGCATCACAACCGTTCAACTTTTAGGTTTATATGAATAGATCACCTTTGCAAATTTTCAGCCAAATTAATAATTGTTAAGACATTCATAACTGCAATTTACAAGTATAAACATGAACGGTTCAGGTTTGATAGATTCAATTTGTTTATTGATTTAATCTAGTTTGATACTTTAATGGTCACCAATTTAGTTGAAAATTTGCAGAAGTGATCTATTTATCGAGTCCTAAGAAGTGAACCGTCGAGATGGCAGTGTGTAATCGAAAAGTGAGTCCCACAAATGATCCATTAAAATGACCAACAAAAGCCCTTAGTGGAAGGCCCTATATATATAAATATAAATATAGAGCCCTGTATATCAGATCTTATCCAGAGCGGAGCTCCGCTTTGAAATTAACATGTGAAGTTCGAGTTTTCGGTCACTTTTCGGTCGCATATCTACATCTCGACCGTTCAGTTTTTAGATACTACTGTATAGATCATCTCTACAAATTTTCAGCCAAATTAATGATCGTTAAGACATCTAACTTGCTTAAACTAATAGACGGACTGAATCTGTCAACCTAAACAGTACTAGCTTTAAAGCAATTATCAATGCCTTAACAATCATCAATTTGGCTGAAATTAGCAGAGATGATCTATAAACTAGTACCTAAAAACTGAACGGTCGAGATGTGGATCGAAAAGTGACCAAAAACTCGAATTTCACACGTTAATTTCAAAGCGAAGCTCCGCTCTAGATAGGATCTATATATATATATATATATATATATATATATATATATATATATATATATATATATATATATTGGCAAACAAGGAGCTTATGATTTGTTAATTTCATCCATCAACTTCTTGTGCCTTAATTTCTTGGTCCTTCTCACTTGCAGAGGCTACTGTTTATGTAATTTTGTTCATTGTACTTGTATCTGTCAGGGATTCTTTTCTTGTGTTTTTAATTAATGTTGCTACCCTTTGCCCCTCCACACCCCCCCCCCCCCCCCCTCTCCCCAGAAAAAAAAAAAAAAAAAAAATCTTGGGCATTAATATTACGACTATGACTAATCATTGTACTTTGAGGGCCATTTTGTCATAATGATGCACCAACAAATGTTGATATCTATATCTATCTCAAGGTGATCCACATTGGGGGAGAATTTAGTGCACCGACATGCACTTGTATCGACATAAATGAATGGTTAGATTATATTAAATACGTTCTTTCATTATTAATAAAAATATTAATTATAAATATTAAGGGTTGAGATCATCTTATAAGTGTTTAGCCGCAAATAATTCGATTTTTGTATGTACACTTATTTCTATCTACGTTCATTTCTCTCTCTCTCACCTTGAAATAACATCCACTTGCTATCTTAAAAAGCTCACATGTGGTGTACATATTAGCTTCATACTTGTGCTATTGACGTTTTATTATAATTTGAAAGGAAGAATGTGGATACTTTATTGTCACTCACTTTTTAGTTTAGTCATATTTATGTTTTTGTGAAATTTTTTTTTTACCATAGTAAAATTTTTAAATGATTTAATTATTAATTTTCATTATTCTTGTTCTAAAAAATACTTTGGCCCTTTTAAATTCTAGTGAAGTTAAAATGATGCCTCGCTTTACTAGTAAAGATATTATATATATATATGGACTAAATTTTGATTACTATTCTGAATTTTGGGGGTAAAACCATTTCAATCCTTACACTTTTAATTTTGTTAAAAACAAATCGACACTTTCATTTTTAATCTAATAGTTTCATATGTTAGTCTACAATTAATTGAGAAATAGACTATTAAATTGCTGATGTGGGGACCCAATAACATGGACCGAATCTTGGCTTCGATGGCATGTTCGATTAGATTAGAGGCATGTTTCGTGGATCTGGTTGGAACTTTCTTAAATCTCAATTATGTGACACCATTAATTAAAAGGGTTGGGTCCTCCCTAAAGCTGTCACTCGGTCGGTTCGAATAGATTATAGGTATTACTAACTTCAAAACCAAACTTTTCGGTTCCAAAATTGAGTTACCAATTACCAACCAAAATTTTTAGTTTTTAATTATATCTACTAAATTCGGTATTTCTGTTTTCGGTATTACCAACGTTAAAACAACTAATTCTTTGTAATATAAATTAAATTATAATGAAAAAATTAGGTTTTTCAATTTTATAATCATAAGCTTTGTATTCATCTACTTTTTTTATTTGTTATTTTAAGAGATCGCTTATTAGACCCACTTCTTGATCACATATTGGTATCACAACCGTTCAGCTTTTAGGTTTATATGAGTATATCAACTCTGTAAATTTTCAGCCAAATTGATAATCGTTAAGGCATTCATAACTGCAATTTACAAGTATAAACATGAACGGTTTAGGTTTGATAGATTCAGTTTGTTTATTGATTTAATCTAGTTCGATACCTTAATGGTCACCAATTTAGTTGAAAATTTGCAGAAGTGATCTATTTATCGAGTCCTAAGAAGTGAACCGTCAAGATGGCAGTATGTGATGGAAAAGTGAGTTCCACAAATGATCCATTAAAATGACCAAAAAAAGCCCTAGTGGAAGGCCCTATATATATAATATAAATATAGAGCCCTGTATATCAGATCTTATCCAGAGCGGAGCTCCGCTTTGAAATTAATGTGTGAAGTTCGAGTTCTCGGTCACTCTCCGGTCTCATATCCACTTCTCGACCGTTCAGTTTTTAGGTACTACTGTATAGATCATCTCTGCAAATTTTCAACTAAATTAATGATCGTTAAGACATCTAACTCGCTTAAACCAATGTAGGGACTGAATCTGTCAACCTGAACAGTACCAGCTTTAAAGTAGTTATCAATGCCTTAACAATCATCAATTTGACTTAAAATTTGCAGAGATGATCTATAAACTAGTACCTAAAAACTGAACGGTTGAGCTGTGGATATGCGACTAAAAAGTGACTAAAAACTCGAACTTCACATGTTAATTTCAAAGCGGAGCTCCGCTCTGGATATCCACATCTCGACCGTTCAGTTTTTAGGTACTACTGTATAGATCATCTCAGCAATTTTTTTTAGCCAAATTGATGATCTTTAAGGTATCTAACTCGCTTAAACCAATAGACAAACTGAATCTGTCTAACCTGAACAGTACTAGCTTGAGGCAGTTATGAATGCCTTAACGACCATTAAGTTTGCTGAAATTTTGCAGAGATGATCTATACATTAGTACCTAAAAACTTAACGGTCAAGATGTGGAATGCGACCGAAAAGTGACCATAAACTCCAACCTCGCACTTTAATTTCAGAGCGAGGCCTCGCTCTGAAATTAATACACACACACACACATATCCTATCCACTTGAATTGTTCATGTTTATAATTGTAAGGGTTTTTGTCCATTTACCCCATTTTTAGAGATTTTTTTCCCACTTACCCCATTAAGTTTTTTTTAATTCCCTTTTACTCAAAACACAGGGTGTCTTCCCTAATACCCCATTAAGTTTTTTTTTTTTTTTAATACCATTTTACCCTCACCCCTTTGTTACTTAGAGAGAGAGAGAGAGAAACTATAGGAGACTTCGCTGGAGCCCCATCACCGGCAGCCAGAATCAGGCCAACTTTCGCCGGATTCTCGTCACCGACAGCTTGAATCCAGTCACTGAACTGAAAATCTCACTGAAATGTTTTGTTGCCCCCAATAGTTATTGCCCCACAGTAGACGTCTATCAGCCATGTATTGCCCCCTAATAGACGTCTATTGCCCCCCAATAGCTGTCTATTTTCCCCAATAAAACTTTCGGTTGCTAGAATATGAACTAATCTCCCTAAATTTAGACAAATAAAACTTTGTTTAAAGAAAAAAAACGAAGAGATTATATCAATTTAAAAATGTCTATTGCTCCCCAATAGACATTCAATTTTTTTTTCATTCCTTCGGTCCCATTACTTCAAAAAAAAAAAAAAACTGATTTAGGCCCCCAGAAAATATTCTGGGCACCCAAGTCAAGAGCCGGACCCAAACCATCGGATCAAAGCACCTCCGGAGCTCTCCGCCGACGTCTCTCACCTGCAAAAAAAATGATTTGGGCGGCTGCAGCTTGAAGGAGGAGACTGGTTCAGGGAATATCTAAACAACACCACTAGCCCACGACCGTGTTGGCGTGACATGAAGAGACCGGGGATCCCCACTTCGAAATTTCCTAAAATCGGATCCAAATCTCGCAGGAGATTATTGTTCTGCGGTGGCTACCATGGAATCGAGGTGAAAGAGGCTCATACCCTGGGCCATGATCTCCGGCGACAGGAGGTTGAAGAAGTCGCGGTTCCAGACCTTGATCATCAGCGAGAACGATAGGTCCAGGGTGAGCTTTTCTGACGAGTTGGACTCTGACATGGTTGAGTTGGACTCCGACATGGTTGAATCGGTCCGGCAGTGGTGGGTTGTGTTATCTGATTCTGGAGCCGCCATGGCATAGAGAGAGAGAGAGAGAGAGAGAGAGAGAGAGAGAGAGAGAGAGAGAGAGAGAGAGAGAGAGAGAGAGAGAGAGAGAGGAGAATGAGTGACGTAGTTGTAATTCTTTAATTGGGTTGAGGGAAAAATGATCATTTGGTGTGAAATTGTGTATATGGGAACAAAAATCTGTTGCTGGGGTAAGTGGGAAAAGTTTGGCTCACTTTGGTGCTTTTGGGCAAGGAGCCTAATTTTAAATTGCAGTTATGAATACCTTAGCAATTATCAATGGGTCTTGTTAATTGAACCCAGCAAAATTCTACTCACACCCAGCATTTATAAAATTATCCTCTACTTTCTGAATATACCCCTAATTCAAAAAAAGTTTCTAAACACAACAACAATCTGAGTTAATTTGTGCTTCCACTCCGACTACGTTTGAAATCTTCAACCATTAGCTATAACTCATAAGTATGTATTAATAGTTCAAACTCATTAAAATATGAAATCTGAGAGATATATGAAATGGTATATGAGATTTAGTTATATGTCTACTATTGTATGGCTCTTGTTCGCTTTTCTGGAATTATCTTTTACTTCGTAATGAGGATCGCTTCTCCCTACAATAATAGAATTGCATGGATTGACCGACATATGTCTGTTTATTGTTCATTATCCGCTTCTCTCTTCGCGTGAGTGCGTGTGCATAGCTAATCTAAGGTTTGATATCTATTATGGATTGGAGAACAGAAAGTATTCAAGCCCTTAATCGGCCTGTTTTTTCTGTTCATCATAGTTTTCTTCTCTCATCAGTTGAGGGCAAAATGCAAATGCTGGGTGTGTTTAGCAAGATGTGAGGGCAAAACAACCGACACCTGGCCTTACTGTCTTTGGTATTTTTGTTTAGTTAATCTGAAGGCGACAGATATCTGTTTTACTTGTCCATTGTCGTCTTCTTCTCACACCAAGAGTAGGATTCAGTGTGCCCTCACCAAAACTAAAACATTAACTGCACCAAACCAGATCGCGATTCCTTGATCAACTGGAAATAAATCGTCATTTTAGTAAAGAACCAAAAACTTAAAGGCAGGATCCAGCTCCAGAGCCCTCCTTGTTTAAAAGGCATTTTGTACTCGATCTACAGTGAGAAAGCTGGTGAACATGGAGGTGACTATTGTTTCCAGAGATACCATCAAACCAGCAGCGACTTCCTCTTCACTTCATCGCCATCAAAAACCTTACAAACTTTGCATCATCGATCAACTCATTCCAGCAACTTATACCCCAATGGTTTTCTTCTACCCCATCACTGACCCCAATTTCAATCTCCAACAAACCCTAGCCAACTTGAAAAACTCACTCTCACGTACCCTCACTCTGTACTACCCATTTTCCGGGAGGACCCAAAACAACCTCTACATAAATGACTTTGATGCGGGTGTCCCCTACCTCGAGGCCCAAGTCAAATGTTCCATGTTCGAGTTTCTTGAGCTAAAAGAAATCGAGTTGCTCAACCGGTTCATTCCGTTGCCTCCATTTCGCAAGGAAACTGAAGATGATCATGATTTGCTACCCTTGATAGCATTTCAAGTCAGTGTTTTTGCTTGCGGTGGGATATCAATTGGGGTCTCTCTATCTCACAAGATCTTTGACGGGGTAACTGCAGATACTTTCCTCAAGTCTTGGGCTGCTATTTGTCGTGGGGATCATGATGAGAAAACCATGACAACACTACACCTTAATCTCTCCCAAGCGTCGTTAACTTTTCCGGCAAGAGATGATTTACCACAAAAATATACAGCTTTCGTGGAAAGCCTGTGGTTCCAGGAGAAAAACTATGTTACAAGGAGATTTGTGTTTGATGCTAAAGCCATAGCCACACTACGTGACCGAGCAAAGAGTGAGCTTGTGCCCAATCCAACACGTGTTGAGACACTGACTTGTTTTCTATGGAAACATGCAATATCTGCTTCTAGACTTGTTTCGACAGGTGCCAATTCTATTATGCATTTATGCATGGACATTTTTATTTTTGAAACATGCATGTATTATAATTTTACTTATGAGAATCTATATATTTTACTTAATTGAAGACTCAGAATTTTTACCTTAATTTTTTTTCCTACTTTTTAGTTCAAGATTGCCATTTATTGAAGTAATTTGTTACCTCTATATATTGAGCAAAATATCCATAACGAGGTTACATTTTTTAAAGCCCAATTTACTCATACTTATTAATATTCAATATATACAGCTGAATTTCAAAAAGGAAAAAAAAATTCAAATATGGAAAGAACAAAACTAAATTTAAGTGTTTGATAAAAAATAAAAAAAATTTCAAGTGCACTATTGAGTTATATGATGTAGTGGCATGAGTCTCCCACAGAAGTTAATTAGGGAAAATATCTAAATAATTATTATTAACTAGTACAAAAAACTAAAACGCAATTAGTATTTATACACAAAAGTAAAGTGTACCTAAAAAAAAAAATCACACGAGCAAGTACATGTTAAGACGCTAGTAGTTTTACTAATGTAGTAAAATAATATGTACAAGAAGTTTGTATGTCTCATTTTTAATGATAAATTTTTATTTTTATCTTCTAAGAAATTGTGATATCTCTCAACATTTGTGTGTTTTGTAATTTTTTTTTTTTTGAAATATGTTTTGCAACTTTTTTTCTTCTGAAATTTAATATATTGCTTCTTGGACATCATCATCAGGTAATTCACAACGAGCATCCCTAGTAGCACATGCAGTGAACTTGAGGAGGCGACTGAATCCCCCAATGGCAGATAATATCATTGGAAATATAATTTGGTTTGCCACAGCACTCAACAACCATACCGATGAGGCAGAGACTACTCAGTTGTGTGATTTGTTGAAGTTGTTACGTATGTCTTTCGAAGGATTTGACAATGATTATTTGCAGACATTTTGCGGAGAAGAGGGACTTGGAGCCTTTTCTAAATACTTCAATCAGTTACTGGAAGTCATGCATTCCTTAGAGTCACCACCAGAAATTTATGGTTTCACTAGCTGGACTAACATTCTTAGTGAAATTGACTTTGGATGGGGAAGGCCAGTTTGGATTGGGGCCGGGGGAAGTGTCGGACCTGCCTTTAGGAACTTCATAGTGCTTGTTGAAACACAGTGGGGTAATGGCATTGAAGCATGGGTGACTTTGGATAAAAAGCAAATGGCTATAATGGAGAAAGATCCTCAGTTTTTAGCATTTGCTTCTCCAAACCCGCGTATTTCAGGCATATGATGATGTGTACTTGTTATACATACATATATATATATATATATATATATATGTGTGTGTGTGTGTATATTATATTTCTGTTTCGAAATAAACAGTTCTGAATGATCTAAGAACATATTGTAATGATCGCGATGATGATCAAATATTCAAATGTGTGCAAAATACCATATTAATATTACAATAAAGTGCCATATATGGCAGACTTTCTTATCACATGCCGGAGCTTCATTCTTTGTCCATCTAATTAATTCCTTATCTTTAATGCATATTAAGATTAATTACATAAATGTTTATTATGTCTTCTTAAGGTGATTCAATGAACTTATTTTGCACTTCAACATTAGATAACTGCGTCTAGCGGCACTACCGGAGATGGACGTAAACTTGTAAGCTACCGAGGAGGGAACCAGGGATAATCGTCCAGGATGCTAAACGATCTAGTATCGAAGAAGTTATGCGTCGGTTCAGGCTTGAGGGTACGTCTGGGCTGGTCGAGTTTTATACATCGATGGTGTTCTCCGCGGTCGAACTCGATCGGTGTCGAGCTTGGATCTGAGTTTCTGAATCCTATTTGTGTTGTGTGATCTAAGTTTCTTTGATCTACCCGTTCCACGGCCAACGTATTCAGGATTGTTTCCCTACAAACTTAAGGTGATCCAACTTATTTGTACAATTGGATCTACCTTTTAAAGGCATAACCCAACACCTGGAACTTAAAAGAAAATTAGTTGAGGAGAATTATGAAATCATATCACGCACTAAACCAGTAGTTAATTAAACCTGAAATCCACGTTGTTTTCATAATTGTTCTGTTTCCGATCAAAACACGTTTCATGCATTTACGATTTATAGGTACACGTTCTAGATCAGTAAGTGCCCCACCGTCCACCTGCCACCTGCCACCTGCCACCGACCACCGTAAATGCGACCGTACCCTTTTTTCGCGTATGTTAATTGATCTCTATTTAATCGTAACTAGCAGACTCGACCAGCTCACTTCCCTTCATCTAGCACTCTGAATTTTTGTTACTTTACTCTTTACTCTTTGCAATGGAGTTGGAGAGCATTCGAGGATGTTTGGAGAACAAGACCATCTTAGTTACTGGAGCCACTGGCTTGCTAGGAATGGGTATATTAACATCTTTCTCCTAGTGATGCATATTCAAATTTACCGATCAATCAATTATTTTGACTTTAAAGTTCACTAATGGTGCATTTTTTAAGACAATCACTAATAGTACATTATTGTTATCATTCTTTTTGTTTTTTAGATAAGTATAAATTTAATATCAAGTGTATAATCAAACGAAGTGAGTAATAGTATGTTAATTTAAGATTACATAAATGTTCACTAATAATAAGCTTAACATGCCAATTGATGTTAAAGTTCACTAACGGAGTAACGGTACATTTTCTTTAGAGAACCACTAATTGTACGTTATTGTTGTCATCCCTTTATATATCTAGATAGTGTATTAAAAAGTTGATTCGTATAAATTTAATATCAAGAGTATAATTAAACGAAATAGCTAATAGTAAGTTTAACATGCCAATTCATGCAGTTTTTGTGGAGAAAATACTGAGAGTTCAGCCAAATATGAAAAAGCTATACCTCCTCATTAGAGCTTCTGATGCCAAATCTGCCACACATCGCATGCACAATGAGGTTTGAAAATAAATCCACACACATTGACACTTGTACGTTTATATAGACTTTATATCAATTGACTTTTACTTGTATGGATTATTAAGATCACAAGGAAAGAGCTGTTCAGAAATTTAAGGAAGAAATGGGGTGCAAATTTTGACTCCTTCATATTAGAAAAAGTTGTTGCTCTTCCAGGAGACATAACATATACAAGTCTACTAGGAGCAAACGAAATCAGACTAAGGGACCAACTGTGCAATGAGATACAAATCATCCTTAACTCTGCAGCCACCCTCAATTTTGATGAGAGGTAATCAATTATCTATACTATTAAGAGCAACTCCAACAGCTTACGTAAAACGTAAAAATCTTTATTATAGAGCCCTAAAATTAAAATTTATATAATTGTTTCGTTTGTAGTTCCAACAGTTTCTCTATCATATTTTCTATAATTTAATATCTACAAGTTACTTTCTACTAGTTGATAAATGTAATCAAATGAATAATGATGGAAATGAATATTGAAGAGAGAAAAGTTATAATAGTCTTGCTAACCTAAGTGGCAATTTAAAGGAATTGTGAGGAACCAATAGATTGATCTCATCAGTATGCACTTAATTTAAAGGATGAAATTATAATAACTAAGAACTGTATATTTATTCTCGGCCTTCAGATTGACTTAATTCTTACAGTTTCAAAAAAAAATAGTCACTTAAGCAAGTGTGACTTAGAATTTTGGCAACAAAAACTTCAGAAAAGATGATTCCCTATAATTTAAAAGTATTATAATATTATTATTCAAAGCTTATCTTTCTCCACTTTCTTGATAATAATTAAGGATATGTATATAGAAGTTACTGCAGCAACAAAGAAATGGCAATTTGCTCTTAAACTAGAGTTTTTTTTTTTTTTTTTTTTTTTTTGAGAATCCGTTGCTTGCTTTAATATTTTATTTATTTATTTATTATTTTAGACGACTATGTAACTCCCCACCCCACCTCTGATATCAGTGAGATTTGAACCCGTGACTTTCACGGTGTTGATTGACTGCTTTAGTATTGAAACTTGTTTTAGCAAACAAAAGTAAAAATGATCAATTATGACCTCTAAATGTTAAAAAAAAATTATTCAAGGTTTGAATGAAAATAATACACAGCTTGACCATTTACACTCTAGGAAAAAAAAAAACCACTAGAGATCAAATGCACTCCATGGGTGTGGATAACTACATGGGTAATTATTTCACAAAATGTGGAAAAAACTGCTCCACCTTTTTTGTTTTTATTTTTTATTTTTTATTTTTTTGTTAAATTTATTTTCTTTTTCTTGTATTTTGTGAATTGACCTTTTTGTCCTTCTCAGATATTACAGTTCAAATATTTTTTTAATATTTGAGGGATATTTTGGTAAAAGAATTTTGTTTTAGTTGACAAACTCTTTTTTCTTAATAATAGTATAGATTTTAAAATATACTTGTATATAATATGTATAAAGAAGAATAAAGTTCAAATTAAACCGTAATTCTCTCTCTAAACGCTAGGTTTCTCCTCGCTACCATGTTCTCTCGTCCGGCGGCGCACCCTCGTCGGCGCGGGCCTCTGGCCTCGTCGGTGTGTAGAGCGTGCAGCCGGACGGGCTCTAGCCTTCGGAGCAATGATTCTCTCAGATGGTGAGGATGGGGCTGACCGAGTGTTGGCCGTTGTCAAGATGATGGATCCACTCGATCCTAATCGGATCCGTTCTGATCTGGGGTTGAGTGTGATGGATGATGGAATAGGACGCATGGCTTGGCAGGGGATGGCAGGGGATAGGCGGATTGGAGGGATGAGGTGGAGGATTTGCATCGTTGTGGCCATGGCGTCGTTCTGTGGCTCTGGTGGTTCGTTGTCTTCACCGGTGCTTCAGTTTCTGGGGGTCAGATTAGGCGACGATCCGACAGTTATGGTGGCTGGGCTCTGGACGGAGATCGGGTCACGGCAGAGGCGCGGTGATGGTGGCGTTGTGGTGGCGGCGGTGTTGGTATGGCTGTGGTGTAGCTGGTTTGGGCCTGGTGCTTCTTGGGCCTGGGCTTGGGCTCTGGATTTAATTTTATTTACTGTTATATTTATATTTTATTGCTGTTTGGGTCCTGCCCAAGCTGTTTTATTTTTAATAATTCTTATTTTGTTAAGTTGTCTAGGTTGGATACGCTTTATGCGACCAATAAAATCCTACATATATTGTGTAGGCCTAGTCGGGCTACGTGCCTGGGTATGCACTCTACGTGCCTTGTCTGCTCTAAGTTGGCAGCGACCTTTTTGCTTCATCAAATGGGTGCTACCGCCTAGTGGCAGGGTGAGACTAAGTGTCGTCGGATTTACTTTTCGGCGGCAACATAAGAGGAAAGCTGTGTTAAAGCTGGTAATTATGCTATGTTGTACTCGGGGTACATATCGAGTTATCTTTCCGCTATGTCACTGCTATGTTAAAGCAAATGGAGTCGCTATTTGTGCGCTCTTTGCTAGTTAGTGCTTGTTAGAATACAAGTCTTCTGTAGAGATTTCTGATATTATTTCGGAAAATATTCTAGATACTTATTGTAATCAGAGGTTTAGGCTCAATGTCCCCAGGTCCCCTTGTATTCGACAGTTTCATTAATCAAGACTTGAGAGCAGCTGCACCAGCCCTTTATTCAAAAAAAAAAAATATAATAATAGTATAGATTTTATTTAAAAATAATAACTAAGTTTTTCTATTTCTTTTTTCTTAATTTTGTATTTCTGTTATTTTATTATTTCCATAATACCCCCAATCATTCAATATACAATTAGTGAACTCCATGCCTTCTAGTCCCACTATAAATAAATATGTATAAATTTAATATATATGTGTATATATATTTCTAATTTTGTAGGTATGATGTTGCTCTGGACGTTAATACATTTGGAGTTTTGAATGTGCTGAGCTTTGCAAAAATGTGTTTAAGGCTAGAGATACTTGTCCACATATCTACTGGTTAGTTTTCTTTCTTTGTTTTTTTGTTTCATCCGTGGATTTTTTTATGTATTTATTATTATTTTTTTTTAGTAGAATGATGTCAACCCTTTATTGAAACTTGAAAGAATTACAGAATATTAGAATCAGCTGCTATAACAGCTTGTAAAAAAGTAGGTGCAAAAAAGAAAAAAGTCTCTTGCTGTAGAGACTTGGCATAATCAACAAGAAGGTGAGCAACCAAATTAGTACCCCTCCTCGTATTTTTTTTCTTAGTGAATCAATTAATAATTGGCCATTTAATTAACATTTCTTTCACACAGCTTGTTTGCTTATCTGAAATTTATCGAGAATGCATGGATGAATGAAAACAAACTTTTGAAAGTATTAGAATTCAAATATCTCGAGTTTTGGAAGTTAGCTCACCGTTATAGGATCTTGACCGTCTGCCTTGATCAATCATTGTAGCAATGACAGAACTCTTTGGGGGCCGGTAATGGGTATGCCTCCCATACACTTTTTGCAAATTCCTTGTGAAATCCTGGAAAAATGCATAAATAGTTAAACAAAACCATTAGTTTCTTAATATCTTCCTGCCACTCCCTATTTTCATACAAGAGTAAATTGGTGAATGAGAATGGGTTCATTCCAATATAGAATTTTCTTAAATTAATTGGCATTAAATATTATTTATTTATTTTCGAATAGAAATTGATATAATTTTTTTTTTGGCAAGAACAAATTGATATCATTATGGTACCAACAAAAAAAATCTGGAACCCTATTCATTTTGAGTCTAACTCATTACAAATTTATTTTGAGGTCACTTTTTTAGCGAACCTCCAAATAAAGAACAACTCCTTATTTTCTAGAGAAAAATCATCAACTGGCCATCTGTTCGCCTACATGCAATTGTGGGTACGAATAGAAAGTCATTTCCTAGCAACCAAATAAGAGCAACTTCTTATCTATAAGACGCTTGGATGGTCCTACTCAAAAGTTGTGATACTTGCCAATTTTGCATAATCATGACCTGAATTTATATAGACTGACACTTGAATGTATTAACCCAAATGCTCAGGAAAGTCCAACTCTTATGCCAAACTGACATAAATCAGTGTCCTTGAAAACCCTTGAAGCAAGCTCAATCTACCCTAACTCGAACTTTGACCCTGAAGCCAAACTCCAAATCTAGGTCACCATCACCATTGCCAACATCGCGACTATCCAATCCACCAATACCTTTACTAGCGATTCGCTCGTACTATTGCTATATGTTCATCCTCCAGTGGCCAATACCTTTAGTAGTTGATTTTTCCTCCAATGGTGTTCATCCTCCATGTCACCACCACTAAGAAAAACTTGTCATGATCAGATCTGCCATAGCCAAAAATCTGTTGTTGACACGATCGATCTAACCAAACCTCAATCTAGAAATCAACCACCTACTACACCACCAGGATCGATGCCAACCAATCACGATATCCTAGGCGGCCTTGATAGCACAACGCTTCACACCACCAAAACCGTGAGCAATAAGGCCGGATCTGGACTGAACAAAAAAAGACAAACCACCATCGACCTGCCCAAAAACCAAATCTGTCACCACAGAGATGGTAATGACATCGAAACAATACAAAGAGCTACTGGGTTTGATGACGAGCGTCGCTATATTGATGTCAAGTGTACGTCATTGGTTTGACGTCAAAACATCACTGGTTGACTTTAAGACGTCGTTAGTCAACGACCGAAGTCGCTAGAGATGAGAGAAGTTAGATGACTAGGGTTTTGCCATCTAGCTAGTTTGTGGTTGTCATTAAATACATATATAGTAAGTAAAAGTAAAATACGCTAGCTGCCTTCAGTTTTTGAATTGTTTTATTCTTTTTCAAAATGATCATATTTCTTTATATTGAGTCTATTTTCTTTTAATTTAGGCTTTATGAATAGCCATTATATGCTAATATAGAGATGCCTAATCTCTCTCTCTCACCATAAACTAGAGGGCGGCTAGGGTTCCTTCAAGGTTCCTTCAGTTTCTCGTTCGGTGTGCTACCAGACGGGGAGTCTTGCGGGAGTAGATTAGGGCTTCTAACGGTAAGGCTGGGCTCTGGCTTGGTGGAAGAGGGGTTCTCGGTGTACAAAATTAGATGATGCCGATCCGAGTGGATGGTTTTTGAGCTCTAGCGGTAGCGGCAGCGGCAGCGGCGTTTGTTCTTGGTTTTGAGTTTGATAGCATCGGCACCGGATCCCAGTATGTTACTGCATTGAGGCTTGTGGAATTGATGGCAACATGGTGGGTCGAGGAGCAACACATAGATGGTGGCTTTGATGGAGGCGTAGGTAGCAGGGTTTTCAGATGAAGGGTTTCGTTGAGGGCCCTATATGGTTGTGTTAGGTGATGGTGATGGTATTCCTCGTGGTGGCGGTGGGGCTATTGTGTGTTGTTGGCTGCTTTGCACAGTGCGACAAGGGCTGGCTGGGCTGCTTGTTGTTGGGCTTAGGCTAGGGCAAATTCGGCTATTGGGTTGTGGCCTATATTTTTATTTAATGTTGTTTTAGCTAAATAATACCCTATTTTTTTAGGGCACTATGCTTAGAACATTTTTAGCAGACTCTCTATTTTGGCTTCTTAGCTATTTTAGAGAGCATGTTTAGATTTTTTTTCTATTTTAGCAGGTACACTAGACTCCTAAGTGACTCTCTATTATAACTTTTAGCTATTTCGCTCCTAAATATAGAGAGCGAGATGAGGCTCTCTATAATTTAAAACATTCATTTTGAGTTATTTTATGTAATTTATAAATACATTTATACTATTTGATAATCCTTTAAAAAATAATATAAATTTAAAATTAGTTAAAATAGAAAGCACTGATACAGACGTATTTTTAAAGTGGCTAGCTAAAACGACTTTTTAAGTACTTTAGCTAAAATTTGACTTAAAAATGGCTAGTATTGCTAAAGATGCTCTTATTAGTTATTTAATGAGCCCTAACGAGTGTAGTTTGCTTGTCTATTTGCTATGTTTTTTCTTAGCTTATAGACTCGCTTTGAAGTGAGCGCTAAGTTCGGATATAGATGGTCTATTGATACAACTAAAATAGTCGTATAAATAAATCCATTCAATCACACTTGTTAACATAGTATAGGAAAGAAGGGGGTCTCCGTAGAGGATTGTGCTTAATATGCAAATCTAGACTCAAAAACAGGCAAAACACTAAAATTGACATCTAATAAAGATGAAATTAAACATCCTATCTGGACTGAACGAAAAATTTTGAAAATTTACAAACTCTAATGACTAATCATACAAAAATTTCAGGGGAATTGGAGTTGATTTACTATATTAAATAAATAAAACAATACAGACAACAAAAAAGTGGCGAAAATAAAAAAGGAAAAAGAAATTAGTTTTGTCCTTGGGTTTTTTTATATAGATGAGTTAAACAATAGCTAGGAACAACCATACACCACTAGACCAAGTTTCAAGTAAGATTTGTTAACTTATATGCTTCTTTTCAATTGAATATCTTTACTCAAGCTAAGCCAATGATGTGTTTAAATTAACCTAGTAACCATTCACACTTGATATGTTAAGTGCATGATTTGTGCATCCTAGCTTAGCTTCTAACATGAAACCTAGAGAAGTCAAAAGTCATTAAGAATAAAAAGATTGTGAATAAAGCTAGGCAATTTTCTTTATTGATGTTGTCCTAATCCACCTAGATGCTAATTCATATGAATGGGGCTCAAGTTACTCATGTGCTACTCTAGATAATATGCTTGACATGGATGATCTAAACACGAAATCATAGCAATAAAATTCGACTATGATATGATTACTACGTTTGCAACCATAATAAACGAAAGTAGAATTTATCAATGAGAAACCAATGAATTAACAAGCATTCAATAGCCAAGAAACTATAAAATTAATGCCAAAATCTAAGTTTACACATGTCTAGGGTTTAGGCAACCCCTAACTATCAAAAACTATTAACAATATATAAAAGAAATAAAATAAAACATGAAAAAGAGAGGGAGGAGATCGAGGAATGCTATAGTGGACTCATGTTGTACGTCCAAAGATGTCTAGAATGATGTCAAATCCTGCTTTCTTTTATATAGTTATTGTGTCAAGACTTTTTCTCCTCCAAGAATTAAGGTATTTGATCTCCAATTAAAAAAGAACTTTGTGAGGAATTTTTTGATTGGTTCCCAAAATCCCTAGACATTGAAGGACTCCTAATTCTGATTTTCTTGAGAGATTCCATCTGATTTTTGAAATATCACCTTCTTATTCCCTTGTAGCTCTAGGTGACAATCTTTTCTTGTTTGGACTCAGATTCACGCGCAGCCTAACCTTGTTGTATTTAATCGGTCATAACTTCTTCTAGAAAAAATTATATTCATGAACCGCAGAAAGTTTTAGAAACTAAACATCCAAGGCTTTCTATCAATATAAAGATCATCATCTAACTCATCCTAAGCTGCTCTAAGTACTCTGTCAAAGTTGACTGATCTGCACAGGCAGATTTGTTGATTTTGCCTTTCAATCCCACTTTTGCTTCTTTTCTTCTCATTTGCTCAAAAATACCTGCATAACATATAAACAAACAAAATAGCTAGAAAATATTAAGAACTAACCAAGAAAATATGGAGGAAAATGATACAAATAATGTGCAATTACAGTCCTATCATCTATCTCGATGTACCAATGTAGTTTCTATCACGAATCCTTGATCTGTCCATAGCTAGACAACGAGAGGGCCATTACATACCTTCTTGGTATGAGTTTTCTTGAATGAAATTATCATTCCTTCAAAACAAAATTAGGCTTTATGAATCCATTATCTATTATAAGAGTTTAATTCTTTCTCCAATAAATATCTCATACAAAAAAAGAAAAAAAAAAAACAAATAACAAACAAATTAGCTATGACTAGGACCTAGAGAAGATGATTAAAATTTTCATAATTGTATATTTGCTCGACCTGCCAAAGGAAAAGTTCCTAGATTCACTAGTACATTGTAGCACCCGTGTTTCCCTAACAATAAGGGAAACATATCAAGCCCCGGACCTAGTGTTAGTGGATTACAAACACCTAATTTTAAATCTGAGGTGTGCGCAATAAAATAAAACAAAAATAAATACATTTTATGAAATTATCAAAAATAAAACATTTACACTAATGTAACTCGGGATTGTCTATAGTACATTAATGCACATATACATCAAGTAGATTAGTTCAATACATAAATAGGCTACCTCGATATAGAGGTAGACCAATTCAAGCTAGTCCACTTATCCATCGAGTCAGTCTATCTTTATATCAAATCTAGTATACTTGATGTACGTATTGGTACGTTAATGTACCATAGAATTTTTCATGTAACTCGCTCTTTGACTTCTTTATATTTCAAATCTCGTCTTCTTTTATTTTGTTTGGGATATATATATAAAAACAATATGACAACTCTTTTATTGATCAGCAAAATCATACCTAACAATTTATCCCAATGGGGCTGACAGAAAAATTATTATCTAAACAATTTCACCTTTTAGAGACAATTAATTAAGCACATAAAAAAAAAAAAAAAACAATTCTAAATCATCCACAAAATTTAAATGGAATAGATGACAAGGACGCCAATGGCGTCATTTTCCTTCGTTAGCTGAAGCAGGTGCATTTAACTATTTAAGTCATCACCCTCAGCCACTTCCTCCACTGCACTCACTCAAACTTAGCAAAAATACTCCGAAGCCCTAGCCCAATAAGGTGTAGCCGCAATTAACCTAACACAAGCTACTGCCCAATAACAAAGCACCAGCGCCGAAATCATAATTACAGCGCCTCCACCTGACTTGCCGCCTCAATCCACGGCGCACCACCAAATCTTGCAACAACGAAGCCAAGCCACATAATCATCAACCTTAGGGGGAAGTAGACCTATCCTCCAAAATCCAATCTCAGTCGCTGGCCTAACAGTGACCAGATTTACTCCTCCGCCGACCTCCTATAGACACGAACTAGAAACGGGTTCAATCACCATCACACTTGGATTAGGATCCCTCGACCCCCAGCCCGGATGACCTAGCTATCACACTTTCCGGCTTTGCACAAGTGCGATCTCTACGAAATCACCTTTCGACGTGGAAGAACTCTTTCACTGCCGCCATCACCTGCAAGGTGGACAACGAGATTAGAACATCCAACCTTCCTATCCACAAATGTCAAAGCGCTGCCCCGATACCCTAGCATCGCTCTCCATCTCTCAAGAGTGTTTTTTTTTTTGGGTCAAATAACACTTTCATTAGATAAAACACAAATTACAAAGGTAATACTGAGAAAATAAAAGTTTTAGGCCTAAAGACCCAATAGACAAACTCATACCTAAGCTAAAACTGAAGCCCCAAATACCAGAAAAACCTAGACCTAACGCCAAACTCTTCACTGCAACACAGAGGCTGACTGCCATGGTAGTACTACGACCAAATGAACCCCGACAACTTGACTTCCAGAGGCCAAGTAACTCTCCACCATTATTCTCCACATCGAAATTGCATGCACAAGAAGAACAACAAAAAACAAAGTACTTAGTAAAGAAATTCGTGGAGGTGGAGACCACCATGCATCACAGCACCACTAGTCCGGCGATGTCCATAATCTTTGGTGGTTTGTCGATATTGCTGCAATCTTCAAGTATGAAGTTAAGTGAACAGATCCTTGTTGAGACTGCAAGGGTTGAATGTGAATCATGGTTGTGGAAAAAGAGAAAATTCAGATGAAGATGAGGTTGTGGAGAAAGAGAAAATTCAGATGAAGATGAGAGGGCGAGGTGGTGTTTGAGATGGAGGAGAATGAGATGTCTGATAGTAGATCAGGAAATTTGGTGAAAAATTGGGCTAGAACAATGAGAGATAGAAAGGAAAAGAGACATAAAAAGATCAAAAACTGAGACCAAACTCAGGGAAACTCACTACAAAAGGGTGGAGACGCACCATAGAGGGTGGATAAACCAGAGTCTTGCCAACTCTCAAATGGCAGAGAGGAGGACCTTGCGTTTTTTAAGTGTCCAGTGGCGGAACTAGAATTTATAGGGGAGGGATATAAGCTAAGTTTGAGCATATGCCAGTAATTTTTTATACTATTTTTATTTTAATGCAAGATACTATTATTATTTTGAAAAATCTTGAGAATTATATATAGTATTGTAGACAAATTATTCGTCCAAACATAAAAACTTTATATTGACTGAGTAGGTACACTATAATTTGAAAAAATAAGTGAAAAATAATCAACCAAGAGTTTTTTATTTATTAAGTTTGCTGTTATTGTTATTTATTAAGTTTATTCATGTGGTTAATTGTAGGTTTCTTTCATAGTAACCAGTAAGTGAGCTCATTAATGTTTAAGGGGATTCATTACCAGTTTTTTTGTTTATTTCATACTAGTTAGCTATCTAATTAATATGGGCAAGTGTCTGAAACTTCCAACTTGTGGAGTGTTTTCCTAGTTAATAAAGATCTTTCAGCTTGTTTCAAAAAAAAAAAAGAAATAAAAAAGGTTAGTACACATGTAGTCAGTCTAGACGCCAATAAGTTTATCTTTGGAATGCCAAACACATTAAACAGAACTACTGTATATCTAATTTTTTTGGGAAATTAGCTCTAGTAAAAAAAATTTCATTTTCATTTTTGTATTAAGTACGTTCTTTTTTGTTTTTTTCTTTTATTTTCCATTTTGTTCTCAATACATCATATATTGCACGTTTGGGTGAGGATATATAATTAATTAGTAGTTGATTTTTCCTTCAAAATAAGGTGTGTGCGTTTATTTTTCTTTATAGATTACAGGCTTATGAGAAGTGTCAGTATTCTTCCAATGAGTAGTCATGTGCATCAAGTAGGTTGTTTTTGCTTATAACTTTTTTTTTTTTGAATCAAAGAAATAACTTTATAGATTGAAATAGAGTTGGTTACAATCATATCGTAACACATCTGGATAACATTCTTGAAGTGTTATCAAATTACTAGAAATTTGTGTTAGCCTAAGACCAGAGTGGGCATTACATATCCTTCCGCTACCATCTACAGATAGAACAAGAAGATGTGGTAGTACCCACAGTGGTACATAGAGATAGGTCCACTCATTTGACATTTCATGCTCCGCCATCATAGAATAGCTTGAGTCCTCTTTCAGTACTGCTCCAGAAGATTTAATAGTACCACTTATGTCAGGGTAAACATATTTTGCTGGATTGAAATCTCCGGGATCCCAAGTACAAAAACCTAGCAGATTAGAGCTCATCAATTTGGCCCATGAGAGAGCCCAACTCTTGCTCAGAACCCTAGTTGAGCCCACTTCCAAGCCTTCACCCATTTAGGTCCCAAACTTCCATTGGGCCCTCAATCAAATTTTTATTTGAGCACCCAGCATGGTTCGGGCACCCAGCATGGTTTGGGCACGCAAACTTGTTGGGGAACCCTATCAGAACCTGGCCTCCGATCTCCAGCTTCACAGCCTCTTCTCAACCCGTTGACCTGCCGTATCATTGTCATGCAATCATCCGTCGTGGCCACACAAGCAGACTCCACGGTCGCGCAAGCTTATCGATGCATGTCTATCTTCATCCTCATTCTGCATCGCCGTGAGCAATCATGCTGTATAGCCGTCCCCAGCTTTCGATCACAATCAAACTCCAACATTGCTCGCCTAATTTCAAACACTTGTTGCAATTATAGATCTACAACCTGGCACTGCCAGTCCGACTCGATCGTCTCTTGCTCCCATCCTTTATGCCAAGCATAAGAAGTTCTTTGCCATCCAAGATTTGCGATGTCAATCACCGCCATCTCCAAATCCAGATCGTATAGAAGATTGCCTCCCCATGGTCTCAAGAAACAGGCTCCTCCAAGCATGCCTAAGCCTACCTTGAGCTGACCTCTACTTGGAAGAATTCGAAACAAAGAATTTCGCAACCACCGAGCCTTGGGTCTCCACGGATTAGATCACCAATCCGTCTCATTTACCTCATTCAATTCATTCCAGTGAGAGTCAAAAGGGTTGATGAAGGTTCTAGGGTTAGATTGGGTGGTTGTCGTACAAGGTTGGTATTGGAGGGCCATCAACATATGGCTTAGCACGGAGATCGTAGCCGGCCACCATTGTTGGAACGCAGAGCTAAAAAGGCTAGGATTGGTGAGCAGAGCCATTTCATAACTTCAAGTAGTTATGTTTAGTATTTAATTTGTATATTGTGGCCTTTGTTTGAAATCATATCAATATAATAATGTCACGCCCCGATTTTTATACAACATTAAAAATCAATGTATAAGCTCATAATTATACATGCGTGATAGTTCAGCCATCAATACAAAATACTTGGAAAACTTTTTCCTTTTAAACCAAATACATATTGATGCCCTGAACCCACTATGTCAATATATACTCGCTCCGCAGAGTCATATATTACACAAATTTACCAATTAAATTGCCACAACAAAATAATAAGTAAACGCTCCTCAGAGCTTACTACAAAGCAGAAGTCTTAACAACGGTAAAGTCACAAAATTGACTTCCTACCGTAAAGCTGTCAATCCAACTTCTCAGCTTTAGCCACGATTTCCCTGACCTGCAAGATTAACCCCTACACCATCGAATAGTGTACCAGGTTGCCACACAACAAACCCAGTAACCTTACGAAAGCTTGTATAAGTAAACTTAAAGGCCACAAGCAGAAACACATTCTTGAGTCACCTCAACCTAAACAACAATAAGCACAACTCATAACTACAACCCTCAATTTTATAACCTTCCATATCATGCTTACGTAAGTCAACTCATGACTAAACCATATGCTCAGATTCTCAACCTAGCTTCCAATTACACAATTTCTAGTCAAACAAAACCTCCTCAAGTAATGTTTGGAACCATTTTATTGCATTACGGGGACAAAATCACACTCCTTTCCTCCTTACCAGAAGCCTTTGTCATCAACGTGACATCGGAGGTGAAAACAATGAAATCACCTTCCTATCCTCCCTATAGGGAACTCTCGTCACACTACGGTCCCTTGAATCATTCAACCCTCAACGGTAAAACAAGAAGAAGGCAAGGCAATCACAATTCAAACAAAGGTAAATCAATTCATAGTAACCCCTGCATATAGTTTTAGTTAGGGAGATTACATTAAAACAAACAATTCCAATCATAGAAATCATCACACTGATTTCACCGGTCATTACTCATATATTTCCACATTCTTCACACAGAAATCATCACAAAGATCATCACACTGATTTCACCAAATCATTACACAGATATTCCTACACAAGCTTTACACAAAAATCATCACAAGGATTCATCACACTAATTTCACCAATCATTACATAGATATTCCTACACAAGCTACCATATCTTAAATCACAATTTAAGATAGTCATACTGGACCCATGGTATCTAAACAAATGAAATTCTATAATCACAACTCAATACACAATTTCACTATTCTCAACAATAAATGAACTCAATTCCAATCATTGTTTGCAACCTCAACAACAATGATATTCCATAATCACAACTCAATAAACAAGTTCACTATTTCCAAACGATAATGAACTCAATATGTCATATGCTGCCCATATCACAACAATTGCACCGATATATATATATATATATATATATATATATATATATATATATATATATAGACACACACACACGTAGTCATCTACTTAGGAATGTCATTAATATCAACTATAGTCACCGGTAAACAATAACTCCCAAGACAATATGGTAACTTATTCATAACAAATATTGTGAGATTTACTCACCTCTGAATCTTTGTCATGCCCCTGATTTTACGCACATGAAAATCGATATATATAACCCCATAATTATATATGCGTGAACGTCCAGTCATCAATACAAAATACCTGGAATCTTTTTCCCTTTAACTTACACAGATATTGATGCCCTGAACCCTCAAAGTTAATATAAACTCGCTCCATAGAGTTATATATTACAATGCTTACGAAATAGATTGTCAACAACAAAATAAAACGTAAATGCAGCTCAGAGTAACTATACAACGGAAGTCCTTAATCAACGGTAAAGTTACAAAAATGGCTTCCTACCGTAAAGCCGCAAAGGCGCTACCTCCGCTTCAGCCCCGATTATCCTAACCTGCAGGATTAACCCCTACACCGTTTGAATAGTGTACCGGGTTGCCACACAACAAACCCGGTAAGCTTTTGCAAGCCCGTATGAGTAACTCAAACCACACACAACTCACCCCAAAAATAAGGAAAACAACTCACGCTTTGATTCCTTAAAACACGAAATAAAGGAGAATAACTCACACTTTAATTTCCTTTCAAATCGAAATAAAAGAAAGCAACTCACACCTTGTTTCCTTTTAAAACGAAACATAGAAAACAACCCACACTTGAATTCTATCAATAAAACATAGAAAACAACGCACACCTTGAATTCTATCAGTTGTACCATAAGCGTACCATAGAAAGCAACTCACACCTTGATTTCTATCAGTAAAACATAGAAAGCAACTCACTCCTTGATTTCTATCAGTAAAACATAGAAAACAACTCACACCTTGTTTCCTATCAAATGTACCATTATCGTACCATAGAAAGCAACTCACACCTTGATTTCTATCAAAACGTTAATAAGGAAAACAACTCACACCTTGTCCCCTTAAAAACCATTAATAAGGAAGCAACTCACACCTTGTTCCCTAAAAATACGTAATGTCATGAGTTGTAAATAACCAATTCCCGTTACCCCATGAATTACCTATATGGCAGACAGATTAGAGCTCTAACTGAAAAACGTAACCACTCGTCCGGCCAAAGACGTGGTCACCTGGTATTCTGCCCAAGGTCTTAGACCTTCGATCCTCGGGCCGCAATGTCCCTTGGAGCAAAACATTAAAGGAGTCGCATTGGACCCAAAATGTTACACAAATCACAACGCTTTTGAAAACAATCGAAATCAACATTTCCATAATTATTGTTTTCCGAAAAAGCCATAACACAAAACAATAAAAAGCATCAATTCATGCCCATTGTTTTCATACCCAAATCTCAACACTTTTCTCAAATCTCAACGCTTTTCAAAACAAATCGAAATCAGTCATTTCCACAAATCATTTGTTTTCCAAAAGCCACACCCCAAAACAATAAAAAGCATCATTTCATGCATATTGTTTTCATAAATCCACAAACCACCCAAAACATATATCTACTAATACATGAATACGTATGTATATATATACATCCCATAATATACATATATACACACGTAATCATCTACTCAAAAGTGCCACTAATACCATCTATAGTTTGCAGTTAACTAAATAACTCTCAAAATAATAAGGGTATTCCCGTTCGTGAAATGAACTTCGTGAGATTACTCACCTCAGAATCCCGCTGCGTCTTCTATACAGAACCGAACTAGTACACTATCACCAACAACTCGTCCAATTCACCTTCTAGAAGCACCTATTCACCAATGATCTCAAATCAGTAACGATTCATAACCAATTTTAAGTCCGAAACCCCTGTTTTGAACTAAAATCCCCCAAAGTGGCGCCAATCGAGGCAAAACCACATCCGAGACCTCCCGAAGTCTCTGGAATACGTCCACGATCGATGTGACCAAACCACAAGTCGATCGGACGCTCAAATCCTCACGGATAGAATAATCGATCGGTATGAAATTGCAAAAATCATAACAATTCCATACGAACTCCAAAATTTGCATATTATATATCGAAACGCTCGTATCAACGAGTAGAACATATATAATACCAAAAACAGTTCCTTAAGTGGCCGGAACACCGCCGGAACGCCACCACAGACGGTGGTGCACCGCCACCGGCCAAAACACATTATTTCACAAAACTCCCAACATCAAAGTTCTTCATCTAAGCATGCTTGTGAATTCTCATAACTAGCTCGAAGTCAGAAAACAAGCTTAAGGGATCGAAAACTACCTCACAAGCCGTGAACAGTAATCCCAACTGAGTTGATCGAAGTTTCACGTGAATCGATCCAAACAACCACCAAGGATCGATCAGCGAGGCCGCTCTGAGCTCAACCAAGGAATCGTTGAAGCCATGAAGTCGCCGGAGTTGTGTTTTCCGGCCGGGTCCGAAAACACCAACCTGCACCGCCTTCTACCGCCGCTACCACCGAGAATCGGCGCTAGAGAACACCACAGGGACAACCAGACGGCGGAGACGATCCCGTCTGGAAAGTTTCGTCGCCGGAGATGGCCGGAGCTCGCCGGAAAAGCCGGGTCGGGTCACCGGGTTCGGGTCGGGTCGAGCGCGGGTGATGAGAGAGAACGGAGCTTCTGGTTTCCGGAAAAAGAAGAATGAAAGAAATGGAAATAGTAAGTTTCCGAAAATGGAAACTACTATTTATAGAATTTTCCCTAAACTTCAAACGCTCATAACTTTCTCATACGAACTCCGATTTCCGCGTTCCACATGTCCACGAACTCGTATCGACGCGCTCTACAACTTTCGTGAAGGAAGTTTTCGGAGAATCCCAACGTATCAAAAGTCAACCTTGAACCCCCCCCCCTAAAGTCATACTTTTCAAATAATTAATTCGCCCGAAATACTTCCGCTCCATCCACGAGCCACGAAACCGTCCAATAGTTATAAAATTAATTCCGGAAAATCCTCGGAAAATAATTGTGAATTTCCGGGGCATCACAATCTTGTTGCGTCTTCACACGCTAACGAAGATAAGCACAAATCGCAGCAATCCGCTTAACACAAGTCTGACAATTACCTAAACACATACAGTCTCTATTCAGTGCACGAATCACAAAGTGATTAAAGTTCAAAACCCATGTTTGAACTAAAATTCTGAAAGTAACGCCAATCGAGGCTGAACTTCATTCGAGGCCATCCAAAGTCTCCGAAATACTTCTATGATCTATATGACAAAACTACAAGTCGATCAGACAATCGAGTCCACATGGATCGAAAACCGAACGGTTCGAAATCACAAAAACCCTAACATGCTCATACGATCTCCAAAAATTACGTATTATATATCGAAATGCTTGTATCGACGAGTAGATGACAGATAACACAAGAAATTGCTCCTTACATGGTCGGAATGCCGTCACAGTGCTACCACAGGCAGTTGCACAACTTCCGCTGAACCAAACTCAAAACCACCTTAATCCAACCGTCCAAAATGTCAAGAATACCAAGTAGAGCAACATTAATACCTGGGGCTTGAACCAACTTGGCCTAGATTGCCGCCGATCGTCGCCTAAAGCTAGAACTTACTGTTCACCTTGAGTTGCAACTCCACAACGAGAATTGAGCAAAACCACTACTAGGGATTGACAGAGGAGACTGCTGCGAACTCAAAAAGGTTGGTTTCACCCTCCGCCTTCGACAAAATAGAGAGGACCAGTCGGGTCCTACTGCTTCTTGCTTCGCCACCTTGCAGCGCCACTGTGAGTGCGAATCGCCATAGGGAGGAGCGCACGGAGAAGGCGAGTCGATTTGGGCTGGTCCGATGGTCTGCTGTGGCCAGACTTACGAGTTCCGGCTGGGTCGGAAATGCGGGTTTGGGTCAGGTCGATCGCGTTTCAGGAGAGAGAAGAGAGCGTTTCTTGGTTTTAGTTTTTAGAAGTTTCCAAAAATGTAAATTCTGATTTCCCAAAACAAAAAAAATCTATTTATAGTAATCCGAAACTTCCAATGACCATAAATTTCTCATACGCACTTTGATTTATGAGTACCACATGTTCACGAACTCGTATCGATGCGCTCTGCTACTTTTGTGAGGGAAGTTTTTAGAGAAACCCAACGTATAAAAAGCCAACCTTCGCGCCTCTCCTAAAATGGTGCTTCCTGAACAATTATTCGTCCAAAAATAATTCCACTCCATTCCCGAACCACGTACTCGTACCAACAACCACTAAATTAATTCCGAAAAATCCTCAGAAAATAATAACGAATTTCTGGGGTATTACAAATAATCAGTTTAGATGTAAAAAAAAAATTACATATCTAGTTACGACAAATTGTTTTTCATATTCTGTTTTTTATTATTTTATTTATTATTATTATTATTATTATTATTTAGAATGTGTCTTTCATATTCACCGAAAGAAAAAAAAACATTATCTTTCATAGGGGTGCGGGAAAAAAATCAACAAATGTATTTCTATTCGAATTCTAGTATTTGACCAAAATAATACATAGTATCTTTTTTGGGTAAAGCTACGGTATGTTAACATTTCTCATACATAAACTATTTTTACCCCTCTAAGGACTCATGTTATCACTTTGAGGACTAATATTACTATTTTCAGGACTCATATGGTAAACTAAGAAAATTTATCACTTTAAGGACTCATGTTACCACTTTGAGGACTAATATTACTATTTTGAGGGCTCATGTGGTAACTAAGAAAATTTACCACTTTGAGGACTCATGTTACTATTTTGAGGACTAATATCATGTTACTACTTTGAGGACTAATATTACTATTTTGAGGACTTATTTTACCACTTTTAAGGTAATTGTATGCATGTCATACGTTAACACATTATAGAATTTTCCATCTTTTTTTGCCTCTTAAAAGTCATATCTATGTTTCACAGCTTATGTATGTGGTGAAAAGGCTGGGCTCATAGTCGAGGATTTCTCTTTAATGGATGAGCTAGTAAAGAGAAGCACTAAATCCGACCTTGCAATAGTGGAAAAAACCGTAGCAGACAAGATATTGAAAGAACTCAAAGCACAAGATACTTCTGAAAAATTCATTACAAAGAGGATGAAGGACTTGGGCACTACAAGGTATTTAAGCGTCAACTACATTAGCTATAATAGACACATACACACACGCACATAATATTATGTGTATAATTGTATGGGTCCGGATCAAGGGACACCAAATTTTACACAAATTTTGACACACCTTGTGAGCCATTAAATTTTAAAATGTTCAGTGGTTCAAATTTATTCTTTGAATGCTGTCAACACAACACCAAGTGATGTGGAAATTACATGGCATTACATATTTCTTAAAATTAAACTTTTTCTTCATTAAAAGATAAAAACAAAATTAAAATTTAAAAAATCAAAATCAACAAAAACTAAAAAGAGAAAAAGAAGAAGAACAAGAATTCTCAGTTCCCATCAAAATTCTGTAGGCCTTTAATTATATTCCTCCTTTGGATATCCTCTTCGCAGCTACATATGAGTTCAAGTCCTTTATGAATCACTTATAAACCCCACCAAATCCTCCCTGGCCAAGCTTTTCTTCCTCTTGAAAGTTACTAGCTGCCCGAACTAGATCCCGTACAAAAACTTTATGGGGCCAGTTCCTTGTTCAAATTCATCGTCAATGGCATCACCAATAGGTTCTTCATCACTGTCCATTGTTTCTTTCTTCTTCCAAAAGATAAAGCTGACCAAAGCAAGCAAAATGCATGACACGAATGAAATTTTCCTGTTTGCCTTTGCAAGTTTGCAGCAAGCTTTTTCTATTATTTGTTCCATGGCTATCTCTTCCCAATTATGACATTCTTCTCATGGGTCTGCTGGGCATGACCACACAGTATCACCCCTCAGCAAATCAGCTCACGTTACAAGGGACTTGGGATAGAAATAATTAAGGAGGAATATAATTGAAGGTCTACACACGTTACAAGGGATAATTAAGGAGGACTATAATTGAACCGAATTTTGATGGGAACTGGGAATTCTTGTTCTTCTGCTCGTTCTTCTTCTTTTTCTCTTTTACTTTTGTTGATTTTGATTTTCTAAATTTTAATTTTGTTTTTATCTTTTAATGAAGAAAAGTTTAATTTTAAGAAATATGTAATGCCATGTAATTTCCATGTCACTTGGTGATGTGTTGACATCATTCAAAGAATAAATCTGAACCGTTGAACATTTTAAAATCTAATGACTCACGAGGTGTGTCAAAGTTTTTGTAAAATTTGGTGTCCCTTGATTCGGACCCTGATTGGGGTATATACATAAGTATTAGGTTTATTGCTACTCCCTGTGGACTTTTTTTGGAAGATCAAATGAATACATGAATGCTACTCTTGGTTCCTTTCAACATCAATTGCAAAAGAAATTTTCCCAAAGATACAAAAAGAAAAACATATTTCTTGTGTTCCACTTTAATAGTCCATATGAGGAACAGTTTTACAGCTAGATACAGAGCCGGCCGTGAGGGTTGCTGCCTGAGGTAGCCGTCTCAGGCCACCGGTTTCCGGGGGCCTCGGAGAAATTTAATTATTTAAATATGTTATATATAGTATATATATTTTCTTTGCTATCATGGACACAAATTGATTTGTTGCTCCAGCGGCAAGGTGTGTGTCTCTTTCTAAACCAACCAAAGTTCAAACCTCGTAGGCGTATTCTCTTTTCACTTTTTTTTTTTTTGACCTTTTCCATATAAAAATAGACAATTAATAATTGTCTTTTCCTTTTTCATATCAATAATTCATTTCTTTCTCCATATAAAAATCTTTTCCTTATGAAAACTGATTTTTTTTTCTTATCCTTTTTCTTATGAAAACAGACAATTAATTCATTTCCTTTTCCTTTTTCATATAAATAACTAATTGATTTCCTTCTCCATATAAAGATTTTGACCAAAAATATTAGCCTATATATTAATTATTTTAACTACATTTTGTATTTCAGAAATTTATATACGAATCAACATTCATATATTTTTGTTTTGTTATTAATTCTACACAAAATTTTGTACTGCATTTTGGCGATATATACACACGCGCACACACATGAAGGGCCACATTTTATTTCTTCGCCTCATGCTGTTAGAGTCTTAGGACCGGCCCTGGCCAGATAGTAAGTTTCAAATTTTTGAAAATTTTCAAAAATAGATTCTTAAGTATTTTATGCATTTATATGTTTTACCATGAGCCAATTTATATATATATATATATATTTATATGAACAAAAGAATATTAATATTATGGTATATAAATAATTATCGTCCTACAAATTATTGTAGTTACACATTTTAATTTATTTCATCAGTATCTTTACTATAATATTATACAATTGTTCCATGTCTACTCTATGTTTTGTCGGTAAAAATGTCCGCACAAAAAATTAATATAAAAAATTGATAAGTAAATAAACAGTTTTTTCTGTGTGACTTAATCGGTTTCTCATATTGTTGCAAAACTTATTGAAATTTTTGTTTTTCTAATTATTACCGACTTCTGTTTTCTATAATTGATGAGTAGGGCTAAGTTGTATGGCTGGCCAAATACGTATGTGTTTACAAAAGCAATGGCAGAAGTATATCTAGAACACTCGAAAGGTAGTGTACCGATTACCATTATACGTCCAACTGTTGTTACTAGCACTTATAAGGAGCCATTTCCAGGATGGATTCAAGGTCTCAGGTAATAGTTGTGTGCCTAATTTTTTTTTTTTAAATTTATTTATAAGTATATGACAAATCATAATTATTTTCCAATAAAATTCTATTCGCTCTTATCAATTAGAGCATCTCTAAAGGGTTGCGAAATTTAAATTTAAGAAGAAAAAACAACTGTAAAATATAAAATAAGAAAAAACCAAAAGTTTGTTCATCATGTTTTTGACCAGAGGACAACAATATCTCAAAAACTTAGTGTTTCCTCTTTGGGGAAAGCCGACATTAGTCCAAAGTCAACGCTTCCACCGTTAGTAACGACAAATGCTGGTTTAAGACATTAACCCAATTAATTTAAGGATAGTATAACATAGGCAAAAAAGCATCTTTAGCTTTATCAAAGCTGCGTTTTACAGAATTCTATAAGCTGCTGTCAAATGGTGTAAAACTTAAAATAAAAACACACATATCTATATAATTTAATGACCTCAGATTGCGTCATTGTATCGTCCAAGTTGAGCAGCTTTTTAAATAATATTCACCCCATACCGTGCTATAGTATCCTCCAACGAGAAGGATTGATTGTGGTCGCTTAATCCCAAACTCATAGTTTCTTACTGGAGTAGAGATTATTGCCGCCGACAAGAGTCTATAGTCCATGTTTCCTTCATGTAGCTGAAAGATTAAAGTCGGTGGTGCAAGGCCATAACCTCAAACACCGCAATTATCGAAGTACCATGGCCAAGTTGTTTCATAGACATATTGACCATTCCAGCTGGTTCCAAAACCTTGTTTTGTGAAGCCCGCCAAATCGTGGATAATCATCAAGAGGGTGCTCCAGCGGTCCAGCCTCGAAGCTCCTAGGACGCAATCGCAGCAAACGATTCTCCGCCGCAAACCAACCATAATCATTCACACCAAGTCTAAGACCACCAATACCACGAAGCTACCAAACACGAAAACTAAACAATCAATCATCTCATCCTCGACACTTACCATTCAGTCCAACCAAATAGGGCAGTTGACTTGATACACTTTTGCGCAAGTGCACCTAACATTTGTCAAGTAAAAGAAGTATTTAAATTGAGAATTTATTGTACCAAATGGATTAGTGCCTAACCCTCATTGGCTTATTGAAACTAATTAATCACTTATGTGAGTAAAGAAAAATAAAAACTAATGTAAGGCAGCAAGCCTCAGCAATGCTTGGCTTTGTTTCGCACCGAAGCATAATCAAACGTTCAAACTAAGAGTCTAGTAATGATTGTTTACACCGAATTAAAATTGTGAATTAAAATTCTAGAGTAGTTAGCACTGAAATTTAATAAAAACTCTTTATTAATTAGGAGAAAACTCCTTCTCAAACTCCTAATATTTTGAGAAAAAGAACAAGCATAATTAGCAAATTTGTGAGCCACAGTATTGTCTTGACGATAAACATAAGTATGGTAAGAACCTGGGATCTAATGAAGATTACAGGTCATATCATCATACACATGACCCAGAGAGGAAGTACAGGGGAAGACGCTCTTCTTGACTGCCCAAACAAGTAATAAAGAATATCTCTCAAAGGCGACCGAAGAGAGCCCATGCTCCAAAGCATGTGAGATAGCTGCCCTCCCTGCCAAGACCTTAACTTGTTCCGCAGAGGGAAAATTACAGACTATTCTGTAGAACCCATCAACACAAGCACCAGAATAGTCTCTGATGATCACTCTAATACCACCCTATTTAGTAGTGCTATCAAAGAATCATCCATATTAATTTTCAAAGTGCTATGAAAGAATCATCCATATTAATTTTCAATCAACCATCTAAGGGTGCTTTCCAGCCCTGCCCTTGCCCCTCCCCTAAACCCCGTTGTGGGGCTCGGTTATGAAAACGGTAGTCACATAAGCGGGCATTAAACCCAAAGAACAAAGGGGAATTTGATTCTACACCCAAATTGACACACCTCTTTTAGAATAAACCCATCCATAAGAGTGTTTTAATATATACCCAAACCAATTAATTAAATTTATGCAAAATAAAAAAACCTATTAAATAGACTAAATAATAAAACCCAATGTTGTTAAGAATTACTGAAT
The DNA here is from genome assembly GCF_002994745.2 of Rosa chinensis. Lineage (NCBI taxonomy): Eukaryota > Viridiplantae > Streptophyta > Magnoliopsida > Rosales > Rosaceae > Rosa > Rosa chinensis. Next base: position 53,984,851 of record NC_037094.1, on the reverse strand, counting down.
CTACCACTTTCAAATTCCCATTCACCTATTAAATAGGATTGATAATAAAATCCAATAATGTTGCTGATGGAAGTCGATCATGAAACGGCTGCCCATAGACGTCGCCCAGAATTACTTAACCCTTGATTTCAGCAATTGATAATTCTCCTCTGGGTTGGAGGTTACGTAACTTCACATTGAAAAGTGTAATCTGCACATTCAAAGTTGGTGTCAATATCTCTACAAGCTTGTGATATAAATGGATTGCACAATCAGAGATTGGTGGGTTGTCTGTGTTCGACAGCATATCCGATTGGTACGGTTGATGAGTATTGTGATTGCTATCTATTCAAAAGGTGTGTGTGCTCCTGACGAAGAGGTATTTGTTTTGTGATCATTCTAGGTTTTTGATATTGAGTAGGTATGATAGACTATACAAGTTCTTGATTGCAGGTTTTTGTTTCATCTTCTTATTTCTCAATAGATACTACAAGTTAATTTTGATGGCTAAAGAGTACACCCACCTGGAATTTAGGTGCGACCTTCTCAAGTTTGGACGTGTTATGACCGACGAGTTAAGGGCTGAAATTACTGAAGTGAAGCTTGATCTGATTGCACCCTCCATCATCTACAATAAGTCAATAACATGGACCCTATTATGGAAAATTAATGAACATGGAATATTGATTCTATACCTACGCCTATTGGAATGGGGAATCAAATTTCATTCAAAAAAAGGGAAAAAAAGAAAAGCAAAATGACATACCTTGATGAGAGGATGTTTAATCACTACATGATAGGAATACCTCCACAAAAGGATGTTTAATCAGATTGAGAAATCTACGAAATCTAATAGCAATATCTACACAACCACATCTACTTAAAAATAGCAAATATAAAGATCAAATCTGAAAGGAAGAGATATACAATAATTAAGACAATTAATCTTTTTAAATAAGGAATATCTACACAAACATATCTCCTAAAATATGGCATCAGTTACATACAATGATTAAGGCAATTGATCACGTTGACATATTTAATAATAGGATTATCTACACAAACATATCTACTAAAAATGACAAATATATAGGTCAAATAAAAAAGGAAGAGATATGCAATAATTAAGGCAAGTAATCGTTTTTAAATCAGGAAAAATAAATTGATGGTATTAAATTCTAATTTGTGTTTATAACTGATGCCATATTTAAATTTTAAAAAAACACCTATATTTGAGGAATTTTTTCCTTCTTCGACGAGAAGATAAAAACTATGGCAACAAATCCCATTTGTGAGTACCTTCATGTGATGCACCATAGTTAGCTAACACATCTACCACAACATTCCATTCCCAAAAGATGTGAGTGACACGCAACTGTAATTGTCTCGCTAAAACCATACTATTTAGCCACTCAATGAGCAGCCTTAGGGACAAGAGTTGGGGACACAAAAAATCTCACCACTATCGCCGAATCCGTCTCAATCCACAAATGTTGCCAATTACGTGACCTGGCCACCCCTATTGTTTTTAGAAAAGGAAGAACCTCAGCATCAAGGGCGCTAGGAACTCTCACCCTCGAAGCGAAAGCATGAACAAAAACACCCTTAGCATCACACACGATATCACCGTAGCCAGCATTGTCTGTATCCCTGAAAGAACTGTCGGTGTTAATCTTGACCCAAGGGGAATGGGAGGTGTCCAGGTCACTTTTATGAAATATGGAGTGCATGCTCTCAAGGATGAAAGCATTAATATATTAAAAATAGGATAAGTTGAAGTTGAGGAAGATTAGACAAAAGCTATACCTGCTGACTCTTTCAAAATCAATAAGAAAAAGTGCATGAATCTGAGGAGGTTGAAAGTGCCACCTCCATGTCTCAACATATTCCTTTCTGACCAAAAGCACCAAAGTAGAATGCACAGAGTGATGCGCCAAAGCAATTTCACCGAGGGAGAGGGTGAAGAGATGAAGGTTGATGAAAGGAGCTCATGGATAGAGTGGTGTTGCATGGAAGGGAACTTGAACATGCTAAAGCACCACGTCCAAATCTCCCTCAAAACCATGTAGCTCCAAAAAAGGTGCTCCCATGATTCCCTATCTGACCCACAAAACCTGCATTTAGATGGAAGGGTCACACCTCTCCTTTGAAGTCGCTCATCAGTAGGTCTCTTCCTGTGAAGAATCTTCCAAGTGCAAATGTGTGGTTGTATTGACTTTTGCTAAATTAACGAACCCTAGTGTAACTTGGGTAGTGACTGCGACAACGTGCCATATGCATCCTTAGTCATTGGAACACCCGACGAAGTATCGAACCAAACAACATGTCTCTCATAGACTCGGAAGGTAGTGTATGAGAGGCGAGTGTAGCCATAACATTCGGAAAGGCTTGGAAGAATATATCTGGCAAATCCCATATTTCATGCAATGGAGTCACTGATCTTATTGCCAAGTTGCCTCAAAGTTTGGGAATCAAAATGAAAAACCTCACCTAAGATTTCACCCATCCAATTATCTTTCAACAACCTTATCGATTTGCCATCTCCAATTATCCAATGGAGCTTGGAGAGCAGAGCTCCCCAAACTCTTTCCAGACCTAGCCATACTGAGGACTTTTTGTAATATGTACAAGGTTGTAGCCCATTCAATAGAAAACGTGCATGATGAAACTTCACTGATGGTGAAACGTTTGAAACAACCTCCTACCTAGGTTTAAGAAGCAAGGCTTGATTTAAAACAAATAGGTTCTTTAGGTTCAAACCACCACTGCCCGTAGTTTGACAGACTTGATCCTAGGAAATCAAAGCTCTTCCATCTTTCAACGGATCCCCATTCCAAAATAAGTTACGAATCCACCTTTGAACCACTCTCAAGAGAGATAGGGGTGAGGCATAGATATGAAAGCTATAGATGAGTAAGCTTTGTATTACTGAATCAATAAGTTGTAATCTAGTAGCTTGAGATAACAACTTTCCCTTCCAAGAGCTGAGTTTACGACGCACCTTATCTGTTATCGGTCGTAAAAAGATAGTAGAAGGAAAACCTTGAAAGATGGGGACTCCGAGATAGCTGAAAGGAAGTTTCCCAACTGTATGCCCAATGACCGTGTAATGATACTCTGCCGTGGACAAGCTGAAGCCCCTAAGAACAATAAAGACTTGTTTTTATTCACAACCTAGCCCGAATATTTGATTTTGGGCTTATTAAGAGGCAAGATCAGTTGCAGTGCATTTGCTCTTAGAGGCACTAACATCTAATCTCCTCTGTACTTTTTTTATCAAAAAAAGAAAAAGAAAAAGAATTGACAATGTCATAAACGATTATTATATACTTATTAATTAAATTTTGATGATTACAGAACCGTTGATAGTGTAATTAGTGGATACTGGAGAGGGAACTTGACATGCCTACCAATGGATCCTACCTCAGTGTTAGATATGGTGAGCTCGTAAATATTTACTTCTTTTTTCCTTTTTCTTTCTTCTTTGTTTCTTTTTTTGTTCGATTAAAAGGTTCAAGATTTAGGCTAGCCGGCAAACTATTAGCACACAATGCACCTATTTCTTTTCTTATTCATACTACATTCGTCAATTGCACTATTGATAAATAAGGGTCTTTTATATAGACGGAACGCTTGATTTAGTTAGGAAAACATCACAAAAAATAGAGCACTGATATTAAGGACTATCAATTGAAAAATTAACAAAATGTCGATGAGCCATGGCATATTGGCTAGAAGTCATAAGTTCAAATCTCACTGACATCAAGATGGAATGGGGTAGGAAATTACATTGTCATCAAGAATATAAAAAAATTAAAACTAAATGACTTGTCAAGACTCACATAGAATCTAGGCCAATTTTTTTTAGGATTTTTTAATTGTACAACAAAAAATAGGATTTTTTAATTGTACAACAAAAAATTGAGTTTTCTAGCCTTCTAGGTGGTTGGAATCTCTTTTAGTGAATCGAACTACTTGGTGTATGTCTTCCTTTGTAGGCTAATTTGTTTTTAATAAATGAGCTTATTGATCTTAATTATCAGTATTTGTCAATTCCTTATCTTACTTGGTCCTCAAACATATGGTCTGAGTCTAGAAATTGATGTCTGTGCTGTTTTAGTTTTGATAATCAATAATATAATATGTTTTGATATATCTCACGTATTGGTTCTCTGAATAGTCTGCCTTTTCTTTTTTCTTTATGAGTTTCACTTTATTTATCAATTATGCAGATTCCAGTTGACATGCTAGTAAATTCAATAATTACAGCAATCGTAATGAATGGTAATAAATCTTCTGGAATCATCTACCATGTGGGGACCTCATTAAGAAACCCTATAAATATGTCCGAGATGATGAATTTTTTGTTCCAATACTGCACCACAAATCCACTGCTTCATAAGGATGGAAGCCCTATCAAGATTGACAGGCTGAAAATGTTCAAGACTATGGACACTTTTCGCTTCTACATGCAAATTCGCTTCATGCTACCATTAGAGGTATTTTTTTTTAGTTTTTAGCTAGACTTTGCCAATGTGCTATTATGGTATCTATATATTTATATATATCTTTTCACTTTTACATGCAAGTCGACTTCATGCTTTTTTCTTTTAAGCTACTATATCTACACAGTCTTGCAAACGTAAGGGATAAATTTAAGAAATTGTGAAAAATAAGTGCATCTCAACCACATCTAATAAATTTAAAAATTAAAATTGTAATAACTTAAAACTAGAATATAATGTTTATTTGGTCAATAGCTAACTAGAATGACATCGATCCGTTATTAAGTAAACAGTTGTGTCCCACATCAAAAACGTCATATGTATGATAGTAAATATATATAATTACTTGTTTGATACCTCCCCATTTAGCGAAATGTCAAAATCTAAAGAAGAGAATATTGTGATATCCCAAGTGTCACATTAGTAATGGGCTGAGAAAATACAAGAAAAAGTAAGGATTAGTTATCAAAAAGTAATTTCTAAGAAGTTTAATTTTATTTGGTTTGTTTTATTTATTCAGTGAGGTGTATGATCGAAAAGGCCGGTGATAGAGCCTAGTACCATTTGGTCCACTGCTTTATCCCTTTTATGAAAAAAGCTAGTTTTTCAGGAATTTTAGACCAAGATAGAAGGGAATAAAATAAAAAAAGAAATAAAAAGAAAAGAGAGGGAAAAATAAGTAAACAAAAAATGAAATAGAAGAGCCTAGATTCAAAATGAATGAAAACGTGAGTGAGAGATCGTGAGTTTGATTCAGGGACGTACAATTAGTTATTGTATTGATGTAATAGAAAAAATAGGTCAATGATAGAGATAATTGTAAGGGCAAAATTTTGTTTAGTCCCTGTACTATGACTCTGTCGTCGTTTCAGTTCGTGACATTCTAATTTAATCTGAAAAGTCCCTGAGGTCACAATTTTTTTCTAATAAGTCCTCGTCGTCCAAATGTTTCATTAACTAGTTGACGTGGCACACAATTAGACACCACGTCAGCGCCATGTAAGTGAGGTGAATGGTAAAATGTCCATTATACCCCTGTTCAATTTCCTTTCCTTTCCTTTTTTCGATTTAATTTATTTCACTCTCTTTTCCTTTTCTTTATGCCCAAAATCCACCACCACCACCGAGCTCACCATCCAAAAAACTGCTCAGATTTGCTCCCGATTCTCCTCCGGTTCTTCACTTATCCGACCCTTATTGTGGCGTAATCCCTTTGCTTTCGTTTTGTTTCTGTCTTCAAGGTTTTCAATTTGCGATTTGCTTTGATTTGTGAAAATGAAAACTCACTAGAAACAAATTGGGATGGGTCGGGAAGAGCTTGGCTGCCTCCTCCTCCTGTCTTCTTTTAACTCTGGTTACTCCTTCCTCTCTTTCTCTTCTTCGAGCGAGAGAAAGTCATACCCGCCCCCAAAATGCTCCGCCAGCGTCTCATCCAAACCCTCCGAACCCGCGGCTGCTCGACCACAGGCCCTAGCCTCTGGGCCAGTCCCGACCATAAAGAATAGCCCAAAGGCTACCTTATCCCTCTACCTCCAGGCCAGTCTCGAAAATGGAAGGATTGGGATCTCCCCTGCTACGTCACCAGCTTCCTCACCATTGTCATCCTCGGCGTCGGACTCAATGTTAAGCCCGATCTCACCATCGAGACCTGGGTCCACCAGAAGGCCCTCGAGCTCCTAGAGATCGAGCAGGCCGGCCTTTTGACTAATTTAGAATGAAGATTCGATCCAGGTAAGGAGGTTCTGGATCGAAACTGTTTTTGAGTTTTTGTGGGTTTGTTTTCGCTGTTGATATTATGATATGTGGTTGAATAGGGGTTTCTGGATTGTTTATTTCTGTTCTTTAAGCTTCAATACTTCCTAATTTTGTTGCTTTTCAGATTATTTAGATGTTTGACTTAGTAATGTTTCCAATAGCTCATCAGTTTCATCTTCAAATTGTAACTTTGGTTCTTCTGTGGTTCGGCGAGATGTTATCTTTTTTATCAGGCACTCTCAACTTTCTCTGCTTCTTTGATTCGTCTGCTTGTGTAAATTCGAGTTGGGTTTTGTAAAGAATCGAAACTAGAATTTGGATTTTGGGTATTTTCAGTTTTGATCAGTAAGGATTTTGGGGTCTTCTTAGTTCCCAAAGGAAGATAAATTTGATTTGGAATTGGGGTTTGCGTTGTGTTGCTAGTGACATTGGATTGTGAAAGGAATGTTCTTTTAGTGATTCAATTGATGGTGGTCTGATGAGTTTGATCAAGATGGGATAAGACTGATGTCTCTAGATTTCCTTTTAGTGAGAGAGAGAGAGAGAGAGAGAGAGCTTGGTGGGTGTTGGTGGTTTGGGTGTGAAGAAGAATAAGGTATGAAGAAAAGAAGGAAAAAAAGGGGGAATAGAAGAAATTAGAAAGGAAAAAAAGAAGGGAGAAATAACTAAGGGTTATATTGGACATTTCACCACTATCATGCTGAGGTGGCGTATAATGGATTGCCACGACAGCAAATTAACGGCTCAATTTGATGGAATTTTAACGGCGAGGACCTATTAGACGGAAGGGGCTGTGACCACTTATCCAATTTTAGACAGAAAATTGCCCACTTACTCCACCAAGAGTTATTTAACCTCATTTACCCAATCTAACAGTGTTTGACAGTATTACCCTCATTTTAATTAATAAATTACATTAATCTCTCTCTCTCTCTCTCTCTCTCTCTCTCTCTCTCTCTCTCTCTCTCTCTCTCTCTCTCTCTCTCTCTCTCTCTCTCTCTCTCTCTCACGCTCACGGCCCAGAACCTCGATGCCTGGTGATGATCCTCGTAGCCTCGATGCCCGGTGATGATCCTCGTCGCCGTCGTCTCCGGTCACGAAAACCAAACCTCCTTCACTTCTTTGATGGTGGCGATGTCGAGGCCTTCGGAATCAAACTGAAACTCTGTCTCTGTCAGATCCGATTGGCGGAGCAGTACAGCCTGGTGATGATCCTCGTCGCCTCGATGCTCGGTGATGATCCTCGTCGCCGTCGTCTCCGGTCACGAAAACCAAACCTCCTTCACTTCTCTAGTGGTGGTGATGTCGAGGCCTTCAGAATCTGACTGAAACTCTGTCTCTGTCAGATCCGATTGGCGGAGCAGTACAACAATCGGAGCAACCATCTCGGTGCCGCGACGCTGTGGGAGCCAGCCGGTCATTCGGACCGCTACCTCCTTTGGCGCGGTCAAGTATGGAGGCCGCGCATTCTGCTTCTCTCAGATTGGTGAATGGCTGCGTGGCACTACTGTTATGGTTTCTTCTCTGGCGGCTGGCGTTCGAGGTGGTCATGCCTTCTGGTGTTGCGCGTCTCAAGGTGATGGCATGGATTGTTTTGACTGGCTACTCTGGGATTGGTGTTGATGTGTTGGTGGCTCCGAGCCCGGTGGGTAGGCCACCAGATCGAGGTTTCTCTTAACATAAGGGATTTATCTACTTGATCAGGCACTTGGAAATGGTTATTTGGAAGATAATAATAAGATTATTGGGAGGCAGTAAACAGATTATTGGGGGGCAATAAAATGTTTATTGGGGCAATAATAAGATTACTGGGGAGCAATAATAAGATTATTTATTCGGATAACCCTACTAAAACTTTCAAAATTATAAACATCTTCATTTTTCATTCATTATTGATCCCTAATAAACTTGTTATTGGGGGAAATAATATGTTTACTGGGGGGCAATAATATGATTACTGGATATTATTAGGGGACAATAAAATCAGCCGCCAGAATCCAGCACCGGTCCGATAGCCGGATTCGGAATTCCGGACAAAAGTCACCGGATTTCGGTCAAAAGTCGTCGGATTTTGGTGAACAGTGGCCGGATTCCGTCAACGGTCGCCGGAGTCTGTCACCGGAGTCGGTGGCCGGCCACTGTTCACCGGAGTCTGGCAAGGTCTCCAATGACTTCTCTCTCTAAGTGAGAAAGAAGGAGAGGGCAAAAAAGTCCCAAAAATAAATAAAAAGAATTAATTGGGTAAAGGAGAAATAATCCCTTAGAGTGTTTTGGGTAAATGGAGTTAAAAAACTGTTAGTGGAGCAAGTGAGCAAATTTTAAGCTAAAATTGGGTAAATGAGCATTTCCCCTAGACGGAAATTATAACCTCAGGAACTTTTCAGATTAAATTAGAATGTCATGGTCTGAAAAGATGACAGGGTCATAGTATAGGGATTAAACAAAATTTTGCCCTAATTGTAAAAAGAACAAAAAAAAAGCCCTCTCTCTCTCAAAGTTTTATTTTGTTTTATTTTTCTATAAATACACACACACACACATATTATAAATATGTTAGTAAAAATGTCTATTTCATTGAAATGAAATTATACGTAATGTTCTTACGCAAAACACAACCCATTTATCAAATGCGTTACCTGACCCGATGGATACAACCCATGCCAACTAGAAAAAATACAGTGGTCACATAAATCACGGTTGATTAATTTCTACACATACAAATAAGTTGGTCGATTCCTTTGACCCATTTTAGGCTATAGAAATGCATGACATTTACAGTTGACATCACAATAATTATCACTATATTAGTCTCTAACATACGAGATTATATATATATATATATAACCGTAGTACTAATGACTATTTCTCTTTCTCACACTCCGGCCTCTTGTGCCGTGTATAGAATGGTAGTATAGAGATAAGAATAAAAACTCTGAGATTTAATACTTTTCGCTAATACTGGCTAACCTAGCTCTACTGTTCAAATTCCTCGTTGTTACGAAGAGAGAAAACATATTAGAATATAATGTTCTACTCAATAGCACGTACTGGTTCCATTTTTACCGCACTAACTAATGTCTTGGTCTTTTTTTAATTCACTTCCTTTTTGTTATTTTTTGAAGGTAGTGAAGCTCCTAAATAAAGAATTTGACCAGTATTTCAGAGATGTGTACGTTAGCCATAATCGGAAGCTCACATCGGTGATGCGGTTAGCTGAGCTATATGAACCCTATTTGCTATTCAAGGCAATGTGCGTATTTTCATCTAATTAGTTAGATGATTGAACCTAAACTAAGTTGTGTTAGCACAATACATTATGAATTTATTTTTGGACTAATGTTCAACTTTTTTCCTTTTCGTGTAGCTTTGACGACACCAATTCGGAGGAGTTGAGAAGGATGGCAAGTAAGAAATACACAGATGCCGAAATTTTCAATTTTGATCCAAAATGCATTAATTGGGAAGACTACGTTATGCGTACTCACATCCCTGGCCTCTGGAAAAACGTTATGACCAAGAAGAGTCACAGCCGGCTTTGAGGTTTACTATATAATTTTTCTCAAATTAATTGTTGTTCACCGATACATATGATATTGGAATAAGGTCTAAAAAACTGAAGGTACTACGGTATGACCAAGCAGAGCCTTATCCGGCTATAAGGCTTACTATATAATTTTCCTTGAAATAAATTAAATACATACTATATTGTAATAAGGTCTGAAAATTTGAAATTATCAGCAGTTTTTTATTTTATTTTATTGAGTCGACAATATTCATTTGCTATACCGAGTGGGTAATGAGCATCAAAATGATTTTTCCCGATATTTTGGAAGTTTCAACAAAATCCCCAAATTACTGGGAAATTCTTTAATTTATCACGACATTGTTGTTTTCTCTGAGATAATGCCGAATGAATCGAACGCCTTAACCAATCGAACTAGATGTGACTTGGAAACTTGGTTTTTGTGTCCTCCCTCTTTCACTTGGACTTGCCAACCCTATTCTGGCATGGTATGTTCAGGAGAAAGCATTCGAATTGACTCTAATTAACTTTTAACTAAAAGCTTTGCGAATGTATATTATAAACCATGAAAGCATGCATTCTTTGTGCTCTTAGACTATTTGTAATTTTGCATGTTTAACTTCACGCACAGTATTTACGACTATGTATTGTGGTCCGAAGGGCTTGTTTTTGTTCGGCATCCCTTCTTTTTCTCCAACACGGGTGAGTCTTTTCGATTGATTCTAGCCAAAAGACTTCAAGTTCGTGAATTATAGGTTTCAAACATCATATACGTAATGACGGCAGCCTCCTCACTCTGGTGAAAATTTGGTCTTCACGCGCCTTTCATAGAAGAGAGTCAGTAGGATAAAATAGAAATCCCAGAACTAGTTTTCCGGACAATGTATATTGTGAAATGGTGGCGCTATAACAAATCCAGAGTACCTTAACTTGCGGTTGCTGAGCAACAGACACCCGGCGGAACTTTTCTTCCCTTCTTCGCTTTCTTTCAGAACCTGGTCACTCACACTTCTACTGGTAGGGGAGATCAGATCTTATGATCCCCTGGGTCGTAGCCATGAAACGACATCGATTGCAAAAGGAAGGAAAAGAAAACAAAGAGAAATTAAGCAAATGTAAATTTCAATATTCTTCAATGATCTCTTACAGCAATGGATGCCTACTATTTAAGCAAAAGGGTGTGGAAACTATCTAGAATCCTCTATATGGACCCTGGCCCAAAATGATAACATGAAAGACAACCCAACAAAGCCCACAAGATAAAATAGCCCATGACAAGTATACGAGTCCTAACATCAGAGCAATAGGGAACGCCTAGATGATGTTTTTATTCCTGGGCTACAATAAGTAGATTGAGAGGTCGTTCCGCCCCTTGTCGCCCTAGCCTAGGTAGCTAGCATTTTTCTGCTGGCTGTTATGTGCCAGTTGTAGCGCGCCTTCCCTCCTTCTCTCATTTCGGAAAGATTTAGCAGTATTTTCTCATGATGACCTGGTAGACACACACACACACACAAATATATATATATATACAAGGACCTCCTTAGCAGTGAAAAGTTGTATATTAGTCTTTCCTTGATAAACCCACTTTTTGATTGCATATCCATTCGACTGTTTAGTTTTTAGGTCCTAATGTATAGATCACTTATGCAAATTTTCAGCCAAATTGATGATCGTTAAAGTATCAAACTAAATTAAATCAATGAACGAACTGAATCTGTCCAACCTGAACCATATCCACATCTCTACCGTTAAGTTTTTATGTATATATAAGTATATCATCTCTACAAATTTTCAGCCAAATTGATAATCATGATGGCATTCAAAACTACGATTGGACATTACAAACACGAACTGTTCAGATTGGACAGATTCAGTTTATTCATTGATTTAATTTAATTTGATACCTTAACGATCATCAATTTGGCTAAAAACTTGCAGAAGTGATCTATACATTAGGACCTAAAAATTAGACCGTCGAGTTGTGGATATGTGATCAAAAAGTGGGTTTATCAAAGAACTCCTTAAATATTAATATCTAAAAACTTCCTTAGCATAGAAAAGTTATATATATACAAGGTTCTAAAAATCGCTAGGTGCTAGTCGGGCGGTGACCAAGAGTCTAGCGCCTAGGCGTCTAGGCGGGGACTAGGCGGTTTTTATTTATTTATTTATTTTTAATAAATACAAATAGATGAGGTAAAAAATATTATAATTTAAATGAGTAATTACATCTAGAACACTAAAACCATTATGAAATAGTATGATATTATTATTTTTTTAGTAAGAATATAAATGGGTAATTGTGAATCGGTGTACAGCTTATCCCAAGGACTCAAACCTTATCTCAAACACTAATAATAATGCTGAAGTGGTCAATGTTATCAAACTACACGCATAGCACACTACAAAAAAAAATTGCAATAGCCACGGCGCCCTGCCGTCGCGAAAAGCTGTTTTGCCGTCGTAAAAAAGCATTTGCGACGGCTCTGCTACGGCAAAGCTTCTGACGCCGTTGGTGGCGTCTCCAAAATCTTTAGCCACGGCAAAATGCCGTCGCATACCACTTTTGCGACGGCAAAGAGCTTTGCGACACTTACTCTGCGACGGTTTCATGCTACCCCTAATGCCGTCGCCATTACTAAATATACTACGGCAAATTGCCGTCGCAACACAATTAATATTAAGATAAATATATTGCTTCCCGCCAAAATTGGTTTCCTACCAAATTTGTTTCCCGCCAAATTTTTTCCCTCCAATTTTTTTTTGCTGCCAAACTAATTTGCTTCCCGCCAATTTTTCAATAGCAAATTTTGCTACGGTCTCGTTGCCGTAGCTTCGGTGTGGTGTTATATAGAAATATATTCTTGGCTACGGCAATTCACCGATGCCGGTAGCCAACTAGTAATTTTTTTTTTTAACAAAACCTGTAATTTTGCAATATCCAAAAATGGGATAAAAATATCAATACACAACACATATATTGTTCATTAACTCATCTATTTCATTGCAATGTAATTAAGTTGTTGCACTGTTAGTATAGGTAATTAGAAGAAGTACAAATTAAGTGATGCCCAAAACCAAGTTCCTAATGAAGACAACCAAGAGTAACACTTAACAAAAATATGCAATAACATATTGAAACTCAGCCCATTGCTCTATCTAGGGGTCGTCAATGGGCAGGGCAGGGCCGGCCCTGCCCAAAATTAATGGGCTCGGGCCGGGCCGGGCCGGGCCAAGACATATTTTTTTTTATTTTTCGGGCCGGGCCGGGCCGGGCTTCTCTTAAAAATCAAGGCCCAGGGCCGCCCATGGGCCCAGGGCCTTACGGGCTTTTTAGGGCCGGGCCGGGCCGGGCTTTTTTGGGTGGGCAGGGCCGAGCCCATTATATTTATATGTCATATTATTTTGTTAAAAAAATACAAAAACCTATGAAAAAATGATGATATGTTAATTATTGAACAAAATAAAATACAAAATTAAAAAAACATATGGCCTAATGCAATAATTAGTTCAATATAACTACATAAAAATATATTAATACAAAAATTGAATGGGCTTTTGGGTGGGCTTATAAGGCCGGGCCGGGCGGGCTTTAATGGGCATATAATGGGCCGGGCCGCGGGCCGGGCCTGGGCTTTGAACCCTCCGCCCTACCCCTGCCTCATGCCCAATGGGCAGGGCCGAGATGGGCTTTTCTGCGGGCCGGGCCGGGCTTTTGCCCACTGGGCCGGGCGGGCTCCCATGGGCTTTTAGGCCCGCGGGCCAAATGATGACCCCTAGCTCTATCACTGCTTGAATCTGGATTCCCTTCTTCTCCTACAGACTCCCTCCGAATTTCATGGTCACTAGTTGCATCTGGAACCTAAAACATCAAAAAAAAAAAAAAAATTAGATATATCATGTATGGCTTTGCATATCACCCTTTTTCAATGTCACACCATAACCCAATTCCAATAACCAAACAAGTAGATTCGCAAGTTGCATCATTTTTTATAATCATATTACAAAGAGAATGGCAGTATGAGAGGAAATTTCAAACCAAGTGTCAGTAATGCAGCTTCAAGTTGATTGGTACAGTGAAGGTAATGCAGTACTAATTAGTAAGAAAAATATAGAATGTAATGCAGCAACACCATATAAAGTTAAAGTACAGAGAAACATCTATTGCATTAAGGATTTGATTACTCACGTCACAGAACACAAATGGCTAAAGAGTGATCTCTTTCTCTTCTAATTCACAATCATATATGAACTAAGATCACAAAACACAAGTATCTAAAACAATAAGCTATAGAGTAACTTACTAATCCATAATCCTAAACAAATTTGCCGAGCAACAAAGCAAAATGACATCAGAAATAGCAAAATCAAGATCTAGAGAGATATCACAAGCCAGCTCAGATCTAGAACCCAAAAATCAAGACCCATGCAATTCAAAATACATGAAGATTGGTCCTTTGAGGCATTTCATCAAACATATTATGTACATTATTAAACAAAGATTAATATCCTGAATACCGGAAACAGAAGTAATCAAACGAAGCTGAACAAGCTACTGTGAAGCTCAATTATCAGTAAAATTGCAAAGACTTCTTGCTGAACATCAACTACAACGCGCTAAAAGTTACTCTTTCTGGTTTTATGTGACTGAGTTGGTAATAATCATGCACAGCAATTTTTCAATATGCAGATTTGGCAACAATCATGCACAGTAAGCTACAAAACCGACCACTAAAATGCATTCTCATAGTAGTGCAAGTATTTAGACTGCAACTCATTCAATCACACTAAACTTATATGCATTCACATGTATTCTGATTAAACGTAGCCTAAATGTGTTAAATCAAACTAAAGGCCTTCCCCAATCAAACTCACACATGGCATTTCCAATTTACTTGATATATTTTCAAAACTAAACAATTTGCAGAACTATAAATGTCAAAATTCCATGCTACTCTATTTATTCATCATTGATAAAATAACAGCAAATGGGAAACAGATCAAATAATAGAACAATTGTTGGACTGAGGACACTTGAAACAATTGTAGGACTGAGGACATATATGATCATAATAAAACATTATGATCCACCTGTCTACAATACACATACAGAACTAACAAAAGTGACATTTTTAAACAAGGAAAAATATCCCACTAAAAAGACCTTTTAGAGACTTTTATACAAAACTAACATATGATCTATATAGGGAAGCATATTAAATTAAACAATTCTTGTGAAAGCTGAATATATCTTGTCACCAACTAAATATTTCTTGTCAAAACAAACTGAAATCTCAATGTCTCCGCATTACTTCATATTTCTTGACTTTCTATATTATCTCATCAATACCATCTAATAAATTGTGCACATCAAATAAGAGCTAAATATTCAAACAATTATTCTTGTGATGACAAACCTGTCCATTTTGATTTGTGCCTCTCTTCTCTTTGTTCTCCAAAAAATCAATTCGAGCTTGTAGCATATTAAGCTGATCCTGAAACTTTTTTGCCACAGATTCAGTTACTTTCTGTATTATATCATCAGTGGTTTCAGAGGAATTTGGTGCATGTAGGTAGACAAATCTTCTAGGCACGCCAGATCCATAGGTGCGACAATATCCATGGCCATCCTCTCCAATCAATTCATGAAATATACGGTCTTTGACAGCATGAATGTTCCTTTGGTCCTCAGGTTCTAATAAAAGTCGTTTTTCATATTCTTCCTACATTCAAGTATAGAATTACCAGCTTGAAAAGAACATATAAATTAGAAACTGAAACATTATCATACAATATACTAAAAATAAAGCTTACAATGACTTCAACTACTTTTGGTTTTGACTGGTCTCGTGCTTTTTTCCACACATTCATCTTATCAGTTTCTTCTCCATTTTGCTCCATCTATCAAATGCAATATAATAGCAAACTGAATCTATATTCCAGTCTAAATTTCCATATTTTCAGATTTCAATACAAGAACAAATTTATAGATGAAATGGAAAAAAGAAGAAACTCATCTCCTACCGAAGAAACACATAAATGTAGAATGAAGTGGAATACCTCAAATCGTAATTGAGCAAAGTGTTTTCGACCAGTAGTATGAACTGGGCCACGAAGCTCCCTATTGATAGAATTTCTTCTTGCTATCATTTGCAACATCAATCTCAAGGTTAAATGGTAGTGATTCTGGTATTCGATAATCTATTTATAAATATTGTGCCACTAATACCTTAGCTTCCTCACTACTCCAATAGGCAACTAGCTCACTCCATTGCTCTGTCACAATATTGGCAGGAACTTTTGAAAGAATATCTGGATCTTCTTTGTTTTTCTCAAAGAAGTTGAGTTTCGTTTTGCTTTTATGATCCTTCCACAGACTATTGCAACATCTCAAACATACAGTTTTATATCCTTCTGGAACATTCAGCAAATTATCCTACGAAACATTGATAGGTTAGGATTAGTCTATACTTGAAACTAGTACTTATGCTTCATAATTTTAAAACAAATCAGAACCAAAAACTAATTGCAAATACATGGAATCAAGTTTTTTTTTTCTTTCATTCTAGTGTTTACCAACAAATATAAATGATATATGTACCTTAACTTCTTTCCATATTCCATCTTTCACTCCAACTCCAACAGACTTCCAATCAATTATTGTAAGGGGAATTCTTTGCCCATCCCTTACAATTTGTCCTAACTGCGACTTTAATTGGGCAGCCCTATCTCCCACAGGTTGGAAGGTAGAATCAAACTTGATTTCGACTTTAACTCCAGTATTCCATTCTGAGATACCCTTATTTTGACCTCTGGAACTTTCAGCAGTAGCTTGTACTTCTATCTCTAACCAAGTTTTAAAAATATCAAATTGTAACTTTAAAACAAAAAAGATACTACATTACAAATATATTAGATATTGATGTACCTGCTGGTGGAGATGGTAGTGCAGGGGGTGGCGGTGGTGGAGGAGGTGGAGGAGGAGGAGGAGGAGGTGGAGGGGAAGGAGATGGTGGTGGCAATCTTGAAGACTGTGATGGCTGTTGTGATGAGGAAATGCTGTTGCTTGAAGATTGAGAGCTGCTGGAACTCAAATATTCAGACATGGTGCGTGGTCGACCAATCTTCCTTTTCTTCATGGTTAACTGAAAAAGGACATTTACAATTATATGAGAACATAATGTTTCGAATTGAAATAACCAACAAGTTTTGTATGATAGAAATACCACAGTTTATTAGAAATTGAAATGACAGAATCACTTTCCATTGTCCAAAAAAGACCGTAATTAATATCATATATTCCATACACGAAGACCAAGTTCCAACAAACAAAAAAGACCTATGCACACAAAAATCTGCACCTATAAGTGCCATCTTAACCTACATCTACTATATTACAAGTTACGGTCTCAATCATCCATTTCAACATCCATTGACTCGCTTGAAATACCAGCTTCTTCAGTATTGTTAGTTTGCACAAGGGATAAGTCTCTTGAAGGCATGTCAACATCATTCAGCCATTCTTGCCCTGAAGGATCTAGAGCATACCAAACTTGATGAGCTTGAGATGCCAATATGAAGGGTTCATCCCCTATGAAATCATTTTTGTACAACAAACGCTTGAAGTTAACTAAAGGAAAGTTAAAATGGTCTACCTTTATACCTGTAGCAGGATTAACCCAATCACACTTAAACAAAACATATTTGATATCAATACCATAAGAGATTTTGATAATATCTGTCAATCTCCCATAGTATGGTGAAGAGTCAATAGAAAGATTCTTGTCTGCTTGTAAAGTTACACCACTATTCTGTGTTGAGCGATGATTATCAAGACTTTTCACTCGAAAGAAAAACCCATTCGCATTGTAAGAAGTCAATCTCTTTGCTGATGGACTAGGAGAATTAGACAAAGCAATAACTTCTTTTGATAACAATACAGAACTTGTTCTTTGCAAATTGATAACCTGATTTAGGTAAACAATAGTTAAAAACTGCACACTATAAGACATCGAAAGATGAACTAAATATATCTAATTATAACCAGCAACATACATGCTCCTTAAACCAGTTTGCAAATTCCCGAAAATGAACTCTTTGAACATAGTGTTCATTTGCAGCAGGAAATTGTCGTCGAATAGTAATAAGATGTTCACTGCAAAGTAAAAAGAACATCATTACTTTTCTGCCCAGAAACTCAGAAACTATCCACTAAGTTTCTTAGTTTCTAAGAAATGTTTTACTTGTCATATATATTGTTGATTATATGCAGATTATAAAAAAAACAAAACAATAAGCAACATGACATACTTGAGAAATGGTGTGACTGCCTCTGTATGGAATAAGATTCATCGATGAGCTTGTGTCCGAGTAATTTCCTCAAGTACAAAGTCTTTTCCCTTTTTTATATAGTCATCATTTTTTTTCCTTGCAGGTCTATTAAACTTGCTTTCCACATCATTGAGATACTGAGTACAGAAGTTCATGCACTCTTCCATCAAATAACCTTTAGCCATTGATGCTTCAGGACAAGCCCGATTCCTCACATATTCCTTCAAGGTCAGTAGATACCTCTCAATAGGATACATCCACCGAAAAATCACAGCACCAGCAATTAATGCTTCATCAGCTAGATGAATTGGTAAATGCTCCATTATATCAAAGAATGATGGCGGAAATATCTTCTCAAGTTCACAAAGTGTCAGCACTATACGAGCACGAGCCTTTTCTAGATCTGCTGCACAATTATCTATTGAGCATAACTGTTTAAAAAAACTACCCAGATCAATCAATGCCTGAACCACATTCTCTGGTAAAGAACTTCGTATAAATAAAGGAATAAGTTGCTGCAATAGAATATGGTTATCGTGGCTCTTAAGACCTCCAATACTACGATCATGTAAACGTACTCGACGTGCAATATTGGAAGCAGCTCCATCTGGCATTTGTGATCCTGATAAGGCTGAAAAGAACATATCTTTCCCCTTATTGTTCATCTCAAACTCAGCTGGATCAGCATACTCTGTACCAGACTCTCTCCTCTTTAGATGATACTGCTCCCTAATTCCCATAAGTTCCAGATCACGACGAGAATTCAAGTTGTCCTTAGACTTTCCAGCAACTCCTAATATTGAGAAAAGAACATTATCACAAATGTTCTTTTCTATATGCATCACGTCAAGATTGTGACGTATCAGGTTGTCTTTCCAATATGGAAGCTCATAAAATATACTTTTCTTCTTCCAATTATGCTTCTTTTTCATCAAAGGATCATTATCAGGTTTTTGCACCCCAAGCACCTTCCTTCGCTCTAGATCTTCCCGCTTATACTCTGTAAGAACACCATTTGATTCCAATTGTGCAAGAAGATCAGCACCAGATAAAGTTTTAGGCTTCCTTCTATATTCTGTATTGCCATTAAATGACCTTGAATCTGCTCGATACTTGTGATCATAGGGTAACCACCGCCGATGAGTCATGTATGAAGCTTTTTTACCAAACTTCAACCGCTGGTAACCACTTTCAGAGTTGCATGATGGGCAAGCAAATTCACCTTTTGTACTCCACCCCGACAAGTTGGCATAGGCAGGAAAGTCCTTAATCGTCCACAATAATGCAGCATGCATTTTAAACATTTCATTGTTGAATGCATCAAATGTTTCTACACCATCTTCATACAGTTCCTTCAATTCTTCAATGAGTGGCTGCATGTAGACATCAATTTTATCACCGGGTGCCTTAGGACCATCAATAAGAACAGATAGAAATATAAAGGGCTGCTTCATGCACATCATAGGTGGTAAATTGTAGGGAATCAATATGATAGGCCAGGTACTATGAACTATATTCATAGACCTAAATGGGTTGAATCCATCAGATGCTAACCCAAGCCTTACATTGCGAATGTCTCCCAAAAAATTTGTGTGTTTTTGGTCAAAATCTTTCCATGCAAGAGAGTCTGCAGGATGCCTAAACACACCATCATCGGTTCTTTCCTCTCCATGCCATCTCATAAGCTTTGCTGTTTTTGAAGACATAAACAACCTTTGTAACCTTAGTTTTAAAGGAAAATATCTTGCTTGTTTTGCTGCTTTTCGTTTCCCAAGTGCTGCAACATCATTTGAACTACCATTGTTATCTTTCCATCGAGATGTCTTGCATATTCTGCATTCATCCAAATTTATGTCTTCATTTCTAAACAACATACAACTGTTAGGACATGCATCTACTGTTTCATAAGTGAATCCGAGATCTTCTGTTAACTTCTGGGCTTCATAATATGACTTGGGAAGTTGCACACCTTCAGGCATAGATTCTTTTGCTATCTTAAGTAAAGTTTTGAAGGATTTATCTGTCCATCCATGGAGCACCTTCGCTTGCAAAAGACGAACTGTATATGACAAAGTTGTGTGTCTCTTAGAACCCGGATACAATGGAAGGTTTGCATCCTCAAGAGGCTTCAAGAACTTCTTGGTAGGTTCGTTTGCCCCTACATTAGGATTAGTTGAGTTTTCTTCACTAGTCTGATCATGTGTTCCTACATTAGGAGCTCCTAAAGCTTCTTGGACAAGTCTGACCATATCATCCTCCATATAAGAATCTAACTCAATACCATTTTGATTTCCATCCACTGGATGAACATAATGATTAGGCTCACCATGTTTATCCCATTTCCTATACTTCTTAAAGAAACCATAATCACGAAGATGCCGCCGCACAACTAATCTTACATAGAGATAACGATTTTCGCACTTTCTACAAGGACAATAAATCCTTGAACCCAGATCCTTATTGATGTATGCAAAATTCAAAAATTGATTTATTGCATCATAATATGCTAGAGAATGCCTATCTGCTAAATCTATCCATGATTTGTCCATATTTCTCCTTAAGCAATCAGATTGAACATCTACGTCAAATAGCCAAGAAAAATACAGTTTATTAAATTATAACCATGACTACTAACCAAACAAAGGACTTCAAACAATTAACCAAAGTGAACAAACATTGCCTACAACTGAGCTGCCATCAAAATACAACACAAAAACTATAAATTCCCAACATCAAAAGTATAAAATTACTATCAGCTAGTTCAGTCCCTAAAGAAGGTAATTAATTAAGCAAAGAACATATACTCCAGTTGCAATAAACAGATAAGCTTTGTTCCAAAATACATTAAACAAATATATATATAAAAGCGACAAACAAAAAAGATAAAGCAGATAGCTTCTGCATTTATACCCAACAATCTCATCCAAGACACAAAAAAGTTGAGGCTTACCTTGAATATTCTTTGACGAGTGGAAGATAGATGATAGAGAATAGAGGACAGAGCAGATTAGCCTCCAAGTGATACGCAAATAACCTGCAAAGCAAAACAATAAGATGCAAACAGGTTATGAAGTATCAAACTTTAGTGCTTCAGGCAAACAAAACCAATTAACTGAAAGGGAATGAAATTCAGCAAAATCAGTAAAGATGCATGAACCAAACACAATACAAAACTCTTTGGTGCTTTGCTGAAGATTTCCACATTTGTGGAAGCTTCTAAGTTTTCTAACGACACTAAGAAAACTGGACAAATTAAACTGAAATAGAGAATGTATATATGCTCAGTAATTAAGTTATAACATAATTTGCTGCTAAGTTGGGGGAAACTAACAACACCAGGGGAAAGCAGACCAACTTTAATATAGCAAACAGGTCACTTGAAATTAAAAACAAAAAGAAGATCAATCTAGAAGAAACTACTTAAAAAAAACGGGCAGACCAAATACATAACAATGTCACAAGCTTCCAGATGACTAATTTTTCAAGCAAGAGCCGGAGCTTAAAGCCTTGAACTTGGTATTTCATACTATCATAAACTTCAGTCCTATTGTTCATGATCAAAATGGTCAGGTCCCCTTTAAACACATTATTATTATTATTATTTTTAACACTATCAACTTCATTGGGTACATATTTATAACAGCATTGAAAGGAAACCCACATCATAATTCCAAACAGGAAGTGGTGGTCAAAGGGTAACAGATGTTGAATTCTGGATCAATATGTAGTGGAAGGTAGTGTCATCTTGGATGATATGCACCTTCATCGAGACAAAAAAAAAAAAAAGTTCATATGCAAAATCTGTTTAACAAAAATCAATACTTGATTCTAGTTTTATGGAAATGTTAGCTGATCCTTGATTGAATGCATGCCAAATTTTGGAAAAGAAAACAAAAGTCGGAAAGTTTGTGTATAGAAATCAATGAGCTCTTATTTTCCCAAAAGCAAAAGAAAATGCATAGACAACAGAATATTAAAAGGTGAAAATAAACAAGTTTCGTATGCAATCACAGAGAGAGAGAGAGAGAGAGAGAGAGAGAGAGGTATGTGTTCAGTAAATGTAAGAAGATAACTTGCATTTGTCATAACAAAAGAAACAATGTTTGAAATGAATCTTTTATCTGTGGGTCTCCATTGTTGAACCCTTGTGAGTTGTGTTATTCCCAAAGAATTTCAAAAACCATGCACATGCACTTCCAAACCTGTAGCCTCCATTTGACCTTTAAACCCGTAGTAAAGTTTCTATCTTTGAAGCCTAAGGTTGTCTGCTGAAAGTGAGTCACTTCATATTTTTAAGGTTAAACTTATCCAAAGCTAGTAGATTTCAGTTAACTTTCCCTACTGTTTAGAATTCATTAACCTTACTCACCATATAAGCAAACTACACACAGGTCACATACACTTAAGGAAAAAAAACTTGAGACTTGTTACAGGCTACAGTCAACTTCAGGTTCTTTTGTAGGATAATCAAGGAAATCTGATGCCATGACCCAGAAACTCGTGGATGCTCACCAGGCAAATACTAACTTATACACCACAGCAACTTTCATGCACAAATTAAAGTTCTAGTGGCCAACCCAATAGCTAAATCATCTGATAAGTAAATTACTAGAAGTCTGCAAACATCATTCCCAATATGCAGAGAGACTAAATCAGCATATATATCAAAGTCAACATCTTGGATCTGGATCTCTCTGTTATAATGGGCTAGGGGAAAAGAAAAAAAAAAAAAAAAACCCTTCATTTGATATATTCCTAAACCCCAAAGGCATAAGGCATCATTCTTTTTTTTTTTCCTTCCAAAATGATCCATAGGGAGAGTGCGAAGGCTGGAAGGACTATATTACATATCATATACTGCTATAGTTTACTTGATAATATAAAAAGAATGGAACTGTCTTTGTTCCAAGTATGAATTCTATGATTCAGTCAATTCATGTAGGTTCTGATATGGCATGTGCAAGCATTAATAAACATTTTAAGCTTAAAATAGTTTCAGCTCCATGTATTGCTTGCCCCAATCAACCATCCAGTTGCAGTTTTGAGTAGTGGATTCAGCTCGCATTCACAAAAGCCTCAAGTACTGTGTTGTCTTTTATATATAATAACTAGACAATATACAGCTAACAAGCATATTAAAGAACAAGTACCTTCTACTAGACTAGCATTTACAATAACCTCTAACGGCCCTCAGAATATCTCACAAACAAATGGTAGGATGACATGGTTATGTAGTGATTAGTCATGGCAATGAAATTATATGCAACCTGCTATGGAGAGCAAAATTATCCACTAATTGAGAAACATGTTAAGCTAAAGCTATTGAAACAGCAATGTACTTTGTTTGGTTTTCTTGCTAACCTATAAATAATACTTTGATCGTGTTCCAGCTCCAATGAACTAAACAAACAAATCCCAGGATCCCTAACTCACAAGCCAAAATAGAAAGAAACAAAAAATCCAAAATTCTGATTTAATAAATAAAATCGCAGATCCAAAACAGAAGAAATCAAAACAAACAAGGAATAGAGAATTAATTACCTTGAGGAGGGCGTTCATTGTGCAGATGAAGCTGAAAACGCAAACGGAAATTGAGAAATCCAAAATTCTCTCTCTTCTGTTCCCTTCGTGAGGACCTGGTTAGTTCAGAAAATACCAGAACATGTCACTTAATCGGGGATTGCAGGAGAAAGTGAAAGGGAAACCAACGAAACACCCAATCTGACATATCTAAAACCAAAAAACATAACTATTCTTCCATAAATAAGCAAAATCAAAAGTAATTTCAGATACACAAACAAATTTTCTATACTTAATTCCTCTCAGACTACAGAAATCATACTCTTCCATTTCATAATTTGAACTAACTGAATTGAACCCACTGATGGAAGAGAGAAGATAGTTGAGAGAGTGAATTGAACCCACCGAATTGAACCACTGATGGAAGAGAGAAGATATTGAGAGAGCGAATTGAACCCAACTTGAGAGATCCAAAGAGAAGGTCAGTACTGACTATGGCATATGAGGTTCTTCGGATGCAGGCAAGTTTTAGGGTTTAGGAGAGGGGGAGATGGAGTATGAGGTTTCACTGTAATCTGATTCAGAAATTCACATGTTAAAAGCAAGCTTTTCCTTTTCAAGAGATTGAACAAAAAAGGGCAAGGATATTAGAGGTACCCTCATTGTAAACATGAAGAAAGGTAACAATTTTGATTGTATTCATTAGTTTTGTTCCAAACGGAGTAACAGAGGGATCGAACAGAATGAAAATATTGGAAACAAAGAGATGGGATTTACCTTGGAATTTGATTAAGCCCAGAAAGAAAAGAAGAGAATAGAAGGCATTGAATGTTTAAGGAAGAAGAAGAGAGTTTGTGTTTAGGTTTCAAATCTCAAGGGAGTTTGTGTTTAGTTCATCGGGAACTAAAATCTAGACGCGCCTAATTTTCGTCTCTTGGCGCCTTGGAGCTAGGTTAAGTTTGCTTTTCAACATATCTGGAAAATGAGTTGAAAAGTAAATAAAGGCTACGGCAATTGCAGTGAAGCAAGAATTAGGAAAAATATTGCTACGGCATTTTTAATGCCGTTGCAATTGAAGCATTTTTATGCTACGGCTCTCCTTTGCCGTCGCAATTTTTTTTTTTTTGCGACGCCTTGTTTTCCGTAGCAA
This sequence comes from Rosa chinensis, assembly GCF_002994745.2. Lineage (NCBI taxonomy): Eukaryota > Viridiplantae > Streptophyta > Magnoliopsida > Rosales > Rosaceae > Rosa > Rosa chinensis. The sequence goes on along the minus strand of NC_037094.1, from coordinate 53,960,088 downwards.
ATCTATGACCAATTGCGACGGCATTTTTGCGCCGACGCTAACTGCGGTAGCCATTGCAATTATTTTTTGTAGTGGCAAAAATCATGGGTTGTTAGTTATCCCCAGAAAAGTCGTTGTCTTCTCTAACCTCTACTTTATGCTTTTCTCTCCTCTCTCTGATCCTTCTTTACCTATGGATAGCGGAGACCCTCTCTCTCTTTTCTTTCTTGATGCATCGAGTCTCCTTCCCTCTTTCTCAGATAAAAAAAACCCAAAAAAGTCAGAAAAAAATAAGAAGCAGCGAGAGTCGAGGAAAGAGAGATGACCTTCCGGCTGTCTAAGATCGACGTCAGAAAAGAGAGGAAGAAGAGAGAGGCAGCAAGAGAAGAGCAGAGAAGAGGAGAGAGATGGGGTCGAATAACCATACCGCCCAATGAATCTGTGTTGCCGCCCAGAGCGCCTAGTCCCCCGCCCAAATCTCAAAACGATTTTCTCACCGTTTAAGCATTAATCCTAGCGGCCATGAACCTTCCAGCGCCTAGTCAGCTGCCTAGACTGATTTTTAGAACACTGTATATATATAAAAACTTATATATATATATATATATATATATATATATATTAGGACATAAAAACTAGACGGTCGAGATGTGGATATGCGATCGAAAAGTGGGTTTATCAAGGAAATCCTTAGATATTAATATCTAAAAACTTTCTTAGCAGAGAAAAGTTATATTTATATATACAAATCCTATCCAGAGCGAGACCTTGCTTTGAAATTAAAGTTCGCTTTTAGAGTTTAGGGTCACTTTTCGGTCGCCTATCCAAATCTCGACCGTTCAGTTTTTAGGTACTAATGTATAAATCATCTCTGCAAACTTTCAGCTAAATTGATGGTCGTTAAGACATTGATAACTGCCTAAAAGCAAGTACTGTTTAGGTTGGACAGATTCAGTTCGTCCATTGGTTTAAGCAAGTTAAATACCTTAAAGATCATCAATTTGGCTGAAATTTTACAAAGATGATCTATACATTAGTACCTAAAAACTGAACGGTCGAGCTGTGGATATCAGACTGAAAAGTGACTCTAAACTCTAACCTCGTACTTTAATTTCAGAGCGAGGCCTCGCTCTGGATAAATATTTTACACACACACACATGCACGCACACCCACACGCTCTCTCTCTCTCCAATATTTGCAGTTTTGCACTCAATTTGTTCTTGCATGGGCGTTATCTAGTGAATTATTCGATTCTGATTATGCTTATTAGATAGCAACCTCAATTGGCAAACCTTATGTGTTAAGCAGAAAGGAAAAGAAGACAATTTATGTTATTACTTCAAATCAGTTAATTGTCAAAATGCAATGACTTGGTGTACGTACAATAACTAGGCTTCTGATGCATCATACGCAATATCTCAGAGTTTCAGTCATCACACTGATTTCAACGATTCAATACACAATTATTCCTACACAAGCTTTACATGGCAATCATCACACTGATTTCAATGATTTATTACACAAATATTCCTACACAAGCTACCATATCTTAAATCACCAATTAAGATGGTCGTACTAGACCCATGATATCTCAACAAATGAAATTCTATTATCATGATTCAATACTCAATTTCACTATTTCCAACTATACTGAACTCAGTAGTCCTATGCTGCCCATATCACAACAATTGCACCAATACATATATATTTCACGTAAATATATATATATATATATATATATATATATATACTCGTAGTCATTCACTCAGGAATGCTACTAATACCAACTATAGTCATAGTTAACCTAAGAAATCCAAGACAATAGGGTAATCTTGCTCATAACGAATATCGATCATGCTCATAATGAATATCAATCATGCTCGTAACGAATATCTATCATGCTCGTAACGAATATCAATCATACCCATAATGAATATCGTGAGATTTACTCACCTTTGAATCTCCTTGCGTCTTCACACGCTAACCAAAACAAGCACAATCGCTGCAATCCGTTCAACAAGTCCAACAAGCACCTGAACACATAAGGTCTCAATTTAGTGCACGAATCACAAAGTGATTAAAGTTTGAAACCCTTGTTTTGAACTCAAATCCCAAAAGTAACGCCAATCGAGGTAGAACTACATCCGAGACCTCCCTAAGTCTCTAGAACACTTCTACGATCGATGTGATAAAACCACAAGTCGATCGGATAGTCGGATCCACACGAATCGAAACCCAAACGGTTTGAAATCACAAAAACCCTAACATGCTCATACGATCTCCAAAAATTATGTATTGTATATTGAAATGCTCGTACCGATTAATAGATCAAAATCAGGGACAGAAACTATCCCTGAGGCGGCCAGAAACCTCTGTAAAACACCACCACAGTGGCGCCGCCGCCGTTGGCCCAAAGTCAGAATTTAGCCAAACTTCCAACACAAAAGTTCTTCATCTCAACTCCAAATACAACTTTCATAGCTAGCACAAAGTCTGAATCAAAGCCATTTGGCTGGAATTTACCTCGAAAGCTTTGAATTCTGATGAACCCTAGAATCCCAAATTCCAAAATTCAATCTCTACAAGTTGAATCGTTGCAAGCCACCTTAGGAGAAAGCTTCTACGTCCTCTGGGCTCCAAAGCCCTCAAGAATCACAGGCAAAGGTGGCCGGAATCGCCGACTCTGATCAAGGCGATTTCAGCTTTGCCGCGGCTTCTTCTCGGTCATGCTGCTCCTCCTACGGCTCGAATCATGAAGAATCACTTCACAGACTTGTAGAGGAGGTTAAGGTGAACAAAGCACACTTTGAATCGCTTCTAGAGGCGGCCAGACGAGGAAGAATGACCCCGGCGAAAGGAGAGAGGCGGTGCAGGCTCGGGGAGAGAGAAAGAGGAACAGGTTTCCCAAAATAGAAATCTGATATTTTTCTGGAAATTCCTCTATTAAACCAAAATGGAAACTTTTTCCAATGGCCATAAATTCCTCATACAAACTTCGATTTCCGCATTCCGCATGTCCACGAACTCGTATCGATGTGTGCTACGACTTTTGTGAAGGAAGTTTTCAGAGAAACCAAACGTATAAAAAGTCAACCTTTGCACCCCTCACCCCCCCCCCCCCCCCCCCAAAAAAAACCATATTCTTAAATTAAAATAATAATTAGTTCGAAACACTTCCGCTCGGTTCATGAGCCACGAAACCGTCCTATAACCACAAATTAGATTCTGAAAAATCCTTGAAAAATAATAATGAATTTCTAGGGTACTATAAGGCGTTACTCTCCTCTGCATTGACCTCAGACATGCTTTGCTCTTCAGCCATGTCCCTTGTAGGTTCCTAGATCCAATGCTCATGTCAGAACTATCGGTCCTAAAGACAAGAACCCTCTCTCCATGCACCATTCTGATCTCATACTCATTCAAATCCTCACTTTTACAAATATCAGTATCCTTAGCATCACTAAATTTCTCATACTACTTATTTAAGTTGTCATAATTAGCTCAGACCAAAAAAAAAAAAAGTTGTCATAATTAGCAAAAAGGTAGTCCACCGCATCCCCGGGGGAGTAAACTTCCTCAGGAGGTGGGTACTCCATAGTTATATCAAAGTTATAAAGTCTTGCAATTTCAGGTAAATGAGAGAAAGAAAGTAAAGACTTGTCACAAACAAGAGAATAACTCACCACCTCTTCCTCACTCGAAGAATCATTGATGTTGTTGTCAAACTTGTTATCATCACTAATGACAATAGTACCTTTTTTTAGTTGCAGGATCTTTGAAAGAGATACCTTTCCTCACCATGGCTTGGGGCTTACTGCCTAGAACTGCTTTACCCTTGTTGCCAAGGTCTCTAACCATACCAGTAAATTTTTTAGCTTGATTAGAGCTCTTCGTTGGAGTAGCCTTGGAATTGGAAGACTTGTTCTGGCATTTCACATAGGTCCAGTGCGGGGAGGGGTGGTTAAGATCAGCATTGTCAGACTTGTTCTCTAAAGTCAGTGCTTTCACCTCATAGTCCACTTCCATGCCTTCAAGTTGAATATCATTGTCACTCTCCTCTCTATCTACCATCACAAAGTGCTTCTCCTTTCTCTTATATGGACAGGCCTTAATCTTGTGCTTATGACTTCCACACTTGAAACAGACCTAAAAAATTCCTTCATAAGAAACAAAGACTTTGGCAGGTTTCCTTACCATATCAAAAAGTAGATCACCTTCATCCTCCTCATGCACCACTAAGACTTGCTTAAGAGGTGTCTTCAAATTGATTTCCAAGCAAGCCTGAGTGAAGATTTAGTTCTCTGCATTTTCCATGCGTTCTTCTAGTTTGATATACAGGCCAACCACCTTAACAATCGGGAGAATGGCCTTTTCACTCCAATAGTGGAGATGGAGGTTAGGCAGCCTAATCCAGAGCGTGAGTGTTTCAATCTCGATCTCTCTAGGATCAAAAGAGGGGGACCATATTCGTAGGTGGAGAATCCTGCCTTTGACAAACCAGGGCGGTTGAAGACGAAGTCTAAATCCTACTGGTAGGTGATACTCCAACGAAAAATGTACATTGGCCATTTGAATCATTCTCACTATGCCATTGAGCCTAGCCCAGTGAAGATTACACTTCCTGATTATCTTCCTAGTAGATACCTTTTTGGCAAAGATTTTAGCTAATAGGCAGTTATTGCTAAGGTGAACTTTGAGAGTGATTGCCTCTCTAGGCACAAACACCTGAGTTTGGCTTCTTGCCACCAATGTTGGTGACAAAAGGAGGTTCATTCTGCTGTGGGCCTAGGTAAGGGATAAACACAATAGGAGAATGGGTTTTGGAAGAGCTGGCTTGTGTCTTAGCATTGGGACTAAACACCATTGTTGAGGGGTTAACACTTGAGAGAGAACTAGGAGAGGGAATACAAGGATACATGAGCAATCTAGGGCACAACCAATAAATAGTGGTTTTTTAATCTAGGCAAGAAGATGTAGAGTCTCGCAGAGGCCCAAAAACAGGTTGCCTATGCCATCAGAAGAACAAAAATCATTTCTCATGCGACTGAGTAAAAGCAAGTTGATCCTAGGGTAATAGTACCTCTAATAGCCTCTTGGAAGGGAGAGATATCATTTCAAATATCCCACCGGATCTTGGGAATGAAAGTTAAATCTTGAGAAACTAGAAAAATAAATGATAAAGTGAAGTGAGAAGCGTACCTGACCCTTAGATGTAGGCAGAATTAGAAGGAAAGCTGAAACGTGCATCGTTGATTTTCCTCGACCATAAACATCTTAACTCTGACAAGTAATTAATGCAAGTATTGGACATGCAGTGGGTGGTTATCTCTTGAAGTGGGTAGCAGAGCCCAACTGAAAACGGTAGGTAATGAGTGGAATGGATAAGAGGAGATATTAAGGTTTGTTCTCAAGGTGGAGATCTGCAAAAAAGTGCTTGGAAAATTGAAGGGGAATCAAATAAAGGCAATTGAAGGATTTTGTTTGGACTTTGGAAGGAGAGGCTCTTGGGGATGGTGTGGAAGCCTAGCCATGGTGGCATCCTTTATTCTCTATAGCCGCTATGAAGCTTGAACGAACAAACGCTAGCAGAGCTCTAGGATTTTGGAAGGCGCGAGGGTTACATTTCATGGCTCGTTATCTATGATTTAGATAACTCATATCTCTTAGGCCTCGTTTGGTTTATGGGAAAAGGGGTTTTTTAAAAAGGCAAGCAAAGATTTTAGTTGAAGAGATGAGTTGGAAAATTTCATATACACAATTGGTTGACTCAGACCCAGAAGTCCAAGAGGCCCAAATTTTTTTTTTTTATAGCTATGTCACAAGAAAGATTGAATGGATTGCCTATGTTATCAATCGAGAAAAAAGTGGTTGAAAAAACTTGATTATGCAAACGTAATTACTACATTTGCCTCCAAAACTACAAGGTGAGTAGTATTTAAGTAATCATTTGATGTCTTCAAGTAGGGAGCATGTAATGTATGATTATCTCCCAATATTGCTTCTTGTCGACCTTTTTAGCTTTATTTTTGTTTTGTTAAGAATAACTTTAGCTTATTTCTTATAGTTTTAATTTGGAATATCTTTAGCTTAATCTTTTAAATATTGTTTTGGAACATCTTTGGATTTATTATTTAATTATAATCTAAATACTTTTAGAAATTACATGTTATTTGTTGTTTTATTGTTAGATTTTGAGTTTATAGCTTTAGTTCCGAAATTAAAAAAAACAAATTGAATGCACACTATGATTTGAGGGCCCAACTCCCAGAGTTTGCCTCAGGTTTGAAAATCTCATGTCCGGGCAGGCCTCACACACACACACACACACAGTCTTTTTATGTTAAGGACCTCCTTAGATTGGATTTCCTTGAATTGACTCACTTTTCGATCACTTATTCACATCTTAGCCATTCAGTTTTTAGGTATATGTGAATAGATCATCATTGTAAATTTTCAACCAAATTGATAATCATTAAGGCATTTAAAAACCGCAATTTACAATTATGAACATGAACGGTTTAGGTTATACAAATTTGGTTCGTTCATTAATTTAATCTAGTTCAATACCTTAACGATCATCAATTTGGTTGAAAAAATTTGCAGAAGTGATCTATATATTGGGACATAAATACTGAACGGTCGAGATGTGGATATGCAATCAAAAAGTAAATCTATTCAAGGAAATTCTTAAATTTTAAAATCTGAGGTTTTTAACATAGAATATATATATATATATATATATATATATATATATATATATACAGATCCTATCCAGAGCGAGGCGTCGCTTTGAAATTTCAGAGCGAGGTTAGGGTTTAGGGTCACTTTTCAGTCGCATATCCACATCTCAACCGTTCAGTTTCTAGGTACTAATGTATAGATCATCTCTACAAAATTTCAGTCAAATTGATGGTCGTTAAGGCATTGATAACTGCCTTAAAGCTAGTACGGTTCAGGTTGGACAGATTCAGTTCGTCCATTGGTTTAAGCGAGTTAGATACCTGAAAGACCATCAATTTCGTTGAAATTTTGCAGAGATGATCTATACATTAGTATCTAAAAACTAAACAGTTGAGATGTGGATATGCGACCGAAAAGTGACCCTAAACCCTAACCTCGCTCTGAAATTTCAAAGCGATACCTCGCTCTAGATAGGATCTAATATACATACATATATATATATATATATATATATTTGTGCCTTTTTCAATATTGATGAGAAGAATATATTTGAAGCATATCTTATTAAAAAAAAAAAAACATATTTATGTATGTAAGTATATATTTATACTCATTTAATTGAAATTGGTTATTTGGCTTTTCTGAGGAGTATGCCCACATTAGAACCACATCACCGGAAAAGAACTTGCCACCATCACTCACCGTTGTATTAACATGATCCTCTACCAATGCACCACCATCACTGAGGATCATTGATGGACTGCCATCTATCACTCCAAGCTCATGAACAATGCAACCACCATTTATGAATAAAGCTCTAGTATCATCTCCATCTAACTTTCCTAAGAGTTGATTACATGCTTTAAACTTCGTTTCTAGAGAATCCACTATAGAAACTTCACCACCTTCATCTGGCTATTTGATTACGCACATTTTTACGCGTGTAATTACATTTTAAACACTAGAATTAAGCTAATCTCCAAACCAATTATTATGTAATTAATCAATTTTGATTTATTTTGTAGATCGAAGTAAGTGGAGTTATAAAACTGAGACAAATTGATATAAGATTGGAGCAAATGGGAGTTTTCGACAAAAGGACAAAAGTGTCGACGCTGTCAACTATGGTCAAAACCCACAAATAGAAGAAGGAAAAAAAGAAGAAGAAATAAAGTGACGAGAAGTGTGTTTGATTAATTGATGATTAATTAATCAAATTAGTAAGCCAATGCATGGCTTGGTTTGGAGCTGCACGTGTTGATTATTTAAAGGGTGAGGCTATTTCTATTAGGGCTGGCTTCGGGTCGGTTATGCAGTTTGTAGTACTCGACCCGGAACCGAAACCGACTATTGCTTATCGGTTCCGATTTGCTGTTTTTGGGATCAAGAACCGAGGTAGAACCGAACCGACTATGTTCGGGTCGGTTTTCGGTTCCTAGTTCGATTCTTCAGTTCTACGGTTCCTCAGTTCCTAGTTCGGTTCCTAGGTTCCTATGTTAACCAAACTGTCAGTTTGGCATGAAATACTACTTTCCAGCCATTTTTAGTTTCCTGTTTCCTGTTTTCTAGACACACACTCAACATTGCACAATGCCACAATCTATTCACTCATTCATGCTTAACATTATCTGCATATATAACAATCAACAATTCAACATCATAATTGCAAATCAGCAATTTCCAACAATTGTCAAACTATCAAAGCATGAAACTCATGAAAGCAACTAATTGTCAAACAACAGTTCAATAGAACCAAGTAACAAACTGCAAAACTGTAGAACAATGCAAATCTGCAAGTATGCAACAATATACAATTATACATATTCCAGCAAACTGCAGCAAATAAAAATAAGCAATAGATTGTCCATAGTCCATCCAGAACAATGCAGCTGCATCAATTTGCAGTAAACTAAAATGAATTGAAAGTCTCAAACGGAAACAAATAACTTAAAATTAAAATAGTTCATCAACATTTCATCAAAGTGCACAACTTCAAACAAATTTCCAGCATGGCTTCCTTAATGTAACAAGGCTTCCATCAATATTAAATCTGCATACAGAATTTGAAGGTGCAATTAATGATATTAGGACAGTTAAAAAAATATTGAACTTCAAATGAAGCAAAAATGTTCAGACCTTTGTGCAGCCTTGATTGTTGAGTGAATTGGATCATTTTTTTCTACTTTTTCTTCTTGGTTGTAGGGGTTGAAGCCGAAGCTTCAGAACTCTTGGTTGCTCTGCCACTTGGTGTAGATCCAGATGCAGCAGTAGTGTTCTTGGTCTTCTCAGCTTTCTCTCTATCCTTTTTTTCATGGTCTACGCAATGCAAATATGCAATCAACAAAATTAACCACCACAGTGGTTCAAACCGCATTCAGTTATAATCATCACAATTCCAAGAAACTAAATTTTTCTCAAAAACTATACAAAGAGCATATATTTATATAAACCAGAGACCTAATTGGCACATAACAAGAACTAAACACAAATTAAAGTAGTAGAATTAACTCTAGGGCATCAAATCTCAACAATCACTAGGGATTCGATAAACCCACTTCAAAGACCACATTTTTCAAGGGACTCTGGAGCTTACCAATTTCACTCGAAGTGCTCACGAGCATCACATGCTATGGACTCTGGAGCTTAAAATTTTCACTCAAAATCACAGGTTATAGTCACTGGACTGCACTCACTGCAAGACTGGGTTCAAACGAAAAGGAAAAACCGAAAAAGTGGTCAGATTTCACGGGAAATTGCAGAGTGATGAGAGTATAGCGAGAAAAATGAAAGGATTGAAAGCTTACATTGACCAAATCGCAGACGGATCTGCATCAACCAAATCGCAGATGGCCAACACAAATCGAAGATGAGATGTTTCTGGGTTTGTCTCGCTGGTCTGGGTTCGTCTCGCTCGTCTGGGCTGAGAGCCTGAGAGAGTCAGAGTCGTCTTCGAATCTGAGATAGGATGGAGACTGAGAGAGTGAGAGAGTGATCTAGGATGGAGACTAAGAGAGTGAGAGACTGAGAGAGTCTCCGAATCTGATCTAGGATGGAGAGTGAGAGACTGAGAGTTTGAAGGAAGAGATAATTTAGGGTTTTGATCGAATGGATAGGAGATTATGAGATAAAATGAAAGGTTCTGATCGCATTTGGAAGACCTGATCACATGAGAAAGGGTCTATTTTATAGAAATAAGCTCGTCCTTATTATCCAATTATACAATGACATGTGTATTTCGGTTCCAAAGAGATTTTAAAACCAAGCACCGGAACCGAACCGAATAGACAACTCCAAGAACCGAACTGAGAAAAATGCAAACACATATGTCGTAGAACCGAACTAAACCGATACTTTCGGTGTGGTTCCTCCGGTTTTATGGTTCCAAATCCCAGCCCTAATTTCTATCCTACCAAATGTTTTATTCACCATGTAATTAAATTTTTATCCTAAAACTTTCAATTTTACCTTCAAAAAATTCTAAATAGAAAAAAATATATTACCATTAAAAATGTGAAATTGGATAAGAAAAAAGAAAAACAAAATTAGCACACTATCAACCCCATGCCTTCTAGAGTAAAAAGACTCTTTTCATTTTTTTTTCCTCTTCTCTATCATCTCCCTTCATCAACTATTATGACATAGAATGAAACATGAGTCACATGAAGTTGAACAAAATAATACTAACCAACAATTCTTTTCGCTTGTCGCTATAACTTGAAATTTCATCTAATTATTTGTTTGGTCAGCTAGCGATGAAGAAGCTAAGAAGATAATTTTTTTTTTGGTATAGTGCAATGATAATTGGGATGTCTGTTGGGTAAAGTTTTAATTAAAAAAAAATTGATTTCTCATTTTCATTATTTGTTTGTTAATAATTGTTGTTAAGGACAATTTTGGGATTTTGAAAAAAGAAAATTGGTTATAGGGTGAACAAAGTATTTAGTAGGGTGGAAATAGACGCACCCTTATTTAAATGAACTCCAAAATGCCTTCTTGCTTTATTAACCTTCAGCCACGCCTCTTCTCTTGAGCAAGTTCACCCGTTTGGGTCACTGAGTCAGATACTATTCACTATTTTTTACCCTTTTTTTTCTTTCTTTTCTACCCTCTAGATTAGTGGGTCAGATACTGTTCACTCTGGGTCATCGAATGTTAGTTTCTAAGTCACGAAACTGACCTACAAACTGACATTTAGTGACCCAGAATGAACAGTATCTGACCTATTGACCTAAACGGGTGAACTTGCTCTTACCTTTCTCTCTCTTGACCGGTGAAAGGATGACACGTCTCAACCTTACTCTCTTCTCTTTGGCCATTCGATCCCGAAAACATTTGCTATATATCTGCTCTCTTTATCTTGGAGAGGGAACCACTAGCCAGAGGGTTGGAGAGGGAACCAATAGCCAAAGGGCCGCAACCCACCTCCCAAAAACTCTCTCTCTTATCCATTTTTAAATCTCTTCACCAATCATATCATTTTCTCTCAAAATTTCAAGGATCAATTAAGGAGCTTTTACTTTCCACACCATCAATTGCTCATCAACACAAATAGATTTTACTTTTGGTAAAGAGTAGGGGCTTAATATCAAGTTGAGTTCATGTTTGCCTATAGCAAATTGTGAGACTAACTTGTGTTCCCTTTCTCCTCTAAACCTTTCTATTAATTTATTATGTATTGGATCATGTATTTGAGTATGGGTAGTGAGTAGTTCAATTTTCGGAGTTAGGGTTGTGAAGCCCTAACTCATTTTGTGTAAATGTTGATGCTTTAATAATATAAATGCAATTTCCTTTGTGTATTGATAGGAGCATTTTAATGCATAGTTTTAATATTTAACTCCCCCATATTTTACTTAGTTATTTCCTTAAATAAATCAATTTTAATTTAGTTTCTATTTTCTAGGTACATCGGAGGAAATGACAAGAAAATGAGCTTAAAGACACATGAGAAGGATGTGAGACGTTGGAGATGACAAAGGCAAGGCATAAAGGATGCAGAAAGGGAGTATTACTGGTCCGACTAAGAATCTTAGTCAAAGTAAGAATCCTGATGAGGCTAGGAAGCCTAAGGACACTAGGAGACCATGTGGCTTCAAGATGACTCAAAACTCAAGATTCTTCTAGAATTCTTGGGAATTTTCGGCAAAATGAAGAACCCTAGATATTATAGGGGTCTTGGAGGAAAAAAGAGTAATTCTGGGGGATAAATACATGATTTGTCATGAAAATAAAAGAAGATTCTGAAAAGTGAAGTTTTGAACTTATCTTGGAGAAATTCAAGGGATTACAACAAGCAGAAAGATTGAAAACAGATCCAGATACATTCCTTGATGTCCACACTCCATCCTTGGCCAAAATTAAGGGGATAAATCGGAAAGTAATCATGGAGTTAATGTCAAAAATCAAGAGAGGATCAAGGATAATGATGCCAAGGAGAGATTTGAAGGAGAAAAGTCTAAAAACAAGTCCAGATTCATTCCTATTTTCACTCAAGAATATTTTGGCCGAAAATTAAGAGAAAAATCAGAGAAAATCAGCAATAATATATTTGGAAAGATTATGGACTTATTTGGGAGTTTTTTTATTAGTTGGATGACTCAACGGAGTTGACATGACATTCTGTGATTGGTCGAAGCTTTGTGGTATTATCAGATTAATTCCATGGGAAATTAAAAAGAAGATTCATGAAGCTTAGCTGTCCCCCTATATAACCCCCCCCCCCCCATGCTAGACACCAAAACTCATTCTCATTCAGAAAAATCTCCATCATAAGCTCTCCCTCTCTCCATTCTCTAGTTGCAAGTTCTGCATCTTTGAGCAAGGAGAGGAAGAAGAAGAAGGAGCCGTGAAGACTTACCCTCCATCATCCACCTTGAAGACTTGCTTCCAAGATTCAAGATCCCAATGTTTCAAGCTCTCCATTTCCATCTCCACTCACGGTGTAATTCGTACTTTTTCCTTGTAGTCTTTTGATTTCCTTGCTTGATTTCGTATGAACTTGTTTCTAGTTAACAATAACTTTTGGGGCAAAGTTTAAGCCCAATTTCTATGTTTAAATAAAGTTTTTGAATTCCATAATTGTGATTCTAAGTTACTTATGTAAGTTTGTTCGATTGAATTTGCTTGATAGAAAACTTTTATATGTTTATCTTATTTGGGTTGACACTTATAGGATTTGTATGTAATTGGTGCTAGATTTAGGTAAACGATTCGCCTAATAGTTTTGTGAACCTAAATCACAAGTAGTAAAGGCTTTGGACAAATGTCGAATTCAATTGAAGAAGATTGCAAATAGGTGAAATTATTCATACTAGGTTGTGCACTTAAGTTGATAGCCTTTCTTTATGCTTATTGCGTTGAACATGTATTGATTAGCTAGCTTTCTAGACTTTGATTGCATGTTTAATAGGATTGATCTAGGTGCTTTCACTTAGGTTAACTAGTAAAGGAAAGTAAAATATGGGAAATCATTTACGTCAAATGTTTCACATAATCAACTTCTTTCTCATGACTTAGATGATCAATTATAGGGTTTGAATCGAGTTTAATCATATGGAATTGGTTTTGATCTTTGTTTCTTACGTTTCATTCTTGTACATGTGTTTTTACATTTTCTTTATTTTGTTTAGTTTAATTTTCAAAACCTTAATTCTTAAACCCCCATTTTCGTTATTTGTATATAATTTTGTAAATATTATACTTTGTATTTATTTTAATTATTTATTTGTTTTACAATGACAGGTGTACCCTCAATCCATGGATTAGAATGATCTCTACTTATTCTATATTGACAACTACATTTTGCAGGGTTAAATTATACGCTTGTTTTTAGCGTTATCATGTATGCTTTGTTACCGAACTTATTGGTTCTCAGAAACATGTTTTTAGGCTTTATCACCCTTTGAAATTATGTTGTGCGCAATTGTGATGAATATATTGATAAATTGATAGCTTATTAGTCATGTTGCATCTAGGATTTAAGTGTGGTGACCATTAGCTAGCTTAATTGTAGCTAAGCTCGCTTGGGTCTCTATTATCTTGCTCTCTATGCCTCTAATTTTAGAAATTGCGTCCTTAACCGGCGTAATGCATTTAATGATATAAATACATTTTCCTTTGTGTATGCTTTGAATCCGAACTTATTGGTTCTCAGAAGCATGTTTCTAGGCTTTGTCACCCTTTGAAATTATGTTCCTTTGAAATTATGTTGTGGGCAATTGTGATGAATAGATTGATAAATTGACAGCTTATTAGTCTTGTTGCATCTATGATTTAAGTGTGGTGACCATTAGTTAGCTTAATTGTAGCTAAGCTCGCTTGGGTCTCTATCTAGGCCTCTAATTTTAGAAATTGCGTCCTTAACCGGCGTAATGCCTAAGTTATAGAGTTGATTATGGCCCTAACCGGCATAATCAATACACCGAAAAGATAATTGGTTTAGTATCCTTAACGGGTACTAGATACGGGACTTAACACATATAGGAAATAGGTGCGGCTATTGCCACACTACAATTTTCTTTGTCCACCTATAAATATTTGAATTATTGAAAGACTATATTACCCAAATGCAAAATGACTAATAAGTACACTAATTTTCTAAAATTTAAATCTTTAAGAAAAACTAAATACATAAGTGTTTTAGGAAAACTGAATTGAGAGAGAATTGAGTCGTGCTTTCATTAATAATTGGGGTCTCTTTCTTTATATAGAGGATTACAAGGTATAGAATCAGAGTTCTACAAGGAAACGTAATATTACAATTGATTGGATATCTATAAGATTCTCCGATATTATCTCTAATTCCAACCCTATTACCACTAGGTCGAGTAACCTAGAGTTTGGATCAAACACAAATAGAGATATCCTTAAACACTCCCCCTTGTGTTGTCCAAACGCGGTGCTTCTCTCGTTGCCTCATTAAAAACCTTTCCGAGTAACAAAAACCCAGTGGGACAAAAATAACCTCGGTCGAAGGGGAAAAAGAGCACAACACACCCTTCACGTTTCGAGGTGAACATGTAGACATCTCCCCCTGATGTCTGCGCCTCCCCCTGATGACTACGATCAAGGGATTTCAGATAATTTCCGCAAGCCAATTCTTGCCACATGTTTCTCGATCGTGGATTTAGGCAATGACTTAGTAAACAAGTCTGCCATATTTTCCTCAGATTGAACCTAATTCACTTTGATCTTGAGGAAAGTCTGTTGTTGCTGATTATACTTGGTGTTGTCGCTTTTGTTGTAGCCTAGCTTCATTTGTTCAAAACGAACAACATTATCCTAAATGCTCGTAGGCTCATCTGTGGTAGACTTCAAAGCACAATTGTTCGAACATGCATGATTATGGATCCACTCCATAAACACTCACGAACCATTTCATGAAGAGCAATAATCTCTACATGGTTCGAAGATATAGCGACAGTCTGTTCTGTAGACCTCCAAGATATCATGGTCTTTTCCCATGGTGAACACTTAACCAGTTTGGGAGCGACCTTTGTGTGGGTCAGAGAAGTACCCAACATCAGCAAAACCTTCCAAAACACATGTCGTTTTGGGATGGGGATAGTGGACGCAGGCCAGTGTTGGCGGCGTACCTGGTGTGTGATGGGTCCGAATCCATCATCTCTTTGTAGGGATAAAACAAGCCCATATCAATCATATATCTCAAATATCGAAAGATATCTTTTACACCAATCCAATGGCGTTGCGTTGGCGTAGAGCTATATCTAGCTAACAAGTTCACAACATATGAGATGTCCGGTCTTGTGCATTGGGATAAGTACAATAATGCGCCTTTTGTACTAAGTAAAGCACTTCTACCTCTAGTACATCTTCATCATCATCCTTTCAACGAAGAGGATCCTTTTCAAGATCAAGACTATGGATGATCATGGGGGTACTTGAAGGCTTGACCTTGTCAAAATGCCTAAGCATCTATCGACACGATGCTCAAGTTCTAAACCAAGACATAATCGTGTTCTCCCAAAATCCTTCATCTCAAACTCGGATTTCAATTGTTTAGCAGTTTCCCTTAACTCTTTAAGGGCTTCTAATGAAGATCATGTCCAACATGAACCGCGATCGAATCTGAAACTTGTTATGGAAATGCGTGGGCATATCCCTTCCCAATCAAGTAGTCACTTTAGTGAGCGTTTCAACCTCTTTGTAAATGCACTCCGTGGTCTAGAGCTACTTGACTTGGGCAAATGAAGTTCACCATGAATCTTCATGTATATTCCGTATCTAGATCCCTATAGAGATATGTAGTGACCACATTTGTAAGCTACATGTTCAGTTATTCGGAAACTACCAAACTGACAGGGTAGTGGAGTGCAATGACATCCATTACGAGAGAATATGTCTCATCGTAGTCGATTCCAGGGCGTTTTGTGAGAAGCCTTGTGCCATAAGGTGAGATTGCCATATCTTTTTCTCATCACGCTTTCTAACGAAGACCCATTAGTCAATAGGTTTTGTGTCAGGAGGTGTTGGCATTACTGGCTCAGAAAGCCTTTCTCTTCGTTAGAGAATCCATCTTAACCTGGATCGCATCTTTCCATTTAGGCCAAATCTCTCTATGTTGGCCTTCATTCATCAACGGAGCGTGGTTCGATGTCATCAGACTCAACAAACTCATGCGCAACGAAATGTGCAACTACATCATCAATCATGATGGAGTTTCTATCCAACGTCTCATATATACTAGTGCAAGTTTCATAGAGCTCTATATTCTCAGGAATAGGTTCTGACGTTGAGGAGTCCCTCAACGATAACCATAACCCGAAAGATACTCATGAGACGGATTTTGAGTGTCGATGATCAAGAATTGGTTTGTGCCAATGTATCCTTCGAATCCACGGGCCTCCCACGCATCCTAGCTGGGGCCATGGCCTGTAACGCTAAAGTGCCACTCTCTTTGGCGTTGGCATCATGCCTAACTCCGTGTAGGGTGGCGCTACGTCCTCTCGTAGGGACGTCCTTCCTTGCAGGCATGTTTGCAGCATATTTGTGTTATCTAGTCACTTTAATAGGGATCGAGATGAGACATAGTGGGGGCAGGCCATGACAATTCCCGTCGTTCCTCCTGAACATCCGCGTAAGTACGATACCTATACCCAGTCACTAGCTGTAACGCAGAGGTACATTGAGTGGCGGTGGGTCCTAGATGAAGTAGCATAGCTGTATGCGATATTGCATCACCCCAAGAGGATATAAGGAGATTGGTGCGCATTACCAATGTTCGGACTACCATCGTAGTCGTTTCCGCAAGACCATTTGGGTGTACATGGGAATGTGATGTCCAACATCAGTCTCATTGCAATATCCATCAAAAATCTTTCGATGTAAACTCTCTGGCATAGTCAAATCCAATTGACTGAATAGGATGATCTGGGGAGTGAGCCCATTGTCATATGATATGTGCTAGGAGTGTGGCATAAGCAGCATTTACAAGTGGACAATGGCACAACACATGACCAGCGTGTTTGCGTGTCAACCATCATCAGGAGATATTTAAGCGTCCGCAAGTTGGTTGAATCAATCCACAGAATCCCCATGGATTCTATGTAAGAACATAATGAGTATTGTCATATCTTTTGCATAGGACGGTCTCAGTCCTAATTTCCCTAAGGAACAGGCTTTGTAAAACTAGTGAGAGGCTTTAGAAGCAACCAATGAGAATTTTGGTTGGGCCTGAGCGTCTTAAACGCTATTCGAAGCAAGTTGGTGATTGCAGCATCACCTAGGGTGCCATCACAATGATGGACGTCATCCATGGCGTCATGGATAGGGATTGCGCCAGCCCTAGGCTGGTGGTGGACGAAGGCAGTGCCCTAGGCAGCAGCGTCGGTCACACTTAGTCCAAGAATCAACTTTTGATTCATGCTTCGTTTCGCTCGAAAGGAAAGATGTCCATGTGAAGTCTTTGGCAGACGGTTCATCATATCATGACTAGGATGATCTATCCTGTCGTGACAAAGCCAATATGTGTCTAAATCCAAGAGATCTTCTCTCATAACTTTATTGGATTAATAGCTCGAATAGTGACATATAATCCACTAGAGAGACACATAAACTTCTCTAAGATGCGCCTTTGTTCGCAATCATTAGAGGTATTGCAAAGGAACTCATTTCTGTTCTCTACATGCATTTTCGCATGGAATTCATTGGCCATTTATAGGGTACGATTTGCCCTAAGAGCGTAGAGAGTTTCTGTGACAGCAGTAATCAAGGTGCCATTTGGCAACTGGAACTTGGGCTATTCCATGTCCTTGAATTAATACTGATGGCCCAGCCATTGTAGTCACAAAGTCATATGCTCAGAATCAAAATTGAGTCATAATGAAAAGAACTCGAAATTTTATTCATAAGCCAACAAAGTACATCATTGTCTCTTAACCATTAGGAGAATCTAATCCAAATGCTAGCTAATGCCAAACAATGGTAGTCGTCTAACTTCTTTTGGTAATTCCAAAATAAATGTGACCAGGTCAGTAGAGAGACGTCGGTGGAGTAAGGCTCGCTTAAGTACCACTAATCTCAGAACCTTCCTAGACATCGCACTTACTTTGGGTGAGCCTACTTTGAAGAAAGACTAAACCATTGGCATTTACTACAAAGTATATGGCAGTTGCCTATTACATCTCTTGGAAAAATAAAGACTTAAACAGAATTGGCGATCTATTGATCCCAGCCAAATTTGTAGTCTTCAACCCTTCACTCTAGATCATCTTCTTGATCTTCTTGTTCCACATAGTGAGCTTCTCTTGCTTCACAATATGCTTTGTAGGCGGTGACAAGTTCTTCATGAGCTCTACAAATGTGTGCCCAATGATCAGACACTCCACATCGAGAACATAAATCTCTTTGCTCGAACTCCATTGATTGAGGAGCTTTGAAAGCGTCATTTAGATGGCTCTTAGTGTTGGTGGAGCCACCAACATGGCCAGAGGCGTTGCCTCCCTCTCTCTTTCCACGTTTACCTCTTCGGTTCCGTGTTCGCCTATTTTGGCGGTTACCTTCCCAAGTAGAGCGATTATATGGACCAGAATGTCCAGAAGTATCCCTAAGATTAGGGTTTCGCTCTTTGCGCCCTCTCTTAGAGGGGCGACTATAATTGGATTCCTGAATATGCTATGTTTCCACGGATCTCGAATTATAGTTCTTTACAAGGATATTGTCATGCTTTTCAGCGACATTCATAGTTCCAATGAGCTCATGAAACCTTGTGATCCGTCTTGCATTAACATCGATTCGATAGTTCTTAGCAACCATCAATGCAGAGACGGGGAAGATAGAGAGAGTTTTCTCAATCAACATCGCATCTGTGATCTCTTTACCACAGAATTCCATTAAGGATTTAATGCGAAGTGCTTCCGAGTTATAGTCAAGAATTGACTTGAAATCACAGAAGCGGAGGCTATGCCATCTCACCTCTAGGTCAGGAAGCAAGGAGTCACGGACGTTGCCAAATCTTTCTTCGAGTGAGACCCGCAGCCTTCTGGGGTCTTCTTTGTTCATATACTCGTACTGGAACGAATCATCCATATGACGAGTTATTAGGATGATGGCTTTCGCCTTATTTGCCTCTAAGGCTACTCTATTTGCTTCCAAAGCTTGAGCTTGCTCAACAGTTAACACGTCCTGGCTAGGCTCGAGAATCATATCCAGGATTCCATCAGCCTTGAGATGCTGGCGGATATCACAAACCCACCTGTGATATCCAGAGCCAGTCGTTCCCAATAGAGCAAAGTCCAATTTGTTCAGGTTACTCACCCTGAAAGAGAACAAGAAATTAGGGTTAGTTTCGGAGCGAAATAGGCTACAACGAAAACATATGAAATTTCTGAGCGTAGTTGCTTCCAAGAAATTAGAAATTTCCGAGCGTAGTCGCTTCTAAGAAATTCAATTCCAAGAGATATTGGATTAGATCGAAACAATGATGTAAGTGGTCGATCATAAATTCTCTACAAACTCTAAGTTTGGAGATCTCAACAAGCTCTAAGCTTGGAGTGAGCACGAACCCCCACAGTTCGGCTTAATTTGGTCTCCCCTATAATGAAGAAAGGGGGTAGAAGAAGGGAGGTTGCAAGTCTCCAAAAAAGAAGAGAAATTGAATTTAAAAACTCTAAAAAAAGGGAAACGTTTAGTAAAAAATATCTCGAAATAGGTCGCCGGAAAATTTGACAGGAAAAATTGGTCGGAAAAAATCACCCGAAAAGTGGCCGGAAATCGATCAGAAAAGTCGCCGGAAAGTTGTTGACCGGAGTTGACCGTTGACCTGCTGACTTGTCAGTGGGTCCCTGTTTGCTGACGTGGCAGTGGGCCAGGGTGCTGACGTGGTAGTGGGTCAGGGTACTGACGTGGCAGACTGATGTGGCACTAGATTTGGTCAGTGGGCCGGGTCCACTTTGAGCTTCTGGGGTCTTGTTCCTTTCTTTCTTCCTTTTCTTTTTGGTCTTCTACTAGTAAGTAGGGCGCGGGCCCCACAGTTTTTTTTTTTTTTTTTTCTCTTTCGTTTCTTCTTCTTTCTTCTTTCTTTTTTTCTTCTGGGCCCGTTCCTTCTCTTTTTTTTCTTTGTTTTTTTTCCTTCTTCTTCTGCCCAGCATGTGGGCTCTTCTTTTTCTTCTTCTTCTTTGTTTTTTTCTTTCTTCTTCGTCTTCTTCTTATGCCCAGCTTGTGGGCTCTTCTTCTTTCTTTTTCTTCCTTTCTACCTTTGAGCGTCTACTTCTTCTAGTTTTTTTTTTTTGACAGCAGTGCTGCTGCGATGGTGTGGAGGAAGCGCAAGAGAGACCGATTACTAGGTTCCTAAGATCGAAGACTTCAAGGTGTGATGCGGAGGTTCTAGGGTTTGAAGACTGCAATATTATGGTTTTAGGGTTAGGGCTTCGTGCTGATAACATGTTTTAGGAAAACTGAATTGAGAGAGAATTGAGTCGTGCTTTCATTGATAATAGGGGTCTCTTTCTTTATATAGAGGATTCCAAGGTATAGAATAGAGTTCTATAAGGAAACGTAATATTACAATTGATTGGATATCTATAAGATTCTTCGATATTATCTCTAATTCCAACCCTATTACCACTACGTCAAGTAACCTAGAGTTTGGATCAAACACAAATAGAGATATCCTTAAACAATAACTAATTAAATACAAAACTACTTAATTTCTCTTCTGATAAATTAATCTTCATCTTCTCCATCAAAATTTCAATTTATTCAATTTTCTTTTTTATCTTTTTGTTGCGTCCTCATCGTTAATTCGTTATTCAATTCATAATACCATTAGTGTTAACTTTAGCAAAATCTTTATAATATCTTTATAAACACTGAAAGTAAAAAATTTAAAACACGAAAAAAAAAATCAATCTTTTTTTCATTGCTCATAGTAGCATTTACTAATTTTTTTAATATGAATTGAAATAAACGAACATTGTAACTGAATGGAAAAAACAAAAAAATGGAAGTAAATCAAATTATGTTTTTATTAGGAAACTTTAATATATTTTAGGACGTATTTTTAATTGATATAAATTAAATGAGAAATTTTTGTTAAACAAAATTTCTTTTTTAATTTGATATGTCATATGATGGAGGATATTCCTAGAAAGAAAAATGAGTTAGATAAGTAAATCTAATAATTGAAATTAAAATGTAGGGTGTATTGAGAAATTAAGGTGAACAAAGAAAATTATAGGGTGACAATAGTCTCTCCCTTTATGCATGCATTTGTGAAATTGACATCTATATTTGCAAGATAGTTAGTGTGAATCACTTGACACTCTCATGTTTCCATTAAATTGAAAATCCAAATTTACTTTTCTAGTTCGATAATTAGTTGTTTGGTTTACTTTTCGGTTGGGTTTAATTTAGTTAATTCTCAATTCACATTTTCCAACAAAATTATACATTTCATAGTGCATAATCCATTTCGGCTACAAGTTAGTGGTTTAGCATTGCCAATGCTTGGTACCTTGTGTGAATATTTTTATTTTTTTTTAGTTTTCCTTGTATGCTTTTAAGTCATTCTAGCGCCAATTATCTCGATTAGGTCCAACGCCTAATCCCTGAGATACGATAATCAAAATTCAAATACTTCTCTTACTTGACAATGATACGTGCGCTTGCATAAAATATGTATCAAGTCACCATCCATGGGTGAAGTGCTCACACTAAAATCTGGAGAGGCCAGATGTCACGCCCCGAATTTTGAATAACAAATTCAAATCGGAAACATGAATAATAACCAATATAAATAACGTCTTGAATTTTTTTCTTAACCAGCGTCTCACAAGCCATCATACAAACCTCGTAGCAAACTATCTATCGAGTCAAATAATACAATACCAACAAAGATAAAATGGTTAAGTCTGAAAGAGTCTACAACACACCAAAATAGGTTAAGTGCAGCGCTTAACACCAATAGCCTACTTCACTCGATCTCCACCCTGATACTCCTGACCTGCAGGGTTATCCGCTACACCGTTTGAATAGTGTACCGGGATTGCAAACACAAAACCCGGTAAGCTTTTTGCAAAGCTCGTTAGTAAATAAGAAATGAACAGTTGATTTAATAAATCACAATTCTTTTAATTCAAGTAAAACAATCCAACAATCTGAACACACACAACAACCCCAACAATTTAATCACCAACCCAACTCACGTGGCACAAAGCACTCACAATGCAATAACCTAGTTACCACCATGACCATACTCCCACAACAGACTAGAGCTCTATCTGAATCATTACCTGTCACCTTGGCCCAGGTGCAAGCATTCGATATACTTCGGTTACTACTATAATCGTCGAACTTTGGGCATTTCTGCCCGCATAACAAAAATACTTCGTTTATCACAATGATAACAGTCGAACTTTGGACATTTCTGCCCTCAGAACAAAACACTTTGGTTATTATAACCATCGAACTTTGGACATTTCAGTCCACAAAACAAAATATAAACAGAATCCCACCCGTTTCACAATATCATGTCTCCACCCAAATCATACTCACAACAATACCAATTATCATAATATTCATGGCAAATAAATCCTTCATTCAAGTATATAAACGAAATCATCAAAAAACCACATATTTCAATGTCACACCATTCCGTATAAAATCACGTAAATATATATATATATATATACACGTAATCATCCACTCAGGAATGACCACTAATACCAACTATAGTTCACACATAGTAAAACCAAGAAATTCATTTTCGTATATACTTTAAATCTCATTTTCTTAACACCATTTTCTCACACATAACAATTATTTGTGCAATAAGGAAATTTGGTTCGTAAATGAACCATGTGAGATTTATTCACCTACAATCCCGCTGCATCTTCTCAACAACTTAAAATACGGTTCACAATCGTCCACCAACTCAAACCGACAATACCTAACCAAATACGATAATTAACTTAGCGTACAATTCAAAAACGCACTTATATGAAGATCCAACGGTTGGATCTTCACCCGTGACCACACAAAGTCATCGGGACAGTTCTACGATCATCATATCAAACTACAAGTTCAACGGACGGTCCAATCTTCACAGATCACAAATCGAACGATCGAAATTGTAAAATTCATAACTTAATCATATGATCTCCAAAATTCATATGCTATATTTTGAAATGATCATATGAACACGTAGAACATAAAAATGGGCAGAAATTGCCCTTGGGACCCCCTGAGGTGGCCGGAAAGGCCGCCGGAGTTAGGGACAGATCCACCGCCGACCACCGCCAATGGTGTCGGGTCTGGGCTTTTCCTCTTCGTTTAATCATTTTGAGCAACTTTCATAACTATCGTGAAGTCAGAAAACGAGTGGAAGTGGTCGAAAATTACCAAAACAGTCCGGTTTGGCTGGAAAATCTACAGAAAACGGCAAGGCCTCCGACGAGCTTGAAATCGATCACTTCAGGTGCTTTCCTTATTGGTTCTTGTCTAGCAACTCAAGGTGAGTTCAAAAAGCCAAGAACTTCGAGTTTTGGTGGCCGGTAGCTCGAGATATTCACTTCGCACTCAACATGGCCGGAAATAGAAACAAGCTTCCTGCCGCTGCTACAAGCCATGCCACGGCGCAAGGCTGCCACTGGCCACTCCACAAGGTCAGGACGAAGCCGTGGGAGGTGGTTTGGTATGGTTTGGTGGCCGGAGGAGGGAGAATGGAGTCGGAGACTCCTTGCTCTGTTTTCAGCTCGAGCTCGGGAGGGAGGGGGAGGGAGGGGGAGGGAGGGAGAGAGAGAGAGAGAGAGAGAGAGAGAGAGAGAGAGAGAGAGAGAGAGAGAGAGAGAGAGAGAGAGAGAGAGAGAGAGAGAGGGAGAGAGAGAGAGAGAGAGAGAGAATTAGAAAAATTAGAAATGTCTATTTTGCCCTCACTGTAGGGTTTAAATTCTGAAAAGTTAGCTCCAACTCAGCATATGACGTCGTGTTTCGAGTCAAGTTCAAATTTTGGACTCAGGTAATGTCATTTGAGAGTATAAGGATCAATGTAATCGATGTTCAGAAAGAGTGACCAATTTGATTTTAGGCCTAAAGTTCAGGGGAGTAAACTGAATTTAATTCTTCTTTCTTTTTATGCTTCTTGAGCTGGTCACATTTTACTGAAGCTTTAGCATTCATGTTGCTGCTCATAATGTCATTCAGATATTTTACATCATCTACCTTGGAATTTGTTAATCTCGTCAACTTTTGCATGAGGCTCAGTATAAGGGATTAGACCAGATAGTTTCACTAATCCATCTGTTCTTAACGTTTGTGGTGAGAATTTGGATATTGACTTTGGGAGGGAAGGAGGTGCATAAGGTCATGTATATCTGATGATAGTTGTCAGGACTGGAATTTGGTTCTGCAAAATCATTTGGTCTCGTTGTATAGGAAGTTTGGCCTTGTGGATGCTGCTCATCTCTTATTTGACTAATGCCGTAGAGGGATGTTATTTGTTGGAATGTAATGATATCTTATTATGCCTGCACGAGTATGTGGAAGGAAGCATTTGAGCCGTTACGTGAAGAGTTTATGATACTCATGACGATAAGAGAGAGAGAGAACTGTGCGGCTGCCAAAAATAGAAACCCTAGCTATTTTTGGAAATTCTCAAAAATAGCTAGGTATATATACCCAAAATGGAAACTTTTCCAAACGCGATAACTTCTTCGTACGAACTCCGAATCTTGCGTTCCGCATATGCACGAACTCGTATCGACGAGCTCTACAACTTTCAGGAATGAAGTTTTCCCAAATTCCGTACATACAAAAAGTCGATTTTAGTGACCCCCCCCTAAATAACGTTTGTTTCGAAAATAAACTCATTTAAAACCAATTTCTCATACAATGACATATGAATAATGCCCACAATTCATATTTCATATAATTGAACAAATATCGAATTACAAAATATTTAACTGAGAATTTCGGGTCTTCACACCAGATCTACAGCAACGTCACCAAAAAAAAAAAAAAAAACTTACCTCAATCATAGTATGGGGAGCCTCAATCATAGTAAGGGGAGCGGCCAAAAGAAACACAGCCTCCATAAAGCCAGATGAGAGAAAGTGTCGTAATGATGAGACTACATTGCCAAAACCTTCCATGCTTTAATTATGGCAAGCCACTGCAATAAAAAAAGACGCGCTGGGATTAGCATAAGATAGAAAGAAAATGAGATATATCATAAATTATGTCGTAAATTTTTAAAACTATAATTTTTCTTCAAAAATTGTGGACCTTATTTTCTGATCTTAGGGAAGGTGGAAATTCCACAAGATTCTTGAAGCCCAATGAGGGTCTTGAGAATTGGGCTTGGATGATAATTAGATATTCTCACAATAGCAAATTTGTCGAGGGGGTTGGATTATAGAAAATTAAAAAGAAAACAAGAGAGAAAAAATTAAGGGAACCAGTTATTTTTAATTTTAATTAAGGACAAAATACTGTTTACTCCCTATACTTATAGGGAGTCGACGTATCAGTCCCTGACGTTTCAATTTCACCTAAAAAGTCCCTAAACTCTCCAATTTCACCCAATTAGTCCTTGCCGTCAATTATCCGTCAAAATCTCTATTAAATCAGTGACGTGGCATTTTTTACACTGTGAAATGTCTATTATACCCTCTTTTTTTTTTTTCTTTTATATTTATTTTTTCCTATCTTTCTATTTTCTTTTTCCTCCTCTTCTCATTCTGAATCGGAAAGCAGAGCTCTCAATCTCATCTCCTATAAGAAGTTCCCCAAGATTCTCTGCCATTTTCTTGACACCATCTTGCGGTTTGCATTATGGTAGACTATAGTAGCTGAAGGGAAGCTCAGTCTCAATAGAAGTTAAGGAATTAACTTTAGTAAAGATTGGTTCCCCTTGGGATTACATGTGCATGTAGCTTCCAGGAAGATAAAACCCATCACAGGCGTACACAAACAGAACCAAAACCAGCAATGCCCATTGGATCGCGGGCATTCTCAATTTCGATACAGCCATCTGAATCGAAACAAGAAGAACACCTACCACTGTATCTAACCTACTCTTGAAGACGCATCCAACAATATATCTACATCAAAATTCAAACAAACTGACATCAGCCAAATGAAAAAGAATAACAAATTAAGCTGGAATACACCAAGACAACCACTTTCTTGAAACAAATTACAACACAAAGCTAATTTAGGGTTTACATCCTACTCCTCAACCATACCAGATCCACTAATCAACACAGCAGAGACAAGCACACAATAAAATCCAACTAGCATTGAAATAAAAACTAACAAACGCACAGATCCAAGAATTTCAATTCCAGATCTACCAAAATCGAAACCAACACACACAAGAGTATTAACTCCTAAGCGGTAATAACAAGGACGTAAAGGATTGAGAAAACGAACCGTGATAATCTGAGAAGGTGAAGCAGAGATTGAATAAGAGGTGGAGGGTTTCGGTGTCGAGGCCGCCATGAGCTCGTATGGGTTAATGACTTTCAGGTTGGACATGAGTGGCTTCGGGTCGGACCAGATCGATCTGGGCTAAGACAGGGAGCTGGGAAAAATGGAAGACGACCTCGCCTTCAATTACTCCAAGCGCGAAGCCCAGAACTTGAAACATCTAAACCCTCAAGCAGCTCTGCTCCGACTTGGAGCGCCAACCAGATCGTCCCTCCCGGCCCGCCGCGACCTCCTCCAAAATTAGTACAAAGCCCTCTACCTTGTCGAGACGCGCTTCCCAGTCTCGCCGGACAAGGACCACATCAACACCGTCACCTTCTTCTGGCACGACACCTTCAAGAACAAGCAGAAGGCCTCGCAGCAGAACATCCATCTTCAGAAGACCGACGTTCTCTTCAATTTGGGCACCGTCTACAGTAAGATTGGGCTTTCCTACGATCGCCGGTCGCAGTCACGTCTCTTACGTGTTCATCGCCGCCACCGGAGATCCATGATGGTGGGGCAGAAGTGATGGTGGTGGTGGGTTCACAATGATTAAAGGAAGGAGGGATGGAGAGCTGGAAGAAAAGGTTTTAAAAAAAAAGGGCTCTGCTTTTCGATTCAGAATGAGAAGAGGAGGAAAAAGACAATAGAAAGACAGGAAAAAATAAATATAAAAGAAAAAAAGAGTGAGGGTATAATAGACATTTCACAGTGTAAAAAATGCCACGTCACTGATTTAACAGAGATTTTGACGGATAATTGACGGCAAGGACTAATTTGGTGAAATTGGAGAGTTTAGGGACTTTTTAGGTAGGCCTCATTAAAAAGCCCGCGGATCAAGTGGGCCGATGGAGGCCCGCCGGCCCGGAGGGCTTTTAGCCCGGCCCGGCCGGTCAAAAAACCCGCAAAAGCCCGCCTTGGTGGGCCGAAGGCCGGCCAGCCTAAAGCCCGCAAAAACCCGGCCCGGCCCTCCAAAGGCCCGCTAGGCCCGGCCCGTAAAAGCCCGTAAAATATTATATATATATATATATATATTTGTAGTTATGTGTTTATAAACACACACACACACACACATAGATATATATATATATTTGTGTGTGTTTATATATATATATGTGTGTGTGTGTGTGTGTGTGTGTGTGTGTTTATATATATATGTATATATATATGTGTGTGTGTGTTTATATATATGTATATATATATTTATATGTGTGTGTGTGTTTATATATATAATATATATATATATAGAGATATATATATATATGTGTGTGTGTGTGTGGTTATATATATGTATATATATATTTATATATGTGTGTGTTTATATATATGTATATATATATTTATATATGTGTGAGTGTTTATATATATAATATATATATATATATAGAGATATATATATATATGTGTGTGTGTGTGTGTGTTTATATAGAGGATATATATATAGAGATATATATATATATATATATATATATATATATATGTGTGTGTGTGTGTGTTTGTTTATATATATAATATATATATAGAGATATATATGTGTGTGTGTGTGTTTATATATATGTATATATATTTATATATGTGTGTGTTTATATATATAATATAATAATATATATAGATATATATATATATATATGTGTGTGTGTGTGTGTGTGTGGAAGTTCTTATACTTCTATTATTCTATATAGAATATGTGCATATATATATATATATATATATATTCTACATATCGGTAATCGGTTGACCAATTAGATCGGGTTCAAAACTATGGTGAAATTGACTAAATTTTTAACCACACGCATAATTTATTGTAATAAACTCATCCAACGGTCGGTTTTTCCATTTTCTTTGAATTGATAGGGGTTTCTCTTTGGAGTGTATGATATATAAATATAGGTTTATAAGAGTAACTAAGTTTGACCTAGTTGATCGAATTCGAAACAATAACGAAATTGGCTAGATTTTCTACAATCACCATAAAACATTACAATCTCTCCATCGAGCGGTTGGTTTCTCCGAATTCATTTTCTACTTCATGGTTGCTTTAGAATGAACCTAAACAATTTAAATGCAATGTATAAGTCATACAACTAAAGGAATAAAATTGGTATACACCAATGTGTTTGTAATTAAATTTTTTTTTTTTATCTTATGTCCACGCACATCCATCGATGGAATATATACAAACGTGATGTGAAAAAATAAGCACGTTTCGCGGTTGCCACGCCATCGGTCAACCAATAAAACATATAAGTGACTACGGTTGACCAATCCGATCGGATTCGAAAATATGGTGAAATTGGCTAAATTTTTTACCACACTCATAATTTATTGTAATAAACTCATCCAACGGTCGGTTTTTTCATTTTCTTTGAATTGATAGGGGTTGCTCTTTGGAGTGTATGATATATAAATATAGGTTTATAAGAGTAACTACGTTTGACCTAGTTGATCGAATTCGAAACAATAACGAAATTGGCTAGATTTTCTACAATCACCATAAAACATTACAATCTCTCCATCGAGCGGTTGATTTCTCCGAATTCATTTTCTACTTCATGGTTGCTTTAGAATGAACCTAAACAATTTAAATGCAATGTACAAGTCATACAACTAAAGGAATAAAATTGGTATACACCAATGTGTTTGTAATTAAAATTAATTTTTTTTATCTTATGTCCACGCACATCCATCGATGGAATATATACAAACGTGATGTGAAAAAATAAGCACGTTTCGCGGTTGCCACGCCATCGGTCAAACAATAAAACATATAAGTGACTACGGTTGACCAATCCGATCGGATTCTAAAATATGGTGAAATTGGCTAAATTTTTTACCATACTCATAATTTATTGTAATAAACTCATCCAACGGTCGGTTTTTCCATTTTCTTTGAATTGATAGGGGTTGCTCTTTGGAGTGTATGATATATAAATATAGGTTTATAACAAATTAGTGTCTTTAAAAATTTATTTATCAATAAATTAGTATCTATATATAAATATAGATTTTTTTGGGTACAATATAGTTATATAGATCTATTATCTTTGGTTGTATTTGATCATTATCCATTGAATTTCCAAAGCTTGATTAAAAAAAAAAACTTGTGTCTTTAAATATTTATTTATAAATAAAGCCCGCAAGGCCAGGCCCAAAAAAGCCTGCAAGGCCAAGCCCGGCCCGGCCCGAAAAAGCCCGCAAGGCCCGCTTTATATGGACGGGCTTGGATCCTTTGATTTTTAATAAAGCCCGGCCCAGCCCGGCCCGCAATTATTTAAAAATATGGCAAGGCCCGGCCCGGCCCGTTGACGACCCCTATTTTTAGGTGAAATTGAAATGTCAGGGACTGAAACGTCGACTCCCTATAAATATAGGGAGTAAACAATATTTTGTCCTTTAATTAAACATGTCTAAGAATGTCGTTAATTTTTGAAGGACTAAATTAAGTTTAGTCCCTCGAACTTTAGGGCTAAAATCACTTTGGTCCCTGACTTTTTTTTTTTTAATCACGATGGTCCCTGCACTTTCAATTTCCATCATCTGAGTCCAAATTTCAAAATTGACTCTAATTGTGACGTCATATGGTGAGTTGGCACCAACAAGCATGGCCTACTATTCAGCCTTAACCCTCACTTTCGAACGAAATTCCTAAACTATCCCTCAAACCTCTCTTTCCTTCAACCTCTCCATTCGGTGAATACAGTCGTACCTCCCTCTCCCATTTTCTTTCTTTCCACCAAATTCTCATCAATTCCACCATAAATCCACACCCAATTCCAAATCCACTGTCCTCAAGCTTCCCCTTAAGCAACACAATCCCTTTCACTAATTTGCTAGAACCGGAAGGCAATTAACCACCATCATCCTACTTAGAAACAACAGTTGACAGATTTCTCAACACAAAACAGCACAAAACAATTACACATGCGATCAAATTCTATCAACAGAAATCCAATCCAATTCAAAAACTATAGGTTACAAAAGTCCATATAAAAAAAATGTTAAACAAGCTTACAAGCACATAAAACCAATCCAGCTTACAATTTCCGGAAAAAAAATATATATATAGTTGGATTAAGCAAGAGTGGAACTTCTGAGGTACTCAAGAAGGGTGAGATGGCCCAAAGTCGAGCTCTTGGTGCACCAGACAGTCCTGTGGCTCCGATTCTCCGACTGGAACCCTTTTGCGCCGTGACGCTGAAGGCGAAGGCAGTGCTGTTCGACGGTGTCTATCGAGTGGAGGAGAACGAGAAGGAGTTGGACCAGGTGATTGGGTGGAAATGTGCCGCCGAGCCGGAGAAGCTGATGGCGGCAGAGTGGAGGGTTTTAGAGGAGGGTGAGAGAGGAATTTGGGGTTTGTGGGGATGGGAGTTTTCTTAGAAGAAGGTGATTGACCACAAGCTACATATGTTGATTCTGAGAGACCCAGAAATCAGTCCGAATCAGACCCAGAAATCGGTCTTGCCTTCTCCCATTTCTTCGTCGTCTTCAACCTCCTCAGTGGCCTCTCCGGCAAGGGCATTAGAGTGATAATTTGTTGTGAGGAAATCAGCGAAGTCGGTGAGCAAAACCAGAACAGTGAGGATCGGGTTAGAGTTATGTGGTCGTGATCTGAGGGAGAAGAGGACATGGGTTGAGAATATGGTGGAGATGAAGAGAGAGAAGGCAGAGAGAGAGAGGAGCTCTCGGTTTTTAGGAAGAGAGATGACAAAAAGAGTATCAAGGGGTAGTTTAGGAATTTCTGTACAAAGTGAGGGTTAAGGTTGAGCAGTGAGCCATGCTTGTCGGTGCCAACTCACCATATGACATTATAATTGAAGTCAATTTTGAAATTTTGACTCGGGTGATGGAAATTGGAAGTGCAGGAACTATCATGATTAAAAAAAAAAGTCAGGGACCAAAGTGATTTTACACCTAAAGATCAAGAGACTAAACTGAATTTAGTCCATTTTTAAACATCTCATTCAGATCTGTCTTCAAAGAAATTATTTAAGTATCAGATAAGCCATATTTTTCTAAGATTCTTGTTATTTCTCCACTCACAGAGTCTCATTCTGTTTAGAGTAGTTACCGTGCTTCTCACTTACGAAAATACACACACACATTTAACAAACTGATGCTGTTAATTTGCAACCAAACTGATGCTGTTATCGCAGATTTTAATAGCAGATGTAGAATTGTGTTAATAAGAGGTGTATCATTGAAGTTAACTCTAAAAAAATATTATTTTTTTTTAAAAAAAAAAAAAAAAAAAAACCCCACACGCATTGGACAGTACGTGTTAGTTCCGTCTTAGGACAAGTGTCACTTTAATTCCAACTTTTGTTTCAAAGCGCCCTGTTTCTCCTGCAAAGCGGATCCACAATGGACTGTACGCAGAAGTACAAACACTCCACATAATTTTCATCTCCATTTTCTACTGTGGTGCATTCATGTGATTCCGTACTTTAGAGCCTACCTGACTCTTTGAGTATTCCCAGAACATGGCTCTTCTCAACTCCGTTTGTGTTGTGTTTGTTCTTGTTTCTCAAATATTTGCATTGAGTTTAGTTGATTGTGTAAGCACCGCCTCAGAGGAGTACTTATCAGCACTGGGAGACCCGGGAATGAAGAACCCAAATGTTAGAGTTGCGTTGGAAGCTTGGAACTTCTGCAATGAAGTTGGAGTTGAAGCACCCAACATGAGCAGCCCCAGGTTGGCTGATTGTGCTGATCTCTCTTGCCCACTTATAACCGGTATGCTCAATCTACTTGATCATAGTAATCATTTGGTTGTAAAGTAGTACCTTAGTTTTAATATAAGAGGTGAATGGTTATAATTAGCTTTGGCTTTGAACTTGCTTTGAGTTAGAAACATGAGAACATTTGGTTTTCTTGAATAGGACTTTTCCAGTACATAAAGTACTATCAGACCCATTATTGTGCAATTTCAAGAAAACTCTTAAGAGGATTCTGTTTAAAATGAGCAAGGGAAACCAAATTTACCTTTTGTAGGCCAATATATTAATTTACCTGAATTAGTTTTTAAAAGTTATTTGGTATGTACATTCCAAGTATCTTTGTGATGCTATCTTCTGGTAAATACAGGGATTCGGAACTGTGTTGTTACGAATCAAAATTTGATTTTTTGATTGATAATTATTGTTGAGAAAACTATGCTCATGCAACCAATCTGAACTAGTTGCTATCTTTCTGCTTGGAAAGAAGTCACTTGCTGCAATTCAAACAGCGATCCATGAACCATCTTCTTCGTGGTCCTTGTTTACCTCCCCCTTCCCAATTTTACATGGCAAACTTCTGGAAATTTCGTTATCAGTGTACTGTGACTTTGCTTTCCTATTGATCCTTTTCTGTTTTATGTTTTCACCTGTATAGGAATTGACAGTAAGTGTGTGATTCATCACAGAGTAAATGAATCAGACAACGACTTAAGGGCAGGTGATAAGTTTCCTGTAACGGATTTTAAGCCATACACAAACCCTGACTTGTATGCACCGCAAAAGGAACTATATCTTGGTTCTTTATGTGAGGTGCATGATTCATCAGATCCTTGGCAGTTTTGGATGATCATGCTTAAGAATGGGAATTTTGACAAGAACACTACTCTCTGTCCTGAAAATGGTAAGCAGGTGAGTAGAATTGTAACTTATAGGAACTTTCCATGTTTTGGTCCAGGTTGTATGAATCAGCCACTTGTCTACCATAGTTACTCAAGATTGGTTTCTAATGCGAACCAAATGCCATCAGTAGTTGGAGGGTTTTATGGAACTTATGATCTTGATGCCGATTTAAGCAAAGGTATTGGGCAGAACTCCTATTTTTCAGTCTCATGGGAGAAAGACTTGAGCACTGGAAGTTGGATTTTCTCAAAGAGATTGACAACATCTGCGAAGTATCCTTGGCTAATGTTGTATCTACGTTCAGATGCAACAAAAGGACCTAATGGTGGTTATCACTACGATGGCCGTGGCATGATGAAAAAGGTTAATTCCACAGTTCTACTTCATTATTAATGGTATTGAAGATGCTGTATGCATTGTAATGTTTAGTTGCTCGGGAGAGGTAAAAAGATGCTCCCATTATGTAGATCTGGATGTTACAAATATGATTAACTTATCTCTTGAGAATTCTTTTATTGCTATCCCTTGTTGATCAATATATTGAAGTTTAAAGTCACACCTCTTATTTGCTTTTTGTGTTTTCAGTTGCCAGTCTCTCCAAATTTTAAAGTAAGATTGAGACTTAATGTTAAACGAGGAGGAGGGTCCAACAGTCAATTTTATCTTCTTGATATAGGAAGCTGTTGGAAGAACAATGGAAAACCATGTGACGGTAATGTTTTGACAGATGTGACTAGATACAGTGAAATGATAATAAACCCAGCAACTACAAACTGGTGCCGACCAGATAACCTTGTCTCCTGCCCACCTTACCATGTTACAGAAACTGGTAATAGGATATATAGAAATGAAACATCTCGGTTTCCATATGCTGCTTATCATCTCTACTGTGCTCCTGGAAATGCGAAATATTTGGAGAAACCATATGATATATGTGACCCATATAGCAACCCTCAAGCACAAGAATTGGTGCAGATTCTTCCCCACCCTGAATGGTCTGTACATGGCTATCCTGAAAAGAAAGGAGATGGATGGATTGGAGACCCCAGGACATGGAACCTTGATGTGGGTGCACTCTCCAGCCGGTTGTACTTCTACCAGGTTTGGTTCTGTATTTGCTCAAAACTCTCTTTAGGAATTCATGGATGGCCTTTTTTTATGTGTATTTCTGGGGATTTTAGTGTCCTTTCGAGAGCTAGACATCCTTTGCATGTTGAATTTTTGCTGCATGCTAGCTTGTGTCTGGTACAAAAGAAAATGGCTGAGTTATCTTCCATCCCACAGCTTCACCCTCTGCCAAAAAAAAAGAAAAAAAGAAATTGAACATGAAAACTCTGGAATTCACTTGATGTATTTGACTGTGGAAACTTTCTGCAGTTTGCCATTTTCTCTTATGCTTGACTTGGTGCTCTTCAACTTGTTCAACAGGACCCAGGAACAGAACCTGCAAAGCGCGTATGGTCTTCAATCAATGTTGGTACAGAAATATATGTCAGTAGCGCAGGAGAGACTGCAGAATGGACTGTAAGTGAGTTTGATGTACTAGTTCCTCAAGGTGTTGAAGATGATGATTCAAGCTCCTACTGTAACCACCCATTATGTGGTGGGGGAAAGTAATATTTGAATACATATACGTAATCATTTTATCCTTTCATTGACAATTCCTCCAAACTGGAGGGAAATCTGCTATATATATCTATATCATTCATTTCATTGACTATTCTTCCAAACTAGAGGGAAGTCTGCTAAATACATCCATATCATTCACGTACGTTAATGCATGCTTATCATCTCCTTGGAAAATTTGATCGACTGGGAAGGAGGCAACTGGTTTCCATTATGAATCAGGAAACAAGAATACAGGCCAGAATTGTAAATAACCATATTAAAATCGAAATCAGTGTCAAAAAGCTATTTAAAGAGGGTGTTAGCTCCACCATTCATGTTTGTTTTGTTAGGTTTCCTAGTGCGCCAAAAACTTTGCTCACACTGTGTCCCTCTAACAACTGCGAGCAAGACTTTGCTTCAAAGAAAAACTCTCATATTCTTCTCTTTTCTCCATCAAGGCCAATCCATAAAACCAACTGAGATTCACTTCCCAAACAAAACAATGGAGTCAAAACTCTGACTCGAACAAAAACAGATGACAAATTGGCCAAAAAATTTTGATAAAAGGAAGTTCACGAAGTGTTCCAGTTTCATGAGTTCATTTTGAGAAAGCATCAGAAAATTCCCTGAGCTGAAACTAAAACCCAAACCATAAAGCACCAGTTGATGCAATCCGGGCTTTCAGGCGCCAGTTCAACATAAATAGGAAGCTTTCCATGCAATCTTTTATCACTACATTTTGTGTTTGACTTATTGTAGAAACGGAACTTGGTTATTGCATTGCTTGCAAAAGACAGCTATCTTTAAGACTGTCGCTCACTCTTGTCTTCCCACCATTCCAGGAACTTGGTTTGTGCAGCCAAGGTGTCGAACCTGTACAATTGAAGTGAGTGGTTTGCAATTTCCTGTCCAAATGTCCAACCAAAGACACCTCCAGCTAAAGACGCCAGTCCAGAACCTGTCATATACAATAAATAGGCTTCAGAAACTTTAAATTCCTTCCCATCCTCAGAGAACAACCTTCAATACACCATCCAAAAGAGCCCATCTCCAATTGTTATACTCACAATTTACACATTGAAATTTACAAGTTAAAGATACAGACACTATATAAATCTCTATGCTATATACCAGTCATCTGCTATACACTTTATACAACTCAATAAGAAGAGGTTGATATTTACCAAGCAATGGTAATTTACATCTTCATGATCTCTGGTAATATATAGTGTATGAAACAAAAATGAAATGCAATCGCTTCTAAGCTCTAGGCACTTCCAAACTTCCAATCAATGTAAAGCATCAAATATTGCACCACGAGACAGATGAGTAGTCAGATTAAGCAAACTATCACAACTTACCATTGATCCAACATGTAAAGCATCAAATATTGCACCACGAGACAGATGAGTAGTCAGATTAAGCAAACTATCACAACTTACCATTGATCCAACATGTGAAACATCAAATATTGCACCATAGGGACTTGAACACTTGACTTTTAATTTGGCTTTCAACTATTAAAGCAACAGACCTCCCGGGTACTAATCATGCCTATGCTCAATATATTTAAGTTTTCATATGAAATAATTAACTGAAAACACATCCAGACCATGTACATATGGTTATCATAAAGAAAGGAGAGAGTAAAAACTTGTATATACTACAAGTAGATCCAAGTATTTTTATTTTTATTTTCACCATGTACATATGGTTATCATAAAGAAAGGAGAGAGTAAAAACTTGTAATACTACAAGTAGATCCAAGTATTTTTATTTTTATTTTCACAAGCATGCACCTACAATGCAGGCAAGAAGACAGAAGAAACATCAGAATGAAAGAATTAGCAACACAACTTTAAATTCCACTGAGGAACAAGGGACCTGACTAGTCACAATAACACAGACAACATGTTACACATATATAGCGATAGTGTATTTGCTACCCACAAGTCCATGTTAGCAATTGTAAAACAGCCAACTGCATAAGCACTAGCAATTTTGCAAGGAAACATGGATTAGTGCGGGCATTAAACATTTTTATTTTTGTTGGTATGAGGCTGTATCTAAAGTACTGCAGACACTTATCTTCCAATATTTGAAATCTAATTGGCAAACCACTTAACTAATGTCATGTCATGACAAAGGTACAGTAGGGAACTGTGAAATAACAAGACAGTCAATTGATGGCCAGCTCAATCAGTGAACTATCACAGTGATCATCTCATATCCAAGTGAAGCTAGATACAAGTAAACAGACACATCCCTATTCCATACTTTTTAGACGTACTTATTCAAATGGAAGAATACGTTAATAAATAAATAAATAAATAACACTGAAGAGAAGAGGAAGTAAATTACCATGCAAACTCCTTGAATATTTCCATGCAACTCCAGCAGTTGATACTGCTCCAATAACACTTCCTGTAAGAGCAAATTTTGCTGCTTCCCTAGCAGTCTTCAGCTGAAAAAGAAACACAGGTTGGTTGACTATCAGACATCTGCTCGAGTTGTGGACTCAAAATTTGGCTAACTGGAAAATACCTAACAAGATAAAGTTACCAACTTGAAATGAAAATCAACCAATACCTTCAGAAAGAAGAGAAAAAGAAACTATATCATCTAGATATAAGACATACAGAGGAGGCCATCCTCCCCCAATAAAATTAAACAACACGTACGGGCGCAGAAATTAATATTGAAATAAAGAACAAGATATGAAACATACCCAGATGAAGAAAATAAGAACAAAGAGTAATCCAAAACAAGCAATTATATGAATAAACAGATCCACAAAAGCTCCACGAGCCAACAAAAAAGACAAAAACCATCACAATCATAAATCTACACATAGAGCTGACACACAAAGAGCAACGGCAAAGTAAAGGAAACAAAAGACAACAAGGAGAAAGAAATTACAGCGGGGCCGTGAACTGGATCAGTAGCAATGAATGCTTCAACATCAGCGTCAGACCAAGAAGGAAGAGGCTTATCACACTTGATGAACTTGGAATAGTGGTCGAGGAAGGAGAACCTCTCCCCCCAGAACTCCTTGAAGCCCTCCCAATGCTTTGTAACAAACTGAGGTGAGACTGATGATGATGATGATGATGAAGAATCACCCATTCTATTCACTATTACCTGCAGCGCGACAGAATTTTATTAAATTTCAAAGAATGATACACCTAGTGAGGGGGAGTGTAGTCTAACCTCACCCCTCAAATGTCCATCTATACAAAGATTAAAAAAAAAAAAAAAAAAAAAAGCTATGCAATACAACATTTAGAAAGCAAAATAGACTCTTTATCACTGAATCATGGTTTGAGCATTAAGACATAGCAATGGAGAAGTGAGCAATCATGGATACTGGAACAGGCTAATTTAACATCAAAGATTCCTGATTTTGTTTACGACCCAGTTCAATGAAGTAGAGATTATGCAAAGAAATGAGCTTAATTAACAATAAGCTAAAGATTCAAAGAAAAAGAAGAACAAAGCATTCATCTAAGCAGGCCAAACGATACAAGAAAGAAAAGCATGTGAATTTTAACAAACCAAACTTGAGCAAATTCGATCCCTAAAATTGAACTGGGAAATAAATCAATCTAAAATTTGTATGGAATTGAACAATAACTCAAATAGATTCTTACAGTGTGCCAGATTAGAAGAGCGCAAGATGAAGACGAACAAGGTGATGGCCGCTAGCCCGCTAGTCATATAGCTATGCTTTCACCTAACGACGTCGTTTGAGTGCTGCTGAGGTTTATTCAGTAATTTCGTAAACCCCAAAAACCTTTCCTTTTTTTTTTTTTTGGTAAAAAAAAAAAAAATCCGAGTTTTTATCACAATCAGTTCCTGAAATTTGAGTTATACGAAATCGAATTCTAAAACTATCACATTGATACTTCATAATTTATCCCAGACATAGTTTTAGTACCCTCCGTTAATAATGAAGTCTTTTTTTCCTATCTTATGTTAGTTAATTAATAGTTATCATAATTATTTCTTGTTTTGCATATTCTAATATTATTTTTGCTTGTATTTTTCGAACTTTTAGTTAGTAAATCAGTCGCTGATTATTTTGATTAAGACAGTGATAAATTTATCTCAGGAGAGGAAGTGAAAGGAAAAGATAAAAATATCCTTAGCAAAAAAGATGAACTAACGATGTTAGTGACCAATAAAGCTAAAAGTAATCTGGAGATTAATTTTGAGATATCAATGAAATGACTTTAGAATATTGAGAATTAAAGTCTCGAATAACCCAAATTTTAGAAATTGTTTGCGAGTTTACTCAAAAACTGTTTAGAGAGTGTTTCTAGTTAGCTTCCAAGTGCGCCAAAAACTTTGCTCAGTTTTCCTCCACGTGTTCCTTTAGCAAGTAGTTGTTGCGACTTGCGACCAGACTTTGCTTCAAAGCAACACCGTGTCAAATTCTTCTTTCTTCTCCACAAAACCAACTAACCAAGTGTTGGTAATCAGAGCCTATATCACTCTGATTCTTACTTGAAGAAGATGAAGATGAAGATGAAAATGGGTCTTCTCAATTCCGCAGCCTGTGTTGTTTTGGTTGTTGTTAGTCAACTCTTTGTGGTGAGTTTAGGTGATTATATAAACAGAGTCTCAGAGGCTTACTTATCAGCTCTAGGAGACCCAGGGATGAAGAACCCGAACGTCAGAGTTGCATTGGAAGCTTGGAACTTCTGCAATGAAGTTGGTACTGAAGCTCCCAACATGGGCAGCCCCAGACTGGCCGATTGTGCCGACCTCTCTTGCCCACTAATCACTGGTATGTTCAATTCAAAACCCACATGTGTGTTGAGAAGTAGTGAATATCTGCTATCCTTGCCTTTGGCTTTGAATTTGGCTTTCCAGTTTTCTTAATGAGACCCATCATTGCCCCAATTTCAAGAAAACTCTTGACGCTTCTTTGATGATCCAAAATGGTAAATACTAGATGTACATTTTGTAGCACATGTATAATCACTACCGAATTATGAAAGAATATGTGGGAAGCATATACTAAATGTGTTTGTGATTCTGATAGCAGAATTTGGGGATTAAGAATCATCTTGATGCTAATCAAAATGTGATTCCTCAATTTCTGACTTTGGTTTGTTTCTTTTGTTACCAAGCCACCAACTACGTTCATTAGTACTATAAGACTACTATTTCTTTCCATAGTTGCATTGTATACATGCTTGTCATTTCTGTTTGGATAGTAGTCACTTGCTGCAATTTTGACCATGATCCACACACTGTGTTTCCTGACTTCCTCATGGTCACTTTTAGATTGCAAACTCAAGGTCATGTTTGCTTACTTGCTGATCATCTTTCGTTTTGCATCTGTTTTAATAATTAGATCCTATTGATCGCGCTCCTCTTGGAGTCAAGAGTGATTGTGTGATTCATCACAGAGTAAATGAATCAGACAACAACTTAAGGGCTGGTGATAAGTTTCCTGTAAGCGATTTTAAGCCATACACAAACCCTGACTTGTATGCAACCGAAAAGGAGCTGTATCTTGCTTCTCTATGTGAGGTTAATGATTCTTCATCAGATCCGTGGCAGTTTTGGATGATCATGCTTAAGAATGGGAATTTCGACAAGAACACTACTCTTTGTCCTGAAAATGGCAAGCCTGTAAGCAGAATTGTAACGGATAGGAATTTTCCATGTTTTGGTGAAGGTTGTATGAATCAGCCACTTGTTTACCATAACTACTCGAGATTAGTATCTTATGGGGACCAGAATTTGTCAATAACTGGAGGATTTTATGGAAGTTATGATCTTGATGCTGACTTGGGAAAAGGTATAGGGAACAACTCCTACTTTTCAGCCTCATGGCAGAAAAATTTGAGCACCGGAAGTTGGATTTTCTCGCAAAGATTGACAACATCTGCCAAGTATCCTTGGCTAATGTTGTATCTACGTTCAGATGCAACAGAAGGACCTAATGGTGGTTATCACTATGATGGCCGTGGCATCATGAGAAAGGTTGGTTCCTCAGCTTTACTTCTTTCTTACAAGGACTACAATTATCATCCCAATTCATGCTAAGCAAGCTCTCCTGGACATAGAATAACTTTAGTTGAACACTAAATGTCCAATACAGTGTCTGCACTTCTGACTTGTGAAAATGGATTATGCATCGTTATATTTAGTTTGTAGGAAAGGGTAGGAGCAGTTTATAATATCTAGATGCTTCTTATGTAAATCTAAATGTTGCCTATTTGTTGACATCGTTTCTTTTCAAACTTTCTGTGATTCTTTATTTATATTCGTTATAGATAAATGTTTTGATGTTTGATGTCACACACCTCACTACCTCTGGAATAATATC
Organism: Rosa chinensis; assembly: GCF_002994745.2. NCBI lineage: Eukaryota > Viridiplantae > Streptophyta > Magnoliopsida > Rosales > Rosaceae > Rosa > Rosa chinensis. Next base: position 53,918,933 of record NC_037094.1, on the reverse strand, counting down.
TTATTGTTTTTTCAGTTGCCAGTCTCCCCAAAATTTAAAGTAAGATTGAGACTTGATGTTAAGCAAGGAGGAGGATCCAACAGTCAATTTTATCTTCTTGATATAGGAAGCTGTTGGAAGAACAATGGAAAACCATGCGACAGTAATGTTTTGACAGATGTGACTAGATACAGTGAAATGATTATAAACCCAGCGACTACAAACTGGTGCCGACCAGATAACCTTGTCTCCTGCCCACCTTACCATGTTACGGAAACCGGTAATAGAATATACAGAAATGAAACATCTCGGTTTCCATATGCTGCTTATCATCTCTACTGTGCTCCTGGAAATGCGAAATATTTGGAGAAACCATATGATATATGTGACCCATATAGCAACCCACAAGCACAAGAATTGGTGCAAATTCTTCCCCACCCTGAATGGTCTGTACATGGCTATCCTGAAAAGAAAGGAGATGGATGGATTGGAGATCCCAGGACATGGGAGCTTGATGTTGGTGCACTCTCTAGCCGGTTGTATTTCTACCAGGTATGATTTTGTATTTACTCAAAAGCTTTCTTAAACTTTAAGAACTCTAAGGACTCATTTTATCACCCTTTGTAAACCGAAAGAAAGGATGCCATTGGAAGGTTATGTTATCCTAGTGCACAAACTGTCTTACAAGGGGCACTTGAACTTGTTGTACAGGACCCGGGAACAGAACCAGCAAAGCGGGTATGGTCTTCACTTAATGTGGGTACAGAAATATACGTCAGTCAACCAGGAGAGACTGCGGAATGGACTGTAAGTGAATTTGATGTATTAGTTCCTGAAGGTGTTGGAGATAATGGTACTATGCCTTACTGAATCTCCCAGTAAAGAATAAGTATTCAGTAGAAAAACATGTACATTTCAATATAATTTGTACATAACTATGTATACTAGACAATATGATAATTATGAGACACACACAAGTTGACCCAGTTTGGCAGTATGTAAAATCATTCTGATCCATTATCTCCTAAAGCCTATAGGTGTCGTCTATCATCCTAACTCTCTTTTATGATTCCCCTTTTCTTTTTTTTTTAACATGGAACGTCCATGGTGTGATCAAATTTGCATGAGGGGTCATAGATAGGTAAGAAACTAAGAATGGATGACCAATATCACATGAGAGTGGTCATACTGTCAAGAAACTTGAAAGACTGTACCATATCTACCAATCTATTTTGAAGGAATAGCTCAAATAGCTAAACCTTTAGATTGATGGTGGATCTTCAATCCCTGTTTTACCTTGTAACATGGAAACTAAGATATTGGGAGAAACTAGTAATGTAGAATAGATATGTAATCAATTTATTAATTTACAACCTGAGATTCTAACAGCATGAAATACGGAAAGGTCTAACAAATGCCCGGTTAGCAATGATTTTGGAACACGGTTCTTGCCTGCTTGACCTTTTGTCTTGGGAGAAACTTCAGCTAAAATACAAGAAATTTTAATGTTGCAGTTCACATTTTAGCAATCTTTGTCCCGTGGCGGTGGTTAGGGTCTCATAAACGTGGTGGATTTTGGAACACGGTTCTTGCTTGGTTAGCAATGATTTTGGAACACGGTTCTTGCCCACTCAACCTTTTGTCTTGGGAGAAACTTCAGCTAAAATACAAGAAATTTTAATGTTGCAGTTCACATTTTAGCAATCTTTGTCATTCACATTTTAGCAATCTTTGTCCCGTGGCGGTGGTTAGGGTCTCATAAACGTGGTGGAGACGTGGTGGGTGTTGATGCTTGCAGTTTAGCTAGAGTTTGAGTGCTATTAGGTCTGGGCTTTGCTTTGGGCCAATTTTATTATTTGTTTGTTTTTTTTTTTTTGTGTAATAATGCTCCATCTTTTACCGGTGGGTGCAGTGGGTCTTGACCCTTTATAGCTTGTTTCTTTGGGTTGTTACAATGTGTCCAAGGATCAGTATTGATGTACACCAAGAAGGTCTTAGGCGGATATATTGATTTTTTTGGTGTCATAAACGTGGTGGAGACGTGGTGGGTGTTGATGCTTGCAGTTTAGCTAGAGTTTGAGTGCTATTAGATCTGGGCTTTGCTTTGGGCCAATTTTATTATTTGTTTGTTTTTTTTTTTTTGTGTAATAATGCTCCATCTTTTACCGGTGGGTGCAGTGGGTCTTGACCCTTTATAGCTTGTTTCTTTGGGTTGTTACAATGTGTCCAAGGATCAGTATTGATGTACACCAAGAAAGTCTTAGGCGGATATACTGATTTTTTTGGTGTCATAAACGTGGTGGAGACGTGGTGGGTGTTGGTGCTTGCAGTTTATCTAGAGTTTGAGTGCTATTAGGTCTGGGCTTTGCTTTGGGCCAATTTTATTATTTGTTTGTTACTTTTTTTTTGTGTAATAATGCTCCATCTTTTACTGGTGGGTGTAGTGGGTCTTGACCCTTTATAGCTTGTTTCTTTGGGTTGTTACAATGTGTCCAAGGATCAGTATTGATGTACACCAAGAAGGTCTTAGGCGGATATATTGATTTTTTTGCTGTCATAAACGTGGTGGAGACGTGGTGGGTGTTGGTGCTTGCAGTTTAGCTAGAGTTTGAGTGCTATTAGGTCTGGGCTTTGCTTTGGGCCAATTTTATTATTTGTTTGTTACTTTTTTTGTGTGTAATAATGCTCCATCTTTTACTGGTGGGTGTAGTGGGTCTTGACCCTTTATAGCTTGTTTCTTTGGGTTGTTACAATGTGTCCAAGGATCAGTATTGATATACACCAAGAAGGTCTTAGGCGGATATATTGATTTTTTTGGTGTTGTAGCTTCTCTTTGATCAAGGCTAGTAGTCATTTTCAATGTGCAGTCAGTGCACTACTTGAGCAACGAATATACTGGGTGATTTTCGGATCTCCTAGCTTGACTTTGTACAGTCGTATGATCTTTTCGATCACAGGAATATATCTTCCTTTCCCTTAAAAAAAAAATAATTCCCCTAAAAAAAAATAATAAATTGAAGTTTAACAAGAGTAACAAGGAGAATGGCAATCCCATTAAAAGTAAAAAATAAGAAGTATTTTCATAAACAAAGATGTAAAGATGTGTATGAGCTTCTTTAATGTATCTATATTTGATTATAAATAAATGTGAATCATATAACTGTTCAAAATTGTATTAATTGAGACATAAGATAATCGCATATCAGTTCACATTTCAGCAAGGCACAAGATGCACACTCGATACATTCCAGTTTAGAACTTCAACTCAGGCATACTATATAAGTGAGACTGACTATCACTGGTTTGCCAACCTCTGCCTGAAACTTTCCTTCACTTTTTGCCTCTCTAAGTATTCACATTTATGCATACCACCTAACAAAAGTAATTATAAATTTACATTGGAGCAGATCATACACATAATTTATATTGGACCAAAGGCTGCTGGAAAGTTAAGCAGTGGTCTCAAGAAATGGATAATCAGTGTAACCAACAACTGGAGCAGAAGTACAGAAAATACTTTTGTCATACTTGTTTAGAGGAGCATTAAACTCAAATCTCTTTGGCAAATCAGGATTAGACAAGAACCAACGGCCGTAAGCAATAAGATCCGCACCACCCTCAGCCACTGCATTGTTCCCATCTTCCCTATCAAAACCACCATTAGCCATGAAGGTACCACTAAAAGCTTCTCTCATGGGTAGAAGACATCAGCATTTTCACTTTTTACTCCAGCTTCCTTCATTCTTGGCTCAATTACATGGCAGTACAGAATCCCATATTTGTTCAAGGATTGAACCATTTAAAAGCCTAATGCTTCAGGGTTTGAATCCCCTGATTCCATATAGTCCACGAATGGAGATAATCTAATTCCAACTTTATCTGCTCCCATTTCAATAACAGCTTCAATCAGAGCAAATCGGCAGCAATTCTCTAGAGATCCACCATATTGGTCTGTTCGATCATTCACTTGGTCTCTCAGAAACTGATTAATAAGGTAACCATTAGGTCCATGAATTTCAACCCCATCAAAGCCTATATATCAGACAAATTACAAATGATATTAGCTACTTAAATTTTTATGATTAGCAAAAGTCAGATCCCTTCTATAGGCAAAAGGCAAAACTTGTCAGTAAAACAAACTGTTAATGCTTGGATCCGTGGGGATCTAATTAACGATAAGTAAGAGAGAGAGAAAGAGAGTGACACGAGATGTATAGTGGTTCATCTCCCGCCTTAGCGGGAAACTACGTCCACTTGAAAGCTTATACTAGTGTGTCGAGCCTTGCGGCCCAAGTGCATTACAAAGTGTGTAATGGAGTTGGATCGAATGAATGAATGGTGTTTAAGTGGGAGGAGAGTTCCTTTTATAGGTGAAGGAAGCCATCTTCTTTACATGGTTTTCGATGTGGGACAAGCAACTACCATTTCTAGTCTAGAAAGCCTATTTGTGAGGGCATGTTGGCACGGCCGGAAAGGTGGCTTCCCGGCGACGGATTTGCGACTTCCGGATACCGTAGCGTAGCTTGAACATAGGGCTACAAGATGCATGTCTTGGTTGGGCCTCACCATGGCTTGTGGGTGTCCCAAAGAGGGTGTTACTTATGCTTGGTGATGTAGTAAATACTCCATATTGTTGGAGGTATGTACACAAACTTATCTATGATTAGCAAAAGTCAGATCCCTTCTATAACTCACATTATGTCTTTGATACCATATCTTTTCTGAAATCCCTACTCTTACGAGGGTCACATTTGGACATCAAGGAGTGATTTGGACAACTAAAATCCAATCTTGCAATTTGGAAGATATAATCATTCTTTTATAAAACAAGAAGTGAAGGCTCCTTTTTCCATTTTCAGCTGCCAAAACCACTGAAATTATTCTTGATATGGAGGGTGAAGAATAACTCTGTTTTTTTTTAAATTCAATTCATGCCATTGTGTTTATGTAGTTTCAACTAGACCTCAAAAGACGTATGGAACTAATCTGCATGCATCTCTTTGAGTAAGTCTATTCCCTTTTACTACATTTGTAGATTTAACTGTCACAAGCCTGATACAGTATCATCATCAAATCAATGGACAAAAATCGAATGCATTATGCTAGAGCCTCGAATATGCAATCTTTATTTAGACAGGACTCTACAGGCGGATGAAATGAAGTATGAGATACAGTAAGCACTGTAAGTTAGCAAGCAGTTCACCAAATCCCTTCAACTAATATGTAGCTTTCTTCTTTTACATAATACATGACATTCAGGTGTATTGATGCAATTCTTCTATCTTGAAACATAAGAATATAACATATTGTACTTTTAAATCATGTATTAAGCACGTGATGAAAAGCAATAGTCCATAGCTCTCGCCATGCTGCATTGGAAAATCAGCTTGGATGAACTCGGGCTTCAGAAGTTCAATTAACTGTAAATTTTTGTGGAGGAGATTTTTTTTTTTCTTTCCTCCCTACCTCTGCAGAAGGAGTAATTATGTTAAGTTACTAACAGAACTTTGAATCTGGTGGAAAATATGAAACAAAAAGAAATTTTTTATGGGAACTTGATTGAAAAAGTAAATATGAAAAAACAAAGCTGTTAACAAAAGAATATGTAACACACACCAGACATGAACTACGAGGAAATGAAACAATTTACCATACTAACATAATCCTGCAACTCCAATTATTGAACCATCTTTCACAAATAAATACACGCATCGAGCTTTACAGACTAAACTGTAACATGAACCTGCAAGTAAATATATATCGAATGCTATATTTGCAATCTTAGGGCCACTGATTTTGATCAAGGCCAGACTGTAAGGGAATGCAGCTTAACAAAATGGAGTACTACAGATCCGGACCCTATATTTATTTACCTTCGACGATGATGATGTTGGCAGAGTTTGAGTGAGACGATGTCCAACAAATCTTTCAGAATACATTTGCCGTGGCTACTATATGATACAGATTGCACAAACAGCTTCCAACTCCCTTTAACCATTCAACAAAAAGCTTCAGCCTAGGATATCTAAGCTAGTAAAATTTGATGATTTGATAATTTAGAAAGTACTTGTATTCAAGACCTAAAACCATAAATTGGATTACTTGAGATTCTGATAACATTTAACTAGTTTAGGTAAGAGCCACATCAACGAATCGAATGGATACCATCTTTTTGGTGTGTACCACCACCGCTTGATAATCCTAATTCCTACAATGTGTTCATTTCTCCAGCGGGAATTAAGGATCATTTGGTGCTTCGACAAATAAGCAACCAACGTCTGCAAGCCGCGGATTTCAATTAAAAAAATTAATGAGTAAACAATGGTACTCTTATGATGCACAAAGTATTTGAACCCAAATGTGACACCTGATCATATTATCTGTATCCATGAGTAGAAAATAGTTAATTAATTATCAGTAAGAAGCAGACATCAGTGATTCAGTATAACATACAAAAGCTTTAAGGTTCGATCTTATGAAGAGAGAAAGCCGGGGACATTACTGATCAATAACAGTTAACACAGAAGGTTCCTAGAAATCAGTACCGGTTTCAAACAAATGAACTTAAAGTTCCTTATGATATTGATACAAAGAAGCAAAAAAAATTTAAGAGTATCAGACACACCAGGCAACAATTACGAGGAACAAAAACTACTCACCACTCAACAGTGTCTTGTAGCTCCAGTTACTAAACCACCATTTAACTTGAATTGATTTTGCATTTCAAATCCCTCATCCTAGTGAAACACTAATCAAGCTTCAGACACTGAACTTTTAACATGAACCTGTAACTAACACACACACACACACACACACACGTCTATACATGCATAAAGTTGCAATGTTAGGGCCATAGTTCTCATGGTTAGACTATTTGCAGGTGTAGCTTAACATAATGGATCTAGACCACTACCTTCGATGATGGTGAGGTGGCAGGGTTTGTTACTAGAGGATGTTCAATAAATCTTTCAGTCTGAGTTTACACCATTTATCGGGCTCCATGTTTATTGTGAGGATACAGATTAAACAAAATCTTTCAAGGCCCATCTACCAAATCTCAATCAGCATTAAAATCCCTTTCACAAAAAGCTTCCGCCCAAGACACGAAAACCGACGCCATGGAAATTAGATATCAAACATAGGCAATTTAGTTTCACAACTAGAATGTGCGTAATTTGAAGCCTTTAATATTACGTACATTGGATTGCTTAAGATACTGATAACATATTGAGTTAAGGGCCACTTCAATCAGTCAAATGCATACCAAATTTCCTTTGTGGTGAAAGTCCACCTGATACATATCCCGTCCTGCATAGAATGTGTTCATCAAAATCAGATTCATTTCTCCACCTGGAGTTAAATCTTTAGACCGTTCAACAAATTAATAACCAACTCCTGTACCCAAGAGGCTGATAAAATAAAATCGTGACATATAAAAATTGTGAATCAGTAAGCAATTCACCCAATACTTTAAGCGCCCTTCAACTAAGTTATATAGCTTTTTCTTTCCTTTACTACAATGAGACATCTTAGCATGTAATTGTTCTATCTTGAAACATTACAATATAACATAATGCAACTGCTATATACCTTTGAAACATTTAAGCGACTGAAGAATAGTCCATATCCCCAACATGTTGCATAAGCACGTCAGATTGGATGAACTCCAACTTCAAAAGTTAATTCAGTCACGACCTTTGCTGAGAAGAACAAACAGTTTCTATATCAATTAGCTTTAACAGTTTATAGTCGAAATTTTCTTTTTCATCTTGGCATAAGAAGTTAGAAAAGAGACATGAATATAAAAAATAAAAAAAAGGTTGAAAATTTGATATTGGAGAGAGAAAGCAGAGGAATGATATTGAGGTGCATCGAGCTAGCATACCTATCTAGAGAGCTTCAACAGCTTTACAACTCCAATGACATTCTTAGTTCTAGAAGCTTCAATATGCGGTCCTTAAGTGTATCTAGCTAGCATAACTATCCTGACTGACTGGCATTCATTCCATTTGCATTTGCAAGTTCATGAAGAACCTAAAAACACTCTTAGAGTGAGAACACAACAGAAGTTTTCAAAGTAAAAGATTTGGATTTCAATATGGACATTGCCAAATAAGTACTCCAAAACCATGGATTCAACGCCTGACCTGACTGCAGTGTGAATCCATAAGAGGACATGGATAGAGATAGAAGCATGCCTAGTAATTAAAGAGATAGAGAACATCCTCATCGAAGGAAAAATGATTTGCTGCAAACAAACAGATAATCAAAATTCCAACCTAAATTAGAAACTGAAAAGAAAAAGAAATGCGGAAAGGATAAATAGAAATACCTTTGAAAATATGTTCATACATTTTGGTTGGAGTTGAATCATCTTATGAAAGTTGAACGAGCCTGTAATCATGGGACTACAATGATTAAACAACTGAGATTATTCTTAGAGAATGCAAACTTGCAAAGTAGTTGAAATCCAACAATATAAATACCTGAATGAAATTATAGGCTGGTTGGATTTTCTGTTCCAAAAGAATACAAAGTTAGACTAGTAAATATAAAGATTAAAAGAAAATAAATTTCATAGTAAATATTGTAAAGATTCATTCAGAATTTGCATTTGGTGATCGATACCTATTCAGTTCCTTCCAATTGTGAGGTTTGGGATGTGAGAAATGGCTTCCCCACGCCTTTTTCGTATTCTCCTTCCAGAATTGGACAATTCCCGATATCCAAAGTAAGCAGTGTTGTTATCTCGTCGAGGAAGTCTGGCAGTGCTTTTAGCTTTGGGCAGTCCCAAATTCACAAGAAAGAAAGGCCTGGCATTATTGTCATTTCAGAAAAAAAGGCCCACTCTTCCCAGTTCTCCATGAATCCAAAAGAAAGCAGTTTCAATTTGGGGAATAGAATTCCTGAGACTTCCTCTTCTTCTTCTTCTTCTATTCCCAGAAATTCAACTCCCACCTTTTTCACTTTCTCCATCCCCTCTATCTCTAGAATTTTAAGCGATGGCAATTTTCCAAGAGGAGGCAAAACTTCACAAAATATCCAGCAAGCGAGATGAAGTTTTCTCAAATTGCGTAAAGACTTGATCCAATAGAGAGACTCAGTGGTGCCCATTTGGCAATTCCAAATGTCTAAAGATTTCAAATTTTGATGTGGTTGCAATGCTTTCACTATTTCTGAATCACCTTTTCTCTGCTCTCGACCTGCGAGGAAATTTACTCCTAAATGAGAGAGGTGCTCCTTATTCCTCAACTCTGCTTTCTCAATCTCACTCGCATCATTTCTCGCATTATTCCCGAAATATTTTATCTCAAGGCTCCCCTGAAGCTGGTCCATGATTCCGAGATCTCCAAATTTCAATGCTTCATCATCACCCTCAAGTACATAAAAGCAGTCTAGTGCTTCCAGACTTTTCAAATTCCCAATCCCTTTCGGTAAGTACGTCAGCATAAAACTACCGTCAACATATAGATGCTTCAAGTTAATCAACTTTCCCATTGCCTTGGGTAGTTTCTCAAGTTCATAGCAGTGAACAAGGACCAGAGTTTGTAGATTGTATAAATCACACACAGCATCTGGTAATTTTTTCAAATTACGACTACGAGACAAATCCATATATCTCAAATGAATCAATTCACCAATCTCTTTTGGAACTTCATTGAGCATGTTACCGCTCAAATTTAATGTCCTGAGGCATTTCATTTGCAAAATTGAACTGGGGCTTATAGTTGTAATTCTTGAATTAAGGAGTATAAAGCTACGCATATTTTTACATTCGTAAAATGAAGTAGAAGTGGACCTTCGGGTACACTTGTTAAGGTCAAATGACGAACATTATCATCTGGTAGCTCCACTCTTTGATTAGCATCTATAATAGTGCATTCTTTTTTGGTAAGAAACTGCACAAAGTCATGCACAACATCATGCATTTTGCACCCATAAACATTTTCGAACTCATCTTTTCTAAAATCTTGAAAGAAAGACCGCATTGATAGACTTTCAAAATAATTTTGACCTATTCTTCTCTTTTCTTTTTTTCCCTTTGAATTAAGATAATCTTGTGACATCCAAAGCTCAATCAAATTATCTTTTTTGAGGTCATAATCTTTGGGAAATATTGCACAATACAGAAGACATCTTTTGACTGCAGGGGCCAAATCATAATAACTAAGTAACAGTGGTCGGAAAACTTGTTCCTTAACTTCTTCTAACTCCCATATCTTACTATTCAGTACATCCTGCCATTCCTCTCTTGTTTCCTTATGCCACACTAGACTGCCTAATGTCTTTGCAGCAAGAGGCAAACCTTTACACTTTTTCACAATTTCCTCACCAATAGCTCCAAACCCATTAGCCTCATCTTCTTCCCTATCCAAAAATGCAAACCTATTGAACAATGCTAGACAATCCCCATGGCTCAACTTGTCCAAATGGATCATGCTACGGGTTGCTCTCATCATTTTAGCAACCCCTTCATTTCGTGTGGTTACCAGTATTGTACTCCCTTCTTCACAACTTTGCATTATTATTGATAATTTCAAACTTTCCCACTTGGTTTTGTCTTCGGTCCACACATCATCTAGGACTAGGAGGAACTTCTTGCTCTCAACATGAGTCTTTATACATAAGAGTAGGGTTTCCAACTCATTTGAATTTTTTTGGGTTTCATTTTTATCTAGACTCTTAATGATTGCTTTGGCAATTTTAATCTCGTCAAAAGGGTCCGAGACACAAACCCATACTTTCTTATCAAATTGGGCAGTAACATTTTCATCATTATAAGCTAATTGGGCAAGAGTTGTTTTCCCCATCCCTCCCATCCCTACAATAGGGATGACAAGGAACCGCTTGCCTTCTTGGCTACTCCCCCCATCCTGGTTACTCTCTCTTAACAACTTGCTCAACAAATACTCTTTTTCTTCTTCTCGGCCAAATATCGTAGATATATCGACCAAAGATGAAGTTCTCTGTCGTTGAGTAAGCTGTTCATCAGTGCCACGTATTGTGGATAGATGAAAATCATACTGTTCTTTTTCAGCAGCAATCACAGTTAGTTTCTCATTCAGTTTGTTTATCTTTGTAGCAATGTTATGATGATGAATTGCCTTGTTGACTTGGCCAAAACAAATGCAATTGGCGGGAGTGGGGAAACATACCTTCTTCTTGCCTTCGTCCACTTGTTGTTTCAAAATTTCAGTGTTCCACTCGTCTAGGACGTCGTCCATCTCGTATGATACATCTTTGAGCTTCTGTAACCAGTCTCTCACCCTGGCCTCCGTCACTTGTTTCTTCTCTGCATCCTCCAGCACAGCTTGAATGGTTTTGAGATTGCTGCTGAAACTACGAACATCTTCCTCAGCATTCAAAACGTGTGTGACCGCTTGTTTTGTGTGTTCAAACACTATTGAAGCCAGTTGCTCCAGAAGCACAGAGATGAGTGCCTCAGCCATTTTTCGTGTTAGAACTTGGTTATAATTGAAAGAGAGAAGAATAGAGATGGATACGAAATTGTTGGATGTCTCTGCTCTCACCTCTCTTCTACCAAGGATATAGTATCGAAATGAGATGCGATAGGGACCGCTGGAGCCAAGGAATTACGGGCCTCAATCAGAAAGGGATAAGCATACAAGTTTTGACTTGTATGCATGATAGCCATAAATCTCTCTTCTGGTAATGTCCAAGCCAAAACGACAGGAACCACACGACTTAGGAAGCCCCAGCTGCCACTATGATAGTGTAAGGGCATCACGAATAGCATTGTTGCTAAAATGAATAGTCATTCTTATGAGCAAGAAGGCTAGAAAACAGACTATTAAAGGAACTCGGTACACCCAAACTTGTTAATGCATTTGGATACTATAAGAGATTAAGAGGCTTTTCGAAGAGAAGTATACAGAGCACATAGCATGCATGCTGCATGCAGAAGAGCATCAAATACAAAATTATCTGGCGATGCATACAGAGCAGTATAATCTGTATGACAATGCTTCACACTTAATTACCCAATATACTAAATTTGAGAAAACAGAACCAGAAACACCTTCATTTTTCTTGTTACCCAACTGGGACCTATTACTATTACTATGCGGACAAGAACCAGTTTAAAGCAGAACATAAGGCCCCTGCTATATAGAAAATAAACTAAAAAACTAAAATTCTTGAGCTCTTAGCCATCTTGATCAATGAAATTATATAATACTGAAGCAAAGATTAGGCATGTACCGATGAGAAAGATTGAACTTTCTGAGTTTGTAAGGAGTGAGAAGAGAAATGGTGGGAGCTTGAGCAGACTTACTAGAGCTATCTACTAATCCTACTATCTTCTGGGTTGTGTTTTTTGATGGGGTTGCAGTAGATATGAATGGAGGACCCAATTGGGTCTTGTTACATTGTTCAGGTAAGAAACAAGACACGTAGGTAGGAACAAAAAGGAAGATGCCGTGGGTTGATGGTGTTAACAGAAGAAAGTTCTTCTCATTTGTTTTCTCCGTTTAACAAGCTTAATTGGTGTTAATTAGTGTTAATTAGTTAGTTAGGTATGCCTGCATGTTTCATTAGCTGGTTAGTTAGTGCCCTACAGCTGTGCTACACGTGGCACACTATCACTACTACACAAAAGGCTTCACACGACGGTTTAAAACTGTCGTCTCACACTTTGCATTTCCGTGGTCTATCGAGGCGTCGTCTGATGAAACGCTGTCAGACGACGGTTTTCAACCGTCGTATACCGATCATTGGGTCGACGGGTTTCAGCTAACTCCGTCGTCTGATGGACCGGCAGATTTGCCAACATGCTGTCAACAAGCTGTCGCCAGAAATATGCCGTGGTGTAACTTCTACACATACCACGGTTTTTAGGATTCCAGCATTGTCTCTTTGTTGTTCAGAAGTCAGTTTTTATTTTTAAGATGTTGTGTGAATTGTATACACACGACAGTTCTTCCAGTATAAAATGTGGTGTGATGACCTAAAAGTTCAATGTATGTGTGCCTTCACACGACAGATATAACTCGAACCGTTGTATTGTGACATTTGAGACAATGGTTTTTGCTAATACTTGTTGTCTTTGTGTGCATTCAACAATGATATCAGTAAGAACCGTCGTGTGAATTGTTGAAAATTTGTTTGATTCAACCCTATAATCCTCATCAGACGACGTATTTTCCTTTTTTCCTACTGTTGTTTGATTTGGTAATGGCAAGATTCAGATTTAGTTGGAACCAAAAATTGACCAAATGAACAATAATTTTCTTATAATAAATAGCTGTTATAATCCCATAAATGGATCCGATAATGCTAATTGTATCCAAAAAATATAAAAGATCACATCTACGGATCTCTCATACCAAAAAAAAACATCTACAAATGTGGCTAAAATAGTCTCATCCGTACATGATCACATCTATAGAAGAAATGTAATTCAGGCCAACCCAAAAAGGACCAACATCTTGCCTAATGCACTTCAGACCTTGCATATACCCAAAAAAGACCAACAATGATTCATCCCAGCACACTTTCCAACTTTGTCAGGTTCTTCACCTCATAATTTGCGAGTTCATTACGCAGTTCATCAACTTCAGCGTTTGTTGCGAACTAAAGACAGGTGGTGGATGAGTGCCCCATAGTGATCCTCATTGATGATTTAATGTGTGCCAGGCAAGTCTCCATAATGCAGATTCCCCCTAAAAATAAAAAGATGGAAATGTCATATGCTGCTAAGGCTGTATGAGATATTACTGTAAACATACTAACCTCAGGAACTATCCTATTGAGGAACGTCTCTGTTTCAGTACGAACATAAGAGTCAGAGTTCTCATTGATAGTAAAAGGAGCACTTATGTGCGGTGCTCAAAGAATAATCCAAATAAAAAAACTCATGACCAATTTACCTGTCTAATTTTCTCAGTACCAGTTGCAGCAATGAAATCAGGAAGCTGAAACGGTTGTTTCTCGATACCATGTTTACCCTGCAAAATCAATCAAGTCTCGATGAGATACCAGTAATGGTATAGTTCTTTACTCAAATCAGCAATCTACTATATTAAAATTATAGATGAAGTCCAGAGCACTAAGAATTATGGGATGGCCTCTGAAAGTTCAAAGCAGATACATTGGTACCTTTAAAATGAATAAAATGTGTACAATATGCTAAGTATATCCCCAAATATGGCCTTAGTTATGCCTATATCCCCCAATCAACACTAGCAGATACATATAAAGATAAATCAATCAAGGGTGACTTTTGCCAAACACCTATTACTAGTAAGAAATTCCTGGCTTTTCAATTTGTTCACAGAATACCTAGAACTGCAGGTGAGCAGGTTTATGTTCTTTTGTTAAATAAAACTGGAAGAAAGTTAGTAGTAGAGGACGACCACGGCTTAGAGAAAGTGTTAATTTAGCATTCCTATATTCCCATATTATTTTGCATTTTTAATTCTAGACACTACATTTCGATGACTTCGTGAACATGTTATGCACTCAGAATTTCAAAAAGACCAGCAATTTAGGATCAGCTGCAGTTGCATCCCACACCTGGAAACATATTAACAGTTAAACAATCTTAATATCAAAGCTGTACAAATGAAAAAAAAAAAACAACAACAGAGAGAAACATACATGAGCTATTTATCTTGCATATAGTCCAAGTATTTACCAGGTCCCAATTATGCCTATATCCCCCAATCAACATATAGTCCAAGATTGTATTGAAACCATTTGAATTAGTTACACTACTACGTACTACCGTTTCATAAACCAAAAAAATCAAACAGAAGTAAAAAACTTAAAACTTCCTTTCTTGAGCAAATGAAACATAGGCAAATGACAGTAAAAACAAACTAATAAAATCAAAATTGAATTCAAGTATCTAAATTTAATCATGCCCAGATCAAGAATCTCAGGGAACTAGCATCAAACTGGAGCTAAACCCATCTTCTTGTGCACACTATAACATACACTTCACCTCTCTCCCACAAGAATTAAAAAAAAAAAAAACAGCAAGAGACTCTGAAGCATACTAAGTTCCCAAAATCCCAAAAAAAAAAAAAAAAAAAAGAAGCAAGATTATAACAAGTCAAGTGGGAGTGCAAGTCATGAGAGTTACTTCTTTTATACTATCAATTGCCATTCCAAGTTGAATATCAACACCCTACATTAGAAATTAGAAAGAGTACGTAAGTCTAAAAAAATCAAAGTAAACAAGAAAGAGAGTAACCGTCATGAAATATCATAGATGAAAAAGTAAGGCCTGAAAAACAAAAGCCTTAAGAGTCCCATAACTTGTAGAGCTAGAGTTCAAGTACAAAACCAATTAAGCCACTGAAACGTTGAGTACAAACTTTAATACTTCATTAATAAGAAATCTGACCTTGTATCAAGTTATTGACGAATCACAATCTTGTAACTAACATGTTATATCTACAATTCAATACAGATTTGAATACTAACCAAGCAATCACATACCAAACACCAAAACTTAATCAGACTTGTATCAGACAAATTTCAGAAACTAAAGCACAAAAAACTTATAAGTTATTCCTCAGCCCTCAATCCTAATAAAATTTGAGCTTTGAATCCCATAATCACCTATCCATTTATGACTTATGACTAATTGATTAGACAACTAGACATTTCTTTTCTTTTCTTTTCTTTTATCCTAATCTCATAACCTCCAGCTACCTATTTTCAATTACCTCCAGCTACCTATTTTCAATTAGCTAAGATCTCAGATGATGAAACCAGAGATAAGGGTGAGGAGGAGGAATGAATAATAAACAAGAAAGAGTTAATTTTCCCCAAGTCCTTTTCTACCACAAGTCCCTTTCTATCAGACCGACTCTGTATAATAGCACAGATCAATTGAAAACATCGCACAAATCGAAGCTAACTCAAACTTTATCGAATTCAAAAACAAAATTATTTACTGGATGAGATCCATGTAATTGAGATCGTTTTTTGGTTCAAGACTGTAGTTATATGTTTTGACAATATAGCAATATATAGATAAAAATACATACCACTTTGTCAGACGTTGCCTTGGGTACTGCTGGCATTTTGGTATTCCATCAATTAAAGAAACAAGTCAATGGAAAACAAGGCCAAAAGGTGTGGCAGAAAAACAAACCGTAGAAAGCATCGAAAACTATAGTAAGGTCATATAAAATGAAATCAATGGAGAAAATGGTTTGTATCTAGATAAATGAGCGGCGAGATCATGATTAATAGCAGTAGTTGCTGTCAAAATGCAGGTCTAAAAGTACTTACTAGGATATCGCTACAGCTCTTGCTGGGTGAGGTCATAGGTGAAGGGGCAAAGCTGTTCCACTCTACATTTTGCAACATCCTTCGCTCTTCTGCAGAGAAAACTGAAATTGCAGCCAATCCTCTCAACGGAAAGCCATAGAAATTTCTATTAAAATTAAATTGGGACTTTTACCTTTCAGAAAACCATAACCAGATTCATTTCGCCTAACAATCCCACAAAAATTCCAACAATTTTGAAAATTTATCTTAGTGATTGGAGAGAATAAGACAACCACCACATAAAATCCCCCAAACTAAAAACCCTAGAAATTTCAATTGAAATTAAATTGGGGATGTTTACCTTTCGGGAGGGATCAGCTTTGGAGCTAGAGCGATGCGATGAGGTTGTTCGTCATCTGTGCTAGGCACCGACTGGATCCTCTTCACCCGTTCATGGGGTCGAAGGAGCTCACCCTTCAAGTTCTTCTGCTCCTACGTAGAGAGACCAAAATGGACTGTGAGAGAAAGAGATTTAAAGAATTGGAGAAGAGATGGCTTCCAATCTAGGGCTCTCTCCAGGCTACCCATTAGGTTTTCAATCTAGAGGCAGAGATGGTTTTGGTCGGGATTCGTCGAAGAGTGAGAGAGCTTTGGTTGGTGTTTGTCGAAGAAGAGATATGGTCGGGGTCTCTGGAGGAGATAAGGTTGGGGCTTGTCAAGAAGAGGGGGGAGACTTGTGTCGAAGAAGAGAGAGGGAGAGGGTCGAGGACTCTAGGTCTGTCGAAGAAGGGGTTTCTCAAGGAGATAAGGTTGGGGTTTGTCAATTCTTTCGTTCCCAAAATGAAGTATAGGCTAGGTGGCGTGGTTTTGAATAAGAAGCCCTTGTTTAATTCATGGACAAGCCCCTCAGAGGCTCAGACAATGGTTTTTCATATCTGTTGTCTGAAAGCCACTTGAAAATTTTCAATTTTGCCTCCTCATGCTACCTGGTGAGAGGGAAATAAATTTGGGGGAAGAATGGTGGGAAATGTTGGAGGGAATGTCGGTGAACATGTTTTGACTTGCAAATCTATAAATTCACACCACAGTTTTAAAGAAACTGTCATATAAACACTACATGCTGAGGAAATTTAAATGGTGCCAATTGGTGCAAAACTTGCCGCCTCTATAACAATTTAACCTCATACCATGCTTCCATTTATAAACATCTTCTGAAGCAATACATAATTCCAGCATGAAAAATACCCGTTGGTTGAATTCTTATTAGAAGACGGAAATTTTACAACCGTCGTCTCAATAATGAGAAATTATTCACACCACGGAAAACAGTGTTACGTCGTATGAGAGGTGTCGTGTGATTCATTTTCTGTAGTAGTGTATCATGCAATCTGGAAATGTATATAAATATCTCTCTTCCCATTGTAACATATTAGAACTGATATTCCCAAAGTTGTTAGTGAAAATATCTCAGTTTTCTCTCTTCTATTTCTCTCTCTCATAAAGCTAACATGGTATCACGAGCTCAGGTCACGACCTAGGTTTTGGTTATCGTTCTCGTGCTTCTTCAGCTTGCTTCGTCTTCATTTCTCGCCTCTCTCTGCTCGTCTTGATTCTACATTTGATTCTGCTATCAAAGATAAGTGCTTTACTCCTTTGAACATGTTCATCTACAATTTTCTTGAAGAATTTACTGGAAGTTGAAATTGTTTTGCTTCGAAGCTTGAGATCTTGTGTCTATTGTGGTTGATTTACTTTGATTCTAGTTGCAATTACTAAAACGAAGGAAAATTTCACAACTCTGTGATATTGTTGAGGTTTCAAAACCCTAAATCGTGAAAGATTGTGATGGTGATGTGATATTGAGGTTTCAAAGCCTGATGAGAAGTATAACTAGTAGTCTTTTATAGAAATTACTGAGGTTTGTGCTTATTTGTCTGAGATTTGTTTCATGTGGTTTAGAAACCGTGATATAAAGACTGTGAAGAAATGTTTTGAAGAAGTGTGATTCTTGTGTGGTTATGAAACCCTAGCCTGTATCAATTTGAGAAATAAACTGTTATTTGAGGAAGATTCACTGCTCCTAAAGCCTTGCAAGCATAAAATTGTTACTTGATTTCTGTGTTTTTCATATATACACATTATGGCTAGTTCTACACCTCAAGCTCGCACCATCACTACTCAAACTACTGTGTATCTACCAAATATTCTGCTTGATGAATCAAACTATCCTACTTGGCTGTTTCGATTGGAGTCCTTTCTCAGAGGTCAAAACTTATATGGATATGTTGATGGCTCAACTCCATGTCCTGCTCAATATGCTGATGGTGTCACTGGTGTTGCATCTACTGAGTATGTTAATTGGAAGATTCAAGATCAGAGTATAGTCAATATGATTGGCCAAACTCTAAGTCCTGTGGCTATGTCATGTGCTGTTGGGAGAAAATCTGCTCAAGAGATGTGGTCAAGGCTCAAACTCAAGTTTGCTGCACCAAATAGGCAGAATATCTTGCAACTTAAGTCAAATTTGCAGAATTTAAAGAAAGGCAGTGATGACATTGAAGGATACATGGACAAGATCAAGGCTGCAAGAGATGCTTTGGAAACAGTTGGAGTGTTTATTGATGATGAAGATGTTGTAGTTACAGTACTTAGAGGCTTACCAGCTGAATATGCAGCAATCAAAACAGTTATCAGGGCTCAATTTGTGAGCTGCTCTATTGGTGAACTAAAAACACTACTCAAAGCAGCTGAAATTGATATTGAAATTGAGAATCAATCTGCATGCCTCAAATGTCACTCTTACTGCAATGGTTGCCAAGGGAAAATCAGAAGCTTCTACATCAAACAACACCTCAAGCCATACTGGTGCAGAATCCATATCTCAGGCCTTTACACCATTAACTCCACCTGGTTTTGCACCTTTGTCTACCACTCAAGGAGTAACTCATGCTCCCTATGTTTCAATACCAGCTATTCCCTATGGCTACAACCACTTCAATTCCTTCCTATGCAAGATCCTAGTACTGCTATGACTGGCTTTTATGCAGGAAGACCACCCTTTGGAAATCAGAATGCAAGGTTCAATAACAATATTGGCAATTTCAGAAACAACAATCAGTTTGGCAATGGTGGTAACAGAAATGGGAACTTTAACAATCAGTTCACTTCTGGTACAATGAGTAACTCTTTCTTCAGGCAAAATGGTACCAATACAGGCAACAACAACCTTGCTTGTCAACTGTGTGGGAAGAATGGTCATGGTGAAAAGACCTGCAGAACCTTGTCTAACTTTCAGGGTGTTCAAGGAAACATGAATATTGGTAATTGTCAATACTGCAATAAGCCTAATCACACTGCAGACAGATGCTACTACTTGATTGGATTTCCAGGTCAACAACAAGTCCAAATGAATCAGAATACTCCACAACAAGGGACTGCAATGCTTGCTGCAACAAACACATCACCTCAGTTTTGGCTAGCTGACACAGGGGCTACCAATCATATGACAAATGAAATTCAGCTGCTCAACAATGTTGCTCCATACAATGCATCTGACACTGTTCAAGTTGGTAATGGTAAACACTTAAATAATACTCATATAGGTAACACAATGCTGGGAATGTTGAAACTTGACAATGTGCTACTCATACCTGAACTTGCTGCTCACTTACTGTCTATATATCAGTTGTGTAAACAAAATAACTGCTCTGTGTGGTTTGATGAGTTTATGTGTGTGATACAGGACAAAGTGCTGGGTCAGGTGCTGTACAAGGGACTGAGTAAGCAAGGATTGTATTCAATACCTTTTGATTTGCCACTGTATATCCAGAAACATCAAAATCAAGCAGCTTCAACTAGCAATAAGATTTTCTTCAAATCAGTCTGCATATCTTGGAAGAATGGTCAAGCAATCCTTGTGGCATCAAAGGTTTGGACATCCTGGAAATGAAATTGTTCAAAGTATGCTGAATAAGTGCAATATTTCTTGCACACCAGAGCAAGACTCATCAGTGTGTGAAGCCTGTTTACTAGGGAAATTTCATAGATTACCATTTACTCACTCAGTTACTAGGAGTGAGGTTCCATTTGAAATTGTGCATTCTGATGTATGGGGACCATCACCTTATGTTTCTATAGATGGATTCAGGTATTTTGTACTTTTCATTGATGATTGTACCAGGTATACCTGGATTTTTCCAATGAGAAATAAAACTGAAGTGCTCAGCTATTTTCAGTCTCTATGTGTTTTTGTTAGCACTCAATTCTCTGTTCACATTAAGTGTCTCAAAAGTGATGGTGGAGGTGAATATACAGGAAATAAATTCAAGGATTTTATGTTAAGCAAGGGTATTATTCATCAGGTTTCATGTCCTTACACACCACAGTAAAATGGCATCTTAGAAAGGAAAAAAAGACATATTAGAGAAACTGCTGTTACCCTACTTCAAGCTGCTCATATGCCCTCTATTTTCTGGTATCATGCATGTGAAATTGCAGCCTATCTAATAAACAGAATGCCAACTCCTGCATTAAAGATGAAGTCTCCATTTGAACAATTATACAAGAAGGTTCCATCTCTAGAAATTCTCAGAGTTTTTGGCTGTGCATGCTATCCTCTTATGAGCACTCACAACAGTAAAGTGCATATTCATTGGTTTTGCAGCAGGTTACAAGGGTTATATCTGTTACAATCCAGTAAGTAAGAAATACATCATTTCAAGACATGTATTTTTTGAAGAAAATAATTTTCCATATGCTGCTCAGAAGTCCACAGGGTTATCTACTTCACCAACATACTCCTTCAATCCTTACTCAACTCTTACTCAGTCTCCTCAGCATCAACACCAGCCTGCACTTGTCCAAAACATCACCACAACTACTCAGGTATCTTCTGCTTCTGTACCTTGTTCTGCAACTACTAATGACTCATCTACTGCCACTGCAAATAGTATGCCTGTTGAATATATGCCTGCTTCACCTGTACATAATGTATCACCAAATCACTCAGGCTCATTAGCTAATCACTCACCTGACATGTTATCACATGAAGTTCTAGCCTTTAGTACTGATCATAACACTGTTATCAATTTTGGAGAAACTTCTGGTAATGTTACACTTGACACACAACCAGGAAATGGTTCTATTTCTCTTGTCTTAGATTGTGATCAGGCCAGGCCTACAGCTCAAGTTTCTGAAACTAATATCCTGCATCCAGTTCAAGGACTCACTAATCCTACTGTTAATGATCACACTATGCTTACAAGAAGCAAAAGAGGCATACTAAAGAAAAAGTGCTTTCTTTCTATTCTTCAAGATAAATCAACTGATTTTGTCTACTGCTGAACCTCATAACTATAAAATTGCTCTTACAAGTCCCATCTAGAAAAATGCAATGCAAGAAGAGTATGATGCTCTTATGAAGCAGCAGACCTGGAGTTTGGTTCCATTACCACCTGATAAAAACTTAGTTTCATGTAAGTGGATTTTTAAAGTTAAAAAGAATGCAGATGGCTCTGTGGCTAGGCATAAGGCTAGGTTGGTTGCCAGAGGTTTCTCACAGGAATATGGAGTGGACTATGATGAAACCTTCTCACCTGTTGTCAGACATACTACTGTGAGGCTTATTCTAAGTCTAGCTGCCTATTCAGGTTGGAAACTTCATCAGATGGATGTCAAAATTTCATTTCTACATGGTATTCTCAATGAAGAAGTCTACATGGTTCAGCCTAGTGGTTTTGAAAATGCCAGTTATCCTCATCATGTTTGTAAACTTCATAAATCACTTTATGGTCTCAAGCAAGCTCCAAGAGCCTGGAATGAACGTTTTACACAATTTCTCCCTTCTCTAGGCTTTGTGTGTTCTTATGCAGATCCATCACTTTTTGTCAAAATCACTGGCAGTTCCAGGGTGTATCTTCTACTCTATGTTGATGATATTATAATCACTAGCGATAGTGCAGTTCTCATATCAGAAATTAAGCAACAACTTCAAGCAGAGTTTGATATGAAAGATCTTGGTGATTTACACTATTTTCTAGGATTGGAAATTCAATATAAGCATGATGGTCTATTTGTTTCTCAACAACAGTATGCCAAAAAACTTGTACATAGAGCAGGCCTAGATGATTGTCACACACACTTAACTCCCTGTCAGTCTGGTGTCAAATTATATAAAGATGGAGGTACTCTCTTAGGTGCATCTGACATACCTTACTTCAGAAGCCTTGTTGGTTGCTTGCAGTATCTTACATTTACAAGGCCTGACATTGCTTATAGTGTTAATTTTGTGTGTCAGTTTCTTCACTCCCCCACAGAGGCTCATTTTCATGCTGTGAAACGCATTCTCAGATATATTAAAAGAACTGTTAATCATGGCATTCATTTCAGGAGGGGTGATTTTTCCAATCCTCAATTTCATCTTCATGCTTTTTGTGATGCAGACTGGGCTGGTGATCCAAATGACAGGAAATCGACTACAGGCTTTGTTATCCTTCTTAATCAGTCTCCTATTTCATGGTGTAGCAAGAAACAAACTGCTGTCTCAAGGTCTTCCACAGAAGCAGAATACAGAAGCATGGCAGATACATCTTCTGAACTTCTTTGGTCGCAGCATTTGTTCACAGATCTTCATTTGCATTTGGATAGTGTTCCTACACTTCACTGTGATAATATCTCTGCATTAGCCCTTGCTACAAATCCTGTGTATCATTCGAAACTTAAACACATTGAGGTTGATGTTCACTTCACTAGGGAACAAGTCAAGGCTGGCACTATTCGACTGTAGTTGTCACATCTCAAGAACAGCTCGCTGGCTTATTCACCAAAGGTCTCTGCTCCCCTCAACATCTTAATCTCTGTTCTAGCTTGATGCTCACACCCTCCCATCAAGCTGAGGAGGGGTGTTAACAGAAGAAAGTTCTTCTCATTTGTTTTCTCCTTTTAACAAGCTTAATTGGTGTTAATTAGTGTTAATTAGTTAGTTAGGTATGCCTGCATGTTTCATTAGATGGTTAGTTAGTGCCCTACAGCTGTGCTACACGTGGCACACTATCATGCAATCTGGAAATGTATATAAATATCTCTCTTCCCATTGTAACAGATTAGAACTGATATTCCCAAAGTTGTTAGTGAAAATATCTCAGTTTTCTCTCTTCTATTTCTCTCTCTCATAAAGCTAACAGATGGAGTGGCTAATTTTCTTTTCAGAATTTTAACCCAATGGAGTGATTGACTGAGCTCTCTGATGCCATTTGTAATTAAAGTGGAGCAAAATCTCATACATAAAATCAAGTTGATTTCATTGATGACATTTGTAAATTTAGTGGGGGCATTACATTCTATATTATGATGGAGCGTGCACCTTTTTTGTTTGAGTAGTGCTAGGGATCCCAAAACTTTGTACTAAAATTACTTACCAAATGACATGGCACATGCCATATCATCAATTTAAATGTTGACATGGATTTCCTTGTTGGATATAAAATTAATTTCATGTTTTTTTTTTAAGAATTAAGAAAACTTATATTAAATAAAAGTTACAATTAAACAAAATACCAAATTAATTTATAAAATGAATAGATGGAGTTGTTATAGAAATTTGGCTCTCTGCAACCTTGATACCCAAATCAAAATATATATTAGAAAAAAAAGCAATTCTCACATGAAAGATTATAACTGGGTCTTTGATGTTTGAGTTTTGAATCGATCTCTGCGAGTTTTCTTAATGTCTTTCTTTATTTCTTTCTTACCTAAAGCTTTTGCAAGTTAATGAGGCCTTGAAACCATGGCTTATTCCGGTTGTCATTGGATAAATAGAACTGAGCAGGGATGAGATCAACTAGCTTGTCCATAAATTGAGAATGCTGATGGATAATAGACTTCAAATAAAGAATTGGATAAGAACCAATATTGGTCTCTCTATCTGTTTTATTCTTCATCCTTTTCCCCATTTAAGCAAGATGAAGCCAATTAATGAATAACATTGGCTGCTCTTCACGAGAAGCAATGTATTATATTTGTAATTGCTTTGATTTTTGTAAAACATTAGGGTTTTGATAATATACGTACAAAATATTTTTTCAAAAACATTATGTTTTTAAATTGAAAATAAATAAATCCATGTCATTGAAATTTATGGAATGATATTGATGAAGTGTTGTATGCCACATCATTTGGTACTCAATTTTGGTATAAATATTTGGTGTCTCAAGCATTTTCCTTTTTGTTTTAAGGGAAAAACGTTAATCTATATTAAGTGAAACTGAGGAGTATATGGAGCGATGCAAACACATCAAAATAAAAGCAAAACGCATAACAAAATACATAAATGCATCTATAATGAAGAAACAATAAAGCATAATAAGATGCACAAACGCATCTAGAGTAAAGGGAAACAAGGATGTGACTTGATACCGAAAAAATACGATATCACTGCACTGCATGTGTCACTAGAGCAGTGTAAATGTAGTAATAACCGTAACCGTAACCGGTGATATAATCACCTACGAGAGGTGATTTGATCACCAAGAGTTCAAAAGTGACCGAGGTGTCAAAAACTCGAAAATCAACAGACAAACTCCCAAGAACCAAAACCAATACCAACACAAAATGAGCATTTGTCTCGGATCCAAGATCCAAATTTTTTTGTGACTTTAGTGTTGGTATGGATTGTTTTTTTTATATTTTTTTTTATGGCCAATAAAAACTAAGAAACACAAAACTAAGAACCAAACAGGTGACATGGCATCTCTGCTGGTCCAACACCAGCTAACTGACGATGGAGCCTGCACAAAGAGGTGAAGGTCCACCACTAGTGGTTGGACAACCCAGTCCAACAGTGTTGGCATGGATTGTCCGTAGAGGCATAGACAAAGGGAATGAGGGAAAAAGAAGAAAATGTAGTACTATATGGTTTTATAATTAAAAGATTTACATTTGATTATGGAAAATAATGGTTTGAAAGCATGATATGATAGGATGGACTAAGTTATTGACTTAGTAGACTCAGTGGGTCTCATGATGGGTGGTGCAACCGCCAAAGTGTGGTGGTCAATGGCAATGTTGCCACCAATGGTGGTGGCGTGTCAGAAAATTTTCCGGGTCTTCGATTCGTATTTGAACTTCAATTTCAACATTTTCTTCATTTCTTTCTCAACCTCCGCATTACAGGCTGGAAATTAATATGTTTCCCTCTTGATATATATATATATATATATATATATTTTTTTTTTTTTTTGAAACGTGAATTCATTGAAACTTTTAAAGATTACAATCGTTTAGAATGACATCCCGAAAAATCTTGGGAGCAGACACAAGCCATAGACGACTTGAAACTAAAGCTAAACTAGAACAAACCAGAAGGTGTACTACACCAACAGGTTGTTCATGTACAATAAAATACTGCTCTGAATTACTTGTAGAGAAACTAGTAAAAAAACTGAAGGTAAGTTCCCAGCCTCCTCAAGATAATACTAACAATGAAACCATTGTCACGACCATGAGATTTGGAGACCCAACCATCAGAATTTGCAATCCAGGCATGCAAGAGATTGGTAAACCAATCAAAACTATATTCGTCCCAGCACAAATAACACTGTTCGCCAAGCACGCAATTGTGGTACTCACAGTGAGATAACACTGAGACTCTTTATAGAATGTAGAAATGATCAATCTACCCCAATGTAGAAACAACATGCCCAAAAAAAGAACCAAATCGAGCAAAGTATCCAGCAAATTAAATGCCTCTGGGGTCCCAAATCCAAATTATTGGAGAGATCAAGCCGAAGAACTGGGCTCTACTTTGGGCCCAAAGCTAGCCCACACCCTGCTTTGGACACCCTCTTGATCTGGACAACCCGACTCTGGGCACGCAGGTGCAGTTGACCACCGCCTGTACTGGCCACACCTCCGGAGCCGACAGAGCCATCACCATCAGAACCTTCGTCATCATCTGCAGCACGGCGCGCACGCACTCGACCCACCACCAGCGTGGGCCCTGCACCACCGGAACCAACACCCGCCTTCCACTGATTGGCCTTGTCCTCTGATTCCAATCGTAAGCCATAGCCACCGATTCCACCAACCCAACGGAAAATAGCGTTGATCCACCTCACCACAATCCGAAATCAAGCACTCAATGGAGATCGAGCGTCTAAATGAGATCGAAGCGAGCTCCTATCACTGCTCACCTGTCTCCTCGTCAGAAGACCACCCTAACACGCTTGGCCGAGGCCGACGCGGGACACGATCGGCGTGAGCGCTGCCGTCATTCTCAAAACCCTAGAGCTAGGGATCGCTATCTTGCTCGTTTACTCCTTCTTTATCTACTATACTATAGGTTTTTAAATTTTTTTTTTCTACTTTGTTTCCCTCTTGATATGATTTCATACAAAATAAGAAATTAAATTAGTTAACGCTAAATTGACTTTAAAACAAGTTATTTTTGTTATTTGGGAACATACAACAATGACAGCGGAAAGAAGGATTTGCATCCCAACACATACAATCTTCCTCTTTCTTTCCCTCTTTGATTTGAAAAATATTAAGGGAGCAATTTCACATTCGAAATTTGAGATAAAAATTGTATTATCAACTAAAATCAAAATATTAGATGGGAAAATCTTGTAAAAAACAAAAAAAATAGAGGAAATTTTAATATTTTAATTGGTTGATCGAATAAGCACATAAATGAAAAGAAAGAGTAACAATTAGCAAATATTGAATCAATATAAATCATACCTCATTCATTAAAGCAGTTACGGGAATGTCTAACAAATGCCCGGTTAGCAATGATTTTGGTACACGGTTCTTGCCTACTAGACCTTTGTCTTAGGAGGAACTTTAGCTAAAATATATGAAATTTTCATTTAACAGATGCTTTTTCCAACTTCAGGCCAAAAAAAATTAAAGGTTGTTCACTTGTTAAACTGAAGTTTAACAAGAGTAACAAGGGGAGTGGCCTTCCCATTAAAAGGAAAAGTAAGGAGTATTCCCATAAACAAAGATTTAAAGATGTATTCCCATTAAAGATTGAAAGATCTTTAATGTATCTATATTTGATCATCAATAAATGTGAATTAAAAGCGGTGACACATGCGATTATCGCATATCAGTTCACATTTCAGCAAGGCACAAGCGGCACATTTGATACATTAATTCCAGTTTATAACTTCGACTCCGGCATAATATACAAAGGAGACTACTATCACTGGCTTGCCAACCTCTGCCTAAACCTTTCCTCCACTCTTTTCCTCTCTCATGTATTCACATTTATGCATACCACCCAACAGAAGTAATTATAAATATACATTGGAGCAGATTTTAACCATATAAGTCTGTTGAAGCCTCCAAAAGCTACTGGAAATTTAAGCAGTGGTCTCAAGAAATGGATAATCAGTGTAAACAACAACCGGATGAGAATTGTAGAAAGTACTTCTGTCATACTTGTTTCTTTGGCAAATCAGGATTAGACAAGAACCAACGGTCGTAAGCAATAAGATCTGCACAGCCCTCAGCCACTGCATTGTTCCCATCTTCCCTGTCAAAACTACTAGCAGCAATGAAGGTACCATTAAAAGCCTTTCTCGTGGGTAGAAGACTGTCAGCACTTTCACTTTTCACTGCAGCTTCCTTCATTCTTGGTTCAATCACATGGCAGTACAGAATCCCATATTTGTTCAAGGATTGAACCATATAAAGGCCCAATGCTTCAAGGGTTTGAATCCCCTGATTCCATATAGTCGGCAAATGGAGATAATCTAATTCCAACTTTATCTGCTCCTGTCTCGTTAACAGGGCCGGTCCTGAGACTGTAAAGGTCTGAGGCAAAAAAAAAAAAATTGTGGCCTCACTTGAGTTTCACATTTTAGCAATCAAACAATTCTTATATATAAGTATGTTTCTGTGTGTTTTGTGTGTGTGTGTGAGACCTGGTATCTAGAAAAAAAAGAATTAAAGAAAGTAGAAGAGAGGAGAAGGAAAAAAAAAGAATAGAAGAAGTAAAAAAATAAAATAAAGAAAACTAAACTGCCTAGGGATTCGAACCCATGAAGGCTCTAGGCATTTATATGTCAAGGACGCTTCTCCGCTATGCAACTTTTGGAATGCATGATCTCTTTTTGCAAATAACCTACATATATAGTAATAACTTAGAGCAACTAGAGGCCTCCAGCGACCTGGTGGCTTGAGGCAGCTGCCTCACTAGGCAACCCTCAGGGCCGGCCTTACTTGTTAACAACTGCTTCAATGATTTCCAGAGCAAATCGGCAGCGATTCTCTAGAGATCCACCATATTGGTCTGTTCGATCATTAACTTGGTCTTTCATAAACTGATCAATAAGGTAACCGTTAGCTCCATGAATTTCAACCCCATCAAAGCCTATATCAGACAAAGTACAAATGATATTAGCTACTTAAGATTTTATGATTAGCAAAAGAGAGACTTTCTATAGGCAAAAGGCAAACCTTGTCAGAAAAACTTATTCTACTTTATTGAGTCTTTGAGATACTGTCTTTTTCTAAAATCTCTACTCTTAAGAGGGTCACATTTCAGTCAAACAGAACAAAGGCAAAGAGGAAGTTTGGAAATTTCTGATGTATTGATCTTCTCCAAAGATGGAGTACATATACAAAATATACACATTCCTAAGAGGAAACTAATTACACAGTGATATTATCCCCCTTAACTGCATAATATTCTCCTTCAAAAAATATACAATCCTAATTATACTACAATTATGGAGAGTGACTCATGCCAACACTCCCCCTCAAGTTGGAGCATATAGATCACGGATGCCCAACTTGTCAAGTGAGTCACAAAACGCCTTGCTAGAAACTGCCTTTGTAAGAATGTCCGCCAATTGCTCCTCAGTAGGTACAAAGGGAAAAAAGATGATTTGTTGATCAAGCTTCTCTTTGATGAAGTGTCTATCAACCTCCACATGTTTTGTGCGATCATGTTGGACAGGATTATGAGCAATTTCAACTTCAGCTTTGTTATCACAAAATAAGGGCATGGCTTTCTTCTGCTTGAACCCTAAATCCCTCAATAAGTGCCTTAACCACAACATCTCACAAACTCCACGAGCTATTCCTCTATATTCTGCTTCAGCACTAGAAAGGGCCACCACCTTCTGCTTCTTACTCTTCCAAGTAACTAAATTCCCACCTAAAAACGTAAAGTATCAAGAAGTGGACCATCGATCAGTTATACAACCTGCCCAGTCTGCATCTGTATACCCCAAAACATCCAAATGCCTATGCTTAGAAAACACCAACCTTCTTCCAGGAGCAGACTTCAAGTACCTCAAGATCCGAACTACAGCTTCCATATGAGCCCTACTAGGATTATGCATGAACTGACTCACAACACTAACTGCATAAGCTAAGTCTGGTCTAGTGTGTGACAAATAAATTAATCTTCCAACTAATCTCTGATATCTTGCCTTATTCGTAGGTACTTGATCTGGATACTCAGCTAACCGATGGTTATGCTCAATGGGTGTGTCAGCTGGTTGGCAATCGAGCATACCCGTCTCTGCTAATAAGTCAAGGACATAGTTTCTCTGGCTCAACATAATACAGTTTTTTCCTCTAGCAACTTCAATTCCCAAGAAATATTTCAACGTACTCCCCAAGTCTTTCATTTCAAATTCTGCTGACAATGCAGTCTGCAACTTCTTATCTCCTCAAGATCATTACCTGTCACCACCATGTCATCCACATAAATAATTAAACCTGTAACGTTACCCTTCTGATGCTGAAGGAATAGGGTATGATTTGAGTTGCTTTGCCTGTACCCAATCCTCCTCATGAATGTCGTGAATCAACCAAACCAAGCTCTTGGAGATTGTTTGAGGCCATATAGGGACTTCCTTAAATGACAAACCACCTTGACTCCAGTGGAAGTACCATATCTCGGAGGCAAGTCCATGTATACTTCTTCATTTAAATCACCATGCAAGAAGGCATTTTTAACATCAAATTGTCGAAGAGGCCAATCAAGATTAGTTGCTAGAGACAGAAGTACCCGGATTGTATTGATCTTTGCTACTGGTGCAAAAGTTTCATCATAGTCCACACCATACTTTTGGGTATAGCCCTTTGCTACTAACCTTGCCTTATATCTGTCCACCGAACTATCTGAATTGTGCCTCACTGTATACACCCATCGGCACCCAACTGTTTTCTTTCCGGGAGGTAGTGATACTAATTAACTCCCACATTTGATTTTTTTCAAGTGCATCCATCTCCACAGCCATTGCTTTTGCCCACTTCTCGTCCTTCATTGCATCCTGCACTTTACTAGGAAGTGACACAGAAGATAATTGATTCACAAATGCTACATATGGTTTAGACAACCTATGAGTAGACACATAACTAGCTACAGGATATTTGGTCTTAGCACACAAACTTGGTTCATATTTCTTGGTAGGCTGGCCACGATTGGACTGTTCTAGTAAAACTCATGTTTGAACATGTGTAGAATCAGTTAAAGGAGTAACACTATCAGATAAAGGCAAACTACTACGTACCTCATATGAAGATTGAACAGGGGAGACAACTTATGGAGAGGGAGAGATTAAATGATTAGGAGCTTCTTCTTAAAGGGTAGACGATTCGGCAATTGTCTTTTCTGTTTCGGAATTCACAATGCTCTGTTCGGTAGCTGCATGGCTAAGAGTAGACGATTCAGCAATTGCCTTTTCTGATTCGGAACTTACAATGCTCTGTTCTGTAGTTGCATGGCGAAGGCTAGACTATTCAGCAATTTCCTTTTCTGTTTTGGAACTCGCAACGTTCTGTTCAACAATTGTATTTTCTATTTTTGCAGGAGTGTCGTTGGTTTCTGAGGCGTTGGACACTTTCTCTTCACTAAACGATTGATCGTTTGAGATAAATTGATCGATCATTGGCCCTGTTTGGCACTGTCCTTCATAAAAAACACCCTTCTCCCCCTGACTATGAGTCATAGAAGGTGGAAAATAACATGTATCCTCACTGAATGTCACATCCATGGTGACATAAAATCGTTGAGAGGGAGGATGATAACACTTGTATCTTTTCTGCTGAGTCCCATACCTGACAAAGACACACTTGAGAGCCCTTGCATCAAACTTAGAACGTTGGTTCTTATATAGATGGACATATGCTACACAACCAAAGACACGAGCAGGAAGGGTATTAAGAGATGGGATAGAGACATAACTAGACAATACCTCGAATGGAATACGACCTTGAAGAGAGGAAGATGGGAGATGATTAATAAGATGGGAGGCACACAACACTTCCTCTCCCCAAATGTATTTAGGCATATTGGCACTAAGGAGAAGGGCGCTAACAAATGATGATTCGTTTGCTCAGAGAACCCATTGTGTTCTGGTGTTTGTGGGCAAGTGGTTTGGTGAACAATTCCATGAGATTGGAAGTAATCACGAAATGAATGGTTAACAAACTCCCCCTAATTATTAGACCGAAAGACCTTAATACGAGCATCATATTGGGTACGAACAAGATTATGGAATGCTGTAAAGGCAGAGAAAACTGCATCTTTTGACTTAAGCAAAACAACCACCAAAATTGGTCTTTTACGGCCCACCATGTGCGCCGTAAAAACCTATTTACGGCGCACAAAAATAGGCTGTAAAAGCTCGCGCAGTAAAAGAGATATGTCTTTTACAGCGTGCAAAAATGCGTCATAAAAGAACAATTAACACGCCATAAAAGTGGTTCCACAAATGTCATTTTGGTCATTTACGGCCCACATTGCACGCCGTAAAAGCCCTCATACTTAAGGCATACACTGCATGCCGTAAATGAGTGACTGAACTCTGAGTTAAGTGCGCCGTAAATGAGGTCTTCTCAAACAAACAAAAAAAAATCTATTTGCTCGATTGCCATATATTCTTATCACCCTCATTTCATAACTAACACTTCATAAAAATTTCATAAAATCTTCATCCCTAATAGATGTCACTACATATATCTCTTAGAATTAACTCTATGAGATGAGTACAAAATGTCAAAATGAAATCTGTAACACATAATATCACACCACTGAAGCCATTCATTTATCCATGCTTTCAGCAAAAGGTTGAAGTAAAGCTGGTCGAATGAATTGTTGAACTAAAGCCATCTTCTCATTGAGTATGTCGTCAAGTTTCACATCATCTGGAAGTGAAGCAAATACACTAGTAAATAACTTTGTCATGTCATACTTCTCCAGTCCCCATATTTAACAAAAAGCCCAGGCAAAGAAAAAAACATGAAACAACGAACAATATCAATTAGAGATATCAAGTATTAGCAAAACCTTTCAGATTACGATGTGTGCATTCTTATTCAAAAGAATAATGATATGGTGAATTGGACAGATTATAAACTAATTAAATGTACCACAAGAATGAATTTCCAATCTAATTAAAACAACTTTCCCATAAATAAGGATTCGTGTAGCAGGCTTACTAAGGATATTTTGGTCTTCCTTAGAGTTGTTAGGAAATGCAGCAAGCATCTGTTGACATTCTTCATATAATTCCTTTGTCTCTCGTCTTTCCATGCTTGGATTGGAGACATATCCCTATCTGACCAAGTAGGCAATGCTCTTGCTACTGCAATGGCAGCTCCATCAACAAAAGTATCCCCTCCACTAGATAGGTGACCAGCTACAAAGTTTTATGCGGGTATATCAAACTATGGAGATGCTTGATTTAATCAAATGCAAATCAATATAGAACAAAAGCACTAAAAGAATATGATTGACTCGTACTGTTATGATAGTATTTTTCGTGAAGTCCTGAAATCTTGAACACTGACAAGAAGGAATCCAAATCAATACCTGTCAAAACAAGCATAACTGTTGTTCCTCAGATCAGCATAACTGTCAAAATATATTATCAGAAAAGATGCAAGAATAAAACTCTAAATCAAGCATTGAAAATAGAAAATAAATACATACACAGGAAACTCGTAGTATACTGACTAATAATTAATAGAATCAGCACAAAAACCCAACATCAGTGACATATATGATCCATTCAGCTTTCTCCTCATTAAGTCGATACCTGTATATTTCAACCAGCTTTCTCCTCAACAAGTTAACAGCTCTTAGACATATAATCCGAAATTTCATTGAATATCAAAATTTAATAATTGACAAACCAAAGAGCTGCCAAATCAGTGGAAGCATAATTATAACTGCCATTGCTCTTCACAACAATAAGGGGGATGTTAAAACCCTCAAGATGGATTACACGAGCACCCTCGCTTTCCACAATCAGTCCTTGGTCAGTCAACTGCTCTAAAACCACAGGAATATATGGGTTATAAAAGCTTTCTCCCTGCCAGAAACAAATAATATGCATATGACTATTGGGGAAAAAAGACAGTTCAGTATATTACATAACAATAGAGAAGAATCTTTGTGCATTTCCAACTTTAATGCATTAAATGTGATTCCATTATTTGTTATTTTTTGTCGTCATAAAAGTGAATTTCATGCATGAACTTGGCATTTAATATACAGAAGTTAACAGATAAATTGCAGTGAGGGAAATGTGTAAAAACATCACATCTCCACATATTTCCCATTTTATCATATTTTAACGTCTGAACTTTAACAATTCAGTTGTATTCTTAGCAGACAAAATCTTTGAATCTGAAACTAATCTTACCTAACTCAGTTCTTAAAAATTGACCCAATTGAAAGATAAACATGGACAGATCTATAAGGAATTACAAAAGGAAACACACAGTCCGATCAGAAACGCAACCGACCAAGCAAGTCTCATACAAATTGAAAGCAACATTTACTAAATATAAACCAAAATCAGCAATTGAATAATTCAAGAAGAAAGGATCAAAGGCAGATACATGTAGAAAAACATACCTGAAGAGGGCAATATCGGAAACTAGAGAAACCCTTGAAATCGAGGAACTGAACATCATGGCAAGGGTATGCCCATTTCGACCGAATCCAAGTAGGCAACCGTGGTGATAGACTCGCCCTTCCGGTGCTACCTTACTTTACAGCCAAAAGCAAAATCATATTTTATTGATTCACATCATGCGTGTTCATCCTCTGGTCTGAAAGAAACCCTAATTTAGTTTGGGGGAGATGAGACAGAGGTATTCACCCACCTTGGATGATTGGATTAGTTTGAACAAGGATTAAGAGAAGAAGGGTGAGAGAGAAGAGAGACGAAGGGAGAGCTGATAGCGTCTGGGTTTGGGTCGAGCGTCTGTTTTGTGACTTTGTCAAGTGTGAAATTCTTTAGTAAGAGATTGGGTGGGAAATTAGAATTTAACCCAAAAAAAATAAGCGGGATCTCAAAATTATTAACCTTATTTACGGCGCACATTATAAGGATGCCGTAAATGTAAAGTAACATTTATGGCATGCAATAAAAGCACGCTGTGAAAGACCAACACGAACACATTATTTACGGCATACATTCGTAGCACGCCGTAAAAGACCAACGAGGCAAGTCTTTTACGGCGCGCAGTCAATGGACGCCATAAATTTTAGGCGGTAAAAGCCCAGATTTGTTGTAGTGAACCCAAGTTAATTTGGTGAAGTCATCAATGAATAAAACAAAATAATGCATTCCAGAGTTGAATTTTTGGATGGTCCCCATAAATTGGAATGAATTAATTCAAAAGGCATTGTACTAGACTGAAAGCTAGAAGGATAACTAGACCTATGACTCTTGGCTAGTTTCACAATGTAGACTAGAATCACTTATTCCCAAAAAAAGGGAAGGCATGGACTTCTTCATGACACCAAAGGTTGGGTGGCCCAAACGGCGATGCCACAACCACAATTCATTCATCTGATCAGAACTCAATGTCAGGGAAACATGACCTTGCATTGTGGACTTGATGGTGCTTGTGTCGGTCCTCCGTACATGCAATCCAAGTGAAACAGTCTCTCCCTCAGATCTCTCTTGCCAATTATCACCCGAGTGCACAGATCTTGAAAGATAACATACATAGGATAAAAGGTGATAGAGCATTTGTTTTGTGTGTTTAATTGAGACACAGACAAAAGATGATGAGATAAAGAGGGTACATAGAGGACATTATAAAGAGTAATGGAAGGTGTAACCTAGACTGACCCAATTCCTAAGACCGGAAAGGACTCACCATTGGCATTAGAGACATGTATTATGGATGGGGAGGACAATGTGACGAAGAAAGACTTATCATAGGTCATATGATCAGACGCACCAGAATCAATTATCCATGTATTACTACCAGTAAAGCCAGAAACATTTAAAGATAACATACATATGATAAAAGGTGAGAGAGCATTTGTTTAGTATGTTTAATTGAGACACAAACAAAAGATGATGAGATAAAGAGGGTACATAGAGGACATTATAAAGAGTAACGGAAGGTGTAACCTGGACTGACCCAATTCCTAAGACCGGAAAGGACTCACCATTGGCATTAGAGACATGTATTATGGATGGGGAGGACAACGTGACGAAGAAAGACTTATCATAGGTCATATGATCAGATGCACCAGAATCAATTATCCATGTATTACTACCAGTAAAGCCAGAAACATTTAAAGATAACATACATATGATAAAAGGTGATAGAGCATTTGTTTAGTATGTTTAATTGAGACACAGACAAAAGATGATGAGATAAAGAGGGTACATAGAGGACATTATAAAGAGTAACGGAAGGTGTAACCTGGACTGACCCAATTCCTAAGACCGGAAAGGACTCACCATTGGCATTAGAGACATGTATTATGGATGGGGAGGACAACGTGACGAAGAAAGACTTATCATAGGTCATATGATCAGATGCACCAGAATCAATTATCCATGTATTACTACCAGTAAAGCCAGAAACATTTAAAGATAACATACATATGATAAAAGGTGATAGAGCATTTGTTTAGTATGTTTAATTGAGACACAGACAAAAGATGATGAGATAAAGAGGGTACATAGAGGACATTATAAAGAGTAACGGAAGGTGTAACCTAGACTGACCCAATTCCTAAGACCGGAAAGGACTCACCATTGGCATTAGAGACATGTATTATGGATGGGGAGGACAACGTGATGAAGAAAGACTTATCATAGGTCATATGATCAGATGCACCAGAATCAATTATCCATGTATTACTACCAGTAAAGCCAGAAACATTTAAAGATAACATACATATGATAAAAGGTGATAGAGCATTTGTTTAGTATGTTTAATTGAGACACAGACAAAAGATGATGAGATAAAGAGGGTACATAGAGGACATTATAAAGAGTAACGGAAGGTGTAACCTGGACTGACCCAATTCCTAAGACCGGAAAGGACTCACCATTGGCATTAGAGACATGTATTATGGATGGGGAGGACAACATGACGAAGAAAGACTTATCATAGGTCATATGATCAGACGCACCAGAATCAATTATCCATGTATTACTACCAGTAAAGCCAGAAACATTTAAAGCGACACCAATTTTACCTCAATTCTCCTGAATTAGGGAAACATTACCCTTAGATTGATCTTGACCCTCCACATCATAGAAATCAGGTTCTTGCTCCTGCACCAGTTGGATTGCCGCCTTGCTTTTCTGATCATTGTTACTTCTTTTCCAACCAGAGTTATTAGAGTTGAGTCTTAGCAACTTGGGGCATTGACTCTTGTAGTGGCCAATAGTTTTACAAAAGTTGCAAGTCACCTGACTGTTGAACAACGAACTAAGGGACAAATCTGCCATTCTTCTTCTTCAAGCAGCAACACAAACCACAAAATTTGACACGGGTAAGGAAGGAGAGATTGACCGCAAGGTATTGCAAACTTTAGGGTTTTAGGGCAAAAGGCACAGAGGATGAAGACAAAGGACAAACTCTAAAAGAGTACAAAGACAAATTTGCAGCGGAAACAAACGAACAGAGTCTAGACGGATCTATGCTTTGATTCCAAGTCAAATAGAACAAAGGCAAAGAGGAAGTTTGGGAATTTCTGATGTATTGATCTTCTCCAAAGATGGATTACATATACAAAGTATACACATTCCTAATAGGAAACTAATTACACAGTGATATTCTCCCCCTTAACTACATAATATTCTCCTTATAATTAACTATACAATCCTAATTATACTGCAATTATGGAGAGTGACTCACGCCAACAATTTGAACACCAAGGAGTGATTTAGAGAACTAAAATCAAATCTTCAATTTGGAAGATATCAACCATCTTTTTATTACACAAGAAAAGAGGTACCTTTTTCCATTTTCAACTGCCAAAACTATTTTTGATCCTCCGGATCAAGAATAACTCTGTTTTTTTTTTTGGGAGTCGAATTCACTTCATGCCATCATGTGTTTATGTAGTTTCTGCCGATATATATCAATTAAACCTCATAGAATATGTATGGAACTAATCTGCATGTATCTATTTGAGTAAGTCTATCCCTTTTACTACACTTGATCAGTTAATCAAAGTATAGTTTGCCTGAGCTCAAAATCAAATTTCCAAGTTTTATTTCATAATCAAGTTGAAGGAAAATTATCAGCTTCGATTGCATTCAGTGCAGCAAGTCTAAAGTCATTGACAATTTGTGGGATTTCATCTGTCCTTAATTGCCTTGGAGGAGTGAATTCAGCAACGTCAACACCATCAGATAGTACTTGAGGGGTTAGTGGCTTGTCAGTACAAGAAATTGGAGCTGACCATTTGTTTGAAAAACTGAAAGTATAAGAGATAAGAATCACAATCTGAACACAAGAGACTTTGTCTGAGGATTATCAAATCCACTAATGAGTGATCAATAGCAGCCATAAGACCATATGCAGCGGTAGGTGATGTGAATACCAAAAAGGCCGCCTTTTGGTCAACTTGAGCAAAAAATCCAATGCAACGGGTTGAAATAGTCTAAGGTAAGGTGGTGGGGCCCACCTGCCCAACCAATTCAAGAGGCAACTCTTGCCTTCTCAATTGCCCGACATGAAAAGGGAGACCGCACCATATTTGTATAAAAAATTGTTAAATAATGGTATCAAGTCATCATCTTATTCAAAGATAATTCAAAATCCTATTAAAATAGATTTTATATTTAAAAGTATACTTTGCCTATTATTATTGCCTTTAATTGCTGCATAAAAAACATGAAGGCAAAGGCAATTCATGTGAATAGTATCAGCCTTTATATATTTTCAGCCTATAGGCAGTGCTTACTGCTACATATGCTCTAATAGCAGAAGCATCACCAATATTGATGAAGATGATGACAAAAGGTACTATTACTTGCCATCAAGCTAACTAAATTATGCATGGTTCAGCAATCAGCATATCATGGTTCTGTTTATCAACACCAACCTCGGATCTTGGCAAGTCATAAATGAATGTACGGCAGATTAAGCAACACTATCAACAGTCAAATCCATTCACTTCTACACTTGCGCTGAATTCTGAGCTTCTTTCATTGCAACAGAGTTTTTTCTGAAAATGCTTTTCATGATAAATTAAAGAACCTGATGCGCCAATGCTCTAATTTTCGAACACTTATGTTCGCAATTGTACATCATAGAAAACTATGAAAGTGAAGTGATAAATGTCTGTGTGAAGAACGCACCACTATTTGAAACTCTTCCCGCATGCCAGATCTGACAGAAGAATACACCACCTTTAGCATGAACTGCATCAACTATGGGTTTCCATGCTTCAACTTGTTCCTTTGACCATAAACCAGGCATATCCGCAAACCTTCGCATGTGAAAAACACTACACACTCAAGGGGATGTTTGTCATTAGATATGAAATCATCAATGAAACTAGAAAGCCACCCTAACTAAATTTACCCTTGAGCTGTGTCAGAAACTCCACTGGCTTCAGCTATTAAAAGACCCCCATTGGTTGTTCGCTGAGAGTAATATAAGATGGCATGCGGTTGAGGAAGATTGTTGTATGATCTCCATCTAGTCAAGGGTGCCAAAACAACTCTGGAGAAGAGAAAGCAACTATATGATTTATAAGTACGAGCATCTTATGAACATTCTGGGTAGGGTACTGAAGCAGTATACACCTATGTGGCCCGTTGTAGGTCAGTAGGTTTCAAAGGAAAATGTTAGTATTACCCTTCATGCCCCTAATCCTTTGGAATCTTGCTTAGCAAGAAAATTTTAACAAGTGTAACCACACAGTAAAGAAGTTATTAAACAATTGAGACTGAAAATTAAGACACAACGTACGTTTACTAGTTGATAAATCACATCTAATATCAAAATATTCACAATCCCTAGAGAGATAGTTCACTAATAAACCGAGGGATCAGTAACCCACTCATTCACATCTAGATCATCAATGTTTGGAATCCATATTATGCAAGGAGACATTGCTTTTTCTAATTCTAATTGAAGGGTGATATAAAATTGGTCTATTTCCGGCATCATATCCCTTCATGAACTCAAGGTAATTCGTACAAGGGAAGTACTGATTCAGGTGTGTAAATCCTTCATGTGATTCAAACCCCATGAACGTATCATCCAGGTCGAGAGGAAATCAAACGATGTATTAGTCCTAGCTAGGCAACATTTATGCAGATCTTGCATTTACGTTTTGGTGCTTCTTGATATGATGCTAATGTCAGAACATTCCAAATTATATTATTTTGATACCTTCATAATATTTGTGTCAAATCTTATTTAAAAAGATGTAGTTGCACCACCAGCCCCGGTTTTGAAAAATCCCAAATGCATAGGAATTCTTATGAGCAAGAAGGCTAGACACCCGACTATTAAACGGACTCGGTACACCCAAACTTGTAAAGAATGCAGCATTTTGATACTATAAGAGGCTTTTTCCAAGAGAAGTACACAGACCACATAGCATGCAGAAGTAAAAGCATCAGAGCAATATAAACTGTATTACTATGCTTCACACTTAATTTGAAAAAACAGAAGCAGAAACACCTTCATTTTTCTTGTTAGCCAACTGGGACATAACAAACGCCTATTACTATGTGGAGAAGAACCACTTTAAATCAGAACATAAGGCCCCTGCTATATAGAAAATAAACTAAAACTATATTCTTGGGCTCTTAGCCATCTTGATGGATGAAATTATATAATACTGAAGCAAAGATTAGGCAAGTACGTACCGATGAGAGAGATTGAACTTTCCCAGTTTGTAAGGAGTGAGGAGAGGAATGGTGGGAGCTTGAGCAGACATACTAGTACTAGAGCTATAGCTACTATCTTCTGGGTTGTGTTTTTTGATGGTATTGCAGCAGATGAGAATGGAAGAAGATCGAAACAAAACACCTGGGCAGGAACAAAAAAAAAAAAAGGAAGATGCTGTGGGTTGATGGAGAGGCTAATTTTCTTTTCAGAATAAATGGAGTGATTGACTGAGACCTTTGAATCTTTGATAATGGAGCGGGCACCTTAGTAGACTTAAGAAAGAGTGTTGGCATAGGTTAACTTATGGTAATCTCTTTCAGAGAAAAGAATCTCGTAACTGATCTGAAAAATGAGCAACTATCTTATACTTCTGACCATATCATTGAACATTTGCATCAAGAATCTACTATCACAAAATAATTACATGATCTAGCTTCTGCTGGAGAAATTTTTTGGCTTCAAAAAAGAGCAAGATCAAAATGGATTAATCTTGGAGACAAAAATAATTCTTACTTCCAAACTCAGGCCCCTGGCAAAAAAAGAAAAGAAAAAAGATTACTACCTGAAGATGACCGGGGGTTGATTGATCAAATTGTTTTCCTTTTTAGATTTAAAAGATTTAGATTTGTTATAGGAAATAATGGTGAGCAAAGTATGACATGATAGGA
Organism: Rosa chinensis; assembly: GCF_002994745.2. NCBI lineage: Eukaryota > Viridiplantae > Streptophyta > Magnoliopsida > Rosales > Rosaceae > Rosa > Rosa chinensis. The sequence continues at coordinate 53,877,897 of NC_037094.1, read as the reverse complement.
ATCATAGGATGGAATGAGTTATTGAGTTAGTAGACTCAAGTGGGTCCCATGATTGGTGGTGGAACCACCAAAGTGGTGGTTGCCAGTGATGGCGGCACGGCAGAAAATTCGCCGAGTCTTCAATTCGTATTTGAACTTCAATTTCGACGCTTTTCTTCATTTCTTTCTCAACTTCTATATTTCGTATACTTATCTGACCTAGCCGCGTCTGTGACCTAGGGTTTCCTTTTCTTCTTCCCGAAGATTAGCGCCTTTCATCAATCCTTGTGTATGGATATTTTGAGTTGGAACTGCAGGGGGATCTGCAACTCCACTACTACGAGAGCCTTGCGCGATTTGATCGCTCAAAACTAGCCTCAAATTGTTTTTCTATGTGAAACAAAAATAAGCCAGACTGGACATTTTAAGGATCTTCATCAAGAGTTAGGGTTTGCGCATTATAAAGAAGTTCTGAGTGATGGGCAGTCCGGTGGATTGGGGGTGTTCTAGATGGATGATATAGTGCTGCGGGTGCGCACTTTCTCAGCGCATCATATTGACATGGAAGTTAGTAGTGGCCCTAGTGAACCTCGTTGGAGACTCACAGGTTTTTATGGTTATGCTCATACTAGTGAGCGTGACTTATCTTGGCAACTAATCAGAGACTTATGTGATCTTGATTCCCTTCCTTGGGTCATCGTCGGGGACTTCAAAGAGATATTGAACAATGGTGAGAAAATTGGTGGTCCAGTTTGTCCTGAACGGCAGATGCGTGGTTTTAGGGAAGCTTTGGGGTACAGTGAGTTGATTGATTTAGGGTTCCAGGGGGCAAAAATGACTTGGTGGAATTCTGAGACTCAACTCAGACTTGATAGGGCAGTCGCAACTGCAAGTTGGAGAGATGTTTTTGGGCATTCTAGGGTCCAGATCCTTGCCCCAAGTGACTCAGATCATACACCGATCTTACTTCAGGCTAGCAATGTTCCACTACCTAAACGACCACATAGACATAGATTCAAATTTGAATCTTTTTGGCTACAGCATGAAGAGTGTGATCCGTTGGTGCTAGACAAGTGGGAAACTGATTTTGAAGGGGTTCCAATGTATGCGTTGACCAGATGATTATATGTACATGTCGAGCTCTAGAAACATGGCAGCAGCAAACTTGTAGATTTTGGAAGCAGCAAATGTTTGAAGTACGGGGCCGATTGGAGTTTTTGATGGGTAAACAGTTAACTATCGAACTTCAGGACGAGAAGAAAACTCTAATGGTTTCATTGCAGGATCTGTTATCCCAAGAAGAGGCTTTTTGGAAGCAACGAGCGAAGGTTACTTGGCTATAGGAAGGAGACAGAAATAGTGGTTTCTTTCACAGGAAGGCAGCTAACAGAAAGAGGAAAAATTCTCTTTTGGGTTTGTTTGATGCTGAAGGAAATTGGAAGGATGATGATGATGGTATGGAGAGGGTAGTTACCTCTTATTTTTCCAAAATGTTCACAGCCTCTTCTCTGGATAGTGAGGCAGTGGAATTTACTTTAGCTGCTATCAAGCCCTGTGTCACTGAGGAGATGAATCAGAGTCTGTGTGCGCAGTATACAGAGGAAGAAGTGCGGTGTGCGTTGTTCCAAATGTATCCTACTAAATCCCCAAGGCCAGACGGTATGCCACCTTTATTTTTTCAACATTACTGGGAAGCTATAGGTAAAGATGTTACTGCAGCTGTTCAAATTTTTTTGCATACTGGAGCTTTGTTGAAGCAAATAAATTTCACGCACATCTGTTTAATTCCTAAAGTGCAAAATCCAGAGTCGATGGGGGATTTGAGACCTATTGCTTTATGCAACATGATCTACAAGTTATGTTCGAAGGTAATTGCCAACAGATTGAATGTCTTCTTGCCTGCTTTTATTTCTCCTTTCCAAAGTGCTTTCGTGCTAGGGAGATTAATTACTGATAATATCTAAGTAGCAAATGAAGTGGCTCATTTTGTTCATATAAAAGGCAGGGTCAAGATGGATATATGGCTCTAAAGTTAGATCTCAGCAAGGCTTATGATCGAATGGAATGGACTTTCTTATGCAAAGTGTTGTTGCGTTTTGGTTTTGCTCCGGTTTGGATTGAAGTTGTTATGCAATGTGTCACCTCTGTGAGATACTCTTTTCTGGTACGTGGTAAGCCTCGAGGTTATGTAATTCCTTCTCGAGGGTTGAGACAGGGAGATTCCCTCTCCCCTTATTTATTTCTACTTGGGGCTGAGGGTTTCTCGGCCTTGCTACAATAGAAACAAGAGTTGGGTTTGCTTCCAGGTATTGCAATCTGTCAAAATGCCCCGTATGTGAACCATCTTTTATTTGCAGATGACAGCATGCTTTATGCCCAAGCTACTTCTGAGGCTTGCTTTCAAATTAAGGAGATGATTGAAGTGTATGGAAGAGCTTCTGGTCAAGTGGTAAATTTCCAAAAAAACTCAATTGTCTTTAGTAAGAATGTTGGTGAACCTGTTCAAAATTCTGTGGCTCATTTGCTTGGCATAGAGATTGTGGATTCTCATGAAAGGTATCTTGGCTTGCCTACTTATGTGGGATGCAAGAAGACTGCTACATTCGAGTATATTAAGGAGAGGCCGGGCTTGGTGAGAAGTTGAAGCTTTGGCAAGGCAAATTACTTAGTGGTGCTGGTAAGGATATCTTAATTCGAGTTGTGGCTCAGGCTCTTCCTAACCAAGCTATGAGTGTCTTCCAACTTACAAAGAATTTTTGTGAGGATTTGGAACAGATGTGTGCAAGATTCTGGTGGGGTAGTACCTCAGATAAGTGTAAAATTCACTGGAAAAAGTGGGATGATTTATGTCATGCCAAAGAAGTGGGAGGATTGGGGTTCAGAAGCTTGTCTGATTTTAATATGTCTATGCTTGCTAAGCAAGCACGGAGGGTGGTCTCTAATCCGGAGTCTTTGATGGCACAATTATATAAGGCGCGTTATTATCCTGAGGGTGATTTTTGGAATGCTACTGCGCATGCTTCACCTTCTTATTCTTGGCGTAGTATTTTTGCTACAAGGGATTTTATCCAGACTAGTGCTTTTTGGCAGGTGGGTAATGGACATAATGTCTCTGTATGGAACGATGCCTGGATACCCAAGTTACCTGCTCATAAGCCTTTTGGTGCTTTAGTGAGTCAACATAATGTGAATATGGTGGATGACCTGATTACTCCTCCAAGTAATTGGAATGAGAGCAAGGTGCGTTCCATTTTTACTCCTGAGGATGTAGAAGCAATACTTGCTATTCCTTTGAGCTCTAGAAAACCAAAAGACAGGTTAACATGGCATTTTGAGAGAAAAGGTATGTTCACTGTCAAATCAGCTTATCATTTTGCCTTCTCAAAAAATGCTTCTAGTCTTCCCCCTTCTGTTGTGGCTAATCAGCGAGTTTGGAAAAAAAATTTGGAATGCTAAGATGCCTAGTTCTGCGAGGGTTATTGCATGGAAAATTTGTGATAATATCTTGCCTACTAGGGACCAATTAGCTTCTAGACATGTGGAGTTGGAGTCTCAGATTTGTGTTATGTGCAATGCTAATGCAGAGACAGTTATTCATATGTGTCGTAATTGTACTTTTACAAGAGATGTGTTTAGTACCAATGTTAGCATCAAGGGTTGTTGTCTAGGGACTGATTCTGATGATTTGGATGCCTTGAGTTGGTTGACGTTTTGCTCTGAGAAACTGTCAAAGAATGCCTTTGCTCAGCTTTTATTTTTGATTTGGGGAATCTGGAAAGAACGGAATGTTAGAGTGTGGGAAAACAAAATCACTTCAGCTTGTGATATAGCTCTCATGTCTTCTAGCAGACTTAGTAATTTCATCTTTCATAACTCAAAGTTACAGCGAGTTCAGACTGTGAGGAGACAATTGAAATGGAAAGCACCTCGTCAAGGTTGGGTAAAATTGAATTTTGATGGTGCATATAATGGTGGGAATGGCAGAGCGGCTATTGGATTTTTGGTTAGGGATGCCAATGGTAATTTTGTCAGTGCAGTTGGGAAGGTAATAGACCGTGTTCAATCTGCTGAACATGCCGAGCTATTGGCTTGTAGGGGAGCTGTAACATTTTCTCTAGAACAAGCTTTACAGCCTGTTATTTTCGAGACAGATTGCTTAGTTTTGCAACAACAGTTGACTCAAGCTAGAACTCTAAATACCTCATTCCTTGGGAGGCTTTATGAGGATATAGGTGAAGATTTAACACTTATGGTCAGTTCAAGAATTGTTCATGTTTAAAGGGAGGCAAACAAGGGTACGCATGCTTTGGCAGGCTATGCTTCGGCACAAGATCAGAACTTCTTTTTCCTTTATGTTCCTTCTTTTATTCATACTGTAATTGATGCTGAAAAGCATGTACCCTGAGTTTGTGCTCAATTTCCAATAAAGTTTTAACCTCATTCAACTCAAAAAAAAAAAAACCCCTCTATATTCCGTGCTCGAAATTAATATATCTCCCTCTTGTCACGATATCATACAAAACAAGAAATTAAATTAGTTTAAGTTATTTTATTTGTTTTAGAACGTACAATAATGACAAACTGAAGGAAGGAATTGCATCATATCTCAATACATAGAATCTTCCTCTTTCTTTCCCTCTTTTATTTGAGAAATATTAAGGCATCAATTTCCCATTTCGAAACTAAAGTCAAAATATCAGACGTGAAAATTAATATGCTTGTAAAGAAAAAACAAAAAATTTGAGGAAATTATCGATATTTGATATTTTAATTGGTTTAATAAGCACATAAATGAAAAGAAAGAGTAACATTAGAATCACACATAAATGGAAGGACAAACAACTAGTAACACCCCAGCAGCAATTCAAGAAGATGAAGGAAAGGTGGAAGATGGGAATAATTTTTTCCCTGGAGAGGGGGCAAACAAGGATGGAGAAGTTAATCGAGCAAGGAAAGAAGTTCAATCTTTAACCAGGCAACCTAAGAGAAAAGAGGGGACAAACTCAACCAACGAGAGTTCACACCAAATTCAAAAGAATGTCACAGGCCTACAAAAAATAGGTAAATTTGGGAAGTTCCTAGCGCCTATGAAGTTGAAAGTGTATGCAAGGAAAAAGTAGAAGAGTAAGAATAGCCTTGATGCAAAAGCCAAGAAGGATTGGACGAATATGCAGCTAAATGTCAATGTTGAGATGGGAGGATCCAAGAACTTTAAATGAAGATTCTCAGCTGGAACGTAAGAGGGTTGGGGAGTAAGAACAAAAGAAGGGTGATTAAAAATTTGTTGATTGAAAGTGGGGCTGATATAGTAATCCTACAGGAAACAAAAAAAGGTGAAATAGATTGAAGACTAATTAATTGGAAGCATCTGGGGAGCACGGTACAAAGATTGGGTAGCAATTCCATCGTGGGGAAGATCTGGTGGTGTGGTGGTGATTTGGAACACCAGATGTGTTTCTATGATAGAATCAGTAGTTGGGATTTACTCTGTATCAATAGAGATTGCTTGAGTTGATGGCTTGGATTGTTGCTTTCAGGAGTATATGGCCCAAACAAATATAGAGAAAAAATAATGTTTTGGGAGAAACTGGCAGGGTTATATGGGTTATGTGGAAGTAGGTGGTGCATATGTGGGGATTTTAATGTAGTCCGATTCCCTTCCGAAAAATCAAGTGGTGGCAGAACTACCCGTAGCATGCAGGCATTCAATGATTTCATAAGGGAGGCAAATCTTTGTGATCCAAGTCTTCAAAGAGCAGAATTCACATGGTCCAATTTAAGGGAGAATTCTATCTGGTGTAGACTTGATAGATTTCTATACTCTACAGATTGGGAGTCCATGTTTCCAAACTCAAGACAATTGGCTCTTACGAGAGTAACTTCTGATCACTGCCCGATCTTGCTTGACACAATTAGTGTTAAATGGGGTCCTACACCTTTCAGATTTGAAAACACGTGGTTGGAACATCCTTTCTTCAAGGAAAACTTTAGAAAGTGGTGGGATGAAAGAAACTGTGTTGGCTGGAAAGGCTTTAGATTCATGAGAAAGCTCAAGAATGTGAAAGGAAAATTCAAGATATGGAGTCGAGAGACTTTCAGTGATATGGGGAAAGAAAAGAAAGTGGTGGAAGCAAGAATAAACGAGCTGGATGAGGAAGAAAGGAGTGCAGGTATATGTGTGGTAAAAACAATGGGGAGGGAAGTTTTAAGAGGGCGACTGGAGGAGATAGCCCTGAGAGGAGATTTTCTGGAGGCAAATGGGCCAAAGAAGGAGACAACAACACAAGATTTTTCCACAAGCTAGTCAATGGCAGAAGAAAAAGAAATGTTATTGAAAAGCTAGAATTAAGCAATGGTATTGTAGTTGAAGAAGAGGCTTTGATAGAGGAAGAGATCATTTGCTTCTACAAGAATCTCTATTCAAGCAAAGAGGAAGTGAGCTTCAGAATTGAAGGCCTCCATTGGAACCCAATAACTGTAGAGAAGGCAAGATGGCTGGAGAGACCATTTGAAGAAGAAGAACTTAAAAGAGCAGTGTTCGAGTGTGACACGGATAGATCTCCGGGTCCAGACGGATTTTCATTCGCAGCTATACAAAGAAATTGGGAAGTTGTCAAAAGAGAGGTATTAGATGTTATGGCAGAATTTCACACAAATGGAGTTGTGAATAAGGTGATGAATGAGACATACATCTGCCTTATACCAAAGAAAGCAAATCCTCTAAAAGTGGGGGACTACAGACCTATTAGCTTATTAACAAGCTTATATAAAATTATTGCAAAGGTATTAGCTTGGAGATTGAGAGAGGTTTTAAGTGACACCATTTCTGGTGTCCAAGGCGCTTTCATAAAAGGGAGACAAATATTAGATGCAGTTTTGGTGGCTAACGAAGTGGTTGATGAGACAAGGAAGAAGAAGAAAGAGAGTCTGGTGTTCAAAATTGACTTTGAGAAAGCGTATGATCACGTAGAGTGGAACTTTTTGGATTATGTTATGGAAAGTAAAGGCTTTGGAGACAGATGGAGAAAATGGGTAGGGGGTTATCTGAGGTGAGCAAATTTTTCTATTCTGATAGATGGGAGACCAAGAGGAAAATTTGGTGCTTCCCGGGGATTAAGGCAAGGTGACCCCTTATCACCTTTTCTTTTTACCCTAGTGGTGGATGTCCTGAATAGTGATGTAGAACGAGATTTTAGCCAATTTCAACAAAGAATCTCGAAAAGAAAGAAGCGTCTTCACATCAAGAAGAATAATTTGAATATTGAAAACTGGTATTCAAATAGACTTCTTAATGATGGAATTAATCATAAATTACTATTTTGGATATATCGGGATTCTTGAACAAAATCTTGGTGGGGATTCCAATTATATATTTGCGTAATATTCTTTAGTATCTAGGATTTTATTTCTGATTTTTATTTAATGAGGTTTTCTAGTTTTAGTCTATAATAAATTATTCTTTTTATTTTCTAGTTGTATTAGGTTTATGCTATGTGCCCTATATATAAGGCACCTCTTAGATTGTAATTTTGATTCAAGTTATCAATAAAAAACCAAATATTGGAGAAGTTTCTCTATGTTTCTTACGGTTGTGTCCGTAATTGCTAGTGGATTCTAGCTCATCTCATATGGCTTTCGACGCTTGATGGAGCCTCCTGCTATCGTGTTCACGCTTCCCGCATCATTTGGTATCAGAGCGGGTATCGCCCGCTTCTTAGCAGACGACGATATAAGGGAGAAGTTCACTACCACCAACCTCAACGACGGTGGTCGTAGAGTATCTATCAAAGAAAGTTTCTTTGAAGAGAAACACGCTAAGGGATTCGCCCTAGGACAACCTCATCAATCCAAAAAAAAAACATGGAACGTTGGATATTCACAACACCGGATTACGACAACTTCCGAACTACATGTATCATCAAAGACAAGGTATGCTCTGTAATAATTGACAGTGGTCTACGAGAGAACTTTGTAGCAAACAAAGTTGTGGATTATTTTCAATTACCGACAGTGAAGCTAAGAGATCCATACTGGATTTCATTTGGAGAGGATGAATATGCACAAGTAACAGAGATTTGTAAAGTTTCTGTCTCTATGGGAAAATTTTATAAAGAAGAGATTACTTGTCATGTGATTGACATGGACGACACTAATGTGCTTTTTGGAAGACCATGGCATGAAAGCGTCAAAGGTGGTTATTGTAAAGACAACACATATTTATTTAGGTGGGAGTCGCACAAAATTAAAATCAAGCCTAGAAGGAAGAACGTCAAGAATGACCATCCTGAGGTGTGTGAAAAGGAACATGAAGAAGCAACTTTGAAGATTGAAGAGAAACTCATTAAGGATAAGGAAGCTGATTCATTCATCACATCGATATCCATGTCATGCATGCCTAATTGTGTTCAAGATCAACCCAAGGAGAAGTAATTACCCATTCCTTTTCAAGTGGAGGAGTTCAAGTTTCAAGATGCTTATTCTAAACTTGTCTACGGTATTGGATTCATGGTGATACCTTTTAATTTCGAGAATATTGAAGTTGATGGCTTATCATGTTTTATTCCTAGTAATGATCGAGCTGCATTCAAGAGGAACTCGAGGTCGAGTTCTTTTCAAGTGGAGGAGATTGATGTAGGACGAGATTTTAGCCAATTTCAACAAAGAATCTTGAAACGAAAGAAGCGTCTTCACATCAAGAAGAATAATTTGAATATTGAAAACTAGTATTCAAATAGACTTTTTAATGATGGAATTAATCATAAATTACTATTTTGGATATATCGGGATTCTCGAACAAAATCTTGGTTGGGATTCCAATTATATATTTGCGTAATATTCTTTAGTATCTAGGATTTTATTTCTGATTTTTATTTAATGAGGTTTTCTAGTTTTAGTCTATAATAAATTATTCTTTTTATTTTCTAGTTATATTAAGTTTATGCTATGTGCCCTATATATAAGGCACCTCTTAGATTGTAATTTTGATTCAAGTTATCAATAAAAAACCAAATATTAGAGAAGTTTCTCTATGTTTCTTACGGTTGTGCCTGTAATTACTAGTGGATTATAGCTCATCTCATATGGCTTTCGACGCTTGACAGAGCATCTTGCTATCGTGTTCATGCTTCCTGCATCATGTAGGGGGTTGTCTGAGGTGAGCAAATTTTTCTATTCTGATAGATGGGAGACCAAGAGGAAAATTTGGTGCTTCCTGGGGATTAAGGCAAGGTGATCCCTTATCACCTTTTCTTTTTACCCTAGTGGTGGATGTCCTGAATAGACTTATGGAGAGAGCAAGAGATTGTAGACCAATTGAAGGCCTGGTAGTCGAGAGGGAAGAGGTTGAAATCACTCATCTGCAATTCGCTGATGAAACAATTTTCTTTTTGAAGGATGCTAACCAAAAACATGGTCCTAGAAAGTTTCTGTTTGTTTTCAGGGCTGAAAATCAATAAATCAAAATGTTCTGTAGTTGGAATAAATACTGAGGTTAGGAGAGTAGAAAGGATGGCTGATGAACAAGGCTGTGAGATTGCAGTTTGGCCTATGAAATACCTGGGCCTTCCCTTAGGTGGTAACCCAAAGCAAGCTTCGTTTTGGAACCCAGTTGTAGAGAAAATTGAGAAGAGATTGGAGGGTTGGAAAAAAGCCTTTTTGTAGAGAGGCGGTAGGCTGACATTGATTCAAGCAGTTTTGAGCAGCCTCCCAACATACTACTAATCTCTATTCCAAATTCCGGTGGGAGTGGCAACGAGATTAGAATCTCTTCTGAAATTTTTTTTTTTTTGGGATGGAGTTGGAGAGGGTAATAAGGACCATCTAGTTCGTTGGGAGATAGTGTCGAAAAGCAAAGAAAGAGGAGGGCTGGGAATTGGGAATCTACTGGCAAAAAATAAGTCTTTTCTAGGGAAATAGCTTTGGAGATTTCCTTTGGAAAGAGAGTCCTTACGGCATGCTGTAATAAGGAGCAAATATGGAAATGATGTGAATGGGTGGGACACAAAGCCAATTGTGGGTGGATCAAGTAGGAGTCCTTGGAAGGATATTTCAGTCGGAATAAGCCAATATTCTCTGTCATAAACTAATTGTAGGCAATGGCAAAAGAGTGAGGTTCTGGGAAGACTCTTGGTTAGAGGATCAACCCTTGAAATTCTACTTTCCAAGGTTGTTCAGACTATCAAGACACACCAACTCTCCAGTGGAAATGTTAGCTATCCCTCTCATTTTTCCGATGAGCTAGGACTTTGGGTTCAGAAGAAACTTAAATGACCAAGAGATTGAGGAGTTTGTCTCGCTAATGGTTAAGCTAGAAAATGTCCGATTAGTGAAGTCCAAACCAGATGAAAGGAGGTGGAAGCTTGAGACTAATGGGAAATTCTCTTGCAAATTTTTCCATAGCTTTTTAACTAGTGGTGGATCAGATCCAATTTTTGCTCCTGCAAAGTTTATTTGGCACGTCAAGGTCCCTACTAGGGTGAAGATTGTGGGATGGCTTGTGGTACTGGGGAAGACGAATACATGTGATGTTCTTCAAAGGAGAAGACCGGGAAGTTGTTTTTCTCCTCACTGGCGTATTTTATGCAAAGCTCAAGGAGAAAGTGCTGATCATGTCTTCGTGCATTGTGAAGTGGCTAATTTCTTATGGAAAAAATTATTTAGGAGGGCAAGAGTGGACTGGACAACTCCATTAGAGAGAAGTGACTTGCTAAGAGAAAACCCTATAGCTTTTGGTAAAGGTAGAAAGGCCAGAACACTTTGGGGTTTGGGGTTGTGGGGTGATAGCAGTAGTTTGGGTGGTCTGGATGGAAAGAAATAAAAGATTATTTGAAAACTATGGAGGGGTGTGGAGAAGGAAGACCTGTGGGAGAGAGTCAAGTTATGGGCATCCTTATGGGTTTCTATTTCTAAGGAATTCAAGGATTATAATGTTTCTTCCATTATTCTTAACTGGCAAGCAGCTGTAGTATAAGCCACTAAACCTTGATTAGTATTATTAGACGAGATGCTAGGACTATAGCCCTAGCTGCCCTCTTTAGATCTTTAAAGCGGACTCCATGTCCATCTCCCTGTAACTCGATTTTGCTTTTTCAATAAAAAGCTGTTTCTTCTAAAAAAAAAAAAAAACATTAGAATCACACGTGAAACTTATCAAAATTAGCAAATATTGAATCAATATAAATCATACCTCATTCATCCAAGCAGTTAACACATCCAATCGATACTAAAGTCGCAACAAATTGCCAGGAGAACAGATCTCAACTCCCTGAACGGTTACAAAATTAATAAATAGAAGCTTTACAATAACCATCTGATGATTTGTATAAGTGCCATGCCGTTGCAAATATATCCAATTTCTTAACTGCAGCAAGCTGGAGGAAGAATCAGAGTGCAACCAGGCCAGAAACCTATTTCTGGACTTCAAGTTTGAGGAATTGACATGTGATAGATGATGGAAACGCCAGGAGTACAAATACCACTTAAGAATTCATACAGAGAAATCAAACTTTTCCAGATTGGCTATCACCAGAAATTACTCGAAAGTATATAGAAACAGCCAACTCAATGCCACCAAAGGCACTATACCTATATTGTCAGTAAACTCTCGGGGCTTTTGCTCCCCGTAAATTCCCTCTTTTGATTCCTTTCAGGGAATCTAATGAGTCCAATCATTCTAATATTTCCCCTTCCTCTATATCATCATCTGATAATAAGAAATCCCTGATACCAGAAAGATTTCTTTCTATCCCTTCACCATCCAAATCAAGAAAATCATCAGGATTAATTTCAGCAATAAGATCTGAATACGAGTCTATTAAGCCTTGATCAAAATCAAACTCCATGTCTTCAAAAAGGCCTTGTTCCTTATCCTTGGAGCTGGAATGTGAACCATTTTCTGCTGCTAGTGTTGCAGACAAAGATCTATCTGATGAATTATTTATCCCTTTCTCACACCTGCTGTTGTTGGAAATATGAGGCAGGGAAACTGAAGTCTCATGTCCCTTTAGATCTAACACCTTAGGGCAGCTGTTGTCCTCTTCTATTTCCTCCTCCCTAAAGGGTACACCTCCTGCACCTGGGTCATTACTTCCATAATTCTGAAGCTCTTGTTTGTGAACATTACGAGTGACATCTTTAACGACTTCAAAATCAATACTGTGTGAAGGAAGAAAAACATAGATGACAGGGTATTCCAAAATATCCAGGTTGGCTAATTGCTGCCTGATTGGAACTCTTAAATCTAACTCACGAAAGGGTGACCTGGTGCCCTGTAATCACAGCCAAAGACAAAAATTAAAAGAACTGTTTAGTAGGCGACATTTTTAATATAAATAATATAGATATTATCAAAGTAGGTATATTAAGCTTAAAACACAGCTCCAGTATGACCCAAAGAACACAGATTTTCACCATATCCCAACCTTACTATCTCTATATACCTTCACCTAAAAACATACCCATCCATAGCATACAATTAGTATTATAAATGTGTACACATATATCTCCTACAAGGGAAAGAGTATCCAAGAAAACCCAGATCATTGCAAGTCTAGCAAGAAGCAGTTGGGCAAAGCTCACATAAACCTAAGAGATCCAGAATTGATAGAGAGATGAAGCACCATAGCAAAAGCAGACATAAGGACATATATATCAGTCATGAGCCAGGGCTTGTACAAGAATGCAGTAATTTAAACCCAAGTTATAATTGTGCTAGCACTAATGACATTAATGCAGGGTATTGGCCAGAATAAACAGTGATTGATTATCCTTAACCTGCCTGAGAGTCCAGCAAGGAACTATTATCAGGTTTCAACCTGACTTTCTAGACGTTCACAGCGAACTATTAAACATCAACCAGAAACAAAAGGACAAACCTTTGGGCGTTTACGAATAAAAAGTTTGAGACAATCCAGCTGCTCTATACAGAATTGCCTCAGCTTATGATTCCATGGGCCAGGCTGTAGATGGTCTTCAAGAACAGAGGAGAGGTTCCTGTTTTCATTTACTCTGTAACAACATAAAAACACGCATCAGTTGTCAAACTATATTACCGAAAACTCGACAAACAACCAGACATGGAGACAAGCAGGCTCACCCATGGTCAATTAGAACTACATCTGTAGAATGAAACCGCCACTCAATGGTCCATGTGATGCATTTCTTCCTGCAGCAGACAACACAAAACATAAATAACTACCTTCGCAATCATTCAAGTAAAACGTATTGCTAATAACACGAAACAGTTGAAGGGCATCGAAATTAAACCTTGTGTCGTATCGGGTCTGATTTTTGTCCCTCTTTGACATACCAGTAGGCAAAAACAAGAGTTTAGTTCTGCGGCTGAAAGCAGCACCGCGGAGGCTCTTAAGATAAAAAGGCAGCCTAAAACTATTGTATCTGCACAACTTATTCCTCAATCTCTGAGCAGAATCAGCAACCCTCTTCACTTCCTCAAGCAGATTGTAGTCTACAACATACAATGATTTAGACAAGGAAGGAGCTATTAAGAAACCAAAAAGATTGAGAATTTGAGATAAAGGGTACCCGAAAGGAGGAGATTATCATCCATCTGAGAGATGGGTACGAAGTGGGTTTGGCTTCTCTTGCCCGTACAAGAGGTACGAATCTTGTGGCCTTTAACGCAGGGAAGGCTGCAGGAGCGTATGGAGCAACCGGGACATTTGTACTTGGATTCTTTGGCTTTGCACTCTTCGCATAACATTGCCTTTGCCTTTGTCTTTGCCTCTCCTCCGTCCTCCATTTTGTGATCACGAGCACAGAGAGAGAGAGAGCAGCTGCCGCACCGCTAAACCAGACCAGAGAGTTTCTGGAAGGCAGGGTTTGGGTTTTCGGCGGGCAAGGGCTATTATATTTGGGCCGGGCTTTTTTTTTTTTTTTTGAAAGGTTCCTTTTTCTTTTTTACAAAAGAAAGTCTCTTTTTTTTTTTTTTTTTTTTTCTGGTGAGATGTACAAAAGAAAGTCAGATGCCAACACAACTCTGGAAAATGTATTTCATCATTTCTGTCCAACACATTGTTGGTAAAATTTCCGTCTTCAAACTCTCCTCCCCTTCTAATATGAAAATACATCTATGTTTTAATATGTGTGTGTGTTTTACTTGTATTATAATGTTGAAGTAATAATTACTGCTTATATTTACTTTCCACACATCGGGCCACATCGGGGAATTATTAGGTAGTTCCGGAGTACCACGTGGCACTGCCATGTGGTGGTCCCAACTAATAATATCACTCGAATCTGGTGGAGACCATGCAGAGGGGGTTAAAAAAGAAAAGAAAAATTAAATTAGAAGCCAATCAGAAATCACTACAAGTCACATGGGCCAATAATATCATCCCGGACCACCACGTGTACTATGGTCCGGGACCATGTAATAATTTCCCACAAACATCCAACATGGTAACATCTATGAAAATTCATAATTTAATGAATGGAATGATTTTATTTAGACCGGCTATTTCAGCCGTTTGGGAGTACACGTGGTGGTCCGGGACCATGTAATAATTTCCCACAAACATCCAACATGGTAACATCTATGAAAATTCATAATTTAATGAATGGAATGATTTTATTGAGATCGGCTATTTCAGCCGTTTGGGTCGAACTTGGCCGATTTTATATCCAACCAAACCGCTTTAGGCTTAAGATAATTGACTTATCGAGATTCGGCTCGACTAAGTCGTACCGATTGCGTATTAACACCTGTGAGTAATCAAAGATCATATTCTGAATAGAACTCAGTAAGTTATGAAGAAATAGCTAAAGGATTGGAAGCCATTCAGTCTTCACCATCTGCAGTTTTCCACAGTCTAGACCTGCCCAAATTCACAATCCATTATTCTTTAAAAGTTAAACTTCAAAAAACTTGGCTACAAACCTCACAATCACCAGGAAAGATAAAACTTCATCTTCATATAGGGCTTTGGACCGATATGATGATGAAGAATCATGATCATGCAGGAGTATAAGTTATAAGATTGCCATGGATTCTTAACTTTAGTTTTCCCTTATAATGTATTTTCAATTACAAGTTAATGAGAACAGCGAAGTTCAGCAAGTTATATTTCTCTCATTATTAAGATACACAAAAACAGGAAACCAGTTGTTGCTAGGGTTGGGTCAAATTGATGTGCCATAGATGTGGTGTCTTTCCTGGGGACGAGTTGGTTTAATTTCGGTTTTTTCTTATGGTCAATGTGCTAACAAGCGATCCTTGCACGTGGTCTGGTTTCATTGGGACGCAGTGTGGAAGAGGGCGCTAGTTTCTTTGGCGGTTGTCTATAGGGTGTTATCGAGTTTCTCGGGGTTATCTGTAGCCTGTGAGGTTGGGCGAAAATGGTGGTTAGGGGTTGGGCTCTTTTGGCTCATGGATGTCAATATTGATGACGGACCAGTAACTAGTTCAGTTTTTAGGGAGGAGAGTGGGGAGTTCATATCCACCACCGGTCATTCCCATATTATGTAATCTTGGTTATTTTCAATAAAGGATTCTTATTCTAAAAAAAAAAAAAAGTTGTTGCTACAAGTCAAAAGACAGGCCATTTTTATGAATTCATGTTGTACAAGGCTACAATCAGTTTGCATCTTCACGTAGCCACAAGCTACAAGTAGACACTTGACAGGGCACTTGAAGAGTACCACAACTTACAATATCAAACAGCTAACACTAAGTGAGAACTCTACAGTCTGGTTAACCAGCCACTTCTCCTTGGTATTTATTATTTTTATTTTAATTGTACATTCCATGAAAGAAAAGTTACAAGAAAACTTTAAAGCAGACCAATACAGCAATAATATATAACCGAGTATGCCAATAACCTCATCAGACGACAGAGCTCAGACGACAGACATGTTGGTTTCTGTCGTCTGATATATTTTAACGACAGACAGTGTAAAAACTGTCGTCTGAATATCAACAATACCATACAAAGTTGGTCTTGAGAATTAAGTTTGTTTTCAAACAACAGTTATCTGTCGTCTCGTCAAAGGAGATAAATTGATTTCGTTTTTGGTCGTAGCTTCTTTTTTTTGTTTGTATTCAGACGACAGATATATGTTGTGTCGTCAAAGGAGTAAATTGGCTTTGGATTTTTTTGTCTTGTTTTTTTTTTTGGCACAACAAACAGTAGCTTAGTTTGGAACACTTAATGAGATTCTCTCCCCGACTTTATGAAAACTAAAACCTAAAGCGGTAGAGAGCAAACTTTTCCTTTGCAACGCTCTGACAAGACCCCCTTCCAACTGATGAAAATCCAAATTTCTTGCCAAATCGAAACACCCTAATCATAACTAAGAACCCAGATCGAAGAACCTCATACTCCGTCCATTCCCCATCTCTCTTCGACAGACGAAGAAATCCTCATTCCACATCTGAGTCTTTGTTTCAAACCTAAATCGCGAAATCATCCAAACCTCATTGCAAATTTCATGGGTCTCAATCAATAGCTCTTTATCTATGCTGGTAAGCCCTTAGATTCATTGTTCAACTATTTAGGGTTTTTGTTGGATTGGGGATTTACAGGCTTGAAAATGAAATTTCCTTTGAATCTTGAATTTTTTTTTCTGGGTTTTAATCGAATTGGGGATGCGAGGTTATAAGTGTTAGGGTTTTTGTTGAAGTTGAATGACAAATAGCATAATGTTGTTGTTTCAGTACTGGCCTGGGTTAACTGGAAAGCATTTGCCAATCTGAATTGACAGTCATTGAATTCCGAAGGTAAAGCTCTGCTCTTTTTCTTCACTACTCCTTCACTTTCTCCAATTAAAGTTATAGAATTTGGTCTCTTTCTTGACAACATTTAATTGTAACCAAACCTAGAATTGTGATTATATGTGGGCATTGACCCAATCATAGTTTGGGTTCCATGTGGGCATTTGCTATTTACTGTGTTATGTCATTATCGAAATATGCTTTACATTTCTATTTTTCATCTTGGCTCTTATGTGGATTGCTCACCATCCAATGGTTGGACAGTAAAACAATTCTTAATGTTCGGCTATTCCCTATTGAAGTTTTGAAAAGTCAACTATGGGTTTGTGTATTTTGTATGAACTGTAAGTATTGGATTGTCATAATCATGTGAACTGCAAGTATTTTGTCTCAAAATCTGATGGTAGCCATTTCCATGTGGACGTGTAAATTAGGGACCTTGTGGTTATGGTTTTTCACCTTTGCTATTGATCTGATGCTGGATACATAATGAAACTCTTAACACGTCAAACAAATTGACACTGTCTTATGATTTGCAGAGTTGAAAAATCAGTGACATTATGAATTAAACAAGTCTGGAAGTGGTGGAAACAAGTTGTGGTGTTTGAATTGGCTTTGACTTAAATCAATTTTTGGTGAGATCCATGATCATTACAAGTTTGTTTTTTTTTTGTTTTGTTTTTTTTTTTTTCCATTTTTCCTGTGCTGGACTACAAATGAGCAATGTCGAATTATTACATGGCTGGTATTAAGTATGAATTATATGATGATGTAAAACTAGAAAGATTTATACTATGTCAAATGCCCCTGTTATCGTATCGCTTGATGAAGTGCTAAATGTACATGAAGTAGCTAATTGCTTTATTGTATTGCTTGATTTCAGATGTGCATAAATGTACATGTTTGTGTGCACTAGCTAGTTTATGTAGCATGATCCTAGCTAGGTCTAATGTTAATATTGTAATTGATACATTTGTTTCTCTATATAAGATGGATAAGTCATGGATGAAGGCTGATAGAAGATCACTACAGTTTCAGTTAGGACTTGAAGAATTTCTGAAATTTGCATCGGATAATGCAAGGGACATAAATAAAATACGTTGCCCTTGCTTGAAGTGCCATAACACTGATTTTGGTGGTATAGGGCTGATTAAGGACCATATATTTTTTAACGGTATTAATGTTAGTTATAAGCATTGGAAGTGGCATGGAGAACCATCTGCTTCTGCCTTGCATGCTTTTAGAGGGGATTCTGAAACAGTCGAAATGAATCCTGATTTAGGCATACAAGCAGAAGCTGTAGGGTTAGAGGGTAGTGAGGATGAGGAGATTTCGGAAGACTCGAACGAGTTTATGCAGTTTGTAGAAGATGGAGATAAGCCTCTATATCCTGGTTGTACCAAGACAACCAAGTTGAATGGTTTGATACAAACATTCAATCTGAAAGCAAAGCACGGCATGACTGATGCGTGCTATTCAGATATGTTAATTATGATTGGCCTCTTGCTTCCAGAAGGAAATGACTTACCAGGGTCTACTTATGAGGCTAAAAGAACACTTTCCGCATTGGGGAAGGGGTATGAAAAGATTCATGCTTGTCCAAATGACTGCATCTTGTACAGATTGCACCATGCTGATGCGACCAGTTGTCCAACTTGTGGTGAATCAAGGTGGAAACTTGGAAAGGACAAATCTGAGAAAGAAGGGGTTCCGGGGAAGGTATTGTGGTACTTCCCTCCGATCCCAAGGTTCAAACGGATGTTCCAATCGACAGTGTCAGCTAAGGAGCTAACTTGGCAAGCCAATGATCGAAAGAAAGATGGAATGATGAGGCATCCAGCCGATTCCCCAACTTGGAAAATGATTGACACAAAATGGCCAGACTTTGGTCTAGAAAGTAGGAACCTTAGATTAGCGCTTTCATCAGACGGGTTTAATCCACATAGTTCTCTAAGTAGCAAATACTCATGTTGGCCTGTTATACTTATCACCTATAACCTTCCTCCATGGTTATGCATGAAGAGGAAGTACATGATGTTGACTATGTTAATTTCTGGACCCAAACAACCCGGAAATGACATCGACGTCTATCTACAGCCATTAGTGGATGATTTGAAAGTGTTGTGGGATGGGGTTGAGAGAGTATATGATGCTGTAAGAGGAGAATATTTTAAACTGAAGGCGATACTATTATGGACAATTAACGATTTTCCCGCGTATGGGAATTTATCGGGAAGCATTGTGAAAGGATACAATGCTTGTCCAATATGTGTTGATCAGACAAGACCCTATAGGTTGAAGCACTCTAAAAAAATGGCATTCATGAGGCATCGACGATGGCTGCCACGACATCATCCTTATAGAAAGCAAGCTGCTGCTTTCGACAACACCATAGAGGAGGGTGAAGCTCCTACACCATTAACTGGAGAGGAGGTGTTGACCAGAGTTCAAGGTCTAAATCGACCATTTGGCAAGAAAAACCCTCCTCCCCCTTATAAGGGTCTTGAAGATGAAAACAGACCTTGCTGGAAAAAAAGGTCTGTTTTCTTCGAACTTGATTACTGGGAACATCTTCCGGTAAGACATAATCTTGATGTGATGCACATTGAGAAGAATTGTTGTGATGCTATTCTTGGTACGCTGTTGAACATTTTTGGGAAGACTAAGGATGGGGCTGCTGCTCGTTTAGACATGGTCGAAATGGGTATACGGACTGATTTGAAGCCTACAACTGCTGCAAAAAGGGACAAGTTGCCTTTGGGTGGTTGGAACTTGTTCCTAGATGAGAGAAAGATTGTTTGCAGTTCCTTTTTCAATATGACCGTTCCAGTTCGGTTTTCATCCAATGTACGAAATTTGGTGTCAATGGAGGATTTACTACTTGCTGGTCTTAAATCACATGATTGCCACACTATAATGCAACTTTTTCTCCCTGTTGCATTACGTTCAGTTTTGGAGAAACCAGTTAGGTACGCAATTATTCGGTTTTGCCTATTCTTCAAAGCAATATGCAGTAAAGTGATCGACGTTTCAAAATTGCAACAAATGCAAGCAGACCTGGTCGATACAGTTTGCCTGCTTGAGAAGTTCTTTCCACCATCATTTTTTGACATAATGATTCACCTAACTGTCCATCTTGTTAGGGAAGTCGAGTTATGTGGTCCGGTATTTTTTAGATGGATGTACCCTTTTGAGAGGTACATGAAAGTGTTCAAAGGATATGTGAGAAATCGACAATTTCCTAAAGGGTGCATTGCAGAGTGTTACATTGTAGAAGAGGCGGTTGAGTTTTGCTCAGAACGTATGCTTCCTAGAGAGGCTACCACTGTTAGGATTCCTTGGAGAACCAAACTTGGGCTCTTAAATGGCTGCAAGCCTTTATCAGGCGCCACCATCATTACTGTCGACAGAAAGCAGCTTGACATGGCCCACCTATGTGTATGCACGAACACTGAAGATGCAATCCCTTATTTCAAGTAAGTAATAATTTTACTTATGTTTTGTTTTCGATCATTTGTACTATATCACCTTACGCGTGTTCAGTTATGTTGCTCATTTGCTTAGTTTTTCTTCCATTGCAGAGAGCATATGGAATTCCTAAAGTTGAGTTTTCCAAGGTTCAAAAAAATAAGAAGTGGTTGAAGGACAAACAGAACCTTACCTTTGCAGGTTGGTTCAAGGAGAGGGTACATAACTTATCTTCGACCTCATTGCAGTAGTATAATGTCTATTCAATTTTGAGTTTCGAGTTCAATAAACTTGTGTGGTTCCATACTTTTGACATGTCAATTTATTTGTAGGTTGCAAATGAAATGAGATTTGCCGATAATGATGTTCCTGAAACCATTAGGTGGCTGGCTGGTGGACCAAAAATGGAGGTCCCTACGTACATTTGGTGGTTATCATGTGAATGGGGTTGATTTTAACACTTCGGAGCGTGACAAAGTACGATCAGTTCAAAATAGCGGGGTTTTTTTGGTTGCTGATGCAATGCAAGTTGCTAGTGCAAGGGATAAAAACCCTAAAACTGATGATATGGACTTTTACGGCAGGATACAACAAATTTGGGAGGTGGACTACTACAAGTTTAGGATACCCGTCTTCATGTGTGATTGGGTGGAGTCAGCTAGGGGGGTTAAACTAGACGAACTTGGGTTTACTTTGGTTAAACTTGATAGGGTAGGGCATTTAAATGATCCGTTTGTCTTAGCTACCCATGTGAAACAGATTTTCTACATACAAGACCCCCTTGATGATCAATGGTCAGTGGTAGTGCGGTGCCCGGAAAGAGACTACCAAGGAGGGTGTAATGATGAAGAAATGGAAGATATTGAACTGGAACAACACCCATTCATTCCTACAATGCCATCGATTGAGACCTTTGATGATGTAGTTGGTGATCTGCCTAGCTCCTATATTCGAGATGGCGATGAAGGAATATGGGTTGAGAATGAGGATGGTCGACGTGTTTAATTATATAGGCTGATATTAGTATAGGCTGCTTTTCTTTGTTTTGATTTCTTGCTTTGTTAAGTAGGCTACAAGTTTAAGAATAATATACACAGACCACTTTCATCCATTTGTTTCGTGTTACACTATTGCTTTAGTTAATTTTTATTGATATTCTGTTTAACTATTAACTGAATCTTATCATGATAGTATTAACATGTAGCTAACAACATGCATTTGGGTTATGTGTTTCAGATGATGTCGCCTTCTACTAGATCATCAAGTTCTGCAAGAGCCATAGCTCTAAGGATTAAGGCTGTGGCAATGAAACGATCGAGGACAAAACCAGCAACACCAATTCTAGCAATTGAAGGGGCTGAGACATCAACCAAAAAGGCTGCCAATCCCATATCTAAAACTACCAAAAAAGCAGCCTCTCCCAAGAAGGGTCGAACTACCAAAAAGGCTGCCTCTCCCAAGAAGTCTAATACTACATCAACAGCTGCCTCTCCCAAGAAGGGTCGAACTACCAAAAAGGCTGCCTCTCCCAAGAAGGGTCGAACTACCAAAAAGGCTGCCTCCCCCAAGAAGTCTCAGACTAGCATGACTATAACTGCTAAGTCCAACGGGGTTGTGTCATCAACCAAGTCAACGAACAAGTCTGTTTCCAGTAAGACCAAGAAGTCTGAGGAGGATGATGATGAAAACAGAACTGGTGGATTGAAGTTGCTGAAGCGAGGAATGGTTACGATGAGCCGCATTACAAACAGGCTTATCCGAGGAAAGAGGCTCACTGTGAAGTTTAATGAAAAAGGAGAACCTGTTGGTAAGGCTGCAAAAGAAATGCAGTCTTACATTGGGGTGTTGGCACGTACGAAGATCCCTATCTCAATAAATGATTGGAGAGAAGTGGATCTAGATGAAAAGGAAAAGATATGGGAATCTATAAAGGTACTTACTGGCCATATTTCAGCTTGATTAGTTTATATATATTCTACATGTTAATTAGCTTTGCATTACAGTAGCTTAGTTTATTGTACATGTATGTAGGATGCATTTGTGGTGCCTAAAGAGCTTAAAAAAATGGTGATTTCATCTGCTGCAACTAAATGGAGAGAGTTCAAGAGCAAGTTAACAAACATGTACATCATCCCTTATATGGATGAACCAGAACTGTTAGAAAATCCTCCAGATGATTACCGAAGCATAACGAAGGATACTTGGCACCAGTTTGTTGCTGATAGGCTTTCAGCTACCTTCCAGGTTACTGATTTGATAAAATTTGTTGTGTTTTTTGGTTTCAGAATGTGCTCTCTCTATGAATATTCATTATAGTTTCTAATTTACTTATGTTATGGTTTGCAGGAAATACGTGAAGCCCAAATTGCAAAGCCAAAGGAGAATAAATATCCTCATCGTATGTCACGCAAAGGTTATGCAAATTTAATGGAAGAACTGGTTAGTTTTATATTTAGACGAGTCAACATATTCTGAGGTGATATGTACAGAATATTAACTAATTCATTGTGTTTTCATTTGTCAAAGTCTGAAAGTGTCCCTTTACAAGAACTTGATAGAGCTACAATGTGGATTAAGGCTCGGCAAGATAGGAATGGCAACTTCAAACAACCTGAGGCAGAGAAGAAAGCCGAAAAAATTGTAAGTATGGACATCAAGTTCATATTAATTTATATATGCATGGATGTAATGCTATCGCAGCATTTAACGCGGATATTTTGAATCAGGAACATTTAAGGAAAAGGGAGGCTGAAGGGGAAATTGCCACATCTGGGTCTGATGATGTGCTCACTCTTGCATTGGGGAATCCGGAGCATAGAGGTAGGGTTAGAGGTGTTGGTGGCAATGTCAAGCCCGATTTATATTTCAACTTGCCAAAACGGCAAAAGATGACTTTTGAACAGAGGACTAGGTTATCGCTGAAGAAGATACTAGAGGAGGAGAAGGAAGTTTTGTTAGCTAAGGAAAGAACTGCATGGGAAGAGGAGAGGGATAGAAAACTTGCTGAGGAGAGAGCTTATTGGACTGAGAGGATTGCGAAGCTAGAAGCGAAGGTCGATGGGAAGGAGCTGCCTGTTGAGTCCCCCAAACCTGTCATAGCAGTTAATGAGCTTGGTTCAGGACAAGGGAGTTGTTCTCGCCATGGGGAGAAGGCTGCGGAGAAGGCTGCACATGATAATATTGAAGCTGAGGTGAAGGGTGTGAAGAAGAAGTTGGTTTTAAGAGATAAAGTGAGCATCGAGGTTGAAGAGGAAATTGTGCAGCCTAGTGATGATAGGGTACGGTTAAACCCGATATTGGAAGAGGAGGTTAGAAAAGATGTCATTGTACTAGAGGCACCAGTACATGGTGAAGAGGTAAATATCGTGCTTGCCTAAATACTTGAACTTTGTAGGTATGCTGATATGGATTTTTGGATATAGAACTGTATGGATTTAATTTGTTTCATGTATAGGAACAATTAGGTGAGACCAAGTATAAACTGGCCATTGACACGGTGGAAAACATTGTGGCTATTGGAACTGTCATCAGTGTCGACCTTGAGACCAAACAGCAAACAATCCATGGTGTTCCAATTGGAGAGGAGAATTTGCGTGTCTCTATCACAGAAACTGTTGTTCCTGAAGCTTTGCTACCATTTCCCATAAAAGATGAGATAGTGAAGGTCAAGGATGCCATTGGGACTTGTGTCGCTTGGCCGAGGAACCTTGTTATTGCCCCTGCACCTGGTGGGAAGGTAACTCAATTTCTTTGTGTTTACTTCTGCATATGTGATTATGGAATATAATCTAACTTCATTTTTACAACATTAGAAAAAACCAAAGCGTAAAATTCCTAATAGGCCACAGAAAGATATGTTTGATGATAAGGAAGACTTGCAAATCCTGCCATCGAATCTCCCTGCACCTTTAAAGGACTTATGCATTTGGGCAAACATTGGATTGCAGAATGGGGCAACCATCCACGCCACTTTTGGACCAGAACTTTTTGGTCATCCACATAAAGCCTTTGTCTTTAGAAAGGACATCTATGCTATGACACACTTATTGGAAATTTCAGGCAGCTGCATTGTTTTTTACATGAGGTAATGCAACACGTTAAAGTTTCCTATTATTTGTTAGGTTTTGTGATTTTTCATTTGTGAAATCAGTTGAAATGTTGTGAAATGTTGATGTAGCTACCTTCAAGGTGTGTTGAAGAAGGCTAAGATGAATGACATGGTCGCTTTTGTCGACCCTGCTCACACGGGTGCAAGTGGTTGTGGAAATCCAACCGAACGAGCTCGCTTAGTATCAAATCGGTTCATAAATGGGAAGTCTGGGCAAATTTATTTGGTCCCATATAATTCAGGGTGTGTAAACTGAATTACTATGCAGTATGTTGTGTTATATTACGTTTTGGTGAATGCTTTATATAAACTAGTTTAAACTTATAATGAGTTTTGTTTATTGCATATAGTGGTCATTGGACATTGTCTGCTGTGAATCCAGCTGAAGAAACCATTCACTTCATGGATCCGTTAAAGAGGCGACTCATCGCTGGTGAATGGAAAACAATTCTGGACAAGTGAGTTGACTGATTTTTCACTGTATAAGTCGATAACTAGGAGTTGTTTATGCATTATATATGCTGATGGTCTGCTATTGATTTGCAAGCTCCATTAAAATCTACAATGCACACAAGAATAAGAAAGGGAAGAAAACCATTCAATGGAAAAATCTTGCTGTAAGTTAATTGCGTTTTTTGGGTCTTATCACCTAAGGTTTTATACTCTTAAGTGCTTCTGATATGGTACGGTGTTTTTTTTTTTTCAGGGCATTCCGGAGCAGAAAGATAGTAAGACTTGTGGGTATTGGATCATGCGCTACATGAAGGAGATAGTGGAAGATAAGAATTTGGAGTTTGCAGCTAAAGTATGTGTTTTTGATACCATAACAGATTGTATTTCATGGTTTCAGTATGACTTTTTCATCATTGGGATATATGATAGTGATTTGATTTGGGTCTTGGTTTTTGTTTTTGTTTTTTGCAGTGGGAAAGAAGGACAAATCTGGTTTACACTGAAAAGGACATTGATCAACACTATGCCAAAAAGGCCTTCAGACGACAGAACTGTTCTGTCGTCTGAACGAACAAAAATGTGTCGTCTAGTACGGTGTCGTCTCTTGGGGGCATCAGACGACAGAAGTGTTATGTCGTCTGATTTTTCAGACGACATAAAAAAATAAAAGTCTTGTGTTGTCTGATGAGTTTTGCATTTTGAGAACATTGTGATCTGTATCTTTAAAAGCATTCAAACAACAGTTTTGTATTGTCTGATAAACAAAACAACCACAGTATTTTTTAAATACTATTGTGTGAAGCATATTTGCAAGACTTATTTGTGTGGTCTGAATGCCCTTAACTAAAAAATATGAAGACTCGTATGTAGTGTCTTCTCTCATAGAACAACACTTAAAGGTTGTGCTAATTTACTTTAAATGACAATTATATGTGGTCGTAAAGAGCATCAGAGGACAATAAAGTGTCGTTCTAGGGTAGGTTTGTATGACATTTAAGTGTTGTGTGAAAGATTTTGAAATTATACATATGTGATGTTGGGAAATGGTTTAGACAATAGATATCATATTCTTTCTGTTATGTCAGTCTCACTACGACGACAATTTACTATCGTTTGAGATTATTTAGACGACAAATATTTGTGGTCTGAATATAAAAATGACTACTAATAGTACGTGTTTTATATTGTCTGTGATCATGTCCAATTACACTTATTTGTTGTTGTTATACACTTTAGCCAATACTTTCATCTAACTTATGTTGTTGTTTTGCCTTTCAGACTACAATTTTCTGTTGTCCCAATGTCATAAAGACAATAAACTTCTAATTGGTTTTTGTGTTGTTTTTGTGCAGCTGCAACCACACATTTTGGTGTGCTTTTGTTGTAACTTGCAATTTGAGATAACACATATTAGTAGGCCTCTGTTGCAATTGGTATGCATGCATTTGGAAATTAAAATTGGCCATTCATGAAACCATAAAATCCACATCCAAAATCATTCATTGTAATTTCTATTAATCCATCATTGCCTCATGTACACAAACCTAATCATGAGCATCACCAACATAGCAAAATAGGTAGCAGTACTGCAAGTTTGACCCCAAGGTTTTATTGATCTTGAACTTGGGTAAATGGAAAAACTGACCCTGAACTGAAGTTAAACAATAGCAGCATGACACTACTATGAGGGTACCTTATTTAGCACATGGGTAGAGTTTGGAGCGCGACAAGTACCATGGTTATAGTTCCCATAGCTTCGAGGTGGAGTACCGAAGCTTGAAAACTTAATCGTAGAAATGCCCATTTGTACACTCTAGACTAAGTTTAGGCTTCTTTTGATCTTTCAGTTTGCCTTAGTTCTTGGTCTGCCATTTCTCCACACGTGGGTGACTTTCAGAAGATCAATTTTTGTAACATCGCCAGCAAGCTCCTCAAAACCACCAACAGATTTTGGGATGGCTGAGCCAAGACCAAGGAACATGATACCTAAAACATAGGTAGAATATAGGAAATTAGTAAATAGGTTCTTAATACTTTTTTTTGATCTAGTGGTAAACAAGTTTATACATACCATTGTTGAGTCGGTTGGAGACAACCAAATTGGCACTTGTTAATCCTGAATGTACCAAAATAACTGCACGCGCTGCAGTTACCATTAGCATGAATAGTCTAGTATCTTCCAATGCTCCCCCCATTTATCCGTACTTCACCCTTCCCCATGCTCCCCATGTCCAAAGCCAAAGGCTCGTCCCCTTCAGGTGCATCAAAATTCCGTTTTCCAAAATTGCTCGATGGTACTAAAGGAACAAGCTAGAATGAAAATGTTTAGCAGTAGTCAATATTTGTAGTTCTTATTTCATACCTTATACCAAGTCATTGGCTGTTGATTCTGTGACCTTAGACACCTTCGTCCAATTCACTGCAGATGTGGAAGTTGGAGAACCGAGATTCATGGATTCTCCGTTTAGCCCAACCTGTAAAGAGAAACATACCTAAGTTGAGGCATTCCTCGAGTACACAAGTAATTCAGCAAAATTAAACTTTATAGACCTTGTATGACCATATCTGCCCTGATAAATCTCTACTTCCTTGATCTAATCCTTGTTGAACAACTGGTCCCTTTACATCACAACAGGAAACCTATATTCATATAGTCTTCCAAATCACATATCCAGATTCTGATTTAGTCATATGTACGTATAAAGACAACACAAGAAGTTTCTTATTACATTGAATTCTTATTTGTAACTTATGTAATTTACTCAAATACAAACTATACCAAATTAACCAAGTCAAATTAATGAAATTATAGGGACCTGCAGTATAATATCAAGTTATCAACACGAAATTTGTATTGGTATATCAAATATTAAAAGTTCTTATTTTTAACTCATGTAATTTACTCAAATACAAACTTTACCAAATTAATCAAGTCGATCAAATTATAGGGACCTACAGTTAATATCAAGTTATCAACACAAAATTTGTATTGGTATATCAAATATTGAAAGTTAGTGAAAATGCAAATCAAAGAACCAACAGGTAATCCAACAGCTACACTTAGAAGCAAAATTTTATTCACCATGCATGTTTACATCTCCTGTAAAAGTGAATCTCTGGTCTTGCAGAGTCCCATAAGTTGATCCTATCATTACAGAACATAACTGACATTTAGATATAGGGGCATAGTTTCTTAGGTAGACCTAGGTGACCATTTACCTTCCAAATCAAAAGTAGATGGTGTAATTTTTGACAACACAAATATATAAACAATATACATGCCTGAGAGCTGGTCATTGACAAAGACATGCATTAGTGTTCCCAGCCGACAACATAGTGAGAATTGGATGCTTACCACCACGCAGAAATGATTCAGATGGACTTATGTCGACACCAAAAACATCAAGTTCTGCAAAATTCTCTTATATAATTGGATATACATTTTTCATAGATACATTGAATGGAAAAAGAAGTTCAGTTACTTAATCTTACCTGGTGGTGTACCATAGATAATCATTGGAGTCTCTAGTGATGTTCAACTGATCTAAGAAACCAATAATTGTGAGAGTTGTATCACCTGTCCATGACGAAATGTCTTCGCTGAAGGTTTCCCATGTCCACAACTCAAAGTTAGTGGGAAAAAATTATTTTTGGGATGTCTGAAGTTCCACCTGTAACAAAGTGCACAATAAGCATCATGTCTGTGTATAAGATCGATATATATAAATTGAAAGAAGCTACACTGGAGCTGTAAGAGTTTCCTATGATTTAGCTAATTCATTGGGGAAAAACCTATTTGGCCTCACTTTGATGTCAGACAAATTTTGTGGAAAATAGTAAATAAGCATTGCAGACCCTTGTTTATTTCATTTACTTTGGCAGTGTTGAATACAACATTTTTGCAGTCTGGAAGGACGCTGATGGAACAAGTAGGGATCTCACAGTTTCGGTCATTGAAAGTCACCGTTGCAGCTAAGATTGCATTGTAGTTTGAGAGAAACGCTGCACAACCTCCTGATTTTGAAGAGAATACATGTGCCTGGAAATTAAAGCACTAATTTAGTTTAATTGGATATCAACAGGAACTTCAAGATGAATATGATGGTGCTAGATGGTAGGTTAGGGAATAATTTAATTAACAGAGTAATTTTTCCAACCTTCTGATACCATTCTTATTTTTCATAGGTAAGTAATAGGTAAGCTGATAGAGTTTTCTATTGTAAAGTATGCTGATTTTCTTTGTAGAAAAGTCAGCTGGTAATTTTTCACACCTTATAATATACATCTAAAGAAATGCTTACACATATTTATCATGAATTCAAATTTCTCATCATATTCATCAATGGGGGCATGGTAGTTGTAGCTGGTAATAATAAAAGGGCCTCCAGCAGTTCTTCTGAAATTAGTTCTCCTCCATGGTACTACAAGCAATGTTTAAGATGCAAGAAATAAGTGATATACCATATGATAAAATCAGTGGTTGACCCTAAACTTTATTTAGCATGACATAGTGAAAGAGAAAAAACAATAAGATACTAAACAAACTAAGAAAATTTGAACAGAAACAATATTATCCTAAATATTGATGCACACTGAACAATAGGGTCGCGATTTCAAATTCATGTTACAAACTAACTCTATGTCACACCCCGAACCCGGGTGTATGACTTAAGGGGTTCTCAAGCAAGAGAAATTTAGAAGAAAAAAAAACAAATTAGACACAACTTAAAGTGTAACATTTAGGAACAGTTTGGTTTTGAGGATTTATGAAAAATTCATTTGTGCAACAATGAAGTTGAAATTTTCCAGAATAAAAGCTAACATATCAAGGTACGACATACTAAAATTTCAAATTAATCTGAGTTCGAGAAGTAAGGGAAACAATGGATGCAAATAGACTGAACTGTCAGGTTTTAGAAAAATATAGCAGCAGCAAAGTCAAAATAGAAAATCCACCAAAAATTCACTTTAAGACCAATTGACAAGAAATCAATTTTGAAACAACTGGTGGAATGTCTAGTTCAATATATACAAAGACCAGAGGTTAAATGATTCAAATAGAATTTCAAATCTCAGCAGAAAGTCAGAGGATACACTAAAAATTCTGGAACTTTGCCAAAGCAGACCAGACTCAAAAGGAAAAATCACTGAAGATTCATTATACATTAAAATAAGGTGAAACTTTCCAGATCATTTTTTAACTAGCGGTACAGAAATATATCAAAATTTCACGACACTTGGAGATCAGTAAGTAGGGCAACACAAAGCTCAAAGTTAACAGATCGACAGCTTTCTCAGAAAATTCAGCAAATCTGTTTTAACCACAATATGAAGTTTTGATTTTAAAGTTGGTTTATTTTAACAGTAAACAAGAGAGATCTCACAACAAAAAGAACCAGTTTACAAGCCAAAAGAATAGCTACTACATTGGAGAGTAAACAAGGGAATACAAAGAGGATGCATGAAGCATTACAACCCCATTTGGCTTTTCATATGATCATATCCCAGGTGGTAACTAAACTAAACCAGCTACAATCTAGTTAGATGTTTGGGGTGTGACTCTCTACTTGTCAAATTGCACTTAGAAATCGCAGAGGAAAACGTTCTAACACTATCACACTAATTACACACCAAATCAGAATCAAAGCTATAGCTAGAGAAAAGTTTGCTTTCTCTATCTCAAGCCTTAGCTTTCAGCAGCTAATAAAGCCAATCAACTGCTACAGCAAATCAAATTCCAATTGCTAACACCCACTTTGTATTTCACAAATCCAGCCACCTATACCAAACTTGAAACAAATCACACCCAAACTCTTGGAAAGACTAAAACAGAACGAATGTCTTCTCTTTAATTTAAACTGACCTACTTTAGACATCTTTTATTAACCACACACATCCAGTTAAGAATTAACTGGTAAACCACTTGGCTGACTTGTAAGCTGTAAGATTGAAAAGACCAAACCCCCCACCCCCAAACAAACCACCCCGAGGCTAAGGATAGATTGGCTAATATAGAATGCTTAACCAAGCCAAACTAGGGTAACTTCAAGTACCCTCTAATTTGATGCTAGACATCTACCATTCTTCTTCTTTTTTTAACCATTTTTTTTTTTTCAGAAATTGAGGTGTGGTTCATTGTTCAAGTTATGTTGGGAATTGTACAGAATAGTAAAGATTTGAAGTAGATACATAAAGTTGGCCTACCATTTAGATGTATTGATAAAACAATGTTCCTAAGGAGATCCCATACTATTTGCTAATAAGCCTAGCTGTTATTTCTTCACTAAAATAGAAATCAAATACGACTCTCGAAGGCTTATGCATGCTACATTAATCTAGGATTAGTATACGTACACAACATTGTACAGTTAGCATCAACACCATAAGGAAGAGAAATATGCATAACATAAGCAGGGCCACTATAATCCTCTAGAATCCAACACTAATTAACCAAATTTCAGTTAAAAGGGAAAGAAACAACTCCAAAACATTAGCAAAAAAGTCATCAGTGGTGTGTTTGTACACGGTTTAACGTTTCATTTAGTATCATCACGCATGCATAAGAATAACACAGCAAACTATGTGTGCACTGTGTGGACAAGTTTTTAAAGGGAAAACAAACTATAGAATTGTATTACTTTTTATCATATATAGGATTCGATGTGAATGCTTTACAGTTTAACTAAAAAGGCAAATTATCCAAAGCTTAGAACTGATTCAAGTACTTAATAAAAATAGATAAATCACAAACCTCTAGTTAGCTAAGCAACATATTCACTCCTCTGTTTCTGATAATTGATGATTCATAATCAGATCATGTTGATTCGGCAAAAGACTTGACGCTGCAGGGTGCTCGGAGACAATTTACCATACCATATATTGTCATCAACATGAGAATCATCGTCATCGTCATCTGAAGGAAAGATGACATATTTGTTCGGCTGCATTGCATAAAGACTTTAATTAGATCACCAAACAATGAATACATGCACATGAAGAGAACAGGGCTACGAGAAAATTGAAATAATTTAAAATTATACCATGAGGTGATGAATATACTGTGATATTGAATAAACTCATAGAGAGCAGTATACAACATCGTCAATTTGATATACATCAAGAACGAAGAAAAGTCATATTCAAATACTAAGGAATGGGTACGGAAAGGGTGAATATTGTTTGCTGGGGATGGACATGGGGTGTGATTACTATAGCTGTTACAGACGTACATCTATTTTAGTCTCAGGGAGTAATTATCTAAGATCAAGCTGCTTTTGCTGCTACATCTATTTTGTCCCCAAAGACAAAACCCCAATACAGCTATATCCATTTCAATCACCCCATCCCCAAATAGAAGAAAAACCTAATCGAAATCAAACCCTAAAATTGAGATAATAAGAAAACCCAAAATTTGCAGATAAACCCCTAAAATCGATCAAAGATTGAACCCAGTAGAAACCCTAAACTAAAAAAACGATTGAAACCTTAAATTGCTTACCAATAATCTGAATCGGAAACAACTCTTCTGGTTCCTGGACAGCCATTAATCCAGACGCGAAAGATGAAATAGAGACTAAGAAGAAGAATCGAGAGAGTGAGAAGATGAAGGAGAGAGAGCATCAAGATTAGAGAGAGTTGAGAGAGCTGATGAGAAGGAGAGAGGTGAGTGTTTGATTTTTTCAGTTTAGCAAGTTCTGGGTCGAGCTGGGAGAGCGTAGAGTGAGGAGAGAAAATGACTTAATTGTGAGGGATCGATAGAGGTCAAAAAGCACAACGTGAAAATTTTTAAAACAAGTTCCACACTCAGACGACATTTAAATGTTGTCTGAATGTCGCAGCATTTTCCAGTCAACTAGGGCTTGGCTATTTGAGAGGGAAAAGACTCATCCAAAATTTTGGATATCCCTCCAAATTTGAGATAGGAAATCACCACATTCTACAACTACATAAATGTGTTGTCTGAATGCTCACCATTTTTCCAAATTAAACTAGTATGGTTTTAGCCTATATTCAGACGACAGAAAAAAAAATTGTGTCGTCTGAAAAACTCAGACGACATAAAACACTACTTATGTCGTCTGAAGTGTGTCGTCTGAAGGCCTTTTTGGCATAGTGCAAGTTCGGGCAGAATGGGCGAAGCATGTTATCATGTTTCCAGATATGTAGTGTGCATGCTAGGAGGTTTGTCGTACATGAATAGTTAGGGTCTGTTTTTGTGCATATTGACATCAGCATGCCTATATAGCTAGATATTGGAGGGTTTTTGCCTAACCAAATGATCAGCTTTTGCTATTATCGATCATTTTAACCTTAGCAGCTGATTAGTCACTTTTAGCCTCCATGGATTTTAATCTGTTGATTATTTTCAACAGTTGATGTACATTGGTGGAATATGGAAATGGTAGTACATGATTTGCAGTGGATATGTTAGTGATTTCCAGATATTTGATGAATATATGGTACCATTTTCTAAATGAATGGTATTGGTATATACTATGGTTTATGTTTATTTCCAGGTTCTGGTATGGCACATTGAAGCCAAATTCTGTGGTTTTAAACCAAATCACACAATATAAAAATGTGGAACAATTGAACGTCCAACAACAGAATTCAGGCAAAATACTGTTGTCTGAAACAAGAAGATTCAACAGACAAAAATAAATTTCTATAGTCTTAGTCTCATTCCCACGACAGAATATTGTGATGTATGATACTTTCTCACAATAGACGTAACAATGAAACATCAACTATCTCCATATTCAGACAACATATAAATGTCTTTTTAAACAATATCAAACAATAGAATGTTATCAACGACTGTGGTTTGAAAGGAGTACACACATCAGAAATAACAAAGAGATTTCAAGCATCCACACAATCAGAGGACAATTAAAAGTCCTTTTAGAATAAGAGACACAATAGATAAATGAAAGAAAATGTTGTGTCAATGAAGTTCACACAACAGATTTTGAAAATAAACTTCTAAATTCTACACATTCAGTAGACACTTTATTGTTGTCTCATATTTTTTAAGACAATAAAAAATTATTAAAGTCTGTTGCTAAAGTTAAACAACAACAACATTTGACTGTCGTCTGATATCATATTTAACCACATATACTACCATTTTGTGTATATCTGAGCTACATTCAGACGACAGATATATTTTTGTCAAGAAATGGATAATCAGCGTAACCAAGAACGGGATCAGATATGTAGAATGTATCTCTGTTGTACTTATTTAGAGGAGCATTAAGCTCAAATCTCTTTGGCAAATCTGGATTAGCCAAGAACAAACGACCAAAAGCGATAAGATCTGCATGGCCCTCAGCCACAGCATTGTTCCCATCGTTCCTGTCAAAACCACCAGCAACAATGAAGGTACCATTGAAAGCCTTTCTCATGGGTACAAGACTGTGGGGACATTCACTTTTTTCCTCAAGTGTCTTCATTCTTGGCTCAACCATGTGGCAGTACAGGATTCCATATTTGTTCAAGGAATTGACTAGATAAAGGCCCAATTCCTTTGGATTAGAATCTCCGGATTCCATATAGTCAGCAAATGGAGATAATCTAATTCCAACTTTATCTGCTCCTATCTCATTGACAACAGCTTCAACAATGTCTAGTGCAAATCGGCAACGATTTTCTAGAGATCCACCATATTGGTCTGTTCGATCATTTACTTGATCTTTTAAAAACTGATCGATAAGGTAGCCATGGGCGCCATGAATTTCAACACCGTCAAATCCTATGAAATTGACAAACAATAATATTAGTGTAACGAAGTCTTTTGAAATTTGTCATTCCCCAAAACAAAAACGAAGAGAAGATGATAACTTATTGATCATATAACGAAGTAAAACTTCCTAGAACACTTGTACGTTTTATTTTTCTCCTACAACTTGTTTAACTTCTAACAAGACATTTTTCGCACCACTTTGATATAATAAGTTTCTGTAAAAGGACATGTAAAATTTCAAATTTAACTTAAAAAAGATTACCAGCTTCCATAGCATTCCTTGCAGCAAGTCTGAAATCATTGACAATTTGAGGAATTTCATCTGTCCTTAATCGTCTTGGAGGTGTGAATTGCATAACATCAATACCATTAGATCCTTTTTGGGGGGTTAGGGACTTGTCAGTAGAAGAGATTGGAGCTTGCCCATCTGGCTGAAAGCCTATAAGCAAAGAGGGATAGAATCACCATCAGACAGAATAGATTATATTGAAGGAACATCAAATTCATTGATCTACAACAACCCCATAGCAGCAGCAAGGTTCATAAATAATAACATTGGTGAAATATAAGTTTATAATAGGATATCTTTAGATCATTCAGTAAAATACAGATACTATAAATTCAGGTTCTCTGGACCCAATCAAACATATCCATCTTTCATATTCTCCGGGTTGAGTTGGTATACAATGGTTACATAGATACCAATCTGAGATCTAAAACCATAATAAATCGCCAACTGAGAAACGAGATGTCATCAGCCACAGTCATTCACTTGTTATGAGGCATGGCAGATGCTACACTAGTTCTAAATTCTAAGTTATTTTAATTTATCAAACTTCATCCACGTTGAAACTTTCTGTTTTCCTAATAGCCTAAGGAAGCCAAACCCTTCTCACAAAAAAATATATATATAAAAAAATAAATAAAATAAAATGAACCTCAGGAAGAACAATTAGCTTTCAAATGATTCACTAGTCTAATTAGTCACTTATGCTCACAAGGGTTTCTATGACAAAGTCAAGTCATAAAGGTATAAGTTAGGAAAGCACCAGTATTTGAAACCCTCCCCCCATGCCAAATCTGACAGAAGAAGATACCCCCTTTATCATGTACAGTATTGACAATTGGTTTCCATGCTTCAACTTGCTCATTTCTCCATATACCAGGAGTATCTGGATACCTTCACATATGAATGAAACAAAAAGTGATCAAATTTTTCAATGGGGAGGTTGCAAATTCTACAGCATCATGTGATTAAAGATTTTACAGAAAGAAACTTGATGGTTAATCTTAAAGTTACCCTTGTGCTGTGTCAGAAACTCCAGCGGCTTCAGCTATGAGAAGGCCTCCTTTAGATGTTCTCTGCGAGTAATATAAGTTGGCATGTGGCTGGGGAACATATCCATATGATCTCCGTCTAGTCAATGGTGCTAAAACAACTCTGGAATGGATAAACAAATTAAATACTTACTAATACCATCAATAGTCTTACTGGACACAGGCAGTATCTACGGAATTACATCTACATGAAAACAGTGACAAGTTTGAAAGAGATAGCATAACTAGCTCTTGAAAATATTATCATATTAGCGATAATATCAATCAATGTAACATGCAATGCAGAGGGAAAGATTAAAGCAAGTATACCTGTGAGAAAGATCAAACTTTCCCATTTTGTAAGGAGTAAGAAGAGGAAGTGTGGGAGATTGGTTAGCCATCTATCTGACCTTGTAATCTGGGTAACTTCAAGTTGTTGGAGTTTTAATAGTTCTGGTCTGGAAATGAATGGAAGACACAATTAGGTCTTTATACGTCTGAGTGTGGTAGAAGACAAGGTCGGCTGTTTGGAACCATTAATGTAAATGGGTCCATCGTCAGTGTCACTGCTTTAGCCTTAACGAAGCTTGTGGACCTGTGACTTGTGGAATGCCATGGCCAAAGCGTAATCAGCAGCAATTCTTTATGGTGATTGAGATGCTCAATGTGTAGTTTACGTGGGTTGTGGTTTTGGGAGATTTAAGAACTGGGAAGAGAGCTGCCAGTGTTGACCTGTGGCCGTAAGATTTTGTCTTTCTTGTGAAAATGAGTGATAATTGAGGTCTTCCTTTAATGTTGGAACTTGGAATTCAATTTCGAGCGATAGGATGGGCTCCTAAAGGAAGAAAAAGCAAGAGCGCGCAGAGAGTGACGTCGTGCACCTGTTAGCTCACACGTTACTTCTTTACTTTTCCTTTTTTTTGGTTGTTTCACCCAAACAAAGCCTCGAGGGTGTTTCCTTAAAGGGTAAAATACCGATAGGCAATCAGAGCGGTCTAGAATAATTTAACTAAAATACGATTAAAATATGGAGTGGTCCTAAACTCTTAACACATTGAAACAGTGCTGATACGCAGACCGAGCAAAGTGAAACTGAATAGTCGAAGGAAAAGTAATTGAAAATGTTAGGGTAAATGGACAAGAACAATTTTATGAAAAAGAATAATATAGTTTAAATATCTTTTCATTTCACTTTCTTAAAATCAAATATGCAATTCAGTTCGTAAAACCGTATGAGAAATTGAAACTACAAACTCTTGAAATTAGAAAAATAATGTTTACGCTTCACTGATCAACATAAATTATGCTTGAGAAGGAAAAATTAATCATACTAGTAAACAATCACATAGGCTAAACAATATACCTACATACTCCTTCTGTCTAAGGCGAAGTGGACACTAGGCTTCAGTGACCTTGCCGCCAGAACTACGACCCTCCTCGTCACACATGCGGATTTCAAGGCAACGCATGCTTGCAACAATAATCTCATAATCTCTCGCAACATGTAGTATTTTTTTTTTTTTTGTCTGTCTCACAACATGTAGTATAGTAATATAAAAAGAGAAGTTTTAAATACACACTCCTAATTACTTAATACACACTCCATACTTAATACACCACCCATTTAATTTCTCGTTCTAATATTCTAATAAATACACAACCAAAAGTACCTAAAATATCCTTAATCTCAAAAATCATGAAATATCCTATTATTTGACTATATTAAGGCTACTATTTAATATGATTAGTAGATTCTAGTATATTGATGTTGTTAAATGACCATATTGATTACTTGTGTTACTTATTCAGAAATCCATAAAGAATTATTATTGTTCCCTTTAAATAAATGCATATAAATAGGTTTTATATTATTTGAGTTCTCATCCACCAAACACCATGTTGATCAAGTATAAAATTATGAGTTGAACATTTAACCAAAATTATATCACTAGTTTCTCTCCAATGGTGGAACTAGAAAGTTGTCATTAGAGGGGCCAAACAAATTAACAATTACAAAGTTTTTTCACCCGTGATGTTTTATATTAGAAAATAAATGGATTAATTGTATCTCTTAGAAAAAATAAAAAAAAAAGGAAATTAACTCAAAAATGGGAGTAAAACGATCCGTTTTAAAAACATTTAATACCATAGATTTTGCAATTCTAAATACTATGGCTTCTAACCTCATTTAATTACAATTTATTTAAAAATAATAATAAATTAGATAGTTTCTAACTTTACTCTTGTACTAAATTAGGAGGCCATGTATAGAAATTTGTTGTGTTTATCTAACTATTTATACATAAATTATTCTATATAAGGAAAATAATATGACTTTTTTTTTTCTTTCTAATGCATAGATGTCTGTTTTGGTCATTCAACCTACCTACAAAATCTAATTTGAAATATAAAATAATAGGGATGTGTATTAAGTAATTAGGGGTGTGTATTTAAAATTTCTCATATAAAAATCATAAAATCATATGAAAGCACACTTCTCCAAAATCTCGCACCAAGCATTCAATCCATTCAATCCATGAATATAAACATGAACTTTTCCGCAAAATAATTTAAACATCGATAATCACGTAATTATTCAAAGACAATTTATAATCAAAACCTCACTCTGAAGCACATATAGGAAATCATAAATCATCAATAAAAATTCAATCTGAAACTCTTATTGGAAAGAGAAATTTTAAATACACCTCCTCAATTACTTAATGCACATCCCTTATATTTCTTTGTCTGTAAAAGTAAAATGGAATTGGAATTGATCTACTCATTTCATTTCATAGCCCATTTATATAGGGAGGGAATTACAACGGAAAGATTAATTACAATGATGACATTAAATGCTGATTGGTCCGTAATCCTTGTTGATTGATGGTAATTGCTAATTCCTTGATTCCCTCTCCGTCAATCATTTTGACGAAGGCACATAATGTGTTTTTCCTTTAACACCCCCCTTGTGCCAAGTCAAAGACGAAATGGTGCATGAGTTGTTGCCTCACTAAAAACCTTGCCAAGTAACAATAAAAACCATGTGGGATAAAAAAATCCACCTTGGTCGAAGGAAAAACGCACAACGCATCTTCTCTATTTGAGGATGACATGTGTGTGTTAGACTCCCCCTGATGTCTACACCTCCCCCTGATGCTTGCATTAATCAAGGGAGCTTCGAAAATCTTCGCATTCCTATGTTTTTCACATGTTTCTCAAATGTGGCCTTGGCCAATGATTTGGTGAACAAATCTGTCACATTTTGCTCAGACCTTACTTGATTCACTTGAATCTTGAGGAGAGTCTGCTGTTGCTGATTGTAGAAAAACTTTGGCAATATGTGTTTTGTATTATCACCCTTGATATATCCTAGCTTCATCTGTTCGATGCAAGCTGCATTATCTTCATAAATGCAAGTAGGCTCTTCAGTGGTAGAACTCAAACCACTAGTCCCTCGAATTTGTGTAATGATAGCTCTTAACCATACACACTCACGAACCGCCTCATGTAGAGCAATGATCTCTGAATGGTTCGAGTAGGTAGCCACAAGGATTTGCTTGGTTGATCTCCAAGATATCGCCGTGTTCCCAATGGTAAATACATAACCAGTTTGGAATTTATGTGGGTCAGAGAGGTACCCAGCATCAGCAAAACCAACCAAAACGTCATTTGGCGTTTCGGTGTAGTGAGTGGCGCTTTCGCCATCAACATTTCCTGTAGGGATTGGAGTTCCATCTGCGGTCCCTCTTGTCTCTCTGTAGGGAAAGAACAGTCCCAAGTCAATGGTTCCTTTTAGGTATCAAAAAATGTTCTTGATACCATTCCAGTGACATTGCGTTGGCGCTGAGCTAAATCTAGCTAACAAGTTCACTGAGAATGCAATGTCTGGTCGAGTATATTGGGCTAAGTACAATAATGCGCCTAGTGCACTTAGATAAGGAATTTCAGCTCCCAACACCTCTTTGTCATCTTCCTTTGAACGAAATGGATCTTTCTTTGCATCCAAACTTTGACCGATCATAGGAGTGCTAGCAGGATGAACTTTGTCCATGTTAAATAGCTTGAGCATCTTTTGGACATACGCAGACTGGTGGATTAATATTCCACAAACTCGGTGTTCTAGTTCAAGGCCTACAAAATCGAGTTTTCCCAAGATCCTTCATCTCAAATTCGGATTTCAAGTAGCTCACGGTTTCTCTTATTTCATCAAGAGTACCTATTATGTTCATATCATCGACATATACAGCTACAATTGCAAATCCGAAACTTGTTTTCTTTATGAATACGCAGGGAAAGAATTCATCGTTCTTATATCCCTTCCCAATCAAATAGTGACTTAGACAGGTATACCACATCCGCCCGGATTGTTTCAATCCGTAAAGTGAGCGTTTCAACCTAATTGCAAATTCACTCCGTGGTTTAGAGTCACTTGAATTGGGTAATGTAAGGCCATCAGGCACTTTCACATATATCTCTGAATCAAGATCCCCATAGAGATATGCAGTAACCACAACCATGAGCTGCCCATTTCCAGTCCTTCAGAAACTACCAAGCTAACTAAGTAGCAGAACATTATAACGGCCATTACGGGAGAATATGTCTCCTTGTAATCAATTCCAGGGTGTTGCGACAAACCTTGCGCCACATGGTGAGCCTTGTACCTCAGAACTTCATTCTTCTCATTACACTTTCTGACAAAGACCCATTTATGTCCTACAGGCTTTACACTTGGTAGGGTTAGCACTACCGAACCAAATACTTGTCTTTTTCTAGAGAATCTAGTTCTGCCTAGATTACTTCTTTCCATTTAGGCCAATCTGCTCTTTGTTGACATTCTGCAACAGAGCGTGGTTCGATATCATCGTGCTCTATGATTTCTTGAGCAACAGTGTATGCAAATACATTATCAATGTGTATGGAAGATCTTTCTATCAACTCATACGCACTCTCATAATCCATTGAGATTTCTTTGTTCTCTGGAATCATTTCAAACATCGGAGCGTCCTCCAGTATTGATTCATGGACATAACTATAATAAGAGACAATCTCATGAAAGGGATTCTCTACATTGATGATTAATGGAACGGTCGTTTGTGCCTTATTCCCCCTCTTCTTCCTTGGGTGAGTGTCACTCGAACCAAGTGGCTTGGGTGAGTGTCACTCGAACCAAGTGGCTTGGGTGAGTGTCACTCGAACCAAGTAGCCTCCCCCTCTTCTTTTGGGGAGCCACGGCCTCAAACACACCTCCACTAAGTGTAGTTGCAGCGCCTCTATCTATGGCGCCATGCCCCTTGTTGGGGACTTCTAACCTTGCTGGCACATTTGCAGCTGGTATGTGTGATCTCATCACTTTTGCTATATCAGTAAACGCATCAGGTATTGAATCTGCTATGTTTTGAAGATCGATTATTCTTTTCACTTCACTTTCACATTGTGAAGTGCGGGGATCAAAATGAGACAGAGTGGGGACAAACCACGACAATTCCTGTCGTACCCTTAGAAAATCCTTTTTCCTATCTCCCCTTAACGACGAGAAGACTGTCTCATCAAAGTGACAATCCAAAAATCTAGCAGTAAAGAGATTGCCTGTCAAGGGTTCCAAGTAGTGGATAATCGTTGGAGATTCATATCCAACATAAATACTTAATTGTCTCTGAGGACCCATTTTGGTGCGCTGTGGGGGCGGAATAGGCACATATACTGCGCAACCAAATATGAGTAAGTGTGAAATATCAAGCTCATATCCGGTTACCAACTAGTACGCAAAAAATGGTTGGCTAGCAGTGGGTCTAAAACGAATAAGTAAAGCTGCGTGCAATATTGCATAACCCCATGCAGATATAGGCAGGTTGGTGCGCATAACTAATGCTCTAGCCACCATCTGTAGCCTTTTGATGGTGGCTTCTGTGAGACCAATTTGTGTATGCACATGGGGTACATGATGCTCTACATCGATCCCGATAGACATGCAATAATCATCAAATGCTTTTGATGTAAACTCTCCAGTGTTATCAAGCCTTATAGACTTGATAGGGTGATCAGGGTGGTGAGCCCTTAAACGTATAATCTGTGCTAGGAGTTTTATAAATGCAGCATTTCTTGTAGACAATAAAGCGACATGTGACCAGCGTGTCGAAGCATCCACCAGAACCATAAAGTACTTGAATGGTCCGCATTCTGGATGAATAGGTCCACAGATATCTCCTTGTAACCTTTGTAAGAATGGAATGTTTTGTTTTGTGTCTTTAGCATAGGAAGGTCTCTATCCTGTTTTTGCTAAAGAGCAGGCTTCGCAAAACGAGTGATGTGCCTTTGAAATAGTCAATGAGGCATAATGGGAGGGAGGTAGTTTTTTCTGGTACTTCATAATGCAATGGCTGCATTTGAGCAGTACTAGGACCGACACCTTGCAGTGTGACAGATTTTTCTCCGATTTTATTTTTCACTCGAAAGAAGGGAAGTCCATGTGAGTTCTTTAAAATACGGATCATCCTGTCGCAACCGGGGTGCTCTAGACGGTCATGCCAAAGCCTGTATGAGTTAGTGTCCCATATTTCATTGTTGGTGACAGCATAGGATTCAATAATCCAAATCGTAGTGAGGTACAGTCCACTAGATTGACTCATAAGTTTCTCTAAAATGCATTTCCTTCCACATTCATTAGAGGTAATATAAAGGTATTCAGTTCCATTCTCACAGTGTGTTTCTACATGATAACTGTTGGCACGAATATCTTTGAAACTTAATAAGGTTCGATTAGTTCTTGGTGCATACAGAGCGTCTTTGACTTTAAATATATCTCATATTCTTTAGAGTATTTCTATTTTAGTAGAATGACAATCTTTTCATTCGAATAATTTTTTTTCTCTAGATGTATTGCTTTACATCTTTATATAGTGCTATCTCGAACCATGTAAATATGTGTAGTAAATAAAAGTCGAATAAATTCAGTGCTTTAGAATAAAATCCAAAATTTATTAATAAGCCAAAGATAATCAAATCAAGGTCTTGTTCAGAAATCTAATTCATCAATCCATGATTGAAAATAAACTTTAAGACCAAGCAATAGTCTAATTAAAATTGAGGCATTATGCCTTCACAACTGTCTTTGGAAAATAAATAGATAAAGCATATCAGTCAAAATCTAGTCCATCCATTGACTGAGCAAGTTCTTTATTGCCATTGAAGTCTGCTGGGTCATGGCCTCCTTCTTCCATATAGTGAGCCTCTTGTTCTTTAGACTCCCTATATCTCTTGTAAGTGGCTGCAACTATGTTGCTTGCTTGGTAGTTCTTGTACCAATGCCCAATGACTCCATACCTATAGCATGGTTCATTGCCAACTCTTTCCTGTTTGACTGAAGGGTTCTTAGGTTCCCTGTGGACCTTGTTTCCATGACCACTAGGGCCAGCATCACCATCTCTGTGCCATACATTGGGAGGGCCTCCACGGCCCATACCACGACCTCTACGTCCCTTGCCACGTGGGTAGGGATCAGCACGTCCAACCCCCTTTACATTGGGGTTCTTTCCATCTTTCACTTTACCATAATTAGCATCGGGAATTTTCTTTATCCCAACAGGTTTGGCATTGTTATTCAAAAGAACCTCATTATGCCTCTCAGCCATTTCCAGTAGGTTGATTAGCTAATTGAATGTTGTGATTCTTTTATTGTCATACTCCAGCCTATACTGGTTCGCTAGTATAAGTGGTGAAGTAGGAAAAGTAGAAAGAGTCTTCTAGATCATATCATCTTCTGTGAGTTCCTTTCCACAGAAATTTAGACGTGCCTTTAGGCGCAACATGTCATTGTTAAAGTCATTGACCCTTTTGTAGTCAAGCAAGCAGATTTCATTCCACTGAACGGTCAGTTCTGGGAGCAAAGTGTCATGAATGTTTCCAAAATGTCCCTTAAGGGCATCCCACAGTTCTTTGGGTGTCTTCAACTGAAGGTAATCCTAGTGTAGGCTAGGATCAATATGTCGCCTAGAAACATTAAGGCATTTGATTTCACCTTATTAGACGGTACATCGTCTTTGGGGTCGGTAATGGTGGCAGTGTAGTCTTTTGCTACAAAAGCAATTTCTACATTGGAAACCCAACGATGCATGGTACCCAAGTCCTTCTGAGTCCAAGATGTCAAATTCAGGTCGAGTTGGATCAACCATCTACATAAACAAGAGGGAAGCTATAAATTACGCAGTCATAAAGACATTCACGTGAATTATTTTCCAAAAATATGAATTAGATTTCAA
This sequence comes from Rosa chinensis, assembly GCF_002994745.2. Taxonomy (NCBI): domain Eukaryota; kingdom Viridiplantae; phylum Streptophyta; class Magnoliopsida; order Rosales; family Rosaceae; genus Rosa; species Rosa chinensis. Next base: position 53,833,843 of record NC_037094.1, on the reverse strand, counting down.
TACCAAGATTCATAATGGTCACATATTTTTTTTCGATGCTATGTGAAAATGCTTTATCACTGTAAGTGTGTATGTATAATGCGCGTGAATTTTCATTATCATGGCAAAACGCAATTTTTGTATAGCATTCTAAATAAGTAATAATCATAGCACGTAATAAAGAATAAAACATAGCATATATAAAAATAAATTACATGGCATGCTCAAATTTCACAAATAATATATAACAAAATATATATAATCATGCTTAAAAATAATCATATAAAACAGAAATAACAAGGCATGCTTAAAATGATTAATATAATCTAACTAAACATGCTCGAAAATTTAATAATAAAAGCATAAACAATAAAAACATAAAGCATGCTTAAAAATAGAAACATGAATAAAATTCACATGCTTCATTAAAATTATAAAAAAAAAAAAAAAAAAAAACGTACTTGGTTTCGAGAAAGCAAAATAATCTTAGCGCACGCGCGTATTGATGCAGGCGTGCGTAGCGATATTTTTGGGCTTGAGAAAACTGGGCCGCTTCTTCTCTTTTCAGTAGTGGGCCTTGTTCTTTTTTTCTTTTCTGGGCCGCAGGGTCTGTTTCTTTTTTCTTTTCCTCTTTTTTGTTTTTTCTCTTGTTTCTATCTTCTTCTTCCTTCTTTGCGTCTTCCTCCTTTGCGTCTTCTCACAGGTGTTGAGGTCGCTTGTTGCACTGCTGCTACAAGGGTTCTGAGGCCGAGGTGAGGCCGCTGGGATCTGTGTGCACGCGGGAGTAGTGGGTGTGCTCACGGGTGCTGGGCAGTGGGGTGGGCTGAGGTTGAGATCTGCTAGGGGATAGCGGGCTGCACATGCCGGTCGGTGATGCCGGCGTGGTCCTGGAGGAAGACGAAGGCGGTTCGGCCAGAATAGTGCCAGAATCGGGCTGGAGGAGCGTCGGATTATGCCTGAATTGGGTGGCGGTCGGAGCTGGGTGCGGAACCGTAGCCGCATCGGGTCTTCTGTGGAGGTTACTTCTAGGTGGGTGTCCAAAGGGAAAGCTTGGCTGTAGGAGGGCTCTGCAGTAGTGTGGGGCGCTGGGGCTGCACGGTTGGGGAGAGAAAGAAAAAAAAATTTGTTTAGGGCGGCAGAGAAAAAAAAAATTCTACGGTTTGCAATGGTTTTTTTTTTTTTTTGACTGAAAGAAACTAAAAAACTTGGTTTTTATTTTTTATTTTTATATTGGCTATTGGCTCTGAGCGTGCTGATGACGTGTAAAAGTAAATAGAATTGGAATTGGTCTACTCATTTCATTTCATAGCCCCTTTATATAGGAGAGAATTACAACGGAAAGATCAATTACAATGATGACATTAAATGCTGATTGTTCCGTAATCCTTGTTGATTGATGGTAATTGCTAATTCCTTGATTCCCTCTCCGTCAATCACTTTGACGAAGGCACATAATTTGTTTTTCCTTTAACATTGTCTCATTTTTTCATCAAACTTCTATCTGTGCCCCTCCTCATTAAATAAATAAACGAGAAAAACTTAAGAAAAAAATAATAAGTTGGCTATGTATCATATTTAATACATTCTTTTTTGTTTTATTGTGGAATTAATTGCTAATTAATTTCAGCACATATCAATATGGTAACTACTAATTACCTTTCTTGTTTCTCACATAAATGAAGTTTATATATCGCTAAAAGATTGAATGATTTAACTTTCTTATCTTTGTTGTTTTTCGAATTGAAAAACTTGATATTCAATATATGTCAATATCTTCGTGATCGATATAGTCATGGTCAATATTAAAATGGGTAAAGAATGAGGCATGGTGGTTGTTTTGCAAACAAAGTGATTGATCATGATGTATCCATGTATCCAAGATATATTTGATGGTTTTATAAACTCTTTCAATATATTTCAACCAATTTGGTTGCTTGCTAATTCTTCATGTTGACTACAATTATTTTATCTGTAATTGAAGTTCACTTATCATCTTGAAGAGAGTTTGAATGTAGTATGAAGACGAGGAGAAAATTTAACCTATAAGAGAATATTTAATTAATATTTTGATATATAAAGTATTATTTAAGGACACCTAGATTCTGTGTCTAGCCCAAATTCTAGTTACTTATCTGAGTTGTAATAGGGTTAGTCTTACAGATATTCTCGGAGATAGCTTCGTAGATATCCAAATCATTGTACGATTATGTTTCCTTGTAAGACGTTGATTCTATGCTTGTAATCCTCCATATAAAGAGGCCCCTATTATCAAGGAAAGCACAACTCATCCTCCCAATTCTCTCTGCTATTCTCTACATCCATTTTTCCTAAAACACGTTATCAGCATGAAGCCCTAACCCTGAAACAAATAGCCAAACCTCAAAACAAATAGCCAAAACCTAAATTCGAATACAAAACCTTGAAGCCCTTTTTGTCTCCGCCTCACAGCTTAAAGAATCCCAGAAGTCCAGAACAGGTGACAGAATCCCAAGAACTGGCCGAAAAAGTACTGCACCAAGCCCCGAAAGCATAACTAGATTTTTCACTGGTTCACCGCCTTCTAGACCTCTAATTGCCACCAAATTTTGTCAACAATAGCGCCTTGATCCTAGGATTCTGGAACTGGAAGCATAACCTCAAGAACCGGTCTAAAAGTCACTGAACCAGCCGTCCAGTGACTGAACCGCAAGCAGAAAACCTGAAGGAAGCCATTTAGGGTAGTTCAAGCAAATTCCGACCAGCCACCGGCCCCCACCGACCAGAAGTACCTTTTTCCAACCAACTTCCGACCAAAGTTCTAGTGATGCCCACGCATCCTCAGCACCAGACCTACAACAACTAGCCTTACCAGTGCGACCATGATCGAAAATAGACTGCAATCCTGACCAAGGATCGAAAGCACACCATAATCCTACAAGTTTGTTCTCCAGTACTAGGACTGAAGCTCGTCTGCAATCCTACAACAAGGATTAGAATCACTCTGCGATCCTAAGAGGTATGTTTTACTCAAAGTTCCCGTTTTTGAGTTTTTTCAATTTCTCTTCTTTTTCTCGGGGACTTGCAACCTCCTTTCTTCTACCTCCCTTTCTTCTTCATAGGAGAGACCTAAGCCAAATTGTGGGGGTTCACGCTATCTCCAAGCTTGGAACTTGTTGAGTCCTCCAAACTTAGAGTTTGTTGAGAAGATACGATCGACAACATACATCATTGTTTTGATCTAATCCAAAACCTCTTGGAATCGAATTTCTTGGGAGCCATTACGCTAAAAAATTCTTAATTTCTTAGAACCACTTACGTTCAGAAATTCTTAATTTCTTGGGAGCTACTATGCTCAGAAATTTCTTTTGTTTTCATGGTAGCCTTTCTACTCCGAAACTAACCCTTTTTCTTGTTCCTTTTTAGGATTGTAACTTGAACAAACTAGACTTTGCTCCATTGGGAACAACTGGCTCTGGATATCACAAGTGCGTTCATGATGTCCGCCAATATCTCAAGGCTTAAGGAATCCTAGATATGATTCTTGATCCTAACCAGGACGTGCTAACTGTTGAGCAAGCCCAAGCTTTGGAAGCAAATAGAACAGCCTTGGAGGCAAATAAGGCTAAAGCCATCATCCTAATGACTCGTCATATGGATGATTCGCTCAAGTATGAGTATTTAAATGAACAAGACCCCAGAAGGTTGTAAGTCTCACTCGAAGAACGCCTTGGCAACGTCCGTGACTCCATGCTTCCTGACTTAAAAGTAAGATGGCATAATCTCCTCCTCTGTGATTTCAAGTCAGTTCTTGATTAAACCTTAGAAGCACTTCGCAGTAAATCCTTAATGGAATTATGTGGAAAAGATATCACAGATGCGATGTTGATTGAGAGGACTCTCTCTACCTTCCGCGTCTCTGCTTTAATGGTTGCTAAGAGTTTTCAAATTGATGTTACTGCAGGACGGATCATAAGGTTTCATGAGCTCATTAGAGCCCTTCCTTGTGAAGAACTATAATTCGAGACCCGTGAGAACAGAGCATATTCTGGAGTCCAATTATAGTCATGCCCCTAAGGGAGTGAACCAAGAGCGAAACCCTTAATCTAGGGACAATTTTGGACGTTCTGGTCCATGTTCTTGCTCTATTGAGGAAGGTAAAAGCTTAGATAGGCAGACACGGAACCGAAGAGGTCAACGTGGAAAGAGAGAGGGAGGCAACACCTCTGGCCATGTTGGTGGCGCCACTAATACTGAGAGACATTCTAATGGCACTTTCAAGAGCCTCAATCAAGGGAGTCTGAGCAAAGAGATGTATGTTCTCGATGTGGAGCATCTGGTCATTGGGCACACATTTATAGATCTCGTGAGGATATTACCACCGCTTACAAAGCATATTATGAAGCAAGAGAAGCACACTATGTGGAACAAGAAGATCAAGAAGGTGATCTCGAACTAAGGGTTGAAGACTTCAAATCTGGCTGGGATCAATAGATTCCGATTTTGTTTTAAGTCTTTATTTTTTCAAGAGATGTAATATGGCAATTCCACAGTATTATTAGTGGATGCCATTGGTTAAGTTTTTCTTCAACTAGGCTCATGTAAAGTGAGTATGATGTCTAGGAAGGTTTTGAGATAAGTGGTACTTAAGCAAGCTTTGCTCCACCGACATCTCTCTACTCACCTGGTCATATTTATTTTGGAGTCACTACAAGAAAAAGAGTCTTTTACCGCTTAAAATTTACGGTGTGCATTCATGTGTGCCGTAAAAATTGGTCATTTACGGCGCTCATTTAAAGAGCGCCGTAAATAGCTCTAGAGAATACCTTATTTACGGCGTGCTTGTGAAGCATGCCGTAAATAACTATAAAGAGTACCTTATTTATAGCGCGCTTTGAATGCATGCCGTAAATAACTCTAGAGAATACCTTATTTACGGCATGCTCTAATTGCACGCCGTAAATAAAGTTTTTAGCTATTTCCGGCGTGCTTCCAATGCATGTCATAAATAAGGTATTTTTAAGCTATTTACGGCATGCAATTAAAGCACGCCTTAAATAAATAATTTTGATATCCTTATTAACGGCGCACAGATAACGCACGCCGTATAGAGGTTTTCCAGCTTGCCCAATATTTGGGCCAAAACTTAAACTTCCCACGTACATTTTTTTTATCAAACAAAAACTTCCTATTCAATTTTTATTTTGTGGGCAAAAGGGCTCTCTCTCTCTCTCTCTCTCTCTCTCTCTCTCTCTCTCTCTCTCTCTCTCTCTCTCTCTCTCTCTCTCTCGCCCTGCATATCGAAGGAGCTCAATCCAATGTCGGAGCAAAGCAAAATTCGCTCAGCACGGATGGGTAATCCTTCTCTCCTTTTCACTTTGTAGGTAATAGGTAAAACCAAATTGTAGTTTCTTTTTGAGTTTGATCCTGGGTTTCTTTTAGATCTGAGAATGAACATAAAGTAGGTCGGAATTCAGCCGCAGAAATTGCTGTCTAATCCTGAAAGAATCGGACATGGACCAAGCCACTGAGTCGAAGATTCGGAATCAGCAGACGACGAGGAGTCCAAAGTAGCAGAGGAGAGCAACTAGGAGCGTGGGTTCGATGAAATGGCGATCTCGTGATTTGTAGGGTATGCCAAAATCCGGGTCTCGCTTATTGCTAATTTGAATTCGATATTTTATTTGATTTTTTATTTTTGGGGTATCGTTTGTGGTGACGCAGCTTTCGCATAAGAGGAAGGTGACAGTTAAGGAGTTCAAGGGGAAACCATTGGTGTCGTTGAGGGAGTTTTTTACTAAAGAAGGCAAGGAGCTCCCTACTTCTAAAGGTATACCCTACTTGATTTTTCTATTATAGCAGATTATATGCTATGTAATAGTGTTCAAATATGTGTCTAAAAGTATGTTGGCTGCAAACTTAATTTGACATTGGATGAATTGAAATGGGGATGAAGTTGGTCCTTATGGAATTCGATAACATGTGTTCCAGAACATGGTAATTACTAATCTGTTTGTACTGTTTCTTTCCTTTGAGAACTGTTATGGTTTTAAATGTGTGTGAGAGAGTTAGATTCAGTGTTTGTGGGCTCTGTAATATACTTAATATGATGCTTACCTTTCAAGTTAAAGGGCAAGATTTGTCCCTGCAGAAATACCTAATTTGTTTGTGGTGCTGCAAACCAGTTTTATATTCAAGGATGTATATTGATTTTGCATTGGAATTCAGTGGGTTGAGTTTTCATCACTATTAACTGTTTATTATTCATTATGATATAGTGCCAATATCTGTTGTTGCATCTTTCAAGAAGATTAAGGCCCTCATAAGTAGTCATTCCCAGCTTGCAACTGTATTGCGGAACTCCTCAAAGCTTGTGAGTTCACTTATTTGTGCTCTGGCTTCATATTATGTTGTTGTACGTAAAGGCTCTCAAAGATTTGTTGAGTCACTGATGATGCCATAATCTGCATGCAGTACATGAAGATGGGAAGAAGGTCAGACGCCAGCATCCCCTGACTCAATCAGATATGGAAGAGTTGCAAGTAGGTTTTATTTTTATTAATCCCATTTCCTAGTTTCATGATATTCTTTTGGTGCCTTGTCTATGATGCTATTTTGGTCGTTTATGTCAAGAATTTTGTGACCAGTGCTATTATAAAATATAGACATAATATCATCTCCTATGTACTATGAAAGTTATAATTATATCCTTGTTTACGTTGATAACTCTTGAGGTTTTGTAAAAATTGAACTTTTGTTTCTTATCATCTAATACTCATTCTGATCTGTAGCCTCACATTGTTGTTGCTGAAAATTTGCCTGAGGATCATTGCCACCAAAACCTCATGAAGATTTTCTCTACTGCTTGGAGGTACTAAGATCACTTTTTTTAGGAAACTCTTAACTCAAATTCTTTATTTGGTGATCACAGATTCGCAATCTGTTTCATGGATCCTAATAAGTGCAGGTTCTTTGACAGTGTGAAGACAATTCGTACCTGCCAGCCGCAAACCTCAAATAGTAATTCTTCCTCAGCATCCAGATAAGCAAAAGCAGATGGCATGCATTTCAGTAACAATGGAATACTGAAAATGGAATACTGTTTTTGGTGGTACTATACTAGTATAGTTCCTACAATGAATACTGTTTTTGTCAAGCTAAAATCTTGTATGTCTTTTTGCAAATGCTTTAAGCCATACTGTTACTTTTGTGTAATTGTATTTGCTTAATCCGGACAGATTGCCCACCTCAAATTTATATTCCAGTTTTCCGCACCATAGAGTTAAAGACCACGAGTTTTACTGAGAGGTATGTTTGATTTATACTTTTGATTTTCTTTCTGGTGATGATGAAGGTTATACATGTCGATTTCGTGGTCGTAGTGGAGGACTAGACCTCACATTAATAGTTTTTTTACTTTATTTCTCTAGCCAAGTCCAAACTAAACCATCTGATTTGTGCAGAACAAGAACTTTGAGTTGGTAAAAAAAAAAAAAAATCTATATCAGTATGTGTAGATATGCATTTTAATTGGCTTTTAGTCTTTTTGGAATTGCTTCCGCAAACCTGAGATAGTTGGGAGTATAAGCCCAACTATCTCAGGTTTGCAATTGTCGATCACTTCATATTATGGAATTGATATACGGTAAATCAAGAAGCTGCATAAACTATCTGTTAGCCAGAACTTTGACCACTATATTTGAAATTTAGTTTCCAATGAAATGAGATCAGTTTGAAAGAACTTTAATGAAGTTACCAATAGAGTTAGTTAATTTCAACTATCACTACTAAAAAGAATTCCAATTGCTTCGGGTTTTTACTTCGGCATTCATTTCCGTCGCAATTGGTAACTAATTGCAACGGCAAACTATCCGTAGCGAAAAACTTTTATTATTAGCAACAGAAGATGTTTACCGTAGTAAGATTTATTATTAATTGCGACGCATTTATGTCTTACCGTCGCAAAAATAAAAATATCTATTTTTTTTAAAACCACCTCACTCTCACACTTCTCTTCCTCACCTGACCACCAGTCCACCACTCCCTTCCCTTTGTCGATCACACCCTCGTCTCACAGATCCATGCCCAAGCTCGACCTCCAATGCGCCACCACCAAGCCCAAGGAGGCCAAGGTCTAGGGCAGCAACTTTGAGGAGGGCGTCACCGACGCCGTCAAGCGCTTCATCGACACATTCGAGCACTTCACCGACGTCATCAAGCGCTTCATCGAGTCCATATCCTTCGATAAAGCCCTATCATGGGCAGCAAGGCCCACGCCTCAATGCTCCCCAAACAGGTCCTTTACTTTCTCCATTTTCAATTCTCTCAATTTCTCAATTTCTCGGGTTTGATTTGGTTACTATTAGGGATTCATCACTGTTGAGAATAGGGATAGCATTCATCAAGAGCTTACGGAGATTTAGAGGCGAATTGAGGACTGATAGGGAAGACGTGCATATGAACATAAAGGCGGTGCTGACTGATTTGATCGGCTAGGTGGCAAAGAAGCTCCACATTGCGATTAGCAGAAACGATCTGGTCTTGAATTCTCAAGTTTAGTTTCAATTTCTGGCGTTTTTGTTTTTCATTAAATGGACCCATTTGCTGCCTATGAGTTTTGCACGTCCACCAGTCAGTTCAAGAGACTAACACAGATGATGGTGTGTTTGGTTTTGACTGCAATGTAGTTTGATATAGCATCTGTTGTTTTTACACTGTAAGTCACAATGTTGACTGTTATGTATTGGATTTAGGGATGGCGTCAGCGAGTGTCAATTCAACAACATTGAACTGGATCAATCATTGAGGTTTTGTGAGCTCCCCATTTCTCTTCAATTTTGGGTTCAATTTGGAAATTACCTCACCTAGTGTTTGTCTTTCGTCAGGAGTGCAAGCTCCTTGATGAGAGTTGGTGCCCAAAATTTGTCTATGATAGTGAGTATCAAATATTGTGCTTTTGTTTATGGCTCTATGTTTTTTTATGACAGTTCTCTCTCCTTGTGTATTTATTATTAATAATAAATATTTATATACAATTCCGATAAAGCTTGTAGCTAGATGTAGTTGGTTTATCCTAGCCAAGTATGCACGAAGTTTACAGCTGTGATTGATGCTCTCAAAAGTGATTGGTTGATTCTCAGATCTTTGTATGCCTGGGATTGATTACTTATTTTTGTTATTATACTAGAGTCCTTATAGGTATTGTTGCATAAGATATCTTTTCATTGTCAAACACCATTGTTGCTTCTAAATAGTATATACAAAACATGATGGTGAGATTGGTTTATTGCAGCTTCGTGTTATATATAGCATCAGTTCTATAATATCTTATAGACAGAGGACTATCTATTACTATTGGTTCTATATTATATGTGGACTAAATTTAGTTTATTCTTTTGTTATGTCCTGAACTATACCATTATTACTTCATTGATACATATTTCTGCTGTGGGATGACATGAAATCTTGAATACTCATGGATTCTATTTATTATATATATAGGTATCTATGTTGTGGAAGATATATGCCATGCAGCGGAAATTTTGGAGAGAAAGACTGTCCTGCATTTTGTCTTTTCTGTGAGGGATAATTGTGTTGATTCGGGTTTTAATTTGTATCAAACCACCCCCTCCTCTCCTCCTCTGCACCCTATTCTGATGTCTTTCTGAAATCTTTACTTTTGTGTATATTTAGATATGTTCTTTGCTATGTTCAGGTTTTCTGTTGCTTTGCAACTTCAGTTTCATCAACTGGCTATCTAATACAAGATGAGTTCAATATACACTCAGGTTTTCTGTTGCTTTGCCACTCCGTGTATTTAATTGGTCTCATTCTTTTCTTCATCTTGAAGCATAAAATTGATTGTGGTTTGGGGGTTCCTGGTGCCTCTTATTCTTGTCAAGAAGATCTACACTCAGACTTTCTTATATATATTAATGTGCAACTCTTTAATAGGTAATTACTTCTTTCTTCTTGGCAATTGTATCACTTCTGCTGAAATAATGTTCAACTATACTGATCCTGCTTTATTTTTACAGTCTTCTTCTGCGTTGTGAATGCTGTACACATTTAGCAATGGGGAGTATGTGAAATCTAGGGAGTATGTGTTGAGGAATTGTGTCCTTGTGAAATTTGGGGAGTATATTCAGCAATGGTTTAGTTATAATGGATTTGATATTGTAATTTAACTTCAGATGCATGTATAATAGTTTTCATTTTTGCATGTTCTTAAAATGAAAATATGGTGCAATTAGCACCATTTTTTTTTTTTTATAAAAAAAATTTCGTTTTTGCGACGGCAATCATGCCGTCGCAAATACCTCCACATGGATTATCCTGAAATACACATTGCGACGGAAGTCACCGTAGCAAATGGGCCGTCGCAAAACAATAAATTTGCGACGGCAAGAGAAAACCGTTGCAAAAAAGTATTTGCAACGGAAAATTGCCGTAGCAATTGGATTTTGTGACGCCACCTATTGCAACGCCTGTTTTTCCGTCGCAAAAAGCTCAATTTGCCGTCGCGAAAAGTTTTTTCCGTCGCAAAAGCTCAATTTGCCGTCGCAAAATAGGGGTCGCAAAAGCAATTGTTTTTAGTAGTGTATCTAGAATTTGTGCTACAAGTATTTTTCACTTTTGACCTTGATTATGATGACTTCCTTATGTGTTAGTTACTTGTAGAGTTGCTGGAAAGTTACTGGACTGTACTATGTTTTGGTATGCTAATGACTAATTCTGCAGGGGTGGTTATTTTCACATGATCCATTCTGGAGGCCTGCACAAATGAAGGTTATATTTTCAATTTTTGTTTTGGGTATATTGTTCCCTTTTATTTATCTGCTGTCGTTAACAATGGAACATACTTCTTTCTAGACACTTTTACATTATGTTCCTGTAGGGAGGGTGGTAGTCCTTGATCTGTTTGCTGAAATGAAACTGATATGTGAATTGAACTTGTAGAGTTAGAGTTTGATTGATTGATGTACTGAGTACTGCTACTTGTACATTTTTAATTGTCATTTTGTAAATGAAATTACTTATAATGAAATCTGATTGAAATGTTTCTCTTACATCTAATTTGTCATATGGATATGGTGATACAAATGTGAAATTGGTAGAAATATATATTTTTTTTTATTAAAAAAAAACCTTGTTTACGGCGTGCAAGCTGCGCCTTAAATGGGAACTCAATCACACTTTTACGGCACACATTATACGCCTTAAATGGGAACGAAATCAAGTCTTTTACGGCGTGCAACATGTGCCGTAAATAACATGAGTGACATTTCCGATATCACTTTCACGGCGTTCTTGGATGCACTTTAACGGCACATTTTAGTGTGCCGTAAATGAGCTACGTCTTTTACGGCTCCGGCATTTACAGCCTGCCTTTGTGCGCAATAAATACCCTTTTACGGCACACATTGTGGGCCGTAAAAGACCCTTTTTGGTGTAGTGAGTTACCGAACGAAGTCAAACGACCACCATTGTTTTGCATTAGCTAGTATTTGGATTAAATTCTCTTATTGGTTTGGTTAAGAATTAATTGATGTACTCCGTTGACTTATGTGTAAAATTCAAGTTCTTTTCATTATGACTCCATTTTGATTCTGAGCATATTACTTCGTGACTACGATGGTTAGGTCATCAGAATTAGTTCAAGGATATGGAACGGCCCAAATTCCGCTTGCTAAATGGCACCTTGATTACCGTCACAGAAACTCTCTACGCTATTAAGCCATTTGAGCCAACAGATTCCATGCGAAAACGCATGTAGAGAACGGAAAGGAGTTCCTTTGTATTTCCACTCATGATTACGAATAAAGGCGCATCTTAGAGAAACTTGTGTGTCTCTCTAGTGGATTTTTATGTCATCACTATCGAGCAACTAAATCCAATAAAGTTATGAGAGAAGATCTCTTGGATTTAGACACATATTGGCTTTGCCATGACAGGATAGGTCATCCTAGTCATGATATGATGATCTGTTTACTAAAGACTTCACACGGACATCCATTCTTTTTCAAGCGAAATGAAGCAAAAATCAAAGGTTGATTCATAGACAAAGTGTGACCGCCGTCGCTGTCTCTAGCCCCACCGTCGTCCACCACTGCCCTAGGGCTGGTAACGATCCAATCCATGATGCCATAAATGGCGTCTATCATGGTGATGGCGCCATTGGTTATGTAGTAGCCACTAACTTTGCTTCCAATAATGTTCAGATGCTCATGTCCAACCAAAATCCTCATTGGTTGCTTCTAAGGCTTCTCGCTCATTCTACAAAGCCTGATTCCTCATGGAAATTAGGATTGAGACTGTCCTATGCAAAGGATACGACAATACTCTTTCTGTTCGTACATAGAATCCAAGGCGATTCTGTGGACTGATTCAACCAACTTGCGAACGTTTAAATATTTCATGATGTTGGTTGACACGCAAACACGTTGGTCACGTGTTGTACCATTGTCCACTTGTAATTGATTACACGTGTTATTATATCTAAAATACTAGAATTAAGTTAATCCTCTTGTCAATTATTATGTAATTAATCCACTTTTATTTATTTTGTAAAAAATAAGAGGAATTACGGAAAATGAGAAAATGAGGCGAAATTGGAGCTAATTGAAATTATCGACAAAAGAACAAAAGGCCAACATTAGTCAACTCGAGCGAGGATGCGGAATCTGACTACCCAAAGTTTAATAGTTTATATATGTGGGGATGTGCTTGAAGATCGGAAGAAGAAACAATTGTCTTAATTAACTATTAGTTTCGTTAATTATGCATGCCTATTAACTATTAATTTACTTAACCATGCATGCCTAAGCCAATTGCACGTGCCAGCAATTACACACTGATTGGTTAATTGGCTTTTGCCAATTACATGCTGCACGTGTTCAACCATCCAAGACTTGATCCTCTTTTCCATCACGCAAAAATGGAGGCCTAGGATCTTCTCTTCCTTCTAGGATCCATCACAGCCACCCATTATCAATTACACTCTCCCTTAGTCCCCTCTCTTCAAAACAGAGAGAACACGACCCATTTTTGATTCCTCTCCCCATATATGGCCATATATATCGGACCACACCCCAATTCTCTCTCTAACCCTACAGTAGTCGCAGGCGCAGCACACCCCAATTCTCTCTCTTCTGCTACAATAGCTACAACGACCACTTTTCCATAACTCTCTCACCCACTCTCCCATTTCACTTACTCTTCCACATTAAATTATTAGGCTCTTCTCAAATTTCATCAAGGAAGATCATCAAGACCTTAATTTCATCTTGGGTAATTAGGAGGATTCAAGCTAGCTTAGTTTTCTTTGCTTTCTAGCATTGTTGAAATTAAGCAAAGCTTATCCTCTCTCTTCTCATCTATTTTGATTGTACATGGTTTTGATGTTAAATTTTATTTTAATTATGAGTGAGTAGTTCAATTTTGGGAGTTAGGGTTGTGAAGCCCTAACTCATCTTGTATAAATATTGATGCCTTACTTTTAATAAATGCAATTTCCATTGTGTATGCTTTAAATCCGAATTTATTGGTCCTTAGAAGCATGTTTCTAGGCTTTGTCGCCCTTTGAAATTATGTTGTGGGCAATTGTGATGAATAGATTGATAAATTGACAACTTATTAATCTTGTGGCATCTAGGATTTAAGTGAGGCAACCATTAGCTAGCTTAATTGTAGCTAAGTTTGCTTGGGTCTCTATTATCTTGCTCTAGGCCTCTAATTTTGGATATTGAGGCCTTGATCGGTGAAATGCCCAAATTAGAGAGTTGATTGTGGCCATAACCGGCATAGTTAATATACCGAAAGGATAATTAGTTTAGTAGCCTTAACCGGTACTAGATACGGGACTCGGCACATATAGGAAATGCATGCATTTGTGAAATTGGTATTGATATTTACAAGATAGTTAGTGTGAATCACCCGACACTCCCATGTTCCTATTAATTTGAAAATCCAAATTAATTTCTTGCTTGATAATTAGTTGTTTACTTTTATTTTAGTTTGCAATATAATTAATTTAGTCAATTCCCAATTCAAAACTCCCGAACAAAATTCTACCTTCCATTATGCATAACTCATTTGGACTACAAGTTAGTGGCTTTGATTAGGCTTAGTGTGAGCTAAGCCGAGCATTGCAGAGGCTTGGTGCCTTATAAATATTACTTTACTTTATTTTATTTTTATTTTTCATTGTATGCTTTTAAGTTATTCTAGCGCCAATTACCTCTGTTAGGTCCAACACCTAATTCCCGAGGTACGATAACTAAAGTCCAAATACTTCCCTTACTTGACAACGATTCGTACGCTTGCGAGAGTTTATGCATCAAGTTAGTAATGCTGCTTATACTACACTCCTACCACAGATCATATGGTGACAGGTTCACTCCCCGTATCGTCCCATTCAGTCAATGGGACTTGACAATGCTAGAGAGTTTTGCACTGGGATTGATGTTGGACATCATATTCCCATGTACACACCCAATTGGTCTCGCAGAAACAACTACAATGGTAGCCCGAACATTGGTAATGCTCATCAATCTCCTTATATCCGCTTGGGGTTATGCAATATTGCATGGAGTTATGCTAGTTCGTCTACAACCCACCGCCACTCAATCTATCTCTGCATTACAGCTACTGACTGGGTATGTAACACCTCGCACCCGGATAAAATGAAAGAGTGAATTAAAAAAAAAATCAATCTCACTCCAATATCTTATATTGAGATTCTTCTTACTATTATCTTTATTATCTGGAATATCCATTGAAAACAAAGAAAAAGCACACGATCTACAAGATTGATACCTGGATCGATCATTCGATCTTATCATCATCTACGATTAATCACCATTAGCGGCTGCAAAGGCAAGAAGGGACTAGAATCACCTCATAACCCTCGCCGAAACCATTGTCAAAACCAAATCTATGATCCAACGACGTTGAGAGGTAGAGTCGGCGAGCCGAGAAAGAGAGTCGGCATGCCGAGAAAGAAAGGCACCTCTGGAAAGATCCAGAGTACCCCTTTTTTTTTTTTTTTCTCCCCCCTCCATCTGGCATATACAAGTATTTATATAACACTAATGAAGTCAAATGAATGATCATGATCAGGCAGTGGAAGAATGAACGGCCCTCATTGCAACATTTCATATTGCTTTTGATAACATTATTATTATTTTATTTTCTACTAACCCAACAATCTCATAAATTTTAATTCGGGTGTCTAAAAAGTTATACAACCATTTAAACTCGAGACCTTCAATTAGAGGTTTCATTTCAATTATATATTGTTTATTTATTTTCTTTAAACAATTCCAAACATCCAAATAGAAAATATTTCTTCTATTTTAAAATTTTAAGGGCGTTACAGGGTACAAGTATCTCGTACTTGCGCACATTTGAGTGAGCCATTTGTATGCCTCTTGCGCAGCCACAGCGCACTAAGATGAGTCCTCATAGACTGATAGGCCACTACGTTGGATTTGAGACTCTAACAATTGTCAGCCACTTCATACCCTCGCTAGGCAATCTCTTAACCGCATGTCTTGCGGATTGTCACTTTGATGAGACAGTCTTCTTGTTGTTAGGGGGAGATAAGAACATGGATGTTCAGCAGGAACGACAGAAATTGTCCTGGCCTATCCCCACTATGTCTCATCTTAATCCCCGCTAAAGTGACGAGATCACACATATCTGCTGCAAATATGCCTGCAAGGATGGACATCCCTATGAGAGGACGTAACGCCACCCTACATAGAGGTAGGCATGATACCAACGCCATAGAGAGTGGCATTCTAGCATCACAGGCCATGGCCCCAGCTAGGATGCATAGGAGGCCTGTGGGTTCGAAGGATACTTTGGCACAATCAAATTCTTTGATCATCAATACTCAAAATCCATCTCATGGTTATCGTTGGGGGACGCCTCAATGTTAGAACCTATTCTTGAGAATATAGAGCTCTCTGAAAATTACACTATTGTACATGAGACATGGGATAAAAACCGCATCATGATTGATGCTGTATTTGCGCTTGTCGTTGCGCATGAGTTTATTGAGTCCGATGATATCGAGCCATGCTCCGTTGATGAATGAATACCAACTTAGAGAAATTTGGCCTAAATGAAAAGATGCGATCTAGGTTTTTCAAAGAGGAAGGTTTTTTGAGCCAGTGATGCCAACACCTTCTAATATAAAACCTGTTGACTAATGGGTCTTCTTTAGAAAGCGTGATGAGAAAAAGATATTGTAATCTAGCCTCATGGCGCAAGGCTTCTCACAAAACACCCTGAAATCGACTATGATGAGACATATTTTCTCATAATGGATGCTATTGCACTCCACTACCCTGTCAGTTTGGTAGTTTCTGAATAACTGACATGCAGCGTATGAATGGGGTCACTACGTATCTCTATCGGAACCTAGATCGATATGGAATATACATGAAGGTTCATGATGAACTTCATTCACCCAAGTTAAGTAGCTCTAGACCACAGAGCACGTTTGTAATGAGGTTGAAACGCTCACTAAAGTGATTACTTAATTGGGAAGGGATATGTTAATGCCTGCACGTTTCTAAAAAAAGTTACGGTTTCTATTGAGGTTCATGTTGGTGACATAATCTTTATTGGAAGCCCCTAAGGAGTTAAGGGAAACCGCTAAACACTTGAAATCTGAGTTTAAGATGAAGGATCTTGAGAGAACACAATTATGTCTCGGTTTGAAACTTAAGCATCGTGTTGATGGATGCTTAGGCGTTTTGACAAGTTCAAGGCCTTCAAACACACCCATGATCGTCCATAGTCTTGATCCTAAAAAATGATTCTCTTCGTCTAAAGGATGATGACGAAGATGAGCTAGAGCCACAAGTGCCCTACTTGAGTACAATAGGCGCACTTGAGTACAATAGGCACATTATTGTACTTAGCTCAATGAACAAGACCAGACATCTTATTTGCAGTGAACTTGTTAGCTAGATATAGCTCTACGCCAACGCGTCGCTATTGGACTGGTGTTAAAGATATCTTTCGATACCTAAGTAGTACGATTGATATGGGCTTGTTCTATTCCTACAAAAAGATGATGGATTCAGACCCATCACACACCAGGAACGGCGCCAACAATGGCCTGCGTGTTCTATCCCCATTCCAAAACGATATTAATGTTTTGGAAGGTTTTGCTAATTCTGGGTACCTCTCTGACCTACATAAATGTCATTTCTAAACTGGTTATGTGTTCACCATAGGTAAGACCGCAATATCTTGGAGCTCTACAGACAAACCCTAGTCGCTATATCTTTGAACCTTGCAAAGATTATTACTCTTCACGAAGTAGTTCGTGAATGTATATGGATTGGATCCATAATTACGTATGTTCGAAGCAATTGTGGTTTAAAGTCTACCACAAGATAAGCCTACAAGCATTTATGGGGATAATGATGATTGCTTTGGACAAATAAAGTAAGGCTACATCAAAGGCGACAACACCAAGCATAATCAGCAGCAACAGACTTTCCATAAGATCAAAGTGAACTAGGTTCGATCTGAGGACAGTGTGGCTGACTTGTTCACTAAGTCATTGCCTAAGTCCACTTTCAAGAAACATGTTGGTAGCATCGTTTGCAGAAGTTATCCGAACTCTTATGATCGTAGTCATCAGGGGGAGATGTCTACATGTATAATCTCAAAATGTGATGGGTGTGTTGTACTCTTTTTCCCCTTTGACCGAGGTTATTTTTATCCCACTGGGTTTTTGTTACTCGGCAAGGCTTTTAAAGAGGCAATGAGAGGAGCACCGCGTTTGGGTGACACAAGGGGAAGTGTTTAAGGACACCTAGATTCTGTGTCTAGCCCAAACTCTAGTTACTTGTCTGAGTTGTAATTGGGCTAATTAGTCTCGTAGATATCCAAATTATTGTACAATTATGTTTCTTTGTAAGACTGATTCTATGCTTGTAATCTTCTATATAAAGAGGCCCCTTTTATCAATGAAAGCACAACTCATTCTCCCAATTCTTTCTGCTGTTCCTTTTTCCTAAAACAAGTATTTAATTCTTATTTTATTTTTGTAAACTTTTCTTTGTTTTTGTTTTTTTTTTGTTTTTTTTTTAAATGAAGAGAGTTCAGCCCATTATATAGATTCAGCAAGCAGTACAAAATCGAAACACCCCTAAGGGGTTGCAGAAGGAATCGTTTCTCAGAGTACCCTAAGATTCCTATTACATAGATTCAGCAAGCAGTACAAAATCGAAACACCCCTAAGGGGTTGCAGAAAGAATCGTTTCTCAGAGTACCCCCAGTACACCAACTTTTTAGACAGTTCATGCACTTTTATTCCAAACAAAGATTAGTAATCTCCGAAGCAAGATAAAAAAAAAAAAACCCTAAGAGATTATGATTTTTGCAGCCTAACAAAATTAAATAACAATTGGATATGTCGTCTTGGATCCCAAATCTTTATAAGAAATCCACTGGAATCCCAAATTTGAATCCAAAACAGAATAAGCCCACACTCTGTAGCCTTAGTCAACCCATCAGGGCCCAAGCCCAAGTCAGGAAAGTAGAGCCAAGCCCACACCCAATTAGGGTTCGTCCTTGTAGCCAACGCAATAGTGACTCTGCTCTTTGCACCAACCTACCACCATGCCTCCGGTCAACCGGCTCCAAGGAACTAGAAAGCTCTCGATTCCTATACAACCAAACGACCTAGGCAGAGAGAGAATGCTGACATACCCCGTGCCTTCAACCTGCCGGTAACGAGAGTGTGAACCAGTCGATCTAGCCAAACCAACGACCATGCCACAGAAACCGGACCATCCAAAAGGCATATCAACAATTGCCCATCTACATCTTTGCCACCAGACAAACAACAAACGCCGAATAACCGAAAAACAACCACAATGGTGGTGCTGCCATTCGTGGAAAGAGACTTGAATAGGGTTTGACCTGACCCAGACGAAAACTTCGATCCCTTCCGCCATGGTAGAATCAAATTAGCTTGCGACTCTAGAACTATACCTTGACCTTTAAGCCTTGCCCGCCTTGGTCTCCGTGAGCCACCACTAACATCAAGAGGCAAAAACTCTGGTAGGACACAAACCACTATGCCTACCAACCACCATGGCGCTGAAGGAGTCCGCGACAGAGAAGACACAGTGCAAGCTTATCTTGATTTAGGAACCCCCAAAGGAGACGCCGTAGGTGTGCTCCATACAAGATGAAGAGAGGCACAGAGAGGCCAAGCCCGAGGGTGGCGCTCTCTCAGCCCTAGCACAGCTCTGCTGGGTCGAAACATTCCCTCACAATAAGAAACGAACTTAACTGGCCAGTATTATTTTTTGTACTTCCTTAATTATGTTTTTATTTATTTATTAATGAGGAGCGATATGATGAAAATTTGATAAAAGAAAAATATTTAGGGGTGTGCATTAAGTAATTAGGGATGTGTATATAAAATTTTTCTATTGGAAATTAGATAATTCTCGCGGAAAATGAATATTTCTTAAATTAAATTTACTCAAAAACATAAAAATTTCCCAAGTAAATCTCAAACCGAAAATCACTCAACAAATATTCTAATAGAAAATTTAATATAATCGTAATTATTTTGGACTCTTCGCATAACATTGCCTTTGCCTTTGCTTCTCCTCCGTCCTCCTCCATTTTCAGATTTTCTGATGACGAACACAAAGAGAGAGGGAGAGAGAGAGAGAGAGAGCAGCTGCCGCACCGCTAAACCAGACCAGTGATTTTCTGGAAGGCAGGGTTTGGGTTCTCGGCGGGCAAGGGCTGCTATTTATGGGATGATTTTTTTTTTTGTTTTTTTTTGTTTTTTGTGAGAAGTACAGTAGAAAGTCTGATGCCAAAACAATTTTGGAAAATAGAAAGTATGAATTTCAGTCCAACATATTGTTGGTAAAATTTCCAACTTCAAACTCTCCTCCCATTCTAATATGAAAATACATGTATCTGTGTGTGTGAGGAACATCTACCTGTGAAATAATCAGACTGGTTTCATGTGAGTGTAGAATCTGGATGGGACATTTGCATGCTTTCTTCACCATCTCCAGAGTCTAGACCTGCCCAAATTCACAATCCATTATTCTTTAAAAGTTAAACTTCAAAAAACTTGGCTACAAAGCTCACAATCACCAGAAAAGATAAAACTTCATCTTCATACAGGACTTTTGACCGATATGATGGTGAAGAATCATGATCGTGCAAGAGTATAAGTTATAGGATGGCCATGGATTCTTAAATTTTAGTTTTCCCTTATAATGTATTTCCAATCACAAGTTAATATGAACAGAAAAGTTCAGAAGTTATATCTCTCATTATTAAGATACACATAACAGAAATCCAGTAGTTCCAACAAGTCAAAAGAATACCACAACTTATTGAATTCATCTTGTGCAAGGCTACAATCAGTTTGCATCTTCACGTAGCCACAAACTACAATTAGACACTTGACAGGGCATATGGAGAATACCACAATTTACAATATCAAACAGCAAACACTATACCAACTGAGAACTCTACAGTCTGGTCAACCAGCCTCTGCCCCTTGGTATTTTACTTGTACATACCACGAAAGAAAAGTAACAAAAAAACTTTAAAGCAGACCAATGCAGCAATAATATATAAGTGAGTTCAAGCTTCACATACTCAGCTGGAAACTCAAGCAGTGCTGTCAAGAAATGGATAATCAGTGTAACCAAGAACCGGATCAGATATGTAGAATGTATCTCTGATGTACTTACTTAGAGGAGCATTAAGCTCAAATCTCTTTGGCAAATCTGGATTAGCCAAGAACCAACGACCAAAAGCAACAAGATCGGCACTGTCTTCAGCCACAGCATTGTTCCCATCTTCCCTGTCAAAACCGCCAACAGCAATGAAAGTACCATTAAAAGCCTTTCTCATGGGTACAAGACTGTGGGGACATTCAATTTTGTCTCCAAGTGTCTTCATTCTTGGCTCAATCATTTGGCAGTACAGAATTCCATATTTGTTCAAGGAATTGACTAGATAAAGGCCCAATTCCTTTGGTTTAGAATCTCCGGATTCCATATAGTTGGCAAATGGAGATAATTTAATTCCAACTTTATCTGCTCCTATCTCGTTGACAACAGCTTCAACAATGTCTAGTGCAAATCGGCAACGCCTTTCTAGAGATCCACCATATTGGTCTGTTCGATCATTTACTTGATCTTTTAAAAACTGATCGATAAGGAAGCCACTGGAGCCATGAATTTCAACTCCATCAAAGCCTATGAAATCAATAAACAAAAATATTATGGTAAGGAAGATTTATGAAATTTGTCATTCCCCAAAACCAAAATGAAGAGAAGATGATAACTTACTGATCATATAACGAAGTGAAAGTAAGAAATTGATATTCCTAGAAGACCTGTAAATTTTATTTTTCTACTACAACTTTTCTATCTTCGAACAAGACATTTTTGGTGCACCACTTTGATATAATACGGACATGTAAATTCATTTCATATTTAACTTAAAAAAGATTACCAGCTTCCATAGCATTCCTTGCAGCAAGTCTGAAATCATTGACAATTTGAGGAATTTCATCTGCCCTTAATCGTCTTGGAGGTGTGAATTGCATAACATCAATACCATTAGATCCTATTTGGGGTGTTAGGGACTTGTCAGTAGAAGAGATTGGTGCTTGCCCATCTGGCTGAAAGCCTATAGGCAAAGAGGAACAGAATCACCATGAGACAGAATATATTATATTGAAGGAACATCAAATTCATTGATCTACAACAGCCCCATAGCAGAAGCAGTCAAGCAACATTGATAAATAATAACATTGGTCAAAAAGAAGTTTATAATAGGATAGGTTCAAATCGTTCAGTAAAATACAGTTACTATGCAATGCATGTTCTCTGGACCCAATCAAATATATCCATGTTTCATGTTATTCTCCAGGTTGACTTGGCATAAAATGGTTCCATAGAAACCAATCTGAGATCTTAAGAAACCATAATATCTTGCCAACAGAGAAACGAGATGTCATCAGCCACAGTCATTCACTTGTTATGAGGCATAGCAGATGCTACACTAGTTCTGAATTCTGAGTTATTTTAACTTATCCAACTTCTTCCACATTGAAACTTTATGTTATCCCATTAAACTAAGGAAGAACAATTAGCTTTCAAATGCTACACTAGTCTAATAAGTCACATATGCTCACAAGAGTTTCCATGATAAAGTCAAGTCAAAAAGGTATAAGTCAGGAACGCACCACTATTTGAAACCCTCCCCACATGCCAAATCTGACAGAAGAAGACACCCCCTTTAGCATATACAGCATTGACAATGGGTTTCCATGCTTCAACTTGCTCCTTTGACCATATACCAGGGGTATCTGGATACCTTCACATATGAAAGAAACAAATAAAAGATCAGATAGTTGAAATGGGGAAGTTGCAAAGATCAGATAGCTATTCATGAAGTTACCCTTGTGCTGTGTCAGAAACTCCAGTGGCTTCAGTTATGAGAAGACCCCCTTTGGATGCTCTCTGAGAGTAATATAAGATGGCAGGTGGCTGGGGAACATATCCATATGATCTCTGTCTAGTCAATGCCGGTAAAACAACTCTGGAATGGATAAACAAATTACACACTTATTAATTCAACCATCAATACTATGGAATTACATCTTCCTGACAAGTTACAAAAAGCGATAACATAACTAGCATTGAAAATATTATCATATATTCTTAACCAAACAAAATATGAAACATTAACAAGCATAAAACGGATTATGAAATGCTTGAGGCAGAAAGGATACTTACTTTTAGTAATCAAATACAACTAAAATAAGAAATTCAGCGATGAATTTAAAGCAACATAGTTCAGTTGTAATGAACCCTTCTGGATTCACACCCCACACATGTACCATCCCCGTCTAATGGAAACATTGATTGATTATTAATGTGTAGTCCTAGTCATCATATATGCAGATAATTTGTTTCAAAATTGAAGCTCACTGGTTATAATTTCTGTCTTTGTCCTGCTTAATTACCACACATACTATTCGCAATATTTTAGTTATAAAGGTATAACAATCAACTTTCTGAACTCTCCAAAGTTTGAAAGTATGGTCTCCATTGTTCATTCAAGCTGAAAGATTGAACAAATGCATGGTGGCAGAAGATGCCTAATTAGTAGTGAATAATATGTTAAAAAGACAGAACCACTGTAAGCTAAGCTACGAGCAATAAGAATAGCTAAACTAATTTGAGAAAAAAAAAAGCAGTCAACTATTTCATTTTTTGTTCACCAATTGGGACTTTTCGCAAACAACTGGTCATCTAAGAATTGAAGTGATGTGAATATGCTAATGCTACGTAACAATAGTACAAACCTAGCCACTGAAGGTTCCACATTATCATCTCCACGGTTAAAGAAGATGCTGCCCTACCAGTGAAAAATCCTTTTACAATACACAAAAAGAAGTAAACTTTTTCAGCTTCCTAGTTCTCTCAATTGGGACTTTCCTCGAACACCTGGTCTGCTAAGTTTACACAACCAAACTCGGATCATATTATGGCTAATCATGACCCAACACACAAATTCATCAAAACCTTAGATTCATTGGGTCTTGGCAACATCATCATTCTATAATGTAGAGTAAGATTAAGCAAGTATCTAACTACATCAATCAATCATAACATGACTTTTTTTCATACTTAAGCAGTAAACTTTCTCATTCCTTGTTCAATTCGGATTTTCCACAAACACATCTTCTGAGTTTACAAACCAAAACCCATAGCGTAACATGCCCAACTAATGCACAAACAAAATGACCCAATTCAAATTTGGAAGATGAGAAAACCAAAACCTGTTCTTGGGCTCTAAGCAATATCAACCAATGTAACATGCAATGCAGAGAGAAAGATCAAGCAGGTTTACCTGTGAGAAAGATCAAACTTTCCCAACTTGTAAGGAGTGAGAAGAGGAAGTGTGGGAGCTTGGTTAGCCATAACTTGTTGGAGTTATAATTGTTCTGGTGTGGAAACGAAGGGAAGACACAATGGGGTCTTTATACGTCTGAGAGTGAGCTAGAAGACAACGTCGGCTGCTCGGAAACAATAACGTTGTAAATGGGTTCATCGTCAGTGTCACTTTGATGGCTAATGCGATGGCTAATGCGTATTTAGAGCAATTGTTTTATGATGATTGAGATGCTCTGTGACGTTTGCGGTTACGTTGGTTGTGGTTTTTAGGGGATTAATGTACGAACTGGGAAGTAATATTATTTATCGCAGCTCACTGCGTGTGACTGGAGCCCCTGAAAAGAGTGGGCTCTTCCTTCCTTTGATATTGGAACCTGCCGTTATATTCCAAAGATGAAAATCCAAAAGCAGATGGTGACGTCGTGCCCTCGGTTTTATTTTATTATTTTATTTTATTTTTTGCAATAAGTGACAAAATATTGGATATGTTTGTCTTGATTCTCCAGGGGAAGGGCCGAAGGGGTGAACTGGTGAAGTGTTATTAATGCAGTCATATAAGGCTCTTGGAGTCACCATCAATGAGAAGTTGTTTGTAGCCTGCTTGAACTGTAGCTCTTAAGCCTGCTCCTAAGCTTGACTCTTCAGCTTGCAAAACATTACTATAACTAATATATTTGGCACTAGCAATTAGCACATCCTTCTGCATCTCTAATTACAAATCCGGAGGCAGCAGCATCTTGGCTTTGTCTAATTGAACCATCAAAGTTAAACTTCACACTACTCAATAGAGGAGGCTCTCATTTTATCTTTAGCTGATTCCCGGGTCTTGAGGGGTGAGGAAGCAGTTGAGCAGGCACTCCAATAGTCTCTTCCAAATTGAGCAACTAGATTGAAGACTCAACCAAGATGAGGTTTTATATTTCTGAAAATCCAATTATTTCTTGCTTCCTACACTAGCCAACAAAGGAGGATTTTAGCCAAGTTGTCTGAGCTTGATGAATTTAAGAAGTGCTTTGCCAGTTCTTGTAATCTTCAATTCTAATGCCATTTAGCGTTTATACTTGAGGGTGAATGACATTATGGTTTATATTAGGGTTTTCTTGTCTCACCTCCCTATCTAGTGCCAAAATCATTTCCAATGTGGTGAGATTGTTAACCACTAGGACCGGACTTTCTACCTCGAAAGTATCACTTGAACTCTTATCGGAAGGTGAGTTCTTGATCACTTGATGAGAGTACGTATAAACCGTGCAAATTATTGCCAAGAGGGGGAGGTATGGACATAAACACCTAAATAGCCCACAAATTAAAAACATAAGTAAACAAGAATGCACGAAAATAGACAAATCATCACACTAAAAAGAGTAACTGCACAAGTTTTCCTAACTTTTGCAAATTGCAATTGTTAGAGCTTGCTTAACTATATACGCATTTTTTCTCAAATTTATGCAATTTTCTCTAAAACTCGTTTTTTCACCAACTTCATTTTCTTTATCGAAAGAGCTTTAATGGCGCCTCTAAAAGATTAGAATCAAACTAGAACTTATAAGTAGAAAGCAAAAGGGACAAGGATTTTGAATTGACGTAATTCCAAATTAGTTGTAACGAATTTGGCGTAGTTCCAAATTAAGTTTGGCGCAATTCCAAACTAAGAGCAATGTTTGCGTAGTTCCAAGCTTAGCACAAAATTCAACACTTAACCGTTCGGTAACTCTTTTTGAAATACGACCAGGTGAGAATAGGTGCTGGTTTGGTAGAGCAAGACTCACTTAGAACGCTGCACAACACCCGGGATAAATTCCTAGCCTGTTACCTAGACATCGTATTCTACTAAGGTGAGCCTAGTTGTGAGAAGTGATAATCCAATACATTAAAAGGTAAAATCCCAATTCATTTAATTTAAAAGAAAAATAAATCCAACTTTGGGTTTGTCTAACACTCAACCTTTCGATAACTCCTCATGAACTAATCCAATCGGATAAGCCTAGACTGCCTAGTTGGGAAGAGTGAATAAACTTGACGGTACAAATATGGACTCCTAAACCACAAGTTCTAATTAAATTCAAATCTAAGATAAGCGAATATTAAGGACCATTACAAATTCAAAGAAATCTTAAATTAACAAGACAAAAAGCAAAATTTGAACAAGTATAAGCAAGCGAGTAGTTAAGACTAACTTTCACAAATACAATATGCTCGAATTAGTCCATTTTACCGCTATTACAACTTTTTACTTTAAACAACCAATTTCAATAAACTGAAAAGGTGAAATTGCAATATGTAATAACCAAATATTAAATAGGCAAGACTATTTTTCCAATTTCAACATGCTCAATTTTATTTTTTCTTTACCACAATTTACCACTTACTTATCTAAAGAAATTATCACAAATTTCAAAAACAAGGTAACTAACACAAAAAAAAAACTACAAAACTAAGGGAGCAAAGTAAAGGTAAACTAAGAATGGGTTTTCTAGTCCCACGGTAACCTAAGCTAGAGATTGAGTTTTACCTCAATCCTCGGCAACAGTGCCAAAAACTTGTTGGAAACATCATTGAGTATAAAATGTGTGCAAATTTGTGTATGATTCGCCCTACTCCCAAGTGAGGAGGCCGAGTTTTAGTAAGGGAAAATAATATTATCGTACCCATAGGATTAGGGGAAACTCTATCCTATCTAGAGTACAGCAAATAAACCTAGAAAAATATGTAAAGTCTACCTTTTTACAATGAACAATTATGGAAGTTTGGAAGCCAAGAATTGCACGGATGGTATTCACAATGTTAAGTGGTGAAAACGACTTGATTGTTTTTAAACTAAATTGAACTACAAGCATTTAAAGTAAACAAAATTAGCAAAAGTGTAAAAATTTAACCAAATGAGAAAAATAGAGACTTAGGCATCACACCTACATTTACTCATGCACAAAATATAACCCAATTTTAATGTAATAACATGCTTTCCTAAATTCCTCCTTGATTTTTTCTAGAGAAACCGAGGTACCAACTAGTCATGCAACCTAACCATGTTGCTAAAGTAAAGCTAGATTACCTTAGTGCCATTTACATTTGTTAAAGGGCTTTGTTGGAGATGAAAAATTCCAAAGGGGAATTTGATTCGCCAATGAATATTGACTGGAGTAGGAGCCGACCAGGAATGATTGAGAAGCTTCCCTCATTGTTGATTTGGAGATGTCCATTAGCTCGAATGAGATGGGATGTACCTGCAGAAAACCTTCCGACGCTCAAGTTAAAAACTGTTTGAGTTATGTGTAATAGAAAGAGTCGGAATGAGATATCATACTTGGTCTTCTTGCCTCCTACTTATAAGTATGAGGCAACGTGGGTCATAACTCGTGATTTATTACCGCCTTTACACCTGTACTTATTTTTGAGCTTTATGATCGTCATCATTGTCGCGCTTAATAGCCGTCATCATTGCAGCATTTACAATCGTAGTTATCACCGCATTTATGGTCATATTTACTCATATGTCCATAACAGGGTTTAATCGTCATGATTGTGAGTCAAATCAGTTGACTACCCCCATAATACCCCCTTGTTTTTCTTTGTTGTGCACTTATCTAAGCAGAAGAAGAAAAACAATTTGTTGCTTATGTATCATTGTCGTCCTTACCAAGAACCGACGCTTAAGAGAAGTTCAATAACAATGAAAACCAAGTATATTCAGAGGAGCAAGAGTTCGAAATCAAATCGTATATGATGAATTCATGGATTGCTCTCAAGGCGAAGAGTTAGTTTCTGTATGGGACACGGAGTTGCCCCCATTTCCCCTCGATTCAGATAGACAACTCTATTCATTTTGGCCACCAGCCTCAACAATCTATTTTGGCCACCGGCCTCATATATTCATTTCAGCTACTAGCCTTACACAGTTCTCTTGGTTCCTCTAGGCCACCGGCCATACACATGCATTTCGGCCACCGGCCTTACACATTGTTTCTGGTGGCTTTCTCAGGGTACCTCACACAGAATGCTATACCACCTGGGGTACCGATCCAACTCCTCAATCCTGTATCAGAGACATAGCGTTAGAGGGATAAACCATACCGGACGGTTTATGCCCCTCCGATGCCTGAGTAAGATACCAATATACAAATGAATGATATAAATAGTGGATAAAGGAGTTATTACCCGTAAAAGGTGGTTGTGCTGATGCTTTAATACTCGAGCAAGGGAAAGGGGTTCCCCCTATCTTCGATGTGGGATGAATGTTGTCCCCTTGCTGCTATATCAGCCTTCTGGTGTATATTTAGATGGACTGTGCTAATCAGGTCCCGGGCCCTGGGTGCCTGTTTTGACAACTGTTAGGTCCATAATTACCTACTAATTATTCCCCTAATCTTGCACTTTTGCTTAACCTTTGTGTTTATTTATATTTATTTATTATGTTTTCCTTATCATGCTAGGAAATGATGGAGAAGCTTGGAAATGCACTAAAAAGTCAACTTTAGCACATTTTCCTACTCCGGCTAGGAGAAACCGAGCTAGGCAAGGAAGGAGCAGCGACAGGCCGACCAAATGAACTTCAAATGAGTTGAAACTTTCCAGATCATTCTATACATCCTAACGATCATTTATTATGAAGAGTGCAAGAGCTAGTTCGGAGTGGAAGGGCTTCAAAAGATAGGCATAAATTTCTGACTAAAAGACGAAAATTGTAAAACCTGACCTGTACGTATTCCGGCAGAATTTCCGGCCAAACCACGGTGAACTAAGCTCTGAAATTTTACCTGGATGATCTAAACTCATGGAGGAACATTCGGTATGAAGAAGTCAAAGGCCAATTCAGAACCTTCGGTGGAGATTCAATTGAAGGAAGAAATGAGAAGAAAATGCACAAACGGACAAAGAAATAGGTCAACGGTGGTCAACGCCGGATTCCGGACTTTTCCGGCCGAGTTGGCCGGCCAAGAACATGGATGGAGGACAGGAAAGAGCTGATTAGGGTTAGAGACTTTAGGTGGGAAGACTTTAGGTCTAGGTTATTTTGAAATTCAAAAGTTGAAAGATGACAAGTGATCCAATTCTTACACTTTACACCTTTGTCTCCTATTTATTACCTTGTTCCCCTACACTATGACCCTTCTACCCTTATTTTTTCTCCTCCACCAAAATATCTATGGGCTTTCTAGGTCATTTCTATGTAGAGTTAAAAACTTGATCCACATTTTGTGCTTACATATTTGTCAATCACATCTAGCCCTTCATTCCTTTTGATCTCCACCCTTGATTTGAATTGCCTTGGCCTTTAAATAGCCAATTTTCTCTCCCCAAAACGGTTCACCCTTTTACTCTCTCACTTTGCAACATCAAAATCTCTCTTTTCTCTAGTTCTAGCATAGTTTCTCTCTAGTTTTTCATAGCTAGTTCATAGTTCTTTGATTTTGTGTAAGAGAGAGGTGTGTAGCCACTTGGGTTTCACCAAAACCGAAGTTTCTACACACTTTGATCAATCACTTCTATTGTTTCTCACACATTCAAGCCTTGTTCTTACTTTGTTCTTGAGATTTTGTAGATTTGTATAGTGATTTGGGTTCTAGAAACCGAAATCCCTATACTTTGAAGCTTTTCTCTTCTCATATAGCATCTAGGAGACAATGGAGACATCTTGTTCTATTGGTTTGGCTCCAAATAGAGTCAAACCCGTGGGTATATCACTTGTTCTCCACTCTTTGCTCTATTTTATTTGTTATTTATGATGTTTATGGCTTGTAGTTGTGTAAATATGAGTTGTGAGTAATTGAATTTTAGCCCTAGCCAAACTTGTGCACAAAACAATGTAATCTTTATGTTATTTGATGTTTATGCATGTTTTGAATCTTTTGGCTACTATACTTTAATGTATCCTAAGTGTGTTCATAGATTTATCACCTAGAAGCATGCTTTAGGAAGTTAATGAATCGGAAACATGAACTTGATAAACTCTTGAGTCCTTGAGCATGTGTAGCCAAATAGGTGGTGGCTTAGCTTATTCGTACGGGAAGAACTAAGTTGCTTGAATTTCTTACCTTTAAATTAAAGCATGATGTTGTGAGTTTAGATTCCGGAAGAATTTAGGCTCATGGCACCATAGGCCATTTATAATCCGGAAGATTTGAATGGTATAAAAGTTGTGTAATTTAGATTTGCTTCGGAAGAGATCGTTAAAATTGCATGACTAGTTGGTTTCTTGGTAGCTTCATCAAAGCACTAAGGGGAAATTTATCAAAACATGTTGTTACATTAAATTTGGGTTATATTGTGTGCATGAGTAAGGCTAGGTGTGATGCCTAAGCCTCTATTTCTCTCTTATATCAAAATCTCTATTTTTATTTGCATACTTTATTTTTGTGTACTTTTAATTTGTTCGCATAAAAATTAAAATCAATCAAGTCGTTCATTACCATAATTGTTAATATCATCCTCATGATCTTTAGCTTCCAAAGGGCTAAGGTTGTGACTTTGTAAAAAGGTAGATTGCATATTTTTTCTAGGCTCTCTTGCGGTAATCTAGCTGGGGTGGAGTTTCCCCCAATCCCTTGGGTACGATACTCTATATTTTCCCTTACTAAAACTTGACCTTCTACACTTGGAAGTAAGGAACATCATACACAAATTTACACACACTTTCATACTCAATGATGTCTCCAACAACAACCCACATGGGCCCCGCCATGGTGGGTCGTGGACCCGGTCCATGGCATGGTACCTGGGGATCCCGATGGGCCTGGAGCCGATAATGCCAAACCTAGTGAAGACTTCCCTAGTATGTACACACATACATTTAGCCCACCGGCCTCCTGCATTCATTTATGCCACTGGCCTCATATATACATTCCGACCAGCGGCCTTATGCTCACATTCCGACCACAGGCCCCATGTATTACTTCTGTTGCCGGCCTCGGTATTACTTCTGCTGTAGGCCTCATGTTTTCATTCCAAAATGAGACGTTTCTTCTGTAGGCAAGTTTACCATAAAATTTCACGAATTAAGCTAATAATATTTCAGCCATTTTGGCCACAAGCGAAAATTAGAAAAAAAAGGAAAGAACATTAGTCTACATTACCGTGATTTTGCCTTTTCGATGCGGGTTCCATCCTCGATCATACACCAGGATCGCATGACAGATTCTAGTAAAGGGACATACTAGGTGGAGTCATTCTTCGGATGCAATTACCACGTCCTGGGGGTCACAACTGATGTTCATTATCTCTGTCTTGATTTGCTTGAAGAAACACCTTTTTGTCTCACATTTTCTTGGTGTTGAATAGATCTGCAACGTCTTTCTTTTGCTTGCGACTGTGGAAAATATTGAGAGATGAAGATTCGGCTGAACATTGTGGGCTTTTGCCTCATTGATTTTTTTTTTCTTCGTCAAAGGCTTCTCCTTGTTGAGGATATTTTTTTCTTCATTGATGACATCTTTCCTTCGTCAAGGGCTTTCCTTGTCGAGGAGATTTTTTTCTTCGTCAAATGCTTCCCTGCATCAAGGATATTTTTCTTCATCGAAGGCTTCTTGTTGAGAATATTTTTCTTTATCAAGGGCTTTCCTCATTGAGGACATTTTTGTTTCATCGAAGGCTTCTCCTTGTTGAGGATATTTTTTTTCTTTGTCAGTAGTCCTTTTACTCGTCGCCGAGAGCCTCTTTTCTCATTGATAGCTTTACTAATTCGAGGTTTATATTCCATCACTCCCATTTCTTACCAATGGAAATCAGATTCCTTGATATGTAGATCCCGCAATCACTTTTTAGGGAAAAATGTTTCCCACAGACCACTTGTTGGCAACAAAAAATTAGAAAGGCAAATTTGACTCGTCAATGAATACTGACTGAAGCAGGAGCTGACCAGAAATGAATGAGAAACCTCCCTCATTGTTGACTTGGAGTTGTCCATTGGCTCGAAAGAGAGGGGAGGTACATGCAGAAAACCCTCCGACGCTCAAGTTAGAAACTGTTTGAGTTGTGTGTAATAAAAAGAGTAGGAATGAGATATCATGCCTGGTCGTCTTGCCCCTACTTATACTGTGAGCCGACTAGGGTCATAAATCATGATTTATTACCGCCTTTATACCTGTACTTATTTCTGAATTTTATGATCATCATCATTGTTGCACTTAATAGGCGTCATCATTGCCGCGCTTGAGTCAAATCCGTTGACTACCCCCATAGGCTTTGATGCCACAAAGCTTAAGGCCTCTCGACTTTTAAATTCAAGGCACCAAGCATTAAGCTCAAGGTGAGAAATTCAAGAAAATTAACCTAACCTTTCTCTTAGGAATAAGCTAAGCCACCACCTATTTAGCTACACTTGTTCACTGATTCAAGAATTTGTCAAGATCATGTTTCCAATTTATTAATTTCCTAAAACATGCTTCTAGGTGACACACTTAAGAGGCATTAAAGTAAATTAGTAGCAAGAGATTTAAAACATACATAAACATAAAACTACATGGAAAATTACATTGTTTTGTGCATGAGTTAGCCCTAACTCCAAATTCAACTATTCACAACCCATATTATTAATTATACATATAAGCCATAAAGTGGTGAACCCAAGATTTAATTTATATGGGGGGTATGAAAAATATATCAAAAAATTTAACAAAGAAAATTAGAGACAATTCGTTATTTAGCACAACTTGTAAACAATTAACATTGAGGTTCATAAAAATTCGAGTAAGTATTTAGTGAAAAAAAAAAATAGCTCAAACATTTAAAGATATCCTCAACCAGATAAAAAAAAATTGTAAAATTGAGGGAAGACGAAAATTTCACTACTGTTCAAACCGTAGAAGTAGAAATACAAACTCATAGATGTAATTGTCGTGATGTCTAAGAGCAAAATTCTAGTAGTGATTAGGGACCCAAGTATTAGACCGTTAAAATAACCTTAAACCTTCTTAATTCTTATAACCTATGATATCACTAACTCTCACCATTATTCTCATCATAATTCTCACTATTATTTTCACCATAACTATAAAATAATTCTAAATTAATTTTACTACCAACGGACTTAATTTTGTGCGAGTTAAATAAGGAAAAACGAAGATGACAGGCTGATAATATTTCCAAGTTCTTTTGATAAAGTATTTCATAATGAATATGGCTCATTAGACAAAATAACTACATAATGATGTGGGTTGAAATAAGGATACAACAACTTGTTACTCATATTAGTGAACACTAAAAAGAGAGTGTTCGAATTATTATTTTGTGATTGGAGTTTGGGGTTTAGGGTTGTGATTGAAAATGGACTGAGTATGAATGCACCATTGGAGTACATGCAAATTGCAGTATGGAAAAACGTATTGCACATCCCCATTTGCATTTGCACTATATATAATGAAAGATCTGAGTCTTATCATCTGGGCCTACAGTTTTGTCAGCCCAATCAATTGACAAGGTCTAAGAATTACATAGTGTAATTCAAAAATGGTCGTAGACCATCCCGCCAGTAGTATTAACGGTCTACACATAAATGAACATATACTACTGCCTCTCCATTGCAGCCTACTACTCATATTCTTAACGTGTTACTCTTGCTTTTCTTCCATTTTTTATAACATTTCACACAAAAGCAGAGATCCTATAGCATTGACACTGTTTTACTTGCATTTGATCGTCCTCCTGTAAAGACAATAAATATCCTGCAAATTGATGCACATATAGAACGTAGAAGTCCACTGTCGGAATTAACTCGGTGTCTAGTATGGTTTCTGCGCTTAAATACTAATTTTGGTTGAGGATATATGAAAGAGTTGGAAATCTGGGCAAATCCAGATTGCCACTGTTCATCGTTCTCAGTGACCATTTTTGGGATTTGGTTGGTTCTTGCTAAACCTGCTCAGTGCGGCGGAGGAAAGGTTATGGTTGATGAACTTCAGATTGATAGTGTTTTGATCCAGTTATGAAACATGTGCACTGCATGTGATTACAGTAAATATAAATTTACTGACAATTGTTTTTGGTGCAAACAGCAACAGAGCGTGAAACCCACGCACTGTTAATAGGCCAGTTGGAGATCCACCCGGGGTGGAGAGCAGACGCTCTCAAAACAAAATCCAAAAGCAGATAGTGACGTCGTGCCCCCGTTATTTTTTCTTTTTTCTTTTCTTCTTTCTTGAGAAATGAAATTACAAAGAAGCCCTACAAGGGATCATACCAAACTAAATCCTAGTGCCCTAAGTTAGCTAAAGCATCAGCCACACCATTAGCTTCTCAAAATACATATTTGAAGGAAAACATTAAAGTTTACAACAAGTGACTTAATATTATATATGTTTTTCTTGATTCTCCAAAGAGGGGGTGAAGTGTTGTTAATGCTATCAATAAGGGTCTTGGAGTCACCTTCAATGAGAAGTTCATTGTAGCCTGCTTGAACTGCAGCTCTTAAGCCTGACTCTTCATCTTGCAAAACATTACTATAATTGATAGGTTTTGGCACTAGCAATTAGCACGTATCCTTTTGCATCTCTAACTACAAATCTGGAGGCAGCTGCATCTTGGCTTTGTCTAATTGAACCATCAAAGTTAAGCTTCACACTGTTCAAGGGAGGAGGCTCCCATTTTATCTTTAGCTGATTCCCAGGTCTTGAGGGGTGAGAAGAAGTAGTTGAGCAAGGTTGGGCAATGTGGGGTGCCTCGCCAAACTTCTTGGGTGAAAGGGCATAGTCTAAAAAGATGATCATGAGTCTAAATTCTCCCGACACAAAGCACAGCTTGGGTCAATATTATTTGAAAATTTTAGTCTTAACTTGGACCTTAACTTGGGTCAACTTGAAGCAAATTGTACTTGTGAAAACTACGCGCTCTTTTTGTTATACTTGTTCCAATTTCACTTTTAGTCATGTTAATTTAAAATTTCTTTGAATTTGTCAAGGTCCTTTAATTTCGCTTCTCTTAGATTTGAATTTAATTAAAACTTGTGGTTTAGGAGTCTATATTTGTATCATTGAGTTTATTCACTCTTTACAACTAGGTTTGTCCGATTGAATTATTTCATGAGGAGTTACCGAAAGGTTGAGTGTTAGACAACATCTAAAGCTAGATTTCTTTTTCTTTTAAAGTAAATTGGATCGGGATTTCACCTTTGTAACGTATTGGTTTATCACTTCTAGCAATTAGGCTCCCCTTAGTAGAATAATATGTTTAGGTAAGAGGCTAGGAATTTATCCTGAGTGTTGTGCCGCGTACTAAATGAGCCTTGCTCTACCAAAGCCGCTCCTACTCTTAGCTGGTTGTATTTCAAAAATAGCTATCGACCAGGTAAGTGTTGAACCTTGCGCTTAGTTTTCAACTACACCAAACATTGCTCTTAGTTTGGAATTCTGCCAAACCTCGTTTAGAACTACGCCAAATTCAAAATCTTTGTCTCTTTTAGCTTTTCTATTTCAAGTTGTACTTTGATTCCAATATCTTAGGGACACCATTAAACTAGAACTTGCAAGTAGAAAAGTAAAAGGGACAAGGATTCCAATTGGCTTAGTTTCAAATTAGGTGTAACGAATTTGGCATGGTTCCAAGTTAAGTTTGGCAGAATTTTAAATTGAGCACAATGTTTTGGCGTACTAAGCGCAAGGTCCTACACTTAACCGTTCAGTAACTCTTTTCGAAATATGATCAGATAAGAATATGTGCTGCTTTGGTAGAACAAGACTCACTTAGTACTCAGCACAACACCCAGGATAAATTCCTAGCCTCTTACCTAGACATCGTATTCTACTCTACGTACTAAGGTGAGCCTAGTTGTGAGAAGTGATAAACCAATACATTACAAAGATAAAATCCCAATCCAATTTACCTTAAAAGGAAAATAAATCCAACTTTGGGTATTGTGTAACACTCGTACCTTTCAGTAACTCCTCATAAATTAATTCAATCAGATAAATCAGATAAGTCTGGTTATGAAGAGTGAATAAACCGATAGTACAAATATGAACTCCTAAATCACAAGTTTTTATTAAATTCAAATCTAAAAGAAGCGAAATTAAAGGACCTGGAAAAATTCAAAGAAATTTTAAATTAACAAGCCAGAAAGCTAAATTGGAACAATATAAGCAAAAAGAGTGAGTAGTTAAGACTAACTTCCACAAAGTACAATATGCTCCAATTAGTCCAATTTTACCGCTATTACAACTTTTTTTTACTTTAAACAACATGTTTCAACAAACTAAAAAGGTGAACTTGCAATATGTAATAAGCAAATAGTAAATACGCAAACTATTTTTCCAATTTCAATATGCTCAATTTAATTTAGTCTTTTCTTACCATAAGTTTCCACTTACTTAACTAAAGAACTTATCACATATTTTGAGAATAAGGTAACTAATACAAAAACAACAAAACTAAGAAAGCAAAGTACAGATGAACTAAGAATGGGTTCTAGTCCCATGGCAACCTAAGCTAAGAACTGAGTTTTACCTTAGTCCTTGGTAACAGTGCCAAAAACTTGTTGGAGAGATTATTAGTATAAAATGTGTGCAAATTTATGTATGATGTGCCCTACTCCTAGGCCAAGTCTTAGTAAGGGAAAGTAAGAGTATCATACCAAAAGGATTGGGGGAAACTCTATCCTAGCTAGCTGGATTACCACAATTAAACCACGAAAAATATGCAAAGTCTACCTTTTTATACTGCACAATTTCGGTTCTTTGGAAGCCAAGAATTGCACGGATGATATTCACCATGTTAAGTGGTGAAAAAGGCTTGATTTTTTTAAAACTAAATAAAATTACAAGCATATAAAGTAAACAATATTTGCACAAGTGTAGAGATTTAACCAAATGAGAAAAATAGGGACTTGGGCATCACACCTAGCCTTACTCATGCACACAATATAACCCAATTTTAATGTAACAACATGCTTTCATAAATTCCCCCTTGATTTTCGCTAGAGAAACTGACCTACAAACTAGTCATGCAACCTAACCATGTCACTAAAGCAAAACTAGATTACCTTAGTCCCATTTACATTTGCTAAAACATTAAAGGGCTTTGAGGCCACAAAGCTTAAGGCTTCTCGACTTTTAAACTCATGGCACCGAGCATTAAGCTCAAGGTGAGAAATTCAAGAAACTTAATTTTTCCATTAGGAATAAGCTAAGCCACTAGCTATTTAGCTACAAATACTCACGGATTGAAGAATTTGTTAAGTTCATGTTACTAATTCATTAATTTCCTCAAACATGCTTCTAGGTGACAAATCTAAAAACACACTTAGGAGGCATTAAAGTAAAGTAGCCAAGAGATTCAAAATATGCTTTTTTTTTTTTTTGGGCCAAAGAGATTCCATTAATGAAGGGCCAGAACGGCACAAACAAACTGTCCATAAGGACACCCTGTACCATTCACTGTTACAAATCTTGCTCAATTATTCAAAGAGCCTATATAACTATGTAAAGTCATTTCACAGAAAATAAAATATCTTGAATCCTCCTTTACCAATGCACACA
This sequence comes from Rosa chinensis, assembly GCF_002994745.2. NCBI lineage: Eukaryota > Viridiplantae > Streptophyta > Magnoliopsida > Rosales > Rosaceae > Rosa > Rosa chinensis. The sequence continues at coordinate 53,796,441 of NC_037094.1, read as the reverse complement.
ATTGTGGTACTCCAGAAGATTCATTTACTTGGTGTAAAACCAACCCTATAGTATACAAGTTCGAAGCACCTATGATAAACATAAGTGTAGTTATTCTGATTAATCCTCTAGGATCCCAAATGCGAAAACCCATAGAACTGTTAACCCAACAGATGTGGGCACCAATTCTGGTTTGGGGACCAATTTGTTCTGGGCCACCAAATCTACACCCAATTTGGGTTGGGCCTCCACTGGGACTTAGACCAGCGAACTGATCTGGGCACCCACCATGACATGAGCACCTATCCATTTGCAGCACTTGTGATCATGGCCATGCCGACCACCTCTATGTCCACCGCTGCACAACTCTTACGATGCGTAGCAACGCTATTCGCCACACTCATTGACCAAAGCACCCAAAGCCCATCACCGCGCCTTGTTTTGGACCTCTGGCATGAACATGTTGATTCTCGACCAAGGTCAAGAACCACTGCCCTGTTTTTCCACCACAACACATTGCTACCATTCTCCTCAACCTAAACCAGGAAACAACTATCGCATGCTGCCGCACTCGACGTCTTGCACCCAACCTTCGAGGCCGACCCGGATCCCAAAGATCTCGACGCATACCAGAAAGCAAAGGGCAACCTCTATGCCGTCGAAACCAATCCAAATTCTCCTCAGATGGGAGGTCGGCGATGGCATAACCGCCTTCCACTTCGAATCCATTCCGGTGCGACGCGGTGGGGCTGAAACCCGAGTATGTCTCCTCAGCGAGAGGGAACTCCGATTGAAAACTTGTCGACTAAAATCAACATTGGCTTGCTGCACGAAGACAGCGAGATGCAGAAAGGGGTGATCTACTTGACGTCGGCGCAATATGCCATTGATGGAGCCCTAATCCAAAGCAGTTAGGGTTTTGCTAGGGTTAGGAGCTTTGGCAGAGAGAGCATTACAAAACATCGAGGAAACTATGAATCACATGAGTTTCAAAATATGCATAAACATCAAAGAACATGGAAAATTACATTTTTCTTTTTTTGTACATAAGTTAGCCCAAACTCAAATTTAACTACTCTGAGGCCATCTCCAACCCAAAGGGTTAAAGGGCCAAATGGCTAAAATTTGACAATTTTTATGTCCAACCCAAATAGTTAAGGGTTAAAGGGTTATTTTTTAGGGCTAAAGTGCAACCTAAATGGCTAAATATAACCCTTGATTTAGCCCTATAGCCTTTAAAAATAATAATATTTTATTCATTGGCCTAGGGAGACCCAACTGATTGGATCAGAAAATGGCGAGGCCCACGTCATGTGATAAAATTTGCATGCATGTGTTAGTGTATTTTCAAATGTTTAAATCAATGGTCCATATTAATTACATCTTATAATCTTATAGTTATAAATGGCTAGATGATGTCAGCAACAGGAAAATATTTTTTATCATAAAAATGATTTCAATTACTGTAAATAAGAACCTCATAAAAAAGAAGAATATATATATATATATATATATTTATATATAACATGTTCAAATTTTTAAATATATTTTAATTAGAGCTATAATTTAGTCTTGACTGGTTGAAAACAGTTGATGTCACATCAATGAATAGTAAAGAAATTAGGGCTAAAATTTAATCCCAGGGCTATTTTTAGCCTTGTGGGTTGGAGATGGCCATAAGCCATATTATTAATTACACATTACAAGCCATAAACATCATAAACAACAAGTTAAAGAGAGGAAAGAGTAGTAAATGATGAGTATACCCATAGGTTTGGTTCTTTTTGGAACTAAACCTAGACCTGTAAGGCTATTCCTAGATGCTAAATGATGAGAGAATTGCTTCAAGATATGGGATTTTTGGTTTTTACAACCCAAAACACCACACACATCCATAAAATTCAAGAATAATGAAGAATAAGGCCTAAATGTGTGAAAACAAGAGTCGTGATGGATCAAAGTGTGTAAATGCTTCGGTTTTGGTGAAACTCAAGTAGCTACACACCTTTCTCTTACACAAAAGCTCTAAAACTATGAACTAGAACTAGAACTAAACTATGAACTAGAGAGAAAAGAGAGAGGTTTTTTTTTTTTTTTTTTTTTGGAGGGGAAAGGAAGATATATTCTTGTGATTGAGAAGGTCATAGACCGTACAAGGTCAAGCTAGGAGATCCGAAGATCACCCATTACATTCGTTGCTCAAGTAGTGCACTGACTGCACATTAAAAATGACTACTAGCCTACACTACTCCGCCTTGATCAATGAGAAGCTAAAACACCAAAAGAACCACTATATCCGTCTAAGACCTTCTAGGTGTACATCAGTACTGACCTTTGGACACATTGTAACAACCTAAAAAAATAAGGTATACAGGGCCAAGGCCTACTGCACCCACCAGTATAATATGGAGCATTATTAGACAAAATGAAATAACACACAAATAATAAAATTGGGCCCAAAGCAAAGCCCAAACACAATAGCACTCAAACCCTAGCCAAACACCAAGCTGCAGCAGCCACCACTCCTCCACCACATTTACGAGACCCTAGCCACCGCCAGAAGTAGACATCGAATGACCATCCACCCTGTCATTGTCGCTAGCACGTCGACAAGAAGCACCACCGCCCCCAAAACGCCTCTTCCCCGCATGGTTCCGAAACACCCATATCAGATCGAAAATACCAATCCAAAACAAGCCCATTGAAGCCCCACCTCATGCCGTCCTGCTAGCCGTCGTCGTCAATCAAGGGGACAGAACGCCAATAGTTCCACTTTTAGTAAAATAGTGAAGGATATTCCATTAGTAATGAAAAAAGGGGTTGAGGGGATCCGTATATGTTGTTCAGGTAGATTAAAAAGAGCCTCCAAACGATCAGAAGACGCATGGCCACCACATGCCTTGCAAGCTCGTCAAGGTCTAAGCCGCACTGCTGCAGCACAGGCTGAGAAACGGCCATCAAAACATCCCCGCCCGGCCGTACTCACCGCTCACCGACAAGGCTAAAATCCTGGCGCAGCATGGAAGCCACTGGATGAGAGCCACCAAGCTTACCTAAGGAAACCTAGCCGCCCTCTTCTTACGCCCGAGAGAGAGAGAGAGAGAGAGAGAGAGAGAGAGAGAGAGAGAGAGAGAGAGAGAGAGAGAGAGAGAGAGAGAGAGAGAGAGAGAGAGAGTAAAATGGAAGGGGATGGCAAGAATGAGAGATGATATATTTAAAGGCCTACGGTGATGAATGGACGGTGGAGATCAAAAGTACTGAAGAGTGGAGCTGTAACGGACAAGACATGTAAGCATAAAAAGTAGATCTTAATTGGTCCAAAAAAGAATGGACCACTTGTCATCTTTTCTTTTACATTTAAATTTAGAGTTAATTAGATTAAAGTCCAAAAATTAGACTCCATATTGATTGTAGTCCGCATCAATTTTTCTTATTAATTGCGGTCCAATGACTCAGCTGCCACCTCAGATTTATTTCCTTTTCCATCATGTTGACTCAATCGTTATTGATTTTTCTTTTTTACATGACTAATATGTCCTTATTGAATGTCTTTGCACATAAAAGGCAAGAATTAATAGGATTAAAATTAGAAATCTGATTAGTAATTTAATATCATATTTGATGCATATCTTTCTTAAATTATTCTCATTGATTTGGTATAAAATTATGGAATTGATATGAAATTGAATAAGATATTTAATGTAAATCATTCTTAAAATTATTCTAACTTAAAAGATGTCTTCTATAAGTTTAGAATCTTTCTAAAATAATATTTTGATAATATTTTTCTTCAACACCAAAGGTTCTATGGTTATGGCTCTTATATGTAATGTCAAGTATTTTATGAACGTGGTTCCCCTTCTTTAGCCGTTATTGGCTACTCCACCACTGTCCACCACGTGCCACGGCGAGCCCCTTTTTTTCGTCTTCCTATGCCATTTTTTCTTTTTTCTTCCTCTTCTTCCTTGACTTCATCGAAAAGTGTGCTGCTCCACCTTCTTGTGCTGCCGGAAGGTTGCCGGAATCCAGCTGAATTCCGGCTATGTTCTTTTTCATCTTCTAGTGCGTTTTGCTTCTTTCTTCATTTCAGCTTGGCTTCATTGGATTTGACTGAAAAGTGTGCAATGTTCATCGTTTGGATGCGTTTCCGAGCCTTCACTTAATTTCCTAGCATGATTTAATAGGAAACAGAATAAATATTTTTAAAAAAAAAACAATACAAGAATTAAGCGAAAACGTAAGAGTAGGAGGAAAATTACTAGGTAATTACGGACCTAACAATACAATGTGAAACGTAGAGAAGACTAATTCCCTACGAGAAAAATTGAACTTTCCCAATTTATAAGGAGTATGGAGAGGAGATGTGGGAGCTTGAGCAGACGTATAAGAGTCGTGTCCTCAATGTACTATCCTATCTATTTTGTTTTTCGGTTGGTTTTTCATTTTTTTTTTGTATAAAAATATATGATTAGCAGACACAGGTGTGTCTTTATACCTTCAGTTGGCACCAGGAACCAAAATCCCCTACTTACCTAATATAATTCCCTCCCAACTTGCCTAATTGCATAAACCGATCCATGAATTGCCAACCAGCAAAGCACATCAACCAGCAAAGCACATGGCAGTTTCAGGAAATGAATTGTCCCAACCTCTTACAGTTTCAGGGAAACTACAGTTTGACCAAAGAGTAGAGAGTGAAGAGAAACATCTACCTGTGAAATAGTCCGACTCAGGGGCAGATTTATGCACAGACTAGGACGGGCTCAAGCTAGTCCAAGATTTTTGGGCTTAAAAAAAAAAAAAAAGATGTATATATATATATATATTTTTTTTTAATTGGGTAGCCCGTCCAGATTCCAGTAGCCCAGCCCTTGTAACTCCCCACTCCCGACAGTTAGAAGAATGCCTCCGTCAATTTCAGATCCAGCCTCAAGGTCGATGTCCGTTTCCTAAAGGAATGACTCATCTCCCATTCTCCCAACCCACAATCTCATCAAAAATCATTCCAGACAAGCATCCATTTCTTGATTTCCTCTTCAACCTCTTGATTTAAGCAAATTCTTGTTCATGCTTCCACTCATCGACTACAGGCTATTCGAAATTTCGAACTGGAGATTGGAGAATCGTCTCTCTCCTCCTCCGCCAGTGCCGCCTGCGGCTCTCCCATCTCCACTGATCTTTGAGTCTCAGAGATCAAGTCTTATCTGGTATGCAGCATTCTCTCCAAGTCTCCATCTCCTTGTTATGCAAATCCGCAATTTATTGTTTAATTGATGTGGGTTAATGTGATGCACTGATGTGGGTCTTCTTTCTGCTGCACAATTGTTGTGGGTTTAATTGTTTTCAATACTTATTAGTTATCAAGGTCAGTGGGTTTAATTGATTTCAAAACTTATCAAGGTCTGAAGGTCGATCAGTGGGTCTTCTTTTGCTATGCAATTGTTGTGGGTTTAATTGATTTTAATACTTATCAAGGTCAGTGGGTTTAATTAAAGTATAATGCTAATGAGTAATCAAGTTTGGGTTTAATCAAGTTGTATATCGATGCTCTGCTAATCAAGTTTGGGTTTAATTAAAGTGTTGTGCTAATCAACTTTGTGCTTCAAACAGGAAGCTTCTTTATGTTTGTTTGTTTAATTGTGAATGGCACTATGAATTGGAACTACGAACTGGAACACAAAGTGAATGACAAAAGCTTGAGTCCATTATTAGAGTAGCTAAAATCTACTGTTTTCCAATGTACTTTTTTGTTTTCTGTTCATTGTGCATATAAAATTGTGGCTTATATTGTAGTTTTTTGTTTTTGTTAAATTAGCTATTATGAAAAGTAGTTAAGTTGATTTTGTTTTTTAAGTTTTGTATAGATATGCATTTGAGGGGTAAGGCTCACTACATTCTCCCTTTGACTAGGTGTACCTTTTTTTTAAATTAATAAAATTCTCTCGCACCGTCGAGATTCTCCATAATATATATATATATATATATGGAAAATACTTCAGTACATTAATGTAACGATACATCAAGTAGACTAGGTTCAATACAGAGGTAGACTAACTCGGTAGAAGGGCAGACTCACTCCACGCATGTCTACCTGTGTATTGAACTAGTCTACTTGATGTATCGATACATTAATGTACTGTAGACGATATATATATATATATATATATATATTTTAAGAAATCCTAGCCCGCCCAAGATTTCAATCCTGGATCCACCATTGGTCCGACTGGTTCATGTGTATCAGGAATCTAGAAGAGACATTTGCATGCTTTCTTCACCATTTCCACAGTCTAGACCTGCCCAAATTCACAATCCATAATTCTTTCCAAGTTAAACTTCAAAAAACTTAGCCAGAAAGCTCACCAATCACCAGGAAAGATAAAACTTCATCTTCATACAGGGCTTTGAACCAATATGATGATGAAGAATCATCATCATGCAAGAGTAGAAGTTATAGGACTGGCATGGATTCTCAACGTTTAGTTTTACCTTATAATGTATTTTCAATTACAAGTTCATGCGAACAATAAAATCAAGTTGACCACAGTCAACAGCAAAGTTCAGATTTCAGAAGTTATATCTCTCAAAATTAAGATACACACAAACAGGCGATCCAGTAGTTGGTACAAGTAAAAAGACGGGCCATTTTTATTAAAATCACCTTCCACAAGGCTACAATCAGTTTGCATCTTCACGTCGCCACAAGCTACGTTAAGACACTTGACAGGGCACTTGAAGAGTCTGGTACAACTTACAATATCAAACAGCTACACTATACCAACTGAGAACTCTACAGTCTGGTCAACCAGCCGCTGCCGTTTGGTATTATAATTGTACATACCATGAAAAAAAAGTAACAAGAAAACTTTAAAGCAGACCAATGCAGGAATAATATATAAGCGAGTTCAAGCTTCCCATACTCAGCTGGAAACTCAAGCAGTGCTGTCAAGAAATGGATAATCAGTGTAACCAAGAACTGGATCAGATATGTAGAATGTATCTCTGTTGTACTTATTCAGAGGAGCATTAAGCTCAAATCTCTTTGGCAAATCTGGATTAGCCAAGAACCAACGACCAAAAGCGATAAGATCTGCACGGCCCTCAGCCACAGCATTGTTCCCATCTTTCCTGTCAAAACCACCAGCAGCAATGAAGGTACCACTGAAAGCCTTTCTCATGGGTACGAGACTTTGGGGACATTCAATTTTTTCTCCAAGTGTCTTCATTCTTGGCTCAACCATGTGGCAGTACAGGATTCGATATTTGTTCAAGGAATTGACTAGATAAAGGCCCAATTCCTTTGGATTAGAATCTCCGGATTCCATATAGTCAGCAAATGGAGATAATCTAATTCCAACTTTATCTGCTCCTATCTCATTGACAACAGCTTCAACAATGTCTAGTGCAAATCGGCAACGCTTTTCTAGAGATCCACCATATTGGTCTGTTCGATCATTTACTTGATCTTTTAAAAACTGATCGATAAGGTAGCCATGAGCGCCATGAATTTCAACCCCATCAAAACCTATAAAATCGACAAACAATAATGTAAGTGTGACCAAGACTTTTTGAAATTTGTCATTCCCCAAAACCAAAACGAAGAGAAGATGATAACTTATTGATAATATAACGAAGTGAAAGTAAGAAATTGTTATTCCTAGAACATTTATACATTTTATTTTTCTAGTACAACTTCTTTAATTAACTTCTAACAAGACATTTTTGGCTCCATTTTGATATAATACGTTTCTGTGAAAGGACATGTAAAATTTCAAATTTAACTTAAAAAATATTACCAGCTTCCATAGCATTCCTTGCAGCAAGTCTGAAATCATTGACAATTTGAGGAATTTCATCTGTCCTTAATCGTCTTGGAGGTGTGAATTGCGCAACATCAATGCCATTAGATCGTATTTGGGGGGTTAGGGGCTTGTCAGTAGAAGAGATTGGAACCTGTCCATTTGGCTGAAAGCCTACAAGTAAAGAGGGATACAATCACCATGAGCACACAACAGATTATATTGAAGTATATCAAATTGATTGATCTATAACAACCCCATAGCAGAAGCAACATTGATAAATAATAACATTGGTGAAATTAAAGTTTATAATAGGATAGCTTTAGATCATTCAGTAAAATCAGATACTATGCATGCAGGTTCTCTGGATCCAATCAAACATATCCATCTTTCACATTATCCGGGCTGAGTTGGCATAAAATGGTTCCATAATACCAATCTGAGATCTTAAGAAACTATAATATACCGCCAACAGAGAAACAAGATATCATCAGCCACAGTCATTCACTTGTTATGAGGCATAGTAGATGCTACACTAGTTCTAAATTCTAAGTTATTTTAATTTATCAAACTTCATCCACCTTGAAACTTTCTGTTTTCCTAATAACCTAAGGAAGCCAAACCCCTATTGCACACACATAAAAATAATAATAATAATAATAAAAATAAAAATAAAAAATAAATTAAAAAGATCCCAAGGAAGAACAATTAGATTTCAAATGCTTCACTAGTCTAATTAGTCATTTATGCTCAGAAGGGTTTCCATGATAAAGTCAAGTCATAAAGGTATAAGTCAGGAACGCACCAGTATTTGAAACCCTCCCCACATGCCAAATCTGACAGAAGAAGATACCCCCTTTAGCATGTACAGCATTGACAATGGGTTTCCATGCTTCAACTTGCTCCTTTGTCCATATACCAGGAGTATCTGGATACCTTCACATATGAAAAAAACAAAAAGCGATCAAAATTTTCAATGGGAAGTTGCAAATTCTACTGCATCTTGTGATTAAAGATTTTACAGAAAGAAACTTGATAGCTATTCTTAAAGTTACCCTTGTGCTGTGTCAGAAACTCCAGTGGCTTCAGTTATGAGAAGACCCCCTTTAGATGTTCTCTGAGAGTAATATAAGATGGCATGTGGCTGGGGAACATTTCCATATGATCTCTGTCTAGTCAATGGCGCTAAAACAACTCTGGAATAAATAAACAAAATAAACACTTATTACAACCATCAATATTGTAATGATCCAATTCCAAATTTGGAAGATGAGAAAACCAAAACCTGTTCTTGGGCCCTTAGCAAGAATATCAACCAATGTAACATGCAATGCAGAGAGAAAGATTAAAGCAAGTTTACCTGTGAGAAAGATCAAACTTTCCCATTTTGTAAGGAGTAAGAAGAGGAAGTGTGGGAGCTTGGTTAGCCATCTATCTGATCTTGCAATCTGGGTAACTTCAAGTTCTTGGAGTTTTAGTTGTTCTGGTCTGAAAATGAATGGAAGACACAATTGGGTCTTTATACGTTTGAGTGTGTGCTAGAAGACAAGGTCGGCTGTTTGGAACCAATAATGTCACTGCTTTAGTCTTACGAGGCTATCGTGGGCCTGTGACTTTTGGATGCCATACTCTGTGACGTGTGTAGTTACGTGGGTTGTGGTTTTGGGAGATTTAAGAACTGGAAAGTATTTACCGAGAGCGGCCAATGTTGACTTGACCGGTGGCCGTAAGATTTTGTCTTTCTTTGAAAACGAGTTATCAATCGATAATTGAGGTCTTCCTTTTATGTTGAAACTTGGAATTCAATTTCAAGCGATAGGGTCCAAAGAAGAAAATGCAAAAGCAGAGGGTGACGTCGTGCACCTGTTAGCTCGGACGTTACTTTCCCTTTTTTGTTGTTTTTTTTTGTTTCTTCACGAACCCAACCCAAGCGATTAAGTGAAGCCTCGAGTGTACTTCTATTTCCTTAAAGGGTAAAATACCGAGCATTAAGATGCGTAATGGGAACGGCATAGTTAACCAAATCAAATATAACCAAAAGGTCCTATTTGGTTGGCAGGAATGTTAAAATAGGAAAATGATTTATTGTCTTTTCCAGACCGATATGGAGTGGTAGTTTTGGTATTTTCATGTGGGTGTTTGGAACATTACTGAAAATTAAATTAATAAATTTATTTTCCATTCCTATTGTAGTGTTTGGTAATTACCAAACCGACCGAATACCAACCGATATTTTAAGTTTGGTAAACCGAGTTTTTGGTAACTGAGACCAATAAAATCGAAATCGAAACTTACCGAAAAAGTTGGTTTGATTTTGGCAAATACCGAATCTACTGATTATCTAAATATTAGTTTTATATACTATAGTTTTCAATACACATACATGTATATTAAGAATAAACATAAAAATTTTCATAATAGTATGAACATTATTACATATACTACATTAATAGTACATGTATTTTAAGTAACCTAGTTAAAGATGATTAAATAACCTAGTTTTATTGAAAATTACTCAAACTTGATGTCATATATACAAAAGAAAGCTATAATTAGGAAATGAGTACAAAGCTTACCACTACAAAATTGAAGAACCTAGTTTTGTTCGTTCTAATTTTAATTACAAATAATTAGTTGTTCTAAAGTTGGTAATACCGAAAACCGAAATACTAAATTCGGTAGTTCTGATTAAAAACCGAAAATTTTGGTTGGTAATTGGTAGCTCAATTTTGAAACCGAAAGCTTTGGTTTTGAAGTTGGTAATACCTATAACCGATTCGAACCGACCGAGTGATAGCCCTAGTTTGGTAAGTCATAAGAATAAAATATAAAATTATAATTTTCAATAACACCATTTTACTAATTAAAGTACAAATATGACATTAACTTATAAGGAATGTTTGCAAGAGAATATAAATTTTTTAGAGGGATAATTTATGTAATTTTGCCTTTGATGGTAGGAATGGAATTAGAATACCACCCCTTACTAGGTAATTCAATTCAGGCTTTATGAGGGAGTCAATTTCCAGTCAAATCTCATTTTTTATTTCCTTTCTAATCCCTAATTATAAACAAACAACACCTCTCCATGGAAAATGAAATTAATTCTCATTCCATACCATGATTTCCTGCCATCCAAACGGGGCCAAAGGGTTCTTGACCAAATGCCCAAATGCCTAAATTTAGCCTAATAAGAGCTCACTTACTTCATAAAATATTTATGTGCTCAATTATCAATTTAAATGTCAAAAGATAATTTTAGTCTCTACTCAATTATTAAATTACAACTGCGATTAAATATGTCTCTCTTAAACAAATACATGATGGCAGAATACGTTTGAAGTGATGTAAGCTAAGCTGCAAGCAAAGAGCATAGCTAAACTAATTTGAGAAAGGGCAATGATATAGGGCCTCAAAGAGGCCTAAGATTTATGACCTTAATTCCTAGGTGTCATGTCATGTAAGCAAATACAAATTTTATTTTCAATTTTACATAATAAATCTTGCCACATCATACTATTGCAACACCAACTTTATCCTTTATATTTCCTTCTAAATGTTTGGGGGTGAATCAATTACATTAATGAATTAAATTAGATGATAAAAAAAAAAGATTAACTATTAATTATGTATTAATTTAAGAGATATGTCTACAAATCCTTTGACAAATATTTTTCTTCATTTAATTAAATTATTTCCTATAATTTTTCTTTCCATATAGCATCAATATAGTCAAGAAATAGGCTTTTCTTTCTAAATATTGATTAATTTCATCCAAAAAAAAACATTAATAAATTGAATTTGGAAAATACGTACGTCTAAATTAAGAGATAAGAAAAAATTCAAGCCATTAATTATCATCTACAATCTAAATATAAGGGAAAAAAATAATAAACTCAAATATAACGTGAAACACTAGCTACATAAAGAGAGAAAAAAAATAAACAAAAGAATATATATAATCCTATGAATATGTATTTTTCACATTATATTTTCAAAATTTACAGGAACCCAACAAAGGTTGAATTCATATACATATGTTATGCAAATCTACTGATCGAGTGTACGTATGTGCAAATCTATTAACTGATCATGAATTACATGAAATTTTTTCTACTCTTGATTGAAGAAAAAAAAATTATTGTTTAAATCTAAGTATAAGTGTAATGAAAAGAAAAAATGAAAAAAAAAAAAAAACCAAAATAATTTTTGTTTAGAAGAAAGCCAAAATAATTTAGATTAATTAGATTTTGGAAGGATAAGATTGTCCTTTTATCAAAAATTACATGTCATGATTTTATAAATAGATGATGTGTGTAGGTGACATGATATGACACCTAATATTGAAGCCTCAAATCTTAGGCCTCATTGAGGCCACATATCATTTTCCTTTGAGAAAACACAAAAGCAGTCAACTTTTTTCATTTTCCTTGTCCAACAATTGGGACTATCCGCAAACAACGGTCATCTAAGTTTAGAAGTGATGTGAATATGTTAATTCTACATAACAATAGTACAAACCAGCCAATGAAGGTTCTTATCATCTCCATTGTTCATTCAAACTAAAAGAGCAAACAACCTATATGGTTGAAGAAGATGCTACACTACCAGATCGACTACCAGTGAAAAATTCCATTTACAATACACAAAAAGAAGTAAACTTTTTCAGCTTCCTAGTTCTCTCAATTGGGACTTTCCTCGAACACCTGGTCTTCTAACTTTGCACAACGTACCAAACCCAGATCATATCATGGCAAATCATAAACCCAACACACAAATTCATCCAAACCCAACATTCTTTGGGTCTTAGCAACATCATTATTATAAAATGTAGAGTAAAATTAAGCAAGTATCTCAATAGATCAACCAATCACAACGCAAGACTTTTTCATGCGTCAAACAATAAACTTTCTCATTCCTTGTTCAATTGGGAGTTTCCAAAAACCACATCTTCTGAGTTTACAAACCAAAACCCAGATCATATTATGGCCAACTAATGCACAAACAAAATGACCCAATTCCAAATATGGAAGATGAGAAAACCAAAACCTGTTCTTGGGCTCTGAGCAATATCAACCAATTAATGTGACAATGCAGAGAGAAAGAAGAAGCAGGTTTACCTGTGAGAAAGATCAAACTTTCCCAACTTGTAAGGAGTAAGAAGAGGAAGTGTGGAAGTTTGGTTAGCCATAAGTTGTTGGAGTTTTATTTGTTCTGGTCTGGAAACGAAGGGAAGACACAATGGGGTCTTTATACGTCAGAGAGTAAGCTAGAAGACAATGTCGGCTGCTTGGAAACAATAATGCTGTAAATGGGTTCATCACTGCGATGGCTAATGCGTATTTAGAGCAATTGTTTTATGATGATTGAAATGCTCTGTGACGTTTGAGGTTACGTTGGTTTTGGTTTTTAGGGGATTAATGTAAGAACTGGGAAGTTATATTATTTATGGCAGCTCACTGCCAGTGTTGATTGGACTGGAGGCCCTGAGATCGTGTCTTTCTTTTAAAAGAGTAATAATTGGCCTCTTCCTTCCTTTTATCTTGGAACCAGCCATTCTATTCCAAAGAAGAAAATCCAAGAGCAGATAGTGATGTCGTGCCCTTGTTTTTCTTTTTTTCTTTTCTTCTTTCTTGAGAAAAGAAATTACAAAGCAGAGCCTCTGCTAAAACCGATCTAAAGTTGATTGAGGTTGTAGGCAGAGGAAGCCCTACAAGGGATCATACCAAAGTACCAAACTAAATCCTAGTGTCAATAAACTCATGACCTGAGTTAGCTAAGGCATCAGCCACACCATTGGCTTCTCAAAATACAACAAGTGACTTAATATTATATATATTGGTCTTGATTCTCCAGGGAGGGGGAGTGTTGTTAATGCAATCAATAAGGGTCTTGGAGTCACCTCCAATGAGAAGTTCATTGTAGCCTACTTGAACTGCAGCTCTTAAGCCTGACTGTTCAGCTTGCAAAAGCAATTAGCACATATCCTTCTGCATGTCTAATTACAAATCTGGAGGCAGCCGCATCTTGGCCTTGTCTAATTGAACCATCAAAGTTATGCTTCACACTATTCAAGGGAGGAGGCTCCCGTTTTATCTTTAGCTGATTCCTGGGTCTTGAGGGGTAAGAGGAAGTTGAGCAAGGTTGGGCAATGTGGGGTGCCTCGCCAAACTTCTTGGGTAAAAGGGCATTGTCTAAAAAGATGGTAATGAGTTTCTAAATTCTCTCGACAAAAAGTACAACTTTGGCCAATATTATTTGGAAATTTTAGTCGTAACTTGGATCAACTTGAAGGATATTGTACTTGTGAAAAATACTCACTCTTTTTCCTTATACTTGTTCCAATTTCACTTTTAGTCATGATAATTTAAGATTTCTTTGAATTTGTCATGGTCCTTTAATTTCGCTTCTCTTACTTCTCTTAGATTTGAATTTAATTTAATTTAAAAAACTTGTGGTTTAGGAGTCTATATTTGTATCATTAAGTTTATTCACTCATCACAACTAGGTTCGTCCAATTGATTTATTTCATAAGGAGTTACCGAAAGGTTGAGTGTGAGACAACATCCAAAGTTATTTCTTTTCCTTTTAAAGTAAATTGGATTGGGATTTTACCTTTGTAACGTATTGATTTATCACTTCTCACAACTAGGCTCACCTTAGTAGAATACGATGTCTAGGTAAGAGGCTTGGAATTTATCTCAAGTGTTGTGCTGCGTACTAAGTGAGCCTTGCTCTACCAAAGCCACACCTACTCTTACCCGGTCATATTTTGAAAAGAGCTACCGAACAGGTAAGTGTTGAACCTTGTGCTTAGTTTGCAACTACACCATGCAAACATTGCTCTTAGTTTGGAATTCTGCCAAACTTAATTTGGAACTACACCAAATTCATTACACCTAATTTAAGATTACACCAAATTAGAAATCTTTGTCCCTTTTTGCTTTTCTACTTCAAGTTATAGTTTGATTCTAATATCTTAGAGACACCATTAAACTAGAACTTGTAAGTAGAAAAGCGAAAGGGACAAGGATTCTGAACTGGCATAATTTCAAATTAGGTGTAACGAATATGGCGTAGTTCCAAATTAAGTTTGGCGGAATTCCAAACTAAGCGCAATGTTTGGGATAGTTCCAAACTAAGCGCAAGGTTCGAAACTTAACCGTTCGGTAACTCTTTTCAAAATACGATCAAGTAAGAGTTTGCGCTGCTTTGGTAGAGCAAGACTCACTTAGAGCACAACACCCAGGATAAATCTCTGGCCTCTTACCTAGACATCCTATTCTACTAAGGTGAGCCTAGTTGTGAGAAGTGATAAACCAATACGTTACAAAAGGTAAAATCTCAATCCAATTTACCTTAAAAGGAAAATAAATCCAACTTTGGGTATTGTCTACCACTCAACCTTTCGGTAACTCCTCAAATTAATTCAATTGGATAAGTCTGGTTCTGAAGAGTGAATAAGCTCGGCGGTACAAATATGGACTCCTAAATCACAAGTTTTTATTAAATTCAATTCTAAGAGAAGTGAAATTAAAGGACCTACACAAATTCAAAGAAATCTTAAATTAACAAGCCAGAAAGCTAAATTGGAACAAGTATAAGCAAAAAGAGTGAGTAGTTAAGACTAACTTTCACAAGTACAATATGCTCCAATGTCACAACCCGAACGCGATAACTCAACAAATCGCCCAAATGCTTAGAAACTTTTTCTCCATTTAAACTAAGCAACAAAATACACTGAGTCCACACATGTCAATACAGACTCACTCCGTAGAGTCATATATTACATTACACAAGTTTATTAATTAAGTTGCATAGCAAAATAATAAGTAAATGCCCATTAAAGCTCACTACACAACAGAAGTCTTAACAACAGAGGCGGAGGGAGGCAGGGTCCCAGTGGGTCCCGTGCCCCACTCACATTTTCACCAAAAAATTAATATATATATATATATATATATAGTATTAATATTATATTAATATCAGGTTTTTAATATATATATATTTATATTTTTTTTTTTCACTTTCAGAAGCCTTCAACGTGCTCTTCTTTGTTTTCTTTGTTGGGACGTGGGCTCCCACGTGTGATATAAATCACATTTTTCTCTTCCCAATTTTTTTGATATCAATAATAAAATTGATTACAATTAATGATTCTTATTTCCTTATTATTTACAGATTTTTAAGTCTAATAGGAAAATGATTAAAAAAAATATTCTATTACATTAATAACATGTAATATATATATATATATATATATATATATATATATATATATATATCGTCAAGTAACAATTCTCAATCAATTCTTTTGTAAAGAGCACTTTTTTTTATTCGTACTACTACTCTATTCTTCATTCAAATATGTTAAGATACTTTAAAATAAAAGAAAATCATGGTGCTGAGGAGTTGTTGGGTATAAATACCTCATTAGATTCATCTCCCGCAAAAAAAAAAAAAAAAAAAACAAAGAAGAATGATACTAATTTAGAGAAGCCTTGTCCCGAAATTAATGAAAAATATCCTTCTGATCATGGAAATTGTCCTCCAATTTCAACTTATCATCCGAATGTTCAAAATGAAGTACGCAAATATTATCTACAAAAAGGTCCTTGTCAACCTAGAGCTCACGAGTTTACTGATGATTGCTTGATTTCATATATTGAGAAAGACATTTTTACTAGCATAGATAATGAGACTATTATGCAAGGATTTCAAAATATGAAATTTCATTGAGGGCAATTACCATTGTAATATAGAAATTACATTTAAATATTTTGTATTTTTTTTTTTTGGTGCCCCAGTGAACTAAACTTCCTGGCTCCGCCACTGCTTAACAACAGTAAAGCCACAAAATAGCTTCCTACCCGTACAGCTGCTACTAGAAACTCAGCCTCACCCGCGATTACCCAAACCTGCAGGATTAACTTCTACACCATTGAATAGTGCACCGAGTTGCCATACAACAGACCCGGTAAGCCTTTGAAAGCTTGTATGAGTAAACTCAAATACAAATAGTCAAAGACCACACAACTCAGACGAATAACGAGGCAAACCGTTCATCTCGAAGAAAATAACTCACACCAAAATCACGAGGAATCCACCGATGCAAGTTAAGGAAGCAACACACACAAATCCTGAGGAAAACCTTTTCAACTCAAGGTAAAGAAACACACACCATGATTCCTAAAAAAAAAAAAACAATATTCTTTTCCCAAAAGAAACAACATCAGTCACACCGTGACAAAATCATATAAAATGTCAACCTAATAATTCAATATGAAACTCTGATCCAACCTCGACAATAAAAGAAAGTACACCCTGAAACTCTCTTTTAAAAACACATACCCATAAGTGTCATAACACAAAGTTATACCTATGACAGTACATTGGCAAACAAACTAGAGTTTTAACTTATCGTAACCACTCACCCGACCAAAGGCGTGATTCCCCATATATTGCATGAAGTCACAACCTGTGACCCCGGATACATTTAAACGAATCGCACTGGACCCAAAATGTCACTCAATCACCAAAAAGGAGAAATCACAACATGTGACTCCCAAATCAAACACTTTTCAAAACAATAAAAAATACCATTTCCCACAACATATTGTTTCCCGAAAAGTCATCCCCCAAAACAATAAGATGAACTCACTCACAAACATTGCTTGCATCACAAAAAATCCACCAAAACATATATATTTCATGTAAATATGTATATATATATATATATATATAGACACACAAATAGTCATTCACTCAGGAATGGCACTAATACCAACTATAGTCCACAATCGCAAAACTCAAGAAAATCATTTTTATAATTAAAATCTCATTTTAACTTACCTATAAACCGTACACGATCAAGTTCATATAATTTAAAACAAATAGTTATTTCCAAAAATTAATTTCACAATTTAGTGAATAATAATCCAAAATAATAAGTGAATTCTGTTCCTAAATGAACCATGTGAGATTGCTCACATCTAAATCTAGCTGCGTCTTCTCTCACAGCCAAGATAACGTACAGAACCCTCTCAGGTCAAGCACGTAAGTAAAATAAGGTCTCAACTTAGTACACGATTAAAACAAGAACAGTTACTGTTCGAACTGAGCACTTGAACCAAAAATCGAAGATTTCGTCAATCGAGACAAAACTTCATCTGAGACATCCCAAGGTCTTTGGAACACTTCTAGAATCAATTTTTCAAGATTATAAGACAATTCAACAGTCGGATCCTCAAGGATCACAAACCGAGAAAACCAAAATTACGTAAATCTAGCATATGCTTTGAATAATCACAACATGACCCCATGATATATCAACTAGCTCGTATCGACGAGTAGGTGACAACCTTGAAAACAGAACCCAAAAACCTAGCCTGATGCTCTGCGCTGTGGCTGAGCTTAGGCTCCATGCGCCACCGGCAACCCCCAAATTGGGCCATGAAACCTATGTCAAAAAGTTCATCTCAATATGTACAACAACTTTCACAACTAGCACAAAGTCAGAATCTAAGCCATTTGACAGGAATTTACCTCGAAAGCTCAAGAAATCGGTGAAACCCGAATTTGAATTTTTGATTGATTCTTCCTCCTCGCATCGAATTGGTTCAAGCTACTTGGAGAGGATGATCAACGTCTCCTGACCAGAAATGACTGGTGGAGCTACCATAGGTGGCCGGAGGATGAAGATATCACAGCGGACCGAAAACCCACCGCCACCTTGCTGCGTCATCCTAGTGGCGAATCATCGTCCACCACCACCACAGATCGAAGGAGAATGAAGTGGCGGTTTGAATGGGACCGATGGTAGCCGAACTACGAAGATATGATCGAAAAACGAAAATGGGTTGGACGCGGCTTGGGAGAGAATCCCGGATCCGGATTTCGTTTTTTGGAAAATTAGGATTTTCCGATATTTTTCCCAAATTTTTCTATTTATAACCAAAATGGAAACTTTTTCCAATGGCCATAGCTTCATCATACGAACTCCGATTTTCGCGTTCCACATATCCACAAACTCGTATCGACGCGCTCTACGATTTTGGAAAGGACGTTTTTGGAGAGACTCAATGAATAAAAAGTCAACCCCATGACTCATCGAAAATAAGACGTTTCGAGTAATTATTCGTCCGAAACACTTTCGCTCCACCCTCGAACCACGAAATCTTACTAACGAACATTTTATTAATTCCAGAAAATTTCAAGAAATTAATAACGAATTACAAGGATATTATATCCAATTAGTCCAATTTTACCGCTATTACAACTTTTTACTTTAAACAACCAATTTCAACAAACTAAAAACGTGAACTTGCAATATGTAATAAGCACATAGTAAATAGGCAAAATTATTTTTCCAATTTCAACAAGCTCAATTTAGTCTTTTTTACCACAAGTTTCCACTTACTTAACTAAAGAACTTATCACAAATTTTGAAAATAAGTAACTAACAAAAAAACTACAAAACTAAGAAAGCAAAGTAAAGGTAAACTAAGAATAGGTTCTCTAGTCCCATGGAAACCTAAGCTAGGGTTTGAGTTTTACCTCAATGCCTCTCAACAGTGCCAAATACTTGTTGGAGACAACATTAGTATAAAATGTGTGCAAATTTGTGTATGATATACCCTACTCTCAAGTGTCAAAGGCCAAGTTTTAGTAAGAGAAAGTAAGAGTATCATACCCAAAGGATTGCGGGAAATTCTATCCTAGCTAGATTACGGAAAATAAACCTAGAAAAATATGCAAAATTTACCTTTTTACAGTGCACAATTTCAGTCCTTTAGAAGCTAAGAATTGCAGGATGATATTCACAATGTTAAGTGGTGAAAAAAGCTTGATTGTTTTTAAAATAAATTTAAGGACAAAATACTGTTTACTCTCTATACTTATAGGGTCTCGACGTTTCAGTCTATGACGTTTCAATTTCACCCAAATGCTCCCTGAACTCTCTAATTTCACACAAAAGATCCCTACCATCAATTTTCTGTCCAAAATTCCGTTATCTTGCTGACATGACATTCCTTTCACACAGAAATGACTATTACACCCTCACTTTCTCTTTTTTTATCATTTATTTATTTATTTGGTCTCTCCACAGTCTAGACCTGCCCAAATTCGCAATCCAAAATTCTTTCTAAGTTAAACTTCAAAAAAAACTTGGCCACAAAGCTCACCAATCACCAGGAAAGATAAAACTTCATCTTCATATGGGGCTTTGAACCAATATGATGATGAAGAATCATGATCATGCAAAGAGTAAAAGTTATAGGACTATCATGGATTCTCAACATTTAGTTGACCTTATAAAGTATTTTCAATTACAAGTTAATGCGAAAAATAAATCAAGTTGACCATAGTCAACAGCAAAGTTCAGATTTCAGAAGTTATAATTTCCTCACGTATCTCTCATAATTAAGATACACACGAACAAGAGATCCAGTAGTTGGTACAAGTCAAAAGACGGGCCATTTTTATTAAAATCATCTTCTACAATCAGTTTGCATCTTCACGTAGCCACAAGCTACAATAAAACACTTGACAGGGCACTTGAAGAGTCTGGTACGACTTACAATATCAAACAACTACACTATACCAACTGAGAACTCTACAGTCTGGTCAACCAGCCTCTGCCCCTTGGTATTTTAATTGTACATACCATGAAAGAAAAGAAACAAGAAAACTTTAAAGCAGACCAATGCAGGAATAATATATACGCGAGTTCAAGCTTCCCATACTCAGCTGGAAACTCAAGTAGTGCTGTCAAGAAATGGATCATCAGTGTAACCAAGAACAGGATCAGATATGTAGAATGTATCTCTGTTGTACTTATTTAGAGGAGCATTAAGCTCAAACTGATTGCAGCCTTATAGAAGTTGACTTAGTAAGGGTCTTTCTAAATGTACCCAGCATATTTCTATGTAGACCCAGCAAATCAATTTTACATGAAAAAACATTTATATCCTCATACAAAATGACAATAATAGTCATGGTAAATAAAAATAATAACAAAAGAAAGCATAAAGTTTAAAACTCTTTTTTCTATTTATACCCAGCAGTTCAGTTGTACCCAGCAGTGCACTGTGTTTACATTGTTACGTTTACGTTGTTTCTTCTAGCAAAGCCTTAAACCCAAATTTCACTTTCCTTTATAATTGCTTCAAGGGTTTAATACACATGATATTGACAAAGCTGTGACTGCAATTATGATTTCGGAGGCATCAAAAAAGGTTTGTGTATTTTGTTTATCACAGAACCAGAAAAAACAAAATAATTTTTACTGCAGTTTATCGCAATATAATCGGTCAATAAGCACCGAAAATCACTATAATATTCTGTACTATACCACCGAACAAAATAGAAAATTTCGGCAGAAAGGCACCGAAATTTGGCAATATATTCGGAGAACAAGCACCGAATAACACTGCTTTATTCGGGCAACAACCACTGAATATTTGTTTAATTTTCGGCACTTAACCACCGAATGCTACTACTTGCAAATTCTTTTACTATTTTCAGTTCCTTTTATATGAAATATTTATAGCTTAATTATTTATTACTGTGACGTGTTCTTTTTTAACAGATTAATTCTGAATCTATTCAAAGTGGCAATGGTTGGACTGAATGTGTTTTTGAAACAACAAATCAATGTATAACTAATGAGGTAGGTAGCTTGTAAAACGTCAAGATGATTAATTTTTACTTCGATTTCCATTCCAATTTGAATAGTAAATATTTTTTTGTACAGGTATTCAAAAGTCTGAATGAATTAGTTAACTGGACTCGTGAAGAAGGAAGAAAGTGTGGAATAGTAGTTGTAATTAGGAGGTCTAATGCTCCAGGGAATTGTAGGTTAAAAAGAGGGCGAATAACTTTTGGTTGTGAGAGAGGTGGCTTTTATCAAAAGAATACATAGACTCAGAATGCATGCAAAAGAAGAAGCTTAATGCCAGCTGCTTGAATCCTCAAAAGAAGAAGCGTGATAAAGGTGGTGGTACAAAGAGGTGTGGTTGCCCATTTCGCTTGAAGGGCAAAAATGTTGGTCCTAGGGATGAGTGGATCCTTGAGGTTGTAAATGGGATGCATAACCATCATGCTGCAACGTATCCTGAAGGGCATTCCTATTTGGGGCGATTAACCAAGGAAGAAAATAATTTGTTGGTTGATATGTCAAAAAACCTGGTAAATCCAAAAGAAATATTATACACTTTAAAGCAAAATGATCCACTCAATTTAAGCACTATGAAGACAATCTACAATGCTCGACATATTCAAAGGGTAATTGAAAAAGCTAGAATGTCAGAGATGCAAATACTTCTAAACAATTTGCAGAAATACAATTATGTGGAATGGCATAGGATTTATGGCACAGAGAACATTGTGAGTGACTTGTTTTGGACTCATCCTGATAGCGTAAATCTGCTACGTGCATTTCCTTATGTTTTAATAATGGATGCCACATACAAGACAAATAAGTTTCGATATGCATTGTTAGAGATTGTGGGGGTGACATCTACAGAGTTAACATTCCATGATGCATTTGTGTAAATCCATGCTGAGAAAGAAGAAAATTATGTATGGGCTTTATCTAAACTGAAGAGTGTGATGAATGAAGACTGTCTTCCAAGTGTGATTGTTACTGACAGAGAGCTAGCACTCATGAATGCCATTCATCGGGTATTCCCTGCTGCTCAACATTTATTGTGCAGATGGCATATTAATAGGGCAGTGTTGGGAAAATGTAAAAAGCTTGTTGATAACCAAGTGAAGTTTAAAAAGTTGATGCAGGCATGGAACACATTGGTCTTTTCAGATACGATACTTGACTATGAAAGACATTTACATGAGTTCGAGAGAGACTACAAAAAATATCATGAGGTACTAACCTATGTGAAAGGTACTTGGTTGAATGAATATAAGGAAAGATTTGTTGAAGCATGGACGAACAATTATATGCATTTGGAACAATGACTTCAAACAGGTAATTTTCAATTGATATTTTTTATTTGTTAATAAACTATTATTTCATATAATTTACTTGAATTTTCATAAATTGTTCATGTGTACTTTTAACTAGGGCAGAAAGTGCTCATTCAAAATTGAAGCGACATTTGATGTCTAGTCTGTGCAACTTTGATACATCATGGAAAAAGATTCACACGTTACTGGTGTTGCAACACACAGAAGTAAAGGCTTCATTTGAGAAAAGTCTTATATTTGTCCGACATGACTTCATGAAGAATGAGTTTAAGGTAATAGTGGGTTTTGTATCACATGCTGCCTTGGATTATATTTTGGGAGAGTCTGAGAGGATGGATGTTATTTGAACTAATGAGAATAAATAAATAAATAAAGAATAAAAACTTTTGTCATACATGAATTGGACTCTAGAAAAAGAATATGAACATATAAAGAAATAAAATACCTCAATATATAATTGAAGTTTCTTGAGAAAAAAAGGAGAAAAAAACATAACCACAAAGTAGAGTAATGATGTCTAATGATATAACTTTAAATGGTGTCCAAGTATGCTTCAGTATTAGTTGCATATATGAAGCTTAACCTCATTTATCCAAAAAAAGCAAAACAAAAAAAAAATCAATTCATTTCAGAATAGAGCTACGTGGAGTTCAAACCATCCCTAACTCTGAACATCTCCCCACAAAAATGAAACCTTTATAGTAAGTTATTTCTCTTAAAGCATGAGTTATCATTTATTGAAGGGACCGAGTCTACTCTCTGTTCTTCCACATCAACAGGAAACAAACTAACAACACAAGAAATATCCCCAAACAAGCTGTTTTCCTTAGCTTTAGGGAGTTTGACAATTACTTTCAAAATGTTGCATAGTTTTGCTGTTGTCATATAATGAAATGCTATTGTAAGGATAAAGGAATCAATTATACCTTATTAAACCATATGGCAGCTGCTACATGACTTTTAAAGCTCTTCAATACCGATGGATCAAGAGGACCACCAGGAAATGGACCACTTAGAGGCTCATCTGCATCTGTAAATGGTTCAAAAGCTTGTTCTTCTGCAGTATCAACCCCATCATCTATAAGACCATCATCTAATTCTAACTGAGAAGGTTGAGAACAAAATTTCCTTTTTGTCTTTGAGATTGTGGGGCAATCATGGTGTTTATGACCTCTAGCCATACTACAAAATAAATAATTATGTCTATCAGGTAAAGTTGAAAACATAGATACCAAAGGAGCTACAATTGTTCACATAGAGACTCAAGTGTGACTATGCTAAAAAGAAAAAAAAAAGACTTTGAAAAGAGAGATGTCAAGTCTGGGATGAGCCAACTAAAATGGTGTCAGGCATGAAGTCAATTTTTCCAGACCAACCAAAATGACAACCTTTTGTAAGCTGCATCTGGGATTTCAACCAAACCAAAAGAAAAGACAGCAGAATCGAACCAAAAAAATATATATATGATCCAATCATATTTTTTTAGGTACCAAATATGTATGCATTTAGGCTAATCTGATATGTATAATATTTGTTTCTAAATGCTTTAATTTCCTCTCATATGCATTCTGACTATTATAGCTGCATAGCTAGTATAATATAGTAGTGTAGTAGTCAGTTACACTTATAAATCATGACTACACTTACTGTGGGTTCATTGCCAAGTTTTAGAGTGAAAGACAACGATCTTTTCATTTTTTGTTTATGTGTTTTTCAGTTTATCCATGTATATCTTGATGAGAAAAATAATTGCAGCTTTTTGCAGTTGATCTTATCATCTTTTCTTCAAAAAATGTTAAGCACTTTGAAGTCCTAGATATAGTTTGGTGCGCATATATGGTATCGATCAGTTTCGTAATGTTAACTCAATCCCTCATTCCCTTTTTTTTTTCTTTTTTTTTCTCTTTCTTTCTTCCAACCAAAAGTAAGAATTTTATTGCACAAAGTCAAAAACTGTACAAGACAGAACATATGAAAAACAAAAAAACTACTAGCAAAAGGGCAGCTCAAGAACATGCAAACTCTAGTAGGACACCCGCACAAGACATTAGCAACCAAGCACCATAAGATGAAAAGTGATGCAGCAGCATAATGTGAATAATGTTGCAGCAGCAAAAGAAGAGAACAACAGCAGCAGCAAAAGAAGAATAAATTACTATTGCTATACGAAGGTAAAATAGAAATCCATTTTCAAGTTCTCAATCAGAATTTATTACTTTTTCAAGTGCAAATGCAATGCTAAAAGGCTCAAGTCTAAACATTGTCACGGCTCAATTGTAATCAATATAAAAAACTCAAGTCATCAACTACATTCAAGAATATGAGTTAAATCATCCAAACAAATAAAATAAGCTCAACTCTCTCATAAGCAAATTGAATTCAGAGCAAACTTAAACAAAACAATACCCATGAATCAAAAGAAAATATCAACAAGTGAACCAGAAATTCAGACCCTAAACTAAGAAATTAAACTAATGAAAGAACTCGTGCAAGGAAATTTAAACCAAGAAGCGCAGGATACCTTCGAAGTCGGCTGGTGAGAGCGAAGGAAATAGCGATAACCCACGAAGTCTAAGATGGAGATACTCTTGGGTTTGAGACTGCGCTTCTTTTCCCTCAACTTGGTGCCGAGTCAGTCGTCTATAATGATGCTTTGGACGAATTTCTCAGTTGGGGAACAATCTTGGAGCAACCCTCTTTTTTTTTTTTTGGTTACATGGGGGCATTAAGCCCAGAAAAAAAGAGGAAAAGAAACTACTACTACTACTCAACCGAAGCTGTTACAACCATCCTAGGCCTCACCAGGCCATCAATATCATCCATCAAAACTTAAGTCATAAACGGAGGGTTTGTGTCCATTCTGCAAACTCCTAGTTCGTTGTCCAAGCTATGCTTCGCTAAGATGTCTGCCACCGTATTTCTTTCTCTATGAATATGCTTAATGGAGCAGGACTCAAAGTGATTCATCAATGATCTGCAGTTCAAAATCAGAGTCCCTAAAGGGTGTAAATCAATATCCTTACTCTGAATTAGATTTATGAGAATAGTAGAATCAGATTCCACATCTAGATGCTTAATCTGCATATCAACCGCAATTTGAAGTCCAGTCACAAGGCCCCAATCTTCAGCTTGCATGGAGCAACCCTCATTGATGCGGAGATAATCAAGGTTTTGCTGGGTATACGTTTTGTTGGGTTCGAGATTTGCTGGGTATACGTTTTGTTGGGTGCATGTGAGTTTTGCTAAGGGTATTGTTGGAAAAGCAACTGCATATAATTATAAATTTTATTTTTTTATTGGGTGTAAAAAATTTGCTGGGTCTACATAGAAATATGCTGGGTACATTTAGAAAGACTCTTGAACAAATGCATGGTGGCAGAAGATGCTAAATTAGTAGTGAATAATAGGTTAAAAAAAAAAAAAACAGAACCACTGTACGCTAAGCTACGAGCAATGAGCATAGCTAAACTAATTTGAGAAAACACAAAAGCAGTCAGCTATTTCATTTTTTGTTCACCAATTGGGACTTTTCGCAAACAACTGGTCATTTAAGTATAGATGTGATGTGAATATGCTAATGCTACATAACAAGAGTACAAACCTAGCCGATGAAGGTTCCAGATTATCGTCTCCATTGTTCACTCAAACTAAAAAAGCAAACAACCCATGGTTGAAAAAGATGCTACACTATCAGTGAAAAATCCTTTTACAATGCACAAAAAGCAGTAAACTTTTCC
Organism: Rosa chinensis; assembly: GCF_002994745.2. Taxonomy (NCBI): domain Eukaryota; kingdom Viridiplantae; phylum Streptophyta; class Magnoliopsida; order Rosales; family Rosaceae; genus Rosa; species Rosa chinensis. The sequence continues at coordinate 53,769,938 of NC_037094.1, read as the reverse complement.
ATTTTCCTAATTCTCTCAATTGGGACTCTCCTCAAACACCTGGTCTGCCAAGTTCACACAACCAAACCCAGATCATATTGTGGCTAATCATGACCCAACACACAAATTCATCAAAACCGAAGATTCATTGGGTCTTAGCAACATCATCATTCTATAATGTAGAGTAAGATTATGCAAGTATATAACTAGATCAATCAATCACAACATGACTTTTTTCATACTAAAGCAGTACACTTTCTCATTCCTTGTTCAATTGGGACTTGCCACAAAAACATCTTCTGCGTTTACAAACCAAAACCCAGATCTTATTATGGCCAACTAATGCACAAATTCCAAATATGGAAGATGAGAAAACCAAAACCTGTTCTTGGGCTCTGAGCAATATGAACCAATGTAACAATGCGGAGAGAAAGATTAAAGCAAGTTTACCTGTGAGAAAGATCAAACTTTCCCGACTTGTAACGAATAAGAAGAGTAAGTGTGGGAGCTTCGTTAGCCATAAATTGTTGGAGTTTTATTTGTTCTAGTCTAGAAACAAAGGGAAGACACAATGGGGTCTTTATACGTCTGAGAGTGAGCTAGAAGACAACGTCGGCTGCCTGGAAACAATAATGTTGTAAACGGGTTCATCGTCACCGTCACTGGGATGGCTAATGCATATTTACAGCAATTGTTTTATGATGATTGAGATACTCTGTGACGTTTGAGGTTACGTTGGTTGTGGTTTTAGGGGATTAATGGACGAACTGGGAGGTTATATTATTTATGGCTATTCACTGCTGTTGACTGGACGCCCTGAGATGGTGTCTTTCTTCGAAAAGAGTGCTCCTTCCTTCCTTTTATATTGGAACTGGCCATTCTATTCCAAAGAAGAAAATCCAAAAGCAGATAGTGACGTCGTGCCCTCTTTTTTTTTTTTTTTTTCTTCTTTCTTCAGAAAAGAAATTAATTACAAAGAAGTGCCTATGCTAAAACCGATCTGAAGTTGATTGAGGTTGCAGGCAGAGGAAGCCCTACAAGGGATCATACCAAACTAAATCCTAGTGTCAATGAACTCATGACCTGAGCTAGCTAAGGCATCAGCCACACCATTGGCTTCTCAAAATAGATATCTGAAGGAAACAACATTAAAGTTTACAACAAGTGACTTAATATTATATTTGTTTGTCTCGATTCTCCAGGGAGGGGGTGAAGTGCTGTTAATGCAATCAATAAGGGTCTTGGAGTCACCTCCAATGAGAAGTGTAGAATCGCTGTAAATCTGTATGCAATTAGGATTTTATTTAATTAGGATATCCTGTAATTATGGAAAGATTGTTTCCTATTACAGTTAGACTACTCCTTTGTACTTGTATATATACCCTCATTGTGGGATGAATAGAATTATCGAATTAACCTTGAATTGAAGTATTCTTTTCTACTTGGTATCAAAGCAGGTTCAATCCTTTGAACTTGCCTGCATCCTTTGAATCCTGAATCCTGAATCCTGAATCCCAAAGCACACCACAAACCGCTGCGTACCACCACCATTAAAATCAAGCCATCCCTGAATTTTTGAAACCCTAGAAAAACCAAACCTAAAAAAAAAAACAAACAAACCCCAAATTCCTCAATGGCCGTTCAACGCCGACCAGGTCCTCCTCCAGGCTTCTCAGGTCCTTCTCCACGCCGTCCTCATGACAAACCAAACCCATACGCAAACAAAAAATGTGTTGTCTGTGGGGAAGTAGGTCATACCAAGGAGCGGTGCTATGAAGTGATTGGCTACCCTGATTGGTGGGACTTCACCAGGAAACCGCGAAAGAATCCGGGCAAGGCGGCTATTGCTACTACAGAGGAAGAGCATCTCGACAATGCCTCCGCTAATGTAGCGCAGTCAGGTATGAAGGGTAAGGCTACTTTGAATAATACATGGATAATTGATACAGGTGCATCTGACCATATGACCAATGACCCAAGTCTTCTGAAAAACCTTAGACGTTCCCCTCAAGACATTGTCTCTACTGCTGATGGTACTCCAACTCCGGTCACCGGAGAAGGTTCTATTGCTTTATCTGATACCTTAACCCTTGAATCTGTCTTAGTTGTTCCATCACTAGCTTATAATCTCTTGTCTGTTGGTCAAGTTATTTTAGCTCTTGCATGTATTGTGACCTTCTATCCGTCTTTCTGTGTGTTTCAAGACATTCTGACTCGACGGATTCTTGGTTATGGTGTTAGAAGGGGAAAATTATACTATCTGGATTTGACAGAGACTGGAAAGAAACAGAAGCATCTTTTGGGACATGCTAATCATATCAACGGGATAGAGAATGCGAAGGAAGCTGTATGGTTATGGCATCGCCGTTTAGGTCATCTATCCTTTCGTTATCTTAAGAAGCTGCAACCTCAATTGTTTTCAGTTGTTAGTGATTTAGATTTCCACTGTGACATCTGCGAACTGGCCAAGAGTCACCGTATTTCATATTCACCAAGTCTTAATAAAAGTCCTGTTCCTTTTATGAAGATTCACTCCGATGTCTGGGGTCCTGCGAAAATTCCTTCTCTTTCTGGAGCTCGGTATTTTGTAACGTTTATTGATGATTGCACTCGCATGACATGGGTGTCAATACTGAAGAATAAGAGTGATGTATTTGGAATGTTTACCGAATTTCACAAAATGGTGGCAACTCAGTATCAACAATCCATTAGAGTGTTTCAGTCTGACAATGGTGGAGAGTTTGTGAATGGCCCTATGATTGAGTTTTGCCGGTCACATGGAATTCGTCATCAAACCTCCAATTCTTATACTCCTCAACAGAATGGTTTGGCAGAACGGAAGAACAGGCAGTTGATGGAAGTTGTTCGTGCTTCCTTGTTTGGTATGAATGTACCTCGATCCTATTGGGGAGAAGCAGTAAAATCAGCAGCATATCTTATCAACCGTACTCCTTCACGGGTGATTGAGTTTCAGAATCCTCATCAGAAGCTTCATACACTTTTGACCATCCCTTCTATGCCTAATTTGGAGCCCCGGGTGTTTGGGTGCACAGCCTATGTTCATATTCCCAAGCCTCAACGCAGCAAGCTTGATCCATGTGCCCGTAAGTGTATCTTTGTTGGTTATGCTGACTTCCAGAAGGGTTATCGATGTTATGATCCTCTTACTGGCACTATACATGTCTCTCTTGATGTTGCTTTTCGTGAATCCGAGCCTTACTACTCAGGGGGAGCTTCTCAGTCTTCCCTTCAGGGGGAGAGAGGTTGTGAAGGGAATCCTCGTTCTCGTTCTATTATTGATTTTGATGTCTTTGAAGACTTGGAAAATTTGGAGGATAGATTTGAAGGTAGAAATTCGGAAACAGACAATGTGACTGCCGAACAGAGCATTGTAAATTCCGAAATAGACAATGCGACTGCTGAACGAAGTGTTGCGAATTCCGAAACAGAAAATGTGACTGCCGAACAGAATGCGACTGCCGAACGAAGTGTCGCGAATTCCGAAATAGAAAATGTAACTGCCGAACAGAGTGTTGTGAATTCCGAGACGGAAGAGACAACTTTTTTGGATAGTTTGAATCAAAATCAAGACATATCTGAAGCTCACACACAAGATATTTCCCCTTCTGCATCACCAACTGAAGATCCCGGTCAGAATGATCCACCTCAGGTACCCCTAAACTGTAATGAGTCTTCTAGGTTAGAAAGTGTCGAACCTAGGAAATCACAAAGGGTTACCAAGGGAATTCCTAAGAAACAATATGAACCAGATATCAAAGCCAAAGCTAAATACCCTATAGCTAATTTTATGTCTAACCATAGGATTTCTGGGTCACATGCACTTGTTGTTGATCAATTATCTACTGTATCTATTCCTAGTAATGTGCAGGATGCATTGGCGGATCCAAAATGGACAAAGGCGATGAATGAAGAATTGGAAGCTCTTCAAAAGAATGCAACATGGGAGCTAGTACCTATGCCGGTTGGAAAGAAGACTGTAGGATGTCGTTGGGTATTTAATGTGAAGCTTAATGCAGATGGAACTATTAATAGATACAAGGCGAGATTGGTTGCCAAAGGATATACACAACGCTATGGGATTGATTATGAGGAGACTTTTGCACCTGTGGCAAAGATTAATACTATCCGGATTCTAATCTCACTTGCAGCAAACAAAGATTGGCCCTTGCACCAGTTTGATGTGAAGAATGCGTTTCTTAATGGGAATTTGGAAGAAGAAGTGTACATGGATGTGCCCCCAGGTGTTAAGAATTACCTAAGTGACGTTGGCAAGGTGTGTAAATTGAAGAAGTCTTTGTATGGCCTGAAGCAGTCTCCAAGAGCTTGGTTTGGAAGATTTTCAAAGTCCATGAAAGCCTTTGGATACAGACAAAGCAATTCTGACCATACCTTGTTCATCAAGCGCAAGAGTGGTAAGATTACAGCTCTTATTGTGTATGTTGATGACATGATTGTTACAGGGGATGATCCGAAAGAGATAAATGAATTACAAAAGTATTTGTCAAAGGAGTTTGAAATGAAGGATCTGGGACAACTGAAGTATTTTTTGGGTATTGAAGTTGCAAGGTCTAAGAAGGGGATTTCACTTTCATAGAGGAAATATGTTCTTGATTTACTTGCTGAAACGGGGATGCTGGACTGCAGACCCATCGAGACACCCATTGAGATGAATCACGGACTTGCTATCTATCCTGATCAAGTGCCAACTGATAAAGGGAGGTATCAACGTCTTGTAGGAAGGTTGATTTATCTTTCACATACTAGACCTGATATTGCTTATGCTGTGAGTGTTGTTAGTCAATTTATGCATTGTCCTAGTGAAGAGCATATGGATGCAGTATTTCGTATTTTGAGGTACTTGAAGAGGGCGCCAGGTAAAGGGTTACTGTTTCAGAAAAAAGATGAATTGGAAGTTGTTGGGTACACAGATGCAGATTGGGCTGGTGATAAAACGGACAGACGTTCTACATCTGGGTACTTCACTTTTGTTGGAGGGAACCTTGTCACTTGGCGTAGCAAAAAGCAAAAAGTCGTTGCCAGATCAAGTGCAGAAGCTGAGTTCCGAGGTATGGCACATGGAGTATGTGAAATGTTGTGGATTCGTAATGTCTTGAAGGACCTGGGTTACAAGCTTAAAAAGCCTATGGATTTGCATTGTGATAATACAGCTGCCATTGAGATTGCACATAATCCAGTTCAGCATGATAGAACAAAGCATGTGGAGGTTGACCGTCATTTTATTAAAGAAAATCTTGACAGAAAGGTTATTCGCTTTCCATTTGTAAACTCAGAGGAGCAATTAGCTGATGTTCTTACTAAAGGAGTGTCCAGGAAGGTATTTGACAGCTCAGTTGACAAGTTGGGCATGATAGATATCTATGCACCAACTTGAGGGGGAGTGTAGAATCGCTGTAAATCTGTATGCAATTAGGATTTTATTTAATTAGGATATCCTGTAATTATGGAAAGATTGTTTCCTATTACAGTTAGACTACTCCTTTGTACTTGTATATATACCCTCATTGTGGGATGAATAGAATTATCGAATTAACCTTGAATTGAAGTATTCTTTTCTACTCTTCATTGTAGCCTACTTGAACCGCAGCTCTTAAGCCTGACTCTTTAGTTTTTTTTTTTTTTTTTTTTTTTGGAAAAGGGGATCAATTAAGTTGCCCCACAGCTAGCCCAATGGGCTGAAAATAGACACACACAATCAGTCCGTTGGACAGGCCCAAACAGACATAAAACTAAGACGGAAAATTAATTTCCTTCTGGGCTCCAAAAGAGCCAATATCAGGAAACTAATCCTTAAAACAATAAAAACTAAAGAACAGGCTGAATAAGAGGCCCAGCCCACTACTAAAACCCTAGCCACTGCCGTCCAAACCTCGTCTCACTCTTCAGCTTGGAAAACATAAATATAACTGATAGGTTTGGCACTAGCAATTAGCACATATCCTTCTGCATCTCTAATTACAAATCTGGAGGCAACCGCATCTTGGCCTTGTCTAATTGAACCATCAAAGTTAAGCTTCACACTATTCAAGGGAGGAGGCTCCCGTTTTATCTTAGCTGATTCCCGGGTCTTGAGGGGTGAGAGGAAAGTTGAGCAGGGTTGGGCAATGCGGGGTGCCTCGCCAAACTTCTTGGGAAAAAGGACATTGTCTAAAAAGATGATCATGAGTTTCTAAATTCTCTCGACACTTACAACTTGGGTCAATATTATTTGAAAAGTTTAGTCTTAACTTGGAGCTTAACTTGGGTCAACTTGAAGCATATTGTACTTGTGAAAACTACTCACTCTATCTTTTTCCTTATACTTGTTCCAGTTTCACTTTTAGTCATGTTAATTTAAGATTTCTTTGAATTTGTCAAGGTCCTTTAATTTCACTTTTCTTAAATTTGAATTTAATTATAACTTGCGGTTTAGGAGTCTGCACTAGGTTCGTCGGATTAAATTTTTCATGAGGAGTTACCGAAAGGTTAAGTGTTAGACAACATCCAAAGTTAGATTTCTTTTCCTCTTAAAGTAAATTGGATTGAGATTTTACCTTTGTAACATATTGGTTTATCACTTCTCACAACTAGGCTCACCTTAGTAGAATACGATGTCTAGGTAAGAGGCTAGGAATTTATCTCGAGTGTTGTGCCGCGTACTTAGTGAGTCTTGCTCTACCAAAGCCGCACCTACTCTTACCTGATCGTATTTCGAAAAGAGCCAAGTAAGTATTGAACCTTGCTCTTAGTTTGTAACTACATTAAGCATTGCTCTTAGTTTGGAATTCTACCAAACTTAATTTGGAACTAGACCTAATTTGAGATTACGAAGTGGTGCTAGCTCAGTGGTCAGAGCACCCACTTCCTAGGATCCAGGTCCTGGGTTCAAGTCACCATGGGGGTAAGAGTGAAATCCTTTGATCCTCTTTAAAAAAGATCAAAAAAAAGATAAACGAATACGTTACAAAGGTAAAATCCCAATCCAGGTTACCTTAAAAGGAAAATAAATCAAACTTTGGGTATTGTCTAACACCCAACATTTTAGTAACTCATCATTAGTATAAAATGTGTGTAAATTTTTGCATGATGTGCCCTATTCTCAAGTGTAAGAGGCCAAGTTTTAGTAAGGGAAAGTAAGAGTGTCATACCCAAAGGATTGGGGGAAACTCTATCCTAGCTAGATTACCGCAAATCAACCTAGAAAAATATGCAAAGTCTACTTTTTTATAGTGCACAATTTTGGTCATTTGGAAGCCAAGAATTGCACGGATGATATTCACAATGTTAAGTGGTGAAACAGGCTTGATTGTTTTTAGACTAAATTAAATTACAAGCATATAAAGTAAACAAAAATTAGCACACGTGTACAGCTTTAACCAAATGAGAAAAATAGGGACTTAGGCATCACACCTAGCCTAACTCATGCACACAATATAACCCAATTTTAATGTAATAACATGCTTTTATAAATTCTCCCTTGATTTTCGCTAGAGAAACCGAGCTACCAACTAGTCATGCAACCTAACCATGTCACTAAAGCAAAACTAGATTACCTTAGTCCCATTTACAGTTGCTAAAACATTAAAGGGCTTTGATGCCGCAAAACTTAAGGCTTCTCGACTTTTAAACTCATGACACCAAGCATTAAGCTCAAGGTGAGAAATTCAAGAAGCTTAATTTTTTCCCTTAGGAATAAGCAAAGCCACCACCCATTTGGCTACAAATACTCACGGATTCAAGAATTTGTAAAGTTCATGTTTCCAATTCATTAATTTCCTAAAACATGCTTCTAAGTGACAAATCTAAAAACACACTTACGAGGCATTAAAGTAAAGTGGTCAAGAGATTCAAAACATGCATAAACATCAAAAAATATGGAAAATTACATTCATACACAAGTTAGCCCTAGCCTCAAATTTAACTACTCATGACAACCATTATTAATTACATATTATTAATTACACATTACAAGTGTGACGATCTCAATTTTAAATAGGATATGTTTTCGAATTATTTCTTTCGTCCTTTTCTTTTGTGTGTTTTGTTCTCTGACTAGGATTTGGTTTTTTGTTTATACGATGGATTACCAGTTATAGGTTCAGATTGGACTTTGTTTTATGTCTCTATAGTTGTTTATTTAATTGATTTTCTTTTAGAATTATCTGAGTGGGTATAGAAGCATCTAGTCACCATCTAGATAACCACACGTGTTAATCACTCGTTTATTTCCTGTGCCTTTCTTTTTCTCAACCATAAACGTCATTCCTACTTCCTCTTCTACCGTCTCTTTTGCCTTGTACCTCAAAGACTGACCTCCATTCACTCACCCAAAGGTTAAAAAAAAAAAATCTACACTTCTGCAATAGCTTCAGAGAGATTGTTGTGAACCCACTCATCTCGAATTGAAATTCCTTGGTTACTTGCAGCTATCTCCAGTAAGTCAAATTTTCCATCTTCTAAAGAACCCAATCATTCCGTTTCAGCCTTCTTTTGATTTTGGGTATGATTTTGTCGAAAATTTTGGTTTAGGTGGTTGGAATTGCTGAATATAGAGTGGGTGTTAGCATTTGATTTTGGGTTGCAGCTTGTAGCAGTGGATTGGGGTTTTGTTAGCCACTGAACTAAGGCTTGAGGTAGGGAAAGCAAAATTTTCTTTTTAGCTTTGATTCTAATTTGGTGTGTATTTGGTGTGATTGTTGAGATGTTTTCTCTATGTTTCGGTACAAAGTGTTCGTATGTGATTGAACAATGAATTGTCAAGTTTGAGTTTTGATCAAACTCTCTTGTTGGTAAAAGTGGTTGCCTTTGAAATTTGATTTCATTCCTAATCTTCAAATTTGAATTGATTTGTCAGCCAACTATAAACATGGTTGACGACCAATTACTCAATTTCATTGTTCTGATATTTTAGCTTTATATATCTTTGTCTGTGTGTGGAACTTGTCTTTGAGAATAGTTGTTGGTGCTTGCTGAATGCATGCACAAGGAAAACTTTATGATTGTTTTGGTTTGTCTTACAAAGCTTTGGATCTCTATATTGACAGCCTATCCGTTTCTTTTTGTTTTCTTCTTCTCTTAGAAGGATTTGATTGCAGCAAAGAGACTTTTTACTGCATTAGACTCCCATCTTCAGTTTTGCTTATTGAACAGATTGTGTTCTCTTCTTTTTCATTCTCTTTTTGCCAAGTTCTAATTGTAGCAGAGAATCTGTAAAATCTGATGTTTACCCCATCTTTATTGTCGCGTTAAAAAGCTGATTTATGTTGTCCGATTTCAAAGCAATGGACTATGATTTCAAATGAAATTAAAACTTTTGTATGGCTGCATCTGAGCCTATTGAAGGAATTGTGTCCTAAAACAATCATTTTGATGTAATTATTATTAATCAAAAGGGCAAGTTTATTGTTCATTGCTTATATTTAATATTTGATTGAACAAGGTCCAAGGAATATGAGTTAAAGAGAAAGTAATCTAAAGAGTTAGATGTGTGAGACCTTTACTCTTTCACACTCTTATCCTAAAAAGTTCCTAGTCATAGGATTATCACTTGGACTTTGATAATCCGGAAAGACTAGCACATACTATGTATGCTCAATATGGAGGATGATATGTCTCTTGTCATTTGTGTAGAGACACTAATACAAGTACGTGGGTGCTCTTAACTTAAAGAGTACACTGAACGCGATCATTAGAGTTCTTGTATGGAGTCTTACTTACATGTCAAACTTGAACTCTAAATTGCAATAATACAAATTAGTCCTTTGACCTGAGACACCATAGTTGTCTTATGAGTAAATGGATTATCTCTTGATGATGCAATAATATTGTGTCCCTTAATGGATATAGTAGATGCATTCATTGGTATAATCAATTCGGTCATGGAGACATGTGAGTGTACAATAAGGAATCTCTATCATTAAGTAAATAAGGTGTATGTTCAAAGATGTGAGTCAATGAGTCTTTGGCCAAAGCATTGAATGAGATTAAAAAGGAGTTTCTAATCACATTCTAAGAATCACATAAGAATGAAAATCACATTAGGGGATTGACATATCAATTCCATACCCCGATGATGTGATTTAGAACATAGAGTTAGAGAAGGACCGTATTGTATTGTAATTCCAATTGAATAGGTTCTTTGTCATTCTACATTAACTAGGGTAGTCATGATATGTTGCAAGAAGTCACTCATGACTTGTGAAGTCCTGAGGATTAATAAACATTTATAATCCTAATAACAAGGGAGAATCAAAAATTGAGTTTTTGATTCGTAAACAAAATAGAATGGTTTCTATAAGCTTCACTGCCTTGTTAATTAGAACCTAAGAGATCGCACACCATATAAGTGGATCCTTGAGATTGTATATGAAGAAGATTAAACAAGAGTAGGTTATGACCAAATAATTAATTAGATTTATTATTTGGACATAATTAGGATTTTCGGGTAAAACCGAACCTATTGGGCCTAAACGATTGTTGGGTTTTTGGTGTGGACTTGGGCTTCACTAAGTGAGATTTAAATGAAAGCTCAAGACACATTTTTAGTGCCCAATAACATATATGGACCAGCCAACATATTGGCTTTATGAAAGTCAATATTTTTCTTTTAGTAATTGGAGTTATTTCCTATTATATAAAAGTGAAAGCATGGACATAATTATAAGTGTGTCTCCACATTGTTATTTTAGATTTGAGAAAGAGAGAGAGTTCTCCCTTGGTCCATTACAAAATTAAAGGAAAGAAGAACACTTGCATAATTTCTTCTTTTCTTTCATCTTTCTTCATCTCTTGATTCACTTGGTGAAGATCCTTAAAGGCCATATCCTTTTGTGGCTTTACTTATTACATCAAGGAGAAGATTACAAGCACAAGAAGGAGTACAAGAAGGAGTTCTTAATTCAAGGTGCTTCAAGGTGGAGGAAACACACACAAGGAGAGATCAAGGAGAGGAACTTTGGTGGTTCACTTGGATCGGATTAAAATCATGCTCCAAGCTAGGGTGAGTAGAACATAAACTACTTCTTTGTTCTTTCTTACTATGCATGCTATGTTTATATACATATCACAATAAGCCAAGATCATGGGTTAAAGGAATGGATTTTATGTTTAGTTAGTAGTTTAATGGTTAAACTAATTCCACACTAATTAAAAAGTTTTGAAATCCATCCATTCCTTCACCTATGTCTAGCTTTTGCTTGCCATCCATTAATAAAGGTTTTACGAAAACTTCCTCAAGTCAGTATCTTTATTCATCTCCATTTATGTACTACCTATGTCCTGCAGTAATGAAAGTAAAAGTTTATTCATATGCTTACTGTATGACGGATTCCTTGCTCCTAGTAATTTTACTTTTTGTTTTAGTTTTGTTACCAAGCTATTCTAGAAGACTTCAATCCTGAAATTCCTTAGGGGTGCATCTGAAATCATATTCAGCTATTTACTAGTCTGATTTGTATCAAAAGAGTTGTTATAAGTTTTTTTTTTTATCAGGTTCAGTTTACCATTGAAAAACTGATTTACACTACTCTGCCACCAACTTTGTTTGATCATCTACATATTTATATTTTGTTAAGATCTAGAAATTGTGCAATATGTTTTATTTGTAGTGTTGATCACCGCATATGGTTTAATTTATCCAGCTCTTCAGTTCTCTCAACATAAAGGGCTTTTACTTAAAGAAGCTTTTCCTGGACCAAGTCTATTTGTTTTCTATAGAAAGTGGATTCCAAGCTTTTATTGAAAATCCTTGATTGTTCAGTTTCATTTGGAGAAATAAAATATTTCCTGGAAAGACCAGATTTGGTTTTAAATTGTTTGATTTTGGTTAGGCCCGGGAAAAGTTAAGTAGGGACACTAGGCCCATAACCTTAACATACAACACTTTTTACACAACGAAAAAAAAAATTTCGTTGTGTGATGTGGGAAAGTGAATCACACAACATGTTTACTAAACTTACGCTGTATAAGGTGGTTAAAATTTTGAAATTTTTTTTAGAAAGTCATTGCACAACGGTTACAAGAATAATCTGTTGTGTGAATAAAAAAAAAATGCGGCGGATTTCCCTCCTAGATGGACTCAAATTTGGCTCCAAATTGTACCCTAGATGCCACCAAATTGTACAACAGTTTAGTTACTTGTGTTGTAGGAGTGTACTTGCAAATCATCATACAATGGTTTTTAATGTGCAGTTGTGCAAGTGAGTGGCAAAATTTGGAGAAGTCTCCAAAATGGCATTCATTCTCTTGCCAAAACGAGTAAATTGGCTTCAATGGTTTGTTATGCTTACAAGTTCCTACAACACAATGAACTATTTCTGTTGTGTGATTGAGAAATATCTAACCTCAGCGCCAAAACTGAAATTTTGATTGCACAGGCGGGAAATTTCCATCTCTGTTCCCTCAGCTTTGCTACACTTCAACAACATACATAACTCTATATGTTGTCTGAGTAATTAAAAAAAAAAAAAATTAATGCGTGGTGCCTTATACAACTCGAGGGCACCATTACACACACTTTCGTTTTTCAAGTCTAAGAGCAAAACCCCGAGCCTTTCTTCACTTTGAGCAAAATCCTGAGCCTTCCATCTCTCACTCCCACTTTGGCGTTTTCAGCTAAAAAACTTCCACACTTCCCCTCTCTCTCATTTCACTTCCCTCTCTGCGATTCTCTAAGTTGCAACCCTAACCCTCTCTTTTCTTCGATTTCCGATTTTCAAACTTTAAGAGGTGTGTAATTCTCCTTTCTCTAGTATCTCGACTTGAGATTAGGGTTCTTCATACTGAAAAAAGAAGAAGAGGTTCTTCAATTTGCTAGTTCAGGGTATTGGGAAGAAGAGAGGCTTTGAGGCCGATCTCAGCGACTATCGCAACAACCAGCGGAGGCAGCCGTTCGCGAACACGGAGGAGAGAGAGAAGCAGAGGCTGGTTACGACTAAAGAGAAGGAGGTGTGAGGAGGACGATGTAAGGTGTGAGGTGAGGACGAGGGAGAATACTGGGTTATTGAACGTTTCGGTAATTGTTTATTGTGGTATGGTTCAGATATGTTCTTGATATGGCTTGGACTTCTAATTTGTTGATGATCTATGTTAAAGCGAATTTGATTATGTGTTTCAGATGACCTGTACTAAGCAAACTACTTGTAAGTCAACTTGAGGAAAGGCTTCAAGGAAGCAGCTCGCCACCAAGGTTTGTAGCTGTGAATTTGCAATTCTGGGTTGTGTTTGTTATATGGGTTGCGATTCTTTTGTTTATGTTGATTGGTAATATGATTATTGTTTTGTAATAGGGAGTTGATTGATTGTTTCTTTTTAAGTAGTTTAAGTTTCCAGTGTCTTGGTTTCAATTGTGGGTTTCTTTGTTGGTGTAATTGCTTATTTGGCAATGAATTGTGTTTGTGCAGTGAAATCCATAACTACCACAAATAGAAGTTTGGTGAAAAAAGAGATATTTAGGAGTATATATATATATACACCAACTAAAATTCAAGACTGCATCGATTTGTTTAATTTTTTAACATGTTCATGTTTTTCTTGGTTAGAGAGTCAGAGCCAAGTAGCCGCACATTGATATAATAATGCAGCAGCGAACAAACGGGATTAAATATGGAACTATGAAAGTAGGGAAAGACATGTAGGCCTTGAGAGTCATAAATTGTTTATATTGATAGACCAAAACAACCAGGTTAAATTTCTTTGATTTTAATTTATGCTTTGGTCCAAGGACAAAAACATGTTTTCTCACAACAAATATATGGTATCAACAGCATGGGCATTTGCTTCCCTTAATCTTCAAGCATGCATATAATTAACTTGCTCAATTATAGGTGGAGAAGAAGGAGAAGGATATATAGTTGAGTTTTGACAGTGTTGATCTAAATGCAATGCTTATTATCTATCAATATTCCTTTTGCTTTCTTCTTGATTTAGTATTATATTCTTCTTAACATAGAAGAACATCTAATCCTTTTTCTATAATCATCCAAAATAAAAGAATATGCTCTCGTTTGATGATTGTATTAGCTGTGCTTTTATCGCCACTTCCTCTGTTTATCTGCACCTTTTAAGATGTAGGTCAGTACTCTCTCACCCTTCGCCAGACTCAAAGCCATCTACAGCGAAGCCCCACTTCCCCAATCGGTACTCTCTCACTACTTTGCTCTCTTTCACATTTGGGTTTAGGGATTTAGGGAATCAGGGTCCGATTGATTTTTGTTATTTGATTTGTTTCAATGCATTTTTGCAGCAGTGAAAGAGGATTCCAAATCTGCTGAAGCTAAATTTATGGTCTGAGGGTTGCTTGCATTTTTGTTTTGCCCACAGGTGTTTGTGAAAATGCCTCAGATCTTCTTAATTCTTTGTGTTTCTGCTCCGTGCGTCCTCTCCTCTGCTGTGTTTTTTTTTCTTCCACCGTTGGGAGATGGGCACATAGCATTATATTTCTTTGTACCAAAACCAACTTGCAAAAACAATTAATATTGCTGGACATTGCTTTTGTTGCTGTCTTCCACTTCAAAAGATCAATTAATTATCATGCCATATTTATATTGCTTTGATTGCCACCACCGAAGAAAGCACACATCCACCACTGAGTGCTTTGTGTTAACAAAATTTTCCACCACTATTTGTGTTTGCATAGTTGAATAATTAAACATGGTCCCTTGTCTTCTTGTTCACTACATCACTTTTGACCACTGTTTCAAGCTGCGATTCAATTGCATTTTTGTCTCTTTTGTACATAGAATGATTACGGAGTAAAAACACCCCTGTGTTTACTAACACATAAAGGAATCGGAATGATTCCAGGTAAAAGAATTCATGTGTTTACTAACACATGAAGGAATCAGAATTAGTGTAGGTCTCACCTATTTATCAGGAATCGATTCCTGAATACTCAGGAATTCGATTACAAAGGGGGGGGGGGATGAGTTTAGGAATCATTCCTCCGGAATCAATACCGATTCATTTCTTCTCTCATTCCACTTGTCTCCGATTCATGATTATTTTTCATTCCAAGTAAGTAAACGTGCCATCATAATAAAGGTGCGGCATGAAGGCTTTGATTCATTCTTTGAATCATGCCTTAATTACAAAGATTCTTGATTCTTTATTTTTCACATATGAAGGAAATTTACATCAGCCATATATGTAGCACCATTTTTTTTTTTTTTATCTCAACAGCTACCCCCTCATCGAATTGGATTTGTGAATTTTTTTTAGTTCCAACAACAGCCATATATGTTTATGTTGATCATTGTCTCAGACTCAGGGTTACTGCTACTGCTAGAATAACTCATAAAATGCACTATGTGTTTGCTTCAAATCATTTTGCTTGATATTCTTTCCTCGTTATTTCAAGTTCATGCCGTATTGAAGGAGCTGGCTTAGAAGTCTTTCAATGCGACCTCGGTATGTTCTTGAATATACTGAATTTAACTACGAGGATAGCTATTAGTTATTCATTATATCCTAAATTTGTTTAATCTATTATTTTTAATGGGATGTTTTCCCTGTGGTGTGTAGGAATTAAAGCAGTATCCCACTTTAAGAGTGGAAGTTGGGAATGCAAGATTTGAATCGCTGGATAGGATGAAAGAAGAGAGCAATGAAGCAACTATGCAGCCAGTTGATATGGAGTGTGGTTACCTCACCGTTGAATTTTTCCGCAAGCTTCCTGAGGATATTGAAAAGGGGGGAAATCTGACACACTCACTTTTCGACAGATATAACGATTCCTACCTCCGGTGGGTTGGTAAGTAGCTATAACTTGAAGTACATGTTAAACCACCTCAATCATCTCCTTAGTCTCATCGCTTTAACAACCCCTTTATACTTGATTTAAATTCTACTGATATTAGAACCTCCACTTAAAGAGATACAATTTCAAAATGAAATATACTATATGTTAAACTACTACTGCAATGTGTTAAATTATGTGAACATGGTGTGCTCAAGTTTAAGGATTTCTATGCTAAAGTCTATTGTCGACTGTCAAGTACGAGAAGCCAAATGCAGCTTACTCGATCATTCTTTTGCTGAGCTAGGTTCAAAAGGATTTATTGTGATTTTTTTTTTCTTGAAAACCCTTTGTTTTGAATTAGTGTAGTGCTATATGTGCATGTATAATGCTGAAAAGAATAGGCTGCAAGTTTCACCATCTAACTTATTGATTAATTTGCTTGTGTTTAGGGCATTCCTCCTCATCCTAGCAACAAGGAGTGCGGGTACTTTATCATGTGCTACATGAGAGATATCATTGACGATAAAGACATGTCATTGTTTCCTTCCAAGGTATCAACATAGCTATTAATATATTCACTTGACTCAATTTCTCATAACTTTGTTATTATATCCATGCCTCATTCACCAAAACGATTAAGTAATCCCTTTGATATAATAAATCAATTTCAGTGGGAGAGGAGAGGTAGCAGCTAATACACCCAAGCGGATATTGATCAAGTGCGAAATGAATAGGGGAAGTTTGTTGTCAACACGTATGTGCATGGGCCATGAAGTATGTTGTGAAGGCATATGTGTAGGAGCTAAAGGAAAGCATAAGAGGAAGTAGGTTGTTGTTGAAGGAAAGCATAATTTTTGTGCTTCTTTGCTAGTACAATATTCATGCACTGTGTGGCATGTTTTGTAACAAATAGTTTGTATTTGTATCAGCTTTTGATGTCCCAAGTAAATGGGCATGCATTAGAATACTTTTCTTCTTTCAATGTTGGCTTGGATGATTGAGAAATCCTCCCTTTTAACATTTGAATGCTTTTCTTCAAATAGTATGAGTTGGATTAATCATTTAATAGATTCCAATGTCTTTTCTTTACAATTAGCCACTGTTCATTAGGTAAAATAGAGCATTATTATCAATGCACAAAATCCAGAAAAGACGATTATCACACAACAAAATTTCTAATGTTAATAATGTTGTCTGAAGTAACAATTTGGATGTTCACACAATGAATCCTTATATAACCATGCAACGGTTCTAACAAACATACGTTGTCTGATTTACAATCAGACAACTGTAATAACTAGAATATGTTATCTAAAAACTAACACACAACTATAAAATTTCCAAAAGTGAAGTGTGAGGATAACTCATACAACAGAGAAAATAAAATGTTGTTGTCTGATTCTGGTTTCATACAACGGCTCGGAAACAACTTTCGTTGTGTGAATGATGCCAATGAAATGTGCAGCATGACTGCGTGGCAACTGTGGCTGCTATCTGCCCAGAGAAGGTGTTTGGCTCCAATTTTGTTGCTGCTGGTTAACAGTCTCTTTTCTTGCCGGGCGTGCCAGCACAGTTCGGGTGCAGTCGTCGGGGGTGTCCCATGACCTGACTTCTTTCAAACGATTGTGGACGAGGAGAGCACCAACCTTGTCGTGGGATTCTTTGTGTCTCGTGGTGAGGGCTTTTGCTGAGCTTCTTTAAAATCACAATCGATACTCAATGTTGTAGATCGAGCAGAGCGAGAACTACTAGGAAGTGAGGAGAACTTGCTAAAGCGTGACTTTAGCTTGGCTGGAAGGTTTGGTGGCACTAACAGTCGGCTCTTGAGGAGACTAGGACTGGAGTGTGGCTACCGGTAAGAGAAAGAGAAGGAGAGGGGTTCTCCGGAGAGAGTTGAGAAGTAATAGAGACTCTTTGATGAGAAATGTGTGTGTTTGGTCGCGACACTACCGTCGGCTCCCGAGGAGACTAGGACCGAACACTACTAGAATTTTGTTCATAGACATCAGTTCTGGACCGATGTTAAACTAATTTTCGACCGATGTCTTAGTGGGTGTAGAGAAAAGTATAGACATCAGTATAAGCCCGTTTTCAACCGATGTCCCAGACAACAACCAATATCGATTCTAAAAAACAAATCGATGTATAATCGTTATAATCATCATATTTTTGTATGTTAGGTATGTCTAATTCTTCATATTTTCACATTTTATGCTTAAAAAAGTATATGTCGAACAATACCTACTTGAACATTTGCATCGATTTCTATTCCAAAAGAGATGTCCAGTGTACTTATAGACATCAGTTCCCATGAGTATTGTTTGTTCGTAAAACTGATGTTCACCTTTTGACCACACATCGGTTTGCTCCATGGTAGGTGATTTGTATGTTCATAATAGATTACGGTTTGGTGATTAGAAATCGATGTGCAGTAGTTTTGATTACATCGGTTTTGAGTTACAATTCGATATATTGATAATCATAGGACATCGATTTCATTTTTGATACTGATTTCTAATCTCTCAACTGACTTCGTTTTCCTTGGCATTACTGTTTTATTATGCTTTAATATACTTCACTTCATTTTGACAAGCATGATGTGAAAAGTTTGCATTTAGCTATTGCTAAGAAAAAAATTGCATTTCTCATCATCCAAAATTAGGGGCTTTCTATTAATTTTCTTTCCAAATTCATGATTCAACATAATTCAGAAAATAAACCCCTAAACTTACAAAAGCTAGCTTGGAAACATATGAGCAACAATGTACAAAAGTTCCACACCAAGATTTGCTTCAAAGCAAAACTAGCTAGCCTTACTCAAAAAACATCTTGGCAGTCACAGTCCTACATCAAACTCTGTATATAATCAGCCACTTCAATGCGCACCTCGTCAATTTGATTTTGGCTATATGATTTCCGCGTCTTAAAAGCCAATAGACTGCCAATGGCTTTAGCTCCTTTCCTTCAAGATCCTGCCTCTCACTCGTCCGATCCAAATCCTTGTCATTCTGATCTGGGTAACATATAAAATCATGGCTGTCAGCACAAAGAGAAATGTTGCTTGCATAAACACGCACTTCATCTTATATGTTAGCACATTCCAAATGTTAGTTTAGACCTGATCATCGTCAAGAATTAGCCTGAACAGAACATTTGGATTTTCATGTTATATTATCAAATTCAGCTGCATAGTTTACTTCATTTGGAATAAAACAGAACAACCAACTTTCTTTACCTTGAAAGTTGAAACATGAAAATAATCATTTTAAGCACAAAAATTATCCTAGTTTACTTGAGTTGTTTATCACGGTACCAGAAACTAACAATTTCCAGTGCTCCGTTTGCCTTTTTACAGGTGTTCCAAACTATATTCATATGATCATGTCTATTGCATCAACTCCCAACCAAAAAGGCCGTACACTAATATTTTTTCTTATGGTAGTTATGAAGAAAAAAGTAAAATTTGCATCTTCATCTAAAAGAGCAAAAAAGTAAAATCAATGCCCAAATCGTTGGAGAGAAGATATATCAAATAACACTCGACAAAATCAACAAGAAAATACAACTACAACATCCGACTCTGATCCTGAGAACAAAAAACGTTAATTACCTGTTTGAGCCAAAACCCTTCAGATTCCTTGTCTCCCCAACAGAATATTGTGCATATACCAACACTTTGAAGTCTCTTTTTCAATTCCAGGAGCAAGGAGCTACCAAATCCCTGAAATTACTTCTGTACATGAGTCAACCAGTAAAAAACTAAATGAGATTTCTAAATAAGAATTCATAGCATTCCAAGGAAGAGTAATTAAAAAAATAGGGGCCTGGGGAGAACACAAGTCCTAAAGGTAATACGCAAAACCTACAACACCGAACTCAAAAAGTTCAGCATAATGCAATTAAAATGGAGAAGGAAATTTCTTGCTGATTTCGAAGTTTAGTTTGATCACAGATTGCATGAACTGTTAAGGAAAATTTTCATTAAGTGGTGGTATTCAAAACTAGAAGTGGTCATTGGGTATAACTGTGTTGCCATTTTTACAAATGCAAGCACATTATCAGAGATACAACAGCCCTACATGAAACAAGAGTATAATGACAAGCAACCAAATAAGAGATGGCAAACGCATAGAGGAAAGACCTTGTGTTGGTACATTGAACTGACAGCAACAATAGGTATCTCAGCGTACTGTGGGTCAGTGGGAACTATTTGGTAAGTGATAGCAGCTATAACCTGCAAAAGAGAAAAGCAGACGAAAGGAAAAAAAAAAAAACATTAACCATACGTTAATTGTATTAAAACCACAAGATAAATCTAATATATAAGCAGAGTTCAAGTTGTAGATAATTGTGTGGGGATATAAGGTAAATACCAGAAAGAAAAAAAAGGATCACAGAAACCGTACCTCTTGGGAATGATGCAAAGAATGAGATTGCAAAAGCAAAGTGCAATATTTCCTGCAAAAGCAACCATAGATAATTAATTGTCTATGGATCACAAGCAATATTTCCTGCAATATTGGATCGCAAAATTTGGTGGTTTCAGATGCATCTTTCAGTAATCCTAGACTAATTAATTAGAGGTCTCTTTTGGTTAAAATCTCAAACACCAGTAGAATACCCTTTTGTCCTTAACTGAATGAGACGTTAATAACAACAACTTTATATAGAGTGAAAAGCAGTAGAGAACCCTCTGCAAATTAGTTTTCAAATAACAAGTACAGTAATTTCCAAGTATTCTACTGAACAAGTCAAGCATTTGATACAAACAAAGAATCCATCTCGTATATAACAGCTAGCTAATTTACAGAATCAAGCATTTGACAAAGGACATGTGAAGTGATTCATCTATGCATAGCATTTACAAGAAAGAAAGCAAACCTGCAACTTAAAAGCCCATGAAAAGTTGAAAGTAAATTTTCAAATTGCAAGTCTAGGTCATGTGTGCAGATTAGGCAGTCTCAGAAGATATTTCTTCTCCATTTATAAATTAATGGATTTAACAGAAAGTGTAGGCCTCGATCAATGTGAAACAACTAGTGATACACTAGTATTTACAGTTAAAAAGGAAAGATTCGTCTTACTTTGGTACCAGCCGGCATGTCACTTAAATCATAGTTGCAAAGGAAAGTATGAATCGGTGTCTTTTCAGGATTACTTAGAACCTGCATATAAGAAAAGCATAAAGGTGAACTTCATATCATATGAACAATAGAAACGCACCCATGAAAAGGTATCATGCTATCAACACACCTAATATAAAATTTTATCAGTCAAACATGGTTTTCTGGCAGCAAAAGCTTCGACAACCAACTCTCCAACGGAAGGAAAAAAAAAAAAGGCACAAACCAATCTAAGCATGAAACTATTACCAAAATAAAGTTTCTTTAATTAGATACAGAACAACTAACTAAAAGATCCTTTTTACTGGTTAAGCATGCAGTACAAAAACATTCATAGAGAAGTTGAGTGGAACAATATTACCCATTTGTGGTCATCAAAGATCAGAGTCTTGGCATGACCATCTTGAGTGACATAGAGTCCGACCACATTCAAATGCGACAGAAAGCTTTATATGGTGAAATATCTGAGGAAGTTCCAGTAATTTCCCTTGTTAGCCTGCATTGATATAGTCTGAGGAAGTTCCAGTAATTTAACCTACTTAACAAACCATTTAGCAAGATCTAATTATATTGAACAGCTTATTTTTCCAAAAAAATAAAAATGGAAGCTTTGTAAATCAAAAAGGAAACCAAACTTCACACTTTAGTCTTTGTTCATGATAAATAGAAACCATCGGCACAGTCAACCTATATGCAAAATCTAGTTGAATTATAACAGTTCAATGTGCAATTGCAATATGATGACAAATCTACAAAGTTGTAAAAGAAAAGGTGACTATACCGTATATACCTGTCGACATTGATTAAGAATAGCTCTCCTTGAGCATCTTCTTCTCTCCAGGCCCATCATCAACATTTGTTACCATTTGACACGAATGGCTTGTGCACTTCATTTCCATTTGTAGGTTATCCTCAATATTAATAGTGAGATCTGCAAATTTCAACCTCATAAGCTCTAAAATACAAAATATCTTATGTGCAAGTAAGAAGATGCAGATCTAATTGAAACCAAAAACTTCTAAGCAGTTAACACCACACACTTTGCGTAAATTTTGCCAAACATATGAATGTAGTATCCAAAAGGCTTGGGTAAGCTATTGGATTAACTCCAATACCTGGCACTGAAGCCAATTTATCAAGTCCCCTATAAAAGTAAATCGGTTCATAATGAAACAGAGAGAGTGCATCAAGCTTTAGAAGAAAATCCAGAAAATTGAGATTCCTCCCATCCAATTTCAAAGAGGATACAATCTCATCCCATCTCCTGTCTTTGTTCAAATGAAAATGCATCAAGATATCAATCAAATTCCATGAGAGGCCAAGAACGACACTCGATAGTAACAAACTTTGCAGAATATAAAGATACTAAAATGACATGGTAAAACCTGAAATTTCCATTTGTAAACAATTGCCCATCAATTGAAATCTAATAGCTGGATTGCAGACCTATGTTCTTTGAATTAGTAATCCTTTCAAGTCTTCATCATGCAACATCAACATCCAGGCTGAATGAAGTACGGAACAAACCTAAATCACAAAAACAAAAACACAATTGGAATTCATTCAAATAAGTTCAAACTCTGATTTATACTCGGGTCTATTTCCAATTCCAGTGGTATTAATATCAGAACATCTAAACAAATTAGTACCTTATTTGAGGAAAAAAAAAACATTAGTAGCTATAAGCTCAACTGAGGGCTACCACCTAAGTAAAATCTCAGGTCTACCTATTTGTATCAAATTTCAAAAATCAGTTCATGCAACCTGTTAAACTATGCAAATCAAACAATTTCGAGACTCAACTTTCCAAATTCATGCTCTAATTTCAAATTACAGAACATAAAGTAGTAAATAAGCTACTTCATTTCTTAAGTACCTTCACCGGAATGTTCTGAGCGACAGAGGTCGGAGATTTGGGCAAATCGAACGGTACTGGTAGCGGCTTGGTAGCGAAAGCTGAATCGTGGTCAGCTTGGATGTAAGGGTTAGGTGAAAGGGGCTTTTTCGGCATTTGGTGCGGCAATTTTGGGGCTGAAGAAGGATTTTCCGTGCTTGGTTGAGATGGATCTGGGGTGGAGGTTTCGAATAGATGAGGCGGAGATGGTTCCCAGGAATCGAGACTCGCCGGTGGTCTCTGTGGGGGTGTTCTTCGTGTTCATTGTTTCTGAGACGAAGAAGGAGAAAGGAGGAGGGGTTAAGGTTGGGGTCGGAGGCGGATACAGAGAAAGGCGGAGGAGGCTGGGTCCGGATCTGAGCTAGAGAATGGAGGAGGAGGTCAACTTTGGGGTCGGGTTGAGAATGGAGATCGAGTTTGGGAGGAGATCTGTTTTGGGGTGAGCTCAGAATGAAGGAGTCGAGCGAGAGTTGGGGTCGGGTTTTCGATCTGTTTCAGTTTTGGGGTCGGGCGCAATTTTTTTCTAAGTGTGAAAGTTTTCCCCGCTTCTTCATTTCACTTAAAAACTTAGCGCTTTTTGCAAAAATAGGTTCCCGTGTTGAAGGAATATCGATTTAGTGTGCCTTATCAAACTAGGAGTAGCAATAGGAGAGAAGGTTCTAGATTTCCCAATCCTACACGGATTGGTATTCCTTGTAACATTAGAACTAGCACTTTGTAATCCCTATATATAGGGCTCCTATTCTCAATAATAAGAACACATCTCTCTCATCAATCTCTCTCAAATACATTATACTTAAACACGTTATCAGCACGACTCTAACCACAAAACAGAAAACCAAAACTCATTCACAAATCAGCCCCTAGCCCGAGCTAGCCGAGCCTTCGCTGCAGCCCGAGCGCCCGTGCGCTTGCAACCTTGCACAGCAGCCCCTGCTGCCCCCTCCCTGCAGCCCTGCGTTCCAGCCTGCTGCCACCGAAGCATCCCTGCTGCGCAAACAAGCCAACGCACACCCACTGCATCTTTTTCCCGTTCCTGTGCACATCCGTCTTCTTGCAAGCCTCGAAACGTCTAGTTCGGAAGCTCAGATCGAAAAACTTTCTTCATCAAAGTTGTTCGTCTCTGTCTCTTCCATCTAACCTCCGAATTTCAGCCTTATCGGAGTCATATTGAGATCTGTACACCAATCGAGGTACAAGCTGTTCAGAACAGAATCTACTCGGATTGCTTCGCTCCATCACGCCTGCATCGACACGCACGTGATCCAAATACAAGTAAGTATTCAAAAGAGTAAGTTTTGAAGTTCCTATAATTTCAGAATTTATATTTCTTCTTCTTTTCTCGGGGACTTGAAAACCTCCCTTCTTCTACATCCCACCTTTCTTATAACGTGGGTTCGATTTTTGAGAAAAGCGGAATCGTGGGGATTCACGCAATTAACGAACTAAGAGCGTTCGTAAGACTTCGGACTAAGAGCGTCCGTAAGCATCGATTTAACGAACTAAGAGCGTTCGTAAGCTACGGACTAAGAGCGTTCGTGAGCATAGATTTTGACCATTTAAACATCATTGTTTCGGTCTAATCCAATTATTCTTGGAAATCGATTTCTTGGTAGCATAGCTCGGAAATCTTATTTAGTTTTCGTGGAAGCATTGACTTCGAAACTAACTTGTTTTTGTTTCATCTTTCAGGATGTCAAACACAAACAAACTCGATTTTGTTCCATTGGATTATGCAGGCAAAAGGTACTTAATTTGGGTCACTGATGTCGAGATCCACCTCATTGCCCGTGATTTATTGCATACAATCCAAGAGCTTTGTCTTATAGAAACAGCTCCAGACCCTCAAACTGAGAAAGATAATTCCAAGGCACTTGCCTTTATGAAACGTCACATGGATAGTGACCTCCAGTTTGAGTTCATAAATGAGGATAGCGCCATAAAGCTTTGGCATGCGCTTCGAGAACGATATGGCAATGTTCGTGACTCCATTTTTCCGAATACAGAAGCAGAATGGAACGATCTTCGCTTCTATGAATTTGACACTGTCATGCAATTTTATTCGGAAGCTCTCAGCATCAAAGCAATGATGCGTCTCTGTGGAAAAACAATCACAGAAGACCAATTGATTGAGAAAACCCTCAATACCTTCCCCGTCTATGCTATGAGGTCCTCTGACTTATTCCGGACTCATGTAAATGCAAGGCGAATCACAAGTTTTCAACAGCTTATTGAAGCTATGGTCACTACTGAAAGACATGGCAATGAACTTGTGAAAAGAAGATTTGATAGGCTTCAAGATAGCTATCAAGAGCATCGTCCTATGGCTAGAGAAAGTCGCCATCGACGTCATGATCCATACGATCGAAATGCTCAAGAAGGTAATCGCTCAAGGCGACAATCCCACGACCGTAGGAGGCGTGATTTTGAGGGAAATAGGGTTGGAAACCATGGAGCCAACGTTGGCCATGGGCACCACTTTCCAACGCCACCAGTCCTAGGGACTATGCATATTGCGCCAATGCGCCTCAATCAAGGGAGAATCCTCTTTATGGTGTCTATTTCTGATATGGAACGTCTGATCAATGGACCTGAATTTGCAATGTACCTATGAAGGTAGTCGCATCATGGTGATCAAGACTTCGAGTTCACAAAGACTTTAAATCTGGCGATGAAGACAAAATACCGCAGATTTTTATTTATAGTCTTTTATTTTTCCAAGAATTATGTCATGGCAATTATGCCTTATATCAATAAAATGACTTATTGTATTAACTCTTTCCCTCTAAGCGTACTCAAGAGTACTTGTGATGTCTAGGCAAGGTTTGATCTGAGAGAACGGTTTTAAAAGTGAGCAACGCTCCACCAAAATCTCGCCTTACCTTACCTGGTCACAACTAAATTGAAATTGCCAAACGGATAGAGTGACTACGATTTGTCTACGATTTGATTTTTATATTGGATTAGATTATGGTCACGAAACTTTGGTGTCATCATTGGATATTATTAATAAAGTATCGATTTATTTTATCTCATGTCGTAGACATGTTTTTCGAACTTTATTATTTCAAAGATATAAGAGCCAATGGTTTTCATGTGGAAACACATTGTGAGAATGGACAAGAGTTCCTTTGCATCACCTCTAATGACTACGGACATAAACGAGTATTAGAGAAACTTATGTGTCGCTTTAGTGGGTTGTATGCAACCACTATTCGAGTCATTGAATCCAACCATGTCATGAGAGATGATTTATGGGATTCCGACACGTATAGGCTTTGGCACGACCGTTTGGGACACCCAGGTCGTGACATGATGATCCGTATATTAAAGACTTCACCCGGACATCCCTTTTTCAGAACGAAAGGAAGTAAAACTCGAAATTTGGATCAAGGAGGAGCACCTGTGCCTCACGGTGCCTTCCCCCTTCAAGTCCGGCCACCACTAGCCGGCGCCGCCATCCCCCTGCGGCTCAAGGGTGGCTTTGACGCCACCTCTGCTCCTCTGACTCAAATTTCGACTTCTAAAGTCCATTGTGACTTCATGGCTCAACCAAAATCCTCATTGGTTGTTTCCAAAGCCCATCATTCGTTCTGCAAAGCCTGCTCTTTAGCAAAGTTAGGATCGAGACCATCCTATGCAAAGGACACCAAAGAAAATATACCATTCTTGCAAAGAATCCAAGGTGATATTTGTGGACCTATTCAACCACCATGCGGACCATTTAGATATTTTATGGTGTTGGTTGATGCATCGACACGCTGGTCACATGTCATGCTATTGTCCACAAGGAACGCTGCATTTGCTAAACTCCTAGCACAAATAATTAAGTTACGGGCTCACCACCCTGATCATCCCATTAAGTCTATAAGATTAGACAATGCTGGGGAGTTTACATCAAAGACTTTTGATGATTATTGCATGTCCATTGGGATTGATGTTGAACATCCTGTTCCTCATGTTCATACCCAAAATGGTCTCGCAGAAGCCACCATTAAACGACTACAAATGGTTGCTCGAGCATTGGTGATGCGCACCAATCTCCCTATTTCTGCTTGGGGCTATGCAATATTGCATGCAGCTGTGCTTATTCGTCTGAGGCCCACTGCCACTCAACCCTTCTCTGCGTCCCAGATGGTTACTGGGTATGAGCCTGATGTCTCACACTTACGCATATTTGGGTGTGCAGTCTATGTGCCTATTGCGCCGCCACAGCGCACCAAAATGGGTCCTCAAAGACGATTAGGCCTTTATGTTGGATACGATTCTCCAACAATTATCCGCTACATAGAACCCTTGACAGGCGATCTCTTTACCGCTAGATTTGCGGATTGTCACTTCGATGAGACAGTCTTCCCGTCGTTAGGGGGAGATAAGAACATCAATGTTCAACAGGAACGACAGGAATTGTCGTGGTCTGTCCCCACTCTGTCTCATCTTGATCCCCGAACCGCACAGTCAGAAATTGAAGTGCGGAGAATTCTCGATCTTCAGAACGTAGCAGATTCGATGCCTGATGCGTTTTCTGATATCGCTAAAGTGACGAGATCACACATACCTGCTGCAAACGTGCCTGCAAGGATTGATGTCCCTAAAAGTAGAGGACATGACGCCAACTCAAGAATGCATGAGCATGGCGCCAACGTCCCATCTCTCAATGATGGTGACGTTGTGGCTAGGCCCACGGCTCCCGCCAAGAAGCGCGGGAGGCCCATAGGTTCGATGGATTCTCGCCCAAGAAAGAAAGCGAGTTCGGCACAAAATAATCCATTAATCATCGATGTAAATAATCCATCTCATGAGAATATTCCGGATTATGGTTATGTCCAAGAGACATCATTGGGGGACGCTCCAATGTCAGAACCAACTCCAGAGAATAGAGAGATCTCCATAAATTACACTAGTGTACATGAGATGATGGATAGAAATTCTATGGCGATTGATGATGCATTTGCATATCATATTGCAAAAGGAATTATAGAATATGATGATATCGAACCTCGCTCTGTTGAAGAATGTCAACAAAGAGCGGATTGGCCTAAATGGAAAGATGCAATCCAGGTTGAATTGGATTCACTAACAAAGAGACAGGTATTTGGGCCTGTAACGCAGACACCCCCAAGTGTAAAGCCTGTTGGCCATAAATGGGTCTTTGTTAGAAAGCGTAATGAGAAAAACGAGGTTGTTAGATACAAAGCCCGCCTTGTGGCGCAAGGTTTCTCACAACGCCCTGGAATTGACTACGAGGAGACATATTCTCCCGTAATGGACGTTATAACGTTCCGCTACCTTGTCAGTTTGGTAGTTTCCGAAAAACTTGACATGCAGCTTATGGATGTGGTTACAGCATATCTCTATGGGGATCTAGATTCAGAGATATATATGAAGGTTCCAGATGGACTTCAATTACCCAAATCAAGTGGCTCTAAACCACGGAGCGCGTTTTCAATAAGATTAAAACGCTCACTATATGGATTAAAACAATCCGGACGGATGTGGTATAACCGTCTAAGTGACTACTTGATTGGGAAGGGATATATTAACAATGAAATATGCCCATGCGTGTTCATTAAAAGAACAAGTTCCAGATTTGCAATCGTAGCAGTTTATGTCGATGACATGAACCTAATTGGAACTCTAGATGAGTTGAAGGTAACTGCTAAATACTTGAAATCCGAATTTGAGATGAAAGATCTTGGGAAAACACGGTTTTGTCTCGGTTTAGAACTCGAGCACCGTAGTGATGGAATCTTGATCCATCAGTCTGCATATACTCAGAAAATCCTAAGGCGCTTTAATGAAGATAAAGCAAAGCCTACGAGTACTCCCATGATCGGCCGTAGTCTTGAGCCCGGAAAAGATCCGTTTCGTCCAAGGGATGAGGACGAAGAACCATTAGAGGCCGAGGTGCCCTATTTGAGTGCAATAGGCGCATTATTGTACTTAGCTCAATGCACAAGACCGGATATCTCATTCGCAGTGAACTTGTTAGCTCGACATAGCTCTGCGCCAACACGCCGCCATTGGATTGGTATAAAGACAATCTTTCGATACCTAAGAGGTACGATTGATATGGGCCTATTCTATCCCTACAGAGAGAAAAGGAATGACGGAAAATTGGGATTGGACCCCAAGAGGCAAAACGCCCCCGTCCATGGAATGGCCGCCGGCCATGTTGCCGCCGCCGGCGCCGCCACCGCTCATGGTGGCCGGCATTCTCCTATCTCCCTCCATCAAAACGACAATGATGTCTTGATGGGTTTTGCTGATGCAGGGTACCTCTCTGACCCTCACAAAGGTCGCTCCCAAACTGGTTATGTCTTTACCATGGGAAGCACTGCGATATCTTGGAGGTCTACAAAACAGACCCTTGTTGCTACTTCCTCAAATCATGCAGAGATTATTGCTCTACATGAAGCTGTACGTGAATGTGTATGGCTAAGGTCCGTAATTCGACACATTCAAGGAAGTTGTGGTTTGAAGTCTACCACAAATGAACCTACATGCATTTATGAGGATAATGCAGCTTGTATTGAACAAATGAAGTTAGGTTTCATCAAGGGCGACAACACCAAGCATATATCGCCTAAGTTCTTTTATAATCAGCAACAACAATCACTCCTAAAGATTGAAGTGAATCAAATCCGATCAGAGGATAATGTAGCAGACTTATTCACTAAGTCGTTACCTAAATCCACCTTCGAGAAACATGTGAAGAGCATCGGATTGAGAAAGTTATCCGAACTCCCACGATTATAGCAATCAGGGGGAGATATCGACATCAGGGGGAGTTATGATGTCTACATGTTCGATCTCGAAGAGTGAAGGACGTGTTGTGCTCTTTTTGTCCTTCGACCAGGGTTATTTTTATCCCACAGGGTTTTTGTTACCTGGCAAGGTTTTTAACGAGGCAACGGATGAAGCGTCACCACCAAGTTTGAAGCGGCACAAGGGGGAGTGTTGAAGGAATATCGATTTAGTGTGCCTTATCAAACTAGGAGTAGCAATAGGAGAGAAGATTCTAGATTTCCCAATCCTACACGGATTGGTATTCCTTGTAACATTAGAACTAGCACTTTGTAATCCCTATATATAGGGCTCCTATTCTCAATAATAAGAACACATCTCTCTCATCAATCTCTCTCAAATACATTATACTTAAACATCCCGCAAATTTTCAAACAAAATTTTTAACACCAGTCATTTTAAGAACCGATGTTAATAATATACATTTAAATCGGTATTTTCGTAAAACGATGTTAGATTACTTTTTTACATCGTGGGCAAGTCTGACCGATTTAAAACATGCGATGTCTAATAACATAATTCTAGTAGTGGAAGTACGTTGACAGAGGGTTTGGTGGCACTGAAAGTCGGCTTCTGAGAAGACTAGGACTAGGAATGTGATCACCGGTAAGAGAAAGAGAAGGAGAGGAGTTGCTCTTAGAGAGGTTGCTCTAGAGAGAACTTAGATCATCTTAGAGATGTTTGTTGTGAATCTGTGTTGGTGTGTTTCATTGTAACCTTTATTTATAGGCAAAGTGGTTGGCCTTAAACAAATGATAGTGGAGCACTAATTGGAGATAGTGGAGCACTAAATGGAGATAATGGATCACTAAATGGAGATAATGGAACACTAAATGGAGATAGAAATGATGAGTTTTGGAGTGATTTTGAATCACTTTCGGCTCTTTTATTCCTTCAATTATATCTCCACGAAGAAGTCATAATGGGTCTTCGACTCCTTCATATAAAATGATCCACAATGAGTGTAGATCATTGTGATGAAATTTCAGAACTTAATTCCATATAGTTGGGCCGGAAATGCTGCTGGACTCCTCACAGGTCCAGTTTTCCAGTTTTGCTTCTGTAGAAAATTGGACTGATTATTTGAAGGCTTTCCACTTGAAACTAGATCTTACACTCTTCATAAGAAATTATCCTTGGGATGTCTAGTATTAATCTGGAAATTTTCAGCTTATTTGGATCTTGTTTGGTTAGTCTTCCGCCCCTCTTTCCATGTTTAGCTCGGTTTCTCCTAGCCGAAGTAGGAAAATGTGCTAAAGTTGACTTTTCATTTCCATGCTTCCATCATTTCCTTTTCTTACAGCTCGCATAATTCTCCATAGTAGGCTTTATTTAGCCTTTAAATAATATATTTTGAACTTGTCGACAATATATAGCTTGAGCCACTGACATTGGCTCAATTTCTCCAACACATGCCTTGTCAGGCCAAAATGCTCATTTTGGGTCCAAACAGAAGGCACAACAGTTTTAACCAAATAAGTGTTGACTATTTGTGATTCACACAACGGGTTTCCACCGTTGTGCCATTTTTCATCACACAACGCTCCGATACACAACGGAGATCGTCCAAATCACACAACGAATTTGGTCCGTTGTCTGTTAACTTTTTTGGCCTAGTGGGATTGTGCCTCCCTAGGGTGAAAGACCCAAAACCTGATCAGGATCCGCTTGTACGGGGTGTGCTCGGTGGCCTTAATGAGAGCAATGGGCCCTAACC
This sequence comes from Rosa chinensis, assembly GCF_002994745.2. Lineage (NCBI taxonomy): Eukaryota > Viridiplantae > Streptophyta > Magnoliopsida > Rosales > Rosaceae > Rosa > Rosa chinensis. The sequence goes on along the minus strand of NC_037094.1, from coordinate 53,738,664 downwards.
GGAAAAAAAAAGAAGGATTTTCAAGGATTTTGTTGGGATTTGAGTTAAGAGTTTTAAACCATTGTTGCTGAAAGTTACAGCCAAGGAAAGAAAAAGATTTCTGAATTTGGAACATAGTAACCGAAGCAAAAAGGCTTTATGGTCTTATTGCTATTTTAGTTGGATTTTGACGGGTTTTACTTTTCCAAAGTGGATGAGTATTTATCAAGAAATTCTTGGTTTTCAGCTTACTTTTCTCTTCTTGTTCAGTTGTTCATTGAATTGATTTAAGCTGAATAGTGTCTTTGATGTAAATCTGAGCCTTATGTCATAACTTTATATTGACTGTGTCATTGTTTCCATTCCAATTGTTTTAAGCAGCAGCTTTTAAGGTTTAATTTCACTTGCTACCATTTAGCATACTGTTCTTCTTTCACATTCCAAGTGCATTCTAAATTAGAATCTTAGCTTATTGATTGTTTTGTCGTACCTACTGAGCTTGTGAAGCTCATTGCCTATGTTCTTGTTGTGATTTTCAGGAAAGGAGTCCATGAGTGGACGTGTTAGTGAAATACCAGAATTGTCTTGAGCAGAAAATGTTTAGAGCTTTGTTTTGCTTGTGAAGTGTGTGCTGGACTTTGCTTTCCTTGTTTAAATGATTACTCCTCGGTGCTGGATGTTCATCATTCCAGAATTTTTGTTCTTTTTGCTTTTGCATTGTACATATGTTGTAACTGAAGTGTTAACCTGGAGCATTCTTTTGTAGTGGAAAACTTTGTAAGCAAGTTGCTCTTTTGAGCTTGTAAGATGTATCACTTTTCTCTCAAATTTTAGAAAAGCTGTTTGAGAAGTGTTCCTTTGGCATTTTTGGTAAAAAGTCTTGTTCAGTGAAGGTTAGAAACATGTTGTTAAGTTAGAGTTTGAAAACGTCCAGTTTGCTTGTGTTTCTTTGGTGCTCACAGATCTGTTCATACTTCAAAAAAAAAATGCCTTAGTCTGATTTCAGTTTTTTTTTTTAACCTCTACATTAGTCATGGAGGTTGGGTTGTGACAACAAGCCATAAACATCATAAACAACAAGTTAAAGAGAGGAAAGAGTAGAGAATGATGAGTATACCCACGAGTTTGGTTCTTTTTTGAACTAAACCAGGACCTAGGGCTCTCTTCCTAGATACTAGATGATGAGATAATTGCCTCAAGGTATGATATTTTTGATTTTTACAACCCAAAACACCATACGCATACACAAAATTCAAGAATAATGAATAATAAGGCCTAAATGTGTGAAAACAAGAGTAGTGATGGATCAAAGTGTGTAAATGCTTTGGTTTTGGTGAAACTCAAGTAGCTACACACCTTTCTCTTGCACAAAAGCTCTAAAACTATAAACTAGAACTAGAACTAAACTATGAACTAGAGAGAAAAGAGAGAGTTTTTGTGTGAAAAATGAGAGAGTAAAATGGAAGTAGATGGCAAGAATGGGAGATGATATATTTAAAGGCCTACGGTGATGAATGGAGGGTGAAGAACTGAAGATCAAAAGTGGTGGAGATGTACTAGACAAAACATGTAAACATAAAAATTGGATCCTGGTCAAAAAAAAAATGGACCACTTGTCATCTTCTCTTTTACATTTAAATTTAAATACAACTTTGACCAAAGTTTCCCTCCATGTCAAACTAGCCGTTATTGGCTGCTCCACCACCATGCCACAGCAAGCTGTTTTTTCCGGCTTCTTGAATTGTGCCATTTTTTTCTCTTTTCTTCCTCCAACCTTGATTCTTCCTTGACTCCATCGGAAAGTGTGTTGCTCCGCCTTCTTGTGCCTTCGGAAGGTTGCCGGAATCCGGCTGATTTCCTGCAAGGAACTTTTTCATCTTCTAGTGTGTTTTGCTTCTTTCTTCCTTTTGGCTTGGCTTCATTTGGATTTGACGGAAAAATGTGCAATGTTCAACGTTTGGATGCGTTTCCGAGCCTTCACTTAATTTCCTAGCATGATTTAATATAAATATAAAGAAAACAATACAAGGATTAAGCAGAAAAGTAAGAGTAGGAGAAAAATTACTATGCAATTATAGACCTAACAATATAATGTGAAACGTAGAGAAGACTAATTCCCAACGAGAAAAATTGAATTTTCCTAATTTGTAAGGATCGTAAGGAGAGGAGTTGTGGGAGCATGAGCAGACATATAAGAGTCCTATCCTCTACGTATTATCTGATCTATTTGGTTTCTCAGTTGGTTTTTCATTTTTTTTGTATAAAAATATATGATTAGCAGGCACAGGTGTGTCTTTATACCTTCAGTTGGCACCAGGAACCAAAAATCCCCTACTTACCTAATATAATTCCCTCCCAACTTGCCTAATTGCATAAACCGATCCATGAATTTCCAACCAGCAGAGCACATGGCAGTTCCTCAGGAAATGAAATGTCCCAACCTCTTACAATTTCAGGGAAACTACAGTTCGACCAATGAGTAGAGAGTGAAGAGGAACATCTACCTGTGAAATAATCCGACTGGTTCATGTGTATCTGGAATCTGGAAGAGACATTTGCTTGCTATCTCACCATTTCCACAGTCTAGACCTGCCCAAATTCACAATCCATAATTCTTTCCAAGTTAAACTTCAAAAAACTTAGCCAGAAAGCTCACCAATCACCAGGAAAGATAAAACTTCATCTTCATACAGGGCTTTGAACCAATATGATGATGAAGAATAATGATCATGCAAGAGTAGAAGTTATAGGACTGGCATGGATTCTCAACGTTTAGTTTTACCTTATAATGTATTTTCAATTAAAGTTAATGCAAACAATAAAATCAAGTTGAGCACAGTCAACAGCAAAGTTCAGATTTCAGAAGTTATAATTTCCTCACGTATCTCTCATAATTAAGATACACACAAACAGGTTATCCAGTAGTTGGTACAAGTCAAAAGACGGGCCATTTTTATTAAAATCATCTTCTACAAGGCTACAATCAGTTTGCATCTTCACGTAGCCACAAGCTACGCTAAGACACTTGACAGGGCACTTGAAGAGTCTGGTACAACTTACAATATCAAACAGCTACACTATACCAACTGAGAACTCTACAGTCTGTCAACCAGCCGCTGCCCCTTGGTATTATAATTGTACATACCATGAAAGAAAAGTAACAGGAAAACTTTAAAGCAGACCAATGCAGGAATAATATATAAGTGAGTTCAAGCTTCCCATACTCAGCTGGAAACTCAAGCAGTGCTGTCAAGAAATGGATAATCAGTGTAACCAAGAACCGGATCAGATATGTAGAATGTATCTCTGTTGTACTTATTTAGAGGAGCATTAAGCTCAAATCTCTTTGGCAAATCTGGATTAGCCAAGAACCAACGACCAAAAGCGATAAGATCTGCACGGCCCTCAGCCACAGCATTGTTCCCATCTTTCCTGTCAAAACCACCAGCAGCAATGAAGGTACCATTGAAAGCCTTTCTCATGGGTACGAGACTCTGGGGACATTCACTTTTTTCTCCAAGTGTCTTCATTCTTGGCTCAACCATGTGGCAGTACAGGATTCGATATTTGTTCAAGGAATTGACTAGATAAAGGCCCAATTCTTTTGGATTAGAATCTCCGGATTCCATATAGTCAGCAAATGGAGATAATCTAATTCCAACTTTATCTGCTCCTATCTCATTGACAACAGCTTCAACAATGTCTAGTGCAAATCGGCAACGCTTTTCTAGAGATCCACCATATTGGTCTGTTCGATCATTTACTTGATCTTTTAAAAACTGATCGATAAGGTAGCCATGGGCGCCATGAATTTCAACCCCATCAAAGCCTATAAAATAGACAAACAATAATATAAGTGTGACGAAGACTTTTGAAATTTGTCATTCCCCAAAACCAAAACGAAGAGAAGATGATAACTTATTGATCATATAACGAAGTGAAAGTAAGAAATTGTTATTCCTAGAACACTTATACATTTTATTTTCGTACTACAGCTTTTTTATCTTCTAACAAGACATATAAGGAAGACTTTGATATAATACGTTTCTGTAAAAGGACATGGAAAATTTAAAATTTAACTTAAAAAAGATTACCAGCTTCCATAGCATTCCTTGCAGCAAGTCTAAAATCATTGACAATTTGAGGAATTTCATCTGTCCTTAATCGTCTTGGAGGTGTGAATTGCGCAACATCAATGCCATTAGATCGTACTTGGGGGGTTAGGGGCTTGTCAGTAGAAGAGATGGGAACCTGCCCATTTGGCTGAAAGCCTACAAGTAAAGAGGGATACAATCACCATGAGCACACAACAGATTTTATTGAAGTATATCAAATTGATTGATCTATAACAACCCCATAGCAGAAGCAACATTGGTGAAATAAAAGTTTATAATAGGATAGCTTTAGATCATTCAGTAAAATCAGATACTATGCATGCAGGTTCTCTGGACCCAATCAAACATATCCATCTTTCACATTCTCCGGGCTGAGTTGGCATAAATGGTTCCATAATACCAATCTGAGATCTTAAGAAACCATAATATACCGCAAACAGAGAAACAAGATATCATCAGCCACAGTCATTCACTTGTTATGAGGCCTAGTAGATGCTACACTAGTTCTAAATTCTAAGTTATTTTAATTTATCAAACTTCATCCACCTTGAAACTTTCTGTTTTCCCGATAACGTAAGGAAGCCAAACCCCTATCGCACACACACACAAAAAAAACCCAAGGAAGAACAATTAGCTTTCAAATGCTTCACTAGTCTAATTAGTCATTTATGCTCACAAGGGTTTCTACGATAAAGTCAAGTCATAAAGGTATAAGTCAGGAACGCACCAGTATTTGAAACCCTCCCCACATGCACAATCTGACAGAAGAAGATACCCCCTTTAGCATGTACAGCATTGACAATGGGTTTCCATGCTTCAACTTGCTCCTTTGTCCATATACCAGGAGTATCTGGATACCTTCACATATGAAAGAAACAAAAAGCGATCAAAATTTTCAATGGGAAGTTGCAAATTCTACTGCATCTTGTGATTAAAGATTTTACAGAAAGAAACTTGATAGCTATTCTTAAAGTTACCCTTGTGCTGTGTCAGAAACTCCAGTGGCTTCAGTTATGAGAAGACCTCCTTTAGATGTTCTCTGAGAGTAATATAAGATCGCATGTGGCTGGGGAACATTTCCATATGATCGCTGTCTAGTCAATGGCGCTAAAACAACTCTGGAATAAATAAACAAATTAAACATTTATTAATACAACCATCAATATTGTCGTACTGGACACTGGCAGTATCTATGAAATTACATCTATATGACCAGTGACAAGTTTGAAAGAAATAACATAACTAGCTCTTGAAACTATTATCATATTATCTAAGCCAAACAAAATATGAAACATTACCAAACATAAACCGGATTGGATTATGAAATGCTCAAGGAGGAAGGGCAATACTATTCCTAATAAATTGAATAGAAATTTAACGATGAATTCAAAGCGACAGTTCAGTTGTAATGAACCCTTCTGGCTTCACTCCCCACAAATGTACCATCCCCGTCTGGCGGAAACATCAACTGATTATTAATGTGTCAGTCGTAGTAATCATCTATGCAGATAAATTGTATCAAGATGTGAAGATTATTGATTCTAATTTCTGTCCTTTCAGTACTGCTGACCTCATATAATATTTGCAATGTTCTAGTTACAAAGATATAACAAGAATTTGGCCTTTTGAAATCGATCTCCAATGTTTGAAAGTATGGCCTCGATTGTTCATCCAAACTTAAAGATCAAATAAATGCATGGTGGCAGAAGATGCAAAACTACTAGTGAATCATACGTTTGAAGTGATGTAAGCTAAGCTACAAGTAAAGAGCATAGCTAAACTAATTTGAAAAAACACAAAAGCAGTCAACTTTTTTCATGGACATGTATGTACATTTGCAAGCATAATTAGCTATAATGGGCCACGCTCATTGTACCGCCAAAGGTACTAATTCCAACTAAAGGAATGACATGCAGACACACCGCCAGACAGGCTATGGCCTCGGCGTCGGACCACCTCCAGATCGCCGCCGACGCGCCGCCACGCGCCACGCCAAGATGGCATCAGAAGCTTCTGAAACTGGGAACTGAAGCATGTCAGTCCCACATCGAAAACAAAGAGAAGATCAACCTCTTCCTCACCTATAAAAGGTTCTCTCCTCTCTCCTCATTAAGGACGCATTCAATACTTACCTACTGTTACTTTGTCAACACAAATACATTGACTAACTTAGGCATCGGAGAGCAGAAGACCGCCCGGCGCGGTCTCCCTCTGACGCCCATTGTATTTCATTTGACAGGTGACGGTAGCTTCGAGAACAACACAAGTATCGATCCGCCCACCGGATCAACGTTAGCTAGGGTCCAGCTACCGCTGGACTTTTAGGCATCAACATTTCATTTTCCTTGTTCACCAATTGGGACTTTCCGCAAACAACGGGTCATCTAAGTTTAGAAGTGATGTGAATATGCGAATTCTACATAACAATAGGTCAATAGTACAAAACCAGCCAATGAAGGTTCCAGATTATCATCTCCATTGTTCATTCAGACTAAAAGAGCAAACAACCCTTGGTTGAAGAAGATGCTACACTACCAGACTACCAGTGAAAAATTCCATTTACAATACACAAAAAGAAGTAAACTTTTTCATCTTCCTGGTTCTCTCAATTGGGACTTTCCTCAAACACCTGGTCTTCTAACTTTACACAACCAAACCCAGATCATATCATGGCAAATCATAAACCCAACACACAAATTCATCCAAACCAACATCCTTTGGGTCTGAGCAACATCATTATTATATAATGTAGAGTAAGATTAAGCAGGTATCTCAATAGATCAACCAATCACAACGCAAGACTTTTTCATGCTCAAACAGTAAACTTTCTCATTCCTTGTTCAATTGGGAGTTCCCAAAAACACATCTTCTGAGTTTACAAACCAAAACCTCGATCACAATATGGTCAACTAATGCACAAACAAAATGATCCAATTCCAAATTTGGAAGATGAGAAAACCAAAACCTGGTCTTGGGCTCTTAGCAATAATATCAACCAATGTAACATGCAATGCAGAGAGAAAGATTAAAGCACGTTTACCTGTGAGAAAGATCAAACTTTCCCATTTTGTAAAGAGTAAGAAGAGGAAGTGTGGGAGCTTGGTTAGCCATCTATCTGATCTTGCAGTCTGGGTAACTTCAAGTTCTTGGAGTTTTAGTTGTTCTGGTCTGAAAATGAAAGGAAGACACAATTGGGTCTTTATACGTTTGAGTGTGTGCTAGAAGACAACGTCGGCTGTTTGGAATTGGAACCAATAATGTCATTGCTTTAGTCTTACGAGGCCATCGTGGGCCTGTGACTTGTGGATGCCATGCTCTGTGACGTGTGTAGTTACGTGGGTTGGGGTTTTGGGAGATTTAAGAACCGGGAAGTATTTAGGGATGGCAAAAATCCCCATCGGGTAGGGTACCTATTGGGTATTCGACCCTAACGAGGAGAAATTTAGGGGAAATCGGGTAACGGGGATGGGGATCCCCAGTATTCGAATTTTGAAATCGGGTACGGAGCGGGGATGATATTTTGATCCCCATCCCCATACCCACCCAATAAGAATTATCTGAAATATATATATATATATATATATAATAATATTTATTTATTTTTTGATATTATTTATAAATAAATATTTATGTAAACTTCATCTTTTTGTCAATATTTAAATTCTGTTAATAAATATGTTAAAAAAAAATATGATTATTTTAATAAAAGATCTTTTTCAACATGTCAATTTTCCTTGATTGAAATAAGAAATTTATTTTATTTTGATGTTTGATTTTAACTACATATTTTACAATCCACAATTATTTGTATAAATTTTTATATAATAAATTAGTAATATTATTAACGGGGATTGGGGTGGGTATAGGGACCTAATCCCCAATGGGGATGGGGACGGGGAATCCCCAGTATCTTATTACGGGGATTGGGGCGGGTAAGGGGATGGAGAATGAAGTCGGGTATGGGGATGGTAACTTAATCCCCTTACCCTACCCTCCCCATTGCCATCCCTAGAAGTATTTACCGAGAGCTGCCAGTGTTGACTTGACCGGTGGCCGTAAGATTTTGTCTTTCTTTGAAAACGAGTTATCAATGAGAACGTCTTCCATGCTCCGAGCAAGTAATGCTCGGGCTTTTTGGGTCCACGCACATGAGTTTCACGTGCCTACTTATTTCAATCACATGCCCCTGTTCCCGGTCATTTGTTTCTCAATTGAGTTTTACCCAGTTATAGGGTAAATCGATTTTGGGTGAATTGGGTTTTACCCAGAGCAGACCCAAGTGAAATGATGAGCCAATCTCTACACCTGTGATTACCTGTGATGATAAGAGGGAGATCTTGGATCAAGTTCTGTAGCCTGTGTTCGTCACCGTGCTCGTCACCCATCACCACAACCCATTCTCTCTAGCTACATTCTTGAAAACTTTTTCTCACCTTCAGCTCTTTAGTTTCTAGGACGCCATCTTCTCCGGGCAATCCTTGTGTGGGAGACTTGGAATGGCAGGTTGATGGGGTTGAGATCCGGCATGAGGGGATTAAGGGCTGATCGATAAGGGCAAGGTTAGGTGACCGTAGAGATCGACGCAGTCGATGGAAGGTGGCGGTTGGGTTGAGGATGGTGGGATGACGGCGGGAGAATTCCGGGCAAGCTGCTGGCAGTGCGTTCCTTGCAGACCTCAATCCTTTTAATCAAAGAAGAAGAAGGGAAGAAAAAACAAAAAAAAAACAAAAACACGGGTGCAGGGGCTGGGCGTTAGCTTTGTGCTTATCCTAATTTTTTTTTTTTTTTTTTTATTTCGATGACTTTTTTTTTTTTTTGTTACACCTTATTCTCTTCTTCTTTTTTAAATATATAATAAAGTAATAAACTGAATTTGTTTTGATTTATTAGTTATTGTTTTCGTTTCGACCATATTAGTGACATAGAAATAAAATAGAAAGAAAGATTAAAAAAATTAAATTTTCTAATAAGACATTGACTTGATTAAATTTTATTTATAAATTTAACATTTAAGTGTTTAGAAAAACTAACTGTGAATATCAAGTCCCTTGAGTTTTTAGACATGAGTAATAGAGGTATATCATATGAGAAATGGTCTTGAAATGCTCTTATGTCCCGTTTGGATGGCAGAAGATCATGGTATGGAATGAGAATTAATATCATTTTCCATTCAGATGTGTCATTTGGTTGTAATTAGAGATTGAAAAGAAAATAAAACATGAGATCTGACTGGAAATTGACTCTCTCATAATGTCTGAATAGAATTACCTAATCAGGGAGTGGTATTCTATTTCCATTTCCCATTGTCAAAGACAAAATTACATTAATTATCCCTATAAAAAATTTATATTCTCCCACCAATATTCCTTATAAGTTGATCTGTACTTTAATTAGTAAAAGGGCGTTGTTAAAAATTATAATTTTATATTTCATTCTTATGACTTACCAAACACTACAATAGAAATGGAAAATTAAATCCGGAAAATATTCCAGATACTCACATGGAAATACCAAAACATATTCTATTCCATATCTGTCTAGAAAATAAAGTAAATCTTTTTCCTATTTTGACATTCCTACTAATTAACCAAACGGGGCCAAATAGTATTAATTACAGATTGGCAAATTATATTTTAGGGTCAATAATAATGAAGACATTATGGTTAACAGAGTGGATCGCTGTTGAATCAAAGTCAAAAACGGATAATATTATGAAAATGAGTATAAAATATCTCAATCAATGCATCAAAATGGTCGGTTTTCCCAAAGTCTTATGTCTTGATGAGGCTGCTCTTATAGGAATGTAATAAACAAATATAGTGTTACTAAGGTGTCACCGTTTGACGATATGGATCGATTTATCAATTTCCAATTTTGATTTTTAAGATCACACAAAATCCCTATATACCTACTAATGTGGTCCAACTTGTTTATTAGTTGTATAAGAAAATACACCATCCATAAGCAACAAGGTGGCGGAAATAGATTTTATCGAAATCGACCGTTGGATGTTATCAAGACAAGAAAAAATGGTTATGGTCAAAATTTCAACTATTTCCTTCACCGTTTGGGTCTCGATCTAGTATGTCAACCATAAACCCTAAATACCACATAAAACTAATATGCTCATAACCGCTCATTTACAACTTCTTTTTTCGGTCTGTCAGCTCTCACTCTCTCGTGGATATGATCTATATCAACTAATGTAAACATTTTGGGAAGTTTATTTACTCGTGGTTAAGCTCCCCTTAGGGAGTTATAAGTGTATAAGTGGTTGACCGCTTTATTTGACATCTAAATGATGACAGATTTGATTAATTTTTTTACACAATACCTATTAATACTCTATAAATAGATGGGTAATGTCAAATTTATCGATTTTCAGTTTCGATTGTTTAGATCGCACGAAATCATTATATGCCTAATAATGCGGTTTAACTTGTTTATTAGTTGTATTGAAAAATATACCTTCCATGAGGAACAATATGGAGGAAATAGACTTTATCAAAATCGGCCGTTAGATGTCATCATGATAAGAAGATATAATTATGGTCAAAATTTCAGCTATTTTTGAAGTTGTTTGGGGCTCGATCTACTAGGTCAACCCTAAACCCTAAATACCACGTAGAACTAATATGTTCATAACCACTCACTCGCAACTTCTTTTTTCGATCTTTCAGCTCTCACAATCTTGTAGCTATGACCTATATCAACTAATGTAAAAATTTCAGAAAGTTTATCTACTCGTGGTTAAGCTCCTCTTAGGGAGTTATAAGTGTATAAGTGATTGACCGCTTTATTTGATATCGAAATGATGGCGGATCGGATTAATTTTTTTACACAATACCTATTAATACACTATAAATAGATGGGTAATGTCAAATTTATCGATTTTCAGTTTCGATTATTTAGATTGCACGAAATCCTTATATGCCTACTAATGCGGTATAACTTGTTTAATTAATAGTTGTATTGAAAAATATACCTTCCATGAGGAACAACATGGAGGAAATAGAGTTTATCAAAATCAGCCGTTGGATGTCATCATGATAAGAAGATATAATTATGGTAAAAATTTCAGCTATTTTTGAAGTTGTTTGGGCCTCGATCTACTAGGTCAACCCTAAACCCTAAATACCACATAGAACTAATATGCTCATAACCGCTCACTCGGAAATTCTTTTTTCGATCTGTTAGTTCTCACACTCTCATGGCTATGACCTATATCAAGTAATGTAAACATTTTTGAAAATTTATCTACTCGTGGTTAAGCTCCCCTTAGGGATCAGTTATAAGTGTATAAGTGGTTAACCGCTTTATTTGACCTCTAAATGATGGCGGATCAGCTTAATTTTTTTACACAATACCTACTAATACGCTATAAATAGATGGGTAATGTCAAATTTATCGATTTTCAGTTTCGATTGTTTAGATCACACAAAGTCCTTATATGCCTACTAATGCGGTTTAACTTGTTTATTAGTTGTATTGAAAAATATACCTTCCATGAGGAATAATATGGAGGAAATAGACTTTATCAAAATCGGCCGTTAGATGTCATCATGATAAGAAGATATAATTATGGTCAAAATTTCAGCTATTTTTGAAGTTGTTTGGGACTCGATCTACTAGGTCAACCCTAAACCCTAAATACCACATAGAACTAATATGTTCATAACCGCTCACTCGCAACTTTTTTTTTTGATCTGTCAGCTCTCACACTCTCATGACTATGACCTATATCAACTAATGTAAAAATTTTATAAAGTTTATCTAATCGTGGTTAAGCTCCCCTTAGGGAGTTATAAGTGTATTAAGTGGTTGACTGCTTTATTTGACATCTAAATGATGGCGGATCGGGTTAATTTTTTTGCACAGTACCTATTAATACGCTATAAATAGATGGGTAATGTCAAATTTATTGATTTCCAATTTCGATTGTTTAGATCGCACGAAATCATTATATGCATACTAATGTAGTTTAACTTGTTTATTAGTTGTATTGAAAAATATACCTTCCATGAGGAACAATGTGGAGAAAATAGACTATATCAAAATCGACCGTTGGATGTCATCATGAAAAGAAAATATAATTATGGTCAAAATTTCAGTTGTTTTCGAAGTTGTTTGGGTCTCGACCTACTAGGTCAACTCTAAACCTTAAATACCACATAAAACTAATATGCTCATAACCGCTCACTCGCAACTTCTTTTTTTGATCTGTCAGCTCTCACACTCTCGTAGCTATAACCTACATCAACTAATGTAAAAATTTCAGAAAGTTTATCTACTCGTGGTTAAGCTCCCCTTAGGGAGTTATAAGTGTATAAGTGGCCGCTTTATTTGACATCTAAATAATAGCGGATCGGGTTCATTTTTTTACAAAATACCTATTAATACACTATAAATAGATGGGTAATGTCAAATTTATCGATTTTCAATTTTGATTATTTAGATCGAACAAAATCCTTATATGCCTACTAATGCGGTTTAACTTTATTTATTAGTTGTATTGAAAAATATACCTTTCATGAGGAACAATGTGGAGGAAATAGACTTATCAAAATTGGCCATTGGATGTCATCATGATAAGAAGATATAATTATGGTCAAAATTTCAGCTATTTTCGAAGTTTTTTGAGTCTCGATCTACTAGGTCAATCCTAAACCCTAAATACCATATAAAACTAATATGCTCATAACCGCTCAATTACAACTTCTTTTTTCGATCTGTCAACTCTCACACTCTCGTGGCTATGAGCTGTATCAACTAGTGTAAAATATTATAAAAGTTTATCTCCTCGTGGTTTAGCTCCCCTTAGGGAAGTGTAAGTGTATAACAGGTTGACCGCTTTATTTGACGTCGAAATGATGGCGGATAGGGTTAATTTTTTTTACACATACCTATTAATACGTTATAAATAGATGGGTAATGTCAAATTTATTAATTTCCAATTTTAATTATTTGAACTGCACAAAATCGTTATGTGTACTAATGTCGTCTAACTTGTGTATTAGTTGTATCTAAAAGTATACCTTCCATGAGAAACGATGTGGAGGAAATAGACTTTATCAAAATTGACCGTTGGATGTTGTCTTGATAAGAAGAAAAGGTTATGGTCAAAATTTCAGCTATTTTCATTGTCGTTTGGGTCTCAATCTACTAAATGAAATGACACATTTACTTACTTGGAATGGAAAATAATCATGAATCGGAGACAAGTGGAATGGGAGAAGAAAGGAATCGGTATTGATTCCGGAGGAATGATTCCTAAACCCATCTCCTCCCTTCGTAATCGAATTCCTGAGTATTCAGGAATCGATTCCTGATAAATAGGTGGGACCTACACCAATTCTGATTCCTTCATGTGTTAGTAAACACAGGAATTCTTTTACCTGGAATCATTCCGATTCCTTTATGTGTTAGTAAACACAGGAGTGTTTTTACTCAGTAATCATTCCATTACATTCCATTCCATTCCAAGTAAGTAAACGTGCCCTAAATGAAATGTAAAATATATATGCCAAATTTATCCGCTTTTTTTATTCAATTTTGTTTAAGTAACGCAGTTGTTTTTAAATTTAAAAGATAAAATAATTTGTAAAAAAAAAAAACACTGAAATTGAGGAAATCGAGCTTTTTGTATGGAATGCAATTTTTTTTTTTTTAATAGTTCATTTTTTAAAATTTATTTTAGCAATATAGGGGAAAGGTTAAAAAAAAAAAGACTATACAAAGAAAAAGTTAAAATAAGAAAGACCAAAACGAGGTTGAGCTAGATCGAACCCAGACAGCCAAATTGATATCCTCATGCCAACCTAATCCACTGAGCTAACAATTGTTAATGTTGACCTATCCTTCGACTTTATATAAGAACTATTGTAAAGAGATCATATAATCTGAGGACTGTATACCCAACAATGAATTAAAAAGCGCGCCCCTGAGGCTCAAAAGGCGAAATTCTGGCCTGAAATTGAGTGTGTTTTAGTGGTTAGGCGACGACGCTGGTGAGGCGTCCTCCAAGGCGTTAAAGGCGTGAAAGGCGTCCTCCAAGGCGCTGAAGGCGTACGCGCAGAAAAGAATGGTAAATGACGTCGTTTTGAAACAGATTGGGTTTAAAGCGTTTCTAGGTCGCGACCCCAGAGTAATTGAGTTTTGGAGAGCCGATTTCAGCCCTCTCTGTTCCAAAAGCTTGCAATTCGATCCCTAACCCAGAGTCAATTGGAGGTCGATTCGCAGCAGGCTATTTGAACGTTTTGGAGTTGGATACTTGGATTCGCAACAGGCCATTTGAAGGTATGACTCCCTATTTCCCGTCTATATTTATCTGGGTTTGAGTTGTTCCTATCTAGAAAATCATATATGTATCTGGGTCTGAGTAAATGTCTTACTTTTGGTTGCAATAGTTTGTGGGTTACTGTCAATTTTGCAGATTTTGATCTTTTAGATATCTTGTTTGTGGGTTATTGTTAATTTTGCAGACCTGGTATGCAAATCAAAACTGCAATCTTGGTATCGTTGATTACCAGAAACCTACTTATATTTCTGAATTGTGGGTTCCTACAATGGAGTGGTTTGGTTATATGATAGTGATTATGAAACATATATATTGAATCCGTCAATCTGAAAATTCAAGAGACTTCCCCAGGCCCTCATTGAAGGGGGCTATTAGCTTGCTCTGCTATCGGGTTTGGGTTCCATCCTGTAGGTGATGACTATATATAAAGTTGTGAGAATTTGGACATGTATACGTCGTAATATAATTGAAGTTAAGGTTTACAGCCAAAGGTTGGAGGCTTGGAGAATAATTAATGCAGTTCTCCAGCAGCCTTTTTGCGTGCTCTGTTCTCGGTCCTCTTTTGAAGTAGCAGCTGGAAGATATCGAGATGGCTGAACTGGGTTTACTATATTGAGGCCGAGTTATTATATTATTGTCTCTTGTGCTAATTGATATGATTGTCATTATAATATATGATTGGCTGAACTGGATTTGGAGTTCGATTGGCAGGCTTGAAGAGGTGCTTGCAGATTTGGAGTTCGACTTGCAGACAAGATTTGAAGGTACAAATCTTGACTGAATATGTTGCTCTGTATCATTGCTTTGTATATGTTGGTTGGTATTGTTCAAATTCCTTGCCCAGATTGTTATTTATGTAATTGATAGGATGTTATGTTTAATTGTTTAGTGCAGCAACAATGAGTTCTAGTACTACTACTAGTGGTTGCTCTTAATATGACGACAAAAATTTATGTCGCAAGGCTTACGCCTTATGCGCCTTATGCCTCAAGGCTGCAAGGCTCTCCCGAAAACGCCTCGGGTACGCCTTCAGCGTTTTAAAACATTGATACCCAAAATCCCACAAGCCCAGATATGTGGTTAATTTCTGCGACTTCCTCACTGGCGTTGTGCATCACAATGATGATCCTTTATGTTTAAAGAGGTACCAAGATCTTGCCTGCAACATATAAATTAGTTCTGAATTCAGAACTATCGCTCAATTACAACTGCGATTAAATATCTCTCTCTTAAACAAATACATGATGGCAGAATACGTTTGAAGTGATGTAAGCTAAGCTGCAAGCAAAGAGCATAGCTAAACTAATTTGTTCTGAATTAGTTCTGAATTCTGAGTAATTTTAACTTATCCAACTTCTTCCACATTGAAACTTTATGTTATCCTACTAAACTAAGGAAGAACAATTAGCTTTCAAATGCTTCACTAGTCTAATAAGTCAAATATGCTCACAAACGTTTCTATGATAAAGTCAAGTCAAAAAGGTATAAGTCAGGAACGCACCACTATTTGAAACCCTCCCCACATGCCAAATCTGACAAAAGAAGACACCCCCTTTAGCATGTACAGCATTGACAATGGGTTTCCATGCTTCAACTTGCTCCCTTGTCCATATACCAGGAGTATCTGAATACCTTCACGTATGAAAGAAACAAAAAGAGATCAGATATTTGAAATGGGGAAGTTGCAAATTCTACTGCATCTTGGGACTTAAAATTTTACAGAAAGAAAATTTATAGCAATTCATAAAGTTACCCTTGTGCTGTGTCAGAAACTCCAGTGGCTTCAGTTATGAGAAGACCCCCTTTGGATGCTCTCTGAGAGTAATATAAGATGGCAGGTGGCTGGGGAACATATCCATATGATCTCTGTCTAGTCAATGGCGCTAAAACAACTCTGGAATGGATAAACAAATTACAATACAACCATCAATACTATGGAATTACATCTTCCGGACAAGTTACAAAGAGCGATAACATATCTAGCCTTGAAAATATTATCATATCTTCTTAACCAAACAAAATATGAAACATTACCGAACATAAAACGGATTATGAAATGCTTGAGGCCGAAAGGATACTTACTTTTAATCAATTGCAACTAAAATAAGAAATTCAGTGATGAATTTATAGCAACATAGTTCAGTTGTAATGAACCCCATCTGGTGGAAACATTGATTGATTATTAATGTGTAGTCCTAGTCATCATATATGCAGATAATTTTTTTCAAAATTGAAAGCTCACTGGTTATAATTTCTGTCCTATTACTGCCTACCACACATACTATTCGCAATATTTTAGTTACAAAGATATAACAATCAACTTTCTGAATTCTCCAAAGTTTGAAAGTATGGCCTCCATTGTTCATTCAAACTGAAAGATTGAACAAATGCATGGCGGCAGAAGATGCTAAATTAGTAGTGAATAATAGGTTAAAAAAAAAAAAAAACAGAACCACTGTACGCTAAGCTACGAGCAATGAGCATAGCTAAACTAATTTGAGAAAACACAAAAGCAGTCAGCTATTTCATTTTTTGTTCACCAATTGGGACTTTTCGCAAACAACTGGTCATCTAAGTATAGATGTGATGTGAATATGCTAACCTACATAACAAGAGTACAAACCTAGCCGATGAAGGTTCCAGATTATCATCTCCATTGTTCACTCAAACTAAAAAAGCAAACAACCCATGGTTGAAGAAGATGCTACACTACCAGTGAAAACTCCTTTTACAATACACAAAAAGCAGTAAACTTTTCCATTTTCCTAATTCTCTCAATTGGGAGTCTCCTCAAACACCTGGTCTGCTAAGTTCACACAACCAAACCCAGATCATATTATGGCTAATCATGACCCAACACACAAATTCATCAAAACCGAAGATTCATTGGGTCTTAGCAACATCATCATTCTATAATGTAGAGTAAGATTATGCAAGTATATAACTAGATCAATCAATCACAACATGACTTTTTTCATACTGAAGCAGTAAACTTTCTCATTCCTTGTTCAATTGGGACTTGCCACAAAAACATCTTCTGGGTTTACAAACCAAAACCCAGATCTTATTATGGCCAACTAATGCACAAATTCCAAATATGGAAGATGAGAAAACCAAAACCTGTTCTTGGGCTCTGAGCAATATCAACCAATGTAACAATGCGGAGAGAAAGATTAAAGCAAGCTTACCTGTGAGAAAGATCAAACTTTCCCAACTTGTAAGGAGTAAGAAGAGGAAGTGTGGGAGTTTGGTTAGCCATAACTTGTTGGAGTTTTATTTGTTCTCGTCTGGAAACGAAGGGAAGACACAATGGGGTCTTTATACGTCTGAGAGTGAGCTAGAAGACAACGTCGGCTGCCTGGAAACAATAATGTTGTAAATGGGTTCATCATCACCGTCACTGGGATGGCTAATGCGTATTTAGAGCAATTGTTTTATGATGATTGAGAATTTGAGATGCTCTGTGACGTTTGAGGTTACGTTGGTTGTGGTTTTAGGGGATTAATGGACGATGGGAGGTTATATTATTTATGGCAGCTCACTGCTGTTGACTGGACGCCCTGAGATCGTGTCTTTCTTCCAAAAGAGTGCTCTTCCTTCCTTTTATATTGGAACTGGCCATTCTATTCCAAAGAAGAAAATCCAAAAGCAGACAGTGACGTCGTGCCCTCGTTTTTTTGTTTTTTGTTTTTTTGTATTCTTCTTTCTTCAGAAAAGAAATTAATTACAAAGAAGAGCTTATGCTAAAATCGATCTGAAGTTGATTGAGGTTGCAGGCAGAGGAAGCCCTACAAGGTATCATACCAAACTAAATCCTAGTGTCAATGAACTCATGACCTAAGCTAGCTAAATGTCACGGGCCGAACTTTGCAATGTGCAAAGCAGACCGTGCGGCACTTGCTAGCAAGCAAGTCAGCCAAGTGAGTACCTTGCAAGGAACAATATTGAAAACCACACGATATTAAAATAGTGCTAGCAACAAGCAAGAACACAATTATATAAACGTTGGGCAACCACGAAGAACAATGAATAATCGAAAGGAAAGATCAAAGGGCAATCTCACGAGACACAGATGATTGAATAATTCCTCTTTTATTGATGGTAAGACGGCAAGAGAGGCAAAAGTACATGTGCTTACCTATACTAGTTCCGTAGTCCAAACTATGCCGACTAGGAACCCCTCCCCAAAGAGCATATCAGCCTTACGTGAACCTGGCAGGAGGAAACATGAAAAAGGCCGAGGAGGCTAAATGATAGATAAAATAAATTACATAATTTGTAAATTACCAAAACACCCCTAGCACACAAGCAAACCAACCAAAGGCTTGACTAATGACCCTGGACAAGGTTGCTTGCGACATTACAAGTGCGGCCTCTAACATCCTCCCCCACTTAAGCTGTCGGCGCTCTCGACGATGGCTTTGGTCTTGAAGTCTTCTATCTTCTGCTGGAACTTCTTCTTCAGGGTTTCAGCATTCTCCCAACTGGTTTCTTCGTCCCCAAGACCCTTCCACTTGACCAGGAACTGTTGGCATGGGCGCCTTGACACTCTGATCACTCTCTCTGCTAGGATCTCCTCCACTTCTTTCGGCTTGGGTGGTCTGATGTCGACGTGCTCTCGAATAGGCTGGTTATGTGCTTGATCTTCATGGTCTGGCTGGTGTGGCTTGAGGTTGCTGACGTGGAAGACGGGGTGAACTCTCATCCAGGCGGGAATATCGACTTTGTAGGAACATTTCCCCACTTTAGAGATGATGGGGAGAGGTCCTTCATACTTCCTGAATAGTCACTTGTCTCTGGAGCGCAGGAACCTGAGTTGTTCTGGGAGCAGTTTGACAAGTACCATGTCCCCTGCTTTAAACTCTCTGGGCTTACGGCCTTGATCTGCCCACTTCTTCATTCTCCCCTCCGCTTTCTCTAGGTAGGCTTGAGCAATCTCAGCATTGGTCTTCCACTCTTTTGTGAAGTTGAAAGCACGCGGATTCGCCCCTTTGTAGACTTCTTGCACAGTATGAGCCAAGAGAGGCTGTTGGCCAGTGACAATTTCAAAAGAACTCTTGTTGGTGGATGAGCTCTTCTTCGAGTTGAAACAAAATTGTGCAACATCTAGTAATTGCGCCCAATTCTGTTGATTGGCATGAACGAAATGGCACAAGTATTCCTCCAACATCCCGTTGAACCTTTCTGTTTGTCCATCAGTCTGTGGGTGATAACTTGAAGATATGTTGAGCTTAGATCTGAGTAGCTTGAATAGCTCGGTCCAGAATGTCCCCGTGAACCTAGTGTCCCGATCGCTGACAATGTTCTGAGACACACCCCAATACTTCACCACATGCTTGAAGAAGAGGCTTGCTGTGTCTTCCGTCGAGCAACACTTTGGGGTTGGCACGAAGGTGGCATACTTCGAAAACCTGTCAACCACCACCAGGATGCCTGATAAGTCTCCCACCTTTGGGAGGTTAGTGATAAAGTCGAGGGAGACACTCTCCCACGAGCGAGTAGGAATAGACAGTGGTTCCAATAGCCCTGGAGTCTTTTGACACTCAATCTTGTCTTGCTGGCGTGTTAAGCAAGTCTTGGTGTATTCCGTGACATCATCTCGCATCTGGGGCCAATAGTAACCCTGCTTGAGGAGTGCGTGGGTTCTCTGCCATCCAGGGTGACCTGTCCACAGGGTGTCATGACACTCCCTCATGAGCATTCTTCGTAGTCCGTCAGCTCGCGGAACAAATACTCTTCCTCCTTTGGCCATCAATATGCCATCCTCCATCCAAAACCGATGGCTCTTCCTTTCCTTCACCATTTTTATGAGGGATTGCACCGTGGGATCTTTCTCCAAACTCTCCTTGATACGTTGCTTGATGTCTGTGGCAATGATACTGCTCGACAAAGTGGCCAACACCTTGAGGGTGGCAAGGTCGACCTTGCGACTTAGAGCATCAGCAACTTGGTTTGTGTGCCCAGCCTTGTGTTCGAACTGGAAGTTGAACTCTGCGAGAAAATCTTGCCATCGAGCTTGCTTTGGAGTTAATTTTGGCTGGGTTAAAAAGTGGCTGACGGCAGAATTGTCTATCTTCACAATGAACTTCGACCCCAACAAATAGTGTCGCCACGTCCTCAAGCAGTGAATTAAGGCTAGCAACTCCTTCTCTTGTGCCGTGTACCTCCTCTCGGCTTCTAAGAGTTTATGACTTTCATACGCAACAGGATGCCCCCGTTGCAGCAGGACTCCTCCTAAGGCGAAGTCAGAAGCATCTGTCTGGACTTCAAATGGCTGATTCAGGTCAGGTAAGGCAAGGACCGGATCTTCCATCACGTCCTTCTTCAAATCTTGAAAGGCCTTCTCACAACCACTTCTCTAGTCCCATGTCACTCCCTTCTTCAGGAGCTCAGTTAAGGGGGTCGTCTTCTTCGAGTAGTTCTCAATGAAACGTCGGTAGTAATTAGCCAGCCCAAGAAAAGAACGTAGCTCTTTCACATTCTTGAGGTTTCGCCACTCCTTTATGGCTTCTACTTTCTCCATATCCAACCTGATTTGACCCCTTTCAATAATGTGACCTAGAAACTTAATGGTCACTTGTGCAAAGGAGCACTTTTCGCGCTTGACATACAACTGATTGTCCCGCAACCGTTAGAACACCAACTTCAAATGCTCTACGTGTTCTTTTAAGGTAGAGTTGTACACCACAATGTCATCCAGATAGGCCACCACGAACTTGTCTAAGTATTCATGGAAGACTTGGTTCATCAAAGTGCAGAATGTGGCTGGCGCATTGGTCAACCCGAACGGCATCATCAGGAACTCAAAGGCGCCATAACGGGTGACGCACGTGGTCTTGTGTTCATCACCTTCTGCAATGCGGACTTAATAGTACCCTGAGCGGAGATCTAGCTTCGTGAAATACTTGGCACCACTGAGTTGGTCAAACAGATCTGCAATCAGAGAAATCGGGTACTTGTTGAGCACAGTGACTTTGTTAAGAGCCCGATAGTCCACACACAGTCTCTAACTTCCATCGTGCTTCTTTTGAAACAGCACGGGTGCGCCAAAGGGGGCTTTAGATGGCCTAATGAATCCTGCCTTGAGCAGGTCTTCGAGCTGCTTTCGAAGTTCCGCCAGTTCTGGGGGAGCCATTCTATAAGGTGCCTTTGCAGGTGGTTTGGCCCCCGGAAGCAGTTCGATCTCATGGTCCACACTCCTCCTTGGAGGTAATTCTTTGGGAAGTTCAGGTAGCATCACATCTACATAGCTCTCCAATACCCCCTCAACCTCCTTCGAAATCACTTCTCCTTTAATCTCATCCCTTATCAGGGGAACTGCTACATAGGTAGGCTCACAACGCTTCACGCCTTTCTTGAACTGGAGGGCGGACAAGAGACGGGGTTCACTCGGTTGTTCAATTCTGCTGGAACCACACACGGCCTTTCTCCCATAATGAGCAAGTGTTGCGCACTAGGAATAGGAATAGCTTTGTTCGCCAACAAGAACTCCATCCCCAATATGACATCAAAGTCGTCCATCTGGACAACTATCAGGTCGGTCTTCCCTTGCCATTGACCCAACTTGAGTGATACCCCTCAAGATAGTCCAGTCGTGGGTGAGGCCTTAGAGTTCACTGCTTTCATGCGGCCAACATCCTTCTCCAACTTCAGCCCCAACCTTCGTGCTTCAGTTTCTGACACAAAGTTGTGAGTGGCCCTTGTGTCCACCATTACGCTCGTGGCTATTTTCTCATTAATACTACCATCTATGAACATCAAGCCTTTAGCTTGGGACTTCTTAGGTGAATAGGGTTGCTTCTTGATAGGAGCACAAAGTGTGACGTTTTAAATATATATTTTCCCTCATTTGGCTAAGTTATTTTCTTAGAATTAATAATTATAATATAGTTTCTGTTTTTATGTACTTCAAGGTCGGAAATGGAGAAAAGAGGTGAAAAGGAGCAGAAATGAGCATAAATTAAGGACAAGTCATTTTAGAAACTTTCCTCTTTCATTTTAGGAAATATTTCCTATTTTGTTTTAGGAAACTTTCTTCATTTGAACTTTTCTATTTCTGATTTTCCAATTTCTATGAGAGTCCATCCCATTGAAAACTCTTGACTAATGAAATCAAGGAAAACTTAAAAAAGAAGAAAACTTGCATAAATCAGGAAAAATTCAAGGAGACAAAATGGAGTGCTTTTAATCAATATTTGTTCCTAATAATCTTATTTCTTATTGATTATAAACTCTAATTAAATTCTGATTTTTCTTGATTGTAGGAGTTTATTGTGTGCACAATTCTTGGAAGAAATTAGTGCAATTCAAAGGAGAGGAATAAGGGATGTATCTGGTCGCTATTCAAGGAAAAGAAGGAGCATTGCATGATTAACTCTAGAGATTTCTAGGGAATATATCAAGGGAAAATAGATCAGAAAAATCAAGACTTTGTCATGAGAAAATCAAGCAAATTTGGAGGAGAAATCACCTCTAGATGATTGGCCATGATTGCATCACAAGAGAGGATGATCCCTCTATAAATAGCAGCCGTTCTCAACACCAAGAGCATCACTTCCTAACCAAGATTACTTCCTGGCCTATCACTTCCTAGCCAAAAACTATTCCATAGCTCTGCCCAATTCACTCCTCAAACCTCCATCACTTACAAGACCGTGACCACCATCCTTCCATCAATCTACGAGTTCTTAGGCGCTGAGTCAAGGATGCTCCACCACCATAGCCGAGACGAGTTCATCACCTTGTTGCTAAGCCGCTGAGGAAAGCTTCAAAAGTGTAACTATGACTCTACTTATAATTATTGTTTCGGTTTTGTTTGTTTGGATTTGTGAGTTGTGTAATTGGAGACATGAGATTTTCATAATATTTTTATTAGTATTTTTGAGATTTTCAGTTTATTATTAAGTTAATTTTGAGAATTCTTTGATGATGCATATTACAATCTTGTGCCCTTTTATGTGTTTAGGTAATTTTCAGAGTTAGATTAATAAGTTTGCATGCTAGAATAAAGGTGAGAGTTCTTGTGTGTTTGCTTTATTTGCCAAGAGTAATTGTTATTTGTTAAGGCGCTAAGTTAAACAAGTAGCAATTAGTTCTAAAGAGTGGTAAAAATACGATTCTGGAAATTACGTGTTAATTGCTATGTGTAATGGTTAATTTGCACGTGTGAGTTGATTCGAAGACCGGATCAGATAAATGGATTGGACCGTGACAGCTTTTCATTTGGGCTCTTATCTAGCATTTAAGATGAGCACATTTTTGTAGCATGTTGAAATGAATTTTCTGTTTTTACACTTAGTAATTTCCGAGTGGTAGTGGTCTAGGTTTCGGAAGTAGATTATTGTATATATTTTATTTGTTTTGTTTTTATTTTAAGTAGATTAGGAACCAAATTTCAAAACCCCCTATTTTTATTATTTTATTTGTTAATTGACTTTTCTGTGTAGGTGTACCCTACAATCCTCAGACTAAACGATCCCTGCTTATCCTATATTGACAACTACATTTTTGCAGGGTTAAATTGTGAGGCTATTTTAGCCGCATCACTTCTCCACCGCACCCAAGAATCTTAAAGCTCCCATGTGACCAGGTTCCTCCTCTGGCTCTTGTTGTTCCTCCATTTCTTTTGATTGAATATGGGCCAGTAGAGCAGAAGGGGCAGTCTTATGAGGACATCCATTCACTCTATGGGGTCCTCTGCATAAGAAGCATGCCAGTGGCTTTGGAGCATAGCCTGAGGGATTAAATGGTCGAGGGTTGAAGACCTTTGTCGAGGCAACAGGCTTGGACGTTACCGTGTCCCTCGCATTCACTGTTCTCCTGTCCCATTCTCCTGAGTTGGAAAATTTGGACTCCGTTTCCCCACTTCTACTCAGTCCAGGCCTTATATTTCTATTGACATTCGCATTCGAAAACGGCTGAGTCTTCTTAGTAGAGTTCTCTTCTAATGTGTAGTCTGTCAACCTTTCAGCAGCAGCCTATGCGGAGGCCAAATCTTGGACCCTCTGCCGCTTAAGTTCTGTCCTCGCCCATGGCTTTAAGCCTTCAAGGAAATAGAACAATCGATCCTTCTCTGACATATTCGGGATGTCAAGCATGAGCACAGAGAACTTGTTCACAAAGTCTCGGGTGTTGTTGGTGTGCTTGAGCTCCCTTAGCTGCCTTTTGGCAATGTATTCTACATTCTCGGGGAAGAATTGAGCTCTGAGCTCCTTCTTAAGATCTTCCCAAGTGTCAACAGTGCATACTTCTCTTTGGATGTCATTATATTTGGTCCTCCGCCATAGTTTAGCATCTCCTGACAAATACATTGTCACCATGTTCACCTTCACCTATTCCGAGTCTGGCTTCACTACTCGGAAGTATTGTTCCATATCAAATAAGTAATTCTCAAGCTCCTTGGCATCTCGCGCCCCTCCAAAAGCTTGAGGTTCCAGTATCTTCACCTTCCTGTAGTCCGTCACAGGTTGGTTTCCCATCGCCCGGATGGTCAGGTTGAGCTTGGTATTCAACTCCATTAGCTCATTCCTGAAAGCATCAATGGTGGCTCAGACATCATCTGCCATATTGTCCACTGTCACCTGAAGTGTATTAAGGGCATCACTCATTGCCCTCATTTGCTCGTTCGAAACAGGAGTTTCTTCCTCATTTCTCTCCCTTCCGCTTCCTCGAGCTTTACGTTTTTCAAGGGCCACAACTCGGTCCCTTAGGCTCTCCACCTCTATCATCCGGCCCGCCAACTCATCTAGGTCGACGCGGTCCAACACCTTAGTGATATCAATCAACCTGTCGGGCACCCCCGCAAGTTCTCCGAGTTGCTGGTCATACCAATCTAATCTTTGTTGGTTTGTCATCTTGCCTATCATCGTAGTGAGCTTCTTGAGCCGAGTTGGCTCTGATACCAACTGTCACGGGCCGAACTTTGTAATGCGCAAAGCGGACCGTGTGGCACTTGCTAGCAAGCAAGTCAGCCAAGTGAGTACTTGCAAGGAACAATGAAAGCCACACGATATTAAAATAGTGCTAGCAACAAGCAAGAACACAATTATATAAACGTTGGGCAACCACGAAGAACAATGAATAATCGAAAGGAAAGATCAAAGGGCAATCTCACGAGACATAGATGATTGAATAATTCCTCTTTTATTGATGGTAAGACGGCAAGGGAGGCAAAAGTACATGTGCTTACCTATACTAGTTCCGTAGTCCAAACTATGCCGACTAGGAACCCCTCCCCAAAGAGCATATCGGCCTTACATGAACCTGGCAGGAGGAAACATGAAAAAGGCCGAGGAGACTAAATGCTAAATAAAATAAATTACATAATTTTTAAATTACCAAAACACCCCTAGCACACAAGCAAACCAACCAAAGGCTTGACTTATGACCCTGGACAAGGTTGCTTGCGGCATTACAAGTGCGGCCCCTAACACTAAGGCATCAGCCACACCATTGGCTTCTCAAAATACATATATGAAGGAAACAACATTAAAGTTTGCAACAACTGACTTAATATTATATATGTTTGTCTTGATTCTCCAGGGAGGGGGTGAAGTGCTGTTAATGCAATCAATAAGGGTCTTGGAGTCACCTCCAATGAGAAGTTCATTGTAGCCTACTTGAACCGCAGCTCTTAAGCCTGACTCTTCAATTTTTTTTTTTTGAAAAGGGCCGGGGATCAATTACGTTGCCCCAAAGCTAGCCCAATGGGCTGAAAATAGACACACACAATCAGTCTGTTGGACAGGCCCAAACAGACATAAAACTAAGACGGAAAATTAATTTCCTCCAGGGCTCCAAAAGAGCCAGTATCAGGAAACTAATCCTTAAAACAATAAAAACTAAAGCATAGGCCCAATAAGAGGCCCAGCCCACAACTAAAACCCTAGCTGCCGTCCAAACCGTGCCTGACTCTTCAGCCTGGAAAATATAAATATAACTGATAGGTTTGGCACTAGCAATTAGCACATATCCTTCTGCATCTCTAATTACAAATCTGGAGGCAGCCGCATCTTGGTCTTGTCTAATTGAACCATCAAAGTTAAGCTTCACACTATTCAAGGGAGGAGGCTCTCGCTTTATCTTAGCTGAATCCCGGGTCTTGAGGGGTGAGAAGAAAGTTGAGCAAGGTTCGGCAATGCGGGGTGCCTCGCCAAACTTCTTGGGAAAAAGGGCATTGTCTAAAAAGATGATCATGAGTTTCTAAATTCTCTCGACACTTACAACTTGGGTCAGTATTATTTGAAAATTTTAGTCTTAACTTGGAGCTTAACTTGGGTCAACTTGAAGCATATCTTGTGAAAACTACTCACTCTTTTTCCTTACACTTGTTCCAGTTTCACTTTTAGTCATGTTAATTTAAGATTTCTATGAATTTTTCAAGGTCCTTTAATTTCACTTCTCTTAAATTTGAATTTAATTATAACTTGCGGTTTAGGAGTCTACACTAGATTCGTCGGATTAAATTTTTACCTGAGGAATTACCGAAAGGTTGAGTGTTAGACAACATCCAAAGTTAGATTTCTTTTCCTCTTAAAGTAAATTGGATTGAGATTTTACCTTTGTAACATATTGGTTTATCACTTCTCACAACTAGGCTCACCTTAGTAAAATACGATGTCTAGGTAAGAGGCTAGGAATTTATCTCGAGTGTTGTGCTGCGTACTAAGTGAGTCTTGCTCTACCAAAGCCGCACCTACTCTTACCTGGTTGTATTTCGAAAAGAGCCAAGTAAGTGTTGAACCTTGCTCTTAGTTTGCAACTACATTAAGCATTGCTCTTAGTTTGGAATTCTGCCAAACTTAATTTGGAACTAGACCTAATTTGAGATTACGAAGTGGTGTTAGCTCAGTGGTCAGAGCACCCACTACCTAGGATCCAGGTCCTGGGTTCGAGTCACCATGAGGGTAGAAGTGAAATCCTTTGATCCTCTTTAAAAAAAAGATTAAAAAAAAGATAAACGAATACGTTACAAAGGTAAAATCCCAATCCAGGTTACCTTAAAAGGAAAATAAATCAAACTTTGGGTATTGTCTAACACCCAACATTTCAGTAACTCCTCATGAATTAATTCAATCAGATAAGTCTCTCATGAATTAATTCAATCAGATAAGTCTCTCATGAATTAATTCAATCAGATAAGTCTGGTTATGAAGAGTGAATAAACTCGACAGTTGAAATATGGACTCTTAAATCGCAAGTTTTTATTAAATTCAAATCAAAGAGAAGCGAAATTAAAGGACCTGGACAAATTCAAAGAAATCTTAAATTAACAAGCCATAAAGCTAAATTGGAACAAGTATAAGCAAAAATAGTGAGTAGTTAAGACTAACTTTCACAAGTACAATATGCTCCAATTAGTCAAATTTTACCGCAATTTCAACAAACTAAAAAGGTGAACTTGCAATAAGTAATAAGCAAATAATAAATAGACAAGACTATTTTTCTAATTTCAACATGTTCAATTTAGTCTTTTCTTACCACAATTTTCCACTTACTTAACTAAAGAACTTATCACAAATTTTGAAAATAAGGTAGCTAACACAAAAACTACAAAACTAAGAAAGCAAAGTAAAGGTAAACTAAGAATGGGTTCTCTAGTCCCATGTCAACCTAAGTTGGGGACTGAGTTTTACCTCTCCTCGGCAACAGTGTCAAAAACCTCTTGGAGACATCATTAGTATAAAATGTGTGTAAATTTGTGTATGATGTGCCCTACTCTCAAGTGTAAGAGGCCAAGTTTTAGTAAGGGAAAGTAAGAGTGTCATACGCAAAGGATTGGGGGAAACTGTATCCTAGCTAGATTACCACAAATCAACCTAGAAAAATATGCAAAGTCTACTTTTTTATAGTACGTGCACAATTTTGGTCACTTGGAAGCCAAGAATTGCACGGATGATATTCGCAATGTTAAGTGGTGAAACAGGCTTGATTGTTTTTAGACTAAATAAAATTACATGCGTATAAAGTAAACAAAAATTAGTACACGTGTAGAGCTTTTACTAAATGAGAAAAATAGGGACTTAGGCTCACACTTAGCCTTACTCATGCACACAATATAACCCAATTTTAATGTAACAACATGCTTTTATAAATTCTCCCTTGATTTTCGCTGGAGAAACCGAGCTACCAACTAGCATGCAACCTAACCATGTCACTAAAGCAAAACTAGATTACCTTAGTCCCATTTACGTTTGCTAAAACATTAAAGGGCTTTGATGCCGCAAAACTTAAGGCTTCTTGACTTTTAAACTCATGACACCAAGCATTAAGCTCAAGGTGAGAAATTCAAGAAGCTTAATTTTTTTCCTTAGGAATAAGCAAAGCCACCACCCATTTAGCTACAAATACTCACGAATTCAAGAATTTGTAAAGTTCATGTTTCCAATTCATTAATTTCCTAAAACATGCTTCTAAGTGACAAATCTAAAAACACACTTACGAGGCATTAAAGTAAAGTAGCCAAGAGATTCAAAACATGCATACACATCAAAGAATATGGAAAATTACATTCATACACAAGTTAGCCCTAGCCTCAAATTTAACTACTCATGACAACCATTATTAATTACATATTATTAATTACACATTACAAGCCATAAACATCATAAACAACAAGTTAAAGAGAGGAAAGAGTAGAGAATGAAGAGTATACCCACGAGTTTGGTTCTTTTTTGAACTAAACCAAGACCTAGGGCTCTTCCTAGATACTAGATGATGAGATAATTGCCTCAAGCTATGATATTTTTGAGTTTTACAACCCAAAACGCCATACGCATACACAAAATTCAAGAATAATGAAGAATAAGGCTTAAATGTGTGAAAACAAGAGTAGTGATGGATCAAAGTGTGTAAATGCTTTGGTTTTGGTGAAACTCAAGTAGCTACACACCTTTCTCTTACACAAAAGCTCTAAAACTATGAACTAGAGAGAAAAGAGAGAGTTTTTGTGTGAAAAATGAGAGAGTAAAATGGAAGTGGATGGCAAGAACGGGAGATGATATATTTAAAGGCCTACGGTGATGAATGGAGGGTGAAGATCAAAAGCAATGAAGGGTGGAGATGTACTAGACAAAACATGTAAACATAAAAATTGGATCTTGGTCCAAAAACGAATGGACCACTTGTCATCTTCTCTTTTACATTTAAATTTAAATGTAACTTTGACCAAAGTTTCCCTCCATGTCAAACTAGCCGTTATTGGCTGCTCCACCACCATGCCACAACAAGCTGTTTTTTCTGTCTTCTTGTGCCATTTTTTTCTCTTTTCTTCCTCCGACCTTGATTCTTCCTTGACTCCATCGGAAAGTGTGTTGCTCCACCTTCTTGTGCCTTCGGAAGGTTGCCTGAATCCGGCTGATTTCCGGCAAGGTACTTTTTCGTCTTCTAGTGTGTTTTGCTTCTTTATTCCTTTTGGCTTGGCTTCATTTGGATTTGACGGAAAAGTGTGCAATGTTCATCGTCTGGATGCGTTTCCGAGCCTTCACTTAATTTCCTAGTATGATTTAAAAATAAATATAAAGAAAGCAATACAAGGATTAAGCAGAAAAGTAAGAGTAGGAGAAAAATTACTATGCAATTATAGACCTAACAATATAATGTGAAACGTAGAGAAGACTAATTCCCTACGAGAAAAATTGAATTTTCCTAATTTGTAAGGAGTAAGGAGAGGAGTTGTGGGTGCATGAGCAGACATATAAGAGTCCTATCCTCTACGTATTATCTGATCTATTTGGTTTCTCAGTTGGTTTTTCATTTTTTTTTTTTTGTATAAAAATATATGATTAGCAGACACAGGTGTGTCTTTATACCTTCAGTTGTGGCACCAGGAACCAAAAACCCCTACTTGCCTAATTGCATAAACCGATCCATGAATTTCCAACCAGCAGAGCACATGGCAGTTCCTCAGGAAATGAAATGTCCCAACCTCTTACAATTTCAGGGAAACTACAGTTCGACCAATGAGTAGAGAGTGAAGAGGAACATCTACCTGTGAAATAATCCGACTGGTTCATGTTTCTGGAATCTGGAAGAGACATTTGCATGCTTTCTTCACCATCTCCATAGTCTAGACCTGCCCAAATTCACAATCCACAATTCTTTCTAAGTTGAACTTCAAAAAACTTAGCCACAAAGCTCACCAATCACCAGGAAAGATAAAACTTCATCTTGATACAGGGCTTTGAACCAATATGATGATGAAGAATCATGATCATGGAAGAGTAGAAGTTATAGGACTAGCATGGATTCTCAACGTTTAGTTTTACCTTATAATGTATTTTCAATTACTAGTTAATGCAAACAACAAAATCTAGTTGACCATAGTCAACAGCAAAGTTCAGATTTCAGAAGTTATAATTTCCTGGGGTACTCTCATAATTAAGATACAGAGTACAGACAAACAGGAGATCCAGTAGTTGGTACAAGTCAAAAGACGGGCCATTTTTATTAATATCATCTTTTACAAGGCTACAATCAGTTTGCATCTTCACGTAGCCACAAGCTACAATAAGAGTATAAGAAACTTGACAGGGCACTTGAAGAGCGGTACGACTTACACTATCAAACAGCTACACTATAGTGACTATACCAACTGAGAACTCTACAGTCTGGTCAACGTCCAGCCTCTGCCCCTTGGTATTTTAATTGTACATACCATGAAAGAAAAGTAACAAGAAAACTTTAAAGCAGACCAATGGGAATAATATACAAGCGAGTTCAAGCTGAGTACGCTTCCCATACTCAGCTGGAAACTCAAGTAGTGCTGTCAAGAAATGGATAATCAGTGTAACCAAGAACCGGATCAGATATGCAGAATGTATCTATGTTGTACTTATTTAGAGGAGCATTAAGCTCAAATCTCTTTGGCAAATCTGGATTAGCCAAGAACCAACGACCAAAAGCAATAAGATCTGCACTGCTCTCAGCCACAGCATTGTTCCCATCTTCCCTGTCAAAACCACCACCAGCAATGAAGGTACCATTAAAAGCCTTTCTCATGGGTACAAGACTGTGGGGACATTCAATTTTTTCCCCAACTGTCTTCATTCCTGGCTCAAACATGTGGCAGTACAGGATTCCATATTTGTTCAAGGAATTGACTAGATAGAGTCCCAATTCCTTTGGATTAGAATCTCCGGATTCAAATGGAGATAATCTAATTCCAACTTTATCTGCTCCTATCTCGTTGACAACAGCTTCAACAATGTCTAGTGCAAATCGGCAACGTTTTTCTAGAGATCCACCATATTGGTCTGTTCGATCATTTACTTGATCTTTTAAAAATTGATCGATAAGGTAGCCTTGGGCGCCATGAATTTCAACCCCATCAAAGCCTATGAAATCGACAAACAATAATATTAGTGTAGCGAAGACTTTTGAAACTTGTCGTTCCCCAAAACTAAAACGAAGAGAAAATGGTAACTTATTGATCATATAACGAAGTAAAAGTAAGAAATTGTTATTCCTAGAAGACTTGTACATTTTTTTTTGTCTACTACAACTTTTTTATCTTCTAACAAGACATTTTTGGCACCACACTTTAATATAATACGTTTCTGTAAAAGGACATGTATATTTATCTCATATTTAACTTAAAAAGGATTACCAGCTTCCATAGCATTCCTTGCAGCAAGTCTAAAATCATTGACAATTTGAGGAATTTCATCTGTCCTTAATCGTCTAGGAGGGGTGAACTGGGCAACATCAACGCCATTAGCTTGGGGCGTTATGGGCTTGTCAGTAGAAGAGATTGGAGCTTGCCCATTTGGCTGAAAGCCTATAAGCAAATAGGGATAGAATCACCATGAGACACAATAGATTATATTGGAGGAATATCCAATTCATTGAGCTACAACAACCCCATATAATAACAATATTGGTGAAAAAGAAGTTTATAATAGGATAGGTTTAGATCATTCAGTAAAATACAGATACTATGCATGCAGGTTCTGTGGACCCAATCAAACATATCGATCTTTCATGTTCTTCTCCGGGTTGACTTGGCATAAAATGGTACCATAGATACCAATCTGAGATCTTAAGAAACCATAATATATCGCCAACAGAGAAACAAGATATCATCAGCCACAGTCATTCACTTGTTTTGAGGCATAGTAGATCCTACACTAGTTCTAAATTCTAAGTTATTTTAATTTATCAAACTTCATCCACCTTGAAACTTTCTATTTTCCTAATAACCTAAGGAAGCCAAACCCCTATCACAAAAAAAAAAAACATAAAAAAAAAATAAACCCAAGGAAAAACAATTAGCTTTCAAATGCTTCACTAGTCTAATTAGTCACTTATGCTCACAAGGGTTTCTATGATAAAGTTAAGTCATAAAGGTACCCTAAACCCTAAGTCAGGAACGCACCAGTATTTGAAACCCTCCCCACATGCCAAATCTGACAGAAGAAGATACCCCCTTTAGCATGTACAGCATTGACAATGGGTTTCCATGCTTCAACTTGCTCCTTTGTCCATATACCAGGAGTATCTGGATACCTTCACATATGAAAGAAACAAAAAGCGAACAAAATTTTCAATAGGGAAGTTGCAAATTCTACTGCATCTTGTGATTAAAGATTTTACAGAAAGAAACTTGATAGTTATTCTTAAAGTTACCCTTGTGCTGTGTCAGAAACTCCAGTGGCTTCAGCTATGAGAAGACCTCCTTTAGATGTTCTCTGAGAGTAATATAAGATGGCATGTGGCTGGGGAACATTTCCATATGATCTCTGTCTAGTCATTGGTGCTAAAACAACTCTGGAATAAATAAACAAATTAAACACTTATTAATACAACCTTCAATACTGTCTTACTGGACACTGGCAGTATCTACGAAATTACATCTCTATGACCAGTGACAAGTTTGAAAGAGATAACATAACTAGCTCTTGAAAATATTATGATATTATCTAAGCCAAACAAAATATGAAGCATTACCAAACATAAACCGGATTGGATTATGAAATGCTCAAGGAGGAAGGGCAATACTTTTCCTAATAAATTGCAACTAAAATAGAAATTTAACGATGAATTCAAAGCGACAGTTCAGTTGTAACGAACCCTTCTGGCTTTACACCCCACACATGTACCATCACCGTCTGGCAGAAACATCAATTGATTATTAATGTGTCAGTCGTACTAATCATCTACGCAGATAAATTGTATCAAGATGTGAAGCTTATTGATTCTAATTTCTGTCCTTTCACTGCTGACCACATATACCATTTGCAATGTTCTTGTTACAACGATATAACAAGAATTTGGCCCTTTGAACTCTCCAATGTTTGAAAGTATGGCCTTGATTGTTCATTCAAACTTAAAGATCAAATAAATGCTTGGTGGCAGAAGATGCTAAACTACTAATGAATCATACATTTGAAGTGATGTAAGTTAAGCTACAAGCAAAGAGCATAGCTAAACTAATTTGAGAAAACACAAAAGCAGTCAACTTTTTTCATTTTCCTTGTTCACCAATTGGGACTTTCCGCAAACAATGTCATCTAAGTTTAGAAGTGATGTGAATATGCGAATTCTACATAACAATAGTACAAACCCAGCCAATGAAGGTTCCAGATTATAATCTCCATTGTTCATTCAAACTAAAAGGGCAAACAACCCTTGGTTGAAGAAGATGCTACACTTCCAGTGAAAAATTCCATTTACAATTCACAAAAAGAAGTAAACTTTTTCATCTTCCTAGTTCTCTCAATTGGGACTTCCCTCAAACACCAGGTCTTCTAACTTTACACAACCAAACCCAGATCATATCATGGCAAATCATAACCCAGTTCAATTGGGAGTTCCCACAAACACATCTTCTGAGTTTACAAACCAAAACCCAGATCATATTATGGTCAACTAATGCACAAACAAAATGATCCAATTCCAAATTTGGAAGATGAGAAAACCAAAACCTGTTCTTGGGGTCTGAGCAACAATATCAACCAATGTAACACATGCAATGCAGAGGGAAAGATTAAAGCAAGTTTACCTGTGAGAAAGATCAAACTTTCCCATTTTGTAAGGAGTAAGAAGAGGAAGTGTGGGAGCTTGGTTAGCCATCTATCTGACCTTGCAATCTGGGTACTTCAAGTTCTTGGAGCTTTAATAGTTCCGTTCATAATTATGTGGGTTGTGGTTTTGGGAGATTTAAGAACTGGGAAGTATTTACCGGGAGCGGCCAGTGTTGACTTGACCGGTCGCCGTAGGATTTTGTCTTTCTTTGAAAACGAGTCATCAATTGATAATTAAGGTCTTCCTTTTATGTTGGAAGTTGGAAGTTGGAAGTTGGAATTCAATTTCGAGCGATAGCGACCCTATGCAAAAGCAGAGGGTGACGTCGTGCACCTGTTAGCTCAGACGTTACTTTTCTTACTCCATTACAAGATTTACGTGATCAGTTATCTATTCAAATGTCAAAAGACAATTTTAGCCTCTACTCAATTATTAAATTATAATTACGATTAAATATCTCTCTCTCTCAAACAAATCCAAGGTGGCAGAATACGCTGAACTATTAGTGAATCATACGTTTGAAGTGATGTAAGCTAAGCTACAAGCAAACAGCATAGCTAAACTAATTTGAGAAAACACAAAAGTAGTCAACTTTTTTCATTTTCCTTGTTCACCAAGTGGGACTTTCCGCAAACAACTGGTTATCTAAGTTTAGAAGTGATGTGAATATGCTAATTCTACATAACAATAGTACAAACCCAGCCAATAAAGGTTCTTATCAACTCCATTGTTCATTCCAACTAAAAGAGCAAACAACCCATGGTTGAAGAAGATGCTACTCTACCAGACTACTAGTGAAAAATTCCTTTTACAATACACAAAAAGAAGTAAACTTTTTCAGCTTCCTAGTTACTACTAGCATATGCCTTACAAAATACTTTAATTTTTCTATATCTTATGCTCTAGAGGATATGGATAACTATATCAAAAAGTCATTAGGTACGGTGCAACCACAGAATGAAGAAAAATATTCTCTATTGCAGGCTCCAGTAACCAAAAGCCACGCTTTTGACTTTGGTGTCTCTGTTTTTTATTTTATTTTAAATTTTGTATTTATGTTTTTGTTTCTCTCTCCTAATTTTCTTTTAATTTCTGTTTATATATTAATCAAAATATACAAATATTTTTTTTTCCTTTTTATTCCAATTTTATTTGTTTTTCTTATTCAAATTTTTATTTATTTAATATTCAAAAGAAAATTTATATTTCATTTTTATATTTGTTGTTTTGATTCAATATTTATCCGACGCCGGATCAAGGCAACCCAATCATCTTCCTCCGCCCTCTCTCTTATCTCCCCTTCACATCCTCATCCATCAATTTGATTAAGCCAGAGCTACCTAGCCTCTAATTGAAACAAAAACGATCTCTCCCATTCGCTCAGTCTCAACTCACTGTGTCATCTGCAATCAATTAAGACGGTGATGGAGGATTGGAGGCTATATCGAACCCAACAAATGAGTGAATAGGTGCACGTTGATCTCGATCTATTCTGTGAGATGAGCAAATGGATGAATATTAATCATAATTATATGAATATTAATCATAATTATACCTTAAATCTCAAAGCATGAATCTAAAATTTAAGTTCAAGGGCTGATTTTACCTATTGATGAAGAACATTGTATCCCACTTTTGTGTATGTATATGCCTAGTTCAATAAAAGATCCAAGTTTGAAAGAGGCAACTGCAATTAAAAAACTTTTTAAGTGTGAATGACTAAATGGATGAGATAAAACTTTTAAAGTGTGAATGGAAGAGATAAAGGGGGATGTGATGAAGAGAGAACTTCATTAATATGAACTACTTACAACGATTTAAGGATCAATCATCCGTCCAAGCATACCAACATGGTTGCAAGCACACAAGATCGACCACACTAGACTCCACACTGGAAATATTTACTGACAGACTCATGAAGCCACAATGGCCCCGACTCCAAACAAAGCATAGGAGAACTAACTTTTAAAACCTCTTTTGCCAAACGGTGGGCAACATGGTTGCCCTCTCGTTTCACAAAGTGACTACTACAAATAGAGAAAGACTGAACTGAATACTTGACCTCGTCAATAATATGACCTTCAGAACTCAGATCCTCCGAACTATCATGCAAAGTGTTAATGACTGAGAGGGTGTCACCATCAATTTCGATATTGGAGAAACTTACATGAGCAGCAAAACGAAGCCCGTGCAGAAGTGCTAGAGCCTCTACCGATCTAGGAGATAAAGGGGGATGTGAAAACGGTGGTTATCCCGTATTTTGGATAAATGTGCATTTCTTCTTTTTCCTTTTTGATATAATTGGATATAAAATAAATGAAATTAGAGAAAATGTATTGGTAAATTAAAATTAATTTTTTTTTCAATGAAGAATTAATATTAATATTGTGGTGCAACATTTGCACACGGTTGTGTGTGGAAAATGAAAGGATACCTTTATTAGTGAAAATTCCTAGACACGGTTAATTGTGTCAAATATTATAGATACTTTTAACCGTATGTAAATGAATTTTATTCCAGATGTTTATTCTTCATGTTTGCATTTCTAATTTTTACTCTATCATTACATACGGATGACTATCTCTCATTGGTTTAATATAATATTTTATTAATTTGACCATTTTTGCTACACAGTTATCAGTATCTATAGACTAAAGAATACGGAAAATAGATGAGGGTGTCCTTTAATATATCAAATGATACGGTTATAAATCTGTGTCTAATTAGGGGTGGCCTATAGCCAATTTTCTAGTAGTCTCTCAATTGGGACTTTGCTCGAACACCTGGTCTTCTAACTTTACACAACCAAACCCATTTCATATCATGGCAAATCATAAACCCAACACACAAATTCATCCAAATCCAACATTCTTTGGGTCTTAGCAACATCATTATTATATAATGTAGGGTAAGATTAAGCAATATCTCAATAGATCAACCAATCACAACGCAAGACTTTTTCATGCGTCAAACAGTAAACTTTCTCATTCCTTGTTCAATTGGGAGTTTCCAAAAACACATCTTCTGAGTTTACAAACCAAAACCTAGATCATATTATGACCAACTAATGCACAAACAAAATGAACCAATTCCAAATATGGAAGATGAGAAAACCAAAACCTGTTCTTGGGCTTTTAGCAATATCAACCAATGTAACAATGTAGGGAGAAAGATGAAGCAGCTTTACCTGTGAGAAAGATCAAACTTTCCAATAACTACAAACCCAGCCAATTATTTACCATGTGCAGTGGCCCATTAATTGATTCCCATGTGGATTGCCTAGATAGCCCTTACAGTCAGCTAAATCACGCGGGATATTTTCTTTTGTTTTTATTATTATTTTATTAGATTGGAATTGACAGAGGTATCCTTCTTATATCATTGATAGATCTGCCGTTTTGGTTAGATTTTGGTTCATTCAGAGAGACAGGAGATGAGGATCTACAATTGTAAGGATTTGAAATGGGTAATTTCCTATTTTTCTATTAGATCGGGAATAGTTTTTCTACATGTTGATTTCAGGCTGTGATAGAGATATGATGTGAATCTGCAAGTAAGGATTTGAAATGGGTAATTCCTATTTTTCTATTCAGTTAGAGTCAATTTCTTATACATATTGATTTCATGCTATAAGAGGAGATAGATACATTTCTTTATCACTGAGAAATTTGAAAGCCGAATCCTTCCAATTGATTCCTAGGCTCTAGCAGAGTTCTTGATTAATATTATAAGCCAAATGGTGGAATTGACATGGAGTCTGTACTTATGTTTGACGCATTTAATTTTAGTGTGTTTAATTGAGTTTTAGGATACTTACATATGCGTTTTTTTTTCCTTAATATTGTTCATCTTGTTGTTTGTTACTGAAGGTCAATAACATTTGTGAATATGTTCTTATTTGAGGTACTCACTTCATGATTATGTTTCTATTACATATCAAGATGAAGACTGCTTTTTGAGGGTTCAAGAACATGAGTGAAGCTGTTTAATGTGGTCTTTTGGGACGACATAGTTGGAAAACTTATAATATCTTTTTTTTTTCGTAGAAGAGGTCATCCATTATGCAACTTAGCAAGCAGTACAAAAACGATCCCCCCTATGAGGGCGACAGAAAGAACTGTTCCGTAGAAACTACTACAAATCCACCCCTAAACAGAGCAAACTAAACTAGTAATCTCCTAGTACACCCATCCACTATGATTAAGCCCAAACAAAGAAAAGTAGAAGCTCAAGGAATAAAAATAATGCCTCATGAGCTCAACAGGTCTCTTTTTTCTTTGTGATCTTTCCCACTCAAAGTAAGAAATAAACAAGCCCATTATCTTTCAAAACAAAAAGATGAAGGCCCAAACAAAATTGAAAATGAAAAGCAACTCAACCGTCCACGGCCAAGAAAAGTCCCTCGCAGCCCAATACCAGGCCCAATCAACCCATCTAGGGCAAACCCTAAGTGAGAAGACAGCCCTGCCCCCTCCACCGAACACCACTCGCTGGAGGACCTCGCCCACGCTTCAACCACCGCTGGTAGCATATGGATCCGATTCCAAGTGAAATAGCGCCGACGACGAGCAAACCACCATACGCCCGCGCTCAACCCAGTTCTACCAGCAATCTTTGCCGCACTCTGCACCGACACCAATGTCAGACCTGGCAGCCATCATCCCTGGAGCATTCTGGCTTGGATCGGTTATCCAATCAGTAACCCAATCACCAACATTGGCCTTTCCAAACACCAGATCGGGAACAGAGACACCAACACTAGCCGCTGCAAACCAGCAATAATTTGAGGAGACCCAAACTCATCATCCCCAACCTCCATTCATGTTGACTGTAAAACTCTCAACATAGTTACCAGCCGTGCAACCTCTATCCAAGATCTAGACACGCCGATCCACCACAGATTCACCCAATTGGATCTCGACCTCAGACCAACCAAGCAAACACACCTACCATCCCCGACAACAACCATAAGGATCTCTGTCCAAGGTGGCAATCCAAGCGCCAAAGCGAAAGCAATTGAAAAAAAGAGACAATTAGCCACGAGGCTAGCAATGGTCATGACCATCGAGGTTTGGAAATTTGGATATTTTGTCGAAGGAGGGAGGCCAACGATAAACCCTAGCAGAGCGCTAGGTCAGTTTATTCTGTAATTTGCGAGTTGAGCAATTGGATGTCGTGAAACATTAATTTGGAAAACTTATAATATTTATTTTAAGTTCTTTTGTGAGAAAATTGTAGTAATTTACTAACCTTTTTATAATAAATGAAACTTTGGTATTGTAAATTCTATA
The DNA here is from genome assembly GCF_002994745.2 of Rosa chinensis. NCBI lineage: Eukaryota > Viridiplantae > Streptophyta > Magnoliopsida > Rosales > Rosaceae > Rosa > Rosa chinensis. The sequence continues at coordinate 53,698,960 of NC_037094.1, read as the reverse complement.
AAATCTTAGTTCTATTTACAATTAGAGCTTTGATTATATTAATTCGATTTCTTTATAGTGTTTGTTATTACTTTTCAATAAGTACTGACGGTCAGTAGCAAATGTTGTAAGTATATATACTGATGGTCAGTAGCAAATGTTGTAAGTACACTGATGGTCAGTAGCAATGTTTGTAAATAGACTTATCCAATAAAAATATCAATTACTGACTGTGAATATCAATGACAACAAGTATACAGATTCTTAGATGCAATGCCAATAAGTATATTGACTTTTAGTAGTAATGTGGCAAATATACTAACCCGGCCTTAGTAGTATTACATATTTGTTGTTGAATAGGATAGTACAAGCTTCTAGGGCTTATTCAACAATTTGTCTTCTTTATTTTCATTGGTTACTATTTAATATTAATTTATAGAGGTCTATATTTGGTAGCAGATAAAGTTTAATATTACTACTGACAGTCAATAGCAATATCTTAACAAAATATTTTGATGCAGTGGCAATCTCGTAATTAATAACAACTTGAATAAATGCGGTGGCAATCTCGTAATTTATCACAACTTGAATGTTTAATTAGAATTAGAATTCCTTTCAATAATTTTCAGGTGACTGCACGGATTTCCAATATTTGCATCATGCTCATGGTAATTTAATTGACTAACTTAACCTTAATGGTAAAAACCTCTAATTGCAATTCACGCAGAAGTCTGGGAGAAACTGATGTTGTATGGATTGCGGGTTGCCAAATTTGATCTCTTTGGTTGGTTTTCATGATGAGAATCTTGTTGAAAAGGCTATGTGAATGAACTTTAGTTTGAATTTTGGGATTTTCTCTCTGTCACCTGAGAAATTGATGATGGAAAAATCTAAAGTGGCTTGTTACTCTGGATATGGGTGAGATCAATCAAAGTCAAACAGTAGATTATCAAACTATTGTAAAACATTCAAATACCATGAGTTGAGATTATATTATTTTATATGGATTTGAGAGCGAAAACTAAATATGTTTTTGGTAGAACAAGGTCATCAAGGTAAAAACTCGGATCAAAATTCAAATCCCAAAACTGAGTTTGCTGGGAGATTTCTGGAATCGCGTTTGGCAGGGACTGGTTTTTACTAGATTTTTCACTGGGTTTGCTCACGGTTTTTTCTCTCTTTATGCATTTGTTAATTAGTTAAAGTTAAATGTTAACATTTGTTTAAATTGTTAACCAGAGTTAGTGCATCAGACACACGTGGAAAATTCTCTTTGGATAGTGATATCACCACATAGAGTGGAGTGGTGAGCAAATTTGAATCCGCTAAAATATGGAGTGGTGGATGCTATGTCTAAACTCCTAACACGCTCGATTTCAATGTATTAATGAAAAATGAATACAATTCAAGATTATTACAAATTGAAACCTGAAATTTTGAAACTATGGAATTCTGATCGATTACCGAAGTTCAAAGTTGTATATCAAATTATAGTCACATGCTCGTAATATCAAATTCCACTTAACTAGCTTAACTAGAAGGCTAGGAAAGGTGGCACGCACCTCCATAAATGACCGTGTGTGGGCCCTCGGCGCCACCATTTCTGACTTCGAATCTAGAATAAAAAATTATGCCAAAATGATCACCACAACACAACTATCAATTTTTATATATGCACTAAAGATCAATTTGACATGGATTGGTCGGAAAACTCCTCAAAAATTATAGAAGTTTGATACTTTACACCGATCATACTCTCTCTACACTTTGAATCGATCTAAGAGGCTTGAGTAGTTTGTATCACCAATTAAAGGTTTTTAGAGACCAAGTGGTTCCACAACCAACGGTGGGTGGATGAGGAAGAGACGATCGAGTTGAGTCATGCGGGTCTGCGATGCCTTAATAGTGTTGATTCTCATTAGGTGCTGAGAATCGAACCTATGGGTCGAAGGAGGGAGAAAAAAGGCAGTCATTTCTCGACCGATGGCTTAAGCAGTGGTGGTCAAACATAAGAGATCGAATCAGGTTGAGTTCGGGTTGTGAAACGAGTTAGGTCAGGGAGAAAATTGGAAGCTATATTTGGTTTCTGAACTAAAATGAAAAGTTTATGTTTTAGGAAAATATATAAAGGGAAAGTTTCTCAAAATAGTAATTGATGCTCCTCACCTCATAACTTACTCGTACAAACTCTGAAGTCTATTAGTCTAATCTCGTGCTAATCTAACAAAAAATATTGCGAGATAGAGATCCTAATGAGAGCGCTCTCCTTTCTCTCTAATCGCAGGCGGCTAGATTTATAGCTTGAGTCTTCTTGATGACATTCTCTCAATGTCAACACTAGTTGACATTCTCTACCCTAGGCACCGATGGCATCTTATTCCTTCAAGGATTATTGCAATGTGGAGGAATCAAGGAATAACTGCTCCTCTTTTGTGGTTGTTAATGTATCTGCTATATATGCTACTGTGGCAGCGTCAATCTACTGTGGGTCATTCTTGGTGGCTCCGGCTAACAAAGATCAGACCTTCTGAAAGTTATACATCTGGAGAGAAACCCACAATGATCTTTCCACATTGTAGACAGAGGACGCCCTACAAGGGATCATACCAAAGTACCAAACTAAATCCTAGTGTCAATAAACTCATGACCTGAGTTAGCTAAGGCATCAGCCACACCATTGGCTTCTCAAAATACATATTTGAAGGAAACAGCATTAGAGTTTACAACAAGTGACTTAATACTATATATGTTTGTCTTGATTCTCCAGGGAGGGGGTGAATTGTTGTTAATGCAATCAATAAGTGTCTTGGAGTCACCTCCAATGAGAAGTTCATTGTAGCCTACTTGAATTGCAGCTCTTAAGCCTGACTCTTCAGCTTGCAAAACATAACTATAACTGATAGGTTTGGCACTAGCAATTAGCACATATCCTTCTGCATCTCTAATTACAAATCTAGAGGCAGTCGCATCTTGGCCTTGTCTAATTGAACCATCAAAGTTAAACTTCACACTATTCAAGGGAGGAGGCTCCCATTTTATTTTTAGTTGATTCCCGGGTCTTGAGGGGTGAGAAGAAGTTGAGTAGGGTTGGGCAATGTGGGGTGCCTCACCAAACTTCTTGGGTAAAAGGGCATTGTCTAAAAAGATGATCATGAGTTTCTAAATTCTCTCCACACAAAGTATAACTTGGGTCAATATTATTTGAAAATTTTAGTCTTAACTTGGAGCTTAATTTGGGTCAACTTGAAGCATATTGTAATTGTGAAAAATACTCACTCTTTTTCCTTATACTTGTTCCAATTTCACTTTTAGTCATGTTAATTTAAGATTTCTTTGAATTTGTCAAGGTTCTTTAATTTCGCTTCTCTTAGATTTTAATTTAATTTAAAACTTGTGGTTTGGGAGTCTATATTTGTATCATTAAGTTTATTCACTCTTCACAACTAGGTTCGTCCAATTGATTTATTTCATGAGGAGTTACCGAAAGGTTGAGTGTTAGACAACATCCGAAGTTAGATTTCTTTTCCTTTTAAAGTAAATTGGATTGGGATTTTACCTTTGTAACATATTGGTTTATCACTTCTCACAGCTAGGCTCACCTTAGTAGAATACGATGTCTAGGTAAGAGGCTAGGAATTTATCTCAAGTATTGTGCCGCATACTAAGTGAGCCTTGCTCTACCAAAGTTACACATACTCTTACCTGGTCATATTTTGAAAAGAGCTACCGAACAGGTAAGTTTTGAACCTTGCGCTTAGTTTGCAACTACACCAAACATTCTCTTAGTTTGGAATTCTGCCAAACTTAATTTGGAACTATGCCAAATTAGTTACACCTAATTTGAGATTACGCCAAATTCAAAATCTTTGTCCCCTTTTGCTTTTCTACTTCAAGTTATAGTTTGATTCTAATATCTTAGAGACACCATTAAATTGGAACTTGTAAGTAGAAAAGCAAAAGGGACAAGGATTCCGAATTGGCACAGTTCCAAATTAGGTGTAACGAATTTGGCCTAGTTCTAAATTTAGTTTGGCTGAATTCCAGATTAACTAAGAGCAATGTTTGGCGTAGTTCCAAACTAAGCGCAAGGTTCAACACTTAACCGTTCGGTAACTCTTTTCGAAATACGATGAGGTAAGAATATGTGCTGCTTTGGTAGAGCAAGACTCACTTAGTACTAGGCACAACACCTAGGATAAATCCGTAGCCTCTTATCTAGACATCATATTCTACTAAGGTGAGCGTAGTTGTGAGAAGTGATAAACCAATACGTTACAAAGGTAAAATCTCAATCCAATTTACCTTAAAAGGAAAGCAAATCCAACTTTGGGTATTGTCTAACACTCAACCATTCGGTATCTCCTCATGAATTAATTCAATCGGATAAGTCTGGTTATGAAGAGTGAATAAACTCGACGGTACAAATATGGACTCCTAAATCACAAGTTTTTATTAAATTCAAATCTAAGAGAAGCGAAATTAAAGGACCTAGACAAATTCAAAGAAATCTTAAATTAACAAGCCAGAAAGCTAAATTGGAACAAGTGTAAGCAAAAGAGTGAGTAGTTAAGACTAACTTTCACAAGTACAATATGCTCCAATGTCAGGCCCCGAATGTCAAAGAAAAGAAATTCGAATCCGGAACGCGATAACTCAACAAATCGCCTAAATGCTTAGAAATTTTTTTTCCATTTAAACTAAGCAACAAAATAAACTGAGTCCACACATGTCAATACAAACTTACTCCATAGAGTCATATATTATATTACACAAGTTTACAAATTAAGTTGCATAGCAAAATAATAAGTAAATACCCATCAGAGCTCACTACACAGCAGAAGCCTTAACACCAGTAAAGCCACAAAATAGCTTCCTACTCATATAGCTACTAATAGAAACTCAGCTGCACCCGCGATTACCCTAACCTGTAGGATTAACCTTTACACCATTGAATAGTGCATCGGGTTGCCATACAACAAACTCGGTAAGCCTTTGAAAGCTTGTATGAGTAAACTCAAATACAAAGACCATACAACTCACACAAATAATGAGGCAAACCTTTCAACTCGAAGAAAATAACTCACACCAAAATCGCGAGGAATCCACCAATTCAAGTTAAGGAAGCAACACGCACAAATCTCGAGGAAAACCTTTCAACTCAAGGTAAAGAAACACACACCATGATTCCTAAAAAAAATAATATTCTTTTTGCAAAAGAAATAACATCAGTCACACCGTGAAAAAATCATATAAAATGTTAACTGAATAATTCAATATGAAACTCCGATACAACCAGGACAACAAAAGAAAGTACATCATGAAACTCTCTTTTAAAAACATATACCCACAAGTGTCATAACACAAAGTTATGCCCTATGACAGTACGTTGGCAGACAAACTAGAGCTCTAACTGATTGTAACCACTCACCCGACCAAAGGTGTGATTCCCGATATATTGCCCGAGGTCACAACTTGCGACCCCCGATCCTTAGGCCAACCTAACCCTTAGATCAAAACATTTAAACGAGTCGCATTGGAGCCAAAATATCACCCAATCACCAAAAATGAGACATCACAACCTGTAACTCCCAAATCAAACACTTTTCAAAACAATAGAAAATACTATTTCCCACAACATATTGTTTTCCGAAAAGTCATCCCCCAAAACAATAATATGAACTCATTCACAAACATTGCTTGCATCACAACAAATCCACCAATACATATATATTTCACGTAAATATAAATATATACATAGTCATTTACTCAATAATGTCACTAATACCAACTATAGTCCACAATCGCAATAATCGAGAAAATTATTTTTATAATTAAAATCTCATTTTAACTTACCTATGAACCGTAGACGATCAAGTTCATATAATTTAAAACAAATAGTTATTTCTAGAAAACAATTTCACAATTTAGCGAATAATCCAAAATAATAAGTGAATTTCGTTCATAAATGAACCATGCGAGATTACTCATCTCTAAATCCAGATGCGTCTATTAATGTTAGAACGGAAGGCTCTAGTTAGCTTTAGATAGAGAAAATTTAGTGTTAGCTTGAACATGAGAACTATAATGGTTCGTCTCTCACCTTAGCCGGAAACTACGTCTACTTGAAATGTTTAACTATGTGTTTGGGCCTTGCGGCCCAAAGGGATTATAAGAGATGTAATGGGAAGGAGTTTAAGTGGGAGGAGGGGTCCCTTTTATAGGTAAGGGAACCCTCTCCTTTACATTTTCTTTAATATGGGATGTAAAACCACTATTCTAGTCTTAGAAAACATGTTGTGAAGGTAACTTGGCAAGGCTGGGAAGGCTGCTTCCTGGGGAGGTCCTGGCCGCTTCCGACTACCACGAGGGAGGTTGTATGTCAAGCTACGGTATGTATGTCATGGTTGGGCCCCATCATGGCTTGTAGGCCCACTAAAAGAGTGTTGCTTATGCTTGGTGACATAGAGAATGAGCCATGCTAGTGGAGGTATCTATAAGTCCTCGAAGTCCCCAAGTAAGAGAAGCTTCTTGGTTGGGGAGTTATAAACATGATGTCATCAAGCATAAGTGACGTCCAAGAGGCGCCTAGCCCCTACAAGTCCCCGAACTCCGTAAGCAAGAATAGACTCGTTAACCTGCACAACAAAGACAAAAGCGCGCATATGTAGAATGCTTGTTGTATTGGGCAACGTATGTGAGTTGCGTTGATATGCATTAGCATATACGAATGTACGAGATGCATGAATGCTTGTTGTATTGGGCAACGTATGTGAGTTGCGTTGATATGCATTAGCATATACGAATGTACGAGATGCATGATACATGTTGATGTATACATGGGAATGGAGTCGAGTATGATCGATTATGACGTATTGACAAGGGAATGCATATGGTTGTGTGAGCATACGGATTGCATATGATAAATGCGTGATGCGCTCAAGAAAACGAACGAGGTCGAGTTTGACGAGATTACGCTCGTGAGGTGTAAGTTGCATGAGCATCGTGAAGGCAAGAGTTTGTGATTCATGAACAATGAATATGCAAATATTTATGTTAGTTTTGGTTTTCGCGAGTGTTAATGGAACGCCAAAAGAATTCGATTGTTGCAAACGACAAATGGTAGAAGAATTCAATGTTCCATTAATGTGTACTATTATGAGGGGATATGAGTGTAAAGCTCGAGAATGTCGGGAAGGTGTGAGCATAAAACTTAGGGTTGTCAGGAGGGTGTGAGAGTGAAAGCTCGGGAATGCCTGGAAGGCGTGAGCGTGAAAGCTCTTGGATGACGGGAAGGCGTGAGCGTGAAAGCTCAAGGGTACCTGGAAGGCGGGAGCGGGAAGCTCAGGGGTGCAGCGGAGGCATGAACGTTAGAGTTGTGAACGGGAAAGTCAGGAGTGCTGGGTAGGCGTGAGCGTTAGAGCTCGGGGGTACCGCAGAGGGGTGAGCAGGAAGCTCGGGCGTGCCGCGGAGGTGTGAGCTTTAGAGCTGGTGAGCGGAAAGCTCGGAGGTGCCAGGTAGGTGTGAGAGTTAGAGCTCGTGAGCAGGAAGCTCAAGGGTGCCGCGGAGACCTGAGCGTTAGAGCTCGTGAGCAGGAAGCTTAAGGGTGTCGCGGAGGCATGAGAGGAAAGCTTAGAGGTGCCGTGAAGGCATAAACGGGTAGCTCGAAAGAGATGCCCTAAGGCATGAGCATGACTGTTGCTAATTATGCTGGGCTGTATGTACAAGTCCTCGAAGTCCCTAGTCAAGGAAGGTTCTCTTGCGGGGCTGATACCAAAGCGTAGCTTTGTGCCGTATTGCGAGCATAATTAGTGCAAGTGCGTCGTCCATCTAGAATTTTATAGGAGTGAACGCTTAAACCCTTTCGGGTGGGCCCTTGCTAGGCCCTCCAAGGAGTCCCCACTCCTGGCTAGAGACTTTCGTATGGTCAGAAAATTGTTTGATGAAGGGAGCTGCTTATAAGCAGTGGGTGTTAGATAGCGAACCTAATCTTTGATACCCAAGTGTCGGGGATTAACCGCCGAATCAATGGCTGTCGTGGGCTGCGTTAATCGGTCCCTTTACTCTTTCTAGGAGGAGAAAAACTTGACTGCAATGCCGCGTAGCGATCATCATCATTATGAGGCGTTGCCTTACAGCTTGGCGACTAGTCATGGACCATAGACTTATGGAGTCTAGACCCGTTTAGGTATTTTTTCTATGGGGAGAGTTGGAAAAATTATGGTGCCCTAAAGGCTAGACCATATGTTTACATATAGAGTATATGTAAAGTTTGTAATTGTATGAACAATGACAAATAAGTGTAGCAAGTAATATTATGTGGATCTTATGGCCATATGACATGCATACTAGATAGTTGCAAGTGTAATGGTGTCCATATAAAATTTTGGGAGTAGCTCCCGATGAAAGCTATGAAGCTTTGTGAATCTACAGCTTAACTAAAGCATGTTGGATATGTTTGAGCAAGTTAGGTTGTGTTCGAGCAAGTTGGGTATAGTTGAGCGGATAGGCGCTGTGCGAGCATGTGGGGCGTGGCCCAAGCAAGTCATGGCCATGCTCAATACCCAAGCAAGTCGCAACCCGAGCATGTTTAATTAAGTCATAAGTGTCACAAGCTTCTAGACATGGCATAGTTTGTTTAAGTGAGTGTTACATTAAATTGATTTAAGCATGGCATGTGTATAGCATGTACTTGAAGTAAAGTTGCTAATAACATTTTTGCATTGTTGTAAACATGCTTAGAGATCATTGAGATCAATATTTGGAGCATGGCTTATCTAGCATGTAAGGCCTAGAAGGCGTTGCCAAATCTATGAAATGTTGTAGGCATGCTGGACAGTTATGAAAGCATGACATTGGCATGGTAGTAGCTCAAATTGAAAGAGCATAAAAGAGAATGTATAGTTATTTATCTTATGCCGATTTGGAGTGAGTTGGAGTTGGAATTGATATAAATACCCAAATCATGTTGGAGTTGTCCAAGCATGACACTCTATTGCTCCGGTGAAGCACGTTAGTAGAAAGATGATGATTTCATTCATTGGAGAGGTGATTGGTGATTATGTCTCCTTGAAACAAACTAGGTGATTAGTACATGCATGAGTTTGTAAAATCAACACTAATAGCTTATATATGTACTTTGATAAAATTTTAAGCAAAGTGTATACGCAATGTTTGTAGTTGACAACAAAATGACATATTTGATTGTGTGCTCTAATATGCATTTCAATTTGGCAATGAAATGTTAAAGAAACATTTTTATTAAGTCATCATGTAAGACTATAAGAACTAGGCCTTGGAGCCTATATATAGAGATTTATGCACAAATAATGACTTTTCATATATCAATATAGACATGGAAGTAGGGTGACTAGATTGGGTATAACCAAAATTCATGTTATTTCGATTGTGATGTGTACTTCTAACGTGTAGTGAGACATAAAGTCCTGGAAGTACGAAAGACAAGGAATTTTAATTCGGGGTTGTGCCCGTTTGCCCAAAATCATGATGTATTTTGCCCATTCAATCAACCAAGTTGGTATTTTGCCCTAGTACACAAACTTTAGGGGAAAAGACTCATAAGGGTAGTCCTTTCTAGGATAGTGCCAAATAGCTCCTATGCTAACTTTTGGGTTCCAAACTTACTTTTTCTTAGAAAACCTATTCAAATTTCTGAGAAAAACAAAACTAGCCTTCAACATACCCGAGTTTTTCACCTAACGACTCCCTGCCTAATGGTTACTTTAATAGGCAGAATCACTGCTGCTTGTTTCTATCTTAATTTGAGGTAAATCTTTCTTAGAAACTGAAAATCTAGACTTAAAGTTAGAATAGGAACAAGGCTAGACACGAATATAAATAGTATTGACTGAAAAATTTAAGTGTTTTGACGAAGTGGATGAGCAATCTGAATTTATTTATTTAAACATAATTACAAACTATGAATTCAGAACCTCATTCTCAGGTAAACAGCTAAGAAGCTGTTTAGCTATCCATAAGAATGATTAAAGATACTTACTTGAAAGAAAGCACACTACTTCACACTAGACAGGAAGGAGATAGCACACTGGTACTATGACTTTCTTACTTCTTGAGAGAGAATGATTCTGCTCAATTTTCTGATGCCTTACATCTAAACTTAAAGCTCCTTATATAGGGAGCAGAACTCAAAGCGGAATTCAAAACAACAAAATGTACAGAACAACTCCGTAATTTCCTGCTTTCCTGAGTGCTCCTGCTGGTGGAGGTCGGACGGGGAAAAGCAAATTCCTTTTTGGTGAAATGTTTTTCACCCTTCTTTTTGAAAAGCAAAAGCAGCTTTTGGGAAGAGTCCAAAAGTGCTTTTGGTGCTTTCTACACCTGTTGCTTCACATGTTCTCGTTTGTTTCTAAATTGTGACCAAGGACAAACGAGTTGTTATCTGCCTGGGCCATTCGAGCAGTTGTTGCATTATCTTCAACATCAGTATCAACATACATCTTGTAGTGGTTGTCTGTTTCCAGCTTTTCAACCCACTGTAGGCATGCCAGTGTCGAGTCTATCTCTTTTCTCGTGAGAGATAGAAAAAGGTCACTGGTGACAACGTCAGGATGATCGTAAGCAGTGATAATTGTTTTTTTTCCTGCTGCTAGGAAAGTATTGTTTGTGTCTTCAGAGATGATCTTTTTAATGTATTCTAAAGACATAGCTTTCATCCATGGAATGCTTAAGTTTGGCTGGCCATTGTATCCAACACAGGCAGGCTGAAGATATCTTCATTGAATAATCCTTACATAGTGGTAAGGAGAAATATATTCAACTTCACTGTTTGTTTTCTGAATCCATTCTGGTGGAGTGGATCTGAACTTCAGTCTTAGGGTACAGTCATTTCTTCTGACATTTTTGACTGTGTTGAAATTGATGGGGGGCAGGCCTTTGAGATCATCATTTGTTTTGCTCCATAGGTTATGAACAAAACCATTTTCAACAAGCCAAAGCTTGTGTTCTTGAGGATGTTCACTCTGAACATTGACCAGGTATCTTCCAACATATGGTCCTGCAATAATGAAGAGAGTTAGAGGAATACGTGCCTCAAAATTATGACTTCCAATCAAATTATGAAAGTCAAACCAATCTGATTCTTTTAGTGCTATGATAGGAACTTTGGATCTTCAAGATAGTGAATTTTTTCACTGCGAACAACAATCTGCTGTGTAGGCATTTCTTCAAATTGTGGTCTAGCATTTTCATAGAGTTCTTCAGCTAATGCAAAGAGAGCTGGGAACATCAGACCACTGCTTCTTTCTTGAAAGGCAAATAAAAGATTATCCAGGATTCCTTCTGGTGATAAGCTAATCTCCTGCCAGTTCTGAACACAGGAGCATCAAATGTTTGAAGTTCGTAATTAAAAACATTTATTACTCCAGTTGGAGTAGGTTTGCTTTTTGGCAAAGCAACAGCCTTCAACGGTCTTGATGAGCCTTTACCGTCTGCCGTTTGAGACGGGCTAGCCAATCCTTTACCCTGGGATTGATCAGTTGTGGCTAGTCCTTTTGGACCTAGCAAGAATCTTTTGAGGATTTTTTCTTTAGGATCCTCAGCTGGTTCATCTTCTTTCCCAATTCTTTTGTTTCTAGGATTGCGACCTTCGTCGTCATCTTTTTGGCTGAACATTACCATTTCTCTGGTTAAGGCGTCTGGAAGATAGTTCTTGTTTCCTGCAATTAATTCAACATTATAATCATATTGGTTAAGAAATAATTGCCAATTTGCTAATCTTCCTCTATCAGCAGCTTTATCAAGTTTAAAATTTTTGAAATTCTTTACTCTAGCACAATCGGTGCGGACAGTAAAGGGGTTTCCAAGAAAAGCTAGAGAATTTAAAATCGTTTTCTTGACAGCCAAAATTTATTTTTCCCCTGTGGGATAGTTTAGTTCTGCAGGGCTGAACTTGCCACTACAAAATTTACAGATCTTTTCAATGTTAGTTCCAGGCGTTTTTGCCAGAACAACACTGGACCAATAATTATCACTCGCATCTGTGTGGAGGATAATCTCATCATTTTCCTCTGGTTGCTGAAGAGGAGGGAGGTTTTTGCAGAGATTTTTTATCTGCTTCACAATTTTTTCATCGTCTTCTATGAAGTTCCATTTTCTTTTGGAACTTGTCTTAGGAGATAACATTGCTGTTAATCCTGAGATCTTGGGGATGAAATCTCTCCCATAATTTATGCACCTAAAAATCTCTCCAGACTCTTAGCGTCAAGAATTCTATCTGGGAATTTCCAGATCTTTTCAAGGATGTGAGGTTGGAGTTTTATTACTCCGTTCTTGATGTTTATTCCTAGGAAATAGACTTCATCGAGGATAAAGAAGATTTTCTTTTCTCCTAGGATAATTCCATGCTGAACTATCAGCTTTACAACCTTGTGGAGGTGTTCCATGTGTTCTTCTCTGTTTTTGGAGAAGACAAGGATGTCATCAATGTAGACGACACAGAACTCCGCAACATGCTTGAAGATGTTGTCCATTTTTCTTTGGAAGATTGAGGGAGCTTGCTTTAGACCAACAGGCATTACTAACCATTCGTAATGACCTTGTGGTGTTCCAAATGCAGTGAGAGGAACACTCTAAGGATGCATCTTGACTTGCCAAAAACCCGACTTTGCATCGAATTTTGAAAAAACTTTAGCTCTTCTGAGCTGGTTGATCAGTACTTTACTTGAGCAATTTGATAACCGTCTTTGACAGTCTTCTTGTTGACATCTCTGTAGTCAATCACCATTCTAGCTTTTCCTTTGAGGTTTTCTGCATGATTTCTCACGTAGAAAGCTGGAGCATGATGAGGGCTAGTAGTGGAAGGTTGAATTAATCTCTTTTTCAGGAGATCTTCAATATCCTTTCTGAATTCTTTTTTATCTTCCTCTTTATATTGAGGAATGGCTTTGACATGACAGATAGCATTCATGTCATGTAATCTCAATTCACAGACCACTGGGTCTTTTTTCCAGAATTTCTGAGGATCTACATCGATATTCTGTTCAAGTAGTTTCTTGATTTTGTCAAGAATTGGGATTTTTTGAGACTCAAGCTTATTCTGAAAGTGCTTGAGGTTATGTTCATGGATGAAACTAGCTTCTTCATCTTCACTAGTTTCTTCTTCTTCTTCTTCTTCTTCAGAAGATTCTTCAACAAGTAATTCTTCTTGTTGTTTGATTTGGAGTATGGGTTCAAATTTGGGTTTGTAGGAGGTAAGCTCACCACTATCTGTTGCGATCTCTGATACTGAGTAGTAAAACCAAGACCAACTATACTTTTTGCTTGTGTGAGTCGGTCTGCCTAGAACAGCCGTTCTCCTTTTCTGAAGCCTATCGCTTCTTCATCTTGGATGAATCTTTGTTGGAGAATAAAATCATTTCCCAACAAGAAATCTGATCATTGGCCTTCAGATTGCCAAACATTGTGGATGATAAATGTTCCTCCACCAATGGTGATATGAACATTTTTTGCTACTTTGTTCATTGTCAACTGACTTCCGTCAAAGGTGACACCGGTAGCTGTTCTTTTCTTATCTTCTTTCCAGAGTTCTTCTGGAATTGCAAATCTCTTTGCAACGGTAAATCCTGATCCATTATCTACGAATGCATGTAGATGATATTTTTTGTGATCAGGAAATTTTAGTCCAATCTCTATGTAGTTGCTGTATCTATTAGTAGAGACGACTTTTCGATTGTTGTTGTTGAAGCTCTTTTTCTTGTGCTTCTTCTTTTGGTATGAATGGTTTACATTCTTCTGGAACACTTTCTGGTAGTTCAACCAGTTCTATGGTTTCATCGACTTTTTCTTCATCAATTTCTTCCTTTATTTTTGAGGAGGATGAAGGTTTCATAATTTTTTGAAACAGAGTTTCCACCTCTCTTTTTTCTTCTCTCTCTTTTTCCTTCTTTCTCTTTTTGTTCAGAGAAATATTCTTCATATTCTTGTTCTACCAATTGACTGACAAGGCCATTCTTGGTTTTTCTTCTTGCTTCGGCTATGAAGCATTCTTTGTGATAAGTCTTTTTTTACTCTTCACAAAACATAGGGAGAACATCCTTTTCATGATATAAGCAGTAGTCACAAATGAATGTACCAGGGTTCACCTGATAAGAAGACATTAATGATTCTGTCTTACTTTCTTCCCAATTTTTGATTCTAAGAACATTCATCTGTCTAGATTCTAAGTACTCTACTTCAGAATCTGTTTCAGAGTCAGATGATTCTTCTTCTTCAGACCAGGCAGAGTATACTGACCTGTCATCTTCTTCATCATCAGAATAGGCTATTTCGTAGCCCTTCATATTTGTTGTTTCTACTATCGGCTCATATTCTTCTAAGAGAGCTTTAGTAGATCTTGTACCCTTTTCCGAGCATTTATTGGCATAGTGCACTTCAGCTTTACACAAACAACATCTGCAAGCTTTCTTGCTTGGTTGTTTATGCTGGATATTCTTCTTTTTCTTGAAGAAATTCTTTTTAGGATCTCTATCCTGTTGTTTCTTGTAATTGGAACTTTTCTTGAATTTCCAATCTTTTTTCTGATTACTCTTTGTGAAAGTTTTAGAGTAATATTTTTCTTTCTTTTTTCTCTGGAATTTGGTTTCATGACATCCCCAGTCGGTTGGCATATCCAGTATTCCGTAACAGAAATTTTCAACTCCTTTGAGTTGTTTCTTGGCCATCTTAGCTCTAAGATTGGCTTTGCATTGTTCTTTCAATAATTGCCTGATTCTTTCTGCAATTCCCCCAACTGAAAATCTTTCAATTGGTCTTTCAGCTCTGCTTTCTCTTACAGCTGTTCTCCATGGTTCAGGGAGTTTCCTGTGCAACTGGTTGACTAGATCAGTATTTTCTAGTTCACCAATCATACAGTAATATTCTTGAAATTCATTCAAGTATTCTTCAAAATATCTCATGTCACAGATTTTGAGAGCATAGATATTTGATTTGGCCTTTTTTTTTAGCCTTTTCACTCAAGTTTGAGAGATCTCCACAGAACTGATCGTACATGGGTACTGCAAAATCATACAGAGATTTTGAAGTTTTGATTTCTTCCAACCATTCTTTTCCTCTAGCTGTCTCTTTAAAAGAGAAGTAATACTTTTTTGCTACTTCGGTGAGAGTAGTTTCAAAATACATCTGAAGATCTGGGGCTTCGAACTTTCCAAGGGTAAGAGCAGAGGCCATCATTAGGCTATCGACCCATTGATCAAGAGTCTTTCTCTTGTCTAGACCTTTGTCCAAATCTAGCCAGATACCATAATTCGAAATTGGTACTCTGCGTATCTTGTCCTCTGGGACATATCTTTGAGAATTTCTTTCTCCAATTTTTCCCATAGGGGCTCTCTGTACAGGGAGTTTTATCTTTCCCTTTTCTTTTATGATGAAAGTTTTGGACCTTTCTCCTTCTTCCATTTTAATATCTTGATAGGGAAGGACTTTCCTTGCCTTTCTGATTTTGAAAATTTTCATTTCTTCGATTAGTTTTTCTAATCGTTCAGGATTTTTGCAGGATTCTGCTTCATCATAGAGATCATAAATCTTTTGTGCTTTAAGCATCTTTACTGGTCTGTTCATATCAGCTTCTAATTCTTCTTTTGTAACGTCCCGAACCCAAATTCACCGGTTTACTAGTCATTTGGACAGTAAACGGTAATTTGTTTTACTTTTACTCTTTTTCGGCAACTTTAGTGGCCCTAAAAGTTGACTTTTTATTCGGGTCAAAATTTGGGAAAATATTCTTCATGGAATTCGTAGAGGACGACGTTAAACCGAGCGCGTGCATATGTGGTGCGTAAAAATCGGAGTTCGTATGTGAAAGTTACAAGCGAAATAGTAAAGTTACTGTTCATTAGTAGAAAGTATAAATTAGAATTTTTACTGTTGGGGGCCGGTAACTTTCTTTTCCTCTCTCTCTCCTCCTCCCCGCGTTTTCCTCTCTCCTTCGGCGATCTGCAGCTCCGGCCTTCTCTTTTTTTCCGGCCACCTGGTGGTGCAAGCTTGGTGTCAGTAGACTCGTATCCTCCTCCTGGACGCGCCTGGGGTGATGAATCGTCGAGTTTTGGCTGGAAAACAGCGAACCAAGGCCGAGAAGTTTACTGTAGCAATTTGAGATTTTCGTCGATTTCCGGCGATTCCGGCCATCTCCGGCCACCAAACCGGCGTCGAAGGAGCGGTTTTTCCCAAGGATCATGTTGCCTCTAGCCTTGAGCCACGATTTGCAGTGTGGAGGTCGAATCTAAGGTTTGAAATTCTGAGTTACTATTCACGATTCGGGTCCAAACTTCTCTTTAATTGTTGAGGTACTTCCGCTGATTTTCTAACTTGGTCACAGTTGAAAGAATTAATGGGTGTGTTGAGAAGATGCTACTGCCAAATTTTGGTGGCCATCGGAGATGGTGGCAGTGGCGGCGGTAGCGGCGGCTAGGGTAGCTTTTTAATTTCAATTTCTGGCTAGTTAAATTCTATAATTATCATAGAGCTGGTATGTGAAGTATGGTGAATTTTGGAGAAGCTTGGAATTAATTATGAATTTTTGAAGTTTAGGGTTTCGATTATCGAATTACGAGAATCCGACCGTCGGATATCTCTTGGTTCTGCCTTGCAACCTTTAAATTAACGAATTGGTATTAGTGGTATAATTTGGGCTAAGTCCGAGGAGAATTGGGAGGTGAAATTATGAGGAATTGATTTTTGGAATTGTATTAAATTATTGAAGAATTATTCACAGAATATAATTGTGTACAGGACGACGTACCGAGCTATTGCTCGTTGACGGGACATGAATGCGTGATCGTCGGAATAGTACTGTGAGTGGACTTTTATTTTTAAATATTGAAGCATGCATTTATTTCTTAAAATCATGCTCTAGATATTAATCATATTACATTTTGAGCAAATGAGTTGATTTTCGGAATTTGATTTCGGCTTATCTTGGGGATTTGCTTTCAATAATGAGTTTCAAAGGCTGATTATGATTTATAATATTATTTGACAAATTGCTTATTTCCGAGGTAATTTTCCGGAATTAAGTATATTTCTAATTGCTGATTTAAGTTCCTGGAAGATTCTCGAGATGAGTTTCGATGGAGTTGGATTTTCTCATTTATTTATTGACTTCGGTTTTGGCATCGGGAATGCCTAATTAAGGATTTTGGATTTGGTTGGTTTCTTGGAGATTTTGAGAGATTATCGGAAATGGGATTTCCTAAAGAAATTATAATGATTTATTAATTCTCACCCATTTGTTTATGATTTCGAGACTATTTTGGCGTGCGGGGTCACGTCGTTGAATACATGGATTTTATCTTGAGAGATTTTGGAGAAGCCTTATGGATTTACGGATTTACTGGTTTTCGATGGTTTCTCCTCACCATACGCGGGTCATGTGATTAGGTCTCCTCCTCACCGACTTTGTGTTAGTGAGTGGCAGTTGAGGTAGTTTATTCTCCTCCTCACTTACTTTGTGTATGTGAGTGGTAGTCGAGGTGATTTATTCTCCTCCTCACTTACTTTGTGTATGTGAGTGGCAGTCGAGGTCATATTCTCCTCCTCACACAATCTATGTGTGAATGGAAGTTGAGGTTATTAGTTCTCCTCCTCGCACAATCTATGTGTGAGTGGCAGTCGAGGGTAGGTAGAGCCTGGGAGGCTCCATTGCCCGTATGGTGATATCTCTTCCCCATGTCCTATCATTACTTGACTAGCGGGGCCTAGTCCGATTTCCGTTTAACCAGCGGGGCTGGTCTTATTCTGTTGAGTATCGGAATTTCGATCTTTCCTTTCAGTCGGTTTTTCTTGAGCGGAGCTTCTCGTGGTTCGTTTTCTTAATTATTGCATGCATCTGGAGATTTTTAATGAATTAAATGTGGGAAAGTATAAAATCTCTTTTGTTTAAAATTGCTTTTTATTGTCCACTCACACTAACGTGTTTTCAATACTTTCCCCTGGGCCCTTCGGTTTCAAATGCCCAGTTTGCAGGCGAATTAGTTGGGGTCGGGCGTACACGGAGTTGAGGCATAGTCAACAGCATGGCTTCCGCGTTTACCTTTGAGTTAGGTTGTCCTTATTTACCTTTCTATTAGAATTGCTCTGATTACCTAAGGGATTTTTTTTTTTTCAAGTTGAGGTTTGTGTTTTGTGAATTGGAGATTGATGTTGAGTTGGGGAGCAGGGTGGCTTCAAGAGTATAAGGATGATTTGATTTAGAAGTGTAAATGCTTTCTACAGGTTTTGGGTAGCCCATTTTAGGGGAAGTTCCGCCAAATTTTTGGTAGAATTTCTTCTAAGGTGGGCCCCGCAGGGCCACTTTGGATTTCAGGGTGAAATCCAGGGCGGGTCCTGTCATCTTTAGTGATGGGCTCTGATTGTTCTTCAGAGTATTTTGTACTGTTAACACTAGTTTCTTCTCTAGTGTTGTAGCTTCTTCTAAGAAGATTTTTGTTTATCCTGATATTTTCAGGACATACATCACTTTTCCTGTGATTTTCAAATTTTAGACTGATTTCTCCAGTCTTCCTGCTTTCATAAATTTTGGCTTCTGCACTCTCTGCTGGTAGCTTTGGACCAGATAATTTCCATTTAATAGGAAAAGTTACTTCGTTCCAAGTAACCTTGTGAATATGTTGTGAATGGTTTTTCTGACTGTTGAGGAATCCAGTAGTAATACCAGGGATGTTTGATATCCTTGTCTTTGGCTCTACTGTGGTTCTCATCAGTTTATAGTATATTCTGTATACTATTGCCAATTCTTGCATATCATTTTTCATAGATATGCCATCTGTCTTGACTCTCAGTCGGAGACAGTGGGCTGCATCTTTCAAGCTGGTTGAGAAGTTTGGGAAGCAATTGAAATAAGCCACTTGATTGCATAAAGATGCTTCAAGTGTTCCCAACAGACTAGCTTGAAAATCTGTTAGTCTATTGTCTTGTAAGACACATAGAACTGAACAGTTTATGCCTTCTCAGGCAAGAAGTTTTATGCCGACTTGGACTGCTCCAATGTGCATAAATTGATACTTTTTTGCTCTTGCTCTGACAACTTCTTCAGGAGTGATTAGTACGAGATCTGTTTCTCCTGTCGTAGAGGGGGTTGTGAATTCCAGTAATTTGAAGTGATGGCTATCCATCAGATCAAACGTTCCCCTTTTGTAGATCTGTTTGAAATCTAGCTTTGGAATTTAGGCGTTTTTTACCTCATGCCCGATTTCGTTATATTTGAATTCTTCAGCATTTAGGAGTTGTACTCCTTTCTTTTTCCCTAAGATGCTCATCATATTGACATCTCAAGTTTCTTTCGGGTTTTCATACCAAATGCTAGTAGAACTAGTTGATGGATCTAGGAAAATCATGTTTGGAACAGGATTTTTTCTGGTCTTTCTAATTGTTTGAATCCATTAGTTTTCTTTGTTTTTACTATAGGCACTTTCTTGTCCTTCAGTATATTTTTCATAGAATCCAACGTTTTTTGCTGTTCATTGATTTTTTTACTAACACTTGTTAGCTTTTCTTCTACCGTTTTTGGAAGTTCCTTGATATAATCCAGTTTATTTTCCAATTTTTCTAATTAGTGGATTATAGCAGGTATTTTTTTTAGATGATTTTGACATCTAGATAATTCTTGCTGCAGATTCTGATATTTTTCATCAGAAGATTTTAATAGAGAATTCAGTCTTTCTATTATCAAATCAGATATTGTCCCCATTGGGGATTCCCCTGCTGAGCTCTTTACAAGCTCTGATACTAGTGATTTGCGGATCTAACCAATACTCATATAATCAAGAGGTTTTTGTTCCTCTTTAAGAGTATATAAAAGATTTTCAATATTCTCTTCAACTTTATAGATTCTTGTTTGAATTCTAAAGATAATATCCCAGTAGTCGAGAGTTTCTCTTTTAAGCCTTTCTCTAGTCTTTCAATTTTCTCAACTTTTCTCTTTCCTTTTTCAATTCTTTGCTCGTAATATTACAGATAGCTATTAACTCAAGTCTGTCAACGATCGATATTATGAATAGTAAATTTTAACTGTTTACCTTCGAAATAGAGGATGAAGTATAGCTGCAATTATAGTCTAGACAAATAAATCCAAGATGGGCCCACAACATTTCATCAAGAGGAAAATAATAGGAAACAAATTAATAGTAAAAGCAAGAATTAGAGAGAGAGAGAGGGGTACTAAAGGGATAAACATTAAGTGAAATGAATAGTTGGGAGAAAAAGAGAAAACTTTTGTGTGAATGGGGTTGAAAATAAGTTGGTGGAGTGTATGGGGTGTATGTTGGTATTCTATAGGTAAGTGGTCATTATCCCATTTTAATTCAAGCACAATATACGCACACACCTAAGCTTTGAGGTAACCCATTAATTAAAGATGGGTACGCTATAGCGGTTAAAAGTTTAGACTTAGCCAAATATGAATAGTTGACCTTTATAGCTAGTTCACATGTAGGCATGCTCTGTTAACCAAATTGAATCATACATATTATCACATGCTTCATGCTTATTTGTGGTAGACCACGTGGGAGAAGCACAAATAAGAAAGTAATGACAATGCATTCAAGGCTAGCGGTTGAGTTGGAGCATGTATGCTCAGTTGGGTTTACTAGTCTCATGACTTAACTTACAAAGATGTTAAACATGTGTATTTATATGTGTGATTACTAGCTCAACAGTACATGAGTTTGAAAGGTGGTAGCATACTTAGACAGCAGTAGCCTGAAGACAAAACAAGGTTGAGATTTGTTCTACGTGTAATGCATAGGTGTGCAATTTATTCAATTAAAAGTGCAGTGTCAACAATTTAGCTAGCTTGACTCATGCAGCCAATAGAAGGATACGCCAAAGTCGGTAACAAATATTGTATATGTGCGCATTGTGCTATGTTCAACAAGTATGAAGGTCGAGTAAGATAGAGCAGGTAGTATATGGAGGACTTAGCTTTTCAGTCTCGCATGAAGAGAATAGGGTGATGAAATTGATGTTCGAAGATAACTGCGTCAAGAGTGAAACCCGAATGCGTCAAGAGCAGGGCCGGCTCTGAGATTCTAATAGCTTAAGGCGAAGAATTAAAATGTGGCCTACCAGATTTATATATGCGTGCGTGTGCGTGTGTGTGTGTGTGTGTTTTTTTTTTTTTTTGCACCAAATAATAGTACAAAATCATGTATTTTGAATAAAAGTAAATATATTTTTCAAAGGGAGAATTCCACAAATGAACACTCAACTATGACTCATTCGATACTTGGTCACTCAATTTTCAAATATATCACTTTGGTCACTTAACTATTACTCTGTCAATCACTTTAGTCTCCCAAGGGGTATTTTATCTCACTTTAATCACTTCTCCCAATCATTCTAATACAGATTTCTCGATTTTTCACAATTGGTTGGACGAAAGTATCATTAATATTGTGGAAAATAATTTTTTTTAATGAAAAAAATTAACGAAGTGACTAAAGTGAATTTAACAGAGTTAAAGTTGAGTGACCAAAGTGATATATTTAAAAGGTGAGTGACCAAAGTGTTAAATAGGTCAAAGTTGAATGATCATTTATGATATTCTCCCTTTTGGGCAACAAAAAAAAAAAAAGGAATAAAAGTATAAAATTAATAACAAAATAAAAGTATGTATATTTATTCCTACATAAATTTATGAAGAGAAGTTTTAAATATACACCCCTAATTACTTAATACACACTCCATACTTAATACACCACCTATTTAATTTCTCATTCTAATATTTTAATAAATACGCAACCCAAAGTACCTAAAATATCCTTAATCTCACAAATTATGAAATATCCTACTTTTTGACTATATTAAGGTTACTATTTAATATGATTAATATATTCTAGTATATTGACGTTTTGTAAATGACCATATTGATTACTTGTGTTAGTTATTGAGAGATCCATAAAGATTTATTATTGGTCTCTTTAAATAGATGCATATAAATAGGTTTTGTGTTATTTGAGCTCTCATCCACCAAACATCATGTTAATCAAGTATAAAATTATGAGTTGAACATTCAACCAAAACTATACCAGTAGTTTCTCCATCATGGCGGAACTAAAAAGTTGTTATTAGAGGGGCCAAACAAATTAGCAATTACAAAGTTTTTTCACCTGTGATGTTTTATATTAGAAAATAAATTGATTAATCATAACTCTTAGAACAAAAAAGGAAATTAACTAAAAAATGGGAGTAAAGTGACATGTTTTAAAAATATTTAATGCCATTGATTTTGAAATTCTAAATATTATGGTTTCAAACCTCATTTAATTACAATTTGTTTAAGAAAAAAATAAGTTAGATAGTTTCTAACTTTATTCTTGTATTAAATTGGGAGGCCATGTATAGAAATTTGTTGTGTTTATCTAACTATTTATACATAAATAGAATAATATAAGGAAAATATGACTATTTTTTTCTTTCTTCTAATGCATAGATGTCTGTTTTGGTCATTTAATCTACCTACAAAATCTAATTTAAAATATAAAATAATAGGGATGTGTATTAAGTGATTAGGGGTGTGTATTTAAAATTTCCATATTTCCTTTATGTGCTGTAACCACCGCGGCACAGTCGGTCTCAATGTCCACACCATCCATGCCTTGGTGAATAATTAGTAGAAGACTCGGCCCTCTCTCATTGCCTCTAACTCCATCTGGAAAGCCGAGCTAGCATGGGAAAAGGGCCGGGCAATTGCAACTAAACACACACCAAACTCATCTCTGATAACGGCACCAATTCCTCCTTGTCCAGTTGAGCCATGGTACGCTCCATCCGTATTCAGTTTGAGTCTACCACTCGGTGGAAGCTGCCATTTGTTCCTTTGTCTCATCTTCCTCTTCACATGAATCGGGTGCACTACTTGATAGTCACTCAATAATTTCAACGCCCAGGCCGCAGTGGTTAATGGTCTGAAAGAAGACCCCATCTAGACTGTGGCATTTATATGAAATATATGGATGGTTAAGAAGTATGATTAACGCATAATAACTTTATAAGTATGGTGAATCAGCATAATGAAATACCAATAAAAAAAAATGAAAAAAAAATACTTGAAAGGGAGAAGTAAGCTACAAACTGGGCCCAAGGCATGACTTAACTAATTGAAAAATTACAAAAAAGAAGTGCCACGCCCCTGATTTTACACACATGAAAATCGATATATATAATCCCATAATTATATGCGTGAACGTTCAGTCATCAATACAAAATACCTGAAATCTTTTTTCCCTTTAACTTACACAGATATTGATGCCCTGAACCCTCAAAGTTAATATACACTCGCTCCATAGAGTTATATATTACACAAGCTTACGAATTAAATTGTCAACAACAAAATAAAACATAAAGGCTGCTCAGAGTAACTATACAACGGAAGTCCTTATCAAAGGTAAAGTTACAAAAATGGCTTCCTACCGTAAAGCTGCAAAGGCGCTACCTCAGCTTCAGCCCCGATTATCCTAACCTGCAGGATTAACCCCTACACCGTTTGAATAGTGTACCGGGTTGCCACACAACAAACCCGGTAAGCTTTTACAAGCCCGTATGAGTAACTCAAAACACACATGCACAACTCACGCCAGAAACGAGGAAAACCTTTCAACTCGCGAATAAAGAAAACATACCATGCTTCCAAAAACAATACTCTTTTCCCAAAAGGAACAACGAAAGTCACACCATGACAAAATCATATAAATCGTTAACCTAACCATTCAAATATGATAAATAATCCAACCTGGATAAAACAATAATTAGGTCCAACCTGGACAAAACAGCAAATAGGTCCAACCTGGACAAAGCATCAACACAAATAAATCATACCTATTGTTAACCTAACAAGTAGAATATGATAAATCGATCCAACCTGGATAAAACGATAATTATGTCCAACCTGGACAAAATATGTACCCAGGAATCTTAAGTAACCTATTTAGATCCCTGAAGTACGATGACAGACAGACTAGAGCTCTAACTGAATCGTAACCTGTCACCCGGCCAAGGTTCAATCTTACGATATAATATTGCCATGAGGATGCAACCTGCAACCCCGGATCCTTAGGCCAACCTGACCCTCAGATCAAAACGTCAAATCAAATCAAAACGAGAAATCACAACCTGTGACTCTCAAATCCTCTGACCACCGGTCGTCAGATCAAAACGTTAAATCAAATCAAAAGAAGAAATCACAACCTGTGACTCTCAAATCCTCAAACACTTTTCAAAACAATAGAAATATCATTTCCCACCATTTGTTTTCCAAAAGCCACAACCCAAAACAATAAAAAAACATCATTTCATGCATATTGTTTCACAAATCCACAAACCACCAAAACATATATATATTTCTTGTAAACATATATCTACAAATACATGAATACGTATGTATATATATACATCCCATAATATATATACACACACACATAGTCATCTACTCAGAAATGCCACTAATACCATCTATAGTTTGCAGTTAACTAATTAACTCTCAAAACGATAAGGGTATTCCCGTTCGTGAATGAACTTCGTGAGATTACTCACCTCAGAATCCCGCTGCGTCTTCAATATAGAACTGAACTAACACTATCACCAACAACTCGTCCAATTCACCTTTAGAAGCACCTAATCACCAATGATCTCAAATTAGTAACGATTCACAAATGATTTAAGTCCGAAACCCTTGTTTTGAACTAAAATCCCCAAAGTGGCGCCAATCGAGGCGAAACCACATCCGAGACCTCCCAAAGTCTCCGGAATACGTCCACGATCGATGTGACCAAACCACAAGTCGATCGGATGCTCAAATCCTCACGGATAGCATAAATCGATCGGTATGAAACTGCAAAAATCATAACAATTCCAACAAACTCCAAAACTTGCATATTATATATCGAAACGGTCGTATCAACAAGTAGAACATATATAATAACAAAAACAGTTCCTTAAGTGGCCGGAACACCGCCGGAACGCCACCACAGACGGTGGTGCACCGCCGCCGGCCAAAAACACATTATTTCACAAAACTCTCAACATCAAAGTTCTTCATCTAAGCATGCTTGTGAATTCTCATAACTAGCTCGAAGTCAGAAAACAAGCATAAGGGGTTGAAAACTACCTCACAAGCCGTGAACAGTAATCCAATCCGAGTTGATCGAAGTTTCACGTGAATCGATCCAAACAACCACCAAGGATCGATCGACGAGGTCGCTCTGAGTTCAACCAAGAAGACTTGAAGCCTTGCCGACGTCGGAACAAGGAATTCCGACCGGGTCCGAAATCCACAAACTGAACTGCCTTGCAGCGCCACCGTGGAGGAGAATCGGCGCTAGAGGACACCAGAGGGACGACCAGACGGAGGAGACGATCCTATCTGGAAAGTTTCATCGCTGGAGACCACCGCAGTTCTCCGAAAAAGTCGGGTCGGATCGACCGAGTCCGGGTCGGGTTAGTCGGATTATTTCGATACTGAAGGTAGCAGTCGAGAGAGAAGAGAGAGGAAATGAAATGGTTTTCCGGAAAAGGAAACTTGTGAAAATAGTAAGTTTCTCCTTCGGGAAACTTCTATTTATACCAAAATGGAAATTCCTTCCAATGACCATAACTTTCTCATACGAACTCCGATTCTCGCGTTCCAATGACCATAACTTTCTCATACGAACTCCGATTTTCGTGAAGGAAGTTTTTGGAGAATCCCAACGAATAAAAAGTCAAACTTTGGCAACCCCCTAAAACCATATTCTTCAATTAATTATTCGTCTGAAACACTTCCGCTCCATCCACGAGCCACGAAATCGTCCAATAGTTATAAAATTAATTCTGGAAAATCCTCGGAAAATAAATACGAATTTCTGGGGCATCACAAGAAGTGTAAGAAGAGCAGCATTCGAACCTTGGTTGGTGGGAATAGGGAATAATGTCACTTCCACTAGTGCAAAGCATCAATGTATCTTTAAGAAGGCACAAAGTGTATATATACGAATATATAACATATATGCAGAATTAAATTACCCGAGGCCCCCATGAACCGGTGGCCTGAGACGGCTGCCTCAGGCGGCAGCCCTTAGGGCCGGCCCTGGTCAAGAGCTAGCTATCGTTGCATCAAGAAATAGCTGAAGTTTAGCGTTTGCAATTGAATCTTGCCGCTGGCGTTCTGTAGCTGAAGTTTTGCCGCTGGGCTACTAGGATTGATCAAACGCTTGATGCGTTAAGTGGCTGCTGCTATGATTGATCGATGACACGGTGAGGTGCAACAAACAGAGACAATTGACGAGCAAAGTTTGATGCGATGGCGTGATGGTGTTTGACAGAAAGTAAATGATGGTTGCGGTCGAATACAAGGCACAGGTTGGAACTTGGGTGTCCAAAGTAGTTCTCTAGGTGTGAAGAGGAGGTTGAAACTCCGCCAAGAAAATTGAAACTCTGCTACGGAAATTGAAGCTTTGCCAAGGATTGAAGCTCCGCTCACCAGAGTGACGTTACCGTTAAGCTTGGGGATCTTTGTATGTTTGTTGCTGCTTGGATAGACGCTAGTGTTGGTGTTATGAGAGTGATGACTTGTCGCTGACGTTGATGGCATGGCAATATTCAGCTGGTGTTGACGGGGCCGCTGGATGGCAGGTCTAGCAGAGGAGCTGGATGGAGATGGTAGGCCACTGGCCTTGCTACCGCTGTTGCCCGGGTGCTAGCCTTGCTAGACGCTGGTAGGCTTGCATTGTCGCTGGCGTTAGCGATTTGATGTAGAAGGATGTCGCTGAGGCCTAACGCTGACGTTAGCGATTGCCGCTAAGGCTTGCCAGTGGTGATTAGTGTTTACCGCTGAGGCTTACCGCTGACTTTAGTAATTGCCGTTGAATCTTGCTGATGGCATTTACCGCTTGTTGCTGACGTTGACCTCGCTACAGCTGGCTCTGGCACTGGGTTAGCCTCGTTAGCGGTAAAAAAAAAAAAAAAAAAAAAAAAATTAAAGGTTGGTGGTGCTGTATAGCGGTGAGGCACGGAAGAAGAAAACGGGGTGCAAAAAGAAAAAGGAAGGCTGGGTGTCCAGAGTAAATGGGCACCCAAGGTTCCAATTTTTTTTTTTAAATTTTTATTACCAAAATGTTTGTTGCTAGAGGCTAGTGCACCTCTAGGCCTATGTACTGGGTAATGGACTGATGATGATCTAATGATAAAGAAGAGAAAAGTTAGTGTTAGCTTGAACACAAGAACTATAGTGGTTCGTCTCCCGCCTTAATAGAAAACTATGTCCACTTGAAATGTTTAACTAAGTGTTTGGGCCTTGCGGCCCAAAGGGATTACAAGAGATGTAATGGGATGGAGTTTAAGTTGGAGAAGGGGTCCCTTTTATAGGTAAGGAAACCCCTTTCCTTTACATTTTCTTCAATGTGGGATGCAAAACCACTATTCTAGTCTTAGAAAGCATATTGTGAATGTAACTTGGCAAGGTCGGGAAGGCTACTTTCCGGCGAGGTCTTGGCCACTTCTGACAACCATGGAGTAGGTTGTATGTCAGGCTATGGCATATGTCATGGTTAGGCCCCACCATGGCTTGTGAGCCCACTAAGAGGGTGTTGCTTTTGCTTGGTGACATAGAGAATGAGCTATGCTAGTGGAGGTATCTACAACGTCTTCTCTCACAGCCAAGGTAAAGTACAGAACCCTCTGATTCAAGCACCTAAGTAAAATAAGGTCTCAACTTAGTACACGATTAAAATGCAAGCGGTTACTGTTCGAACTGAACACTTGAGCCAAAAACTTGAAGATTTCGTCAATCGAGACAAAACTTCATCAAGACCTCCCAAGATCTTCTGAACACTTCTAGAATCAATTTCTCAAAATTATAAGACGATCCAATGGTCGGATCCTCAAGGATCGCAAACTGAGAAAACCAAAATTACAGAAATCTAGCATGCTTTGAATAATCACAACATGACCCCATGATATATCAACAAGCTCATATCGACAAGTAGGTGACAACCATGAAAACAGAACCCAAAAACCTGGCCGCCGGCAATGGCTGAGCATGGGTTCCATGGGCCGCCGGCAACTTAGAGAGATTCTTCCTCCTCGCATCGAATTGGTTCAAGCCACTTGAAGAGGATGATCAGCGTCTCCTGGACTTCCAGAAATGACCTATAGCTCAGCCAGAGGTGGCTAGAGGAAGGAGATATCACGGTGGACCAAAAACCCGCCGCCACAGTGCTGCTTCGTCCTGGCGGCAAATTGCTGTGCGTCACCACCACAGATCGAAGGAGAATGAAGAGGCGGTTTGAATAGGACAGGTGGCAGCCGGATTGGAGGCCGAATGGTGAGATATGGCCAGAAAACAAAAAACGGATCGGAGGCAGCTTGGGAGAGAATCTCGAATATGGATTTCCTTTTTTGGAAAATTAGGGTTTTCTGATATTTGTCCCAAATTTTTCTATTTAACCAAAATAAAAACTTTTTTCGATGGTCATAACTTCATCATACGAACTCCGATTTTTGTGTTCCACATATCCACGAACTAGTATTTGATGCGCTCTACAACTTTCGTGAAGGAAGAATTTGGAGAAACTCAACGAATAAAAAGTCAACCCTATGACTCATAATAAATAAGACGTTTAGAGTAATTATTCGTCCAAAACACTTTCGCTCCACCCTTGAACTACAAAATCCTACTAACAAACACTTTATTAATTTCAGGAAATTCCAAGAAATTAATAACGAATTTCCGGGGTATTACATCCAATTAGTCCAATTTTACCGCTATTACAACTTTTTACTTTAAACAACCAATTTCAACAAACTAAAAAGGTGAACCTGCAATAGTACATAAAGCAAATAGTAAATAGGCAAGACTATTTTTCCAATTTCAACAGGCTCAATTTAGTTTTTTCTTACCACAAGTTTCCACTTACTTAACTAAAGAACTTATCACAAATTTCGAAAATAAGTAACTAACACAAAAACTACAAAACTAAGAAAGCAAAGTAAAGGTAAACTAAGAATAGGTTCTCTAGTCCCATGGAAACCTAAGCTAGGGTTTGAGTTTTACCTCAATCCTTGGCAATAGTGCCAAATACTTGTTGGAGACAACATTAGTATAAAATGTGTGCAAATTTGTGTATGATGTGCCCTACTCCCAAGTGTAAGAGCAACTCCAACAGCTTCCCCATATTTTGATTTTACTCTATTTTAGGGAAGAATGAGCCTCTTTTGCTCCAACAGATTCCCTATAACCATCCCTATTTTAGAGATAATGAAGAGAGAGAAAACCAAATTCCCTAAATTTACAGCAATCTCTAAAATTTAAGGAAGAATTATGGAGATTTTAGAGATTGCTGCAAAATAGGGAATCTGTTGGAGTTGGAGAAGAAAAAATAGCTAAAGCTTTGACTTTTGATTCCCTATAATACAAAAATTATAGGGAAGCTGTTGGAGTTGCTCTAAGAGGCCAAGTTTTAGAAATGGAAAGTAAGAGTATCATTTTTTTTATTTTTGAAATATAGGTTCATTGCATTAGATGACCAGCTAATAAGCTAGAGTCTAACATACACTTAAAGACAGAAAAATGGCGGGGAACAACCACGCTCCTATCTAAGTAATGTAAACTCATTACAAGTCAATTTGAGCCCGCTTGTAAAGCGGACCCATGAACTAATAATAACTCCGTGTCTTCTAGGGCAAATCATTAATTAGTCTCTCCATTAGCCAAGCGCGCAGTTGTGGTACCAACAGAGAGCCACTTCCTAGCAAACAAATAGGAGCAATTCCTTATCCATAAGCCGCTTGAAAAAAATGGCAATCTTATTCCAGATAATTACCAACTCCCACAGAAGTCATGATCTACAAACAATTGGTCCTGGACCAGATATCAGCCCAACTGCCCAAGAAAGTCCACCTCTTGGGTCAGGCCCACCCTCACCTTTAAGTGATGAATGAGGGTGGCAAGGCACCCTCCTTCAAGGCCCACAAAATAGAGCCCAGCAGTTGAAGTTGGAGCCCAGGCCCAAAGGCCCGAGCCCAAACCCAACCAAAGTCAGCAGAAGCTCTAAGATCCCTCTGCCATGCCCTCGCCGCCGTAAGCCAACTTTCCGGCGGGCAACCCTTCCAGTAGGCCATCAGATGCAAACCAGTCAACTCGGAGAACACGGCCCCTGCAACGCTGCTCAATCAAAGCCGGAGTACCAATCCACTGCGAAGCAACCTACCAAGTTGGCCTCCCTTGACTGTCGCTGAATCGACACGCTCTACCCAGAAAACCCACCACCTCCAAATCTGCTGAAACCAGCCACCCACTTGCTGGACAGACAAAGATCAGAGAAAAAAGTCGCTGACGCCGCGAAAACCAGAACAAACACGGTCAAAGAGTCCTCCAGTTCAGAAACCTCTCGCCACAAAACCACGATCGACGCTGAGGACCCGCTCCGCGCAGCTGCCGTACCACTCCACGGAAGTCGCCTTGCCTGAAGAATGCCGCCACCAATCGAAACCTAGGTTTCGAATTCCAAAGTCGCTCCGAGAAGCTCAGAGACGCTTTCTAGTTGGAAAGTAAGAGTATCATACCCAAAGAATTAGGGGAAATTCTATCCTAGCTAGATTACCGCAAATAAAGCTAGAAAAATATGCAAAGTCTACCTATTTACAGTGCACAACTTCCGTCATTTGGAAGCCAAGAATTGCATAGATGATATTCACAATGTTAAGTGGTGAAAAAGGCTTGATTGTTTTTAAGATAAATTAATGAGACAAAATACTGTTTACTCCTTATACTTATAAGGTCTCCACGTTTCAGTCCCTACGTTTCAATTTCACCTAGATACTCTCTAAACTCTCTAATTTCACACAAAAGGTCCATGTCGTCAATTTTACGTCCAAAATTAAGTTATCTTGCTAACGTGGCAGTCCTTTCACACTGAAATGATTATTATTCCCTCACCTTCTTTTTTTATTTATTATTTATTTATTTGTTCTCTCCACGGTCTAGACCTGCCCAAATTCATAATCCAAAATTCTTTCTAAGTTAAACTTCAAAAAAACTTGGCCACAAAGCTCACCAATCACCAGGAAAGATAACACTTCATCTTCATATGGGGCTTTGAACCAATATGATGATGAAGAATCATGATCATGCAAAGAGTAAAAGTTATAGGACTAGCATGGATTCTCAACGTTTAGTTGACCTTATAGAGTATTTTCAATTACAAGTTAATGCGAAAAATAAAACCAAGTTGACCACAGTCAACAGCAAAGTTCAGATTTCAGAAGTTATAATTTCCTCACGTATCTCTCAAAATTAAGATACACACGAACAGGAGATCCAGTAGTTGGTACAAGTCAAAAGACGGGCCATTTTTATTAAAATCATCTTCTACAAGGCTACAATCAGTTTGCATCTTCACGTAGCCACAAGCTACAATAAGACACTTGACAGGGCACTTGAAGAGTCTGGTACGACTTACAATATCAAACAGCTACACTATACCAACTGAGAACTCTACAGTCTGGTCAACCAGCCTCTGCCCCTTGGTATTTTAATTGTACATACCATGAAAGAAAAGAAACAAGAAAACTTTAAAGCAGACCAATGCAGGAATAATATATACGCGAGTTCAAGCTTCCCATACTCAGCTGGAAACTCAAGCAGTGCTGTCAAGAAATGGATAATCAGTGTAACCAAGAACGGGATCAGATATGTAGAATGTATCTCTGTTGTACTTATTTAGAGGAGCATTAAGCTCAAATCTCTTTGGCAAATCTGGATTAGCCAAGAACCAACGACCAAAAGCAATAAGATCTGCACGGCCTTCAGCCACAGCATTGTTCCCATCTTCCCTGTCAAAACCACCAGCAGCAATGAAGGTACCATTAAAAGCCTTTCTCATGGGTACAAGACCGTGGGGACATTCAATTTTTTCCCCAACTGTCTTCATTCTTGGCTCAACCATGTGGCAGTACAGGATTCCATATTTGTTCAAGGAATTGACTAGATAGAGGCCCAATTCCTTTGGATTAGAATCTCCGGATTCCATATAGTCGGCAAATGGAGATAATCTAATTCCAACTTTATCTGCTCCTATCTCGTTGACAACAGCTTCAACAATGTCTAGTGCAAATCGGCAACGATTTTCTAGAGATCCGCCATATTGGTCTGTTCGATCATTTACTTGATCTTTTAAAAATTGATCGATAAGGTAGCCATGGGCGCCATGAATTTCAACCCCATCAAAGCCTATGAAATCGACAAACAATAATATTAGTGTAATGAAGACTTCTGAAACTTTCGAAGAGAAAATGGTAACTTATTGATCATATAATGAAGTGAAAGTAAGAAATTGTTATTCCTAGAAAACTTGTACTTTTCTTTTCTACTACAACTTTTTTATCTTCTCACAAGACGTTTCTGTAAAAGGACATGTATATTTATTTCATTTTTAACTTAAAAAAGATTACCAGCTTCCAAAGCATTCCTTGCAGCAAGTCTAAAATCATTGACAATTTGAGGAATTTCATCTGTCCTCAATCGTCTTGGAGGGGTGAACTGCGCAACATCAATGCCATTAGCTCGTATTTGGGGTGTTAGGGGCTTGTCAGTAGAAGAGATTGGAGCTTGCCCATTTGGCTGAAAGCCTATAAGCAAAGAGGGATAGAATCACCATGAGACACAATAGATTATATCGAAGGAATATCCAATTCATTGATCTACAACAACCCCATAGCAGAAGCTACGATGATAAATGATAACAATATTGGTGAAAATGAAGTTTATGATAGGATAGGTTTAGATCATTCAGTAAAATACAGATACTATGCATGCAGGTTCTCTGGACCCAATCAAACATATCCATCTTTCATGTTATTCTCCGGGTTGACTTGGCATAAAATGGCTCCATATATACCAATTTTAGATCTTACGAAACCGTAATATATTGCCAACAGAGAAAGGAGATATCATCGGCCACAGTAATTCATTTGTTATGAGGAATAGCATATGCTACAGTAGTTATAAGTTCTGAGTTATTTTAATTCATCAAACTTCTTCCACATTGAAACTTTATGTTTTCTTAATAAACTGAAGAACAATTAACTTTCAAATGCTTCACAAGTCTAATTAGTCACTTATGCTCACAAGGGTTTCTATGATAAAGTTAAGTCATAAAGGCATAGTCAGGAACGCACCACTATTTGAAACCCTCCCCACATGCCAAATCTGACAGAAGAAGATACCCCCTTTAGCATGTACAGCATTGACAATGGGTTTCCATGCTTCAACTTGCTCCTTTGTCCATATACCAGGAGTATCTGGATACCTTTACATATGAAAGAAACAAAAATCGATCAAATTTTGCAATGGGGAAGTTGCAAATTCTACTGCATCTTGTGATTAAAAATTTTACAGATAGAAACTTGCTAGCTATTCTTAAAGTTACCCTTGTGCTGTGTCAGAAACTCCAGTGGCTTCAGCTATGAGAAGACCCCCTTTAGATGTTCTCTGAGAGTAATATAAAATGGCATGTGGCTGGGGAACATTTCCATATGATCTCTGTCTGGTCAATGGTGCTAAAACAACTCTGGAATAAATAAACAAATTAAACACTTATTAATACAACCATCAATACTGTCTTACTGGACACAGTCAGTATCTACGGAATTACATCTACATGACCAGTGACAGGTTTGAAAGAGATAACATAACTAGCTCTTGAAAATATTATCATATTATCTGACCCGAACAAAATATGAAACATTACCAAACATAAAACGGATTGGATTATGAAATGCTCAAGGAGAAAGGACAAATACTTTTCCTAATAAATTGCAACTAAAATAGAAATTCAACGATGAATTCAAAGCGACATAGGTCAGTTGTAACGAACCCTTCCAGCTTCACACCCCACACATGTACTATCCCCGTCTGGCGGAAATATCAATTGATTATTAATGTGTTAATCGTAGTAATCGTCTATGCAGATAAATTGTGTCGAGATGTGAAGCTTATTGATTCTAATTTATGTCCTTTTACCACTGACCACATATACCATTTGCAATGTTCTAGTTACAAAGATATAACAAGAATTTGGCCTTTTGAACTCTCCAATGTTTGAAAGTATGGCCTCCATTGTTCATTCAAACTTAAAGATCAAACAATTCCATGGTGGCAGAATATGCTAAACTACTAGTGAATAATACGTTTAAAGTGATGTAAGCTAAGCTAAAAGCAAAGAGCATGGCTAAAGTAATCTGAGAAAACACAAAAGCAGTCACCTTTTTCATTTTCCTTGTTCACCAATTGGGACTTTCAGCAAACAACTGGTCATCTAAGTTTAGAAGTGATGTGAATATGCGAATTCTACATAACAATAGTACAAATCCAGGCAATGAAGGTACCAGATTATCATCTCCATTGTTCATTCAAACTAAAAGAGCAAACAATTCTTGGTAGAAGAAGATGCTACGCTACCAGTGAAAAATATGTAAACTTTTTCATCTTCCTATTTCTCTCAATTGGGACTTTCCTCAAACACCTGGGTCTTCTAACTTTACACAACCAAACCCAGATCTTATCATGGCAAATCATAACCCCACCCCAGCACACAAATTCATCCAAACCCAACATTCTTTGGGTCTTAGCAACATCACTATGATATAATGTAGAGTAAGATTAAGCAAGTATCCCAATAGATCAACCAATCAAAACGCAAGACTTTTTCATACTCAAGCAGTAAACTTTCTCATTCCTTGGTCAAATGGGAGTTTCCACAAACACATCTTCTGAGTTTACAAACCAAAACCCAGATCATATTATGGCCAACTAATGCACAAACAAAATGACCCAATTCCAAATTTGAAAGACGAAAAACCAAAACCTGTTCTCATAATATCAACCAACGTAACATGCAATGCAGAGAGAAAGATTAAAGCAAGTTTACCTGTGAGAAAGATCAAACTTTCCCATTTTGTAGGGAGTAAGAAGAGGAAGTGTGGGAGCTTGGTTAGCCATCTATCTGATCTTGCAATCTGGGTAACTTCAAGTTCTTGGAGTTTTAGTTGTTCTGGTCTGGAAATGAATGGAAGACACTTTATACGTTTGAGGGTGTGCTAGAAGACAACGTCGGCTGTTTGGAACCAATAATGTTGTAAATGGGTCCATCGTCACTGTCACTGCTTTCGTCTTACGAGGCTCGTGGGCCTGTGACTTGTGGATGCCATGACCGAAGCGTAATCAGAGCAATTGTATATGGTGACATTGAGATGCTCAGTGACGTGGGTTGTGATTTTGGGAGATTTAAGAACTGGGAAGTATTTACTGAGCTGCCAGAGCTGACTTGACCTGTGGCCGTAAGATTTTGCATTTCTTTTGAAAACGAGTCATCAATTGATAATTGAGGTCTTCCTTTTATGTTGGAACTTGGAATTCAATTTCGCGCGATAGGGTCCCAAAAGAAGAAAATGCAAAAGCGGAGGGTGACGTCGTGCACCTGTTAGCTCAGACGTTTACTTCATCTTTTCCTTTTTTGTGTTCTTTTTTGTTTCTTCATGAACCCAAACCAAAAAAAAACCCAAACCACCAAAAAAAAAAGTGTATTTCTTTAAAGGGTAAAATACCGATCATTAAGATACATAATCAGAGCGGTATAGTTAACCAAAATACAACACAAGTAGACTAAACAAATAACGTGCAGCTAAAATATGGAGGGGTGGATGTTATGTCTAAACTCCTAACTAGGGCTGTCAATGGGTCGTGTCGGGTTGGGTTCGTGTCGGGTCAATGTATTTGTCGTGTCACAAGAGACAAACCCAAACCCAACCCATTTAATAATCGTGTCGAAAATTTAAACCCAAACCCAACCTATTTACTAAACGGGTTACCCATTTCCAACCCGCTTAACCCATTTAATAAATAGGTCGTGTCATGTTAGATCAAATGACTCATTTAAGGATACATTGCGACCCATAAACTAAAAAAAAATTCATAAATTCATTAAATTCACTAAAAAATCCACATGACGAAAAATATAAATAATTATATATAATTCATAAATAATTAAATCAAATAATGATGAAATAAAATATTTCAAATTGTCCAATCGTAGGATCAAATACTCCCAACTTCCAAAATTTCAAGAAGAAGTATAACATAATCGGGTTATATGGGTTCACTTCGTGTTGGCGGGTTGACCCGTGGCCAACCCGTTTATTAAATGGGTCATGACGGGTTGACCCGCGGCCGACCCGCTTTTTAATCTTGTGGGTTCAACCCGCTTTATTTCGTGCGGGTTTCGAGTCGTGTTATCGGGTCGTGTCGGAATTGACAGCCTTACTCCTAACGTGCTCGGTTTCAGCGTGTTAATGAAAAATGAAGACAATCCAAAACAATGGTGGAGTCTCATTGTTGCTTGAGATGGCCATGGCCCCTCCAAGCTTCCTCATAAAGAATTGGCTAAAAAGTTTCATTATATATATATAACCTTGCTCAGGTGCGGATATCCGCACCTAAGGAAAAAGTTACAGATTTTTCATTTTTACCCACTTTTCGATCATATTTTCACATCTTAACCGTTCAGTTTTTAGATCCTAATGTATAGATCATCTCTACAAAATTTCAGCCAATTTAATGATCGTTAAGGCATCCAAAACAGCAATTTACACGAAAGAACCGAATATGTCGAATCGGAACCGTTCGTGTTTATAATGGTAAATTGTAGTTTTGGATGCCTTAACGATCATCAAATTGGCTGAAAATTTGCAGAGATGATCTATACATTAGGACCTAAAAACTGAACGGTTAAGATGTGAATATGTGATCGGAAAGTGGGAAAAACCTAAAATCCGCACCTAAACAAAAAGTGCGGATATCCGCACCTGAGAAGCCCTGTATATATATATATATATATATATATATATATATATATATAAATTGTCACAAAAATTAATGATTGGCCCTCCAAATCATGTAAACTATATTAATGACCTCCCTAATTCTGGCATTCTAATTCTGCCACTGATCTAAGATTATTACAAAATTGTAATCTGAAATTTTGAAACTATGGAACTCTGATCGATTACCAAAGTTCAAAGTTGTATATCAAATTATAGTCACATGCTCGTAATATCAAATTAGATTTAATTAGCTAAACCAGAAGGCTAGAAAAGGTGGCACGCGCCTCCACAAATAACTATGCGTGGGCGTCACCATTTCGGACTTTGAATCTAGAATAAAAAATTATGCCAAAATTATCACCACAACACAACTATCAATTTTTATACCTGCACTAAAGATCAATTTGACGTGGATTGGTCGGAAAACTCCTCAAAAGTTTCGAAAGTTTGACATTTTGCACCGATCATACTCTCTCTACACGTCAAATCAATCTAAGAGGCTTAAGCGGTTTTTATCACCGGCTAAAGGTTTTTAGAGACCAAGTGGTTTCATGGTCAACGGTGGGCGGATGAGGAAGATATGATTGAGTTAAGTCATGTGGGTCCACGATGTCTTAACAGTGTTGATTCTCATTAGGTGCTGAAAATCGAACATAAAGAGAACTATGGGTTGAAGGAGATCGAGAGAAAACAGGCAATCATTTCTCAACCGGTGGCTTGAGCAATGGTGGTCGGACATAAGAGATCAAATCAGGTTGAGTTCGGGTTATGAAATGAGTCAGGTCAGGGAGAAAATTGGAAGATTTGTTTGGCTTGAGAACCGAAATGGAAAGTTTATGTTTTAGGAAAATATTTAAAGGGAAAGTTTCTCAAAACACTAATTCATGCTCCTCACCTCATAACTTACTAGTACAGACTCTGATTTTACCATTCTTTGTGTTCACAGACTCGGTTCAATGTGTTCTACGACTTTTGTGAAGAAAGATCATTCTTAGTTGCTCTGGCTAACAAAGATTAGACCATGTGAAAGTTATACATTTGGAGGGAAACCCACAATTATCTTTCCACGTTATTTATCAATGTATGAGTACATCAATTAACTAGTTCAATACTAATTTTATTTACCAATGAGGACTAGTTGAAGACTTTTTGGTGAGACCCATTTCTCGATCACATTTCCGCAAATCAACCGTCAGATGTTTAGATATTTATGTGTAGATCATTTGTGTAATTTTTCAACCAAATTGAAAATCGTTAAGGCAGTCATAATCATGATTTATCAATTATGAACATAAACGGTTCATGTTTGACAAATACTGTTCGTCTATTGATTTGATCTAGTTCGGTACCTTAACGATTAGCAATTTGAAAGAAAATTTTCAAAAGTGATCTACTCATGCATATATAAACATCTAACAGTTGATTTTCCTTAATCTAGTAAAAAACTGAGTCTCTCAAACCATTGATTAGAAAATCTTCAACTAGTCTTCATTATAGTAGTCATCAAAGATCTCATAATAGATTAATGTAGCCACACAATGTTTTGGGTTGATTTTTTTGCTTACGTGGAATTCTTGTGCATCCGCATCACCATTGTTCCGTTGTTCATATATTGCAGCCCTCGCCCCAACTGGACAATAAAACGCTCCAAGGTTTTACGGCCCATCTCATTGCAACAGTGTTCTCTCCAGAACCCAGTGCAAAACAGAGCTGCAATTCATTTCTGGGTCAATCAAGCTTTTATTTCAACGGAGATGATGATGGCACTAAAAGCTAAACCCCTCTCATCCCCATCACCATTTTTCAGGTACTCGCCGCAAAACCCAATTTTCTTTCTCCCTCGATTACTCTCTTCCCAAACCCCAATCGACAGTGACGTCGACACTGTCTACCGCATAGTCAGTAGCTCCACCCGTTCCCAAAACTTGAAGCAAAACTTGAAATCGAGCGGTGTTTTCCTCTCAAATGATTTGATAGATGAGGTTCTGAAGCGGGCCAGGTTCAGCCATGGAAACCCTTTACACGCTCTCGAGTTTTTCAATTACACTGGGAATAGGAGAGGGTTTTATCACACCACATTTGCACTTGACACAATGCTTTATATGTTGGGAAGAAGTCGAATGTTCGAAAAGATGTGGGAGGTTTTGGTTGAGATCAAGAGTAAGGATAGGAATTTGATAACTCCTCGTACTGTGATGGTTGTTTTAGCTAGGATTGCTAAGGTTTGTTCTGTTAGGGAGACTGTGGAGTGTTTTAGAGAGTTCAAGAAGCTTGTGCCCGAATTCGACACAGCTTGTTTCAATGCGTTGTTGAGGACTCTTTGTCAAGAGAAGAGTATGACAGATGCTAGGAATGTGTATCATAAGCTGAAGCAGAGCTTTAGGCCGAATTTGCAGACCTTTAATATATTGTTATCGGGTTGGAAGTCATCGGAGGATGCTGAGGGGTTTTTCGAGGAGATGGGGGAGATTGGTCTGAAACCTGATATTGTTTCGTACAATTGTTTGATCGATGTTTATAGTAAGAATAGGGAAATGGAGAAAGCGTTTAAGTTGATGGAAAAAATGCATGACGAGGATATATCACCGGATAAGATCACGTATACTTGTGTCATTGGGGGATTGGGGTTGGTTGGTCAGCCTGATAAAGCCAGAGATGTGTTGAAGGAAATGAAGGAGCTTGGGTGCTACCCAGATGTTGCGGCATACAATGCTGCCATTAGGAATTTTTGCATTGCAAAGAGGCTTGGTGATGCTAATGGGTTGGTGGAGGAGATGATAAGTAATGGTTTGAGTCCAAATGCAACTACTTACAATTTGTTCTTTAGGGTTTTCTTCTGGTCAAGTGACTTGCAGAACTCTTGGAGCTTGTATGGGAGAATGATGCATACTGGGTGTCTGCCAAATACACAGTCGTGCATGTTCCTGATCAGGTTGTTTAAGAGGCTGGAAAAGGTGGATATGGCATTGCAGCTGTGGAATGAAATGGTGGAGAGGGGTTTTGGGTCTTATATATTGGTATCTGATGTGCTGTTTGATTTGCTGTGTGATATGGGTAAACTAACAGAAGCAGAAACGTGCTTCTTGCAGATGGTGGAGAAGGGGCATAAGCCAAGTAATGTTTCCTTTAGAAGGATCAAGGTGCTTATGGAACTGGCAAACAAGCATGAGGCCCTCAAGAACTTGACAGAGAAAATGGCACTTTTTGGCTCTTCAATCCATCTTCCTGAGAGTATGGATAGGTCAACAGAGGTACCACGCTCAGAACCACTTGCTTGAAAAAGTATACTGGTGAGTTGTGTCAAGTCATTAATTGGCAATGGTGATAACTAATGCTGCAAAATTGCTGATTGATATATCAAAAGAGGTGCGTTACACAATTGGGTTACAGAAGCTTGCCATGTGAAGTGTTAACTCCTAAGAATCTCGATTCGGCACTCAGATCTTTTTGTTGGCCTGGGCCTTTTCCTGTGACATGGTTATACTGGGTGGCAAATTCAGTTGGTCTAGCTATTTTGCCCAGTGGCATGGGCCATTGAACTAGGTTCTCTGTTGTTGATTTTTTATTGAAAAGGAGCAAGTTGTCAATTTATAGTCCGGTTGGGAAAGTTACGCAGTCTCAAAAATGCTGATGTCACTATTTACTGGCCTTTAACACGGTGAAGTCGCTGGCTCACCCACTGAGACTGCTTGTTCCACTAATTTCCCAACTTCCCTCTAATTCGGTTAGACAAGTATCCAGTTAGAGTCGGGTAAGAACTTATCATTTCAACTTTTTTCATATGTGTTTGTTTGCTACTGCTTTTGTTACATAAATATAAGTAGTTCGGTCTCTCCTATTGCATATATCAGGCAGGCTCCATTCTGGTGAAAGTCATTTGTATTGATGAAAATCTTTACTGCCTGAAGAATTTATATCCAAATAGTTGCTCAGGAGTATGTTTCATGCTGAAATATAACCTGTTCCTAAAGATTCCAGACATACACGCTTACATGCAGACATCTCTCTATGTATGATCAATGCATCTTTTACTTGTTCGTATTTGTCTCAGCTCTAGGCCATGGATTTCTTCTATTTGTATTTCTTCTTCTTTCTAATAAAATATTTTCTTCTACAAAATTAGATATATACATATACCTATGATATATGCTTTATGTGAAAAATGTTTTCTTATAAGAGAAGAAGATAAAGATATTCTATTATTTCTGCTCTTGAACATAACAAATACTGGGTTGAACTCGGGTCATCTTCTTTCATGACTGCTATATACCCACAACCCCCACTACTACTGACTTGCGTTCTGGTCCTGCACATCCTTTAACTTTTGCCACTACGACACCATTACCTGTGAACTTTCTGGTTTTCCTAATGTAACCCTTTATTGACACTGCCATTTAACAGCTCTTTTTTCTCATTTTGATTCTTTTTTGTAAAATCTGTTTCAGTTTTTTGCCAATGGTGTCATCAACATTGACTTCTTTTTCATGTTTATTTGTTTTAATGGCATTATATCTTTTACAAATCATAATGGAACTAGTGATGTCTTTAATTGTGAACTATCTCAAATCAAACCCCAGAATTGATTCTTGTGATGCTATTGGCATGATTGAAGTGAAATTTCACTTTGTTTCTCCCTTATGCTGCAAGGCCATGTACCTAAGTTCAAACAAAGATACTATCATCTAATATTGAATGGACGTGAATATACTATGAGCTGTTCTTTATTCCCCAGGTCTTTTCATGTTTTCTCTGAAGTATCTGGTGCCTTTCCTGTGCTGAATTTCTGAATACTTAATTGTTTCATTTACATGTAAAAAAAATTTTAATGCAAATTTCATTATAATGTTCTTTCACAGAATTACAGTAAGGAAATTGTATCTGTGAGGCAAAATCACAACAGAGCCATTTTCACAACCTTTGTCCCATCAGATGATAGCAAGGACTTGGAAGTTTGTGCACTTGCAGTTATTCCTGAGCATGTGCAGCAGAGTGGAGGCAGCTTCAGCTCAAAGTATGGGACCTAACCATAATGCATTATATGCTGTTTGCTTGATCATCTTTGCTGACCTGATAAAAGGCCGCTCTTCCAAGGGTTTCTATGATAACCATATTGCATTATTCGGTAATACAATGTTTTTCTGATGATGTAGTTTGTCGGAAAAGTTGGTAGGCATGTCTGTAGATGTCATTCCGTGGCTGTGTGCTGAGGCAAAAGCTTTCAAGCTCAGTAATGTTGGGTTGGTACTTTTATGTCTGATGGTTTCTTATGGTCAATAGTTTACATTTTCACTGCTGTAAGTGGGGTGATGGTTTTTCCCGTTTGGTGTTTCATGCGCTTTTTCAGCTTGTAATCGTTTTTCAATTTAATAGAACAACAAACTAATGTTACCAGAAAGTAAAAAAAGTTGAAGATAGTCTATACAATTTGTTCTCAACAAATGATTCACCTTCTATGTTAGATATATTTGAAAGAAAAGAAAACTACAATAGCTAGTAAATTAGGTAATAGCTGTACCAATGCAACTTCATAGCAAATTAACCAGTAGAAAAGTGCTGTGGGTAAGTGGGTTAACTGGTATACACCTGAGAAGTGATAATGACATCAGATCTCTGGGTAATTGCAATTACAGTGGGTTAGTGGCAGCGAATGAGCTAGATACGCTGACATTACGATTTTACCCTCACATAATCTGAGGAGTTTATATTCCTATAATTTAGTTTGATAGGGGTATTTAAGACAATCCGAACTCTGGTGTATTGACACTCAGTTCTGAAAGAAGCTTTGCTATTCCCGCCAAAAGAAAGAGACGACATCTATTTTTGTCTTTACTGAACCATAAGCGAGCTACCTATCACCGCGTTCCACATGCCTCTCTCTCTCTCTCTCTCTCTCTCTCAAAGGAGATTACTGTTGACCCAAAATATCTCTGGTAACCATTTTTCTTCTTTTACAATTCTGCGTTTTGGGATTGAATATTTTATCAAACCCTTCACTTGTATTCATTCGAAGTGACAATGTGAAGTTGTGAACCATGGCTGAAGAGTATAAGTCTTCTTTAATTTTCCATTTGGAAGCTTATACTGATTATGGTACAAACTCGAAGCATTGTTCCATTACACCACCTTGTACAGTGGCCACAGTACTGGAATTAGTGAATATAGTAGATGAACAGTATTGTATGTTAGAATGTATGTATCTTACTATTTATAAGTACATGATACTTTTGTGTGTTTGCTTTACTATTTAGGTGTTGCATGATTGGAAGACCAATAAAAATGGTTGCAAGGCACGTATTGCTGCCAAGTACAGTGGTGTGAACCTTGAATTGGTGAAGAATTTTGAGATGGGGATGTCCAATAAGACTGCCAATTTTCTCAAATTGACCCCCTATTGGGAAGGTGAGCTTTATTTCTTTGCAGGTCTAAAATGTATGTTTGCTATGTTTTGCTTACCGGGAATGGCTTTTGACGTGTAGGTTCCTTTGTTAGAAACAC
This sequence comes from Rosa chinensis, assembly GCF_002994745.2. Classification (NCBI taxonomy): domain Eukaryota; kingdom Viridiplantae; phylum Streptophyta; class Magnoliopsida; order Rosales; family Rosaceae; genus Rosa; species Rosa chinensis. The sequence goes on along the minus strand of NC_037094.1, from coordinate 53,655,607 downwards.
CTGTTGGTCCTGTTTTCGAGAGCAATGCCATTGTACACTATGGTGAGAGGACTATATCATAGGTTTTTGAATTTATCTCTAGGAATTATAGTCAGAGGTTGAACTTGACTGTGTGTTTTCACTTGCTGCAGTTACTAGCTTGAAGGCAAATAATACTCTGTTTGGTTCTTCCTTATTTGAACATGTAAGCAAATAAAGGCTCTCTCAGTTGTACAACTTCTATATGTCTACTTGATGTTCTACAGTAAGTCTCCTTAAGGGTCCCATTGGTATATTACAAATTCCAAGTGGACTTTGGTAGTTCTTTTAACTGTCAAAATCATCTTTCTTGGATTAATGTTAAATCTTTACCGGCACACATTGTGAGAAGACTTTGGAGTTACAATGTCAGCTGAGTCATATTTTCAGGTTGTAGGACTGATGTTTACGATTCAGTTGTAGGTCATTCATGTAATGCTAAATGTATTTACTACGGACCAGGGATCGTGATAATGATTTCCAATGTCGGTTATTTACACTTCAGATGATATACCAAAATAATCACTTTACGCTGTTATTTCACTTTGACAGCCTTTGTGGAGCAATGGATAGATTTTGCATCTTTGGAGATTGATGCCAATATGTTGTGATGGTTGAAACAGCGTATGGGTTATGCTGTTTACCTTCCTCATGTTGAGAGATACTTTTGGACATTGGTTAATCTTCCTAATTTTCGCAAGATATTGGGGGAGGTGAAACAAGCAGAATCTATTCCAGCTGTTCAGTTAGTGATGAAGCCTTCACAGCCTAAGGAATCTGCAGAAACAAAGGTCAAGGTTCAGACGAATAAAGAGGCCAAGAAAGAACCAACAGAACCTAAAGTAGAAGAGTCTGCTCAGGAAGAGGAGGCACCCAAGACCAAGGCAAAGAATCCTCTTGATCTTTTGCCTCCTAGCAAGATGATATTGGATGAATGGAAAAGACTTTATTCAAACACAAAGACCAACTTCCGTGAGGTTGCTGTTAGGGGTGATTCCTTATCACCTTCGTTAATCTATGCATGCTAGCACACTGTGTTTTCATTTTGTCACAAATCTCACTAGTGCGAATGTGGTATTGCATTTTCAGCCAGTATATACTATGTAGTATCCTCCTGCATTCTCTTATGCAATTTGTATCTCTTCTAAAATATATTAGGTCCATTTTGTACTGAGTCCCATGCTGTTTATTCTCTTTTGTTCAGTTACTTTTGTGCTCTTTAATAAATGGAACTTTTATTTTCTATGATTGTTGCTTTATGACCTACAGTAGTAGCTATGTTCTAGACTACTAGTCTTATTTCACATTATTGGTGTTTCCATTTGGTGGCCTTATTTTGGTTCCAATCTTCTTGATGAGAAACGAAGCTTAATTAATAGTAAGATATAGCAAAGAATAGTGTCTAGCACTTCACAGAAAGCTGTACGACCCTTATTTTGGTCAGACCTCAATAAAGGAGCAAGTCAGTAAAGTAGACCTTCAATTACATTAGATAGTGTTGAAGCTTCCAGTTGTTGCTTTATATTGGCTAAATTACCTGTCTCCGTAGTGGAAATATTCTGCCATGGTTTTAAGTTCATACTTATTCATGGCTTTCTATATAACTTCAAATCACCCAAAATATGAACATTTGAGTCACAGTATATCAACATTTGTTACCCTCTCTCACTGGTTATTGACCTTTTCACATCTCATGCTATTGCATCTTACTCTCTTTGCCATCTTGTTGCCATGCTGCTGCTGTTTCTCCTTCACCTTTTCAGTATTTCTCTCATTGCTAGGCAAGGAATGCATTCTTTGTAGTTTTTTATATATCTATTAATACACATGTGAGCATGTGACAGCTTTTGAACTTGATTCCTCTAAGAAATTTAGAATGCACACATATTGTCAGATGCTGGGAAACTTTTCCTTCTGGATGAGATTTATCCTTGCACCTAGGAATTTAAACTGTCTTTAGCCATCCAGTTCTAAGGTTTTCATGATTGCTTTTCTTGTTATGAATTCAATGTTCGTGAAGAGAATTTCATGTATACTTTATATTGATACTCACTTCTTGCTGGATTCTGGGAAATGTATGATCCCGAAGGTTACTCTCTTTGGTTTTGCAAGTACAAGTACAATGATGAAAATACTGTTTCATTCGTCACTCTGAATAAGGTGGGCGGTTTTCTACAGCAAATGGATTTGGCTTGTAAGTATGCTTTTGGGAAGATGTTGGTGATTGGCTCTGAGACTCCTTTCAAGGTGAAGGGCTTGTGGCTGTTCCGCGGGCAAGAAATTCCCCAGTTCATAATGGATGAGTGTTATGACATGAAACTGTATGATTGGCGGAAGGTTGATATCACTGATGAGGATCAAAAAGAGCGTGTGAATCAGATGATTGAAGATCATGAGCCCTTTGAGGGGGAGCCATTGTTGGATGCCAAATGTTTCAAGTGATGGGAATAGGTTTTTCCAAGAGGCTAATGTAACATTTCAGGATTTCTTTAGAAGGTCTTTCAGTCTGGTTGTGTTTCAAACACTGTTTTGCTGTTCTTTCCCTTTTGTGTCATTGTAGGATCTTGTTCACATATGATATAACATCTTTCAGCCGCAATTATTTTGAGCTTATTAATAATAACTCTATAGAGAAGTAGTTGCAATACCTCATGTAAGAATAATCAAATCCCTAGTCATTGAAGGAGAACAGGCTTGTAGTCAAAGTATTCAATAAAAAAAAAGGACTTGGTTCAGCTAATTTCAAATTCAGATGAGTGCAACCTTCAGATACATATGCAATATATACAATCATGCTTTTCTCTACATATATTGAACTGCACTATGCAGATATTCGATTTCTACAGAATTGCACAGCACATTCATGAGCGTAATGATGGCCGATTTTCGTATTCACATTGCTGTGACGTGCAGAGACAGCCAAATCAAGGAATAAAAGGAGAAGTAATATAAAATACATGAAGAGGAATGTACTTTGGTGGCATTCTACAAAGACATCAATGCATCAACGCGGTTGATCGTGCTGATAATCATACACTTCAAAGTCCTGATAATGCAGAGAACCATCACCCTTATAGTGAAGAAGGTAATAGCACTGCTCGCAGAAGTAGCAAGGGTTCTCCGGAGCATATTTGTCATCTACAGTCACCTTTGTGGCTCTATATATCCTACAAACATTACATTTTCGTACATGTAGCTTCAGTTGGAATAACAGTATCGGATAAACTGCACTGTTCTGTACATCCTCCGGATGAAGCAATCGCATGTCTCTAATTACAATGGTGTGCCTGCAGTCTCCCTGGTGACAATACAGATAACCAGCACCAAGTCGAAATTTCAAGTCCCTAAACTTTGTCTTGTGCATGTCAATAACTCTATAATGAGGCAATTGTGAGCCTTTTATACCGTCAACAACTGCTAGTTTTTTCTGCTTTTGCATGTTAGCTCCACCTAAAATGGATTCCCATTTTTGAAGAGCATTATCTCTTGAGTTTGTAAGCCAATCAAGTATAGGCTCACTGTAGTCTAATGCCGAGGGGTCACGCAAATCATTGTAGAATGTATCCTCAATGAGGAAATATCCTGATGGATCCTTTCGCATCACATGGTCTGTTAAGCAGTATATCTTATCTCTCAATTCAGTTAAGCTTTGTCTCCCTAGTACCAAGAATTCTTGTGTCTTGATCCAGATTTTCACATTATGGTAAACCTCGACTGTAAGAGCAACTTCTGGATGTTGCACAGGTATGTAGTCCTGAATGCTACTGTTGCTGCATGACTTTACCTTTACTGCGGAACTTGCAGACCTGAGGGGCTTTAGCCTTTCAATTGTTCTTGAGGATGATGTGACAGCACGGCGACCCTCGATTTTCAGACTAGGGTTGTATGAATGCAGTGTAACAGCTGCTTTATCTTCATCCTGCTTTTCTTTGATTTTCTTAATATCCTCCACCTTCTTTGCAATATGTGACCAAAAAACCTTCTTGTCCCTGTAAGTGTCCTCAAGAGCATTTGTCTCCCTTTCTTTTCTTTTCCTTGGTTTCTTTTTACAAGTTCTATCATCTGATGTCTCAAGGTCATCTGCTATCCCATCATTGGGAGCTTTTTCATCATCCTTAAGTACTTCCTTGATAGCCATATCTACTAATTCTTCCTCACTGATGATCTTGAGCTCATCCACCGAGATGTCTTCGTCAGAAACTTGAGATGAAACTGAAGATACTTCTACCTCTAAATCCTGCAGTTGTTGGAGAATCGAAGACTGGAAGAAAGGGACACTGGTGATTGGACTCATCAGATTATGAACGTAGAGGGGTCCCCCTCTCAGAACTGAAAGCTCCTCCTCCTCCTCACCACGATCAAATTTTTTGCCATTGGTGTCTTCTTGGTATTCAACACCAGCATTTTTGCTGCTCTCTGCCATCTGTATAGATTAGAGAGGTAGGCGGAGATTATAAACCTAATGGTTAAACAACTAGTTATATATACCTATTTTTTTTTTGGTATTCTAATGAAAAATACAATCTAAATTGTGCTTTTATAGAAGACCTGATTATGATAGCAAGATGACGTCTAATAGAAAAAGGAATAACAACCTAGAAAGTAAAAAACATATACCCCATAAACTTAGACAGCGAGGAAACCTTATCGTATTAGGAAATCTCTCTCTGAAACTTGGCATCGATTATTACCAAACTCTTTCTTTTCAAATTGGAGGTGATGGGGTATATATGGTGTTGATGACTTGTACTAGTTTCAAGTATTTTGGAATGAGGTTGCAAACTCACAATTTTATTTAGTAACTTACTATATAGTAATACAAATTTAAAATTGTAGAGACATGCTTACCAAAAAAAAAAAATTGTAGAGACATGATTATTTCAAAAGTTACAGATCAGGTAGCATATTTCCCAACAATTAATCTTTAGCATTCCTTAATCCCACCAAATTTTCTTTCTATTTTACAAGACATCTCTTAATCTGAGCCAAATTTTGCATATTGTATGTATAGCAGACAGGCATAGCATGCTGCACAAGATTGTGCAAGGTAGTGGACGTAGCGTTGTCATGCATTGAGCCCTTCTCTGCTTACCGATCAGGCATGGCTGAAATTGTTTGCAACCTAGAGGACTCTTTGATTCTCAAGATGCATGGGGCAACTTGTTTGGACAGAAAAACCAGCAACTTAAAGCTTTATCATCTTTACTGTATGTGCAAAGCAAGCAATAGTATCATCTCAATCTGAGCATCATCCCCATTACATATGTCAGCCTAATCAGAACAAATTTGATCCTAGTTTTTACGCCTCTTGGGTCTAATCTTCTTTATAACTTGACAATTCGAAGAGATATTGTTTTTCTTTCCAGATTGTGATCCTTTTTTTATATTCCCAGTCTTCCTAGGAAAAGTAGAAGTTTTTGTTGAAGTAGCCTCTGCTACAAGAAAATCATTAGGGCCAAGAGCTGGACGTTCTTTCTCGCGATCAGCAAAATTGCGGATAAGAGCAGCTTTACGTATTCTCCTCTCTTCTCTGAGCAACAGCACTTCTTCTGGAAACAACACCTTCCATCTCCTCCAGCACATATTATCAGTCCGCTGAGGTACACAGACAGAAACTTTTGACCAGCAATGTCCATGCTCTCCAATTGCTGCTCTCAGGATCGAGTCTTCTTCTTCAGTCCATTCACCGAACTTCAAAGAACGTTCTAAAGAGTTGACAAACCTATCTCGACATTGTACCTGAGTTTGCCCCCGCACAAACTGAGCTATTTTATTCCAATTTTTAGTCCCCCCGAAAAGAATATGAGCCACAATCAGGCATGTGTCTTCCTCTAAAGTCCACTTACCTTTTCTTGTCCTGGTTGGATGAATTGCTTTTTTCCATCTATTAGAGCTTTGCGTACCAGTTCTTCCTCCTAAAGCAGAAGCCACGGACAGCCAATCACCCTCACCAAACACTTCTACAGCAGAGTTGAGTTTCGCATCCTCTTCCTTGCTCCATTCACCTTTCAGTATGAAAGCATTTAGACTCCTTTGATTGCGTGCCAAGCACTGAAATGGAGTCCTGTTAATCCCTTTTAGAACTAGTGATGCAGGTGCTATATCAATCCAATCATTGACCCCCTGCTTCTGAACAAGCTCCAGAATTCTTTTGTCCTCATCTACAGTCCATGGTTCATGGTTGATTAAGGGATCCTCCCAGTTCAACCACCTTGCTTCACGTTCTTCACCGGAACGACCAGGAACATACATGGAAGCCAACTGCTGCTAGTTAACCTTAGGCAGGAACTCTCTAATGCTACGAGAAGTAATCTCAACATCTTTGATTGAAGCCAAAACGTCATCAATGTCGTTGACATTTGAGTTTCCTCCATGATATTGAAGCACCATTTCCTGAAACTGTTGTCTTATTCCCTTCAGAAGATTTTCCTTTTCTACCTTTGACCAGTTTTTTCGGTCCGGAAATTTGGTCAACATCGTCATTCTGTAGTTAGCAACATGTGAATTTTCTGCAGGGCCATAAAACGTAGCTCCATCGTCGTCGTCATGAGGAGGCTTTATTGAATCCCTTGAAGTCCCTCTTGGCCTTTTCTTTAAAATTAACCGCACACGAGGATCCTTCTTTTGGGACAATGCCTCCCCTGTTCTTCTTTTGCAATGAAGTTGAAAGTCTCTAAGGATTTTGACACGCTGCTTCAGTTTGTTGTTCTCCTCTATTTTTGCTTGGATTTGTATTAGCTTACTTCAAAGAAACTTCTGACAGGATCTGTTCTTATTAATGGCATCCATAAAAGCCAGTGTAGACTTTGGGAAGCCTGAAATTTCGGGTGGAGACATAATAGATGGCCTGCAAGAATTGTCAGTTGTAGATGTCTCTACGTTGCAAGCTTCCTCTACTGATTCGCTGCAACAAGAAAGTTCAATCTGTTGTGCACTTATTTAGTGAGCATTGTTCTCGTAGGCAGAGAAACGTTTTCGAATGGCAAGTAGAGTTTCGTAGTCGTCGGAGACAGTGGCTGGTGACAAAGTACTACGAGGAAGAGGCTCGCCAGTTGAAGAATCCGAGAATTGGCTCTTAATTTTGTGGACCAACTCAAGGTCATCAATATCGTTGTCCATGTCAATGTCAATATCATTGTCTATGTCAATGTCATCGGGGTCTCTGCCAGTGAGCATACAGGCACGCCTTAGAGCCTCCAGTCCTCATTGAAGCCCTCATCGTCTTCTTCTTCATCTTCCTCGCTGCAAGAAATCTCTTCCTTTTTGTTTTCGGATAGAAGATACATTCTGACATTCTGTGACAATTGCCTTTTGATACTCTACAAGACTTGTCGCTTTGGATGATGAATGGGAGCTCGCAATCTCATCAGAAATTCTTGTCTCCCAGAATACAAAAGGATATGAAAAATGATAAGAAAGATATTTGAAAACTAGACTAGGTGTACATCTCTTTTGCAAGGCCATTGGATTTCCCTAGTGCTTTTGGGTAAAGGATTTCCTTCTCCAAAAAAAAAAAAAAGGTGAAAGCTTTTACCCCCAAGAAGTGGGAAATTCTCTTCCTTAAAGAAGCAGAAAATCCTTTACAGAAAGAAATAAATAGCAACAGAAAAAAAAAAAAAAAAAACAAGGGGTTCATCTGGCAATTAAGATGCAGATTCCTTCACGGTATTGATTTCCAAATAGACATACAGCTTTATCTATGATTCTATTCTACAAATCTCTCTAATTTTTCCTGGAGAAAAAGAATTTCTCACTGTGTTCGCAGATTCAAAAAGAGTGCAAATAAATAGGCAAGAAAAAAAAGCAACATATGAAAGATCACTCTCTTTAGAACCTCAGCTAAAAAAAATTAAAAATCAGCATCTACATGAAACAATGCCAGAGAAAAACCTATGCCACATACTCATAAAATCTATAAAGTGGGAAAGGCATGAAGAAGGTTTATCATAAATCAACTCCAGACTTGATAAAGCGGTCGCAATGATAATTGTCATTAGGAACAGCATCTACAAAGGAGTGATTCGAACAAACACATGTTGATATTGCAATTTATCCACAACAATACAACGGAACTGACAAATAGCCACTAAATATCAGTATTGATCGATGCCAAATAAATGAGAAAGAAAAATACAGTGAAATGTTAAAATATAGAAATAAATAGCAACAAAAAGTTGCTGGAGGAGCAGGTATCTTCAATTTTGTTGCAAAGGGTTCATCTGGCAATTAGGATTCTCTCCTGTCCATCAACCCAATATCACAAAAAAAGAATGATGGTTAAGTCAGAGAGACTGTGCACCTGATAGGACCTGATTAATTAATACAGGCATACTGTCCTCCGACTCTTTTCCAGGTGAACGCCTCTTTAAGACCTGTTTCACTTAGCAGATAAAGTATATTACATTATCATTTAAAAATACACACACGCATTATTCAGATTATAGCAGCACAAGAAGAAGAATCCCATTATGAATTCCAGGTTCCTAATGCATAAAGACATACAACATAAGCTACTAGTGTTTCAAAAAAGAAAAATAACTTGAGCTAAAACATAAAAGACGAAATACTACAGTCGCCTAAGGAGTTGTTAATGTCGGTAGCGAGCAGCATTAACATGTTAAGTTGTTAACCTTTTGTAGAAGAGCTTTACTGGTTCATGACTTCTGAAAGAAGAGCACCAAGATAATGCTTTGTTAAACTTTGTATAGTCTTCTGGATTGGTTTGCTGACTGTGGCTATCATCACCTCTTTGAATACTGAACCACTATCTTCTGTTTGGGGGTGCTTTAGAGGGCTAGTAGTGCTCCTAGACCTTTTATTTACTCTTATAATCCAGTCACTCAATAACCCGTCTTGAACAGAGTCCACATTCATTTCATGGTCCTCTACCCTTAAACGTTTCCCTTGTGAAGCACTCCTGAGCTTACTATTCAATGCTGTTTCATTCAGGCGAACAGATGTCAATTCTTGCTTCTGCCGTTTGTAGCTGATGAGAGAGGGCTTCTGCCGTATTGTGTGCATCTGCATGTGGCTGCGCATTCACTGTCCAGAAGCCCTTGAAGAACTTCAACAGTACTAGTTCTCTGCTCATTATATGACTTATAATTATTCTATTTCTTACTCCCTTTCTTCAACTCTTACCTTGAGCTCCCCTCTCTGATGCATGGATTGAATTCCATCCAACTCAACTTCCAAGTCTCTTTTTTTCCCTCTGTAGACTTTCAATATGCCTCTCAGCCCTCTCAATTTGAGTCAATAACAAATTTCGTAGAATGGTGACAGTTTACCAAACTAGTTTTTCAAAAACAGTTGCACTATAAGTGGAAACAGAGATGAGAAGTTTTGTTAAGACCAGTAGAATTACCCACTACATATGCAACAGCAATGCAAATGATCAAAGACTAGAGCAATGACTGACTTGACTAATGGTTGCTTAAATGGTTGCTTCTTGATTAAAATCTACACAGTAAATGCACAAGTGTATTGCATTGTTACTACATACACTGGCAACAAATTATTCAAGCTTATATAATTTGTTTCACTATAAACTAGCAACTAGGAAACTACCTTTCGGCATGCGGCAAAAGCCAGAGACCCAGAGTTGTGAAGGATTAGCAGCCAATGCAACCTCCCTTACTCCGTTCCAGGCACTTCCTCCACAGTCGGCATTGCGTACCGGCACAATGGACACAGGTGACTGATCTCCAGCCACTGGACAATGCAGTTTCCAAGGTAACAATGTGAGCAGGGCAAGCTACTAATCACTTGTTCCGGCTCATACATTGCCATGGACTCACTGGCAGCCCCATCGATGCCGAATCGCACTTCACTTCCCATATGGACACATCAACAGGCAGCTCTGGCGAGACGGCGGCGTTGAGCACCTGGAATGAGGAAGGCTTGTTGAGGCGCGGGAGGTTGATCCAGAATTGTGTGTCGTCGAGGAGGGTTTCAAGGGTAGGGTGGCTCCCGAATCCCGATTGCCTGGAGAACCATAAATTGACGAGAATGTAATCGGCGCGCTGACCTCGCCTCAGTTTGGGTACGGAGTACGCTTTCTTGCTTCACTTCGGTGTATGTTTGGTTTTGGTTGTCGGTGATACATGCAAGTCCTCGGATCACGTTAGATCGTCGTGCGTGATCATTAGTTCGCCCTATTATAAGTTAGATCCAAGTATAATCCGAATTTTGCTTCTAGTTCAGATCCTGGCTCGATTAAGGCTTTTGTTCCTCTGTCAGATCCTAGTTCGTTTTTGGATGGAGTTATCAACTAAAGTTTTGGTTTCCTTTATGCTTAATCTGTATCAATTTTGTTATCGATATCACACAGTATTCTCAAAGACTTTTTGAGCCCACATCTAATCCGTGCTGGGGAGTCATAAAATGCTTCTTCTCTCTGACCACAAAGAATATTTTGAAATTTAAACTTCAATCAGTATCGATGAGATTCGAATCTAAGGGGGGTGTATTCATTTAAGAGTTTACAAGATTTTTTTGTATTTTGAAAGTTATGGGTATTCAATTGAAATTTTAAACAATTCTTTAAAATCTTGATGTATTCAATTAAGATTTAGAATTATTCATTCAAATCTGCAGATATTCAAAAGTATACAGATTTTTAAGGATTTCATTAAGGGTCTTTCTAAATGTACCCAGCAAAGTTCTAAGTGTATCCAGCAAAATATTTTCTTTTAATTACCTTTAATTTATGTTAAATTTAACCAACTTATTTCCCAAAATGCCCTAGAAAACAATGTACCCAGCAAAACAAAACTTTCTATCTAGATCTTTATACTCGTTCATCCCCATCATACCCTACTCAGCTGAGATCAGGAGATTTATTTGTTTTGTGCTTCTGAGCACTATAAAAACCATGATCGGACAATGCTTGCAGCATTGCAGCAACAAAACTTCTATATATATATATATTTATATATATATATATATATATATATATAAGAGATCTCATTCATTATTATCAGACTAGTTCATAAATTAATAATTGATTAATTAAAAGGAAAAAAAAAGAACGGATTTTTCCATGGATAGAATAACAACGCCATATAATTAAGAGCATGTATTGAGCCTTAGACTTAAAAAAAAATATATCAATTATCGATCAGGTAAGCCTATGGTAGGTTCTTTGTTGTGGATCTGAAGTTGGATTTTGAAATATCTCAGTGTTGGAGTGTGGGACAGTTATTGGAGTATAGAATCTGCCAAAGATGAGAAATATAGCAAATAATGATCAAATATCTTCTAATTGATGTGGAGGGACCTCAAGTTGGGCACACAAGCAATTCTTGGGAATGCACGTATTAGTTCGGTTATAATTTTGGCAGAAACATGTGTTTTGCAATTGAACTGATAGGAGCATTTTTATGCGACGTTTTAATAATTATCTCCTCATATTTTTCTTAGTTATTTCCTTTATTTAATCATTTTTAATTTAGTTTTTATTTTATAGGTACATTGAAATAAATGGAGAAGAAATGAGCTGAAATGAAGAAATGGAGTTTTCCTGGTCCAACTAGGAATCCCAGTCAACGCAGGAATCCTGATGAGGCTAGGAAACCTGAAGGCATTAGGAGACAACATGATGACGTGGGAGATATTATGGGAGATTAAATCTGATTTTTGCATGGGAAATCATGGAGATAATGTGAAAATCATGGAGTTAATGTCAAAAATCAAGACATGATCAAGGATAATGACGCCATGGAGAGATTTAAGGGAGAAAAGGTCCAAAACAAGTCCAGATTCATTCCTATTTTCACTCAAGAGTATTTTGGCCGAAAATTAAGAGAAAAATCAGATTAAATCTTGGGAAAATCAGCAATAATATATTTGGAAAGATTATGGATTTATTTTGGAGCTTTTTGATTGGTTGAGTGACATGGCAGAGCTGACATGGCATTCTGTGATTGGTCGAAGCTGTGTGGCATGATTGGATAGTTATTTGAGGAGATAAATCAGAAAATAATCATGCAATTAATTCAAAAATAATCTCCCTAAATCAAGGTGTTAAATTGGAGGTTTCTTATTGGTTGGATGACATAACAGAGCTGACGTGGCGTTCTCTGATTGGCTAATGCTGTGTGGATCAATCTTGAAGACTTGGAGACTAAGTTGCCATCCTCCTATAAATAGGAGCATTCTCTACACAATTCTACACACCATCACACAACAACACATCACACAACAACACCACCACAACAAACACCTCTTCATTCAGAAAATTCTCTCCATCCTCTAACGCAAGCCACGGATTTCAAGCAAGGCCGAAGAAGCAAGAGAAGAAGGAGCCGTGACCTATTCCTCCACCATCCACCATTGAAGACTTGCTTTCAAGCTTCAAGGATCACAACGAAAATCATCCATCCTCATCTTCCATCCACGGTGTAATTCGACCTCTACTTTGTAACCTTTGTTTGAATTTCGTTGGTTTTGTTTTAGTTGACATTCATGATTGAACAAAATTATTATTTCTGGAATTTTTATGATTAAATGAGAATTTCGACTCTTATATTGTAATTCGAGAGTTGCTTATGTGAGTTTGTTTAATTAAATTTGCTTTATAGATATCTTTTGTATTTTAATCTTATGTGGTTCGAAACACTTAGGGTTTTGATATGAATGGTGCTAGGTTTAAGAACATGAAATCAACTTTTTATTTTGTGTAACTTGAATCGAAGTAGTAAAGGTTTTGGACAAAAACCGAATTTAATTAAAGAGGATTGCAATTAGGTGGACTTTTTCATACTAAGTTGCACACTTGAGTTGATAGCCTTTCTTTATTCTTAATGCGTTAAACATGTCATGATTGACTAGCTTTCTAGGGCTTGATTACATGTTTGATAGGATTAATCTTTGTGCTTTCACTTAGGTTAATTAGCACTGAAAAGTAAAAAATGGGAAATTATTTGCTTTCGAATATTTCACATGATCAACTCCTTTCTCATGACTTAGATGAACAATATTAGGATTTAATCGAATTTGATCATAGTTTCGGTTTTGATCTTTGTTCTCTCATTCCACCCGTGTATATATGTTTTTTTACATTTTCTTTATTTTATTTATTTTAGTTTTTAATTTAATAATCCTAAAACCCCCTTTTGTGTTCATTTGTATATATTTTTATTCTTTGTTTTATTTTTGTAAATAATACTTTTTACTTGTATTAATTTGTTTTTGCAATTACAGGTGTACCCTCAATCCCAGGAATAGAACGATCCCTATTTACTATATACTAACGATGACATTTCAGAGTTAAATTATGCGCTTGCTTTTAGCGTATCATGAACAAAGATTCAAAATGCAGTGGCCTGTTCTTTTTTACTACATGAATTGTTGTCCACCGTTGAGCCTATGCAGAAATCTAGGTACCGCATGATGGGGATGAACAAGCATAAAGATTTGGGTAGAGACGTGTAGAGTCAGAGAGTGTGTTTGGTTTTGCTTGATACATTGTTTTTCAAGGCATTTTAGGCAAATCAGTTTATTAAATTTAACATAAATTAAAGGTAATTAAAAAAAATATTCTGGGTATGTTTAGAACTTTGTTGGGTACATTTAGAAAAACCCTTTCATTAAATGCTAAATTGTCCACACTTGAAAGCTCTTTCCAACTAGACTACCTATGATGGTTTGCTTAATTTGTATCACGATTCATATTCAAAAGTTTGTAATTATCTCAATGTTAGTGGTGCTGTTCTCTAGTTTAGGCTGACCTAAGAAATCTATTTATATTCTATTAGATTTTTCTCTAATTAGTATTTTTTTTTTACAATAAACAAAAGGAAAAAAGCAAAAGGACATGAAATTCTCTTGCTTTTGTTTTTTTCTTCACAGAAAACGACAATAAATGAAGTGGTAAAGATTCCACATGACATCTACGTTTTTTGGGCAATAGAAAGATACTTCATGTAACTAACTTTCACATTTTTCAATGTAGCATAGTTTAAGAAGTTGGCCCATTCTAACCAGGACTATTAAAATAAGAAAGTAGTTTATAATTTTTATATTAGAGCCACTCTTAAAGGAAAATTCTGGAATGCGCCCTGCGCACGGTGCGCCTCTTAACACCGTCAACGGTAGGGGCTATTTGGTAATCAAATCTCAAGTGGTAAATCTAGTATTAACTCTTCTTCCATGGTAAAATCTAGTTTAAAATCTTCAAACTCTTCCGTCTCTCCTCTCCTTCTCCTGCGGCCAAACCATCACCAACCTCGTCGAGACCGCTCCGATTCCGGCAAAAAATCCATCATCTCCCAGTCGCCGTCGCTCACCGTCTTCGCACCGGTCAGCTCAGTCTGAACCTCCTCCCATCCCCAACCGCTTGTACAGCTACTGCCTCGCCGCTGGAATCAAGAACCATTCTAACCAAGAAGTCGAGAATCAATCTTGATTGTGTTTGATTAAAAATATATGGTTTTAGGAATTTAAATGTTGAAACTAAATATTTAAATGTTGAATCTGAGGTCTGTTTATTGGGGGAGGAATCTGAGGTCTGTTGAACATGTTAGTGTTTGAAGATGTAACTCTGTAATGCTGGTGAAGGACGGCGGGGGAGACAACCAGTTTAAGCGTTGAAAATGAAAATATAAACGAAATACCACATTAAGGAATCCACTGCTGTGGTGCGGTGGCTAAGGCATAATGAATTGATGGTGGCAACAAGGGATCGAGCCAGCTCATTCCCATTTGCTTCTTGTGGGTTTGTTGTTGTCTTTTTATTTTTTGTTGTTTAACTTTCTTTTGTTCCAATTTAATTAGTTAGTTCAAATTTATTGGTTATAGTTCTCGTTTGGACGATATTAGTGACACAAAAATGAAATGAAAAGGAAAAAGTTAAAACAAAAGTTTAATTAGACGTTAAATTGATTAAACTTTATTTATAAATTTAACATTTAAGTGTTTATAAAAATTAATCGCTCGAAAATCATGTCTCTCGAGTTCTTGTATATGGGTAATACATATTTCATTTGAGAAATGGTCATGAAAAATGCTATCATAGCAATAATAATGGATTGGCAATTTGTGTTTTAGTGTTAGTAAAAATAAATACATTATGGTTGACCGAGTAGATCATTGTTGAGACTAAATCGAAAGCGGATAATATTTTGAACACGAATATAAAATATCTCAATCGTTGCATCTAACGGTCGGTTTCCCCAATGTCTTATGCCTTGATGGGTTTGCCCTTAGAGGAATTTAATTAATAAGGTTTCATCGGTTGACCATATGAATCGAAGTCAAAACAATGATGAAAGTTGATTTTTTTACAACAAACATAAAATATTTCAATCATTTTGTCCAACGGTTAGTTTGAGAAGATTCGGTTTCTTCCTCCTTGTCATTTTGAAAAGTCCTTTACTATATAAGTAATGTACCAGTTAAACAACACTAGTAGACACATAGCTATTTCTACCATTCCGCAAACTCAAAAATGAAAATCGAATACATAAACTTTCTGAAATTTTTACATTAAGTTATATAGATCATACCCACGAGAGTGTAAGAGCTGACAGATCGAAAAAATAAGTTGTGAGTAAGCGGTTATGAGCATTTTAGTTTTATGTGGTATTTTCGGTTTAGGTTTGACCTAGTAGATCAAGACACAAATAAAAACAAAAATAGTTAAAATTTTGACCATGATCATTTCTTCTTATTATGATAATATCTAACGGTCGATTTTGATATAATCTATTTCCTCCACATTATTCCTGATGGAATGCATATTATTTGATACAACTAATAAACAAGTTAAGCCACATTAGTAGACATATACGGACTTTGTCCGATCCAAATAATTAAAATTGAAAAACAATAAATTTGACATTACTCATAGATTTATGGGTATTAATAGGTACTATGTAAAAAAATTAACTCGTTCCGCTGTCATTTCGACATCGAACAAAACGGTCAACCCTTTATACTTTTATATTTATCTAAGGGAAGCGAAACCATGAGAAGATAAAATTTCTAAAATTTTTGCATTTATTGACATACCTTATGTCCATGCGAGTGTGAGAGCTGACAACTTGAAAAAAGAAGTTGTGTATAAGTGGTTATGTGAATATTAGTTTTATGTGTATTTAGGTTTATAGTTGACCACGTGGATCGAGACCCAAACTACAATGAAAAAAATTGAAATTCTGACCATAACCATATCTTTCTATCGTAATAGTATCTGACGGTTGAATTTGATAAATTCTATTTCCTCCGCCTTGTTTTTCATAGAAGATATACATTTATGTAGAACTAATAAATTAGACTACATTAGTAGGAACGTAAGCATTTTGTGCAATCCGAATAATTGAATTTTAAATCAATCAGTTCGACATTACCCATCTATTTATAGTGTATTATTAATTATCGTGTAAAAAAATTAACCCAATCCGTCTTCATTTCGACGTTAAATAAAGCGGTCAACCCTCTATACACTTCTACTTCCCTAAGGGGAGCTAAATTATGAAGAAATAAACTTTCCAAAACTTTTATATTAAGTTATATAGATTTTACCCACGAGAGTGTGAGAGCTGACAGATTGAAAAAATAAGTTGTGAGTAAGTGGTCATGAGCATTTTAGTTTTATGTGGTCTTTTAGGTTTAGGGTTGACTTAGGAGATCGAGAACCAAATAACGACGAAAATAGCTGAAATTTTGACCATAACCATTTATTCTTATCATGATAACATCCTACGGTCGATTTTGATAAAATTTATTTCCTACACATTGTTGCTCATGGAAGGTATACTTTTAATTACAACTAATAAACTAGTTATACTACTTTAGTAGACAAATAAAAATTTTGTGCGATCTAAAAAATTGAAATTAAAAATTGATAAATTTGATATTACCCATCTATTTATAGCGTATTAATAGGTATTGTGTAAAAAAAATTAACTCAATTCGCCGTCATTTCGACATGAAATAAACCGGTCAACCCTTTAAAAGCGTCTACTTCCCTAAGGGGAGCCGACCCTTGATGAGATAAAATTCTCTAAATTTTTACATTATTTGATATAGCTCCTACTCACGAGAGCGTGAGAGCTGACAGATCGAAAAAATAAGTTGCGATGAGCGGTATTGAGCATTTTAGTTTTATGTGTATTTAGGGTTTAAGGTTGACCATGTAGATCGAGACCCAAATTACGACGAAAAGAATTGAAATTTTGACCATAACCTTTTCTTTATTTCGTGATCATATCTAACGGTCGAATTTGATAAATTATATTTCATCCACCTTGTTTGTCATGGAAGGTATACTTCTACATGTAACTAATAAATAAAGTTAAACTACATTAGTAGGCATGTAAGCATTTTGTGCGATCTAAATAATCGAAATTGAAAATCGATCAGTTTGACATTATCCATCTATTTATAGTGTATTATTAGATACTGTGTAAAAAAATTAACCCGATCTGTCGTCATTTCAACATTAAATAAAGCGGTCAACCCTTTATATGCTTCTACTTCCCTAAGGAGAGCTTAATCACGAAGAGATAAATTTTCCAAAATTTTTCCATTAGGTTATATAGATCATACCCATGAGAGTGTAAAAGCTGACAGATCGAAAAAGTAAGTTGCGAGTGAGCGGTAATGAGCATTTAGTTTTATGTGTATTTAGGGTTTAAGGTTGACCACGTAGATCGAGACCCAAATTACGACGAAAAGAATTGAAATTTTGACCATAATCATTTCTTTATGTCGTGATCATATCTAACGGTCGAATTTGATAAATTATATTTCATCCACCTTGTTTGTCATGGAAGGTATACTTCTACACGTAACTAATAAGTAAACATTAGTGGGCATGTAAGCATTTTGTGCGATCTAAATAATTGAAATAGAAAATCGATCAGTTTGACATTATCCATCTATTTATAATATATTATTAGGTACTGTGTAAAAAAATTAACCCGATTCGTCTTCATTTCGCCGTTAAATAAAGCGGTCAACCCTCTATACACTTCTACTTCCCTAAGGGGAGCTAAATTATGAAGAGATAAACTTTCCAAAACTTTTATATTAAGTTATATAGATTATACCCACGAGAGTGTGAGAGCTAACAGATTGAAAAAATAAGTTGTGAGTAAGTGGTCATGAGCATTTTAGTTTTATGTGGTCTTTTAGGTTTAGGGTTGACCTAGGAGATCGAGAACCAAATAACGACGAAAATAGCTGAAATTTTGACCATAACCATTTATTCTTATCGTGATAACATCCTACAGTCGATTTTGATAAAATCTATTTCCTACACATTGTTGCTCATGGAAGGTATACTTTTCATTACAACTAATAAACTAGTTATACCACATTAGTAGACTTGTAAGAATTTTGTGCAATCCAAAAAATCGAAATTTTGTGCAATCCAAACTAATATTGTAAGAATTTTTACCATAGGCATATTTCCCCGCCTTGATCACATCCAACGGTCGAATTTGCGGATTTCTATTTCCTCCATCTTGTTCATTTTAGAATGTATATTTTTTCCTACAACCAATAAACATGATAGAGAACTTAAGTAAGCATATAAGGATTTGGGTGATCCAAATAATCAAAATTAAAAATTGATATATTTGACATTACTCATGTATTTAATGCTTATTAATAGGTACAGTGTAAAAAAATTAACCGTGTCGGCATTCGTTTTCATATTGGTTAAAGGGGTCAAATCAATATACGCTCATGCTTCCCCAACGGGAGTAGAATCATGGGAAGATAAAAGTCTCAAAATTTTTACATATGTTCATACAGCTCGTTCCCACGAGCATGCGAGCACTGGCGGATCAAGAAAAGAAGTTGCGAGGGAGTGGGTACAAGCATTTTAGTTTGATGGGTATTTAGAGTTTAGGTTTGACTGCGTGAAACGATAACGAAAACATATATAATTTTTACCACAACTATATTTTTCTGCCTTGATCACATCTAACGGTCGAATTTGTCAACTTTTGTTTCCTCCACCTTGTTCATTTTGAAAGGTGCACTTTTCCTTACAACCAATAAACATGCATTAGTAGACATATAAGAATTTTGTGTGATTCACATAATCAAAATTGAAAATTGAAAAATTTGGTATTATTCATGTATTTAACACGTATTAATAGGTTTCATGGAAAAATATTAACCCGGTCGACCGTCGTTTTCATATCAGTCAAAGAGGTCAAACCTAATGTACGCATATGCTTCTCTAAGGGGTGCCGAACCATGGACATATAAATATCCCAAATTTTTTATATGGTTAATACACCACCCATAAGAGTGTTTGCACTAACGGATTGAGAAAAGAAATTGTGAAGCATTGGTTATGAGAGTTTTAGATTGATGAGTATTTATCATTTAGAGTTTAAGGTTGCTTCAAAATTTTTTTTTTAATGTGAAATCTTTAAATTTTGGACTTGATAAAAAATACACAAAGTGATGAGTTTACGGTAATTTTCACAAAATCTTTCGGACACTTGAGCTATATATTATGATTCAGAATTATAAAAATTGGTAAATGGAAAAGATTTTGAAATGGAGCGATCTGAGTCGTACATCTGAATATATTTTAGTTTTGGAAGGTATTTTATTCGAAAATAAAATACACAATGTGACGAGTTTGTAAAAATTTTCGAAGAATTTTTCGAATACCCACACTAATTGTTATGATTTTTCGAAGTTTGGAAATTATAGAAATTAATACTAAATGAAAAGAAAATCTATGGTGCAATCTGAGCTGTCGAAAACACCCGCCTTCATTGTAGCAGTGTAAAATCATTTATGAGAGACTATATAAGAGGGGAGATCAGATTGACGGTCCAAACGGCCCCAGAAGCTTCTGATCTAGCGACCCGTTTCTCCAGCTCGACGACCGGAAGCTAAACCAAACTGAAACTTAATCCTTCGACGAAGACATGGTGGCAGATTGATCGTGTTCGATGCGTCTCTTCATTGTCGACACGTTTCTGGTCACGGATAATTCATACGTCGAGGAGGAGGAGAGAATCGAAGCTCGAAAGGTTTGGGTTTCCCGGCAATTCTTGGGCTTTTTCCGGCGACTCCGGCCACCGTATGAGGTGCATGAGATATGAATCGTGATCCTCTCTTCGTGCTTTACGTGTTGCTCTACTTGGTTTCGATTATAGTTGAGTTTTTATCGAATTGATGTTTTAAGTGCATCAGACCTCGTCTGAGTTTATTGTTCCGGCGGCCGTTAGGGAGATTCTGGGTTCACTCTGAATTTCACCCCTTGAGAAGTAGGACACAAGTCGGAGTGGAATCGAGAGCTCCGTCGTCCATGCACAACAGTAATGATTACCTTTAAACTGAGAATGGTTTTTCTTGTGAAATTTTGAAGGTAGGGAATTGGCTAGGAACATTTCTCGGGTAAGGGACTACGGGGTAACTGATGGGAACCTATTGCACTTGGTACTTGGGCTTTCGGATCTCCAGGTTATTACTGTTAGGAGTTTGAGCTGCTTGTTGAGAGGAGTAGGAATGTCGGATAGCTGAAGCAGTAGATTGCTAAGAAAGGTAATGGGTCTGTTAATGTCAAAGATCAGGAACTCATGAGATGGTGAAGAGCTTGAAGATCAGAGACTGATATATGCACAAGTAATGATGCTGTTATTCATTTGTTGGTCTAGAAATCTGCTAAGGTTAGAGATCTTAGAGCTAAACATATAGAGAAGGATTTTGTACAGAGGCTTTAAATTTGAACGAGCAGCAACAGCTTTAGAGAGTTGAACAATTTTACCGTAACGGAGACATTTATTACTGTTAACGGTAGTTAAATGTGAATTTCCTTCCATGCCCTTCTCATGCCAATTTTGTGGACAGGAAGACGCCAGCATTGCTGGCCCCACAGGGGCGCACGGTGTGCAGGGCGCATTCTAGCCGCACCCCACTTTTATATCATATTTCTGCAAATCAACTATTAAATGTTTAGATATTTATGTAATTTTTCAATGAAATTGAAAATCATTAAAATATTCATAATCGTGATTTATTAGTTATGAGCATGAATGATTCATGTTTAATAAATTTGATTCGTCCATCGATTTGAACTAATTTGCTACCTTAACGATTAACAATTTAGATGAAAATTTTCAAAAATTATGTACTCATATATACATATACATCTAACAGTTGATTTGCCATAATGTGATCAAAAAGTGAGTCTCCCAAACCATTGATTAGAAAGTCCTCAACTAGTCTTTATTTTAGTGGTCCTCATTAGAAGGGTTTCGGCTAAAAAAATATTGATTTTGTCATCGAAAAAAATATTGATTTGTAACCAACAATTACAGAATCTTAAATCATAATGTATGGCATAATGGAAATATATTTCAACTTAAGTAAAGGTTTGGGATTTTATTTACGGCTTGCTTCTGAGTTAAGGAATGCTCCTAACTTACTATGCATGGCATGGTCATGCCTATGGCTGCCATGGTGTTGTTTTTCATTTTTCATACAATACTTAACCCACTTAATCATCCTTGAGGCGACTTTTCCTCACTTGAATCTCCCTCGAGGAGATTCCCTCTTCTTTGCATGCATGTGTTTACTTCTTTAGGGTTTTTCAAGTGCATGCTACAATTCATAGATAATTACGGTTATTTAGAAAATAGAAGTAAGTTAATAAAAAAAATGTACCCAACAATTATGATTTCTGATCCAGAGTAAGTAGCTATATACAGAACCCCAGGAGTGGTAAATTTACGCAAACAATTACTAGATATGTTTTAGGGGTCATGTCAATGTTCATGAGCTCAATTTAGTAATTGAGCAATTGCAGTAGATATACACGACCTATTCATTAATACATAAATTTGACATTATCTACTGATTTTATTGAACGAGAGATATTGTGAAAAACATTAAGGAGATGCAGAACAACATATTAATTAGGCAAAAAATCACAAATAGTCACTGAGTTATGACTCATTCGACACTTAACTCACTGTATTTTCAATAATATCACTTAACTCACTCACTTTTACATCTGTCTTTCACTTAACTCACTGTCGTTAATTCTACTGTTAGAAGCCGTTAAAATTGAGGGTATATTTGTCAAAACACTTAAAAATACATTTTTAACTTTAAAAAAAAAATTATTGTTGAAGGAAAACCTAATTTGTGTTTAGCCCAAACTCTAGGTTGCTTGACCTAGTGGTAATAGGATTTAATTAGAAAGATCTAGAATCCTAATCAATGTAGAATTACTTTCCTTGTATGATTGAGATTCTATGCATTGTAATCCTCTATATAAAGAGGCCCCTATTATCAATGAGAATACACAGCAAATTCCTCCCAAAATCAATTTCTCTAAAACACGTTATCAGCACGAAGCCCTAACCCTGAAACAAATAGCCAAACCCTGATTCAAGAAGCTAAAAACCTTGAATCCGAATACAATTCGTTGAAGCCTTTTCTGCCTCCACCTCACACCTTGAAGAACTCTATCCCAGGAGTCCAGAACCGGCAGCCCCACCTCAAGAACCGGCCGGAAAACCACCGAACCGGCCACCGGAAGCTCTATACAACTAGCAGCAAATATTCCACCGGTTCACCATCTTCCGGACCTCCGATTTCCACCAAATTTTGGTAGCAGAAGCCTCACAAGTCAAAGATTCTGGAACCGGAAGAAAAAGTGAAAAAACCGGCCTAAAAGTGCGTGAACCGGCCGACTAAATATCCTGCAGAAAACCGGCAGAAAAGAAAAGAAAAAAAAAAGGGAAAGGAAGCCCAGAAGCCCAAGAAGCAGAAGCCCAAGCCCATGGTAGAGGCCCACTGACGCAGGCCCACTTCCACATCAGCAGGAGGACCCACTGCCACATCAGCACACTGACCCACTGCCACGTCAGCGGTCAACAGTCAACGGTCAACGGTCCACGGTCAACGGTCAACTCCGGTCACTATTTCCCGGCGACTTTTCCGGCCAATTTCAGCGACTTTTTCCGGTCATCTACAGCAATTTTTCCGGTCTGCTACAGTAACTCCGGCAGCTACAGTAACTTCCCCGGCGACATTTTTTTCCGGCCATCTTTTTAAGGTAAACTTTTCTAAAAGTTCCCCTTTTTGAAGTTTTTATTTATTTATTTTTTCTTCTTTTCTCGGGGACTTCCAAAATCCCTTCTCCTACCCCCCTTTCTCTACGTAGGGGAGACCAAAAGCCGAACTGTGGGGGTTCGTGCTCACTCCAAGCTTGGAGCTTATAGAGTCCTCCAAACTTAGAGTTTGTTGAGAAGAAAACGATCGACCACATACATCGTTATTTCGATCTAATCCAAAACCCCTCTTGGAATCGGATTTTCTTGGAAGCGACTACGCTCAGAAAATTCCTAATTTCTTGGAAGCGACTACGCTCAGAAATTTAATAGTTTTTTGTGGTAGCCTTTTCCGCTCCGAAACTAACCCTAATCTTGTGTTGTTTTCAGGATGAGTTACCTGAACAAGTTGAACTTTGTTCCACTCGAGACAACTGGCGCAGGATACCATAGGTGGGTCCGAGATGTGCTCCAACATCTTAAGGCTGATGGAATTCTGGAAACCATCCAAGAGCCTAGTCAGAACGTGCTCTCAATTGAGCAAGCTACTGCTTTTGAAGCAAAACAAGCTAAAGCCATAATTCTCATGACCAGACACATGAATGACGCGCTCCAAAATGAATACCTCAATGAGGAAGACCCAAGAAAGCTATGGGTAGAACTTGAGCAGCGATTTGGCAACGTTCGTGACTCCCTGCTTCCTGATTTAGAAGTGCGATGGCATAGCCTCCGCTTTTGTGATTTCAAGTCTGTGCTTGATTATAACTCGGAAGCTCTTCGTATCAAGTCTCTGATGGAGTATTGTGGCTAAGCCATAACTGATACGATGTTGATCGAGAAGACTCTCTCTACCTTCCCCGTCTCTGCACTTATGATTTCAAAGAATTATCGGATTGATGTAAACGCAGGACGTATCACAAGGTTTCATGAGCTCATTGGCGCCATGAACGTAGTTGAAAAGCACGATAATATCCTTGTGAAGAACTATAATGCTAGACCCGTGGGAACTAAGCCTATTCCGGAGTCTAACTATAGTCGCGCCCCCAATGGAGGAAGCAAGGAGCGAAACCCTAAAGATAGGGACAATTCTGGACGTTCTGGTCCATATGTTCGCCCTAAAGAGGAAGGAAATCGCCAAGAGAGGCGTGCACGGAACCGTGGAGGTCAACGTGTGAAGAGAGAGAGAGGCGGAGCCTCCGACCATGGTGGTAACGCCACCAAGAGGATAGGTCGTCCAAATCGCGCCCCAATGGCGCCTCGATCAAGGGAGCCTGACCATAATGATGTTTGTTTTCGATGTGGATCAACTGAACATTGGGCCAAAACATGTACCGCACCCCAGAATGTTGCAAACGCATACAAGACGTATCGTGAAACAAGGGAAGCGAATTACATGGCACAAGAAGATCAAGATGGCGATCTAGATCTAAGGGTGGAAGACTACAAGGATCAAGACCAAGAAATTGGCGATTTTGATTAAGTCTTTTTATTTTCCAAGAGATGTAGGCGATTGCCATATTACTTTTATTGGATTAGATTTTCTTTTATCATAGAAACAATGATGTATTCCGTTGGCTTATGAATAAAATTTCGAGTTCTTTTCATTATGACTCAATTTTGATTCTGAGCATATGACTTTGTGACTACGATGGCTCGACCATCAGTATTAATTTAAGGACATGGAATAGCCCAAGTTCCACTTGCCAAATGGCGCCTTGATTACGGTTGTCACAGAAACTCTCTACGCTCTTAGGGCAAATAGTACCCTATGAATAGCCAACGAATTCCATGCGAAAATGCATGTAGAGAACGGAAATGAGTTCCTTTGCATTACCTCTAATGATTGCGAACAAAGACGCATCTTAGAGAAGTTTATGTGTCTCTCTAGTGAACTTTATGTCACTATTCGAGCTATTAAATCCAATAAAGTTATGAGAGAAGATCTCTTGGATTCAGACACATATTGGCTTTGTCACGACAGGATAGATCATCCTAGTCATGATATGATGATCCATCTACAAAAGACTTCACATGGACATCATTTCTTTCGAGTGAAACGAAGCATGAATCAAAAGTTGATTCTCATACTATATGTGACCGACACTGCTGCCTAGGGCACTGCCTCCGTCCACCACCAGCCTAGGGCTGGCATAGTCCCTATCCATGACTCCATGGATAGCGTCCATCATGGTACTGGCGCCCCAGGTGATGTTGCAATCACCAACTTGCTTCACAATAGCGTTTCAGACGCTCAGGCCTAACCAAAATTCTCATTGGTTGCTTCTAAAGCCCCTCGCTCGTTTTACTAAGCCTGTTCCTTAGGGAAATTAGGACTGAGACCGTCCTATGCAAAGGATATGACAATACTCATTATGTTCTTACAAAGAATCCGTAGGGATTTTGTGGATTGATTCAACCAACTTGCGGACGCTTAAATATTTCATGATGTTGGTTGACACGCAAACACGCTGGTCACGTGTTGTGCCATTGTCCACCTATAAATGCTACTTATGCTAGACTCCTAGCACATATCATATGACAATGGGCTCACTCCCTAAATCATCCTATTTAGTCAATTGGATTTGACTATGCTAGTGAGTTTACATCGAAGACTTTCGATGGTTATTGCATTTGGGACTGATGTTGGACATCATATTCCCATGAGCACACCCAAATGTTCTCGCGGAAACGACTACGATGGTAGTCCGAACATTGGTAATGCGCACCAATCTTCTTACATCCGCTTGGGGTGATGAGATATTGCATGCAGCCATGCTAATTCGTCTACGACCTACCGCCACTCAATGTACCTCTGCGTTACAGCTAGTGACTGGGTACACGTCTTTTGTACTTACGCACATTTGAGTGAGCCATTTATGTGCCAATTGCGCAGCCACAGCGCTCTATGATGGGTCATTACAAGACGAATGAGCAACTACGTTGGATTTGAGCTTCCAACCATCGTCCGCCGCTTACATGCCCTTGCTAGGTGATCTCCTTACCGCTAGATTTGCGGATGTCACTTTGATGAGACAGTCTTCCCGTCGTTAGAGGGAGATAAGAACACGAATGTTCAACAAGAACGACAGGAATTGTCGTAGTCTGTCCCCACTATGTCTCATCTTGATCCCTATTAAAGTGACGAGATCACACAATATGCTGCAAATATGCCTGCAAGGAAGGACGTCCCTACGAGAGGACGTAGCACCACCCTACAAGGAGGTAGGCATGGCGCCAATGCCAAAGAGAGTGGCACTCTGGCGTTACAGGCCATGGCCCCAGCTAGGATGCGTGGGAGGCCCGTGGGTTCGAAGGATACTTTGGCACATTCCAATCCTTTAATCATCAAGACTCAAAATCCGTCTCATGAGTATCTTCCGGGTTATGGTTATCGTTGGGGGACGCCTCAACGTCAAACCCTATTGCTGAGAATATAGAGCTCTATGAAACTTACACTAGTGTACATGAGACGTGGGATAGAAACTCCATCATAATTGATGATGTAGTTACGCATTTTGTTGCACATGAGTTTGCTGAGTCCGATGATATCGAACCACGCTCCGTTGATGAATGAATGCCAACGTAGAGAGTTTTTGGCCTAAATGGAAAGATGCGATCCAGGTGAAGATGGATTCTCTAACGAAGAGGAAGGTTTTCGAGCTAGAGATGCTAACACCTCCTGACATAAAACCTATTGACTAATGGGTCTTCGTTAGAAAGCGTGATGAGAAAAAGAGATGGTAATCTCGCCTTATGGCTCAAGGCTTCTCACAAAACGCCCTGGAATCGACTACGATGAGACATATTCTCTCGTAATGGATGTCATTGCACTCCACTACCCTGTCAGTTTGGTAGTTTCCGAATAACTGAACATGCAGCTTACAAATATGGTCACTACGTATCTCTATAGGGATCTAGATACGGAATATACATGAAGGTTCATGGTGAACTTCATTTACCCAAGTCAAGTGGCTCTAGACCATGGAGCGCGTTTACAAAGAGGTTGAAACGCTCACTAAAGTGACTACTTGATTGGGAAGGGATATGCCCACGCGTTTCTATAACAAGTTTTGGATTCTATCGCTGTTCATGTTGGACATGATCTTCATTAGAAGCCCTTAAAGAGTTAAGGGAAACCGCTGAACACTTGAAATCCGAGTTTGAGATGAAGGATTTTGGGGGAACACGATTATGTCTCGGTTTGGAACTTGAGCATCGTGTCGATAAATGCTTAGGCATTTTTGACAAGGTCAAGCCTTCAAGCACCCCCATGATCGTCCATAGTCTTGATCCTGAAAAGGATCCTCTTCGTCGAAAGGATGATGACGAAGATGTGCTAGAGGCAAAAGTGCCTTACTTAGTACAATAGGCGCATTATTGTACTTATCTCAATGCACAAGACCAGACATCTCATATGTTGTGAACTTGTTAGCTAGATATAGCTCTGCGCCAACGCGACGCCATTGGATTGGTGTAAAAGATATCTTTCGATATTTGAGATGTACGATTGATATGGGCTTGTTCTATCCCTACAAAGAAATGATGGATTCGGACCCATCACACACCAGGTACGCCGCCAACACTGGCCTGCGTCCATTATCCCCATCCCAAAACGACATGTGTTTTGGAAGGTTTTGCTGATGTTGGGTATCTGTTTGACCCACACAATGGTCATTCCCAATCCGGTTAAGTGTTCACCATGGGAAAAGACCGTGATATCTTGGAGGTCTACAGAACAGACCGTAGTCGCTATATCTTTGAACAATGCAGAGATCATTGCTCTTCACGAAGTGGTTCGTGAATGTATATGGATTGGATCCATAATTACGCATGTTCGAACAATTGTGGTTTGAAGTCTACCACAGATGAGCCTAGGAGCATTTAGGATAATGCTACTTGTTTTGAACAAATGAGGCAAGGCTACATCAAAAGCGATAACACCAAGCATAATCAGCAACAACAGACACTCCTCGAGATCAAAGTGAACTAGGTTCAATCTGAGGACAGTGAGGCAGACTTATTTACTAAGTCATTGCCCAAATCCACATTCGAGAAACATGTGGCAAGAATTGGCTTGCGAAAATTATCTGAACTCCCATGATCGTAGTCATCAGGGGAAGGCGCAGACATCAGGGGGAGATGTCTACATGTTCACCTCGAATCGTGAAGGGTGTGTTGTGCTCTTTTTCCCCTTCGACCGAGGTTATTTTTGTCCCACTGGGTTTTTGTTACTCGGCAAGGTTTTTAACGAGGCAACGAGAGAAGCACCGCGTTTGGGCAACACAAGGGGGAGTGTTGAAGGAAAACCTAATTTGTGTTTAGCCCAAACTCTAGGTTACTTGACCTAGTGGTAATAGGATTTAATTAGAAGGATCTAGAATCCTAATCAATGTAGAATTACTTTCCTTGTTTGATTGAGATTCTATGCATTGTAATCCTCTATATAAAGAGGCCCCTATTATCAATGAGAATACACAGCAAATTCCTCCCAAAATCAATTTCTCTAAAACAATTATCAGATTTTTTTTTCAATTTTTAAAATTTTTTGGAATTTCAAATAAAAAAGGATTCTATTTTAATTTAAATATAATTTGAAAAAAAATATATACCCTCAATTTTTAAAGTTAGAAATGCATTTTTAAGTGTTTTGACAAATATACCCTCAATTTTAACGGCTTCTAACAGTATAATTAACGGCAGTGAGTTAAGTGAAAGATAGATGTAAAAGTAAGTAAATTAAGTGATATTGTTGAAAATACAGTGAGTTAAGTGTCGAATTGGTCATAACTCAGTGACCATTTGTGATATTTTTCCTATTAATTATTTATAATAGTATGAATAGAAACTACCAAATTATATTAGGAAATCCCGTCACAGAAAAAAACGAAAAAAAAATAACACATATATATACAACCAAAAACAAAAAGAGTACAGGAATCACGACCGGCATATTCCGAAAGCACTTTTTTTTTTTTTTCCTTTTTCCATTTTATAAATTCGTAATTATTTTCGTTTGGTCTTAAATCTGTAAAAACCCTCCACAAACCCTACCCACTCTTCTTCTCTATTCACATTCCTCATTGCCTCACTCCACTCCTTCTCTCTCTGCAACTCTGTGTCAACCCAATGGCTTTGGTAAGCAACTTCCCTCTCTGCGATTCGCTACTTTATGCTCTCCGCTAAGTATCTAAATCCTTATTCGTTCTAACTCGCACTATTGCTTTTTCATTACGAAGCTTTCCACTGCTACACTACCACAGTGCTGGAATTACTAAATAGACTCCAAAGTTTTGGGCTTTTTGTAGAATTGAAAACTTATGTAAAACTGATTGGGTTTTGTTGGTCAATGTTTGTATCTGTGCATTATGTATGTGTTATTGTTTCGAAGATGAGAGTTAAGAATTGTTTGATCTACTTTTTAGGTGCTGCGCGCTGGGAACACCAATAAGAATGGTTACAAGGCACTCATTGCTGCCGAGTTCAGCGGTGTCAATGTTGAGCTGGTGAAGGATTTCGAGATGGGTGTGTCGAACAAGAGTCCCGAGTTTCTCAAAATGAATCCCATTGGGAAGGTGGGAGTTGTGTCATTTGCAGGTGTTGGAAGTTGTGTATTATATATGATGTGTTGTGGTTTTGGTGCTGAACTGGTGTTTTGGTGTGTTTTAGGTTCCTGTGTTGGAAACGCCGGACGGTCCTGTTTTTGAGAGCAATGCCATTGCGCGATATGGTGAGGGCTCAATGTTAGGATTTTTGAAGTTTTATATAGAGATTATTGTCAGATTGGAACTTTTATTATGTGCTTTCACTTGCTGCAGTTACTCGTTTGAAGGCGGATAATCCCCTTTATGGTTCTTCCTTGATTGAATATGTAAGCGGTATAAGGGCTCTGTATGTCTCCTTAAGGTTCCGTTGTCTGAATTTTTGGATTCCAAGTTTATGAGATCATTGTGATGTTAAAATTTACTGTGAGGAGACTTTGGAATTTGAATGTAGAAATAGGTCATTTTTTTTATTGCACTTAAAACATAATGCTGGAGATATTTACGATCAGGCATCTTCATTTGGTCCTGATATGATTTGCAATGTTAGCTATCCACACTTCTGTTGATGCACTAAGTAATGTCTTTACCCTTTTGTATTTTCGGTTGACAGGCCCTTGTGGAGCAATGGATTGATTTTGCAACGTTAGAGATTGATGCCAATATTTTGCGTTGGTTCATACCGCGTATCGGTTTTGCAGTCTACCTTCCTCCGGTAAGAAATAGCTGCATTTTGTTTCTCCAGATCTATTCTATATCTTTAGTAACTTGTATTTACATAGACTCGTTAAGTAATTCAGGCCCATCTTTTGTTTTTGGCACATAGGCTGAGGAAGCTGCAATTTCTTCCTTGAAGAGAGCACTAACTGCTTTGAACACTCATCTTGCTTCCAACACGTACTTAGTTGGGCACTCTGTGACATTGGCTGATATCATTATGATATGTAATTTAACACTGGGTTTTAACCGGTTGTTGACAAAAAGTTTTACCTCAGAGTTTCCTCATGTAGAGAGATACTTTTGGACATTGGTTAATCAGCCTAATTTTCGCAAGATACTGGGTGAGGTGAAACAAGCTGAATCTGTTCCAGCTATTCAGTCAAAGAAGCCTTCACAGCCTAAGGAACCTGCAAAGAAAGAGGCCAAGAAGGAAGTGAAGAAAGAGCCAGCAAAGCCTAAAGTAGAAGAGGCTGCTCAGGAAGAGGAGGCACCCAAACCCAAGGCAAAGAATCCTCTTGATCTTTTGCCTCCTAGCAAGATGATTCTGGATGAATGGAAAAGGCTTTATTCAAACACAAAGACCAACTTCCGTGAGGTTGCTGTCAAAGGTGATTCCTTATTGACTCTGTTTATTCATGCATTCAAGCAGATCTTGATTTTAATTTATAATGGTCTTGCATTTTCAGTCAACATGTAGCATCCTTCTGCATTCTCTTTTGTGCAATGTTATCATTTACAATATTCAATTTAAATGATTTACTGTTCCCTGTATTGTTTATACTCTTCAGCTCAATTACTTGGGTGGCCTTTGAGATGGAATTTGGTCATTTTGTATGTTTATTGGTTCATGGCAAACACACCAGTACCTATTCTATAGGCGTTCTTCGAATTTTGAATGTCAGGGTCTTGAGTTCTATTTGATGGGATTGTTTTGGTTCCAATCTTTATTATGTGAAATAAAATTTTCCTGGATAGAAAGTAGTCCACAGAAAAATATATGGCCTTGCTCTTTTTCAGCCCTCAATGAAAGCATATCGGTGCTCTCGGCAAGTTAATGAATTAGACTTCTGTAGGATAGTCAATAGCAGACCGTCAATGTCATCAGATAGTTAACTGTACTTCCAGTTGATCTTTTATATATGCTATATCAATATCTCAACTTCCGGGTAATGCCAAATCAGAATTCGTATTAAATGTTTTTTGCAATAGTGCAAATATACTTGTGGCAGTAATTTATACTTGGGTTTCAATGGAACTTCATTGCATGTACCAAAATTCTTTTTGGTGAAAGTACAATTTTGAAGGACTCTCTTTGACATCCCCTTACTATGCGTGCTGCTTTGCTTTCTTCATTTTCTCCAAGGTAAGCAATGCATTTTATTTGTATCTGTTAATACTTGATACTGGTGTGATTCCGTGTGACAGCTTTTGAACTTGATGCGTTTAAGAAATTAAGAATTGATCACTTCTGTAAAGGTCTGCGTCTGAATGGCAATTATCTGGAACTTGGGTTTTCTAACTGCCTTCATCCAATTAGGTTTTTCATGATTTCTCATGTTATGTTAACTTTCACTTCATCTTTCAGGCTTCTGGGACATGTATGATCCAGAGGGTTACTCTCTTTGGTTTTGCGATTACAAATACAATGATGAAAATACAGTCTCATTCGTGACTTTAAACAAGGTGGGCGGCTTTCTGCAGCGGATGGATTTGGCTCGTAAATATGCGTTTGGGAAGATGTTGGTGATTGGATCTGATCCTCCTTTCAAGGTGAAGGGCTTGTGGCTGTTCCGTGGGCAAGAGGTTCCCCAGTTCATAATTGATGAATGTTATGATATGGAACTGTATGATTGGCATAAGGTTGATATCACTGATGAGGATCAAAAGGAGCGCGTGAACCAGATGATTGAAGATCAGGAGCCTTTTGAGGGGGAGGCCTTGTTGGATGCCAAATGCTTCAAATGATGAGACAAAGGTGTTCCAGGAGGTAGCTGTAATGTTTCAGGGGTTTCTTTAGAGGGTCGTTCATTCTGGTTGATTGTGTTTCAGCATTATCTTTTACTTCTCCTAGCACTCTAATTTATGACATTGATAGGATATGATACAATGTTGTCTGTTATATTAGGAATATCAATTGAATTACATGGTGATGAAGTTAACATTTATTTGCAAGTTATATTAGATTTGTTCAAACAGGTGTGTTTGGTGACTTTGAATATCACAATTTCTCAGTTTCATACAATTTCATGCAATATGCACTCTGTGACTACAAGTGAAATGTTAATTGCTTCTGACTCCTGGGAGGCTTCACTATATGTTAGGTTGGGTTATCAATCGCCCATCTAAGGCTTCATTGTGGTCAATCAAAACTATGGAGAGCCTTCCAGCAGGTTGCATGTGCAATATACTGAATATGTGAAGCGTTGTGAACTTGCAAACAATGATCTGATAGAACAAATGATGCAAAATCGAAAAGCAATGAAGTAAAGGAACTAGAACATCAAGAATGAAATTTGGCCAAAATCTGTGTCTATGTCTTGGGGAGAGTTCCTCCGAAGGATTTCATTAGATTGTGATAAGAAAAAATCCACCAAGAATTCTCTCACAATACCTGTGTTTCCCAGCCCTAGAATCTCAATCTTTCTCTCACTTGAAATTCGGGCAGCATATAATTGATACTCTTAATGTAGTACTTGTAAAACTCATGTTTTCTAGGCGTCCCAACACCTATAGGTGGTGGGTTACAAGTTTGGGCCAAATCAGATTCCCTAAACCAGTAAAAAATGGGAAGGAATGATGATTAACACTTGACAGAGATAAGTGGCACGCAGTTAGCTGGTGACGGATTGCGAAACCCTCGATCAGTAAATCATCCTCTTTTCTTAGTCCAATTGCACTGTACTTGAATCCATGACGCCGACGGTGAGCAAATTGCAACAAGCTCTTAGTACTCCATTAGTAGGTTTAACTGTCACAAGCCTGATACAATATCTTCATCAAAATCAATGTACAAAAATCAAATGCATTATGCTAGAGGCTAGAATATGCAATCATATCTTTATTTAGACAGGACTCTAGAGGCTGATGAAATGAAGTACAAGATATAGTAAGCATTGTAAATTAGCAAGCAGTTCATCAAATCCCTTCAACTAAGACTTAGCTTTCTTCTTTTACTATTAACATATGACATTTTAGTGTATCGATGCAATTCTTCTATCATGAAACATAACTCAATGCAGCACTTAATACTTTTGAATCATTTATTAAGCACATGAAGAAAAGCAATAGTCCATAGCTCCATACCCTCGATATGCCGCATAAGAAAATCAGCTTGGATGAACTCAGACTTCAGAAGTTCATTCGACTGCCACCTTTGCTGAGAACAACAGACAGTTTTTGTATCAAGTAACTGTAGCAAATTGTTGTGAAATTGCTTTTTCTCTGCATAAGGAGTAATAATATGTTAAGTTACTAATGGAACTTGGAATACGGTGGAAAATATGAAACAAAGAAATTTTTTGATGGGAAGTTGATTGAAAAAGTAAATATGAGAAAAAAAGCTGTTAATGAAAGAATATGAGACACACATCAGACATGAATTACAAGGAAAGAAACAATTTACCATACTAACATAATCCTGCAACTCAAATTACTGAACCACCTTTTACCTTCAATTGATTTTGCATCCTCAAATCCCTTATCCTAGTATAAATACACTTACCAAGCTTCACAAACTACACTTTAAACATGAATCTGTAAGTAAAAATATATGCAATGCTATTTTTACAATCTTATGGCCACTAATTTCGATCAGTAAGAAATAGACATCAGTGATTCAGTATGACATACAAAAGCTTTAATATTTGATCTTATGAAGAGAGAGAGAGAGAGAGAGAGAGAGAGAGAGAGAGAGCAGGGGACATTAATGATCAATAACAGTTAACCCGGAAGGTCCCTAGAAATCAATACCAGTTTCAACGAAAAAGAACTTAAAGTTGCTTATGACATTGATACAAAGAAGCAAAATACATTTAATAGTCAGAGACACACCAGGCAACAATTATAAGGGACAAAAACCACTCACCACTCAACAGAGTCCTGGAGCTCCAGTTACTGAACCACCACTTAACTTCAACTGATTTTGCATCTTCAAATCCCTTACCCTAGTAAAACACTTGCCAAGCTTCAGACACTGAACTTTTAACATGAACCAGCTCTTACTAGTCAGGTGTAGCTTAACACAATGAATCTAGACCACTACCTTCGACGATGGTGAGGTGGCAGGGTTTGGTACTAGAGGATATCCAATAGATCTTTCAGTTTGAGTACAGCCACATAAAGAGCACTCACCGGGCTCCATGTTTATTGTTAGGATGCAGATTATAGAAAATCTTCCAAATCCCATTTACCAATCAAATCCCAATCAGCACTAACGTCCATTTCACAAAAGCTTGCGCCTAAGACACAAAAACCCATGCCATGGAAATTAGATATCAAACCTAGTCAATTTAGTTTCACAACTAGAAAGTGCATAATTTCAAGCCTCTTAAGTGTTACATACCTTGGATTGCTTAAGATGTTGATAACATATTCAGTTAAGGGCCACTTCAATCAGTCAAATGCAGACCAAATTTCCTTTATGGTGAAAGTCCGCTTGATAATGGTCCGTCCTGCATAGAATTTGTTCATCAAAATCAGATTCATTTCTCCACCTGGACAAATTTACAAATCAGATAGTATTCAACAAATTAACAACCAACTTTTGTACCCAAGAGGCTGATAAAATGAAATCATGAGATTTAAACATTGTGAATTAGCAAGCAGTTCATGCAATATGTGCCCTTCAATTAAGTCATATAGCTTTTCCTTTCCTTTCCTAGTCTAATGTGACAATTTAGTTCTGTCTTGAAACATTATGATATATAACATAATGCAACTGCTATATACTTTTGAAACATTTAAGCTACTGAAGAATAGTCCATAGCTCCATACCCCTGCAATTGCATAAGCACATCCAATTGGATGAACTCCTACTTCACTAGTTAATCCAGTCACGACCTTTGCTGAGAACAACAATCAGTTTCCATATCAATTAACTCTAACAGTTTGTGGTTGAAATTTTCTTTTTCTTCTTGCATAAGGAGTTATAATATGTTAACTTAATAATGGAACTTTGTATCCAGTGGAACTATGAAACAAAAGAAAATTTTACGGGATCACAATGATGGAAAAAGTAATGTAAGAAAAAGAAAGTTGTTGCTAAAAGAATTTGAGACACATGAGACATGAATTACTGTACAAGGAACGAAACAACTCGCTGTGCCTACATAATCCTGCAGCTCCAATTACTGAACCACCTTTTAACTTCAATTGATTTTCTATCTTTATATTTTAGCCTAGTATACGTGCACTTACCAAGCTTCGGACAGAACTAAACTTTAAATCATGAATCTGTAGCTAAAATATATATGCGACGCTATGGTTGCAATCTTAGGGCCACTGATTTAGTGATTTCGATCAAGGTCAGACTACATGGGCATGTGGCTTAACATAATTGAGTAAATACACACACACACACATCCACCCACCTTTGATAACAATGATTTTGGCAGAGTTTGAGAGAGTGTGCAACAAATCTTTCTGAGGGGCTGATTTAGACACAGAGTGCACAAAATGTTTTCAGAGTCCATTTACCAACAATATCTTTCAGCCTAAAATGATAAAAAAACATGCCAAGAAAATTAGATTATTTGACAATTAGAAAGTACATATATTCAAGCCCTAAAACTATTAAATTGGAAGGGTGAGTCTCTAATGAGGACCTTACAATAAGGACCAAGTAATGGAATACTTAAGATGCTAATCACATATACCCAGTTTAGGTAAGAGCCCTCACTTCAATCAGTCAAATGGCTATATACCAAATTTCCTTTATCGTGTACGGCTAATAGTCCCTCCTGCATAGAATGTGTTCATCAAAACAGATTCAGTTCATCAGCAGGAGTCAATTCTTTTGCAGTTCAACAAATTAACAACGAACTTCTGAGAGCATTGGACTTCTGAATACATAATGCAAAGTATTCATAATTCAATTAATAATATGAATACCTGAATCTAAATATGTCCCTTTATGGAGTGGAAATAGATAACAACGGTAGCAAATAGACATGAATATATGAGGAATCTAACAGTTGAGAAATTAACACATTAAGGTGATGATATTGAGGTATATAGCTAGCATACCTATGTACTGCTTGTCAGCTTCACAACTCTAATACCATTCTTGAAGCTTCAATCAGTGTGTTCCATATACAAGTGTAGCTTGGTGAATTTTCTGTAGGAGAAAACATAATTAGGGGACTGAATTGAAGGGAAAGTCAATTTCAAACTAAGTAAAGATTCGTTTAGAATTTTTAGGTCACAATAGGATTATTATATCTTTTTTTTTTTCTTTTTTTTTTTTGGAAGGTATCACATCATATAAGATACAGTATATTATAATGCAAATGATATTACATACCAGAAAAAAAGTGGATATGATTGATTGACAGATTAATATCACCAGAAAAGCATGGTAACTATTTTTTTTTCTTTGTAAAATGAAAATATGTAATGTCATTAACGGTACTTCAATTTGTTTCCAGTTGGGGATATAGTAAAAGGAAGGAAAATTTTATAAGCACACAATAAAAAAAAAATTAAATACAAGCAGAATAATATCAGAAACATCATACAACAATTATGGGGAAAGTAACAACTCACCAGTCCCACAGAATCAGGCATCTGAACCACCATCAACTTGAACTGATTTTGTATCTAGCTTCAGACACCAAAATTCTAAATGGAATCCATAACTAGAATATATATAAGGCATTGACAACCACAAAGTGATCAAGCTTATAAACTCTATACATAATATATTACCCAGTTCAGGTAAGAGCTACCTGAGTCTAATTGGTAACGAATTTCCTTTAAGGTTTACCACTGCTTGAAAAACGCTCCTGCAAGAATGTGCTCATCAAATTAGATTCATTCCTCCAGCTGGAGTTCAATCATCTTTGAAAGTTCAACGAGTTAGCAACCATCTGTACGCGTTGAACTACAATAACAAGATAGAATAACTATGCAACTAATATATTCTTATTGCAAAATATGCACATAATGGAAACTTGCAATAAAGTTGAAATCCAACAATATGAATACCTGAATGATCGTATTATCTGTCTGCAAAAAAAAAAAAAAAAAAAAAAGATACAAAATTAGAGGACTAGTCTATAAAATAAACTTATTTCATTGTGACGATTCATTCAGAATTTGCTTTTGGTGATACCTGTTCAGTTCCATGGAAACTTGTATTTGGGCAGCAAGTTTCACAATTGTGATGTGAGAAATGGACACCGCTTGATCTCCAAATGCAGTGCTGTTATCTTCTGCAGGAAGTCTGGCAATTGTTTCAGCACTGGGCTGCCCAAAATTCAAAAGGAAGAAAGGCCCACCATCACATATCTGAAAGCATACTCTTAAACTCTTGAAATAAATTTCCAGAAAAATTGTTAAATCTGTTTGATTATCAAAGTAATATATCAAGACTTGGGTATAATTGGAGTTCCAATAATTAATCAAACATTTGAGAATCCACAATCTTTCCCAACAGAAATCAGTATATGAGAATAAGGGACTTACAAGTCAGTAATCCCTTGATAAGCTTAGCATTCCACTCCAACATGTCACTGTGAGCCAGAAGCAATCTCCTTTTACTCTGCATAAAACCTACAACTTCAGTATCTCAATTACAGCAGAAATGAGCCTCACATACAAAATACAAGAATCAACTCCTACTAAAATGCATGTACAAAATGTTAGGTCTGTTTGAGAGATGCATATCAGATATTAGTTTCAGTAAATAAAAGGTTGCATTTAAGTCCAGCTCTCATTCAACAAGTTGAGACAGAGAATAATGATATGTCATATCTCCTCTCTGAACTTTATCATCAACACTCTGCCTTCTGAACACGTGCAACAGTTCTAAATATATTCATAGCTATTATAAGATTGCATAGCTTTTAGGTATCGAAGTTATGGAAAGTTGATCATACAAGAACAAAGACCATAATTCTTTTATCCCTATTGAACATTTTGGTATTCAGCCTTTCCACACACGGTTATCATTTCTTCATATCTCAATATGTAACAAGTCTTTCGTCAGACATAATATTAGAAATATCATACGGGAAAGGAAGAAAGGTAATTCCCATTTCTTATATACATCTTATTTGGGTTGTGTAAAGAAAATGACAAAAGCCACCTATGAGACTAAAACATTGCTGGGTTCATCATTTCGAACATCATTTTTTTTACATAGAGAACCAGCTAGACAAAATATCGAGCATCTGGTGTGCATAAAAGTAACTTGTAAACTAACACACAATTATCTGTAAACATACAAAGGAATTGAGTCCATGCAGCAGACAAGGATATACCGATGTTGTAAAAGAAGACCATATTGAGAAAGATCGAACCTTTGATTAAGGGATGTCTGATCGATTCACTTGTCAAATTCCAATCAGTTTCATTTCCACAAGAGACTTCAGCCTATATGACAAGAAAATCCATGTAATGGAAACTAGATGTCAAACCTTGTAATATTTTTAGAATTGGACAACAGGAAATTGCAATTGCAAGCACTTGTACAATAGATAATATAGGATTGTTTAAATAAACTTATTATATAGGACTACTTACAATGTTAATATCAGATTACCTAATAGCTTAGGTAAGAGCGTCTTGAATTAGTCAAAATGCTAGACTTACAATGTGGATATGATTGACAGACAGATTTATATAACCAGACGGCATGGCAGCATTGCCTCTTGTCATATACAATATTTGCAATTGCATATATTTACCTTAACAGAATAGAACAGAGTGCTTTATGTCTGGACCATATATTTACCTTCAAGTAGGCTTCAACGATTGAGAATGGCAGCATTTGAACGGTCCATTTGCAGAAACACCAATTACCGAGCTCCCTGCTGGCTGCTTTTTGTTAACATACAGATTGCAGAGAAAGGTTCCTTTAAACTAGAGTAGTAATCTATAAACTAGACTATGCTCAGATAATTAACACTAAAGTAAAGATTCATTCAGAATTTGCATTTGGTGATGGATACCTTTGCAGCGAGTCATCCAATTGTGAGGTTTGGGATGTGCGAAATGTTGTGCCACTCCTTCCCCACGCCTTTTTCGTATTCTCCTTCCAGAATTCGACAATCGCTGATCGTCAAAGTACGCAGTGCTGTGATCGTCAAAGTACGCAGTGCTTTTAGCTTTGGGCAACTCTCAATTCGCAACTCAGAAAGGCGTGGCATTATTGTGATTTCAGAAACAAAGGCCCACTCTTCCCAGTTCTCCATCGATTCGAACGAAAGACGTTTCAATTTGGGGAATAGAATTCCTGAGACTTGTTCTTCTTCTTCTTCTATTCCCAGAAATTCAACTCCCACCTTTTTCACTTTCTTCATCTCCCTTATATCCAGAATTTCAAGCGATGGCAATTTTCCAAGAGAAGGCAAAAATTCACAAAATCTCCACCCATAGAGATAAAGTTTTCTCAAATTGCGTAAAGACTTGATCCAATAGAGAGACTCGGTGAATTGGCACCACCAAATGTCTAAAGATTCCAAATTTTGATGTGGTTGCAATGCTTTCACTATTTCTTCATCGCCTTTTCTCTGCTCTTCATCTCCTTCCTGGAAAAATACTCGCAAATGAGAGAGGTGCTCCTTATTCCCCAACTGTGCTTTCTCAATCTCACTCGCATCATCCTTATTCCCCAAATATCTTATAGAAAGCCTCCCGTGAAGCTGGTCCATGATTCCGAGATCTCCTAATTTCAATGCTTCATCATCATCACCCTCACATACATAAAAGCAGTAAGTACCTCAGCTCAGAACAAGCCAGAACATATAGATGCTTCAAGTTAATCAACTTTCCCATTGCCTTGGGTAGTTTCTCAAGTTGACCACACCACTCCAGGACCAGAGTTTGTAGATTGCATAAATCACACACAGCATCCGGTAATTCTTTCAAAACTCTATTCCAAGACAAATCCATATATCTCAAATGAATCAATTCACCAATCTCTTTTGGAACTTCATTGAGCTTGTTACCACTAAAATTCAATGTCCTAAGGCATTTCATTTGCATAATTGAACCGGGGCTTATGGTTGTAATGCTTGAATCAAGGAGTGTGAGGGTTCGCATATTTTTGCACTAGTCAAATGAAGTAGGAAGTTGACCTTCACCTACATTTATTAAGGTCAAATGACGAACCTTATAATCACCCGAAAGCTCCACCCTTTGATTAGCACCCTTGAGTGCTTCCATAATAGTGCATTCTTTTTGGGTAAGAAACTGCACAAAGTCATGTACTATATCATGCATTTTGCACCCATAAACATTTTTCATATCATTTTTTTTAAAATCCTGAAAGAAAGACCGCATTGTCAGACTTTCAAAATAACTTTGACCTATTCTTCTCTTTTCTTTTTTTCCCTTTAAATTAAGATAATTTTGTGACATCCAAAGCTCAATCAAATTATCTTTTCGGAAATCATAATCTTTGGGAAATATTGCACAATACAAAAGACACCTCTTAACTGCAGGGGCCAAATCATAATAACTTAATAATAGTGGTCGGAAAACTTGGTCCTCAATTTCTTTTAATTCCCAAATCTTACTATTCAGAACATCCCGCCATTCTTCTCTTGTTTTCTTATACCACACTAGACTACCTAAAGTCTTTGCAGCAAGAGGCAAACCTTTACATTTTTTCACAATTTCCTCACCAATAGCTCCAAACTCATTAGCCGCATCTTCTTCCCTATCCAAAAATGCAAAGCTATTGAACAATGCTAGACAATCCTTATCATTCAACTTATCTAAATGGATCATGCTACTAGTTGCTCTCATCATTTTAGCAACCTCTTCTTTT
Source organism: Rosa chinensis (assembly GCF_002994745.2). NCBI lineage: Eukaryota > Viridiplantae > Streptophyta > Magnoliopsida > Rosales > Rosaceae > Rosa > Rosa chinensis. The sequence goes on along the minus strand of NC_037094.1, from coordinate 53,614,301 downwards.
CGTGTGGTCACAAGTATTGTACTACCTTCAGCACAACTTTGCAATATTTCTGGTAGTTTCAAACTTTCCCACTGTCTTTGGTCTTCGGTCCACACATCATCTAGAACTAGGAGGAACTTCTTACTCTCAACATGAGTCTTTATAAGTAAGAGTAGGGTTTCCAACTCACTTGAACTGCTTTGGGTTTCTTTTTTATCTAGACTTTCGATAATCGCTTTCGCAATCTTAATCTCATCAAAAGGGTCTGAGACACAAACCCAGACTTTCTTGTGAAAATGGGCAGTAACCTTTTCATTGTTAAAGACTAGTTGGGTAAGAGTTGTTTTCCCCATCCCTCCCATCCCTACAATAGGGATGACAAGGAACGGCTCGCCTTCTTGGCTACTTTCTCTCAATAACTTGCTCAACAACATCTCTTTTTCTTCGTCTCGGCCAAATATCTTGGATATATCGACCAAAGATGAAGTTTTCTGTCGTTGAATAAGCTGTTGATCATCATGGCCACCTATTGTGGATTGATGAAAGCCATACATTTCTCTTTCAGCAGCAACCACAGTTAGTTTCTCATTCAGTTTCTTTATCCTTCTAGCAATGTTATGATGATGAATGACCTTATTGACTTGGCCAAAACAAAAGCAACCAGAGGGCATGGGGAAACATACCTTCTTCTTGCCTTCCTCCACTTGTTGTTTCAAAATTTCAGTGTTCCACTCGTCTAGGACGTTGTCCATCTCGTACGATACATCTTTGAGCTTCTGCAACCAGTCTCTCACTCTGGCCTCCGTCACTTGTTTCTTCTCTGCATCCTCCAGCACAGCTTGAATGGCTTCGAGATTGCTGCGGAAACTATGAACATCTTCCTCAGCATTCAAAAGAGTGTCACCGCTTGTTTTGTGTGTTCAAACACTATTGAAGCCAGTTGCTCTAGAACCACAGAGATAAGTGCCTCAGCCATTTTTCGCGTTAGAACTTAGAACTCGGTTATAATTGAAAGAGCAAAGAATAGAGATGAATATGAGCTTGTTGGATGAGTGTGCTATCGCCTCTCCTCTAAAGTATATAATGTCGAAATTAGATAAGCTAGGGACTACAGAAGCCAAGGAACGTGCCTCAATTATTTGTTCAACAGAGCATTATGAATATTCCTCTTTAATAATTGCATGCATGAAGAAACTAAAACCATACGATTTGAAAAGCAGCAGGAGTTTACCGAAAGACAGAAAGCTTAAGATGGGTCATAATTGCTTTCTCTGCAGCACTCTTTACAGCTGCTCCATTATCAATAGTGACCTTACAGTCCAACCATGTGCAACTGTTGGAAATATCTCACTTTCCTATCAACCCATGATTTAGACATCACGCGATGACAAATTAACATTAGGTAGAATATTGCAAATGATAGGAATCATTTGAAGTTCCTTGTTAACAAGAGACCAAGAGTAAATGAATTAATTAAATCTCGAGTATGCCGGCAAAGCATTGCTAATTTTTTTATGTGAGAAGACGTAATCGTGTTGCATTTGTTCAAACACGAGTTTTATTTGTTTAACAGTGAGTTCGCTTGAGCGTTAATCATTCCCCACATGAAAAGTCACTTGCACATACAATGTCACATTCCTTACCAAATTAGTATTAATTTCCAATTCCATGTGTATGGTAATTTCCAATGCCACAGTTACTTGGTAATCGGAACCAAATCAGTATTATGATTTCCAAGTAGGAATTCAGAAACTAGAAACGCAAAACATAGAAGCCCCACTTGTATGATAGCATGGTTCTGAAGACTGATGAATTGAAGCTCTACACTTGAAGGCTATATAAGCTGATAGCACTAAAATCTCTAGACTCATGTCCGCATAAACCGTCCTCGATCTATAAAACCAAAAGATTTCAGAACTCAGACAAACAGAGGTCTTAACTTCTAATCTAAATGGATGAAACTACGTATCATTTGGCCATGACTCAACATCTTAGTCATAACGGGGTGTATATGAGAGGATGCATTCACAAGGGGTTACACATCCAGTTACTTGCGATATGATTTTCTCCAACTTGAAATAAGAACATTGTTTTGGACTATATACATATCAGAGTACTCTAGCATACTCCTTCACTAAATTAAAATAAATTAGCCATTCGAATGCAGAGTATCAAATATTATACTTAAGAGAAAAATTCAGTCACCCTCCCCAAACTATGCTGCCAAGGCCAATTTGATACCCGAACTCTCAAAAGTATCAATGTGATACCCAAACACGTATTTTGACATCAACGTGATACTTCCGTCAAAAAATCCTAACGGGGCCGTTTGTTTGCTGACGTGGCAAGCACGTGGGTCCTATATGATATTTTTATCAAGGGCAGAATAGTCTTTTACTCCTAACTGATTAAAAAAAAAAAAAAAAAAAAGAACGAAGCACAGAGCTCCATCGCCCCAACTCGGTTCTGATTTTCAGGTTTCTGGATCAGTCTCTCGCTCTCTTTCCTTCTCTCAACTCCCATCTCCTCTGGATCAGTCTCTCGCTCTCTCTCCTTCTCTCAACCCCCGTCTCCTCTCTCTCACCAACTTCATCCTTGATTTCTTCACTATCCACCATGCCTCCATATCCATAGTACCTATTGGTACTCTTCCACGACCAGCCGATCCGGACACCAACATCGACGACGACGATGCCACCGCAGCCATCGATTTCGAAGACGACAAGGATGGATCCAAAACGACGCCGTTGTTTTCCCACTTGCAGCTGCTCCCCAACGACAAATTATGAACCAGGGGCAGAGGGGAGTGTCGCTCCTCAGATTAAACGACGACGTCAAGGGTTATGGGCGGCTGCTGGCGGAGGTGGCGTTGGAGTCGCAGTGGCGGAAGTGGTCGAGTGGCCTTGATGGTGGCGGTGGCCGTGCGTTCATCGACGGCTTGGGTAAAGATTAGATTTTTTTTTGGTGGTAAATTCTGGGTGTGTGATATTGAGGATGGTTGATGTTATGGTTATTGGGTTTGTGATTGTGATTGGGTGTGTTCACATTGAAGAGAAGCAGAACGGCTAGCTTGTGGAGGCAGGACCAGCCGCCGGGAGGCTCGGAGAAGGCGGCGGAGACAAGATCGGAGACGACGAAGCAATGTTCTAATCGATCTGTCTGGGCTTTTACTTTCTGGGTTTTCAATCAATCTCTCTCATGAACATCTCCATTACTTTCTGGGTTTTCAATCGAAGAACCTCAAACTCTTGGTTGCTCTCTTCCTCAAGTAGCAAAGCAGAAACTCTTGGTTATTTTCTAGTTCGATTTCTGATTCTTCAATGTTAAAGTCTCTCTCTGAAACTCTTGGTGAGTTACTGTGTTGAAGACAGAAACATGTTATGCTTGGGAGCTTGGTTGACCGATTCGTTGGTTGGGCGCTGCTGTTGCTTGGCAATTTCACCGTGATTAGATTGATTGAGCTATCAAATTGCATTGGCTTGTATTGTACTATTGATGATTAAAATCATTAAATTGGGGTGGGTGGCTGGTGGTTGATGACGATGTCAGGTAAGTAAGGAAATGTGGTGGTGGAGCTTGCGGCGGAAGTTGCGGTGGTTTGGCTAGAGGAAAATCCCAGAAGAGAAAGAACAAAAAGAAATGAAAAGAAGAAGAAGAAGGAGAAGAGAAGAGAGAGAAGAAAAAGAAATGAAAAGGAAAAAAAAATGAATTAAAAAAGGGTAAATTGGTCATTTTACATTTTTTTGGGGCCCACATGCTTGCCACGTCAGCAAATAGACGGCCCCGTTAGGATTTTTTTACGGAAGTATCACGTTGATGTCAAAATAAGTGTTTGGGTATCACATTGATACTTTTGAGAGTTCGGGTATCAAATTGGCCTTGTCAGCATAGTTTGGGGACGGTGACTGAATTTTTCTCTATACTTAATATATCACGACTTCGAATTGGATCAGAGTTCCAAGAATTATTCTACCATTTAAGAATCCATACAGATCTCATCAGAAACAGAATGAGGAGCAGATAAATATTTAATTACTTTGCATGCTTAGCAAACCACTGCAACATGTCATTATGAGCTTCCTCTGCACTCGAAGCAGCATCATAAACATCGTACCTCACAGCCCAACCATGTGCAACTTTTGGAAATATCTTCACAGAGCTATCAACCTATAGTTGAGAGAATAAAATTGCTCAAGGGAGTTTTTAACGAAAAGATTGAAATTTGACAACAATTGGTATACTAGTTAAACCAAAATGTAAAAACACTAGGTTGCAAATGAATGTACTAAATTCAATACATTGGAGAGAGATTTGAAATACTATATGCAATAGTGCAAGAATTGATCTAAAAATCATTCCTTTCTTCTTCCTGATTTTTCCCCTTCTATTTCAAAATTACAATAGTGCTATTTTTTATGGCTTATCTCAAACTACATTATATCCCTAGATATGGAATTACTACTTTCAAACAGTCCTAGTTCTTAGACTAAATGCACATCAATCAATGTAGGATGAGCAGCTTCAAGCCTTCAACATGAACAAATTCCTAATAAAAAAAATTTAAAAGGAATAAAAAGGCCTCTGCATCTCATGTTTAGGATATCTTCTCAAACGTTTTCATGAATTCTGGTGGAGAGTAGCTGTCAATCTCAGCTCCTAGTACGGCAATTGGAGATTTAACCCCTGTTGATCAATTAAAGCATTTACCATTTAGCATTGCAAAATTGTGAGAATAGTAAAGTCATTATTACAATTAGGGGTCATCATGGGCCGGGCTAGGGCCGGGCAGGGTCTAGTCAAAGTCAACAAAATTTAGGGCCGGGTAGGGTAGGGTCGAGGCTTAAATATGCTAACCCTTACCCGCCCGAAAAGCCCGAGTCACTAGGGCCAAAAGGGCCGGGTCTGGCCGGCCTTCCAAATAGGGCCAAATAGGGCCGAAATTGGCCTAAAAGGGCTTTAATTTGTTTAAGTTTAACAAAAAGAAATACATGATTTTTTTTCCTTAAAATGTGTCTCCATAGTCATATAGGCAATATTATAAGACTCATTGTTTTTTGTTGATCATATTTAATATATATATATATATATATATATATATATATTGAGATTAATTTATAAGTTATAACATTTATAAATATTAGTTAATGAGGTTGTATTTAATTAACTATCTCTCTAAATCTCTAAATTAATTTTTATTTAACAAAGGAAACAAGAATTAGAGAAAATAAAGCTTAGGAAATCAATTACAAAAAAAAGATAAGTTGTATGTTATAGAAAAAAGAAATTTATTTTTAAAATAGAAAATAATTAGGGCTTAAACGGGCGGGCCTAGAGGGCCGGGCCGGGCAGGGCTTGGCCCTAACGGGCTCAAACGGGTAGGGCCGAAGGGCCGGGCCGGGTTTCAATTGCATGGCCCTTACCCTACCCTATTTGAAAAAGGGTCGGGCCGGCCCGGCCTAATGCAAGGGTAGGGTAGGGCTTCGGCCCTATGGGCCGGGCGGGCTTAGGGCCGAAGGGCCAAATGATGTTACAATAACAGTGACCCGTGAGAGAGAGAAAGAGGAGGAGGAGGAGGAGGGAGGAGGGGGGGAGAGGGGGGTTAATGTTTCTTCAGCAAATGATAGGTAAAACAATTGTCAAGCAATATAGGGTGCAGTGTAAACATAGCATTCTCAATACCTCAACCAAACCGTCAAACGAAACAGTCAAGTGACTGACTATAACATGAACGGCGTCGGTTGATCCCGAATTCCATATAGGCTACAACATCTCCAGCTTCTGTTAGACTGATTATTATCTTGGTGACTATTATTTAACCCCTTTTTTGATAATATGACTCATGAACATGGATCAAATTCTTATTCTAGGTATGACAAGCCAAGCACTGGAACTTACTTGAGTATGATCCAACCTCATATTATCATGCTCGTCATTCCAACCGACTAGGTCAAGTGCTATTATACATCCATTACAAATGACTTGCTATTTTATTCACTAGTGCTTATGACCGACGCTGCTGTGACCTGGTTTTGTAATGTCTTAATTTCTGTGCCAGTTCAAAGAATTGATTTATATAAATATGATGCTGCTGTTTGGACTTATCTAACATTTTGGCCCTCAGTCTCATCAATCAGTACCACATCGCATGGTACCAAATAATGCAAGGTAATTTTGAAGCTAATGAGATAGGGACTACTCAATATAAAGATGCTGCCTCAATTATTTGTCCAGTAACTGGGATCAATTATTGTAGGGACTGGGGAGGAAAAACAATTGGACAAAACAAATTCAAGAAGATGGCGTTTATAAGAAAAATTAGAACTTAGAAAGGGAACCATGCACTGATTTCAGACAATCAAGATTAAAGAGCAGTAATTGACTAACTAACTTAACCATGTATGTGAAACAAAATTGGAGCATTGGATTCTCTGAGCCACTGCATGAATTGAGTGATGCAACAACTACCACCACCACTTAGTCGGACATGACTCAAACTCGTGTTTCACATTGTGATGTATATGACTCTCTGTCTTAGAAACTTGAGGAAGAATAGTGATGACACGTTCCACTTGCATTATTGCAATTACAATTATGCAAGGGCCTCATGCATCATGAATGAATAGGATAGTTGTATTATGACTGATTGGACTATATGGTCAAGGCCTCATATCTCTATATATAAAGCTAAATATTTCTTTGGTGTCAAAAGCTTCCTTAAAATTTAGATTATCAAAAATACCTTATATAACATAATAATTAAATTAAGTTAATAAAATATAAATTTGAAAACGTAACTACAAAAATGTAAAATTAAAAAAAATCACCAAACCACCACTATTCTATGTTCAGAAAAAGAAAAAGAAACATTTTTTTTTAGTCAACCAATTTTCATTATTCTCACAATGTCACTTTCTTGCGGGCATGCTGCTAGTATAGAATAAAACCAACAGATTTCAAAACTCGCAGGTGCACAAAACCGGATGTAGCGGAAAGGAATGCTAATTTTGTGTATCAGAAGACATGATAGTGTTTAATCTGTTCAAACATGGCTTCATGTATCTGATTGAGTTTTATTTGTTCAAACATGGGTTCATTTAACAGGTGGATTCAGTACAAGTCTGTCATGTTGGAGCACACAAACCAAACAACAATCGACAAAAAGCTAACTTTCGTAAGGGGGACGCCACTTATGGATAAGTGAAAGATTATGGTTTAAGCTTGAAGGAGCAAAATCAGCTCCCACTGGGCATAATAATAGACATAGGTACGAGTACGACTTTTGGAGGACTAATCACATTTCTAAAATCCATATGGTTCCTTTCCTTCAATGAGCTACAGCCAAATATAATTTCTTTGTAATTTTCGAGATATGTTTGCCTGCCACTGGTCAGCTATCCACTCTATAAAGTTATACCATGGTTGCCTAAGCTATTACACTGCATGCTGCTATACTCCAATCCAAGGCAAATTACTGAGACAGGCAAAACAATGAACAGGTCATCAACCAACTCAAGGTGTTTATAATTGACACATCCATTTATATGTAAACTGCTTCTTACCTATGATACACAATTTGATACAGTAGTAGAGGTTTCCTTGAAAGCAAGCTGTGACTCTAAGAATAGATCAGACGATGTATTCCAAAGTGCCTTTGGAAGTTTAGCATCATATGAAAGCATAGAAGAGCTGAAAGTCTGGCCCTTTCCACCAAAAAAGTAATCTCCAGATGTTTCCTAATATCAACAGACAGTGGATCAGATGAGGAATCTTTCAATGATTTGAATTGTGAGATTTCACAGTAATCCTCCATTTCTAGAGTGAGGGAAGAAGGAAAGATGTATAACATTTAGTTCAAGACACATTAGATTATGCTTTTTCATTCCCAATGGATTTGTTAAGCACTATGCTGAAGGATACCCGACGGATTTCTAGTTATATGCAGTGACTAAATTAACAATGCACTCCACTGCAGTTACTATAAATATTCTTCTTTATAAGCAACAGAAAAATATTAAACCAATATGGTTTGGACATGATTATGCCATAATGCACTATTTGGAAACTTAATGAATAAATGCATCTATTATCCAGCAACCTGATAAGCCTTACTTGAAACCTTGTTCCCACCAACAAATACAATGAGACATTAAAAATAGCAATTCTTAACTAGGGAATTTTCAATCTCCAAGATATCTTATGAGAAATAAATCAAATAATCAGTCTTTACAGTTCAGTTAACCTTACGCCCCTTTTCCAGATGAGCTACTAAACATATGTTACATATATTATTATAACTCATTGCATAAGAAAAGACACATTGGCATCAGGATAAGAACATTGGCTACAATAAAATGTCCCAAGGGAGAGTTAATGAGATCCTTTGGCACAGAACTTCTTATTAAGTTTGGGACAGACAGAACAAACCAATGATGGTTTTTCACAACACATAAAAAAGCTGCATAAGTGTAGGATTAGTATAAGCTTACTAGTGAAGCAAGTGCTGCGTCAAGAATAGAGCTAATTCCAACTTCAGGTGACTGCAAGAGGCACAGAAGTCTCAAAACTTTGAGAGCCAAACTGGAAGGCATGGAGGAACTTCTCGCATGATGTTGGTTTCAACAACACCAGAATCCACAGCACTTCAAAACCAAACAAAACCATATTGAACATGAGATTTTGAAAATAACATCTAATGCATGATCCTAGAAAAGAATTCTGCACAACTCTTCCTTTCTGGTAAAAAAGCTTGTAGACACAAAAATAACGGAGACATGACGAGATATGTCCATCAAGCCAAGTTGGTGATGAAGCTCATAGGAGAAGAGAAGTAGGAACAATGTCAAGAAATGGAGCACGTTGAAATTGGAATAGCAAAAGGATATTTTCAATAATAATGACATCAGGAGCTTACATTTGGAATACTCGTAGACATGAGCATATGGGTATCCTTTTGATCTGCCAAAGCACTTCCCAGATACAGTCTCCTAGTCAACCTGTATATTCAATACTGAAGAGGGGGAGAACATCACTGAAGGAAAAGAAAAAAAGGCATCCTAAATTCATAGAACAAAGCCACTTTTTAAAACCAAATTCTACTTGAAGTAAGCCATATCCAGAACAATATCAAATATTAGAAAGATTCTTACTCACCACTTCGATGTGTGAAAGATGTGACATTCAATATACAGGAAGGAACTGGGCTGTTTCTGAGAAGTGGTGATAATAGTTTACGAAGAGAAAATGCACTCAAGTAATTTGTAGCCATCAATGCCAAGAAAGACTGAAAAGTGCCTTAAAAAATGCAAAGCATGTTAGTTATAGTGAAAAGCTTCTCAACCCAAAACCATATCTTTACACTAACAAGAACAACTAATATCAAGTCATCAACATCAACTATGAAGTAGAAAACTTGCAGTTACTATTGCAAAGAATTTTAGTCTGATAAATTATTCAATTAGAAAACTCTGTTTCAAAATTGTATGAACATAATAGCTAATGATAGGTTGCTTCATGATTGATTCCCTCTAAGAAATATAGGTTCTTAAGGTTAATTAGACTTCTTAGAAGACCTACAGCACCCAGTTGTGATCAAACTTCCTCCCAGAGTCCCAATTACTAGAATTTCCAGTGCCTGGGAATCTTAGATTGGGTTAAACATTATCCAAACGAAAAGAGAAAATAATGGGTTCAATGACCACTATCCAAAAACTAAAAATGCAAAATCAAAAAAACCTATTAAACCAATCAAGAGAGAATTGATCAGAAAAGAAAAGAAATACCTCGCCCTTTGGAGCAAATCAGAAAACAAAGCCTGTAAGACTGGTTGTGGAAAGCCGGAGAAGATGACTGCAATGAAAGGAATTGCAGGCACAAGAACTGGAGAATAACTTAGGTTACTTAGCCACAACCAGAGGGAGGAACTGAATAAACAAATGAGAGTAAGATTGGCTACTGAAGAATTTCATTCAACTTGCCACAGATTTCAGTTTTTATTTTATTTTTTCGATTTTTTTGGGTCCTCACTCATAAAATGTACTTATTTTTTTTAATCAAGAAAAATGTATATTCATCGCAAGCCAGAATAGGTCGTTACATACTGCTTCGCCTGTCATTTAAGGGCATAGACAGACAAAAAGCTAGTGATAGTACTCACAAGTGGTACGTACATATAGTCATACTCATTATACATTTAAATTAGTAGAGGTAGCGGAGACCCTCTTTTGATACTACTCCAGAGGCACTAGAAGTACATAGAGTGCACACAAGTACTTAGTTTCCTAATACAAAGGAAATTATTGTAATTAGACAAAACCAATTAACATAAGGATGGGCTTAGAGCCAAAAAACCCTAGCCCAACTTATTCAGTTCAAGGCAGATCTAATGAGTAGCCCACGCAAAGCCCAGCAAGCCTGGCCGGGTCCAGGCCCAGCCTTCATCTCCACACACCTAGCCAGCGAGCAGTTCCATCCTTGCTCCTCTGACCATGCCACGCCTGCTCTGCCATGATCCCACCGCCACGACAAATCACCCGGAACCACGCCGCCACACCCAGCATCACCACGACTCGCCTCGATCCATCGCCGGCAATCCACGCCACCACAAAAAGGTAGCCATTCCAGGAAGGTCATTGATCCAGAAAGCAACAAATCGAGGTCCTGATCCCGCTCGCGTATTTACCGCATCATGGAGATTTCACGCCAAACCTGAAGCCAAGACCAACCTGCAAAAACCTCAAGCAATACCCCTCATAGGAACTCCCCGAAAACGCTAGTTTGCATCCCCGTCTGACAGCAGACCACGCGGCGTCGACAAGGCCCAAGGCCAACCTAGATGCCCGGGTCGCCGTCGGACGAGAGCGATCTCCCGGTCAAAATCCACCGCCGACCTTAAGGTTTTGCTCTCCACCCGCCTAGAGAGAGATATGGCGATTGGTCATATAGGGCGGCTGCTCTCCAAAAACCTCAAGCAATAACCCTCATATAATGTAATTATGTAAACCATAATGTATTTTTAATAGAATAATACTTGGCTAATCATAACCAATAATAAGATGACACATATTCATTTACCAAGAATAATACTCATAATTTATTGTGGTGAAATCTTCACATTCTTATCAATAACTTTTAGCTGGTTATTAGACACATGTCCTCTTATTATTGACTATAGCTGGTTAGCTAAGTATTATTCTCTCTAAGAGCAACTCTAACAGATTCCCTATATTTTAATTTTTCTCTACTTTAGGGAAAAATAAACCTCTTTTGCTCCAACAGATTCCCTATAACTATCCCTATTTTAGGAAAAGTGAGGAAAGAGAAAACCAAATTCCCTATATTTACAACAAACTCTAAAATTTTAAGCAAGAATATGAAGATTTTAGAGATTGTTGTAAAATAAGGAATCTGTTGGAGTTGGAGAAAAAAAAAAAGGCTAAAGCTTTGACTTTTGCTTCCCTATAATACAGAAATTATAGAGAAGCTGTTAGAGTTGCTCTAACACATCTAATTACCTATTTTACTAAACACAGAGTCTACATAAAATGTCTAATGAAAATGTGTTTCTCAAAATTACAATATTAAACGGGGCCATAATCTAACACCTCTTTCTTAACATCAGAAATATCAAAACTACTTTAACACGTGATATTTTTCTATTAATTGGTTAGACGGATCCAATGTTAACCGTTGAATCTAAGATCTTCTAATTATTGAGAAATTCTTTTACTATTGGCCAAATTCAATCAATATACTCAAAAAATTAACTGTTCAGCTTTTTAGATTGCTGAATAAAACTATCATTTTTTTTAAGAGAAGAGGAAGATATATTCCTGAGATGAAAAGATCATACGAACATATTAGGTCAAGTTAGAGTAATCAAATCACTAAAACAATCTCATCATTATGTCGAAGCCACAAACTGGCCAGACCAAAAACCATTCTAACTTGTGATACTCAATACAAATTGATAAGCTCACTTAAAAAGGATTAAACTAACCAAAAGCAAATACTTAAAAACAAAAAAAAAATAACTTAAACGAAAAAACATAAAATAACACCTAACCTAAACCAGACTCATCATCTCAAACACTCAATGCAGTCGCCCAATAACATAATGTAGTATGCCAATAAGAAGCAATAGGGAATGCTACCACCTTATCAAAAATGTCACTCCCCCAAGAGGCCCAAACCAAACCAAGCCCAAGTAAGGGTGAGAATGAGAGATGGGCAAACTAAGAACTCAACCCACCAAACTACAACACTACGGCCTATAACGGGTAAAGCGCAAAGGCCCAAAACCAACTCAGCCACCCAGACTTAACTGGGACACCACGTGTAAATTGTAGTTTTAACCAAGCCAACTGTTAAAATATGCTGACGGCAATTATTAAATGCAAACAAAATGCAGATGAAACTTTATCATCTCAGTAATTTGTTGAAGCTGCATCTGCTCATTCAAACCAGAAATTTCTCGTTTTGAACAAAGTTTACCTTATATCACCACACATCATTAAAAAGATAAAAGCTGTCAACCGTCCGATTGAAATCGGACGGTCACTGACCATATAATCCCTGGTCAGCTAGTGACCAGGTGAACGGGACTGATGACAACAATATTTCTTGTAAAGTGGTAATACACATTTGACATTTGATGTAAGCAATGAACAGGGAGGAGATCCCAAGAACTGTCTCAGTTTAGAGAGGACAAGCATTTTCACCGAGTTTGATATCATTTGGAAACAAATCTGGGGAGAATAGAAAAATAAAAAATGGAGAACCTTCAGGAATGCTTCAACAGAACTTTAACACTTCTAAACTCATGTCCCAACTTGACTATATTCTTTATCAAACTTATGAGTCCAAATGCAATACAACGATGATATTAACACAAATAGTTAGAAAGAATATCGTATCCCGCTCATTCAGAAATGAAAACAAAAGTAGTGATGTTATCATGACATTTTAAACTAGGGAAAGGAAAACAAAATTGAAGAAACAAATTTTATTAACCTTTAAAGGCTCCGGGCAATCACGGCCCAAATAATCTTCCAAAGTCTCATCATTTTCTTCTCAGTCATCCCCTCCCGTAAAGACAACAATCATATAGTCAAAGATTTTACTGCCAAATAGAGCTTGCAAGCTAAGGATTGCAGACTCCTCTTCTTGTGAAAAGCGAGGTCTAGTTGAGAAAACCACAAGTCCACAAGAACAGCATGGATCCCATCCTTAGCCAAACTAATGCATTTGACAATTTCAAAGAGACCTGCAGCATACCACACAAATCAAAAGGAAAGAATAACCGTTGAAAAGCAGGTTCTTAAATGCAACTACTTTATATACTCGTAGGGCTACTCCTAGAGACATTTTTTATATACATAATTACAAAACAAATACTCGTCAGTAAGAATTTACCAGGACATTAACTTCTTGTCCATCTCTCAAGATGGCAGTCTTCAATTCACAAGTGTTTCGTGACACCATTAGAGCTACGTTTGGAATTGAAGGCTCTTTTGCCAAGAATGCTGTTGCCTGTTGCACTTATTCCATTACCGGCCGGTGCATCCAACTAAGACCACAGTGCGAGCAGCATTAGAAAAGGGAAGCTCCCAGTCATCATCAATAGAACTTCCACCCATCATATAAAATCAGAATACCTGCAACCATATATATATTTTGTATTCTCTCAATTCTTCATAATGAGAATAGTATTGCAAGAAGAAAGAGGATACCTAGCAAGCATATCGTCTATATTATCTTCTCTCACAGCTTTATAATGAAAAAAGTACGGCAATATATATCTAGAAGACTCACGCACACAATTGCAACGAGTTAAAAGTTATATGAGTGCAAAAAAATCAGTTCTGTGTATTTCTGTATATTTTACCTTTGATAACAATGATGTTGGCAGAGTTTGAGACAGTGTCCAACAAATCTTTCAGATCGACTGATTTAGACGCAGATTGCACAAAATGCTTTCCAAGTCCATTTACCAACAAAATGTTTCAGCCTAAAATGATAAAAAAACATACCAAGAAAATTAGATTATTTGACAGGTAAAGTACATATATTCAGGCCCTAAGACTATTATATTGGAAGGGTGAGTCTCGAATGAGGAATGATGGAACTTAAGATGCCAATCACATTTACCTAGTTTAGGTAAGAGCCCTCACTCAATCAGTCAAATGGATAAATGCCAAATTTCCTTTATGGTGTACGCTTGACAGTCCGTCCTGCGGGTTTCCTTGCATCTTGAATTTTATACGTAATAAATTGCATACTGAATATGTAATATACCTTAAATATTATTGGATTACAAGAGCTGGGGTTCTAACCAGACTTGTGTATTTACATATTTCAAAAGTGAAAATTCTAAACAGAGGCCAGATTTGTGTATTTACATTTTTCCAAAATTGATATTCTGACTAAAGCTGTGCTTTATATACAGAATACAAAATTGGTTAGATCTAACAAAAATATGCTACATTTCTCAGTTCAAAGTTCAAACCAACTATTCTACTTTAGTAGTTTAGTTCTCTGATGTCTCATTGGTTGGTTCATCTGCTGCTGCCTGCTGCTGATACATCTTCCGTGTTAGTGAGCAGCTTATTTATTCTTTGAAGCGAAGGGCCGTCATTGGAATGAGTAAAATGTAAGTGAGGTCACTAGAATGAGTAAAACGTAAGCGAGGGATATTGGATAATAACAAATATGCTTAATACAATATGATGAGAAGAAATGGATTTTAATATGATTCGAGTAATCAGATTATTGAGAGTGATTTAACTCTACCTATCCACTTACAACTAAGAACAAATTCGACAGAACCATCTACATCTTATCTATTCAGTAACTATATTACCACCTGGAAAATGCTCTCGACTTTACACTCTCTAACCAAAAAACCAAACCATAGAAACACCAAACAATAAATCATGAAATCATGCACACCCAAATCCAAAATAATTGTCAAAAGTAAGTGTTACGATGTAAAACATTATTGGTCTGGATTCTATTGTGAGTGGGGTGATGAGGAAGGCCATGGAAGATAATGAGAAGAAAAAGTACTACAGAAGCGAATCAAGGCAAACCCCAAAAACAAAATGCATACTAATGCATAAGACAATCACACACATCGACCAATCACACACATCTAACCAAAGAAGCTTCCCCAGAGTCGATGAAAACCACAGCCTCAGACACATTCCCATCAGCCAAATTGCTCAAATTCTTATTAGTTCCTAGCTCAAAATGACTCGAGACCTCACTAACTACTATTATACAGCTGACGTGCCTCCTCATTCAGTCTCTAATTCACAGTCTCTCACACATTCCCTTCTTTACCTACTGCCTTATTAGACTCTAATTCACCGCCCAATGCCTTCAAATCTTCAGTTCTTTTGACTAGCAGTGGCTGCCTTGACAATGACAGACTCAACAACTGATCAAACAACAGAATTTTTTGATTTCTCAAGGGAATTCTGATCAACCCCACCCAACATTACACTGCTACCTGAACATCATGTGACCCTGCATCCATGCTCAACAAAAAAGTTCCCAACCTCCCAAAGATTCAGACTTTTACAAACACCTACCAATAATTCACACCCAAGAACAAAACCCGATTCCAAAAATTTACAAAGAAACCACCTCCGACAGTTCACAAACAAACCCAATTGGATAACCAATAATCTTAACTATTTTTAAAGCAAAACAATGTGATCGAACAGGAAGTGAGTAAACTAATGAAGCACTCCATAAGGTGGTGTCAAAGTTTAAGTTAGCGAAATAAATGAGATGGTTTGAGTGCAGGTGGTAATATGAGATGAAACAACTAAAAGTTAAGTCTGTTGGACTACAATAAAAACATAGAATAACTATGCAACTTAATAATATTCTTATTGAAAAATGCGCACATAATGGAAATTTGCAATAGAGTTGAAATCCAACAATATGAATGCCTGAATGGAAAGTTCTAGCTTGTTGGTATTTTCTATCTACGAAAAAAGATACAAAATAAGAGGATTAGTCTATAAACTAAACTACTTTCATACTAAATGTGAAGATTCATTCAGACTATGCATTTGGTGATACCTGTTCAGTTCCATGGAGATTTGTGTTTTGGCAGCAAGTTTTCATAATTGTGATGTTTGTGATGTCAGAAATGAACGCCACTTGATCTCCAAACGCAATTCTGCAGGAAGCCTGGCAGTTGTTTTAGCTCTGGGCAGTTATTATAATTTCAGTATTTTCCCTCTTCCCTGCTCCCATTATTCCTTCCCACTCTTCCCACTGGTCTAACTAGCAAACAGCAAAATGTTTTAATCTGGGGACTGCAACTGCTTTGAGAGACGACATCTGAGTTCCTACTAAAATGTATGTACAAAATGTTAGGTATGTTTGAACATATCAAATATTAGTTTAAGTAAATAAAGGTTGCATTTAAATCCAGCTCTCATTCAACAAGTTGAGACAGAGCATAACGATATGTCATATGTTCTCCTCTCAGAACTTTATCATCCACACTCTGCCTTCTGAACACGTGCAACAGTTCGAAATATGTTCATAGGTACTATAAGATTGTACAGGTTGTACCTATTGAAGTTATGGAAATTTGATCATACATGAACAAAGACCATAATTCTTTTATCTGTATTAAACATTTTGGCATTCAGCCTTTTCACACACACCAATCATTTCTTGTTCCTTCCCCATTATTTCATATCTCAAAATCTAACAAGTCTTTCGCCAGACAAAATGTTAGAAATATCATACGGGAAAGGAAGAAAGGTAATTCCCATTTCTTGCATACATTTTATTTGGGTTCTGTAAAATAAATGACAAAAACCACTTGTGAGACTAAAATGTTGTTGGGCTCATCATTTCCAACATCACTTTTCTACATTAGTGTTTGGTAAAGTTTCATCCTAAACACAAGAGAACCAGCTAGACAAAATATTGAACACCTAGCGTGCATAAAAGTAAATCATAAACCAACACACAATTATCTGTAAACATACAAAGGAATTAAGTCCATGCAACAGACAAGGATATACCAATGTTATAAAAGAACACCATATTGAGAAAGATTGAACCTTTAATTACTGGAACTCTCATCATTAGCATTGCAGCTCACAATGTACAACTTTCGGAAATATAGCCATGTTAGGCATAGCTTCTCAAATTCCCATCAGTTTCAGTTCCACAAGAGACTTCAGCCTAAATGACAAGAAAATCCATGTAATGGAAACTAGATGTCAAACCTTGTAATATTTTTAGAATTGGACAATAGGAAAGTGAAATTGCAAGCACTTGTACAATAGATAAAATAGGATTGTCCAAATAAAAATAAATAAAAAAATTTATTATACAGGACTACTTAGGAATGTTAATATCAGATTAACTAGCTTAGGTAAGAGCTTCTTTAATCAGTCGAAATGCTCCTGCATACAATGTGTTCATCAAAATGTCCAGAAGGAGTAACTGATCATTTAGTTGTTCAGTAAGCGGCACATTTCAGTAAAACAGAACAAAGATTACATAATCGTAGTCTTATGATTCACAAATTATACATGTGAAAACCAAGTATGACACCTCAAATGTTTATAAATTTTTGTATCCATGAGTAGTAAAATGATGTACATGACCAGTAAGAAAGACATTAACATAACACATAAAAGCTTTAAGATTTAATCTGCTGAATAGAGAAAGCAGGATAAGGATCACTAACCATTAACACCCTAGGTCCCAAGCAATCAGTGACAGCTTCAAACACATGTTAACATAGAACTCAAAGCAGCAGTACCAATAGGTATATTTGCAATATTAGGGACATAGTTCTCAATAAAGGGGCCGAACTATATGCAGGTGTAGCTTGACACGATCGATCCTACACTATTATGGTATTACCTTTGATGATGGTGAGGTGGAACAGTTTCATAGAGAGGATGTCCACTCACTTTCAGTCTGAGTACAGCTAAAGAAACACCATTTCTCCAAGCTCCATGCCTATTGTTAGGATACAGATTGTACAAAAAGCTTGCAAATCCCATGTACCTATTATATTCCATTCAGCATCCACATCCATTCCACAAAAACTTAGGGACAAGGAAACCCATGTGATGGAAATTAGTTATCAAATGTAGTAATTTGACAACTAGAAAGTGCTCAAATTCAAGCCTTTTAAGTATGAAATTGGATTATTTAAGATGCTGAGCGATAACATGTACCTAGTTTAGCTTAGGGCCACTTCAATCAGTTGAATGAATTCCAAATTTCCTTTATGGTGAAAGACCATGTGATACATAATCCTGCATAGAATGTGTTCATCAAAACCAGATTCATTTCTCCATCTGGAGGTAAATAGATCTTTTGACAGTTCAACAAATTGACAACCAGGGAATATAAGCATTGGATTGCAGTGAGAAGACATGATGAATAAATTATGGTAATTCTTATTGCACAGTAATATGAATACTTAGCCTGAATGTGTAATATGAAAGCCTAGCCTGAATGTAATATCCTTTCACTGAGCAGAAAGAGACAACAATGGTAGGAAATACATATGATTTAGGGACTACGATATAAACTGAAACTAAGAGCCATCAATCAAAAGCAAGTACGCAGCGACATTAAAATTCTTAACAAATCTTTCCAGAACTGGTGTTATTCTTTTCGGGTAAAGACTACGACAAAAGCATGGGGAAGAAGTGGCCTAAAAACGAGATTACAAAACATAATTAGCTATGTATTTTCGTTTTGTCTTTTTGAAAGACACCTGATCTTATGAATATCTACATATTACCAGAGGATTACAATATATATGATATCTTATAAATACCTGCAAAATAAGATACAAAATTTTGTAAACAGACAACCAGTGGACCAAATAAAGATGATTTTCTTTCTTTCATAGTTAACAGGCATATAGATAGGCCTAGCTAGAGGAATGAGAAGGAATTGCTTTTGAGGTTTTACAAGGAAACAACTCCCTAGTCCAACAGAATCCTGCAGCTCCTACTTAAATACATTTGTCAAGCTTCATACACTAAACTTTTAACATGAATTGTTAACTAAAATGCCTATGCACCAATATATTTCCAATTCTAGGCAATATGGTTCAATCAAAGCACCGATGTTCGGGTGTGGCTTAACACAACAGAGTCCTTTGGATCTGGACCATATATTTACCTTCAAGTAGCCTTGAACGATTGAGGTGGCAGGATTTGAATGGTTCATTTGCACAAACACAAAATACTAGGCTCCCGGCCTGCGGCTTATTGTTAAGATACACTGATACAGATTATTGAAAATGCTTCCCAACCCCAATTACTAGTCAAATCCCTGTCAGCATGCATTCCACAAAAGCTTCAGCCTAAGACAGGAAAACCCATGCCACAAAAATTAGACATCAACCTAGTAAAATTAGATTCTTTGACAACCAGAAGCTGCATAAATGAAGCCTTTAAAGTATACGTTGGATTACTTAATATGCTGATAAAATTACCTTGTTTAGGGGAGAGGCACACTCCTGATTACTCAATCAATCAAATGTATACCAAATTTCTTGTATCGTGTACGACGGCCTGATAGCCCCTCCAGCATAGAATCAATCAAACCACACTCCTTAACTACGGAAATCCTCAATTTTCCCTTAACTGCTTTACTATCTTCCTCATTTGTCTTCTCTCTTTCCCTCTTCTTGTGAACTGTGTCCCCTTCCATCTATCCGCATGTCTTATTAGGAATGGGTATGAAAACCACAATATATCATCAATCACAGAATCGATTATGGTATTGATTAACACCAGAATCTGTAGTATTTTTTCTTTTTATTAAGTATGAACTTCATTAAGTAACTGATGATTCAATCAGCATGTGTACATTCTGAGTGGTTTCATTCAACCATTGCCAAACAGGGAGAAGGAGAGAAAATCAAACCTAGACAAAGAAGCAATCTATTTTTTTATTTCATCGATAAAATCCATAGTTCAACTCGACCCCAGAACATTTCCCTCCCCCATCCCCAAATAAAGGGGAACTTGGGTTTTGTTTACCAACTACAGAATAAGTTTACCTGCCAAGTATTATGAGTGCATGGCAAGGCTGCTAAAGCCATAATATCCGCAAGAGATAGTAACCCGTGAAGCATCCTGAACTTCTTATTCATGGCTGCTAGTTTTGGGTTCACCTTCGCAACTTGCACATTTTTGGACCATCCCACTTCTTCCACAATGTTCTGTTCCCTCTCTACCTTATGCTCCTTCTATTCTTCAATACCCAAATGAAGCTACTGATAAATCCCCACCATGGTGAAATATGCTGGTAACATCTTGCTTTGAAGATTACTGAACTGATGCTTCAAGAAGATTCTTGAACATTATGGATCAGGTCAGCAATTCTTGAACCCCGGTCGTCTTCAACTAATTCTTCAAAAGTTCCTACTTCCTCCCCGTGATCTCCATCTCTCTCTTCAGATCCGTCGCCTCCAAAATCCCACTGCAAAAGCATTTGCTATCGTCTTCGCAACCAACGGTAGACCATGGCACTGATCCTTGAGTTCCTCCATCTTTCTCGTAGCTTCATCACATGAGAAGTTTGAACTTTTTCTAATGGAATAAGCCTGCTCCTCAAATATATGCCCGCAAATCTCTCTGTCCAGAGGCTTAACATGAACCAGCTGCAATCTATGTTGTTTCCCCAGCTTTTGAGCCACTTCCTTCAATCTAGTAGTGACAATGACAACACCACCATTATGCTTGGGCAATCCGCTGCATAAGCGTTCCATAATGTTAATGTGCCGATGACACACATCATCCAACACAATCAAATAGCATTTATCCGATAACAGCTGGCGGCTTAGCCTTTCCAGGAGCTTATCAAGGCCAACAATCCTCGCCTCTATGATTTGGCCATTACCATCAAAGATACATGTTTCAAAGCTGAACTTACTATATTGTTCTTCTTCCTCACTCAACGAAAAGGGTAACCAAAGTACATGATTCACATCCTTGCTCTCCAACAACAATCAGTTTCGACCTTTGCTGAAAACAACAATCAGTTTCCATATCAATTAGCTCTAATTGTTTATGGTCAAATTTTCTTTTTCTTCTTGCATAAGGAGCTATAATATGCTAAGTTACTAATGGAACCTTGTATCCAGTGGAACTATGAAACAAAGGAAAATTTTATGGGATCAAAATGATGGAAAAAGTAACGTCAGCAAAAGTAAGTTGTTGCTAAAAGAATTTGAGACACAGGAGACATGAATTACTGTACAAGGAATGAAACAACTCACTATGCCTACATAATCCTGCAGCTCCAATTACTGAACACCCCTTTTACCTGTAGCTAAAATATATATGCAACGCTATGTGTGGGGGGTTGTCTGTTTATGTATATTCACCTTTGATAACAATGATGTTGGCAGAGTTTGAGAGAGTGTCCAACAAATCTTCCAGATTGACTGATTTAGACACAGATTGCACAAAATGCTTTCAGAGTCCGTTTACCAACAAAATGTTTCAGCCTAAAATGATAAAAAAACATGCCAAGAAAATTAGATTATTTGACAGGTAAAGTACATATATTCAAGCCCTAAAACTATTATATTGGAAGGGTGAGTCTCTAATGAGGACCTTATATTAAGGACCAAGTAATGGAACTTAAGATGCCAATCACATTTACCTAGTTAGGTGAGAGCCCTCACTCAATCAGTCAAATGGATATATACCAAATTTCCTTTATGGTGTCCGCTTGATAGTCCATCCTGCGGGTTTCCTTGCATCTTGAATTTTATACGTAATAAATTGCATACTGAATATGTAATATACCTTAAATATTAGTGGATTACAAAAGGTGGGGTTCTAACCAGACTTGTGTATTTACATATTTCAAAAGTGAAAATTCTAAACAGAGGCCAGATTTGTGTATTTACATTTTTCCAAAATTGATATTCTAACTAAAGCTGTGCTTTATATACAGAATACAAAATTGGTTAGATCTAACAAAAATATGCTACATTTTTCAGTTCAAAGTTCAAACCAACTATTCTTAAAGCAGCAGCTTCAAACACATGCTAACATAGAACTTAAACCAGCAGTACCAATGGGTATATTTGCAATATTAGGGACATAGTTCTCAATAAAGGCAGGTGTAGCTCAACACAATGGATCTAGACTATTATGGTATTACCTTTGACGATGGTGAGGTGGAACAGTTTTGTAGAGAGGATGTCCACTCACTTTCAGACTGAATACAGCTAAAGAAACACCATTTCTCCAAGCTTCATGTCTATTGTTAGGATACAGAATGTACAAAAAGCTTGCAAATTAATCCCATGTGCCCATTATATTCCATTCAGCATCCACGTCCATTCCACAAAAACCCTCAGCCTAAGACAAGAAAACCCATGCCATGGAAATTAGTTATCAAATGTAGTAAAATAAGATAATTTGACAACTAGAAAGTGTTTTAATTCAAGCCTTTTAAGTATGAAATTGGATTATTTAAGATGCTGAGCGATAACATGTACCTAGTTTAGCTAAGAGTCACTTCAATCAGTTAAATGCATTCCAAATTTCCTTTATGGTGAAAGACCATGTGATACATAATCCTGCATAGAATGTGTTCATCAAAATCAGATACATTTCTCCAGCTGGAGGTAAATTGATCTTTTGACAGTTCAACAAATTGACAACCAGGGAATATAAGCATTGGATTGCAGTGAGAAGACATAATGACTAAATTATGGTATTCTTATTGCACAGTAATATGAATACCTAGCCTGAATGTAATATCCTTTCACTGAGTCTAAAGAGACAACAATGGTAGGAAATAGACATGATTTGGGGACTACGGTATAAACTGAAACTAAGAGCCATCAATCAAAACCAAGTATGCAGCAACATTAAAATTCTTAACAAATAATTCCAGAACTGCTGTTATTCTTTTCGAGTCAAGATTACGACAAAGGCATGGGGAAGAACTGACCTAAAAACGAGATTACAAAACATAATTAGCTATGTATTTTCGTTTATTCTTTTTGAAAGACACCAGATCTAATGAGTACCTACATACTACCAGAGGATTACAATAAATATGATATCTTATGAATACCTACAAAATAAGATACAAAATTTTGTATACTGACAACCCGTGCAGCAAATAAAGATGATTTTCTTTCTTTCATAGTTAACAGGCATATAGATAGGCCGAGCTAGAGGAATGAGAAGGAATTGCTTTTGAGGTTTTACAAGGAAACAACTCCCTAGTCCAACAGAATCCTACAGCTCCTCCTAAAATACATTTGTCAAGCTTCATACACTAAACTATTAACATGAATTGTTAACTAAAATGTATACGCACGAACATATTTCCAATTCTAGGCAATGTAGTTCAATCAAAGCACCATACTATGTTCGGGTATAGCTTAACACAATAGAGTCCTTTGGATCTGGACCATATATTTACCTTCAAGTAGCCTTCAACGATTGAGGTGGCAGGATTTGAATGGTTCATTTGCACAAACATCATATACCAGGCTCCCGGCCTGCTACAAATTAGTGAACTGAAAGCAAAAAGTCAAGTTGGTACTTGTCTGCTACAGTGGAAGAGTTCCATGGATGCAAATACCCAAATGAAGCTACTGATAAATCCCCACCATGGTGAAATATGCTGGTAACATCTTGCTTTGCAGATTACTGAACTGATGCTTCAAGAAGATTCTTGAACATGATGGATCAGGTCAGCAATTCTTGAACCCTGGTCGTCTTCAACTAATTCTTCAAAAGTTCCTACTTCCTCCCCGTGATCACCATCTCTCTCTTCAGATCCGTCGCCTCCAAATCCCACTGCAAAAGCATTTGCTATCGTCTTCGCAACCAACGGTAGACGTTATGTCTCTCTCATTCATAACGTCTTTGATTGCTTCGAAATCAGACACGAGAGCTTTTATTGATGATTTGAAGACAGAGATAGTAATAGAACCTGAATTAGATTCAGAGTCTAGCTCTGCCAGAGACTTCAAGAACTTTCTCCACAGCAATTCCGCAACATCTAATGCCATCGCACTCGCCTTTTGCAATTTGATGCCGAAACCAAGTCAAACCTGTGAAATTTTGGGATAAAGATGGTTTATATTTTCAGTGATTTGATGATCTGAGTCTCGATATATAAGCATCGGCACTGAGGTTCCATAACTTACTTGTAACGACGTAACGACAGTCGGTGGGTGGCGATCCGGTGGGTGTATGGTTTTTTTTTTTCGTTTTTGTTTGGCAAAAGAGTGTATGGGATTGTTGCTGCTGTCTGAGTTGGGAAATTGGGATCTGGCCTGGTGTAATGTATCAAATGTCTCAGACTCTTTGATCTTAACTGAGTAATAGAGATATGATTCAGGAGTTGTGTGGATCCTGTACGAGTGTACACGGCTGTTTCCTGATAGAGATGCTATTTTACCAAATAATTTAAGTCTCATTTGATTCGCGGAAAGTAAGTATTAGTAAAGTAAAGTTATTTATTTCTTGCGTTTGGGATGTAAAAATAAATGAAATACTTTCTAAATAAATGCTAGCAACCTTCTAATCCTTTGGGTTTTTGTCCATTTACACCATTTTTAGAGATTTTTTTCTCACTTACCCCATTAAGTTTTTTAAATTCTCTCCTACCCAAAACACTCAAAAGAGGTCTTCCCTAATACCCCATTAAGATTTTGTCTTTTGTTTTTTAATTTTTTTAATACCATTTTACCCCCAGCCCTTTGTTACTTAAAGAGAGAGAGAGAAAATGGAAGAGAGAGAAACCAAAAGAGACTTCGTCGGAGCCCCGTCACTGGCCGCCGAAATCAGGTTTTTGCCCGCAATAGACATCTATTACCCCCTAATAGGTCTATTGCCCCTTAGTAGGACTTTCAGTCGCCAAAATGAGAACTAATCTCTCTAAATTTATACAAATAAAACTTTGATTACAGAAAAAAAAAAAAAAAAAAAAAAAAAAAGATTACAACGATTCAAAACGTTTATTGCCCCCCAGTAGACATTCAAAAAAAAAATTTCTTTCCTTCTTTCCCATTACTTTAAAAAAAAAAAATCCGATTTAGGCACCCAGAAAAAGCTCTGGCCACGCACGTCTCTTCTGTTCTTCAGCGGTTGTTGACAGTCCCTGACTCCGGCATCATTGACTACCGGAGATCTCACTCCTCATCCAAATTCCATTGTTCGTCGACCTCAACCACCGAGAACGACGAGTTTGCGCTACGACTAGCCAGGTTGGGCGAGTTCCAATCGGATTTATCCTCAGCTCCGACGAGTTTCAATCAGATTTATCCTCTAGCTCCAGAGCTTCCATGGCAGAGAGAGAGAGAAACCGGAGGGCAAGGACCCAGGGGAGGCAGAAGCCTTCAATTCGTCGCCGATGAGGTCGTTCTGGACCGCTGAGGAGATCGATCTCAACCATCACTAACATCCTCGCCTTCTTCACTGGCTCTGATGGTATCGTTCTCTAGAATCTCACCGGCGTTGAAAAACCGGCGTGGTGGAGAGAGACAGAGAGAGTAGCTTTTGTTGTTGGTGATAGTAGCTTTTGTGATCTCGTTGGAAATCTCAGTAGCGTAGCTTTTGTTTGTCACAGTAGCTTTTGTTGTCGGTGATAGTAGCTTTTGTAGTATCGCCGGAAATCTCACCAGCGTAGCTTTTGTTGCTAGTGACAGTAGCTTTTATTGCTAGTGATAATAGCTTTTATGACCTCGCCAGAAATTGCCATAAATTTCATCAGAGTAGCTTTTGTTGTTTTGGTGTTAGTGACAGTAGATTTTGTGGTTGGCCGGAGTTTACCGGAAGTTGGTCGAGGTTGGCCAAAGTTGACTGGAACCTCGCCTGAGAGGAGAGAGAGAATGATTGTTGACTTTTTACTCTAGTGGCATTTATATAAATATATTGGTTTTTATATCCAAAATATAACATCCTTTTTAATCTAGTAGCCTTATGAGGAAAAATAATTAGTTTGTGGCTTTGTGGCTAAAGAAACATTCAAATATGCACTTATATGTAATTAACCCAAGTTTAATTATTGGTCCCTCTGTTATCCACATTCGACTTTTTTCCTTCAATCATGTCTTTCATTTTCCCATCTCTCTCTCTCTCCGTAAAGATTCTCAGAGAAGCCCTCGAGTCCCTGACATAAAGAAGAGGCCTTTATAGCAAAATTTGATTTATCAAGTTGGTCTTGCATGAACATAAATAAGAGGCCTCGCCTATCCACCTTTCTACTAGGAGATCTCTCATCGTCATCCATTTTTGATTTCTTTCCACAGCTCACATCTTGCAAACCCTGCTGATTAAGCCATTGGAAATGTCAACCTATCTGAATTCTAGAGGATGTGATGCTCGAGTTGCTGTTACTGCTGACACAAGCCAAGACCATCGCTGAACAGGGATGGCCTTGAGTCTTTTAAGACCCCGATCCTATCCGCCGTCATTTCGATATCAAATAAAGCCGTTTTACGCTTATACTTTCCTAAGGATGCTGAATCACGAGGAGATAAATTTTGAAAAATTTTACATTAGTTGATATATCTCACACCCACGAGAGTGTAAGAGCTGACAAATCAAAAAAAGAAGTTGTAAGTGAGCAGTTATGTGCATATTAATTTTATGTGATATTTAGGGTTCAGGGTTGTCCTAGTAGATCAGACCCAACCGATGACTAAAATAGCTGAACTTTTGAGCATAACCATTTTTTCTTATCATGATAACATCCAACGGTCGTTTTTGATAAATTCAATTTCTTCCATCTTGTTGGTTAGAACAAAAAGAATAAACATTACAAAGACTAATAGGTCTATAGTCATTCACTACTTTAGGACTATCCTTTTTGGGAATCAACGCTATATTAGTGTGGTTAATTAAGTTAAGAGACATACCATTACTGAAGAAAGTCCTTACTAACTTGATCACAGGGTCACGTACTTCATTCCAGCAAGTTTGATAAAAGATTGCATGCAAACCATCCGGTGCAGGAGCTTTTAAAGCCCCAATGGAGTTAACCGCATTCCAGATTTTCTGATCAATAACCTGTTCCATCAAAGAGATGTTATCCTGTTCGGAGATGCAAGGTGTAATAATGGAGATGAAATTGGGCATTGCTTGATTTTGGGGATGTTCAACAGCATGAATCTCTTCTTGAAGTCACTGACTAAGACCATTGCAATGTCAGCCTAGTCAGTCAACCAGTTACCATCAGCATCCTTAATTTTTGCTATGTGATTGAATCTCTTCCTGATATTTGCTTGCGTCTGAAAGAACCTGGTGTTCCTATCTCCCAATTTTAGCTAGTTGACTCTAGCTTTTTTAGCCCAAAAAGTTTCCTCATCCTGATAGCAAGTCGCTAATTCTCTTCTGATTTGAGCATCCCGTTCCTATAGAAAAGGTGAAGAGGGTGAATTCATAAGCTGTAATTGAATTGCATTACTATTTTGATTTATTTCTTCAATACGTTTGAACAGATTTCCAAAAGTGTTTTTATTCCAGGACTTAACCTGGTATATAAACTGTTGAGAGATTGTGAGGAAATTAAAAAGCGGGTTATCACTACTACAAAATGGCTCATAGGACACCAATTTTGACCACCATTCGGAGTTGGTGCGATTGTTGAATAGCTTTGCATTGTCTAATTTGATCAGTGAGTTTTTGGTGGCCCAATGGGGACATTTAATTAAATAATTCATAATTGCAAGGCTCGGCATTGTTTGGTTACAAATATTTACGAGTTTTGCCCCCAAATTACATGTCTTGTTCAACAAAAGCATGGCTCTCCTGTTTCTGGTCAGATGGAAAGAATGGGTGATGGCAGTAAAACCAAAGTTTCTACCAAATTTATAGTTTATTTATTGTATTTGAAACCCACCCAATAGGCCAACATCCATAACACGCAAGAGTCTTGACACTGTCGATCACTTTACCAAAATATAACCTAGCTCGCTCTCTCAAAACTAGGAATGAGCAAACGGGGAATTCCCCCGCCCCCGCGGCCAAATTCCCCCGCTCCCCCGTTCCCCGTCTGGGGATATTATCAGATGGGGGATTCCCCGCCCCGCCCCCGCGGGTAATGGGTTCCCCACCCCCACCCCCGCCCCCCGCATTGGTCTTTTTTTTTTTTTTTTTCTATTTTCTATCTTTTCAGTTTTTTTTTCCTTTTCTTTTTGACAAAAATTAATTTTTTTATTCTTTTTATTTTCATCATTTTTTATTCTAACAGCCAAAATCACAAATCACAATTATACGACAATCCAACGGTCTGATCCTCAAGGATCGCCTAGAGGATCGTCTTTTCACAATTATACGATGATCCAACGGTCAGATCCTCACGGATCGCCCTTAGGATCATCCTCTCAAAACTATATGAAGATCCAACGGTTGGATCTTCCCGGATCGCCCTTCGAATTATCCTCACAAAATTATACGACGATCCAACGGTTGGATCCTCAAGGATCGCCTTTTCACAATTATACTATGATCCAACGGTCAGATCCTCACGGATCACACTTAGGATCATCCTCTCAAAATTATACAAAGATCCAACGGTTGGATAGTCCCAGATCACCCTTAGAATCATCCTCACAAAATTATACGACCATCCAACGGTTGGATCCTCAAGGATCACCTAGAGGATCGTCTTTTCACAATTATTCTATGATCCAACGGTCAGATTCTCACGGATCGCTCTTAGGATCATCCTCACAAAATTATACAAAGATCCAACGGTTGGATCGTCTCGGATCGCCTTTAGAATCATCCTCACAAAATTATACGACAATCCAACGGTTGGATCCTCCCGAATCGCTTTGAAGGTGTATTCTGGATGGGAAAGATAAATACCCCGTATAAGTTTTCTGTTTTTTTTTTTTTAGAATAAGAAAATTATAAAAATGCTCCATATGTTGGTTGAAAAATAATAGTTCTGAATTAAAAAAAAAAGATAAACGGGGACCCCGCATGGGTAATGGGAAACCCCGCCCCCACCCCCGCACCCCCGCGGGGGAAATAAGTGCCCCCACCCCCGCGGGGGAAATAAGTGCCCCCACCCCCGCCCCCGCACATGTGATGGGGAACCCCGCCCCCACCCCCGCTTGACAAATGCGGGGAAAACCCGCGGGTACCCCGCCCCCCACCCCCGTTTGCTCATTCCTACTCAAAACCAGATTGGAGACTGAATCTTCTGAGGGACATCGTCCATGTTTGGCCTCTGTAATCTCTCTCACCAGGGTGAACTGCTCTACGAACCACCATCCGTTGCTGCGATCATGGTTGGAGGATTGCTGAAGATAGTTTTTTCGAGGATGAAAATGATGCGAGCATTTTCAAGGATGACAATCTGAGAATTTTCGGGGCTTTGGATTCGATCTACATACGAAAGCCCTCTGCTTTCATAGCTCACAGTCGCTACAGTTAGCCGGATGCGCAACACGCGCCACCATATTTCTAGCAAGTAAGCTATTTGATCCTCTATCGCCCTATAAGATAGATGTCCTCATGCTTTTGTATTATTGTAAGTTCCGATTTTCCTTCTATCAAACCTAATTAATTAAACTTAGCTTGTAATTTATCGATAAACCCTTGATTTTTAGGTGGCTTAGTGGATACGGAACCAATTGGTCTTTGAAATTAGGTTTCCTTGTTATTCATAGGTGCTGATTGAACTACATTAAAAAGAAGACATTTTTTATGGTTTGATTTGATTTAGTTATGCATTTAGGCACTAAATCAAGTGAGTCCGGCAGGTAATTGGATCTATTCACTAAAGGGGCAGGCAATGGGATCCTCCATTATGCTCTTTAATTGCTCTCAAGGTTGAGATTTATGTTCTTTTAATTCTACAACAAACACGTAGTGATATTTTTCAACCCCTTTTGTTTCCTATACTTTTGTTGACATGTACTGGGTAGCACTAGCTACCAACCAATTTAGAGGTTTCATGTCTTCTGCAACCAAAGTTTGTCGTTGGTGGACATTATCTTTCAAAAGAATGTACCTAAAGTTTTAAAGTTTACACTTATGTGAGCAGGTGGAGGGGCTGAATGGTTTGGTTTCAGAACTTGATGGTGTAGCAATGCAAGAGAAAGCCATGCTTAACTAATGTGAAGCATTGCTGGCTTCAGCAGAAGCTATGCAGGTATAATAATATGGCCATATATGTTCACAAACATTGAAAATACGATACTTTCTTTAGTAACTCACTCTTTTATTAGATTTGGAATTCTACCTTGTGTATTCATTAATCGTAACTATGAATGACTAATGGGGTCAGTAGTAACATGTTTGCTGCCACGGGGTGGAGAATGGCTGATCCTATTTACCTAGAGCTCAGGGATTTGATCAAGGTCTTTATAAAATAGACCAAAATTTGAACACAGGAACTCAAATATTCTAGCAGCCTCTGGCTTCTGTTAAACTACATTCTCTTCTGTGCCCAGTAGTTCAAGATCACGTGGTATATTGAACTATTGAATGCAAGTTCTCCAAGTTGATTATGTGTCCTACTTGTTATGTAATAATTGGCTTATGTTAACTTCTGATTCTTCTTCAAAGGAGGTTTAGTGTATTTCAAAGCGTCTTGTCCTGCTTATATTCCCATTTTACTACTGGTAATTCCTTTTACTTCCTATAAGGTTGGTTGTCCATATTTGGTAGTTACATAAATATTTTGAGTGGTAGGAAGATGACCTGATCTGTTTAAATTACTTATGTAGTTCCCATCCTTGGAGAATGTCCCA
Source organism: Rosa chinensis (assembly GCF_002994745.2). Lineage (NCBI taxonomy): Eukaryota > Viridiplantae > Streptophyta > Magnoliopsida > Rosales > Rosaceae > Rosa > Rosa chinensis. The sequence goes on along the minus strand of NC_037094.1, from coordinate 53,583,559 downwards.
AGACACACTAGAAAACTATTACCTTTTTCTTATCTGGTTACTTTTGCCTGATAATGTTCAACAAGGCTCTTCATCATATGGCTTTTGGTTCTGTCAGCTCATTTTTTTCCATTGAAGTTATTCTGGTTTCTATTGAGTATATATTGTCTTTGGTAGTTTGTTATTGAAGTTAGTAATCTATATCTTTTCTAGGGTAATATGTCTCTGCCTCATTAATTAAACCACTCCGTTTAATTGCTTTTGTTGGTCAAATCATCGAGAAGGATATGTTTCCAATGCTATTGACATTTGCAGATGGGATCAAGTAAAACCATGGTGTACGAAATAAGTGAACATTGTTGGCTTTAGTGTGACGATTAGATTCATTTATATATCACTATTTCCAGAAACTTCATATGAAACTGTCAGTTTTTTGTTTTATGTTTTCAGACTTCAGCGATTATGTGTGTGAGTTTAACTTATTGTACATGAGTTTTAGGAATTTCTAAACAAGTAACTGCAAGGTTAAGAAAGCTTCTACATGAGGGGAAGTTGGAGAGATAGAATTGGAGAATGAAATAGTGATTTCAGGGTGGACATCAGAAGCTATATGAGAGCTAAGCTAAGCTATTATTATTTATTTATTTATTTCTGTTTTGATTCCTTAAAAAAACATATATTCTCTGGGAACTAATTTAAGTAGCTTTGCTTTCTATTGCTCTACAGATTCAAGTATGAAGAGGCATCTTAAAGAGAAGATGATGGTGGACATGTTAAATAAGTCATCTTCCATTGTGCAGTTACGACAACTATGGAATACTAGCATGGTCTCTCACAAGTGTTCTAGGAGGTTTTCCATTTGTACTATAATAGCTGTAATTATACAATCCAAAAGATGGGGCGAGCCAGTGGAAAAAAGAAAAGATGTAAAATAAATGCTTTATTTTTACTGGCGCCTCTTTTTTTTAAAACACTGTTTGGTTTTCACACTGATGTATCAGTTTGTAATGGTGATTATAATATTATACATTCAATGAGTTGACATCAGTTGTGTCAGTTGCAGCCTTTAAGTGGGCCATGACGTTTAAGTAGAAAACAGAGCACCGATGCAAGAATGGTGCTCTATGAGCTATAGGAAACCCCAACAAAGGGGACTGACATTAGTTCGGTGGCTGCATAGTGGCTATTTATGTTTTCGGTGGCTAATATGCGTAATTGACACCCTTAATCGATGGTGCCCTATGCTTGTTTTTGTTGTAGTGTATATCGTTAAAATTTTGCTCCCAAATTTTAGCTACCAGAGGTTTAAAACCCTCATGAGATAGCCACATTGCTTCAAATTTAAAAGGCTTACGTAAGCGCTTCTCTTTATGTTTTATGGTTAAACAAATAGGACCATGATCAGATCCCACAAGAGGTAGGTTTTCCAGAACTAAATCTGGATAATCATTTAGAAAAGCTGCATTGGCACATGCCCGGTCTAAGCGTTCATAGATTACAACATCTTCCCTTTGTTTATTTGTCCAGGTAAAAGGAACACCAATAGCATTTATAGAGCATAAGTTCATGTTCGTAAGAAATCGAATAAAATTCAACATATAAGGTGTAACAATCTGATTTCCACCCAGTTTCTCATCCAAAGAAATAATTATATTGAAATCTCCTATTAGAAGCCATTTCTCATCATTGTTTAGTTGTAACTTAGTCAACTTATTCCATAAAGAACCTTGCTTAGCCTTTTGTGGGTAAGCATAGACAAAAGTGGCAAAGAAAGTATTTTGTGAAGTGACATCCGTAATAAGTCAATGTATAAACCGTTCATGTGGATAGATAATAGAAATATTGATCATTCTAGATTTCCAAAGCAAAAGCATACCACCAGATTGACCATTAGAGTTAACAACAAAAGAGGAATCAAACGGCAAGCATTTAGTTTTATTTAGAATAGTAGCATTAGCTCTTGTATCCAGGATACAGAGCACATCAACATCCAAAAACGAAGCATAATAAAGGGACTGTGCTACAAAACCAGGCCAAGCACTGCCTCTACTATTCCAGCAAAGGATCTTCATGGTTTATGGCCTTGTGAGAAGAGGCGCTGTCCTCCCCATTACCAGCAGCCGCCGCCATACTCTGATCATCAGCCATGTCCCTAGTTCGTTTCTTTGACCCAGATTCTCTGCCCGAGTCCTCTGTAGCAAAAACCAGAGCCCTTCTCCCATTAATCATCCTAACCTCATATTCATTCATGTTCTGATCCTCCCCAGCAAAACCAGAGGCTCTAGCATCACTAACATTCTCAAACGGCACGTTTGAGGATCCAAAATTAGCATAATAATAGTCCAAAGCATGGGATGGAGAATATATATCATCCGGATCATAATTATAGAGTTTTGTTATTTCAGGAGACGAAGAAAAAGATAAAGAGAAGTTTCAGAACTAGATAAGCTCACCACTTCCTCCTCACTAGAGGATGAGAACTTGTGGGGACTAGGGTCCTGTTGAGGTTATCATCATCACCGATGATGACGGTTCCGCGTCCTTGAGTTGCATCCTTAAAGCTAATTCCCAGCTGGAGGAGAGCTTCCTTGCCAGTGTTTTGCCTTGCTGAACCTTTCTGACTCCATGACGGCCTTCCCTTTCTTTTGAAGATTAGCACTTGTATCAGCTCCCTTAGTTAAAGAGTAGTTCTGGTTCTTGCCACGAACCAATTTCCATCCAGGTGATGGTGGGTTGACATTGGGGTTGTTGTGATCAGTCTCCTCAAGTTCCTCCTCCTTAATAGGCTGAGGGAACTAGAGCATAACTTTCGATGTTGCCAGCTGCTTGACCTTTGGTTCAACATCCATATCAGCAGGGACAATATCATCATCCCCCTCCTCCTTGTCGACCATAATGAAGTGTTTATCCTTCCTTCGGAATGGGCAGTTCTTGATCTTGTGCTAGTAGCTTCCACACTCGAAACACACTTTAAAGATTGTTTCTTAAGAAACATAGATTTTGGCCGGATCACTTACTAAATCAAAGGGCAGATCACCCTCTTCTTCTTCACGGATCACCAGAATGCTCTTCAGTGGAGTGTGCAAGTCGATTTCCATGCACACTCTAGCAAAGACATAGTTTTCGCTGTTCTTCATGCGTCCATCTAGTTTGACAAAACGGCCAACAACTTGCACAATCGGTTGAATAGCTTTTTGGCTCCAGTAATGTAAAGGGAGATTGGGGAGCCTAATCCAGAGGATAAGAGTTTCGATCTCAGCAGTTCTCGGGTTGAAAGAAGGGGACCAACGCCTAATGTGAAAGATCCTGCCCTTAACAAATCGTGGCCTATTTTCCAGGACAAAGTCAATGTCCTGCTGGTAGGTGAATTCCAGACAGTACCACCAATTAGTCATCTGGATAAGCTTGACTATTCCTTGGAGGGCAGCCCACATTCGGTTGCACTTCCTAGCAATCTTCCTAGGGGAAACCCTTTTACCAAAAATTTTGGCAAGAAGGCAATAGTTATTGAGGTGTTCTCTGCGATTCGCTACTTTATGCTCTAAATCTTCAGGGATGAAATCACCTGTCTCAGAAACCCAGTCTCAAACCTGTCTCTTGTGTAAAATAATGACACCTGTCTTATTAACTTGACGTCTCTAACTCCGTTAACTCCCTCTCATTTTTTTGCTTTTCTTTTCTGAAATATCACTCCAAATTCACTCCATCACTCCAAATTCACCGATTGCAGCGCCATGTGCGATCTGATTGAGAAGCAAGGGATTTGGCCTCGATCCATCTGGCCCCGACCCGACTCGGTTCGACGAGAGAGACGGCAAAACCTCCACGAAGACTGCCTGGGTTTTTGCCTTCTCTTCTTCATTGTTGTTTTTCTTCTTTCAGATCTAAGTAGAATTTTCAATCCTTTGGTTCTTGGGTTTCTTAATTGAGAATTGCTGGGGGTGAGTTCTGGAGATTGGTATTATTCTATTAGGATCTTGAGAATCTAATATGTATATTCTATTAAATCAACTCTTGGAGTTGAAATTCTTTGCACTCATACTTCATATTGATAAATTTGGTCGTTTCTTATATTCTGAAGGTGTTGATGAAGATGAGAATGCAGGAATATGCAGAGTGATTATTTCTCTAATAAAAAAGAAAAGTTAACAAAGTTGACGCTGATTAGTTAATGCGACACGTGTCAATATTTGAGGCAAAGGGACAGAAAACTTGGGGACAGGCGATTTCCTCCCAAATCCTCAATCTGTTTAGTGCTGGAATTACCAAACAGACTCCGAAGTTTTGGGCTTTTTGTAGAATTGAAAACTAATACAAAACTGATTGGGTTATGTTGGTGAATGTTTGTATCTGTGCATTGTGTATGTGTTATTGTTTAGAAGATGAGAGTTATGAATTGTTTTATCTACTTTTTAGGTGCTGCACGCTGGGAACACCAATCAGAATGGTTACAAGGCACTTATTGCTGCCGAGTTCAGCGGTGTCGATGTTGAGCTGGTGAAGGATTTCAAGATGGTGTCGAACAAGACTCCCCAGTTTCTCAAAATGAACCCCATTGGGAAGGTGGGAGTTATGTCTTTTGCAGGTGTTGGCAGCTGTGTATTATATATGATGTGTTGTGGTTTTGGTGCTGAAAATGGTGTTTTGGTGTGTTTTAGGTCCTGTGTTGGAAACGCCAGACGGTCCTGTTTTTGAGAGTAATGCCATTGCGCGATATGGTGAGGGCTCGCTGTTAGGATTTTTGAAGTTGTATATAGACATTATTGTCAGATTGGAACTTTGATTGTATGCTTTCACTTGCTGCAGTTACTCGTTTGAAGGCCGATAATCCCCTTTATGGTTCTTCCTTGATTGAATATGTAAGTAGTATGAGGGCTCTGTATGTCTCCTTAAGTGTCTGTTGTCTGAATTTCTGGATTCCAAGTTTGTGAGATCATTTTGATGTTAAAAATCTACTGTGACGAGACTTTGGATGTAGAAATAGGTCATCTTTTGTGATTGCACTTAAAACATAATGCTAGAGATATTTATGATCAGGCATCTTCATTTGGATCCTGATATGATTTGCAATTTTGGCCATCCGCACTTCTGTCAATGCAAAAAGTAATGTCTTTACCCTGTTGTATTTTTGGGTGACAGGCCCTTGTGGAGCAATGGATTGATTTTGCAACGTTAGAGATTGATGCCAATATTTTGCGTTGGTTCATACCGCGTGTCGGTTTTGCAGTCTACCTTCCTCCGGTAGGAAATTGCTACATTTTGTTTCTCCAGTTCTGTTCTTTATTTATTGTAATTTGTATGTACATAGACTTGTCAAGTAATTCACACCCATCTTTTGTTTTTGGCACATAGGCTGAGGAAGCTGCAATTTCTTCCTTGAAGAGAGCACTGACTGCTTTGAACACTCATCTTGCTTCCAACACGTACTTAGTTGGGCACTCTGTGACATTGGCTGATATCATTATGGTATGTAATTTAACACTGGGTTTTAACCGGTTGTTGACAAAAAGTTTTACCTCAGAATTTCCTCATGTTGAGAGATACTTTTGGACATTGGTTAATCAGCCTAATTTTCGCAAGATACTGGGTGAGGTGAAACAAGCTGAATCTGTTCCAGCTGTTCAGTCAAAGAAGCCTTCACAGCCCAAGGAACCTGCAAAGAAAGAGGCCAAGAAGGAAGTGAAGAAAGAACCAGCAAAGCCTAAAGTAGAAGAGGCTGCTCAGGAAGAGGAGGCACCCAGGCCCAAGGCAAAGAATCCTCTTGATCTTTTGCCTCCTAGCAAGATGATTCTGGATGAATGGAAAAGGCTTTATTCAAACACAAAGACCAACTTCCGTGAGGTTGCTGTCAAAGGTGATTCCTTATTGACTCTGTTTATTCATGCATTCAAGCAGATCTTGTTTTTAATTTATCACAAACCTTTGTGACTTTATGGTATGCATGTGGTCTTCTATTTCCAGTCAACATATAGCATCCTCATGCATTTCTTTTGTGCAATGTTATCATTTAAATATTCAATTACATTATGTACTGTTCCCTGTATTGTTTATAACTTTATACTCTGCAGCTCAGTTACTTATTGGCCTTTGAGATGGAATTTGGTCATTTTGTATATTTGTTGTTCATGACAAAGGGCGTTCTTAATTCTAGTTTGAATGTCGGGGTCTTGAGTTGTGGGATTGTTTTGGTTTCAATTTTTTATTTGTAATAGAACTTTCTAGGAAAGTAAACTATATGGCCTTTCTCTTGGTCAGCCCTCGATAAAAGCATACCAGTGCTTTTGGCAAGTCAACGAATCACACTCTTCCTTAGGCCAGTAAATAGAAACCTTTAATGTCAATCAGATAGTTAACTGTACGTTCCAGTTGGTCTTTTATATATGCTATATCAACATCCTAACTAAAAAAAAAAAAAATGTCACAAACCCAGATTTTTAGGCCATTCGACACTGATACATCAACTTCATAAACTGTCACTTTGATACCTGAATTTCTTATCTTTGACTACAATTCATACCTGCCATCTCTAACGCTGTTAAATCAAATCACATGCGATCACGTGTACTCTTTTTCCAAGGGTATTTTGGTCTGACTCATAAACTAAGGTAATGAGTTCCATAACTTCCATGAGTGTCCACCTATTGTAAATCTGATCAACTACCTTCATTAGTGGCGTATTATCCTGAGCTGTAGAGATGTGGAATAAAAATTAGCGATTGAAAAAAATATGGGATAATGATAAAAAATGTCATTTTGAAGTGTCATATTATAATTTAAACACCACGAATGTTCCGATGATAATTTAGGTCACCTGTTCACGATCTACCACTTCATTTCAAATTAATTACAAAACTGCCACCGTCAGTTTTCTTTGGCAGTTTCTGGCCGGTAAAGTAAAACTTGTTCATCTTCTCCATATCGTTTCGGGATTTCAAACGTCAAAAAATCACTCAACCCTACTCCGAAATAGAGAATTCTTAATCCTCTTCATCTCCGGCTCCCACATTCTGAGACACATACATTCTCCGACGACTGTTTTGCTCAACGGTGAAGCAGCGCCGACTGTGCAAAAGTACTTCACAGAAAAAGCCCCAAATTTTAGGGATTTGAAGAATTGCAGAACTCGAATCGTCTACCTCGAACGGGTAATCTTTCAGACTTGATTCTCATAAACTTCTCTTACTTAATTTCGAGTCATTGAGATAGTGTTTAGTTTTGAAATTATAAGTCGAATATGATTTATAATTATTTCTGCATTTGATTCTGAAACAAAACAATTCGATTGCAAGTTTTGGTTTGGTTTGAGTGAAGATTTAAAGTTTTTTTGTGTGGAGATGATCAGTGACTATCTTAAAAATTTAGTTTGATGCTGTGACATAGCCAGTGACATAGGCTACTGAGTGGGTATCATTTCATTTTGGAGTGGCTCTGTTTCCATATTAGTGTGATTTGATACATAGTCATTTCCATTTATGTGGAGATAATGACTGTGTGTGATGCTGTTTAGGCTTTAGGCTTTACTTGAATGGAAATTCTGCTACTGCAAATACCTATTTTATAGGCTCAGATAATGAAACTAGTCAGTGATCATGTAACTGATCATGTAAAATGCCCATGTAACTGCCTATGTAACTGGCCATGTAACTGTCCATGTAACTTACATGCATGTAACTGATCATGTAACTGGCCATGTAACTTACATGCATGTAACTGGCCAAGTAACTGATTATGTAACTGGCCAAGTAACTGATTAAGTAACTTACAACATATGTAACTGGCCAAGTAACTGTTTATGTAATTGACGTTGAAATTGACATGAGCTGTAAGTCTGTAACTGACCATGTAACTAACCATGTAACTGATCATGTAACTTACAATATATGTATCTCGCCAAGTAACTGATTATGTAACTGCAAACTCAATGCTAACCTTCTTATTTTTTCAACAGAATTTAAACATCAGAAATGGCAAGAACAAAAAGAAAAGAAAGGGAACCAAGTGATGATAACGAAGACTACCAATAGGTGGAATTAGAAGATGAAGAAGACAATCAAACGATACACATAAAGAAGAATTCGAAGAAGAGCTTGAAGAAATAAAAAAAAAGGAGACAGGAAGAAATAGAAGATGAAGAAGAAGAAGAAGAAAAAGAAGAACCATCACCGAAGAGATTGAAATAAAAAAAAAAAAGACAAGAAGAAACAGAAGAAGAAGAAGTAGAACAATCACCAAAGAAGGGTTCTTCAAAAGTTATTAGCAAAAAACAGAAAGTAAAGAAGGTAAAAGATTCTGAAGTGCAAGAAGAAGTAGAAGAAAAACCTGAAGCAGCACCAAAGAGGAAAAAAAATGTGAGACCAGGACATGTGCAGTACAGGTGCACTTTAATAAGTTTCTTGAACACAATTAAAGATAACAAGCAAAATCTCAGTGCAAGAACATTAGATTTGCTCAGGCAGTCACCATTTGGAAATATTGTCGATGCATTCCATGGTGGCTACATAGAGGAGAAGTCAGCCAAGAAATCTGATGATTTCATTACACTCCTCCTACAGGCCTACGACCATGAAAATGACCTCTTCTTTTTTGGAAAGAAGAAATTCAGGATCTCGACAAGAGATATTTCAAAGATCCTAGGAATGCCAGAAAAAGGTGAGTTGGTCCCAAAGACTTCTGAGGGGGCATATCAGTCCGACTTTATCCAGCAGTTTTTTTCAAACACAGCGAGAATTAACAAGAGAGCCGTGGAGAAAGCTCTGCAAGATGCGCTCAAAGAGAATGCAACAACAGAAGAAGGGATTGAGAAGAAGGACAAAAATGTGGCAAGATTAATCTTGCTGGACTTGTTCATCAAGTTTCTGTTCCCAAATGCAGGAGGAACAATTTCATGGGACTACGTAAAAGCCTGCGAAAATTTGGATAAGATCAGATCTTATGACTGGGCAAGGGAAGTTGGAAGCTTCTTAAAAAAGTCTATAAAGACTTTGAAAAAGAAAAAGGAGTCAAGCAGCCCATATAGTAGTAATACAGGGGGCTGTGTTCTGATAATACTGGTAAGTTACTGTCAGACTGAAATGTAACTGGGCAAGTCACTGATCAAGTCAAACTGCAAGTCACTATGACTAATTTTTTTTTTTGTGCAAGTAGTATTGGTTCTGCCAAAAGACTGGAAAAATCAAGCCAATATCTGGAAGGGAGAACGAAGATCATGGAATGAGAAAATGGGACATCCAGAAACTGATAAAGAATTGGCCAAGTTTTAACAGCTTGAAAAAAATAGAGGTATTTTCTTCTTTGTCAAAGTAGTTGTCACTGGACAAGTGACTGGCCAAGTAACTATCTTGGCTAAAAGTCACTGATTAAGTCACTGTCACACTGCATGTCAATGGCCAAGTCACACTACTGTCACTGGGCTTCATAACTGTTGTAAACATGTCATTGCTCGTGTAAATGACAAAGTAACTGGCCAAGTAACTGTCCATGTAATTGGCCAAGTCACTGTCCATGTGAAGACACTGGCCAAGTCACTGTCTATGTAACTGACAAAGTAACATGCCACATAGCATGTCATTGACATATTGAATATGTTTCTTTCAGAAAATCTTTGAAAGCCTGAAGGAGGATAGAGAGGAATCAGAATCAGAGGAAGAGGAGAATAGATCAGATGAAGCAAAGACAGTTCCGGAAGGAGAGGAAAAAGGAGCTGATGATCAGAATTGTGAAAACGAAGAAGATAACCTAGAAGTTGAGGTGGCTGAACAGGAAACAGCTTCAGAAAAAAACAAATGGGAGAAAGAGCTTCAGAAAAAGGAGGAGGAGATAAGATATATGACTGCAGAGAAAGATAATTTGAAGAAAAAGCTGAACGAAAAGGAACAGGAACTAAGCAAAATCACAGAGGACATGGTGAATCTGGAGGAAAGAAATGCTACACTTGTGACCGAGAATTTCTGCCTTGCATCGTCGGTGAAGGAGTTAGAGATAAAATTGAAGGAATGGGAGCAAATGTTGAGCCCAAAGACTCACACCTCAACAGCAGCTCAGCAGCACAGCTCCCCACCTACTAACCCAACAGAAGGAAAAAATGAATTAAATGAAGCTGCATCTAAGGCTGCTGAAAAAACAAAAGAGAAAGATCAATCGACTGTTGAGGAAGGTCAGTCCCATGGGATCTGCACAGTCGAAGAATCTGCAGAAGCAGCAGCATCTCAATCTCCACCTCACTGCACAGTGGCAGAAGAAACTAAATCGACACCTCCATCACATAAGGAGTCACAGTTCCAGAGCCCCACAGTCCACATGCTCACAGTGGCAGAAATGGAACAACAAGCTGACAAGTGTCAGATAGTGAAAAGTCTTATAGTTGAAGAAGCATTTCAACTTCGTACGTTGAGCATAGAGAAAGAGAAGAAGACACCAGAGCAGAGCCAAAAGGGAGAGTTAACAATGTACCTTACAGAGCAACATTCCGGTGAAACGGTATCATCAATGGGTCTCTACTATTATGTTGTGAGATTAAAGAATAGGAGAAGAACACAGAAAAAGGACAACATTTACTGGTGGGGAGATGTGAAAGCAAAAAGACAGAAGAAAGCAAAGGAGATTGAAGAGAGATTGAAAGATGCTGAAAAGAGAGAAAAAGAAAAGGAGATGAAGGCCTCACTGCCAGATGCTGAACGTAAAAACCTAGAACAGATGGTAGCACAACAGAAATTGGACGATTTACCAGAGGATGTTCTAGAAGCAATAAGAGAGATGGACGCTGCAGAAAATGCACAAATCAATAAAGAGCCAGAAGAGAAACAGATACCTGCTGAGGTCGTAAACTGGGAGGAGAGCAAAGTATACAATTTTATGGACCAGGACACCAAGAGGAGAGTCCAGAAATACTGGCAAAATGCACCATCAGGGTAATAATTTAATTAAGTTAAATTTCTATTTTAAACTTATTGTCACTTGCCAAGTCACTGTCCATGTAACTGACAAAGTAACTGGCCAAGTCACTGTCCATGTGAACTCACTGGCCAAGTCACTGTCTATGTAACTAACAAAGTAACTGTCCAAGTCACTGTCCATGGCCAAGTCACTGTCCATGTATATGGCGAAGTCACTGTCCATCTGAAGACGCTGGCCAAGTCACTGTCCATGTAAATGCGGAAGTCACTGGCCATGGCCAAGTCACTGTGCATGTATATGGCGAAGTCACTGGCCATGTGAAGTCACTGGCCAAGTCACTGTCAATGTAACTGACAAAGTAACTGGCCAAGTCACTGTCCATGTATATGGCCAAGTCACTGTCCATGTAAATCCGGAAGTCACTGGCCATGTGAAGACACTGGCCAAGTCACTGTCCATGTAACTGACAAAATAACTGGCCAAGTAAAGTCACTGGCCAAGTCACTGTCTATGTAAATGAAGAAGTCACTGGCCAATGAGTTGGGCAAGTGAAGTCATTGGCAATGTGACTGTTAAATAACCAACATCACAAACTATGTTACTTACACTTCATTCTTTGCAGAGTATACTTCTGGGATGGAAGACGGTATGGAGCACAGGTTTCAAGACAGGATTTAAAAGACATAATCATGGATGAACCGATAGCAAGCAATTGCATCGAATGTTATGGAATTCTCTTGACTGATCAGTTGTTGGAGAAAGAATCACAAGGCTTGGATGTCCCAACTTTTATGAATCCGTTATGCTGGGTAAGTAGTGGAACGATTATCAATCTAAAATCAAAGCAAATAATTCTTAATTGATAATAACTAGTCTTCTTTTTTTCTTACAAACAGCATTCTGCAGAAAATTTGACGGTGTATTACGTACATCTGTACCTCTGCGAACCACTGTTCGAAAATCTGGCAAGATCCAACTATATATTCTTCCCAATCTCACATGAATCAGGATTTCATCATACACTGCTCATTTTTGACAAGGAATTAAAGAAATGGTTCCACTCTGATTCAAAAAGACCAAAAAAATCAACTGGAAAATGCTTTCAAAATGTTCAAAAAATGGTATGAAACACTTTCGTCATACTAATTTCATATATTTAATTTAAGCAGAAAGCATATTATTGATTATGTCCCGATGTTGGAAATGCAGGTTGAAATGGTAGAGCTTTGGATGACTGCAGTAAAAGAACAAGCAGATGACATGGTAGAACAAGGTTGCAGGATGAAATTTGATGAAAAGAACAGTTCAGAAGAACAACTGAAAATGATAGAAGTTCTATTGACTTAAACAGAGAGAGAAAGCATAAAGTGGATCAAGGATAACTACAAACGAAAAATGACAGTGACAGAACTCAAAGACAACCCTCAGCAAGGAGAAGATTCGTAAGTACACAGCTCTTTAAAAATGTCAATATAATCATTATAAAGTTCAAAATCATTTACTTCAATTTTTATATGATGAACAGATTGGATTGCGGACTTTTTGTAATGTACACAATGGAGAAAATTTCGAACAAAGGGACAGTTCCAAAGAAGCTCACAAAGGATGATATTATGAAATTTAGAGTTCATGTGGTAAAGTCATTTGCAGAGAGTAGGCACTGCTGGAACTCACAACATAATGAAGTGTAGAAATTTGTTTAGGGAATAGGATAGGTTATATAGGTTATATAGGAAATGACTATATAGGTTATATAGTCATTTCCAAATATTAAAAAATTTCCTTTTTTTAATATTTTCTTGCAGATATTGCTTCAGTATATAAAATTTTGTCTGATATGATACCTTTTAAAGTAAGTAAATGGCTAAGTTACAGAGAAACTGAATGTCACTGAAAATGGCGACCTGAATGTCACTGACCAAGTCACTGTCCGTCTCAAGTAACTGGGAAAGTCACTGACAACGTAACTGCCAAAGTAACTAGCCAAGACACTGCATGATTTGGCAAAATAATTGTAAAAGGTAATGTCATGAGCAAATACATAAAGCAAGTAACTGTAAAAAAAATTCATGTCCTTATGTACCCTATAAAGTAATTGGCCAAGTCACTGGCAAAGTAACTGACAAAGTCACTCACTAGCAAAAGACAAGACATTACCAAACTGATCTTTTTATTTTTAATTGCAGCGTGCCGCTGCACCGCAACTGCAGCGTTCCGCTGCACAAAACAAACTGTAAAAAAATTCATATCCTTACATGCATTATAAAGTAACTGCCCAAGTCACTGGCCAAGTCACTGGCCAAGTAACTTAAAAAATAATGTCAGGAGCCAATAAATAGAACAAGAAACTGCAAAAATTGAAGTCACTGTTTATGTCACTGTCTATGTTTCAAATTACCTACCCAACCCTTCAACTTCCAGAAAACTGCCACTGGCAGTTATCCTCCCGTGGGCGACTATATCTCTTGATTCATTTTACAATATCTTTTCACAATTTCAAAATTCAGAGAAACTGCTCAAAGATTTTCTCTCCGGCTAAAACGACGGACAACGACTGATTTCCGCCACCGTCAACCGTGGGTAAGCAAGAGTGGTTCACCGACTAAGCCCCAAATTCTACGGTTCTACAAATTTACCGAAAATATTTGAAAATCTGTGCTCGTCAGACAGCCGCCGGTAACTTCCTCCTACTTCTTTCATATAATTTCGATTTGAATAGCATGCGTTTTGTTTGAATTAGAAAAGATATTTCAATTAAATGTGGAGTCTCATGAGAAAATGAAATTGAATGCGAGATTTGTTTGACTTACATGTGGAATCTGATGAGAAAATGTTGAGATTTGTTTGACTTACATGTGGAATCTGATGAGAAAATGATGATTTCTGTTTCAATTACATGTGGGATTTGATGAGAAAATGAATTTCCACGTTAGTTTTGTTTGAATTACATGTGGGATGATGCCATAAAATTTCAGCATTTTGTCAAAGTTCAATGTCTTTGTCACTGCCCATGTCGCTGCACTGGTCACTGGCTATGATAATGTAACTAGTCATGTCATTGATCATGTCACTGTTTATGTCACTACTTTAAACATGTGCATAAATATGTCACTGGTTATGTAACTATCAAAATAACTATTGAATCATTATCATAAACATGTGCATAAATATGTCACTGGTTATGTAGCTATCAAAATAACTATTGAATTCTAATTTTCTTAACTGTTTACAGGATTTTTTTTTAAAAGTTCGAGGAATGGCCGAACTAAAAAGAAAACAAAGTGAGGAATCCAGAGAAGAACAATCTGAAGAACAAAGTTCAGAAGAAACAATTGCGGAAAAGTTAAAACAGATAAAACGGAATAAAGTAAATGAGAGAAAAAGGCGAAAGCAGAAAACTGAAGATGAAGAAGAATCAAGTGAAGATGAAGAAGAAACAACTAAAGTTGAAGAAGAATCTAATGAAGAACAAGTCCGGGGTAAGAAGACGAAGAAGGATAAGAAGAAGAGAAGAAGAAACAGGGAAGAAACTGAAGATGAAGAAGAAGAATCTGATGGAGAAGAAGTTCCTGCCAAGAAGAAGAAGAAAATGGATAAAAGGAAGGCAAAAAAAGAGAGTACAAAGAAGAAGGAAGAAACTGACGAGGAAGAAGATACAAAGGATGATGTAGAGGAAAAAGTCCCAGGGAAAAGGAAAAGATATGTAAAAGAGGGTTATGTGCAATATCGCTGCACAATGATTGCTTTTCTGAAAACAATTGAAGAAAACAAAAATAACCTAACTGAAGGGACTTTAGAGCTGCTGCATAAAACTCCCTTTGCAACGCTGATAGATGCATTCCATGGAGGTTCAATTAAAGAAAAGGATGTAAAGAAATTAGATTATTTAATCACACTTCTGCTACAAGCATACGACAGCGACACAGACCTTTTTGTGTTTGGAAACAGGAAATTCAGAATGTCAACAAGTGATATATCTATGATTTTAGGAGTGTCGGGATCCCGGTTATCAGTACCAAAGACCAAAGAAGGGGCATACAAATCTGACTTTGTGACTAAATACTTTGACAAAAAGAAGAGGATCAACAAGGCAGCTGCAGAGGAAGCTTTGAAGAATGCATTGGCAGAAACTCCAGAAACAGGTGAAGAAAAAACGAAACGGGACAGAAATGTTGCCATATTAATACTTTTGAACCTTTTCATCAAACTCCTGTTCCCAAACTCTGGAGGAACAATATCTTGGGACTATATAAGAGTCTGTGAAGAGGTGGAAAGTTTGGGAAAATATAGCTGGGCAAAGGAAGTTGGCGACTTCCTTAAAAAATCAATTAAACGAAAAGGAAAAGAATCCCAAAACATGGCAGGTTGCGTGATATTGGTGATGGTAAATTCCCGTACCTTGTTCAAAATTTGTTTATGCATCATTTTGCTGTCCCATAATTAACTACGTATGCTGTTGTAAGTACAAAAACTAGATCAGTGTCATGTCATTGGTCAAGTCACTGGACAGGTAACTTGCCAGGTCACTGTTAATGTTACTGTCAAGTTTATGTCACTGACAATGTCACTGTTTGTGTATTTGCATATGTCATTGCTTATGTTTGTGATATTCATATTGCTAAGCAGCTGTTTGAAAAATAACTAACTAGTTTTCTATTTTTATTTTTTATTTTCCAAACAGTACTGGTTTTGCCACAAGACGGGAGTAGTGCCGCCAATCTCTGGAAGAGAAACTGAAAAACATGGAATAAGAAAGTGGCAATTAAAGACCCTGATAGAAAAAAAGGGGGATTTCAACACCATGGGGAAGTTGAAGGTATGTTAATTTGATGTAGATAAACTAGGTCACTGGTGTTGTTAATGTTGTAGGGTTCCAATTGCTCAGGTCACTGAGCAAGTCATTGACTATGTCACTGCTCATGTTATAGTTATATTTTCATGTCACAGTGCATGTAACTTTACATGTCTGATTGTGTTGTTGTTTTATTTCTGTCACTGCTTATGTCACTGCCAACTTTTGTAATTTTGTTTCAGAAAATCTTTGATAAAGTTAAAGAAGATGCAGAGGAAGAAGATTCTGAGTCTAATACAGACACAGAAAGTAAAGAAAAAAAGAATGATGGACAAGAAGAAAATGTTGAAACTACAACCAGTGGAAATATGGTGAAGGAGACTGCATCAAATGATAAACAGAAGAAAGAATTAGAGACAAATCTTCAGAAAAAGGAAGAAGAGCTGAGAGAGGTGGAAATAGAGAAAAAAGTCTTGGAAGAAAAAATAAGGAAATTGGAGAAAGAGTTGGAAACAAGAGAAACAAAAGGTGACAACACTAACAATGAGAAGATGGAGACAGAGATAGAAAAGAGCAATGAAGAGAAGAATGAATTACAAACAAAGCTCGAGGGAAAGGAAGAAGAGCTAAGTGCTTTGAAAAAAGAAGTTGAGGAGAAAGAAAAGGAAATTGGCAGAATAAACGAAGAGAAGGAGGATATGTTATTGGAAAATTAGGTGTTGCAAATTGAGAAAGCCTCACTGATTAAAAGAGTGAAGCAATTGGAGGGCATAGTAATGGCACTAACTGAGAAGTATGAGTCGCCAATAGCACGTCCAGGTGATGACAACGACTCAACTCCACCTCCCCCACCACCTAGTTTCCCTCCACCAAAATCAAAGGCCCCTCAGGACAAGCAAACTGACAGCAAGCACTCCAAAAACACAAAATCTGAAAGTGGAATTTAGGGAACTCAATCACAACCTAGCGACTCCACGGCAAGCGGATCTGCGGAACCTCACTCTACCGACAGAGGACATCAGTCACCACTTGAATTCCTTGCCCAAGTAGCTGCACAAGTTCATTCACCAACCTCCCCTGATGTTAAATTGAGAATGACGGAAGATGCTTGCACACCGAATACTGCTTGGGTTAATGCATTGTTTGTGTTTCCACCTCCTGGCGCTTTACAAACTCCACCTCCAAGAAAAGTCAATTTGGAAGATATGGAAGGAGAGCCACACAAGTATCAGATCATTGTATCACCAGAAGTTCAGCCTGTTTTTGACGTTGAGCCAATCAATTACTGTCCTCATACGGAACAGATGACAAGAGCTGAGTTCACCAAGCCAATATTAGATGACATATCAGGGCAGGACTCAGAATCTATTGGCCTCTATTGTTATGTGGTTAGAACGAAGAGAAACGAGACAGTAAAAAAAAAACATCATATTTCCTGGTGGGACGAAGTGAAAGAGCAAAGGCAGAGGATGAAAATGACCAGAATCAAAGCACTGAAAAAGAAAAAAGGACAGACAGCTGAACAGCAGCCAGAGCAGGAAGTCATACATGATTTGACGATTCAAGTGGATGACGACGAAGAAACAGAAAAAAGCAAAATTGAAGTCATAGATTGGCAAAAGCTACAACTGTACAACCTACTTGACATGCCAAATAAAAGCAAATTAGAGAAGTACTGGAACAAGGCATAACAAAGGTAAAATTTCTTGTTACAGCACACCACCTAGTGTCTTCAATTGCAATGTAGCTGGCATAGTCACTGTCCAGATCATTTTCAATTGCCTAGTAACTGGTCAAGTCACTGTCCAGATGATTTTCAATTGCCATGTAGCTGGCCAAGTCACTGGTCAAGTAACTGTCCAGATCAGTTTCAATTGACATGTAAATGGCCTAGTCACTGGCCAAGTCACTGTCCAGATCATGGCAATTGAGATGTAGCTGGCCTAGTCACTGGTCAAGTCACTGTCTAGATCATTTTCAATTTCCATGTAGCTGGCTAAGTCACTGTCCAGATTATTGGCAAGTGAAAAGTAACTGGCTAAGTCACTGGACTAACACCGTTCTATGTTATGCAGCGTATTATTCTGGGAGGGAAAAGAGCCTGGAAGCGAAATCACAAGGGCAGATGTCAAAATGTTCATAACCAATCAATCAATAGCAAACAACTGGATTGATTGCTATGGGGAAATATTGAAGGATGAAATTCAAAACGAAAGTTCACAAAATTTGGGAAGATCTGCTTTTATGCATACCATGTGTTGGGTAAGTATGACGAGAAATTTCTATTAAAATTGAATGCTTATCTCTCATTCTTTGTTTATTTATAACTCGTTCTATGTATTTCTTTCTTCCTTTTTTTAAATAGTTTTCGACAATACATTTAACTGTGAGAAACCTCCATCAATACTTGTGTGAGCCACTGTTCCAAAACATGGGAAAATGCAGCATGCTTTTCTTCCCAATTACCCATAATGAAGAATTTCACCACACACTATTGGTCTTTGACAAGGAAATACCGCAATGGCTGCATTTTGATTCAATGAAACCAAGAAGAGCAGGAACAGGGCAGTGCTTTAAAAGCATAAAAAAATTGGTAAGAAACTTCTTACTGACCATGTATCTGACCATGTAACTATGACTCATTAATCTGTTAAAAAATACAGGTTGAAATGGTCGAGCTGTGGATGAGAGCAGTAAAAGATCAAGCAGACGATATGCTGCAGCAAGGCTGCCGAATGAAATTTGACAAGAGTCAAAGCACTCACACAAAATTAAAGATTGTTGAAAGTATTTTGAGCGATGATGAGATAAGAACAATAAGGTGGATAAAGGAAAATTATGACGGTGGAAGGATCCCCTTGAACCATGCCAGAATCTGCCCCCAACAAGACGAAGGATCGTAAGTCTATATTCAAAAATTTTAAATGATAACTTTACTGTTACTAAGTTGGTCAAAATCATTAACATGAAACTTTTTAATTGACAACAGATTAGATTGCGGAGCTTTTGTAATGTATTACATCGACAAAATGGCAAAAGAGGAGAAGATGCCAAACAAAGTCACCAAAGCTCAGATGATGAAATTCAAAGCTCAAATATTCAAAAAATTTGCTGAACATAAGCAGAGCTGGAACTCAGCAAATTAAGAATTTTAGATATTTGTTTGTTTACTTCAGAAATTCAGAAATTTGTTGTTTAGTTCAGACTATGAATTGTATGGATCTTTTTATTCAAGATTAATGCATATTCTGAATTCATAGGACAAGTCACTGACTTGGCCAGTGTCAAAGTAACTGGCCAAGTAACTATCCATGTAAATGCGGAATGTATATGGCTAAGTCACTGGCCAAGTCACTGTCCATGTATATGGCGAAGTCACTGGCCAAGTCACTGTCCATGCATATGGCGAAGTCACTGGCCATGTGAAGTCACTGACCAAGTCACTGTCCATGTATATGGCTAAGTCACTGGCCAAGTCACTGTCCATTTAACTCACAAAGTAACTGGCCAAGTCACTGTCCATGTAACTGACAAAGTAACTGGCCAAGTAAAGTCGCAAGCCAAGTCACTGTCCGTGTAAATGAGGAAGTCACTGGCCAATGAATTGGGCAAGTGAAGTCACTGGCCAAGTCATTGGCAATGTGATTGTTAAATAACCAACATCACAAACTATGTTACTTACACTTCACTGACAATGTATGTAACTGAACATGTAACTAATCATGTAGCTACCAATTAACAAACCAAAGTTGGTGTAGATACTTCATTTTTTAATTGTCATTAATATTTTCAGCGTGCCGCTGCACCGCAAAAAAAAAAAAAAATTACAGCTAATTTTTTTATTTTGCAGCGTGCCGCTGCACCGCAACAGCAGCGTTCCGCTGCCAATAACCAAATCTATAAGCAGTGATCCAACTACAAGTCATTGAACAAGAAACTGCCAAGATAACTAAAAACTAATGTCAATGGACAAGTCAATCTAAATCTAAAGAAAATGGTTATGTCACTGTACATGTAACTATTAAAAAACTGTAGGACACAGAATACTGAAGAATTTATAAAAGAAGAAAGCAAATACACTGTCTCATAGTCAAAAAAAATTTGCAATGAGTAAGCAATTCTTATCATTTATTGAAAAAAATGAAAAATCAAAACAAAACTTCAAACTGTATTGGAGTCACTTGCTATGTCACTTCCCATGTCACTGTTAAAGGCATGTAAGCAGAATAGAACCTATATCGGAGCTGTACAACTCTTCCTGTTGTGACCATCACATTTTCCGCACCTACCATACTTGATCACCCTGGTTTGCTCGCTCCTTTTTCTGAACCTCTTCTTTCTAGGCCTTCCCTGTGGTCTTCTAGTCAAAGGAGGCTGCAATATCACCGCATCTCTACCAAAATCATGCACTTGCTTCGAAATAGAGGGAAGAGGATTAATTGGGAAAGAATACGTTTCTCGATATTTCTCCACCTTGTACAGCTCATTGACATACAAATACGGGGAAGAACCATGTTGTTGGATCACTACAAGGGCATGGGAACATGGGAAGCCATACAGCTGCCATTCTCCACACGAACAAAAGTGAGTTTCCAAATTTACCATGCTATTGTACTTCTGGCAATGAACTTCATACACATAGGTATCAGACCTGCTCACTCTCCAATGCCTTCCGACTTCCAAATTCTCCTTCAGCTTCTTTTCAATCACCGGGCACAACTCAGAGAACCATTCTTGAGCATCCTGCTTCCGAGCAGCAATTGAAGCCATGGACTTCACTCTAATCCCATCATTAATATCAAGAATAGGAAGACTCTTCAAAGGCAACACCCAATTATTGAAAGACTCAGCCAAGTTATTTGTCATTTCACCAAATCTTTCGCCGTTAAAGTACGCCATACACAAGTTCTCCTTCGGAAGATCCTCCAGAAATTGACCAACTATGTCGCCACCTTCACTCCTCAAGATTTCCATATTAAACTCATACATCTCCGGTGTGCGAGAATAAGCACAACACATAAACAAATAAGGAATCCGATCCTTAAGGTAAGAACCAGCTGGAAATTTGTCAGAAAGGTTAGCCATCAGATGTCTAAAACAAAACCCATGTGGATTATTGGGAAACACACTAGGGAAAGCACTAACAAGCCCAACATGACGATCAGAAATGAACGTCACCCTCCTCATAGGGTGTTTTGCAAACTCTTCAGCCAAAACCTCAAGAAAAAATCTCCAATTACTCTCATTTTCAGAATCGACAATAGCATAAGCAACTGGATACAAGGCTGAACACAAAAACAAAATGATGTCACTGTCATGTAACTGTTAATGTCACTGACATAACTGCATATTACTTGACAGTGACATGGCCAGAGACATGTCATTCAAATCACAGAACATTTAAGTCATTGGGCATGTAACTGTCAATGAACATGTAACTGACAATGTCAATAGCAAGAAAAATAAAAAACTAGAAATAATGAAGGAGATTCAACCTTGATTGGCATCCTTTGCAGATGCAGCAATAATCTGCCCCTTGTACTTGTTGGTAATGAATGTAGCATCAATGAAAAGAATAGGTCTACAAAATTGGAAACCCTTCATCCATGCACCATAGGTCACAAACATACGCTGAAACCTTTGTGTTTCTCGATGAAACTCAACCACTATCCTAGAGTCGGGGTTTGACTTCATAACAGACTCACTGAACCAAAGTAGCTGAGAATAAGACTCAGCTTCATCACCATGCAGGGCTGTTTTTGCCAACTCCGTACCATACCAAACTGTACGATAAGGAACATCCAAACCATAATCACTCTTGATCTCATCAGCTATATCAATTGGCTTTTTGTTTGGATTCGCACGAATCTTATCAAGCACAATAGACTTGACAACCTTGGATCCTATCATCTTACTCTTCTGCAAACGAATCACACCATGACAAGTGTGAACATTAACCAACCTTTTAATCATAAAGAAACCATTAACCCTGCATAAATAAGCCTTCACAAGCCAATTGCAGCCCTGAGAATGTTTCTTAGAACACTGAGCAATAACACGAACCTTGTCATTTCTAACAAACTCATATGAAAAACCAATTTCTACGGCATACTTACGCAGCTTATCTCTAAACTCAACAACCCCACCCTCAAACTTTTGGCCTTCAGAATGAATATAACTCTCCCAACCTTTCGTCATATAACTCTTCGGTGCCTCTGCCCTATAACACCCCAAATAATCATTCTCCTCAAGCATGGTACTAGAATCCTCACACACTGTATTACTCACCACGCTTTCACTAATAGAAGGCAAATCAGTCACAAACACTTCAACGAAATCAGAATTGTAACGAACCAAATTCCTAAAAATCATTCTCATATCAACTTCACTCTCTAGAAAACAAGAACTAGAATCCGGAGGAATAATGTACCTCAACATGAAATTTCCTTGAATCAAATCCGGAAAACGAGAGCGTATTGAATTGCTAGGTCAACAAACGACCAATTATGCAACAATGGAACTGTCGCTGCTTCACCAGAATAAATAAACTTCACAACATAGCTAGTATCCATAACAACTGCACAAGAATAAAACAAAATCACTATCCATGTCACTACTAAGAAAATCAACAGAATCAACACAAATAAGTCACTGCCAAAGTAACTGTTAAAGCCTGAACAAAACAGCAGTATTTAAAATGTAACTGGCCATGTCACTGATAAAAAAAACACAGTATAGAACAAATATAGTACCGCAATACCACAAAACATCATCAACAATTCAACATAGAATTGAGTCGACGAAGAAGAAGAACACAGTAATCCAAAACGAACAATTCAACAATTTAACACAAACAACAAAAAAACACTGCAAAATCCAAAACGAACAAATTCACAGAGAGAAGGCTTACAGATCAAATCAGAGAAAACCAGAGAGAGAAAGAAATACAGAGACCGTAACTAAGCACTGAGTCGATGAAGAAGAAGAACACAATAACGTGATCAAGACGAACACCGACGAAGACAAAGATCCAGAAAAAGAGAAGAGTCGCGGAAGCTCCAAAACCACTCAAAACAGAGATTTCAGATCGTCGCAGAGGCACACAACTAAATCGGAAGCTTCCGACGGAGAGGAAGGAGAAGAAAAAATCTCGGAAAGAGATCTCCGAACAAATCGAATCGGAAGGTTTCTGATCAAAGGAGAGAGAAAATTTGAGCTCGCAGATTTTGAAATGGAAGGTTATAAAGGTTTATTACTGTAGGGGCAGAATCGGAATGATAAAAATTAAAAACTGACCTTTTGTAACATGACCTCATTATTCATAAGGACTAAACTAATATTAATAACAATTCACGATGGACCTTTCTATCAAGTGGAAAACTATATGACCTTATTATCATTTCACTCTCTAAAATGACATTTTCCATCATTTCCCTAAAAAATAAATAAATAAATAAAAAGAACAAAAGCATGCTACCTGCAATCGGATTCCACTACCTGTATAAGCTTTTGTCCCTTCCAGCATTTATCGCCTCAGAAAGATGAGATCTTTTCCACACCAGGCCATCTTTCCCTCATACAAGATATCTTGTATAGGAGCAGGAGCCTAAGTATTGTTCCTTCTATTTTGTTTTTCAACATTGGGTTTTGATGCAATCTTTTATGTGCATTAATTGATCCGCCAAAGCTGGATTTGGTCTTTTGTTGTTTTATGTTGTTGATTTATCTTGGAGGTATTATGGGATTATGGCTTTGATGGAGTTAGTGCATCTAGGTTGATCTTCGTTTTGAATGAGGCAGTTTATTTTTTATTTAGATACCAAATCGAAGCTGAGATTGTTCCAATTGAACTTTATGTTTCGGTTTCGAATTTTTAGCCAATCAGGGGTGAAAATTATATTGGAATGGGTTTTTGAATGACTGAGTTGCAAACTTGCAAACTTGCAAATGCTTGCTCATGAAGACTCTGGTAATAAAAATGGGGGGTGGGTTTTGGATCAGCGGCTCAAATGCTCAATCAACCCATAGATGAGGAGAAACCATGATATTCTGAGATTGAGAAAGAAGGGAAGCTTTGGAGAAGAGGAACCTCGTCCTTCCCGTAATACCCTTGAACAAATGGCACATGGCAGCTCATGCATGTGATTATACTTTAACGCCTTTATGAACGGCAGGTATTAATGCTAACCAGACAGTGATGTCAAGTATCAAAGTAATAGTTTACAAACATGAGGTATGAAAGTTTAGAATAGCTCAATGTTTGGGAATTACTCGTAACATTTCCTCCTAAACATACTAACTTTTGGTTAGTGCCAATTCAGAATTTGTAATAAATGTTTTGTCGCAATAGTGAAAGTACTTTGTGGCTGTAAGTTATACTCGGGTTTCAATGGAACTTTAATGCATTTGCCAAAATATCTGGGTGAAAGTACAATTTTGAAGGACTCTCTGACATGCATCCTCTTACCATGCATGCTGCTTTGTTTCCTCATTTTCTCATAGGCAAGCAATGCATCATATTTGTATCTGTTAATACAATAATACTGGTCTGAGTCCGCGTGACAGCTTTTGAACTTGATGCCTGTACGAAACTAAGAATTGAGCATGCCACATTGTTAAATGTTGTAAAATTCTGCGCCTGAATGGCAATTATCTGGAACCTGGGTTTCTAACTGCCTTAGCATTCAATCAGGATTTTCATGATTTCTCTCTTGTTATATTAACATTCACTTCATCTTACAGGCTTCTGGGACATGTATGATCCAGAGGGTTACTCCCTTTGGTTTTGCAATTACAAGTACAACGATGAAAATACAGTTTCATTTGTGACTTTGAACAAGGTGGGCGGTTTTCTGCAGCGGATGGATTTGGCTCGTAAATATGCGTTTGGGAAGATGTTGGTGATTGTGTCTGATCCTCCTTTCAAGGTGAAGGGCTTGTGGCTGTTCCGTGGGCAAGAGG
This sequence comes from Rosa chinensis, assembly GCF_002994745.2. Classification (NCBI taxonomy): domain Eukaryota; kingdom Viridiplantae; phylum Streptophyta; class Magnoliopsida; order Rosales; family Rosaceae; genus Rosa; species Rosa chinensis. Next base: position 53,558,934 of record NC_037094.1, on the reverse strand, counting down.
TTCCCCAGTTCATAATTGATGAATGTTATGACATGGAACTGTATGATTGGTGTAAGGTTGATATAACTGATGAGGATCAAAAGGAGTGCGTGAACCAGATGATTGAAGATCACGAGCCTTTTGAGGGGGAGGCTTTGTTGGATGCCAAATGCTTCAAGTGATGGGACAAAGGTGTTCAAAGAGGTAGCTGTAACGTTTCAGGGGGTTTCTTCAGTGGTCGTTCATTCTGGTTTTTTTTGTGTTTTAGACATTATCTTAGCGAGCAGATGAAGTGGGGTATAAGATACAGTAAGCATTGTATATTAGCGAGCAGTTCACCAAATCTTCTTCATAACATACAACATTTTAATGTATCGATACAATTCTTCTATCTTGAAACATAACTTAATTCAACATTTATATACTTTTTGAATCATTTATAAGAAAAGCAATAGTCCATAGGTCCATACCATCGACATGCTGCATCAGAAAATCAGCTTGCATGAACACGGACTTCAGAAGTTCATTCAGTAGCCACCTTTGCTGAGAACAACAAACAGTTTCTATATCAACTAACTGTAACAATTTGTGGTGAAATTTCTTTTTCACTGCACAAGGAGTAAATCCGGTGGAAAATATGAAACAAGAGATTTTTTTATGGGAACTTGATTGAAAAAGTAAAAATGAGAAAACAAAGCTGTTAATAAAAGAACAGGAGACACACACCAGACATGAATTACAAGGAAGAAACAATTTACCATAATAACATAATCCTGCAACTCCAATTATGGAACCACCTTTTACTTTCAATTGATTTTGCATCCTCAAATCCCTTATCCTAGTATAAATACACTTACCAAGCTTTAGAAACAACACTTTAAACATGAATCTTTAAGTAAAAATATATGCAATGCTATATTTGCAATCTTATGGCCACTGATTTCGATCAGTAAGAAATAGACATCAGTGATTCAGTATAACATACAAAAGCTTTAATATCTGATCTTATGAAGAGGGAAAGCAGGGGACATTAACAATCAAATAATCAATAACAGTTAACACCAAAGGTCCCTAGAAATCAGTACCAGTTTCAAATTAAAGAACTTAAAGTTCCTTATGATATTGATACAAAGAAGCAAAATAAATTTTACAATCCACACTCCATGTTTCATTTTTTAGTACCTTAAATTTTGTCTTTTTGTAAGAATTTAAACGAAAAAAGGAAAGGAGTGTGGATTGCAAATTAGGGATTGTGAATTTCATTCTTCATAATCTTAGAGTATCCAATTACAAGGAACAAAAACTACTCACCACTCAACAGAATCCTGTAGCTCCAGCTACTGAACCACCGTTTAACTTCAACTGATTTTGCATCTTCAAACCCCATATCCTAGTAAAACACCTATCAAGTTTTGGACACTGAACTTTTAACAAAAACCTGTAACAAGAATATTGTGTGTGTGTGTGTGTGTGTGTGTGTGTGTGTGTGTGTGACTTTGCAACGTTAGAGCCATAGTTCTCAATCAAGGCCAGGCTATATGCAGGTGCAGCTTAACACAATGGATCTAGACCACTACCTTTGACGATGGTGAGGTGGCAGGGTTTGCTACTAGAGGATGTCCAATAAATCTCTCAGATTATACAAGATTCAGGCTCCATGTTTATCGGGCTCCATGTTTATTGTTTAGATTCAGATTATACAAGATCTTCCAAATCCCATTTACCAATCAAAAACCAGTCAACATAAACTTCCATTTCACAAAAAACTTTCGCCTAAGACACGAAAACTCTTGCCCTAGAAATTAGATGTCAACCCTAGTCAATTTAATTTCACAACTAGAAACTACATAATTTCAAGCCTTTTAAGTATTACGTACATTGGATTGCTTAAGATGATGAAAACATATTGAGTTAAGGGCCACTTCAATCGGTCAAATGCGTACCAAATTTCCTTCATGGTGAAACTCCGCATGATACATAGTCTATCCTGCATAGAATGTGTTCATCAAAGTCAGATTCATTTCTCCACCTGGAGTTAAATATTTAGGCAGTTCAACAAATTAACAACCAACTCTTGTATCCAAGAGGCTAATAAATTGAAATCATGAGATATAAATTTTGTGAATTAGCAAGCAGTTCACCCAATGAGTGCCCTTCAACTAGGTTATATGTACAGCTTTTCCTTTCCTTTAGTAAAATAATGTGAGATTTTAGTGTGCAATTGTTCTGACTTCAAACATTACTATATAATATAACGTTGCTGTATGCTTTTGAAACATTTAAGCCAGAAGAATAGTCCATACCTCCATACCACTGACACATTGCATAAGCACATCAGATTGGATGAACTCCTACTTCACTAGTTATTCCAGTCACGACCTTTGCTGAGAACAACAAACAGTTTCAATATCAATTAGCTGTAACAGTTTATGGTCAAAATTTTCTTTTTCTTCTCGCATAAGGCTATATAATATGTTAAGTTACTAATGAAACTTTATATTTGGTGGAACTATGAAACAAAAGAAGTCATTATGGGATCAAAATGATGGAAAAAGTAACATAAGCAAAAGAAAGTTGTTGCTAAAAGAATTTGAGACACACGAGACATGAATTACTGTACAAGGGATGAAACAAGTCACTATACATGCATAATCTTTCAGCTCCAATTACTGAACCACCTTTTACCTTCACTTGATTTTCTGTCTTTAAATTTTATCGTAGTATACATGACTATCAAGCTTTGGAAACTAAACTTTAAAACATCAATCTGTAGCTAAAACATATATGGAATCTTTAAGCCACTGATTTAGTGAGTTTGATCAAGGTCAGAGTATATAGGCATGTGGCTTAACACAATGGAGTTCCATGAAACTAGAAATATATATATATATATATATATATATATATATGTATGTATGTATTTACCTTGGAAAACTATGGATGAGAGAGACTAGGATAAAGGTTTAGCTGCCTACACTGCTATATACCTAATTTCTGCATTGGAGAATTGAATCACAAGGTGAGGATTGGCTGTTGAAACTGCTGAGCTAAAGCCCATGTTCTAACAACCAAAGAGCAGGTAATTTACTAATTAATTAACTTAACCTTGAAAAAAAAAAAAAAAAAAAAAAAGACTACTAATGGAATTAGAGCATTGGATTCTATGCAGAGACACTGCATAAAGTGAGAGATACAACCACTACCACCACCAGAGTCTAGAAGGAGGTCAGGACTAGTTTCACATTGTAATATATAGGACTTTTTCAACCCTAAAGAAAAATATAGGTGACATTTTCCACATGCATTGACTCAGGAAGCACACAAGTTTTTACTTCCAAGAAATTCCTCTTCAATTAATATATGGTAATTTCCAACCCAAAAGATAGGAACCCCATCTGCCACTACAATAATTCAAGGGAATCATGAATAGCATTGTTTTACTGTAACCTTGGTTGTACACTTGTACTGTAAGTTCAAGGCTTCCTATATAAAATAAAACCAACAGATTTCAGTACTCAAATTCTTATATGTAATTAGCATGGAACTCTCTAAGTCTCTAGACAGGAGTCTTCAGAAACTTTTAGTCAGAACAGGGTCCCTGTGGGGTGGTCTTGCATTGAGGGCTGAGTCTATATATCTTATTACAACTTTTCTTCAATTAGAAATAAGAACATTAGTATAATGTCGTTTGGAGAATACACATATAGGACTTTAATACACTCTCAAGCTGTCAAAATAAATTTCCAGACAGATTGTTAAATCCGTTTCATTATCAAATTCATATATCAAGACTTAGGTTTGATTGGAGTTCCAAGAATTAATCAACCATTTAAGAATCCATAATCGTTCCCAGCAGAAATCAGAATATAAGAATAAGGGACTTACAAATTAGTAATCCCTTGAAAAGCTTATCATTCCACTCCAACATGTCACTATGAGCCACAAGCAATCTCCTTTTACTCTGCATAAAGCCTACAACCTCAGTATCTCAATTACAGCAGAAATGAGCCTCAAATACAAAATACAAGAATCACTCCTGCTAAAATAAATGTACAAAATGTTTGATAGATGCATATCATATACTAGTTTAAGTAAATAAAAGGCTGCATTGACGTCCAGCTCTCATTCAACAAGTTGAGACACAGCATAATAATATGTCACATGTCCTCATCTCTGAACTTTATCATCAACACTCTGCCTTCTGAACATGTGCAACAGTTCAAAATATGTTCATAGCTATTATAAGATTGTATAGCTTTTAACTATCGAAGTAATAGAAAGTTGATCACACATGAACAAAGACCATAATTCTTTCATCCATATTGAACACTTTGGCATTCAGCCTTTTCGCACATGCCAATCATTTCTTGTTCCTTCCCCATTATTTCATATCTCTGTTCAGTAAGCGGCACATTTCAGTAAAACAGAACAAAGACAACATAATTGAAAGTCTTATGATGCACAAAGTATATATGTGAAACCCAAGTATGATACCCCGGATTTATATATCTTTGTATTCATGAGTAGTAAAACGATATAAATGACCAATAAGAAATAGACATTAAAATAACAAAAGCTTTAAAAATTTGATCTGATGAAAAGAGAAAGCAGAATAAGGATTACTAACAATTAACACCCTAGGTCCCCAGCAATCAATTAACAAAGAACTTAAAGCAGCAGTTCAGATAGGTATATTTGCAATATATGCAGGTGTAGTTCAAGTGCTCAACACATTGATTGTCTAGGGTATTATGGTATTACCTTCAACGATGGTGAGGTTGAACGGTTTGCAATTCTAGGCATTGTAGTTCGATCAAAGTGCCAGTCTATGTTCGGGTGTAGCTTAACACAACAGATTCCTTTATATCTGGACCATATATTTTACCTTCAAGTAGCCTTCAACGATTGAGGTGGCAGCATTTGAACGGTTCATTTGCAGAAACACCAATTACCGAGCTCCCTGCTGCCTATTGTTAAATGACAGATTGCAGAAAAAGCTTCCAAACCCCAATTACTAGTCAAATCCCAGTCAGTGTCCATTCCACAAAAGCTTCAGCCTAAGACAGGACACCCATGCTATGGAAATTAGACATCAAACCTAGTAAAATTAGATTCTTTGACAACTAGACGCTGTGTAAATTGAAGCCTGTAAATTTTTAAAGTATACATAGGAACTTAAGATGCTGATAAAAGTTACCTAGTTTAGGTGAGGGGCACTTCAATCATTCAAATGGATACCAAATTTCCCGTATGGTGTACGACAGTGTTATAGTCCCTCCTGCATAGAATGTTTTTGTCAAATCTTATTCATTTCTCCACCAGGAGTGAAATCTTATGACAGTTCAACAAATTAGCAACCAACGTCGGTAAACATCGGATTGCAGTAAGATGGCAAATGACTAAACATTGGTATTCTTATTGCACATGATGCAGAGTATTGCTAACCCAATAATATGAATATCGGACCTAATGGAAGTATTTATCCTTTTAGCTAGTAGAAACTAGTAAGAGATAAAAATAGTAGAAAATAGACATGAATATAAAAAACACAAGCTCTAAGATTATATCTAATGGAGAGAGAAAAACAGAGGAGATCATGAATCAGTAGCAGTTAAAGAAACAAAATGAGGTATCTAGCTAGCATACATATCTATGTAGAGAGCTTCATCAGCTTGACAACCTTCAATGATGTTCTCTAGTGTAACTTAATTAGTGTGATATTTTGTCACGAGAACTTTATTTCTGGTTGAATATATGACACAAGGGACAATGATTTTAAACAGAACAATATCAGATACATCAAACAACAATTACAACGAAGGAAACAACCCACCACCCTAACAGGGATGTAATTGAAAAAGAAAAAAAAAATTCAAGGAGATGTTGAGCCTACAGGATTGGAGAATAGTTCTCTAATCAAATCGTTTGTTTGTTTGTATTTGAAAGGCATAGAATTTCGTGAGATGCGATATATGCAATTGATATGTTAATTACATGCCACAAAAGGTGGATATGATTGATTGACAGATTTATTTCACCAGAAAGCATCGTAGCTATTTTTCTTCTTTTTCGAATGAAAATATGTAATGTTACTCAGTCAACTTCATGTCCGGTTGAATATATGATACAAGGAAGGTAAATTTTATAAGGATACAAGGAAGAAAATTTTTAGAAGGACACGGTCATAAAAATCTAAAATAAGCAGAAAAATATCAGATACATGAGATAACAATTACAAGGAAAGAAAACTCACCACTCCAACAGAATCATGCAGCTCCAACTTCGGAACCACCATTACCTTGAATTGATTCAGCAACTTCAAATTCCTTCCCTTAGTAAAATACACTTACCAAGCTTCAAACACCAAACTGTAAACTTGCAAAGTAGTTGAAATCCAACAATATGAATACCTGAATGGAAATTTATAGCAAAAAAAATACGAAATTAGAGTAGTAATCTATAAACTAGATTATCGTCAAATAATTCATACTAAATGTAAAGATTCATTCAGAATTTGCATTTGCTGATACCTGTTCAGTTCCATGGAGATTTGTATTTGGGCAGCGAATCATCCAATAAATCTTTCAAGTCTGAGTTTACACCATTTATCAGGCTCCATGTTTATTATTACAAAATCTTTCAACTCCCATTTACCAAATCCCAGTCGGCATTAAGGTCCATTTCACAAAAAGCTTCCTCCTACGACACGGAAACCCATGCCATGGAAATTAGATATCAAAACTAGTCAATTTAGTTTCACAACTAGAAAGTGCATAATTTTGAGCCTTAAGTATTACGTACATTGGATTGCTTAAGATACTGATAAAATAGAGTTAAGGGTCACTTCAATCAGTCAAATGCATACGGAATTTCCTTTGTGGTGAACTTCCCCCTGATACATATTCCATCATGCATAGAATGTTTTCATCTAAATAAATTCATTTCTCCACCTGGACTTTAATATTTAGGCAGTTCAACAAATTAACAACCAACTCCGGTAGATATAAAAATTGTGAATTAGCAAGCAGTTCACCCAATACTGTAAGTGCCCTTCCACTAAGTTATACAGAGTTTCCTTTCCTTTACTACTCTAATGAGACATTTTAGCATGCAAATATTGTTCTATCTTGAAACATTACAATATAACATAATGCAACTTATACCTATGAAACATTTAAGCGACTGAAGAATAGTCCATATCCCAACATGTTGCATAAGCACGTCAGATTGGATGAACTCCAACTTCACAAGTTAATTCAGCCACGACCTTTGCTGAGAAGAACAACCAGTTTCGATATCAATTAGCTTGAAGAGACATGAATATAAAGAAAAAAAAAGAGTTAGAAAAGAGACATGAATATAAAGAAAAAAAAAGCTTGAAGATTTGATCTAAGGGAGAGAGAAAGCAGAGGAATGATATTGAGTTAGCATACCTATCTAGAGAGCTTCAACAGCTTGACAACTCCAATGACATTCTTAGTCCTAGAAGCTTCAATGCGGTCCTCAAGTGTATCTAAAGAACACCCTTCAAGTGAGAACACAACATAACTTTTCAGAATAAAAAATTCATTCAGATTTTGCATTTGGTGATCGATACCTGTTCAGTTCCTTCCAGATTGGATTGTGAGGTTTGGGATGTGAGAAATGTTGTGCCACTCCTTCCCCACGTCTTTTTCGTATTCTCGTTCCAGAATTGGACAACCCTTGATCTCCAAAGTACGCAGTTCTGTTATCTTGTAGAGGAACTCTGGCAGTGCTTTTAGCTTTGGGCACCACTCAATTCGCAACTCAGAAAGGCGTGGCATTATTGTGATTTCAGAAACAAAGGCCCACTCTTCCCAGTTCTCCATCGATTTGAACGAAAGACGTTTCAATTTGGGGAATAGAATTCCTGAGACTTGTTCTTCTTCTTCTTCTATTCCCAGAAATTCAACTCCCAACTTTTTCACTTTCTTCATCCCCGATATCTCCAGAATTTCAAGCGATGGCAATTTTCCAAGAGGAGGCAAAGCTTCACAAAATCGCCAAGTCCGGAGATAAAGTCTTCTCAAATTGCGTAAAGACTTGATCCAATAGAGAGACTCGGTGGTGCCATGGGAATTCCAAATGAATAAAGATTCCAAATTTTGATGTGGTTGCAATGCTTTCACTATTTCTGAATCACCTTTTCTCTGCCAAATATCACTATTTCTGAACAATACTCCGAAATAAGAGAGGTGCTCCTTATTCCCCAACTGTGCTTTCTCAATCTCCAAAAATTCCCCAAAATTATTCTCCCCCAAAATTCCTATAGAAAGGCTCCCCTGAAGCTGGTCCATGATTCCGAGATCTACTAATTTCAATGCTTCATCATCACCCACACCCTCACATACTTTAAACCAGTCAAGTACTTGCAGACTTTTCAAACTCCCAATCCCTTTCGGTAAGTACCTCAGAGGACAACCCAGAACATATAGATGCTTCAAGTTAATCAACTTTCCCATTGCCTTGGGTAGTTTCTCAAGACTCCAGCACTGAACAAGGACCAGAGTTTGTAGATTGTATAAATCACACACAGCATCCGGTAATTCTTTCAAAACTCTATTCCAAGACAAATCCATATATCTCAAATGAATCAATTCACCAATCTCTTTTGGAACTTCATTGAGCTTGTTACGACTCAAATTCAATGTCCTGAGGCATTTCATTTGCATAATTGAACCGGGGCTTATGGTTGTAATGCTTGAGTCAAGGAGTGTGAGGGTTCGCATATTTTTGCACCACTCTTGTAAACTTGAGTCAAATGAAGTAGGAAATGAAAGTGGACCTTCGGGTAAACTTGTTAAAGTTAAGTGACGAACCTTATAATCACCCGGTAGCTCCACTCTTTGATTAGAACCCTTGACTGCTTCTATAATAGTGCATTCTTTTTGGGTAAGAAACTGCACAAAGTCATGCACTATATCATGCATTTTGCATCCATAAACATTTCCCATATTATCTTTTTTAAAATCTTGAAAGAAAGACCGCATTGCTAGACTCTCAAAATAATTTTGACCTATTCTTCTCTTTTCATTTTTTTCCTTTGAATTAAGATAATTTTGTGACATCCAAAGATCAATCAAATTATCTTTTTCGAACTCATAATCTTTGGGAAATATTGCACAATATAGAAGACACATTTTGACTGCAGGGACCAAATCATAATAACTAAGCAACAGTGGTCGGAAAACATGTTGCTCTCCTTTTTCTAATTCCCATATCTCACTATTCAGAACATTCTCCCATTCCTTTCTTGTTTTCTTATACCGCACTAGACTACCTAAAGTCTGTGCAGCAAGAGGCAAACCTTTACACCGTTTCACAATTTTCTTACCAATATCTCCCAATTCACCAGCCTCATCTTCATCCGTATCCAAAAACGCAATGCAATTGAACAAAGCCAAACAATCCTTATAATTCAACTCATCTAAATGGATCATGTTGTTGGTTGCTCTCATAATTTTAGCAACCTCTTGTTTTCGCGTGGTCACCAGTATTGAACTTCCTATTTCACAACCTTGCATTATTATTGGTAGTTTCAAATTTTCCCACTTTGTTTCGTCTTCGGTCCACACATCATCTAGAACAAGAAGTAACTTCTTATTCTCGATATGAGTCTTGATACATTGCAATAAAATTTCCAACTCATTTGAACTGTTTGGGGTTCCTACGAGACTTTCAATGATCGCTTTAGCAATCTTGATCTCATCAAAAGGGTCTGAGACACAAACCCATACTTTCTGATCAAAATGGGCTGCAACCTTTTCATCGTTATAGGCATCTTGGGCAAGAGTTGTTTTCCCCATCCCTCCCATCCCTACAATAGGGATGACAAGGAACCTCCCCCCATCTTGGTTACTCTCTCTCAACAACTTGCTCAGCAAGTTCTTTTTTTCTTCGTCTCGGCCAAATATCATAGATTTATTGACCAAAGATGTAGTCTTCGGTCGTTGAATAAACTGATCATCATGGCCGCCTATTGTGGATTGATGAAAGCCATACATGGCTTTTTCAGCAGCAATCGAAGTTAACTTCTCATTCAGTTGCTTTATCATTCTACCTATGTTATGATGATGAATGACCTTATTGACTTGGCCAACACAAAAGCAACCAGAGGGCATGGGGAAAGCTTAAGATGGGTCCATAATTGCTTTCTTTGCAGCACTCTTTACAGCTGCTCCATTATCAATAGTGACCTGACAGTCCAACCATGTGCAACTGTTGGAAATATCTCACTTTCCTATCAACCCATGATTTAGACATCACGCAGAGTCGCAGACGATGACAAATTAACATTAGGTAGAATATTGCAAATGATAGGAATCATTTGAAGTTCATTGTTAACAAGAGACCAAGAGTGAATGCATTAATTTAATCTCGAGTATACCGGCAAAGATTGCTAATTTTTGTATATCAGAAGACGTAATAGTGTTTCATCTGTTCAAACATTAGTTTTATTTGTTCCGCAATGAGTTCACTTAAGCGTTAATCATTCCCCACATAAAAAGTCACCTGCGCATACAATGTCACATTCCTTACCGTATTAGTATTAATTTCCAATTCCATGTGTAATTTCCAATGCCTCAGTTACTTGGTAATCGGAACCAAATTAGTATTATGATTTCCAAGTAGGAGGAAACTAGAAACGCAAAACATAGAAGCCCCACTTGTATGATAGCATGGTTCTGAAGACGGATGAATTGAAGCTCTACACTAGAAGGCTATAAGCTGATAGCACTAAAATCTCTAGACTCATGTCCGCATAAACCGTCCTCTATAAAACCAAAAGATTTCAGAACTCAGACAAACAGAGGTCTTAACATCTAATCTAAATGGATGAAACTACGTATCATTTGGCCATGACTCAGCATCTTAGTCATAACCGGGTGTATATGAGAGGATGCATTCACAAGGGGTTACACATCCAGTTACTTACGATATGATTTTCTCCAACTTGAAATAAGAACATTGTTTTGGAATATATACATATCAGAGTACTCTAGTATACTCCTTCACTAAATTAAAATGAATTAGCCATTCGAATGCAGAGTATCAAATATCATACTTAATATGTCATGACTTCGAATTGGATCATGTTGGAGAGGAAAGATCCAACATTAGAAAAATGATAAATAAAATATAACTTATAAGTGGGTGGATCTCACCAAATTGAATCGAGACCTTTTGTGATTAAAACCCAACACCTAACAGGTGGTTAAGTTGGGACAGTATCGGTACAATGGTGGGTCACGGGCCACACTTGTCGCTGTTTAACATGGTATCAGAGCAGGTCTCTCTCCAATTGCTTCGTCATCATGGACCTGGATATGGGTTCATTCATTAATTGATTCACCAATCTCCTCTCCAATCACGGACCTAGTTTGGGTTCATTAAATTGGCCATCGGAAGTTTCTGATTGGATTATTGCCAAGTGTCCGATGTGGGCCTTGGATTGTTATGTGATTGGTCAAGTCTCTAATGTGGGACTTGTGACCCAATTTCCAATGTGGAATCGGGTTTGTCAATTAATTCCACGTGCATACCTAGAGCTAGGTTGCACGTGAGGGGGCGTGTTTGAGAGGAAAGATCCCGCATTGGAAAAGTGATAAATAAAATATAACTTATAAGTGGGTGGATCTCACCCAATTGAACCGAGGTCTTTTGTGATTAAAACCTAACACTTATCGGGTGGTTAAGTTGGGACAGTATCGGTACAATGGTGGGCCACGAGCCACGCTTGTCGCTGTTTAACCGATCAGAGTTCCAAGAATTATTCTACCATTTAAGAATCCATATAGATCTCATCAGAAACAGAATGAGGAGCAGATAAATATTTAATTACTTTACATGCTTAGCAAACCACTGCAACATGTCATTATGAGCTTCCTCTGCACTCGAAGCAGCATCATAAACATCGTACCTCACAGCCCAACCATGTGCAACTTTTGGAAATATCTTCACATAGCTATCAACCTATAGTTAAGAGAATAAAATTGCTCAAGGGAGTTTTTAACGAAAAGATTGAAATTTGACAACAATTGGTATACTAGTTAAACCAAAATGTAAAACACTAGGTTGCAAATGAATGTACTAAATTCAATACATTGGAGAGAGATTTGAAATAATATATGCAATAGTGCAAGAAATGATCTAAAAATCATTCTTTTCTTCTTCCTGATTTTTCCCCTTCTATTTCAAAATTACAATAGTGCTATTTTTTATGGCTTATCTCAAACTACATTATATCCTTAGATATGGAATTACTACTTCCAAATAGTCCCAGTTCTTAGACTAAATGCACATCAATCAATGTAGGATGAGCAGCTTCAAGTCTTCAACATGAACAAATTCCTAATAAAAAAAAATTAAAAAAGAAAAAAAAGGCCTCTGCACCTCAGGTTTAGGATATCTCCTCAAAAAAGGCTACAGCATCTCCAGCTTCTATTAGACTCATTATTATCTTGGTGACTATTATTTAACCCCTTTTTTGATAATATGACTCATGATCATGGATCAAATTCTTATTCTAGGTATGACAAGCCAAGCACTGGAACTTACTTGAGCATGAACCAACCTCATATTATCATGCTCGTCATTCCAACCGACTTGGTCAAGTAATATTATACATCAATGACTTGCTATTTTATTCACTAGTGCTTATGACAGATGCTGCTGTGACCCGGTTTTGTAATGCCTTAATTTCTGTGCAAGTTCAATGAATTGATTTATATAAATATGATCCTGCTGTTTGGACTTATCTAACATTTTGGCCCTCAGCCTCATCAATCAGTACCACATCACATGGTACCAAATAATGCAAGGTAATTTTCAAGCTAATGAGATAGGGAGTACTCGATATAAAGATGCTGCCTCAATTATTTGTCCAGTAACTGGGATCAATTATTGTAGGGACTGGGGAGGAAAAATGATTGGACAAAACAAATTCAAGAAGATGGCGTTTATAGGAAAAATTACAACCTAGAAAGGGAATCATGCACTGATTTCAGACAATCAAGATTAAAGAGCAGTAATTGACTAATTAATTTAACCATGTATGTGAAACAAAATTGGAGCATTGGATTCTCTGAGACACTGCATGAATTGAGTGATGCAACAACTACCACCACCACTTGGTCGGACATGACTCAAACTCGTGTTTAACTTTGTGATGTATATGACTCAGTCTTAGAAACTTGAGGAAGAGTAGTGATGACACTTTCAACTTGCATTATTGCCACTACAATTATGCAAGGGCCTCATGCATCGTGAATGAATAGGATAGTTGTATTATGACTGATTGGACTATAAGGTCAAGGCCTCATATCTCTATATATAAAGCTAAATATTTCTTTGGTGTCAAAAGCTTCCTTAAAATTTAGATTATCAAAAATACCTTATATAACATAATTATCAAATTAAGTCAATAAAATATGAATCGACAAAAATATAAATTTAAAAACATAACTACAAAAGTGTAAAATTAAAAAAATCACCAACTCACCACTATTCTACATTCAGAAAAAGAAAAAAAAGAAAAAAAACTATTTTTTTTAGTCAACCAATTTTTCATTTTTTTTTTTGAAAAGAAACAGCTTTTTATTGAAAAAGCAAAAATCGAGATACAAGGAGACGGACTAGGAGTCCGCTTTATAGATCTAAAGAGGGCAGCTAGGGCTATAGCTTAGCATCTCATCTAATAATACTAATCAAACTTAGGGGCTTATATTACAGCTGCTTGCCAGTTAAGAATAATGGAAGAAAGATTATAATCCTTGAATTCCTTAGAAATAGAAACCCATAAGGATGCCCAGAACTTGACTCTCTCCCACAGGTCTTCCCTCTCTACCCCTCCATAGTTTTCAAATAATCTTTTATTTCTTTCCATCCAGACCACCCAAAGTACAGCTAGCACCCCACAACCCCAAAGGGTTCTGGCCTTTTTCCCACAACCCCAATTTTTCATTAATCTCACAATATCACTTTCTTGCTGGCATGCTGCTAGTATAAAATAAAACGAACAGATTTCAAAACTCGCAGGTGCACAAAACCGGGTGTAGCGGAAAGGATTGCTAATTTTGTGTATCAGAAGACATGATAGTGTTTAATCTGTTCAAACATGGGTTCATTTATCTGATTGAATTTTATTTGTTCAAACATGGGTGCATTTAACAGGTAGGATTCAGTTCAAGTCTGTCATGTCGGAGCACACAAACCAAACTACAATCGACAAAAAGCTAACTTTCGTAAGGGGGATGCCACTTATGAATAAGTGAAAGATTATGGTTTAAGCTTGAAGGAGCAAAATCAGCTCCCACTGGGGGTAATAATAGACATAGGTATGAGTACGACTTTTGCAGGACTAATCACATTTCTAAAATTCATATGGTTCCTTTCCTTCAATGAGCTACATCCAAATATAAATTCTTTGTAATTTTTGAGATATGTTTGCCTGCTACTGGTCAGCTATCCACTCTATAAAGTTATACCATGGTTGCCTAAGTTATACCATGCTGCTATACTCCATAAGCCAGGCATAACAATGAACAGGTCATCAATCAACTCAAACACCTTATAATTGACACATCCATTTATATGTAAACTGCTTCTTACCTATGATACACAATTTGATACAGAAGTAGAGGTTTCCTTGAAAGCAAGCTGTGACTCTAAGAATAGATCAGACGATGTATTCCAAAGTTCCTTTGCAAGTTTAGCATCATATGAAAGCATAGAAGAGCTGAAAGTCTGGCCCTTTCCACCAAAAAAGTAAACTCCAGATGTTCCTAATATCAACAGACAGTGGATCAGATGAGGAATCTTTCAATGATTTGAATTGTGAGATTTCACTGTAGTCCTCCATTTCAAGAGTGAGGGAAGAAGGAAAGATGTATAACATTTAGTTCAAGACACATTAGATTATGCTTTTTCATTCCCAATGGATTTGTTAAGCACTATGCTGAACGATACCCAATGGATTTCTAGTTATATGCAGTGACTAAATTAACAATGCACTCCACCGCAGTTACTATAAATATTCTTCTTTATAAGCAACAGAAAAATATTAAACCAAGATGGTTTGGAAACGATTATGCCATAATGCACTATTTGGAAACTTAATGAATATATGCATCAATTATCCAGCAACCTGAGAAGCCTTACTCGAAACGCTGTTCGCACCAACAAATACAATGAGACATTAAAAATAGCAATTCTTAACTAGGGAAATTTCAATCTCCAAGATATCTTATGAGAAATAATCAGTCTTTACAGTTCAGTTAACCTTACACCCCTTTTCCAGATGAACTACTAAACATATGTTCCATATATTATTATAACTCATTGCATAAGAAAAGACATATTGGCATCAAGATAAGAACATTAGCTACAACCTATAAAATGTCCAAGGGAGCGTTAATGAGATCCTTTGGCATAGAACTTCTTATTAAGTTTGGGGCAGACAAAACAAACCATCACTGACATTCACAACACATAAAAAAGCTGCATAAGTGTAGGATTAGTATAAGCTTACTGGTGAAGCAAGTGCTGCGACAAGAATGGAGCTAATTCCAACTTCAGGTGACTGCAAGAGGCACAGAAGTCTCAAAACTTTGAAAGCTAAACTGGATAAGCATGGAGGAACTTCTCACTTGATGTTGGTTTCAACAACACTAGAATCCACAGCACTTCAAAACCAAACAAAACCGTATTGAACAAGAGATTTTGAAAATAACATCTAATGCATGATCCTAGAAAAGAATTCTGCACAACTCTTCCTTTCTGGTAAAAAAGCTTGTAAACACAAAAATAATGGAGACATGACAAGATATGTCCATCAAGCCAAGTTGGTGATGAAGCTCATAGGAGAAGCGCAGTAGGAACAATGTCAACACATGGAGCACATTGAAATTGGAATAGCAATAGGATATTTTCAATAATAATGACATCAGGAGCTTACATTTGGAATACTCGTAGACATGAGCATATGGGTTTCCTTTTGATCTGCCAAATTCATAGAACAGATCAATAAAGTACAGGACAAAGCCACTTTTTAAAACCAAACTCTACTTGAATTAAGCCATATCCAGAACAATATCAAATATTAGAAAGATTCTTACTCACCACTTCCATGTGTGAAAGATGTGACATTCACTATACGGGAAGAAACTGGACTGTTTCTGAGAAGTGGTGACAATAGTTTACTCGAGAAAATGTATTCAAGTAATTTGTAGCCATCAAACAAGGCTACATTCCTAAAGCAGAACACAGATAAAAGATAAATAAAGTCATTACCGATCATAGACTTCGGAGGTGCATGTAGACGATGCAGCAAATATTCCAGCATCGTTAATTAGGAGTTGGATTGAAGGGTGCATTTGCAAGTGGGAAAGCCACTGCTGTAGGGAGGCTTTAAACTGAAGAATCGACTGGAATGATGAGAGATCAACCTCGAAGGCTTTCAGATGCGCACTCTCATTCTTCCTCTTAATTTCCATCATCGTCTTTGTCAAAAAAAAAAAAAAAACATCAATAAATTGTTTCAAGCAAATTTTCACATCTTAGAAAACCAAAAGGACATTTTAGAGTCGAGGAGATTAGCTACCTTTTCTAACAAGTGAGATAAGCGTTCAACTGCATACAGGATTTGATTATGAGCTATATACATACAAAATGCATCTTAATTTATATAAATTATGAAAAAAGTGATTAAATCAAATAATATGATTACCAAGAACCACAAAGAAGCCATGAGCGGAGAGAGCATGGCCGCCGCAGCACCCAATCAAGAAGTAACCTGCAAATTTCTACATGTTATATCCGAAATAATCAAATTGAAGAAAAACAAATGATATAGGGTTTACTTACACCGGTGACGATGCAGAGGATTGAAATGAGGGAGGTGATGATCTGGAAGGAGGAGTAGTCGAGGCGAAAAGGAGGTTCCAGTAAGGGATGAGAAGGCTGAGAGTCCATAGCAGGCCCATTCTCCAGAATTCCATGGACAGTACAAAATCCAAAGCCTCCTTCATCCTCTTGTAAATTTCTTTGAATTAAAACTGAGACGGAGCATGTACGAGTGGTGATAGGACAATGAATCAGAGAGCTTTGTGGACTGAGGAAGGGGGATTTCACTTCCAGTTTGGAGCTACCTCAGTTCCGGCCATTTATACGTTTCAGTACTCGAGTGGTCATCGTACTGCTGCCACCTCATCAATGTTAATCCAAACGCTGAAGAAAGGACATGCATATGTTAGTGAAAAGAAAATGAAAATTAACGTGTTTACTTACTTGAAAATGAAATAAGTACATATGAAGAAATGGGGTTCGTTAACGGTACATCAATAGACTACAGCTTAGTTTGGTATTACTGTGAGAATACACAGCTGTGAAAAAACTTAACGTTTAAAATAATCAGCTGTCATATACCTCAATTGAGTGTTTCGTAAACTATATCTTTAAAATTAATTCGATCAATAAAATCGTGTGGCGTGTTTGGTAAATTTTGGAATGAAACTGCTATGGCTTTGTATAATGAGGTAAATGGACATGGATGTTAAAAATAAATAAAAAATCATTTTTTAGGTTTACGATCGTTTTTAGAGGCTACAAATATTTGGGTGAGATGATGCTCGGTTAATAACTCCATTATATGCTTCGTATAATAACAAAACCTTGTCCGCCCAAAAGAAAAAATAACAATACTTCCCTCAATTGTCGATATAGGTGAAGAAATGGTTAGTAGATCTAATTTGACTAGGTAGCTGCATCAGATTGCTAGATAAGTTGAAACTTACTCAAGACCTTTGCAATAACAGATTTCTCAAAACTTTGATCTGATACACAATTTGGAGACCTACAGCACCCGGTTGTGATCAAACTTCCTCCCAGAGTCCCAGTTACTAGAATTTCCAGTGCCTGGGAATCTTAGATTGGGTTAAACATTATCCAAACGAAAAGAGAAAATAATTGGTTCAATCACCATTATCCAAAAACTAAAAATGCATAATCAACAAACCCATTAAACCAATCAAGAGACAATTGATCAGAAAAGAAAAGAAATTCCTCGCCCTTTGGAGCGAATCAGAAAACAAAGCCTCTAAGATTGGATGGGGAAAGCCGAAGAAGATGACTGCAATAAAAGGAATTGCAGGAAGAAGAACTGGAGAATAACTTAGCGACAACCAGAAGGAGGAACTGAATACACAAGTGAAAAATTTCATTCCACCTGACAAGATTTTCAGTTTTGGTCTCTTTTTTCTTTGGGAACTTCTATTCATATCTCTAAAATTGGTATTTGGACCTCCCCACTTAATAGACCTCCAACTTATTTTTACAAAATACCAATATGCTATCAAACACCTCCCTAATTTTTCCAAAATACCCATCGTCCAATAAAATCAATAAAAGTTTTTTTTTTCTAGATTCTATTCATACTTCCAAAATCGGTAATGGATCTCCTTCAAATTTTGAACAATTCACAATCCTATTTTACCTTTGAAAAAAAAAAAAAAAATCTCCAGGTGGTATCTAGTCTCTTTCTTTCACATAATTTTGTCACTTCTTTTTTGTTTCTTTCATCCATACTTATTTTTTAGTCTTTCTTCCAAAATTCTAACTATCATAGTTTGACTTTTGTTTCAGTTTGGTTTCTATTACTGTTATGCTTTCTTGCTTTGTTTTTCTCTTTCTGACCTTCTGGCATCTGTGTACTGCTATTGTATTACAACAACAACAAAAAAGAAAAAAGAAAAAAAAGTCTACCATGCTATCGAGTCTATGAAACTAGAGTTCATGAGAATTGAAGTGGAAACAAAGAAATCCAACAATCAGATAGTTAGATAATGTAATAGTAGGGGTGGGCGTTTTCACCCGAAAGTCTATCATGCTATCGTACTGCTGCCACCTCATCAATGTTAATCTAAAGGCTAAAGAAAAGACATGCATATATTGGTGAAAAGAAAATGAAAATTAACGTGTTTACTTACTTGAAAATGAAATAAGTACATATGAAGAAATGGGGTTCGTTAACGGTACATCAATAGACTACAACTTAGTTTGGTATTGCTGTGAGAATACACAGCTGTGAAAAAACTTAGCTTTTAATAATAATCAGTGGTCATATACCTCAATTGAGTGTTATAGTATCTTCAATATTAATTCGATCAATAAAATCGTGTGGCGTGTTTGGTAAATTTTGGAATGAAACTACTATGGCTTTGTATAATGAGGTAAATGGACACGGATGTTAAAAATAAAATAAAATAAAATAAAACAAATCACTTTGTAGGTTTATGATCATTTTTGGCAGAGCTACAAATATTTGGGTGAGATGATGTTCAGTAAATAACTCCATTATATGCTTCATATAATAACAAGGGTCCTTGACCCAATGCCCAAATTTCAGCCCAATCATTCTCACTCACCCAAGGTTTTAAGTTTCTCCGAAACTGCCGAAATTTCCGTCAAAATTTCCGTAAATTTGAAGTACCGAAACGAAATTCATATGCTATATCATTTCCGTTAGGAGTTTTCCGAAATTTACCGAAATTTTCCGTACATTTCCGCGAAATTCTAAATTTCCGAAATATCTACACACACAAAATATATTTAAATATTCAAACCGAAATTTTGTCCGAAATTTCTCTGAAATTTCTGTTAAATTCGTATTTCACAGTTTTCGACTTTTCGCTGACAAAATCTGAAATTTTGATTTTTTTTTTTTTTTCAATCCTCCTTCATAACACAGAAACTCTCTTTCTATCATGTGTATCATCCACCATATAATTATTAATTAAGAAGGTATGTTGAAGGCTTTACTGTTCTTTTTAGTTTTTACTAGTATTTTTTTAGTGCGTGGCTTTTTGACCACCATGACCATAATGATGTCTTTTAACTTTTTCGTAGGCTTGGAGTTCAGTTTTCTCACAACAAAGTTTGAATTTTTCTAATTATTAGTGAAAAAGGCGTGATGGCCAAGTCTCCGACTGGGTTCCAGCCATAAAAAAAAAAGTAAATCACATTCACATTATCAATATACAGAACATTTATAATTACATATAGAATTATAGATAGTGTTTAGCAACTTACTACAGTTTTAGTTAATTACTCGTCGTCTCGTCCATATTAAATATCACAATTCTATTATTTATGTATAATTTTAGAGAGTTTACATTGTAAATAGGTTTATTATAGGTTAGTTTAGTCTATGTAAAAGTTTCATTCAAAAATATCATTTTATACATGCAATTAATGTGATTTCTTTATTTTTAACCGAAATTTCCACCGAAATCGAAACTTTCTCCGAAATTTCTTTAAATTTGAAGTACCGAAATCGAAACCGAAACCGAAATTTGAAACCTTGCACTCACCTCACTAACAAATTTTCATTCCCACTCACACAATTTAGACGTAAAAGACACTTTTAGCCTTCGATTAATTAAACAATTATGCACTGCCACTCAATCTTATTTCTAACCTCAATCTCCGATCTCTCTCAAACAACGACGCGTCTCTCTCTCTCCTAGCGACGCTGATGAGGACAACGTCGACGACCTTGACCTCTACGTCCTAATCCTCCGATCTCCGCCCCGCATTCGAAGTCTGCGACGCCGACCTCCGCGTCTTCTACACCAGATTCTCTAGCTCCGGCGGTGACCTCCTCCGCCTTTGATTAAGTCATGATCTTATCTGTGTATGACTGCGATTAATTTGATTGTGACATGGATTGGTTTTGTTGTAATTAGGGAAGCTCTGTTATTATTTTGGGTTGGCATTGTAGAATTGATGTTTCAGCTACTTAATTGAAGCTTGAATTATTGAGAACTGCGAGTGTGGCTGTAGCTTGGGTCTGAGCGGAGCTGTCGATGGCGGTTTAGCTTCTGATGGACCGGTTGTTAAGGAAATTAGAATCCCTCCGGTCAAGGCTCACAGAGTAGACCGATAGAAAAGTAATAAACTACAAGACAAGCAACAAGAGAACACTGAGATTTAACAAGGTTAAGCATAAATCTATGCCTACGTCCTCCCTAGAGATACATGTTCTTCACTATGAGAATAATTACAATACAAGATACAATTGAGCTAAACCACCATAACCCAAACCCATAACCCTTGTACACCCACACTCATAGAATTTCCCAAGAACTCACTCTCACCCAAGAGCTGTATTCACTCTTGACATTTCTGCTCCCTTACCCAAGAGATATACACTCTCTTGTTGATGATCGCATGCACCGACCATGCCTTGGTTTACTACCCATGCCCTCTATATATAGGCACCCCAATTATAATCCAATTGGTAGTAGGAAAACCAAACCTTCTTGTACAGGAGAAAAGATCCTATTCCTGATAGGAATAAACTTTGACATCAACCATGTCCAATTAGGAAGACTAACCAAGTCCAACTAGGACTTGCCTTTCCACATTAATTCTCATCACATCCAAACACTGGTGACTAATGATTTAGCTTGGGGTTCGACGGTTTCAGATCTCTGGTGGTCGTCAGCCCTCTGTTATTGGGGTTCGGCGGACACGAGTTCGATGTTGGTCAACCTCTTCCCGACGGCCACGACGGGTTGCTGACGAGTCGTCAGGTTCGCCGTGATAGATACAGCGATCCTGCTCCGAAGACGATGATTTAGCTTGTTACCGGAATCCATGGTTATCCAGTTGAGCGGTTATGTACAAGTATTAAGGCTTTGTTTGGCCTAATAGATCGAGAGAAGAAGATTGCGGAAGATTGAGGGGTGCCCAAATCAAATTCTTGCTTCTTCTTTTTTCTGTTTTTTTTGTGTGGTAAATTGGTTCAGAAGCTCAGAATGAAAGAAAAATGAAAAAAAAAAAAGGTTCTATTGGGGCAATAGAGGCTTGTTAAAAATCTATTGGGGAGATTATGGGGCAATAAATGTCTATTGGGGGGTAATAGACATTTTGAATTGATGTAATCTTTTTTTTTTTTTTTATGTAATCGAAGTTTATTTGTCTAAATTTAGGGAGATTAGTTCCCATTCTGGCGACTGAAAGTCCTATTAGGGGGCAATAGACGTCCATTGGGGGGCAATACATGGCTGATAGACGTCTATTGGGGGCAATACACATCTATTAAGGAGCAATAAACTATTGAGGCAATAGACGTCTATTGGGGAGCAATAGAGGTCTATTGCCCCTCTATTAGGGGGCAATAGATGACAGGACCCGCCCCGAATTTCACCCTGAAATCCGAGGTGGCCCTGTGGGGCCCACCTTAGGGATAACTCTACCAAAAATTCGGCAGAGTCACCTCTAAAATGGACTACCCGAAACCTGTAAAACACACAAAACACTACAAGCAAACCAACCTTATACTCCTGGAGCCACCCTGCTCCCAATTACCAACAACTCCTCTTTTACAAAACACAAAACTCAAAAAATACTAATCCCAAGGTTATGCAGAGCAATACTACTATACACAGGGATATAACAGAAGAGTAAAGGATCAAGTGATCCTACACTGCGGAAGTAGTGACAACTATGCCTCAAATGTCATGTACGCCCGACCTCCACTAATTCGCCTGCAAACTGGGCATTAGAAACCGAAAGGCCCAGGGGAAAGTAGACGGAAAACGTTAGCGTGAGTGGACAAAAATAAACAATTTAAAGGAAAAAGGATTTCATACTTTCCCACATTTATTCTCTTTAATAACCGATGCATGCAACAATTAGAAAAATACATTTAGCTTTAAATCCAAGAATTTCCAAAACGATAAATCGACTAGCCTCGCTAGTCACCACATTCGAAACTATATCGTAAAACCGAAATCTCATTTCTCAAGAAAATACGACCAGCCCCGCTGGCTACAGTGAAAATAGGACTAGCCCCGCTAGTCAAGCAACGATAAAATATGGGGAAGAAGTTTCACCATACAAAAGAAGGGAGCCTTATTGGCTCGGGTCGGAGTGTCCCACACTCTAGAGCATCCCATGCTCTCCTCTACTCACCTACGAACACATAGTAAGTAGGGAGGAGTACTAATAGGCTAGCCAGTAATATGATATATATATAACGACCCTGGGTATGGTGGTTAAAAACCGATAAATCAATAAAGCTTCCCCATGTCCCACGTATAAAGACAACACGGGTACGATTCCCAACCGTACCCGGAAATACTCAAAGAGTCGTATAAATTAACAGCGTGTCCCACACGCTAAAGAAATAAGTAGATTGTCAATGAGGCATTCCCAATGCCAAAAATCGAGTAAATAAACAAGAATTTATTCCATCGAAATCCCATTTCGAAAATCTTTCAGAAATCTCAAATCGACGATTATAAAAATAATATAAACAGTATAAATCTCGAAAATCACATCGAAAATCAATTCGTCGAAAATCAACATCATTTATAATTTCGATTCCGAGCATAACATCTTCATAACCAAAACTCACAACCGGTAACCAAACATAAATACTTCATTAGAATAATTATTTAAAAGTAAACCATGAGATAATTCGCAATTATCTTTATATGCTCGGAAAAATAATATGTTAATAAAATAAAACATGCTTTAATAAATAAATGCATGCATCACTTATTTAAAACAAACGTCCACTCACAGTACTATTGGCAACCACGCAAACGAGTTCCTTCATCTAACCGTAGCTCGCGACATTGCCCTGTACACAATTATATTTCCATAAACGGTAATCCGATAAAATAATTACGAACTTAAACGAAATCCGAAAATCCCTATCTCCAATACTTCTCAAATTCAACTCAAATCTCTTCCACAATTCCAATTCCTCAATTTACATATTCCATAATGAAAACGAGGGAAATCCGACCGTCGGATTTCCCATAATTCCACCACAAAACTCCAAACTTCAACCATTCACAAACAATTCCAAACTCCTCCAAAATTCACCAAACTTCACATATAAGCTCTATGATAATTATAGAATTTAATTAGCTAAAAATTGAAATTTATAAACTACCCTAGCCGCCGCTACCGCCGCCCACAGTGGCGGCGCCGCCGCCACCATCTCCGATGGCCACCAAAATTTGGCAGTAGCACCTTCTCAACACACTGATTCAACTTCATAACTACAACAATTCCAAATAACAACTAGAAACAGTCGAAATCAATCCAAGAACACAAACCCAGAAAATTTCAAGAACCCTAATTCGATCCGGCCTCTACACTTCAAATCGCGTTACAAGACCATAGGGGAAATGATCAGTGGTAAAAACCAAACCTTCGACGAAGAAATGGGGACCGGAGGTGGCCGAAATCGCCGGGAATCGGCAGAAGTCCCAAACTGCAGCCGGAGTGGTTTAGGCTTCGATCCGTGGTTTTCCGGCCAAATCATGGAAAACCAAGGCTGCTGGGGTGCTCGGAGGGAGGAGGCGCTCCTCTGGTGACCGGTGGCACGCCCTGTGGTGGCCGGAATCGCCGGAAATCGGAGGGGGAAAGGAGGAGGCCGAACCGGAGAAGAGAGAGCTCGGGGGAGAGGTGAGAGAAAGAGCTGGGGTGGTTTCCGGAAATGGAAACCTACCCGGGTAACTTTCCATTTTTATCAAAAGTTACCATGAACAGTAACTTTACAATTTTGGTCATAACTCTCACATACGAAGTCCGATTTTTACGTACCACATATGCACGCGCTCGGTTTAACGTCTTCTACAACTTCCAAAAAGAACTTTTTCTCAAATTTTGACCCGAACAAAAAGTCAACTTTTAGGGCCACTAAAAGTACTAAACCGAAAGTAAAAGTGAAAGCAAAGGTCGTTTACCGTCCAAATGACTAGTAAACACGTGGATTTAGGTTCGGGACGTTACAATAGATGTCTATTGGGCAATAGATATCTATTGGCGGCAATAAACCTTTCCGGTGAGGTTTTCATAAAAGTCCGGTAGGCGGCTGCCTGTGACAGGAATCTTGCGAAAGTTGGCCGGAATCTGGCGACCGGTGACTGAAATCCGACGGCCGGTGACTGGGCTCTGGCAAAGTCCCCTATGGTTTCTCTCTCTCTCTAAGTAACAAAGGTGAGGGTAAAATGGTATTAAAAAAAATCTTAATGGGGTATTAGGGAAGTCCTCCTTTGAGTGTTTTGGGTAAGAGGGAATTAAAAAAACTTAATGGGGTAAGTGGGAAAAAAATCTCTAAAAATGGAGTAAATAGACAAAAACCCTAATAACAAAACCTTGTCCCCCTAAAAGAAAAAATAACAATACTCCCCTCAATTGTCGATATAGGTTAAGAAATGGTTAGGAGATCTAATTTGACAAGGTTGTTGCATAAGATTGCTAGATAAGTTGAAACTTACTCAAGACCATTGCAATAACAGATTTCTCAGAACTTTGGTCTGATACACAGAATTTGGAGACCTACAACACCCGATTGTGATCAAACTTCCTCCCAGAGTCCCAATTACTAGAATTTCCAGTGCCTGGGAATCTTAGATTGGGCTAAACATTATCCAAACGAAAAGAGAAAATAATGGGTTCAATCACCATTATCCAAAAACTAAAAATGCATAATCAACAAACCCATTAAACCAATCAAGAGAGAATTGATCAGAAAAGAAAAGAAATTTCTCGCCCTTTGGGGCGAATCACAAAACAAAGCTTGTAAGATTAGATGGGGAAAGCCGGAGGGAGGAACTGAATACACAAGTAAGATAAGATGACTGCAATGAAAGGAATTGAAGGAAGAAGAACTGGAGAATAACTTAGCGACAACCAGAGGGAGGAACTGAATACACAAGTGAAAATTTTCATTCCACCTCACACGGTTTTCAGTTTTGGTCTCTTTTTTCTTTTGGAGCTTCTATTCATATATCTAAAATTGGTATTTGGACCTCCCCACTTAATAGACCTCCAACTTATTTTTACAAAATACCAATATGCTATCTACACCTCCTTAATTTTCCCAAAATACCCATCGTTCAATAAAATCAATAAAAGTTTTTTTTTTTTTTTTTCTAGATTCTATTCATACTTCCAAAATCGGTAATGGACCTCCAAATTTTGAACAATTCACAATCCTATTTGACCTTTGAAAAAAAAAATCTCCAGGTGGTAGCTAGTCTCTTTCTTTCACATAATTTTGTCACTTCTATTTTGTTTCTTTCATCCATACTTATTTTTTAGTCTTTCTTCCAAAATTCTAACTATCATAGTTTGACTTTTGTTTCATTTTGGTTTATGTTACTGTTATGATTTCTTGCTTTTTTTCTTCTCTTTCTGACCTTCTAGCCTCTGTGTACTGCTATTGTTTTTTTTTTTTAAGAAAAGAGATTTTATTACTAAATACGATTATGATCGTACATGAGGGCATCCAGTAAAAACTTTGGAGCATGATCAAACCAATCAAGATGGATGTTTGAATCAAAACTATAGCTAGCTAGGCGATGAGCAACCCTATTGGCTTGCCTAGAAGTAAAACCAACTGTAGCATCCCCCACTACATCAACAAGTCCTTTGATATCTGAATCAAAGCACCTAGCTCAGACAAATCCTCAGTCAAAGAATTAATGGCCTGAACTGCCACTAAACAATCACTTTCCACGACCACCTGCGTGACATTCATAGCTTGTAGGAATTCTAACCCATACTTCAATGCCAAAAGTTCAACGTGTAATGGAGAGACCACAGACTCATCTCTGTAGGAAAAGGCAGCAATAAAATCCCCTTGATCATTCCTGAGAACTCCCCCTGTACCTCCAAACTGAATCGACGAAAGGAACGCACCATCAACATTCAGTTTTAGGGCACCAGTCACTGGAGGAAACCACTGTTTTTGACCCGTAGGTCCTCGCCGATCAAGCGATGCAGTAGCCTGGTTGACACGAGAATATTCCTCAAACCATGCCATAGAAGAGGCCACAATGCTAGGACCGGTCTTAGAGAAATCTCTCCATAACTTGTCATTCCTATTCTTCCAAATATTCCAAAGCAACACAAGCAATTGATCAAAGAAATCATATGACATCAAGTTAACCCGTTCTAAAAACCAATCCTTCCAAGATAAGGAGGAATCCGGAATGATAAAGGGAGGAGCTCCCACTATCTCTCTAGCCAAACTACACTGGTAGAATAGGTGTTTAACCGTCTCCACACCACTAGAACAGACAACACAGTGTAAGTCCCCACTATAACCCTTCAAAGATAATGCAGCACGGGTAGGCAGGAGATTATGGACTTCTCTCCACCCAAAAATAGCCACCTTACTAGGGACTTTAGCTTCCACAAGGCTCTCCAAACCGGGCCATAAGGATCCCCATTAGAAGGAGAGGCAAACACATTGCCAATAGAGAAGTCTCGTGCTATTGTATACGCTAATTTCACAGAAAAGAGACCCTTCTTGTGAAGCTTCTAAGCCACTCGGTCTTGTCCATATTGATGACTAAGAGGGATAGAGAGAACTTGGTGAGCCACCTGTGAATCAAAACAAGTATGGACAGCAGCCTCATTCCAGGTCCAAGTGCCCGGGTTGATCAAATCAGCAACCTTTTCAAAGATGGTATCCAACGGTTTAACCACATAACGATGGGGAACATAAGGGATCCAGTCATGATCCCAAATACTAACAGAAACATCGTTCCCAATCCGCCAAGATAAACCAGCTTGCAGCACCGATCTAGCTTCCATAATGCTTCTCTAAGAAAACGATGGCCTCTCACCCATGTCAGCCGTAAGGAAAGAACCATAGAGACAATACATAGCTTTAAAAACTTGAGCCACAAGAGAATTTGGATTAGTAAGGAGTCTCCAGCCTTGTTTAGCAAGCATCGCAAGATTGTAAGCGTGCAAATATTTAAAGCCCATACCTCCTTGTTCTTTTGGGAGACACATCCTCTCCCAAGACCGCCAGTGAATTCGACGTCTGTCATCCGAATTTCCCCAAAAGAACTGACAACAAAGCTGCTGAAGATCATCACATAGAGATTTTGGTAGAGCATAACAGTTCATAACGTAATTAGGAGGAGTTTGAGCGACCATGTTAATAAGTAACTCCTTACCTCCAATACTGAGAATTTTAGGCCTCCAACTGATAAGTTTTTTAGTGAGTCGCGGCTTCAAATAGGCAAAAATATCAGACTTATTTTGCCCTACATGTATAGGAAGCCATAGATATAAACCATGCTCTTTGACACACTCAACTCCCAAAATTGCCGCAAGCTCATTGCGCTTATTTAAACTGACATTGCCACTGAAAACCACACTTGACTTCTGGAGATTAATATGTTGCCCCGAGGTCTTGGCATATGTCTCCAATATGTTCTTGAACGTGTGACACTCTGTAACTGCCACTTCACCAAATAGAAAGCTGCCAACCGCAAATAGTAGATGATGTATCGTAGGAGCAGTAGGAGACATTTTAATGCCCTTAACAACTCCATGCTCGGCTAAAGAAGAGATCAACTCCGAAAGACCCTCTGCACAAAGAATGAATAGATATGGAGATAGGGGTCTCCTTGCCGGATACCCCTAGTAGGTAAAATAAAACCTGTAGGAGATCCATTGATTAAAACCGAGTAACTAACAGATTTCACTGTGGCCATAACAATCCTAACCCAGGTTGAACAGAAACCCAACTTGAGCAAGACTGCCTCCAAATAATGCCATTCCAACCAATCATAAGCTTTAGAAATATCTAACTTTAGGGAGAAAAAACCATCTACCTGTCTAAGAAGTTTCTTCATGAAATGAGCTATTTCAGTGGCCACATGAGTGTTGTCAGAAATCAACCTCCTAGGTACGAAAGCACTCTGCAGAGGTGAGATGACCTGTGGAAGAATTGCCTTCAACCTGTTTTGCTAAAACCTTGGAAGCAATTTTGTAAACAACATTGCACAATGCAATAGGTCTCAGGTCAGAGACAGACTTGGGCTCTTTTACTTTCTGAATCAATGTGAGATGAGTGAAGTTGGACTCCTGAGATATCTGGCCTGTAGTGAGAATCTCCCTAACTGCCATACAAACATCCTTTTCAACAACTGACCAAAACTTCTAAAAGAAACACGGGGACATCCCATCCGGGCTTGGGGACTTGGAAGGGTGCATCTGAAATAGAGCCTTCTTTATTTCAGAGTCAGAGTAGGGTGCTGTTAGGTCATCATTCATGTCAGTAGAAACCTTGGGATGCAAGCACTCAAGGATCGCTTCTGTAGCTGTCGGGTCAGAACCACCAGTCCTAAAAATGTCTTCATAATACTTTATGATTAACTCATTAACTTCTCCTTGATCAATAGTCTACTGCCCTTCAGCATTAAGTAAACCTTTGACTAGATTGCGACACCTTATATTAGAGGCTCGCATATGGAAGAAAGCCGAATTACGATCCCCATCCTTGAGCCACTGTACTCGAGATCTTTGCCTCCAATAAGCTTCATTAGTCGAAAGCAATTCATTGAGTCGAACTGTAGGGCTTTTTGTACATCAAAATGACCTGGCTCGAAACTCTGTTTCATCAAGACGTCCAGTTTGCCCTGAATCAACTTCATCTGAGTTTGTCTTTGTTGGAACACTCCAGAATGCCAATGTAATAAGAGTTTGACTGTCTGTTTGATTTTCCTTCCAACCTGCATCATTAGTTCCCCTATAGTTGCAAGCATCCACCCTTGCTGAACCACGTTCAAACAGTCCATATGCTGTAACCACATCTCCCCAAAGCGAAATAGTTTAGGCGTTCGAGTCCGAATAGCTGGCTCAGGAGACACTTCAATGAGAATAGGGCAGTGATCCGACCTACTCAGAGGGAGAGTGATACATCTAGAGAAAAGGTAAAGTTCCCTCCATTGCACATTCTGGCAGGCTCGATCCATCCGTTCCTCGGTAAACCTATTAGACCAGGTAAACCTAGGACCGACAAACCCCATGTCAATTAACTCATAATCCACCAACGCTTGCCGGAATAGGGCCATTTGTGCTACAGAGCGAGGCGGACCTCCCGATTTATCCGCATGATTGAGGATCTCATTGAAATCGCCAGCAACAAGCCATGGCAGAAGAACCTGAGCGGCCAGGGTACACAATAGGTTCCAAGTGATAACACGATTCATAATTGTAGCTACACCATAAAGACCAGTAAAACGAAAGACACCTCGAGACCCTAGAATACCAACTTCTGCATCAATATGGTTAGCAGAATAATGTCGAAATAGAACAGGGTCCTCATTATGCCAGAAGACCAAACCACAACAATCGTCTTCTTGCAGTGCACAGACAACACCATCGAAACCGATCCGACTGCGAACAGAGGTCAGGAGATCCGGTGAGGCTAGAGTTTCTGATAGAAAGACAAGGCTAGGGTTTTGTTGACGTACAATGCTCACGAGGGCATCTTGGGTTTCCGTGTTGTTCAAGCCTCTGCAGTTCCAAGAAATAATCTTGAAGGCCTGCATGAGGAAGAGGAAAGTACTGGCCATCACCGGCCTGAGGTTTGCTAGGGCGAGAGAGAAAGCTCTCCTAGGATTTTTTTTCCCCTTGTGTACTGCTATTGTATTACAACAACAACAACAAAAAAGAAAAGAAAAAAAAAAGTCTACCATGCTATCGAGTCTATGAAACTATAGTTCATGAGAATTGAAGTGGAAACAAAGAAATCCAACAATCAGATAGTTAGATAGCATAATAGCACCAACCTTTCAGGCCATACCAAGTTAATCAAAAAGCCTACAATTATAAAAGAGTAATTAAATAAAAGGCCATTCAAAGTAAGATCAAACACAATTAGGTCATGGACTCTCTAAGGACAAATACTAATCATTCTTCCCAATGGCCTGCACAAAAAAACATGGTGCCAAATCGAACCATTTAATCAAACCAAGAACCAAAATTCCAAGTTTATGAAGTGGATGCTTCTAGTTTTGAGTACAGTAGTACTAATCGAGAACATCATACCATGTAATCAAGATGCAAAACCAAAATTTCAATTTTCTCAAGTGGATGCTTCTAGGTTTTAGTAGTACTAATCGAGAAACCAGAGTTAGACATTGGTACGATACAATGGTCAGTGATTTTAGAGTTTATGTTGGAGGAGAAGGTTTTCTCCAAGTTGAAAACTACTAGAGATAAGAAGAGACCTTTTTTTTTTTTTCCTCCCCTTTTTTATGTCCTTATTGGTAGGCTTGGCAACGTGCGGGTATAGTGCGGGTACAGTGCGGGTTCTTAACGGGCCGACCCTGTAAGAACCCGTTAGCTTAACGGGTTTCGTGGGCCAAACCTGCGGGTTTGCGGGTTTTCAATTGGAACCCGTTAAAACCCGTAAACTTTTTTTTTTTTTTTGAACTTTTTATCAAAGCAACTAAAACTAATTAAGACTTATGTATACAACCCCTCATTTGCCATTTTCTCTATATGAACTTTTTTGGTTTTCTATTTTGAAATTTTTATTTTCTATCTTTTTAGATTTTTTTTCCTTTCCTTTTTTGACAAAAAATAATTTACAAATAACAATTATACGACAATCCAACGGTCAGACCCTCACAGATCACCTAGAGGATCATCCTTACTGATTTATACGATCATCCAACAGTCGGATCCTCACAGATCGCCCTTAGGTTCATCCTCTCAAAATTATACGAAGATCCAACGGTCGGATCACCTAGAGGATCATCTTTACCGATTTATACGATGATCCAACGGTCAGATCCTCACGGATCGCCTTTACTTTCGTCATCTCAAAATTATACTACAATCCAACGGTCAGATCCTCACAGATCGCCCTTAGGTTCATCCTTTCAAAATTATACGAAGATCCAACGGTTGGATTGTCCCAGATCGCCCTTAGAATCATCCTCACAAAATTATATGACGATCCAACGGTCGGATCCTCATGGATCGCCTTTTGAATCATCTTTGCTCAATTATACGAAGATCCAACGGTTGGATCGTCCCAGATCGCTTTTAGAATCATCCTTACAAAATTATACGAAGATCCAATGGTCGAATCCTCACGGATCTCCTTTACAATCGTTTTTTCCACAATTATACGAAGATCCAACTGTCGGATCCTCATAGGGAATAAGAAAAATTAAAAAAATGCCCTGGTTGAAAAAAAAAATTAAAAAAAAAATGGGGAACCCGTATGGGTAATGGGAAATGGGTTTTTGGGAAGGATTTTGAGTTAACGGGTTCTAACGGGTTTAGCCCGTAAAACCCGTTAATTTGAGGGTTTTTTGCGTGCGAACTTTTTTTAGCCCGGATTAATAAACGGGCGGGTTTGTGCGGGTTTTTAGCGTGCGGGTATAGTGTGGGTTTGCGGGTTACGGGTTTAAATGCCTAGCCTACTTATTGGTAGAAGCTCCATTTTTCTTTTCTTTTCATTATGTAAACCATAATGTACTTTTAATAGAATGATACTTGGCTAATCATAGCCAATAACAGGACGACACATGTTCATTTAACAAGGATAATACTCATAGTTTATTGCAATGAAATATTCTTCACATTCTTATCAAGCACTTTTAGCTGGTTATTGGACACGTGTTCTCTTGTTATTGACTATAGTTGGTTAGCTAAGTATTATCCTTCTAACACATCTAATTTCCTATTTTACTAAAAATATAGAGTCTGTGTAAAAAGTCTCATAAAAATGTTCTTCTCAAAACTGCAATATTAAACGGGGCCATAATCTAACACCTCTTTCGTAACATCAGAAATATCAAAACTACTCTAATCTTTATCACGTGATATTTTTCTATTAATCGGTCTGTTGAGTAAAAATTGCACACAATGAGCGAAAATGTCACCCAATTAACATAATTTCACTCGTATTCATTAAAAGAATAGAGTTTTTATTATTTTGGGTTCGACCCATTCAAGACAGAATGTGTCTATTAATTACAATCCCTTTGTTATAAGGAAAAACTTATTGATTCCATTTATGAAGAAACCAATTGATGGGATGTGTGCTTGTTTGTTTTTGCGGCTGCACCTGAATATTTAAATGGGTTGCCTACGTACCCTTGGAGAGGGATCAAGCCACTCGTAGTTCAAGAGTTCCAATGAGTGAATGACTAATTGGAATGTTTTGATTTTAGAATGAGAATAGTCTTTGGGATGAATTTGGTTGAAGTGAACCAGAGATTCAATTTTGTGTTTAGGACGCGGTTGCATCTAGATAAATTTGCAATTGGTTCTAGATTGCCTACATACCACTTTGCAGGATCAAACCACATGTAGTTTCGACATTTGAAGTTTAAATGGGTAGATGACCCATTTATTTTGAATTTGTGTTTGGGAGAGGGTTTAAAGCCCTTGAATTTGGTTTGGATTTTATTTGTGTGGTTTGGGATGGATTTGATTTTTGTAGTGTTGGGAGAATTTAACTGGAGTCAGTGATTCATTTGGGACTAACCGAATTTGACTGGTGAAGTTAGGGATTCTGTTTGGAGTTACGGTTGCATCTAGTGGGTCACTAGACTGCCTACATACCCTATGAAGGGATCAAACCATTGTAGTTCATAGTAATTGAGTTTTTGATTTTGTACCGACTTTTGTGTTTGACGGATGTATATAATTTGAATTCGTCAAATAAACTTTTTTCCTTAGGTGAATACCTAATTTGGTAAAGTGCATGTCCACTGATTTGATTTGGGTACCCGTCGGGCCGAGTTTTGCAATTGGGCTTTGAGACTTGAAGTAGGCCTTGCATGTGCTTGATTGTAGTTGATTTGAAATTTGTGGACATGTAATTTGATTAAGCTCGGAACTTTAAAGTAGGTGTAGAGTTGATTCAGACACCTTCTAAACTCTTGGGCTTTCATCTCTGTACATATGGGAGAGCTCAACACTGTTTAGATGCCTTTGATTATTTTCTGCCTCCTGTTTGCATTTCACGGTCTGTTCAATCTAGCAAGAAGGACAAATGTAGGTACAATTTGGAGTAGTGTCGACCCATGTATTTTTCTAGGAGGTAGTCTCACATATCTTTTTTAGGATTGATTATACTTGTTCAATCCTTGATGCATGCTAATGAGTCTCCATTGAGTGTTGGCAAGCAAATGCTTTTATCATTTTTTTTCTCTACTTGCGGTGCCCAGAATAGCTTTCAAAGTTTCAACACTCTTCCAACATATTAAAAGCTGGACAGTGCATGACTTATATTTTGTCTTTTGTGTGTGCTATACATCTGGTTCTGCATGCAATCTCATCCTAGAGCTCAAAGACAAATGGTGTTCCATCAATTCACGTCGTTGGCTTTTGTGTTAGCAACATTCCAAGATCCATGTACCATTCTGCTTTGATATATATCTTGTCCAACTGAGTCTCCACTTTTTGTAACGACAGACGACACTTGACATCATTCTAGCAGACAATCAATCTATGGCTTTATTGATCGCTGCGTTGCTGCGGCTTTGTTGATCACTGCATATGCTTGGCCTTCGTTAGAGATCATGCTTCTCGAGGGCTTCATGTGCTTTGAGGGAGAGGCACCAACATGCTAGGTTTAGCTCACTTTGCTTTCACTGCTTATACGCAGGACACATGGCCATATGGACACCGAAAGAAAGAAAGTTCCTCGCCAGAAGAGCACCATCATTTGTTGACGCAGCAGTCCTTCACTAGGAGAGCACCATCACGGTCACTTTTCTTTCGCCACCTATAAGCAGAACGCACCGCCATATAGGCTTCGAAAAACAAAGTGAGGCAAGAATGGCGTTGTGGCTTTGATTTTTGCTAGAGAGACTACTGTGGGCAACAGCTTGACTACTCCGTTATCTCTGATGTGGTAATTTCCTTTGTCATCAGCAGAAGATTACAAGGGCGAGAGCAACAACAGACACTCCAGAGAGATCTTGGCGACATTCAAGATGACATTTACCAACATCTGCACCATGAAAGAGAAAGCCCAGTAATTTCAGGTGATAACTGTAATTATATACCTGTGATTTATGAAGCTTCTTCTACTACAATGTGGTTCCTCATGGATTCTCGTGGAAAGCTTTAAGGATGGAATGCTATAGAGCTTCGACATTGTGTGAACTCTCTCATTTCTTCTCTCCTCTCTTTTGTGTACGTGCCTCCGTGTTGCTAGCTTTTGCTCTTTAACGTTGCAGAGCTTTCACTTCTTTTTATCTTTTTAGTTCTGCTCTCTAGTCTTTCTGCCTACCTCTCTGTTTTTTTTTTTTTTTTGCGGTTATAATCGCATTCGTCAATTTGAATTGAAGTGATATTGCAGCAACCAACTTCCCAAGTTGAAGCTTCTGGTGGGTTTTGTTAATTTCCAACCTCATTTGTTTGACCTGGTCTTTCATCTGTAGGAGGTGAAGAGTATCTAAGACTCCTGTTTTGAAATTTGAATTCTACGTGGAGCATGAGAAATCTGGTTGCTAGCTTGACTAACTAGGGAGCTATTATCACTCTTTTGCATGCATTTGAAGCTGCATGTTGATTCCCGTGGAGCTTATCACCTTATAGATAAACCAATGCCTGCCTTTTGAAACATTTGAATGACTTGGTCACTTTTGAATTGCATGGTCAGTAGTCTCCATGCAAGAAGAATTCTGTCTAAGCAACCCCCCCCCCCCCTCTTTTTTTAAAGGAGTTTTGTACCTCCATGGATATGTGCCATGCCTTCTAGATGAAATACCTTGAAGGGGACTTTAAAAAAAAAAAAATCTAAATGTTTATGCTTCAACACGGTCAGATTGATCCAATGTTTACCGTTGAATCTGAGATCTTCTAATTATTAATTATTGAGAAATTCTTTTACTATTGGCCAAATTCAATCAATATAGTTAATAAATTGATTGTTCAACTTTTTAGATTGTTGAATAAAAATATCTTTTTTAAGAAAGAGGAAGATATATTTCTGAGATGAAAAGATCATACGACTGTACTAGGTCTCTAAAACAGTCTCAGCATTATGTCAAAGCCACAAGCTGGCCAGACCAAAAAAACCATTCTAGCTAGTGATACTCAATACAAATTGGTAAGCTCACTTAAAAAGAGATCAAACTAACCAAAAAGAAATACTAACAAAAAAAAAAAACAAACGAAAATAACTCAAACGGAAAAATGTAAAATAAAACCTAGTCTAAACCAAACTCATCATCTCAAACACTAAATGCAATCGTCCAATAACATAATGTTGTAGGCCAATAAAAAGCAATAGGGAATGCTACCACAAGCTCGGCAAAGATCAAAAATGCCACTCCTTAAGAGGTCCATACCAAGCCAAGCCCAAGTAAGGGTGAGAATGAGAGATGGGCCAATCCAAGAACTCAACCCACCAAACTACAACACTGCAGCCTAGTAAGGGTAAAGCCCAAAACCAACTCAGTCACCCAGATTTGACTGGGACAGCACCTTCATAATGGCAGCTTGCCACTACCTCTTCGACGGCCAAACTCGGCCCTCAGCCATAGAAGTAGCTATTTTTTTTGGGAAAATGGTCCTTACGGTACCCAATGTTTGCCTCCTTATAACTTTTGGTACCTGAACTTCAAAAAATATCACTATGGTACCTGAGGTTCTCTGCCAGACCGAAAATTGGTACATATGGCCGTTAGCACCGTTACGACGTCTACCAGCTGACAATATTTACCCTTTATTATTATTATTTTGCTTAGTCCCCACCCCCCCACCCCCCCCCCCCCCCCCCCCCCCCCCCCCCCACTATTCTCCTTTCTCCCTCTTTCTAGATCAAAGATCTATATACAAAGTTTCCAAGTTCTCCAACACAGGTTATTTCAGAACCCATGTTATTGTGTTCATGGGCTAGTACCGATAGCAACCAATTAAAAAGAGATGCTTCACTTCTTGTAATTTCCCATGTTCATATTTCACAAATATGTCAACTAACCTTCGGCACCCTTCCCACCATAGCCTATCTACTATGTTTCATCACCGTATTAAAAGCCCGGTCCGGTAAGCGGCTGATGGTGTCAAGCTTCAAGGATATTGACTTATGACCATCTTCTCGTATGTGCCGATACGTATATCAAACTCAACTCAATTCGGATTGAACACAACATAATTTGGGATACAATCTGCATCCATGTTCTCCTTCCCCGAAACCACCCCACAAAGTTCCCAAATCCTTGCATGTATAATTCTTCTAACCTATGCAATTTTGAGAAACAAAAACAACCCAAAACTGAATCAATCAAAACCCATAAACAAAAGTAATCCCCATACCAATTTCATAAAATTTCGAGAAAATCAAATCTAAAAGTTGTGGAGAAGAATGTTGAGCAAGAAGGCTTTGATGGGCATGATGGTGTAGAGAACTTGTTTAATGAAAGTCGTGAGAGGCATGAGTTTGGTTTGGG
The DNA here is from genome assembly GCF_002994745.2 of Rosa chinensis. NCBI lineage: Eukaryota > Viridiplantae > Streptophyta > Magnoliopsida > Rosales > Rosaceae > Rosa > Rosa chinensis. The sequence goes on along the minus strand of NC_037094.1, from coordinate 53,521,678 downwards.
GAGAAAATGAAGTGGGGGTTGTTTGTTTGCCGGAGAAGAATGTTGAAGAAGAAAGCTTTGATAGGAGAAATGAAGTTCAGGTTGTGCGTGGGAGAGAATGGGCGACAGCGGCGTACTCGATCTTTGTCAAGCAGGCACCTCCGCCGTCTCCACCATCATTAAAAGCTTCACCTGTTCTTGAATTTCGTTGGCTGCCTTACACTTTTGAAATTAGTGCTTCGCCGGAATCGTATTTGTTGTCAGGAATCAGGAAGTAGAGAAAGTTGGGGCGGAAGTAGGTCAGACCCAGATCAAGCAAGCCCACCACATGCTTGCACCTGCATGGCGTGCTGCGCAGCAGCAGGGGAACCCAGAGCAGCAGCCGAGACAATCCAGCACAACAGCCCCGCGAGCCCGAACCCGACAACAACGCTGGCAGCTATCATGCTTGCACCCAACCATCCCATGTTGTTTCGCACCACTCTGCCATGCCGCAGAACCTAACTCCACCAACTCCAACAACAAGGAAAAAAGATAAGGATACCCAGGTGTATCTGCAAAACCCCGAGCATTACCTGAAATGATAGGATACCAATATATATATAGGATTTTTCTCAGATGCGGATGTCCGTATCGAAATTTCTGTACTGATTTCCTGTTTTCACCCACTTTCCGATCACATATTTTGATCTTAACCATTCAGCTTTTCGGTCCTAATGTATAGATCATCTCTGCAAAATTTCAGTCAATTTGATGATCGTTAAGGCATCCAAAACTGCAATTTACACGAACGAACCGAATCTGTCAAACCGGAACCGTTCGTGTACATTGTTGTAATTTGCAGTTTTGGATGCCTTAACAATCACCAAATTCGCTGAAATTTTGTAAAGGTGATCTATACATTATGATCTAAAAACTGAACGGTTAAGATGTAAAAATGTGATCGGAATGTGGGGGAAAACGGGAAATCCGTACCATCCGCACCGTAGCCGGACTGTGTGTATATATATATATATATATGCTTAAAAAAAATTAATGCATGAAAAGACAAAAATATCCTTCAACAATTGCCAGCTGGCTAACGCTGTAGCGGAGCTGACGGCCATATGTACCAATCTTCGGTCGGGCAGAGAACCTCAGGTATCGTATTTATATTTTTTGAAGTTCAAGTACCAAAAGTTATAAGGAGGCAAACGTCGGGTACCGTACAGACCATTTTCCCATTTTTTAAAGTTGTATAAGTGAGGTACTTTTTCGGCTCCTCCTTACTTTGAAATAAAAAAATTTGAACAAAAATATCATTTATTTCTTGAAACACTCGACTTATTTGTCTAATTTCCTCATAAACATTTTAAAATATTTCCCTCTAATATAAAATAAATGATTGTGTAGAGTAACTCATGGTAGTGATAAAATGCCAATATCAGGTGCCTAACTAACACAACATAACTTCAATACATCTACAATTCTCATTAGCTCGTTAGACAAGGGATAAGTTTTTTTTTTTTTTGAAGAACAAGGGATAGGTTTTGGTGCAGTAGACCCTCTAAATTTCTTCCTCTTAACGTTAAATTTAGGGTCAAATTAATTAAAATTGTATTAAGATTGACGCACTTCTGTAGCATAGGGCCAAAAGTATCATTTGATAGAAACATGGGGGTGCAAAATATAATTATTTTCCAAGCTTCAATGGGTAAAAGAGAAAAACCGTGTCTGGGGTGTTTGAAGTTAAGTAGTTAAAGAACGGCAGAGAATATGAATAGATGTGCAAATTGAAGATATGAATGGATCCGGAATCTGCAAACAATGTGTGCAATTCCTCCTCCTCCCCCCTCTCAGTCCCGTTGTTGTTTGATTCAATTTCAGCAAAGGAGGATGAAAACAAAGCTGGTGGCTCTTCGGTAGCGCTGAAGGTAGTTATTGAGTTGCTGAGGGTCGTGGCGGCGGCAAGGTTCGGTGTGTTTATGTTCAGGATATGGCAGAAGAAGAAGAGAGAGGAGCAGCACGCCAGGCTTAAATCACCTTAAATCACATTTAGTATGAATATATGCTGATATTGTGTTCACAGATTTCTAGTTTACTTTTGTCAAAAAAAAAAAAAGATTTCTAGTTAACTGTTCGATTCACTTAATTTAAATTTATATTTCTATTCGTTATGCATACTAGTATTCGTTTGAACAAATGGCAAAAGGAGGTGTTCAAGGGCCGGCAATTACAGATGTTGGGCATTCGTTCTCGGTTGGAAGAGTTACTGAGTGTCTTCAATTCCCATCAGTGAGTGTACAAAATGAGAAGAAATAGCTGACTGATAAACTCCAGAGCTTGCTGTTCCAGGAGGAATTGTTTTGGAAGCAGCGGTCGAAAATTACTTGGCTCAAGGAAGGGGATCGAAACTCCAGTTTTTTTCACCGGAAAACTGAGAATAGGAAACGCAAGAACTCATTGCAAGGCTTATTTGATGCGACGGGACAGTGGCAGGATGAAGATGAGGGTATTGAGAATGTGATCACCACTTACTTTTCTAAAATGTTTCAAGCATCCGAAATTGATGTTGATGCTTTGAATTTAACTCAGGAGGCCATTGTCCCTAGGGTTACTCATGAGATGAATGCTCAGCTTTGTGCGATGTATACTAAGGAAGAGGTACGTTTTGCTCCTTTTCAAATGTATCCTACTAAATCCCCAGGTCCGTATGGAATGCCCCCTCTTTTTTTCCAACACTATTGGGATCACATTGGGGATGATATTTTTGCAGCAGTTCATAGCTTTCTTCAGACATGTCACTTGTTGAAGCAAGTTAATTTTACTCATATTTGTCTTATTCCAAAAATGAGTAATCCAGAACACAAGTCAGATCTGCGACCCATTGCGTTGTGTAATGTGATATACAAGATTTGTTCGAAGGTTATTGCTAATAGGTTGAAGCTTATTCTACCGGAGGTGATTTCCCCTTTCCAAAGTGCTTTTGTCCCGGGTAGGTTCATTACTGATAATATATTAGTGGCAAATGAGATTGCACATTTCGTGCATAACAAGAGGGATGGGGATGATGGTTATATAGCTTTGAAACTGGATTTGAGCAAGGCCTACGACCGGATGGAATGGACCTTCCAAGAGAAGGTGATGGTACGGTTTGGGTTTGCAAGACGTTGGATTTCTATGGTTATGCAATGTGTGAGTAGGGTGCAGCATTCATTTTTTATCAGAGGGAGACCACGGGGGTATGTGACCCCTAGTAGGGGTTTACGACAGAGAGATCTATTGTCACCCTATCTTTTTCTCCTAGGAGCTGAAGGCTTTTCAGCGTTTCTACAACAAAAATTGTCTACAAGAACCCTTCCAGGTATTGCGGTCTGTGCTAATGCACCTTCGGTAAATCATTTATTGTTTGCGAATGATAGTATGCTCTATGCACAGGCTTCATTAGAGTCTTGTGGTGTTATCCATGAGGTCTTAGATATTTATGGACGAGCTTCTGGTCAGGTGGTTAACTTTGATAAGAGTTCGGTGGTGTTTAACAAAACTGTGGATAGCGAGTTACAAGCAGACATCTCTAGTTTTTTAGGGGTGGAGGTTGTGGCTTCTCATACAAAATATTTAGGTCTTCCCACATACGTAGGACGGAAGAGAACAACTACTTTTCAGTATATATATATATATATATATATATATATATATATATATCAAGGAGAGACTCAAAAAAAATTAACTTCTTGGCAAGGAAAATTGTTCAGTGGTGCAGGAAAATATATTTTGATCAGGGTGGTGGCTCAAGCGTTACCTAATTATGCGATGAGCGTCTTTCAACTTACTCAAGGGTTTTATGATGATCTTGAACAGCAGTGTGAAAGGTTTTGGTGGGGTAGCACATTAGATAAAAGGAAAATACACTGGAAGAGTTGGATTGCTCTTTGTAACCTGAAAGAAGAGGGTGGGTTAGGTTTTCGTAGTCTCTCCAATTTTAATTCTGCCATCCTAGCAAAACAAGCATGGAGGATACTGAATCATCCTGGTTCGCTTGTTGCTAGGATCTACAAAGCAAGATATTTTCCGGATACTTCTTTTTGGGAGGCCTTACCTTATGCCTCGCCTTTGTATTCTTGGAGGAGCATTTTCTCTACACGGGAAATTCTTAAAGAAAATTGTTATTGGCAGGTCAGTACCGGCGAGATCATTGGTATTTATTCTGATAATTGGGTGGTGGCATTACCTTCTTGAAGACCTATACCCGTGGGGTTGGCGTTGGGTGACCGTCGAATGGTGAATGAATTGATGTGTGAAACTGGTAGGTGGTGTTTGAACCTAAAATGAGCATTTTGGCCTGACAAGATGTGTCTTGGAGAAATTGAGGCAATGTCAATGGCTCAAGCCATATATTATCAACAAGTTCGAAATATATTATTTAGAGGCTAAATAAAGCCTACCTGCACAATTATGGAAGATTATGCGAGCTGCAAGAAAAGGAAATGATGGAAGCATGGAAATGAAAAGTCAATTTTAGCACATTTTCCTACTTTGGCTAGGAGAAACCGAGCTAAACAAGGAAGGAAGGGCGGCAGACTAACCAAACGAAATCCAAATGAGCTAAAACTTTCCAGATTCATTCTAGACATCCCAATGATCATTTCTTATGAATAGTACAAGAGCTAGTTTGGAGTGGAAAACCTTCAAACAATCAGTCCAGTTTTCTGAAAGACAAAACTGGAAAACCGGACCTGCAAGGAGTCCAGCAGCGTTTTCGGCCCAACCACATGGAAGTAAGCTCTGAAATTTTACCAGAATGATCTACACTCATGGTGGATCATTTGATATGAAGAAGTCAAAGGCTGATTCTCAATTATTGGTGGAGATATAATTGAAGGAATAAAGGAGCAGAAAGTGACTCAAAACCACTCCAAAACTCATCATTTTCAACTCCATTAGTGCTCCATTATCATTTGTTTAAGGCTAACCACTTTGGCATGGTAGCCTATACATAGAGCCTACAATGAAACAACACAACACACAATTCTCATAAACTAATCTGTACGATTACTCAAGTCTCTCCGGAGAACCCCTCTCTTTCTCTTACTGGTGATTACACTCCAGCCCTAGTCTTCTCAGGAGCCGACTGTCAATGCCACCAAACCCTCTGTCAACGTGCTTCGGTCCTAGTCTCCTCTGGAGCCGACTGTAGTACCGCGACCACAACGGTTACGGAACCAGCCAATCAAGGGTAACGCCCTCGCAAACCAGCTAAGCTAACGTCACGCATTGGCAAGTTCTCTCTACTTCCCGGTGATTTCGCTCTGCTCAACCTACAACGTTGAGTATCGACTTGGTGACACAAGACAAAGTCCTCCAACACGAGGCACAGAAGACCCCCACGATGAGGTTGGTGCTCTCCTTATCTACAGTCGTTCGAAAGAAGTCAAGTCAAGGGACACCCCCGACGACCGCACCTGAACGGTGCTGGCACGCCCATGCAAGAAAAGAGACTATTGACCAGCTCAAGAAAAACTGGAGCCAAACAGGTGGAACATACCCTTGTTAGAAGAGGTATTCACGGCCGAAGAAGCAGCTGGGATTGCGGCAATTCCTCTAAGTAGGAGAGTAGTGAATGACTGGCTTTGTTGGAAACTATCGAAAGATGGAAACTTCTTAGTGAAGACAGCCTATAGATTTGCTTTCTTGAAGTCCTCCAGTACGTTATCATCCACTGCAGCTCCCAATTGGCCTGAGTTTTTGGAAAAAAACTATGGAAAGTGGTCATTCCTAATAAAGCTAAGATTCATGTCTGGAAGGCATGTCAGGATATACTTCCGTCTTTAGGAAGTTTGGCTTCCAAGCGAGTGGTGGTGGATTCGCATGCATGCGTGTTATGTGAGGTTCATCATGAAACTACTCTTCATATATGCAGGGACTGTCCCTATACAAGGTTGGTGCTGCAAAAGAATGCTTTGATTTTTCAGGTTTGTTATAGCCCTAGTAATATGCATGGAGATGTTAATAGCTGGCTGAATCAGTGTGCTAAAGATTTGTCGTTAGCTCAATTTAGAGAGCTTTTATTCTCTATTTAGGGAGTTTGGAAGGAAAGAAATGATGGAGTTTGGAATCAAAGGAAGTGTGAGGCTCGAGATGTTAGCTTGGGGATTGTCTCTAGGTTGCAGGAATTTAGGTTTCATACCATGAAGTTTTCACAGCCTAAAATTGCACGTAGAGCTGTGTGGAGGGCGCCTCCAGTGGGGTTGATTAAGATCAATGTGGATTGTGCATTCCATTGGGCCACTAGGAAAGGTGGTTTGGGTTTTGTGCTTAGAATCGAGGCTGGGATGATGTTAGGCGGCGGGGCTGGGCCTTTGAGTGATTTGCTTTCACCGGAACATGCGGAAATCGTAGCATGCAAAGCTGCGCTAGAGTTCACAGGGGAGCACGGTTTTGGTCCAGTTATGCTGGAAACTGATGCATTGGAGGTTCAGCGTCAACTTTCATTGAGTGAATCCGCCAACTTGTCGTTACTGGGCAGAATATATGATGATGTAGTGGCTCTTTTGGAAGCTCAGAGTGTGGTGCAGGTGCTACATGTTGGTCGGCGGGGCAATGGGGTAGCGCATCTGTTGGCTACCCATGGCCACTCTCTTAGGCAGAATGCCTTTTACTTTTCAGTTCCAGATTTCTTACAAGCTGCGATTGCAGCTGAGCTTTGTAATGTGTAGACTCTTATTCTTTCAATAAATGGCTGACCTGGCTGACCTCCCTTGATTCAAAAAAAAAAAAAAGCCCAACAGCCAATGTGAAAAAATATACATAATTCACCATTCTTTACAAATACAAAGATCTGTGTTTAAAGAGGTTGGTCAATAGACGCAAGACTGGCACAGGATGCAGCGACGTGCAATTTGTAGTTTTAACCAAGCCAACTGTTAAAACAAGCTGATGGCAATTATTAAATGCAAACAAAATGCAGATGAAAATTTACCATCTCAGTAATTCGTTTAAGCTGCAGATCATGTGCAAGGTGCATCTGCTCATTCAAATGAGATATTTCTCGTTTTGAATACGCCTTCAAAGAAGCAACCTCTTCTTGTTGATCACGAAGTTTCATAGCCTCTTTCTGTCCAGATGCAACAATGTTTTGATCATTATATTCAATACCAACATAGTAATAATCTCAAGAAATTACCATAAATAAAAGAGAAAAGTAGAAAACAACAAATACCTTCCCTTCAGCAAATATCCCATCCGTGTATGGCTGCCCACCATTCTGTGCTATAACCGAGTTCACAAGCGAGAGAAGCTGCTGCACTTGTTCGAACCTCTTGCTTTCATCCTTGGTCATGTTATCAAAAAGCACATGGCGATTTCCACACAGACCAAGGATTTCCTAAATTACTGCAAGAACTGATTATAAGTCCAGAGCATGATAGTCTCGTATCAAAGAGAGTACAGGATCAAGCAATAAGAGTAGAAGAAAATTCTTACATAAAATACGTCAAAATAATCTTCCATTCATTCTACATTACTAATAGATTTCTGTCAACTTCTAATGATACTGCATTACTGCTCGTTTGAACAAAGTTTACCTTATATCACCACACATCATTAATAAAGACTAACTCTATTTCTGGGAAAAACAAATGACAATGACAACAATATTTCTTGTAAAGTGGTAATACACATTTGACATTTGATGTAAGCAATGAACAGGGAGGAGATCCTAAGAACTGTCTCAGTTTAGAGAGTACAAGCATTTTCACCGAGTTTGATATCATTTGGAAACAAATCTGGGGAGAAAAGAAAATAAAAAATGGAGAACCATCAGGAATACTTCAATAGAACTTCAATACTTCTAAACTCATGTCCCAACTTGACTATATTCTTTATCAAACTTGTGAGTCCAAATGCAATACAACGATGATATTACACACACAGTTATAAAGAATATCGTATCCCGCTCATTCAGAAATGGAAACAAAAGTAGTGAGATTATCATGAAATTTTAAACTAGGGAAAGGAAAACAAAATTGAAGAAAAATTTTTTACTAACCTTTAAAGACTCCGGGCAATCACAGCCCAAATAATCTTCCAAAGTCTCATCATTTTCTTCTCAGTCATCCCATCCCGTAAAGACAACAATCATATTGTCAAAGATTTTACTGCCAAATAGAGCTTGCAAGCTAAGGATTGCAGACTCCTCTTCTTGTGAAAAGCGAGGTCTAGTTGAGAAAACCACAAGTCCACAAGAACAGCATGGATCCCATCCTTAGCCAAACTAATGCATTTGACAATTTCTTTGCCAATAAAGTCTGATCTGGCAGAATATTCAAAAAGACCTGCAGAATACCACACAAATCAAAAGGAAAGAATAACCGTTGAAAAGCAGGTTCTTAAATGCAACTACTTTATATACTCGTAGGGCTACTCCTAGAGACATTTTTTATATACATAATTACAAAACGAATACACGTCAGTAAGACTTTACCAGGACATTAAATTCTTGTCCATCTCTCAAGATAGCAGTCTTCAATTCACAAGTGCTTGTGACACCATTAGAGCTACGCTTGGAATTGAAGGCTTTTTTGCCAAGAATGCTGTTGCCTGTTGCGCTTTTTCCATTACCAGTGCGTCCAACCAAGACCACAGTGCGAGCAGCATTAGAAAAGGGAAGCTCCCAGTCATCATCAATCGAACTTCCACCCATCATATAAAATCAGAATACCTGCAACCATATATATTTTGTATTCTGTCAATTCTTCATAATGAGAATAGTATTGCAAGAAGAAAGAGGATACCTAGCAAGCATATAGTCTATATTATCTTCTCTCACTGCTTTATAATGACAAAAGTACGGCAATATATATCTAGAAGACTCACGCACACAATTGCAACGAGTTAAAAATTATATGAGTACAAAAAAATCAGTTTTGACCTTTGCTGAAAACAACAATCAGTTTCCATATCAATTAGCTCTAATAGTTTATGGTCAAATTTTCTTTTTCTTCTTGCATAAGGAGTTATAATATGCTAAGTTACTAATGGAACCTTGTATCCGGTGGAACTATGAAACAAAAGAAAATTTTATGGGATCAAAATGATGGAAAAAGTAACGTAAGCAAAAGTAAGTTGTTGCTAAAAGAATTTGAGACACAGGAGACATGAATTACTGTACAAGGAATGAAACAACTCACTATGCCTACATAATCCTGCAGCTCCAATTACTGAACACCCCTTTTACCTTCAATTGATTTTCTATCTTTAAATTTTAGCCTAGTATACATGGTCTTATCACGCTTCGGACTGTACTGAACTTTAAAACAAGAATCTGTAGCTAAAATATATATGCAACACTATGTTTCCGGGGGGGGGGGGGGGGGGTTGTCTTTCAGATTGACTGATTTAGACACAGATTGCACAAAATGCTTTCAGAGTCCATTTACCAACAAAATGTTTCAGCCTAAAATGATAAAAAAACATGCCAAGAAAATTAGATTATTTGACAGGGAAAGTACATATATTCAAGCCCTAAAACTATTATATTGGAAGGGTGAGCCTCTAATGAGGACCTTACATTAAGGACCAAGTAATGGAACTTAAGATGCCAATCACATTTACCTAGTTTAGGTGAGAGCCCTCACTCAATCAGTCAAATGGATATATACCAAATTTCCTTTATGGTGTCCGCTTGATAGTCCGTCCTGCGGGGGGGGTTTCCTTGCATCTTGAATTTTATACGTAATAAATTGCATACTGAATATGTAATATACCTTAAATATTAGTGGATTACAAAAGGTGGGGTTCTAACCAGACTTGTGTATTTACATATTTCAAAAGTGAAAATTCTAAACAGAGGCCAGATTTGTGTATTTTCATTTTTCCAAAATTGATAATCTAACTAAAGCTGTGCTTTATATGCAGAATACAAATTAAATTGGTTAGATCTAACAAAAATATGCTACATTTTTCAGTTCAAAGTTCAAACCAACTATTCTTAAAGCAGCAGCTTCAAACACATGCTAACATAGAACTTAAAGCAGCAGTACCAATGGGTATATTTGCAATATTAGGGACATAGTTCTCAATAAAGGCAGGTGTAGCTCAACACAATGGATCTAGACTATTATGGTATTACCTTTGACGATGGTGAGGTGGAACAGTTCGGTAGAGAGGATGTCCACTCACTTTCAGACTGAATACAGCTAAAGAAACACCATTTCTCCAAGCTTCATGTCTATTGTTAGGATACAGAATGTACAAAAAGCTTGCAAATCCCATGTACCTATTATATTCCATTCAGCATCCACGTCCATTCCACAAAAACCCTCAGCCTAAGACAAGAAAACCCATGCCATGGAAATTAGTTATCAAATGTAGTAAAATAAGATAATTTGACAACTAGAAAGTGTTTTAATTCAAGCCTTTTAAGTATGAAATTGGATTATTTAAGATGCTGAGCGATAACATGTACCTAGTTTAGCTAAGGGCCACTTCAATCAGTTAAATGCATTCCAAATTTCCTTTATGGTGAAAGACCATGTGATACATAATCCTGCATAGAATGTGTTCATCAAAATCAGATTCATTTCTCCATCTGGAGGTAAATAGATCTTTTGACAGTTCAACAAATTGACAACCAGGGAATATAAGCATTGGATTGCAGTGAGAAGACATAATGACTAAATTATGGTATTCTTATTGCACAGTAATATGAATACCTAGCCTGAATGTAATATCCTTTCACCGAGTCTAAAGAGACAACAATGGTAGGAAATAGACATGATTTGGGGACTACGGTATAAACTGAAACTAAGAGCCATCAATCAAAACCAAGTATGCAGCAACATTAAAATTCTTAACAAATCTTCCCAGAACTGCTGTTATTCTTTTCAAGTCAAGATTACGAAAAAGGCATGGGGAGGGAGTGACCTAAAAACGAGATTACAAAACATAATTAGCTATGTATTTTCGTTTATTCTTTTTGAAAGACACCAGATCTAATGAGTACCTACATACTACCAGAGGATTACAATAAATATGATATCTTATGAATACCTACAAAATAAGGTACAAAATTTTGTAAACTGACAACCCGTGCAGCAAATAAAGATGATTTTCTTTCTTTCATAGTTAACAGGCATATAGATAGGCCGAGCTAGAGGAATGAGAAGGAATTGCTTTTGAGGTTTTACAAGGAAACAACTCCCTAGTCCAACAGAATCCTACAGCTCCTCCTAAAATACATTTGTCAAGTTTCATACACTAAACTATTAACATGAATTGTTAACTAAAATGTATATGCACAAATATATTTCCAATTTTAGGCATGTAGTTCAATCAAAGCACCACACTATGTTCGGGTATAGCTTAACACAATAGAGTCCTTTGGATCTGGACCATATATTTACCTTCAAGTAGCCTTCAACGATTGAGGTGGCAGGATTTGAATGGTTCATTTGCACAAACATCATATACCAGGCTCCCGGCCTGCTGCTTATTGTTAAGATACAGATTGCAGAAAATACTTCCCAACCCCAATTACTGGTCAAATCTCAGTCAGCATGCATTCCACAAAAGCTTCAGCCTAAGAGATAAAAACCCATGCCACAAAAATTAGACATCAACCTAGTAAAATTAGTTTCTTGGACAACTAGAAGCTGCATAAATGAAGCCTTTAAAGTTTACATAGGATTACTTAATATGCTGATAAAATTACCTGGTTTAGGTGAGAGGCACTTCAATCAATCAATCAAATGTATACCAATATTCCTGTATCGTATATGAGGCCTTCAATGAGGATGTGTACATTCTGAGTGGTTTCATTCAGCCATTCCCAGAACATTTCCTTCCCCCATTCCCTAATAAAGGGGAACTTGGGTTTTGTTTACGAACTACAGATTAATTTTACCTGCAAAGTACCGTGAGTGCATCGAATATTGGCAAGAGATAGTAACCCGTGAATCATCCCGAACTTCTTATTCATGGCTGCTAGTTTCGGTTCACCTTCGCAACTTGCACATTTTTGGAACATCCCACTTCTTCCCCAATATTCTGTTCCCTCTCTACCTTATGCCATTTCTTCAATATCTCAATAGTCATGGGTGTGAAGACGAACAAATTGGTGAGATTGAAAGCAAAAGGCCGAGTTGGTACTTGTCTGCTACACTGGAAGAGTTCCATGGATGCAAATACCCAAATGAAGCTACTGATATTGCACAGCAAATCCCCACCATGGTGAAATATGCTGGTAACATCTTGCTTTGCAGATTACTGAACTGATGCTTCAAGAAGATTCTTGAACATGATGGATCAGGTCAGCAATTCTTGAACCCTGGTCGTCTTCAACTAATTCTTCAAAAGTTCCTACTTCCTCCCCGTGATGTCCATCTCTCTCTTCAGATCCATCGCCTCCAAATCCCACTGCAAAAGCATTTGCTATCGTCTTCGCAGCCAACGGTAGACCATGGCACTGATCCTTGAGTTCCTCCATCTTTCTCGTAGCTTCATCACGTGAGAAGTTTGAACTTTTTCTAATGGAATAAGCCTGCTCCTCAAATATACGCCCGCAAATCTCTCTGTCCAGAGGCTTAACATGAACCAGATGCAATCTATGTTGTTTCCCCAGCTTTTGAGCCACTTCCTCCAATCTAGTAGTGACAATGACAACACCACCATTATGCTTGGGCAATCCGCTGCATAAGCGTTCCATAATGTTAATGTGCCGATGACACACATCATCCAACACAATCAAATAGCATTTATCCGATAACAGCAGGCGGCTTAGCCTTTCCAGGAGCTTATCAAGGCCAACAATCCTCGCCTCTATGATTTGGCCATTACTATCAAAGATACGTGTCTCAAAGCTGAACTTACTATATTGATCTTCTTCCTCACTCAACGAAAAGGGTAACCAAAGCATATGATTAAACTTCTGCTTCACTTCCTCGCTCTCCAAAACCTTCTGAACCAGGGTGGTCTTACCCACTCCAGCAATTCCAACTACCCCAATTGCCCTCAGTTCACCAGCACTGCTAGAACTGGAACCCCCTGCTTGTAGCAACTCCTCATTAATCTCCTTTAATTGCTCATCAAATCCGAAAACTTTGGCTGAAGGTACTTTAGGTCCGGATCCGGTGAACTCGGTCTTTGTCCGAGGATTGCCAATTGGTTGTTGCGGCAAGTTCTCAAGCTCCTGCTTTAATTTGGTCAACCGACTCTTTACCTTTGCGACGAAAGTAAATCTTCGAAAGTTGAAGCGTGAGATCACATTATCAAGCTCCATACACTCATGTGTGAAGACTCGGCAGTCAGCCAATGCATCGTTGAGTTTGTAGAGCAGATTGATAGTTTCAGAGTGGGTATAAGGTTCCGGCATTATGTCTCTCTCATTCACAACATCTTTGATTGCTTCGAAATCAGACACGAGAGCTTTTATTGATGATTTGAAGACAGAGATAGTAATAGAACCTGAATTAGATTCAGAGTCTAGCTCTGCCAGAGACTTCAAGAACTTGCTCCACAGCAATTCAGCAACATCTAATGCCATCGCACTCGCCTTTTGCAATTTGATGCCGAAACCAAGTCAAACCTGTGAAATTTCGGGATAAAGATGGTTTATATTTTCAATGATTTGATGATCTGAGTCTCGATATATAAGCATCTGCACGGAGGTTCCATAACTTACTTGTAACGACGTAACGACAGTCGGTGGGTGGCAATCCGGTGGGTGTATGGTTTTTTTTTTTCGTTTTTGTTTGGCAAAAGAGTGTATGGGATTGTTGCTGCTGTCTGAGTTGGGAAATTGGGATCTGGCCTGGTGTAATGTATCAAATATCTCACTCTTTGATCTCAACTGAGTAATAGAGATATGATCAATCCCGTTCCCCTGGTCACCTAGTGACCAAGGATCATCTGGTCAGTAACCGTTAGATCCCACCCCTCTCAATCTAAAGGCTGAGAAACAATTGCTCCACTTGAATTAAAATATATTATTAAACACTTATTTTATCATTTTCAATCACTTTATCAACTTCATTAATTATTCTTGTGCAGCAGTTTTGGGGAACATTCTTTTCCACTAGTGCATGAGTATTGCCGTGGGTATAGAGAAGAAACTGGAATTTATGCTTTGTGGTAGGGCTGGGCGTCCGGACCCGAAAGACCGAGGGCCCTACCTGAATCGAGGAAAAAAGTCCGATTTGGTTTTAGAATAAAATTTTTTGGTTCGGTCTAAAGCCCGACTCGAATTCATGTAATAGGTTCGGTCTCGGTTTCTATATTTTCAGGGCCCGAAAGCCCGAACCGACCCGAATACTGTAGCAGTTGCCACATGTCAGTCCATGATTGGGTGTTATAATAATAAGTTAAATATTAAAAAAAAAAACTAAAGGTATAGCCGTAAAGGGCCTTCACTCCTTTAGTCCAACCCTAGAGATTAGAGAGTAGAGAGTACTCGTCTACTCGACCTCAGCCTCCCTCTCTCAGCCGATACAATCGATGCCATCAATACTCGATAGTTCGATACCATCTCAGATTCTCAATCTCAATTCTCAAATTCTCAGCCCCAAATCTCCATTCAGTCTCAGCCGGTTAGCCCCAAATCTCAGCCTCAACCTCTCTCTCCACTCTCTAGTTTCCAGTCTCTAGTCTCGATCCCCAGTCTCAAGCTCTCTCCAGTCTCGATCTCCAGTCGTCGCCGTCGATCTCTCTATCTCGATCTCTAGTCTCAACCTCTCTCTCCAGTCTCAACCACTCTCTCCAGTCTCGATCTCGATCTCCAGTCTCAACCTCTCTCTCTAGTCTCGATCTCCAGTCTCAACCTCTCTCTCCAGTCTCGATCTCCAGTCGTCGCCGTCGATTCTCCAAATTTTTGCCGTGTTTGTCTCAACTTGAAGAGAACAAGTAACTCACTAACTCTTATCCAGATTATATTTGATTTATGCATTTACTTTTTCCCATTTATCTCAACCTGTAATTGTATTGTTTTGGATTTTCTTGGCTTTTGCAACCTGTTTCTATAAATTCAGTTTCATAAGGAAGAGAGTAGGTTCTCTCAATTGATGTGCTATAAGGATAATGACATATGAGTTTATATATATATATATATATATATATATATATATATATATATCAGAGTTGACATTGAATTCTATCGGGTCACTAACAACTTTCCTTCATGTGTAACCTTGAGGAGGTTCTAGACTGATGATAGACTCCAGTAGCAGGAATTGTCGATGATAGACTTCATGTGTAACAACTTTCCTTCTTATTTGTACCTTCAGCCACCTCTATGCTCCACCAATAGCAGTAATTGTCAATTGTTTCTGGAATTCTTCAGTCATTGTAATTTCATAAATTGCTACCAGTTCTCGATCTTACTTCATGATAATTCTTTCCCCATGTGTGTTTATTCTTTTTAGTATTAACTCTGCTCAATATTCTAGGTGAACGTATTAATACTAACTCTTTCCTTTTGTTATTTTCTTTCATTGGAGTGCAGATGCAGGACTTTGGAATATGAAGTTTATAGCTTATACTCCTTTCAAATCTTGGTCATAGTCATAGCATTTCATGGCTTCTCCTCAGAATTCATCCCACAGTTCCGATTCCAATTCATCCCAAAGTTCTGATTCCAATTCCAATTCAAAAGCCATTGCTCTTCCAACACCAACTGATGCTTCAAGGGTTCAGACGATTCCCAAAACATTCAAAAGCTCAAAGAGGAAGGCTGGTGTGAAGAGAAAACATGGTCAAGCTGCAGCTGCTGGACCGAGCAATGTTGGAGATGATGAAAAAGAAGCAAAAGAAGAAAAACCTGCTGGAAGATCTTGGGTGTGGTTGCACTTCAAGAAGATTGAGAAGCCTCAGTTCGAGATTAAGGATGGTAAGAAAGTTCAAACTTGTGTTAAACAGAGAGCTAAGTGCAATTACTGTGGAACTGATCTTGCATCTGATACTTATGGAAATGGAACTAGTTCACTTAGGAGACATATACTAGAAGTGTGCAAAAAATATCCGGGAAGGGTTGATTTAGAAAGTGGGCAGCAGGTATTAAGTACCGGTGGCACTAAGGAGTTGGTGATGGTGAAATGGAGTCAGGAAGCTTGCAGGGAAGCAGCCTGCAAGATGATAGTAATGGATGAACTACCTTTCAGTTTCATCGAAAGGCCGGGGTTTAGATACTTTTGTAGTGTGGCTGTACCTAGGTGGGATGTGCCTTCTAGGAGGGTTATTGTGAAACTGTTTCTGTCCATGTATAAAGCAGCCAGATTAGAGCTGAAGAAAGAGTTAAGGAATCATTGCCTTTGCTTGACCACCGATACATGGACTTCAGTGCAAAATATCAACTACATGGTGGTGACTGCCCATTTTATATATTGATGCTGGTTGGACATTGCACAAAAGAATACTGAATTTTAGGGTGATTCCTGATCATCAGGGCAATAGCATAGGGATGTTGTTGGAGGCATGTTTGCTTGATTGGGAAGTTGAGAGAGTGTTGACAATTTCCGTTGACAATGCAAGTGCAAATAAGGTTGCAATTGAGTACGTTAGGAAGAAGATGTTAGGCTGGGAGAAACAGCCTGTTCTTGGAGGCAAGTACCTGTATGTTAGGTGCCTTGCACATATTCTGAACCTCATTGTCAGATCAGGCCTAAAAATGATGGAGAAATCAATTGCTTCAATTAGGAATGCGATACGCTATGTTCGGAGCAGTGGACAAAGACTTGATGTTTTTAAAAAGTGTGCAGAGAATGAGAAGGTTGAGTCGAAGAAAGTATGCATCCTTGATGTGCCAACGAGGTGGAACTCTACCTTTCTAATGCTAGAGACTGCTTTACAGCTGCGAAAAGCCTTTGATAGAATGGCTGATGAGGAGGACAGCAAGTACACGCGGTACTTTGAGGAGGAAGAAGACATCGACAATGAAGTGGATGAGCTGCAAGTTGTTGGAGGGTCTGATTCAAGGAAGAAACAGAAGACAAAAAGGGTGGGACCACCGGTTAAAGAGGACTGGGAAAAGGCAGCAGTTTTTGTGAGGTTTTTAAAGGTCTTCTATGATGTGGCAATGAGAATTAGTGCCTCAAATCACCCAACATCATGGAAAGCTTTTCATGATATAATGGCCATCAAATCAGAGATCGATGAATTGTTCAATAAACCGTATGATTTCACTGGTTCAGAGACTGAAATGATCTTGTTCGATATGGCTGTGAAGATGAGAGGGAAGTTTGATAAGTATTTTGGAAGCTTGGAAGACTGCAATCAGCTTTTATTCATTGCCTTGGTGTTAAACCCAAGGTTCAAGATCATAAATTTTGAAAGTATCTGCAATAAGTGGCTGAAAATGAAGTCCGATGACATTAAGAGGAAGTCTGCCGAGGTTAAAGAGCTTCTAGTGGCCCTTTGTGATCTGTACAGCTCCTCAATGATGTCTTCAAAGGCTGGAAATGGAAAAGCTAAGAGTGGAGAGAGCTCAATTAGCCAAGGCAGCAAATCCAGCTCCAAAAGAACGGTTGAGCCTACTGGAAAAATAGCGGAAATGGAACAAGATTGGGAGAAAGAATTGGAAGACTCCGATGAAGCTGTTGTTGCACATGAAGTGGATAGATACTTATTGGACCCGATTGAGAAGCCTGCAATTCCTCATAAGTGGGATATATTGGAGTGGTGGAAGTTGAATGGTGCCAAGTATCCTAATCTTGCTGCCCTTGCCAAGGATGTTTTGGCAATACAAGTGAGCACAGTGGCAAGTGAGTCTTGCTTTAGCACAGGCAGAAGGGTCATTGATCCCTTTAGGAGTTCTCTAACTCCCAAAACGGTGGAAGCATTGATATGCTACCAAAATTGGATCAGATCCGAAAGCATCCACAACATTCAATATGTTCCTAGTATCGAGGACATTGAATTTTATGAAAGTGTGGAGGATGGTATGATTTTTATTTTTGGAATGGCTGCCTTGTTAATTTATTTCAAGTTTATAATGCAATGTAGTAATGTGTACCAAAATCGGGACAGTTTTTGTTTAAACTTTGTACTTTTGTTGTTTTGCAGAACATGCAAGGGAGGAAGGTGCTAGTACAATTGATCAGCCTGAAAAGCCATCTACGTCTAAATCATCTAAAGCTTCAAAGAATTCAAGGGTAGGTAATGCCGGCAAAAGTAAAGCAGCAAAATAAGGTATTGCCCCAGTTATTCTTTAAAACTGTGCATTTCTGCATTTGGTTGAGCCTACTACCTTTAGTTAGTTAATGTTATGCAATCTGTAATTCTGTTGGTTAGTGATGATATTGGATTGTTCTTCTTTTTGGGGTAATGATTAGATTGTTCTTTTATGATGGGAACAAAATTTGTTGAGCGTACTGCATTTTCTGTAATTCTGTTGGTTGAGCCTACTGCATTTCTATAATTCTGTTGGTTAGTGATGATATTGGATTGTTCTTCTTTTTGGGGTAATGATTAGATTGTTCTTTTCTGATGGGAACAAAATTTGTATGATTGCCGGCAGTGGAATGTAAGTAATAAGATTAGAAAAACTAAAATTAGAAGCCAGTGAAAACAGGGCAAGTACAACTGAGCTACTGGACACTAGAAACTTATAGTAAAAATCTCAGTTACTTTTTCTGTTTCTCTCTTCAATTTTGTGTACTTTTTATGGTGTAGCAGTATCTAATTATCTATCTACAATGGCTTAAATACTGCTTGGTTTTTGGTGACTTGGTTGCTTCTAGCTCTTTTTGGCAAGTGTACTAATTCTTTCCTGGTATTGCTATTGTGGTTGCTGAGAAAGCAGGTTTAGGTTATGTGTTTTTCAGAGGAATAGAAAAAGAAAAATCTTAATCATGAAGGGAACTCACGGAAATATCATTTTAGTGCAGGCTCTAGATGCTGCTTTTCAGCATTATGAAGCAGACTTACAGAAAAGAGCTGCAAAGAGTGGAGAGTTGCCAAATGGGAATGGGTAGAAGTTTGCCCTGATGAGCAGCAATTTGTGCAAAACGGGAGGATTGTGTTCATGTTTCTGTTGCAGTTGTAGTACCATTCAAACTTTGAATTTCAAATGATTGAACACATAGTTGAAATGATTGAATAATTTGGATTGTTTTCTGTTGGACAATGGACAATGTATTTGTGAGTTTGTGTTGTAAACTATATAAATTTGTAATAATGCATGATTGCTGTTATGTTAATGAGATAATTGGATATGTATTCTAGTCTTCCAGGTACCAAAATGAGTGCCAAATGACAAGGTGCAGAATTGTATTTGGAAAACAGGGAAAATAGGCAAACAATCTTGAACTGGAAATTGGGCCCGAAAAAGCCCGAAAAGCCCGAAAGCCCGAACTGGTTCGGTTTCTGTCGGTTTTCATTTCGAAAAAAAGACCGAACTGGCCCGAACCGATATTCTTGGTCTCGGTCTCGGTCTTACTGATTTTCGGGCCCGGCCCGACCCGAGCCCAGGCCTACTTTGTGGTAGTGTACGGTAGCTCCACCCACCAGAGTTTCAATTCATATCAAACACGTCTCTCTTCTGAATACCCAGCAGAATTGCACAACCCAATTCTCATCCCGGATTCATTCCCTCCGCGGTCGCTGTCCACCTCTTGCGCCCATTTTGGAAAGGTGTCTTCTCTATCTTTTTCTTACCTCTAAATAGTTTTTGTTCCTCGAGAGGTTTGCTTTGAGATATAGTTATGCTTACGTGAGTGGTTAGTTTTTGAAAAAAAATTAATTAATTAATTAATTTTTTTCTTTTGTTTGTTATGTTTTGACACTTTTGTCCTTGATGAATAAAACGTTATCAATGATATTTTAATTCTTGAGGGTTGAAAAGGTAAAAAAAAATTAGTTTTGGCTAACAAAGTCTCTTCTCTTAATAATAATATAGATATAGATATAAAGAAAGCTTCTTATGTAATTGAACTTCAACGTAGGCTATTGGGTTTAGAAAACAAAAACGATGGTGGAAGTAGAACCCAGCGTTTTATTTATTTTTTCCTTTTTATTATTGTTATTATTATTGTGTAGAAGCTTTAATATATTGAGTCTTTGATTGGCTACGTGGACATCATGGAAAATACACGGGAGGAATGGAAGTTTTTCCCAACACAAACAAAGATTGCCTATATCCCTGATGTTGAAGATGATATGAAACCAAAAGCTGGGCAGCATTTTGAGTCATTGGATGCAACATACAATTTCTACAATGATTATGCACTTAAGGCTGGATTCAGTGTCAGAAAAAGTAAGGAGACAAAAAAGAGGAAATAGTATATATTGGAAACAATATGTTTGTTCTAAAGAAGGAGAAACTGATGAGACATGGAGGAAAAAAAAATGAAATTGAGGAAAGAGACTGAGCGAAGACTCGAACAGGGTGCAATGCAAAACTAACCATATGTTATGATGGAAGTAATTATGTGTAAGACTTTCAATGAGGAACACAATCATCCTCCTACAACACCAAGTAGAGTTCACTTGTTAAGATCACAACATACTGTGTCTACCGCAAAAAAGAATCCGATACAAGACTTGAGGTGGGTGGACATTTCTATATACCAACAATTTGAATTATTCGAGACACAAGCTGGTGGGCATGCAAATGTTGGCTGCACTGAAAGAGATTTAAGAAATGCAGTGCGAGATGAGAGAGAAGAAGTCAAGGGTCGCTGACAAGAGAATGATCCAGATTTCTTTTTTGAATTTTATACAGATGAAGAAAACAGGCTTGTTAGATGTTTCTGGGTTGATTCAATTGGAAAAAAAATTATATACATATTTCGGTGATGTGGTTGTTTTTGATAAAACATACAACACCAATCATTATAAGATGATTTTTGCTCCAATAGTAGGTGTGAACCACCATGAGCAAACCACTGTTTTTGGATGTGCCTTTTTGAGCGATGAGACCTTTGATTTGTTTGTTTGGTTGTGACTACATGACTTGCAGCAATGCCCAAAAGTGCCCAGAAAGTTATTATCACCGATCAAGATCACGCAATGAGTAAGGCAATTGCTCATGTTTTGCCAAACACATTTCACATGTATTGTGTGTGGCATATTTTAAGAAATTTTCAGAGAAGACTAATGTAGCTTTTATGCAAGAGTACTATCAACTTTTCAAGACATGTATATGGGATTCGGAGTGTCTAGAAGAATTTGAAAAGAGATGGTTTGAAGCATTGGAAAAAAGTCAACAGACAAATAATGAATAGTTAGAAAAGATGTATGAATTGCGTGGCAGGTGGATTCCACCATACGTTAATAAAAACTTTTCAGTAGGGATGTCAAGTGGTCAAAGAGTAGAATCTGCACATGCTTTCTTCAAGCGTTATTGTGATAAAGAAAACACCTTGATGGATTTTGCCACACTTTTCAATAGGACGGTTGCTCATCAGAGACATGAAGAATTGGTTGAACACCTTTGAGATTTGAATGAGACACCTAACTTGAAATTAGGGATGCCAATGGATGTCCAAATGGCTCAATTGTATACCAAAAAGTATTTTCAGTACCTTCAAGCTCAGCTTCATAATGGTAATGGTTATATCATAAATGCCGTAATAGAAGATGACAGTCGTTGTGTTTACAAGCTTGAAAGGTTGTTTGCTCAAAACCTTAGGATGTGGACGCTTGTATATGATAAGGTATCAAAAATAGTGACATGCAGTTGTAAAATGTTTGAGTTTGAAGGTATTCCTTGCAGGCATATTTTGGCTCTGTTACGACTAAAGCAGTTCATGGAATTGCCAAATGAAAGGAATATATTATGAGAAGATGGACAAGGTTTTCAAGAATTCGTAGAGAAATCTGCCACTGGCAAGATGGTGCAAATAATTCATTAATAATGAGACACAATGGTATGTTCAAAATTGCATCCGATTTAATTGATGAGGCGGCAATTTCACCAGAGGGGACTGAACCTATGCAAAAGGCATTTGAAGGACTTATGGAACAAATTAAGAAACTAAATCTTTCTATTGGGCAAGCTTCTATCAACAATTCCTTAGTGGGAACTTCTAGAGAGAATCGTTTCCTAGATCCTTCTCAAGTGAAGACTAAATATAGTGGAAAATGCATAACATCATGGAGAGATAGGAAAAGAAAAGTCAGACATTGTTCTAAATGTCAAAGTACTAAACATACTAAAAAGACATGCACATTTCATAGGTGCGTATTGGTCAATATATATGCAAATTCTATGTTTTCTATTCAAAAAGATTACTCTTTTAAAGTTGATATATCATTCTGTTCGCTAGGTCAGAGATTGTGGAAAATGATGTCAACAAAGCATTGAGTGAACAAGATTACTTGGTTGATGAACTATAACTTGTAAGTTGTTCCATTTGATGCTTGTGTCAGTTGTGTTGGTGTGTATTTTTTTTTTCTTCTTCTTGGTATTCTAATAATAATGTAATGAAATTCTGTATGTGGTATTATTAATTCCTTCATCAAAACTGAATTAATATATTAATTTTATGGAGGTAATAGACAAAGCAAGCTCTAGGAAATTTGTGGTAGAGAGCATGCTTTGGACTTTCTTGATGCTTCATACAGGTCCGGCTGCATATTGTTATTCTACTCACTACGCCAATTTCGGAATCAGACAACACATATTAGACTACAGCAAACATTTTAATTGGCATCTGAAATAATCAGACGACAACAATAAATATTATGTCGTCTAAGTTTTGGAATCCAACAATGGTTGATTTTTTTGATGTTGTCTGAATGAATTAATTCAGACAACAGTTATTATGTGATGTTGTCCAAGGTTCATTTATACAATAGCTAATTTTTCTTGTTATCTGATTGTTTTCAATCATACAAGTGTTATTAGGTGTCTATTGTCTGATATCTTCTAAGTCAATGTCTGCTGAAAGATGTTGTCTGATTTGAGTTTTTCACACAATAGTTTTTAATTTGTTTGTTGTCACATTAGTTTCAAACAATGCACCTTATTTGATGTTGTCTGAATTTTAGGGGCTTTTATTTTTTACTTTTTTATTTTTCGATACAAGCTGAGTTTTAGCTAGGGTTGATATATCACTTCAACACACAAAAATCAAAAATTTAACTTTTCGAAGAATTAGACAAATTGTCATAAATTTAAATTTGACAAATATAAGTCAACTAGCAAAATTAACCTCATCTTTAAATACCTTAATTGTAGATCTTTTTTATTGGTCCCATTATTATCGCAATTTCATTAAATTCATCATGATTGCTAGAATTATGGATCTATTTTTATATAATTTTTTGAATTCAAAGGTAATATAGATTTAAGTGAATGTGATATACATTTATTTTTCAGTAATTTAAACTTTCTATTTTAAAAGTAACTTTCTGTTTTACTTGCAACCTAACCTAACTAATAGAGTGTCTTTTTTACCTAAAGACAGGTATGTTTAGCTAACTTGATTTCTACGAATTTTCATATCAACCTATTTATTAGAATCATTTTTAACATCAACCTCCTTCTTAGGTATTCTATCATTGTGAGTTGACCATGTTTATTAGGTTGAAAGTCTCTATGTTATATGCGTATACCTATATAATAAGGTACCTGATCATTAGAACACTTTTTCTAGTTAATTTGATTTCAAGTATGTATCTGATATATAGGAGATTTCTTTTTGTTTCTTTTTGTATGACACAGACACCTCTATATTACAATTTTTTTTTTGTATGATACCTCTTTATTTGGTTTCTACTATATTATACCTATGATCGTAGAAGATACGACCTTTTTTTAGCTTGAAGGTATATGGTATTCAAGCCTCACTTGCATCTAATTACTTAGTAGGTTAATTAGAAATGTAGTAGTTGAAAGTAAAAGGCTATCATGAGATTAATATGACAATATACCTAAAAAGAAGAAGAAAGTAATCCAAGAACAAGATACATACCTTACAATTAGAAATATTTCGAGAATATAGAGAGGCTCCGAGTGTGAGCCTAGGAGTGAAAACACAATAACAAAAGCTTTTTTTCCCATTTCTTGACCCCATCTTGAATCCTTTTCTTTAAGAACATTTCAATCTTTAGTTGTTCTTCATAGACACAAGAGAGAAGTATCATACATGCTTGCCCCACGCCCTTTCTTTAAAGAAAGAAAAACATTTTCATATTAATCTGGGTGCCACTTGAGGTAATTCACATTTTCATATTAATGTTTTAATACCGGACTAAATGATAGTTCGCGATCGAGTTCGGCTTCCTATTTGATTGGGACACAATCCATATTCTGGGTGCCACTTGAGGTAATTAATCGAGATTTGCGTGCCACTTGTGTAGCTAAAATGATTTTTCTGGTCTGTTACCATATATGAAAATGACAATACATGAATGTCTTTTCTATTTGATGTACTCAAGTTGGCATCTGTAGATGATATGATAAAACATACAACACCAATCATTTTACAAGGAAACAACTCCCTAGTCCAACAGAATCCTGCAGCTCCTACTAAAATACATTTGTCAAGCTTCATACACTAAACTTTTAACAATGAATTGTTAACTAAAATGTATATACACCAATATATTTCCAATTCTAGGCAATATAGTTCAATCAAAGCACCTATGTTCGGGTGTGGCTTAACACAACAGAGTCCTTTGGATCTGGACCAGATATTTACCTTCAAGTAGCCTTCAACAATTGAGGTGGCAGGATTTGAATGGTCCATTTGCACAAACACCAAATACCAGGCTCCGAGCCCGCCGCTTATTGTTAAGATACAGATTACTGAAAATGCTTCCCAACCCCAATTACGAGTCAAATCCTTGTCAGCATGCATTCCACAAAAGCTTCAGCCTAAGACAGGAAAAGCCATGCCACAAAATTAGACATCAACCTAGTAAAATTAGATTCTTTGACAACTAGAAGCTGCGTAAATGAAGCCTTTAAAGTATACATGGGATTACTTAATATGCTGATAAAATTACCATGTTTAGGGGAGAGGCACACTCCTGATTACTCAATCAATCAAATGTATACCGAAATTCTTGTATTGTGTACGACGGCCTGATAGTCCCTCTTGCATAGAATCAATCAAACCACACTCCTTAACTACATAAATTCTCAATTTTCCCTTAACTTCTTTACCATCTTCCTCATTTGTCTTCTCTCATTCCCTCTTCTTGTGAACTGTGTCCCCTTCCATCTATCTGCATGTCTTATTAGGAATGAGTATGAAAACCACAAAATATCATCAATCACAGAATTGACTATGGTATTGATTAACACCAGAATCTATCGTATTTTTCTTTTTATCTAGTATGAAGAACTTCATTAATTAACTGATGATTCAATGAGCATACATACATTCTGAGTGGTTTCATTCAACCCAGAGGCGGCCCTTGGGGTGTGCATGTGGTGCAGGTGCACAAGGCCTCCGATTTTTGAAGGCCTCCGAATTTCGTAATTGATGCGCTCTTGGGAAGCGCATAATCTAACCCTGAAATATCGTTAGTAATATAAGTAAATAGGGATCGTTCTATTCCGGGGATTGAGGGTACACCTGTCATTGTGAAACAAATAAAGAAAAGTATTATTTACAGAAATGAAATAAAGAATAAATATATACAAGTGAACAAAAATAAGGGGGGGTTTTTTTTTAAGAATTATAGAATTGAAAATTAAAATAAAGAAAAATAAAAATACATGTACAAGAATGAAACATAAGAAACAAAGATTAAACTCAAGTTTATCATTGAATTCGAATTAACCCTACATTGATCTTCCAAGTCATGTGAAAGGAGTTGATCATGTGAAACATTCGAAAGCAAATGAATTCCCATTTTTTACTTTTCAATGCTAATTAACCTAAGTGAAAGAACCTAGATTAATCCTATCAAACATGCAATCAAACCCTAGAAAGCTAGTCAATCATGTCATGTTTAACGCATTACACATAGTGAAAGGCTATCAACTCAAGTGTACAACTTAGTATGGAAAAGTCCACCTAATTGCAATCCTCTTCAATTGAATTCGATTTTTGTCCAAAACCTTTACTACTTTGATTCAAGTTTACACAAAACGAAAAGTCGATTTCATGTTCTTAAACCTAGCACCAATTATATCAAAACCCTAAGTGTTTGCAACCACATAAGATTAAAATACAAAAGTTATCTATAAAGCAAATTCAATCGAACAATCACACATAAGCAACTATGGAATCACAACATAGAAATCAAAAATCCTTTATTCAATCATAAAATTTCAGATTATAAACCTTGTTCAAACATCAATGTCAACTAGAAACAATTCTCACGAAACACAGCAAGATTACAAAGAAAGAGGTTGAATTACACCGTGAGATGGAGATGGGGATGAATGATGAAACGTTATGGATTCTTGAATCTTGAAAGCAAGCTTCAAGGTGGAGGATGGATGATGATGCTCACGGCTCCTTCTTCTTCTTCTTCTTCCTTGCTTGAAACGTTGAATGCACTAGAGGATGGAGAGAAAATGGAAAGGAAATGGAGAGACAAAGAAGATGGAATGGATGAAGGAATTGGTTTAGGAAAATGGAAAGAAAATGGAGAGACAAAAAAGATGGAATGGATGAAGGAATTGGTAGAGGAAAATGGAAAGGAAATGGAGAGACAAAGAAGATGGAATGGATGAAGGAATGTGTTTTAGAATGAGAGGAGAAGGTGTTTATATAGGGAAGAAAAAGAAGAGTGAAATGATGAGTGGAAGAAAAATAATGAAAGTGGAGTATGAAAGTGATTTGTAGAATATGGAAAAGAAAGAGAAATGATGAAATGAAAGCAAAGCATGAAGGTGCAGCAACATGGAAGTGATGATGATCTATTAAAGAGATTGTAGAAAAAATATATCCAAGGAAAAAGAGAAAAGCATCTAGCTTTCTTCATGTGGGTGGGAAACATGAATATGTGGTGTTGAGCTGTTTTCAGGTCAGTTTCTGCCCCTTTATTCCTTCAATTATTTCTCCATCAAAACTTCATATTGGGCCTCCGATTTCTTCATATCAAATGTTTCTCTATGAGTGTAGATCATCCTGACAAATTTTCAGAGCTTCAATCCATGTGGTTGGGCCGGAAATGCTGCTGGACCTCTTACAGGTCCAGTTTTCCAGTTTTGCTTCTGTAGAAAATTGGGCTGATTGTTTGAAGGCCTTCCACTCATATTTTGCTCTGGCACTCTTCATAAGAAATGATCCTTTGGGTGTCTAGAATGGATCTGGAAGGTTTCAGCTCATTTGAAGTTCATTTGGTCAGGCGGCCGCTCCTTCTTCTTTGCTTGGCTTGGTTTCTCCTAGCCGGAGTAGGAATATGTGTAAAATTGATCTTTTAGTACATTTCCATTTTTCTCCATCATTTCCAGGTAATTATGGACCTAACGCTCATTTCACCTTCATCTACTCCGATGTACCTAAAAATAGAAATTGAATTAAAAATCGATTCAGTTAAGGAATTAACTAAGCAAAATGTGAGGAATTAACTATTAAAATATCACATTAAAATGCTCATATCAAATTCCCCCACACTTAGCTTTTGCTAGTCCCTTAGCAAAATCACACTAAGACACAACGAAAATTAAAGACTCTATAAATACAATGACTCTATTGCCCTTCAACTTTTGTCTCAGCAATCTCTTACTTTCACAACACCAAGATTAGCACTCAACCAAGATTCAATGTTAGGCATTCGAGAGTTAATTAAAACATACAATCCACACATACACAAGTAGGGCTTGGTTGTGACAATGGTGATGGTTTCTGTTAAGCATGCTTCGAACAAGTATGATTCATATCCTCACAAGGTATATCCACTCTTTCTTCTCTCAGAATTCAAGACAATGCTTAAAAGCTTATAATCACTCAATTATATGTGAGAGAAAATATTTTGAGGCAATCAAATAGCTCACATATATAAGAAACGAAAAGCACTTTGTGAATATAATTTTTTGATAAGATCTCATGAAGGATATCAACTACTTGCACGGATGGACCCAAGCCATAGGTTCAACTCTTGTAACTCATCTCCACAAATCAAAGGCTGTCCCATCTTAAGGATCAAGAAGGTCTTATTAAGGGTTGTAATGGGGCCAAGGCTCAAGGTTTTAAGAAACGAAAGGTACGGAATTTCACAAAGTGTCCTAAAAACCTAGCAAAGCTCATGTAGATGTAGAGACTTCTAGAAATCCATCAAGATATATCAAAACGTCACATCCCATAGAGGTAACATAAAAGGGCCTAATGTCTTCATGTTGGGCCCAATCTTCATTGTAAACTTCCCTTGAACTATAGTGGATTGGACAAAGGCCAAATTTTTCTGTAGTGGGCCTTCAGTTCAAAGTAAACTCCAAAATCACTAAGTATGGGGGACTAAAATCCATAAACATTTTTCTTTCTTTTCTTTTCTAGCCGTACACAATTTTTTCTTTTCTTTTCATTTTTCACGGCTTTCACATATT
This sequence comes from Rosa chinensis, assembly GCF_002994745.2. Taxonomy (NCBI): domain Eukaryota; kingdom Viridiplantae; phylum Streptophyta; class Magnoliopsida; order Rosales; family Rosaceae; genus Rosa; species Rosa chinensis. The sequence goes on along the minus strand of NC_037094.1, from coordinate 53,493,282 downwards.
TTTTCTTTATGGACAAGTCTACCCCCACACTTGAACTTTCACCTCTTCTCAATTTTCATCCTTAGCACCAAACCCACATAGTATGTCTCAAAAGATAGCTCCACTAAGTTCTTAGAACAAAGGGTAGGGTTGTAACTATACTAAGCTTCATGGTTAAGGGTTTTAAGGGTGATGAATGAAAAGGCTTAATGTAGGCTTAAAGGGGCTTATCTAGGGGGGTCCCACGACGGGCACAAATAGGGACACAAGTTTATATGGCAATGGTGGCAATTCCTAGGGTGCCTCTATCCTTTCCAGAATCAGGGTCATGTATTGATATAACGTTTCAACAAGCACAAGAGTGAATTTATCATTCTCTAGTCCATTAAACTTAATCTATGGCAAGCAATCAATCAAGATGAAAGAATAATGAGATCATCAAAACATCGCCAAGAAATTAAGAATATGTTTTTCATTTATCACTCCAAGAAAAAGGGACATGGCTCAAATATCTCACATGGGCTTTTATGAATCAAAACTCATCCTAACATGCTCATATTCTGTACCAAGGTTACGAAATCCATATCCACTACACATGCATGCATTTTTCATATATCTCAATTAACCAAAGAATACCATTTTAAAAATCATCTCAGTTTTGTGATCCTCTTTTAATCATGATTTTAGAGATATATAATCATCCTAGACAGTTGAAAGGGCATCCTAAGACTCAAAAACAAAAACAAAAGTAACGAAATTTTTTTTAAATTTTTGACATTTTTCGATTTTTTTTTGTATTTTTTCAATATATATGACTCAAGATAAAAGTGTAAATCCCTTCCCCCACACTTAAATATTGCATTGTCCTCAATGTATTCAAGAATAAGCATGCAATGAAACACTTAAGCATATAGGGATGAAATTTACGAAAATAATACTAAGTACAAATAAGTAAAAACGAAAAATAAAAGATAAGGATAAAGAAAGCAAATCTGATTTGCATGGGTTGCCTCCCAAGTAGCGCTTAGTTTTAACGTCTTCTCAGCCTAGACGTGGTTTCCTCTTGTCCTCAGTTGGTGGAACCTTCAAAGCCTCCCTTTGGGTTTGGAATTGTATTGCTTGGAAGCTTACCACTCTCATGAAACTTGGTCATGAAGTCCACCACTTGTCCCATTTGCTTCTTGAGCTCTGCAATGTCCTTGGTATGGTTCTGTTGTCCTTGAAGCAAAGTCCTACGGAGATGCAGACATGGCTTAGTATAGTGTAAATTTTTTTTTTTAATTTTATATATATATTTTTTATTTATTTAATTTTTTTTGTAAATAGCTGAATTTAATAAGACTGAATAAATGCAGTTTTTTTTTTTTTAAATATATAGGACTCAAAAATAAAAGACAAAAATATATATAGGACTCAAAATGAAAGACAAAAATATAAAAATTGATGCGCTCTTGGGAAGCGCATAATTTAACCCTGAAATATCGTTAGTAATATAAGTAAATAGGGATCGTTCTATTCCGGGGATTGAGGGTACACCTGTCATTGTGAAACAAATAAAGAAAAGTATTATTTACAGAAATGAAATAAAGAATAAATATATACAAGTGAACAAAAATAAGGGGGGGTTTTTTTTTAAGAATTATAGAATTGAAAATTAAAATAAAGAAAATATAAAAACACATGTACAAGAATGAAACATAAGAAACAAAGATTAAACTCAAGTTTATCATTGAATTCGAATTAACCCTACATTGTTCTTCCAAGTCATGTGAAAGGAGTTGATCATGTGAAACATTCGAAAGCAAATGAATTCCCATTTTTTACTTTTCAATGCTAATTAACCTAAGTGAAAGAACCTAGATTAATCCTATCAAACATGCAATCAAACCCTAGAAAGCTAGTCAATCATGTCATGTTTAACGCATTACACATAGTGAAAGGCTATCAACTCAAGTGTACAACTTAGTATGGAAAAGTCCACCTAATTGCAATCCTCTTCAATTGAATTCGATTTTTGTCCAAAACCTTTACTACTTTGATTCAAGTTTACACAAAACGAAAAGTCGATTTCATGTTCTTAAACCTAGCACCAATTATATCAAAACCCTAAGTGTTTGCAACCACATAAGATTAAAATACAAAAGTTATCTATAAAGAAAATTCAATCGAACAATCACACATAAGCAACTATGGAATCACAACATAGAAATCGAAAATCCTTTATTCAATCATAAAATTTCAGATTATAAACCTTGTTCAAACATCAATGTCAACTAGAAACAATTCTCACGAAACAAAGCAAGATTACAAAGAAAGAGGTTGAATTACATCGTGAGATGGAGATGCGGATGAATGATGAAACGTTATGGATTCTTGAATCTTGAAAGCAAGCTTCAAGGTGGAGGATGGATGATGATGCTCACGGCTCCTTCTTCTTTTTCTTCTCCCTTGCTTGAAACGTTGAATGCACTAGAGGATGGAGAGAAAATGGAAAGGAAATGGAGAGACAAAGAAGATGGAATGGATGAAGGAATTGGTTTAGGAAAATGGAAAGAAAATGGAGAGACAAAGAAGATGGAATGGATGAAGGAATTGGTGATTGAGAGTGAGAGGAGAAGGTGTTTAAATAGGGAAGAAAAAGAAGAGTGAAATGATGAGATGAAGAAAAATAATGAAAGTGGAGTATGAGAGTGGTTTGTAAAATATGTAAAAGATGAGGTAATGATGAAAGCAAAGCATGAAGGTGAAGAAATGTGGAAGTGATGATGATCTTTTAGAGTAGAAAAATGTATCCAAGGAAAAAGAAATGCTTTCTTCATGTGGGTGGGAAACATGAATATGTGGTGTTGAGCTGTTTTCAGATCAGTTTCTGCCCCTTTATTCCTTCAATTATTTCTCCATCAAAACTTCATATTGGGCCTCCGATTTCTTCATATCAAATGTTCCTCTATGAGTGTATATCATCCTGACAAATTTTCAGAGCTTCAATCCATGTGGTTGGGCCGGAAATGCTGCTGGACCTCTTACAGGTCCAGTTTTCCGGTTTTGCTTCTGTAGAAAATTGGGCTGATTGTTTGAAGGTCTTCCACTCATATTTTGCTCTGGCACTCTTCATAAGAAATGATCCTTTGGGTGTCTAGAATGGATCTGGAAGGTTTCAACTCATTTGAAGTTCATTTGGTCAGGCGGTCGCTCCTTCTTCTTTGCTTGGCTTGGTTTCTCCTAACCGGAGTAGGAATATGTGTAAAATTGATCTTTTAGTACATTTCCATTTTTCTCCATCATTTCCAGGTAATTATGGACATAACGCTCATTTCACCTTCATCTACTCCAATGTACCTAAAAATAGAAATTGAATTAAAAATCGATTCAGTTAAGGAATTAACTAAGCAAAATGTGAGGAATTAACTATTAAAATATCACATTAAAATGCTCCTTAGGCCCTTTTATGTTACCTCTAGGGAAAGTGATGTTTTTCCAAGACCTTGGTGGATTTCTTGAGGTCTCTACATCTACATGTGCTCTGCTAGGTTTTTAGGACACTTTGATAAATCCTTACCTTTCATTTCTTTAAACCTTGAGCCTTAGCCCCATTACAACCTTTGGGAAGACCTTCTTGATCCTTAAGATGGGACAGCCCTTGATGTGGAGATGAGTTACAAGAGTTGAACCTATGGCTTGGGTCCATCTGTGCAAGTAATTAGTATCATTCATGAGATCTTTTCAAAAAAATTATATTCACAAAGTGCTTTTCGTTTCTTATATATGTGAGCTATTTGGTTGCCTCAAAATATTTTCTCTCACATATAATTGAGTGATTATAAGCTTTTAAGCATTGTCTTGAATTCTGAGAGAAGAAAGAGTGGATATACCTTGTGAGGATATGAATCATACTTATTCGAAGCATGCTTAACAGAAACCATCACCATTGTCACAACCAAGTCCTACTTGTGTATGTGTGGATTATATGTTTTAATTAACTCTTGAATATCTACATATTGATTCTTGGTTGAGTGCTAATCTTGATGTTGTGAAAGTAGGAGATTTCTGAGACAAAAGTTGAAGGGCAATAGAGTCATTGTTTTTGTAGAGTCTTTAATTTTCGTTGAGTCTTAGTGTGATTTTGCTAAGGGACTAGCAAAAGCTAAGTGTGGGGGAATTTGATAGGAGCATTTTAATGCGACGTTTTAACTGCATTTCCCTACATTTCTTGCGTTATTTCCTTATTAAAACCCTGTTTAGGAAAGTTTCCATTCTTTGATTGGGAAAGTTCCTATTTGTAGAAAGTTTCTATTTTGTAGTTTCTATTTTTCATTTTTAGAAAGTTTCCATTTTCAGTTTAGGAAAGTTGCCATTTTTCATTTTAGGAAAGTTTCTAGTTTTCTTATTAGTTTCTATTTTCAGGACCTCCGAGCTAAAAAGTGGAAATGAACTCATAAATGGAAAGAGGAGCTTGCGAACACCAACGGGAGCAAAGATGAAGGTACATTGGAGTAGAAAAAATGGAAATGTACTAAAAGATCAATTTTACACATATTCCTACTCCGGCTAGGAGAAACCAAGCCAAGCAAAGAAGAAGGAGCGGCCGCCTGACCAAATGAACTTCAAATGAGCTGAAACTTCCAGATCCACTCTAGACACCCAAAGGATCATTTCTTATGAAGAGTGCCAGAGCAAAATATGAGTGGAAGACTTTCAAACAATCAGCCCAATTTTCTACATAAGCAAAACCGGAAAACTGGACCTGTAAGAGGTCCAGCAGCATTTCCGGCCCAACCACATGGATTGAAGCTCTGAAAATTTGTCAGGATGATCTACACTCATAGAGGAACATTTGATATGAAGAAATCGGAGGCCCAATATGAAGTTTTGATGGAGAAATAATTGAAGGAATAAAGGGGCAGAAACTGACCTGAAAACAGCTCAACACCACATATTCATGTTTCCCACCCACATGAAGAAAGCTAGATGCTTTTCTCTTTTTCCTTGGATATATTTTTTCTACAATCTCTTTAATAGATCATCATCACTTCCATGTTGCTGCACCTTCATGCTTTGCTTTCATTTCATCATTTCTCTTTCTTTTCCATATTCTACAAATCACTTTCATACTCCACTTTCATTATTTTTCTTCCACTCATCATTTCACTCTTCTTTTTCTTCCCTATATAAACACATTATCCTCTCATTCTAAAACCAATTCCTTCATCCATTCCATCTTCTTTGTCTCTCCATTTCCTTTCCATTTTCCCAAACATTCCTTCATCCATTCCATCTTCTTTGTCTCTCCATTTCCTTTCCATTTTCCCACACATTCCTTCATCCATTCCATCTTCTTTGTCTCTCCATTTCCTTTCCATTTTCCCTCTACATTCCTTCATCCATTCAATCTTCTTTGTCTCTCCATTTCCTTTCCATTTTCATTTCCATCCTCTAGTCATCTCCACGAGTTCAAGCAAGGCCAAAGGAAGAAGAAGAGAAGCCGTGAGCATGACCATTCATATCCATCCTTGAAGCTTGCTTTCGAGATTCAAGAGCCCACAACGTTTATCATCCATCTCATCTCCATCTCACGGTGTAATCCGATTCTCCTTTGTAACCTTTGCTTTGATTTCGTTGGTTTTGTTCTAGTTGACATATGTGTTTGAACGAATATTAATTTCTGGAATTTTATGATTAATTGAGAATTTTCAGATTCATATATTGTGATTCGAGAGTTGCTTATGTGAGTTTGTTTAATTAAATTTGCTTTATAGATAACTTTTGTATTTTAATCTTATGTGGTTGCAAACACGTAGGGTTTTGATATGAATGGTGCTAGGTTTAAGAACATGAAATCGACTTTTCGTTTTGTGTAAACTTGAATCAAAGTAGTAAAGGTTTTGTGCAAAGACCGAATTTAATTAAAGAGGATTGCAATTAGGTGGACTTTTCCATACTAAGTTGTACACTTGAGTTGATAGCCTTTCTCTATGTGTAATGCGTTAAACATGACATGATTGACTAGCTTTCTAGGGTTTGATTGCATGTTTAATAGGATTAATCTAGGTGCTTTCGCTTAGGTTAACTAGCATTGAAAAGTAAAAAAATGGGAATTCATTTGCTTTCGAATGATTCACATGATCAACTCCTCTCTCATGACTTAGATGAACAATATTAGGGTTTGAATCAATTTTAATCATATGTTTCGGTTTTTGATCTTTGTTCTCTCACTCCATTTGTATTTTTATGTTTTTGCATTTTAATTATTTTGTTAACGTAGTTTTATTTTCGAAAAAACCAAAAACAAAATCCCCCCTTTTTCGTAAATAATGTTTATACTTGTGAATATCTTTGTGAATATTATACTTTGTTTTAATTTTAATTGTTTAATTGTTTGACAATGACAGGTGTACCCTCAATCCCCGGAATAGAACGATCCCTATTTGCTTATACTACTAACGATATTTCAGGGTTAAATTATGCGCTTGCTTACAGCGCATCAATTTTTGGCGTTTCCGGCCCAACCACATGGCAATACATTCTGAAATTTTACCACAGTAATCTACATTCATGGGGGAATATTTGTTATGAAGAAGTATTGGGCAGAATCTAAACTTTCGGTGGAGATAAAATTGAAGTAAATGAGTAGGAAATCCATCATCATCATCACCCAAAAACATTCCATGTTTTAGGGTGTAATCATCATGTTTTCTCCATCATTTCTCACACTAATCCACCATCATCATCACCCAAAAACATTCCATGTTTTAGGGTGTAATCATCATGTTTTCTCCATCATTACTCACACTAATTTACTCCATCTTTTCCAATTTCACTCTTCTTTCTCTTCCCTATATAAACACCTTCTCCTCTCACTCTAAAACATATTCCTTCATCCATTCCATCTTCTTTGTCTCTCTATTTCCTTTCCATTTTCCTAAACCAATTCCTTCATCCATTTCATCTCCTTGTCTCACCATTTCCTCTCCATTTTCCTTAGTCACCATTTCCTACACACATTCCTTCATCCATCTCATCTTCTTTGTCTCTCCATTTCCTTTCCATTTTCCTTTTCCATTCTCTAGTTCTTAGTTTTGCATTTTCAAGTAAAGAGAAGAAGAAGAAGCCGTGAGGACATAGCCTCCATCGTCCACCTTGAAGACTTGCTTCCAAGATTCAAGATTCCAACGTTCAAGCTCTCCATCTCCATCTCCCCTCACGGTGTAATTCATTCTTTTTCCTTGTAATGATCTTTTGTTTTCCTTGTTTGAATTCATATGAACTTGTTTCTAGTTAACAATAATGTTTAGGGTAAAGTTTAAACCCAACTTCTATGTTTAAATAAAGTTTTCGAATTCCATAATTGTGATTCTAAGTTGCTTATGTGAGTTTGTTCGATTGAATTTGCTTGATAGAAAACTTTTATATGTTTATCTTATTTGGGTCGACACTTATAGGATTTGCATGTAATTGGTGCTAGGTTTAAGAACATGAAATCGACTTTTCGTTTTGTGTAAACTTGAATCAAAGTAGTAAAGGTTTTGGACAAAAATTGAATTCAATTGAAGAGGATTGCAATTAGGTGAACTTATTCATACTAAGTTGTACACTTGAGTTGATAGCCTTTCTATGTGTTTCATGCGTTGAACATGTCATGATTGACTAGCTTTCTAGGGCTTGATTACATGTTTGATAGGATTAGTCTATGTGCTTTCACTTAGATTAATTAGCATTGAAAAGTAAAATATGGGAAATCGTTTGCTTTCGAATGTTTCACATGATCAACTCCTTTCACATGACTTGGAAGAACAATGTAGGGTTAATTCGAATTCAATGATAAACTTGGGTTTAATCTTTGTTTCTTATGTTTCATTCTTGTACATGTGTTTTTATATTTTCTTTATTTTAATTTTCAATTCTATAATTCTTAAAAAAACCCCCCCTTATTTTTGTTCACTTGTATATATTTATTCTTTATTTTATTTCTGTAAATAATACTTTTCTTTATTTGTTACACAATTACAGGTGTACCCTCAATCCCCGGAATAGAACGATCCCTACTTACTTATACTACTAACGATATTTTCAGGGTTAAATTGCGCGCTTTTAAATTGATGCGCTCTTGGGAAGCGCATAATTTAACCCTGAAATATCGTTAGTAATATAAGTAAATAGGGATCGTTCTATTCCGGGGATTGAGGGTACACCTGTCATTGTGAAACAAATAAAGAAAAGTATTATTTACAGAAATGAAATAAAGAATAAATATATACAAGTGAACAAAAATAAGGGGGGTTTTTTTTTAAGAATTATAGAATTGAAAATTAAAATAAAGAAAATATAAAAACACATGTACAAGAATGAAACATAAGAAACAAAGATTAAACTCAAGTTTATCATTGAATTCGAATTAACCCTACATTGTTCTTCCAAGTCATGTGAAAGGAGTTGATCATGTGAAACATTCGAAAGCAAATGAATTCCCATTTTTACTTTTCAATGCTAATTAACCTAAGTGAAAGAACCTAGATTAATCCTATCAAACATGCAATCAAACCCTAGAAAGCTAGTCAATCATGTCATGTTTAACGCATTACACATAGTGAAAGGCTATCAACTCAAGTGTACAACTTAGTATGGAAAAGTCCACCTAATTGCAATCCTCTTCAATTGAATTTGATTTTTGTCCAAAACCTTTACTACTTTGATTCAAGTTTACACAAAACGAAAAGTCGATTTCATGTTCTTAAACCTAGCACCAATTATATCAAAACCCTAAGTGTTTGCAACCACATAAGATTAAAATACAAAAGTTATCTATAAAGCAAATTCAATCGAACAATCACACATAAGCAACTATGGAATCACAACATAGAAATCGAAAATCCTTTATTCAATCATAAAATTTCAGATTATAAACCTTGTTCAAACATCAATGTCAACTAGAAACAATTCTCACGAAACAAAGCAAGATTACAAAGAAAGAGGTTGAATTACACCGTGAGATGGAGATGAGGATGAATGATGAAACGTTATGGATTCTTGAATCTTGAAAGCAAGCTTCAAGGTGGAGGATGGATGATGATGCTCACGGCTCCTTCTTCTTCTTCTTCTCCCTTGCTTGAAACGTTGAATGCACTAGAGGATGGAGAGAAAATGGAAAGGAAATGGAGAGACAAAGAAGATGGAATGGATGAAGGAATTGGTTTAGGAAAATGGAAAGAAAATGGAGAGACAAAGAAGATGGAATGGATGAAGGAATTGGTAGAGGAAAATGGAAAGGAAATGGAGAGACAAAGAAGATGGAATGGATGAAGGAATGTGTTTTAGAATGAGAGGAGAAGGTGTTTATATAGGGAAGAAAAAGAAGAGTGAAATGATGAGATGAAGAAAAATAATGAAAGTGGAGTATGAAAGTGATTTGTAGAATATGGAAAAGAAAGAGAAATGATGAGTGGAAGAAAAATAATGAAAGTGGAGTATGAAAGTGATTTGTAGAATATGGAAAAGAAAGAGAAATGATGAAATGAAAGCAAAGCATGAAGGTGCAGCAACATGGAAGTGATGATGATCTATTAAAGAGATTGTAGAAAAAATATATCCAAGGAAAAAGGGAAAAGCATCTAGCTTTTTTCATGTGGGTGGGAAACATGAATATGTGGTGTTGAGCTGTTTTCAGGTCAGTTTCTGCCCCTTTATTCCTTCAATTATTTCTCCATCAAAAATTCATATTGGGCCTCCGATTTCTTCATATCAAATGTTCCTCTATGAGTGTAGATCATCCTGACAAATTTTCAGAGCTTCAATCCATGTGGTTGGGCCGGAAATGTTGCTGGACCTCTTACAGGTCCAGTTTTCCGGTTTTGCTTATGTAGAAAATTGGGCTGATTGTTTGAAGGCCTTCTACTCATATTTTGCTCTGGCACTCTTCATAAGAAATGATCCTTTGGGTGTCTAGAATGGATCTATAAGGTTTCAGCTCATTTGAAGTTCATTTGGTCAGGCGGCCGCTCCTTCTTCTTTGCTTGGCTTGGTTTCTCCTAGCCGGAGTAGGAATATGTGTAAAATTGATCTTTTAGTACATTTCTATTTTTCTCCATCATTTCCAGGTAATTATGGACCTAACGCTCATTTCACCTTCATCTACTCCAATGTACCTAAAAATAGAAATTGAATTAAAAATCGATTCAGTTAAGGAATTAACTAAGCAAAATGTGAGGAATTAACTATTAAAATATCACATTAAAATGCTCCTATCAGTAATGCCTTTATGTACATATATATAAATTGAAAATGTGAAAGTATATGATGGACCATTGTAATTATTTGATTTGATCCGATATGTCTTGGGTTTGAGTCCCTTGGGCCTTTCTATTTTTATGTTTTTTCTTTGATCTTCTTCTCTGTTATTTTGTTTTGTCTTTCTTCGTTTCATGTTTCTTCTAGTAAGGCCTCTCTATTTTTATTTATTTGCTTTTTTGTTATCTTCATCTCTTCTTTTATTTGTTTTCCTTTTTTCATTTTCCTTCTTTGTTTTGTTATGTTTTTGTCATACAGAGACAACATTCCAAAAGAAGCTTGGGATAATTTGAGTACTACTGTATTTTGGGGGATGATCCGACCATTCTTCGAGAAGAAGCTCACCGAAACTCAGCTACACAAACATGAGGCTGACTTGGAGATTATACTGAAGTACTTTGATGTTAAAAAAGGCAAGTTTGTGTTTGGGGAGACAGAAATGGAAATAACATTGGAAGACATAAATGAATTGTTTGACCTGCCAATAACTGGTATTGAATGGGATCTGAGCAAGAAGGTGCTCAAGGAGGAACGGAAGGCATATTCGATATTTGACATCAATATGGGGAAAGAAACAGTAATCAACCCTAACCTGGAAGAGGCACTCACCAAGGAGCTCAAGAAGAAGAAGAAGGCTAATCCCAAGATAATTGCAGCACTGCTTATCATGTACCTCTTCAATGCATTCCTCTTCAGTAGGACATCTACAACCTTAACATGGGACCTCATCAACGCTTGTGAAGACCTAGACAACATAAACAGCTTCAATTGGGCAAAGATGGTACTAGATTTTCTGATGGATGGGCTTCAGAGGTACCGAAAAGATTATCTGACAACTCTTTCTGTCTGCCTCCTTCTCATATATGTAAGTACAATACAAAATTTTCTGGTGTATTAGGGGGCAATACACATCTATTGCCCCCCAATACAAGCTTTAAAATGTCTCTATTAGGAGGCAATAGATGTGTATTGCCCCCCAATACAGGATAATTGGTAGTCTGTTGTTTATTTACTAACAAAAATAGTTTATTTAACAGTACTGGTTCTTGGAGAAGACAAAGATCAGAAACTGGATTCAAGGAATGGAGAATGAAAAACCGCGATTTGTGAGGTGGTCAATAAAGGAGTTGTTCAACCTGCAGAAGCTCCACCAGAATTCATTCTGGCCGAAGGAATTAATAAAAGAAGGGCCGTGGTTAGAACATAACTTCATCAAGTTGTTGGATATGCAAGAGGAGCTGGAAACACCAAGTTTTGCCAACTGGGTAAGTTAGCACGTACATTGTTACTTTACAAATGGTCTATTGCGGGGCAGTAGACGTCTATTGGGGGCCAGTAGACACTTTACAAACTCTGTATTGGGGGGAAATAGACGTCTATTGCCCCCCAATACAAGGTTTGTAAAGTGTCTACTGGCCCCCAATAGACGTCTATTGCCCCCAATATTGGTAAATTTTTTTTGACTTTTTGGTTGTTTTATTGGTTGCAGATTCTGCAAGCAAGTCAGGAAGAGAAAGAAGAGAACATTAGGGTCACTAGGAAGATGAGAGTTCTCCTAAAGGAGATGAATACAGTGATTGAAGACGAAGGTGACAAAAAGAAAATGGAGGAGAAAATGAAGATTATCTTACAAGCAAATGAAAACTTGGCAAACCATATTAAGGTGCTATGGGAAAAGATTATGGTTGCCGATGACAAGATTTTGTCTATGGAGAAGAAAGTGACTGAAGTGATGCAAGAAAACAGAGCGCACAAAAACCACATCAGAGCTCTGAACAAATTGTTGGCAAAGGCAAATGGGAGGAAACCTGATCAGGAAAGTAGTGATAATAGAGCTAATCAACTTCAGATGGTGCTGGCGTCAACGGAGCAAGAAGATGGAACGGGATATGAATATGATCAGACCCAAGCTGAATATCAACCTCAAACACTAGTCAACGAAGAACCAAAGGGAGGTGATGCAGTTAACGCAGTTCCTCTAGCTTTCAAGAAACCATAAGAGGAAAAAATTAAGCAAGCAGATAAGGAGGAGATAATAAATTCTATAGAAGCAGAAAAAATAGATATAATTGTGTCGACAATTCTCGAAGCAGCTAATTCGGCAGAAATGGCAGAACTAGAGCAGAAGGAAACTGCCTCAAAGATAGAAGACATGAAAGAGAAGAAAGCTGGAAAAGAAATAGCAGTGCCATTGGTCCCAATATAGAAGGAAAAGGTTGCCATGCATTCTATCGAGAGGAACGTGAAACAAAACAAGAGAAAGGCAACAACTAAGGACAAGGATGAAGATTTTGAGTATGACACTCCGAAGATCTTGAAGACTTACAGAAAGAAAAGAAAGACTGCTTCACAAGAACAAGCAAAGGAGAGAAAGAAACCCGAACAGAAGCTGGCAACAAACATGCAGAAAGGGAAACAAGTGCAGCAGCCAATCTAAATTAAAGATGTGAATTGCGAAAAGTACACATGGAAAACCTTAAAGCTTGAAGTCGCAAGACACTACTAGCAATTCTTTGAAATGGTCCATGACAATTCGTAAGTGCATACCATAACTATTAGAATTAGAATATTAATGTGTTATAGACTCGTAATAACTACACATATTTCTGTTTGTGCAGATATAACTACTGGATAAGTAGGAATGACATAATAGGGGTAACAAGGAGAGACATGCAGATTATCATCCAAGAAGAAGATGTGGATATTAATGTGAGTTTTAGATTTTTGTTTGCTTTGCCCCCCCAATAGTCACCTATTGGGTGCTGATCTTCACATATATAATACTAACAAATTGAACGATTGCAGGGGATCAAGGTTACACTGAAATATTATAGAATGAACTGAAACAAAAGAATTCTCAGATTGGATTGCTGGACATTGAAGCGGCGGTAAGTAATGAAACAAAAATAGCAGCGTGCCACTGCAACGCGACACGAAAACAAATTTTAAATTAACAGTTGAATGATTTAATATGTGTCTATTTCCTATACAGTACTACGCTGTTCAACATGAAAAGAAACTGGCAGACTTCAAGAAAGAAGGAAAGAGCCTTTTGGAAGACGACTTTAAAGGCCACGAGATTGAGATAGAGTTATTTCTAATTGAACAACTGTGGAGTAACTTCAGCTACCCCAAGGTGCTTATCCCGATCCACCATTGATACAGCCAGCACTACACACTGCTTATCATCGACAATGAGAAAAAACACTTTGTTTACATGAACTCTATGCTTCCTCCAAAGAAGGAATAGACAAAAGATAACCACCACTACACCAACGGGTGGTAAGTAATAATATTAAAACAATGTGTTTATTTTTCAAAGTGGTCAAATTTAGAAAGTCTATTGATGCTTTATATATCTGTATCAAACAGGTAAAGTACATAAGGAGGTTCATCCGCGATGTGAACATGACAGCTAGAAAATTTGACACTGACAGCCAGGACCAAGAGAATAGGAGAGAAAAGTGTAAAGGTGAGGACCCTAAAGGAGAATTTATCACTGAGGTTGAAGAAATGACAGGAAGAGAGAAAGAGGTCAGAAGGTGGATCTTGGATAATCATATTGGCGAACAGGACTACGAGCTTGTAGAAGACTTCAACTGCCCTCAACAGAAAACCTCATCGTAAGTGCTTCAAAATCCTTTAATATTTGTTTATGATGTGAAAAATGACAATTTAACTGATACATTTGTGACAAGTTTTCAATCAATTGGTCCCCAATAGGGGTCTATTGGGGGGCAATAAGCACTTCTGATCAGGATCACTAACTTTTATTCATGCTTTATAGGGGGACTGTGGACCTTTTATGCTCCATTTCATGGAAAGCATAATTCACGGAGTGCAACCCAACAAGAAGAAAGCCGATGACATGAGGAAAAAAAATTCTTGAGAGGTTTGCAAAGGAAGAATGTGGTTGGAGTGTTGAAAGATACCATCAAGAAGCTGCACTTACTATAGGAAACGCAGAAAGCTAGAAAATGTAGATTTTATGCACTTAGTTTCAGTTGAACTTATTTTGATTTGGAATATTAATACTTCTTTGGGATGATTTGAAAGCTTTTCAACATATTTTCTGTTAAGTTAAAGAATTTGTTTTCAGTTACTAGTGTTGAGCATATCACACAGGTCAATATTTAAAATACAGACCCATATTACATAATTGTGCATTTAGTCCTCAGAAACCAGGTTCTATTGGAGCCCAATAGACATCTATTGGCCCCAAATAAAACTTGTATAGACCGCCAGAAATAAAATAGTAGGACATCAAACTACATTGAAAATATGCAAGTGTAAACATTCCACACTTGTTGAACTTCAAGCCTCCAAAACTCAGGTTCTATTGGGGGCAAATAGATGTCTATTGCCCCCCAATATATGTCTATAGGGTCAGTTAGCTTTCACAACCCATTGGAAAAACTTGCAACTCAGAAACAGACATGATAAAATGAAAATAAACATAAAAACAACTGCTGAAATAAGAAAAAGTTAAAATGAAATAAAAATGGATAGAGCAACCAGAAAAAATCTCAACACAATTTCTTGAAAGACTTAATCAATTTATCAGTCAACAACAAAATTAAAGGACCAATCAGTGTCAAAAATCTTTGACACAAAAAATATTAAACTGACCCTGGATAAAATCATCTATTGCCCCCCAGTAGCCTATTACTGCCCCCCAATACAACCAATCAGAATGCTAAAACAATTGACAAATTTACATTCAAATAGGTTCAGTGCAGGTCTTCTTGTTATGCTGTCCCATTTTGCCACATCGGCTACAACGAAAGAACTTCTTTTCACACTCTCCTCTAGACTTGAACCTCTTGAGCCTAGGCCTCCCAGGAGGCCTCTTTGCATTTAGAGGAAGTATGAAGCCACTGCTAGCAGATTCCGAAGAAGCCATATCAACATTGGAAATTGGATAAATTGGAAACTCATAGCACTTCTGGAAATAATCAACATGAAAATGCTTATTTATAAAAGCATAAACATCCAATGAGGCAACTTGAATTGCAGCAAGACCATGGCTGCAAGGAAAGCAGTTAATCTCCCATTTTTTAAGAAAGAGTTCCAAGGTCCACAACATAAGAATACTTTGATCTCACTTCATAAACATTTGTATGGGAGTAATGCACATTGAAACGGCAAGCTTTCTCCATACCTTCTTTCAAACGACCCTCCATAACAAGAGTAAGTCACGAGGTCCAAAGTTGAGCCTTGTCTCTCCTCTTACCCCCATCATCTGCATCACCCTAATCTGAGTCTGATCATGTCACACCCCGAATTTTGAAATAAGGATTCAAATCCGGAACATGACTAATAACAAATACAAATAACGTTCTAAATTTTTCTCTCAGAAACAACCACTAGTTACACCTCTTGATATTACATAAACCAAATCCTCAAGCTACTTATTACAGCACACTCTCACCAAATCAAATGGTAAAACTCAAATGAGTATAATTCTCCTCACAAAACAGATGCTGTAAATCCAATACTAATACTCTAAACCGCACGATCACTGCCCTGATTCTCCTGACCTGTGAGATTACCCGCTACACAATTTGAATAGTGTACCGGGATTGCAACAACACCAAACCCGGTAAGCTTTTTGCAAAGCTCGTGAGTAAACAAGAAAGAACTATTGATTTATTTAATTACAAATCTTATAATTCAAATAAACAATCAACACATTCACAAGGTAATCTCCAAAAATCACAGTAACATAAAAGTAGGTATTTTTCGATACTCTTTTTAAAACTCAATCAACAAATATTGCATCATTAATATGTGAAATAACATTAAAGCAATGCATGCTTGATTTTCTTTTTACCAACACCTTCACATACTCAAAATATATCATGGATAGATATTTGATCAATTTCACATAACACCCTCACATATTCAAAATATATCATGGATAGATATTTGATCAATTTCACATAAGTACATTTCTCTTTTTAGTGAATTTTCAGATTAACTGGTAACAAATCATAAATCCACGTGTTAGGGTCCATAATACCAAAACACGGGAAAACCGCAGCATACCAAGGACACCCTCCAAGGTATGTATACTCAAAGTACCACCCTTCCTAAGAGTATAACACGGGAAAACCAGGTTGACTGGTAACAAATCATAAATCTGCGTGCTAGGGTCCATAATACCAAAGCACGGGAATCCACATGCTAGGGTCCATAATACCAAAGCATGGGTAAGCCGCAGCATACCAAGGACACCCTCCAAAGTATGTATACTCAAAGTACCACCCTTCCTAAGAGTATAATAGTGCACTATCTGAAGGGACTAGAGCCCACAGCTTAATCGTCATCATAACATCAAAACACATTTACCAGTAATTCACTTAAGCACGGGGTTGTTGAAATCACCCGGCTTCATAATTGTACTTTTCAGACATAATCAATTTCACAACATACAATCTTTATAAATTTTAGATCGTATAAATGTATATGAACACCCATATAAAGAGACATATTATTTCAAGACAAATCTTTACTTCTTAAAATAATTTCCACATATTCACAATTGGGCATATAAAATAACTTTCACACCACATGATCAACATTTCATTATTCAACAATTAAATGGGAGATTAATAGCTTGAATAATATCCAATCAATTCTCAATCATTTCATCATACCAATCACACGTCAAATCAACATATATATTTCACGTAAATATATATATACGTAATCATCCACGCAGGAATGACCACTAATACCAACTATAGTTCAAGTATAAAAACCGTGAAATTCATTTGTATAATAAAATCATTTTACTTACCTATGGACCGTAGTTGATCAAGTCCATATGATTTAAAACAAATATTTATTCCACAAATATTTTCACCCAATTACGACAAAAAATAAAGTAATTAAATTTATTCGGTTCGTAATATGAACCACGTGAGGTTTACTCACCTCTAATCCAGCTGCGTCTTCTAAAAAGTCAAATCAACGATTCACCATCGTCCGCCAAGTCAAACCCTTGATCACCTAATCCAATGCGATCATAACTTAGCCAAAACTAAAAAAATATAAATAAACGACGAGCTAATAGTCGGATCGAATTTATACAGCAATCCAACGGTCAGATTGAATTTATACCGAGTTTATACAGCGATCCAACGGTCAGATCCTCCCCAAAATCAATAATTAAAACCAACTCCACTCACTAACAATTTCCTCCCACATCAAATTCAACCCTTCTTTACTTGTCAATTTCGTCAAAACCAATATCCGATAAACACCTTCAAAAATAAAATTGAAACCGTCCTAATTACAGCTAAAACTCCATAAATTTATTAATTTGACCAAAACAGTGATAGCAAATATATGGTCACCTTGCCCTCACCAATTAAACATTCCCTGCACAAATAGGTGACTAATCCAACAGTATAATCTGCCATTCACCGTCAATTTAAAACCAAAATTCAACTTCAATCAAAGCCAACTCAACAACCTCCAACTTCTCCAAAACTTCACAATTTTCTGATTCTACACACTTCAATTCACATAACTAATAATACAAGAATAAGTTTTCCAATTCACCACAATCCCAGTTTCAAACCAAGGAGGGTACGAAAATTACCCAAACAAGTGGTCTGAAGAAAAGTGGTGGCCGAGCTCGGTGGTCCATACTGCCAGTGCCGGCGCGTGCAGTGGCTCCAACGAAAGTGGACATCGGCTTCAAGGGTTTTGTTGGAAGGAGAAACCTAGAACGCAAGCATGATAGTCCTATAGCTTGATTTCGATCGGAGAGGATGAACAGCTCAGGTCAAGTTTCCGACGAGGCGCCTGCAGCGATCAACCGATGCTGGTTTGAGGTGAAGGCCACCAGATTTGTCCGTTGAGTGAAGCAGCTGTGGATGTGGGTGCAGATCGCAGCCGGGAATCGGAAAGAAGGAAGGAACAGTGGCTTCACCGCCATAGGTGCTGCGTACGAAGGCCGGAGGCCGTGCTTGGTGACACCCAGACTTGGTTTTGGGCGGTGTCTTAATCTGGTTTCGACTGGTGGTGGTGGTGGTGGCATCGTGGAATTGCAATTACAATTGCAGCAGCTTTGGAAGAAGAAGAAAGAGAGATGAGGGTGATGACTGAACTGAAGAAGACAAAGACGGAAGAGAGAGTGGGAGTGGGAATAGAAAATGAGTTGGAAGTGGACGACAAGAGGAAGTGCACCATGATTCCTATTTTCTTTAAGAAAAAGAAAACCTTTGTTGGCCTTTGCTTTTTGACCAGCACACCAAACAACAACATCACCCAACATCAACAGAAAAGAATAGAAAAAGGATAGGAAGGAAAAAGAAAGAAGAAAGAAAGAAAGAAAAAGAAGAAACAAAAAAGATTCTTAACTAAAAAGAATCCCAATTTTCAAATAATCGTAACTAAATCATACGAGCTCCGATTTTTGCTTTCCACATATGCACGCGATCGTATTGACGAGCTCTACAACTTTCATGAAGGAAATTTTCCCAAATTCAGTACGTATAAAGAGTCACTTTTTGAGATTCCCCTAAATAACGTTCGATTTCGAAAATAAAATCGTTCGAACTACTTCCACAACTTCTCCAAGCTTCGTACTCGCTCCTAATACCGAGAAATCAATTCTAAAAATCCACAGAATTTAATTTGGATTTTTCGGGGTATTACAGATCAAGCATAGTGTATACTGGCATCTCACGCTCAACAGCAAACCAAGCATTAAAAGATTCAGCTACACTATTAACCATAATTCCATAACGGCATCCAGGGAAAAATGCGTGGCACCAATTTTGAACAGGCAAATCAGCAAGAAATGAATCTATAATATCAGCACCACTAACTTCTCTCAACTCTCTCAAATGAAAATGATATTCCTTTTCAGTGCACGAATATGCCAACTCAAAAAACTTCTTTTTAACATCATCTTTCAAAACAGAAGACCCTTTACTGTTGTATTTAGTCATAAAGTTATGCACCAAGTGCTTGTAACAGAAAAGATGAGGATTACCAGCTCCCATTTTCATCCTCCTTCTAATGTCCTGTATATATGCAGATGATGTGATGATATTTATGCAAGGGAATTCTAGCGGGTTACGATCGCTGAACAAATTTCTTCAGGAATATGCAGCGAACTCAGGTCAGGTGGTTCGTAAAGCCAAATCATCTGTTTATTTGGGAAGGCATGCCAGACCCAGGGCGTCAGTGATTAAACGTATTCTTGGCATCAGAGAAGGTAATGTGCCTTTCAACTACTTGGGGGTTTCGATATTTTTTGGGAGTCCCAGGGCATCATATTTCATGGCCATCGCAGACCGGGCAAGATGCAAATTGAGTGCTTGGAAGGGCATGCAGCTTTCACAGGCGTCTGCAACTTATTTCTTCCGTCATCCAAAGTCTATTTGTTTATAGCTTTAATGTTTACCATTGGCCACATGCTTTGCTAAAAAAAGTTCAGTCTTGGATGCGCAACTTTTATTGGTCTGGGGACCCTCTTAGAAAGGGAGCTGCTTTGATTTCTTGGAAGACCTGTTGTCTGCCTAAGGATTGTGGAGGGCTTGGATTAAAAAATATTTTCACTTTGAACAGAGCTCTTCTTCTTCGGAGATGCTGGGATATGGTGACAGGTTCTTCCGATTCTTCAATATTTCTGCGGGATAGATTCTTAAAGAAGAATTTAGACACGTTCTCTTATTATCAAAGATCATCTATTTGGACCGGCTTGAAGAAGTTGTGGCCAACTCTGGTTTCTAACCTGAGATGGCAAGTGGGTGATGGCAGGAGCATCCATTTCTAGAAAGACAATTGGCTTGGAGGTTCGTTGGTGGATAGCTTGAATATCAATCCTTCTTTCTGGCCTTATCTTCGTGACCGCATTTGTGACTATATTGTGCAGAAACGTTGGGTTCTGCCAAATGAGTTCCTTGAGAATTTTCCAGAAGTTTCAGAAGACATTCTAAAGACTGAAATTCCAGCTATTGACATGGATGACACTGTCCTTTGGCCTACTACCTCTGTCGGATCCTTGAATACGGCAGCAGCTTATTCTTTTCTCACTGGTCCTAGTACATCACTTGAGTGGGGTAAGGCTATTTGGCACAAAGCGGTGCAGCCCAGGAAAAGCATTGTATGTTGGAAGGTTTTCCATCTTAAGATCATGGTTGACAAGGTACTGCAGAGAAGAGGTAAGATCCTTTGCTCCCAATGCTCTTTTTGCTGCTATAATGTGGAATCGGTCTCTCACCTATTTCTAAACTGTCCTTCGCTTGGGGAGTTGTGGACATGGTTGTTTGATATATTTCATCTGCAGCGCTCAGTTGGATTAACCTTACAGGGAATTTTTGATTCGAATATGATGAACCAATTACCGGTGGCTTCTAAATTATTATGGAGGCTAGCAGTTTGCAATATATTTTGGTGCATTTGGACTGAACGGAACAAAATAAGGTTTGATGGCAGGGTTTTTGAATTCCGGAGATTTAAATAGTTCTTCATTAATTCTTTTAAGGAATCGGCGATGTGCTACTTTGCTCCTTGTGGTCGTATTGGTACTGCAGCCCCGGTTTATTCTTTGCTGGGAGTTTCTCCACTTAGAGCGCGGGCCCCAAAGTTTACCCCTGTGGTTTGGGAGTCTCCACCTCCGGGTTGGATCAAGGCAAACACGGATAGGTCTTTTTCAGATCCTGCTAGAGCTGGCTTTGGCGGAGTATTTAGGGATTCAGATGGTCTCTTCCTGGGAGGATTTTCTTATAATGCTGCTGTCCCAAGTGCTATTGATGCTGAGGTTCTAGCAGTTATTGAAGCAGTTGAGGTGGCAATGGTTAGACGTTGGACTCATGTTTGGTTGGAAACTAATTCTGCTTTGGTGGTGCTTTACTTCAATAAACCTGATCTGATTCCTTGGAGATGGCGTATCCCTTGGTTGAACTATTTATACAAGATTAGCCATTTTACCTTTCAGATATCGCATATATTCAGAGAAGGAAATGCATTGACAGATAAATTTGCTCGCTATGGCCCTTTGAATATGGGGGCAGTTTGGTGGAGGAAACTCCCTACATCCTTTCTCTTAGAGTATGCTAGAGACTTGGCTTCTAGAGTTACTTTTCGCTTCTCTTAGTGCAGGCTTGTTCTTATTTATTTGCTCTGTTACACTATTAGGTCTTGGTTTCTTAATTGTTATGTTCTTATTTTGTACTGCGTGGGGTCTGTCTATTCATCCAGGGAGGTTTTGGTCTAGTCCCCCTCCCATGTTTGTATCTTTGTTCATTTTAATAAATTCCTGGCAAGGGACGGGCGGTGGGCTCCCGGTTGTTGCGGTCCCCTTCGGGGTTGTGTGGGTGCTAGTCTCCCCTTTCAGACTGCTTCAGAGGAGCTACTATCGCCTAATCCTTGCTAGTTTTTTTTTTTTTTTAAAAAGTCTATTGGGGATAATACATGATTGCAGCGTACTGCTTCACTTGCTTCACCGCCAACGGGAGAGTGCCGCTCCACGTTTTCAACAAAAATACAAATAAAAGATCTTAGAAATGAGAAAAGTACCATGATTTCCATTAATTCTTTCCAGTTGCACAAAGTATCTGCCCCTTGTAGACGCTCTTCCCAAATGTCCTATTGACAAACAAGATGGGAAGACAGAATTCAAAGCCTTTAACACAGCCTGCATAAGCTAGGAAAAGCCTCTGAAACCGATTGCTCGAGGGATCAACTTCCAAAACAAATGAAGATCCCAGATTAGTCTCAAATACAGCATCCCTATACCATGTTAACTTGTTAAACGAATCAGCCTCAGAACCATAAATCAATTCCCTAGCTTTCTGCTTTGCTTTCCAAGCAACCTTGTACGATATATCAAACCCATAAGCTGACTTGAACTTGCTGATAATTTCCCTTCACTTCAATGATAAGTTATAGCTAATGTCCTCTTCAATACATGTCTTGACAATTTTCAATCCCAAAAACTCATGTTTTTGCTTCCGAATAACACCATTGCAAAAGTGCACATTGTTCAAATCACCAATTATAAAGCATCCATTTGCAGAGGATATAACTACGGACATTCCAATCACATCCTTCGGTTCCCCAATTGGAACAAATCGCATGAATTCTATCCCAGTCATTTCTAATAAACACAAAGCTGAACCCAACTTCAACAACATATTTTCTGAGCTTCTCTCGGAACTCCGAGGAACCGCCACACAATTTCTGCCCTACACATTGAATGTAACTAGCCCACTCATTCGACAAGTAAGACTTTTGAACTTCAGTCTTAAATGCCTCAGTGAGGTAATCATCTTCATCCACAATACCGGAGCAGCTATCTTCAAATGAAACATAAGCATTTTTGCTGCAACTTCCAATGTTCTTCAACACTGTAATATCAACACAATCCAACTTGTAAATCTTGGCACCACTAAACAGCATCTGGAAATCGTCATCATTGCGAAGAAAAAAAATAGAACATCTAGGAAGAGAATAATGAAGCTCAATACCATCAATTGCAGAAAAACTGAACCGTCCACAAATGTATTCAAACAAATGAGCATTGCTCATATATTGATTAATACAAAACATGAAACTTTGTCCAGAATGAGTGCACTTAACAGCCAAAGAACCATCCATATTCCTGTATAAAAAACAAAACAAAATCAAACCACTATTGGGCCCCAATAGACACATATTGCCTCCCAATAGAGGAGTCTAGAACACCAAAATAACTACACAGAATAGAAAAAAGTTACTATAAACAACTATTTCTGAGCTTCATTAAAAACTAAGCGTATCAAAAGAGAAGAAAAGCAGCTCTGTAAACCATCTATTGTCCCCCAATATGGGTCTATTGGGGGCCAATAGACACTTCACAAATACCGAAACGGATCGAACTATTCTAAAACATAACCACACAAACTTAGCACAACGAAAAAGATCTAACTAAGCACAACAAATTGATAAGCATGAAAATATCAAATTGAACCAAATCAAAGATGAAATTCACGCTTTTCAAAAAAGAAAAAAAATGGAATTAACGAAACACAGACAAATCTTAGCGCAATCATTCGGAAATAACAAACCGCACAGGAAAACAAACTCAGATTCAATGCAGGTGAATCGCAAACATGGATCCAAAAAAAAATTGAAGAAACGGAATTGAAATCGAAGAAACAGTTCAAACTGAGCTGAAGCAGAGTTGTAACATAGAGCCACATTGCTTCTTTCTCTCTCCATGCAAGTTTCTCTCTCTTCGTTCTCTCTCTCTATCGCGTGAACCAGAGTTTCTCTCTCTATCGTGCGAACCAGAGTTTCTCTCTCTATCGCGCGAACCAGAGTTTCTCTCTCCATCGCGGTTCTCTCTCTAAGCAAAGCTTTTCTCTCTTCGTTCGCTTGAAATTTTGAAAAACAGGGGTTTTAATTGGGTGGTAGTTAAGAAAAGGGCAAAAATGTCAACAAAAAGATGTAAAAATGGAACTTTTGTGTAAAAGGAAATAAGTCTTTAGAGTGTTTTGTGTAAGTGAGAATTAAAAAAACTTCATGGGGTAAGTGAGAGCATTGACTCTAAAATTAGGGTAAATGGACAAAAACATTTTTTTTTACCTTTTTTTTTACACAAAACCCACAAAAAAAAAATTAAATGGTAAAGCTCATTGATATGGTAGCTACAAATAGTACAAACTTTTTTTCTCTCTCTTTTTGTTAGAACACTTGTGAGATTAGATGATTAGATAAATTTTCTCTCTCTTTTTTCTTAACATTCTCTTTGATAAATGTATATAAAGGAAACTTTAGGCCATTTTTTTTCAATTCTGTTTTTTTTTTTGGACAAAATTTGAAGCATGTTCTTAAATATATATGTACGTATTTATTATGTAAATATGTACGTACCCACAAGAGTAATATAAATTGCAAATAAAAAGGATTCACAAAAGAAAAAAAAAGTTGAGAAACTAAAATTAATTACTTAATTAAATGCATGTGAAATCAAATAACGGTAAAAAGAGAAAGTGAAAACTTGTCTTTTCTGTAAAAGTAAAATGGGAATTGGAATTGGTCTACTCATTTCATTCATAACCCCTTTATATAGGGATATGATTATAACAGAAATATCAATTACATTGATGATACTAAATGCTGATTGAGCTGTGATTTGTAATTGCTTGATTCCCTCTTCGTCTGTTTCTTTGACGAAGGCACATAATGTGCTTTTCCTTTAACACTCCCCTTTGTGCCAAGTCAAAGACGAAATGGTGCAAGAGTTGTTGCCTCACTAAAAACCTTGCCAAGTAACAATAAAAACCCTGTGGGACAAAAATAAAACTTGGTCGAAGGAAAAGAGCACAACGCACCTTCTACATTTGAGAATGACATGTGTGTGTTAGACTCCCCCTGACGTCTACATCTCCCCCTGATCATTACATTAATCAAGTGAGCTTGGAAAGTCTTCGCATTCCTATGCTTTTCACATGTTTCTCAAATGTGGCCTTAGGCAGTGATTTGGTGAACAAATCTGCCACATTCTCCTCAGACCTTACTTGATTCACTTGAATCTTGAGGAGGGTCTGTTGTTGCTGATTGTAGAACAACTTTGGCGATATGTGTTTTGTGTTATCACCCGTAATACAACCTAGCTTCATCTGTTCGATGCAAGCTGCATTGTGTTCGTAAATGCAAGTAGGCTCTTCAGTGGTAGAACTCAAACCACTAGTCCCTCGAATATGTGCAATGATAGTTCTTAACCATACACACTCAAGAATCGCCTCATGTAGAACAATGATCTCTGAGTGGTTCGAGGAGGTAGCCACAAAGGTTTGCTTGGTTGATTTCCAAGATATCGTTGTGTTCCCATTGGTAAATACATAACCAGTTTGGGAACGATATGTGGGTCAGATACGTATCCAGCATCAGCAAAACCGACCAAAACGTCATTTGGTGTTTTAGTGTAGTGAGTGGCGTTTTCGCCATCAACATTTCCCTTAGGGATTGCAGTTCCATCTGCAGTCCCTCTTGTCTCTCTGTAGGGAAAGAACAGTCCCAGGTCAATGGTTGTTTTTAGGTATCGAAAATGTTCTTGATACCATTCCAATGACGCTGCGTTGGCACTGAGCTAAATCTAGCTAACAAGTTCACTGAGAATGCAATGTCTGGTCGAGTAAATTGAACTAAGTACAATAATGCGCCTATTGTACTTAGATAGAGAATTTCAGCTCCCAACACTTGTTCGTCATCTTCCTTTGGACGAAATGGATCTTTCCTTGCATCCAAACTTCGACCGATCATGGGAGTGCTAGTAGGATGTGCTTTGTCCATGTTATATCGCCTGACTTTTGGACATATGCAGACTGGTGGATTAATATTCCACAAACTCAGTGTTCTAGTTCAAGACCTAGATAGAATCGAGTTTTCCCAAGATCCTTCATCTCAAATTCGGATTTCAAGTAGCTCGCGGTTTCTCTTATTTCATCAAGAGTACCAGTTATGACATATACTACTACAATTTGCAAATCCGGAACTTGTTTTCTTTATGAATACACAGGGGCATAATTCATCGTTCTTATATCCCTTCCCAATCAAGTAGTCACTTAGACGGGTATACCACATCCGTCTGGATTGTTTCAATCCGTAAAGTGAGTGTTTCAACCTAGTTGCAAACGCACTCCGTGGTTTAGAGTCACTTGGCTTGGGTAATGTAAGGCCATCAGACACTTTCTTATATATCTCTTAATCTAGATCCCCATAGAGATATGCAGTAACCACATCTATGAGCTGCATTTCCAGTCATTTAGAAACTACTAAGCTAACTAAGTAGTGGAACGTTATAACGTCCATTACGGGAGAGTATATCTCCTCGTAGTCAATTCCAGGGCGTTGTGAGAAACCTTGCGCCACAAGGCGAGCCTTATACCTCAGGGCTTCATTCTTCTCATTACGCTTTTGAGAAAGACTCATTTATGTCCTACAGGCTTTACACTTGGTGGGGTTAGCACTACCTGACCAAATACTTGTCTGTTTGTCAGAGAATCTAATTCTACCTGGATTGATTCTTTCCATTTAGGCCAATCTGCTCTTTGTTGACATTTTTCAACAGAGCGTGGTTCGATATCATCGTGCTCTATGATTCCTTGAGCAACAGCATATATCATCAATGTGTATGGAAGATCTTTCTATCAACTCATACGCACTCTCGTAATCCTTTGAGATTTCTTTGTTCTCTGGAATCATTTCAAACATCGGAGCGTCCTCTAGTATTGATTCATGGACATAACTATAACCAGAGACAATCTCATGAAAGGGATTCTATACATTGATGATTGGTTTGTGCCTTACTCACCCTCTTCTTCCTTGGGTGAGTGTCAATCAAACCAAGTGACCTCCCCCTCTTCCTTGGGGAGCCACGGCCTCAACCACACCTCCACTAAGTGCGGTTGCAGTACCTCTATCTGCTGCACCGTGCCCCTTGTTGGGGACTTCTAACCTTGCAGGCGCATTTGCAGCTGGTATATGTGATCTCGTCACTTTTACGATATCAGTAAACGCATCAGGCATCGAATCTACTACGTTCTGAAGATCGATTATTCTTTTCACTTCACTTTCACTTTATGAAGTGCGGGGATCAAGATGAGACAGAGTGGGGACAAACCACGACAATTCCTGTCGTTCCCTTGGAAAATCCTTTTTCCTATCTCCCCCTAACGACGGGAAGACTGTCTCATCAAAGTGACTATCCGCAAATTTAGCGGTAGAGAGATCGCCTGTCAAAGGTTCCAAATAGCGGATAATTGTTGGGGATTCGTATCCAACATAAATACTTAATCGTCTCTGAGGACCCAGTGTAGTGCGTTGTGGGGGCGCAATAGGCACATATACTGCGCAACCATATATGCGTAAGTGTGAAATGTCAGGCTCATATCCAGTTACCAACTGGTACGCAGAAAATGGTTGGCTAGCAGTGGGTCTGAAACTAATAAGTAAAGCTGCGTGTAATATTGCATAACCCCATGCAGATATAGGCAGGTTGGTGCGCATAACCAATGCCCTAGTCACCATCTGTAGCCTTTTGATGGTGGCTTCTGCGAGACTATTTTGTGTATACACATAGGGTATAGGATGCTCTACATCGATCCAAATAGATATGCAATAATCATCAAATGCTTTTGATGTAAACTCTCCAGCATTATCAAGCCTTATAGACTTGATAGGGTGATCAGGGTGGTGAGCCCGTAAACGTATAATCTGTGCTAGGAGTATTGCAGCATTTCTTGTGGACAATAAAACGACATGTGACCAGATTGTTGAAGTATCCACCAGAACCATAAAATACTTGAATGGTCCGCATTCTGGATGGATAGGTCCACAGACATCTCTTTGTATCCTTTGTAAGAATGGAATGTTTTGTTTTGTAGCTTTAGCATAGGAAGGTCTCGATCCTGTTTTTGCTAAAGAGCAGGCTTTGCAAAACGAGTGATGTGCCTTTGAAATAGTCAATGAGGCATAATGGGAGGGAGGTAGTGCTTCTGGTACTTCAGAAGGCAATGACTGCGTTTGAGCAATACTAGAACCGACACCTTGCAGTGTGGCGGATTTTTCTCCCATTTTTCACTCGAAAGAAGGGATGTCCGTGTGAGTTCTTTTAAAAATACGGATCATCATGTCATGACCTCGGAGCCATAGGCGGTCATGCAAAAGCCTGTATGAGTCAGGGTCTCACATTTCATTATTGGTGACAATATAGGATTCAATGATCCAAATCGTAGTGAGGTACAGTCCACTAGATTGACTCATAAGTTTCTCTAAAATGCGTTTCCTTCCACATTCATTAGAGTTAATATCAAGGTATTCAGTTCTATTCTCACGGTGTGTTGTTACATGATAACCGTTGGCACAAATATTTTTGAAACTTAACAAGGTTCGATTAGCTCTTGGTGCATATAGAGCGTCTGTGACTTGAAATGTTGCGCCATTAGGCAGTTCCTCGCCCTTTTATTAGTTGTGATAATCCAATCATCGTAGTCACAGAGGAATTATAGGCTATTAGTTCAATGAATAATTGCCTATTTCTTAATATTGTGTAGGTAGTCCCACTATCAATTAAGCACTCAAGTTCTCCTCCATTCATTCCTACAAATAAATGGGCGGTATTTAGAAAATATAACTCATATTCTTTAGAGTATTTCTTATTTGCGTAGAATATTCTTTTCATTCTAATAATTTTTCTCTAGATGTATTGCATTACATCTTTATAGTGCTATGTCGAACCATGTAAATATATTTAGTAAATAAATTTGAATAAATTCAGTGCTTCAGAATAAAATTCAAAATTTATTAATAAGCCAACGATAATCAAATCAAGGTCTTGTTCAGAAATCTTATTCATCAATCCATGATTGAAAATAAACTTTAAGACCAAACAATAGTCTAATTAAAAATGAGGCATTATGCCTTCACAACTGTCTTTGGAAAATAAAATGAATAAAGCAGATCATTCAAGATTGAGAGCATCCATTGACTTAATTAGCAAGTTCCTCTTTGCCATTGGAGTCTGCAACTGTAAGGTTGACGTCTAGGTCATGACCTCCTTCTTCCATATAGTGAGCCACTTGTTCTTTAGACTCTCTATACCTCTTGTAATTGGCTGCTACTCTGTTGTTTGCTTGGCAGTTCTTGTACCAATGCCCAATGAATCCACACCTATAGCATGGTTCATTGTCAACTCTTTCCTTTTGCATCTTGTTTCCATGATCCCCATGTCCCTTTCCACGTGGTGCATGGTTGCCACGTGGGTAGGGTGCACGTCTAAACCCCCTTGCATTGGAGTTATTTCCACCTTTCATTTTTCCATAATTAGCCTCGGGAATTTTCTTTGTCCCAGTGGGCCTGGCATTGTTATTCAAGAGAATCTTATTTTGTCTCTCAGCCACTTGCAGTAGGCTTATCAACTTATTGAAAGTTGTGATTCTTTTGTTGTCATAATCCAACTGATACTGGTTCGCTAGTATAAAAGCTGAATTAGGAAAGGTGGTAAGAGTCTTGTAGATCATATCATCTTCTGTGATTTCCCTTCCACAGAAATTGAGACGTGCCTTTAAGCGCAACATGTCCTTGTTGAAGACATTGACCTTTTTATAGTCAAGCAAGCGGATTCCATTCCACTGAATAGCTAGTTCTGGGAGTAAAGTGTCATGAATGTTCCCAAAACGTCCCTTAAGGGCATCCCACAGTTCTTTGGGTGTCTTCAACTGGAGGTATTCCCAGCGTAGGCTAGGATCAATATGTCGCCTCAGAAACATTAAGGCATCTGCTTTCACCTTATTAGATAGTTCATCATCTTTGGGGTCAGTAATGGTGGCAGTGTAGTCTTTCGCCACAAAGGCAGTTTCCATATCGGAAACTCAACGATGGTACTCAAGTCCTTCTGAGTCCAAAATGTCAAAGTCAGGTCGAGTTGGATCAGCCATCTACACAAGCAAGAGAGAAGAAATAAATTACGCAGTCATAAAGACATCCATGTGAATTATTTTCCAAAAATATGAGTTAGATTTCAAGACCAAGATTCGTAATGGTCACACATTTTTTTTTCGATGCTATGTGAAAATACTTTATCACGGTAATGTTGTGTGTATAATGCACATGAAATTTCATTATCATGGCCAAACGGTATTGATATGTTGCATTAAAAATAATCATAGTACATTTAAATATAGCATATAAAAATAAACTACATGGCATGCTCAAATTTCACAAATATACAACAAATTATATACTACACATAATAATAGCAAGAATATATCATGCATACAATAAAATGTAAACAATAGTATAATACGAAGCATGCGTAGGCATAATTTATATAATCGTAAAAAGAAAAACATGCTCAAAATTTCATAATAAACCATAAACAATAAAATATAAAGCATGTTGAAACATAATTATATAAATAATAAGACATGCCTAAAATGATCAAAATTATCTTAACTAAACATGCTTCATAACTAAATATAATAAAACATGAATAATGAAGTATAAAGCATGCTTAAAAATAGAAAACATAGATAAAATTCACATGCTTGATTAAAATCATAAAAACAAAATAAAGAAAACATACTTGATTGCAAGAAAACAAAACGATCCTAGCGCACGCGCGTGTTGATGCAGGCGTACGTAGCGATGTTTTTTTTTTCTTGCTGGGCTGCTTCACTAGTGAGGCCTGCTTTTGTTTTTTTTTTTTTTTCAGTCTGTTTTTGTTTTTTTTTCTTTGTTCTGGGCCTATTTTCTTTTTTTTTCGTTGCTTCTCTTTTTTTTTTCTTCTTGGGCCTCAGGCCTGTTTCTTTTCTTTTCGGACCTCAGGCCGGCTCTTTACTTTAGGCCAGGTCTCAGTTTTTTTTTTTCTTTTTTTTTCTTTTCTCTTTCTCTCTCTCTCTTCTCCGCGTCTTCGTCTTCTTTGGGTTCTCTGTTCTTCTTCTGGGCCAGAGGATGGAGGCTAGGCTTGTTTGCGGGCAAGGCGGAGGCGGTGCTGCAGATCGGTGCTGCAGATCGGTGCTGCAGATGACGCTCCGGTGAAGGGGAGCAGGTGATGCTCTGGTGCAAGACGGAGGCGCGGAGGCTGTTTGGTGGCCTGGGTTAGGTTGGAGGCCGGTGGGGGTTGACCGGGTCGAGGCAGCGGCTGCTTCACAGGATTTTTTTTTTCTGCTGGGCTGCTGCGTCGGGGCGTTGCAGCAGGGGCTGGGCCGTGCGGCTCCAGCGTGGTGTCCGAAGGGTCGATCAGGAATGCAGCTGGGCGCTGGTGTCCGGGGGCGGCGGGGCTGCAGGGAGGTGAGGCCGGTCTGTGCACGCAGGCGGGTGGTGGCCTGGGCTAGGCAGTGGGCTGCAATGATGCTGGGGCTGCTCGGCCGGTGAAGGATGCTGGGGCTGCTCGGGTGTGGCAGCTTGCAGACGGCAACGTTGAAGGAAGGGGGGGCCGATCTGGGCAAGATTTTTTTTTTTTTTTTTGTTGAATCGTTGGCGGCACAGAAGAAGAGGAAGAGAAAGGCTTTTTTCTCTTCTAGGGTTTGGGGTTTTTTATTTTTTCAACAGGAAGAAGAAAAATAAATTGATTTTTCTTGGCTATTTGCTCTGAGCGTGCTGATAACGTGTAAAAGTAAAATGAGAATTGGAATTGGTCTACTCATTTCATTCATAACCCCTTTATATAGGGATATGATTACAACGGAAATATCAATTACATTGATGATACTAAATGCTGATTGAGCTGTGATTTGTAATTGCTTGATTCCCTCTTCGTCTGTTTCTTTGACGAAGGCACATAATGTGTTTTTCCTTTAACATTTTCATTGTATTAATTATTTAAATTTTTTAGATAGTGGAATACACATGTCATGCAATGAATTGGGCAGATAGAAACTGGAAGATTGGAGATTAGAAGGAAAGGAAAATTTGAGGGGAAATGGTTCATTCCCTACTCCAAGTGAATCAATTTCCCCTTCTTTTCTTGCATTTATTACTCACAACACATTAGTTTATTGCATTAACTATAAATTTTTTAATAACTTTCCGGATAACTTTTTTTTTCGAAAAATTATTTTGTGGCCCCAAACTACCACATGCACTATTGTCCGAGACCATGTTATAATTTCCCTTTTTTTTTTTTTTGAGAATGAATATAATTTCCCTTTCGAAATGAAAAGATCTTCGAAAATTTCATTTCCATTCCTATGAAAAAAACAAAGGAATCACTTTGCTTTTTGCAAACCAAGTGAGGTCTTATTAAGGTAAATCATCTCAATCAAATATCGTAATTTATTTAACCAACCTTTTTTTATTAGACAACTACGGCAACTTAAAAATTTGAAAACTAAAATATGCACCAAACAATAATTCACGTACCATTTGACAGATACCAAAATAATTAGGGGGGTGTATTGTATTTGGATTTGTGCAGACTTTTTTTAAATGACAAAGTTTTTGAAAAGTCCACAAACTCTTTAAAAAGTTGATAGACTGTTACGGATTTCTTAAAACCATTGATTTTAGCAACAGACTTTTATTGATTCATGAAAATCTATATACTTTATTATGAATGACTTCTACAGATTTCCTAGGATGTACAAAATATATATATAAAAGATAAATAAATAAATAAATAAATAAATAAAACAAATGCAGCCCAAATACAAAACAAAATAATAACTTATTGTCTCTTCAATGCTCCAGTATCTTCTAATAGAAATTTACTCAAATAAATGATTGTTAGTCTATTTAGTAACAACATAAATATACAATATAGATCACTTGATATTTATGGTTAATTATTCTCATCTATTTTGTTTTCGCCGATTAACATATATTGTAGCAATATTGGTCAGTGTCTTGATCTATAATCAAGCAATTGAAATTCAATTCTTCCACCTTTTTTTGAACCATAATATAAATTCAAATTAATGAGAATAATTAATTTAGTATGGTTCAAGGTCTTAGGGTTAGACCACAATATTTGAGTTTTAGGGTTTCATAAATAATTTTTATTGCTATTAGGGTTCGAAGTATCAAAATTGAAAAAAAAAAAAAAACAAAAAAACAAAAACAAAAATCACATTCAACAATTATAATGAACATGTTGGGTATCAAAAAAAATTGATATCATAAAAAATTAAGAAAGAGAGATGATGAAAGACAAACTTCTTCATGCGTAGAGAGAAGAACTTTGATAGTTTTTTTTTTTTTTTGTTGAAGAGAAAACTTTGATAGACTTTTTGAAATCTTTGGTCTGGAGGCTGGAAAATTATTGGAGTTTGGTATGTATAGTTAACACTACAAAGTCCTTAACACTACAAAGTCCATGATTATCCATGATTTTCTAATTCCATAAGTATGAATGATATTTTGAATACCTTTGTACTTTTATTCATTTTTAAAAGTCCTAATTGAATACCCCTAGATTTTGGTGGAATTCATGAAGTCTTTAAAAATCCTAATTGAATACCTCAAAACTTTCATGGACTGTTAAAAGTCTATGTTGAATACACCTAGACTTTTAAATTTCATAGATTTCTTTAAAAGTTCCACTAATTCTATATACAATACACCCCCCTCAATGTTCCTTTGATCATTATTGTGGGATTGTCCCACAAAAAAGTAAAAGATTAATTAGAAAATTACTCATAAGTGTCATTTTGAAACTTTAATTAGACATAAGGCAATCTAATTTTTCTTGTACACATAAGGCCACTTTCATCTTCAAATTATTTTTTTCTTTGACCATTTTACCCTTATGCCTAACAAAACTAACCGCTTAATATCAGATTAATTATTCTCTCTCTCTCTCTCTCTCTCTCTCTCTCTCTCTCTCTCTCTCTCTCTCTCTCTCTCTCTTCGACTCTCCCGAGGAATCCCTCTCTCTTCCTCTTCGTCCTCCAACAAAACTCTTCTTTTTTTGTTTCTGGCTTCCGGCGTCGGCGACTAATACGACTATGGCCTTCATCAAAGTAGAACCAACGACCTTCATCAACCTTATCTACGACCTGAACGGCGAGAGGTCTCAGAGTTCCAAGCACGAAGGAGGCGCTTGTTGAATTGAAGCATCTCGACATCCCTTTCACATTGTCGTCAACCGATTCTCCATTAGTGATGGTGAAGAAGAAGAACTGAAATAGTTGAGCTGTGCTTTGTACTCGATCTACAGGATTTCGCCGTCGTCGACTTATCACAAATCAAAGTTGTTCCAAGATTGGATATGCTTCGTCTTCAAAAATTTGATCGCCTCTTCCGATCAGGAAAGCAAATAATGCATAAAAGCAACCTATTTGATTTATTGTCGAATTGCAATGTTGTAGTTTCAATTTTAATCTAATAGATAAAGCTGTATGACGGAATTGGTTGCAATTTTATCTTATATATGAAGCTGGTTATAATTGATTACATTTCGATATGAAGATGATTTAAAACTCATAGATGATTTTCTCACAGTTTTATTCAAGGTGGCTTTGGATCAAATATTACTCAGTTTTATCCTATCGCAAGTACTTTAGGCTTTAGCTGGCAATTATAATACTTGAACTCTATTTCTGGCTACCAGTTCTATTACCAATTCAATACTTAACTCTTAAATATCATATATTAGAGTGTGGAGCTAACAACTGAAGCTGTGGAATTCCTAAGAGGGCGGCGGGGGGGTTTCAGATTACATGACATTGATGATAATATGTGCACTAATATGTTATCTCAACCATAGTTTTATGCCTTTGTTATGCAATTTATATTCAGTGTTTGTTTTATGGATTTCAAGTCAGTGTCTCTCCATAGTTGTTTACTGGCTTTTCAACATAGTGACAATAGCTTTTTATGGCTATGTTTATATCTTTTCAAGCCGAAGTCAATAGTTTTTCTATTTTTGTTTTGAATGATACTAAGTCAGTAGCTCTCTATAACTGATATAATGGTTTTTCAACACATTGATAGCAGCTTTCTCTCCCCATGTTAGTATCTTTTCAAGCTGAAGTAAATAGCTTTTTTGTTTTCATTTTGATTGATTTCAACTTGTCTTCTATCAATAGCTTATTGGAAAATCAGAATTTTGTATGAAACTTAGTTTTCTTTTGTTTGTGATTTCGTATTTCTAGCATTTCTTGGTTGAGATTTGTGTTGTACTATCAACATGGACAAACATGGACGATCAACATATGATTCTGTGCAATAAATTTGTTTGTCAGTAGCTTTTTATTATTAGTCAAGTAGTTTTGTACATGTGTCATAATACGTTTATGTACCTATATGACTATATCAGTAACTTTTTAGATTACTTATTTTTTATTATCTAGTTAATAAAGAGTGCCATATTTACAGTGCAGCTGCACGCTGTTGATTTTATTTGCATTACAACATTAACAGTAGCTTTCTACAACTATTATAATAGATTTTCAGTACTATAGTAGTGACTTTTTACATAGTTATATTATTGTTGGACCATGCATACTTTTCACATCATTGAATTTGTTTTCTTTTTCCGATTGTAGTAGGTTTTTTATTTTAGTTGTATCATTTAAATTTCCATAGCTTTGTTAGTCTCTGAGAATAGCTTTCTCAGTCTCTGGGTGTAGCTTTTGTTCTGCTTGTTTATTGCTTTTGGCGTTGTTGAGAGTAACTTTTGCTGCCGGTAAGAGTAAATTTTGTTACTGATGAGAGTAGCTTTATGGTGTTGGTGACAATAGTGTTTGTTGTTGGCGAGAGTAGCTTTTGGTGTTGGTGACTGTAGCTTTTAGTGTTGGTGACTGTACCTTTTGTTGGTAGGGATAGTAGCTTTTGGTTTCGGAGAGTGTAACTTTTGTTAGTGACAGTAGTTTTTGTTGATGGTGACAATAGCTTTTGTGGCTTCGCCGAAAATCTCACCAGCGTAGCTTTTATTACTAGTGACAGCAGCTTTTATTGCTAGTGATAGTAGCTTTTGTGACCTCGCTGAAGGTTGCCCGAAATCTTATCAGAGTAGCTTTTGTTGCTAGCCACAGTAGCTTTTGGTGTTAGTGACAGTAGCTTTTGTGATCGGCTGGAGTTCGCCTGAAGTTGGCTGGAGGTCTGCCGGAGTTGACCAGAGACCTCGCTGCAAAGGAGAGAGAGAGAGAATGATTGTTGACTTTTTACTCTAGTGGCATTTATGTAAACATGTTGGTTTTTATATCCAAAATATAACATCCTTTTTAATTTAGTGGCCTTATGAGGGAAAAAATTAGTTGGTAACCTTATGGTTAAAAAAACATTCAAAAATGCACTTATATATAATTAACCCAAGATTAATTATTGGTCTCTGCCCTCTGTTATCCACATTTGACTTTTTTCCTTCAATCATGTCTTTCATTTTCCTCTCTCTCTCCCTCCCTCCCTCCCTCCCTCCAAATTCGATTTATCCCTCCCTCCCTCAAGTCCTCAAGTCCTCGACATAAAGAAGAGGCCTCTACAGCAAAATTCGATTTATCAAGTTGGTCTCGCTGAACATAAATAAGAGGCCTCGCCTATCCACCTTTCCACCTTTCCACCAGGAGATCTCTCTCATCCTCATCCATTTTTGATTTCTTTCCACAACTCACATCTTGCAAACCCTGTTGATTAAGCCATTGGAAATGTCAACCTATCTGGATTCTGGAGGGTGTGATGCCCGAGTTGTTGGATCTACTTGCACAAGCCAAGACCATCGTTGAACAGGGCTGACCCTGAGTCTTTCAAGACCCCGATCCGTCGTCATTTAGACATCAAATAAAGCGGTTTTACTCTTATACTTTCCTAAGGGGTGCTGAACCACGAGGAGATAAACTTTTAAAATTTTTACATTAGTTGATATATCTCATATCCACGAGAGTGTGAGAGCTAACAGATCAAAAAAAGAAGTTGCAAGTGAGCAGTTATGTGCATATTAATTTTATGTTATATTTGGGGTTCAGGGATGTCTTGGGAACCGATGACTAAAATAGCTGAAATTTTGAGCATAACAATTTCTTCTTATCATGATAACATCCAACTATCGATTTTGATAAATTTAATTTATTCCATCTTGTTGGTTAGAACAAAAATAATGAACATGTCAACATCCATTTTAAAAATTAATTCAACAATTCAATTTCAAATTTTTTTAATTTATTTTTATGTTATGTTCCGTTTAAAACAGTAACCAAATTTTTTTTTTTTTGGGCAACCAACAAAATTTGAGGTAAAAAAAATAAAATGGAACAAAAAAGCAAATGGGAACAATGAGGCTCAAACTCTGAACTGGCCACGCCTACATTGTGCCTTTGGCGGCCAACACTAATGTTGTCATTCTAAATTAGATTGCAATTCAAAAAATTTATCGAGCCAAATTCAGGAATTATGTTACGATCTTGAAAATTAATAAAATATTTGGGAATATTTTTTGAAATTTTTCACAAAGTGGAATCCTCAATTTAAGGGTCCAATAATTAAGTACGCTACACGATGAATTTCTGAAATTTAAGAATTATGGAAATATATTTTAAATAAAAAGAATTATTACGGTGTAATCTAGGCCTTTCAAATTAGGGATAATGATAAAAAAGGTCATTTTGAAGTGTCATATTATAATTTAAACACCACGAATGTTCCGATGATAATTTAGGTCACCTGTTCACGATCTACCATTGCATTTCAAATTAATTACAAAACTGCCACCGTCAGTTTTCTTTGGCAGTTTCTGGCCAGTAAAGTAAAACTTGTTCATCTTCTCCATATTGTTTCGGGATTTCAAACGTCAAAAAATCACTCAACCCTACTCCGAAATAGAGAATTCTTAATCCTCTTCATCTCCGGCTACCACATTCTGAGACACATACATTCTCCGACGACTGTTTTGCTCAACGGTGAAGCAGCGCCGACTGTGCAAAAGTACTTCACAGAAAAAGCCCCAAATTTTAGGGATTTGAAGAATTGCAGAACTCGAATCGTCTACCTCGAATGGGTAATCTTTCAGACTCGATTCTCAGAAACTTCTCTTACTTAATTTTGAGTCATTGAGATAGTGTTTAGTTTTGAAATTATAAGTCGAATATGATTTATAATTATTTCTGCATTTGATTTTGAAACAAAACAATTCGATTCCAAGTTTTGGTTTGGTTTGAGTGAAGATTTAAAGCTTTTTTGAGTGGAGATGATCAGTGACTGTCTTAAAAATTTAGTTTGATGCTGTGACATAGCCAGTGACATAGGCTACTGAGTGGGTATCATTTCATTTTGGAGTGGCTCTGTTTCCATATTAGTGTGATTTGATACATAGTCATTACCATTTATGTGGAGATAATGACTGTGTGTGATGCTGTTTAGGCTTTAGGCTTTACTTGAATGGAAATTCTGCTACTGCAAATACCTATTTTATAGGCTCAGATAATGAAACTGGTCAGTGATCATGTAACTGGCCATGTAACTTACATGTATATAACTGATCATGTAAACTGCCCATGTAACTGCCCATGTAACTGGCCATGTAACTGGCCATGTAATTGCCCATGTAACTGGCCATGTAACTTACATGCATGTAACTAATCATGTAACTGGCCATGTAACTTACATGCATGTAACTGGCCAAGTAACTGATTATGTAACTGGCCAAGTAACTGATTAAGTAACTTACAACATATGTAACTGGCCAAGTACCTGTTTATGTAACTGACGTTGAAATTGACATGAGCTGTAAGTCTGTAACTGACCATGTAACTAACCATGTAACTGATCATGTAACTTACAATATATGTATCTCGCCAAGTAACTGATTATGTAACTGCAAACTCAATGCTAACCTTCTTATTTTTTCAACAGAATTTAAACATCAGAAATGGCAAGAACAAAAAGAAAAGAAAGGGAACCAAGTGATGATAACGAAGACTACCAAGAGGTGGAATTAGAAGATGAAGAAGACAATCAAACGATACACACAAAGAAGAATTCGAAGAAGAGCTTGAAGAAATAAAAAAAAAAGGAGACAGGAAGAAACAGAAGATGAAGAAGAAGAAGAATAAAAAGAAGAACCATCACCGAAGAGATTGAAATCAAAAAAAAAAAGACAAGAAGAAATAGAAGAAGAAGAAGTAGAACAATCACCAAAGAAGGGTTCTTCAAAAGTTATTAGCAAAAAACAGAAAGTAAAGAAGGTAAAAGATTCTGAAGTGCAAGAAGAAGTAGAAGAAAAACCTGAAGCAGCACCAAAGAGGAAAAAAAATGTGAGACCAGGACATGTGCAGTACACGTGCACTTTAATAAGTTTCTTGAACACAATTAAAAATAACAAGCAGAATCTCAGTACAAGAGCATTAGATTTGCTCAGGCAGTCACCATTTGGAAATATTGTCGATGCATTCCATGGTGGCTACATAGAGGAGAAGTCAGCCAAGAAATCTGATGATTTCATTACACTCCTCCTACAGGCCTACGACCATGAAAATGACCTCTTCTTCTTTGGAAAGAAGAAATTCAGGATCTCGACAAGAGATATTTCAAAGATCCTAGGAATGCCAGAAAAAGGTGAGTTGGTGATAGGAGCAAAAAGTGTGACAATATTATTGAATATGTGCGTCATTTTAGCCTTGTTTCTCCCTTAAGTTTAGTGTTTTGAGTCATTGAGTCGTTTTTAGAGTCTTGTTGAGTGTTTGGAGTGAAATAAGCGGAAAAAGTAAAATTCATGAAAAATCCTAGCTGGATCAGGATTCCTCGCTGTCGACTATTTTTGCGGTCTTTACATTTTATTTTCTCTAGAAAATTCTGATATTCTCCTGCTTGTTGTAGGAAACGTTGCCTGGTGGAACTATTGGAAACAGCAATGATGGAGTCATAAAATAAAGCATTAAGATATTTGACCAAGCAATGAAGAAGGGAAATAAAGGAGAAAAGACGTTTTCAGTTGAGGAATAAAAGAGAAAGACGTTTCAGCTGGAAAATAAATAAGAGAAAGACGTTTTCAGTTGGGGGAATAAAGGAGAAAAGACGTTTTCAGTTGAGGAATAAAAGAGAGAGATGTTTCAGCTGGAAAATAAATAAGAGAAAGACGTTTCAGCTTGGAAATTAAAAGAATTGCCCCATTATGAGAGGATTTAAGGCCATAAAGGAGATGTTTCAGCTGGAAAAGCCAACCAATGCTACCCTATAAATAGGCAACGTCCAGAACTGAATTTGCATCACTTCCCAGCCAAGATCACTTCCCAACCAAGATCACTTCCCAGCCAAGATCACTTCCCAGCCAAGATCACTTCCCAGC
The DNA here is from genome assembly GCF_002994745.2 of Rosa chinensis. Classification (NCBI taxonomy): domain Eukaryota; kingdom Viridiplantae; phylum Streptophyta; class Magnoliopsida; order Rosales; family Rosaceae; genus Rosa; species Rosa chinensis. Next base: position 53,453,297 of record NC_037094.1, on the reverse strand, counting down.
CAAGATCACTTCCAAGACTACCCAATTCACTCCTCAAACCTCCATATCTTACAAGACCGTGACCACCATCCATCCATCAATCTACAAAGCTCTAAGGCGCTGAGTCAAGGACGCTCCACCACCAAAGCAGAGACAAGTTCATCACCTTGTTGCTAAGCCGCTGAGGAAAGCTTCAAAGTGTAACTATGACTCTACTTATAATTTTTGTTTCGGTTTTGTGTGTTTCAATTTGTGAGTTGTGTAATTGGAGACATGAAATTTTCAGAATATTTTTATTAATATTTTTGAGATTTTCAGTTTATTATTGAGTTAATTTTGAGAATTCTTTTATGATGCATGTTACAATCTTGTGCCCTTTTACGTGTTTAGGTAATTTTCAGAGTTAGGTTCATAAGTTTACATGCTAGAATAACGGTGAGAGTTCTTGTGTGTTTTCTTAATTTGCCAAGAGTAATTGTTATTTGTTAAGACGCTGAGTTAAACAAGTAGCAATTAGTTCTAAAAAGTGGTAAAAACTATGTTCAATGGTTAAACGATTCTGGAAATTACGTGTTAAATTCTATGTCTAATGGTTAATTTGCACGTGTGAGTTGATTCGAGGGTTAGATAATACTACTAGTTAAGAGAACTACGCTGAGTGTTTTCGAAAATTAGTAGTATTAGGCTTGGTAAGGACTTTTCCGATCCAAACCTACATTGGAACGAATCAGATAAATGGATTGATCCGCTGAGGCTTTTCATTTGGGCTCTTATCTAGGCATTTAAGATGGGCACATTTTTGTAGCATGTTGAAATGGATTTTCTGTTTTTACACTTAGTAATTTCTTAGTGGTATTGGTCAAGGTTACGGAAGTCGATCATTGTAGATAATTTTATTTGTTTTGTTTTTATTTTAAGTAGATTAGAAACCAAATTCAAAAACCCCCCTTTTTATTCGTTTATTTGTTAATTGACCTTTTTGTGTAGGTGTACCCTACAATCCCCGGACTGAACGATCCCTGCTTATCCTATACTGACAACTACATTTTGCAGGGTTAAATTGTGAGGCTATTCCAGCCGCATCAATTTTTGGCGCCGTTGCCGGGGATTGTTAAAATCCCTTGCACTTAAAGTGTCATCGATTTTGTTGTATATAGAATGCATGCTAATTTTTGTACTACACTTGTGGAATGGTGACAAATTGCGATTTCGGTTAGGCCAAGCTTTAATTGTGATTTAGTTTAAGTTTTATGAGTGTTACAAAATTAAGCATGTCTTTTATCATTGTTGTACAATTTGTAGAAGATGTTTTTTTTAACCATATTGTAAATTGAATGTGTTTCACTTAGATTTTTTTTTTTTTTTTTTTTTCAGTATATTGTAAATTGTAGAATGAGTTTTTTTTTTTTTAGTATGTTGTAAATTGTATGTGTTTCACTTAGATTAATATACTTAGGTTATGAATTTAGCTAAATACTTAATTGTTGTAAGTGTGTAAAATCGTATGAGTAGACAAGGGCCCTTTTGTTAATATTGGCCTAAACCCTTCATTAGTACCTTACTCAGGTCTCTTGAGGTTGAGGGCGGCCTTTATTAGCACTTGGAGAACGGTCTAACACATAAGTTAATTTCCCAGCTGAGTAAGGGGCATACGGATGGTGTCTTAGATTGGGACGCTGGGTGATGGGTTCAATTGGATCTCAGAGATACTATAGAATGAGCGTAAACCACTATGTGGGAGTAGCCGATAGGGGCCTAAACCTTAATGAGGGAGTAGCCTCCGTAGTATCACTAAAATGAGTCCTCCCTCTCACTTACTTCTTAATCTGGCCATCCGGCCTTCTGAAACAAAGGAAAGAGACTTATGTCTAGGCGACTATCCCTATATCGTATCTCACCAATAGTAGTGGTTTCTATTGGGCTCGACTTACAACTTGGAATCAATTGAGATATTAACTATGTTTATAATAAAAAAAAAAAATAAAAAAAAAATAAATTGTTGTGTGACCTGCTTAAGGTATATTGGATTAAACATGACCTTATCGAGGGTAGCTGTTTCTATAGTCCCATTGCACACTGAGGTCCTCTGTTCCAGTACCTAAGTATGTAAATGTAAAAGTAACTTAGATAGTAGGAAAGGCATAATGTTTGTATTCCTAACCTTGTATATGTTACTAACACTTGACCCAAGGAATGAGCACGTGTGAACAAGGAGAAGAGTCCAGGCTGTAGGACTATAAATATTAAGCGCTGCATGGGAGGCAACCCATTTCAATCGAAGCTGTGGAGGTGCCATCAACGAGAGTTTGACATTTCTATCCCTTCACTTGCTTAGGTTGAATTGTACTTGGGTCTTTGTTTGTTTGTTTGTTTATTTTACCCTTCCCTTATTTTCGTAGCCCCCCATATTTAGGGTCTATATACCATATTTTTGCCTACATTAAGACAATGTAGATTCTAAGTGTGGGGTGGGTTTACACCTTTACTTTAGTTATAAAAAAAAAAAAAAATCGTTGGTTTTATAGAGTCTTTGTTTGTTTGAATCTTAGGATGCCCCTAACGTCTAGGATGAACATGTCTCTGAATTCATGGCTGAAGGTTTTCACAATCAAAATAGGACTTAATTGGATTCTGTGGTTAATCGACATTGTGATGCTTGTATGAAGATTTGAGATAGGATTGTAACTTGGTTCATTAAGCATGCTAGGATTAAGTCTAATTCATTTGACCCTAAGTGAGCTGTTGAGCTAAAATACTTTCTTTTCGAGTGCTTATTGATAAATTCATAATTTCATGGCTATATTTGCAAAACCTCATCATTCTTGGAAATCCAATGATCATGTGCCATAGATTTTAATGGACTAGAGAGTACTAGAACTCGGCTGTTGTGACTGTCAAAACTTGTATGCCATAATATGCCCTGATCCTGGATAGGATAGAAGGCATTAGGGTAACCACCATAGCCAAACAAGCATGTGTCCCCAATTGTGCCCGTCGTGGGACTCCTTAGAATGAACCCCTTTGAGCCTACGTTGAAAACCTTTGTTTCATCACCCTCACTACCCTACCATGAGCTTAGTACAGGATATCTCTACCCTTGTCTTAGGGACTTAGTAGAGCATGACATAGTGTGTAGGGGTGACGATGAAAGACAAGTGTGGGGTGGGGAAAATCCAAGAAAAAAAGAAGAGAAAGAAAAAATTTGCCGTAAAAAAAAAATGAAAGAAAATGAAAATGAAAAAGAAAGAAAGAAAAGCGGCAAAATAGAAGAAAAATTGAAAAGAAAACTCTTGGGAAATTGTTGAAGTGTGGTTTTGGACTTTCAAATTTGTAGAAGGCTCAAAGTTGAAAATTATGCCTTTGTCCATTCCCATGTTGGTTAGAGTGAAGGTTTGGCCCAAAACAATGATATTTGGTCTACAAAAATGATGACATAAGGTGGTCCTTATGTGCTCTGCTAGGTCCTTAGGATTTTTGTATCCTTAATCTTCATTTCGAGAACCCTAGCTTAGCCCCATTACAACCTGTTTTAAGTGCTAACTTGATCCTTGAGATGGGCAGTCTTTGGTTAGTGGAGTCAGTTACGCAGTCGAGCTTATGGTTTAGGTCCATTTGTGCACTTAGTCATTTCATGAGGTCTTTAATAAATCTTCACAAAATGCTTTTATTGATGAAATATGCAAGCTGTTTGTTGCCTTACAATTTGTTCTCTTGCATATACTTGAGTGTGAAGCTTTTAAGCATAGCCATTTCTGAGAGAAAAATCGAGAGTATGCCTTGTGAGTTTGGATTGGACTTGTTCGAAACATGCTATCATTCACTATATAACTTAAGTTCTCCATATCTTGCTTAGTCATATGAGTGTCACATGTTTATTAACCATGGAATTATCTATGCGATTTTGATTAAGTGTTTAACGTGAAAGCCATGAGTTTGGAGTCTCTGAGACAACAGTTAGGAGTAATAGAGTCATTTACTTGCTTTTCGTTGAGTCTTTGTTTTGTTTTGTTTTGTTTTGTATTTTTGTTTTGCTAAGGGACTAGCAAAAGCTAAGTGTGGGGTAGTTGATAGGAGCAAAAAGTGTGACAATATTATTGAATATGTGCGTCATTTTAGCCTTGTTTCTCCCTTAAGTTTAGTGTTTTGAGTCATTGAGTCGTTTTTAGAGTCTTGTTGAGTGTTTGGAGTGAAATAAGCGGAAAAAGTAAAATTCATGAAAAATCCTAGCTGGATCAGGATTCCTCGCTGTCGACTATTTTTGCGGTCTTTACATTTTATTTTCTCTAGAAAATTCTGATATTCTCCTGCTTGTTGTAGGAAACGTTGCCTGGTGGAACTATTGGAAACAGCAATGATGGAGTCATAAAATAAAGCATTAAGATATTTGACCAAGCAATGAAGAAGGGAAATAAAGGAGAAAAGACGTTTTCAGTTGAGGAATAAAAGAGAAAGACGTTTCAGCTGGAAAATAAATAAGAGAAAGACGTTTTCAGTTGGGGGAATAAAGGAGAAAAGACGTTTTCAGTTGAGGAATAAAAGAGAGAGATGTTTCAGCTGGAAAATAAATAAGAGAAAGACGTTTCAGCTTGGAAATTAAAAGAATTGCCCCATTATGAGAGGATTTAAGGCCATAAAGGAGATGTTTCAGCTGGAAAAGCCAACCAATGCTACCCTATAAATAGGCAACGTCCAGAACTGAATTTGCATCACTTCCCAGCCAAGATCACTTCCCAACCAAGATCACTTCCCAGCCAAGATCACTTCCCAGCCAAGATCACTTCCAAGACTACCCAATTCACTCCTCAAACCTCCATATCTTACAAGACCGTGACCACCATCCATCCATCAATCTACAAAGCTCTAAGGCGCTGAGTCAAGGACGCTCCACCACCAAAGCAGAGACAAGTTCATCACCTTGTTGCTAAGCCGCTGAGGAAAGCTTCAAAGTGTAACTATGACTCTACTTATAATTTTTGTTTCGGTTTTGTGTGTTTCAATTTGTGAGTTGTGTAATTGGAGACATGAAATTTTCAGAATATTTTTATTAATATTTTTGAGATTTTCAGTTTATTATTGAGTTAATTTTGAGAATTCTTTTATGATGCATGTTACAATCTTGTGCCCTTTTACGTGTTTAGGTAATTTTCAGAGTTAGGTTCATAAGTTTACATGCTAGAATAACGGTGAGAGTTCTTGTGTGTTTTCTTAATTTGCCAAGAGTAATTGTTATTTGTTAAGACGCTGAGTTAAACAAGTAGCAATTAGTTCTAAAAAGTGGTAAAAACTATGTTCAATGGTTAAACGATTCTGGAAATTACGTGTTAAATTCTATGTCTAATGGTTAATTTGCACGTGTGAGTTGATTCGAGGGTTAGATAATACTACTAGTTAAGAGAACTACGCTGAGTGTTTTCGAAAATTAGTAGTATTAGGCTTGGTAAGGACTTTTCCGATCCAAACCTACATTGGAACGAATCAGATAAATGGATTGATCCGCTGAGGCTTTTCATTTGGGCTCTTATCTAGGCATTTAAGATGGGCACATTTTTGTAGCATGTTGAAATGGATTTTCTGTTTTTACACTTAGTAATTTCTTAGTGGTATTGGTCAAGGTTACGGAAGTCGATCATTGTAGATAATTTTATTTGTTTTGTTTTTATTTTAAGTAGATTAGAAACCAAATTCAAAAACCCCCCTTTTTATTCGTTTATTTGTTAATTGACCTTTTTGTGTAGGTGTACCCTACAATCCCCGGACTGAACGATCCCTGCTTATCCTATACTGACAACTACATTTTGCAGGGTTAAATTGTGAGGCTATTCCAGCCGCATCAGTTGGTCCCAAAGACTTCTGAGGGGGCATATCAGTCCGACTTTATCCAGCAGTTTTTTTCAAACACAGCGAGAATTAACAAGAGAGCCGTGGAGAAAGCTCTGCAAGATGCGCTCAAAGAGAATGCAACAACAGAAGAAGGGATTGAGAAGAAGGACAAAAATGTGGCAAGATTAATCTTGCTGGACTTGTTCATCAAGTTTCTGTTCCCAAATGCAGGAGGAACAATTTCATGGGACTACGTAAAAGCCTGCGAAAATTTGGATAAGATCAGATCTTATGACTGGGCAAGGGAAGTTGGAAGCTTCTTAAAAAAGTCTATAAAGACTTTGAAAAAGAAAAAGGAGTCAAGCAGCCCATATAGTAGTAATACAGGGGGCTGTGTTCTGATAATACTGGTAAGTTGCTGTCAGACTGAAATGTAACTGGGCAAGTCACTGAACAAGTCAAACTGTGCAAGCAGTATTGGTTCTGCCAAAAGATTGGAAAAATCAAGCCAATATCTGGAAGGGAGAACGAAGATCATGGGATGAGAAAATGGGACATCCAGAAACTGATAAAGAATTGGCCAAGTTTTAACAGCTTGAAAAAAATAGAGGTATTTTCTTCTTTGTCAAAGTAGTTGTCACTGGACAAGTGACTGGCCAAGTAACTATCTTGGTTAAAAGTCACTGATTAAGTCACTGTCACACTGCATGTCAATGGCCAAGTCACACTTCTGTCACTGGGCTTCATAACTGTTGTAAACATGTCATTGCTCGTGTAACTGACAAAGTAACTGGCCAAGTCACTGGCCATGTGAAGACACTGGCCAAGTCACTGTCTATGTAACTGACAAAGTAACATGCCACATAGCATGTCACTGACATATTGAATATGTTTCTTTAAGAAAATCTTTGAAAGCCTGAAGGAGGATAGAGAGGAATCAGAATCAGAGGAAGAGGAGAATAGATCAGATGAAGCAAAGACAGTTCCGGAAGGAGAGGAAAAAGGAGCTGATGATCAGAATTGTGAAAACGAAGAAGATAACCTAGAAGTTCTGGTGGCTGAACAGGAAACAACTTCAGGAAAAAACAAATGGGAGAAAGAGCTTCAGAAAAAGGAGGAGGAGATAAGATATATGATTGTAGAGAAAGATAATTTGAAGCAAAAGCTGAATGAAAAGGAAGAGGAACTAAGGAAAATCACAGAGGACATGGTGAATCTGGAGGAAAGAAATTCTACACTTGTGACCGAGAATTTCTGCCTTGCATCGTCGGTGAAGGAGTTAGAGATAAAATTGAAGGAATGGGAGCAAATGTTGAGCCCAAAGACTCACACCTCAACAGCAGCTCAGCAGCACAGCTCCCCACCTCCTAACTCAACAGAAGGAAAAAATGAATTAAATGAAGCTGCATCTAAGGCTGCTGAAAAAACAAAAGAGAAAGATCAATCGACTGTTGAGGAAGGTCAGTCCCATGGGATCTGCACAGTCGAAGAATCTGCAGAAGCAGCAGCATCTCAATCTCCACCTCACTGCACAGTGGCAGAAGAAACTAAATCGACACCTCCATCACATAAGGAGTCACAGTTCCAGAGCCCCACAGTCCACATGCTCACAGTGGCAAAAATGGAAAAACAAGCTGACAAGTGTCAGATAGTGAAAAGTCCTATAGTTGAAGAAGCATTTCAACTTCGTAAGTTGAGCATAGAGAAAGAGAAGAAGACACCAGAGTAGAGCCAAAAGGGAGAGTTAACAATGCACCTTACAGAGCAACATTCAGGTGAAACGATATCATCAATGGGTCTCTACTCTTACGTTGTGAGATTAAAGAATAGGAGAAGAACACAGAAAAAGGACAACATTTACTGGTGGGGAGATGTGAAAGAAAAAAGACAGAAGAAAGCAAAGGAGATTGAAGAGAGATTGAAAGATGCTGAAAAGAGAGAAAAAGAAAAGGAGATGAAGGCCTCACTGCCAGATGCTGAACGTAAAAAACTAGAACAGATGGTAGCACAACAGAAATTGGACGATTTACCAGAGGATGTTCTGGAAGCAATAAGAGAGATGGACGCTACAGAAAATGCACAAATCAATAAAGAGCCAGAAGAGAAACAGATACCTGCTGAGGTCGTAAACTGGGAGGAGAGCAAAGTATACAATTTTATGGACCAAGACACCAAGAGGAGAGTCCAGAAATACTAGCAAAATGCACCATCAGGGTAATAATTTAATTAAGTTAAATTTCTATTTTAAACTTATTGAGTCACTGTCCATGTAACTGACAAAGTAACTGGCCAAATCACTGTCCATGTGAACTCACTGGCCAAGTCACTGTCTATGTAACTGACAAAGTAACTGGCCAAGTCACTGTCCATGTATATGGCGAAGTCACTGTCCATGTGAAGACACTGGCCAAGTCACTGTCTATGTAACTGACAAAGTAACTGGCCAAGTCACTGTCCATGGCCAAGTCACTGTCCATGTAAATGCGGAAGTCACTGTCCATGTATATGGCGAAGTCACTGGCCATGTGAAGTCACTGGCCAAGTCACTGTCAATGTAACTGACAAACTAACTGGCCAAGTCACTGTCCATGGCCAAGTCACTGTCCATGTAAATGCGGAAGTCACTGTCCATGTATATGGCGAAGTCACTGGCCATGTGAAGTCACTGGCCAAGTCACTGTCAATGTAACTGACAAAGTAACTGGCCAAGTCACTGTCCATGTAAATCCGGAAGTCATTGGCCATGTGAAGACACTGGCCAAGTCACTGGCCAAGTCACTGTCCATGTAACTGACAAATTAACTGGCCAAGTAAAGTCGCTGGCCAAGTCACTGGCAATGTAAATGAGGAAGTCACTGGCCAATGAGTTGGGCAAGTGAAGTCACTGGCCAAGTCATTGGCAATGTGATTGTTAAATAACCAACATCACAAACTATATTACTTACACTTCATTCTTTGCAGAGTATACTTCTGGGATGGAAGACGGTTTGGAGCACAGGTTTCAAGACAGGATTTAAAAGACATAATCATGGATGAACCGATAGCAAGCAATTGCATCGAATGTTATGGAATTCTCTTGACTGATCAGTTGTTGGAGAAAGAATCACAAGGCTTGGATGTCCCAACTTTTATGAATCTGTTATGCTGGGTAAGTAGTGGAACGATTATCAATCTAAAATCAAAGCAAATAATTCTTAATTGATAATAACTAGTCTTCTTTTTTTCTTACAAACAGCATTCTGCAGAAAATTTGACTGTGTATTACGTACATATGTACCTCTGCGAACCACTGTTCGAAAATCTGGCAAGATCCAATATATATTCTTCCCAATCTCACATGAATCAGGATTTCATCATACACTGCTCATTTTTGACAAGGAATTAAAGAAATGGTTCCACTCTGATTCAAAAAGACCAAAAAAATCATCAACTGGAAAATGCTTTCAAAATGTTCAAAAAATGGTATGAAACACCTTCGTCATACTAATTTCATATATTTAATTTAAGCAGAAAGCATATTATTGATTATGTCACGATGTTGGAAATGCAGGTTGAAATGGTAGAGCTTTGGATGACTGCAGTAAAAGAACAAGCAGATGACATGGTAGAACAAGGTTGCAGGATGAAATTTGATGAAAAGAACAGTTCAGAAGAACAACTGAAAATGATAGAAGTTCCACTGACTGAAACAGAGAGAGAAAGCAAAAAGTGGATCAAGGATAACTACAAACGAAAAATGACATTGACAGAACTCAAAGACAACCCTCAGCAAGGAGAAGATTCGTAAGTACACAGCTCTTTAAAAATGTCAATATAATCATTATAAAGTTCTAAATCATTTACTTGAATTTTTATATGATGAACAGATTGGATTGCGGACTTTTTGTAATGTACACAATGGAGAAAATTTCGAACAAAGGGACAGTTCCAAAGAAGCTCACAAAGGATGATATTTTGAAATTTAGAGCTCATGTGGTAAAGTCATTTGCAGAGAGTAGGCACTGCTGGAACTCACAACATAATGAAGTGTAGAAATTTGTTTAGGGAATAGGATAGGTTATATAGGTTATATAGGAAATGACTATATAGGTTATATAGTCATTTCCAAATATTAAAAAATTTCCTTTTTTTAATATTTTCTTGCAGATATTGCTTCAGTATATAAAATTTTGTCTGATATGATACCTTTTAAAGTAAGTAAATGGCTAAGTTACAGAGAAATTGAATGTCACTGGAAATGGCGACCTGAATGTCACTGGCCAAGTCACTGTCCGTCTCAAGTAACTGGCAAAGTCACTGATCAGTTACATGCATGTAAGTTACTTGGCCAGTTAGATGGCCAGTTACATGGGCAGTAACTGGCCAAGTCACTGGCAAAGTAACTGACAAAGTCACTCACTAGCAAAAGACAAGACAATACCAAACTGATCTTTTAATTTTTAATTGCAGCGTGCCGCTGCACCGCGACTGCAGCGTTCCGCTGCACAAAACAAACTGTAAAAAAACTCATATCCTTACATGCATTATAAAGTAACTGCCCAAGTCACTGGCCAAGTAACTTAAAAAATAATGTCAGGAGCCAATAAATAGAACAAGAAACTGTAAAAATTGAAGTCACTGCTTATGTCACTGTCTATGTTTCAAATTACCTACCCAACCCTTCAACTTCCAGAAAACTGCCACTGGCAGTTATCCTCCCGAGGGCGACTATATCTCTTGGTTCATTTTACAATATCTTTTCACAATTTCAAAATACAGAGAAACTGCTCAAAGATTTTCTCTCCGGCTAAAACAATGGACAACGACTTATTTCCGCCATCGTCAACCGTGGGTAAGCAAGAGTGATTCACCGACTAAGCCCCAAATTCTACGGTTCTACAAATTTACCGAAAATATTTGAAAATCTGTGCTCGTCAGACAGCCGCCGGTAACTTCCTCCTACTTCTTTCATATAATTTCGATTTGAATAGCATGCGTTTTGTTTGAATTAGAAAAGATATTTCAATTAAATGTGGAGTATCATGAGAAAATGAAATTGAATGCGAGATTTGTTTGACTTACATGTGGAATCTGATGAGAAAATGGTGAGATTTGTTTGACTTACATGTGGAATCTGATGAGAAAATGTTGAGATTTGTTTGACTTACATGTGGAATCTGATGAGAAAATGATGATTTTCTGTTTCAATTACATGTGGGATTTGATGAGAAAATGAATTTCCACGTTAGTTTTGTTTGAATTACATGTGGGATGATGCCATAAAATTTCAGCATTTTGTCAAAGTTCAATGTCTTTGTCACTGCCCATGTCGCTGCACTGGTCACTGGCTATGATAATGTAACTGGTCATGTCACTGATCATGTCACGTACTGTTTATGTCACTACTTTAAACATGTGCATAAATATGTCACGGGTTATGTAACTATCAAAATAACTATTGAATCATTATCATAAACATGTGCATAAATATGTCACTGGTTATGTAGCTATCAAAATAACTATTGAATTCTAATTTTCTTCACTGTTTACAGGATTTTTTAAAAAAGTTCGAGGAATGGCCGAACTAAAAAGAAAACAAAGTGAGGAATCCAGAGAAGAACAATCTGAAGAACAAAGTTCAGAAGAAACAATTGCGGAAAAGTTAAAACAGATAAAACGGAATAAAGTAAATGAGAGAAAAAGGCGAAAGCAGAAAACTGAAGATGAAGAAGAATCAAGTGAAGATGAGGAAGAAACAACTAAAGTTGAAGAAGAATCTAATGAAGAACAAGTCCGGGGTAAGAAGACGAAGAAGGATAACAAGAAGAAAAGAAGAAACAAGGAAGAAACTGAAGATGAAGAAGAAGAATCTGATGGAGAAGAAGTTCCTGCCAAGAAGAAGAAGAAAATGGATAAAAGGAAGGCAAAAAAAGAGAGTACAAAGAAGAAGGAAGAAACTGACGAGGAAGAAGATAAAAAGGATGATGTAGAGGAAAAAGTCCCAGGGAAAAGGAAAAGATATGTAAAAGAGGGTTATGTGCAATATCGCTGCACAATGATTTATTTTCTGAAAACAATTGCAGAAAACAAAAATAACCTGACTGAAGGGACTTTAGAGCTGCTGCAGAAAACTCCCTCTGCAACACTGTTAGATGCATTCCATGGAGGTTCAATTAAAGAAAAGGATACAAAGAAATCAGATGATTTAATCACACTTCTGCTACAAGCATACGACAGCGACACAGACCTTTTTGTGTTTGGAAACAGGAAATTCAGAATGTCAACAAGTGATATATCTATGATTTTAGGAGTGCCGGGATCCGGGTTATCAATACCAAAGACCAAAGAAGGGGCATACAAATCTGAGTTCGTGACTAAATACTTTGACAAAAAGCAGAGGATCAACAAGGCGGCTGCAGAGGAAGCTTTGAAGAAGGCATTGGCAGAAACTCCAGAAACAGGGGAAGAAAAAACAAAACGGGACAGAAATGTTGCCGTATTAATACTCCTGAACCTTTTCATCAAACTGCTGTTCCCAAACTCTGGAGGAACAATATCTTGGGACTATATAAGAGTCTGTGAAGAGGTGGAAAGTCTGGGAAAATATAGCTGGGCAAAGGAAGTTGGCGACTTCCTTAAAAAATCAATTAAACGAAAAGGAAAAGAATCCCAAAACATGGCAGGTTGCGTGATATTGGTGATGGTAAATTCCCGTACCTTGTTAAAAATTTGTTTATGCATCATTTTGCTGTCCCATAATTAACTATGTATGCTGTTATAAGTACAAAAACTAGATCAGTGTCATGTCATTGGTCAAGTCACTGGACAGGTAACTTGCCAGGTCACTGTTGATGTTACTGTCAAGTTTATGTCACTGACAATGTCACTGTTTGTGTATTTGCATATGTCATTGCTTATGTTTGTGATATTCATATTGCTAAGCAGCTGTTTGAAAAATAACTAACTAGTTTTCTATTTTTATTTTTTATTTTCCAAACAGTACTGGTTTTGCCACAAGACGGGAGTAGTGCCGCCAATCTCTGGAAGAGAAACTGAAAAACATGGAATAAGAAAGTGGCAATTAAAGACCCTGATAGAAAAAAAGGGGATTTCAACACCATGGGGAAGTTGAAGGTATGTTAATTTGATGTAGATAAACTAGGTCACTGGTCTTGTTAATGTTGTAGGGTTCCAACTGCTCAGGTCACTGAGCAAGTCATTGACTATGTCACTGCTCATGTTATAGTTATATTTTCATGTCACAGTGCATGTAACTTACTTGGCCAGTTACATGATCAGTTACTTATATCCAATGTTGTAGGGTTCCAACTGCTCAGGTCACTGAGCAAGTCATTGACTATGTCACTGCTCATGTTATTGTTATATTTTGATGTCACAGTGCATGTAACTTTACATGTCTATGATTGTGTTGTTGTTTTATTTCTGGCACTGCTTAAGTCACTAACAACTTTTGTAATTTTGTTTAAGAAAATCTTTGATAAAGTTAAAGAAGATGCAGAGGAAGAAGATTCTGAGTCTAATACAGACACAGAAAGTAGAGAAAAAAAGAATGATGGGCAAGAAGAAAATGTTGAAACTAGAACCAGTGGAAATATGGTGACGGAGACTGCATCGACTGATAAACAGAAGAAAGAATTAGAGAAAAATCTTCAGAAAAAGGAAGAAGAGCTGAGAGAGGTGGAAATAGAGAAAAAAGTCTTGAAAGAAAAAATAAGGAAATTGGAGAAAGAACTGGAAACAAGAGAAAAGAAAGGTGACAACATTAACAATGAGAAGATGGAGACAGAGATAGGAAAGACCGATGAAGAGAAGAATGAATTACAGACAAAGCTCGAGGGAAAGGAAGAAGAGCTAAGTGCTTTGCAAAAAGAAGTTGCGGAGAAAGAAAAGGAAATTGCCAAAATAAACGAAGAGAAGGAGGATACATTATTGGAAAATGAGGTGTTGAAAATTGAGAAAGCCTCACTGATTAAAAGAGTGAAGCAATTGGAGGGCATAGTAATGACACTAACTGAGAAGTATGAGTCGCCAATAGCACGTCCAGGTGATGACAACGACTCAACTCCTCCTCCCCCACCACCTAGTTTCCCTCCACCAAAATCAAAGGCCCCTCAGGACAAGCCAACTGACAGCAAGCACTCCAAAAACACAAAATCTTAAAGTGGAATTCAGGGAACTCAATCACAACCTACCGACTCCACAGCAAGCGGATCTGGGGAACCTCACTCTACTGACCGAGGACATCAGTCACCACTTGAATGCCTTGCCCAAGTAGCTGCACAAGTTCATTCACCAACCTCTCCTGATGTTAAATTGAGAATGACGGAAGATGCTTGCACACCGAATACAGCTTGGGTTAATGCATTGTTTGTGTTTCCACCTCCAGGCGCGTTACAAACTCCACCTTCAAGAAAAGTCCATTTGGAAGATATGGAAGCGGAGCCACACAAGTATCAGATCATTGTATCACCAGAAGTTCAGCCTGTTTTTGACGTTGAACCGATCAGTTGCTGTCCTCATAGGGAACAGATGACAAGAGCTGAGTTCACCAAGCCAATATTAGATGACATATCAGGGCAGGACTCAGAATCTATTGGCCTATATTGTTATGTGGTTAGGACGAAGAGAAACGAGACAGTACAAAAAAAACATCATATTTTCTGGTGGGACGAAGTGAAAGAGCAAAGGCAGAGGGCGAAAATGACCAGAATCAAAGCACTGAAAAAGAAAAAAGGACAGACAGCTGAACAGCAGCCAGAGCAGGAAGTGATACATGATTTGACGATTCAAGTGGATGACGATGAAGAAACAGAAAAAAGCAAAATTGAAGTCATAGATTGGCAAAAGCTACCACTGTACAACCTACTTGACATGCCAAATAAAAGCAAATTAGAGAAGTACTGGAACAAGGCATAACAAAGGTAAAATTTCATGTTACAGCCCACCACCTAGTGACTTCAATTGCAATGTAGCTAGCATAGTCACTGGCCAAGTCACTGTCCAGATCATTTTCAATTGCCATGTAGCTGGCCTAGTAACTGGTCAAGTCACTGTCCAGATCATTTTCAATTGCCATGTACCTGGCCAAGTCACTGTCCAGATCATGGCAATTGAGATGTAGCTGGCCTAGTCACTGGTCAAGTCACTGTCCAGATCATTTTCAATTTCAATGTAGCTGACCAAGTCACTGTCCAGATCATTTTCAGTTTCCATGTAGCTGGGCTGGCCAACTCAATGTCCAGATTATTGGCAAGTGTAAAGTAACTGGCTAAGTCATTGGACTAACACCGTTCTATGTTATGCAGCGTATTATTCTGGGAGGGAAAAGAGCCTGGAAGCGAAATCACAAGGGCAGATGTCAAAATGTTCATAAACAATCTATCAATAGCAAACAACTGGATTGATTTCTATGGGGAAATATTGAAGGATGAAATGCAAAATGAAAGTTCACAAAATTTGGGAAGATCTGCTTTTATGCATACCATGTGTTGGGTAAGTATGACGAGCAATTTCTATAAAAATTAAATCCTTATCTCTCATTCTTTGTTTATTTATAACTCGTTCTATGTATTTCTTTCTTTCTTTTTTTAAATAGTATTCGACAATACATTTAACTGTGAGAAACCTCCATCAATACTTATGTGAGCTGCTGTTCCAAAACATGGGAAAATGCAACATGCTTTTCTTCCCAATTACCCATAATGAAGAATTTCACCACACACTATTGGTCTTTGACAAGGACATACCGCAATGGCTGCATTTTGATTCACTGAAACCAAGAAGAGCAGGAACAGGACAGTGCTTTAAAAGCATAAAAAAATTGGTAAGAAACTTCTTACTGACCATGTATCTGACCATGTAACTATCACTCACTAATCTGTTAAAAAATACAGGTTGAAATGGTCGAGCTGTGGATGAGAGCAGTAAAAGATCAAGCAGACGATATGCTGCAGCAAGGCTGCCAAATGAAATTTGACAAGAGTCAAAGCACCCACACAAAATTAAAGATGGTTGAAAGTAGTTTGAGCGATGATGAGATAAGAACAATAAGGTAGATAAAGGAAAATTATGACGGTGGAATGATCCCTTTGAACCATGCCAGAATCTGCCCCCAACAAGACGAAGGATCGTAAGTCTATATTCAAAAATTTTAAATGATAACTTTACTGTTACTAAGTTGGTCAAAATCATTAACATGAAAACTTTTTAATTGACAATAGATTAGATTGCGGAGCTTTTGTAATGTATTACATGGACAAAATGGCAAAAGAGGAGAAGATGCCAAACAAAGTCAACAAAGCTCAGATCATGAAATTCAAAGCTCAAATATTCAAAAAATTTGCTGAACATAAGCAAAGCTGGAACACAGCAAATTAAGAATTTTAGATATTTGTTTGTTTACTTCAGAAATTCAGAAATTTGTTGTTTAGTTCAGACTATGAATTGTATGGATCTTTTTATTCAAGATTAATGCATCTTCTGAATTCATAGGACAAGTCACTGACTTGGCCAGTGTCAAAGTAACTGTCCATGTAAATGTGGAATGTATATGGCTAAGTCACTGGCCAAGTCACTGTCTATGTATATGGCGAAGTCACTGGCCAAGTCACTGTCCATGCATATGGCGAAGTCACTGGCCATGTAAAGTCACTGACCAAGTCACTGTCCATGTAACTGACAAAGTAACTGGCCAAGTAAAGTCGCAGGCCAAGTCACTGTCCATGTAAATGAGGAAGTCACTGGCCAATGAGTTGGGCAAGTGAAGTCACTGGCCAAGTCATTGGCAATGTGATTGTTAAATAACCAACATCACAAACTACGTTACTTACACTTCACTGACAATGTATGTAACTGAACATGTAACTAATCATGTAGCTGAATATGTAACTGGACAAAAAAACATTAAAACTCTAAGTCACTAGAGAAGTGACAACCAAAATGATATTTCTATTTCAGTTTGCAGTGTGCCGCTGCAACGCAACGGCAGTGTTCCGCTACCAATTAACAAACCAAAGTTTGTAGATACTTCATTTTTTAATTGTCATTAATATTTGCAGCGTGCCGCTGCACTGCAAAAATAAAAAAAAAAAGTTTTACAGCTAATTTTTTTATTTTGCAGCGTGCCGCTGCACTGCAACGGCAGCGTTCCGCTGCCAATAACCAAATCTATAAGCAGTGATCCAACTACAAGTCATTGAACAAGAAACTACCAAGATAACTAAAAACTAATGTCAATAGACAAGTCAATCTAAATCTAAATAAAATGGTTATGTCACTGTACATGTAACTATTAAAAAACTATAGGACACAGAATATTGAAGAATTTATAAAAGAAGAAAGCAGGTACACTGTCTCATAGTAAAAAAAAATTGCAATGAGTAAGCAATTCTTATCATTTATTGAAAAAAATGAAAAATCAAAACAAAACTTTAAACTGTATTGGAGTCACTTGCTATGTCACTTGCCATGCCACTGTTAAAGGCATGTAAGCCGAATAGAACCTATATCGGAGCTGTACAACTCTTTCTGTTGTGACCATCACATTTTCCGCACCTACCACACTTGATCATCCTGGTTTGCTCGCTCCTTTTTCTGAACCTCTTCTTTCTAGGCCTTCCCGGTGGTCTTCTAATCAAAGGAGGCTGCAATATCACCGCATCTCTACCAAAATCATGCACTTGCTTCGAAATAGAGGGAAGATGATTAATTGGGAAAGAATAAGTTTCTTGATATTTCTCCACCTTGTACAGCTCATTGACATACAAATACGGGGGGGGGGGGGGGGGGGGGGGAAGAACCATGTTGTTGGATCACTACAAGGGCATGGGAACATGGGAAGCCATACAGCTGCCATTCTCCACACGAACAAAAGTGAGTTTCCAAATTTACCATGCTATTGTACTTCTGGCAATGAACTTCATACACATAGGTATCAGACCTGCTCACTCTCCAATGCCTTCCGACTTCCAAATTCTCCTTAAGCTTCTTTTCAATCACCGGGCACAACTCAGAGAACTATTCTTGAGCATCCTGCTTCCGAGCAGCAATTGAAGCCATGGACTTCACTCTAATCCCATCATTAATATCAAGAATAGGAAGACTCTTCAAAGGCAACACCCAATTATTGAAAGACTCAGCCAAGTTATTTGTCATTTCACCAAATCTTTCGCCGTTAAAGTACGCCATACACCAGTTCTCCTTCGGAAGATCCTCCAGAAATTGAGCAACTATGTCGCCATCTTCACTCCTCAAGATTTCCATATTGAACTCATACATCTCCGGTGTGCGAGAATAAGCACAACACATAAACAAGTAAGGAATCCGATCCTTAAGGTAAGAACCAGCTGGAAATTTGTCAGAAAGGTTAGCCATCAGATGTCTAAAACAAAACCCATGTGGATTATTGAGAAACACACTAGGGAAAGCACTAACAAGCCCAACATGACGATCAGAAATGAACGTCACCCTCCTCATAGGGTGTTTTGCAAACTCTTCAGCCAAAACCTCAAGAAAAAATCTCCAATTACTCTCATTTTCAGAATCGACAATAGCATAAGCAACTGGATACAAGCCTGAACACAAAAACAAAATGATGTCACTGTCATGTAACTGTTAATGTCACTGACCATGTCGCTGACATAACTGCATATTACTTGACAGTGACATGGCCAGAGACATGTCATTCAAAATCACAGAACATTTAAGTCATTGGGCATGTAACTGTCAATGAACATGTAACTGACAATGTCAGTAGCAAGAAAAATAAAAAACTAGAAATAATGAAGGAGATTCAACCTTGATTGGCATCCTTTGCCGATGCAGCAATAATCTGCCCCTTGTACTTGTTGGTAATGAATGTAGCATCAATGAAAAGAATAGGTCTACAAAATTGGAAACCCTTCATCTATGCACCATAGGTCACAAACATACGCTGAAACCTGTGTGTTTCTCGATGAAACTCAACCACTATCCTAGAGTCAGGGTTTGACTTCATAACAGACTCACTGAACCAAAGTAGCTGAGAAAAAGACTCAGCTTCATCACCATGCAGGGCTGTTTTTGCCAACTCCGTACCATACCAAACTGTATGATAAGGAACATCCAAACCATAATCACTCTTGATCTCATCAGCTATATCAATTGGCTTTTTGTTTGGATTCGCACGAATCTTATCAAGCACAATAGACTTGACAACCTTGGATCCCATCATCTTACTCTTCTGCAAACGAATCACACCATGACAAGTGTGAACATTAACCAACCTTTTAATCATAAAGAAACCATTAACCCTGCATAAATAAGCCTTCACAAGCCAATTGCAGCCCTGAGAATGTTTCTTAGAACACTGAGCAATAACACGAACCTTGTCATTTCTAACAAACTCATATGAAAAACCAATTTCTATGGCATACTTACGCAGCTTATCTCTAAACTCAACAACCCCACCCTTAAACTTTTGGCCTTCAGAATGAATATAACTCTCCCAACCTTTCGTCATATAACTCTTCGGTGCCTCTGCCCTATAACACCCCAAATAATCATTCTCCTCAAGCATGGTACTAGAATCCTCACACAATGTATTACTCACCACGCTTTCACTAATAGAAGGCAAATCAGTCACAAACACTTCAACGAAATCAGAATTGTAACGAACCAAATTCCTAAAAATCATTCTCATATCAACTTCACTCTCTAGAAAACAAGAACTAGAATCCGGAGGAATAATGTACCTCAACATGAAATTTCCTTGAATCAAATCTGGAAAACGAGAGCGTATTGAATTGCATAGGTCAACAAACGACCAATTATGCAACAATGGAACTGTCGCTGCTTCACCAGAATAAATAAACTTGACAACATAGCTAGTATCCATAACAACTGCACAAGAATAAAACAAAATCACTATCCATGTCACTACTAAGAAAATCAACAGAATCAACACAAACAAGTCACTGCCAAAGTAACTGTTAAAGCCTGAACAAAACAGCAGTATTTAAAATGTAACTGGCCATGTCACTGATAAAAAAAACACAGTATAGAACAAATATAGTACCGCAATAGCACAAAACATCATCAACAATTCAACATAGAATTGAGTCGACGAAGGAGAAGAACACAGTAATCCAAAACGAACAATTCAACAATTTAACACAAACAACAAAAAAACACTGCAAAATCCAAAACGAACAAATTCACAGAGAGAAGGCTTACAGATCAAATCAGAGAAAACCAGAGAGAGGAAGAAATACAGAGACCGTAACTAAGCACTGAGTCGACGAAGAAGAAGAACACAATAACGTGATCAAGACGAACACCGACGAAGACAAAGATCCAGAAAAAGAGAAGAGCCGCGGAAGCTCCAAAACCACTCAAAACAGAGATTTCAGATCGTCGCAGAGGCACACAACTAAATCGGAAGCTTCCGACGGAGAGGAAGGAGAAGAAAAAATCTCGGAAATAGATCTCCGAACAAATCGAATCGGAAGGTTTCTGATCAAAGGAGAGAGAAAATTTGAGCTCGCAGATTTTGAAATGGAAGGTTATAAAGGTTTATTATTGTAGGGGCAGAATCAGAATCAAAAAAATTAAAAACTGACCTTTTTTAACATCACTCTATTATTAATGATGACTAAATTAATATTACTAACAATTTATAGTAGACCTTTTTATCAAGTGAGAAACTATGTGATCTTTTTATCATTTCAGACTCTAATGTGACCTTTTCCATCATTTCCCTTTGAAATTAACCACCACTTCACCGGAGCCGTCAAGATCATTCAAATGAGGACTATATAATGACTAAATCAGATCACAGGAACCAGAGCTCACCCGAAAATCTCAGGACACGCGACCCGTTTTGGCGACCCAGCCGGAACTCCTCTGTCCGGCGACGAAACGGCTGAGCACTAGTGCCGTTGGGCTGCTTTCTTCATTGTAACCTCCTGGTGGTCTTGGATCATCCATACGTTGGATGAGGAAGAAGAATCGAAGCGGGGAAAGCTTCGGGTTCTCCGGCGGCTCTGGCGACATGTTGAGCTGGTGAGGGCTCGAAGTTAGGATATTGAAGTTGTATATAGAATTTATTGTCAGATTGGAACTTTTATTGTATGCTTTCACTTGCTGCAGTTACTCTTTTATTTGTAAAGTTTCTGTATGTCTCCTTAACGTTCGTTTGTCTGCATTTTTGGATTCCAAGTTTTATGAGATCATTTTGATGTTAAATATCTACTGTGAGGAGACTTTGGATGTAGAAATAGGTCATCTTTTGTGATTGCATTAAAACTTAATGCTAGAGATATTTATGATCAGGCATCTTCACTTCTGTCAGTGCAGAAAGTAATGTCCTTCCAAGGCAAAGAATCCTCTTGATCTTTTGCCTCCTAGCAAGATGATTCTGGATGAATGGAAAAGGCTTTATTCAAACACAAAGACCAACTTCCGTGAGGTTGCTGTCAAAGGTGATTCCTTATTGACTCTGTTTATTCATGCATTCAAGCAGATCTTGATTTTAATTTATAATGGTCTTGCATTTTCAGTCAACATGTAGCATCCTCATGCATTCTCTTTTGTGCAATGTTATCATTTACAGTATTCAATTTAAATGATTTACTGTTCCCTGTATTGTTTATACTCTTCAGATCAATTACTTGGGTGGCCTTTGAGATGTAATTTGGTCATTTTGTATGTTTATTGGTTCATGACAAACACACCAGTAGCTATTCTATAGGCGTTCTTCGAATTTTGAATGTCAGGGTCTTGAGTTCTATTTGATGATTCTGGATGAATGGAAAAGGCTTTATTCAAACACAAAGACCAACTTCCGTGAGGTTGCTGTCAAAGGTGATTCCTTATTGACTCTGTTTATTCATGCATTCAAGCAGATCTTGTTTTTAATTTATAATGGTCTTGCATTTTCAGTCAACATGTAGCATCCTCATGCATTCTCTTTTGTGCAATGTTATCATTTACAGTATTCAATTTAAATGATTTACTGTTCCCTGTATTGTTTATACTCTTCAGATCAATTACTTGGGTGGCCTTTGAGATGTAATTTGGTCATTTTGTATGTTTATTGGTTCATGACAAACACACCAGTAGCTATTCTATAGGCGTTCTTCGAATTTTGAATGTCAGGGTCTTGAGTTCTATTTGATGATTCTGGATGAATGGAAAAGGCTTTATTCAAACACAAAGACCAACTTCCGTGAGGTTGCTGTCAAAGGTGATTCCTTATTGACTCTGTTTATTCATGCATTCAAGCAGATCTTGTTTTTAATTTATCACAAACCTTTATGACTTTATGGTATGCATGTGGTCTTCCATTTCCAGTCAACATATAGCATCCTCATGCATTCTCTTTTGTGCAATGTTATCATTTAAATATTCAATTTACATTATGTACTGTTCCCTGTATTGTTTTTACTCTTCAGCTCAGTTACTTGTTGGCCTTTGAGATGGAATTTGGTCATTTTGTATATTTATTGGTTCATGACAAAGGGCGTTCTTAATTCTAGTTTGAATGTCGGGGTCTTGAGTTGTGGGATTGTTTTGGTTTCAATCTTTTATGTGAAATAGAGCTTTCCTAGGTAGAAAGTAGTCCACAGAAAACTATATGGCCTTCTCTTGGTCAGCCCTCAATAAAAGCATACCAGTGCTTTTGGCAAGTCAATGAATCACACTCTTCCTTAGGCCAGTAAATAGAAACCTTTAATGTCAATCAGATAGTTAACTGTACCTTCCGGTTGGTCTTTTATATATGCTATATCAACATCCTAACTTATTTCAGCCAAAAAAAAAAAATTTGACAAACCCAGATTTTAGGCCATTTGACACTGATACATCAACTTCATAAACTGTTACTTTGGTACCTGAATTTCTCATCTTTGACTACAATTCATACCTGCCATCTCTAACGCTGTTAAATCAAATCACGTGCGATCACGTGTACTCTTTTTCCAAGGGTATTTTGGTGACTCATAAACTAAGGTAATGAGTTCCATAACTTCCATGAGTGTCCACCTATTGTAAATCTGATAAACTACCTTCATTAGTGGCGTATCATCCTGAGCTGCAGAGATGTGCAATAAAAATTAGTGATTGAAAAAAAAAAAACAAAAGCATGCTACCTGCAATCGGATTCCAGTACCTGTATAAGCTTTTGTCCCTTCCAGCATGCTGTATAGGAGCAGGAGCCTGAGGATTGCTCCTTCTCTTTTGTTTTTCAACATTGGGTTTTGATGCAATCTTTTATATGCATTAATTGATACGCCAAAGCTGGATTTGGTCTTTTGTTGTTTTATGTTGTTGATTTATCTCGGAGGTATTATGGGATTATGGCTTTGATGGAGTTAGTGCATCTAGGTTGATCTTCGTTTTGAATGAGGCAGTTTATTTTTTATTTAGATACCAAATCGAAGCTGAGATTTTTCCAATTGAACTTTATGTTTCGGTTTCAAATTTTTAGCCAATCAGGGGTGAAAATTATATTGGAATGGTTTCTTGAATGACTGAGTTGCAAACTTGCAAATGCTTGCTCATGAAGACTGGTAATAAAAATGGGGTGTGGGTTTTGGATCAGCGGCTCAATCAACCCATAGATGAGGAGAAACCATGATATTGTGAGATTGAGAAAGAAGGGGAAGCTTTGGAGAAGAGGAACCTTGTCCTTCCCATAATACCCTTGAACAAATGGCACATGGCAGCTCATGCATGTGATTATACTTAACGCCTTTATGAACGGCAGGTATTAATGCTAATCAGACAATGATTTCAAGTACCAAAGTGATAGGTTACAAACATGAGGTATGAAAATTTAGAATAGCTCAAAGTTCGGGAATTACTCGTAACATTTTCTCCTAAACATAATAACTTTTGGTTAGTGCCAAATCAGAATTCGTAATAAATGTTTTGTCGCAATAGTGAAAATACTTTGTGGCTGTAAGTTATACTCGGGTTTCAATGGAACTTTAATGCATTTGCCAAAATATTTGGGTGAAAGTACAATTTTGAAGGACTCTCTGACATGCATCCTCTTACAATGCATGCTGCTTTGTTTCCTCATTTTCTCATAGGCAAGCAATGCATCATCTTTGTATCTGTTAATACAATAATACTGGTCTGAGTCCGTGTGACAGCTTTTGAACTTGATGCCTTTAAGAAACTAAGAATTGAGCATGCCACATTGTTAAATGTTGTAAAATTCTGCGTCTGAATGGCAATTATCTGGAACCTGGTTTTCTAACTGCCTTAGCATTCAATCAGGATTTTCATGATTTCTCTCTTGTTATATTAACATTCACTTTATCTTACAGGCTTCTGGGACATGTATGATCCAGAGGGTTACTCCCTTTGGTTTTGCAATTACAATTACAACGATGAAAATACAGTTTCATTTGTGACTTTGAACAAGGTGGGCGGTTTTCTGCAGTGGATGGATTTGGCTCGCAAAATATGCGTTTGGAAAGATGTTGGTGATTGGGTCTGATCCTCCTTTCAAGGTGAAAGGCTTGTGGCTGTTCCGTGGGCAAGAGGTTCCCCAGTTCATAATTGATGAATGTTATGACATGGAACTGTATGATTGGTGTAAGGTTGATATAACTGATGAGGATCAAAAGGAGCGCGTGAACCAGATGATTGAAGATCACGAGCCTTTTGACGGGGGAGGCTTTGTTGGATGCCAAATGCTTCAAGTGATGAGACAAAGGTGTTCGAAGAGGTAGCTGTAACGTTTCAGGGGGTTTCTTCAGAGGTCGTTCATTCTGGTTTTTTTTTTTTTGTGTTTTAGACGTTATCTTTTGCTTCTCCTAGCACTCTAATGTATTACATTGATAGGATATGGGACAATGTTGTCTGTTATATTAGGAATATCAATTGATGATGAAGTCAACATTTATTTGCAAGTTATATTATATTTTTTCAAACAGGTATGCAGGTGAAATTTTTTTTTTTGAAAGGATGGTGAAATTTTGAGTATCACAATTTCTTAGTTTCTTACAATGACCACAATTGAACTGTTAATTGCTTTGGACTCCTGGGAGGCTTCACTATATGTTAGGTTGGGTTATCAATCCGACTTCATTGTGGTCAATCAAAACTCCAGAGACCGTTCCAGCAGGTGTCATATGTGGCAGATGTCATATATGTGAAGCCTTGTCAACTTGCAAACAATGATGCACAATTAAGTATAAAAAAATGAGGTTTCGGCAAAAATGTGATAAATATTTTTTTATATAAAAAAATTCCAGCAAGAATTCTCTCACAATACCTTTGTTTCCCAGCCCTAGAATCTCAATCTTTGTCTCACACACTTACAATTGCCACCATTAATATTTTGGGCAGCTTATAATTGATGCTCTTAATGTAATACTTTGGCTTTGCCAAAAAAAATAATAATAATGTAGTACTTCGAAAACTCATGTTTTCTATGCATCCGAACACCTATAGGGGGTGGGTTTACAACTGTTACAAGTTTGGGCCAACTCAGATTCCTAAACCAGTCAAAATTGGGAAGGAATGGTGACCAGTCGCAAAACCCCCGATCTGTAATTCATCCTCTTTCTTAGTCTAATTGCAGCGGGACTTCAATCCATGAAGCCTATGGCGAGCCAATCGCAACAAGCTCTTAGTTCTGCATTTAGCTGTCCCAAGCCTGATACAGTATCATCATCAAATCAATGGACAAAAATCGAATGCATTATGCTGGAGGCTAGAATATGCAATCAAATGCATTATGCTAGAGGCTAGAATATGCAATCTTTATTTAGACAGGACACTAGAGGCTGATGAAATGGGGTATAAGATATAGTGAGCATTGTAAATTAGCGAGCAGTTCACCAAATCTTCTTCATAACATACGATATCTTAATGTATCGATACAATTCTTCTATCTTGAAACATAACTTAATGCAGCAATTATATACTTTTTGAATCATTTATAAGCACATGAAGAAAGCAATAGTCCATAGCTCCATACCATCGACATGCCGCATAAGAAAATCAACTTGGATGAACACGGACTTCAGAAGTTCATTCAGTAGCCGCCTTTGCTGAGAACAGCACACAGTTTCTATATCAACAAACTGTAACAAGTTGTGGTGAAATTTCTTTTTCACTGCACAAGGAGTAAATCCGGTGGAAAATATGAAACATGAGAAATTTTTTTATGGGAACTTGATTGAAAAAGTAAAAATGAGAAAACAAAGCTTTTAATAAAAGAATAGGAGACACACACCAGACATGAATTACAAGGAAGAAACAATTTACCATAATAACATAATCCTGCAACTCCAATTATGGAACCACCTTTTACCTTCAATTGATTTTGCATCCTCAAATCCCTTATCCTAGTATAAATACACTTACCAAGCTTTAGAAACAACACTTTAAACATGAATCTTTAAGTAAAAATATATGCAATGCTATATTTGCAATCTTATGGCCACTGATTTTGATCAGTAAGAAATAGACATCAGTGATTCAGTATAATATACAAAAGCTTTAATATCTGATCTTATGAAGAGGGAAAGCAGGGGACATTAACAATCAAATAATCAATAACAGTTAACACCAAAGGTCCCTAGAAATCAGTACCAGTTTCAAATTAAAGAACTTAAAGTTCCATATGATATTTGATACAAAGAAGCAAAATAAATTTTACAATCCACACTCCATGTTTCATTTTTTAGTACCTTAAATTTTGTCTTTTTGTAAGAATTTAAACGCAAAAGGAAAGGAGTGTGGATTGCAAATTAGGGATTGTGAATTTCATTCTTCATAATCTTGGAGTATCCAATTACAAGGAACAAAAACTACTCACCACTCAACAGAATCCTGTAGCTCCAGTTATTGAACCACCTTTAACTTCAACTGATTTTGCATCTTCAAATCCCGTATCCTTGTAAAACACTTATCAGTTTCGGACACTGAACTTTTAACAAAAACCTGTAACAAGAATATTATATATATGTGTGTGTGTGTGTGTGTGTTTGTGTGTGTAAATTTGCAACGTTAGAGCCATAGTTCTCAATCAAGGCAGGTGCAGCTTAACACAATGGATGTAGACCACTACCTTTGATGATGGTGAGGTGGCAGGATTTGCTACTAGAGGATGTCCAATAAATCTCTCAGATTTTACAAGATTCAGGCTCCATGTTTATTGTTTAGATTCAGATTATACAAGATCTTCCAAATCCCATTCACCAATCAAATCCCAGTCAACATTAACTTCGATTTCACAAAAAACTTCCGCCTAAGACACGAAAACCCTTGCCCTAGAAATTAGATGTCAACCCTAGTCAATCTAATTTCACAACTAGAAACTGCATAATTTCAGGCCTTTTAAGTATTACGTACATTGGATTGCATAAGATGATGAAAACATATTGAGTTGAGGGTCACTTCAATCGGTCAAATGCATACCAAATTTCCTTCATGGTGAAAGTCCGCATGATACATAGTCTATCCTGCATAGAATGTGTTCATCAAAGTCAGATTCATTTCTCCACCTGGAATTAAATATTTAGGCAGTTCAACAAATTAACAACCAACTCTTGTATCCAAGAGGCTAATAAATTGAAATCATGAGACGTAAATTTTGTGAATTAGCAAGCAGTTCACTTAATGAGTGCCCTTCAACTAGGTTATATGTATAGCTTTTCCTTTCCTTTAGTAAAATAATGAGACATTTTAGTGTGCAATTGTTCTGACTTCAAACATTACTATATAATGAAACGTTGCTGTATACTTTTGAAACATTTAAGCTACCGAAGAATAGTCCATACCTCCATACCCCTGACACATTGCATAAGCACATCAGATTGGATGAACTCCTACTTCACTGGTTATTCCAGTCACGAACTTTGCTGAGATCAACAAACAGTTTCGATATCAATTAGCTGTAACACTTTATGGTCAAAATTTTCTTTTTCTTCTCGCATAAGGATATATAATAATGTTAAGTTACTAATGAAACTTTGTATCTGGTGGAACTATGAAACAAAAGAAGTCATTATGGGATCAAAATGATGGAAGAACATAAGCAAAAGAAAGTTGTTGCTAAAAGAATTTGAGACACATGAGACATGAATTACTGTACAAGGAATGAAACAAGTCACTATACATACATAATCTTGCAGCTCCAATTACTGAACCACCTTTTACCTTCACTTGATTTTCTGTCTTTAAATTTTATCGTAGTATGTAGTTATCAAGCTTTGGACACTAAACTTTAAAACATCAATCTGTAGCTAAAACATATATACAATCTTTAAGCCACTGATTTAGTGAGTTTGATCAAGGTCAGAGTATATAGGCATGTGGCTTAACACAATGGAGTTCCATGAAACTATATATATATATATATATATATATATATATATATATATATATATATATATATATATACCTTGTACCATGGAAAACTATGGATGAGAGAGACTAGGATTAAGGTTTAGCTGCCTAGTACACTGCTATATACCTAATTTCTGCATTGGAGAAATAAATCACATGGTGCGGATTGGCTGTTGAAACTGCTGAGCTAAAGCCCATGTTCTAACAACCAAAGAGCAGGTAATTTACTAATTAATTAACTTAACCTTGAAAAAAAAAAAAACAAGACTACTAATGGAATTAGAGCATTGGATTCTATGCAGAGACACTGCATAAAGTGAGAGATACAACCACCACCACCACCAGAGTCTAGAAGGAGGTCAGGACTAGTTTCACATTGTAATATATAGGACTTTTTCAACCCTAAAGAAAAATATAGATGACATTTTCCACATGCATTGACTCAGGAAGCACACAAGTTTTTACTTGCAAGAAATTCCTCTTCAATTAATATATGGTAATTTCCAACCCAGAAGATAGGAACCCCATCTGCCACTACAATAATTCAAGGGAATCATGAATAGCATGGTTTTACTGTAACCTTGGTTGTACACTTGTACTGTAAGTTCAAGGCTTCCTATATAAAAGAAAACCAACAGATTTCAGTACTCAAATTCTTATATGTAATTAGCATGGAACTCTCTAAGTCTCTAGACAGGAGTCTTCAGAAACTTTTAGTCAGAACAGGTCCCTGTGGGGTGGTCTTGCATTGAGGGCTGAGTCTATATATCTTATTACAACTTTTCTCCAATTTGAAATAAGAACATTAGTATAATGTAGTTTGGAGAATACACATATAGGACTTTAATATACTCTCAAGCTGTTGAAATAAATTTCCAGACAGATTGTTAAATCCGTTTGACTATCAAATTCATATATCAAGACTTAGGTTTCATTGGAGTTCCAAGTAATTAATCAACCATTTAAGAATCCATAATCGTTCCCAGCAGAAATAAGAATATAAGAATAAGGGACTTACAAATTAGTAATCCCTTGAAAAGCTTATCATTCCACTCCAACATGTCACTATGAGCCACAAGCAATCTCCTTTTACTCTGCATAAAGCCTACAACCTCAGTATCTCAATTACAGCAGAAATGAGCCTCAAATACAAAATACAAGAATCACTCCTACTAAAATGAATGTACAAAATGTTTGATAGATGCATATCATATACTAGTTTAAGTATATAAAAGGCTGCATTGAAGTCCAGCTCTCATTCAACAAGTTGAGACTATTATGCTATATGTCATATGTCCTCATCTCTGAACTTTATCATCAACACTCTGCCTTCTGAACACATGCAACAGTTCAAAATATGTTCATAGCTATTATAAGATTGTATAGCTTTTAGCTATCGAAGTAATAGAAAGTTGATCATACATGAACAAAGACCATAATTCTTTCATCCATATTGAACATTCTGGCATTCAGCCTTTTCACACATGCAAATCATTTCTTGTTCCTTCCCCATTATTTCATATCTCTGTTCAGTAAGCAGAACGTTTCAGTAAAACTTTACAAAGACTACATAATCAAAAGTCTTATGATGCACAAAGTATATATGTGAAACCCAAGTATGATACCCCGGATTTATATATCTTTGTATTCATGAGGCTCAATTACACAAAGTATATATGTAATGTTACTCACTCAACTTCATGTCCGGTTGAATATATGATACACGGAAGGTAAAATTTTATAAGGATACAAGGAAGAAAATTTTTATAAGGACACGGTCATAAAAATCTAAAATAAGCAGAAAAATATCAGATACATGAGATAACAATTACAAGGAAAGAAAACTCACCACTCCAACAGAATCATGCAGCTCCAACTTCTGAACCACCATTACCTTGAACTGATTCAGCAACTTCAAATTCCTTCCCTTAGTAAAATACACTTACCAAGCTTCAAACACCAAACTGTACTTGCAAAGTAGTTGAAATCCAACAATATGAATACCTGAATGGAAATTTATAGCAAAAAAATACGAAATTAGAGTAGTAATCTATAAACTAGATTATCTTCAAATAATTCATACTAAATGTAAAGATTCATTCAGAATTTGCATTTGCTGATACCTGTTCAGTTCCATGGAGATTTGTATTTGGGCAGCGAATCATCCAATAAATCTTTCAAGTCTGAGTTTACACCATTTATCGGGCTCCATGTTTATTATTACAAAATCTTTCAACTCCCATTTACCAAATCCCAATCAGCATTAAGGTTCATTTCACAAAAAGCTTCCTCCTAAGACACAGAAACCCATGCCATGGAAATTAGATATCAAAACTAGTCAATTTAGTTTCACAACCAGAAGTGCATAATTTCAAGCCTTAAGTATTACGTACATTGGATTGCTTAAGATACTGATAAATTATTGAGTTAAGGGTCACTTCAATCAGTCAAATGCATACGGAATTTCCTTTGTGGTGAACTTCCGCCTGATACATATTCCATCCTGCATAGAATGTGTTCATCTAAATAAATTCATTTCTCCACCTGGACTTTAACATTTGGGCAGTTCAACAAATTAACAACCAACTCCGGTAGATATAAAAATTGTGAATTAGCAAGTAGTTCACCCAATACTGTAAGTGCCCTTCCACCAAGTTATACAGATTTTCCTTTCCTTTACTACTCTAATGTGACATTTTAGCGTGCAAATATTGTTCTATCTTGAAACATTACAATATATCATAATGCAGCTGCTATATACAACATAACATAATGCAACTTATACCTATGAAACATTTAAGCGACTGAAGAATAGTCCATATCCCAACATGTTGCATAAGCACGTCAGATTGGATGAACTCCAACTTCACAAGTTAATTCAGTGACGACCTTTGCTGAGAAGAACAAGCAGTTTCGATATCAATTAGCTGTAACAGTTTAAGGTCAAAATTTTCTTTTTCATCTCGGCATAAGGAGTCAGAAAAGAGACATGAATATAAAGAAAAAAAAAGCTTGAAGATTTGATCTAAGGGGGAGAGAAAGCAGAGGAATGATATTGAGGTGTATTTAGTTAGCATACCTATCTAGAGAGCTTCAACAGCTTGACAACTCCAATGACATTCTTAGTCCTAGAAGCTTCAATGCGGTCCTCAAGTGTATCTAAAGAACACCCTTCAAGTGAGAACACAACATAACTTTTCAGAATAAAAAATTCATTCAGAATTTGCATTTGGTGATCGATACCTGTTCAGTTCCTTCCAGATTGGATTGTGAGGTTTGGGATGTGAGAAATGTTGTGCCACTCCTTCCCCACGTCCTTTTTGTATTCTCCTTCCAGAATGTCACAATCCCTGATCTCCAAAGTACGCAGTTCCGTTATCTTGTAGAGGAACTCTGGCAGTGCTTTTAGCTTTGGGCACCGAACAATTCGCAACTCAGAAAGGCGTGGCATTATTGTGATTTCAGAAACAAAGGCCCACTCTTCCCAGTTCTCCATGAATCTAAATTCAAGTCGTTTCAATTTGGGGAATAGATCTCTTGAGACTTCTTCTTCTTCTATTCCCAGAAATTCAACTCCCACCGTTTTCACTTTCTTCATCCCGTCTATCTCCAGAATTTCAAGCGATGGCAATTTTCCAAGAGGAGGCAAAAATTCACAAAATCTCCAGTCAAGGAGATTAAGTTTTCTCAAATTGCGTAAAGACTTGATCCAATAGAGAGACTCGGTGGTGCCAATTTGGCAATACAAAATGGATAAAGATTCCAAATTTTGATGTGGTTGCAATGCTTTCACTATTTCTTCATCACCTTTTCTCTGCTCTTCATCTCCTTCCTGGAAAATTACTCGCAATTCGGAGAGGTGCTCCTTATTCCCCAACTGTGCTTTCTCAATCTCACTCGCATCATCCTTATTCCCCAAAAATGCTATAGAAAGGCTCCCCTGAAGCTGGTCCATGATTCCGAGATCTCCTAATTTCAATGCTTCATCATCATCACCCTCACATACATAAAACCAGTCTAGTACTTGCAGACTTTTCAAACTCCCAATCCCTTTCGGTAAGTTAATCAACTTATAGATGCTTCAAGTTGCTCACAACAGTAAACATATAGATGCTTCAAGTTAATCAACTTTCCCATTGCCTTGGGTAGTTTCTCAAGTTGACCACACCACGAAACGTCCAGAGTTTGTAGATTGTATAAATCACACACAGCATCCGGTAATTCTTTCAAATTACCACTATAAGACAAATTCATATATCTCAAATGAATCAATTTACCAATCTCTTTTGGAAGTTCATTGAGCATGCTAGGGGATGTCCAGTTACCACTCAAATTCAATGTCCTAAGGCATTTCATTTGCATAATTGAACCGGGGCTTATGGTTGTAATGCTTGAATCAAGGAGTGTGAGGGTTCGCACATTTTTGCACTTGTCAAATGAAGTAGGAAGTTGACCTTCATGTACATTTATTAAGGTCAAATGACGAACCTTATAATCACCCGGTAGCTCCACTCTTTGATCAGCACCCTTGACTGCTTCTATAATAGTGCATTCTTTTTGGGTAAGAAACTGCACAAAGTCATGCACTATATCATGCATTTTGCATCTATAAACATTTTCCATATGATCTTTTATAAAATCTTGAAAGAAAGACCGCATTGTTAGACTCTCAAAATAATTTTGACCTAATCTTCTCTTTTCTTTTTTTCCCTTTGAATTAAGATAATTTTGTGACATCCAAAGATCAATCAAATTATCTTTTTTGAAACTATAATCTTTGGGAAATATTGCACAATACAAAAGACATCTTTTGACTGCAGGGGCCAAATCATAATAACTTAGTAACAGTGGTCGGAAAACTTGTTCCTCAACTTCTTCTAATTCCCAAATCTTACTATTCAGAACATCCCGCCATTCCTCTCTTGTTTTCTTATACCACACTAGACTGCCTAAAGTCTTTGCAGCAAGAGGCAAACCTTTACACTTTTTCACAATTTCCGCGCCAATAACTCCAAACCCATTAGCCTCATCTTCTTCCCTATCCAAAAATGCAAAGCTATTGAACAATGCTAGACAATCCCTATCGCTCAACTTGTCCAAATGGATCATGCTGCTGGTTGCTCTCATCATTTTAGCAACCCCTTCTTTTCGCGTGGTCACCAGTATTGTACTGCCCTTAGCACAACTTTGCATTATAATTGGTAGTTTCAAATTTTCCCACTTTTTATGGTCTTCGGTCCACACATCATCTAGGACCAGGAGAAACTTCTCATCCTCCACACTTCTCTTGATAGATTGCAATAAAATTTCCAACTCATTTGAACCGCTTTGGGTTCTATCTAGATTTTCAATGATCGCTTTCGCAATCTTAACCTCATCAAAAGGGTCTGAGACACAAACCCATACTTTCTTGTTGAAATGGGCTGTAACCTTTTCATTGTTATAGGCCAGTTGGGAAAGAGTAGTTTTCCCCATCCCTCCCATCCCTACAATAGGGATGACAAGGAACCTCCCCCATCTTGATTACTCTCTCTCAACAACTTGCTCAACAAATACTCTTTTTCTTCTTCTCGGCCAAATATCGCAGATATATCGACCAAAGATGAAGTCTGTCGTTGAATAAACTGCTCATCATGGCCACCTATTGTGGATTGATGAAAGCCATACATTTCTCTTTCAGCAGCAATCAAAGTTAACTTCTCATTCAGTTCCTTTATCCTTCTAGCTATGTTATGATGATGAATGACCTTAGTGACTTGACCAAAACAAAAGCAACCGGAGGACATGGGGAAACGTACCTTCTTCTTGGTAACAAGAGCATTATCTCCTTCCACCTCTTGCTTCTCCTCCGCTTGTTGTCTGAGAAGTTCAGTGTTCCACTCGTCTAGCACGTCGTCCATCTCGTACGACACATCTTTAAGCTTCTGCAACCAGCGTCCCACGCTGGCCTCCGTCACTTGTTTCTTCTCTGCATCCTCAAGCACAGCCTGGATAGCTTCGAGCTTGCTGCTGAAACTTTTAACATCTTTGTCAGCATTCAAAACCAGTTTCACCACTTCATTTGTGTGTTGATATACTACTGAAGCCAATTGCTCCAGAAGCACAGAGATGAGTGCCTCAGCCATTTTTCGTGTTATAACTTGATTATAATTGTAAGAGAAAAAGAAGAGATGATCGAATATGAAATTGTTGGATGAGTGTGCTCTGGCCTCTCTTCTACTACGTATATA
The DNA here is from genome assembly GCF_002994745.2 of Rosa chinensis. NCBI lineage: Eukaryota > Viridiplantae > Streptophyta > Magnoliopsida > Rosales > Rosaceae > Rosa > Rosa chinensis. The sequence goes on along the minus strand of NC_037094.1, from coordinate 53,418,921 downwards.
GTGTCGAAATTAGATAAAGCTAGGGACTACTGGAGCCAATGAGCGTGCCTCAATTATTTGTTCAACAGAGCATTATGAATATTCCTCTTTAATAATTGCAAGCATGAAGAAGCTAGAACCACGGGATTTGAAAAGCAGCACTCTTTACCGAAAGACAGAAAGCTTATGATGGAAGTCATGGGACCATAAATATTGTCCTTCTGTGCAGCATCCTTTACAGTTGCTCCATTATCTACAGTGGCCTAGATGATGTGCAACCGTTGGAAATATCTCGCTTTCCTATCAACCCATGATTTAGACAGCACGCAGACGATGATAGGAATAATTTGAAATTCATTGTTAAAAAGAGTAAATGAAGTAATTAAATCTCAAATATGCCGGCAAAAGATTGCTAATTTTGTGTATTAGAAGACGTGATAATATTTCATTGAGTGTTTCTATTGAGACCTCCAAATCTGCTCACTTGACCTCATTCATAATCGAATTATTAAATTACATATATAACCTATTATAAAATGACAATTAAGGACAATAATTATATCAACAAAATATTATTTTTATTTCTCTAGACTTTCCAATTCAATAATAATCAGATTGCATACTTTATTATTTTCATTTTTCAATTTCACTACATACTCATTAAAACATTCATATATATTTAATAAGAACTAAAACTATGATTAAGATCATGTGACATAAAATGTTGAACACATATTGTGAGGAAGAGCAAAATAAATCATATTATAACCTAAATCTAAGTCTATCTATTATATTTGTAAAAAAAAAAAAAAAACAGCTAGCATTTATAGAAAAACTAAAAAATAAATAATAAATAATTATTCATGAGGTGCAGAAAATAGAGAAAAAAAAACATGAAGAAAAAAATTATTACTCTTTTTTTTTTTTTGCACAACTAAAAGAAAAAAAAAAGTTTTTTAAAAAAAATCACACAATAGTTCATGTTATTTTCTTGTTGATTAGAAATTATTTTTGATTTTTTTTATTGGATAAGAAATTTATGTTGTCTGATTAAGGAATATATATGTAATTAAGATTATAGAGTAATTAATCATTGAAATGACTAAGTTTTTATTTTATTTTAAAGATAATAGTTTGTTTGCAAATTATATGAGTGAGGTTATTTAAGGAACTTTAGTAAGATATAGTGAGTAAATTTAGTATTTGAAAATTTGACAGGAAGTGCAAAAAGAAGAGAAATTTTAAATACACACCCCTAATCACTTAATACACATCCCTATTATTTTATATTTCAAATTTGATTTTGTAAGTAGGTTAAATGACAAAAACAGACATTTATGCATTCTAGAAGAAAAAAATAGTCATATTTTCCTTATAGTATTCTATTTAAATATTTATGTATAAATAGTTAGATAAACACAAAAAATTTCTATACATGGCCTCCCAATTTAATACAAGAATAAAGTTAGAAACTATCTAATTTAATTTTTAGAAACCATAATATTTAGAATTTCAAAATCAATGGCATTAAATATTTTTAAAACATATCACTTTATCCCATTTTTTAGTTAATTTCCTTTTTTGTTCTAGGAGTTATGATTAATCAATTTATTTTCTAATATAAAACATCACATGTGAAAAAACTTTGTAACTGTTAATTTGTTTGATCCCTCTAATGACAACTTTTTAGTTCCACTACTATGGAGAAAGCGAGAAACTACTGATATAGTTTTGGTTTAATGTTCAACTCATAATTTTATACTTGATTAACATGGTTTTTTGGTGGATGTGAGCTCAAATAACACAAAACCTATTTATATACATCTATTTAAAGGGAACAATAATAAATCTTTATGGATTTCTCAATAACAAATACAAGTAATCAATATTGTCATTTACAAAACGTCAATATAATAGAATATACTAATCGTATTAAATAGTAATCCTGATATAGTAAAAAAGTAGGATATTTCATGATTTTTTAGATTAAGGATATTTTAGGTACTTTGGGTTGTGTAATTAGTAAAATATTAGAATGAGAAATTAAATAGGTGGTGTATTAAGTATGGAGTGTGTATTAAGTAATTAGGGGTGTGTATTTAAAACTTCTCCAAAAAGAATAGAGGTCAAGTGAGCAAATTTGGAGGTTCCAATAGAAAATTTCATTTGTTCAAACACGAATTCACTTATGAGTTTTATTTGTTCAACGTTCAGTTCACTTTAACGTTAGTCTTTGTCGCTTACGCATACAATGACACATTCCTTGCTAGTCGTTACCATATAGTATTATGATTTCCAATTCCATTCCTTGGTAATTTCCAATGCCTCAGTTATTTGATAGTTGGTACCAAATTAATATTATACTTTCCAACTAGGATGAAACTAGAACCGCACAACATAGAAGCCCCACTTGTATGATAGCATGGTTCTGAAGACTGATGAATTGAAGCTCTACACTAGAAGGCTATAAGCTGATAGCACTAAAATCTCTACTCACGTCCGCATAAACCGTCCTCTATAAAACCAAAAGATTTCAGAACTCAGACAAACAGAGGTCTTGACATCTAATCAAAATGGATGAAACTACGTATCATTTGGCCATGACTCAGCATCTTAGTCATAACCGGATGTATATGAGAGGATGCATTCACAAGGGGTTACACATCCGGTTACTTATGATATGATTTCCTCCAACTTGAAATAAGAACATTGTTTTGGAATATGTACATATCAGACTCTAGCATACTCTTTCACTAAATTAAAATAAATTAGCCATTCCAATGCAGAGTATCAAATATCATACTTGATATGTCATGACGTCGAATTGGATCACAGTTCCAAGAATTATTCTACCATTATAGCCTTATAGGTATCATCAGAAACAGAATGAGAAGGAGATAAATATTCAATTACTTTACATGCTTAGCAAACCACCGCAGCATGTCATTATCAGCTTCCTCTGCACTCGAAGCAGCATTATATACATCGTACCTCACAGGTCACAGCCCAACCATGTGCAACTTTTGGAAATATCTTCACATAATATCTTCACATAGCTATCAACCTATAGTTAAGAGAATAAAATTGCTCAAGGGAGTTTTTGATGAAAAGATTGAAATTTGACAATAATTGGTAAACGAGTTAAACCAAAATGCAAAACACTAGGTTGCAAATGAATGTACTAAATTCAATACATTGGAGAGAATCAGAGAGATTTGAAATACTATATGCAATAGTGCAAGAAATGATCTAAAAATCATTTTTTTCTTCTTCCTGATTTTCCCCCTTCTATTTCAAATCTTGATATATGGATTACAATAGTGCTATTTTTTATGGCTTATCTCAAACTACATTATATCCCTAGATATGGAATTACTACTTCCAAATAGTCCCAGTTCTTAGACTAAATGCACATCAATCAATGTAGGATGAGCAGCTTCAAGTCTTTAACATGAACAAATTCCTAATAAAAAAAATATTAAAAAAGAAAAAAAAGGCCTCTGCACCTCAGGTTTAGGATATCTCCTCAAACTTTTTCATGAAATCTGGTGGAGAGTAGCTGTCAATCTCAGGTCCTAGTACAGCAATTGGAGATTTAACCCCTGCTGATCAATTAAAGCATTTACCATTTAGCATCGCATAATTTTGAGAATAGTAAAGTCATTATTACAATACAGTGACCTGTGAAGAGGGGGGTAATGTTTCTTCAGCAAATGATAGGTAAAACAATTATCAAGCAATATAGGATGCACTGTAAACATAACATTCTCAATACCTCAACCAAACCGTCAAACGAAACAGTCAAGTGACTGACTATAACATGAATGGCGTCGGTTGATCCCGAATTCCATAATAGGCTACAACATCTCCAGCTTCTATTAGACTGATTATTATCTTGGTGACTATTATTTAACCCCTTTTTTGATAATATGACTCATGATCATGGATCAAATTCTTATTCTAGGTATGACAAGCCAAGCACTGGAACTTACTTGAGCATGACCCAACCTCATATTATCATGGTCGTCATTCCAACCGACTTGGTCAAGTAATATTATACATCAATAACTTGATATTTTATTCACTAGTGCTTATGAGTTATGACAGACGCTGCTGTGACCCGGTTTTGTAATGTCTTAATTTCTGTGCAAGTTCAATGAATTGATTTATATAAATATGATCCTGCTGTTTGGACTTATCTAACATTTGGCCATCAGTCTCATCAATCAGTACCACATCACATGGGTACCAAATAATTCAAGGTAATTTTAAAGCTAATGAGATAGGGAGTACTCGATATAAAGATGCTGCCTCAATTATTTGTCCAGTAACTGGGTCAATTATTGTAGGGACTGGGGAGGAAAAATGATTGGACAAAACAAATTCAAGAAGATGGCGTTTATAGGAAAAATTACAACCTAGAAAGGGAATCATGCACTGATTTCAGACAAGCAAGATTAAAGAGCAGTAATTGACTAATTGACAAGCAAGACAAAACTGGGGCATTGGATTCTCTGACACTGCATGAATTGAGTGATGCAACAACTACCACCACCACCACTTAGTCGGACATGACTCAAACTCATGTTTCACATTGTGATGTATATGACTCTCAGTCTTAGAAACTTGAGGAAGAATAGTACTAAATTCAATACATTGGAGAGAGATTTGAAATAATATATGCAATAGTGCAAGAAATGATCTAAAAATCATTCTTTTCTTCTTCCTGATTTTTCCCCTTCTATTTCAAAATTACAATAGTGCTATTTTTTATGGCTTATCTCAAACTACATTATATCCTTAGATATGGAATTACTACTTCCAAATAGTCCCAGTTCTTAGACTAAATGCACATCAATCAATGTAGGATGAGCAGCTTCAAGTCTTCAACATGAACAAATTCCTAATAAAAAAAAAATTAAAAAAGAAAAAAAAGGCCTCTGCACCTCAGGTTTAGGATATCTCCTCAAAAAAGGCTACAGCATCTCCAGCTTCTATTAGACTCATTATTATCTTGGTGACTATTATTTAACCCCTTTTTTGATAATATGACTCATGATCATGGATCAAATTCTTATTCTAGGTATGACAAGCCAAGCACTGGAACTTACTTGAGCATGAACCAACCTCATATTATCATGCTCGTCATTCCAACCGACTTGGTCAAGTAATATTATACATCAATGACTTGCTATTTTATTCACTAGTGCTTATGACAGATGCTGCTGTGACCCGGTTTTGTAATGCCTTAATTTCTGTGCAAGTTCAATGAATTGATTTATATAAATATGATCCTGCTGTTTGGACTTATCTAACATTTTGGCCCTCAGCCTCATCAATCAGTACCACATCACATGGTACCAAATAATGCAAGGTAATTTTCAAGCTAATGAGATAGGGAGTACTCGATATAAAGATGCTGCCTCAATTATTTGTCCAGTAACTGGGATCAATTATTGTAGGGACTGGGGAGGAAAAATGATTGGACAAAACAAATTCAAGAAGATGGCGTTTATAGGAAAAATTACAACCTAGAAAGGGAATCATGCACTGATTTCAGACAAGCAAGATTAAAGAGCAGTAATTGACTAATTGACAAGCAAGACAAAACTGGGGCATTGGATTCTCTGACACTGCATGAATTGAGTGATGCAACAACTACCACCACCACCACTTAGTCGGACATGACTCAAACTCATGTTTCACATTGTGATGTATATGACTCTCAGTCTTAGAAACTTGAGGAAGAATAGTGACGACACTTTCAACTTGCATTATTGCTACTACAATTATGCAAGGGCCTCATGCATCATGAATGAATAGGATAGTTGTATTATAACTGATTGGACTATGAGGTCAAGGCCTCATATCTCTATATATAAAGCTAAATATTTATTTGGTGTCAAAAGCTTCCTTCAAATTTAGATGATTAAAAATACCTTATATAACATAATTATCAAATTAAGACAATAAAATATGAATCGACAAAAATATAAATTTGAAAACGTAACTACAAAAGTGTAAAATTAAAAAAACCACCAAATCACCGCTATTCTACGTTCAGAAAAAGAAAAAGAAAAAAAATTGTTTTTTTTTAGTCAACCAATTTTTTTTTCTTTTTTTTTTTTGAAAAGAAACAGCATTTTATTGAAAAAGAAAAAATCAAGATACAAGGAGACGGACAAGGAGTCCACTTTATAGATCTAAAGAGGGCAGCTAGGGCTATAGGCTTAGCTCTTCTAATAATACTAATCAAACTTAGGGGCTTATACTACAGCTGCTTGCCAGTTAAGAATAATGGAAGAAAGATTATAATCCTTGAATTCCTTAGAAATAGAAACCCATAAGGATGCCCAGAACATGACTCTCTCCCACATGTCTTCCCTCTCCACCCCTCCATAGTTTTCAAATAATCTTTTATTTCTTTCCATCCAGACCACCCAAACTACAGCTAGCACCCCACAACCCCAAAGGGTTCTGGCCTTTTTCCCCCTACCAAAAGCTATAGGGTTTTCTCCTAGCAAGTCACCTCTCTCTCTAAAACTATTTTTTTTTAGTCAACCAATTTTTCATTAATCTCACAATATCACTTTCTTGCTGGCATGCTGCTACTATAAAATAAAACGAACAGATTTCAAAACTCGCAGGTGCACAAAACCGGGTGTAGCGGAAAGGATTGCTAATTTTGTGTATCAGAAGACATGATAGTGTTTAATCTATTCAAACATGGGTTCATTTATCTGATTGAGTTTTATTTGTTCAAACATGGGTTCATTTAACAGGTAGGATTCAGTACAAGTCTGTCATGTCGGAGCACACAAACCAAACAACAATCGACAAAAAGCTAACTTTCGTAAGGGCGATGCCACTTATGAATAAGTGAAAGATTATTGTTTCAGCTTGAAGGAGCAAAATCAGCTCCCACTGGGGGTAATAATAGACATAGGTACGAGTACGACTTTTGCAGGACTAATCACATTTCTAAAATTCATAAGGTTCCCTTCCTTCAATGAGCTACATCCAAATATAAATTCATAAGGTTCCCTTCCTTCAATGACATTTTAGTGTATCGATGCAATTCTTCTATCATGAAACATAACTCAATGCAGCACTTACATACTTTTGAATCATTTATTAAGCACATGAAGAAAAGCAATAGTCCATAGCTCCATACCCTCGACATGCCGCATAAGAAAATCAGCTTGGATGAACTCAGACTTCAGAAGTTCATTCGACTGCCACCTTTGCTGAGAACAACACAGTTTTTGTATCAAGTAACTGTAGCAAATTGTTGTGAAATTGCTTTTTCTCTGCATAAGGAGTAATAATATGTTAAGTTACTAATGGCACTTGGAATACGGTGGAAAATATGAAACAAAGAAATTTTTTGATGGGAACTTGATTGAAAAAGTATGAGAAAAAAAGCTGTTAATGAAAGAATTTGAGACACACATCAGACATGAATTACAAGGAAAGAAACAATTTACCATACTAACATAATCCTGCAACTCAAATTACTGAACCACCTTTTACCTTCAATTGATTTTGCATCCTCAAATCCCTTATCCTAGTATAAATACACTTACCAAGCTTCACAAACTAAACTTTAAACATGAATCTGTAAGTAAAAATATATGCAATGCTATTTTTACAATCTTATGGCCACTAATCTCGATCAGTAAGAAATAGACATCAGTGATTCAGTATGACATACAAAAGCTTTAATATTTGATCTTATGAAGAGAGAGAGAGAGAGAGAGAGAGAGAGAGAGAGAGAGAGAGAGAGCAGGGGACATTAATGATCAATAACAGTTAACCCGGAAGGTCCCTAGAAATCAATACCAGTTTCAATGAAAAAGAACTTAAAGTTGCTTATGACATTGATACAAAGAAGCAAAATACATTTAATAGTCAGAGACACACCAGGCAACAATTATAAGGGACAAAAACCACTCACCACTCAGAGTCCTGGAGCTCCAGTTACTGAACCACCATTTAACTTCAACTGATTTTGCATCTTCAAATCCCTTACCCTAGTAAAACACTAGCCAAGCTTCAGACACTGAACTTTTAACATGAACCAGCTCTTACTAGTCAGCTGTAGCTTAACACAATGAATCTAGACCACTACCTTAGACGATGGTGAGGTGGCAGGGTTTGGTACTAGAGGATATCCAATAGATCTTTCAGTTTGAGTACAGCCACATAAAGAGCACTCACCGGGCTCCATGTTTATTGTTAGTATGCAGATTATAGAAAATCTTCCAAATCCCATTTACCAATCAAATCCCAATCAGCACTAACGTCCATTTCACAAAAGCTTGCGCCTAAGACACAAAAACCCATGCCATGGAAATTAGATATCAAACCTAGTCAATTTAGTTTCACAACTAGAAAGTGCATAATTTCAAGCCTCTTAAGTGTTACATACCTTGGATTGCTTAAGATGTTGATAACATATTCAGTTAAGGGCCACTTCAATCAGTCAAATGCAGACCAAATTTCCTTTATGGTGAAAATCCGCTTGATACATGGTTCGTCATGCATAGAATTTGTTCATCAAAATCAGATTCATTTCTCCACCTGGACAAATTTACAAATAAGATAGTATTCAACAAATTAACAACCAACTTCTGTACCCAAGAGGCTGATAAAATGAAATCATGAGATATAAACATTGTGAATTAGAAAGCAGTTCACGCAATAAGTGCCCTTCAATTAAGTCATATAGCTTTTCCTTTCCTTTTGCAACTCTAATGTGACAATTTAGTTCTATCTTGAAACATTATGATATATAACATAATGCAACTGCTATATACTTTTGAAACATTTAAGCTACTGAAGAATAGTCCATAGCTCCATACCCCTGAAATTGCACAAGCACATCCAATTGGATGAACTCCTACTTCACTAGTTAATCCAGTCACGACCTTTGCTGAGAACAACAATCAGTTTCCATATCAATTAACTCTAACAGTTTGTGGTCGAAATTTTCTTTTTCTTCTTGCATAAGGAGTTATAATATGTTAACTTAATAATGGAACTTTGTATCCAGTGGAACTATGAAACAAAAGAAATTTTTATGGGATCACAATGATGGAAAAAGTACTGTAAGAAAAAGAAAGTTGTTGCTAAAAGAATTTGAGACACATGAGACATGAATTACTGTACAAGGAACGAAACAACTCGCTGTGCCTACATAATCCTGCAGCTCCAATTACTGAACCACCTTTTACCTTCAATTGATTTTCTATCTTTATATTTTAGCCTAGTATACGTGCACTTACCAAGCTTCGGACAGAACCAAACTTTAAATCATGAATCTGTAGCTAAAATATATATGCGACGCTATGGTTGCAATCTTAGGGCCACTGATTTAGTGATTTCGATCAAGGTCAGACTACATGGGCATGTTGCTTAACATAATTGAGTAAAGACACACACACACACACACACACACACATCCACCCACCTGTGATAACAATGATGTTGGCAGAGTTTGAGAGAGTGTCCAACAAATCTTTCTGAGGGACTGATTTAGACACAGTGTGCACAAAATGCTTTCAGAGTCCATTTACCAACAATATCTTTCAGCCTAAAATGATAAAAAAAACATGCCAAGAAAATTAGATTATTTGAAAATTAGAAAGTACATATATTCAAGCCCCAAAACTATTAAATTGGAAGGGTGAGTCTCTAATGAGGACCTTACAATAAGGACCAAGTAATGGAATACTTAAGATGCTAATCACATATAACTAGTTTAGGTAAGAGCCCTCACTTCAATCAGTCAAATGGCTATATACCAAATTTCCTTTATCGTGTATGGCTAATAGTCCCTCCTGCATAGAATGTGTTCATAAAAAAAGATTCAGTTCATCAGCAGGAGTCAATTCTTTTGCAGTTCAACAAATTAACAACGAACTTCTGAGAGCATTGGACTTCTGAATACATAATGCAAAGTATTCATAATTCAATTAATAATATGAATACCTGAATCTAAATATGTCCCTTTATGGAGTGGAAATAGATAACAATGGTAGCAAATAGACATGAATATATGAGGAATCTAACAGTTGAGAAATTAACACATTAAAGTGATGATATTGAGGAATATAGCCAGCATACCTATGTACTGCTTGTCAGCTTCACAACTCTAATACCATTCTTGAAGCTTCAATCAGTGTGTTCCATATACAAGTGTAGCTTGGTGAATTTTCTGTAGGAGAAAACATAATTAGGGGACTGAATTGAAGGGAAAGCCAATTTCAAACTAAGTAAAGATTCGTTTAGAATTTTTAGGTCACAATAGGATTATTATATCTTTGTTTTTTTTTTTTTTTTGGAAGGTATCACATCATATAAGATACAGTATATTATAATGCAAATGATATTACATACCAGAAAAAAAGTGGATATGATTGATTGACAGATTAATATCACCAGAAAAGCATGGTAACTATTTTTTTTCTTTGTAAAATGAAAATATGTAATGTCATTAACGGTACTTCAATTTGTTTCCAGTTGGGGATATAGTAAAAGGAAGGAAAATTTTATAAGCACACAATAAAAAAAAAAATTAAATACAAGCAGAATAATATCAGAAACATCATACAACAATTATGGGGAAAGTAACAACTCACCAGTCCCACAGAATCAGGCATCTGAGCCACCATCAACTTGAACTGATTTTGTATCTAGCTTCAGACACCAAAATTTTAAATGGAATCCATAACTAGAATATATATAAGGCATTGACAACCACAAAGTGATCAAGCTTATAAACTCTATACATAATATATTACCCAGTTCAGGTAAGAGCCACCTGAGTCTAATTGGTAACGAATTTCCTTTAAGGTTTACCACTGCTTGGAAAACGCTCCTGCAAGAATGTGCTCATCAAATTAGATTCATTCCTCCAGCTGGAGTTCAATCATCTTTGAAAGTTCAACAAGTTAGCAACCATCTGTACGCGTTGAACTACAATAACAAGATAGAATAACTATGCAACTAATATATTCTTATTGCAAAATGTGCACATAATGGAAACTTGCAATAAAGTTGAAATCCAACAATATGAATACCTGAATGATCGTATTATCTGTCTGCAAAAAAAAAAAAAAAAGAAAAAAGATGCAAAATTAGAGGACTAGTCTATAAAATAAACTAATTTCATTGTGACGATCCATTCAGAATTTGCTTTTGGTGATACCTGTTCAGTTCCATGGAAACTTGTATTTGGGCAGCAAGTTTCACAATTGTGATGTCAGAAATGGACACCGCTTGATCTCCAAATGCAGTGCTGTTATCTTCTGCAGGAAGTCTGGCAATTGTTTCAGCACTGGGCTGCCCAAAATTCACAAGGAAGAAAGGCCCACCATCACATATCTGAAAGCTTTCTAATATATCAAGACTTGGGTATAATTGGAGTTCCAATAATTAATCAACCATTTGAGAATCCACAATCTTTCCCAACAGAAATCAGTATATGAGAATAAGGGACTTACAAGTCAGTAATCCATTGATAAGCTTAGCATTCCACTCCAACATGTCACTGTGAGCCAGAAGCAATCTCCTTTTACTCTGCATAAAACCTACAACTTCAGTATCTCAATTACAGCAGAAATGAGCCTCACATACAAAATACAAGAATCAACTCCTACTAAAATGCATGTACAAAATGTTAGGTCTGTTTGAGAGATGCATATCAGATATTAGTTTGAGAAAGATCGAACCTTTGATTAAGGGATGTCTGATCGATTCACTTGTCAAATTCCAATCAGTTTCATTTCCACAAGAGACTTCAGCCTATATGACAAGAAAATCCATGTAATGGAAACTAGATGTCAAACCTTGTAATATTTTTAGAATTGGACAACAGGAAATTGCAATTGCAAGCACTTGTACAATAGATAATATAGGATTGTTTAAATAAACTTATTATATAGGACTACTTACAATGTTAATATCAGATTACCTAATAGCTTAGGTTAGAGCGTCTTGAATTAATCAAAATGCTAGACTTACAATGTGGATATGATTGACAGACAGATTTATATAACCAGACGGCATGGCAGCATTGCCTCTTGTCATATACAATATTTGCAATTGCATATATTTACCTTAACAGAATAGAACAGAGTGCTTTATGTCTGGACCATATATTTACCTTCAAGTAGGCTTCAACGATTGAAAATGGCAGCATTTGAACGGTCCATTTGCAGAAACACCAATTACCGAGCTCCCTGCTGGCTGCTTTTTGTTAACATACAGATTGCAGAGAAAGGTTCCTTTAAACTAGAGTAGTAATCTATAAACTAGACTATGCTCAGATAATTAACACTAAAGTAAAGATTCATTCAGAATTTGCATTTGGTGATCGATACCTTTGCAGCGAGTCATCCAATTGTGAGGTTTGGGATGTGAGAAATGTTGTGCCACTCCTTCCCCACGCCTTTTTCGTATTCTCCTTCCAGAATTGGACAACCCTTGATCTCCAAAGTACGCACTGCTGGTATCTTTGGCAGTGCTTTTAGCTTTGGGCACTCGACAATTCGCAACTCAGAAAGGCGTGGCATTATTGTGATTTCAGAAAGAAAGGCCCACTCTTCCCAGTTGAGCAACTCTTCGAAAGTAAGTTGTTTCAATTTGGCAGTTCTTCTTCTTCTTCTTCTATTCCCAGAAATTCAACTCCCACCTTTTTCACTTTCTTCATCCCCCATATCACCAGAATTTCAAGCGATGGCAATTTTCCAAGAGGAGGTAAAACTTCACAAAATCTCCACCCACCGAGAGTAACACTTCTCAAATTGTATAGAGACTTGATCCAATAGAGAGACTCGGTGGTGCCAATGTGCCAATGTGCCAATGGCTAAAAATTCCAAATTTTGATGTGGTTGCAATGCTTTCACTATTTCTGAATCACCTTTTCTCTGCTCTTCATCTCCTTTCTGGAAAATTACTCGCAATTCGGAGAGGTGCTCCTTATTCCCCAACTGTGCTTTCTCAATCTCACTCGCATCATCCTTATTCCCCAAAAATGCTATAGAAAGGCTCCCCTGAAGCTGGTCCATGATTCCGAGATCTCCTAATTTCAATGCTTCATCATCATCACCCTCACATACATAAAACCTGTCTAGTACTTGCAGACTTTTCAAACTCCCAATCCCTTTCGGTAAGTACCTCAGCCCATAACAACCCGTAACATATAGATGCTTCAAGTTAATCAACTTTCCCATTGCCTTGGGTAGTTTCTCAAGTCGACCACACCACGAAACGTCCAGAGTTTGTAGATTGTATAAATCACACACAGCATCCGGTAATTCTTTCAATTTACCACTATGAGACAAATTCATATATCTCAAATGAATCAATTTACCAATCTCTTTTGGAACTTCATTGAGCATGCTACGGGATCCCCAGTTACCACTGAAATTCAATGTCCTAAGGCATTTCATTTGCATAATTGAACCGGGGCTTATGGTTGTAATGCTTGAATCAAGGAGTGTGAGGGTTCGCATATTTTTGCAGTTGTCAAATGAAGTAGGAAGTTGATCTTCACGTACATTGATCAAGGTCAAATGACGAACCTTATAATCACCCGGTAGCTCCACTCTTTGATTAGCACCCTTGACTGCTTCTATAATAGTGCATTCTTTTTTAGTAAGAAACTGCACAAAGTCATGCACTATATCATGCATTTTGCACCATCTAATATTTCCCAACACATCTTTTTTAAAATCTTGAAAGAAAGACCGCATTGCTAGACTCTCAAAATAATTTTGACATATTCTTCTCTTTTCTTTTTTCCCCTTTGAATTAAGATAATCTTGTGACATCCAAAGCTCAATCAAATTATCTTTTTCTAACTCATAATCTTTGGGAAATATTGCACAATACAAAAGACATCTTTTAACTGCAGGGGCTAAATCATAATAACTTAGTAACAGTGGTCGGAAAACTTGTTCCTCAACTTCTTCTAATTCCCAAATCTTACTATTCAGAACATCCCGCCATTCCTCTCTTGTTTTCTTATACCACACTAGACTGCCTAAAGTCTTTGCAGCAAGAGGCAAACCTTTACACTTTTTCACAATTTCCTCACCAATAGCTCCAAACCCATTAGCCTCATCTTCTTCCCTATCCAAAAATGCAAAGCTATTGAACAATGCGAGACAATCCCTATCGCTCAACTTGTCCAAATGGATCATGCTGCTGGTTGCTCTCATCATTTTAGCAACCCCTTCTTTTCGTGTGGTCACCAATATTGTACTGTCCTGAGCACAGCTTTGCATTATCACTTGTAGTTTCAAATTTTCCCACTTTGTTTTGTCTTCGGTCCACACATCATCTAGGACTAGGAGGAACTTCTTTTTCTCAACACGTGTCCTTATACATAACAATAGAGTTTCCAGCTCATTTGAACTACTCTGATTTTCATTTTTATCTAGCAGGCTTTCAAAAATCGCTTTGGCAATTTTAATCTCGTCAAAGGGGTCCGAGACACAAACCCATACTTTCTTATCAAAATGGGCTGTAACCTTTTCATTGTTAAATACTAGTTGGGTGAGAGTTGTTTTCCCCATCCCTCCCATCCCTACAATAGGGATGACAGGGAACCTCCTCCCATCCTGGTCACTCTCTCTCAACAAGTTGCTCAACAAATACTCTTTTTCTTCTTCTCGGCCAAATATCGTAGATATATCGACCAAAGATGACGTTTTCTGCCGTTGAGTAAGCTGTTCATCAGTGCCACGTATAGTGGATAGATGAAAATCATACTTTTCTTTTTCAGCAGCAATCACAGTTAGTTTCTCATTCAGTTTCTTTATCCTCGTAGCAATGTTATGATGATGAATTGCCTTATTGACTTGGCCAAAACAAAAGCAATTGGCGGGAGTGGGGAAACATACCTTCTTCTTGCCTTGCTCCACTTGTTGTTTCAAAATTTCAGTGTTCCACTCGTCTAGGACGTCGTCCATCTCGTACGATACATCTTTGAGCTTCTGCAACCAGCCTCTCACCCTGGCCTCCGTCACTTGTTTCTTCTCTGCATCCTCCAGCACATCTTGAATGGCTTCGAGATTGCTGCGGAAACTATGAACATCTTCCTTAGCATTCAAAACGAGTGTCACCGCTCGTTTTGTGTGTTCAAACACTATTGAAGCCAGTTGCTCTAGAAGCACAGAGATAAGTGCCTCAGCCATTTTTCGTGATAGAACTTAGAACTCGGTTATAATTGAAAGAGCAAAGAATAGAGATGAATATGAAATTGTTGGATGACCGTGCTCTCGCCTCTCCTCTTAAGTATATAATGTCGAAATTAGATAAGCTAGGGACTACTGGAGCCAAGGAACGTGCCTCAATTATTTGTTCAACAGAGCATTATGAATATTCCTCTTTAATAATTGCACGCATGAAGAAACTAAAACCATACGATTTGAAAAGCAGCACTCTTTACAGCTGCTCCATTATCAATAGTGACAGAAAGACAGAAAGCTTATGATGGGTCCACAATTGCTTTCTCTTCAGCACTCTTTACAGCTGCTCCATTATCAATAGTGACCTTACAGTCCAACCATGTGCAACTGTTGGAAACATCTCACTTTCCTATCAACCTATGATTTAGACATCACGCAGAGTCGCAGACGATGACAAATTAACATTAGGTAGAATATTGCAAATGGTAGGAATCATTTGAAGTTCATTGTTAACAAGAAACCAAGAGTGAATGAATTAATTAAATCTCGAGTATGCCAGCAAATATTGCTAATTTTTGTATATCAGCAGACGTAAATAGTGTTTCACTTGTTCAAACACGAGTTTTATTTGTTCAGCAGTAGGTTCAATTAAGTGTTAATAATTCCCCACATGAAAAGTCAATTGCGCATACAATGTCACATTCCTTACCATATTAGTATTAATTTCCAATTCCATGTGTATGGTAATTTCCAATGCCTCAGTTACTTGGTAATCGGAACCAAATTAGTATTATGATTTCCAAGTAGGAGGAAACTAGAAACGCAAAACATAGAAGCCCCACTTGTATGATAGCATGGTTCTGAAGACGGATGAATTGAAGCTCTACACTAGAAGGCTATAAGCTGATAGCACTAAAATCTCTAGACTCATGTCCGCATAAACCGTCCTCTATAAAACCAAAAGATTTCAGAACTCAGACAAACAGAGGTCTTAACATCTAATCTAAATGGATGAAACTACGTATCCAGGGCCGGCCCTGTGAGTTTAGAGGCTCAAGGCGGGAAAAAATTTGAGGCCCCAAAATAAATGCTCAAACATTACAAAAGAAAACAATATCCCAATTTCAAAGTATCACTGAAATATGACTCGTCTTGCATTTTTAGATGCAAAGGTACTAATCAAATTTACATAATCAAGTTTTCCAACAATATCTTTTTCAATATATATCATAGCCAAACCACTCAATCTCTCGTGTGACATAGTAGACCGAAGGTAAGATTTGATCAATTTCAACTTTGAAAAACTTCTTTCTGCAGAGGCAACTGTGACTGGTATAGTTAGCAAAATCCTATAAGCAATCCAAGCATTTGGATAACAGCCATCAACTTCTTTTATATAATTCAACACATCAATAGCTCCTTTTGTTTTATTGGGTAAATCTTCACTCAACATTTGTAAGTCATGATATAGATCACCTTCATTAAGATCAGAAATCTCGCCATGCTTCAATAAATTTGTAAGGTTAGCACAAAAACTCTTCAAACTATCTCTATTTGCAGACCTTAACTTGTCCAAATCAAACAAAAGCCCAAAATTCTCTTCAAAAGTCTTAAATTGCTCAAACCTGGTTTATAAAAAAAGAAGAAGATGAAGTTCAATAAACTATATAAACATGTCACACCCAAAACAACGGCTTCTCTGCTTGGATTCTCTTTGCTATAATCTGCTTAAATATCATTAAGTTGGATAAATCAAGTGGTAGGTACAGAGTTGTTCAATTTGAAGAAACTCACAGCTATGATCTTGTAATACAAGAGTGTGCTCACAGTTACTTGGTCAGTGACATGGTCAGTTACGTAACCAGTTACAGTTACTTGGTCAGTGACATGGTCAGTTACGTGACCAGTTACATGACCAGTTACTTGGTCAGTGACATGGTCAGTTACATGGTCAGTTACATGACCAGTTACTTGGTCAGTGACATGACCAGTTACTTGGTCAGTGACATGGTCAGTTACATGGTCAGTTACGTGACCAGTTACATGATCATCAGCTTGCTCAAAACATCATGCTCATTAACTGATTTCATAATTACATGTTTCAAACCAAAATTGAAAAGGAATGGAATAAAAGAGGCCAAGAGCATCAAAAACACAAATAGAGAACGAAAAAACCAAAATTTCTTCAAAATCGAAAATAAAAACCTTCAAAGATCTTACCTTTTTGCGTTTTTGGAAGATAAAATCAACTCTTTAATCTCTTGAATTTACTTTTTCATCTGATCCTCTCAATCACAATTGGATTTTCGATAGCCACCGAGGAAACCTTCTGAGATATTCAATCACAATTGGATTTTTGTCTTGGATTGAGAAAGAGCTTCAAAAACTTGAACTTAGAAAGAGGAAAATCATCTCCTCTCTGCTGCTTTGCGTCTCAATCTGATGGAACTATGGAAGTATTGAAAACAGAGGGCCATGTTGCGTGTACGAAGACACAAAGTGGTTTAGATTGATTCTTTTTTTTATTTTTATTTTTTTATCTGCAGGCCTACATAATAAAAATTTTTGAGGCCCCTTAAAATATGAGGCCCTAGGCTTGGGCCTGCTTCGCCTAGCCTCAAGGCCGGCACTGTACGTATCATTTGGCCATGACTCAGCATCTTAGTCATAACCGGGTGTATATGAGAGGATGCATTCACAAGGGGTTACACATCCAGTTACTTACGATATGATTTTCTCCAACTTGAAATAAGAACATTGTTTTGGAATATATACATATCAGAGTACTCTAGTATACTCCTTCACTAAATTAAAATAAATTAGCCATTCGAATGCAGAGTATCAAATATCATACTTAATATGTCATGACTTCGAATTGGATCATGTTGGAGATGAAAGATCCCACATTAGAAAAATAATAAATAAAATATAACTTATAAGTGGGTGGATCTCACCAAATTGAATCGAGGCCTTTTGTGATTGAAACCCAACACCTAACAGGTGGTTAAGTTGGGACAGTATCGGTACAATGGTGGGCCACGGGCCACACTTGTCGCTGTTTAACATGGTATCAGAGCAGGTCTCTCTCCAATTGCTTCGTCATCATGGACCTGGATATGGGTTCATTCATTAATTGATTCACCAATCTCCTCTCCAATCACGGACCTAGTTTGGGTTCATTAAATTGGTCATCGGAAGTTTCTGATTGGATTATTGCCAAGTGTCCGATGTGGGCTTTGGATTGTTATGTGATTGGTCAAGTCTCTAATGTGGGACTTGTGACCCAATTTCCAATGTGGAATCGGGTTTGTCAATTAATTCCACGTGCATACCTAGAGCTAGGTTGCACGTGAGGGGGCGTGTTTGAGAGGAAAGATCCCGCATTGGAAAAGTGATAAATAAAATAGCAAATTACCACTACCTACACTTTTAGCCCATAAATTACCATCAGCAAACTTGTTTTTTTTTATTCCCATATGCTAGTATGCAAGGCCCATGTGCAAGATATTATCCCTTGCGGTCAGATTCCTTACATTTTTTAATTATTTCTACTGACAAGTAAATTACGAAACTGCCCTTGTGATTTGGATAATGTGAATTAACACTGCTGAATGTCAGTAACATTATGAAAAAAGAATATCTCTACGTTCCATCTTTGTTTTTCTTCAAAACAACTCATTTATTTAATAATTCCAAAAACTATTTGTACATATTACAATATGAAACTTGGACACTATCATTTATCTCTGGCTTTGCTGCTTCCACATACAAGCAGTAGTGTACTGAGGATTAGTAGTATGTCACCCCCAGCAGTATACTAGCCCCAGTAGTATACTGACCCTCAGTAGTGTATTGATCTGCAGTAATGTACTGGCCCCCAGTAGTATACTAGCCTGGCCTTCTCGCGTTTGCTCACTTCAGCATTGCTTTCATTAGCTCCATCCTAATCCAATAAGAAAGTACCATAAACACAAAACTAAAGCATTACACAACACCACCAATCCAATAAGAAAGTACCCGCAATAAGAAACTAAAGCTACTGACCCTCAATACAAAACTAATTATCATACTATAGCTACTGAACACACAATCCATTATATCTTACCCATGCCAAAACCTGTGACAACATGAGGTTGAAGGTACTGACCATTTCTCAGCTAAAGCTACAAATTTCTCTACTGACCTTCAAGCCCTACTATCATAGAAGCCTTGCCTCTGGGGTCACGCCCTCGCTTCGTTGTCTAGCAAAAAAGCCTCCTGTCGCATGTTTCTTTGCAGCCTCCCTTCACCGGCTGCTTCGCCTCCTCACTTCGCCGGCTTTGAGCCTCCCTTCGCAGGTTGTTTCACAGCCTAGCTTCGCCGCTCACTTGGCCGGTTGCTTCGTCGCCTAGCTTCGCCGGAGCTTCATCGCCTAGCTTCGCAGCCTCGCTTGGTGGCTGCTTCGTCGCCTAGCTTCGCAGCCTCGCTTGGCCGGCTGCTTTGTCTCCTAGCTTCGCCGGAGCTTCGTCGCCTAGCTTGGCAGACTGCTTCGCCGCTCACTTGGCCGGCTGCTTCGTCGGAGCTTGGCAGGCTGCTTCGTCACCTAGCTTCGCCTGAGCCCTAGATCAATTTAGGGAGGATCTAGATTTGGGGACGGTTTTGATTTTGGGATCTGGATTTTGGGACTGTTTGGATTTTGGATATGTTCTGATTTTGGGAGAGTGGCATGTTTAGTAATTTTTGTAATATTTGAGTGTTTTCTTTAGGATGGTCTAACAGGCTGTTGCAGTTGTTGGCCGCATGGGATATTAGTTTTAGACTCTGCTATTGGTAAATAATAGTGCTATTTTGTAGTTATTGGTAAAAAGCTCTAAATAAAATATAACTTATAAGTGGATGGATCTCACCCAATTGAACCGAGGTCTTTTGTGATTAAAACCTAACACATATCGGGTGGTTAAGTTAGGACAGTATCGATACAATGGTGGGCCACGGGCCACGCTTGTCGCTGTTTAACCGATCAGAGTTCCAAGAATTATTCTACCATTTAAGAATCCATATAGATCTCATCAGAAACAGAATGAGGAGCAGATAAATATTTAATTACTTTACATGCTTAGCAAACCACTGCAACATGTCATTATGAGCTTCCTCTGCACTCGAAGCAGCATCATAAACATCGTACCTCACAGCCCAACCATGTGCAACTTTTGGAAATATCTTCACATAGCTATCAACCTATAGTTAAGAGAATAAAATTGCTCAAGGGAGTTTTTAACGAAAAGATTGAAATTTGACAACAATTGGTATACTAGTTAAACCAAAATGTAAAACACTAGGTTGCAAATGAATGTACTAAATTCAATACACTGGAGAGAGATTTGAAATAATATATGCAATAGTGCAAGAAATGATCTAAAAATCATTCTTTTCTTCTTCCTGATTTTTCCCCTTCTATTTCAAAATTACAATAGTGCTATTTTTTATGGCTTATCTCAAACTACATTATATCCTTAGATATGGAATTACTACTTCCAAATAGTCCCAGTTCTTAGACTAAATGCACATCAATCAATGTAGGATGAGCAGCTTCAAGTCTTCAACATGAACAAATTCCTAATAAAAAAAAAATTAAAAAAGAAAAAAAAAGGCCTCTGCACCTCAGGTTTAGGATATCTCCTCAAAAAAGGCTACAACATCTCCAGTAGGAATGAGCAAACGGGGGTGGGAGGCGGGGTACCCGCGGGTTTTCCCCGCATTTATCAAGCGGGGGCGGGGGCGGGGTTCCCCATCACATGTGCGGGGCGGGGGCGGGGGCACTTATTTCCCCCGCGGGGGTGGGGGGGGGGGGTTTCCCATTACCCATGCGGGGTCCCCGTTTATCTTTTTTTTTTCATTTTTTTTAATTGAGAACTATTATTTTTCAACCAACATATGTGGCATTTTTATAATTTTCTTATTCTAAAAAAAAAAAACATAAAACTTATACGGGGTATTTATCTTTCCCATCCAGAATACACCTTCAAAGCGATTCGGGAAGATCCGACCGTTGGATTGTCGTATAATTTTGTGAGGATGATTCTAAAGGCGATTCGGGACGATCCAACCGTTGGATCTTTGTATAATTTTGTGAGGATGATCCTAAGGGCGATCCGTGAGGATCTGACTATTAGATCATAGTATAATTGTGAAAAGACGATCCTCTAGGTGATCCTTGAGGATCCAACCGTTGGATGGTCGTATAATTTTGTGAGGATGATTCTAAGGGTGATCCGAGACGGTCCAACCGTTGGATCTTTGTATAATTTTGAGAGGATGATCCTAAGGGCGATCAGTGAGGATCTGACCGTTGGATCATAGTATAATTGTGAAAAGACGATCCTCTAGGCAATCCTTAAGGATCCAACCGTTGGATCGTCGTATAATTTTTTGAGGATGATTCTAAGGGCGATCCGGGACAATCCAACCGTTGGATCTTCATATAGTTTTGAGAGGGTGATCCTAAGGGTGATCTCTGAGGATCTGACCGTTGGATCATCGTATAAATTGGTAAAGATGATCCTCTAGGCGATCCTTGAGGATCAAACCGTTGGATTGTCGTATAATTGTGATATGTGATTTTGGTTGTTAGAGAAGACGCAGCCGGATTTTTGCCAAAAAAGAAGAAGAAGAGAGAAGACGCAGCGGGATTTTATTACTTTACATTTAATCGCCAGGTTGTGAAAATTGTTTTATAGAAATAAATATTTGTTTTAAACGTATTGCTTCCTCGTGATTAAACAAACAATTTCTTTCTTAAACACTGTCTCAAGCATTTGAAATACTCAATCGACCAAAACAATGATGAAAATAAAAAGAATAAAAAAATTATTTTTTGTCAAAAAAGAAAAGGAAAAAAAAACAGAAAAGATAGAAAATAGAAAAAAAGAAAAAAAAAAAAAAAAAAAGACCAATGCGGGGGGCGGGGGTAGGGGTGGGGAACCCATTACCCGCGGGGGCGGGGCGGGGAATCCCCCATCTGATAATATCCCCAGACGGGGAACGGGGGCGCGGGGGAATTTGTGCGCGGGGGCGGGAGCGGGGGGCGCGGGAATTCCCCGTTTGCTCATTCCTAACAACACTACAGCCTATAACGGGTAAAGCACAAAGGCCCAAAACCAACTCAGCCACCCAGACTTAACTGGGACAGCACGTGCAAATTGTAGTTTTAAGTTTTAACCAAGCCAACTGTTAAAACATGCTGACGACAATTATTAAATGCAAACAAAATGCAGATGAAAATTTATCATCTCAGTAATCTGTTTAAGCTGCAGATCATGTGCAAGCTGCATCTGCTCATTCAAACGAGAAATTTTTCATTTTGAACGAAGTTTACCTTATATCACCACACATCATTAATAAAGACCAATTTTATTTTTTGGAACAACAAATGACAATGACAACAATATTTCTGGTAAAGTGGTAACACATTTAACATTTGATGTAAGCAATGAACAGGGAGGTGTTGGGAAATTAATCCCCGTCACGCAAGTACTACTAGTAGAGATGGAAAGAATAAATAAGCAAACTAAGAAGACAACAAGTTTTAACGAGGTTCGGCCAAAATCCATGCCTACGTCCTCAGAGAGTTTTCATATTCACTATGAGAGAATCACACAAGTACAAGATACACCACTCAAGTTTATACACAACTAGAGCACTTAAGTTTATACCCAACCCGAGCCTTGTATCCAATCGGATACCCCTTGTACACCCTCTCTCAATCCTAGAAGATTACTCTACCCCAAGAGCTATACACACTCTTGAACACAACTCACTTTGCTTCTATACACGAAGACCCTTAGAGTTGTTTCTGCTCTCTCCTTTCTGGAGTTTGGGCTCTCTGCCCTCTCTCACCTTCTGCTGCTGCCGATATGCCAATATATAGGCAGTGCACTTCATGCACATACCATGCAGCGAGTGGCAGCAAAGTCATAGGTGTGAAGTCATAGGTGTGAACACATGAAAAGCAAAGCCATGCTTTTCCCTTTCTCACGTTCCATGTTTCCATGCATGTCTCCTTCTTTTTCTTTCCCTTGCATGCTTTCTCCTTTCACCTTTCCTTTTTGCTTTCACTTTCTGCTATTTTTCCTTTTGCATGTTTTCTGCAACTTTTCCTTTGTCTTTGTCTCCTCCAATTAAGGAGGGATCCCAACAGGAGGAGATCCCAAGAACTGTCTCAGTTTAGAGAAGGCAACCATTTTCACCGAGTTTGATATCATTTGGAAACAAATCTGGGGAGAAAAGAAAAATAAAAAATGGAGAACCATCAGGAATGCTTCAACAGAACTTCAATTCTTCTAAACTCATGTCCCAACTTGACTATATTCTTTATCAAACTTATGAGTCCAAATGCAATACAACGATGATATTAACACACACAGTTAGAAAGAAAATCGTATCCCGCTCATTCAGAAATGAAAACAAAAGTAGTGATGTTATCATGTCATTTTAAACTAGGGAAAGGAAAACAAAATTGAAGAAACACATTTTACTAACCTTTAAAGGCTCCGGGCAATCACGGCCGAAATAATCTTCCAAAGTCTCATCATTTTCTTCTCAGTCATCCCCTCCCGTAAAGACAACAATCATATAGTCAAAGATTTTACTGCCAAATAGAGCTTGCAAGCTAAGGATTGCAGACTCCTCTTCTTGTGAAAAGCGAGGTCTAGTTGAGAAAACCACAAGTCCACTAGAACAGCATGGATGATTGGATCCCATCCTTAGCCAAACTAATGCATTTGACAATTTCTTTGCCAATAAAGTCTGATCTGGCAGAATATTCAAAAAGACCTGCAGCATACCACACAAATCAAAAGGAAAGAATAACCACTTAAATGCAACTACTTTATATTCTCGTAGGGCTACTCCTATAGACATTTTTTATATACATAATTACAAAACAAATACACGTTAGTAAGACTTTACCAGGACATTAACTTCTTGTCCATCTCTCAAGATAGCAGTCTTCAATTCACAATTGCTCATGACACCACTAGAGCTACGCTTGGAACTGAAGGATTTTTTGCCAAGAATGCTGTTGCCTGTGGCACTTTTTCCATTACCAGTGCGTCCAACTAAGATCACAGTGCGAGCAGCATTAGAAAAGGGAAGCTCCCAGTCATCATCAATCGAACTTCCACCCATCATATAAATCAGAATACCTGCAACCATATATTTGGTATTCTGTCAGTTCTTCATAATGAGAACAGTATTGCAAAAGAAAGAGGATGCCTAGCAAGCATATAGTCTATATTATCTTCTCTCACTGCTTTATAATGACAAAAGTACGGCAATATATATCTAGAAGACTCACGCACACAATTGCAACGAGTTAAAAGTTATATGAGTACAAAAAAATCAGTTTCGACCTTTGCTGAGAACAACAATCAGTTTCCATATCAATTAGCTCTAATGGTTTATGGTCAAAATTTTCTTTTTCTTCTTGCATAAGGAGTTATAATATGTTAAGTCACTAATGGAACCTTGTATCCGGTGGAACTATGAAACAAAAGAAAATTTTATGGGATCAAAATGATGGAAAAAGTAACGTAAGCAAAAGTAAGTTGTTGCTGAAAGAATTTGAGACACAGGAGACATGAATTACTGTACAAGGAATGAAACAACTCACTATGCCTACATAATCCTGCAGCTCCAGTTACTGAACCCCCTTTTACCTTCAATGGATTTTCTATCTTTAAATTTTAGCCCAGTACACATGCTCTAATCAAGCTTCGGACAGTACTAAACTTTAAAACATGAATCTGTAGCTAAAATATATATGCAACGCTATGTTTGCAATCTTAGGGCCACTGATTTAGTGATTTCTATCTGTGTGTTTATGTGTACTTACCTTTGATAACAATGATGTTGGCAGAGTTTGAGAGTGACCAACAAATCCTTCAGAGTGGCTGATTTAGACACAGATTGCACAAAATGCTTTCAGAGTCCATTTACCAACAAAATGTTTCAGCCTAAAACGAAAAAAAAAATGCCAAGAAAATTAGATAATTTGACAGGTAAAGTACATATATTCAAGCCCCAGAACTATTCTGTTGGAAGGGTGAGTCTCTACTAAGGATCTTACATTAAGGACCTAGTAATGGAACTTAAGATGTCAATCACATTTACCTAGTTTAGGTGAGAGCCCTCACTTCAATCGGTCAAATGGATATATACCAAATTTCCTTTATGGTGTACGCTTGATAGTCCGTCCTGCGGGTTTCCTTGCATCTTGAATTATATACGTAATAAATTGCATACTGAATATGTATATACCTTAAATATTATTGGATTACAAAAGCTGGGATTCTAACCAGACGTGTATTTACATATTTCAAAAGTGAAAATTCTAAACAGAGGCCAGATTTGTGTTTTTACATTTTTCCAAAATTGATATTTAACTAAAGCTGTGCTTTATATACAGATCTAACAAAAATATGCTACATTTCAGTTCAAACCAACTATTCTACATTAGTTCTTCTGATGTCTCATCGGTTGGTTCATCTGCTGCTGCCTGCTGTTGATACATCTTCTGTGTTAGCGAGCAGCTTATTTGTTCTTTGATGCGAAGGGCCGTCACTATAATGAGTAAAATGTAAGTGAGGTCACTGGAATGAGTAAAATGTAAGCAAGGGATTTTGGATAATAACAAATATCCTAAATACAATACGATAAGAAGAGAAGAAATGGATTTTAATATGATTCGAGTAATCAGATTTTTTTTTTTTTTTTTGAAGAGAAACAGTTTTTTATTGAAAAAGAACAAACTGTTTAAGTATAATGTATTTGAGAGAGATTGATGAGAGAGATGTGTTCTTATTATTGAGAATAGGAGCCCTATATATAGGGATTACAAAGTGCTAGTTCTAATGTTACAAGGAATACCAATCCGTGTAGGATTGGGAAATCTAGAACCTTCTCTCCTATTGCTACTCCTAGTTTGATAAGGCACACTAAATCGATATTCCTTCAACACTCCCCCTTGTGCCGCTTCAAACTTGGTGGTGACGCTTCATCCGTTGCCTCGTTAAAAACCTTGCCAGGTAACAAAAACCCTGTGGGATAAAAATAACCCTGGTCGAAGGACAAAAAGAGCACAACACGTCCTTCACTCTTCGAGATCGAACATGTAGACATCATAACTCCCCCTGATGTCGATATCTCCCCCTGATTGCTATAATCGTGGGAGTTCGGATAACTTTCTCAATCCGATGCTCTTCACATGTTTCTCGAAGGTGGATTTAGGTAACGACTTAGTGAATAAGTCCGCTACATTATCCTCTGATCGGATTTGATTCACTTCAATCTTTAGAAGTGATTGTTGTTGCTGATTATAAAAGAACTTAGGCGATATATGCTTGGTGTTGTCGCCCTTGATGAAACCTAACTTCATTTGTTCAATACAAGCTGCATTATCCTCATAAATGCATGTAGGTTCATTTGTGGTAGACTTCAAACCACAACTTCCTTGAATGTGTCGAATTACAGACTTTAGCCATACACATTCGCGTACAGCTTCATGTAGAGCAATAATCTCTGCATGATTTGAGGAAGTAGCAACAAGGGTCTGTTTTGTAGACCTCCAAGATATCGCAGTGCTTCCCATGGTAAAGACATAACCAGTTTGGGAGCGACCTTTGTGAGGGTCAGAGAGGTACCCTGCATCAGCAAAACCCATCAAGACATCATTGTCGTTTTGATGGAGGGAGATAGGAGAACGCCGGCCACCATGAGCGGTGGCGGCACCGGCGCCGGCAACATGGCCGGCGGCCATTCCATGGACGGGGGCGTTTTGCCTTTTGGGGTCCAATCCCAATTTTCCGTCATTCCTTTTCTCTCTGTAGGGATAGAATAGGCCCATATCAATCGTACCTCTTAGGTATCGAAAGATTGTCTTTATACCAATCCAATGGCGGCGTGTTGGCGCAGAGCTATGTCGAGCTAACAAGTTCACTGCGAATGAGATATCCGGTCTTGTGCATTGAGCTAAGTACAATAATGCGCCTATTGCACTCAAATAGGGCACCTCGGCCTCTAATGGTTCTTCGTCCTCATCCCTTGGACGAAACGGATCTTTTCCGGGCTCAAGACTACGGCCGATCATGGGAGTACTCGTAGGCTTTGCTTTATCTTCATTAAAGTGCCTTAGGATTTTCTGAGTATATGCAGACTGATGGATCAAGATTCCATCACTACGGTGCTCGAGTTCTAAACCGAGACAAAACCGTGTTTTCCCAAGATCTTTCATCTCAAATTCGGATTTCAAGTATTTAGCAGTTTCCTTCAACTCATCTAGAGTTCCAATTAGGTTCATGTCATCGACATAAACTGCTACGATTGCAAATCCGGAACTTGTTCTTTTAATGAACACGCATGGGCATATTTCATTGTTAATATATCCCTTCCCAATCAAGTAGTCACTTAGACGGTTATACCACATCCGTCCGGATTGTTTTAATCCATATAGTGAGCGTTTTAATCTTATTGAAAACGCGCTCCGTGGTTTAGAGCCACTTGATTTGGGTAATTGAAGTCCATCTGGAACCTTCATATATATCTCTGAATCTAGATCCCCATAGAGATATGCTGTAACCACATCCATAAGCTGCATGTCGAGTTTTTCGGAAACTACCAAACTGACAAGGTAGCGGAACGTTATAACGTCCATTACGGGAGAATATGTCTCCTCGTAGTCAATTCCAGGGCGTTGTGAGAAACCTTGCGCCACAAGGCGGGCTTTGTATCTAACAACCTCGTTTTTCTCATTACGCTTTCTAACAAAGACCCATTTATGGCCAACAGGCTTTACATTTGGGGGTGTCTGCGTTACAGGCCCAAACACCTGTCTCTTTGTTAGTGAATCCAATTCAGCCTGGATCGCATCTTTCCATTTAGGCCAATCTGCTCTTCGTTGACATTCTTCAACAGAGCGAGGTTCGATATCATCATATTCTATGATTCCTTTTGCAATATGATATGCAAATGCATCATCAATCGCCATAGAATTTCTATCCATCATCTCATGTACACTAGTGTAATTTATGGAGATCTCTCTATTCTCTGGAGTTGGTTCTGACATTGGAGCGTCCCCCAATGATGTCTCTTGGACATAACCATAATCCGGAATATTCTCATGAGATGGATTATTTACATCGATGATTAATGGATTATTTTGTGCCAAACTCGCTTTCTTTCTTGGGCGAGAATCCATCGAACCTATGGGCCTCCCGCGCTTCTTGGCGGGAGCCGTGGGCCTAGCCACAACGTCACCATCATTGAGAGATGGGACGTTGGCGCCATGCTCATGCATTCTTGAGTTGGCGTCATGTCCTCTACTTTTAGGGACATCAATCCTTGCAGGCACGTTTGCAGCAGGTATGTGTGATCTCGTCACTTTAGCGATATCAGAAAACGCATCAGGCATCGAATCTGCTACGTTCTGAAGATCGAGAATTCTCCGCACTTCAATTTCTGACTGTGCGGTTCGGGGATCAAGATGAGACATAGTGGGGACAGACCACGACAATTCCTGTCGTTCCTGTTGAACATTGATGTTCTTATCTCCCCCTAACGACGGGAAGACTGTCTCATCGAAGTGACAATCCGCAAATCTAGCGGTAAAGAGATCGCCTGTCAAGGGTTCTATGTAGCGGATAATCGTTGGAGAATCATATCCAACATAAAGGCCTAATCGTCTTTGAGGACCCATTTTGGTGCGCTGTGGCGGCGCAATAGGCACATAGACTGCACACCCAAATATGCGTAAGTGTGAGACATCAGGCTCATACCCAGTAACCATCTGGGACGCAGAGAAGGGTTGAGCGGCAGTGGGCCTTAGACGAATAAGCACAGCTGCATGCAATATTGCATAGCCCCAAGCAGAAATAGAGAGATTGGTGCGCATCACCAATGCTCGAGCAACCATTTGTAGTCGTTTAATGGTGGCTTCTGCGAGACCATTTTGGGTATGAACATGAGGAACAGGATGTTCAACATCAATCCCAATGGACATGCAATAATCATCAAAAGTCTTTGATGTAAACTCCCCAGCATTGTCTAATCTTATAGACTTAATGGGATGATCAGGGTGGTGAGCCCGTAACTTAATTATTTGTGCTAGGAGTTTAGCAAATGCAGCGTTCCTTGTGGACAATAGCATGACATGTGACCAGCGTGTCGATGCATCAACCAACACCATAAAATATCTAAATGGTCCGCATGGTGGTTGAATAGGTCCACAAATATCACCTTGGATTCTTTGCAAGAATGGTATATTTTCTTTGGTGTCCTTTGCATAGGATGGTCTCGATCCTAACTTTGCTAAAGAGCAGGCTTTGCAGAACGAATGATGGGCTTTGGAAACAACCAATGAGGATTTTGGTTGAGCCATGAAGTCACAATGGACTTTAGAAGTAAAAATTGGAGTCAAGGGAGCAGGGGTGGTGTCAAAGCCACCCTTGGGCCGCAGGGGGATGGCGGCGCCGACCGGGGATGGCCGGACTTGAGGGGGAAAGGCGCCGTGAGGCGCAGGTGCTCCTCCTTGATCCAAATTTCGAGTTTTACTTCCTTTCGTTCTGAAAAAGGGATGTCCGTGTGAAGTCTTTAATATACGGATCATCATGTCACGACCTGGGTGTCCCAAACGGTCGTGCTAAAGCCTATACGTGTCGGAATCCCATAAATCATCTCTCATGACATGGTTGGATTCAATGACTAGAATAGTGGTTGCATACAACCCACTAGAGCGACACATAAGTTTCTCTAATACTCGTTTATGTCCGTAGTTATTAGAGGTGATGCAAAGGAACTCTTGTCCATTCTCACAATGTGTTTCCACATGAAAACCATTGGCTCTTATATCTTTGAAATAATAAAGTTCGAAAAACATGTCTACGACATGAGATAAAATAAATCGATACTTTATTAATAATATCCAATGATGACACCAAAGTTTCGTGACCATAAGCTAATCCAATATAAAAATCAAATCGTAGACAAATCGTAGTCACTCTATCCGTTCGGTAATTTCAATTTAGTTGTGACCAGGTAAGGTAAGGCGAGATTTTGGTGGAGCGTTGCTCACTTTTAAAACCGTTCTCTCAGATCAAACCTTGCCTAGACATCACAATTACTCTTGAGTACGCCTAGAGGGAAAGAGTTAATACAATAAGTCATTTTATTGATTTAAGGCATAATTGCCATTACATAATTCTTGGAAAAGTAAAGGACTATACTAATCAAAATCTGCAGCATCCTTGTGCAATTCTTTGTCAGATTTGAAGTCCGCTATGGTGAGATTGACGTTGGCATCATCACCATCTTCTTCTATATTTTCGGCAAAATTGGCTTCATGCTCTCTGAAGTCTCTAAATGCCTTGTAATGCGCAGCCAATTGTTTGCTTGCTTTGCATTGTTTGAACCATTGCTCACTAGATCCACATCGATGACACATGTCATTGTGATTTCCTCCCTTTAATTGAGGTGCATTGTTTGCACTTGGGTGGCGTCCCCTATAGGAGTTGGCGCCATTCCCACGGCCTTGGGTGGTTCCTCCACGTCCTGGAGCCCCACGGCCTCCTCTCCCACGTTGCCATGTATTGCCACGTGATCGTCCTTCATTCTGACGAGTACCTTCCTTTGTAGGGCGGTTATACGGACCAGAACGTCCGTTGTGTCCCTTATTCTTAGGGTTCCGCTCCTTGCGCCCTCCTTTGGGTGCATTATTATAATTCGCCTCATGAACGCTCTTAGTTCCGATAGGTCTTGAATTATAATTTCTCAGGAGGATATTATCATGCTTTTCAGCTACAGACATAATATTAATTAGTTGATGAAACCTCGTGAGCCGTCCAGTATTGAATTCAGTTCGGTATTGCTTTGATAGCAAAATAGCTGAGACGGGGAAGGTGGAGAGAGTTTTCTCAATTAGTTCTTGCTCTGTGACAGTTTGTCCACAGAACCCCAACATGGTTTTGAGGCGAAGAACTTCTGAATTGTATTCAGCTACAGACTTGAAGTCGGCGAATCGTAGATTGCCCCATTGAACTTTCAAGTCAGGGAGGAGGGTATCCTTTACATTACCAAAACGCTCCTCTAGCGCAACCCATAATTCTCTAGCATCCTTGATTGCCATGTACTCCAATCGGAGTGATTTATCCATGTGGCGCCTTATCAAAATAAGGGCGGTGGCATTATTCGTAGCCGTACGCTCGAATAAGAGATCTGGATTTGGTGCCTGAATTACGGGTAGGACCCCTTTTGAAGTGAGATGATTCTCAACATCCGTGACCCAACTATGATATTCAGAGCCAGTTGAGTCTAGGATAGGAAAGTCAAGTCTTGACATCCTGAAATAAGAAGAAGAAATATATTAGTCTCGGAGTTAAAACTTCCACGACGACTAAATATTAAGATTTCCGAGCTATGCTACCAAGAAATCGATTTCCAAGAAAATTGGATTAGACCGAAACAGTGATGTTTAAATGGTCAAAATCTATGCTCACGAACGCTCTTAGTCCGTAGCTTACGAACGCTCTTAGTTCGTTAAATCGATGCTTACGGACGCTCTTAGTCCGAAGTCTTACGAACGCTCTTAGTTCGTTAAATTGCGTGAATCCCCACGATTCCGCTTTTCAAGAATCGAACCCACGTTATAAGAAAGGTGGGATGTAGAAGAAGGGAGGTTTTCAAGTCCCCGAGAAAAGAAGAAATATTTAAATTTCGAATTATAGGAACTTCAAAACTTACTCTTTTGAATACTTACTTGTTGAAAATTCGGAGCAGATTCTGTTCTGAGCAGCTTGTACTTCGATTGGTGTACAGATCTCAATATAACTCCGATAAGGCTGAAATTCGGAGGTTAGATGGAAGAGACAGAGACGAACAACTTTGATGAATAAAGTTTTTCGATCTGAGCTTCCGAACTAGACGTTTCGAGGCTTGCAAGAAGACGGATGTGCACAGGAACGGGAAAAAGATGCAGTGGGTGTGCGTTGGCTTGTTTGCGCAGCAGTGATGCTTCGATGGCAGCAGGCAGGAACGCAGGGCTGCAGGGAGGGGGCAGCAGGGGCTGCTGTGCAAGGTTGCAAGCGCACGGGCGCGCGGGCTGCAGCGAAGGCTCGGCTAGCTCGGGCTAGGGGCTGCTTTGTGAATGAGTTTTGGTTTTCTGTTTTGTGGTTAGAGTCGTGCTGATAACGTGTTTAAGTATAATGTATTTGAGAGAGATTGATGAGAGAGATGTGTTCTTATTATTGAGAATAGGAGCCCTATATATAGGGATTACAAAGTGCTAGTTCTAATGTTACAAGGAATACCAATCCGTGTAGGATTGGGAAATCTAGAACCTTCTCTCCTATTGCTACTCCTAGTTTGATAAGGCACACTAAATCGATATTCCTTCAACACAAACAAAACAAGGAGGCGGACAAGGAGTCCGCTTTAAGGTCTAAAATGAAAGATATGTTGCCTAATAAAACTATCTAAGATAGTGTAGATACCTCTACTAGCAAGGCTAGTTTGCTATCTCACCAAGCATAAGTAACACCCACTTTGGGACATCCACGAGACATGGTGAGGCCCAACCACTACTTGCATCTTGTAGCCCTATGTTCAAGCTACGCTACGGTATCCGGAAGTCGCAAATCCGTCACCGGGAAGCCACCTTTCCGGCCTTGCCAAGTTGCCTCCATAATATGCATTTCTATACTAGAATAGTTGTTTGCTTGTCCCACATCTAAGAAAATGTAAAGGAGATGGCTTCCTTCACCTATAAAAGGAATGCCTCCTCCCACTTAAACACCATTCATTCCATCTCAACTCCATTACAACACACTTTGTAATCTTGTTAGGCCGCAAGGCTCGACACACTAGTACAACATTCAAGTGGACGCAGTCTCCCGCTCATGCGGAGGCGAACCACTATACTTCGCTTGTGTCGCTCTCTCTCTCTTACTTATCGTTAATTAGATCCCCACGGATCCAAACATTAACATTGGCGCCGTCTGTGGGAAGCCAACACAAGGGCTTCGTCACTTACCATTGAGTTAAGTCATCTTAACAAAGCTCAAAAGAGTTCTTTCTTCTCTTCTTTGAGTTATCAAAATTGCTCACTGCCATTCTCTTGTTTCTTTTGAATTATTATATAAACCGCTATCAAGCATTGCACCCAGCCCCATCCTTGGCGGTAACAAAATTTTTCAACATAAATTTGTTCCCTGAGCTTGCAAAGATCCAGGTCAACTCCAGTCAACGCCTGCAGGGCTGATCAAGTTCGGTCAACGCCGAGCTAGCGTGGTCAACGCCCATGTCAATGGTCAACGCCCAACTCAACTCAAAAAAAAAAAAAAAAAAAAAAAAGAGTGGCGGCAAATTTGCTCTGGACACCCAGAAAGCTTCTCTGGGCACCCATCCAGTTCTTAAATTTCCCGCCAGACAATTGCTCCGCCAACTCTCCTTCTTCGCTGCATCCTCTGCTCCGCCAGTCAAGCACCCAGCCCCTGCAGCTCCGCTAGCTTACCCCTGCTAGTCTCCCTCTGCAGCTCTGCATATTTGCATATCACCGCCGGACATGGCTTCTTCCGCCCAATTCACCACCGGCAAGGCTCCACCGCCACACTTCTTCAGCGGCCCTTCTCCCTGGCAGCTACTTCCTGACCAAACCACCTCCGCCAGCTCCAGACTCCGCCGCGCTCGGATCCTCCGCCGAGATAGGATCCTTCGCCAGCTCCGAGTTCCGCCGAACTCCGTCAGCGACAGAGCCCATTCCCCGCTGCACTCAGGCCTGCTGCGAATACCCGCTGAGCTCCGGGTTCCGCCCACCTCGACGTTCCGCCCACCTGCGCTACCTCCGCTGGCATCACCTCAAGTCCGGCGACGCTCCGCGGCGACTCCGGTCATGGTAGCATCACCTTCGCCCTTCTACATCCAGCAGCGCCGCCGAACCTTGAGCCTGCAGCTCCACCTCCACCAATCTTCATAAGCGGAACACCACCGCTAGCTATGCCCAGCGGCGGCACACCGCCGCCCACTGGACCAGATTCCCCCGCTGAGCTTGCACCCACGCAGACTGCCAGCACCGCTCCGCTAGCCAGTTCCGCGTAGCCCCGCTCCGCTGAACTTGGAGCTCCGCTCCGCCGAGCTTCGTCAGCGGCAACCTTCGAGTCTCCGCCGACCTCCACCGCTGGGATCACCGGCGGCACATCACCGCCCAACTCATAAACAAACGCTCCACCGACCACCGCTGCGCTTCACAGCCGGAAGGGTCCCCGCTGCACTCTTGGGCTCCATCTCCGCCGAACTGGTGCCCCGCCGGCATTCTCCACTACTCCTCCATGCTCCAAGGGCACCGCTGACCACCTCCTCCGCTTGCATCTGCCTCCGCTAGAGCTTACCGCCAGCATAACAGCAGCTCCCGCCACGGTCCGCCAAGATCTCCCAGCGGCAAAACCACCGCCCAACTTCCCCGCCCAACACCACCTCTAGCTCCATCCTCCGCCGAGCTCCAAGTGCTATCTTCGATCATAATGAGGCACCGCTGGGCGCCGTGACGCATAACCCACTCCGGCCTCTGTTACGACATTGGCGGAACTCCTCCGCTGACCAAGTAAGCAGCCTTCGCTGAGCTTCTCCGGCGAACTTCACAGCCGGACTGGTCACCACCAAACTTCACCACTAGCCACCACCGCTGGCCATCTCTGCTAGCCGGCCTCCGCTCCGCCGAACTCAAAACCTCCGCTGAGCCCCAATAGCCAATCACCGCTGGATCTTCTCTTCACACCCAAGTATTGGCGTCTGGACTCGTCTCTTCCCTGAGCAGCAACTTTGAGTTTCCTGATTCAAACAATGCTTTCACCAGAACAGACTTCACCTGCGGCCAAACCAGCCATATAAGCTAAGTTTCTTGCTTTATGCTGTTCTCACTCTTACACCACATGCGAGTTTGTGAAACAGAGCAACTCTTATCTTTAAGAGCAAGAACACATATTATAATTTTCTGCTTATTGACACAGTGCACATACTTATCAGTACTTTGCACATGCTCTTCATTAATTTATGAATAAATTGTGTGGCATGCATAGGCTCAAGCTCTCAGCGGGACACCTCACATCTGCACTTTATTCCGTCAGTCATACATAGCTTTATACCATTATATGTATGCTTAAGTTCATATGAACCCCACATAGAGCAGAGCATGCATGTTTCGGCCACCCATCAAATGCACGATGCCTACACCTGCCACTTTGCCTACACACTGTGAATTCCATACACATTACGTGTGTAGCTGTCGCTCCTTAGCTGTAGTTCATAATTGCTGAGCATTAAAAGTTACACCATGGCATGGTTAATCACACATGCATATTGCATGGTTAATCACACATGCATATCTCTGTTGTCTTCTCCTACTGCTAGCTTTTAGCATGCTTAATTCACTTCCATGGGCCGCGTGTCCCAACTATATATATATGTACACCCCTGTGGTCCCACATATAGTGCAGCTCAATGCAAATATATGATTCATAGGTATGCCCCTTAGAATAGTATGTTCAATGCCATGCATTAGACACATCATAAACTTTACGTGTGCACGCCTCCAAAACACATGATTCAGCTGCTTTACACATTCTTTATAGTTTATACACGACCCACTACCCAACCAAGGCATATGGCCAATATTCATTATCAGGAATCCAAGGTACTATATGGCAGTATACACTACAAAAAGTCAAGACGTCATTATCATGAATATTTAACAGATTACTTGTTGCCATGCAATACTTGTAATGACCTTTATCTCATGCATCTATGCCATGACAAATTCAACTCAAATACCATACTTTAATGCTTTGTATGTGCACATGCTATACATATGTCGATGCCGTGTCCATGCGCATTCATGGTAGCTTCTATTGGCTGCTTGCATATATAATCACAAATATAGCACAAGCTCTGCTTATCACTTGTCAAAGCACGTTAGTTCCATGAAACCATGACAAATGCATATCCAATTGCATTCACATTATGCAGCTATGGGTATATGCCTACATGCTCATAATAATCAAAAGCCGGCAAGATCACATGCTACGCCCAAGTTCCTAGTCTCAAATATGCTTCTGTCATCCATTAATATATATACTAGACATTAGCACACTTTTTGACAATTTGACTAATACTTGGTCATGTTTGATAAGGGATTAGCTTTATTTTCCTTTGTCGTTATCACAATTGACATATACTATTGCCATGTCTTTACTTTTCAGAAAGCCGAATCAAAATTTACATTAATTTACTTTTAATATAAATTACATTGCTCCACTGCAATTCACTGCCATTGCTATGTAGTAAATATATTTTACTAGCACTTAACATTATTACAAAATTATCTTGTTAAGGAGGCAATCAAACATGATGTAAATTATGGATATTGATTTTACAAATCCACATATTAATCATCTATTTTGTTTCAAGGAAATTTAACTATTCCTATCGAGCTCATCACCGCAACTACAGGTTGACGGACATTATCGGAGTACTTTATCCGCCACAGGCAATTGACCGTCATGCTCGGCCAACTTCGCTAGCCTCCAAATCGGCATAAGATAAGTCACTATATCTTATCTCTTACGCTCTTTCAATTTGAGCTACCGCCATGCCAATACCATGCTTTTACTACTTCTAAGCATGCCTACAATATATCACACTTGATATGCTTTTACATGCTTCCATAAAACTTTTGAGCATGCCAACAACATTTCGTAGATTTGGCAACACTTTCTAGATCTCACATACTAGATATGCCATGCTTCACATACCGATCTCAATGATCCTTTAGCATATCTACAAAAATGCAAAAATGATATTACCATCCACATTACAAGTAAATGCTATACACATATGCCATGCTTCTATTTTAATTGCAAAATTAAATAAGTATGGGAAACTCAAACAAAATTTTATTACTTGCTCTATGTGTTTATCATTTTTCAACCAACCGCCAAGCGGTAAGGCTACGCCTCATAATGACAATGACCGCTACGCGGCATTGCAGTCAAGTTTCTCTTTCGAGAAAACAGCTAGGGACTAGTTAACACAGCCCACGGCAGCCATTGATCCGGCAGTTAACCCCGACGCTTGGGTATCTAAGATTGGGCTCGCTACCCAACACCCCCTGCTCTGCGCAGCTCCCCTCATCAAACAATTTTCCGACCATACGGAGGTCTATAGCCAGGAGTGGGGGACTCCCTGGCGGGCCTAGCAGGGGCCCACCCGAAAGGGCAAAAGCGTTCGCTCCAACCAATTCTAGATGGACGACGCACTCGCGCTAATTATGCCTGATATACGGCACAAAGCTACGCTTTGGTATCAACCCGCAAGAACACCCTCCTTGACTGGGGACTTCGGGGACTTATACATACAGCCCAGCATAATTAGCAACGGCAACGCTCATGCCTCAGGACATCACCGTCGAGCTACCCGTTAATGCCTTCCCGGCACCCCGAGCTTCCGCTCATGCCTTCCCGGCAACCCTCGAGCTTCCGCTCATGCCTTCCCGGCACCCCGAGCTTCCGCTCATGCCTTCGTGGCACCCCGAGCTTCCGCTCATGCCTTCCCGGCAACCCTTGAGCTTCCGCTCACGAGCTTCCCGCTCATGCCTTCCCGGCACCCACGAGCTTCCGCTCACGAGCTTCCCGCTCATGCCTTCGCGGCACCCCGAGCTCCCGCTCATGCCTTCACGGCACCCCGAGCTTCCGCTCATGCCTTCCCGGCAACCCTTGAGCTTCCGCTCACGAGCTTCCCGCTCATGCCTTCCCGGCACCCACGAGCTTCAGCTCATGCCTTCCCGGCACCCCGAGCTTCCGCTCATGACTTCCCGGCACCCCGAGCTTCCGCTCATGCCTTCCCGGCAACCCTCGAGCTTCCGCTCACGAGCTTTCCGCTCATGCCTTCCCGGCACCCCAAGCTTCCGCTCATGCCTTCCCGGCACCCACGAGCTTCCGCTCACGAGCTTCCCGCTCATGCCTTCGCGGCACCCCGAGCTTCCGCTCATGCCTTCCCGGCACCTACGAGCTTCCGCTCATGCCTTCCCGGCAACCCACGAGTTCCCGCTCATGCCTTCCCGGCAACCCTCGAGCTTCCCGCTCATGCCTTCCCGGCAACCCTGAGTTTTCCGCTCATGCCTGCCCGGCAATCCTCGAGCTTTACACTCATGTCTACTCGACACAGTACACGTTAATGGAACATTGAATTTTTCTACCATTTGTCGTTTACCGATTGCGACAAATCAAATTCTTTTCGCGTTCCATTAATACGAGCGACAACCAAACTAACACAAGCGTTCAAGCATTCAACACTCACGAATTACAAACGCTTACCTCCGCAACGCTCATGCAACTTACATTTATCACATGCAATCCATATGCTCACACGACCATACGCGTTCTCGAGTTTGTACGTCATAAGGAATCGTACTCGGCGCCATTGCAGCGTATACATCAACATGTATCATGCACCCCGTACGTTCGTATATGCCAACGCATATCAGTGCAACTCACATTTGTTGCCCAATGCAACGAGCATTCTACATATGCCTGTTTTTTGTCTTTATTGTGCAGGTTTACGAGTCCCTTCTTGCTTACGGAGTTCGGGGACTTGTAGGGGCTCCGTACCACCCGGTTACTTATGCTTGGTGACATCATGTGTATAACTCCCCAACCAAGAAGCTCCTCTTGCTTGCGGACTTCGGGGACTTGTAGATACCTCTACTAGCAAGGCTAGTTTGCTATCTCACCAAGCATAAGTAACACCCACTTTGGGACATCCACGAGACATGGTGAGGCCCAACCACTACTTGCATCTTGTAGCCCTATGTTCAAGCTACGCTACGGTATCCGGAAGTCGCAAATCCGTCACCGGGAAGCCACCTTTCCAGCCTTGCCAAGTTGCCTCCATAATATGCATTTCTATACTAGAATAGTTGTTTGCTTGTCCCACATCTAAGAAAATGTAAAGGAGATGACTTCCTTCACCTATAAAAGGAATGCCTCCTCCCACTTAAACACCATTCATTCCATCTCAACTCCATTACAACACACTTTGTAATCTTGTTAGGCCGCAAGGCTCGACACACTAGTACAACATTCAAGTGGACGTAGTCTCCCGCTCATGCGGAGGCGAACCACTATACTTCGCTTGTGTCGCTCTCTCTCTCTTACTTATCGTTAATTAGATCCCCACGGATCCAAACATTAACAGATAGCGGTCTTATACTACAGCTGCTTGCCAGTTAAGAATGATGGATGAGAGATTATAATCCTTGAATTCCTTAGAGATAGAAGCCCATCAGGATGCCCAGAACTTGACTCTCTCCCACATGTCTTCCCTCTCCACTCCTCCATAGTTTTCAAATATTCTTTTGTTTCTTTCCATCCAGATCACCCAAATTACAGCTAGCACCCCACAGCCCCAAAGAATTCTGGCCTTTTTCCCTTTGCCAGAAGCTAGAGGGTTTTCTCTTAGCAAAACGCTTCTCTCTAATGGAGTTGTGCATTCCACTCCTGCCTCCCTAAAAATCTTATTCCATAAGAAATTAGCCACTTGACAACGCACAAACACATGATCAGCACTTTCCTCGTGGTTTTTGCATAAGATGCGAGTAATCAGATTATTGAGAGTGATTTAAGTATCAACTCTACCTATCCACTTACAACTAAGAACAAATTCAACAGAACCATCTACATCTTATCTATTCAGTAACTATATTACCACCTGGAAAATGCTCTCGACTTTACACACTCTCTAACCAAAAACCAAACTATAGAAACACCAAACAATAAATCATGAAATCATGCACGCCCAAATCCAAAATAGTTGTCAAAAGTAGGTGTTACGATGTAAAACATTATTGGTTTGGATTCTATTGTGAGTTGGGTGATGAGGAAGGCCAGGGAAGATAATGAGACGAAAAAGTACTACAGAAGCGAATCAAGGCAAACCCCAAAAACAAAATGCATACTAATGCATAAGACAATCACACACATCGACCAATCACACACATCCAACCAAAGAATCCTCCTCAGATTTGACGAAAACCACAGCCTCAGACACATTCCTATAAGCCAAATTGTTCAAATTCTTTTTAGTACCTAGCTCAAAATGACTCGAGACCTCACTAACTACTATTATGCAGCTGACATGCCTCCTCATTCAGTCTCTAATTCACAGTCTCAGACACATTCCCTTCTATACCTACTGCCTTATTAGACTCTAATTCACTACCCAATTCCTTCAAATCTTCAGTTCTTTTGACTAGCAGTGGCTGCCTTGACAAAGACAGACGCAACAACTGATCAAACAACAGAATTCTTTGATTTCTCAAGGGAATTCTGATAAACCCCACCCAACATCACACTGCTACCTTGAACATCATGTGACCCTGCATCCATGCTCAACAAAAAAGCTCCCAACCTCCCAAAGATTCAGACTTTTACAAACACCTACCAATAATTCACACTCAAGAACAAAACCCGATTCCAAAAATTCACAAAGAAACCCCTCTGACAGTTCACACACAATTGTATAACCAATAATCTTAAACTATTTGTAAAGCAAAACAATGTGATCGAATAGGAAGTGAGTAAACCAATGAAGCACTCCATAAGGTGGTGTCAAAGTTTAAGTTAGCGAACTAAATGAGATGGTTTGAGTGCAGGTGGTAATATGAGATGAAACAACTAAAAGTTAAGTCTGTTGGACTACAATAAAAACATAGAATAACTAAGCAACTTAATAATATTCTTATTGAAAAATGCGCACATAATGGAAATTTGCAATAGAGTTGAAATCCAACAATATGAATACCTGAATGGAAAGTTCTAGCTTGTTGGTATTTTCTGTCTGCAAAAAAAGATACAAAATAAGAGGACTAGTCTATAAACTAAACTACTTTCATACTAAATCTGAAGATTCATTCAGACTATGCATTTGGTGATACCTGTTCAGTTCCATGGAGATTTGTGTTTTGGCAGCAAGTTTTCATAATTGTGATGTTTGTGATGTCAGAAATGAATGCCACTTGATCTCCAAACACAATGCTGTTATCTTCTGCAGGAAGCCTGGCAGTTGTTTTAGCTCTGGACAGTTATTGTAATTTCAGTATTTTCCCTCTTCCCTGCTCCCATTGTTCCTTCCCATTGGACATTGGTCTAACTAGCAAACAGTAAAATGTTTCAATCTGGGGACTGCAACTGCTTTGAGAGACGACATCTGAGTTCCTACTAAAATGTATGTACAAAATGTTAGGTATGTTTGAACATATCAAATATTAGTTTAAGTAAATAAAGGTTGCATTTAAATCCAGCTCTCATTCAACAAGTTGAGAGGGAGCATAACGATATGTCATATGTTCTCCTCTCAGAACTTTATCATCCACACTCTGCCTTCTGAACACGTGCAACAGTTTGAAATCTGTTCATAGGTATTATAAGATTGTACAGGTTTTACCTATTGAAGTTATGGAAATTTGATCATACATGAACAAGGACCATAATTCTTTTATCCATATTAAACATTTTGGCATTCAGCCTTTTCACACATGCCAATCATTTCTTGTTCCTTCCCCATTATTTCATATCTCAAAATCTAACAAGTCTTTCGCCAGACAAAATGTTAGAAATATCATACGGGAAAGGAAGAAAGGTAATTCCCATTTCTTGTATACATCTTATTTGGGTTCTGTAAAAGAAATGACAAAAAACCACTTATGAGACTAAAACGTTGTTGGGCTTATCACTTTTCTACATTAGTGTTTGGTAAAGTTTCATCCTAAACATAAGAGAACCAGCTAGACAAATATTGAACACCTAGTTTTTTTTTTTTTTTTTTTTTTTTTGAAAAGAAACAACTCTTTATTGAAAAAGAGAAAGACAAAAACAAGGAGGCGGACAAGGAGTCCACTAAAAAGAACAAAGGACAGCTAGGGCAAAAAGCTTAGCAAGACGACTAACAGAACAAACACAGCTTAGGGACTTATACTACGGCTGCTTGCCAATTAAGAATAATAGAAGAAAGACTAATAATCCTTGAAATCCTTAGAAATAGAAGCCCATAAAGATGCCCAGAATTTGACTCTCTCCCACATGTCATCCCTCTCCGAACCTCCATAGTTTTCAAAAATTCTTCTATTTCTTTCCAACCAGACCACCCAACAAACAGCTAGCACCCCACATCCCCAAAGGGTTTTTGCCTTTTTCCCTTTACCAAAAGCTAAAGGTTTTTCTCTTAGCAATTCGCTTCGCTGTAAAGGAGTTGTCCAGTCCACTCTTGCCTCCCTAAAAAGCTTTTTCCATAAGGAAATAGTCACTTCACAATGCACAAAGACGTGATCAGCACTTTCTCCATGGTTCTTGCATTAGATGCACCAGTGAGGAGAAGAACAACTTCCCGGTCTTTTCTTTTGAAGGACATCACAAGTATTCATCTTCCCCAATACCACAAGCCAAGCACTTTCTAGCTGAACACCTAGTTTTGATAAAAGTAAATCATAAACTAACACACAATTATCTGTAAACATACAACATACAAGGAATTAAGTCCATGCAGCAGACAAGGATATACCAATGTTATAAAAGTAGACCATATCAAGAAAGATTGAACCTTTAATTACTGGAACTCTCATCATTAGCATTGCAGCTCACAATGTACAAATTTTGGAAATATATAGCCATGTTAAGCATAGCTTCTCAAATTCCCATCAGTTTCAGTTCCACAAGAGATTTCAGCCTATATGACAAGAAAATCCATGCAATGGAAACTAGATGTCAAACCTTGTAATATTTTTAGAATTGGACAATTGGAAAGTGAAATTGCAAGCACTGGTACAATAGATAATATAGCATTGTCCAAATAAAAAAATAAAAAAATTATTATATCAGATTACCTAGCTTAGGTAAGAGCTTCTTTAATCAGTCGAAATGCTCCTGCATAAAATGTGTTCATCAAAATGTCCGGGAGCAATAACTGATCATTTAGTTGTTCAGTAAGCGGCGCATTTCAGTAAAACAGAACAAAGATTACATAATCGTAGTCTTATGATTCACAAATTATATATGTGAAAACCAAGTATGATACTCCAAATGTTTATAAATTCTTGTATCAATGAGTAGTAAAATGATGTACATGACCAGTAAGAAAGACATTAATATAACACATAAAAGCTTTAAGATTTGATCTGCTGAATAGAAAAGGCAGGATAAGGATCACTAACCATTAACACCCTAGGTCCCAAGCAATCAGTGACAGCTTCAAACAAATGTTAACATAGAACTCAAAGCAGCAATGCCAATGGGTATATTTGCAATATTAGGGACATAGTTCTCAATAAAGGGGCTGGACTATATGCAGGTGTAGCTTAACACAATCGATCTAGACTATTATGGTATTACCTTTGACGATGGTGAGATGGAACAGTTTCGTAGAGAGGATGTCCACTCACTTTCAGTCTGAGTACAGCTAAAGAAACA
Organism: Rosa chinensis; assembly: GCF_002994745.2. Taxonomy (NCBI): domain Eukaryota; kingdom Viridiplantae; phylum Streptophyta; class Magnoliopsida; order Rosales; family Rosaceae; genus Rosa; species Rosa chinensis. Next base: position 53,375,210 of record NC_037094.1, on the reverse strand, counting down.
CCATTTCTCCAAGCTCCATGTCTATTGTTAGGATACAGATTGTACAAAAAGCTTGCAAATCCCATGTACCTATCATATTCTATTCAGCATCCACATCCATTCCACAAAAACTTAGGGACAAGAAAACCCATGCCATGGAAATTAGTTATCAAATATAGTAAGATAAGATACTTTGACAACTAGGAAGTGCTCAAATTCAAGCCTTTTAAGTATGAAATTGGATTATTTAAGATGCTGAGCGATAACATGTACCTAGCGTAGCTTAGGGCCACTTCAATCAGTTAAATGCATTCCAAATTTCCTTTATGGTGAAAGACCATGTGATACATAATCCTGCTATAGAATGTGTTCATCAAAATCAGATTCATTTCTCCATATGGATGTAAATAGATCTTTTGACAGTCCAACAAATTGACAACCAGCGAATATAAGCATTGGATTGCAGTGAGAAGATATAATGACTAAATTATGGTATTCTTATTGCACAGTAATATGAATACTTAGCCTGAATGTGTAATATGAAAACCTCGCCTGAATATAATATCCTTTCACTGAGCAGAAAGAGACAACAATGGTAGGAAAGAGACATGATTTAGGGACTACGATATAAACTGAAACTAAGAGCCATCAATCAAAAGCAAGTACGCAGCAACATTAAAATTCTTAACAAATCTTTCCAGAACTGGGGTTGTTCTTTTCGGGTAAAGACTACGACAAAAGCATGGGAAAGAAGTGGCCTAAAAACGAGATTACAAAACATAATTAGCTATGTATTTTCGTTTTTTCTTTTTGAAAGACACCTGATCTTATGAATACCTACATATTACCAGAGGATTACAATATATATGATATCTTATAAATACCTACAAAATAAGATACAAAATTTTGTAAAATGACAACCAGTGGACCAAATAAAGATGATGTTCTTTCTTTCATAGTTAACATGCATATAGATAGGCCTAGCTAAAGGAATGAGAAGGAATTGCTTTTGAGGTTTTACAAGGAAACAACTCCCTAGTCCAACAGAATCCTGCAGCTCCTACTAAAATACATTTGTCAAGCTTCATACACTAAACTTTTAACATGAACTGTTAACTAAAATGTGTATGCACCAATATATTTCCAATTCTAGGCAATATAGGTCAATCAAAGCACCTATGTTCAGGTGTGGCTTAACACAACAGAGTCCTTTGGATCTGGACCATATATTTACCTTCAAGTAGCCTTCAACGATTGAGGTGGCAGGATTTGAATGGTCCATTTTGCACAAACACCAAATACCAGGCTCCCGGCCTGCTGCTTATTGTTAAGATACAGATTACTGAAAATGCTTCCCAACCCCAATTACTAGTCAAATCCCTGTCAGCATGCATTCCACAAAAGCTTCTGCCTAAGACAGGAAAACCGAAGCCACAAAAATTAGACATCAACATAGTAAAATTAGATTCTTCGACAACTAGAAGCTGCGTAAATGAAGCCCTTAGGTGGTGTTTGTTACGTGGGACTATTATCCCCCACCTTATTTCCTATAATAGTCTAGGACTCTTCTAACCTGGGATATGCTATGTTAATACATGACCCATGTTTGGTACTGCTTAGGACTAAAGAGCAGAATAGTCAAAATAGTCCTATCCCATGTTTGTTTGTGTATTGGACTAAAAGTTGGTAATTTGTAGAGACATGAACAATTTTATGAGTTTGTGAGAAGAAAGGAAAATTGGAATGAGAAAGCTGAAGACAAATCCAGAAATTGTATCCCTTACGTGACCAGTTACAGTTACTTGGTCAGTGACATGGTCAGTTACTTAACTAGTTACAGATACTTGGTCAGTGACATGGTCAGTTACTTGGTCAGTGACATGGTCAGTTACTTTGTCACTGTCAGTGACATGGTCAGTTACTTGACCAGTTACAGATACTTGGTCAGTGACATGGTCAGTTACTTGGTCAGTGACATGGTCAGTTACTTGGTCAGTGACATGGTCAGTTACTTGGTCAGTGACATGGTCAGTTACTTGACCAGTTACAGATACTTGGTCAGTTACTTGGTCAGTGACATGGTCAGTTACTTGGTCAGTGACATGGTCAGTTACTTGACCAGTGACATGGTCAGTTACTTGGTCAGTGACATGTTCAGTTACGTGACCAGTTACATGACTAGTTACAGTTACTTGACCCAGAATTGATCAACATCCAAAATCAATGAAAACAAACAGCCAAATAAGAAGATAAAAACACAGACGTTGTTAAAAGAAAGAAAAAACCCAGAATTGATCAACATTCAAAATCAATGAAAACAACCAACCAAAGAAGAAGATAAAAACACAGACATTGTTAAAAGAAAAAAAAAACCCAATCTTGAAATTGATCAATTCTTAGCAAATCAAGCTACCCAGACACCAATTGTTACAACCCATAAACAATTGTTAATAGAAAATCAATCCATAGTCTTTAATTTAACAAATCACAGTAGATACATGAGAAGAAGAAGCTAGACAGGGTTGAAGGGAAGAGGGAATCAGAATCAAAGCAAAAGGAGCATGACATAGAAAAGAAATTGAACATAGAAGTTCAAGGAGGATGATGCGCGATCGAGAGTGGAGAGACGAGGCTGAAGCACGAAAGAGAAGGAGAGACGAGGTTGAAGCGCGCAAAAGGGAAGGAGAGACTAATGCGTTGTTGAAGCCCGTGCTTCCACAGTCCGATGAGTTTTGGGGGTTCTATGTAAGAAGGTCGGGAGCTGATGCGGGGACTCTCTAATCTCATTTAATTGAGTCCTCATGTGTGCCAAACGTGGGATGAGTCTTATTTTCTTATATAAGTTACTCCAATCCAGTCCAGTCCCATGTAACAAACATAGCCTTAAAGTATACATGGGATTACTTAATATGATGATAAAATTACCTTGTTTAGGGGAGAGGCACACTCCTGATTACTCAATCAATCAAATGTATACCAAAATTCTTGTATCGTGTACGACGGCCTGATAGCCAGGCTGCCAAAGGCCATAATATTGGCAAGAGATAGTAACCTATGAATCATCCCGAACTTCTTATTCATGGCTGCTAGTTTTGGGTTCACCTTCGCAACTTGCACATTTTTGGACCATCCCACTTCTTCCACAATGTTCTGTTCCCTCTCTACCTTTTGCCCCTTCTATTCTTCAATATCTCACAAGTCATGGGTGTGAAGACAAACAAATTGGTGAAAGCCGAGTTGGTACTTGTCTGCTACAGTGGAAGAGTTCCATGGATGCAAATACCCAAATGAAGCTACTGATAAATCCCCACCATGGTGAAATATGCTGGTAACATCTTGCTTTGCAGATTACTGAACTGATGCTTCAAGAAGATTCTTGAACATGATGGGTCAGGTCAGCAATTCTTGAACCCTGGTCGTCTTCAACTGATTCTTCAAAAGTTCCTACTTCCTCCCCGTGATCTCCATCTCTCTCTTCAGATCCGTCGCCTCCAAATCCCACTGCAAAAGCATTTGCTATCGTCTTCGCAACCAACGGTAGACCATGGCACTGATCCTTGAGTTCCTCCATCTTTCTCGTAGCCTCATCATGTGAGAGGTTTGAACTTTTTCTAATGGAATAAGCCTGCTCCTCAAATATACGCCCGCAAATCTCTCTGTCCAGAGGCTTAACATGAACCAGATGCAATCTATGTTGTTTCCCCAGCTTTTGAGCCACTTCCTTCAATCTAGTAGTGACAATGACAACACCACCATTATGCTTGGGCAATCCGCTGCATAAGCGTTCCATAATGTTAATGTGCCGATGACACACATCATCCAACACAATCAAATAGCATTTATCCGATAACAGCAGGCGGCTTAGCCTTTCCAGGAGCTTCTCAAGGCCAACAATCCTCGCCTCTATGATTTGGCCATTACTATCAAAGATACATGTCTCAAAGCTGAACTTACTATATTGTTCTTCTTCCTCACTCAACGAAAAGGGTAACCAAAGCATATGATTAAACTTCTGCTTCACCTCCTTGCTCTCCAAAACCTTCTGAACCAGGGTGGTCTTACCCACTCCAGCAATTCCAACTACCCCAATTGCCCTCAGTTCGCCAGCACTGCTAGAACTGGAACCCTCTGCTTGTAGCAACCCCTCATTAATCTCCCTTAATTGCTCATCAAATCCGAAAACTTTGGCTGAAGGTACTTTAGGTCCGGATCCGGTGAATTCGGTCTTTGTCCGAGGTTGCCAATTGGTTGTTGCGGCAATTGCTCAAGCTCCTGCTTTAATTTGGTCAACCGACTCTTTACCTTTGCGACAAAAGTAAATCTTCGAAAGTTGAAGCGTGAGATCACATTATTAAGCTCCATACACTCATGTGTGAAGACTCGGCAGTCAGCCAATGCATCGTTGAGTTTGCAGAGCACATTGATAGTTTCAGAGTAGGAATAAGGTTCCGGCATTATGTCTCTCTCATTCACAACATCATTCACAACATCTCAGACACGAGGGCTTTTATTGATGATTTGAAGACAGAGATGGTAATAGAACCTGAATTAGACTCAGAGTCTAGCTCTCCCAGTGTTGGAAAATAAACCAAGCTTATTTTAATTGTCTCTCTTGTTGATAGTTGCCTAGTTAAGTGTGTTAGTGTGATGGTGTGTCTAGAGTGCTCTGACTAGGTGGAGTCTTCTAGGTTGCTGTCTCTTTGGCGTGAAGTAATTTTAGCATGCTGTGTCTTTGGCCTCAGAGCCATTGTTGTTTTCAAAAACTCTTTGTTGTTGCTGCACACGCATATAAGGCTGTGCCTCTTGTATTTCGGCAATAGTAGTAGCAATGTTTGGGATATCAAAATCCTCTTCCTAAATTTCCTCTCGGTTAGTTATTTTTTGTGTGTTATTCTTGTTTCCATTTTGTTGTTGCAAACATATTTCCCGCAGCTATTTGCTGCAGTTATTTCTGGTATTCTACACCCAGAGACTTCAAGAACTTGCTCCACAGCAATTCCGCAACATCTAATGCCATCGCACTCGCCTTTGCAATCTGATGCCGAAACCAAGTCAAACCTGTGAAATTTCGGGATAGAGATGGTTTATATTTTCAATGATTTGATGATCTGAGTCTCGATATATAAGCATCTGCACTGAGGTTCCATAACTTACTTGTAACGACGTCGTAACGACAGTCGGTGGGTGGAGATCCGGTGAGTGTATGGTTTTTTTTTTTTTTTTTGGCAAAGGAGTGTATGGGATTGTTGGTGCTGTCTGAGTTGGGAAATTGGGATCTGGCCGTGTAATGTATCAAATGTCTCGAGACTCTTTGATCTCAACTAAGTAATAGAGATACGATTCAGGAGTTTTTTTTTTTTTTTTGGAAATGATAAGCTGCCCCAAAACTAGCCCATAAGGCTTAATTTAGTACCCACTAAAAAGTCTGATGGACATGCCCAAACAGACAATAAAGAAAGGAAACTTAATTTCCCACTGGGCTCAACAAGAGCCGGTATAACGAAATTAACCCTTGTAAAACAACTGAAACAAAGGTTCAAAGAATAAGCCCACTCCAATACAGAAAACCTAGCTACTGCAGACCACCTCGAGCCGCCGACCACGGAGAGCCGCTGATGTGATGCCGGAAGCAGAACACCAAGTAGTTCCGTATTGTATATCCGATGCCAATCAAAGCCCAAAACACAAATCATGTGAAATCCAACAACCCAAGAGATAAGATCCCTCAAAACAACACCGTACTCTCCACCATAGAGACTCATACCAAGAAAGCATTGTGGCTACCGAAGGAGGACCGAGAACTAGAGCCGAGAACCAGAACCATGGAGAATGGGGGGTGATGAACCCATGCGTGAGCACCCATACTCACCTAGGTAAGTGTCTTGCACTCTCTTATCATAGCCACCATAGCTTTCATGGAGTTTGGGAGTGAAAAGGGAAGAACTGTTTAGGGGTTGGGTATACATTGATCTGGAAAGATGTGGGATTGATTGACATAGAGAAAGAAAGAAAATAAAAGATGAGGAACAAGGTCCTCCGGATCTGAACAAAGCCAAAGAAGAACTGGACAATGCCAGATATAACCACAAAGGGAGCAAAAACACCACAAAGGTGAGAGAAGAACAATAGTGTTTAGGATGCTGAAAGAGAAGAAGGAGTGACCTCCCCTAACTCTTAAGCCTTCAATCTAGATCCTGAAGGATCAAGATTTGGGCAAAAGAGAAGGGGGGAGGGGGGGAGTTTCTTCTCAGATCTACTTTCTCTCTCTACTGTTTAGAGAGAGAGGGTCTCGATACTATCGTTTTTAGTTGAAAGTCTATTCATGAGTTATTACTGCGGAAAGTAAACATTGGTAAAGGAAAGTTGTGCATTTCTTGCGTTTGGGATACACAAATAAAAAAAAATACTTTCTCTAGAGGAATGCTAGCAACCTTCTCCTCCAACCTTCTCCTTTCTACCTTCCTCACTTATATTGTGCCATTTTGATTCATTTATGATTACGATCTACGTATTTATTATCTTAAAAAAAAAAAAAAAAAACTAATTTCATGACATGTTATCCTTATTTATGTTTGATCTTATTAAATGGTCTCTATTAATATGAAAAAAAAAAAAAAAAACTCTGGACTCTTTTATTTTCCTAATTTTTTTTCTAATTTTTTTCATTTCTTATATTTCCTAAATCTTTCATTCATTTAGTCATGTTCCATAATATTGAGTCTTTTTTAATACAAAACCCACAAAAAACAAAAAAAATACAAAAAAAAAAATTAATGGTAAAGCTCATTGATATGGCAGCTACAAACAGTACAAATTTTTTTTTTTTGTCACTTTTTGTTAGAACACATGTGAGATTAGATGATTATATAAATTTTCTCTCTCTTTTTTCTTAACATTCTCTTTGATAAATGTATATAAAGGAAACTTTTGGCCATTTTTTTTTCAATTCTGTTTTTTTTTTTGGGACAAAATTTGAAGCATGTTCTTAAATATATATATGTACGTATATCTTATGTAAATATGTACGTTCCCACAAGAGTAATATAAATTGCAAATAAAAAGGATTCACAAAAGAAAAAAAAAAGTTGAGAAACAAAAATTAATTACTTAATTAAATGCATGTGAAATCAAATAACAGTAAAAAGGGAAAGTGAAAACTTGTCTTTTAATTGTATTAATTATTTAAATTTTTTAGATAGTGGAATACACATACCATGCAATGAATTGGGAAGATAGAAACTGGAAAATTGGAGGTTAGAAGGAAATGTTACTAGGATTCCTCACTTTCGAAGTACAGGAAAATTTGGGGGGAAATGGTTCATTCCCTATTCCAAGTGAATCATTTTGCCCTTATTTCATTGCATTTATTACTCACAACACATTAGTTTATTGCATTAACTATAAATTTTTTAACAACTTTCCGGATAACTTTCTTTTTAGAGAAATTATTTTGTGGTCCCAAACTATCACATGGCACTGCCATGTGGTGGTCCAAGACTCCAAGCCAATAATGTTACTCGAATTTGGTGGAAATCATGCAGGAGGATGAGAAAAAATTAAATTAAGAGACCAATCAGAAATAACTGCAAGTCATATAGGCCCAATAACATCAACTCGGACCACCACATGCACTATGGTCTGAGACCATGTTATAATTTCCCTTCGAAATGAAAAGTTCTTCGAAAATTTCATTTCCATTCCTATGAAAAAAAACAAAGGAATCACTTTCCTTTTCGCAAACCAAGTGAGGTCTTATTAAGGTAAATCATGTCAATCAACTATCGTAATTTATTTATTTAACTTTTTTTTATCAGACAACTACAGTAGCTTAAAAATTTGAAAACTAAAATATGCACCAAACAATAATTCACGTACCATTTGACAGATACCAAAATAATTAATGTTCCTTTGATCATTATGCGGGATTGTCCCACAAAAAAGTAAAAGATTAATTAAAAAATTACTCATAAGTGTCATTTTGAAACTTTTTTTTTTTTTAAAGGAAAGACGTCAAACTATATTAATTGAAACTTAGAAGTACAAGGAGCGATGCAAAAACATTGAAAGAAAAACAATAAAGCAGAACAAGATGCACAAACGCATCTATAAAATAGAAAAAACAATAAAGGATAGCAAGATGCACAGACACATCTAAAATGAAAGGTAACCATGTGACTTAATGTCGGACGACATCGCTGCACTGCATATGTCACGAGAGCAGTGTAAATATAATAGTAACCGTAACAGGTGATATGATCACCTAGGAGAGGTGATTCGCTCACCGGGAGCTCAAAAGTAACCGAGGGTGTCAAAAACTCGAATATTAGCAAACGAACTCCCAAGAACCAGAACAAATACTAGATCAACATGAGCAGCTGTCTCGATCCAAGATCCGGATTTGAAGACGACCCGGGTCCCAAATACGGATCCAAATCCAAAGTAATCAAATTAGACGGGTCAAACTTAACAAAAGCCCAAGCCCACCTTAATCTGATCTGGGCACCCAAGCACTTGGGCCCCCTAGCTTCAGCCCGACGTCCGCTGCCATCTCCTCCTGAAGCAAAACGCTGCGCTGCCTTCGCCTGAGGGAGGAGAGCAAACCGGAGGGAGAAACCCAGCGATGGTGGCCTCCACTGGCGCCAACCGTTCCTTGCTGCAGTATCACCGACTTCTTCTCCTCTGCGTCTCTCTGCCACCGTCGCACCTTGGTCTTGCCATAAGACCCAAATATCCAGACGCCGACTAGCCAAAAGCTCTCCATGTCGAGATTGGTGCTGATCCGACACGGAAACCCATGTTTTGAATGATATTAAGTCAGTAGCTCTCTATAACTGATATAATGGTTTTTCAACACATTGATAGTAGCTTTCTCTCCCCATGTTAGTATCTTTTCAAGCTGATGTTAATATCTTTTTTGTTTTCATTTTGATTGATTTCAAGTTGTCTTCTATCAATAGCTTATTGGAAAATCAGAATTTTGTATGAAACTTGGTTTTCTTTTGTTTGTGATTTCGTATCTCTAGCATTTCTTGGTTAAGATTTGTGCTGCACTATCAACATGGACAAACATGGACGATCAGCATATGATTTTGTGCAATAAATTTCTTTGTCAGTAGCTTTTTATTATTGGTAAGGTAGTCTTGTACATGTGTCATAGTAGGCTAATGTACCTATATGACTATATCAGTAACTTTTTAGATTACTTATTTGTTCTAACAACCAAAGAGCAGGTAATTTACTAATTAATTAACTTAACCTTGAAAAAAAAGAAGACTACTAATGGAATTAGAGCATTGGATTCTATGCAGAGACACTGCATAAAGTGAGAGATACAACCACCACCACCACCACCACCACCAGAGTCTAGAAGGAGGTCAGGACTAGTTTCACATTGTAATATATACGACTTTTTCAACCCTAAAGAAAAATATAGATGACATTTTCCACATGCATTGACTCAGGAAGCACACAAGTTTTTACTTGCAAGAAATTCCTCTTCAATTAATATATGGTAATTTCCAACCCAAAAGATAGGAACCCCATCTGCCACTACAATAATTCAAGGGAATCATGAATAGCATTGTTTTACTGTAACCTTGGTTGTACACTTGTACTGTAAGTTCAAGGCTTCTTATATAAAATAAAACCAACAGATTTCAGTACTTCAAATTCTTATATGTAATTAGCATGGAACTCTCTAAGTCTCTAGACAGGAGTCTTCAGAAACTTTTAGTCAGAACAGGGTCCCTGTGGGGTGGTCTTGCATTGAGGGCTGAGTCTATATATCTTATTACAACTATTCTCCAATTTGAAATAAGAACATTAGTATAATGTCGCTTGGAGAATACACATATAGGACTTTAATATACACTCAAGCTGTCGAAATAAATTTCCAGACAGATTGTTAAATCTGTTTGATTATCAAATTCATATATCAAGACTTAGGTTTCATTGGAGTTCCAAGAATTAATCAACCATTTAAGAATCCATAATCGTTCCCAGCAGAAATCAGAATATAAGAATAAGGGACTTACAAATTAGTAATCCCTTGAAAAGCTTATCATTCCACTCCAACATGTAACTGAGCCACAAGCAATCTCCTTTTACTCTGCATAAAGCCTACAACCTCAGTATCTCAATTACAGCAGAAATGAGCCTCAAATACAAAATACAAGAATCACTCCTACTAAAATAAATGTACAAAATGTTTGATAGTCTATATATCATATACTAGTTTAAGTAAATAAAAGGCTGCATTGAAGTCCAGCTCTCATTCAACAAGTTGAGACACAGCATAATAATATGTCACATGTCCTCATCTCTGAACTTTATCATCAACACTCTGCCTTCTGAACATGTGCAACAGTTCAAAATATGTTCATAGCTATTATAAGATTGTATAGCTTTTAACTATCGAAGTAATAGAAAGTTGATCACACATGAACAAAGACCATAATTCTTTCATCCATATTGAACACTTTGGCATTCAGCCTTTTTGCACATGCCAATCATTTCTTGTTCCCCGGAACAAAGACAACATAATCGAAAGTCTCATTTCATATCACTGTTCAGTAAGCGGCACATTTCAGTAAAACAGAACAAAGACAACATAATCGAAAGTCTTATGATGCACAAAGTATATATGTGAAACCCAAGTATGATACCCCGGATTTATTTATCTTTGTATTCATGAGTAGTAAAACGATATAAATGACCAGTAAGAAATAGACATTAAAATAACAAAAGCTTTAAAAATTTGATCTGATGAAAAGAGAAAGCAGAATAAGGATTACTAACAATTAACACCCTAGGTCCCCAGCAATAAATTAACAAAGAACTTAAAGCAGCAGTTCAGATAGATATATTTGCAATATATGCAGGTGTAGTTCAAGTGCTCAACACAATGATTGTCTAGGGTATTATGGTATTACCTTCAACGATGGTGAGGTTGAACAGTTTGCAATTCTAGGCATTGTAGTTCGATCAAAGTGCCAGTCTATGTTCGGGTGTAGTTTAACACAACAGATTCCTTTATATCTGGACCATATATTTTACCATCAAGTAGCCTTCAATGATTGAGGTGGCAGCATTTGAACGGTTCATTTGCAGAAACACCAATTACTGAGCTCCCAGCTGCCTATTGTTAAATGACAGATTGCAGAAAAAGCTTCCAAACCCCAATTACTAGTCAAATCCCAGTCAGTGTCCATTCCACAAAAGCTTCAGCCTAAGCCAGGACACCCATGCTATGGAAATTAGACATCAAACCTAGTAAAATTAGATTCTTTGACAACTAGACGCTGTGTAAATTGAAGCCTGTAAATTTTTAAAGTATACATAGGAACTTAAGATGCTGATAAAAGTTACCTAGTTTAGGTGAGGGGCACTTCAATCATTCAAATGGATACCAAATTTCCCGTATGGTGTACGACAGTGTTATAGTCCCTCCTGCATAGAATGTTTTTGTCAAATCTTATTCATTTCTCCACCAGGAGTGAAATCTTATGACAGTTCAACAAATTAGCAACCAACGTCGGTAAACATTGGATTGCAGTAAGATGGCAAATGACTAAACATTGGTATTTTTATTGCACATGATGCAGAGTATTGCTAACCCAATAATATGAATATCGGACCTAATGGAAGTATTTATCCTTTTAGCTAGTAGAAACTAGTAAGATATAAAAATAGTAGAGAATAGACATGAATATAAAAAACACAAGCTCTAAGATTATATCTAATGGAGAGAGAAAAACAGAGGAGATCATGAATCAGTAGCAGTTAAAGAAACAAAATGAGGTATCTAGCTAGCATACATATCTATGTAGAGAGCTTCATCAGCTTGACAACCTTCAATGATGTTCTCTAGTGTAACTTAATTAGTGTGATATTTTGTCACGAGAACTTTATTTCTGGTTGAATATATGACACAAGGGACAATGATTTTAAACAGAACAATATCAGATACATCAAACAACAATTACAACGAAGGAAACAACCCACCACCCTAACAGGGATGTAATTGAAAAAGAAAAAAAAAATTCAAGGAGATGTTGAGCCTACAGGATTGGAGAATAGTTCTCTAATCAAATCGTTTGTTTGTTTGTCTTTGAAAGGCATAGAATTTTGTGAGATGTGATATATGCAATTGATATGTTAATTACATGCCACAAAAGGTGGATAAGATTGATTGACAGATTTATTTCGCCAGACAGCATCGTAGCTATTTTTCTTCTTTTCTGAATGAAAATATGTAATGTTACTCACTCAACTTCATGTCCGGTTGAATATATGATACAAGGAAGGTAAATTTTATAAGGATACAAGGAAGAAAATTTTTATAAGGACACGGTCATAAAAATCTAAAATAAGCAGAAAAATATCAGATACATGAGATAACAATTACAAGGAAAGAAAACTCACCACTCCAACAGAATCATGCAGCTCCAACTTCTGAACCACCATTACCTTGAACTGATTCAGCAACTTCAAATTCCTTCCCTTAGTAAAATACACTTACCAAGCTTCAAACACCAAACTTTAAACTTGCAAAGTAGTTGAAATCCAACAATATGGATACCTGAATGGAAATTTATAGCAAAAAAATATGAAATTAGAGTAGTAATCTATAAACTAGATTATCGTCAAATAATTCATACTAAATGTAAAGATTCATTCAGAATTTGCATTTGCTGATACCTGTTCAGTTCCATGGAGATTTGTATTTGGGCAGCGAATCATCCAATAAATCTTTCAAGTCTGAGTTTACACCATTTATCAGGCTCCGTGTTTATTATTACAAAATCTTTCAACTCCCATTTACCAAATCCCAATCGGCATTAAGGTCCATTTCACAAAAAGCTTCCTCCTAAGACACAGAAACCCATGCCATGGAAATTAGAAATCAAAACTAGTCAATTTCGTTTCACAACTAGAAAGTGCATAATTTCAAGCCTTAAGTATTACGTACATTGGATTGCTTAAGATACTGATAAAATATTGAGTTAAGGGTCACTTCAATCAGTCAAATGCATACGGAATTTCCTTTGTCGTGAACTTCCGCCTGATACATATTCCATCCTGCATAGAATGTGTTCATCTAAATAAATTCATTTCTCCACCTGGACTTTAATATTTAGGCAGTTCAACAAATTAACAACCAACTCCGGTAGATATAAAAATTGTGAATTAGCAAGCAGTTCACCCAATACTGTAAGTGCCCTTCCACTAAGTTATACAGATTTTCCTTTCCTTTACTACTCTAATGAGACATTTTAGCGTGCAAATATTGTTCTATCTTGAAACATTACAATATAACATAATGCAACTGCTATATACAATATAACATAATGCAACTTATACCTATGAAACATTTAAGCGACTGAAGAATAGTCCATATCCCAACATGCTGCATAAGCACGTCAGATTGGATGAACTCCAACTTCGCAAGTTAATTCAGTCACGACCTTTGCTGAGAAGAACAAGCAGTTTCAATATCAATTAGCTGTAACAGTTTAAGGTCAAAATTTTCTTTTTCATCTCGGCACAAGGAGTTAGAAAAGAGACATGAATATAAAGAAAAAAAAAAGCTTGAAGATTTGATCTAAGGGAGAGAGAAAGCAGAGGAATGATATTGAGGTGTATCTAGATAGCATACCTATCTAGAGAGCTTCAACAGCTTGACAACTCCAATGACATTGTTAGTCCTAGAAGCTTCAATGCGGTCCTCAAGTGTATCTAGTTAGCATGCCTATCCTGATTAACTTGCACACCTTGCACACATTCCATTTGCATTTGCAAGTTCTTCATGAAGAACCTAAAGAACACCCTTCACGTGAAAACACAACATAACTTTTCAGAATAAAAAATTCATTCAGAATTTTGCATTTGGTGATCGATACCTGTTCAATTCTCCAATCCAGATTGGATTGTGAGGTTTGGGATGTGAGAAATGTTGTGCCACTCCTTCCCCACGCCTTTTTCGTATTCTCCTTCCAGAATGTCACAATCCCTGATCTCCAAAGTACGCAGTGCTGGTATCTTGTAGAGGAAGTCTGGCAGTGCTTTTAGCTTTGGGCAGTACTCAATTCGCAACTCAGAAAGGCATGGCATTATTGTGATTTCAGAAACAAAGGCCCACTCTTCCCAGTTCTTCATCCTTTCGAACGAAAGGCGTTTCAATTTGGGGAATAGAATTCCTGAGACTTGTTCTTCTTCTTCTTCTTCTATTCACAGAAATTCAACTCCCACCGTTTTCAGTTTCGTCATCCTCAATATCTCCAGAATTTCAAGCGATGGCAATATTCCAAGAGGAGGCAAAACTTCACAAAATTTCCAGGCATAGAGAACAAGTTTTCTCAAATTGCGTAAAGAATTGATCCAATAGAGAGACTCGGTGGTGCCATGGCACGCCAAAATGGATAAAGATTCCAAATTTTGATGTGGTTGCAATGCTTTCACTATTTCTGAATCACCTTTTCTCTGCTCTTCATCTTCATCTTCATCTACACGCGGGATCAGGAAAATTACTCGCAAATGAGGGAGGTGCTCCTTATTCCCCAACTGTGCTTTCTCAATCTCACTCGCATCATCTTTCCCCAAATATTGTATCCGAAGGATCCCCTGAAGCTGGTCCATGATTCTGAGATCTCCTAATTTCAATGCTTCATCATCATCACCCTCACATACTTTAAACTGGTCTAGTACTTGCAGACTTTTCAAACTCCCAATCCCTTTCGGTAAGTACCTCAGTGCACCACAACCCCCAACATATAGATGCTTCAAGTTAATCAACTTTCCCATTGCCTTGGGTAGTTTCTCTAGTTTAAGACACCACGAAACGTCCAGAGTTTGTAGATTGTATAAATCACACACAGCATCCGGTAATTCTTTCAAATTACGACTCCAAGACAAATCCATATATCTCAAATGAATCAATTCACCAATCTCTTTTGGAACTTCATTCAGCTTGTTACGACTCAAATTCAATGTCCTGAGGCATTTCATTTGCATAATTGAACTGGGGCTTATGGTTGTAATGCTTGAATCAAGGAGTGTGAGGGTTCGCATATTTTTGCAGTTGTCAAATGAAGTAGGAAGTTGACCTTCATGCTCATTTATTAAGGTCAAATGACGAACCTTATAATCACCCGGTAGCTCCACTCTTTGATTAGCACCCTTGACTGCTTCTATAATAGTGCATTCTTTTTGGGTAAGAAACTGCACAAAGTCATGCACTATATCATGCATTTTGCATCCTGTAATATTTCCCAACTCATCTTTGTCAAAATCTTGAAAGAAAGACCGCATTGATAGACTCTCAAAATAATTTTGACCTATTATTCTCTTTTCTTTTTTTCCCTTTGAATTAAGATAATTTTGTGACATCCAAAGATCAATCAAATTATCTTTTTTGAAATCATAATCTTTGGGAAATATTGCACAATACAAAAGACACCTTTTGACTACAGGAGCCAAATCGAAATAACTTAGTAACAATGGTTGGAAAACTTGTTGCTCAACTTCTTCTAATTCCCATATTTGACTATTTAGTACATCCCTCCATTCATCTCTTGTTTTCTTATCCCACACTAGACTGCCCAAAGTCTTTGCGACAAGAGGCAAACCTTTACACTTTTTCACAATTTCCTCACCAATAACTCCAAACCCATTGGCCTCATCTTGTTTCCTATTGAAAAATGCGATGCTATTGAACAATGCTAGACAGTCCGTATCATTCAACTTATCTAAATGGATCATGTTACTAGTCGCTCTCATCATTTTAGCAACCTCTTGTTTTCGCGTGGTAACCAGTATTGTACTCCCTTCTTTACAACTTTGCATTATTACTGATAGTTTCAAATTTTCCCACTTGGTTTTGTCTTCGGTCCACATTTACTATCTTCTAATTCTCAGTTAACTGTTCATCGGCTTATGAACAGTGCCGGCGCGAGCCGAGCCGGTCTTGGCTGAAAAGACTATTTTGTCCCTGCGACAGCTCTCTCTTGCCCGACACCTGTCTGCCTGCTTTCATCTCCCGTGTCTTCCTTCTTCGCTTCACAGAGAGGTAGAGAGAGAGAGAGAGAGAGAGTGAGTGAAGGGAATTCATTTTCTTGGACAGCTGGGTTGTTGCTCAGTGTGTGTTTTTCTTGCTTCGACACCTAGGTGGTTCTCAGTGCTATCGTGTCTATGATACCTCGCTCCACCGAGAGGTAAATAGTGTTGAGGATTGTGCAATCGGTCTTTTATTTGCATTTGAGGATTTTTGGCAAGATTACTTGCAACCGATTTGCGGGTAATTTCAGTTCTGATGTTGCATGTCATGGTTGCGTCTGTGTTTCTTCGATTTAGGGTTTCTTTGTTGCCTGTTTTTTGGATTTACAGTTCGTCAAATTTGATTTGTGTTGAAAGAGTGGGTTTTGGTGATGAGTTAAATTTTGGGTTTCACGTAATCTGTTTTCTCAAGCTGATAGACACGATGTTTTCTTTTTTTCTCTTTGTTCTTGGCTGAGCTTTGTGTTTCTGTTGTTGATAGAGTGAAAGAGAGGGAGAGAATTCCAGAGCTAGAATATGTTCTGCATGTTCTCCGTGTGTGTGTTTTTGTGTTCTCTGATAATGGTAAAAATCAAGAAACACGGAGAATGAAAGAATTTGTGGTTCTTTTTGAAAGAATTTTGATTTGGGGTTTTGGTGATGTCAGGGGTTTCTGGGTTATTGGCTTAACCTTGAGGTGGAGGTGTGTTGAGAAAGGCAGGAGAGGTGCTGAGGTGTGGCTTCAAAATCCAATTCCAGAGTTATTGTTCATGCTTGGAGACATAGATTGCTTCTACGTTCAAGGTTCCTTAATTCTCCTCTCTCAATTTTGTCCATTGTAATTGTAAATTGTTCCTATTTAATGTTAAACTGTGATTGGTTTTGTATGCAGGTTTCATATGCTACTGTTGTGAGAAATTGGTCTGCAAGGTCTGAGGAGAAGGAGAAGGTTGAATATGTAAATCAAGGTAAATGGAAGAGAATACATGTTAAGCAATTTTTGAAATCATGCTCAACTTTAAATTTTTAGAAACTTTTTGATAAGGTTTTTTTGTTCCTGAGATCTGTAGAGGATGAATTTTTTTGAAGTTGTAACCTTTGAACATTTTAGTTCAATTTTAAAGCCATAGCCCGAGAGTAGAGTAGAAAATTGATATGAGGTGGTCTGCTGGTGTGAGATTATATGCTGTTGAGGAACTCTTCTTATGCTTGAAATATGGTTTATGAAACAGGGTTTTGGTTAGATTGCTCTATGGGTTTTATTTCTGCATGTCTGACGATCTCCACATGATGCCCATTCTCTCTTTATCGTAAACATTAATCAGCCTTCTTTACTTGGTGATGAATGTGTCTACATTCGGGTGCGTTTTCTTTCTGCTTTCTTTGCAGCGAAATCATTCTTTTTTTTCTTTGCAAACTAGGAACCCACTAAGTTTTCGTAATGTTATATAAACAATTTTGTTGATTGAATTCCTATAGCACTAAGTTAAATGATTAACTTATTGGAATTGGATTTACATAAGGATCCGGTTTTCAAGTTACACTCTCTAACCGGTTTCTGTTTTGCATCTTTTCTGACTGAGTTTTGTGTATTGATTGATTGATCATTCAGTAGAGAAGGACATATTGTATGGCAGGAGTAATATTTCATGGTGTTTGAAAGAAAAAAGTATTAGGAGTATTACTTACACAATAATGAACTTTCTATTGAAGTTAGTTTTGGTAGTTTTATAATTGGTTTGAGGATTTTATTGTTCTTTTGTTTGATTTTTGCAGATTTTATGCAAAACATTTTAGGGGTTGTTTTTGCGCCACTGTTCTGTTGTCTGTTGTTTAGTGCTATATTCATCTCTTACTCTGATTCACGTGAGTTTTGTTAGATCAGTTGCTGATTTTAGTTGTGTGCATAATATTCATTATTTTCTTTTCTGTGTTAAGTTTATCATTTATATACACATGATAATGTCAGGTTCTTTAAATATTGGTTTTCCATTTTGTAGATTCTCGGAACAGTGTGCTGTCGAATTTGTCAAGTGTTTTGGATTCAGGTAAACGATTATTCTGTCTTTGATTGGAATATAATTGATTATTCTGTCTTTGGTTTTTAAGTTCAAACTGTTTGACTCAGTTGTTCATAAGTTGTATCTATGTTTGTTAGTTGTTTATATTTACTTTGCTTGAAGAGAGTTATGGTACAAAATCAACTTTGGTTACAGAGAACAGAAAAGCAAATAGGTACTGCAAAATCCTCATTAAGAAGGGAGCATAATCCATAATCCATCAAGATTTAACTTTATCTTTTATCCCTTTAAATAAAATTTTATTTTCAAATTCCATAATCATGTCATATCCACTTGAACATTAATAATACATGGGTCATGGGAGGAAAACTGTAACCTTTTGAAGGAGGATTGGGTTGTCTGAGATGCCTCGGGTGTTTCAGATGATGCCGATTTGTAATTATCTTATTGTCAGTTTTTAATTTGTAAATAATTTCCTTCCTTTTCTCCTGTGTATCCAAAATGTGAACTTCAAGTCTAAGAAGTCAGAGATTCCTTGCACTACAAATGTGTATTTGCATTCAGAATTTCATGTGCATGTAAATCTGTTAACTATGATGAATATCTATCTTATATATTTTAGAAAAGTCTCCATATTTACTACATAAGTTTGTGCTAATGGCTACAGAACTGATGCAAAAAGGTTGGAGTGGGTTCGAGCTCAGACTTCCACTTCATTGAATGAAATAGCTTAACCAACGTATATGACCCTCCAAGAAGTGGATGCAAACAGACTGACACAAATGATCAGATTTGAAAAAGTTTCTCGAGTTCAAAGGTTTGCCATAAGCCCATGAGGGGCTCTAAACCGTAAGTGAAAAGTCAAGACTGCTTTGTGCCAAGTTGGAATCAAATACAAGGCATATGATCAGATTTTGTGGTCAAATTGTAGAAAGCTGTTACAGGTTACAGTGCAAGTAGAAATAGTTGGTATACAAAACATCAGAAAAATGCTTGAGCAGACTATTAGATAAATGAGCAACATCCATTTGGAACCACAACCCAGCTGATATGTGGTGACGAACACCAACACCTCTTTTCAGCAGACATATCAAATGTAGCTAGGTTAACCTATAAGTAGAACAATATATTTTTGACAAGCTGTGTCAACAGTAGTTGTATTGTATGTTTGCACATTATCAGAACATTCATATTAATGGTAATGTTAGTTGCAAACATAAGTCTCTAGCCATCCAAAGAACATTCATATTAATGGTAATGTTAGTTGCAAACATAAGTCTCTAGCCATCCAAAGTTTCAGATTTTGTTGCCATCCAAAGTTTCAGAGTTTGTTTGAAAACCGCAGCAACGCGCGGGCACCTATTCTAGTATCATCTAGGACGAGGAGTAACTTCTTACTCTCAACATGAGTCTTTATACACAAGAGTAGGGTTTCCAACTCATCTGAATTTCTTTGGGCACCTATTCTAGTATCATCTAGGACGAGGAGTAACTTCTTACTCTCAACATGAGTCTTTATACACAAGAGTAGGGTTTCCAACTCATCTGAATTTCTTTGGGTTTCATTTTTATCTAGACTCTCAATGATTGCTCTAGCAATTTTAATCTCGTCAAAAGGGTCCGAGACACAAACCCATACTTTCTTATCAAAATGGGCAGTAACATTTTCATCATTATAGGCTAGTTGGGCAAGAGTTGTTTTCCCCATCCCTCCCATCCCTACTAATACTACTGGGATGAAAAGGAACCGCTCACCTTCTGGGCGACTCTTTCTCAACAACCTGCTCAACAGCATCTCTTTTTCTTCTTCTCGGCCAAATATGGTAGATATATCGACCAAAGATGAAGTTTTATGCCGTTGAGTAAGCTGCTCATCAGTGCCACGTATTGTGGATAGATGAAAGTCATACTTCTCTTTTCCAGCAGCAATCACAGTTAGTTTCTCATTCAGTTCCTTTATCCGTCTAGCAATGTTATGATGATGAATTGCCTTATTGACTTGGCCAAAACAAAAGCAATCCGAGGGAATGGGGAAACATACCTTCTTCTTGCCGTGCTCCACTTGTTGTTTCAGAATTTCAGTGTTCCACTCGTCTAGGACGTCGTCCATCTCGTACGATACATCTTTGAGCTTCTGCAACCAGTCTCTTACCCTGGCCTCCATCACTTGTTTCTTCTCTGCATCCTCCAGCACAGCTTGGATGGCCTTGAGATTGCTGCTGAAACTATGAACATCTTCCTCAGCATTCAAAACGAGTGTCACCGCTTGTTTTGTGTGTTCAAACACTACTGAAGCTAGTTGCTCCAGAAGCACGGAGATGAGTGCCTCAGCCATTTTTGGCGTTGGGAATTGGTTATCTTAGCGAGGTAAAAACAAGATCTATGAATTAAGAAAGAAATACTGGATGGCTGTGATATCAGCCTTCTTCTATCGAGTTTATATATAGTGTGATCGCCAACTCCTGTATAGTAATTATTTCAAACAGTGAGCCTTGAATTATCAATCAGCACCACATCACAAGGTACCAAATAATGCAAGGTCATTTTCGGTAATTCCAAAGCCAATACCTCACATACCTTTGTATGAAACCTAAGAAATTTCTCAACCGCTGGACAAAGACTACGAAAGTTCGCAGTGCTTTACATTCCCTAGAGTGAAAACTGACTCTGCCATTGACTAATTAACTTGACCATGTATGTGAAACAAAATTGGAGCTTTGGATTCCCTGTGAGGACTTTTTCTACATGCATTGGCTCGGGAAGCACACATGACAGTTTCCACATGCATTATTGCCGGTACAATAATGCAAGGGGCCTCACATCATGAATGAATAGCAATTTTTTATTTCATCCCGCTGACTTTATAATATTGAAATTATAATCTATTAATAAATCATACCTCACCTGCTTCATAATTAATTATATTATAACTGATTGGACAATAAGGTCAAGGTTTCATATCTATTAGATAGGAGTCATCATGGGCCGGGCTAGGGCCGGCCCTACCCTAAATTTTAGGGCTTAGGGTCGGGTCGGGCCGGGCCTAGTTAAAGTCAACAAAATTTAAGGCCGGGTAGGATCGGGCTAGGTCTTAAATATGCTAACCCTTATCCTCCCGACAAGCCCGATCAGTTAGAGCCAAAAAAGGGCCTTATTTTTTTGTTTAACAAAAAAAAAACATTATTTTTTTCTTCTCAATATATGGCTTAATGGTATATATTGGTAATAAAAGACTCATTGTTTTTTATTTAACATATTTAATACACACACACTTGTAACTTATAACATTTATTAATATTAGTTAAGGTGGTTATATTCAATTAACTATCTATATAAATCTCTCAATATTAATTGTTGTGTAACAAAGAAAATAGAAATTAAAGAAAACAAAACTTATGAAATCAATTACAAAGAAATAGATAAATTGCATACTATAGAAAAAAGAGAAACATAATTAAAAAATAGAAAAAATAAAAAAAAATTAGGGCTTATTCGGGCGGGCCAAAATTTTCGAAATGGAAATTGATCAATCTGACAATGGTCATATGCATATACAACAGTAGTAGGTATTGTGTAAAAAAATTATGTCGATCTGTATTAAATAAGGCACCAAACGGAGCGGTCAACACTTTGTATAAGCAAACTTCGGTAAGGGGAGCGGCACCTTTTGCTGACAAACATCCCCGTATTTTGACAGCAGGTGATAGACCCCCTCCCCATGAGAGTGTGGGAGCTGATAGATAAAAAAAAAAATTGCAAATTCTTGGTTATGAGCATATTTGTGTTAGGTTTTATTTAGGGTATGGAGTTGACCGTGTCGATAGAGACCCAACCGAATGTGGAAGTCACTGAAATTTTTACCACTACTATATATTCATATACGGACGACATCCAACGATGCATTTTAAAAAATTCCATTTCGTCTCCCATTTTGCTCATGGAGGATAACAAGCCTAATAAACGAGTTATACTACATTAATAGGCATATAAGGATTATATGTGATCCAAAAATTCTGAAATGGAAATCGACCAATCTGAAAATTCTCATATGTTTATACAACATTGATAGGTATTGTGTAAAAAAATTAGGCCGATCTGCCATGAATAAGGCGCCCAATGTAGCAGTCAACGCTTTGCACAAGCAAACTTCCCTAAGGGGAGCGGCACCATGCGAGGACAAACGTTGCGGAATTTTGACATCCGTAAGTAGACCCCCTACCCATGAGAGTGTGGGAGCTGAAAGATCGAAAAAAAGTGAATTGCCGAGGACCGGTTAAGAGCATATTTGTTTTATGTTCTATTTAGGGTATTGAGTTGACCGGGTAGATCGAGGTCCAACCGAATGCAGAAATTGTTGAAATTTCTACCACTAACATATATTCATATGCAAACAACATCCAGCGGTTCATTTTTAAAAATTCCATTTCGTCCTCTATTTTGCTCATGGAGGGTAACAAGCCTAATAAACTAGTTATACTACATTACAAGACATATAAGGATTATGTACAATCCAAAAATTTTGAAATGAAAATCGATCAATCGGAAAATTCTTATATGTTTATACAATAGTGATAGGTATTGTGTAAAGAAATTAGGCTGATCCGCCATGAATGAGGCACTTAACGGAACGGTCAACGCTTTGCACAAGTAAACTTCCCTAAGGGG
The DNA here is from genome assembly GCF_002994745.2 of Rosa chinensis. Lineage (NCBI taxonomy): Eukaryota > Viridiplantae > Streptophyta > Magnoliopsida > Rosales > Rosaceae > Rosa > Rosa chinensis. The sequence goes on along the minus strand of NC_037094.1, from coordinate 53,352,513 downwards.
AGCGGCACCATGCGCGGACAAACGTTGCGGAATTTTGACATCCATAAGTAGACCCCCTACCCATGAGAGTGTGGGAGCTGAAAGATCGAAAAAAGTGAATTGCCAAGGACCGGTTAAGAGCATATTTGTTTTATGTTCTATTTAGGGTATTGAGTTGACCGGGTAGATCGAGGTCCAAACGAAGGCGGAAATTGTTGAAATTTCTACCACTAACATATATTCATATGCAAATAACATCCAGCGGTGCATTTTAAAAAATTCCATTTCGTCCCCCATTTTGCTCATTAAGAAGTTAACATTACATTGGTAAAATGGTTTCAACTCGACCAATTGATTATTTTTAGTTATGTTGATTACTTGATTTATTTCAAAATTGGTATTACATGAATATATTGTCCAATTTGAAATAATAGCTTTGTAATTATTACAGTTAATTAGTTAACAGTAATTATTGGTAAATATTAAAATACTCATAAGATTATATTAAAACGGTGGCGTTTTTGCCGAATTAAAGGTTAATTCTTAAAAAAAAAATTATTTTTTTCTTCTCAAAATATGGCTCAATTTAAAAGACTCATTTCCTAATACGACAGATTGAAATAATTTCAATCTTCTACACTTCCATAGTTTTATACATATAACACATGTAATAGAAAATAACAAAAATAAAATATAAATTTTAGGGCCGGGCTTTTAGGGTAGGGCCGAGCTTTATTTGTGTGACCCATACCCTACCCTAAATAAAAAAGGGTCGGGCCGGCCCGCCCTAATGGAAGGATCGGGGCGGGCGGGCTTAGAGCCCAAGGGCCATATGATGAGGCCTATCTATATATAAAGCCATATGGTCTCGTTCCTCTGGTCAGCAGCTGATAAGGAATTGTGTGGTCACTCACCGTCTGATTTGATAGCTTTTACCACAGATCTCATCACTTAGCTTTCAACAGTCTGATTTCAATCGGACGGTGAGTGACCACACAATCCATGGTCAGCTGCTGACCAGGGAAACATTTTCGTAAAGCCATATACTTCTTTTTTTATTTTCAAAGCCAAATACTTCTTTGGTGTCAAAAGCTTTCTTAAAATTTAGGTAATCAAAAATGTCATATATAACATAATTATTAAATTAAGTCAATATAACATAAATCGACAAATATATAAATTTGAAAAAGTAACTACAAAAGTGTAAAATTAAAAAAGTAACCAAAATCACTATTATTTGATAAGGTGGTTATATTCAAACCTCTCAAATTGATATTTGAACCTCTCCAAATTTTTTAAAGATTATAATCTCCATAATACCCTCAAATTAGAAGGTGCGTTGCACCGGAGTATGCAGCTCAGCAACCAGCAGCGTTGTCGAGTGTCGACCTCCTCCCTCATTCATTCTCTCTCAGTTTGCAATGCAAAGGTCTCATCTCAACGTCCAGCCAATAAGCGAATTTAATCTCGCTGCATCTCTTTTTTTCTATGATGATTTGAAATTTTTTTTTTTCCACCCTAACGATTTAAACGTTTTCGCAGCTAAATTCGTTTTCTTTCATGGGAAACATTGAGAATTTGGATAGCAGAAATTGATTTCTAAATTAGGAATTTTGTGAGTTTTTGTTGTAGTATGTGAATTAGAAATATGAGGGAGTAGGAATTAGTTTGAACTTTGAACTGAGAGATTGAGATTCCCTGCTACTAACGATAAATAAATTAAAACGATATATACGACATACCTTGAACTGGAATAGTGTGTGGAACTAGCTAATTAGACCTTCTGGGCTTCGGGTCTATGCTATTGAATGAATATGGTTCAAAGGATGAATGATCGAGTTTGTCAATCTTAGTAGTGGAATTGACAGCCCTAGTGTATATGATGAATGTTGATTTGCCGGCGGACTTTTATAAGAACTGCATAGGGGTGGAAGAAGGGTAAAATTGGAAATTTAATATATAAATTTTAAAGAGAGATCCAAATATAAATATGGTAGATCTGAATAGAATCACCCTATTCTATATTCAGAGAAAGAAAAAAAAAACCTACTATTTTTTAAGTCAACCAATTTTCATTAATCTCACAATATCACTTTCTCGCAGGTATGTTGCTAGTATAAAATAAAACCCACAGACTTCAGATTTCATTGGTGAATGTACAAACTGGTTGCATAACCCTCCTCTATTAATATATCTTGTGAAGGGCTGTTCTTGTATTGAAGGTTGAGTCTATAATCTATACATCCGATTACAACTACAATATCAGTTTTATCCAATTTGAAGAAAGAACGTCATTATACCTGTTTTCGAGAATATACTATAAGACTCTAGTGTATATATACTCTTAAACTCTTGAAATAGATTTCCATATACAAATTATTAAGTCCATTTGATTATCAAATTAATATATCAAGACTTGGGTCAACTATTATAGGGACTAGGAAGGAGTCTCCCGCGCTACGGCGCTAGCCTCCGTCACTTGTTTCTTCTCTGCTCCTCAAGCACAGCTTGGATGACTTTGAGCTTGCTGCTGAAGCTTTTAACGTCTTTCTCAACATTCAACCAAGGTCCATATTAGAATTTTCCACATTACCATTTCACCGCTTCATTTGTTTGTTTATAATTTTATATACTACTAAAGCCAATTGCTTAAGCAGGGAGATGATTGCATCAGCCATTTTTGGCTTCAGAACTTGGTTATGATTGAAAGAGAAGAAGAACAGTGATGAATATGAGCTAACATATAACCATGTGAAACTTATGTAACTATCATCCCATTCCTATTAACCCATATTTTTGAAAACAAGCATATTGTTTACGGTCGATTTGAATGATTTGATTTAAAACAACGTAACTTTAACAACTGAAAATAACTAACTAAATACAATGAGTTTGAGATGGATTTGAAATACATATATGCAAGGAATCATGTTTTTTTAAGCTAAATAGGTCTCACAATGTGCACTTCAAGGATTGCCAATTTTGTTCAACAGAGCATTATGAATATTCCTTTTTAATAATTGCAAGCATGAAGAAACTAGAACCACGGGATTTGAAAAGCAGCACTCTTTACCGAAAGATAGAAAGCTTTTGTCTGATGGGTCATATGTACTGTTCTTCTCTGCACTATTTACAGCTGCCCCATTATCAACAGTGAACCTTAGAGCCCAAACATGTGCAACTGTCGGAAATATCTCCACGTTCCTATCAAAATATCAAGTATCAAACTATCAACCCATAATTTAGACAACACGCGGACGACGGCAAATTAACATTTGGTAGAATATGGCAAATTAACATTTGGTAAAATGCAAGGAATCATTTGAATTTCATTGTTAAAAGAGTAGACAAGTAATTAAATCTCGAGTATAGCGGCAAAGAATTGCTAATTTTGTGTATTAGAAGACATGATGTTGTTTGATCTGTTCAAACATGGGTTTATTTATCTCATTGCGTTTTATTTGTTCAAATGTAGGTTCATTTAAGTGTTAATCATCTCCCACATAAAACGGTGTCTAAGTTTTATGATTTCCAATCCGATGTGTTTTGGTAATCTCAAATGCCTCAGTTATTTGGTAGTCGTTGCCAAATTAGTATTGTGATTTTGAAGTAGGGAAAAACTAGATCCTCACAACATAGAAGCCCCACTTTTATGATAGCATGGTTCTGATGACTGATGAAGTGAAGCTCTAGACTAGAAGGCTATAAGCTGATAGCACTAAAATCTTTAGACTCATGTCCACATAAACCTTCCTCTATAAAACCAAAAGATTTCAAAACTCAAGTAAACAGACGGTCTTAATATCTAATCTAACTGGATGAAACTAAGTATCATTTGACCATGAGTCTTCAGCATCTTAGTCATAACCAAGTGTGTCATGAGAGGAGGCATTCATAAGGGGTTACATATCCGGTTACTTGAGATGTTAAAATAAGAACACTGTTAGGCATCATTTGGAAGATATTCATATAAGACTGTAGCTAACTCTTTCCTACAATTAAAATAAACTGACCATTCGAATGCAGATTATCAAATATTATACTTAATATATCAAGACTTCGAACTGGATCAGACTTCCAGGAACTTTCAACCATTTAAGAATCCATATTGTTCTAATCAGAAACAGTCTGAGAAGGAGGTAATTACTTTACATGCTAAGCAAACCACTGCAACATGTCATTATGAGCTTCCTCGGCACTCTTTGCAGCTGCTTCATCATCAACGTCGTACCTCATAGCCCAATCATGTGCAACTTTTGGAAATATCTTCACATAGCTTGACCTATAGTTAAGAGAATAAAATTGGTCAAGGGAGTTAAACCAAAATGCAAAACACTAGGTAGGTTGCAAATGAATGTACTAAATTAAATACATTGGAGAGAGATTGAAATACTATATGCAATAGTGCAAGATATGATCTAAAATTCACTCTTTTCTTCTTCCTGATTTTTTTCCTTCTACTTCAAATCTTGATATATGGTTTATGATAATGCTATTTTTTATGGCTTATATGATATTGTTCTCAAACTAATTTATTATATAATGTAAAAAAAGTCCCTAGATATGGAATTACTACTTCCAAATAGTCCCTGTTCTTAGACTAAATGCATATCAATCAATGTAGGCTGAGCAGCTTCAAGATTTCAACAAGAACAAATTCCTCATTAAAAAAGGGGGAAAAAAAAAACCTCTGCACCTGATTTTTAGCATTTAATGTCTCCTCAAATTATTTCACGAGTTCTGGTGGAGAGTAGCTGTGAATCTCAGGTCCTAGTACGGCAACCCGAGATTTAACCCCTGTTGATCAATTAAAGCGTTTACCATTTAGTGTGGCAAAACTGTGAGAATAATAATGTCATTATTGCAATAACAGTGACCTGTAAAGGTAGGTCAGTTTTCTCAACAAATGATAGCGAAAACAATTGTCAAGCAATATAGGATGCACTGTAAACATAGCATTCTCAAGACCTCAACCAAACCATCGAACGAAACAGTCAAGTGACTGACTATAACATGAATGGTGCCTGTTGATCCTTGATTCCATAACAGACTACAACATCTCCAGCTTCTATTAGACTGACTGTTATCTTGGTCAGTATTATCTAACCCCTATTTTGATAATATGACTCATGACCATGGATCAAATTCTTATTTTAGGTATGACAAGCCAAGCGCTGGAACTTACTTGAGTATGATCCAACTTCATATCATGCTCGTCATTCCAACCGACTTGGTCAAGTACTATTATACATCCATTACATATGACTTGCTATTTTATTCACTAGTGCTTATGACAGACACTGCTGTGACCTGGTTTTGTAATGTCTTAATTTCTGCGCAAGTTCAATGAATTGATCTATATAAATATGATCCTGCTGTTCAGACTTATCTAACATTTTGTACAGTTCTTTCTTAAGCTTGCTCCAACACACACTACCTGAAGTGCAGACGTGACATGATGCAACTATAATACCGCCTTCAAAACATTCACGAAGTGGAACCCATACCCTCAATATCATCCACAGAAATAAATGAAGGATGTGACAGCACAGCAGCTTGAATGGACTCAGACTTAGCAAGTTCAGTCACAACCTTGGCTGAGAAAGACATAGAGTTTCTAGTTTAGTCAGCTGCTATATTTGAAGTTTCCTCATTTCTGTGGCTGAATAATTAATATAGGGGGAACTAAAAGTGGAACTAAGTTCTGGGTGACAATAGGATACAGTGGAAATGATGACTAAAAAACTGAAAGTTAACAAAACAGAGGAAAGGGAGAAGAAAATCTGTACAAAAAGAAACAGAAGCCTGCACCTCCAATTGCAGAAAAAACCTTTGCCTATCAGAGCGTCAATCACTAATTTTGCATCTTCAAATCCCTTATCCTGGTCAATGCTTAGCACGCTTCAGACATTAAACTTTAACAAATAATCTATAACGAAAACATGCAACAGTATATGTGCATAAGTTTGCAAGATTAGGGCCACCAACTTCTATAAGGGCCAAAATGTTTTCATATTTGCTAGAATACATGCTAGGTGTAAATGAAAAACAAGAAAACCAAGCAGCAGGATACAAATAAATTTTCATGCAGCCCAAAAATGTAAAAATCTGATTCACAACTCAATATTACAGCTGAGCTAAGTTAATTAAAAACAAAAAAATCCAGGAATCTATCAGAAGAGCAAGAACGAACCATTCCATGATCTTTTTACCAGATTGCCAGAGGCCTGTTGTCATACAGAAATGGATCTACATAGAAGAAGTCTGGAACTACAACACTCAATCCAGAAGTTACAACTTTTTCTGCAAGATTCCTTGAAGTGGAAATGCATTAGTTCTCAGGAACAGTAATCAAACTTCAACACAAAGATGACTAGATTTCAACATTACAAACTAGTGCTTCAATCATAAACACTAGAAGGGCAGTGCACCGCAATTAGAAGTTTCCTTAACTGATATAATTTCATCGTCCATGAATTTGCACAAGATTTCTTCCATGCACAGTTGCACTTAATATCTCCTTTTCATAGTTCAGTTTTTCCAACGGAAAAAAACTGAAGTCTGGAGGTTTTGTACCTTAAAGATGAGTTATTTGCTAAGAGGAAGGAGCTTGTTTGTAAGTTATGTAATTTTGTTAAAAAATTAACACCATAAATTTCCAGGACAAGCTACATGTAAATGCCACTTCCACTTTATCATGCTTCAATAATTGAAATCCAAAATAACTACAGATATTGTAATTAATACTGATTTCTGCATCCCCTAGTTCTAATAAGTTCGGATCCCGGATCAGAGTATTCATTTTCATGCCTACAACAGAACATAATTCTATAACAACCCCTGTACTTGTCACAATGTACTGAGAGTCTGAGACATCAAGTTCTCTCAAAAACATGAAGTACAGCTCAAGTTATAGCAGAATCCATGTAGATACAGCTTAATACCTCAAGTTGGGAGCTCGATATCCTGCAGGGCAAGTCAAATAGGTATATTATAAGTTCATCATGATATAATATTTTATTCTCCTCTTCTCTCCATCAATATACAAATACAAGGACTTACATTCTACTTCCTTCCTAAAACATCACTGAAACATAAAACAGAAAATAGCTATATAAAAATTTGAGCCAAAGAGAAGAAATTTTGAAGATCTAGGCAAGTACCAAAAACATCAGAAATAAGAAGAATAGCACACTTGGAATTAGGAGACCCTGTGACATAGACATTAAGGCCTCCAAATTTTTAAGCAGTCTGAACCACAGCTTGTGTTGATAACTGGTGGATTAGAACAGCACTGAGGGCATGATTCCACAGCCTGTGATACAGGATGCTGATTCCTCTGCAAATTTTTTTCATAATTTGACACAATATAATTTTATTTGAAGGCTTAGTGATTGCATTGGAAAAAAAAAATAATAATAATAAAGAGAAAAGTGGCTGTGATCCATCCAGCAGGCCAGCACTGACTGAACTTGTCAATGCTTAAATTACAAAAAAAAAAAAAAAAAAAAAAAAAGAATGCTCAAATTTAAGCATTTTCTATTCATCCAATGGTTGATGCTCAGCTTATTGGCCAAGTTAGTTTGACCAAGTCCATAATTTTTCATTGATAATATTATATATACTTTCTTTTATAGTTTCTACAGTAAACTATTTCACAAATCAGATTCAGTTTTTCTTCCTTGACATGTTTCTTATATCTTTCTGAAGAAGATTTTCATTGAATAAGATCGGGAAAATTACTGAGACAGGCATAAAAATGAACAGGTCATCAACCAACTCAAACACCTTATAATTGACACATCCATTTATATGTAAACTACTTCTTACCTATGATGCCCAATGTGATACAGAAGTAGAGGTTTCCCTGAAAGCAAGCTGTGACTTTAAGAATAGATCAGACGATGTATTCCAAAGTTCCTTTGCAAGTTTAGCATCATAGGAAAGCATAGAAGAGCTGACAGTCTGGCCCTTTCCACCAAAAAAAGTAAACTCCAGATGTTTCCTAAAATTAACCGAGAGTGGATCAGTTTCTCAAAAAAAAAAAATAAATAAATAAATAAATAAAAATCAGACAGTGGATCAGAAGAGGAACCTTTAGATGATTTGAATTGTGAGATTTCACTATAATCCTCAATTTCAAGAGTGAGGGAAGAAGGAAAGATGCAGAACATTTAGTTCAAGACACATTGGGTTGTACTTCCTTCATTCCCAATGAATTTGTTAAGCACAATGCTGAGGGACACCCAATGGATTTCTAGTTATATGCAGTGATATGCACTTTACTGCAGTTAATATTAATATTCTTCCTTATAAGAAACAGCAAAATATTAAACCAAGATGGTTTGGAGACTGATTTATGCCATAATGCACATTTAGAAACCTGATGAATAAATGTATCAATTGTCCAGTAACCTAATACAACATTACAGCCTTACTTAAAAGCCCATTCCTACCAACAAATACACTGAGGCATTGCAAATAGCAATGCTCGATAAGGAGATTTTCAATCTCCAAAATTCTTTTATGAGAAATAATCAGTCTTCACAGTTATGCCCCTTTTCCAGATGAACTACTAAACATAATGTTCCATATCATTGCAAACGACAAGACACATTAGCATCAGAATAAGAACATTGGCTATAACCTATAAACTGTTAAGGGTATAGTTAATGAGATTCTTTGGCATAGAACTTCTTATTAAGTTTGGGACAGACAGGATAAACCATAACAGGCATTCACAACACATAAACAAGCTGCATAAGTGTAGAATTAGTATAAACTTACCGGTGGAGCAAGTGCGGAGTCAAGAATGGAGCTAATTCCAACTTCAGGTGACTGCAAGAGGCACAGACGTCTCAAAACTTTGAAAGCCAAACTGCATAGGCATGGAGGAACTTCTCGCATGATGTTGCTTTCAACAACACCAGGATCCACAGTACTTCAAAACCAAACAAAACCGTATTTAACATGACATTTTGTACATAGCATCTAATGCATGATCCTAGAAAAGAATTCTGCACAACTCTTCCCAGAAAGGAAAATGGTAAAAAAGCTTGTATACACATACATTACGGAGACATGACGAGATATGTCCATCAAGCCAAGTTGGTGATGAAGCTCATAAGAGAAGAGCAGTAGGAACACTGTCAAAAAATGGAGCATGTTGAACATGGAATAGCAAAAGGACATTTTCAAAAATAATGACATCAAACAAGGCTACATTCCTTAAAGCAGAAGACAGATAAAAGATAAATAAAGTCATTACTGATCATAGCCTTCGGCGGTGAATGTAGACGATGTAGCAAATATTCCAGCATTGTTAATTAGGAGTCGGATATTGAAGAGTGCATTTGTGAGTCGGAAATTTGAAAGCCGAGGAGATTTGGTACCTTTTCTAACAAGTGAGATGAGCGTCCAACTGCATACAGGATTTGATTATGAGCTATACACATGCATCTTGATTTGTATAAATTACGAAAGAAGTGATTAAATCGAAAACTATGATTAATTACCAAGAACCACAAAGAAGGCGTGAGCGAGGTGATGATCGGGAAGGAGGAGTAATCGAGGCGAAAAGGAGGTTCCAGTAAGAGATGAGAAGACTGAGAGTCCATAGTAGCAGGCCCATTCTCCAGAATTGCATGGACATTACAAAATGCAATGCCTCCTTCATCCTCGTGTAAATTTGTTGAATTAAAACTGAGACGGAGCGTGTACGAGTGGTGATAGGAGAGTTCCCTCTGCTCGAGTTTTAGTACTCGAATGGTCATCGTATTGCTGCCACCTCATCAACGTCAATCCAAATGCTGAATTCCTCTATTGGTGAAAAGAAAATGAATTTGGGCAACATTTCAGAATGAATTTGGGAGAAGAATAAAAAATTCACTTAGAACACAACATAAGTTCGCTTCCATCCAGATTGGATTGTGAGGTTTGGGATGTGAGAAATGTTGTGCCACTCCTTCCCCACGCCTTTTTCGTATTCTCCTTCCAGAATTGGACAACCCTTAATCTCCAAAGTACGCAGTTCTGGTATCTTGTAGAGGAACTTTGGCAGTGCTTTTAGCTTTGGGCACCACTTAATTCGCAACTCAGAAAGGCGTGGCATTATTGTGATTTCAGAAAGAAGGGCCCACTCTTCCCAGTTCTTCATTCCAAAAAAAGTGAGTTTTTTCAATTTGGGGAATAGAATTCCTGAGACTTCTTCTTCTTCTTCTTCTTCTTCTATTCCCAGAAATTCAACTCTCACTTTTTTCACTTTCTTCATCTCCCATATATCCAGAATTTCAAGCGATGGCAATTTTCCAAGAGGAGGCAAAACTTCACAAAATTCCCAATAACTGAGATAAAGTTTTCTCAAATTGTGTAGAGACTTGATCCAATAGAGAGACTCGGTGGTGCCATGGCAACACCGAATGGTTAAAGATTCCAAATTTTGATGTGGTTGCAATGCTTTCACTATTTCTGAATCACCTTTTCTCTGCTCTCCAAGTGCAAACTGGAAACCTACTCCCAAATGAGAGAGGTGCTCCTTATTCCCCAACAGTGCTTTCTCAATCTCACTCGCATCATCTTTCCCCAACCCTCGTATGTCAAGGCTCCCCTGAAGCTGGTCCATGACTCCGAGATTTCCTAATTTCAATGCTTCATCATCACCCTCACACACTTTAAACCAGTCTAGTACTTGCAGACTTTTCAAACTCCCAATCCCTTTCGGTAAGTACCTTAGGTTACCACAACCCCCAACATATAGATGCTTCAAGTTAATCAACTTTCCCATTGCCTTTGGTAGTTTCCAAAGACACGTGTACACAAGGACCAGAGTTTGTAGATTGTATAATTCACACATAGCATCCGGTAATTCTTTCAAATTCCAATTATGAGACAAATCCATATATCTCAAATGAATCAATTCACCAATCTCTTTTGGAACTTCATTGAGCATGCTACCGGATATCTTGTTACCGCTCAAATTCAATGTCCTAAGGCATTTCATTTGTATAATTGAACCGCGGCTTATGGTTGTAATGCTTGAATGAAGGAGTATAAGGCTACGCATATTTTTACACCCGTAACACAAAGTAGGAAGTGGACCTTCGGGTACACTTATTAAGGTCAAATGACGAATCTTATCACTCGATAGCTCTATTCTTTGATTAATACCCTCAATCGCTTCTATAATAATGCATTCATTTTTACTAAGAAACAGCACAAAATCATGCACAATATCATGCATTTTGCACTCTATAATATTTCCCATCTCATCTTTTTCAAAATCTTGAAAGAAAGACCGCATTGCTAGACTCTCAAAATAATATTGACCTATTCTTCTTTTTTCTTTTTTTCCCTTTGAATTAAGATAATCTTGTGACATCCAAAGTTCAATCAAATTATCTTTTTTGAAGTCATAATCTTTGGGAAATATTGCACAATACAGAAGACATCTTTTGACTGCAGGGGCCAAATCATAATAACTAAGTAATAGTGGTCGGAAAACTTGTTCCTCAACTTCTTCTAATTCCCATATCTTACTATTCAGAACATTCTGCCATTCCTCTCTTGTTTTCTTATGCAACACTACACTGCCCAAAGTCTTTGCAGCAAGAGGCAAACCTTTACACTTTTTCACAATTTCCTCACCAATAGCTCCAAACCCGTTAGCCTCATCTTCTTCCTTATCCAAAAATGCAAAGCTATTGAACAATGCGAGACAATCCTTATCGCTCAACTTGTCCAAATGGATTGTGCTTTTGGTTGCTCTCATCATTTTAGCAACCCCTTCTTTTCGCGTGGTCACCAGTATTGTACTGCCCTTAGCACAACTTTGCATTATAATTGGTAGTTTCAAATTTTCCCACTTTTTATGGTCTTCCGTCCACACATCATCTAGTACAAGAAGAAACTTCTCATCCTCCACACGTCTCTTGATAGATTGCAATAAAATTTCCAACTCATTTGAACCGCTTTGGGTTCTATCTAGATTTTCAATGATCGCTTTCGCAATCTTAACCTCATCAAAAGGGTCTGAGACACAAACCCATACTTTCTTGTTGAAATGGGCTGTAACCTTTTCATTGTTATAGGCCAGTTGGGCAAGAGTAGTTTTCCCCATCCCTCCCATCCCTACAATAGGGATGACAAGGAACCTCCCCCCATCTTGATTACTCTCTCTCAACAACTTGCTCAACAAATACTCTTTTTCTTCTTCTCGGCCAAATATCGCAGATACATCGACCAAAGATGAAGTCTGTCGTTGAATAAACCGCTCATGATGGTCACCTATTGTGGATTGATGAAAGCCATACATTTCTCTTTCAGCAGCAATCAAAGTTAACTTCTCATTCAGTTCCTTTATCCTTCTAGCTATGTTATGATGATGAATGACCTTATTGACTTGACCAAAACAAAAGCAACCGGAGGACATGGGGAAACGTACCTTCTTCTTGGTAACAAGAGCATTATCTCCTTCCACCTCTTGCTTCTCCTCCGCTTGTTGTCTGAGAAGTTCAATGTTCCACTCATCTAGCACGTCGTCCATCTCGTACGACACATCTTTGAGCTTCTGCAACCAGTCGCCCACGCTGGCCTCTGTCACTTGTTTCTTCTCGGCATCCTCAAGTACAGCCTGGATAGCTTTGAGCTTGCTGCTGAAACTTTTAACATCTTTGTCAGCATTCAAAACCAGTTTCACCGCTTCATTTGTGTGTTGATATACTGCTGAAACCAATTGCTCCAGAAGCACAGAGATGAGTGCCTCAGCCATTTTTCGTGTTAGAACTTGATTATATTTGTAAGAGAAAAAGAAGAGATGATCGAATATGAAATTGTTGGATGAGTGTGCTCTGGCCTCTCTTCTACTAAGCATATAGTGTCGAAACTAGATAAAGCTAGGGACTACTGGAGCCAATGAGCGTGCCTCAATTATTTGTTTAACATTTCCTCTTTAATAATTGCAAGCCTTTGTGAATTATTTAATTAATTCTCACCGTCGTATGTATTATTCTATGACAATTATGTAGTGGGTCGCAAGTCTCCAAATGAGGGTGGTTGGGTCAAAAGATGCTGTCCAACAACTACAAACAGTCTCATAGTGCGTCTCTTGCTGGCAGAGGACGCGGGATCCAGCCCACTTGCTGCCAGAGGAGATGGTATTTTCTTTGCAACGTTAATAAGATATCGTTAATTTTGTCTGTAACCATACTTAACTTCAGGAGTCTCGGTCTAGCTACCCTAACTTTGTTTTTTGTCTGAGAGTATACCCAACTCCAATGTGCTCCAATGTGGGTGTGAGAATTTTAAACATAAAAATATTGGAAAAATAATTTATTATCCAGACTCCGAGTCTCCTCATTATTATTCATTAATAATAATAAAAAATAAATAAATAAATAAAAAGAAGGTTACACACAACTTAACTAAATGGTATAATAAGGTTGGTTGAGTTATTTAGAATGAACTCGCATGTTTAGAGTTTGAGTCCCTACTCCTATTAATTTATGGTTAATAAATTTTAGAGGCCTTCAGATTAGTATACTTACAGCGGGAGATTAGTCTGATTTTATTAAAATATTCTTGTGAATCTCGATCCGAATACTAACTTAATGCGTGTGTTACTAACACGCTAACGTAATTGAGGTGGATTGCCACGTTACTCTCAATAAAAAAATAAAAAAAACAAAGGCATAGCCCGGGCTGGATACGGCTCAGAAACCGAGCCTTTCTGCCTCAACCAAAGCCGAGCCGAGACTTCTCGCTTTGCTCAAATCTCCTACCGTAACCGGACTGAGCTTTCCGATTACGAATGCTCGGTATACCGAGATAAACGGTCGGTATCGGAGAATCCCGAATGCCGAAATTTGGAGGCGCGGCGATGTTTAAATTGCATATTCACGTCATACTCATCAAGACTAACAAAACCAGCTTTTCCCAATCAACCAAAGTACCAAACTAAATGACAGATCTGGAAACAGACCCAACAGAAATGAGACAAACCCAATTCAGATTTTGAATTTCTGATCAAGCAAACAAAACCCATATCTAATTCAAGACCCAGAATTCTTTACCTTCAGAGTCAAATTCCCTCCCTTTGAATCTGAGCAAGAACGCTTATTTTCAGATATTGACGAACACCCGATTAGAAAAAAAAAACAGACAGAGCCAAACACAGAGAGAAATAGATACGGGTCGATCTGGGAAGTAATGTTTTATGTTTGAAAGCTAAAAGAGATGAGGAAGAGAGAGAGAGAACTAGAAGTAATAAAAGAGAAGAAGGTCATCGAAGTCTGCAGAACAGCAGAAGCATGTATAATTGTATATTTAAAGTCGTAACATCATACTGTGTAAGTACATTGGCCTATTACCATTCAACATATGATTTCCCACTACGACGAGGAAACCGGAGCTTCAAGGAAGCAAAGAGAAAGATCACAAGATCGGTTCTTGAAGACAAGATCAAGTCAAATCGAGTCACTGATCTTGAGTTTAATGTGTATTCATTCCATATTGGTTGGTATAAATCTAAATTGATATGCATATCGGTTGTATTAAGTCAATAATCCCTTATGCATTAAAATGGTTTTTAACATGCATATCAATTTGAGACCTTGTTAGGAAAGTATCGATTGCACATTCAAAAACTGTTTTAAATCTTTCTATATTTATCTTAATCAATTATCAAGAAAAGATTTGATTGAGGGGGAGTTTTTCTCCCTTATAAAAAGGTTTCAAAACTAAAGTTTTGAGTAGGGGTTTTTGACGGCTGAAACTGGTTTCTCTTTGAACTTCTTGTTTTGTTCAAATCGTTTTCGAAAAACCCTCTTTAATTGTTTCATGTATTACTTTGCATAATCTTTTACATTCACTCTCAAGATCAGTGATTCAATTGAGTGAAAGGAAGGCTGAAGATTGATTGCCTGGAATGTTGAATCTAGAGTTAGAATGGTTGTAAAACAAGTTAGCATTTGTTGCTAAGAAAAGGTGTTTGTTGTGAACAACACTACTTGTATTCTGTAAACTCTAGTGTTTAATATTGGATTGATTTTTCGTGTTGGCTACGTTAAAAGCCACGCAGTGAAGTTTCCTCAGTGGAGAGGTTTACACTGCGTTAGCAAATCTTCGTGTCATGTATCATACTTTCTTTGATTAAACTCTTGAGAAAAAGTATTTTATCAACACTGGTTCCATCTAGTATTTTCAATTGGCATCAGAGCGGGTTCTAGAACCTTCTAGAGATCCCAGGAAAGATGGAACATTCACGTGATAGGGCTACTGGGGGATCTATAAATAGTCCTCCCTGGTTCGAAGGTGGATGTGAAAAATACACTCAATGGAAGATTTACATGAAATCATACCTCTATGCTCAAGATGAACACGTGTGGAACATCGTAGAAAATGGCTGGAGTGTACCTATGACAAAAGCAAAAGAAGAAGGCGCTTCCACTACCACTCCCAAACCAAGGAAGGACTGGACTGAGGAAGAAGTTCGTAACTTGCAAGCAGATTTCAAAGCGAAGAACAGCATCTTCACAGCCCTATCGGAGCGGGAAAAACTGAGGATAAGTCATTGTGAGACTGCCAAGCAGGCATGGGATCTCCTACAGATTACATACGAAGGAAATAAAAAGGTACGTGCACAGAAACTGCAAGCACTGATTTTTGAATTCGAAACCATGACTATGGCAGATGATGAAACCGTGGATGACTTCCATGGTAGAATTCTTAAAATCTCCGGTCAGTGTCGCAGTCTAGGAGCACCTTTTGATGAAGATAAAATAGTCAAAAAGATACTCAGGGCTCTGCCGGAAAAATTTCACTCAAAGGTTACGAGCATAGAGGACTCTTTTGATATAGATGATTATCCACTTGATGAGCTCATCGGAAATTTGAAAACCTATGAGATGAGGTTAAAACCTGAGAAGAAAAACAAGGGCGTAGCCTTCAAAGCAGTGAAAGAAATTGAAGAGGAAGAAGGATCACTAGATCTTGCTCTACTGACGAAGGAATTCAAAAAATTTCTCAAAAGCAAGAACTCCTCTAAAAACACGAATGCTCCCAGAAGGAATAACTATATTGGCAGTGGTAACAACAGTGACTACAATAGTAAGAATGGAAGAGGAAACTTCAAAGGAAATCACTCAGGGAAACCAAAATGCTATGAATGTGGTGGTTTCGGTCACATTTCTACTGACTGTGGAAATAGGAAGCTTGGAAACAGCAACAACAAGTCACTCCTTTCAACTTGGAGTGATGATGAATCTCAAGAAATTGAAAATGTGGCTCTTGTCTCATCATTGTTGCCCGATTCTGAAAGTGATGAGTATTTCTCTGATGATGATGAAACAAATGTTCGCTGCAAACAACTCTACAAAGCTTCAAAGGCCACTCTGATTAGAAACTTGAGCTTGGAAAAAGAAGTAGATTTCCTGAGGACTGAAAAAGAAAAGGTGGAGAAACTATTCGAATCCTCACAATCTGCATGGAAACTGGAGAAAAGCAAACTCGTGAGTGAATCGGCAGATCTACAAGGTGACCAAAAGATACTGACGTGGAAGACTGAAAAGAATGAGTATCTCAACAAGATCAAACTTCTAGAACTGGATGTTAAAGGACAAAGAGCCCTGAACTTGGAACTGTTAGCGAAAAATGAGTCTCTACAACATGAGTTAAAATTAACTCAAGAAAGATTCATGAAGTTTGATATCAGCTCCACTTCCATGTCCAAGTTACTTGGATCAGGAAAAGCTCCTCATGATACATGTGGGCTAGGATACACTGGAGAAGATTCCAAAAGCACCAAATTCGTACGTGCCTCAAAACCATCTGTAGAGCAGATAGATGTCTCCCTTGATGATCATGTCAAAAGTGTAAGGGAAGGTAATTCAAACCAACATCATCAGGTAAAACTTGACCAAGAATCCCCCACTGGTCAACACAGGTACGCAAACCCTAGAACCTTTGTTCCTACTTGTCATCACTGTGGTAAGATTGGCCATATCAGACCTAGATGTAATGAACGGTTTTTAAACTTACAATTTTCTCAAGAAAAATGTACTGTTGAAACCTTACAGGTTGAGCTTAAAGAACAAAAGGAACTCATTAACAAATTAACTGAAATTGTTTCTCAAAAGAATCCTCAAACTGAAAGAAGAAAAGATGTCTGGACCCGAAAAATTAAAAGCAAAAATCATTGGTCCCCTGTTGGTGAAACTGATGATACATGTCTTTTTGTTTGTGCTAGCAAAATTCATCAACGCTCTCACATTGAGGCAACTTGTTTGGTAGCTTTAACTGCATTTGCTGACAAACGACGAGATTTTTGGTATGTTGACAGTGGTTGTTCTAGACACATGACTGGAGACAAAACCTGGTTTACTTCATTTGAGGATGAAAATACCTCTGGATCAGTCACGTTTGGAGATGGGAGGAAAGCTAACATTCTAGCTCGAGGTACAGTAAACACTCCAGGTATACCTAACCTTAAAAATGTGTTATTTGTTGAAGGATTAACTGCAAATCTGATTAGCGTCAGCCATTTGGCTGATGACTATGAAGATGTGTGGTTTAACAAACAGAGATGTTTGGTCCTAAATCAGAAAGGTGAAGGTATCATGGGAGGTATGAGATCTGTTGATAACTGTTATCATATTCAAGCAAATGAATCTTCTAGTTTGCAGTCCTGTTTGTCTGTTAAATCCACAGAGGAAACCTTTGAACTTTGGCACAGAAAGATGGGACATATCAACTATCAGGACTTGCTGAAATTATCTTCCAAACAATGTGTCCGAGGCTTGCCAAATTTAAAAGGTAAAACTGACAAGATGTGTGGAGACTGCAAGGTTGGAAAGCAAACTAAGGCACCTCACAGAATGGTAAATTCTGCGACAACCTCACAAGTATTGGAACTATTACACATGGATCTCATGGGACCAGCTCAATCTGAAAGTCTTGGAGGTAAGAGCTACATACTAGTAGTTGTAGATGATTTCTCAAGATACACCTGGGTAAACTTCTTGAAAGACAAAACTGAAACGTTTGAGTCCTTTAAGAACTTGAGTCAAAAATTAATCATTGAGAAACAATCATCTAATAACTGTTTAGTGAGAATAAGATCAGATAATGGAACTGAATTTAAAAATGCCTCTTTTTCTAACTACTGTCATGAGCTTGGTGTGTCACATGAGTTCTCAGCTCCAATAACCCCTCAACAAAATGGGATAGTGGAAAGGAAAAATAGGGTACTGCTAGACATGGCTCGAGTATTACTACACGCTGCAGGTTTAAGCAAAAACTTTTGGGCTGAGGCGATCAGCACTGCTTGCTACACAATAAATAGAGTATTCCTTAGACCAGGAAATGATCAAACTGCTTACGAGCTGTGGAAAGGTAAGAAGCCAAATGTTAAACACTTTCATGTTTTTGGCAGTCCTTGTTACATTCTACGAGATAGAGAACACCTTGGTAAGTTTGATGCTAGAAGTGATGATGGTGTGTTCTTGGGGTATTCTCTGAACAGCAGAGCATATAGGGTTTACAATAAAAGAACTCGTGTTGTTATGGAATCCATTAATGTTTCTATTGATGATCAATGTGTGAAACAGGAAGTAACATTTGCAGATACCTCACCCTTCTCGGTCACACCTTCACAGAATACTGAAACATCATCTGAGGAAGAGGAAGAGGAAATCCATGACAACATTTTTGAACCAGCTCCCACCCAAAGAAGAGGGTTCAAGCAAGTTCAAAAAGATCACTCCACTCTAGATATCATCGGCAATCTAACAGATGGTCCGATGACAAGGAGAAAGGCTGCAGTTCAGGTAAGTCCCTCTGAGGTAAGTGAAGAAAATGTATTACTGTGTTTCATTACCGAAAATTTGGTAAGCATGAACATTATATCTCATTTTGGTTTTGTGTCCATTATTGAACCAAAAAATATTAAGGCAGCCTTGTTGGATGATAACTGGATTAGCGCCATGCAAGATGAACTGAATCAGTTTACTAGGAATGATGTATGGTACTTAGTACCAAGGCCTAGTAAGTGCAATGTTATAGGAACTAAGTGGATTTTCAGAAATAAAAGCGATGAAAAAGGAAACGTGATTAGGAATAAAGCCAGACTAGTTGCTCAGGGATATTCACAGGTCGAAGGACTTGACTTTGACGAGACTTTTGCTCCTGTAGCTAGGTTGGAATCTGTTAGATTACTTCTATCCATTGCTTGTCATCTCCGGTTCAAATTGTTTCAAATGGATGTCAAAACTGCCTTTCTGAATGGATTTCTTCAGGAGGAAGTTTATGTAGAGCAGCCTCCAGGTTTCCAAGATCCACACAACCTAGATCATGTCTACCGGCTCAAGAAAGCCCTGTATGGGCTAAAGCAGGCTCCTCGAGCCTGGTATGAGAGACTATCCACTCATCTTGTGGGAAAAGGGTATGCTAGAGGATCCATAGATAAAACATTGTTTGTGAAACGAACCAAAAATGACATTGTCATTGCCCAAGTGTATGTTGATGATATTGTATTTGGTTCCACTTCTAAATACCTTGTCAAAGAATTTCAATCTGTCATGGAAAGTGAATTTGAAATGAGCATGTGTGGTGAACTAACGTATTTTCTTGGACTGCAAGTAAAGCAGATAGACACAGGTTTGTTTCTCTCTCAATCAAAATACGCTGAGAACCTGATCAAGAAATTCGGTCTTGCTTCCAAGAAGACAGTGACCAATCCCATGAGTACAACTACTAAGTTAAGCGAAGATCATGAAGGAAAATCAGTTGATCCGACTCTCTATCGAAGCATGATCGGGAGTTTGCTCTATCTCACTGCCAGCAGACCTGACATCTCTTACAGTGTGGGTGTGTGTGCTCGATTTCAAGCAAACCCCAAAGAATCTCACCTGGACGCTGTCAAAAGAATAATCCGCTATGTGGCAGGTACAGTTAATTGTGGCCTTTTCTATACCTTCGACACTAATGTAGAAATTGCAGGATACTCTGATGCTGACTGGGGAGGAAATTTAAAGGATCGGAAAAGCACTTCAGGGGGATGTTTTTTCATTGGCAACAATCTGGTTGCCTGGCATAGTAAGAAACAAAACTGCATATCCTTGTCTACTGCAGAAGCTGAATATGTTGCCGCTGGAAGTTGCTGCACACAAATACTTTGGATGAAGCAAATGCTTCATGATTATGGCATATCTCAAGGTAAGTTGTCTATTTTCTGTGACAACACTAGTGCTATTAACATCACTAAGAATCCTGTTCAACACTCTCGAACAAAGCACATTGATCTCCGATATCACTTTATTAGGGATTTGGTTGAACAAAACATACTTGAGTTAAGCTTTGTGCCCACTGAAAATCAACTTGCTGATCTGTTCACTAAGCCTCTTGACACTGCTAGGTTTGAAATGTTGAGGAATGCCCTAGGGATATGTTCTAAGCATTAAGGCAAAATGATGACTGTCCACTATTGATTGAGAAAATTGTGATCCTAGTATCCCTTGATCACAGTCACTAGTGAAATGTACATATTTTCAGTCATGTATCTTATGTTATCATGCCTTATTCTGGACAAATGAAATTGTGTACTCATGTTTAGTCACTGAATCAAGTAACCCTACTATGCATCTTCACCTATAGCCTATGTGGTGGCATGTTTCCTTTTGTTTTCTGTCAAATGAGATTCAGTGAAGTAGACGAACTGCTTCTTTTGCTCACATAACTAATTCCCTCTTCTCAAAGTAATCAGGTCCTAGTTGTGGTGAACTTTCTAGGATTTGTAAGAAACGAGAACGGAAAATTGTATCCCATCTCTCAAAGTAATCAGGCCTTAGTTGTGGTGAACTTTCTAAGGTTTGCAAGAAACGAGCTGGTGAGTGATCTTTGCACATAACATAAAATCATGCAGACAACTACTCGAGACTCTCTCCATGGAGCATCCTTGTTATGCTTAGTACCCTAAGAACATCTGTTCTGGGAGTTGCTGAGAAGAGTCTTGTTACATGAGTAATATTTGTCACTAAATAAAGGAGATCTTTGACTCCACTAAAACATGTGCTTGGGAACAATGATTCCTGCTCCTTCTTAGGAGATTTCATGAGCTTTACTTTAGTTCTCTTACTTCACTCCTTCTCTATGACACTAAAATCTTTTCTAAGCCCCACATCATGGTTATATTCACTTCTATCACAAGTTTACTCCTTAAGGTCTAACTATGAGTACCAATTCTTATTGTTGAGAGAATACATCATGCTTCGTACTCTGAACTATGTGCCTTCCACTAAGTGATCTGTGCTCTCTGTGATTAAACTTCGCTATATTTTCTCTCCTCGATATGACCTATGCATTCATTGCCTTGATACTTGCAAAGGAAACGATCCTCTGATATACTTGCAGATTCTCTGAATATATTTTGGCTCTTCGTTTCCTTCCTTGATGGTAATCTGCCTACAATTAATTTCCATAATGATTATGCCTAAGTTGAGGGGGAGAAGTTATCTGCATGCATATATCTAGGGAAAATAAATTGTCATAACTTCTCTCCCCATTTGAGCCGTTCTCCCAATCGGTGTGTTCCTTGGTCTTCCTAAAACCTAACTGTTCACTACATATAGCCTCTCTTGTCTCCCTCGGATTTTACTCTTGGTTGTCTCTGTGTGCAGGTTCTTTCACCCACTGCTCTCTCACCATGGTTCGCTCACAGCAAACAACTCGCCTTGGAGGACATCGCCGCCTGCCTCCTCCAGAAGAAGGTCGTCAGGCAGCTGCCAGAGCCGGGATTCTCCATCCCGGCATGCATCGTACACGCAGTCGGAGTCCTCCTCCTCCTGTCTCTCTGGAAAGTCTCCGTGATCAGATTCTAGTGGCTGACTGGCGAATTGCTTGCCTCACGACGGACATGGACGACATGCATTCTCTTCTGGTTCGAACTCGTCATGCCCTGACCACTCTCACACAGGAGATCCGGAACATGCAGCGCCACCCTCCCGGGTTTGACGCTCCCGGTCCATCCCATGCCATGCAGGAGCCTGTCGCACCAGAGGAAAGCTCGGATTCCATGGATGAAGAGGAATTTCTGGACACCGTCACCAAGCTTTGTGAGGAATTTGACGTGCCCTCCCATTCAAAGGGGGAGAAGTAACTTGATTTTTCTTACTTTATTTCTGTTTCTGCATTTTTAATTTTTGATGGACAAAAGTTTTTTTTGGTGTGTAAGTGCATAAGCACAGATACTCTTAGGATGCTTGCTATTATTATTCTTAGTAATCGTATTTTGGCTACTTGGATCCGGAAAAGGATGGAAACTGATTCCTTACTCCAAGTAGCACCCTTTGTTTAGTGATTAGTGTTTATCTGTGAAACCTAACTTGCAGGACAAAAGATGAAAAATCATGCGTTGAATGGGAATGCCCAAAGGGGGAGATTGTAAGTACATTGGCCTATTACCATTCAACATATGATTTCCCACTACGACGAGGAAACCGGAGCTTCAAGGAAGCAAAGAGAAAGATCACAAGATCGGTTCTTGAAGACAAGATCAAGTCAAATCGAGTCACTGATCTTGAGTTTAATGTGTATTCATTCCATATTGGTTGGTATAAATCTAAATTGATATGCATATCGGTTGTATTAAGTCAATAATCCCTTATGCATTAAAATGGTTTTTAACATGCATATCAATTTGAGACCTTGTTAGGAAAGTATCGATTGCACATTCAAAAACTGTTTTAAATCTTTCTATATTTATCTTAATCAATTATCAAGAAAAGATTTGATTGAGGGGGAGTTTTTCTCCCTTATAAAAAGGTTTCAAAACTAAAGTTTTGAGTAGGGGTTTTTGACGGCTGAAACTGGTTTCTCTTTGAACTTCTTGTTTTGTTCAAATCGTTTTCGAAAAACCCTCTTTAATTGTTTCATGTATTACTTTGCATAATCTTTTACATTCACTCTCAAGATCAGTGATTCAATTGAGTGAAAGGAAGGCTGAAGATTGATTGCCTGGAATGTTGAATCTAGAGTTAGAATGGTTGTAAAACAAGTTAGCATTTGTTGCTAAGAAAAGGTGTTTGTTGTGAACAACACTACTTGTATTCTGTAAACTCTAGTGTTTAATATTGGATTGATTTTTCGTGTTGGCTACGTTAAAAGCCACGCAGTGAAGTTTCCTCAGTGGAGAGGTTTACACTGCGTTAGCAAATCTTCGTGTCATGTATCATACTTTCTTTGATTAAACTCTTGAGAAAAAGTATTTTATCAACACTGGTTCCATCTAGTATTTTCATACTGAATACAGCAGCGAAGCTTGTGGCCTGGTGGTTAAGGGGCAAGCTTTCGCCTTGGCTGGTACGTGGTTCGACTCGTGGACTGGGTCCAACCATGTGCAACTGTTGGAAATATCTCGCCATGTGCTCCATTATCAATAGTGGACTGGGTTCAACCCGTGATTTTGAACCCCTGATTTTGACACCACGCAGAGTCGCAGACGATGACACAATGTCACATTCCATATAAAAGAAAAAGATCTCAGAACTCAGACAAACAGAGGGTCGTAACATCTAATTTAAATGGATGGAAATTTGGCCATCAGTCTTCAGCATATTAGTCATAACCAAGTGTATCATGAGAGGAGGCATCCATAAGGGGTTACACATCTGGTTATTTATGGTATGATTTTCTCCAAATTGAAATAAGAACATTGTTTTGGAACATATAGCAGAGTATCAAATATCATACTTAACATATCAAGAATTTGAATTGGATCAGAGTTCCAAGAACTATTATACCATTGAAGAATCCATATTGTTCTCATCAGAAACAGAACGATCGACAAGGAGATAATTACTTTACATGCTTAGCAAAGCACTGCAACTCGTCATATACGCTTCCTCTGCACTCTTTGCATGCAGCTACTTCATTTCAACATCGTACCACACAGCCCAACCATGTGCAACTTTTGGAGATATCTTCACAGAGATATCAACCTATAGTTAAGAACTTAAGAGAATAAAATTGCTCATCCACCGAAATAAATGAAGGATGTAACAGCACAGCAGCTTGGATGGACTCGGACCGCGCAAGTTTGGTGACGATCTTGGCTGAGAAAAACATAAGAGTTTCTAGTTCAGTCAGCTGCTATATTTGTAGACTCCTCATTTATGTTGCTGAAGAATTAAACTAGGGGAAACTACACGTGGAACTAAGTATCTGGTTGACAATAGGATAAATAGTGGAAATGATGATGAAAAAACTGGAAGTTAACAAAACAAGAGAAAGGGGAGAAGAAAATCTGTATAAAAAGAGTATCAACTACACTCACCACCCCAATAGAAGCCTGCAGCAGCAGTTGCAGAAAAACCTTTGCCTGTCAGAGCGTCAATCGCTAATTTTGCATCTTTAAAGCCCTTATCCTGATCAATGCTTAGCAATCACTAATTTGACATTATCTATAACTAAAATATGCAACAATATATGCATGAGTTTGCAATATTAGGGCAACAAACTTCTAAAACGGCCAAAATATTTCCATTTTGCTAGAATATATGCTAGGTCTGAAGGAAAAACAAGAAAACCAGGCAGCAGGATACAAATAAATTTTGGTGCAGCCCAAAATTATAAATATCTGATTCACGCGTCAATATTACAGCAGAGCATTTAATTAAAAAATAATTTTCCAGGAATTCATGAAAGAGCAAGAACGAACCGTTCCATATCTATTAACCAGCCTGCTAGAGGCCTGTAATTGTCATACAGAAATGGGTCTCCGTATATGAAGTCCGGGACTACAACACAGAATCCAGAAGTGACAACTCTTCCTGCAAGTTTCCTTAAAGTGGAAATGCGTTAGTTCTCAGGTAGTAATCAAATTTCAACACATAGATGACCAGATTTCAACAGCACAAACTATTGCTTCAATCATAAACAGTAGAAAGGCAGTCCACCACAATCAGAAATTTCCATTACTGATATCAGTTTCATCATCCATGAATTTGGCAGAAGCCTTCTTCCTTGCACAGTTGAACTTAATATCTCCTTTTCATAATTCAGTTTTCCGACAGAAAAAACTGAAGGTTGGAGGTTTTGTATATCTTTAAGATGAGTTAT
Organism: Rosa chinensis; assembly: GCF_002994745.2. NCBI lineage: Eukaryota > Viridiplantae > Streptophyta > Magnoliopsida > Rosales > Rosaceae > Rosa > Rosa chinensis. Next base: position 53,327,430 of record NC_037094.1, on the reverse strand, counting down.
TTGCTAAGAGAAAGGAACTTCTATGTGAGTTATATGATTGTGTTAAAAAATTAACACCATAAATTTCTGGGGCAAGCTGCATGTAAATGCCACTTCCACTTTGTCATGCCTTCAATAAATGAAATCCAAAATAACTACATATACTGCAATTAATACTGATTTCTGCAACCTCTGATAAGTTTGGATCCGATCACAGAGTATTCATTTCATGTATACAACAGAACAGAATTCTATAACACCCCCATTTACTTGTTATAATGTACTGAGACATCAAGTTCTCTCAAAAACAAGAAGTACGTACAGCTCATGTTATAGCAGATTCCATGTAGACATAGCTCAATACCTCAACTTGGGAGCTCCATATCCTGCAGGGCAAGTCGAATAGGTATATTAACTATAAGTTCATCATGATATAATATTTTATTCTCCTCTTCTCTCCATCAATATACAAATACAAGGACTTACAATTCTACTTCCCAATACTTCACTGAAACATGAAAGAGAAAATAGCTACATAGAAAATTGAGTGAGAGAAGAAATTTTTGAGAAAATAGCTATAATAATAGAAATAAGTATGACTTTTGAAGGACTTAGAAATTCCATAGGGTTCCTCCCCTTTAATGAGACACAGCCAAATATAACTTCTTTTTAATTTTCGAGATGTGTTTCCTCCATTGGTCAGCTATCCACTCTAAAAAGTTAACCCATAGTTGCCTAAGATAATGCAGTCCATGCTGCTATAATCCAATCTAAGGAAAATTACTGAGTTAAGCATAACAATGAACAGGTCATTAACCAACTCAGACACCTTATAATTAACACATCCATTTATATGTAAACTGTGGTATACCTATGATACAATTTGATACAGAAGTGGAGGTTTCCTTGAAAGCAAGCTATGACTCTAGAAATAGATCAGATGATGTATTCCAAAGTTCCTTCGCAAGTTTGGCATCATATGAAAGCATAGAAGAGCTGACAGTACGGCCCGTTCCACCAAAAAAGTAAACTCCCGATGTTTCCTAAAATTAACATACAGTGATCAGATGAGGAATCTTTCAATGATTGTGACTTTGTGAGATTCACTGTAATCCTCCATATATTTCAAGAGTGAGGGAAGAAGGAAATATGTATAACATTTAGTTCAAGACACATTGGATTATACTTCTTCAATCCCAATGGATTTGTTAACCACAATGCTGAAGGACACCCAATGGATTTGTAGTTATATGCAGTGACTAAATTAACTATGCAATCCACTGCAGTTAATATTATTAATCTTCTCTATAAGGAACAGCAAAATATTAAACGAAGATGGTTTGGACACTGATTTATGTCATAATGCACTATTTGGAAACTTAATGGATAAATGTGTCAATTGTCCAGGAACCTAATACGGCACGCAGACTCACTTAAAACCCCATTCCCACCAACAAACAGACTGAGACATTACAAATAGCAATGCTCGACAAGGGAATTTTCAATCTCCAGGATATCTTGTATGAGAAATAATCAGTCTTTACAGTATCAGATAACCTTATGCCCCTTTTCCAGATGAACTACTAAACATAATGTTCCATATATTTTTATAACTCATTGCATAAGACAAGACACATTGGCATCGGGATAAGAACATTGGCTATAACGTATAAAATGTTAAGGAAATAGTTAATGAGATCCTTTGGCATAGAATTTCTTATTAAGTTTGAGACAGACAGAACAAACCTTCACTGGCATTCACAACACATAAACAAGCTGCATAAGTGTAGGATTAGTATAAGCTCACTGGTGAAGCAAGTGCTGCATCTCAAGAATGGAGCTAACTCCAACTTCAGGTGACCGCAAGAGGCATACGAAGGGGGGTGTTTTCAATAATAATGAAATCTAGAGCTTACATTTGTATATTTTCATATGTATTGTTTTGATCTGCCGAAGAACTAGCTTCCCAGATACAGTGTCCTTGTCAACCTGTTTATTTGATACTGAAGGATATTTTCATATGGGTATTGTTTCGAATCGAGCCACATCCAAAACAATATCAAATTAGAAAGATTCTTACTCACCACAATATCAAATAATATGGGCCGCCGCAGCGCCCAATCCAGAAGTAGCCTGCAAATTTCTCCATATTATATCCGAAATAATCAAATTGAAGAAAAACAAACAAGGTAGGGTTTACTTAACACCAGTGATGATGCAGATGGGCCTGGTTTGTGTAGGTACAAGTTTTGATTAAATTGGTGTGTTGGCATTCCATACAAAACGGGAAAATATCTTTGAGGTTTAACTTTCTTTATTTAAAGATATTTCTCTGTTTATGTAATTGTGTATTTGATTCCCTAGGGTTTTTAGGATTTTATGGATATCTTGGAATAAAAGCTCTTTCCTAATAGAAGTCTAATTAGGGTTGTTTCTGGTTTGTTTGAGTGGTTGCCACTGGTTGAATATATATTGCAGAAATATGCACGGCAAAAAGGTGTGGAGAAACGCAAGAATAAGTGTAGGTGTCTTGCATGTTTGTTTTGAGTTTGTGTCTTCACAAAGAGTCAAAACACTTGGTCCATGTATAAGTGTTTGTGATCATAGTTTCATATGCATAATACTCTCTCAAGATCAGTAGGGAGACTGTGAAGAAAGAAGAACAAGATTTGAAGATCGTTCAAGTGAAGGAGTTCTAGAAGAAAGACAAACTTTGTATTAGATTTTGTGTGAATCTTATAGCCGAGCTAGTGTTATTCAAAGTTTGTAAAAGAACATATCCTTTTCAATATGATGATCTTTATTTTGGGTTCTCAAGAGTAAGAGCCCCGCAGTGTTTTTAATCTCATACTTGAGGTTTTCACTGCGTAACCAAAATCTGGTGTTTGGTTCGTTATTTCTGATATCTGCCCAGTAAGGATTGATCAGTGCACTGCAATCCCCGTTTTCCAGAAAATCATATTTTGTCCTTGTATTTTCAGATTGAAATGAGGGAGGTGATGATCTGGAAGAGTGAGAGTCCATATATAGTAGCAGGCCCATTCTCCAGAATTGCATGGATACAATTGAGACGGAGCGCATCAACATTAATCCAAAGGCTGAAGAGAGGACACGCGTTTATTTACTTGAAACTGAAATAACTGCATATGAAGACATGGGGCTCATCAACGGTGCATCAACAGATTACGGCTTCGTTTGGCATTTTTGTGAGAATATGCAGCTGTGTAAAAACATAATTAGCTGTTAAAATAATCAGTAGGCATAAACCTCAATTAAGTATTTGGTAAACTATATGTCTTTAAAATTAATTTGATCAATAAAATCACCGTGGCATGTTTGGTAAATTTTAGAATGAAACTGCTATAGCTCTGTATAGTTACGTAAATGGGCATGGATAGAGGTCAAGAAATGGTTAGTAGATCCAATTTAACAAGTTTGTAGCAACATAATGGAGAAGATGAGGTGATGGCTGATCGAAAGATTAAAGCAACCTTATTGTGCTATCACTACTATTTTTGAGTGTTATTTTGTAATGGAACAATCCGTATTATTTAAGTTATATGTAACTGAGATCGAGACATTGAGTAGTTGTAATATTTAACTTAGAATTTCTGATGGCTCCGTTATCAAAAATTCTTCTTCTGCTGCCGGGTTCATCATTAGAGACCATGAAGGTTCTCTAGTATTTGCCGGCTCAAGGAATTTGGGAACTGCCTCTGTACCTATTGCTGAAGGAAATGCTCTTCGAGATGGCCTCTATCATGCCTATCTCCTTGACTGTAAGAAGATTATGGTAGAAGGAGATTCTAAGCTCCTAAATGATGCTATTAAGAAGAATAATTTGCTGCCTTGGCGCCTCAGAACTTTGGTAAGAGACATCCTCAATCTGGCAGCCACCTTTGATGACATCCGTTTCGACCATATTCCTCGTGAAGCTAACTTTGTAGCTGATGTAATTGCAAATCAAGGTCATCAACAGAAGAACCTAGTTACTTGGAAAGAGAAGCTCCCTTTATCTATCCTCTCAGCGTTCAATTTTGATAACTTTAGAATTGGTTGTAGTAGGGGTTTCTCGCTGTAATTTCCTTTCCCTCCTCCAAAAAAAAAAAAAAAAAAAAAAAAACTAAGAATTTCTGCTGCTGCATTTTGTTTTAGACTTTTGGATGAGTTGCAATTTTGTAGTTTGTTATAGACTCCTAGCATTTCAGATTTCAGTTCATATAATTTGGGTAGCATTACTTTATACTGAATGATTAATGTTTGGATGATTGGGTCAGTAGTGGGATGTAGGTGCAGTAAACTGGAACCCATAAATAGGCTAAAACTGTGTTGCAAAAGGCCAAAAAAAAAACACTGAAAAACTGATTAGACAATAAATATTGTAAATTTGGGCTACTAAAAGCAAAAAGTTGGAAAACTGAAATGGGCCTTGCAAAACCTAAAAACTTAGATGGCGCAATTAGTTCGGACGAAGCCCATTATCGAAGCAAACCAACCAAATACTCGGTATATCGAAAATTAGGTTTGGGCCTTGCTCGGCCCTGTATCGGTTAGGAATTTGGGCTTACCGACCCACTTTGGTTCGGCAGTTGTTTGGCCCATTTATGATAGATTTTGGGCCGAATCCAACCCTAAGTTTGCTGCACTAGATTGCTAGAAAAGTTGAAACCTACTCAAAAGCTTTGCTATAACCAGATTTCCCCCCAGAACTTTGATCTGATACTCAGTATTTGGAAACATCAACTATGGTCCAGCTTCAGATTGTTGGTGAAGAACATTATGAAATTGCACAACAGAGTATCACTACAACTGTCAGCTTTAGAGTCTAAACCTATACATGAATGAGAAACCAATTCATGCAAAGTTCAATATGAGCTTTGGGCAAACTTCATAAAGGATCAGTGCACTTGCAGTGTCTTTTGAATCGATGCCAAGAAAGACCAAAAAGAGCCATAAAATATGTGAAGCATGTTAGTTATAGTGAAAAGCTTCTCAACCCAAAACCATATCTTTACACTAACAAGAACAACTAATATCATGTCATCAAAAAAAAAGAAAAAAGAAGCTAATATCAAGTCATCAACAACAAATATGAAATAGAAAACTTGCAATTACAATTGCAAAGAATTTTAGTTTGATAAATTATTCAAGAGGTTTTTCGATCCAAGTCCTTTTTGTTATATAAAAGTTGGATGTAGTCCGTGCATCTTTTCATGTTAATTGCGGTCCATTTGCTTTTTTTAATAGTCTATTTTACCCTTAGAACCACATAAGGTAAATAATTCCAAATTCACTAATTAAAACAAAATTTTAGCTCAATTTTAAATTTCAAATTCAAATTCCAAAATCTAGAATTCATCAATGAATAATTTTCAGACATATAAGATTAAATGCATTCCTATGAAATCAATATACCTAAGATATAGGTATCGAATACTTATATACCTACATTATAGGATGAAAAACTTTAGAACAAAAATTCAAACATTATTACTTCAATTGTATCTATATAATAGGTACATATTTAAAGTTGTATACTAGAGATTTGACCTACCTAGACATACAAAACTCTGTTTCAAAATTGTCTGAACCTGAACCTAATAGCTAATGATAGGTTACTTAATGATTGATTCCTACTTAACAAATGCGTGTGGTGTGTGTGTGTGTGTGTATACACACACATAGGTTCTTAAGGTTAAGGTTGATTAGACTTCTTAGAAGACCTACAGCACCCAGCTGTGATCAAACGTCCTCCTAGAGTCCCAGTTATTAGAATTTCCAGTGCCGGGAATCTTAGATTGGGTCAAACATTATCCAAATGAAAAGAGAAAACCATGTAACGGTGAAAATGAGAGATGGGCCAACCCAAGAACTGAACCCACCAAACTACAGCACTGCAACCTAGAAAGGGTAAATCCCAAAGGCCCAAAACCAACTCAGCCACCCAAACTTGATTGGGACAGCACCTTCATAATAGTAGCTTGCCATTGCCTCTCCAACAGCCAAACTTGGTCCTCAGCCATCGAAGTAGCTATTTTTTAAATTTGTATAAGTGAGGTACTTTTTCGGCTCCTCCTTTACTTGCTTTGAAATATAAAAAAATTGAATAAAACATATCATTTATTTCTTGAACCACTCGACTTATTTGTCTAATTTCCTCATAAACATTTTTAAATCTTTCCCTCTAATATAAAATAAATGATTGTGTAGAGTAACTCGTGGAAGTGATAAAATGCTGATATCAGGTCTCCATAACCAACACAACACAACTATTGGGACCTCTAAATTTGCTCATCTGACCTCTATATCTTTTGAATTATTGAATTACATATATATCCTCTTATAAAATGACAATTATAGACAATGAATTATAATCAACTAGTATATATTTTCTTTACAAACCTCTCCGCCTAGTTTTAACACAAATTAAAGACTAAGAAGTTGTTCCAAACTTTTATTGAGTTCCTAGTCTAAACTTCGTTCAAGGTTTGGTTGTTTTGGGTGGGAGACAGTGGTTTTTGGTTTTTTTTTTTGTTTTTTTTTTTTTTCTGTTATGGGTTTTTTGTTATTTATATCATTTTCTGTAACCTTTCATTTGTTTTTTTTGAATAACCTTTCATTTCTTTATAAGGGTTAGAAACATAAGAATCATTATCTAACCGTTTGATTCAATATGACTACTTGATCAATTTCTATGTTATGACCATTTGATTCATGATTTAAAGTTCTAGAAATTTAATTAATTTGGGCCTTTTTTAGGTTTCCATGCAAAAAAGAACAAAAAAAAAAAAAGGAATGGAGGTGTAGTTAGTAAATTAGAGGTATAATGACTGTTTAATCTTTTTGTATGTGAATAATATAACTAAGGTTATTTGAGGAATTTAAAAGGAGGTTTAGTGAGCAAATTTTTGTATTTAAAAACACAAAAGAGGTGTAGAGAGTATGAGAGGTCAAATGAGCAAATTTGGAGGTCTCAATAGAAACTCTCATAAAATAAATGATTGTGTAGAGTAACTCATGGAAGTGATAAAATGCTGATATTAGGTCTCCATAACCAACACAACACAACTTCAATACATCTACAATTTTCAGAAGAAAAAGAAATGTTGATATCAACATCCTCATTATCTCATTAGACAAAGGATAGGTTTTAGTGCAGTGGACCCCTTAAATTTCTTCTTCTTAACGTTAAATTCAAGGTCAAATTGATTAAAATTGTATGTCCAAGATTGTCGCACTTCTGTAGCATAGGGGCAAAACTATCATTTGATAGAAACATGGGAGTGCATAATATAATTATTTTCCAAGCTTCAACGGGTAAAATGTGGACTTTGAAGCTGCCCCCTAAAGTGAAAGTGTTTTCTTGGCTTTTATCAGAGGAAGATTGCAGACTAGAGGAAGGCTTGCTAGATTTATTCCAAACATAAATCCATGTTGTGCCTTATGTAACTTGCATACTGAAGATCAGGAACATCTATTCAAAGACTGTACTTTTGCTTCTGAAGTAAAAGAACCATTGGACAACCTTTCAAAACATAATTAGGTCCACGACTAAGTTTCTTATACAACTAAGGACACACTCCACTCTTTTTTATATTTAGCTTAAATATTTCGTACAAGAAAACTTCTGATGTAGGACTAGATTTTAGCCAGTTTCAACAAAAAGTCTCGAAAAGGAAAAAGCGTATTCACATTAAGAAGAATGATTTGAATATTGGAAATTGGTATTCAAATAGGCTTCTTAATGACGGAATTAATCATAAATTATTATTTTGGATATATCGGGATTCTCGAGCAAAATCTTTATTGGGATTCCTTTAGTATCTAAGATTCTATTTCTGATTTTTATTTAATCAAGTTTAATTAGGTTTTCTAGTTTTAGTCTACGATAAATTTTTCTTTATGTTTTCTAGTTGTATTAGGTTTATGCTATGTGCCATATATAAGGCACCTCTTAGATTGTAATTTTCATTCAAATTATCAATTAAAAACCAAATATTAGAGAAGTTTCTCTATGTTTCTTACGGCTATGCCCGTAATTGCTAGTGGATTATAGCTCATCTCATATGGCTTTCGACGCTTGACGGAGCCTCTTCCTATCATGTTCACGCTTCCTGCATCAACTTCACACAATATCAGTCAATATTTCCTACTTAGAAACCCTACACAGTATCAGCCTAAGAACTGGACTTCAACATGCCACAAATTCACCTAACGACCTCTTGTCTAAACGGCTAGTGACAGGGCAGAATCACTGCTGCCGTAGTCTGATATAGGTTCAGATTTTAAAAGCAAGAAACATAACAACTGCTACTGCTAATGAAAATAAGTAAATGAAATTTTGCAAAAACAACTAAATATTTTTGTGACAGTATATTGGGCACAAGCTAGAATTTATTTATTCAAATATAGATACAGATACAGAACCCAAAGCCTCACTCTTAGGGTAAATAGCTAAAAGTTGTTTAGTTACTCATAACTGATTACAAGTACTTACTTAGAATAAAAAACACACTGCATCAAACAAACAACTCTTACAAGGAAAATTGAACACTGCTACTATGATCACTTTCTTACTTCTTAAGAGAAAATTATTCTGCTCAATTTTCTAATGCCTTACAAACTTACTCTAAAACTCCTTTTATAGGGAGCGGAACTCAAACCAGCATTCAAAACATAAAAATGTACAGAACAACTCCATTATTTTCTACTTTTGTGAGTGCTCTAGATAATGATGGAGGTCGATTGACAAAAAGTAGATTCCTCTTGGTGAAGTGTTCTTACCTTCTCCTTTTTAAAAAAGCAAAAGCTACTTTATGAAAAGTAAAAGTTATTTTCGGTGCCTATTCCTTCACATGTTTTCATCACGTTTCTGAATTGTGGCATAGGACAAAAGAGTTGCTTTCCATCCTAGCTGTAGTTCTGTATTCTTCTATATCTGTGTCTTCATATATTTTGTAGTGGTTGTCATTTTTATTTTTTTTGATCCATTGAAAATAGGCTAAAATGGAGTCGATTTCCTTTTTCTTGAGAGATAGAAAAAGGTCACTGCTAACAACTTCAGGATGATCATAAGCAATTATTATGATTTCTCTCCTGCTGCCAGGAATGTATTTTCAATATCTTCTTTGATGATCTTTTTTATGTACTCTAGAGACATAGCCTTCATCCAGGGAATGCTAGAATTTGGTTGGCCATTGTATCCTTCACATGTAGGCTGGAGATATTTTCCCTGAATAATTCTCACATATGGTATAGAAATATAGTCAACTTCGCCATTTTTCTTCTGGATCCACTCTGGAGGAGTAGTTCTGAATTTCAACCTAAGAATGCAGTCATTTTTTCTGACATTCTTGATTGTGTTAACTATGATGGCCGAAAGTCCTTTGAGATCATCATTTGTTTTTGTCCAGAGATTATGGACAAAACCATTTTCAACAAGCCAGAGCTTGTGTTCTTGAAGATGTTCACTCTGAACATTGACCACATATCTTCCAACATAAGGTCTAGGGACAATGAAGAGAGTTTGAGGAGGATCTGAGTGGGGACTTCTAATAAGATTATGAAAGTCAAACCATTGTGAGTCTGTTAGTGCTAAAACAGGAACTCTAGCACTTTCAAGATCTTCATGATATTGAATTTTTTCATTATGGACAGCACTCTGCTGTGTATTTTCATAGATTTCTTCAAATGGTGGTCTAGCATTTTCATGAAGTTCTTCAGCTAGGGCGAACAAAGCTGGGAACATGAGACCGCTATTTCTTTCCTAAAAAGCAAACAAAAGGTTATCCAAAATGGCCTTCTGATCATAGACTAACCTTCTGTGAGTTTTGAACATAGGTTCTTCAAAAGTTTTTAATTGATAATTAAAAACATTTAAAACTCCAGATGGAGTTATTTTGCTTTTTGGCAAAGCAACAGCCTTAAACGGTCTTGATAAGCCTTTATCGTCTGCCGTTTGAGACAGACTAGCCAATCCTTTACCTTGACATTGATCAGTTTTGGCTAATCCTTTTGGATATAGCAAGCACCTTTTGAGGATTTTTTTTTCTTTTGATTCCTCAACATCTTCAGGCTCTTTTCTAGGTCTCTAATTTTTGCCTTCATCGCCCTATCTTCTGTTGAACATTGCCATTTCTCTTGTTAGGGCACCCGGAAGATAGTTCTTGTTTCCTGCAATTAATTCAATGTATCAGCAGCTTTATCAAGTTTTAAATTTTTTAAATTTTTTACTCTAGCACAATCGGTGCATACAATAAAAAGTTTTCCTAGAAAAACTAGAGAATTCAAAATTGTTTTCTTGACTGCTAAGATTTCTTTTTCTCCTGTAGGATAATTCTGTTCTGCAGGACTGAATTTGCCACTACAAAATTTACATATCTTTTCAATGTTAGTTCCAGGCTTTTTTTCCAGAACAACAACATACCAGTAATTATCACTAGCATCAGTTTGGAGTATGATTTCGTCATTCTCTTCTGGTTGTTGGAGAGCAGGGAGATTTTTGCATAGAGCTTTTATCTGCTTCACTATTTTTTCATCATCTTCTGTGAAGTTCCATTTTCTTTTGAAACTTGTTTTAGGATATAGCATTGCTGTTAATCCTGAGATTTTGGGAATGAAATCCCTTCCATAGTTAATGATCGACTCCTAAGAATCTTTCTAGACTCTTATCATCAAGAATTTTATCTAAGAAATTACAGATTTTCTCAAGGATGTGGGGTTGAAGCTTTATCACTCCATTCTTAATGTTTATACCAAGAAAATCAACTTCATCTAGGATAAAAAAGACTTTCTTTTCTTCTAAGATAATTCCATGCTGAATTATTAACTTAACAACCTCTGTTAACGTTAGTGATCCGTGGGATCTCTAGTTAGCTTTAGAGAAAGAGAGAGAGAGAGAGAGAGAACGACACAAGCGAAGTATAGTGGTTCGCCTCCGCATGAGCGGGAGACTACGTCCACTTGAAAGCTATACTAGTGTGTCGAGCCTTGCGGCCTAACAAGATTACAAGAGATGTAATGAATGTGTTGAGTTGTGGGAGGAGGCATTCCTTTTATAGATGAAGGAATGCTTCTCATTTACTTGTTCTTCGATGTGGGACAAGCAAAGTTACTATTCTAGTCTATTTAACATGTAGAAAGCTATGTTATGGGGGCATCTTGGCAAGGGCGGAAAGGTGGCTTCCCGGTGGCAGATTTGCGACTTCCGGATACCGCCGCGTAGCCCGAACATAGGGCTACACGATGCATGTCTCGGTTGGGCCTTGCCATGTCTTGTGGATGTCCCAAAGTAGGTGTTACTTATGCTTGGTGATGTAGTAAATACTCCATATTATTGGAGGTATGTACAAGTCCCCGAAGTCCTCGAGTAAGAGTAGCTTCTTGGTTGGGGAGTTCAAATCATGAAGTCATCAAGCATAAGTAACCGGGCGGTACGGAGCCCCTACAAGTCCCCGAACTCCGTAAGCAAGAAGGGACTCGTTTAATCCTGCACAATGAGACAAAAAACACGCATATGTAGAATGCTTGTTGTATTGGTTACCGTTCGTATTAATGGAATGCGAAAAGAATTCGATTTGTAGCGGATCAACAAATGGCAGAAGAATTCAATATTCCATTAATGTGTATGAACATGTAAAATATTGGTAGTTGTATATGTGGATCTTATGGCCATATAACACGCACAATAGATAGTGGCAAATGTAATGGGTGTCCATATAAATTTGTGGGAGTAGTCCCGGTGACATCGTATGAAGCGTTTGTGAACTTGGGGCTTAAGTAAAACATGTTGGACATGATCGAGCAAGTTGGGTTGTTCGAGCAAGTTGGGTGTGGTTGAGTGTGTAGGCGCTGTGCGAGCATGCGAGGCGTGGCCCAAGCGCAAGTCGTGGCCATACTCGATACCCAAGCGAGTCGTAACCCGAGTAAGTCGTTTATCCGAGCATGTCTAATTAAGTCGTAAGTGTCACAAGCTTCTAGATGCATGTCACAAGTAATTGAATTTAAGCATGTATGTGTGTAGCATGTACTTGTAGTAAAGTTGCTAATAACATTTTGTAGGTATGCTTAAGGGTCATGGAAGCATGTAAATGCATATCAAATGTGATATATTGTGGGCATGGCATTGGCATGCTAATAGCTCTAATTGCAAGAGCGTAAAAGATAAGACATAGTTACTTATCTTATGCCGATTTAGAGGCTAGTGGAGTTGGCCGAGCATGACGGTCCATTGCTCCGGCGATATTCGGCGGTTGCATCCCCTTAACATAAGGTAAATGATTAGCATGCTGTCCATATAATCTGAACTGACCAAACATGTGCAATAGACATTCAATGTACACATGTTTTAGAATGTCACAGTAGTGATCATAGTGATATGCATAGCAGGAATTTGCAGTCACCGCTAGAAATATATATCACAAGAAATATATGATTTGAGAGGCAAGAAAATATATATCACAATTATGTCTCTGACTGCAGCACGTGAGTGTAATTGCAACAATGCATAAAAGGTGTGTGCAGGGGACTAGCACAATTAAATGATTAACTATGCAGCTACTGACCAACTGCACATGAAAGCTAGGCACGTGTGTACCAAGTAAAGAGAGAGAGACTTATCTCGATGGGTGGTCTTGCTGCACATGAACCCAGTGAAGAGACCGAAGATTCTCGGTGGAGGCTTTGCCGCTGACCCAGTGTGGCGGTGCCGCCGACAGCAGCCCAACCCTCAGATCACGAGCCCAGCCCTTTCCGCTGACGGAGATGAGCGGAAAAGCTTAGCGGTGGAGTTTGACGGTGGCTAGCATTGCTGCCACTGATGAAGCTTAGCGGAGGAGTTGGAGTGCAGCGGAGGTGCAACTTGCAGCGGTGCATGAACTCGAAGTTTAGCGAAGTGTTGGTCGAAGAAGTTGGACGGAGCTGCGAAGTTGGGCGGAACTTCGAAGTTGGGCGGAACGGAGGAAGAAGGCCGGCGGAATCAGTCCGGCGGAGGACCATCTTGGTGGAGGACCAGTTCGGCGGAGGAATTGCTAGCGGAAGAACCTTGCTGGTGGAAGACTCGCCGGCGGAAGGCTCGCTGGCGGACGGACATGGGTTCTTGGCGGAGCGGGTTGGTTCCGCTGGCGCTCAAGAGTCCGGCGGAGACTCAAGAGTCCGGCGGAGGAAGTTGGGCGGAGCTGCAGTTGGGCGGTGGCCTGCAGTAGGCAGAGCTGTGCCTAGCAGAGGATGACGCCCGGCGGTTTATCGCTGCCAAGGGAGAGAGACGCCGGCGGTGATTTGTCTGGCGGATGTTGCGTTCACCAGGAGCCTGGCGGAGCGGAGGAGCGGTGCAGCAGGGATTGCCCACCGGAGCTCGTAGCGGGGGACTGCACACCGGTGCTGCCAAAGGAGTTTGGCGTAGCGGAGATGGGTGCCCAGCGGCGCTGCAGAAGTCCGGCGGAGCGGAGGCGCTGATGCTGCTCTAGCCTGGCGGTAGAGCCAGTGGTGCCGCTGATCAATGGTCAGCGGTGCACAGTCCGGCGGGAGAGTTCGGCGGAGTGTGCCGCTGAAGCACAGTCCGGCGGAGGACTAGCTAGAGGCGGAGCACTTGGTTGTTGCGTTTCGGCATCTGCTGCCAGCGGAGCTTGGGTCTCCTAGGGGAGCGCCGAGGAGCAGCGGTCGCCAAAGCCGGGTGGAAGAAGCTCGAGTCAGCGGAAAAAAGGTTCAGCGGAGGAACTGAGCGCTGATGGCTAGCAGTGGAGCAGCTCAGCAGAACTTGGCCGGCGGAGGAAGGTAACAACAGTGCAGTCCCCGACCTGCAGTGGGCGGAACTCGTGCCGGCGATCAACGGTGGCGGATGCCGTGTTTGTCTGGAGGACCTGGTTTGCAACGGTGGTAGTTGTCTGGCGGAAACCACGGAGCTCAGCGGGGAACTGGAGCTCGGCGGATGAGGTTGGGCGGAGCTATTCCCGGCGGAGCACCGGAGCTGCAGAGCTCGGGGCTGGTGAGCGGAAGTCCCCGGCGTGGGCGACCGCAGTTTGGCGGAACTCGGAGTCGCCGAGCAGGAGCGCTGCTTGTGGCTGGCAGAGTTTGGTGGAGAGCTAGGCCAGCGGAGGAGCGAAGTGCGGCGGAGAGTCCGAGTGCGGCGGCGCTGATGGTGGTGCAAAGTCGGTGGTGTCCGCTTGGCGGAGGAGTTCGCCGGCGCCTGAGCTCAGTGGAGATCGAAGAGTTCGGCGGAGCTGCAGGTTGAAGTGCAGCGGAGATGAAGTCTGGCGGGAAATTTGAAAATTGGAGGGGTGCCCAGAGAAGATTTCTGGGTGTCCAGAGAAAATTTGGCCGCCCAGATTTTTTTTTTTTTTTTTGAGTCCAGCGTTGACCAAGCATTGACCAAGCCTTGTTCGGCGTTGACCTTTGTGAGTTGGGCGTTGACCGACCCCGCCGGGCGTTGACCAGCCATGTTGGGCGTTGACCAGCCCCAATTTGATGTTGAATGAGCGTTGACTCGACATTTTCAGGTCAAAGTTCGTGGTAGGTGACGAAGCCTTTGTGTTGGCTTCCCACAGACGGCGCCAATGTTAACGTTAGTGATCCGTGGGATCTCTAGTTAGCTTTAGAGAAAGAGAGAGAGAGAGAGAGAGAGAGAGAACGACACAAGCGAAGTATAGTGGTTCGCCTCCGCATGAGCGGGAGACTACGTCCACTTGAAAGCTATACTAGTGTGTCGAGCCTTGCGGCCTAACAAGATTACAAGAGATGTAATGAATGTGTTGAGTTGTGGGAGGAGGCATTCCTTTTATAGATGAAGGAATGCTTCTCATTTACTTGTTCTTCGATGTGGGACAAGCAAAGTTACTATTCTAGTCTATTTAACATGTAGAAAGCTATGTTATGGGGGCATCTTGGCAAGGGCGGAAAGGTGGCTTCCCGGTGGCGGATTTGCGACTTCCGGATACCGCCGCGTAGCCCGAACATAGGGCTACACGATGCATGTCTCGGTTGGGCCTTGCCATGTCTTGTGGATGTCCCAAAGTAGGTGTTACTTATGCTTGGTGATGTAGTAAATACTCCATATTATTGGAGGTATGTACAACCTCATAGAGGTGTTTCATGTGTTCTTCTCTGTTTTTGGAGAACACAAGGATATCATTAATATAGACAACACAGAATTCAACAACATGTTTGAAGATGTCATTCATCTTTCTTTAGAAGATTGAAGGGGCTTATTTTAGCCAAAGGGCATCACTAACCATTCATACTTGTGATGTTTCAAATGCAGCGAGAGGAACACTATCTGGATGCATCTTAACTTGCCAAAACGCCGACTTTGCATCGAATTTTGAAAATACTTTAGCTCCTTTGAGCTGATTGATCAAGACTCTTTCTTGAGCTATTTGGTAACTATGTTTAACAGTCTTCTTATTGACATCTCTATAGTCAATCATCATTCTTGCTTTTCCTCTAATATTTTCTGCATGGTTTCTTATATAAAATGTTGGGGCATGATAAGGACTAGTAGATGGTCAAACTAATCTCTTTTTCAGGAGATCTTCTATATCTTTTCTGAATTCTTTTTTATCTTCCTCTTTGTATTAAGGAATGGCTTTAACAGGACATATGGCATTCATGTCATGTAATATCAATTCACAGACCATTGGGTCTTTTTCCCAAAATTTCTGAGGGTCAACATTTATGTACTGTTCGAGCATTTTCTTGATTTTATCAAGAGTAGAGATTTTCTGAGATTCAAGCTTATTTTGGAAGTACTTGAGGTTATGCTCATTGATGAAACTAGCTTCTTCGTCTTCACTAGTTTCTTCTTCTTCTTCTTCAGAGGATTCTGTAATGAGCAGTTCTTCTTGTTCTTTAATTTGAAGTATTGTTTCAAATATGGGCTTATAGTCACCACTATTTTGCTACGACTTATGATATTGAATAGTAAAGTTTGGACCGACTCTACTTTTGGCTTGTATAAGTTTGCTGCCCAAAACATTCTATCTCTTTTTTTGAAGCCTACAGCTTCTTCATCTTGGACAAATCTCTGCTAAAGGAGGAAATCATTTCCGAGTAGGAGATCTGCACCTTGGCCTTTTGACTTGCAGAGATATTTGATGATAAATGTTCCTCCAGCAATGGTGATTTGAACATCTTTAGCTACTTTGTTCATGAAAATTTGACTTTCCATCAAATTGAACACCCTTAGCTATTCACTTATTATCTTCTTTCTAGAGTTCTTCTGGAATTGCAAATCTTTTTGCAACGGTAAAACCTGATCCATTATCTACAAAGCCATGTAGATGATATTTTTTGTGATCAGAAAATTTTAATCCAATCTCTATGTAGTTGCTGTATCTACTTGTAGAGATGTTTTTTGATTGTTGAAGCTCTTTTTGAGCCTGTTCTTATGATATGAATGGTTTACATTCTTTTGGACTGTTTTCTAGTTCAACTAGTTCTATATTTTCATCTATCTTTTCTTCCTTTATTTTTGGAGAGGATAGGGCAATTTCTTAAGTAGATTTTTGAATTAAAACTTCTGAATTTCTAACTTCTAAATTTTTTTTTCTTTCGGTTCACATAAATATTCTTCATATTCTTGTTCTACCAGTTGGCTTATAGTGCCATTTTTTGTTTTTCTTCTTGCTTCAGCTATGAAGCATTGTTTGTGATAAGTCTTTTTTGACTCTTCACAAAACATAGGAAGACCATTCTTTTCATGACACAAACAACAGTCACAAACGAATATACTAGGGTTAACCTGATATGAAGACATTATTCTGTCTGGCTTTCTTATTCCTAGTTTTTAACTTTAAGAATATTCATCTGTCTTGATTCTAAATATTCTATTTCGGAATCATTTTCAAAATTAGATGATGATTCTTCTTCTTCGGACCAGGCAGAGTAAACTAACCTGTCGTCATCTTCTTCATCAGAATAAGCTACTTCGTAGCCTTTCATATTTGTTGCTTATACTATAAGTTCATAATCTTCAAATAGAGCTTTTGTAGACCTTTTATTTTTTTCTTCTGGATAATCATTGGCATAATGTCCTTCAGCTTTACATAGCCAGCATCTGCATGCTTTCTTTTCTAGTTTATGATTACTCTGATGATTTTTCTTTTTGAAGAATTTCTTTTTTGGATCTCCATCATGCTTTTTGTTTTTTTGTTTTTTGTTTTGTTTAAGGAAGCGAAATAAGGGCCAACTCCATGCCTTCATTCAAAATTTTATTAATAAGAAAAAAATTACAAAGAAATGGGGGACTAGGCCTAAACCATTTCCACAGCACACAAACCCAAACAATAACGTACTAATACAAGAACCAACTAAAGCCAAAAACAAATTGAAAATAAACTGAGAGAACAAAATCCTAATGAAACCTATAAACATTTGCAGAGGACAGGTCACGCCCATACGGGCCAGCTATGAAGGCAGGTAAAGCATCCCACCAACTAGAGCCAACATTAGAAGCACCATAGTTTGCTAAAGCATCCGCTACTGTATTCCCCTCTCTGTATATATGACTAACTTTGAACTGAATCGCGTGCGCAAAAAATAGACAATTATTCCAAACTACCCGAAGCCTCCATGGGACTGGAAATGAATTTCTGAAGTAATGAACTACAAGTTGTGAATCAGTTTCAAACCAAATATGAGTCCACCTCTTTGACCAGGCAATCTGCAAAGCTTCAATTACTGCCAATACCTCAACATCAATAACACTTGGGACCACCACTCTCTTGGCAAAAGTTCCTAAAAGTAAGCCATCATGGTCTCTGAAGATACCACCAAACCCTGCTATGCCTGAGTCACGAAATGAACCATCCGTATTGACCTTCAACCAATTAACCAGCGGAGCCACCCATTGAACATGAATAAATTTTGGAGCCTTCATACTCAAAGACGAGAGCCCAATCATATTAAACATATTACTCACTCTCGAGGTTACCACACATGAACCGAAATGGATGGAAGCAGACTCCCTCAAAGAAATGAGAAAGAAATGCTTAAACCTTGTTAAATCAAAAGTAGCTTCATCAAACCTAACTTTATTTCTCTCCGTCCAGAGGCACCATAGAGCATTGCAAAAAGCAAAAGCAAAACTCCATAACAATCTAGTAGAGTGGACCATGCTATTAATTAAATCATGGGAGATAAGGTTTAAAAGACATGTGCCTGGCAGCAATTGTACTTGAAAAAAAGAAGTAAGCCAACCCCAGAAATCATGGACAAACTGACAATTAAAGAAGAGGTGATTGATTGTCTCACCTTGAGTGTGATAAAGAAAACATTGGGAGTATAGAATAGCACCTCTCCTTTGCAACACATCATCAGTAAGAATCCTTCTATTAATAACCTTCCATGCAACCAAACTCTTACGTGGTTGCATGGGTTTGTGCCAGACAATTTGCTCCAACCCATTGATGGTCTTGGTGGTGAGAAAAAGTGAAAAGCATCTTTGGTAGTCATCTGCCTTGTGACATTATCAAGCCATACCACTTGGTCCTTGACATTATCCAATGGCAAGACCACAGAAATGATCCTAGCAGTAAGATCTGGAAAGAAAAAGGGGAGACAATGACCATTGCTTGCTTTTAATAACCTCACTGGCCTTAATTGGCATGACTGAATTTGACACTGCGGTCACGGTGAGTCGATGGAGGCTTGAAATTGGAGAGCCTAGCTAGTTGTCAGAGCTAATACATTTACTATCCCCCACCAACCAAAATTGCTTTGAATTGAACATATGCTGAAACCTTTTGACTCCAAGACAAACCGAGGACCACTGATAATACTGAATTATTTGCATGTTGCCAGGGAAAAAACGGCTTCTAAGAAAAACGGCTGAGGGAAGCATTGACAATACGCCAACAATTTTTAAGAAACATAGCGTGATTAAACTTAATCAGATTTTTCAAGCCCAATCCACCTTGGTCCAACGGAAGGCAGCAAGTATCCCAAGCAACTAATGCAAAACCCCTCTTTTAATGGATCCCTAGACCAAAAGAAATTACGAGTCCAACTCTGCACTTTTAGAAGAAAAGAACGAGGCTAGGCATATACTTGACAACTATGGAGAAGCTGGCTTTGAATTACAAAAGAAATTAATTGTAATCTTGCAGCTTGAGAAAGCATTTTACCCTTCCAAGAAGACAGTTTGCATCTTACCTTATCTGCAATGGCGCGAAAGTGAAGGTGTTTTGGGCCTCCCTGAAAAATAGGCACCCCCAAATACGTGAAGGGAAAAGAAGATTCCCTAATGCCCAAGACATGCTGGATAACAACCTTACGCCTTCTAGCCTGCTGGCCTAGAAAAATTGAAGACTTAGCTTTGTTCACTACCTGACCAAAATTACAGGCATATTCCTCCATAAAATTCATCAGGACATGAAGACTGTGCGGATTACTTTGCAAAAAAATCATCACATCGTCCGCAAATAAAACACGGGAGGAGGCTCTACCTTCCTATGAGCCGCCATATGAGTAATCTTGCCTATGGACACCAACCTAGAAAGACCCTGACTTAATACTTCTTCAGCCAAACAGAAAAGAAATTGTGATAGAGGATCACCCTGACGAACCCCCGAGAGCATTGGAAGAATCCACAGGATTGACCATTAACCTGGATGGAGAGCCATGCAGACTGAAGGATCTTTTCAATCCAAATTACAAAGATTGGGTCAAAGCCGAAAGCATGGAGAACACGAAGCAGAAAGTTCCAATCAAGAGTATCAAAAGCTTTATGGCAATGTTACCCCAAGAGCTGTTTATGTCAAGAAGGTTCACACATTCAGAGGTAAGGATGATTGGGTCCGTAATTGAACGACCTTTGATAAACCCACTTTGATTAGAGGAAATAATCCGCGAAGCCACTAAACCAAGGAGATCAGCAATGATTCTGGTAATTATCTTGAAAATAAAATTGGCCAATGCAATTGGGTGAAAGTCTGATATACTATCAGCCTCATCTTTCTTTGGGACAAGGATAACTAAGCTGGAATTAAAGCGGGGCAAAATAAAACCATTTTCAAAGAAACTAGTAACCGCAGCAACAACATCTTCCTCTACCACCGTCCAACAATCCTGGAAAAAAGAACCACCAAACCCGTCAGGACCCGGAGCACTGGAGTCATTTAAACTCAAAACAACCTTGTGTATTTCCTCCGTCGTGGGCTTGATAGTAAGGCTGACGTTCTCAGCTACAGTCACCAAAGAAGTTGAAGCTTTTCTTAAACTTCCAATTTTTTTTTTCTTTCATTTTTTCTGAATTGTTTCGAGTAATATTTTTCTTTTATTTTCTTGCGAAACTTGGATTCATGACATCCCCATTTAGTAGGCATATCCAGTATTCCATAACAGAAGTTTTCAACTCCTTTGAGTTGCTTCTTGGCCATTTTGGCTTTTAGATTTTCTTTGCACTGTTCTTTCAGTAATTGCCTGATTCTGTCGGCAATTCCTCCTACTGAAAATCTTTCAGTTGATTTTTCAACTATACTTTCTCTCATAGCTATTCTCCATGGTTTAGGAAGTTTTCTGTGTAACAAGTTTATTAGATCAGTGTTTTCTAGTACACTTATTGTACAATAGTATTCCTGAAATTTATTTAGATACTCTTCAAAATATCGCATGTCACAGATCTTGAGAGCATAAATGTTTGATTTGGCTGTTTCTCTAGCATTTTCACTTATGTTTGAGAGATCTCCACAAAACTGATCATATAGTGGTACTGCAAAATCATATGGTGATTTTGAGTTTTTGATATGTTCTAACCAGTGTTTTCCTCTTTCAGTTTCTTTGAAAGAGAAGTAATACTTCTTGGCTACTCTAGTGAGAGTAGTTTCAAAATATACATGAAGATCTAGTGCTTCAAACTTTCCAAGGGTGAGGGCAGCAGCCACCATGAGACTATCTACCCATTGGTCAATAGTTTTTCTTTTATCTAGAGCTTTCTCTAGATTTAGCCATATTCCATAATTGGTAATTGGTATTCTTGGTAGATTGTCTTCTGGGACAAATATTTGAGAATTTTTTTCTTGTTTTTTGCCTGTAGGAGCTTTTTGTATAGGGAGTTTAGTTTTCTCTTTTCTCTAGTGATGAAAGTTTTGGAATTGGAGCTTTCTCCTTCTTCCATTTCTATATCTTGATAGGGAAGGACTTTTCTTTCCTTTCTTACTTTGAAGTTTTTTATTTCTTCGATTAGTTGTTCTAACCGTGTTGTATCTTTGCAAGATTTTGCTTCATCATAGAGTTCATAGAGTTTTTTTGTTCTATGCATATTTATTAATCTATTTAGATCAGCTTCTAGTCCTTTTGTAATAGGATTTGTTGGTTCTTCTATAACCAATTTAGTGCCACTAGTACTTGCTTTTCTAGTACTGTTGCTTCTTCTGAAATTTCGATTTATCCTGATATTTTCAGGATATACATCACTTTTTCTGTGATCAACAAACTTTAGACTAATATCTCCAGTCTTTCTGCTTTCATAAATCGCTACTTTAGCACTTTCTGGTGGTTTCTTTGGACCAGATAATTTCCATTCGATAGGAAAAGTTACTTCACTCCAAGTAACCTTATGAATTTGCTGTGAATGGTTCTTTTGCTTAGGTTCTACTGTGGTACTCATCAGTTTATAGTATATTTTGTATACTATTGTAATTTCTTGCATATTTTCTTTCATTGTTATGCCATCTGTCTTGACTCTTAGTCTTAGACAGTGAGCAGCATCTTTCAAGCTGGTTGAGAAGTTTGGGAAACCGTTGAAATATGCCACTTGATTGCAAAAAGAAGCTTCAAGTGTTCCCAACAGACTGGGTTGAAAATCTGTTAGTCTATTATCTTGTAAGACACATAGAACTAAACAGTTTATGCCTTCTCGAGCAAGAAGTTTTATGCCAATTTGGATTACTCCAATATGCATAAATTGATAATTTTTTGCTTTTGCTCGAGCAACTTCTTGAGGAATGATCGTTAAGAGATCTGTTACTCCTATTGTGGATGAAGTTGTGAATTCCAATAATTTGAAATGGTGGCTATCCATCAATTCAAATTTTTCTCTTTTATAGATTTGTTTGAAATCTAATTTAGGAATTGCAGAGTTTTTTTTACCTCTTGCTTTGTTTCATTGTATTCAAATTCTTCTACATTTAGGAGTTGTACTCCTTTCTTTTTCCCAAAGATGCTTATCATTTTAACATCTCTTGCTACAAGTGTTTTGGTTCTTCATCTTTGACACTAGTCAAACTTGTTGTTGGTTCTAGAAAAATCATATTTGGAACAGGATTCTTCTCAAGTTTTTCTAATGGTTTGAACCCATTAGATTTCTTGGTGTTTACTGGTAGCTTTTTCTTATCCTTCAATAAATGTTTCACAGAATCCAATATTTCTTTATGTTCATTGATTTTTCTACTAACACATGTTAGCTGTTCTCCTTCCTTTTTAGGAAGATCTTTGATATAACCTAGTTTATTTTTGGGTTAAATACTTGTTACTCCTCATACTTTTCACTGAAAAACAGTTTAGTCCCTTGGCTTTTAAATTTAATAGGTAAGTCCTTAAGCTCTCATTTCTCACACTTAAGGTCCACACCGTCCAATACCATTCAAAAAATTCTGTTAAGTTGCCAACATGGCAAATACTACGTTGCCAGCTCAGCTGGATGCCTGCCACATCAGTATAAAATGTCCAAATTACCCATGGCCTAATTTCACCCTTCTTGATCCCAAATTCCCACCAAAACATATATGAAGCAGCCAAAAAGAAACCAAAAATAGCCCAAAAAAAATCTGGACACATTGTAGCAGAAATATTGATCAGATTCAAAACGATACCAAAAATAGTCAAAAAGTACAATGAAACTAGCAACTTTCCTTCATTCATAATGGTCCCAAAAATACAAAGTTTTTGCAGCATAATCCAACCCTAAAACAAAGCTCTAATTTACCAAAAATAAAAATCAGAGCATTACATTCTCAATGGTTCAGAAAACTAACATAGCTCTAATCATCTTATCAAAAGATTAGAGCTAGCAACCAAGTGACACAGCACAAGGTTGCCCAAAACAAGAGGATGTCTAATTCATTTGCTGGGCAGCTAAACTAATCTTCCATTTCAATAACTAATTTCCATCTCCTTTACCTGAATTGTTCTTTATCCTTTGTGAAGACCTTGATGGTGCTGCAACCTTGTCTCTTGATGCCCTAGAAGGCTGTATAGGCCTTGAACTGATACTGGCAGATGTAGCTTGTACGGATCTTGATGTTGTAGAGGCATTTGGGGCAGTTGGAGGCCTTGGTCTTGTATTTTCACTACTAGATTTTGGAGGCCTTCCTCTTGCTGGTCTGTTTGCATCAAGCCTTGTTGCCCTCAAGTTAGCCATCTTTTTCTGGACACACATTAATTTAGAGGCATATGAATCAAGGCAGCCCATTAGAGCAAACATATACGAAACATCTATATAATAAAGTGGATTATTACCCTTTGATACTCAGCCCTCTCCTTAGCTTTTTGCCTCAACTCATTTGCAGTCATAGGTGCTTTTTGCCCTTTCTTTGACTGCAGCAAGTAACAACCATATTAAATCACAAAATTAAAGCATTTCAATTAGCAAAACAAGTCATATACCAGAAACACTCAACTCACCATATTTTGGGAACTTTCTCCCTCATCAGTGTTGAGCTTCCTCTTCTTAATACCGGTAGTTGAAGTCTTCTTTCCCTTACTTGGCAAATGTCTTTGACAGGTTTTCATATTGTGACCTTCTTGGCCACAGTTGCTACACTTAAGGGATCTTTGTATTCTTCCAATTTTTCCAGTACCATTGATGACCACCTCTGAAACATCCTTAATCCTTTTTGTCTTCGGCCTACCAGGCTGCCTTGTATATTGTGGAGGTAGGATACTTGGACCATCACCCTTGGACCACATGTCCATGCTATTAACTGGCTGAATGAGGTGACTGTAGATACTCATGTACGTCTTCTTGAGATAGCAAGGAGCAATGTAGTCATCGGGTTCAGCCCTCATGCCATTAATTGCACAAATGGCATGTTTGCAAGGTATGCCGGTTAAGTCCCATCTTCGGCAACTGCAAGTCCTCAAGTTAGTGTCCACAACATTTTTGGTGCCATCAATATTCTCAATCTCAGCTTTGCCACCACCATTGAATGTTGGGATGCAATCCTCCGCCACTTTCACCTTATTCTTCTCAATGATATTCCTTGCTTTGGGGCATACATTTCCATGGTAAGCCTCCATTTTGTCCCTTCGAGTACGAATCCTGCTCATTATCTTCAGCCTTATCTCTTCCAACATAGTGACAGGGGGCTTGCTCCTTGTGTCCACGATCAATGCATTGAAACTCTCACAACCATTGTTGATGAGCATGTCACAATCATAACCAGCAGGGAAGTATGCCCTTGACAAATATTTTGGGGGCCTCTCGGGGTCTGCAAAACAAAAGGATATTCATGCATACAAAGCCAGAACCAATTAGTCAACAGAAAACTAAAATACTAAGTTAAGACATTTATCGAGAACACATCACCTGACAACCAGTTATAAGCATCATTATCAAGGGTCTTCATCTCCTCCATCTCCTTCTGAAAATAAGGCAAAGTTGTTGCCTTTGCACACTTCCACATCTAATCTTTCATAACTTTTCTAGGAAACTTCTTGGTGAAGTTAGTCCACAAATGTCTTGCACAAAACCTGATCTGTGCAGATGGAACCACCTCTTGTAATGCAGGTTTCAAACCTTTTTGCTTATCGCTTATGAATATCCAGCCTCTACCATTATTCTCACAGCTCAGATCCTTGCACAACAACTGTAAAAACCAAATCCAAGAGTCCTTTGTCTCCAGCTCAACCATTGCATAAGCAACAACCCATGAAGTGTTGTTAGCATCTATTCCGACAGCAGTTAGCAGTTGGCCACCAAAACATGTCTTCAAATGAGCTCCATCCAAACCAATCACTGATCTACAACCTGCCTTGAATCCATTCTTCAAAGCTCCCAAGCAAATGTACAACCTCTTGAAAACAGGTGCCTTCTCGGAAATGCTGAAGTCACAAACCAAGTCAATTGTGGTTCCTGGATTAGCCCTTTGAAGTTCCTTCCCATAATCAGCCAGCCTTGCATACTGCTCCTTAATGCCCCCTTCTACCTCTAACAATGCAGCTCTTTTTGCTCTATAAGCCATACTTTTGGAAACACCTGCCCTAATGCTTGCTGACATAGTCTTAGCCAAATTCTCTACATTATCAAACAACAGTGAATCAGTTTAAAAAGTGAAACATAACCAACAATTTGTGTCTAAAATAGCTCTAATCGAATGTATACCTGGTTTTATGGATTCATTAAGAGCAATTTGATCCTTGAACTTGCCTGTTAAGTATTTCTGCCGCACCATGCTGTTGTTAAACTTCCTATAGCAGTTATGCTTGGGATTGTACCTCTTTATCATCAAGGTGCTTTCATGTTGCATCTTGGAAGCAAACAACTCAAAAGGACAGTTGTTTTCCTTGCAGACCACCCTCAACCTTGTCTTATCATTCTTTATGTAGACATACTCCCACCCCCCTTGGATTGCCTTCTCCCTCAATGCATCCCTCAAAATCTGCACAGTTGCAAACTGCATCTTTAAACAGAAATTAGGTTTCTTCATATCCGTGCTTGGGTTGAATTCTATACCAACTTCCTCCAACTCCCCATCTGAATCAATTGCATGTTGCATCCTTTCTTCATCAGAATCATCAACCCTATACATATCCTCATCATCATCATCCCCCATATCAGGTGCAGTAGACCCTAAACCACTAGTACCACTACTTCCTACCCCTGAACCCTTACCCTTCGTAGCCTCATCTAACTGGGCTTCCTCCAACCAGTCCTCCTCATCAGTACCATACTGCTCGTAGTCTTCGTCATCAAATTGTGGATCATAATCACCATCTGTACTACTATCCCCATCCTTACTCAACTCTTCCAGCTCAATCCCGAAAGATTGAAGATAATCCATATCATCTATCAGTTTGTCACTCTGCACACCACCTGAACTGCTAGCCCCTACACCACTGCCAGTTACCCCACCTGAACTACACGGTACACCAAATCCAGGATACTCCAATAGCAATGGTTTTTTAACTGACCTTTCATCCACGAGTTTACCTTTACCCTTGTCTTTTGCACCTCCTCCAGCAACACAACTTCCTTGAGTAGTAGGACACGCATCATCAATTTCTTTAATAATCACCCCCTTGCTTCTGCTTGGTCTAGGCTCAGCTAGCAGCTCCTTGATGACACAACTTGGAGGCTTCCTAGGCTCATCAGACAGCTCCTCTATCACCACACTGCTGCCTTGACTAAATAAGAAGTCTTCGTATATGTAGATGTCCTCATCATCTTCCTCAAAAACACCCTTAACCTCCATGTGATCCAGGTACAGTGTAATTATCCTAACCAGGGGCACTGCCTTACACATTGTCACAACATCACCGTCGGATTTCAGTTTGGTCAATGAATTATGCTCATCACCCACCCTATACCAGTAGTCAATTCTCTGATCAGAATAGCCTTGATTAAGCTGCCTAACCATGTTATCAACTTCTACTAAGGACATCCTGTCCTTGTCTACGTTATCGTAGAAGTCAACCTTCCCTCCTACATAGTCATTGTTTAGTATGCAGCCTCCATGAAAAACTTTCATGGTGAAATAGTCGGGGTGAGCTGCAAAACAGTGAATGATAATCAATTAGCATGCAAGCAAAAAAAGATAATCCAACTACTTATTATACTTGGCCATAAAGAGGTAAACGCCAAACATATCCCTTTACAGCCATATAGGACCACTAGCCCACAAATTGGACCACAACCAACAATTCCACTTTCACTGCAATATTAAAAGCAGTTGCACTTTCTACTTTCAACTGTGACAAAACTAACAATATTTAAATCGAACCAACCCATTTCAATAACCATGGTTATCCATTCTGCAGCTAAAGTCATGCATACAAAGCAATTTTCATTCCCAAAATCCCTAGACCCAAAACTCAGAAACCAATAAAGAAATAAACACCAATTTTAAAATTAGCAAACCCTAGAACTCGAAACCCTAACCAAAAGTTTAAAACCCAGAAATTTTTAAGACGATAAAACCAAAACCTTTATCAATAGCTCAAAGAACAACCCAGAAAGCACGAAAAGTTTAAAACCCCCAAAAAAATTTGAAACCCTAGTATGGAAACAATCGAGCCATACAAAGTAGGATTTAAAACCATTTCGATTCGAAAATAGAACTCACAATATTGTGGGATATCATCATTGCCGCCTTCTACACCTCGAGGAACCCAGATATCGTTGTCCGCCATCCCAGCCACATCCACCTCTCTTAATCTGCCGCCAACAACCTTGGTTTCCACTCAGGTTTTCACTATAGTCTTCGACGATGAGTGATTCGATCTTCAAGATATGAGATTATGGAGGCAGATTTTCGGGGTTAAGAGGTAACAGTGGTTTAGGAGCAATTTTGAACTTTTAGGGTTTTTTTGGGGGAAATGGGGAATGGGCTGATTCGAAACAGGGTTAGGGTTGAATTCTATTCAGGGCATTTTTGACTTTTTACCGTCTATCTGGCTTATGTGGAACTGGGGTGGTGTCAGAACGTTTGACACGTCAGGTGGATAACAGAGATATTGGATGGCGTGGACCTTAAGTGTGAGAAATGAGAGCTTAAGGACTTACCTGTTAAATTTAAAAGCCGAGGGACTAAATTGTTTTTCAGTGAAAAGTATGAGGAGTAAGAAGTATTTAACCCTTTATTTTTCTATTTTTCTAATTGGAAGATTATATCTGGTAATCTTTCTTGATGATCTTGACATCAAGATAATTCCTTTATCAAATTCTGATATTTTTTATCAGAAGATTTTAATAAAGAGTTCAACTTCTCTATAATTAATTCAGACATTGTCCCCATTAGAGATTCCTTTTGAGCACTTTCAACAAGCTCTGATACTAGTTTAGGTGGATCTAACCGATGCTCAAATGATCAAGAGGTTTTGTTCCTCTTTAAGAGTATATTTGATATCTTTAATATCTTTAGAAATTTTATAGATTCTTTTTTGGACTATAAAAATAATATCCCAGTAACATGGGGTTTCTCTCCTGAATCTGAATCTAAAATCTTGTAACTTTCTCAACTTTTCTCTATCTACTGCTAATTCTTTACTAGTTTCTTTGCAAATAGCTAGTAACTCTAGTCTTGAAACGACTAAAATTATGAATAGTGAAAATTAATTGTTTACCTTTGAGTATAGAGGATAGGCTTATACCTGCAATATGTCAAACAAACAAATTCAAGAGCATAGGCCCACTATGCTCCGTCTATTTTTAATTTTATCGAGAAAATGGGAATGGAAAAGAAATGAGGCAAAATACTAGATAATAGTATCTTGTCCTTAACTGTAAACTTTTGTCTTTGAATGATCAAAGCCAAATGTTGTGGAGTTTTTTGTATTTCAAAACCTTATCAAGGGGATATATGTAGTTTGTTCCTTTTATTACTATTATTATTTTTTTATTATTTTTTTTGGACTTTGAAGTTAAGTCATTAAAGAACGGCAGAGAATATGAATGAATGGATATGAATGGATCCGGAATCCGCAAACGATGTGTGCAATTCCTCCTCCTCCTCACAATCCCGTTTTTGTTTGATTCAATTTGAGCAAAGGAGGACGAAAACAAAGCTTCTGGTTCTTTGGTAGCAATTAAGGTAGTTATTGTGTTGCTGGGGGTCGCGGCAGGTGTGGGGTTCGGTGTGTTTTTGTTCAGGATATGAGAGAAGAAGAAGAGAGAGGAGCAGCACGCCAGGCTTAAAGCACCTTAAATCACATTCAGTATGAATGCTGATAGCGTTTACAGATTTCTAGTTAACTGTTCAATTCTCTTACTCTAAATCTACTATTC
Organism: Rosa chinensis; assembly: GCF_002994745.2. Classification (NCBI taxonomy): domain Eukaryota; kingdom Viridiplantae; phylum Streptophyta; class Magnoliopsida; order Rosales; family Rosaceae; genus Rosa; species Rosa chinensis. The sequence continues at coordinate 53,298,518 of NC_037094.1, read as the reverse complement.
GATGTACAAAAAAGACCAACAGCCAATGTAAAAAAATATACACAAATTCAACATTCTTTACAAATACAAATATCTGTTTTTAAAGGGGTTGGTCAATAGACACAAGACTATAGCATAGGCCACAGGATGCAGCGACGTGCAAATTATAGTTTTAACTAGGCCAACTGTTAAAACATGCTGATGGCAATTATTAAATGCAAACAAAATGCAGATGAAAATTTACCATCTCAGTAATTCGTTTAAACTGCAGATCATGTGCAAGCTGCATCTGTTCATTCAAATGAGATATTTCTCGTTTTGAAAACCCCTTTTTCAGAAGCAACCTCTTCTTGTTGATCACGAAGCTTCATAGCCCCTCTGTCCAGATGCAACAATGTTTTGATCATTATATTCAAATACCAACATAGTAATAATCTCAAGAAATTACTATAAATAAAAGAGAAAACAACAAATACCTTCACTTCAGCAAATATCCCATCCATGTATGGCCGCCCGCCATTCTGTGCTATAACCGAGTTTACAAGTGAGAGATGCTGCTGCACTTGTTCGACCCTCTTGCTTACATCAAATATGTCAAAATGATCTTCCCTTGATTCTACATTACTAATAGATTTCTGTCAACTTCTAATGATACTGCATTACTGCTCATTTGAACAAAGTCTACCTTATATCACCACATATCATTAATAAAGACAATGACACTAACATTTCTTGTAAGGTGGTAATACACATTTGACATTTGATGTAAGCAATGAATGGGTAGGAGATCCCAAGAACTGTCTCAGTTTAGAGAGGAGAAGCATTTTCACTGAGTTTGATCTCATTTGGAAACAAATCTGGGGAGCAAAGAAAATAAAAAATGGAGAACCTTCAGGAATGCTTCAACAGAACGTCAATACTTCAAAACTCATGTCTCAACTTGACTATATTCTTTATCAAACTTATAAGTCCAAATGCAATACAACGATGATGTTAACACATAGTTAGAAAGAATATCGTATCCCGCTCATTCAGAAATGGAAATAAAAGTATTGATGTTATCATGACATTTTAAACTAGGGAAAGGAAAACAAAATTGGAGAAACAAATTTTACTAACCTTTAAAAGCTCCGGGCAATCACGGCCCAAATAATCTTCCAAAGTCTCATCATTTTCTTCTCACTCACCTCCTTCCGTAAAGACAACAATCATATAGTCAAAGATTTTACTGCCAAATAGAGTTTGCAAGCTAAGGATTGCAGACTCCTCTTCTTGTGAAAAGCGAGGTCTAGTTGAGAAAACCACAAGTCCACAAGAACAGTATGGATCCCATCCTTAGCCAAACTAATGCATTTGACAATTTCTTTGCCAATAAAGTCTGATCTGGCAGAATATTCAAAAAGACCTGCAACATACCACACAAATCAAAAGGAAAGAATAACCGTTGAAAAAAGCAGGTTCTTAAATGCAACTACTTTATATACTCGTAGGGCTACTCCTATAGACATTTTTTTATATACATAATTACAAAACAAATACACGTCAGTAAACTTTACCAGGATTGCCTATGGCATTAGCTTCTTGTCCATCTCTCAAGATAGCAGTCTTCAATTCACAATTGCTCATGACACTATTAGAGCTATGCTTGGAACTGAAGGATTTTTTGCCAAGAATGCTGTTGCCTGTTGCACTTTTTCCATTACTAGTGCGTCCAACTAAGACCACAGTGTGAGCAGCATTGGAAAAGGGAAGCTCCCAGTCATCATCAATCGAACTTCTACCCATCATATAAAATCAGAATACCTGCAATCATAAATATTTTGTATTCTGTCAATGCTTCATAATGAGAATAGTATTGCAAGAAGAAAGAGGATACCTAGCAAGCATATAGTCTATATTATCTTCTCTCACTGCTTTATAATAACAAAAGCACGGCAATATATATCTAGAAAACTCACGCACACAATTGCAACGAGTTAAAAGTTATATGAGTACAAAAAAATTCGACCTTTTGCTGAGAACAACAATCAGTTTCCATATCAATTAGCTCTAATAGTTTATGGTCAAAATTTTCTTTTTCTTCTTGCATAAGGAGTTATAATATGTTAAGTTACTAATGGGACTTTGTATCCGGTGGAACTATGAAACAAAAGAAAATTTTATGGGATCAAAATGATGGAAAAAGTAACGTAAGCAAAAGAAAGTTGCTGCTAAAAGAATTTGAGACACATGAGACATGAATTACTGTACAAGGAATGAAACAACTCACTATGCCTACATAATCCTGCAGCTCTAATTACTGAACCACCTGTTACCTTCAATTGATTTTCTATCTCTAAATTATAGCCTAGTATACATGCACTTATCAAGCTTCGGAACAATGATGTTGGCAGAGTTTGAGAGTGTCCAACAAATCTTTCACAGTGACTGATTTAGACACAGATTGCACAAAACGCTTTCAGAGTCCATTTGCCAACAAAATGTTTCAGCCTAAAATGATAAAAAAAACATGCCAAGAAAATTATATTATTTGACAGGTAGAAAGTACATATATTCAAGCCCTAAAACTATTATATTGGAAGGGTGAGTCTCTAATGAGGACCTTACATTAAGGACCAAGTAATGGAACTTTAGATGCTAATCACATCTACCTAGTTTAGGTGAGAGCCCCCACTTCAATCAGTCAAATGGATATATACCAAATTTCCTTTATGGTGTACGCTTGATAGTCCGTCCTGCATCAAATGTGTTCATCAAAAATCAGATTAAGTTCTTCAGCAGGAGTCAATTCTTTTGACAGTTCAACAAATTAACAATGAACTTCTGAGAGTGTTGGACTGCGGGACAAGACTAAACGATAGTATTCATTGCACGTACGTAATGCAAAGTATTCGTAATCCAATTAATAATATGAATACCTGGATCTAATATGTCCATTTATTGAGTAGAAACATATAACAATAGTAGGAAATAGACATGAATATATGAGGAATCTAAAACAGTTGAGGAACAAACACATTACATTTATGACATGAGGTATCTAGCTAGCATACCTAGGTAGTGTTTGTCAGCTTCACAACTCCAATACCGGCCATTCTTGAAGCTTCAATCAGTGCGTTCCATATATAAGCTGTAGCTTTGTGTATTTTCTGAAGGAGAAAACATAATCAGGGGACTGAACTGAAGGGGAAGTCAATTTCAAACCAAGTACAGATTCGTTTAGAAATTATAGGCCACAATAGGATTATTAAATCTTTGTTTGTTTTTTTTTTTTTAATATAAGATACAATATATTATAATGCAATTGTTAGAAATTATAGGCCACAATAGGATTATTAAATCTTTGTTCGTTTTTTTTTTTTTTTGAATATAAGATACAATATATTATAATGCAATTGATATTACATACCAGAAAAGTTGGATATGATTGATTGACAGATTAATAACCAGAAAAGCATGGTACCTATTTTTCTTCTTTGTCAAATGAAAATATGTAATGTTACTAACAGTACTTCAATTCGTTTCCAGTCGGGGATATCCTACAAGGAAGGAAAATTTTATAAGCACACAATAAAAAAAAAAAAACTAAATATAAGCAGAATAATATCAGATACATCAGACAACAATTATAGGGAAAGTAACAACTCACCAATCCAACAGAATCAGGCTACTGAACCACCATCAACTGGAACTGATTTTGTATCTTCAAATCCGTGCTCCTAGCAAAGACGCGTTGGACTACAATAACAAGATAGAATAACTATGCAAATAATAATATTCTTATAGGAAAATGTGCACATAATGGAAACTTGCAGTAAAGTTGAAATCCAACAAGATGAATACCTGAATGGTGGTATTTTCTGTCTGCAAAAAAAAAACAAAAAATTAAAGTACTAATCTATAAACTGAACTAATTTCATACTAAATGTGAAGACTCATTCAAAATTTGCATTTGGTGATACCTGTTCAGTTCCATGGAGATTTGTATTTGGGCAGCAAGTTTCACAACTGTGATGTGAGAAATGGACACCTCTTCATCTCCAAATGCAGTGCTGTTATCTTCTGCAGGAAGTCCGGCAGTTGTTTTAGCACTGGGCTGCCCAAAATTTGCAAGGAAGAAAGGTGTGGCATCACATATCTGAAAGCTGTCTAGTGCTCGCAGAATTTTTTAAACTCCCAATTGCTTTTGGTAAGTAGTTCAGCTTGTAACAACCACAAACATATCAGTTCATTGTCCGCCTACTTGTGGTAAAGGCCATACCAACTTGGAACAATTAATCATAATAAAGTTTTCAAATTACAGTAACAAATATCCAAATTCTAATAAATAATGACTAATGTAGCAATAGCAGCCCTAATCACCTAAAGTGAAATTAATGGAACAATTGGAAAACCTAAGGATGAGAGAGACTAGGTTTAGTATTTAACTCTAAAGTTTATCTGCGTAGTGCACTACTAATTTCTGCATAGGGGAATTGAATCAGACAGTGAGGATTGGCTGTTGAAACTGTTCAGCTAAGCCAATGTTTTAATAACCAAAGAGCAGGTACTTTACAAATTAACTTAACCTTGCAAAAAAAAAAAAAAAAAACAGGACTATTAAGGGAACTGGAGCGCATTGGATTCTCTGAGACACTGCATAAACTAGTGATACAACCACCACCACCAGAGTCTGGAAAGAGATCAGGACTCAAAAGTCGGGTGCTTCACATCGTGATATGCACAATTTTTCAACCCTACAGAAAAATATAGATGACAATTTCCACATACATTGACTCAGGAAGCACACAACTTTTTACTTGCAAGATATCCATATATATGTATGGTAATTTCCAAGCCCAAAAATAGGAACCCCATCTGCCACTACAACACTTCAAGGGCATCATGAATAGCATGGTTTTACAAGTCAATATATGAGAATAAGGGCCTTACAAGTCAGTAATCCCTTGACAAGCTTAGCATTCCACTCCAACATGTCACTGTGCGCCGGAAGCAATCTCCTTTTACTCTGCATAAAACCTACAACTTCAGTATCTCAATTACAGTGGAAATGAGCCTCATATACTAAAATACATGAATCAAATCCTCCTACTAAAATGTATGTACAAAATGTTAGCTCTGTTTGATAGATGCATATCAGATATTAGTTTAAGTAAATAAAAGGTTGCATTTATGTCCAGCTCTCAATCAACGAGTTGAGATAGAGCATAATGATATGTCACATGTCCTCCTCTCTGAACTTTATCATCAACACTTCCTTCTTTACACGTGCAACAGTTCAAAATCTGTTCATAGCTATTATAAGATTGCATAGCTTTTAGCTATCGAAGTTATGGAAAGTTGATCATACAAGAACAAAGACCATAATTCTTTTATCCCTATTAAGCATTTTGGTATTCAGCCTTTCCACACACGCCTATCATTTCTTCATATCTCAATATCTAACAAGTCTTTCGTCAGACAAAATATTAGAAATATCATACGGGAAAGGAAGAAAGGTAATTCCCATTTCTTGTGTACATGTTATTTGGGTTGTGCAAAAGACATGACAAAAACCACCTATGAGACTAAAACATTGTTGGGCTTATCATTCAGACATCATTTTTCTACATAAGAGAACCAGCTAGACGAACATCTGGTGTGCATAAAAGTAAGTTGTAAACTAACACACAATTATCTGTAAACATACAAAGGAATCGAGTCCATGCAGCAGACAAGGATATACCAATGTTGTAAAAGAAGACCGTATTGAGAAAGATCGAACCTTTGATTAAGGGAAGTCTGATCGATTCACTTCTCAAATTCCAATCAGTTTCATTTCCACAAGAGACTTCAGCCTATACGACAAGAAAATCCATGTAATGAAAACTAGATGTCAAAACTTGTAATATTTTTAGAATTGGACAACAGGAAATTGCAATTGCAAGCACTTGTACAATAGATAATATAGGATTGTTTGAATAAAACGAAAAATAAACTTATCCCCACTATGTCTCATCTTGATCCCTATTAAAGTGACAAGATCACACAAATATGCTGCAAACATGCCTGCAAGGAAGGACATCCCTACGAGAGGACGTAGCGCCACCCCACAAGGAGGTAGGCAAGGCGCCAACGCCAAAGAGAGTGGCACTCTGGCGTTACAGGCCATGGCCCCAGCTAGGATGCGTGGGAGGCACGTGGGTTCGAAGGATACTTTGGCACATTCCAATCCTTTGATCATCAAGACTCAAAATCCGTCTCATGAGTATCTTCCGGGTTATGGTTATCGTTGGGGGACGCCTCAACGTTAGAACCTATTCCTGAGAATATAGAGCTCTATGAAACTTACACTAGTGTACATGAGATGTGGGATAGAAACTCCATCATAATTGGTGATGTAGTTGCGTATTTTGTTGCGCATGAGTTTGTTGAGTCAGATGATATCGAACCACGCTCCGTTGATGAATGAATGCCAACGTAGAGAAATTTGGCCTAAATGGAAAGATGCGATCCAGGTTAAGATGGATTCTCTAACGAAGAGGAAGGTTTTCGAGCTAGAGATGCCAACACCTCCTAACATAAAACCTGTTGACTAATGGGTTTTCGTTAGAAAGCGTAGTGAGAAAAAGAGATGGTAATCTCACCTTATGGCGCAAGGCTTCTCACAAAATGCCCTGGAATTGACTACGATGAGACATATTCTCTCGTAGTGGATGTCACTGCACTCCACTACCTTGTCAGTTTGGTAGTTTCCGAATAACTGAACATGCAGCTTACAAATGTGGTCACTACGTATCTCTATAGGGATCTAGATACGGAATATACATGAAGGTTCATGGTGAACTTCATTTACCCAAGTCAAGTGGCTCTAGACCATGGAGCGCGTTTACAAAGAGGTTGAAACGCTCACTAAAGTGACTACTTGATTGGGAAGGGATATGCCCACGCGTTTCTATGACAAGTTTCGGATTCTATCGCGGTTCATGTTGGACATGATCTTCATTAGAAGCCCTTAAAGAGTTAAGGGAAACCGCTGAACACTTGAAATCTGAGTTTGAGATGAAGGATTTTGGGAGAACACGATTATGGCTCGGTTTGGAACTTGAGCATCGTGTCGATAGATGCTTAGGCATTTTGACAAGGTCAAGCCTTCGAGCACCCCCATGATCGTCCGTAGTCTTGATCCTGAAAAGGATCATCTTCGTCGAAAGGATGATGACGAAGATGTGCTAGAGGCAAAAGTGTCTTACTTAGTACAATAGGCGCATTATTGTACTTATCTCAATGCACAAGACCGGACATCTCATATGTTGTGAACTTATTAGCTAGATATAGCTCTGCGCCAACGCGACGCCATTGGATTGGTGTAAAAGATATCTTTCGATACTTGAGATGTATGAATGATATGGGCTTGTTCTATCCCTACAAAGAGATGATGGATTCGGACCCATCACACACCAGAAACGCCGCCAACGCTGGCCTGCGTTCTCTATCCCCATCCCAAAACGACATGTGTTTTGGAAGGTTTTGCTGATGTTGGGTATCTCTCTGACCCACACAATGGTCATTCCCAAACTGGTTAAGTGTTCACCATGGGAAAAGACCGTGATATCTTGGAGGTCTACAGAACAGACCCTAGTCGCTATATCTTCGAACAATGCAGAGATCATTGCTCTTCACGAAGTGGTTCGTGAATGTATATGGATTGGATCCATAGTTACGCATGTTCGAACAATTGTGGTTTGAAGTCTACCACAGATGAGCCTACAAGCGTTTAGGATAATGCTACTTGTTTTGAACAAATGAGGAAAGGCTACATCAAAAGCGATAACACCAAGCATAATCAGCAACAACAGACACTCCTCGAGATCAAAGTGAACGAGGTTCAATCTGAGGACAGTGAGGCAGACTTATTTACGAAGTCATTGCCCAGTACCACGTTCGAGAAACATGTGGCAAGATTTGGCTTGCTAAAATTATCTGAACTCCCATGATCGTAGTCATCAGGGGGAGGCGCAGACATCAGGGGGAGACGTCTACATGTTCACCTCGAATCGTGAAGGGTGTGTTGTGCTCTTTTTCCCCTTCGACCGAGGTTATTTTTGTCCCACTGGGTTTTTGTTACTCGGCAAGGTTTTTAACGAGGCAAAGAGAGAAGCACCGCGTTTGGGCAACACAAGGGGGAGTGTTGAAGGAAAACCTAATTTGTGTTTAGCCCAAACCCTAGGTTACTTGACCTAGTGGTAATAGGATTTAATTAGAAGGATCTAGAATCCTAATCAATGTAGAATTACTTTCCTTGTATGATTGAGATTCTACGCATTGTAATCCTCTATATAAAGAGGCCCCTATTATCAATGAGAATACACAGCAAATTCCTCCCAAATTCAGTTTCTCTAAAACACTTATTATATAGGACTACTTACAATGTTAATATCAGATTACCTAATAGCTTAGGTAAGAGCGTCTTGAATTAGTCAAAATGCTAGACAAGGTGGATATGATTGATTGACAGATTTATATCACCAGAAAGCATGGTAGCATTGCATCTTGAGATATACAATATTTGCAATTGATATGCCAATCACATGCCAAAAAAGGTGGATATGATTGATTGATAGAATATGTTCAGGTGTAGCTTAACAGAACAGAGTGCTTTATGTCTGGACCATATATTTACCTTCAAGTAGGCTTCAACGATTGAGATGGCAGCATTTGAACAGTCCATTTGCAAAAACACCAATTACCGAGCTCCCAGCTGCTTATTGTTAACATACAGTTTGCAGAGAAAGCTTCCTTACCCCAATTACTATTCGAATCCGAGTCAGCATCCATTCCACAAAAGCTTCAGCCTAAGACAGGAAAGCCCATGTCATGGAAATTAGACATCAAACCTAGTAAAATTAGATTCTTTGACAACTAGAAGCTGTGTAAATTGAAGCCTTTAAAGTTTAAAGTATACATAGGATTACTTAAGATGCTGATAAAGTTACCTAGTTTAGGTGAGAGGAACTTCAATCATTCAAATGGATACCAAAATTCCTGTATGGTGTACGACAGTGTTATAGTCCCTCCTGGATAGAATGTTTTCATCAAATCATATTCATTTCTCCACCAGCAGTGAAATCTTATGACGGTTCAAAAAATTACCAACCAATGTCGGTAAACATCGGATTGCAGCAAGATGGCAAATGACTAAACAGTAATATTCCTATTGCACATAATGCAGAGTATTGCTAATCCAATAATATGAATACCTAATGTAAATATATCCTTTTAGTGAGTAGAAACTAGAAAAAGATAAAAATACTAGGAAATAGACATGAATATAAACAACAAAAGCTATAAGATTAGATATAATAAAGAGAAAAGGCAGAGGAGATCATCAATCAGTAACAATTAAAGAAACAAAATGAGGTATCTAGCTAGCATATGTTGTTATATAGAGAGCTTCATCAACTTGACAACTGCATTGACTTTCTTAGTGCTAGAAGCTTCAATGTTGTCCTCTAGTGTAACTTAGATAGTGTGATTTTTTGTCGCGAGAACTTCATTTCTGGAACAAAGATTTTATACAGACCATATCCAATTTTATAAGGACAGGATACATAAAAATCTAAAATAAGCATAAAAATATCAGATAACAATTACAAGGGAAGAAAACTCACCACTCCAACAGAAGCATGCAGCTCCAACTTCTGAACCACCATTACCTTGAACTGATTCAGCATCTCAAATCCCTTCTCCTAGTAAAAGACTTGTTTTTCAATATGGACAATGCCAAATAAGTACTCCAAAACCATGGATTCAACTCCTGACCTGACTGCAGTGTGCATCCATCAGAGGACGTGGATGCCCATCACTCAAAAGCATGCCAAGTAAAGAGATAGAGCACATCCTCGTCGAAGCCAAATTGATTTGCTGCAAACAACCAGATAATCAAAATTCCAACCTAAATTAGAAACTGAAAAGAAAAAGAGGAGCAGAAAGTAGAAATAAGAAAAACAAAAAAGAAAAGGAGACATAGAAACACCTCTTAGGATGAAGGAAGAGCCACTTCAGTCTAATTGATTTACTTTATGGTTTGCAACCGCTTGAAAATTCCTCCTGCATAGAATTGGAGTTAAATCAAGTCAAGTTGGATTGGAGTTAAATCATCTTTTGAAAGTTAAACAAGTCTGTAAGCATCTACAGAAAGAAGATACAATGATTAAAGTAAACAACTTATAATATTCTGATTGCAAAATGTGAACAGAATTGCAACTTTGCAAGTAGTTGAAATCTAACAATATGAATACCAGAATGGAATTACAGCGAGTCATCGAATTAGAGTAGTAATCTATAAATTAGATCAAAAGAAAATAAATAGGGCAAATTACTGGTCCCCCCTGTACTTTCAGGGCGTCGACAGTTTAGTTCTTAACATTTCAATTTTAACAAATAACTCCCCAGACATTCAAATTTCACACTGTTTGGTCCAAAATGACCATTTTACCCCTCACTTCTTCTTCTTCTTCTTCTCGCTTTTTTTTTGTTATTTTTTTTCTACTTCCGTCTCATTCTCTTTCTCGGCTCAGAACCAACAACTCTCTCTCTCTCTCTCTCTCTCTCTCTCTTCTTCTTCTTCTTCTTCTTCTTCTTCTTCCTACTGCACCCGCTGGCACGCCATCTCGATCTACTCCACCATGGCCATCATCCTCACCTCCATCCCAATCTCCATGATCCTCCGCTCAATCTTAATAGCATATGTAGAGGGACCTTGGGCTCTTCGACGACGGCGGAGATGAGATCGAAGCATAGGCTGAGTGATGATTCCGACGATGGTGGCGAGGAAAATCGCCAGAAGCTGCCACGCGTTTTTGGTGACGCCAACAGGAGTAGGCACGAACCAAAGGATCACCCCCATCGCGATCGACGCGATCAGAGGCTTCATCACCACGCCTTGCCATGGCTGCTTCGCCGGAGTAATGGAACCACCGCTGGAAACGGCGGCCTTAACGGTCAAGCAGCGGCTTCGGAGGGGAGTGAACTCGCGGGCGGAGTCGCGAGTTTGGGGAGGGCAATGAGAGGGCTTAGGGTTTTTTTGAAGCCGAGAGCGGCGGTTCTAAGTGGGCCAGGTCGGGCTTGGGTTTGGAGTCTCGTACTTGATTTTAGTGATAGAGATTTCGGGAAGGCGGTTCGGGATCTGAGAGAGGGGAGAAGGGCAGTGGTGAGAGCAAGTGACCCCATTGGGAGAGGGGAGGTTGGGATCTGCTACGGCGGAGCTCTGAGCTCTCAGAGAGGCAACAGCATGTGAAGAAGCGGTGACTGAGTGAGTGAGACTATGTGCGTCGATGGGCAGCCATGGGAGTGGAGAAGAGGAATAGAGAGAGAGAGAGAGACAGAAGCAGGAAAAAAATAACAAAAAAAAAAGCGAGAAGAATTTAAAAAAAAAGAAAAGAAAAAAAGTGAGAGGTAAAATGGTCATTTTGGACCAAACTATGTGAAATTTGAATGTCTGGGGAGTTATTTGTTAAAATTGAAATGTTAAGGATTAAACTGTCGACGCCCTGAAAGTACAGGGGGGGACCAGTAATTTTCCCAAATAAATTTCATAGTAAATATTGTAAAGATTCATTCAGAATTGGCATTTAGTGATCGATACCTGTTCAGTTCCACTTCTGGATTGTGAGGTTTGGGATGTGAGAAATGTTGTGCCACTCCTTCCCCATGCCTTTTTCGTATTCTCCTTCCAGAATTGGACAACCCTTGATCTTCAGAGTACGCAGTGCTTTTATCTTGTAGAGGAAGTCTGGCAGTGCTTTTAGCTTTGGGCACCGAACAATTCGCAAGGAAGAAAGGCCTGGCATTATCGTGATTTCAGAAAGAAAGGCCCACTCTTCCCAGTTGTCCATGCCATCAAAAGTAAGTTGTTTCAATTTGGGGAATAGAATTCCTGAGACTTCTTCTTCTTCTTGTATTCCCAGAAATTCAACTCCCACCTTTTTCACATTCTCCATCCACTGAATTTTCAGAATTTCAAGCGATAGCAATTTTCCAAGAGGAGGGAAAAGTTCACAAAATCTCCAGAAAGTGAGATCAAGTTTTCTCAAATTGTGTAGAGACTTGATCCAATAGAGAGACTCGGTGGTGCCATGGCAATACCAAATGGATAAAGATTCCAAATTTTGATGTGGTTGCAATGCTTTCACTATTTCTTCATCGCCTTTTCTCTGCTTTCTACCTTCATACTCGAAATGTACTCCCAAATGAGAGAGGTGCTCCTTATTCCCCAACTGTGCTTTCTCAATCTCACTCGCATCATCTTTCGCATCATTCCCCAACCCTCGTATCTCAAGGCTCCCCTGAAGCTGGTCCATGATTCCCAGATCTCCTAATTTCAATGCTTCATCACCCTCATATACTTTAAACCAGTCTAGTACTTGCAGACTTTTCAAACTCCCAATCCCTTTCGGTAAGTACCTCAGCCCCCAACAATTGTCAAGATATAGATGCTTCAAGTTGATCAACTTTCCCATTGCCTCGGGTAGTTTCTCTAGTCCATAGCAGTGAACAAGGACCAGAGTTTGTAGATTATATAAATCACACAGAGCATCTGGTAATTCTTTCAAGTTACCACCACGAGACAAATCCATATATCTCAAATGAATCAATTCATTGATCTCTTTTGGAACTTCATGGATGATGTTATAACTCAAATTCAATGTCCTGAGCCGTTTCATTTGCATAATTGAACTGGGGCTGATGGTTGTAATGCTTGAATCAAGGAGTGTGAGGGTACGCATATTTTTACATCCATAACATGAAGTAGAAAATAGACCTTCGCTTACACTAGTTAAGGTCAAATGACGAACCTTATCAACCGGTGGCTCTATTTTTTCATTAGCACCCTCGGCTGCATCTATAATAATGCATTCTTTTTTAGTAAGAGACTGCACAAAGTCGTGCACAATATCATGCATTTTGCATTCATAAACATTTTCCATCTCATCTTTTCTAAAATCTTGAAAGAAAGACCGCATTGCTAGATTTTCAAAATAATTTTGACCTATTCTTCTCTTTTCTTTGTTTTCCTTTGAGTTAAGATAATCTTGTGACATCCAAATCTCAATCAAATTATCTTTTCTTAACACATAATCTTTTGGAAATATTGCACAATACAGAAGACATCTTTTGACTGCAGGGGCCAAATCATAATAACTAAATAACAGTGGTCGGAAAACTTGTTCCTCAACTTCTTCTAATTCCCATATCTTACTATTTAGAACATCCCGCCATTCCTTTTTTTTTTTCTTATACCACACTAGACTGCCCAAAGTCTTTGCAGCAAGAGGCAAACCTTTACACTTTTTCACAATTTCCTCACCAATAGCTCCAAACCCATTAGCCTCATCTTCTTCCCTATCCAAAAATGCAAAGCTATTAAACAATGCTAGACAATCCATATCGCTCAACTTGTCCAAATGGATCATGTTGCTGGTTGCTCTCATCATTTTAGCAACCCCTTCTTTTCGTGTGGTCACCAATATTGTACTGCCTTGAGCACAACTTTGCATTATCACTTGTAGTTTCAAATTTTCCCACTTTGTTTTGTCTTCGGTCCACACATCATCTAGGACTAGGAGGAACTTCTTTTTCTCAACATGTGACCTTATACGTAGAAGTAGAGTTTCCAACTCACTTGAACTGCTTTGGGTTTCATTTTTATCTAGACTTTCGATAATCGCTTTCGCAATCTTAATCTCATCAAAAGGATCTGAGACACAAACCCAGACTTTCTTGTGAAAATGGGTTGTAATCTTTTCATTGTTATAGGCTAATTGGGTAAGCGTTGTTTTCCCCATCCCTCCCATCCCTACAATAGGGATGACAAGGTTTCCTTCTTGGCTACTTTCTCTCAATAACTTGCTCAACAACATCTCTTTTTCTTCGTCTCGGCCAAATATCTTGGATATATCGACCAAAGATGAAGTTTTCTGTCTTTGAATAAGCTGTTGATCATCATGGCCACCTATTGTTGATGGATGAAAGCCATGCATTTCTCTTTCAGCAGCAATCACAGTTAGTTTCTCATTCAGTTTCTTTATCCTTGTAGCAATTTTATGATGATGAATTGCCTTATTGACTTGGCCAAAACAAAAGCAATTAATGGAGGGAGTGGGGAAACATACCTCCTTCTTGCCTTCCTCCACTTGTTGTTTCAAAATTTCAGTGTTCCACTCGTCTAAGACATCGTCCATCTCGTATGATACATCTTTGAGCTTCTGCAACCAGTCTCTCACTCTGGCCTCCGTCACTTGTTTCTTCTCTGCATCCTCCAGCACAGCTTGAATGGCTTCGAGATTGCTGCGGAAACTATGAACATCTTCCTCAGCATTCAAAACGAGTGTCACCGCTTGTTTTGTGTGTTCAAACACTATTGAAGCCAGTTTCTCTAGAAGCACAGAGATGAGTGCCTCAACCATTTTTCGTGTTAGAACTCGGTTATAATTGAAAGAGAAAAGAACAGAGATGAATATGAAATTGTTGGATGAGTGTGCCCTCACCTCTCTTCTACCAATTCAATTATGTAGTGTCGAAATTAGATGCGATAGGGAATAAGGAACGTCCCTCAATTATTTATTCAACAAAGCATTTTGAATATTCCTCTTTAATAATTGCAAGCATGACCATCAAACATTTATCAACGATGGCAAACTATCAAACATTTAGGTAAGAAAGGGACTAGTTTGCTAAATATCAAACTACCAAACATTAGGTAAGAGCAAGTTCACCCGTTGAGTCATCAAGTCTTCTACTATTTACTGTTTTTTAGTATATATTTTCATTCTCTGGGTCACGAAATACATTGTGCCCATGATCAAGGGCACAAAATATACTGTGCAGGTCACTATGGTGACTTAGAGCACTGTACAGGGTGACCCAGATCACGAAATACATTGTGCACGTGACCCAAATAGTGAAATTAACACTAAAAAATAGTAAATAGTGAGTGACCTGGTAATCCAACGGGTGAACTTGCTCTAAGGCAGCGACTCTTTAGCGAAGGACAGAAAGCTTGTGATGGGTTCACACTTTTTACAGTTGCTCCATTATCAAAAGTCAACCATATAGTCCAACCATGTGCAACTGTTGCAACCGATTCAACACTCAGACGTGGCAAATAAACATTAGGTAGAATATTGCCGATGCAATGAATCATTTGTTTTTTTTCTAGAAGAATGCAATGAATGATTTGAGATTTGTTAATTCAAAACACGTGATAGTCACTTAATTCTTAAAAAAAAAAAAATCACTTATGTTTTATTTAGGGTCTTTCTAAATAGACCCAGCAAAAATCTAAACACACCCAGTATTCACTTTATATTCATACTTTTCCAAGTCTACCCCTATATTTCAATGTACCCAGCATCCCAGCACCCATCATTCTCTAACTTTGCATCAGATTTTGTCATCAACCTTATCGTATGATAGTCCCGTATGAAGGAAAATTAGGGACTTTTCAAAAGACACTCTTCGCTGTTTTGTCCTCAGGCCTGTACTTCAATAGCATCAGAACAGGCTTGTACCAAGGTTTTTGTCAAGGGTTTCGGTGAACTGATCATTCAAAGCTGGAGGAAACTTCAACCTCTGCTTGAGGATCATTTTCTTCCTCTGAATCTGAAGAGCCTTGGAATTTAATGAATCTGGCCGGTCAAATCTCTCTTGGGAGGTAACTCCCTTCCGATCCCAAATTGCTTCGGCCAGTTTGCGAACAGTGGGTTCGCTGATTGTTATGCTATTGTTTGAATCCTAGCCTCCATATATGTATCTTCTTGCTTATCCTTTCTTCTAAACTAGTTGCAAATATTATCCAGTTAGGTTTCATTTGGAGTTTTCCCACTAACTAAAATGTATGTTTGGAACTATTAAATGAACTAAAAACATAATCACAAACTTGCGAGGTATGATTGCATCATTTGCATGCATAAGACAAGAAAGTTGATTGGTTCCGGTATAGCCTTGCTACCGAATATGGGTTTGCTCTCATACCCCTCAAGATCCTCATATCCCTCAGATTTCATATTTCAATATCAATCTATATTTATCGATAATGTTGAAGATTGCAAACGGGGTAGGAGTGGAAGCAAAGAGCTACATCAATGCTGGGTGTGTTTAGAAGAGTCTTTTTTTAACATAAGGGTATAATTGGAAAATCTAGGATAATTTTATAAATGCTGGGTTTATTTAGATATTTGCTGGGTACATTTAAAAAAACTCTTTATTTATTTTAAGACGAGTTTTTTAAAGGGTCCCTGACCCAAAGCCCCAAAATGAGCAAAAGTTATCCCACTTACCCCAGCAACAGATTTTAATTCCCACTAACCCAATTTAAAATAAAATGTCGATTTTGCCCTAAGACTAATTAATAATTTACATTGTATGCCACTCTTCTCTCTCCCCGATCTGCAACACGCACTCTCTCTCCTCCCTCTCTCTCTCTCTCTCTCTCTCTCTCTCCTCCGATGTGAACTCTCTCTCTTCTTTCTCTCTCTCCATGCCAACTTGTCCAGGACCACGCCTCCAACCGCCATGGCCTGCACGTCGTCGGCGCCGGCAGTCGATGGTAATTCGTTTGCAGCCCAGAAGGCGGCGATCCTCTCTCTCTATCTCCGTGAAGGTGCTGCCGGCGATCTTTTGCAGTCCAGAAGCCGGCGATCGTCAACTCAGAGGCGGCGCCACGGATCGTGCAGCCAGCGGCGACTTCATCCAACTCAGAGTCGTGCAGCTCCGGTGTGGCGGCTTGAAGTCGACTCCGGTGCCGAGTCCGGGTCTGCAACGATTGCGACGACCGGAGTTCCGCCGAGGTCGAGGAGGAAGGCCAGGGGATTCATGGGGTTGTTATGAGGTCTGGGCATGGCGGATTTATCACTGTAAAGAATACCCTTCTACATTGTTACTGTGTTTGTGGGAAAATTGAGGATGCCCACCACTTGTTCGATGAATTTCCTCAGAGAAATGATTTGATTTCATGGAATACTTTGATGGGTGATTACCTTCATGTTTCGCAGCCTCGTGTGATTGTGGACTTGTTTAAGGAAATGTGCATTGGTGGTTTTGAAGCTAGTGTAATCACTGTTCTGTATCTTTTATCAGCCATTGGTGAGTTGGGAAGTTACCTTGGAGGAGAGAGTGTTCATGGCTACTGCATTAAGATGGGATTTTCCTATAATAGATGTCTATTGGGGGGCAATAGATGTCTATTGGAGGGCAATAGACGTTTTTAAATTGATGCAATCCTTTTTTTTTTCTTTAATCAAAGTCTTATTTGTCTAATTATAGGAAGATTAGTTCTCATTTCGGTAACCGAAATGTCTATTGGGGGGCAATATACGTCTATTGGGGGGCAATAGACGTTTTAAATTGACGTAATCTTCTCATTTTTTTTCTTTAATCAAAATTTATTTGTCTAAATTTAGGGAGATTAGTTCTCATTTCGGTAATCGAAACGTCTATTAGGGGGCAATAAACGTCTATTGGGGGCAATACATGACTGATAGTCGTCTATTAGGGGGCAATACATGGCTGATAGTCGTCTATTGGGGGTCAATAGACGTCTATTGTATTGGGGGTCAATAGACGTCTATTATGGGGTAATAGACTATTGGGGCAATAGACGTCTATTGGGGGGCAATAGACGTCTATTGCCCCTATATTAGGGGGCAATAGATGTCTATTGGGGGCAAAAAAACTTTCCGGTGAGATTTTCAGCAAATTCCGGTGGGCGGCAGCCGGTGACCGGATTTCGATGAAAGTTGGCCGGATTCCGACGACCGGTGACCGGAATCCAGCGGCCGGTGACGGGCTCCGGCGAAGTCTCCAATAGTTTCTCTCTCTTCCATTTTTTTTTTCTCTCTCTCTCTAAGTAACAAAGGGGTGAGGGGTAAAATTGTATTAAAAAAAAATAAAAAACAAAAAAAAAATCTTAACGGAGTATTAGGGAAAACTCCCTTAGAGTGTATTGGGTAAAAGGGAATTAAAAAAACTTAATGGGTTAAATGGGAAAAAAATCCCTAAAAATGGATTAAATGGACAAAAACCCTTTTTTAAATTATCAGATCATTTCCCATATAAAAGGTCGCCTATGCATTCAATGTCACATTTTTCTTGGTAGTCCGTACCATATTAGTTTATGATTTCCAATTCCATGTATTTGGTAATTTCAAATACCTCAATTATTTGGTAGTTGGTACCAAATAATACTGAGTAGGAAGAAACTAGAACCGCACAACATAGAAGCCTGACTTGTATGATAGCATGAGCATGGTTCTGATGTATGATAGCATGGTTCTGATGACTGATGAATTGAAGCTCTATACTAGAAGGCTATAAGCTGATAGCAGTAAAATCTCCAGACCCATGTCCACATAAACCTTCCTCTATAAAACCAAAAGATTTCAGAACTCAGATAAACAGAGGGTCTTAACATCGAACCTAAATGGTTGGAACTACGTACCATTTTGGCCACAAGTCTTCAGCATCCTAGCCATAACCGAGAGTATCATGAGAGGAGGCATTCATAAGGGGTTACATATCCGGTTATTTGTGATGTTGAAATAAGAACATTGTTAGGTATCATTTGGAAGATATACCTATAAGACTAGCAAACTCCCTCTCTAAAATTAACATAAATTGACTATTCAAATGCAGAGTATCCAATATTATACTTAATATATCAAGACTTTGAATTGGATCAGAGTTCCAAGAATTATTCAACCATTCTAGAATCCATATTGTTGTCATCAGAACAGAATGAGAAGGAGATAATTACTCTACATGCTTAGCAAACCCCTGCAACATGTCATTTATGAGCTTCCTCTGCACTCTTTGCAGCTCCTTCATTATCAACATCGTACCTCACAGCCCAACCATGTGCAGCTTTTGGAAATATCTTCACGTAGCTATCAACCTATAGTTAAGAGAATAAAGTTGGTCAAGGGAGTTTTGAATGAAAAGATTGAAATTTGACAACAATTGGTAACCCAGTTAAACCAAAATGCAAAACACTAGATAGATTGCAAATGAATGTACTAAATTCAATACATTGGAGAGAGATTTGAAATACTATATGCAATTGTGCAAGAAATGATCTAAAATTCATTTCTTTTCTTCTTCCTTATTTTTTCCCTTCTAATTCAAATCTTGATATATGGCTATATGATATTATTGTCAAACTACATTATATCCCTAGATATGGAATTACTACTTCCAAATAGTCCCAGTTCTTAGACTAAATGCACATTAATTAATGTAGGATGAGCAGCTTCAAGTCTTCAACATGGAACAAATTCCTAATAAAAAAATAAATAAAATAAAAAGAAGGCCTCTGCACCTCAGGTTTAGCATATCTCATCAAACGTACTTTCACGAGTTATGGTGGAGAGTAGCTGTCAAACTCAGCTCCTAGTATGGAAATTGGAGATTTAACCACTGTTGATCAAAGAAAAGCATTTACCATTTAGTGTGGCAAAATTGTGAGAATAATAATGTCATAATTGCAATAACAGTGACCTGTGAAGGGTATTGTTTTCTCAGTAAATGATAGCTAAACAATTGTCAAGCAATATAGGATGCACTGTAAACATAGCATTCTCAAGACCTCAACCAAACCGTCAAACGAAACAGTCAAGTGACTGACTATAACATGAATGGCACAGGTTGATCCTGAATTCCATGATGGAGTACGACATCTCCAGCTTCTATTAGACTGATCTTGGTGAGTAGTACTGAACCCCTTTTTTGATAATATGACTCATGATCATGGATCAAGTTCTTATTCTAGGTATGACAAGCCAAGCACCGGAACTTACTTGAGTATGATTCAACTTCATATCATGCTCGTCATTCCAACTGACTTGGTCAAGTACTAATATACATCCATTACATAGTACTTGCTATTTTATTCGCAAGTGCTTAAGACAGACACTGCTGTCACCTGGTTTTGTAATGTCTTATTTCTGTGCAAGTTCAATGAATTGATTTATATAAATATGATCCTGCTGTTCGGACTTATCTAACATTTTGTACAGTTCTTACTTAAGCTTGCTCCAAACACAAACACTACTTGAAGTGCAGATTTGACATAATGCAACTACAATATCACTTTAAAACATTTAAGCAGTGGAACCCATACCCTCAATATCATCACAGAAATAAATGACGGATATAACAGCACAGAAGCTTGTATGGACTCAGATTTCGCAA
This sequence comes from Rosa chinensis, assembly GCF_002994745.2. Taxonomy (NCBI): domain Eukaryota; kingdom Viridiplantae; phylum Streptophyta; class Magnoliopsida; order Rosales; family Rosaceae; genus Rosa; species Rosa chinensis. The sequence goes on along the minus strand of NC_037094.1, from coordinate 53,278,313 downwards.
GTGCAGTCACGATCTTGGCTGAGAAAAACATAGAATATCTAGTTTAATCAGCTGCTATATTTGAAGTATATATCCTCATTTCTGTGGTTGGAGAATTAAAATAGGGGAAACTACAAGTGGAACTAAGTTCTGGTTCACAATAGGATAAGGTGGAAATGATGAGAAAAAAACTGAAAGTTAATAAAACAGAGAAAAGGCAGAAAAAAATCTATACAAAAAGAATATCAACTACCCTCACCACCCCAACAGAAGCCTGCAGCTCCAATTGCAGAAAAACCTTTGCCTATCAGAGCGTCAATCAGTAATTTTGCATCTTCAAATCCCTTATATCATGATAAATGCTTAGCATGCTTCAGACATTAAACTTTATCATGAATCTAAAACCAAAACATGCAACAGTATATATGCAAAAGTTTGCAATATTAGGATCACCGACTTTTAGAACGGCCAAAATGTTTTCATTTTTGCTAGAATATATGCTAGGTGTAATTGATAAACAAGAAAACCAGGCAGCAGGACACAAATAAATTTTCATGCAGCCCAAAAATGTGAAAATCTGATTCACGCCTCAATATTACAGCTGAGCATAAGTTAATTAAATAATAAAAACAAGGAATCCCATGAAAAGAGCAAGAACGAACCGTTCCATGATCTTTTAACCAGACTGCTAGAGGCCTGTTATTGTCCTACGCAAATGGATCTCCATAGAAGAAGTTCGGTACTACCGCACAGAATCCAGAAGTTGCAACTCTTCCTGCAAGCTTCCTTAAGTGGAAATGCATTATTTCTCAGGAAGTGTAATCAAACTTCAACACATAGATTGTTAGTGTGAGTCATCGTTCCCTATTAGGAATAGACTACAAGGGAATATATTGTTGTAATTACTTACCTTGTACATGTTGTGTAGTACAGTTGTAGTACGATTGTAATCTGTTTATATACACCACAGAATGGGTGTAATAATATGTCAGAAAATTTATTCTCTCAATCTTGTCATATTTGACTTGGTATCAGAGCAAAGATCCGAAAAGGACTTTGTCTCTTTCTTTTCAGCTTTTTCTCAATCCGAAGGAAAAAAAAAAAAAAAAAGTCAGGCTTTGAAACGACGTCGTTCAAGACGTCTTCTTCAGCCTTCACTTTGTTCGCTCGCTCGGCTTCATCTGCAGCAACAGACAGATCGATCCGATCCGTCTCAGATCGTCGGCGCTCCTCTCCCTGACCTTCAGTCCAGACCGGCCTCGTCTTCTGTCCCAGACCGCCGTCGTTTGCCTCCGACATCAGATCGATCTTCGTCCACCTTCGACATCAAATCGCCAAACCTCTTCTGCAACGCCGAAGATCGTCTCAGATCGCCGAATCTCTTCAGTCGGTGTCCGCGATAGTGACCGCGACCCAGTCCGGCGTCACCCCGCTTCCGGTCGTCTCTCTCCTCTCGGTCAGACCAGCAACTCGGTACCTCGATCAGTAGGTGCCCCGGTCAACTCAGTAACCCGGTCAACTCAGTGACCCGGTCCACTCGGTAACCCAGTCAACCCGGTAACTCGGTCAACTCGACCAACTCGGTCAAACCCAACAGTAATAAAAAAAAATATATATATATATATATATCACTTCAATTGTTGGAATATCTTTTTCCGCTGCATACTCTGTGATTTCTGTTACTGTATTGTTGTGATGGGTAGTGATCAAAGTGAAGGTCAGGGTTCTAAGGCCAATGAGGTTCAGAAAGTTGAGGTATCTGTTAAGAGCTCAGAAGGTGGTTCTTTTGGAGGTACCAAACTCACTGGTACCAATTTCCGAACATGGAAGAAGATTATGTCCGTTTATCTTCGTGGGATACACAAGATGGGACATGTGACAGGAACAATCAAGGTTCCTAGTGAAGATGACATAGAAGCCTATGCTAAGTGGGAAGATGATGATGGGTTTGTAATGTCTATTTTATTTAGAGCCATGACTGATGATGTGCTACAGATGGTAGAGGAATGTGAAACTGCTGAGGCCATATGGAAGACGTTGGGAGATCTCTATACAAATGAATCTGATTTTATACAGGTTCATGAACTAATGTGCAAAGCTGCAGGAATGCTACAGAATGGGCAACCAGTGTCAGTGTTTTTCACCAAGCTGAAGAATGTATGGGCTGAAATTGATCAGAAGCGTCCTTGCAAGATCAAGAATCAGGAAGATCTTGTGTGGTACCAGAAGGAGAAGGAGCTAGAAAGGGTTCATGTCTTCCTGAGAGGGCTTGATGAGAAGCATAGCAGTGCCAAGGGAGAATTGCTCAGAATGACAGACCCTCCTAGTTTGACTACAGCTTTTACATACATCCGCAAGGATGAGTCTCAGCAGGAAAGTGTCAAACATGCACAGGTTGAAGTCTCGAGCCTAGCCATTCAGGCCAAGGCACCTGCACCTTTCCTTCAGCAACAGAGTTCAGTCCCACTTCATCAGCAAGGTTTCACCAACCGTCCTCGTCCTCAATGCTCTTATTGCAACGATCTTGGGCATGTTCGGGAGACTTGTTGGAAGTTGAACCCACACCTTAAACCTAAAAAGCAAGGTTATCGCCTTAAGGGGAAAGCAGCTGCGGTTCACTTGTTCCAAGAACCGGATTTCTATGGAGTGGCTGGCCAAGATCATCATACAGCAGGTGGAGCTACCCCTACAGCCTCTATAGCTGGTCGAGGTAAAATTGGTATGGCTTTACAGATTTCTAACTTTGTTGGTTCTGATACATGGATTATTGATTCTGGTGCCTCCGACCATATGACTTATGACAAATCATATTTTACTGAATTGTCTTCCCCATCAGTGTCCTATGTAACTAATGCCAATGGTGAGGCTTTTCCTGTGTTAGGGTCAGGGTCAGTGCGTCTTACTCCTACTTTAGAACTTCACAATGTGTTATATGTGCCTGACTTATCTCATCACTTGATATCTGTCCCACAATTGAACACTGAGTCTAAATGCTCTGTAACCTTTTATCCTATGTATGTGATTTTTCAGGATCTTCTCACCAGGGAGATAGTCGGTCGGGGGTATCTAAGGGGCAGGTTGTTCCATCTGGATCAGACATACGCAGGAGAGAAACCAGAAGCACAGTCCCGAGCCGCTTTGACTTCGACTTCTGATAAGCTAAGTGAGATTTGGTTGTGGCATCGCCGTTTAGGGCATCCATCTTTTAGTCTTATGAAGAAAACCATGCCTACTCTGTTTATCGGTGTGGATGAGTCAGTTTTACATTGTGAAACCTGTGTTTTGGCCAAGAGTCATCGTGCTACTTATTCTCCTAGTATTTCTAATAAAAGTGTTATTCCTTTTGAGTTGATTCATTCTGATGTTTGGGGACCTTCTAGAGAGCCTACTGTATCGGGTATGAGATATTTTGTGTTGTTTGTTGATGATTGTACAAGATTGTCATGGTTTGCTCTTCTTAAAACCAAAGATGAAGTCTTTCCCGCTTTTCAAACCTTTCGTAATCTTGTTCAAACACAATATCATAGCACCATTAAAGTCCTTCGTTCTGACAATGGGGGGGAGTATGTTAATCATGTGTTCCAAGAGTTTTTTAAAAACCATGGGATTGTTCACCAAACCACATGTCCACAAACACCAGAACAGAATGGAGTGTCCGAACGAAAAAACCGTCATTTACTTGATATGGCTCGTGCCCTTCTTTTTAGTGCTCATATGCCTAAGTATCTATGGGGCGATGCTATACATGCTTCCTCTCATCTTATCAATCGTCTTCCATCTAGTGTCCTTCAGGGCAAAATTCCATTTGAGGTTCTCGCCTCTCATATCTTCTTACCATCCTTTCACAATCTTCCAGCTCGTGTTTTTGGTTGTGTTGCCTTTGTCCATGTACCAAAAAATCAGAGGTCTAAGTTGGATGCCTGGGCTCTTAAGTGTGTGTTTGTTGGCTACGGAGGTCATCAGAAGGGGTACAAATGCTATCATCCACCCACCAGAAAGTATTATGTCACTATGGATGTTACTTTCTTTGAAGACATGAGTTATTTCTCCTCTTCAGATACAGCTCTTCCGGGGGAGAATTCATATTTTGAAGAGCTATATCATGGAGAGGGGGAGGAATCAGAGGGAGAAGGAGACGCCACACAGCCAGGAGGTCCTTTGACCGATCCGGTTGAAACTATTAGCTCACCACCTCCAGCAGCAGAAGCACCAGTTCCAATCACTCAGAATGCGGTTGAAGACACAACTGCCCCTCCTGCCATCGCTTCTACCCCTGACCCACAGCTTCCTGGTACTGAAGATCACCCATTTGAGGTATGTCCATCCACTGATACTAGTAGTAGTGAGTCTAATGTTGAGCCATATGTGTTACCACATAGGACCACTCGAGGTCAATCAGCCAAAAGATATGAACCTACTCTTATTGCCAAATCAACATATCCAGTAGCCAACTATATGTCCACTAGGAGGTTGTCTAAGTCATATGAATCATTTGTGAATCAAATATCTGCTGTATCAGTACCTAACAAAGTGCAGGATGCGTTGGGGGATCCAAAGTGGAGGAAGGCTATGGATGAAGAGATGGAGGCGTTGCAGAAGAACAGTACTTGGCAACTTGTGCCTCCACCACAAGGCAAGAAGGCTGTAGGCTGTCGTTGGGTGTTTACTGTGAAGCATAATGCAGATGGATCAGTGAATCGATACAAAGCACGTCTTGTAGCAAAGGGATTTACTCAAACGTATGGTATAGACTATGATGAAACTTTTGCTCCTGTTGCCAAGATGAATACTATTTGGGTTCTGCTCTCGTTCGCTGCTAGTTTAAACTGGCCACTCCGACAGTTTGATGTCAAGAATGCATTTCTTCATGGAGAGTTAGCCGAGGAAGTATACATGAGTCTCCCACCAGGGTATGTAGTTGCTTCTCCTGGTGAGTTTGTATGCAAATTGAGAAAGTCTCTGTATGGTCTCAAACAGTCACCTCGTGCTTGGTTTGGAAGATTTTCACAGTTCATGCGGAAGGTTGGTTACAGGCAGAGCAACTCAGACCATACCTTGTTTCTCAAGCATCAACAGGGGAAGGTAACAGCTCTAATTATCTATGTGGATGATATGGTAATCACTGGTAATGACACCGTTGAGATGGATAGACTGCAAAGACAGCTAGCCTCTGAGTTTGAGATGAAGGACTTGGGTGAGCTTAAGTACTTCTTAGGAATTGAGGTAGCCAGGGGGAGAGAAGGAATCTATCTGTGCCAGAGGAAGTATGTCCTTGACTTGCTGACAGAAACAGGTTTGTTGGATTGCAGACCTATTGACACTCCTATTGAGCAGAACCATGGTTTAGCTGAGTATCCAGATCAGGTACCTACTGATCGAGCTCGCTATCAGAGGTTAGTTGGGCGCTTGATTTATTTGGCTCATACCAGACCAGACGTTGCGTATGCAGTGAGCGTGGTGAGTCAGTTCATGCATAATCCGAGTGAGAGTCACATGGATGCTGTTATGCGAATTTTGAGGTACTTGAAGTCAGCTCCAGGTAGGGGAGTACTATTTTCTAAACACAACAACATCCTCGAGGTTTGTGGCTTCACAGATGCAGATTGGGCTGGAAATATCACAGACAGGAGGTCGACATCAGGTTACTTTACCTTTGTGGGAGGTAATTTGGTTACATGGAAGAGTAAGAAACAGAAAGTTGTGGCACGTTCTAGTGCTGAGGCCGAGTATAGAGGTATGGCTCACGGAGTGTGTGAATTGTTGTGGCTGAGAAATCTGTTACGTGATCTGGGTATCATACTCAAAAATTCCATGCAGTTGTATTGTGACAACAAGGCAGCTATTGACATATCACAGAATCCAGTACAGCATGATCGTACTAAGCATGTGGAGGTTGATCGTCACTTTATAAAGGAGAAGCTAGATGCCAAAATCATTAGCTTTCCTTTTGTTCCAACTGAAGAGCAACTTGCAGATGTACTTACCAAAGGAGTTTCCAGGAAGGCATTTTATGACTCACTAAGCAAGTTGGGCATGGTTGATGTGTATGCGCCAACTTGAGGGGGAGTGTTAGTGTGAGTCATCGTTCCCTATTAGGAATAGACTACAAGGGAATATATTGTTGTAATTACTTACCTTGTACATGTTGTGTAGTACAGTTGTAGTACGATTGTAATCTGTTTATATACACCACAGAATGGGTGTAATAATATGTCAGAAAATTTATTCTCTCAATCTTGTCATATTTGACTTAGATGACTATATCAACAGTACAATCTATTGCTTCAATCACAAACACTAGAAGGGAAGTCCACCACAATCAGAAGTTTCCTTAACTGATATAATTTTCATCATCAATGAGTTTGGCACAAGACTTCTTTCTTGCACTCAATATCTCCTTTTCATAATTCAGTTTTTCTGACGGACAAAACTGAAGGTTGGAGGTTTGATATCTTTAAGATGAGTTATTTGCTAAGAAAAAGGAACTTCTACATAAGTATGTGATTGTGTTAAAAAAAATTAACACCATAAATTTCCAGGGCAAGCTGCATGTAGATGCCCCTTCCACTTTATCATGCTTCAATAAATGGAATCCAAAATAACTACAGATATTGTAATTAATACTGATTTCTGCAACCTCTAGTTCTAATAAGTTTGGATCCTGATCACAGAGTATTCATTTTCATATATACAACAGAACATAATTCTATTACATCCCCATGTACTCGTTATAATGTACTGAGACATCAATTTCTTCCAAAAACAATAAGTACAGCTAAAGTTATAGCAGAATCCATGTACACATAGCTCAATACATCAATTTCGGAGCTCCATATCGTGCAGGGCACATTGAATCGGTATATTTTCATCGTGATATAATATTTTATTCTCCTCTTCTCTCCATCAAGGATTTACAATTCTACTTCCTTCCTAATACAGCACTGAAACATAAAACAGAAAATAGCTGTATAAAAACTTAAGCCAAATTTTTTTTTTTGAAGATATAAGCAAGTACCAAAAACATCAGAAATAAGAAGAATAGCACGCTTGGGATTAGGAGACCCTGTGACACAGACATTAAGACCTCCAAATTTTTCAACACAGTCTGAACCACAACTTGTGTTGATAACTGGCGAGTAAAAGCAGCACTGAGGGCCTGACATTGCTTCTCTGATCAGTGGAGACTAAAATCTTCAAACTAAAGTAAAAAAGAAGCACAAGCACTCTTTCACAGGTACAAGACTTTCAGAAGAGCATATAGGTATTGGAAAAGGTGTAATGGACTCAACCACCCTATTATTCAATCACCACCTATATGCTTTAAATACATGATGTGTGGAGGGAAGTGTTGAAAAGATGACCACATATACAATTTAATTATGTGCCAAACCAAGTTAGCAAAAATAACTAATCAGTTCGTTAGAAAATGCATATAAATCTTTTCAGTCATTCGCCTACAATAACAGTTGTAATACAGGATGCTAGATTACTCTGCAAATCTTTTCATAATTTGACACAATATAATTTTATTTGAAGGCTTAGTGATCCCATTGGAAAAAAAAATTGAAAAAGGAGAGAAAGAGGCTGTGATTTACCCAGCACTGTGTGAACTTGTCAATGCTTAACTTTGAAATACTGCTCAAAGTTAAGCATTTTTCCAAAGCTAAGCATTTTTTATTCTTCCGATGGTTGATGCTCAGCTTGTTGGCCAAGTTAAGCACTTTGAAATAATACTTTTTCATTTATAATATTATATACACTTATACAGTTTCTTTTACACTTTCTACAGTCAACTATTTCACAAATCAGATTCAGTTTTTCTTCCTTGACATGTTTTGTATATCTTTCTGAAGAAGATCTTTATTAAATAAGACCTGACAAAACTCAAACGAGAGGAAGAAATTGCAAAGAACCATTCCAAAGAATTATATTACACAATTAGTGTAAAATAAAAGAAAATTGGAATGCATTTAGAGCAAAAATATGAGGGCTTGTTTCTCCAAATGCTACCTCCTGTCGTTGAGTCATCACTAGAAGTCTGCCAAATCAGATTAATGACAGTTGGATTCAGTACAAGTCTGTCATGTCGGAGCACACAAAACAATCGACAAAAAGCTAACTTTTATGAGGGGGATGCCACTTATGGGTAAGTGAAAGATTATGGTTTAAGCATGAAGGAGCAAAATCTGCTCCCACTGGGGGTAATAATAGACACAAGTACGATTTTTGGAGGACTAATCACATTTCTAAAAGCCATATGGTTCCTTCCCTTTAATGAGCCACAACCAAATATAACTTCTTTGTAATTTTTGAGATGTGTTTGCCCTCCATCGGTCAGCTATCCACTTTAAAAAGCTAGCCCATGGTTGCCTAAGCTAATGTAGTCCATGCTGCTATAATCCAATCTAACTGTTGTTTACTTATGATACACGTACAATTTGATACAGAACTGGATGTTTCCTTGAAAGTGATACGCTCAAAGCAAGCATATAATTTAACCCTAGAAATATCATGCAAGTAGGGATCGTTCTATTCCGGGGATTGAGGGTACACCTGTCAATGTAAGACAATTTAAACAATTAAAATAAAAACAAAGTATGATATTCACACATATAAACATTACTTACGAAATTAGGGGGGTTTTAGGATTTTTGGTTTTCGAAAATTAAAAGAAAGAATAAAAACTAAGTATAAACAAAAACACAAATACAAGAATGAAACATAAGAAACAAAGATTAAAACCAAGTTTATAAGTGAATTCGACTCAACCCTACATTGTTCTTCCAAGTCATGAGAAAGGAGTTGATCATGTGAAACATTAGAAAGCAAACGATTTCCCATATTTTACTTTCAACGCTAATTAATCTAAGTGAAAGCACAAAGACTAATCCTATCAAACATGTAATCAAGCCCTAGAAAGCTAGTCAATCATACATATTCAACGCATGAAACACATAGAAAGGCTATCAACTCAAGTGTACAACTTAGTATGAATAAGTTCATCTAATTGCAATCCTTTTCAATTGAATTCGATTTTTGTCCAAAACCTTTACTACTTTCGAATTAAGTTCACAACACAATAAGTTGAATCATGTTCTTAAATCTAGCACCAATTACATGCATATATCCTAAGTTGGCCACCAAAGAACATAAACATATAAAAGTTTTCTGTAAAGCAAATTCAATCGAACAAACTCACATAAGCAACGTTGGAATCACAAAATAAGAATCAAAATCTTCATTCAATCATAAAATTTCAGAATTAAAACTTTGTTCAAATATTATTGTCAACTAGAACAATTCCAATGAAATCAAACAAGATTACAAAGAAAGAGGTTGAATTACACCGTGAGATGGAGATGGGGATGAACGATAAAACGTATGAAGTCTTGAATCTTGAAAGCAAGCTTCAAGGTGGAGAATGGATGATGATGCTCACGGCTTGGTTCTTCTTCTTCTTCTTCTTCCTTGCTTGAAACGTTGAATGCACTAGAGGATGGAGAGAGCTTTCGCGTATATAGTAAATTTCTGAATTATCGGAGAGGGGGGGGGGGGGTGCTTGAGACGTCTAGGGTGTAGAATATACAGGGGACGGCAATGCTTGGCCTCCAAGCCGTGAATTTTCTGTTTATTTCCCAAGGATTAAATTAATAATTCCACATATCTTCCACCAATGAGAAATTGCCAAGTAAGCCCTAGTGTGTCATCCAACCAATCAAAACTCTCCAAAATAAGTCTAAATCCCTTAAGCATATATTATTGCCGAAATATATAGAGATATTTTCTGATTTTCTTCACCAATTTCGGCAACAATATATTTAGAGAAAATAGGGGACGAATCTAGACTTGTTTTGAACCTTTTCTTGATTTCTTTCCTTAAACTCCACCCTAGAAAATCTCTTGCGTAATCTTTTATTTCTTCTTGATTTTTCACGCCACTTTTCTCTCCTCCCTTTGGTTTTCACGGCAAAGCATCTCTAGGGTTTCATCCTTGCGTCACAAACCCTAATTCCATGGGCTTTCATGGGCCTTGATCCATTTTGCCGAAAATCCAACTCAAATCCATAGAGTTCTTGGGCCTCGTTGCTTCATCTTCAAGCCTTGTCTCCCTCCAACGTCAAAACACATTATTTTTCCATTTCTTTTTCATGGTTGCGTTGGAAACTTGCTTGGGAAGCTTTCCTCCATTTCGCAGGGTTTCCTGGTTGGACTAGGAAAGCTTATTTCTTCATTTCTGCTCAATTGTGTGGCCCTTTTCTTCTCATATTCGCTCGTCTTGACGTTCGCAAGCTCCTCTTTCCATTCGTGAATTCATTTCCACTTTTTAGCTCGGAGGTCCTGAAAATAGAAACTATTATGAAACTTTCTAAAATTTGAAAAATGGAAAGTTTCTAAAAATGAAAAATAGAAACTTACTAAAAGTGAGAAATAGAAACTTTCCTAAACTAAGAATGGAAACTTGCCAGAAATGAGAAATGGAAACTACAAAAAATGGAAACTTTCTACAATAAGGAACTTTCCCAATCAAAGAATGGAAACTTTCCCAAACAGGGATTTTTCAAGGAAATGGCGCAGAAAATGTAGGGAAATGCAGTTAAAACGTCGCATTAAAATGCTCCTATCAGAAAGCAAGCTGTGACTCTAGAAAAAAATCAGACGATGAATTCCAAAGTTCATTTGCAAGTTTAGCATCATAAGAAGGACATCCAATGAAATATTTGTCATATGAAGTGACTAAAATAGAAATATATATATATATATATATATATAAGGCATTATAAGCTCACTGAGTTCATATTAATATTCTTCTTTATAAGAAACAGAAAAGTATTAAACCAAGATGGTTTGTACACTGACTTATGTCATAATGCACTATTTGGAAACTTAATGATAAAATGTATCAATCGTCCAGTAACCCCATTCCCACCAACAAATACAACGAGCATTGAGACATTAAAAATAGCAATGCTTAGCAAGGGAATTTTCAATCTCCAAGATATCTTTTATTAGAAATAATCAGTCTTTACAGTTCAGTAGTTAACCTTAGGCCCCTTTTCCAGATGAACTACTAAACATAATGTTCCATATATTTTTATAACTCATTGCATAAGAACAGACACATCGGTATCAGGATAAGAACATTGGCTATAACCTATAAACTGTTAAGGGGATAGTTAATGAGATCCTTTGGCATAGAACTTCTTATTAAGTATGGACAGACAGAACAAACCATCAATGGCATTCACAACACATATGCAGCTTGCATAAGTGTAGAATTAGAATAAGCTTACTAGTGGAGCACGTACGTGCTGCATTGAGAATGGAGCTAATTCCAACTTCAGGTGACTGCAAGAGGCACAGGAGTCTCAAAACTTTGAATGCCAAACTGCATAGGCATGGAGGAACTTCTCGCATGATGTTGGTTTCAACAACACCAGGATCCACAGCACTTCAAAACCAAACAAAACCGTATTTAACATGAGATTTTGTATATAGCATCTAATGCATGATCCTAGAAAAGAATTCTGCAGAACTCTTCCCAGAAAGGAAAATGGTAAAAAATCTTGTATACACATACATTACGGAGACATGACGAGATATGTCCATCAAGCCAAGTTGGTGATGAAGTTCATAGGAGAAGAGCAGTAGGAACACTGTCAACAAATGGAGCACGTTGAAATTGGAATAGCAAAAGGATATTTTCAAAAATAATGACATCAAGCAAGGCTACATTCCTTAAAGCAGAAGACAGATAAAAGATAAAGCCATTACTGATCATAGACTTCGGAGGTGAATGTAGACGATGTAGCAAATATTCCAGCATTGTTAATTAGGAGTTGGATTGAAGAGTGCATTTGTGAGTCGGAAATTTTAAAGCCGAGGAGATTAGGTACCTTTTCTAACAAGTGAGATGAGCGTCCAACTGCATACAGGATTTGATTATGGGCTATACGCATGCATCTTGATTTGTATAAATTACGAAAGAAGTGATTGAATCGAAAACTATGATTAATTACCAAAAACCACAAAGAAGGCGTGAGCGGAGAGAGCATGGGCCGCCGCAGCGCCCAATCCAGAAGTAGCCCGCAAATGGGCCTGGATTGAAATGAGGGAGGTGATGATCTGGAAGGAGGAGTAATCGAGGCGAAAAGGAGGTTCCAGTAAGAAAGAGATGAGAAGAGTGAGAGTCCATAGTAGCAGGCCCATTCTCCAGAATTGCAAGGACATTACAAAACTGAGACGGAGCTAGCTGCTAGAGCATACGAGTCGTGATAGGAGAATGAGGCAGAGAGCTTTGTGGAGTGAGGAAGGGGGATTTCACTTTTAGTTTAGAGCTCCCTCCGCTCGAGCCATTTATAAGTTACCTCATCAACGTTAATCCAAAGGCTGAATAGAGGACACGCGTTTATTGGTGAAAAGAAAATGAAAATTAACCATATTTACTTGAAAATTAAACAATGAGGCTGGTCAACGATACATCGATATGAGTACAGTTTAGTTTGGTATTGGTATGAGAATACACAATTGTGAAAAAATTTAGCTGTTAAAATGAGCACCAGTCATAAACCTCAATTCAGTGTTTGGTAAACTTAGAAGTTATCTTCACCTACTTTGTTGACTAGAGTAAGAATGAATGTTACTTGATCAAGAGATTTGTTCCTATGCACTCAGATTTCGATCAGCGTTGGCAAGTCAAATTGAAAGAAGGGGATATCTGTAAAAGATTATTCAATACCTAAATCACTGATGACACTTTTACTTACATGGAATAAAAATAAAAATAAATCATGAATGTGAGAAGAAAGGAATCGGTCTTCATTCCGGAGGCTTTCATTCCTAAACTCATCTCCTCCCTTCGTAATCAAATTCCTGAGTATTCAGGAATTGATTCTTGACAAGGAGGTGTGACCTACACCCATTTCATTCCTTATGTGTTAGTAAAAGCATGCATACTTTTACCCCGGAACTATTCCTTGTTTTCATTCATATTCGAAGTAAGTAAACGTGCCCTGATTGTTTAGGGATTGATTGCTTTCCTTGATTGTTCACCTTACTAAGTAGGCTTAATAGCAAATTTGCTACCCTAGGTTACACCTTGGTGTCAATTTGTTACCCTAGGTTTTCACAATTAGCCAATTTGCTACCCTAAGTATTATTTCTACTAATTTGTTGCCTTATGTTTATAAAATTAGCCAATCTACCTCCTTTTCGTAATATTAATTTGTACAATATTTCGTCCCTACGTTGATTAATTTTGAAAATCTAAGATAGTAAATGACTAATGTTGACAATTTGGTGAAGTAAATTCGTTAATTTTGAAAGCCTGGAGTAGCAAATTTGATGAAATGGTAGCAAATTGGCTAAAATAAATTCTACGTAGCAAGCTAATTTTGAAAACCTAGGGTAGCAAATTGGCTGAAATAAAACCTAGGTTAGAAATTGACACCAAGGTGAAATCTATCGTAGCAATTTGACAATTATGCCTACTAAGTATTTATAGGACCTAAGCGGATATCTTGGTTAGTGCGCATTGTGGTGTGCAACTTTTGCAAGTCATGCGTTAATGTGGGTTCATAACACTATCTTAATTAACATTAAGTGGGGCAGTGCTTCCCACTTGCTATGGATTTGGTCGAGCAGATTGTTCCACCTTATCCAGATCCACATCAAAGAGATTCACCTCGAGAAATACTCAAATAGGTTGGGTTGTCTCCCTCTCGATCCATTTCTTGACTATAACCCAATTCCACCTAACCTAGATCTGCCTCAAGGAATTTCCGGCTTGTTATGGATTTGGTCGAGCTGACCGTTCAGCCTTATCCAGAGCCACCCAAAAGAGATTCACCTCGAGAAATTCTCAAATAGGTTGAGCTGCCTCCATCTCGACCCATTTCTTGACTAGAAGTCTAGAACCCAATTCCACCTCATCTAGATCCGCCTCGAGGAATTTCCTACTTGATATGGATTTGGTCGAGCTAATTGATTCCGCCTTATCCAGATCCATCTCGAGGAATATCGCCTCGAGGAATTTTCAGATTGGTTGGGTTGCCTCCCTCTCCGCCCATTCTAAAATTTTACACCCCGGTTTCTTAACTGCCTTTAACATTGTCATCTCAAAAAATTACCTTTAACGTTCAAACAATTTTTTCATATTTCTCTTGTGATATTAATATTCACTTCATCTTATAGGCTTCTAAGACATGTATGATCCAGAGGGTTACGCTCTTTGGTTTTGCGATTACAAATACAACGATGAAAATACAGTCTCATTCGTGACTTTAAACAAGGTGGGCGCTTTTCTGCAACGGATGGATTTGGCTTGTAAATATGCGTTTGGGAAGATGTTGGTGATTGGAACTGTATGATTAATGAATGTTATGACATGGAACTGTATATATAATTGGCGTAAGGTTGATATCATTGATGAGGATCAAAAGGTGCGCGTGAACCAGATGATTGAAGATCACGAGCCTTTTGAGGGGGAGGCTTTGTTGGATGCCAAATGCTTCGAGTGATGAGACAAAGGTGTTCGAAGAGGTAGCTGTAACGTCTGGGAAGGAATGATGATTAACGTTTTACAGAGATAACTGGCACGCAGTCAGCTGGTGACCGATTTCGAAACCCACGATCTGTAATTCATCCTCTTTTCTTAGTCCAATTGCATGATACTTGAATCCATGTCCAATCACATCAAGCTCTTAGTACTACATTAATTAGTAGATTTAATTGTCACAAGCTTGATACAGTATCTTCAACAAATCAATGGACGAAAATCAAATGCATTATGCTAGAGGCTAGAATATGCAATCTTCATTTAGACAGGTCTCTGGAGGCTGATGAAATGAAGTATTACATATAGTAAGCATTATAACGCTAATTTCACCAAATCCCATCAACTAAGATATAGCTTTCTTCTTTTACCATAACATATGACATTTTAGTGTATTGATGCAACTCTTCTATCTTGAAACATACCTTAATGCAACAATTATATACTTTTTAATCATTTATTAAGCACAAGAAGAAAACAATAGTCCATAGCTCCATACCATCAACACGCTGCATAAGAAAATCAGCTTGGATGAACATGGACTTCAGAAGTTCATTCAGTAGCCACCTTTGTTGCGAACAACAAACAATTTCTACATCAAGTAACTGTAACAATTTGTGGTGAAATTTCTTTCTCTCTGCATGAGGAGTAATACTGTAATAATATGTCAAGTTACTAACGTTAGTAACGTAACTTTGAATCTAGTGGAAAATATGAAGCAAGAAATTTTTCTATGGGAACTTGATTGAAAAAGTAGATATGAGGAAACAAAGTTGTTAATAAAAGAATACGAGACACACACCAGACATGATTTACAAGGAAGAACAATTTACCATACTAACATAATCCTGCAGCTCCAATTACTGATCCCCCTTTTACCTTCAATTGATTTTGCATCCTCAAATCCCTTATCCTGCTATGAATACACCCACCAAGCTTTAGAAACTATACTTTAAACATGAATCTTTAAGTAAAAATATATGCGCGCAATGCTATATTTGCAATCTTATGGCCACTGATTTCGATCAGTACATAGGAAATAGACGTCACTGATTCAGTATAACACATGAAAACTTTAATATCTGATCTTATGAAGAGAGAAAGCAGGGGACATTAATAATCAAATAATCAATAACAATTAACACCGAAGGTCCCCAGAAATCAGTATCAGTTCAAACAAAAGAATTTAAGTTCCTTATGATATTGATACAAAGAAGCAAAAATGAAAATATAAGGACAGAATATAGTTTTCTGGAAAATGGGGATTGCAGTGCACTGATCAATCCTTACTGGGCAGTAGAAATCAAAATAACAAACTAAACACCAGATTTTGGTTACGCAGTGAAAACCTCAAATATGAGATTAAAAACACTGCGGGGCTCTTACTCTTGAGAACCCAAAATAATAATCATCTTATTCAAAAGGATATGTTCTTGTACAAACTTGTATAGCAATTGCACGGCTATAAGATTTAGACAAAAGCTAACTCTAAGTTTGTCTTCCTTCTAGAACTCCTTCACTTGAATGATCATCAACTCTTGCTCTTCTTTCTTCACCGTCTCTCTACTGATCTCAAGAGAGTTTTATGCATATGAGAACACAATCAATGACACTTATTCATGGACCAAGTGTTTGACGCTTTGTGAAGACACACTTTCAAACTAACATGCAAGACTTTACCAAAATTCTTGCCTCTATAGATGTGTATGTAGACCGTGTATCTTTTCTGCCCATCTAATAGACCTGCGGCAACTACTCAAATAATCATTCAAAGATTCTACCCTAATTCCCAATTAATTTGGAAAGAAACTTCCCATATATGAACCCCAACAAATCTTAAGGAAAATCAATTAGGAATAGACAAATCCTAAAAACCCTAAGACAACCATACCACGATTTTTAATAATTAGAAGAATCTTTAACCATCGTAGATACATAAAGTCCAAACCCTACTTTCCAAAAACGGACTTCACAAGAAACTGACTGCAAACTCCGGGATTGCAGCACATGTTGCAATCCTATGTATATGCAGATGCATTTACCTGTCATGTGACTCTTCGAGATCAGTAAAGGACGTTGTCATAGCTTTGTATGGGAATGCCAATACGACAGATACAGAATCTATACCTACAATCTCCCCCTTTGGCATTCCTATACAAAACTTTTCTATTACCAGAAACTCCCCCTCAACAAGTACTTGAGAAAATTCACTTGAAGAATTCATCAATCCTGAAACACTCATCACACACACATTGTGAAATAATCATGATAGTAACCAACACATATAAGCAATTTAAGAGTCATTTTACCACTAGTCCAAAGGCAACTACTCACTTAAAGCATAAAGAAACCTAGACAAACTGAACTAATAAAATCTAGCAGACAACAAAAACCAAGTTAGGTCCAATCCTAGTCAAAAGTCAAAATAAGTCTTCTCCCCCTTTTTGGATAGGTATGCCAAAGCTCAAGAGGAATGGGCAAAGGTCTCACGAAGAGAGTGAATCTCCCCCTCAAGGTGATCCACGCGCTAAAGAAGAGCACCCACATCAGTTTGAAGCTAGTCCAACTTGCGGTTCACCACAGTGAAATGATCAAGCAAGGTGCGAGAGATAGAAGTGGTGTCAACAGAAATACCCTTGGTCTTACTTTGGCTAGTACTGCGAAGAAGAGAACTCCGGGAAAAGACCTTCAAGGGAGGAGCCATTTCATCAGAGGCTTCAAAGACAACACCTTTGGCCTTGCAAACAGCAGTGATCATAGAAGGAAAGACCAACGCGGCCTTTTTGTGACAGCGACCTTTAACAGCAGCCTTCCGAATGGCAGTATACATGTAATGCTTTGGAGGAAGATAGGGGCCCTTGGCATAGAGAACATAGATGAGACGAGCTTCTTCCAAGGTAATCTTGCTACTCTGAGTGGAAGGATAGAGCAAAGTACGAACCAAATGGCCCAACAATCGACAGAACTCACTAAGAGCACCAGCAGAAACCTCCACGGGAGTGGCATCGGGACGATCCTCATAAATCGCAGCCACAACGATATCAACAGATAAAGCTGCAAGCTCCTTATCAATCGCAGACATCTCGGAAACAGGGGCAAGGAGACCCAACGTTTCGCCGATAGTGGTGGGTGTGAAAGGGACTGAGACGCCACGAATATCCATATTGCATCCAATCTGAGTAGCAACATTAAGCAAGTCAACCTGCGCAGGCATATTTGGAGAACAACAAGCATAGAACTCTCTAACCACAGTGAGGTTAGGAGTGGGCAACACATCCAACACAGATTCCCAACGAAAAATATGCACAGTCTCAGCAAATAGGGAACCCAATTCAGCCACAGTAAAACACTTTTCATAAACCACAGGGCGCAAGCAAGTATATGTTTCATAATCAACCCATTGAGTATGAGTTACAAATCGAGAATCCTTACGAGGTTTAGGTGGCTTGGACTACCGGGACGTGGAAGGAGCAGAGCGGTCGGAAGGGCGAGGACGCTTGGCAGGTGGAGCAGGCAAGGAAGGACTGACCGAGAGGTGGGCGAAGCCTGAGCAGGTGAAGGAGAGACCGGAGCGGCATCGGAGGCAAAGGAATCTGAGAGAGCAGCGGTGGCGGAGGAGCGTTCGGACCCAAAAGGGGATGACAGTGCTTGGGCGGTGGACCGAGAAGGAGAATCTTCCAATTCCTGAGGATGCTCTGCTGAGGTAGGCGGCCCAGAATCCTTCAGGCGGAGGAGGCGATTGGAACGCCGAAAAGGACCAATGGCAGGAGGCGGGGCCGGAGGCAAGATGGTGGCCGGAGTGGAGGCCCGCTTGATGGTATGCTTGATGCGAGCCATGGTGAAAGGAAGGAGAAAGTAAGAGCGACCTTGAAAGAGAAGGGAGAATTGTGGGGAAAAATAACCTAGCTGAAGACACTTTAAACACACGGTGAAAAAGAAAAAAGAAAAAATAATAACAAGTAAATTTTTTTTTTTTTTTTAAAAGAGTTAATATGAGTAATAAGAGTCACAAGAAACACGTCCAAAGCCCAGAGAGTACGGCATAGTGACCAAGTCCTCAAACTCCCACGTAATTTAATATGATAAGAGTAATGCAAACATGCAATGCAAACACACACAATGATATGGGACTGTATCCTCGGACAAGAACAGACTGAAATTGCATAGCTTTTCCAACAAGAGCAACACCATTTAACCAGAAATAAGAGTGCAACAAGATGAGTTTACGCGAGTGAAGGTATTCCGACAACCACAAGGTAAAATAGAGGATGAGCGAGTATTCTATACCGCTTGTGGTGTAGAGTAAACATATCTCAAGATGGGGTGTAAAATATTTGTGGGAACCTAAAGAGCAAAGCTCACATACGAAACACATTTAAGCACATAAACTGTATTCCCCCTTATAACACCATGTGGGCATGATTTGGAATTTTTCTTTTTGCCTTTCACACAACAAAACTATTTTTTTTTTTGAAGAAGAAGATTAAGACCCATGTAACGAGTATTATGCCTGCAGCTCCTAAGTCAGATGACTTTAGGGTACTAGATGTAACAAGGACACCCCACAGAGCACATCTACTTGAGTCAATAGTCTCACAATCCATCGGGGTGACCAAACCATTCCCGTTTCTTCCCAATCTGCATATCGTTCGTCACGACCGAAGCCTGCTTACTTTGGGAATAGCCTGGCCATGCTCCATTAACCAACAACATTTATATATATATATATATATATATATATATATCAAGGAGAAATCAACATGAGTAATTTCGTACACGAGCAATGAGAACAAGCCAACCATCAATTAAGACTTACCAACACTTAGAGTATGTGTGCATGTGAGGTTTCAAGAGTGTAGAGAATATGTTGTTCAAACTCACAAGTACATAGTGATGTAAGTACAAGTTCAACACATGCTAGGCACCCTATTGCAAACAGATTTAAGGGAAAAAAAAAGGCTCTTGTCAATCTAATTTCAAATCAGCTGTCAGACACTTGGGGATACAAGCCATGATTTCAATCCTGAAGTTCCAGAAACTGAACTTAACAATGCAGAAACGAAAAGAAAATGCACCTATGCTACCATGAAGACATACAAAATGAATGCATGCTGTGATAGATGGAAATTAAGTAAGAGTTTCAGAACTTAGAACACCAATGGCACTTCTAAGTGATTCAAATAGTGCATTATCCAATGGTTTTGTGAATAAGTCTGCTAATTGATACTCAGTGGGAACAAATGCAAGTTCAAGTATTTCTTTCTCAACTAAGTCTCGGATAAAGTGATATCGCATGTCAATATGCTTAGTGCGAGAGTGTTGCACTGGATTCTTGGAAATATTGATAGCACTTGAGTTATCACAAAATATGGTCAACTTACCTCGGGAAATTCCGTAGTCACGAAGCATTTGCTTCATCCATAACATCTGAGTACAATAGCTACCTGCAGCCATATACTCTGCTTCAGTGGTGGAAAGGGATATGCAATTTTGCTTCTTGCTATGCCAGGCCACCATGTTGTTTCCCACAAAGAAGCAACCACCAGATGTACTTTTCCGATCTTTCAAGTTTCCTCCCCAATCTGCATCTGAATAACCTGCAATTTCAACGTTAGTATCAAAGGTAAAGTAGATGCCACAATTCACTGTACCTGAGACATAACGTATAATCCTTTTCACAGCCTCCAAATGAGATTCCTTCAGATTTGCCTGAAAACGAGCACAAACTCCAATACTATAGGATATGTCAGGCCTACTAGCAGTGAGATAAAGAAGACTACCAATCATACTCCTATAGAGAGTTTGATCAATAGATTTACCTGTGAGATCCTCACCAAGTTTGGTGCTTGTACTCATTGGATTAGTGACAATTTTTGCAGATTCAAGTTCAAACTTTTTCACAAGATTCTCAGCATATTTAGTTTGTGACAGAAACATACCTGCTTTCAGTTGACGAACTTGTAGACCCAGAAAGTAATTTAGCTCCCCACACATGCTCATCTCAAATTCACTTCCATGATGTTAGTAAATTCTTTAACATAAGTATCAGAGGTAGACCCAAATATGATATCATAAACATAAACCTGAGCAATCATGACATGGTTTTTATCCCTTTTCACAAACAAAGTTTTATCTACTGAACCTCTATGATATCCTTTACTCACTAGGTAGGCAGATAAAAGCCCATACCGAGCTCTTGGAGCCTGTTTCAAACCATACAAAGCCTTTTTAAGTCAATACACATGATCAGGTTTACAAGGGTCTATAAATCCCTGAGGCTGTTCAACATAAACTTCCTCTTGCAAGACACCATTTAAAAAGGCACTTTTTACATCCATTTGGTACAACTTAAACTTAAGATGACAAGCAATAGCAAGAAGAAGTCTAACAGATTCAAGCCTTGCAACTGGGGCAAAGGATTCATCAAAATCAAGTCCTTCAACTTGTGTGTACCCTTGAGCAACAAGCCTAGCTTTATTCCTAGTAACGTTACCATACTCATCACTTTTATTTCGAAAAATCCATTTGGTACCAATAACATTGAATTCACTAGGCCTAGGAACAAGATACCACACATCATTTCTTGTAAACTGATTCAATTCATCATGCATGGCGTTTATCCAATCATCATCATTCAAAGCCTCTTTAACATTCTTGGGTTCAATAAGTGAGACAAAACCACAATTGGAAATTATGTTTATGTTCACTTCATTTTCAGTCAGAAAACAAACCAAGAGCATAATCAATACTAACCTGGGATGCAGCTTGTCTGCGCGTTTGAATTCTCCCATGTAAGTCCCCAATAACATCCTGAGTGGAGTGATCTTTCTGAACTTGTTTGAACCCTGTTCTCTGAACTGGTGGAAGATCAAAAATAGGATCATTTGAGGGATCCTCCGTTTCTTCATTCAGTTCCACATTTACTCAGCTTCCTGAGGGTTGATCCTCATCTGGATTAACCTGAACAGTACTCACAGCACAATCATCAATAGATACATTATAGGATTCCCTGACAGACATGGTTCGCTTGTTGTACACCCTGTAAGCTCTACTATCCAAAGAATAACCAAGAAATATGCCTTTATTGCTCTTAGCATCAAATTTACCAAGATATTCTCTATCTCTATAAATATAGCAAGGAGAGCCAAAAACATGAAGATGACTTACATTGGGTTTCTTACCTTTCCATAGCTCATATGGAGTTTTGTTAGTACCTGGTCTCAAAAATGCACGGTTTGCAGTATAGCAAGCAGTGCTAATTGCTTCGGGCCAAAGGTTTGGAGTAAGTCCAGCTGAGTGTAGCATCACTCTTCCTATGTCTAGCAATACCCTGTTCTTTCTCTCAACTACACCATTCTGTTGTGGGGTAATTGGAGCTAAAAACTCATGTGAAATTTCATGCTCAAGGAAAAAATCAGCAAACAAAGCATTCTTAAATTCAGTTCCATTATCAGTCCTAACTCTAACAATGAATAAGTTGGAGGAATGTTTTTCATTCGTTATTCTTTTGCACAATCCCTTAAAGCTTTCAAATGTATCACTCTTCTCTCTAAGAAAATTTACCCAAGTAAAACGTGAGAAGTCATCAACTATAACCAAGTATTTCTTACCACCCATGCTCTCGGTTTGTGAAGGTCCAACAAGGTCCATATGCATAAGTTCCAATGGATGAGTTGTAGTAGATGAATTGATTGGTCCATGTGAGGCACGAGTTTGCTTACCTGCCTTGCAACCGTCACACATCTTGTCTGGCTTACCACTCAGAGAAGGCATACCTCTTACACTTTCTTTGTGTGAAAGTTTCAGCAAGTCTTGAAAATTTACATGCCCCAGACGCCTATGCCAGAGTTCAAGAACATCATCTGATGTCTTGGCTTTCAAACATGTCTGCACTTCAACAGATTTATTAGCACGTACATGATAACAATTATCTTTTGAACGCAAACCTCCCATAATATTTTTTCCATTGTTATTAGTAACAATACATCTTGTTTTATTAAAATTTACATCCTCATAATCATCGGTCACAAATTTACCTCCCATTTTGTGGTGGATGTCCGCACTGCCGCAAAAGTGCTGACATCGATGCTTTTGTACGATCAGGCGCCGAAGCAGAGCGGCTCTTGCCAAAAGGAGGCCAGGGGCATCTCGGATGGCTTCACCATGAAGATGAAGGCCAAGGAGATTGAGATCGAAGGTTCTAGGTAGCGACCTCATCTGAAACTTCAAACCCGATCATGGTCGACTACAAACTGGCTGCTAGCGAGTCCACCGGCAAGAAGAAGCTCAAAATCGATGCCTGGTCTCTGTCCGGTAAAAGTCACGCTGCTGTCGGCGCCTGATCGCTGTAAAAGCATCGATGTCCGAACTTTTGCGACAGTGTGGACGTCTGCCTTTAATCCTCTCTCTCTCTCTCTCTCTCTCTATATATATATATATATATATATATATTAAAAGTTCATATGTTAAAAGTTCAGCCTACGAAGCTTGGTAAGTGATTTACTAGGATAAGGGATTTAAAGATACAAAATCAGTTGAAGTTAAATGGTGGTTCAGTAAGTGGAACTACAGGATTGTATTGAGTGGTGAGTAGTTTTTGTTCTTAATTTGTAATTGTTGCCTGGTGTGTCTGATACTCTAAAATTATGGAGAACGAAATTCACACTACTTAATTTGCAATCCACACCCCGTTCCTTTTCTCGTTTAAATTCATATAAAAAAAAAAAAACAAAATTTAAGTTACTAAAAAATGAAACATGGAGTGTAGATTGTAAAATGTATTTTGCTTCTTTGTATGAATATCATAAGGAACTTTAAGTCTTCTGTTTAAACTGATACTTTTTTGTAGGTATAGATTCTATATCTGTCGTATTGGCATTCCCATACAAAGCTATGACAACGTCCTTTACTAATCTCGAAGAGTCACATGACAAGTAAATGCATCTGCATATGCATAGGATTGTAACATGTGCTGCAATCCCCGAGTCTGCAGTCAGTTTCTTGTGAAGTCCGTTTTTGGACAGTAGGGTTTGGACTTTATGTATCTACGATGGTTAAAGATTCTTCTGATTATTAAAAATTGTGGTGTGGTTGTCTTAGGGTTTTTAGGATTTGTCTATTCCTAATTGATTTTCCTTAAGATTTGTTGGGGTTCATATATGGGAAGTTTCTTTCCAAATTAATTGGGAATTAGGGTAGAATCTTTGAATGATTATTTGAGTAGTTGCCGCAAGTCTATTAGATGGGCAAAAAAGATACACAGTCTACATACACATCTATAGAGGCAAGAATTTTGGTAAAGTCTTGCATGTTAGTTTGAAAGTGTGTCTTCACAAAGCGTCAAACACTTGGTCCATGAATAAGTGTCATTGATTGTGTTCTCATATGCATAAAACTCTCTTGAGATCAGTAGAGAGATGGTGAAGAAAGAAGAGCAAGAGTTGATGATCATTTAAGTGAAGGAGTTCTAGAAGGAAGACAAACTTAGAGTTAGCTTTTGTCTAAATCTTATAGCCGTGCAAGTACTATACAAGTTTGTACAAGAACATGTCCTTTTGAATAAGATGATTATTATTTTGGGTTCTCAAGAGTAAGAGCCCTGCAGTGTTTTTAATCTCATATTTGAGGTTTTCACTGCGTAACCAAAATCTGGTGTTTAGTTTGTTATTTTGATTTCTACTGCCCAGTAAGGATTGATCAGTGCACTGCAATCCCCATTTTCCAGAAAACTATATTCTGTCTTTGTATTTTCAATTGGCATCAGAGCGGGTTCTAAAGTTTTTTTAGTTGATCCGTGGTCAAGGATGGAACGTGAACGTGACAGAGCCTCCAGTTTTATAAATTGCCTGCCCTTGTTTGATGGTGAAGACTATTCACAATGGAAAATTATGATGAGGGCTTTTCTATATTCTTAGGACGAAAACATGTGGAACGTTGTTGAGAATGGATGGGAACATCCAACAAAGGCAAAAGAATCAAAGAAAGCAGAAGGGTCATCTGTAAGAATTCTTAAACCTAGGAAGGAATGGACTGAAGAGGAAGTTCGTAACCGAAATTGTGATTTTATGGCTAGAAATTCACTATTCACAACTTTGTCCAAGAAGGAGAGAATGAGAATTAGCCACTGTGATATAGCCAAAGAAGCTTGGGATTTGCTTCAAGTAACTTATGAGGGAAATAAGAAGGATAGGGGTCAGAAGCTTCAAAGACTTGTACTGGAATTTGAAAACATGACCATGGGGGAAGATGAATTGGTGGATGATTTTCATGCTCGACTTCTCAATGTTACAAGCCAATGCCGCAACCTTGATGACCCGTTTGAGGAGCACCAAATTGTCAAGAAATTTCTTAGAGCTCTTCCTCAAAAATTTCAAGCCAAGCAGATTGCCATTGAAGAAGCTCTAGACCTTGACACATACACCCTTGATGAACTAGTTGGAAATCTCAAAACTTTTGAGATGAGACTCAAGCCTGAAAAGAAGGTAAAAAGTGTTGTTTTTTCTTCCATAAAAAAAAAATGAAACTATTGATGATTCTGTTGATTTAGCTTTGCTAACTAAAGAATTTAAAAAAAATTTGAAAAGCAAAAATTCTTCAGGAAATACTTCAAAAAACTTTTCTGAGTCAAAGAGGGGTCAAATATCTGAAAATTGATTTGATGAAAATTCAAAGTTTGCTAAATTCCCCCAAAAGAAGAATTTTCCTGACAAGCCAAAATGTTTTGAGTGTGGTCGAATTGGACATCTTGCTGCCAATTGTGGCAACAAGAGGTACAATTTGCGTGGAAATAAGGCTTTAAAGTCTACTTGGAATGACAGTGATAAAAGCACTCAATCAGATGGCGAAGAGGTAAATCTTGCTCTTACTTCCTCCTTTAATTCTGAATTATCTGATGTTTCTGATTTAGAGGATGATACTTTTGATGAAGAAACAAATGAAAAATGCAAGCAATTGTATAATGCGTCAAGAAGTGTTCTTAAGAAAAATAATACACTTGAGGAAGAAATTGAATTCTTAAGGGGTGAGAAACAAAAAATTGAGCAAAAACTTGAAATATCTTTGAAAGAATGGGAAGATGAGCATACTAACCTTGTTGATAAGATTAAAGTTTTGCAGGGTAAGGTCAAGTCTCAAGATTGGAACAAGGAGCATGATGAGATCACTAACAAAATCAAAGTTTTGTAGGTTGAAATTAAGGCTCAATCCACCTTAAATGTTTCTCTAACCCTTGAGAATGAAAAATTGCAGGAAGAATTATTGAGGGTCAAGGAAAGCTTTAACAAATTCTCTATAGGGTCTGAAAAAGTCTCTAAGATGATGGGAATTGGTAAAGCTCATGGTAATAAAGAAGGATTAGGTTATAATGGTGAGTCCTGCAAACCCTTGGTGTTTGTAAAAAGTGTGGGAGGTGAAAATTCCTCAAGTCAGGCACAAAGCTCTAGTGACAACAAGTCAGCCACCGAATTGACTGTAAGACCAGAACCTCATGAAACCATTCAATCACCTCAAAAAGGCTTTTCGGTAAGTTCTGACATGCACACTTCTGTGCGTCAGCCCAGGTATATTCACAACTCAAAAAACTTTGTTCCTACTTGTCATTATTGTAGAAAATTAGGACACATACGTCCTAGGTGCAATATATTTCGCAGGGTTACTCAAAATCAGAGGAAAAACAATGGGTATTAACTCACATGCCTCGTTGCATGTTGAGTTGAAAGAGGGTCTGAATCTGATCGCCAGGATTGCAAAGCTGGCTTCAATCCCTGTGAATCTGGAAACAAAAACAAAATCGACTTGGGTTAAGAAAGGACCCAAATGCTTCACAGCTAAGATTGATAATTGTGACATACCTTCTGAATATATTGATGCCACGTGTTTTCTTTCCTCTTGCAGCTCTAGCAATGAATTTAAATATGTGGAAGCTACTTGTCTCGTGGCCTTGACTGCACTTGCTAATAAGAAAGGTGATGTCTGGTATGTTAATAGTGGGTGCTTAAGACATATGACCGATGAAAAGAGTTGGTTTGTGTCTTTCTCAAGCCATTACTGAATAAATTGGATGCTTCATGCTGTAATAGTATGGTACAAGTTTCATTATTCACTTACAGATGTTGCACATTTAAAGAGAAAGTTTGATGAATACATGCTTAATTTGTGCTAATGGAAACTAAAGTGTGTTTTCATTTTGTTTTGGGTCTCTGTCTGAAACAAATTTCAATGCTATACAATTTTCAATCAAACCTTTTTATGGATTGTGGACAACTGATATAGTTTAGAGAAAGCTACTTATGTATTTAGAAAACATACTTTACACCACACTTCATAAAGCTACTACGGCTATTAAGCAAACATACTTTGCATTATTTGTGAGCTGATCATTTTTTCTCTATAATTCAAGGTGCGTTTTTTTATTGCAGTCAGCAACTATGCTTTATATAACTCCCATAGTAGCTTATAATAACTACATCAGTAGCTTTTGAAGGAGTTGTCATTATCTTTTGTATTTTGACATATAAGGTCGTGTTTTCTATTTTCTAGTTGATAGAGTGGCAAGTTATTGTGGTGCAGCGGCACACTACTGTTTCCATCTAAATACTATAAGGATCTGTTAAGTTCAACTCCTATTGTGAAGCCTCCATTGACCATGAGGCCATTTGGCAGGCCAGAAGTATTTGAATGAAGTTTGCTGGTGGAAATGGAAAGACCAGTCCTATCAAGTGTGATCATTGTGGTGAGGTGAGGCGTCACAACAAGAAAACATGTATGACACCGATTTGACAATAGCAGTTCAATAGTTGGAGTATCTTTTCACAGAAGTTGAAGTAGCTTTTTACAACATTGAGTGTAGCTTTTCAAATCATTTGGAATAGCTTTTATAGTATTGGCAGTAGGTTTTTCTTTTATAGCTTCTACAGTAGTCTTCTACATTTTTGGTAGTAGCTTTATACACCATAAGTAGTACTTTTTTACAACATTAGCAAGAGTTTTAAGATTGCTTTAAACTTTTGGATAATTACGACAATATATTCTATGTAGTTTACATATTTAGAACTTAGTTGCATACATTATGAGAATTCTATTGGATTGTAGCTTTTCTTGATTATACGGGTTGTATTCATCACATTTTTCAGATTTGTTGAATAATCTAGTTCTTTTACTAATTGATTTATGAGAGATATCATTATCTTAGGGTGCTCTCATCGATCTTTATAATTATGGTTATGGTTATTCAAATAGCAATATGAAGTTACCACTATGCAAAAGTTAACATATCACTCTCAATACTTTAAGTCAATATAATAGCTGAAATACAACTCAATTTCCATCTTATAGCTGAAATCAAAACAATATATACTCTGTTATGTCAATTCAAAATAGATTCACTAACTAACAATATGAAATTTGTGTAAAACAATAAAAGCTACTGCTAACAGTTAAGAAAGCTACTAGCAACACCACATAAGGCTATTACTACCGTTACAAAAAGCCAGTCATTGTTTTAAAAGGAAAGAACAGATTATCCATCAACTAAGTCCTCTTGGTTCTTCTTGTTCTCTTTTCCCCTCTTTCTTCCTAATGATATGCCTTCAATCTAGTCGTACATGTTCACCTAGTTCTTTATCACCTTCCTTTCGTTTTGTTTTAGCCACTTTACATTTGAACTACTTTTTGAAACTTTCTATGCCGTAACATAGCAGTATCATCAATGAATGCCTTTTCAGTACTTCTTTGTAGTATCATAAAATATGTGCAGGTTTGCTTTGTAGTTTTGAGTTCTATCTCTCGGTGCACTTTCTTCGGACATCTTTGCCAACTGCAATTAATTAGATAGACATATCATTATCTTTAAAGCTATTGGGAAAGCTACTATCAAAACACCTTAAAATCTACTACCAAAGCATACAAAACCTACTGCTAAAGAAGACAAAAGCTACTACCAAGAAATTTGAAAGCTACTTCCAAAAAATAAGAAAACTACTGCCAAAGAAACAAAACTTATTGCGCAACTACAGATCTGTTGCAACAAGTTTTGACTGAAGACTAGCTCTGTACTGTGGAAATCTGTCTCTTTGTTCATTTTCTTCAGAATCTTTGCTTGCTGCAAGTAATTAGAGAAAAGAGTGAGAAAAGAAAAAGCTATTGTTAAGGAATATGAAAGCTATTTCGAAGGACTACAAAAGCTACTTTGAAAGACTACACAAAGCCACAAAGGTGCTTCAACGTGCCAAGATACAAAACCTACCACCAAAGAAACAAAACCCAGTACCAAGGTATTTCAAAGCGACATCTAATGAATAGCAAAGCTACTGTCAAATAACAAAATGCTACTGTAATAGATATGTAATGCTACTGTCAAAGAACCATAAAGCTATTGAGATAGAACTAGAAAGCCCTTGGTAGACATGCAAGCTGGTAAGCCAAGTTGCTATTAAAGATAAGCTATTGTCAAGCATCATGAAACATGCTACCAAACACTGTAAAAGTTACTGCATGCCTCAAAAAATCTAAATCTACTTCCAGACATTCTAAAAGATACTCCAAAGCAATTTGCAGGAATCAAGAATGTATTTGCACACAAGTACTACAAAATTTTGGCAGGTTTTTAATCGAAGACTAGAAAAAATACTGTCAAGCAAAACAATCGCTACTGCGAAAGACTATGAACCCTACTAGCAACCAACACAAAATCTGCTACCATAAATTATGAATGTTACTACCAAGAAACACAAAAGTTCATTTGTTTAAAAACTACAGCGAATGAATACGAAAACTACCACCAAGTGCCAACCAGAGAAACACATACTGTCAACCAGAGAGAAAGCAATTGCCAACCAACCAAAAACCTACTCTCAACCAAAGAGAAAGCTACTATCAACCAATACAGAATCTACTCCCAACCATCAAGACAACTATACAACAACAGTAATACAAACCAAGCAACTACATTATTTAACAAAACAATTCTTCTCGAAAACAAAAGAGAAAGCTACTCCAAATCAAACTGAAAGAGAAAGCTACTCCAAAATCAAAACCGAACACTCTCCGGTAATCAAAATCAGAATGGTGAAGAAGTGGCTTTGAGGACTTGGTAATCGCCTTTAGTGGAGCAAGTGACGGTGGACCACGGTGGAAGGTTGTTGTCGCCGCGAAGATAGAGAGCGCCGGTGACAAAGAGAGCGCCGGCGACGAGAGAGGAATGCGGCAGTGACGAGGTCGAGATCGAGAGAGAGAGAGAGAGAGAGAGGCGGTTTCTGATTCAAAATGACCTAGAACGTGAAATTGGGTATGTTTAGAGACCAGTGGCATAGCTGTAATTTCTTTTACTTTTAATGTTTAAAATTTAACCCTATTTTGTATCTGGTGGCCTTATGAAGGAAGAAAATATTTGGTGGCTGTTAACGTTAGAGTCCGCGGGGGTCTCTAGTTAGCTTTAGAGAGAGAGAGAGATAACGACACAAGCGAAGTATAGTGGTTCGTTTCCCGCTTTAGGGGAAAACTACGTCCACTTGAATGTTGCAGTATGTGTGTTTGGGATTACAAAGTGTGTAATGGGATGTCTTGAGTTGTGGGAGGAGGCATTCCTTTTATAGGTGAAGGAAGCCATCTCCTTTACATTCTCTTAGATGTGGGACAAGAACCCACTATTCTAGTCTTGAAGCTATGTTGTGAAGGCAACTTTGCAAGGCCGGAAAGGTGGCTTCCCAGCGACGTATTTGCCACTTCCAGATACCGTAGCGTAGCTTGAACATAAGGCTACAAGATGCAAGTAGCGGTTGGATCCCATGAGGGTGTTGTTTATTCTTGGTGAGGTAGCAAACTATTCATGTATAGTGAGAGGTATCTACAAGTCTCCGAAGTCCTGAGTAAGAGAAGCTTCTTGGTTGGGGAGTTATAATCATGAAGTCATCAAGCATAAACAATGTCCGAGAGGCGCCTAGCCCCTACAAGTCCCCGAACTCCGTAAGCAAGAAGGGACTCTTTTAACCGATACAATGAGACAAAAACTCGCATATGTAGAATGCTTACTGTATTGGTTACCATTCGTATTAATGGAATGCGAAAAGAATTCTATTTGTAGCGAACAACAAATGGTAGAAGAATTCAATATTCCATTAATGTGTATGAATATGTAAAATATTGGTAGTTGTATATGTGGATCTTATGGCCATATAACACGCACAATAGATAGTGGCAAGTGTAATGGGTGTCCATATAACATTGTGGGAGTAGTCCCAGTGACATCGTATGAAGCGTTTGTGAACTTGGGGCCTAAGTAAAGCATGTTGGACATGATCGAGCAAGTTGGGTTGTTCGAGCAAGTTGGGTGTAGTTGAGTGTGTAGGCGTTGTGCGAGCATGCGAGGCGTGGCCCAAGTGCAAGTCTTGACCATACTTGATACCCAAGCGAGTCATAACCCGAGCAAGTCTTTTATCCGAGCATGTTTTAGTAAGTCGTAAGTGTCACAAGCTTCAAGATGCATGTCACATGTTTATATAATTGAGTTGCAATTAAAAATAGAAGCATGGCATATGTGTATAGCATGTACTTGTAGTAAAGTTGCTAATAACATTTTTTGCATTGTTGTAAATATGCTTAGAGATCATGAAGACAAGTAAATGCATATCAAGTGTGATATATTTGTAGGCATGCTTAAAGTAGTAAAAGCATGGCAATGACTCTAATTGTAAGACTGTAAAAGATAAGATATAGTGACTTATCATGCCGATTTGGAGGCTAGCAGAGTTGGCCGAACATGACGGTCCATTGCTTGTGGCGGATAAAGTACTCCGATAATGTCCGTCAACTCGTAGTTGCGGTTGAATGCTCAATAGAAATAGTTGAACTTCCTTGAAACAAAAAAGATGATCAATATGTGTATTTGTAAAATCAACATCAATAGTTTGCATATGTACTTTGATAAAATTGTAAGCAAAGTGTATAAGCAAAATAGTAGTTGACGACAAATAACTTGCATATATATCCACTTTGAGTGTCAAAATTGTGGGGAACGAAATTCCTATTATGTGCCATGATGGAACATAGCCGTGATTGCATCATTTATATGTAAATGTAATAATCATATGGCACGAGTGTGATAGCCATTGGATTGGACATGCATATTATGCAGCGGTGTATATGTATCCATACCTCATAAACATACTTAAAATTATATAATAATTTTGATGGCATAAGCTCATATTTGCATGCTTGTACGCTGACCAATTGATGTGTCCCATACTTAGTGGCACTTGGGTGGTGGGGGCCCATATATATATATATATATATATATATCATTGAACTATGTAATTGAGATTATAGAATTGATGAAGGTATATATGTGAAATAGAGATGGTTATACACACCGCATGTCAGCACGTAATTAAACATATATGTGTAAGCTATGTGCAAGTAATGTGTCCTACGGACCAATTATCGAGACATGTGGCCTAGCGGATATGCCCTTAACATATGTATGTAGGCTATGTACGTGGCTATGTATGCATAGGTGAGCTACATGCTTGCAGGGGTGGGCACGTGTGTTAGGTGCTCAAGTTATATTATAGCAGTTTATAGATGGTCATGTGCTGCACGTGGTGACTTATGCCTATAAACCAATAAGAAACCAGTCAGAGTCAAGGAATCTTATCTTTGGACTGGATATTTGCTTAGATAACAGAGGGTCGATCAATCAACTGCGAAGACCTCAAAGTTCAATTTGATCAAATGGAACTGCAGTGGTCGTCGAAGAGTGGGCGGTGAGTGAAGTGAACATCAGTGAGGTGATGGACGTTGAAGCATGAAGAGTTGAGCGTTGTGCTCTGAGTGTGCTTGTGGCGATCATGACGGTGTCTAGCTGGGCAGTGAACGAGGATGCGTCGTGATGCCAGGTGCTTGTTAAGCGGAGCTTTGCTGGTCAGCGGAGTTCTCGTCAGCCGCATTTTTGCAGCGGTGGAGCTAGCGGTTTGGCGAAGCGGGACTTTGGCTGGTGGTTGGCAGAGTAGGCGGACTATTGTGGCTAGCGGAGGAGTTGCTCAGCCGAGGAGCTCGGTGCTGATGCCCAGCTGAGGAGAAACTCTGACAGGACCCGCCCCGGATTTCACCCTGAAATCTGAGGTGGCCATGTGGGGCCCACCTTAGAAATAACTCTACCGAGAATTGGCCGAGTCACCCCTAAAGTGGACTACCCAAAACATTAACTCACAATATATCAGAGCCAAACGAAGAAGTGCGGAAGCTATTCATCAACTATGCCTCGAACCACGTACGCCCGACCTCAACTAATAACGCCTGCAAACTGGGCATTAGAAACCGAAAGGCCTAGGGGAAAGTAGACGAAAGACGTTAGCGTGAGTGGACAAAAATAAACAATTTAAAAGAAAAAGGATTTCATTCTTTCCCACATTTATTTTATTAAAAACCGATGCATGCAACAATTAGAAAACACATTAGCTTTAAATCCGAGAATTTCAAAACGATAAACCGACTAGCCTCACTAGTCAGGCAACGATAAGATTATGGGGAAGAAGTATCACCGTACGAAAGAATGGAGCTTCCCAGGCTTGGGTTGGAGTGTCCCACACTCTGGAGCATCTCATGCTCTGCTCTACTCACCCACTAACACATAGTAAGTAGGGAGGAGTACTAATAGGCTAGCTAGAAATAAAATATGGCGACCCAGGTATGGCGGGTAAAAACCATTCAAATCCAGTAAATCTATAAGGCTTCCCCATAAGTCCAGCGAATAAAGAAAACACGGGTACGATTCCCAACCGTACCCGGAAATTCTCGTAAAAAGTCGCATAAATCAACAGTGTGTCCCACACGCTAAAAGAATAATTAGATCATCATCCAGGCATTCCCAATGCCATAACCGAAAGTCGATAAACAAATAGGAAATAACTTCATCGAAATCCCATTTCGAAAATCTTTCCAAAAATCTCAAATCAACGAATAGAAATATACTTAATTCCGGAAATCACCTTAGAAAATTACTTCAACGAAATTTCAAATAAATCACAAATTCAAAATCGAGCATAACAACTTCAATTCGAAAATCCAATTGACATAGTAATAAAATATTTAAATCCGTTTAATATGCTCGATAAATTAAAAAAATAATTTAAGTCACTAATTCATTTCCCAGATCAAATCAAGACAAATCAACAATAATTTCCCGAAAGCAAAATATAATAACATGGATTAAATAAATAAATAATTAATTCGGGAAAAACATTTGCATGCATCCATATTTAAAAGCAAAGGTCCACTCACAGTACTATTGGGCGACCACGCAAACGAGTTCCTTCATTTAGCTGTAGCTCGCGACATTGCCCTGTACACAATTATATTTCCGTAAACGACAATCCGAATAAATAATTACGAACCTAAACGAAACCTCGAAAAATTCCTATCTCCATTACTTCTCAAATTCAACCCAAATCACACCCACAACACCAGTTCCTCACTTTACATATTCCACAACGCAAACGAGGGAAATCCGGCGGCCGGATTTTCCACAATTCAATCTCAAAACTCCGAACTTCGGAAAATCACAAACAATTCCAAACTCCTCCAAAATCCACCAAACTTCACATACAAGCTCTACAATATCTATATAATTTAATGGGCTAAAAACTGAAATTAAAACACTGCCCTACACTCCTCCACGCGCCACCCAAAGTGGCAGAGCGTGGGCCCCACGCGCCGGCGGCCACCACCTCCGATGGCCACCAAATTTTGGCAGCACCACCTACTCAACAGTCCAAACATTTTTCACAACTACAACAAGTTCCAATTTTACCTGTAAGTGATCGAAATTGGCAATTGAAATTTTTCCAGAAAAAACCCAAGAACCCTAGGATTTGAAATCGTCGATTCAACCTCCACACTGCAAATCGTGGCTCAAGGATAAGGGCAAAATGATCCATGGTAAAAACCGAACCTTCGACGCCAGTTTGGTGGCCTGAGACGGCCGGAATCGCCAGAAATCGATGGAAATCCCGATCGGCTACAGTAAACTTCACAGCTCAAAATCGAGCTCCTCCGGCCGAATCGCTGTAAAACGCCACCACAGACGTGACAAGGATGAGGAGGCGAGCTTGCTGGTGCCTGGATTCCGTCGTGGGTCGGCCAGAGAAGGAAGAAATCGGAGGAGGAAGAATCGGACCGAAGACGAGAAAAGAATCGGGGAAGAAGAGACAGAAAAACTGGGTAAGTTTCCAAAAAAGGAAACTTACCACAGTAACTTTCTATATTTATAGAAACTTACCATGAACAGTAAATTTTACATTTTAACTTATAACTTTCGCATACGAACTCCGATTTTCCGATTCTTCTAGCGCCAATGTTAACGTTAGAGTCCGTGGGGTATCTAGTTAGCTTTAGAGAGAAAGAGAGAGATAACGACACAAGCGAAGTATAGTGGTTCATTTCCCGCCTTAGCGGGAAACTACATCCACTTGAATGTTGTAGTATGTGTGTTTGGGATTACAAAGTGTGTAATGTGATGTCTTGAGTTGTGGGAGGAGGCATTCCTTTTATATGTGAAGGAAGCCATCTCCTTTACATTTTCTTAGATGTGGAACAAGAACCCACTATTCTAGTCTTGAAGCTATGTTGTGAAGGCAACTTTGTAAGGCCGGAAAGGTGGCTTCCCGGCGATGTATTTGCCACTTCCGGATACCGTAGCGTAGCTTGAACATAGGGCTACAAGATGCAAGTAGCGGTTGGATCCCATGAGGGTGTTGTTTATGCTTGGTCAGGTAGCAAACTATCCATGTATAGTGAGAGGTATCTACAGTGGCCTTTAAGCTAAAATAAATAACTACTCAAAATGCACTTATATGTAATTATATCAAAGAAATATTATGGTGTAATCTGGGTTTGTGAAATTAACCACCACTTCACCAGAGCCGTAAAGAATTATTTAAATGAGGACTATATATATAAAGGCCAGATTGACGAAGTGGTGATGGTTAGAGCACCCACTATCTAATGACGAAGTCATAGGTTCGAGTCACCATGAGAAGAAAAGTGAAATCCTGTGATCTTCTTTTATTAATGAAGTAGTAATAAAAAAAAATTAAATAAAAAAAAAAAATATATATATATATATATATAAAGGCCGGATAGGGCTCTCCCGAAAATCTCAGAACACGCGACCCGCGCATTTTGGTGACCTGGCCGGAACTCCTCTGTCCGGCGATGAAACGGCTGAGCACTGTTGCCGTTGGGCTCCTCTCTTCATTGTCAACGGATTTCCAGTTTGCAGATGATGGATGTAAGTCTCATATGACATCAATCCCCGCATCTCTTAATCTATCCAACCCCTTCGATGCTACAATTGGATTTGGATCCACCATTCCCAGTTAGTAAATAAACTAAATCACATCCATACAAAACGAAAACGAAAACAAGAACATTCTTTTATTTTGCCAGATTACCAGATTTCCCATTCAACTATACAAAGATAATAACTTCATCAAATTCCAATTCCAATGAAGAGATCGAGAAGAAGAACAATAACTTATGAGGAGAGTCTGAGAGAGAAGAGGAGGCTGAAGACTGGTCCGAGCGAGTCGAGGAGAGAGTCGGACCTGATGAGCTAGAGTACAAGAGGAGGAGATCTCCGGACCGCACGTCGAGTGCTATGCACGCGCTGTTAATCCCCGTGTTTATTGTTAAGATGCAGATTGTACAAAATCTTCCAAATTCCATTTACCAATCAAATCCCAGTCAGCACTAACGTCCTTTTCACAAAAAGCTTCCCTCTCTGCAATTCGCTACTTTATGCTCTCCGCTAAGAATCTAAATCCTTATTCGTTCTAACTCGCACTTTGGTGTGTTTTAGGTTCCTGTGTTGGAAACGCCGGACGGTCCTGTTTTTGAGAGCAATGCCATTGCGCGATATGGTGAGGGCTTGATGTTAGGATTTTGAAGTTGTATATAGAGATTATTGTCAGATTGGAACTTTTATTGTGTGCTTTCACTTGCTGCAGTTACTCGTTTGAAGGTGGATAATCCCCTTTATGGTTCTTCCTTGATTGAATATGTAAGCGGTATAAGGGCTCTGTATGTCTCCTTAAGGTTCTGTTGTCTGAATTTTTGGGTTCCAAGTTTATGAGATCATTGTGATGTTAAAATTTACTCTGAGGAGACTTTGGAATTTGAATGTAGAAATAGGTCATTTTTTTTTATTGCACTTAAAACATAATGCTAGAGATATTTACGATCAGGCATCTTCATTTGGTCCTGATATGATTTGCAATGTTAGCTATCCGCACTTCTGTCGATGCACAAAGTAATGTCTTTACCCTTTTGTATTTTCGGTTGACAGGTCCTTGTGGAGCAATGGATTGATTTTACAACGTTAGAGATTGATGCCAATATTTTGTGTTGGTTCATACCGCATATCGGTTTTGCAGTCTACCTTCCTCCGGTAAGAAATAGCTGCATTTTGTTTCTCCAGATCTGTTCTATATCTTTAGTAATTTGTATTTACATAGACTCGTTAAGTAATTCACGCCCATCTTTTGTTTTTGGCACATAGGCTGAGGAAGCTGCAATTTCTTCCTTGAAGAGAGCACTAACTGCTTTGAACACTCATCTTGCTTCCAACATGTACTTAATTGGGCACTCTGTGACATTGGCTGATATCATTATGATATGTAATTTAACACTGGGTTTTAACCGGTTGTTGACAAAAAGTTTTACCTCAGAATTTCCTCGTGTTGAGAGATACTTTTGGACATTGGTTAATCAGCCTAATTTTCACAAGATACTGGGTGAGGTGAAACAAGCTGAATCTGTTCCAGCTGTTCAGTCAAATAAGCCTTCACAGCCTAAGGAACCTGCAAAGAAAGAGGCCAAGAAGGAAGTGAAGAAAGAGCCAGCAAAGCCTAAAGTAGAAGAGGCTGCTCAGGAAGAGGAGGCACCCAAGCCCAAGGCAAAGAATCCTCTTGATCTTTTGCCTCCTAGCAAGATGATTCTGGATTAATGGAAAAGGCTTTATTCAAACACAAAGACCAACTTCCGTGAGGTTGCTGTCAAAGGTGATTCCTTATTGACTCTGTTTATTCATGCATTCAAGCAGATCTTGATTTTAATTTATAATGGTCTTGCATTTTCAGTCAACATGTAGCATCCTCATGCATTCTCTTTTGTGCAATGTTATCATTTACAATATTCAATTTAAATGATTTACTGTTCCCTGTATTGTTTATACTCTTCAGCTCAATTACTTGGGTGGCCTTTGAGATGGAATTTGGTCATTTTGTATGTTTATTGGTTCATGACAAACACACCAGTAGCTATTCTATAGGCGTTCTTCGAATTTTGAATGTCAGGGTCTTGAGTTCTATTTGATGGGATTGTTTTGGTTCCAATCTTTATTATGTGAAATAAAATTTTCCTGGATAGAAGTCCACAGAAAACTATATGGCCTTGCTCTTTGTCAGCCCTCAATGAAAGCATACCGGTGCTCTCGGCAAGTTAATGAATCAGACTTCTGTAGGATAGTCAATAGCAGACCTTCAATGTCATCAGATAGTTAACTGTACTTCCAGTTGATCTTTTATATATGCTATATCAATATCTTAACTTCTGGGTAATGCCAAATCAGAATTCGTATTAAATGTTTTTTGCAATAGTGCAAATGTACTTATGGCAGTAATTTATACTTGGGTTTCAATGGAACTTCATTGCATTTGCCAAAATTCTTTTTGGTGAAAGTACAATTTTGAAGGACTCTCTTTGACATCCCCTTACCACGCATGCTGCTTTGCTTTCTTCATTTTCTCCAAGGTAAGCAATGCATTTTATTTGTATCTGTTAATACTTGATACTGGTGTGATTCCGTGTGACAGCTTTTGAACTTGATGCCTTTAAGAAATTAAGAATTGATCACATATTGTTAAATTCTGTAAAGGTCTGCGTCTGAATGGCAATTATCTGGAACTTGGGTTTTCTAACTGCCTTCATCCAATTAGGGTTTTCATGATTTCTCATGTTATGTTAACTTTCACTTCATCTTTCAGGCTTCTGGGACATGTATGATCCAGAGGGTTACTCTCTTTGGTTTTGCGATTACAAATACAATGATGAAAATACAGTCTCATTCGTGACATTAAACAAGGTGGGCGGCTTTCTGCAGCGGATGGATTTGGCTCGTAAATATGCGTTTGGGAAGATGTTGGTGATTGGATCTGATCCTCCTTTCAAGGTGAAGGGCTTGTGGCTGTTCCGTGGGCAAGAGGTTCCCCAGTTCATAATTGATGAATGTTATGATATGGAACTGTATGATTGGCATAAGGTTGATATCACTGATGAGGATCAAAAGGAGCGCGTGAACCAGATGATTGAAGATCAGGAGCCTTTTGAGGGGGAGGCCTTGTTGGATGCCA
The DNA here is from genome assembly GCF_002994745.2 of Rosa chinensis. Taxonomy (NCBI): domain Eukaryota; kingdom Viridiplantae; phylum Streptophyta; class Magnoliopsida; order Rosales; family Rosaceae; genus Rosa; species Rosa chinensis. The sequence continues at coordinate 53,239,382 of NC_037094.1, read as the reverse complement.
AATGCTTCAAATGATGAGACAAAGGTGTTCGAGGAGGTAGCTGTAATGTTTCAGGGGTTTCTTTAGAGGGTCGCTCATTCTGGTTGATTGTGTTTCAGCATTATCTTTTGCTTCTCCTAGCACTCTAATTTATGACATTGATAGGATATGATACAAGGTTGTCTGTTATATTAGGAATATCAATTGAATTACATGGTGATGAAGTTAACATTTATTTGCAAGTTATATTAGATTTGTTCAAACAGGTGTGTTTGGTGACTTTGAATATCACAATTTCTCAGTTTCATACAATTTCATGCAATATGCACTCTGTGACTACAAGTGAAATGTTAATTGCTTTTGACTCCTGGGAGGCTTCACTATATGTTAGGTTGGGTTATCAATCGCCCATCTAAGGCTTCATTGTGGTCAATCAAAACTATAGAGAGCCTTCCAGCAGGTTGCATGTGCAATATACTGAATATGTGAAGCGTTGTGAACTTGCAAACAATGATCTGATAGAGCAAATGATGCAAAATCGAAAAGCATTGAAGTAAAGGAACTAGAACATCAAGAATGACATTTGGCCAAAATCTGTGCCTATGTCATGGGGAGAGTTCCTCCGAAGGATTTCATTAGATTGTGATAAGAAAAAATCCACCAAGAATTCTCTCACAATACCTGTGTTTCCCAGCCCTAGAATCTCAATCTTTCTCTCACTTGAAATTACTACCCTTACTTTTCGGGCAGCTTGTAATTGATACTCTTAATGTAGTACTTGTAAAACTCATGTTTTCTAGGCGTCCCAACACCTATAGGTGGTGGATTACAAGTTTGGGCCAAATCAGGTTCCCTAAACCGGTAAAAAATGGGAAGGAATGATGATTAACACTTGACAGAGATAAGTGGCACGCAGTTAGCTGGTGACGGATCGCGAAACCCTCGATCTGTAAATCATCCTCTTTTCTTAGTCCAATTGCACCGTACTTGAATCCATGACCCCGACGGTGAGCAAATTGCAACAAGCTCTTAGTACTCCATTAGTAGATTTAACTGTCACAAGCCTGATACAATATCTTAATCAAAATCAATGGACAAAAATTAAATGCATTATGCTAGAGGCTAGAATATGCAATCATATCTTTATTTAGACAGGACTCTAGAGGCTGATGAAATGAAGTATAAGATATAGTAAGCATTGTAAATTAGCAAGCAGTTCATCAAATCCCTTCAAATAAGACTTAGCTTTCTTTTTTTGATGGGAAGTTGATTGAAAAAGTAAATATGAGAAAACAAGCTGTTAATGAAAGAATATGAGACACACATCAGACATGAATTACAAGGAAAGAAACAATTTACGATATTAACATAATCCTGCAACTCAAATTACTGAACCACCTTTTACCTTCAATTGATTTTGCATCCTCAAATCCCTTATCCTAGTATAAATACACTTACCAAGCTTCACAAACTAAACTTTAAACATGAATCTGTAAGTAAAAATATATGCAATGCTATTTTTACAATCTTATGGCCACTAATTTCGATCAGTAAGAAATAGACATCAGTGATTCAGTATGACATACAAAAGCTTTAATATTTGATCTTATGAAGAGAGAGAGAGAGAGAGAGAGAGAGAGAGAGAGAGAGCAGGGGACATTAATGATCAATAACAGTTAACCCGGAAGGTCCCTAGAAATCAATACCAGTTTCAACGAAAAAGAACTTAAAGTTGCTTATGACATTGATACAAAGAAGCAAAATACATTTAATAGTCAGAGACACACCAGGCAACAATTATAAGGGACAAAAACCACTCACCACTCAACAGAGTCCTGGAGCTCCAGTTACTGAACCACCACTTAACTTCAACTGATTTTGCATCTTCAAATCCCTTACCCTAGTAAAACACTTGCCAAGCTTCAGACACTGAACTTTTAACATGAACCAGCTCTTACTAGTCAGGTGTAGCTTAACACAATGAATCTAGACCACTACCTTCGACGATGGTGAGGTGGCAGGGTTTGGTACTAGAGGAAATCCAATAGATCTTTCAGTTTGAGTACAGCCACATAAAGAGTACTCACCGGGCTCCATGTTTATTGTTAGGATGCAGATTATAGAAAATCTTCCAAATCCCATTTACCAATCAAATCCCAATCAGCACTAACGTCCATTTCACAAAAGCTTGCGCCTAAGACACAAAAACCCATGCCATGGAAATTAGATATCAAACCTAGTCAATTTAGTTTCACAACTAGACAGTGCATAATTTCAAGCCTCTTAAGTGTTACATACCTTGGATTGCTTAAGATGTTGATAACATATTCAGTTAAGGGCCACTTCAATCAGTCAAATGCAGACCAAATTTCCTTTATGGTGCAAGTCCGCTTGATAATGGTCCGTCCTGCATAGAATTTGTTCATCAAAATCAGATTCATTTCTCCACCTGGACAAATTTACAAATCAGATAGTATTCAACAAATTAACAACCAACTTTTGTACCCAAGAGGCTGATAAAATGAAATCATGAGATTTAAACATTGTGAATTAGCAAGCAGTTCATGCAATATGTGCCCTTCAATTAAGTCATATAGCTTTTCCTTTCCTTTCCTAGTCTAATGTGACAATTTAGTTCTGTCTTGAAACATTATGATATATAACATAATGCAACTGCTATATACTTTTGAAACATTTAAGCTACTGAAGAATAGTCCATAGCTCCATACCCCTGAAATTGCATAAGCACATCCAATTGGATGAACTCCTACTTCACTAGTTAATCCAGCCACGACCTTTGCTGAGAACAACAATCAGTTTCCATATCAATTAACTCTTAACAGTTTGTGGTCGAAATTTTCTTTTTCTTCTTGCATAAGGAGTTATAATATGTTAACTTAATAATGGAACTTTGTATCCAGTGGAACTATGAAACAAAAGAAATTTTTACGGGATCACAATGATGGAAAAAGTAATGTAAGAAAAAGAAAGTTGTTGCTAAAAGAATTTGAGACACATGAGACATGAATTATTGTACAAGGAACGAAACAACTCACTGTGCCTACATAATCCTGCAGCTCCAATTACTGAACCACCTTTTACCTTCAATTGATTTTCTATCTTTATATTTTAGCCTAGTATACGTGCACTTACCAAGCTTCGGACAGAACTAAACTTTAAATCATGAATCTGTAGCTAAAATATATATGCGACGCTATGGTTGCAATCTTAGGGCCACTGATTTAGTGATTTCGATCAAGGTCAGACTACATGGGCATGTTGCTTAACATAATTGAGTGAATACACACACACACACACACACACACATCCACCCACCTTTGATAACAATGATGTTGGCAGAGTTTGAGAGAGTGTCCAACAAATCTTTCTGAGGGGCTGATTTAGACACAGAGTGCACAAAATGCTTTCAGAGTCCATTTACCAACAATATCTTTCAGCCTAAAATGATAAAAAAACATGCCAAGAAAATTAGATTATTTGACAATTAGAAAGTACATATATTCAAGCCCTAAAACTATTAAATTGGAAGGGTGAGTCTCTAAGGAGGACCTTACAATAAGGACCAAGTAATGGAATACTTAAGATGCTAATCACATATACCTAGTTTAGGTAAGAGCCCTCACTTCAATCAGTCAAATGGCTATATACCAAATTTCCTTTATCGTGTACGGCTAACAGTCCCTCCTGCATAGAATGTGTTCATCAAAAAAGATTCAGTTCATCAGCAGGAGTCAATTCTTTTGCAGTTCAACAAATTAACAACGAACTTCTGAGAGCATTGGGCTTCTGAATACATAATGCAAAGTATTCATAATTCAATTAATAATATGAATACCTGAATCTAAATATGTCCCTTTATGGAGTGGAAATAGATAACAACGGTAGCAAATAGACATGAATATATGAGGAATCTAACAGTTGAGAAATTAACACATTAAGGTGATGATATTGAGGTATATAGCTAGCATACCTATGTACTGCTTGTCAGCTTCACAACTCTAATACCATTCTTGAAGCTTCAATCAGTGTGTTCCATATACAAGTGTAGCTTGGTGAATTTTCTGTAGGAGAAAACATAATTAGGGGACTGAATTGAAGGGAAAGTCAATTTCAAACTAAGTAAAGATTCGTTTAGAATTTTTAGGTCACAATAGGATTATTATATCTTTGTTTTTTTTTTTTTTTTTGGAAGGTATCACATCATATAAGATACAGTATATTATAATGCAAATGATATTACATACCAGAAAAAAAGTGGATATGATTGATTGACAGATTAATATCACCAGAAAAGCATGGTAACTATTTTTTTTCTTTGTAAAATGAAAATATGTAATGTCATTAACGGTACTTCAATTTGTTTCCAGTTGGGGATATAGTAAAAGGAAGGAAAATTTTATAAGCACACAATAAAAAAAAAATTTAAATACAAGCAGAATAATATCAGAAACATCATACAACAATTATGGGGAAAGTAACAACTCACCAATCCCACAGAATCAGGCATCTGAACCACCATCAACTTGAACTGATTTTGTATCTAGCTTCAGACACCAAAATTTTAAATGGAATCCATAACTAGAATATATATAAGGCATTGACAACCACAAAGTGATCAAGCTTATAAACTCTATACATAATATATTACCCAGTTCAGGTAAGAGCTACCTGAGTCTAATTGGTAACGAATTTCCTTTAAGGTTTCCCACTGCTTGAAAAACGCTCCTGCAAGAATGTGCTCATCAAATTAGATTCATTCCTCCAGCTGGAGTTCAATCATCTTTGAAAGTTCAACGAGTTAGCAACCATCTGTACGCATTGAACTACAATAACAAGATAGAATAACTATGCAACTAATATATTCTTATTGCAAAATATGCACATAATGGAAACTTGCAATAAAGTTGAAATCCAACAATATGAATACCTGAATGATCGTATTATCTGTCTGCAAAAAAAAAAAAAAAAGATACAAAATTAGAGGACTAGTCTATAAAATAAACTAATTTCATTGTGACGATTCATTCAGAATTTGCTTTTGGTGATACCTGTTCAGTTCCATGGAAACTTGTATTTGGGCAGCAAGTTTCACAATTGTGATGTGCGAAATGGACACCGCTTGATCTCCAAATGCAGTGCTGTTATCTTCTGCAGGAAGTCTGGCAATTGTTTCAGCACTGGGCTGCCCAAAATTCACAAGGAAGAAAGGCCCACCATCACATATCTGAAAGCTTTCTAGTGTTCGCAGAATTTTCAAACTCCCAATCCCTTTTGGTAAGTAGTTCAGCTTGTAACAACCACAAACTCATCAGTTCATTGTCCACCTACTTGTGGTAATGGCCATACCAACTTGGAACAATTAATCATAATAAAGTTTTCAAATTTACAATTACAAATATCTAAATTCTAATGACTAATGTAACAATAGCAGCTCTAATCAACTAAAGAGAAATTAATGGTACAATTGGAAAACCTAAGGATGAGAGAGACTAGGTTTAGTATTTAACTCCAAAGTTTATCTGTGTAGTGCACTACTAATTTCTTCATTGGAAAATTGAATCACACAGTGAGGATTGGCTGTTGAAACTGTTCAGCTAAGCCAATGTTTTAATAACCAAAAGAGCAGTTACTTTACTAATTAACTTAACCTTGCAAAAAAAAAAAAAAAGGACTATTAAGGGAATTGGAGCGCACTGGATTCTCTGAGACACAACATAAACTAGTGACATAACCACCACAAGTCAGGACTCAAAAGTCGGGTGCTTCACATCCTGATATGTACGACTTTTTCAACCCTAAAGAAAAATATAGATGACATTTTCCACATGCATTGACTCAGGAAGCACACAACTTTTTACTTGCAAGATATCCACAAATATGTTTGGGAATTTCCAAGCCCGAAAATAGGAACTCCATCTGCAACTACAATACGTCAAGGGCATCATGAATAACATGGTTTTACTATAAGCCTGGTTGTACTATAAGTTCAAGGCTTCCTATATAAAATAAAACCAACAGATATCAGTACTCAAATTCATGTATGTAATTAGCAAGGAACTCTCTAAGTATGTAGACAGAAGTCTTCAGAAACTTTTAGCCAGAACCGGGTGTAGCTCCTCTATTATAGGTGCCCTCTTCTACTATAGTCCTGTGGGGTATTCTTGCATTGAAGGCTGAGTCTATGTATCTTATTACAACTTCTCTCCAATTTGAAATAAGATCATTATTATAATGTCGTTTGGATAATATACATATAGGACTCTAGCATACTCTTAAACTCTTGAAATAAATTTCCAGAAAAATTGTTAAATCTGTTTGATTATCAAAGTAATATATCAAGACTTGGGTATAATTGGAGTTCCAATAATTAATCAACCATTTGAGAATCCACAATCTTTCCCAACAGAAATCAGTATATGAGAATAAGGGACTTACAAGTCAGTACTCCCTTGATAAGCTTAGCATTCCACTCCAACATGTCACTGTGAGCCAGAAGCAATCTCCTTTTACTCTGCATAAAACCTACAACTTCAGTATCTCAATTACAGCAGAAATGAGCCTCACATACAAAATACAAGAATCAACTCCTACTAAAATGCATGTACAAAATGTTAGGTCTGTTTGAGAGATGCATATCAGATATTAGTTTCAGTAAATAAAAGGTTGCATTTAAGTCCAGCTCTCATTCAACAAGATGAGACAGAGAATAATGATATGTCATATCTCCTCTCTGAACTTTATCATCAACACTCTGCCTTCTGAACACGTGCAACAGTTCTAAATATATTCATAGCTATTGTAAGATTGCATAGCTTTTAGGTATCGAAGTTATGGAAAGTTTATCATACAAGAACAAAGACTATAGAGACCATTTAGGACTACTAGCTTTTAGGTATCGAAGTTTTAGATAATATAGGATTGTTTAAATAAACTTATTATATAGGACTACTTACAATGTTAATATCAGATTACCTAATAGCTTAGGTAAGAGCGTCTTGAATTAGTCAAAATGCTAGACTTACAATGTGGATATGATTGACAGACAGATTTATATAACCAGACGGCATGGCAGCATTGCCTCTTGTCATATACAATATTTGCAATTGCATATATTTACCTTAACAGAATAGAACAGAGTGCTTTATGTCTGGACCATATATTTACCTTCAAGTAGGCTTCAACGATTGAGAATGGCAGCATTTGAACGGTCCATTTGCAGAAACACCAATTACCGAGCTCCCTGCTGGCTGCTTTTTGTTAACATACAGATTGCAGAGAAAGGTTCCTTTAAACTAGAGTAGTAATCTATAAACTAGACTATGCTCAGATAATTAACACTAAAGTAAAGATTCATTCAGAATTTGCATTTGGTGATCGATACCTGTTCACCATTCAGATTGGATTGTGAGGTTTGGGATGTGAGAAATGTTGTGCCACTCCTTCCCCACGCCTTTTTCGTATTCTCCTTCCAGAATTGGACAACCCCAGATCTCCAAAGTACGCAGTGCTGGTATCTTTGGCAGTGCTTTTAGCTTTGGGCACTCGACAATTCGCAACTCAGAAAGGCGTGGCATTATTGTGATTTCAGAAACAAAGGCCCACTCTTCCCAGTTGTCCATCGATCTGAAAGAAAGTAGTTTCAATTTGGGGAATAGAATTCCTGAGACTTGTTCTTCTTCTTCTTCTATTCCCAGAAATTCAACTCCCACCTTTTTCACTTTCTTTATCGCCCATATCTCCAGAATTTCAAGCGATGGCAATTTTCCAAGAGGAGGAAAAACTTCACAAAATTTCCACTCATAGAGACCAAGTCTTCTCAAATTGCGTAAAGAATTGATCCAATAGAGAGACTCGGTGGTGCCAATGTGGCAATCCCAAATGTCTAAAGATTCCAAATTTTGATGTGGTTGCAATGCTTTCACTATTTCTTCATCACCTTTTCTCTGCTCTTCATCTCCTTCCTGGAAAAATACTCGCAATTCGGAGTGGTGCTCCTTATTCCCCAACTGTGCTTTCTCAATCCCACTCGCATCATCCTTATTCCCCAATCGATCTATAGAAAGGCTCCCCTGAAGCTGGTCCATGATTCCGAGATCTCCTAATTTCAATGCTTCATCATCATCACCCTCACATACATAAAACCAGTCTAGTACTTGCAGACTTTTCAAACTCCCAATCCCTTTCGGTAAGTACCTCAGCTTATTACAACCCAGAACATATAGATGCTTCAAGTTAATCAACTTTCCCATTGCCTTGGGTAGTTTCTCAAGTTCACCACAGAACACAACGTCCAGAGTTTGTAGATTGTATAAATCACACACAGCATCCGGTAATTCTTTCAAATTACGACTAAAAGACAAATCCATATATCTCAAATGAATCAATTCACCAATCTCTTTAGGAACTTTATTGAGCTCGTTACGACTCAAATTCAATGTCCTGAGGCATTTCATTTGCATAATTGAACCGGGGCTTATGGCTGTAATGCTTGAATCAAGGAGTGTGAGGAAATTCAATGTCCTGAGGGTTCGCATATTTTTGCAGTTGTCAAATAAAGTAGGAAGTTGACCTTCACGTACATCTATTAAGGTTAAATGACGAACCTTATAATCACCCGGTAGCTCCAGTCTTTGATTAGCACCCTTGACTGCTTCTATAATAGTGCATTCTTTTTGGGAAAGAAACTGCACAAAGTCATGCACTATATCATGCATTTTGCACCCTCTAATATTTCCGATGTCATCTTTGTCAAAATCTTGAAAGAAAGACCGCATTGCTAGACTTTCAAAATAACTTTGACCTATTCTTCTCTTTTCTTTTTTTCCCTTTGAATTAAGATAATCTTGTGACATTCAAAGATCAATCAAATTATTTTTTTGGAAATCATAATCTTTGGAAAATATTGCACAATACAAAAGACACCTCTTAACTGCAGGGGCCAAATCATAATAACTTAGTAATAGTGGTCGGAAAACTTGTTTCTCAATTTCTTTTAATTCCCAAATCTTACTATTCAGAACATCCTGCCATTCATCTCTTGTTTTCTTATACCACACTAGACTACCTAAAGTCTTTGCAGCAAGAGGCAAACCTTTACACTTTTTCACAATTTCCTCACCAATAGCTCCAAACTCATTAGCCTTATCTTCTTCCCTATCCAAAAATGCAAAGCTATTGAACAATGCTAGACAATCCTTATCATTCAACTTATCTAAATGGATCATGCTACTAGTTGCTCTCATCATTTTAGCAACCTCTTCTTTTCGTGTGGTCACAAGTATTGTACTACCTTCAGCACAACTTTGCAATATTTCTGGTAGTTTCAAACATTCCCACTGTCTTCGGTCTTCGGTCCACACATCATCTAGGACTAGGAGGAACTTCTTACTCTCAACATGAGTCTTTATACGTAAGAGTAGGGTTTCCAACTCACTTGAACTGCTTTGGGTTTCTTTTTTATCTAGACTTTCGATAATCGCTTTCGCAATCTTAATCTCATCAAAAGGGTCTGAGACACAAACCCAGACTTTCTTGTGAAAATGGGCAGTAACCTTTTCATTGTTAAAGACTAGTTGGGTAAGAGTTGTTTTCCCCATCCCTCCCATCCCTACAATAGGGATGACAAGGAACGGCTCGCCTTCTTGGCTACTTTCTCTCAATAACTTGCTCAACAACGTCTCTTTTTCTTCGTCTCGGCCAAATATCTTGGATATATCGACCAAAGATGAAGTTTTCTGTCGTTGAATAAGCTGTTGATCATCATGGCCACCTATTGTGGATTGATGAAAGCCATACATTTCTCTTTCAGCAGCAACCACAGTTAGTTTCTCATTCAGTTTCTTTATCCTTCTAGCAATGTTATGATGATGAATGACCTTATTGACTTGGCCAAAACAAAAGCAACCAGAGGGCATGGGGAAACATACCTTCTTCTTGCCTTCCTCCACTTGTTGTTTCAAAATTTCAGTGTTCCACTCGTCTAGGACGTTGTCCATCTCGTACGATACATCTTTGAGCTTCTGCAACCAGTCTCTCACTCTGGCCTCCGTCACTTGTTTCTTCTCTGCATCCTCCAGCACAGCTTGAATGGCTTCGAGATTGCTGCGGAAACTATGAACATCTTCCTCAGCATTCAAAAAGAGTGTCACCGCTTGTTTTGTGTGTTCAAACACTATTGAAGCCAGTTGCTCTAGAACCACAGAGATAAGTGCCTCAGCCATTTTTCGTGTTAGAACTTAGAACTCGGTTATAATTGAAAGAGCAAAGAATAGAGATGAATATGAGCTTGTTGGATGAGTGTGCTATCGCCTCTCCTCTTAAGTATATAATGTCGAAATTAGATAAGCTAGGGACTACAGGAGCCAAGGAACGTGCCTCAATTATTTGTTCAACAGAGCATTTTGAATATTCCTCTTTAATAATTGCATGCATGAAGAAACTAAAACCATACGATTTGAAAAGCAGCAGGAGTTTACCGAAAGACAGAAAGCTTACTGTCCAACCATAATTGCTTTCTGTGCAGCACTCTTTACAGCTGCTCCATTATCAATAGTGACCTTACAGTCCAACCATGTGCAACTGTTGGAAATATCTCACTTTCCTATCAACCCATGATTTAGACATCACGCGATGACAAATTAACATTAGGTAGAATATTGCAAATGATAGGAATCATTTGCAAATGATAGGAATCATTTGAAGTGCCTTGTTAACAAGAGACCAAGAGTAAATGAATTAATTAAATCTCGAGTATGCTGGCAAAGCATTGCTAATTTTTTTATGTGAGAAGACGTAATCGTGTTGCATTTGTTCAAACACGAGTTTTATTTGTTCAACAGTGAGTTCACTTGAGCGTTAATCATTCCCCACATGAAAAGTCACTTGCACATACAATGTCACATTCCTTACCAAATTAGTATTAATTTCCAATTCCATGTGTATGGTAATTTCCAATGCCACAGTTACTTGGTAATCGGAACCAAATCAGTATTATGATTTCCAAGTAGGAATTCAGAAACTAGAAACGCAAAACATAGAAGCCCCACTTGTATGATAGCATGGTTCTGAAGACTGATGAATTGAAGCTCTACACTTGAAGGCTATAAGCTGATAGCACTAAAATCTCTAGACTCATGTCCGCATAAACCGTCCTCTATAAAACCAAAAGATTTCAGAACTCAGACAAACAGAGGTCTTAACTTCTAATCTAAATGGATGAAACTACGTATCATTTGGCCATGACTCAGCATCTTAGTCATAACGGGGTGTATATGAGAGGATGCATTCACAAGGGGTTACACATCCAGTTACTTGCGATATGATTTTCTCCAACTTGAAATAAGAACATTGTTTTGGACTATATACATATCAGAGTACTCCAGCATACTCCTTCACTAAATTAAAATAAATTAGCCATTCGAATGCAGAGTATCAAATATTATACTTAATATATCACGACTTCGAATTGGATCAGAGTTCCAAGAATTATTCTACCATTTAAGAATCCATACAGATCTCATCAGAAACAGAATGAGGAGCAGATAAATATATAATTACTTTACATGCTTAGCAAACCACTGCAACATGTCATTATGAGCTTCCTCTGCACTCGAAGCAGCATCATAAACATCGTACCTCACAGCCCAACCATGTGCAACTTTTGGAAATATCTTCACATAGCTATCAACCTATAGTTGAGAGAATAAAATTGCTCAAGGGAGTTTTTAACGAAAAGATTAAAATTTGACAACAATTGGTATACTAGTTAAACCAAAATGTAAAACACTAGGTTGCAAATGAATGTACTAAATTCAATACATTGGAGAGAGATTTGAAATACTATATGCAATAGTGCAAGAATTGATCTAAAAATCATTCCTTTCTTCTTCCTGATTTTTCCCCTTCTATTTCAAAATTACAATAGTGCTATTTTTTATGGCTTATCTCAAACTGCATTATATCCCTAGATATGGAATTACTACTTTCAAATAGTCCTAGCTCTTAGACTAAATGCACATCAATCAATGTAGGATGAGCAGCTTCAAGCCTTCAAGCCTTCAACATGAACAAATTCCCAATAAAAAAAATTTAAAAAGAATAAAAAGGCCTCTGCATCTCATGTTTAGGATATCTCCTCAAACGTTTTCATGAATTCTGGTGGAGAGTAGCTGTCAATCTCAGCTCCTAGTACGGCAATTGGAGATTTAACCCCTGTTGATCAATTAAAGCATTTACCATTTAGCATTGCAAAATTGTGAGAATAGTAAAGTCATTATTACAATAACAGTGACCCGTGAGAGAGAGAAAGAAGAGGAGGAGGAGGGAGGAGGGAGGAGGGGGGGAAGGGGGTTAATGTTTCTTCAGCAAATGATAGGTAAAACAATTGTCAAGCAATATAGGGTGCAGTGTAAACATAGCATTCTCAATACCTCAACCAAACCGTCAAACGAAACAGTCAAGTGACTGACTATAACATGAACGGCGTCGGTTGATCCCGAATTCCATATAGGCTACAACATCTCCAGCTTCTGTTAGACTGATTATTATCTTGGTGACTATTATTTAACCCCTTTTTTGATAATATGACTCATGATCATGGATCAAATTCTTATTCTAGGTATGACAAGCCAAGCACTGGAACTTACTTGAGTATGATCCAACCTCATATTATCATGCTCGTCATTCCAACCGACTAGGTCAAGTGCTATTATACATCCATTACAAATGACTTGCTATTTTATTCACTAGTGCTTATGACCGACGCTGCTGTGACCTGGTTTTGTAATGTCTTAATTTCTGTGCAAGTTCAAAGAATTGATTTATATAAATATGATGCTGCTGTTTGGACTTATCTAACATTTTGGCCCTCAGTCTCATCAATCAGTACCACATCGCATGGTACCAAATAATGCAAGGTAATTTTCAAGCTAATGAGATAGGGACTACTCAATATAAAGATGCTGCCTCAATTATTTGTCCAGTAACTGGGATCAATTATTGTAGGGACCGGGGAGGAAAAACAATTGGACAAAACAAATTCAAGAAGATGGCGTTTATAAGAAAAATTAGAACTTAGAAAGGGAACCATGCACTGATTTCAGACAATCAAGATTAAAGAGCAGTAATTGACTAACTAACTTAACCATGTATGTGAAACAAAATTGGAGCATTGGATTCTCTGAGCCACTGCATGAATTGAGTGATGCAACAACTACCACCACCACTTAGTCGGACATGACTCAAACTCGTGTTTCACATTGTGATGTATATGACTCTCTGTCTTAGAAACTTGAGGAAGAATAGTGATGACACGTTCCACTTTCATTATTGCAATTACAATTATGCAAGGGCCTCATGCATCATGAATGAATAGGATAGTTGTATTATGACTGATTGGACTATATGGTCAAGGCCTCATATCTCTATATATAAAGCTAAATATTTCTTTGGTGTCAAAAGCTTCCTTAAAATTTAGATTATCAAAAATACCTTATATAACATAATAATCAAATTAAGTTAATAAAATATAAATTTGAAAACGTAACTACAAAAATGTAAAATTAAAAAAAATCACCAAACCACCACTATTCTATGTTCAGAAAAAAAAAAAAAACTTTTTTTTTTAGTCAACCAATTTTCATTATTCTCACAATATCACTTTCTTGCGGGCATGCTGCTAGTATAGAATAAAACCAACAGATTTCAAAACTCGCAGGTGCACAAAACCGGATGTAGCGGAAAGGAATGCTAATTTTGTGTATCAGAAGACATGATAGTGTTTAATCTGTTCAAACATGGCTTCATGTATCTGATTGAGTTTTATTTGTTCAAACATGGGTTCATTTAACAGGTGGATTCAGTACAAGTCTGTCATGTTGGAGCACACAAACCAAACAACAATCGACAAAAAGCTAACATTCGTAAGGGGGATGCCACTTATGGATAAGTGAAAGATTATGGTTTAAGCTTGAAGGAGCAAAACCAGCTCCCACTGGGCGTAATAATAGACATAGGTACGAGTACGACTTTTGGAGGACTAATCACATTTCTAAAATCTATATGGTTCCTTTCCTTCAATGAGCTACAGCCAAATATAATTTCTTTGTAATTTTCGAGATATGTTTGCCTGCCACTGGTCAACTATCCACTCTATAAAGTTATACCTTGGTTGCCTAAGCAGGCTAAGCTATTGCACTACATGCTGCTGTACTCCAATCCAAGGCAAATTACTGAGCCAGGCATAACAATGAACAGGTCATCAACCAACTCAAACACCTTATAATTGACACATCCATTTATATGTAAACTGCTTCTTACCTATGATACACAATTTGATACAGAAGTAGAGGTTTCCTTGAAAGCAAGCTGTGACTCTAAGAATCGATCAGACGATGTATTCCAAAGTGCCTTTGCAAGTTTAGCATCATATGAAAGCATAGAAGAGCTGAAAGTCTGGCCCTTTCCACCAAAAAAGTAAACTCCAGATGTTTCCTAATATCAACAGACAGTGGATCAGATGAGGAATCTTTCGATGATCTGAATTGTGAGATTTCACTGTAATCCTCCATTTCAAGAGTGAGGGAAGAAGGAAAGATGTATACATTTAGTTCAAGACACATTAGATTATGCTTTTTCATTCCCAATGGATTTGTTAAGCACTATGCTGAAGGATACCCAACGGATTTCTAGTTATATGCAGTGACTAAATTAACAATGCACTCCACTGCAGTTACTATAAATATTCTTCTTTACAAGCAACAGAAAAATATTAAACGAAGATGGTGTGGACATGATTATGCCGTAATGCACTATTTGGAAACTTAATGAATAAATGCATCTATTATCCAGCAACCTGATCAGTCTTACTGGAAACCTTGTTCCCACCAACAAATACAATGAGACATTAAAAATGGCAATTCTTAACTAGGGAATTTTCAATCTCCAAGATATCTTATGAGAAATAATCAGTCTTTACAGTTCAGTTAACCTTACGCCTCTTTTCCAGATGAACTACTAAACATATGTTACATATATTATTATAACTCATTGCATAAGAAAAGACACATTGGCATCAGGATAAGAACATTGGCTACAACCTATAAAATGTCCCAAGGGAGAGTTAATGAGATCCTTTGGCACATAACTTCTTATTAAGTTTGGGACAGACACAACAAACCATCACTGGCCTTCACAACACATAAAAAAGCTGCATAAGTGTAGGATTAGTATAAGCTTACTGGTGAAGCAAGTGCTGCGTCAAGAATGGAGCTAATTCCAACTTCAGTTGACTGCAAGAGGCACAGAAGTCTCAAAACTTTGAAAGCCAAACTGGAAGGCATGGAGGAACTTCTCGCATGATGTTGGTTTCAACAACACCAGAATCCACAGCACTTCAAACCCAAACAAAACCGTATTGAACATGAGATTTTGAAAATAACATCTAATGCATGATCCTAGAAAAGAATTCTGCACAACTCTTCCTTTCTGGTAAAAAAGCTTGTAAACACAAAAATAACGGAGACACGACGAAATATGTCCATCAAGCCAAGTTGGTGATGAAGATCATAGGAGAAGAGCAGTAGGAACAATGTCAACAAATGGAGCACGTTGAAATTGGAATAGCAATAGGATATTTTCAATAATAATGACATCAGAAGCTTACATTTGGAATACTCTTAGACATGAGCATATGGGTATCCTTTTGATCTGCCAAAGCACTTTCCAGATACAGTCTCCTTGTCAACCTGTTTATTCAATACTGAAGAGGGGGAGAACATCATTGAAGGAAAAGAAAAAAAGGCATCCTAAATTCATAGAACAAATCAATAAAGTATAGAACAAAGCCACTTTTTAAAACCAAATTCTACTGGAAGTAAGCCATATCCAGAACAATATCAAATATTAGAAAGATTCTTACTCACCACTTCGATGTGTGAAAGATGTGACATTCACTATACAGGAAGGAACTGGGCTGTTTCTGAGAAGTGGTGATAATAGTTTACTAAGAGAAAATGCACTCAAGTAATTTGTAGCCATCAATGCCAAGAAAGACTGAAAAGTGCCTTAAAAAATGCGAAGCATGTTAGTTATAGTGAAAAGCTTCTCAACCCAAAACCATATCTTTACACTAACAAGAACAACTAATATCAAGTCATCAACATCAAATATGAAATAGAAAATTTGCAGTTACTATTGCAAAGAATTTTAGTCTGATAAATTATTCAACAACTGCTTTGAGAGACGACATCTGAGTTCCTACTAAAATGTATGTACAAAATGCTTGAACATATCAAATATTAGTTTAAGTAAATAAAGGTTGCATCTAAATCCAGCTCTCATTCAACAAGTTGAGACGGAGCATAACGATATGTCATAAGTTCTCCTCTCAGAACTTTATCATCCACACTCTGCCTTCTGAACACGTGCAACAGTTCAAAATATGTTCATAGGTATTATAAGATTGTATAGGTTTTACCTATTGAAGTTATGGAAATTTGATCATACATGAACAAAGACCATAATTCTTTTATCCGTATTAAACATTTTGGCATTCAGCCTTTTCACACACGCCAATCATTTCTTGTTCCTTCCCCATTATTTCATATCTCAAAATCTAACTAGTCTTTTGCCAGACAAAATGTTAGAAATATCATACGGGAAAGGAAGAAAGGTAATTCCCATTTCTTGCATACATCTTATTTGGGTTCTGTAAAAGAAATGACAAAAACCACTTAGTTGAGCTCATCATTTCCAACATCACTTTTCTACATTAGTGTTTGGTAAAGTTTCATCCTAAACATAAGAGAACCAGCTAGACAAAATATTAAACACCTAGTGTGCATAAAAGTAAATCATAAACTAACACAATTATCTGTAAACATACAAAGGAATTAAGTCCATGCAGCAGACAAGGATATACCAATGTTATAAAAGAAGACCATATTGAGAAGGATTGAACCCTTAATTACTGGAACTCTCATCATTAGCATTGCAGCTCACAATGTACAGCTTTTGGAAATATATAGTCATGT
The DNA here is from genome assembly GCF_002994745.2 of Rosa chinensis. Classification (NCBI taxonomy): domain Eukaryota; kingdom Viridiplantae; phylum Streptophyta; class Magnoliopsida; order Rosales; family Rosaceae; genus Rosa; species Rosa chinensis. The sequence continues at coordinate 53,222,352 of NC_037094.1, read as the reverse complement.
TAGGCATAGCTTCTCAAATTCCCATCAGTTTCAGTTCCACAAGAGACTTCAGCCTATATGACAAGAAAACCCATGTAATGGAAACTAGATGTCAAACCTTGTAATATTTTTAGAATTGGACAATAGGAAAGTGAAATTGCAAGCACTTGTACAATAGATAATATAGGATTGTCCAAATAAAAAAAAATAAAAAAATTTATTATATAGGATCACTTAGGATGTTAATATTAGATTACCTAGCTTAGGGCAACTCCGACCATAGGGTTCAAAACTAGATTTTGTTGAATTATAAGACTTTTCATCTCCAACAATGCTTTTTAGGGGGAGTTGGTCCTAAAATTATAGGACTTGGGTTTATCCAAAGTCTCATATTTGAGACTTTTCCAAGACCAAGACTCGGATACTGTTCATGGGGCCCAGCAAATGGGTTTTTATTTGCTTTTACTCAAATTGACCTTATTTAATCTGACGGCTCAGATTTGAGGAAAAAAAATGATCAATGGCTCTTATTAAATCAAGGGTTATTATTTCTATTTTGTTCCAAATTTTTTTTTAAAATTACCAGAAAATTGAGGGAAAAAAAATATATACCTATTAGAACAGTAAATTGTGGGAAATTCTATAAATATCAACCCATTCTTTTCTATTTCCTCACACCAAATATCCTCCATCTCCTTCACAATTGTTTACCTTATTTAACTATATTAACATACTTTTAATATAATATTCATCAACATTACACTCATATTATATTTAATCAAGAATAGTGAAAATAGCACCCATATAGCACCTCATTGTTGGAGATGAGAATTAAGTCATATATGAATAGTGCAACAAGGGGGAGCTAAAATGAAAATAGCACTCCCAAATAGAGCCTATGGTTGGAGTTGCCCTTAGGTAAGAGCTTCTTTAATCAGTTGAAATTCTCCTGCACACAATGTGTTCATCAAAATGTCCAGGAGAAGTAACTGATCATTTAGTTGTTCAGTAAGCGGCGCATTTCAGTAAAACAGAACAAAGATTACATAATCGTAGTCTTCTGAGTCACAAATTATATATGTGAAAATCAAGTATGATGCTCCAAATGTTTATAAATTCTTGTATCCATGAGTAGTAAAATGATGTACATGACCAGTAAGAAAGACATTAATATAACACATAAAAGCTTTAAGATTTGATCTGCCGAATGGAGAAAGCAGGACAAGGATCACTAACCATTAACACCCTAGGTCCCAAGCAATCAGTGACAGCTTCAAACACATGTTAACATAGAACTCAAAGCAGCAGTACCAATGGGTATATTTGCAATATTAGGGACATAGTTCTCAATAAAGGGGCCGGACTATATGCAGGTGTAGCTTAACACAATCGATCTAGACTATTATGGTATTTCCTTTGACGATGGTGAGGTGGAACAGTTTCGTAGAGAGGATGTCCACTCACTTTCAGTCTGAGTACAGCTAAAGAAACACCATTTCTCCGAGCTCCATGTCTATTGTTAGGATACAGATTGTACAAAAAGCTTGCAAATCCCATGTACCTACTATATTCCATTCAGCATCCACATCCATTCCACAAAAACTTAGGGACAAGAAAACCCATGCCATGGAAATTAGTTATCAAATGTAGTAAAATAAGATAATTTGACAACTAGAAAGTGCTCAAATTCAAGCCTTTTAAGTATGAAATTGGATTATTTAAGATGCTGAGCGATAACATGTACCTAGTTTAGCTTAGGGCCACTTCAATCAGTTAAATGCATTCCAAATTTCCTTTCTGGTGAAAGACCATGTGATACATAATCCTGCATAGAATGTGTTCATCAAAATCAGATTCATTTCTCCATCTGGAGGTAAATAGATCTTTTGACAGTTCAACAAATTGACAACCAGGGAATATAAGCATTGGATTGCAGTGGGAAGACATAATGACTAAATTATGGTATTCTTATTGCACAGTAATATGAATACTTAGCCTGAATGTGTAATATGAAAACCTAGCCTGAATGTAATATCCTTTCACTGAGCAGAAAGAGACAACAATGGTAGGAAATAGACACGATTTAGGGACTATGATATAAACTGAAACTAAGAGCCATCAATCAAAACCAAGTACGCAGCGACATTAAAATTCTTAACAAATCTTTCCAGAACTGGTGTTATTCTTTTTGGGTAAAGACTGCAACAAAAGCATGGGGAAAGAATGGCCTAAAAACGAGATTACAAAACATAATTAGCTATGTATTTTCGTTTTTTCTTTTTGAAAGACACCTGATCTTATGAATACCTACATATTACCAGAGGATTACAATATATATGATATCTTATAAATAACTACAAAATAAGATACAAAATTTTGTAAACTGACAACCGACAAAATAAAGATGTTTTTCTTTCTTTCATAGTTAACAGGCATGTAGATAGGCCTAGCTAGAGGAATGAGAAGGAATTTCTTTTGACATTTTACAAGGAAACAACTCCCTAGTCCAACAGAATCCTGCAGCTCCTACTAAAATAAATTTGTCAAGCTTCATACACTAAACTTTTAACAATGAATTGTTATCTAAAATGTATATATACCAATATATTTCCAATTCTAGGCAATATAGTTCAATCAAAGCACCGATGTTCGGGTGTGGCTTAACACAACAGAATCCTTTGGATCTGGACCAGATATTTACCTTCAAGTAGCCTTCAACGATTGAGGTGGCAGGATCTGAATGGTCCATTTGCACAAACACCAAATATCAGGCTCCCGGCCTGCTGCTTATTCTTAAGATACAGATTACTGAAAATGCTTCCCAACCCCAATTACTAGTCAAATCCTTGTCAGCATGCATTCCACAAAAGCTTCAGCCTAAGACAGGAAAAGCCATGCCACAAAATTAGACATCAACCTAGTAAAATTAGATTCTTTGACAACGAGAAGCTGCGTAAATGAAGCCTTTAAAGTATACATGGGATTACTTAATATGCTGATAAAATTACCTTGTTTAGGGGAGAGGCACACTCCTGATTACTCAATCAATCAAATGTATACCAAAATTCTTGTATCGTGTACGACGGCCTGATAGTCCCTCCTGCATAGAATCAATCAAACCACACTCCTTAACTACGGAAATTCTCAATTTTCCCTTAAACTTCTTTACCATCTTCCTCATTTGTCTTCTCTCTTTCCCTCTTCTTGTGAACTGTGTCCCCTTCCATCTATCTGCATGTCTTATTAGGAATGAGTATGAAAACCACAAAATAACATCAATCATAGAATTGACTATGGTATTGATTAACACCAGAATCTATCGTATTTTTCTTTTTATCAAGTATGAAGAACTTCATTAATTAACTGATGATTCAATGAGCATGCATACATTCTGAGTGGTTTCATTCAACCATTGCCAAACAGGGAGAAGGAGAGAAAATCACATCTAGAGAAAACTTTATTTTTTATTTCATGGATAAAATCCATAGTTCAACTCGACCCCAGAACATTTCCCTCCCCCATCCCCAAGTAAAGGGGAACTGGGGTTTTGTTTGCCAACTACAGATTAAGTTTACCTGCCAAGTATCATGAGTGCATGGCAAGGCTGCTAAAAAGCCATAATATCGGCAAGAGATAGTAACCTGTGAATCATCCTGAACTTCTTATTCATGGCTGCTAGTTTTGGGTTCACCTTCACAACTTGCACATTTTTGGTCCATCCCACTTCTTCCACAATGTTCTGTTCCCTCTCTACCTTATGCCCCTTCTATTCTTCAATATCTCAATAGTCATGGGTGTGAAGACAAACAAATTAGTGAACTGAAAGCAAAAAGTCGAGTTGGTACTTGTCTGCTACAGTGGAAGAGTTCCATGGATGCAAATACCCAAATGAAGCTACTGATAAATCCCCACCATGGTGAAATATGCTGGTAACATCTTGCTTTGCAGATTACTGAACTGATGCTTCAAGAAGATTCTTGAACATGATGGGTCAGGTCAGCAATTCTTGAACCCTGGTCGTCTTCAACTGATTCTTCAAAAGTTCCTACTTCCTCCCCGTGATCTCCATCTCTCTCTTCAGATCCGTCGCCTCCAAATCCCACTGCAAAAGCATTTGCTATCGTCTTCGCAACCAACGGTAGACCATGGCACTGATCCTTGAGTTCCTCCATCTTTCTCGTAGCCTCATCATGTGAGAGGTTTGAACTTTTTCTAATGGAATAAGCCTGCTCCTCAAATATACGCCCGCAAATCTCTCTGTCCAGAGGCTTAACATGAACCAGATGCAATCTATGTTGTTTCCCCAGCTTTTGAGCCACTTCCTTCAATCTAGTAGTGACAATGACAACACCACCATTATGCTTGGGCAATCCGCTGCATAAGCGTTCCATAATGTTAATGTGCCGATGACACACATCATCCAACACAATCAAATAGCATTTATCCGATAACAGCAGGCGGCTTAGCCTTTCCAGGAGCTTCTCAAGGCCAACAATCTTCGCCTCCATGCTTTGGTCATTACTATCAAAGATACGTGTCTCAAAGCTGAACTTACTATATTGTTCTTCTTCCACACTCAACGAAAAGGGTAACCAAAGTATATGATTAAACTTCTGCTTCACTTCCTTGCTCTCCAAAACCTTCTGAACCAGGGTGGTCTTACCCACTCCAGCAATTCCAACTACCCCAATTGCCCTCAGTTCACCAGCACTGCTAGAACTGGAACCCCCTGCTTGTAGCAACTCCTCATTAATCTCCTTTAATTGCTCATCAAATCCAAAAACTTTGGCTGAAGGCACTTTCGGTCCGGATCCGGTGAATTCGGTCTTTGTCCGAGGATTGCCAATTGGTTGTTGCGGCAAGTTCTCAAGCTCCTGCTTTATTTTGGTCAACCGACTCTTTACCTTTGCGACAAAAGTAAATCTTCGAAAGTTGAAGCGTGAGATCACATTATTAAGCTCCATACACTCGTGTGTGAAGACTCGGCAATCAGCCAATGCATCGTTGAGTTTGTAGAGCAGATTGATAGTTTCAGAGTAGGAATAAGGTTCCGGCATTACGTCTCTCTCATTCACAACATCTTTGATTGCTTCGAAATCAGACACGAGAGCTTTTATTGATGATTTGAAGACAGAGATGGTAATAGAACCTGAATTAGATTCAGAGTCTAGCTCTGCCAGAGACTTCAAGAACTTGCTCCACAGCAATTCAGCAACATCTAATGCCATCGCACTCGCCTTTTGCAATTTGATGCGGAAACCAAGTCAAACCTGTGAAATTTCGGGATAAAGATGGTTTATATTTTCAATGATTTGATGATCTCAGTCTCGATATATAAGCATCTGCACTGAGGTTCCATAACTTACTTGTAACGACGTGACGACAGTCGGTGGGTGTATGGTTTTTTTTTTTTTTTTGGCAAAAGTGTGTATGGGATTGTTGCTGCTGTCTGAGTTGGGAATTTGGGATCTGGCCTGGTGTAATGTATCAAATGTCTCAGACTCTTTGATCTCAACTGAGTAATAGAGAGTTGTGTGGATCCTGTACCAGTGTACATGGCTGTTTCTTGATAGAGATATAGCACTCAAAACTTTACCCAAATAATTTAGGATCACGATCCTCTCCTAAGCACCTTACTCTCCTACCTTACCTAAGCTTTTAATTAGATTTTGACAGGTGGCTATAATGAATCGAATAACTTACCATTTTTAACTTTTCTTTTTCTTTTCTTTTTTCAGTCCCTTATTCTTTTCTTCTTACTCTCCTAACTTACCTAAGCTTTTAATTAGATTTTGACAGGTGGCTATAATGAATCGAATAACTTACCATTTTTAACTTTTCTTTTTCTTTTCTTTTTTCAGTCCCTTATTCTTTTCTTCCTCCACGTCTCATCTCTCTGAGACGCTCTCTCCCTCTTCTAGTTCTTCTTCTTCTTCACCCAGCACTAATACAAACACTGAAGCTAACTAATTTTCACAGCCTCCAACCCAACCTCCCCCAATTAGAGTGCAAAAACGCAAATCTCATCGCAATCCCAGATTTCCATTAAAGACCATTTTTGTACAGTTAACATGAAAAAGGGTTGGAGACAGAGAGAAGAAAATTCATAGGGGCTCAGAGGAGACCATGATCTATGTGAGAGCGAATTGTAAGAACTGCAACGAAGTCATAAAAAGAGAAAGAAATAGAGAAATTGGTGTAATCTATACGAGTTTGAATTTCTGGGCACGAAGCTTCTGAGAATCAATCGCATTTTTCCATCGAAAGTATGCTGAATCACCCATTAGCAGAAAACTGTACCCTTGAAGAACATAAAGAAATTCAACAAAAGAGAATATTAGAGAGAGACACCATGACCATATCTTCAAACTCAAAGGTACAGAACAAGCTCAGAAGCTGCAACCGCAACAAAGGTAGAAGAAAGCGATGCTCAGCTCCAACACTATGGCCTCAAAGACTGAAACAATCTTGAACACAACGTTGTCGTAGAAGGAGAGCTGGAGATTCACCGGCCTAAACTTGAAGGCAGACCCCAAGTACTTCCACCTAACACTCCACGATTCCTTCCTCATCGACCTCCTAAACAAGAACCACCTCTTCTTCCCCAACATGTTCAGAGCTCGCCCTTCTCTAACTTCTGCTTTAAGGGTCTGGTTTGATTTGGTTTGATGGGGATGGAACTCGGTGGTTCTGTAGAAGGCAGGGATTGGGGAAGCGGTGGAGGAGGGAGGAGGAAGGAGAGGAGAGAGTAGGACAAAAATCTGGAAGGGGTAATATTGTAAAATTAGAACTTAAAGAAGATTTCAACCATTGGATGCGAAATTGTCCACGTGTCTTCATCTTGTTAGAATCTTAGGTAGGTTAGGAGAGAAAGGTTAGGAGAGGATCCATGTCCAATAATTTAAGCCTCGTTGGGTTCGCGGAAAGTAAACATTAGTAAATTAGAAAAAAAAGTTGTGCATTTCTTACGTTTGGGATATAAAAATTAAAAAAAAAATATTTTCTCATTGCTAGCAACATTCCTCTCCAACCTTTTCTTTTCTACCTTCCTCACTTATCTTGTGCCATTTGGATTCATTTATGATTACAATCTACGTATTTATTATCTTAAAAAAAAAAAACTAATTTCATTACATGTTTTCTTTATTTATGTTTGACCTTATTAAATGTTCTCTATTAATATAAAATAAAATAATAAAATAAAAACTCTTGACTCTTTTATTTTCCTAATTTTTTTGGGTCTTTTCCCGTATACCCAAAAAGCCTCTGTATTTTTCCCAACTGCCCAACACTTTGGTATTACACTGTTGTTGATAAAAAAAAGACTAACAGGGATGGTTTTTTCAAACAAATGCCCTTTGTATCCTATGTTGACCTTTGGTTTCTTCTACAATCCTATTCAACAAAAAGAAACAGTATTTAACACGTCAAAAAAAAACAAGACTAGCCTTCAACATGCCCAAGTTTTTCACCTAACGGTTACTTTAACAGGCGGAATCACTGCTGCTTGTCCTAATTTTTCTGTTTTAAAACTGATTCTTTCAGGTGCATAGTAAAGTTTAGAATCTTTAGATTTCCATAGGATGCATGCATTGACCTAGTAAAAGATAAATGACAATTATCATTATAGAACTGTACTGATAATAACTACTATATCGGTTAAAGAAGTGGGTGAGCAACGATCTGAATTTATTTATTCAAATATACATACATGTTAAACATTCAGAGCCTTATTCTCAGGTAAACAGCAAAAACTGTTTAGCTATCCATAAGAATGAGAACAGGTACTTACTTATAATGAAAGCACACTACTTCACACTTAGACAAGAAGAGAAGCACACAGCTATCCTATTTGAGAGAAGACTCTTCTGCTCAATTTCTAATTTTTAACTGATATGGGATTCTTCTGTTTTTCGATTTCTTCTAAGAGAAGCTAAAGCTCCTTATATAGGGAACGGACCTCAAACTAGAATTCAAAATACAAAAATGTACAGAACAACTCCATGACTCCCTGCTTTCCTGAGTGCTCCTGTTGGTGGAGGTCATACGGGGAAAAGCAAAAAGTAAGTTACATGAGAAGTGAAGTGTTTTTTACTTGTCCTTTTCCTTTTGAAAGGGAAAAAGCAAAAGTAGCTTTAGAAAAGTCTAAAAGTCTACAGTTGCTATTTTGGTACTGATTCTTCACCTGTAGCTTCACATGTTCTCGTTTGTTTCTAAATTGTGGCCAAAGACAAAGGAGTTGTTGTCTGCCTGGGCCATGTGAGTTGTTGTTGCATTGTCCTCGACGTCTGTATCAACATACATTTTGTAGTGGTTGTCATTTTCAAGCTTTTCCACCCAGTGCATGCATGCCATCGTCGAGTTTATCTCTTTTCTTGTGAGAGATAGGAATAGGTCACTGCTGACTACGTCAGGATGATCGTAAGCAGTGATAATAGTTTTCTCTCCTGCTGCCAGGAAGGTATTGTTGAAATCTTCAGAGATGATCTTCTTAATGTATTCCATAGCCATGGTCTTCATCCAAGGGATGCTTGAATTTGGTTTACCATTGTACCCAACACAGGCTGGTTGAAGATATTTCCTTTGAATAATTCTCACATAATGATATGGAGGAATATATTCAACTTCACCGTTTGCCTTCTGAATCCATTCTAGAGGAGTAGATCTGAACTTCAGACGAAGCATACAGTCATTTTTTCTGATATTTTTGACTATGTTGACAATAATAGGTGGCAAACCTTCTAGATCATCATTTGTTTTGGTCCACAAATTATGGACAAAACCATTTTCAACAAGCCAGAGCTTGTGTTCTTGAGGATGTTCACTCTGAACATTGACTAAATATCTTCCAACATATGGTCCTGCAACAATAAAGAGAGTTGGAGGAACTAAGTCTTCTGAATTATGTCTTCCTATCAGATTATGGAATTCATGCCATTTTGATTCATTGAGTGCCATGATCGGGACCCTAGCACTTTCAGGACTTTCAAGGAAGTGAATTTTTTTGTTTTCTTACAGCACTCTGCTGTGTATGAGTTTCTTCAAACTGTGGCCTACCATTTTCGTAGAGTTTTTCAGCTAAAGCAAACAGAGCTGGGAACATTAGACCACTGCTTCTTTCTTGAAAGGCAAATAAGAGATTATCCAGGATTGCCTTCTGGTGATAAGCTAGTCTCCTGCCAGTTCTGAACACAAGAGTATCAAAAGTTCTTAATTCATAATTAAAAACATTTATAACTCCAGTTGGAGTTGGTCTGCTTTTTGGCAAAGCAGCAGCCATCAACGGTCTTGATGAGCCTTTACCGTCTGCCGTTTGAGACGGGCTAACCAATCCTTTACCCTGGGATTGATCAGTTGAGGCCAAGCCTTTCGGGCCTAGCAGAAACCTTTGAAGAATTTTTTCTTTGGTTTCTTTGGGATCCTCTTCAGGTTCCTGTTCTTTCCCAGTTCTTCTGCTTCTGGGATTACGACCTTCATCGTCATCTCTTTGGCTGAACATTGCCATTTCTCTGGTCAATGAGTCTAGAAGAATTATGAGTCTGGAAGATAATTCTTATTTCCTGCAATTAATTCAATAGTATAATCATATTGGTTAAGAAATAATTTCCAGTTAGCTAATCTTCCTCTATCAGCAGCTTTATCAAGTTTAAAATTTTTGAAATTCTTTACTCTGGCACAATCGGTGCGAACAGTAAAGGGTTTTCTAAGAAAAGCTGGAGAATTTAAAATCGTTTTCTTGACAGCCAAAATCTCTTTTTCCCCTGTGGGATAATTCAGTTCTGCAGGGCTGAACTTGCCACTACAAAATTTACAGATCTTTTCAATGTTAGTTCCAGGCGCTCTCGCTAGAACTACACCGGACCAGTAATTATCACTCGCATCTGTCTGGAGGATAATTTCATCATTCTCTTCTGGTTGTTGAAGAGGAGGGAGGTTTTTACAGAGATTTTTTATCTACTTTACTATTTTTTCATCATCTTCTGTGAAGTTCCATTTTCTTTTGGAACTTGTCTTAGGAGATAACATTGCTGTTAACTCTGAGATTTTAGGAATGAAATCTCTCCCATAATTTATGACACCAAGGAATCTCTCTAGACTCTTAGCATCAAGAATTCTATCTGGGAATTTCCAGATCTTCTCAAGGATATGAGGTTGGAGTTTTAGCACCCCATTCTTCAACTAGGAAATCAACTTCATCGAGGATAAAGAAGATTTTCTTTTCTCCTAGGATAATTCCATGCTGAACTATCAGCTTTACAACCTCGTGGAGGTGTTTCATGTGTTCTTCTCTGTTTTTGGAGAAGACAAGAATGTCATCTATATAGATAACACAGAACTCCGCCACATGCCTGAAGATGTTGTCCATCTTTCTTTGGAAGATTGAGGGAGCTTGCTTGAGACCAAAAGGCATTACTAACCATTCGTAATGACCTTGTGGTGTTCCAAATGCAGTGAGAGGGACACTCTCAGGATGCATCTTGACCTGCTAGAAACCTGATTTTGCATCAAATTTCGAAAAGACCTTAGCTCCTCTGAGCTGGTTAATCAATACTCTTACTTGAGCAATTTGATAACCATCTTTGACAGTCTTCTTATTGACATCTCTGTAGTGAATCACCATTCTAGCTTTTCCTCGTAGGTTTTCTGCATGATTTCTCACGTAGAATGCTGGAGCATGATGAGGGCTAGTGGAAGGTTGAATTAATCTCTTGTTCAGGAGATCTTCAATATCTTTTCTAAATTCTCTTTGATCTTCCTCTTTATACTAGGAATGGCTTTGACATGACAGATGGCATTCATGTCATGCAATCTCAATTCACAGACCACTGGGTCTTTTTCCCAAAACTTCTGAGGATCTACATCTATATTCTGCTCGAGTAGTTTCTTGATTTTTTCAAGAGTGAGAATTTTCTGAGACTCAAGCTTGTTCTGAAAGTGCTTGAGGTTATGCTCATGGATGAAACTAGCTTCTTCATCTTCACTAGTTTCTTCTTCTTCTTCTTTTTCTTCAGAAGATTCTTCAACAAGTAATTCTTCTTGTTGTTTGATTTGGAGTCTAGGCTCAAATTTGGGTTTGTAGGGGGTAAGATCACCACTATTCTGTTGCGATCTCTGATACTGAGAAGTAAACCTGGGACCTACTACACTTTTTGCTTATGTAAGTCGGTCTGCCCAGAACACCCGTTCTCCTTTTCTGAAGCCTATTGCTTCTTCATCCTGAATGAATCTCTGTTGGAGAATAAAATCATTTCCCAACAAGAAATCAGATCCTTGGCCTTCAGACTGCCAAACATTCTGGATGATAAATGTTCCTCCACCAATGGTGATATGAACATTTTTTGCTACTTTCTTCATGGTGAGATGGCTCCCATCAAATGTAACACCAGTAGCAGATTTTTTCTTATCTTCTTTCCGGAGTTGTTCTGGAATTGCAAATCTCTTTGCAACAGTAAATCCCGATCCATTACCTACAAAGGCATGTAGATGATATTTTTTGTGATCAGGGAATTTTAGTCCAATCTCTATGTAGTTGCTGTATCTACTTGTAGAGATGACTTTCGATTGATGAAGCTCATTTTCTTGAGCTTGTTCCTTTGGAATGAATGGTTTACATTCTTCTGGAACAATTTCTGGTGTTTCAACCAGTTCAATATCTTCATCGATTTTTTCTTCACCGATGATTTCTTCCTTTATTTCTGAGGAAAATGGTTTCATGACTTCTTGAAACAGAGTTTCAACTTCTTTCGCCTTTTGCTCAGCGAAATATTCTTCATATTCCTGTTCAACCAATTGGCTTACAAGGCCATTCTTGGTCTTTCTTCTTGCTTCAGCTATGAAGCATTCTTTGTGATAAGTCTTCTTAGACTCTTCACAGAACATAGGGAGACCATTCTTTTCGTGACGTAAGCAGTAGTCACAAACGAATGTACCAGGGTTCACCTGATAAGAAGACATTAATGATTCTGTCTTACTTTCTTCCCAATTTTCGATTCTCAAAATGAGACTTTTCCCGTATACCCAAAAAGCCTCTGTATCTTTTCCAATTGCCCAACACTTTGGTATTACACTATTGTTGATGGAAAAAGACTAATAGGTATGGTTTTTTCAAACAAATACCTTTTGTATCCTATGTTGACCTTGGGATTCTTCTACCGTTCTATTCAACCAAAAGGATCAAGATTTACAACATTAAAACAAAAACAAGACTAGCCTTCATCATGCCACATTTCACCTAACGACTCCTTGTCTAAACGGTTACTCACAGGGCGGAATCACTGCTGCTTGTCCTAATTTTTCTGTTTTAAAACTGATTCTTTCAGGTGAACAGTAAGGTTTTAGAACTTTAGATTTCCATGGGATACATGCATTGAAATAGTAAAATATGAATGACAATTATCATGCTAGAAATAAACTAATAAAAATCACATATTGGTTTAAAGAAGTGGGTGAGTATCCATCTGAATTTATTTATTCAAATATACATATAGTTTAAACATTCAGAGCTTCATTCTTAGGTAAACAGCAAAAGCTGTTTAGCTATCCATAAGAATGAAAACAGATACTTACTTGTAATGAAAGCACACTACTTCACTCTACTTCACACCTAGACAGGAAGGGAAGTACACTTCTACTATGGCTTTCTTGTTTGAGAGAATATGATTCTATCTCAAGTTTCGAATGCCTTCTAAGAGAAGCTAAAGCTCCTTATATAGGGAGCAGAACTCAAACTAGAATTCAAAACATAAAAATGTACAGAACAACTCCGTGAACTTCTGCTTTTCTGAGTGCTCCTGCTGGTGGAGGTCGGACAGGGAAAAGCAAGTTAGGTGAGAAGTGAAGTGTTTTTTACTTGTCCTTTTCCTTTTTGAAAAGGAAAAAGCAAAAGTAGCTTTAGAAAAGTTTAAAAGTCTACAGTTGCTATTTTGGTGCTGATTTTTGACTGTGTTGACAATGATAGGTGGCAAACCCTTCAGATCATCATTTGTTTTAGTCCACAGATTATGGACAAAACCATTTTCAACAAGCCAAAGCTTGTGTTCTTGGGGATGTTCACTCTAAACATTGACTAGATATCTTCCAACATAAGGTCCTGAAACAATAAAAAGAGTTGGAGGAACTAGGTCTTCTGAATTGTGTCTTCCTATCAGATTGTGGAATTCATGCCAATCTGATTCATTGAGTGCCATGATCGGGACCCTAGCACTTTCTGGACTTTCAAGGAAGTGAATTTTTTCTTTTCTTACAGCACTCTGTTGTATATGGAATTCTTCAAATTGTGGTCTGGCATTCTCATAGAGTTCTTCAGCTAGAGCAAAGAGTGCCGGGAACATTAGACCACTGCTTCTTTCCTGGAAGGTGAATAAAAGATTATCCAGGATTGCCTTTTGGTGATAAGCTAGTCTCCTGCCAGTTCTGAACACAAGAGTATCAAAAGTTCTTAATTTATAATTAAAAACATTTATAACTCCAGTTGGAGTTGGTCTGCTTTTTGGCAAAGCAGCAGCCATCAGCGGTCTTGATGAGCCTTTACCGTCTGCCGTTTGAGACGGGCTAGCCAATCCTTTACCTTGGGATTGATCAGTTGAGGCCAAGCCTTTTGAGCTTAGCAGAAACCTTTGAAGAACTTTTTCTTTGGTTTCTTTAGGATCCTCTTCAGGATCTTGTTCTTTCCCAATCCTTCTACTTCTGGGATTACGACCTTCGTTTTCTTCTCTTTGGCTAAACATTGCCATTTCTCTGGTCAATGCGTCTGGAAGATAGTTCTTGTTTCCTGCAATTAATTAAACATTATAATCATATTGGTTAAGAAATAATTGCCAGTTTGCTAATCTTCCTCTATCAGCAGCTTTGTCAAGTTTAAAATTTTTGAAATTCTTTACTCTGGCACAATCGGTGCGAACAGTAAAGGGTTTTCCAAAAAAAGCTGGAGAATTTAAAATCGTTTTCTTGACAGCCAAAATTTCTTTTTCCCCTGTGGGATAATTCAGTTCTGCAGGGCTGAACTTGCCACTACAAAATTTACAGATCTTTTCAAGGATATGAGGTTGGAGTTTTATCACTCCATTCTTGATGTTTATTCCTAGGAAATCAACTTCATCGAGGATAAAGAAGATTTTCTTTTCTCCTAGGATAATTCCATGCTGAACTATCAGCTTTACGACCTCATGGAGGTGTTTCATGTGTTCTTCTCTGTTTTTGGAGAAGACTAGGATGTCATCTATGTAGACGACGCAGAACTCCGCCACATGCTTGAAGATGTTGTCCATCTTTCTTTGGAAGATTAAGGGAGCTTGCTTTAAACCAAAAGGCATTACTAGCCATTCGTAATGACCTTGTGGTGTTCCGAATGCAGTGAGAGGGATACTCTCAGGATGCATCTTGACCTGCCAGAAACCCGACTTTGCATCGAATTTCGAAAAGACTTTAGCTCCTCTGAGCTGGTTGATCAGTACTCTAACTTGAGCAATCTGATAACCGTCTTTGACAGTCTTCTTATTGACATCTTTGTTGTCAATAACCATTCTAGCTTTTCCTCGTAGATTCTCTGCATGATTTCTCACATAGAATGCTGGAGCATGATGAGGGCTAGTGGAAGGTTGAATTAATCTCTTGTTCAGGAGATCTTCAATATCATTTCTGAATTCTTTTTTATCTTCCTCTTTGTATTGAGGAATGGCTTTGACATGACAGATGGCATTCATGTCATGTAATCTCAATTCACAGACCACTGGGTCTTTTTCCCAAAACTTCTGAGGATCTACATCGATATTCTGCTCGAGTAGTTTCTTGATTTTTTCAAGAGTGGGAATTTTCTAAGACTCAAGCTTGTTCTAAAAGTGCTTGAGGTTATGCTCATGGATGAAACTAGCTTCTTCATCTTCACTAGTTTCTTCTTCTTCTTCTTCTTCAGAAGATTCTTCAACAAGTAATTCTTCTTGTTGTTTGATTTGGAGTATAGGCTCGAATTTGGGTTTGTAGGGGCACCACTATTCTGTTGCGATCTCTGATACTGAGTAGTAAAACCAGGACCTACCACACTTTTTGCTTGTGTGAGTCGGTCAGCCCAGAACACCCGTTCTCCTTTTCTGAAGCCTATCGCTTTTTCATCCTGAATGAATCTTTGTTGGAGAATAAAGTCATTGCCCAACAAGAAATCAGATCCTTGGCCTTCGGATTGCCAAACATCCTGGATGATAAATGTTCCTCCACCAATGGTGATATGAACATTTTTTGCTACTTTCTTCATGGTGAGATGGCTCCCATCAAATGTAACACCAGTAGCAGATTTTTTCTTATCTTCTTTCCAGAGTTCATCTGGAATTGCAAATCTCTTTGCAACAGTAAATCCCGATCCATTATCTACAAAAGCATGTAGATGATATTTTTTGTGATCAGGGAATTTTAGTCCAATCTCTATGTAGTTGCTATATCTACTAGTAGAGACGACTTTTGATTGTTGAAGCTCATTTTCTTGAGTTTGTTCCTTTGAAATGAATGGTTTACATTCTTCTGGAACAATTTCTGGTGTTTCAACCTGTTCAATATTTTCATCGATTTTTTCTTCACCGATGATTTCTTCCTTTATTTTTGAGCAAGATGGTTCCATGACTTCTTGGAACAGAGTTTCAACTTCTTTCGCCTTTTTCTCATCGAAATACTCTTCATATTCTTGTTCAACCAATTGGCTTACAAGGCCATTCTTGGTTTTTCTTCTTGCTTCAGCTATGAAGCATTCTTTGTGATAAGTCTTCTTAGACTCTTCACAAAACATAGGGAGACCATTCTTTTCGTGACATAAGCAGTAGTCACAAACGAATGTACCAGGGTTCACCTGATAAGAAGACATGAAAGATTCTGTCTTACTTTCTTCCCAAATTTTGATTCTCAAAACATTCATTTGTCTGGATTCGAAGTACTCTACTTCAGAATCTATCTCAGACTCATCTGATGAATTTTCTTCTTCAGACCAGGCAGAATAAACTGACCTGTTGTCATCTTCATCATCAGAATAGGCTATTTTTTAGCCTTTCATGTTTGCTACTTCTACTATTTGCGCATATTCTTCAAAGAGAGCTTTAGTAGATCTTTTACCCTTTTCCGGGCATTCATTGGCATAGTGCCCTTCAGCTTTACATAACCAACATCTGCAAGCTTTCTTGCTTGGTTGTTTATGCTGATGAGTATTCTTCTTTTTCTTGAAGAATTTCTTTTTAGGATCTTCATCCTGCTGTTTCTTGTAATTGGAACTTTTCTTGAATTTTCAATCCCTTTTTTAATTACTCTTTTTGAATTTTTTAGAGTAATATTTTTCTTTCTTTTTTCTGTGGAATTTAGATTCATGACATCCCCAGTTCGTGGGCATATCCAGAATTCCATAACAGAAATTTTCAACTCCTTTGAGTTGTTTCTTGGCCATCTTAGCTCTAAGATTGGCTTTGCATTGCTCTTTCAGTAATTGCCAGATTCTGTCTGCAATTCCTCCAACTGAAAATCTTTCAATTGGTTTTTCAGCTATGTTTTCTCTCACAACTGTTCTCCATGGTTCAGGGAGTTTTCTGTGCAACAGATTAACTAGATCAGTATTCTATAGTTCACCAATTGTACAGTAATATTCCTGAAACTCATTCAGGTATTCTTCGAAATATCTCATGTCACAGATTTTGAGAGCATAGATATTCGATTTTGCCGTTTCTTTGGCTTTTTCACTCAGATTTGAAAGATCTCCACAGAACTGATTGTACAGGGGTACTGCAAAATCATACAGAGACTTTGAAGTTTTGATTTCTTCAAGCCAGTCTCTTCCTCTGGCAGTTTCTTTGAAAGACAGATAATACTTTTTTGCTACTCCAGTAAGAGTAGTTTCATAGTACACCTGCAAATCTGGTGCTTCAAATTTGCCATGGTTAAGTGCAGAAGCCATCATCAGGCTGTCTACCCATTGGTCAATGGTTTTTCTTTTGTCTAGATTCAACCAGATGCCATAGTTCCTGATAGGAACTCTAGGCAGATTGTCCTCTGGGACAAATCTTTGGGAATTTCTTTCCCCTTTTTTACCCGCGGGGGCTTTCTGAAATGGGAGTTTTGTTTCCCTTTTTTCTCTGCTAATGAAAGTTCTGGAGCTTTCTCCATCTTCCATTTCAACATCTTGATAAGGAAACACTTTTCTCGTCTTTCTGAATTTGAATTCTTTCATCTCTTCGATTAGTTTTTCTAATTGTTCAGGATTTTCGCAATTCTCAGCTTCTTTATAAAGATCATAGAGCCTCTCAGCTCTGAACATGTTGACTGGTCTATTTAGATCAGTTTCCAGATCTTCTTCTGGTATTGGCTCTTCAATAGTGGGTTTTGTACCACTGACACTAGCTTCTCTAGTGCTATGGCTTCTCCTCAGAAGACTGCTGTTTATCCTGAGGTTCTCAGGACAGACATCACTTTTTCTGTGATTGTCGAAGTTTAGGCTGATTTCTCCAGTTCTTCTACTCTCGTAGATTTTTGCTTTTGCTCTTTCCGGTTACTTTTTTGGACCGGACAATTTCCATTCAAGAGGAAAAGTCACTTCATTCCAAGTAACTTTATGGATCTGTTGTGAATGGTTCTTCTGATTGGTGAGGAATCCAGTAGTAAGACCTGGGATATTTGTTATCCTTGTCTTGGGGGCTACTGTAGTACTCATCAATTTGTAGTATATCCTGTATACTATTGCAAGTTCTTGCATATCTTTTTTCATGGATATGTCATCTGTCTTGACTCTCAGTCTGAGACAGTGAGCTGCATCTTTTAGGCTGGTGGTGAAGTTGGGGAAGCAGTTGAAGTATGCTATTTGACTGCACAAGGATGCTTCAAGGGTTCTAAACAGACTAGCTTGGAAGTCTGTCAACCTGTTGTCCTGTAGAACACACAGAACTGAACAGTTTATACCTTCTCGAGCAAGCAGATTTATGCCTACTTGGACTGCTCCAATATGCATAAATTGATATTTTTTTGCTTGAGCTCTGGCAACTTCTGCTGGAGTGATCAGTAGAAGATCAGTCTCTCCACCTGCTGTAGCGGGGGTTGTGATTTCCAGTAGTTTAAAATGATGGCTATCCATCAAATCAAACTTTCCTTTCTTGTAGATTTGTTTAAAATCTAGCTTTGGAATTGAGGCGTTTTTTACCTCTTGTTCAATTTCGTTGAATTCGAATTCTTCAGCATTTAGGAGTTGTACTCCTTTCTTTTTTCCAAAGATGCTTAACATCTTCATTTCTCTTTTTTCTGGGTTTTCATACCGGATACTAGTCTGACTAGTAGATGGTTCCAGAAAAATCATGTTAGGAACAAGATTTGTGTCTGGTTTTTCTAATGGTTTGAACCCATTAGCTTTCTTTTTTACTGTAGGCACTTTCTTGTCCTTCAGTATAGAATCCAGCGTTTTTTGCTGTTCTTTGATTTTTCTACTAACACTCGTTAGTTTTTCTTCTTCCGTTTTTGGAAGATCCTTGATATAATCCAGTTTGTTTTCCAATCTTTCCAATTGGTGGATTATAGTAGGTAATTTTTCTAGATGAGTTTGACATCTAGATATTTCTAGTAACAGCCTCTGATATTTCTCATCAGAGGAATTTAATAGAGAATTTATTTTCTCTAATAGCAATTCTGACATTGTCCCCATTAAGGAGGGGTTCTCCTTTGAGCTATTTTTACAAGCTCTGATACCAGTCGAGTGCGGATCTAACCAATGCTCAAATAATCAAGAGGTTTTTTTTCCTCTTCAAGAACATATAGGAGATTGTCAATCTCTTCTTCTATTTTATAGATTCTAGTCTGAAGTCTATAAATGATATCCCAATAGTTGGGAGATTCTCTATTAAGACTATCTCTATAGGTTTTCAACTTTCTCAATTTTTCTCTCTCTTTTTGCAATTCTTTGCTAGTGTTTTTGCATATGGCAACCAACTCAAGTCTGTCTACAATCGAAATTATGGATGTAAATCGTACTGCTTACCTTTAAAATAGAAGATGACTGTTAACTCTGCATATATATTCAAATAAAACTCTGATGGGCCCACCACGTTTCTAAAAACCTTTATATAAATGATGAAATAGACAGCATAACTTTATGAAAGAGACAACAACCAGCTATTATAATGCATATGTAGATTCTGACAAACGAAGATAGCAAAGAGATTGCTAGAAAATAACCAAAAAGGGTACTAATGGTAGAGATTTTGAAAGGATGGGTAGGTAAGAAAGAAAAGGAGGAAAGTTTGTGTAAGGGGGAACAAAAATAAGACTCTGGGGTGTATGAGAAGTATTTTCAAGGTTTTGGGGTGTATGAGCATTAACCCTCTCAAAATATTCATTTGTCTGGATTCGAAGTACTCTACTTCAGAATCTATCTCAGACTCATCTGATGAAGTTTCTTCTTCAGACCAGGCAGAATAAACTGACCTGTCGGTCATCTTCATCATCAGAATAGGCTATTTCGTAGCCTTTCATGTTTGCTACTTCTACTATTTGCTCATATTCTTCAAAGAGAGCTTTAGTAGATTTTTTACCCTTTTCCGGGCATTCATTGGCATAGTGCCCTTCAGCTTTACATAACCAACATCTGCAAGCTTTCTTGCTTGGTTGTTTATGCTGATGAGTATTCTTCTTTTTCTTGAAGAATTTCTTTTTAGGATCTTCATCCTGCTGTTTCTTGTAATTGGAACTTCTCTTGAATTTCCAATCCTTTTTCTGATTACTCTTTTTGAATTTTTTAGAGTAATATTTTTCTTTCTTTTTTCTGTGGAATTTAGATTCATGACATCCCCAGTTTGTGGGCATATCCAGTATTCCATAGCAGAAATTTTTAACTCCTTTGAGTTGTTTCTTGGCCATCTTAGCTCTAAGATTGGCTTTGCATTGCTCTTTTAGTAATTGCCGGATTCTGTCGGCAATTCCTCCAACTGAAAATCTTTCAATTGGTTTTTCAGCTATGCTTTCTCTCACAGCTGTTCTCCATGGTTCAGGGAGTTTTCTGTGCAACAGATTAACTAGATCAGTATTCTCTAGTTCACCAATTGTACAGTAATATTCTTGAAACTCATTCAAGTATTCTTCGAAATATCTCATGTCACAGATCTTGAGAGCATAGATATTCGATTTTGCCATTTCTTTGGCTTTTTCACTCAGATTTGAAAGATCTTCACAGAACTGATCGTACAGGGGTACTGCAAAATCATACGGAGACTTTGAATTTTTGATTTCTTCAAGCCAGTCTCTTCCTCTGGTAGTTTCTTTGAAAGACAGATAGTACTTTTTTGCTACTCCAGTAAGGGTAGTTTCATAGTACACCTGTAAATCTGGTGCTTCAAATTTTCCAAGGGTAAGTGCAGAAGCCATCATCAGGCTATCTACCCATTGGTCAATGGTTTTTCTTTTGTCTAGACTCTTGTCTAGATTTACCCAAATGCCATAGTTCGTGATCGGAACTCTAGGCAGATTGTCCTCTGGGACAAATCTTTGGGAATTTCTTTTCCCCTTTTTTACCCATGGGGGCTTTCTGAAATGGGAGTTTTGTTTCCCTTTTTTCTCTGCTAATGAAAGTTCTGGAGCTTTCTCCTTCTTCCATTTCAATATCTTGATAAGGAAAGACTTTTCTCGTCTTTTTGAATTTGAATTCTTTCATTTCTTCGATTAGTTTTTCTAATCGATCAGGATTTTTGCAATTCTCAGCTTCTTTATAAAGATCATCGAGCCTCTCAGCTCTGAATATATTGACTGGTCTGTTTAGATCAGCCTCCAATTCTTCTTCAGAAATTGGTTCTTCAATAGTGGGTTTTGTACCACTGACACTAGCTTCTCTAGTGCTGTAGCTTCTTCTTAGAAGATTTTTGTTTATCCTGAAGTTTTCAGGACAGACATCACTTTTCCTGTGATTGTCAAAATTGAGACTTATTTCTCCTGTCTTTCTACTCTCGTAGATTTTTGCTTTTGCTCTTTCTGGTTGCTTTTTTGGATCGGATAATTTCCATTCAAGAGGAAAAGTCACTTCATTCCAAGTAACTTTATGAATTTGTTGTGAATGGTTCTTCTGATTGGTGAGGAATCCAGTAGTAAGACCTAGGATATTTGTTATCCTTGTCCTTGGGGCTACTGTAGTACTCATCAATTTATAGTATATTCTATATACTATTGCGAGTTCTTACATATCTTCTTTCATTGATATGCCATCTGTCTTGACTCTCAGTCGGAGACAGTGAGCTACATCTTTCAAACTGGTGGTGAAGTTTGGGAAGCAGTTGAAATATGCTATTTGATCGCACAAGGATGCTTCAAGGGTTCCAAACAGACTAGCTTGGAAGTCTGTCAACCTGTTGTCTTGTAGAACACACAGAATTGAACAGTTTATGCCTTCACGAGCAAGCAGATTTATGCCTACTTGGACTGCTCCAATATGCATAAATTGATATTTTTTTGCTTGAGCTCTGGCAACTTCTGAAGGAGTGATCAGTCTCTCCTCCTGCTGTAGCGGGGGTTGTAATCTCCAGTAGTTTGAAATGATGGCTATCCATTAAGCCAAACTTTCCCTTCTTGTAGATTTGTTTAAAATCTAATTTTGGAATGGAGGAGTTTTTTACCTCCTGTTCAATTTCGTTGAATTCGAACTCTTCTGCATTTAGGAGTTGTACTCCTTTCTTCTTTCCAAAGATGCTTAACGTCTTCATTTCTCTTTTTTCCGGGTTTTCATACTGGATACTAGTTTGACTAGTAGATGGTTCCAGAAAAATCATGTTTGGAACAAGATTTGTGTCTGGTTTCTCTAATGGTTTAAATCCATTAGCCTTCTTTTTTACTGTAGGCACTTTCTTGTCCTTCAGTATAGAATCTAGCGTTTTTTGCTGTTCTTTGATTTTTCTACTAACACTCGTTAGTTTTTCTTCTTCCGTTTTTGGAAGATCCTTGATATAATCCAGTTTGTTTTCCAATCTTTCCAAAGGAATTTAATAGAGAATTTATTTTCTCTAATAACAATTCTGACAATGTCCCCATTTAGGAGGGGTTCTCCTTTGAGTTATTTTACAAGCTCTGATACCAGTGATGTGCGGATCTAACCAATGCTCAAATAATCAAGAGGTTTTTGTTCCTCTTCCAGAACATATAAGAGATTATCTATATCTTGTTCTATTTTATAGATTCTACTTTGAAGTCTATAGATGATATCCCAGTAGTTGGGAGATTCTCTATCAAGACTATCTCTATAAGCTTTTAATTTTCTCAGTTTTTCTCTTTCCTTTTGCAATTCTTTGCTAGTATTTTTGCAGATAGCAATCAACTCAAATCTGTCTACAATCGAAATTATGAATAGTAATACGCACTGTTTACCTTTGAATTTAGAGGATGACTGTTAATTCTGCATATATATTCAAATAAAACTCTGATGAGCCCACCATGTTTCTAAAACCTTTGTTATATAAACAATGAAATAGACAGCAAAATGAAAGAGACAACGACCAACTATTATAATGCATATGCAGACTCTGACAAACAAACACAGTAAAGAAAGAATTAAAGAAAGGGTACTAATGGTAGAAAAGACGGGTAGGTAGGAAAGAAAGGGAGAAAGGTTTGTGTGAGGAGGAACAAAAATAAGACTCTGGGGTGTATGAGAAGTATTTTCAAGGATTTGGGGTGTATGAGCATTAACCCATTTTTTTCTAACGTTTTTTTCATTTCTTATATTTCCTAAATTTTCAACGAAAATTTTTCTTTCATTCATTTAGTCATGTTCCATAATATTGAGTCTTTTTTTTTTTGGGTCCGTGACCATCAACCCCAATATTGGGCAATTTTGACCAACTTACACCAGAAAGAAAAAATTGTTCCCACTAACCCAAACATGCATGAAAAATACCATTTTATCCATGATTACACGTATTATACGTGTAATTATATCTAAAATACTAGAATTAAGCTAATCTTCAAGTCAATTAATATGTAATTAATCCATTTTTATTTATTTTATAGGAAATAAGCAAAGTTACGGAAATCGAAAGAAAATGACGCGAAAATGGAGCCATTCGGAGTTTTTAGCAAAATGATGAAATTGTGGATACCGGTCAACTGTGGTCAATGCCAATGATGAAGTGAAATCTCATTGACTCTAAAAATATGTGTCAAAATATGGTCAGACCACACATCTTTCTCTAAGCTACCACGTGACCCTATCCTTTCCCCTCTCACACGACACACTCAGCAGCCATCCATCCATTTCAAACTAAGGATAGGGATAATTCTCGCCCTAAAGAGGAAGGAAACCGCCAAGATAGGTGTGCACGGAACCGTGGTGGTAAACGTGTAAAGAGAGAGAGAGGCCAAGCCTCCGGTTATGGTGGTGACGCCACCAAGGAAAGAAACCGTCCCCAAAATGCTTCTAGAGCGCCTCGATCAAGGGAACCTGACTATAAAGATGCTTGTCTTAGATGTGGACTACCTGGACATTGGGCAAGGGCGTGTAAAGCATCCCAGAATGTTGCAAATGCATACAAGATGTATTGTGAAGCAAGGGAGGCAAATTACATAGAACAAGAAGATCAAGATGGCGATCTCGATCTAAGGGTGGAAGACTTCAAGGATCAAGACCCAGAAACTGGCGATTTTGATTAAGTCTTTTTATGTTCTAAGAGATGTAGGCAATTGCCATATTATTTTTGTAGTAGATGCCAATGGTTTAATCTTTCTTCAAAGTAGGCGTACTCAATAAAAATGTGATGTCTAGGAAGGTTTTGAGATTAGTGGTACTTAAGCGAGTCTTGCTCCACCGACATCTCTCTACTCACCTGGTCACATTTGCGTTGGAATTACCGAAAGAAGTTAGACGACTACCATTGTTTTGCATTAGCTAGTTTTTGGATTAGATTCTCTCTAGTGAAAGAGACAATGATGTAATGCCGTTGGCTTATTAATAAAAGTTGAGTTCTTTTCTTTATGACTCCTTTTTAATTACGAGCTTTTCTTTTAGGAATGGATTCTGGAGAACTGCAATGTCTTGCGGATAGTGCGATTACGCACACCATTCTACGCCATAGGCAATTATTCTTAGAGATGTTGCCTACACATTCCTCTGTGACTACGATGGCTGGGCCATCAGGTTTAGTTCAAGGACATGGAATGGCCCAATTCCTATTGCCAAATGGCACCTTGACTAAAGTTGCAGAAGCTCTCTACGCTCCTAAGGCAAATCGAACATTATTGAGCTTTAAAGATATAAGAGCCAACGGATTTCATGCGGAAACGCATACTGAGAACGAAAAATAGTTCCTTTGCGTTACCTCTAATGATTGCGTACGTAAGCGCATCTTAGAGAATCTTATGTGTCAATCTAGTGAACTTTATGTCACTACCATTTGACCTATTGAATCCAATAATGTCATAAGAGAAGATCTCTTGGATTCAGACACATATTGGCTTTGGCCCGATTAGGACATCCTGGTCGTGATATGATGATCTGTATACTAAAGACTTCACACGGACATCCATTTTTCAGAGTGAGAAGAAGCAAGAATCGAAAATTGATTCCCGGACTCACCAAGACAGCAACAACTGCAGCCTCTGGCCCTACAGCTGTCTTGGGTCGCCCTAGGGTTGTCCATACCCCTTGTGACGACACCATAAATGGAGCCACCCATGGCCATGACGCCATTAATGTTTCTCCCCATGGCCAAGACGCCATGGATGCCACTTTCCATGGTTCCAACACCATGATGGGTGATGTAGTCACACATTTTGCTTCTAATAGCGCTACAGACGCTCAGGCCCAACCAAAATCCTCATTGGTTACTTCTAAGGCCCCTAGCTCATTTTGCAAATCCTGTTCCATCGGGAAATTAGGACCGAGACTGTCCTACGCATAGGATCCAAAAATACTCATTCCGTTCTTACAAAGAATCCAAGGGGATATCTGTGGACCAATTCAACTATCATGCGGACCTTTTAAATACTTTATGGTATTGGTTGATGCGTTGACACGCTAGTCACATGTCGCGCTGTTGTCCACTCGAAATGCTGCTTATGCTAAACTCCTCGCCCAGATTATCCGTCTACGGGCTCACTATCCTGACCACCCTATTAAGTGGATTCGACTTGATAATGCTAGGGAGTTTACATCGAAAACTTTCGATGACTATTGCATGTCACTGGGGATTGATGTAGAGCATCCAGTTCCCCATGTTCATACCCAAAATGGTCTCGCAGAAGCCATTATCAAACGACTACAGATGATAGCCCGGACATTGGTTATGCGCACAAATCTCCCTGTTTCTGCTTGGGGATATGCAATATTGCATGCAGCGACGCTAATTCGTCTACGACCCACTGCAACCCAATCTTACTTTGCGTTATAGCTAGTGACTGGGCACGAGCCTGATGTCTCGCACTTACGCATTTTTGGGTGTGCCATTTATGTGCCTATTATGCCACCACAGCGTACTAAGATGGGTTCACAACAACGAATGAGCATCTATGTTGGCTATGAATCTCCAACTATTGTCTGCTATCTTGAACCCTTGACAGGCGATCTCTTTACCGCTAGATTTACGGATTGTCACTTTGATGAGACAGTCTTCCCATCGTTATGGGGAGATAAGAACACAGATGTTCAACAGGAACGACAGGATTTGTCGTGGTCTGTCCCCACTATATCTTATCTCGATCCCTGTACTACACTGTCCGAACTTGAAGTGCGAAGAATAATCGAGCTCCAGAAAGTAGCAGATACTCTGCCTGATGCGTTTTCTGATGTTGCCAAAGTGACGAGATCACATATACCTGCTGCAAACGTGCCTGCAAGGATTGATGTCCCGAATACTAGACATAATGCCACTCCTGTGACACTAGGAGATGGTGCCATTGCCCAGAATGGCAATGATGTGGCGTCTATGGCCGCAGGTCCCGCGAGGAAGTGTGGTAGACCAATTGGTTCAAAGGATACTCATCCTAGAAAGAGAGCGAATGAGGCACATACAAATCCTTTGATCATCGATACTCAAAATCCGTCCCATGAGAATGTTCCGGATTATGGTTATGTCCAAGAGACATCATTGGGGGACGCCTCAATGTCAGAACCTATCCCTGAGAATGTAGAGATCTCTGTAAATTATACTAGTGTACATGGGACGTGGGAAAGAAACTCCATCATCATTGATGATGTATTCGCATATTCAGTGGCGCGTGAGATAATTGAGACCGATGACATCGAACCACGCTCCGTTGATGAATGCCAACGTAGAGCTGACTGACCAAAATTGAAAGATGCGATCCAGGCAGAACTTGATTTTCTAACGAAAAGAAAGGTATTTGGCAAAGTTGTACCAATACCGCTCAACACCAAACCAGTTGGTCATAAATGGGTATTCGTTAGAAAGCATAATGAGAGAAATGAGATTATAAGGTACAAAGCTCTCCTTGTGACGCAAGGCTTCTCACAATGCCCTGGAATCAACTACGAGGAGACCTATTCTCCCGTAATGGACGTCATAACGTTTTGCTACCTTGTCAGTTTGGTAGTTTCCGAAAAACTGAACATGCAGCTTATGGATGTGGTTACTACGTATCTATATGGGAATCTAGAGATGGACTTTATTTACCCAAATCAAGTGGCTCTAAACCACGTAGCGCGTTTGCCATAAGATTGAAACGCTCACTATATGGATTAAAACAATCCGGACGAATGTGGTATAACCGTCTAAGTGACTACTTGATTGGTAAGGGATATGTCAACAATGAACTATGCCCATGTGTGTTCATAAAGAGGACAAGTTCCGGATTTGCAATAGTAGCGGTTTATGTCAATGTCATGAACATAATTGGCACCCTTAAAGAGTTAAGGGAAACCGCTGAACACTTGAATCCGAGTTTGAGATGAAAGATCTTCAGAAAACACAGTTTTGCCTCGGTTTGGAACTTGAGCACCGTAGTGATGGTATCCTAATTCATCAATCAGCTTATACCCAAAAGATGCTTAGGCGTTTCATCACTGACAAGATTAAGCCTTTAAGCACCCCAATGGTCGTCCGTAGTCTTGATCCAAAGAATGATCCATTTCGTCCAAAAGATGACGATGAAGAAGTGCTAGAGGCAGAAGTGCCCGACCTAAGTGCAATAGGTGCATTATTGTACTTAGCACAATGCACAAGACCGGACATCTCATTCGCTGTAAACTTGCTAGCTAGATATAGTTCTGTGCCAACACGACGCCATTGGATTGGTGTTAAAGATACCTTTTGAGACCTAAGTGGTACGATTGATATGGGCTTGTTCTATCCCTACAGAGAGATGATGAATTCAGACCCATCAAATGCTAGGGACGCCACACATAGTGGACTGCGTTCCCTCTCCCCATCCTAAAACGATATAAGTGTTTTGGAATATTTTGCTGATGCTGGGTACCTCTCTGACCCATATAAAGGTCGCTCCCAAACTGGTTATGTATTCACCATGGGAAAGACCGCGATATCTTGGAGGTCTACAAAGCAGACCTTAGTCGCTACCTCTTCGAATCATGCAAAGATTATTGCTCTTCACGAAGCAGTTCGTGAATGTATATGGCTTCGATCCATAGTTACACATGTTCGAAGCAATTGTGGTCTGAAGGCCACCACAGATGAGCCAACAAGCATTTATGAGGATAATGCTGCTTGCATTGAACAAATGAAGCAAGGCTACATCAAAGGCGACAACACCAAGCACATATCACCCAAATTCTTCTACAATCAGCAACAACAGAAGCTCTTCAAGATCAAAGTAAACCAAGATCAAAGTAAACCAAGTTCAATCTGAGGACAATGTGGCAGACTTGTTTACTAAGTCATTGCCCAAATCCACATTCGAGAAACATGTTGCAATAATTGGCTTGCGGAAATTATCTGAACTTCTATGATCTAGTCATCAGGGGAAGGCGCAGACATCAGGGGGGATGTCTATATGTAAATCTCGAAATGTGAAAGGTGTGTTATGCTCTTTTTCCTCTTCGACCGAGGTTATTTTTGTCCCACTGGGTTTTCGTTACTCGACAAGGTTTTTAGCGAGGCAACGAGAGACGCACCGCGTTTGGGCGACACGAGGGGGAGTGTTCAAGTAAATCCTTATTTTAAGTAAATCCTTATTTTGTGTCTAGCCCAAACTCTAGGTTACTTGACCTAGTGGTAATAGAGTTTAATTAGAAGGATATAGATATTCCTATTCAATGTATGATTACCTTTCCTTGTATGATTCAGATTCTATACATTGTAATCCTCTATATAAAGAGACCCGTATTATCAATGAGAATACACAACAATTTTCTCTCAATTCTCGTTTCTCTAAAACACAAACGAAAATAACTCAAATGGAAAAACGTAAAATAAAACCTAATCTAAACCAAACTCATCATCTCAAACACTAAATGCAGTCGCCCAATAACATAATGTTGTAGGCCAATAAAAAGCCATAGGGAATGCTACCACATGCTCGGCAAAGATCAAAAATGTCACTCCCTAAGAGGTCTATACCAACCCAAGCCCAAGTACGGGTGAGAGTGAGAGATGGGCCAATCCAAGAACTCAACCCACCAAACTACAACACTGCAGCCTAGTAAGGGTGAAGCCCAAAGGCCCAAAACCAACTCAGTCACCCAGACTTTATTGGGACAGCACCTTCATAATAGCAGCTTGCCACTACCTCTTCGACGACCAAACTCGGCCCTCAGCCATCGAAGTGGCTATTTTTTAAAGTTGTATAATTGAGGTACTTTTTCGGCTCCTTCTTACTTTAAAATAAAAAAAATTTGAATAAAAATATCATTTATTTCTTGAAACACTCAACTTATTTGTCTAATTTCCTCATAAACATTTTAAAATATTTCCCTCTAATATAAAATAAATGATTGTGTAGAGCAACTCCTGGTAGTGATAAAATGCCAATATCAGGTGCCTAACTGACACAACATAACTTCAATATATCTACAATTCTCATTAGCTCGTTAGACAAGAGGTTCCTTTTTATTTTTTTTATTTCTTTTTTTTAAGAAGAACAAGGGATAGGTTTTGGTGCAGTGGACCCTCTAAATTTCTTCCTCTTAACGTTAAATTTAGGGTCAAATTAATTAAAATTTGTATTAAGATTGTCACACTTCTGTAGCTTAGGGCCAAAAGTATCATTTGATAGAAACCTGGGGGTGCAAAATATAGTTATTTTCCAAGCTTCAACGGGTGAAAGAGAAAAACCGTGTCTGGAACACTCAAGTCGTTAAAGAACGGCAGAGAATATGAACAGATGTTCAAATTGAAGATATGAATGGATCAGAATCCGCAGACGATGTGTGCAATTCCTCCTCCTCCCCCTCTCAGTCCCGTTGTTGTTTGATTCAGTTTCAGCAAAGGAGGACGAAAACAAAGCTGGTGGCTCTTTGGTTACGCTGAAGGTAGTTATTGAGTTGCTGGGGGTCGCGGCGGCGGTGGGGTTCGGTGTGTTTCTGTTCAGGATATGGCTTAAATCATCTTGAATCACATTTAGTATGAATGCTGATATTGTGTTTACAGATTTCTAGTTTACTTTTGCCCAAAAAAAAAAAAAATTCTAGTTAACTGTTCGATTCTCTTAATTTAAATTTATATTTCTATTCGTTGTACAAAAAAGACCAACAGCCAATGTGAAAAAATATACACAAATTCATCATTCTTTACAAGTACAAAGATCTGTGTTTAAAGGGGTTGGTCAACGAGCGTGCAAATTCTAGTTTTAACCAAGCCAACTGTTAAAACAAGCTGACGGCAATTATTAAATGCAAACAAAATGCAGATGAAAATTTACCATCTCAGTAATTCGTTTAAGCTGCAGATCATGTGCAAGGTGCATCTGCTCATTCAAATGAGATATTTCTCGTTTTGAATACGCCTTCAAAGAAGCAACCTCTTCTTGTTGATCACGAAGTTTCATAGCCCCTTTCTGTCCAGATGCAACAATGTTTTGATCATTATATTCAATACCAACATAGTAATAATTTCAAGAAATTACTATAAATAAAAGAGAAAACAACAAATACCTTCACTTCAGCAAATATCCCATCCGTGTATGGCCGCCCACCATTCTGTGCTATAACCGAGTTCACAAGCGAGAGAAGCTGCTGCACTTGTTCGAACCTCTTGCTTTCATCCTTGGTCATGTTATCAAAAAGCACACGGCGATTTCCACACAGACCAAGGATTTCCTAAATTACTGCAAGAACTGATTATAAATCCAGAGCATGATAGTCTCGTATCAAAGAGAGTACTGGATCAAGCAATAAGAGTAGAAGAAAATTCTTACATAAAATATGTCAAAATGATCTTCCATTAATTCTACATTACTAATAGATTTCTGTCAACTTCTAATGATACTGCATTACTGCTCATTTGAACAAAGTTTACCTTATATCACCACACATCATTAATAAAGACTAACTTTATTTCTGGGAAAAACAAATGACAATGACAACAATATTTCTTGTAAAGTGGTAATACACATTTGACATTTGATGTAAGCAATGAACAGGGAGGAGATCCTAAGAACTGTCTCAGTTTAGAGAGTACAAGCATTTTCACCGAGTTTGATATCATTTGGAAACAAATCTGGGGAGAAAAGAAAAAAAAATGGAGAACCATCAGGAATTCTTCAATAGAACTTCAATACTTCTAAACTCATGTCCCAACTTGACTATATTCTTTATCAAACTTGTGAGTCCAAATGCAATACAACGATGATATTAACACACACAGTTATAAAGAATATCGTATCCCGCTCATTCAGAAATGGAAACAAAAGTAGTGAGGTTATCATGACATTTTAAACTAGGGAAAGGAAAACAAAATTGAAGAAAATTTTTTTACTAACCTTTAAAGGCTCCGGGCAATCACAGCCCAAATAATCTTCCAAAGTCTCATCATTTTCTTCTCAGTCAACCCCTCCCGTAAAGACGACAATCATATAGTCAAAGATTTTACTGCCAAATAGAGCTTGCAAGCTAAGGATTGCAGACTCGTCTTCTTGAGAAAAGCGAGGTCTAGTTGAGAAAACCACAAGTCCACAAGAACAGCATGGATCCCATCCTTAGACAAACTAATGCATTTGAAGATTTCTTTGCCAATAAAGTTTGATCTGGCAGAATATTCAAAAAGACCTGCAGCATACCACACAAATCAAAAGGAAAGAATAACAGTTGAAAAGCAGGTTCTTAATGCAACTACTTTATATACTGGTAGGGCTACTCCTAGAGACATTTTTTATATACATAATTACAAAAGGAATACACGTCAGTAAGACTTTACCAGGACATTAACTTCTTGTCCATCTCTCAAGATAGCAGTCTTCAATTCACAAGTGCTCGTGACACCATTAGAGATACGCTTGGAATTGAAGGCTTTTTTGCCAAGAATGCTGTTGCCTGTTGCGCTTTTTCCATTACCAGTGCGTCCAACCAAGACCACAGTGCAAGCAGCATTAGAAAAGGGAAGCTCCCAGTCATCATCAATCGAACTTCCACCCATCATATAAAATCAGAATACCTGCAACCATATATATTTTGTATTCTGTCAATTCTTCATAATGAGAATAGTATTGCAAGAAGAAAGAGGATACCTAGCAAGCATATAGTCTATATTATCTTCTCTCACTGCTTTATAATGACAAAAGTACGGCAATATATATCTAGAAGACTCACGCACACAATTGCAACGAATTAAAAGTTATATGAGTACAAAAAAATCAGTTTCGACCTTTGCTGAAAACACCAATCAGTTTCCATATCAATTAGCTCTAATAGTTTATGGTCAAATTTTCTTTTTCTTCTTGCATAAGGAGTTATAATATGCTAAGTTACTAATGGAACCTTGTATCCGGTGGAACTATGAAACAAAGGAAAATTTTATGGGATCAAAATGATGGAAAAAGTAACGTAAGCAAAAGTTGTTGCTAAAAGAATTTGAGACACAGGAGACATGAATTACTGTACAAGGAATGAAACAACTCACTATGCCTACATAATCCTGCAGCTCCAATTACTAAACACCCCTTTTACCTTCAATTGATTTTCTATCTTTAAATTTTAGCCTAGTATACATGGTCTTATCAAGCTTCGGACTGTACTAAACTTTAAAACAAGAATCTGTAGCTAAAATATATATGCAACGCTATGTTTGCAATCTTAGGGCCACTGAACTCTGTGTGTGTGTGGGGGGGGTTTCACCTTTGATAACAATGATGTTGGCAGAGTTTGAGAGAGTGTCCAACAAATCTTCCAGATTGACTGATTTAGACACATATTGCACAAAATGCTTTCAGAGTCCATTTACCAACAAAATGTTTCAGCCTAAAATGATAAAAAACATGCCAAGAAAATTAGATTATTTGACAGGTAAAGTACATATATTCAAGCCCTAAAACTATTATATTGGAAGGGTGAGTCTCTAATGAGGACCTTACATTAAGGACCAAGTAATGGAACTTAAGATGCCAATCACATTTACCTAGTTTAGGTGAGAGCCCTCACTCAATCAGTCAAATGGATATATACCAAATTTCCTTTATGGTGTCCGCTTGATAGTCCGTCCTGCGGGTTTCCTTGCATCTTGAATTTTATATGTAATAAATTGCATACTGAATATGTAATATACCTTAAATATTAGTGGATTACAAAAGGTGGGGTTCTAACCAGACTTGTGTATTTACATATTTCAAAAGTGAAAATTCTAAACAGAGGCCAGATTTGTGTATTTACATTTTTCCAAAATTGATATTCTAACTAAAGCTGTGCTTTATATACAGAATACAAAATTGGTTAGATCTAACAAAAATATGCTACATTTTTTAGTTCATAGTTCAAACCAACTATTCTTAAAGCAGCAGTTTCAAACACATGCTAACATAGAACTTAAAGCAGCAGTACCAATGGGTATATTTGCAATATTAGGGACATAGTTCTCAATAAAGGCAGGTGTAGCTCAACACAATGAATCTAGACTATTATGGTATTACCTTTGACGATGGTGAGGTGGAAAAGTTTTGTAGAGAGGATGTCCACTCACTTTCAGACTGAATACAGCTAAAGAAACACCATTTCTCCAAACTTCATGTCTATTGTTAGGATACAGAATGTACAAAAAGCTTGCAAATCCCATGTACCTATTATATTCCATTCAGCATCCACGTCCATTCCACAAAAACCCTCAGCCTAAGACAAGAAAACCCATGCCATGGAAATTAGTTATCAAATGTAGTAAAATAAGATAATTTGACAACTAGAAAGTGTTTTAATTCAAGCCTTTTAAGTATGAAATTGGATTATTTAAGATGCTGAGCGATAACATGTACCTAGTTTAGCTAAGAGCCACTTCAATCAGTTAAATGCATTCCAAATTTCCTTTATGGTGAAAGACCATGTGATACATAATCCTGCATAGAATGTGTTCATCAAAATCAGATTCATTTCTCCAGCTGGAGGTAAATAGATCTTTTGACAGTTCAACAAATTGACAACCAGGGAATATGAGCATTGGATTGCAGTGAGAAGACATAATGACTAAATTATGGTATTCTTATTGCACAGTAATATGAATACCTAGCCTGAATGTAATATCCTTTCACTGAGTCTAAAGAGACAACAATGGTAGGAAATAGACATGATTTGGGGACTACGGTATAAACTGAAACTAAGAGCCATCAATCAAAACCAAGTATGCAGCAACATTAAAATTCTTAACAAATCTTTCCAGAACTGCTGTTATTCTTTTCGAGTCAAGATTACGACAAAGGCATGGGGAAAGAGTGACCTAACAACGAGATTACAAAACATAATTCGCTATGTATTTTCGTTTATTCTTTTTGAAAGACACCAGATCTAATGAGTACGTAGGTACTACCAGAGGATTACAATAAATATGATATCTTATGAATACCTACAAAATAAGATACAGAATTTTGTAAACTGACAACCCGTGCAGCAAATAAAGATGATTTTCTTTCTTTCATAGTTAACAGGCATATAGATAGGCCGAGCTAGAGGAATGAGAAAGAATTGCTTTTGAGGTTTTATAAGGAAACAACTCCCTAGTCCAACAGAATCCTACAGCTCCTCCTAAAATACATTTGTCAAGCTTCATACACTAAACTATTAACATGAATTGTTAACTAAAATGTATATGCACGAATATATTTCCAATTCTAGGCAATGTAGTTCAATCAAAGCACCACACTATGTTCGGGTATAGCTTAACACAATAGAGTCCTTTGGATCTGGACCATATATTTACCTTCAAGTAGCCTTCAACGATTGAGGTGGCAGGATTTGAATGGTTCATTTGCACAAACATCATATACCAGGCTCCCGGCCTGCTGCTTATTGTTAAGATACTAGTCAAATCTCGGTCAGCATGCATTCCACAAAAGCTTCAGCCTAAGACAGAAAAACCCATGCCACAAAAATTAGACATCAACCTAGTAAAATTAGTTTCTTTGACAACTAGAAGCTGCGTAAATGAAGCCTTTAAAGTATACATAGGATTACTTAATATGCTGATAAAATTACCTGGTTTAGCTGAGAGGCACTTCAATCAATCAATCAAATGTATACCAATATTCCTGTATCGTATACGAGGCCTTCAATAAGGGTGTGTACATTCTGAATGGTTTCATTCAGCCATTCCCAGAACATTTCCTTCCCCCATCCCCTAATAAAGGGGAACTTGGGTTTTGTTTACGAACTACAGATTAATTTTACCTGCAAAGTACCGTGAGTGCATGGCAAGGCTGCCAAAGGCCATAATATTGGCAAGAGATAGTAACCCGTGAATCATCCCGAACTTCTTATTCATGGCTGCTAGTTTCGGTTCACCTTCGCAACTTGCACATTTTTGGACCATCCCACTTCTTCCCCAATATTCTGTTCCTTTGCCTGCAAAGGGTCTCGATACTATCGTTTTTAGTTGAAAGTCTATTCATGAGTTATTACCGCGGAAAGTAAACATTGGTAAAGGAAAATTGTGCATTTCTTGCGTTTGGGATACACAAATAAAAAAAAAAATATTTTCTCTAGAGGAATGCTAGCAACCTTCTTCTTCAATCTTTTTCTTTTTAACTTCCTCACTTATCTTGTGCCATTTTGATTCATTTATGATTACGATCTACGTATTTATTATCTTAAAAAAAAAAAAAACTAATTTCATTATCTGTTATCTGTTGTAGAGAAACTGAATTTAAGAGAAATTTTCTGTGTATTCTCATTGATAATAGGGGCCTCTTTATATAGAGGATTACAATGCATAGAATCTCAATCATACAAGGAAAGTAATTCTACATTGATTAGGATTCTAGATCCTTCTAATTAAATCCTATTACCACTAGGTCAAGTAACCTAGAGTTTGGGCTCAACACAAATTAGGTTTTCCTTCAACACTCCCCCTTGTGTTGCCCAAACGCGGTGCTTCTCTCGTTGCCTCGTTAAAAACCTTGCCGAGTAACAAAAACCCAGTGGGACAAAAATAACCTCGGTCGAAGGGGAAAAAGAGCACAACACACCCTTCACGATTCGAGACAAACATGTAGACATCTCCCCCTGATGTCTGCGCCTCCTCCTGATGACTACGATCATGGGAGTTCAGATAATTTCCGCAAGCCAATTCTTGCCACATGTTTCTCGAACGTGGTATTGGGCAATGACTTAGTAAACAAGTCTGCCTCACTGTCCTCAGATCGAACCTAGTTCACTTTGATCTCGAGGAGTGACTGTTGTTGCTGATTATGCTTGGTGTTATCGCTTTTGATGTAGCCTTGCCTCATTTGTTCAAAACAAGTAGCATTATCCTAAATGCTCGTAGGCTCATCTGTGGTAGACTTCAAACCACAATTGTCCGAACATGCATAATTATGGATCCAATCCATATACATTCACGAACCACTTCGTGAAGAGCAATGATCTCTGCATTGTTCGAAGATATAGCGACTACGGTCTGTTCTGTAGACCTCCAAGATATCACGGTCTTTTCCCATGGTGAACACTTAACCAGTTTGGGAGCGACCTTTGTGTGGGTCAGAGAGATACCCAATATCAGCAAAACCTTCCAAAACACATGTCGTTTTGGGATGGGGATAGAGAACGCAGGCCAGCGTTGGTGGCGTACCTGGTGCTTGATGGGTCCGAATCCATCATCTCTTTGTAGGGATAGAACAAGCCCATATCAATCGTACATCTCAAATATCGAAAGATATCTTTTACACCAATCCAATGGCGTCGTGTTGGCGCAGAGCTATATCTAGCTAACAAGTTCATGGTAAATGAGATGTCCGGTCTTGTGCATTGAGCTAAGTACAATAATGCGCCTATTGTACTTAACTAGGGCATTTCTGCCCCTAGCGCATCTTCGTCATCATCCTTCGAACGAAGAGGATCATTTTCAGGATCAAGACTACAGACGATCATGGGGGTGCTTGGAGGCTTGACCTTGTCAAAATGCCTAAGCATCTATCGACACTATGCTCAAGTTCCAAACCGAGACATAATCGTGTTCTCCCAAAACCCTTCATCTCAAACTTGGATTTCAAGTGTTCAGCGGTTTCCCTTAACTCTTTAAGGGCTTCTAATGAAGATCATGTCCAACATGAACCGCGATAGGATCCGAAACTTGTTATATAAACGCGTGGGCATATCCCTTCCCAATCAAGTAGTCACTTTAGTGAGCGTTTCAACCTCTTTGTAAACGCGCTCCATGGTCTAGAACCTCTTGACTTGGGTAAATGAAGTTCGCCATGAACCTTCATGTATGTTCCGTATCTAGATCCCTATAGAGATACGTAGTGACCATATTTGTAAGCTGCATGTTCAGTTATTCGGAAACTACCAAACTGACAGGGTAGTGGAGTGCAATGACATCCATTACGAGAGAATATGTCTCATCGTAGTCGATTCCAGGGCGTTTTGTGAGAAACCTTGCGCCATAAGGCGAGATTACCATCTCTTTTTCTCATTACGCTTTCTAACGAAGACCCATTAGTCAACAGGTTTTATGTTAGGAGGTGTTGGCATCTCTAGCTCGAAAACCTTCTTCTTCGTTAGAGAATCCATCTTAACCTGGATCGCATCTTTCCATTTAGGCCAAAAACTCTCTACGTTGGCATTCATTCATCAACGGAGCGTGGTTCGATATCATCGGACTCAGCAAACTCATGCGCAACAAAATGCGTAACTACATCATCAATTATGATGGAGTTTCTATCCCACGTCTCATGTACACTAGTGTAAGTTTCATAGAGCTCTATATTCTCAGGAATAAGGTTTGACGTTGAGGCGTCCCCCAACGATAACCATAACCCGGAAGATACTCATGAGACGGATTTTGAGTCATGATGATTAAAGGATTGGAATGTGCCAAAGTATCCTTCGAACCCACGGGCCTCCCACGCATCCTAGCTGGGGCCATGGCCTATAACGCCAGAGTGCCACTCTCTTTGGCATTGGCGCCATGCCTACCTCCGTGTAGGGTGGCGCTTACGTCCTCTCGTAGGGACGTCCTTCCTTGCAGGCATGTTTGCAGCATATTTGTGTGATCTCGTCACTTTAACAGGGATCAAGATGAGACATAGTGGGGACAGACTACGACAATTCCTGTC
This sequence comes from Rosa chinensis, assembly GCF_002994745.2. Taxonomy (NCBI): domain Eukaryota; kingdom Viridiplantae; phylum Streptophyta; class Magnoliopsida; order Rosales; family Rosaceae; genus Rosa; species Rosa chinensis. The sequence continues at coordinate 53,184,738 of NC_037094.1, read as the reverse complement.
GTTCCTGTTGAACATTCATGTTCTTATCTCCCCCTAACGACGGGAAGACTGTCTCATCAAAGTGACATCCGCAAATCTAGCGGTAAGGAGATCGCCTAGCAACGGCATTTAAGTGGCGGACGATTGTTGGAAGCGCAAATCCAACGTAGTTGCCCATTCGTCTGTAAGGACCCATCATAGAGCGCTGTGGCGGCGCAAGTGGCACATAAATGGCTCACTCAAATGTGCGTAAGTACAAAATACGTGTACCCAGTCACTAGCTGTAACGCATAGGTACATTGAGTGGCGTGAGGTCGTAGACGAATTAGCAAGGCTGCATGCGATATCGCATCACCCCAAGCGGATGTAAGAAGATTGGTGCGCATTACCAATGTTCGGACTACCATCGTAGTCGTTTCCGCGAGACCAATTGGGTGTGTACATGGGAATGTGATGTCCAACATCAAACCCATTGCAATATCCATCGAAAGTCTCTCGATGTAAACTTTCTAGCATAGTCAAATCCAATTGACTAAATAGGATGATTCGGGGAGTGAGCCCATTGTCACATGATATGTGCTAGGAGTGTAGCATAAGTAGCATTTATAGGTGGACAATGACACAACACGTGACCGGCGTGTTTGCGTGTCAACCAACATCATGAAATATTTAAGCGTCCGCAAGTTGGTTGAATCAATCCACAAAATCCCTACGGATTCTATGTAAGAACAGAATGAGTATTGTCATATCCTTTGCATAGGACAGTCTCAGTCCTAATTTCCATAAGGAATGGGCTTTGTAAAACGAGCGAGAGGCCTTAGAAGCAACCAATGAGGAGTGAGGTTAGGCCTAAGCGTCTGTAGCGCTATTAGAAGCAAAATATGTGACTACATCTCCCATCATGGCGTGGGAGCCATGGAAATTAGCATGTATGGCGTCATGGCCACAAGGAGGAACAACCGTGGCGTTATGCCCATGGTTGGCGCCTTTTATGGCGGCATCTTGCTTCATTTTGCTCAAAAGAAATGATGTCCATGTGAAGTCTTTTGTAGACGGATCATCATATCTGTCCTGTCCTGACAAAGCCAATATGTGTCTAAATCCAAGAGATCTTCTCTCATAACTTTATTGGATTTAATAGCTCGAATAGTGACATAAAGTCCACTAGAGAGACACATAAACTTCTCTAAGATGCGTCTTTGTTCGCAATCATTAGAGGTAATGCAAAGGAACTCATTTCCGTTCTCTACATGCATTTTCGCATGGAATTCGTTGGCTATTCATAGGGTACTATTTGACCTAAGAGCGTAGAGAGTTTCTGTGACAACTGTAATCAAGGTGCCATTTGGCAAGTGGAACTTGGGCTATTCCATATCCTTAAATTAATACTGATGGTCTAGCCATCGTAGTCACAAAGTCATATGCTCAGAATCAAAATTGAGTCATAATGAAAAGAACTCGAAATTTTATTCATAAGCCAACGAAATACATCATTGTTTCTATGATCAGAGAAAATCTAATCCAATAAAAAGGAATATGGCAATCGTCTATATCTCTTGGAAAATAAAAAGACTTAATCAAAATTGCCAATTTCTGGGTCTTGATCCTTGTAGTCTTCCACCCTTAGATCTAGATCACCATCTTGATCTTCTTGTGCCATGTAATTTGCTTCCCTTGCTTCACGATACGTCTTGTATGCGTTTGCAACATTCTGGGGTGCGGTACATGTTTTGGCCCAATGTTCAGTTGATCCACATCGAAAACAAACATCATCATGGTCAGGCTCCCTTGATCGAGGCGCCATTGGGGCGCGATTTGAACGACCTATCCTCTTGGTGTCGTTACCACCATGGTCGGAGGCTCCGCCTCTCTCTCTCTTCACACGTTGACCTCTACGGTTCCGTGCACGCCTCTCTTGGCGATTTCCTTCCTCTTTAGGGCGAATATATGGACCAGAACGTCCAGAATTGTCCCTATCCTTAGGGTTTCGCTCCTTGCGTCCTCCATTGGGGGCGCGACTATAGTTAGACTCCGGAATAGGCTTAGTTCCCACGGGTCTAGCATTATAGTTCTTCACAAGGATATTATCGTGCTTTTCAGCTACGTTCATGGCGCCAATGAGCTCATGAAACCTTGTGATACGTCCTGCATTTACATCAATCCGATAATTCTTTGAAATCATCAATGCAGAGACGGGGAAGGTAGAGAGAGTCTTCTCGATCAATATCGTATCAGTTATGGCTTGGCCACAATACTCCATCAGAGACTTGATACGAAGAGCTTCCGAGTTATAATCAAGCACAGACTTGAAATCACAAAAGCGGAGGCTATGCCATCGCACTTCTAAATCAGGAAGCAGGGAGTCACGAACGTTGCCAAATCGCTGCTCTAGTTCTACCCATAGCTTTCTTGGGTCTTCCTCATTGAGGTATTCATTTTGGAGCGCGTCATTCATGTGCCTTGTCATGAGAATTATGGCCTTAGCTTGTTTTGCTTCAAAAGCAGTAGCTTGCTCGATTGAGAGCACGTTCTGACCAGGCTCTTGGATGGTTTCCAGAATTCCATCAGCCTTAAGATGTTGGCGCACATCTCGGACCCACCTATGGTATCCTGCGCCAGTTGTCTCGAGTGGGACAAAGCTCAACTTGTTCAGGTAACTCATCCTGAAAAACAACACAAGATTAGGGTTAGTTTCGGAGCGAAAAAGGCTACCACGAAAAACTATTAAATTTCTGAGCGTAGTCGCTTCCAAGAAATTAGGAATTTTCTGAGCGTAGTCGCTTCCAAGAAAATCCAATTCCAAGAGGGGTTTTGGATTAGATCGAAACGACGATGTATATGGTCAATCGTTTTCTTCTCAACAAACTCTAAGTTTGGAGGACTCTACAAGCTCCAAGCTTGGAGTGAGAGCGAACCCCCACAGTTCGGCTTTTGGTCTCCCCTATGAAGAAGAAAGGGGGGTAGAAGAAGGGATGTTGGAAGTCCCCGAGAAAAGAAGATGAAATTGAAGGAAAAACTTCAAAAACAGGAACTTTTAGAAAAGTTTACCTTAAAAGATGGTCGGGGAAAAATGTCACCGAAAAGTCGCCGGAAGTACTGTAGCTGACAGAAAAGTTGTCCAGAAAAGTCGCCGAAAATACTGTAGCAGCGAAGTACTGTAGCAGAGGCATTGTAGCAGTCAGAAGTTACTGTAGCTGACAGAAAAGTTGTCCAGAAAAGTCGCCGGAAGTCGGACAGAAAAGTCGCCGAAAGTACTGTAGCAGCCGCACTGTAGCAGTCGGAGGTTTCTGGGATTTGAAGGCTACGATTATAGGGTTTCAGGGTTAGGGCTCGTGCTGATAACGTGTTGTAGAGAAACTGAATTTAAGAGAAATTTTCTGTGTATTCTCATTGATAATAGGGGCCTCTTTATATAGAGGATTACAATGCATAGAATCTCAATCATACAAGGAAAGTAATTCTACATTGATTAGGATTCTAGATCTTTCTAATTAAATCCTATTACCACTAGGTCAAGTAACCTAGAGTTTGGGCTCAACACAAATTAGGTTTTCCTTCAACATTATCTTTATTTATGTTTGCTCTTATTAAATGGTCTCTATTAATATGGAAAAAAAAAAAAAAAAAACTCTTGACTCCTTTATTTTCCTAATTTTTTTTCATTTCTTATATTTCCTAAATTTTCAACGAAAATTTTTCTTCCATTCATTTAGTCATGTTCCATAATATTGAGTCTTTTTTTTTACCTTTTTTTTTATACAAAACCCACAAAAAACAAAAAAAAAAATTTAATGGTAAAGCTCATTGATATGGCAGCTACAAACAGTACAAACTTTTTTTTTTGTCTCTTTTTGTAAGAACACATGTGAGATTAGATGATTATATAAATTTTCTCTCTCTTTTTCTTAACATTCTCTTTGATAAATGTATATAAAGGAAACTTTTGGCCTTTTTTTTTTCAATTCTGTTTTTTTTTTTGGGACAAAATTTGAAGCATGTTCTTAAATATATATGTACTGTTTTAGGGAATCAGAAATTGAGAGATAATCGCTGTGTATATTTGATTGGAGCATTTTAATGCGACGTTTTAACTGCATTTCCCTACATTTCTTGCGTTATTTCCTTATTAAAACCCTGTTTAGGAAAGTTTCCATTCTTTGATTGGGAAAGTTCCTATTTGTAGAAAGTTTCTATTTTTCTTATTAGTTTCTATTTTCAGGACCTCCGAGCAAAAAAGTGGAAATGAACTCATAAATGGAAAGAGGAGCTTGCGAACACCAAGGGGAGCAAAGATGAAGGTACATTGGAGTAGATGAAGGTGAAATGTACTAAAAGATCAATTTTACACATATTCCTAGTCCGAGGAGAAACCAAGCCAAGCAAAGAAGAAGGAGCGGCCGCCTGATCAAATGAACTTCAAATGAGCTGAAACCTTCCAGATCCATTCTAGACACCCAAAGAAATATTTCATATGAAGAGTGCAAGATCCAGATAGAAGTGGAAGGCCTTCAAACAATCAGTCCAATTTTCTGCAGAAGCAAAACTGGAAAACTAGACCTGTGAGGAGTCCAGCAGAATTTCTGGCCCAACCACATGGATTGAAGCTCTGAAAATTTATCAGGATGATCTACACTCATAGAGGAACATTTGATATGAAGAAATCGGAGGCCCAATATGAAGTTTTGATGGAGAAATAATTGAAGGAATAAAGGGGCAGAAACTGACCTGAAAACAGCTCAACACCACATATTCATGTTTCCTACCCACATGAAGAAAGCATTTCTTTTTCCTTGGATACATTTTTCTACTCTAAAAGATCATCATCACTTCCACATTTCTTCACCTTCATGCTTTGCTTTCATCATTACCTCATCTTTTACATATTTTACAAACCACTCTCATACTCCACTTTCATTATTTTTCTTCATCTCATCATTTCACTCTTCTTTTTCTTCCCTATTTAAACACATTCTCCTCTCACTCTCAATCACCAATTCCTGAATCCAAAACACATTCCTTCATCCATTCCATCTCCTTGTCTCTCCATTTCCTTTCATTTTCCTTTCCATCCTCTAGTCATCTCCACGAGTTCAAGCAAGGCCAAAGGAAGAAGAAGAGAAGCCGTGAGCATCACCATCCATATCCATCCTTGAAGCTTGCTTTCGAGATTCAAGAGCCCACAACGTTTATCATCCATCTCATCTCCATCTCACGGTGTAATCCGATTCTCCTTTGTAACTTTTGCTTTGATTTCGTTGGTTTTGTTCTAGTTGACATATGTGTTTGAACGAATATTAATTTCTGGAATTTTATGATTAATTGAGAATTTTCAGATTCATATATTGTGATTCGAGAGTTGCTTATGTGAGTTTGTTTAATTAAATTTGCGTTATAGATAACTTTTGTATTTAATCTTATGTGGTTGCAAACACGTAGAGTTTTGATATGAATGGTGCTAGGTTTAAGAACATGAAATCGACTTTTCGTTTTGTGTAAACTTGAATCAAAGTAGTAAAGGTTTTGTGCAAAGACCGAATTTAATTAAAGAGGATTGCAATTAGGTGGAATTTTCCATACTAAGTTGTACACTTGAGTTGATAGCCTTTCTCTATGTGTAATGCGTTAAACATGACATGATTGACTAGCTTTCTAGGGTTTGATTGCATGTTTAATAGGATTAATCTAGGTGCTTTCGCTTAGGTTAATTAGCATTGAAAAGTAAAAAAATGGGAATTCATTTGCTTTCGAATGATTCACATGATCAACTCCTCTCTCATGATTTAGATGAACAATATTAGGGTTTGAATCAATTTTAATCATATGTTTCGGTTTTTGATCTTTGTTCTCTCACTCCATTTGTATTTTTATGTTTTTGCATTTTAATTATTTTGTTAACTTAGTTTTATTTTCGAAAAAACCAAAAACAAAATCCCCCTTTTTCGTAAATAATGTTTATACTTGTGAATATCTTTGTGAATATTATACTTTGTTTTAATTTTAATTGTTTAATTGTTTGACAATGACAAGTGTACCCTCAATCCCCGGAATAGAACGATCCCTACTTACTTATACTACTAACGATATTTTCAGGGTTAAATTATGCGCTTGCTTTTAGCGCATCAATATTCATTGATAATAGGGGCCTCTTTATATAGAGGATTACAATACATAGAATCTCAATCATACAAGGAAAGTAATTCTACATTGATTAGGATTCTAGATCCTTCTAATTAAATCCTATTACCACTAGGTCAAGTAACCTAGAGTTTGGGCTAAACACAAATTAGGTTTTCCTTGAACACTCCCCCTTATGTTGCCCAAACGCTGTGCTTCTCTCGTTGCCTAGTTAAAAACCTTGCCGAGTAACAAAAACCCAGTGGGACAAAAATAACCTCGGTCGCAGGGAAAAAAGAACACAACACACCCTTCACGTTTCAAGGTGAACATGTAGACATCTCCTCCTGATGTCTGCGTCTCCCCCTGATGACTACGATCATGGGAATTCAGATAATTTCCGCAAGCCAATTCTTGCCACATGTTTCTCGAACGTGGATTTGGGAAATGGCTTAGTAAACAAGTCTGCCTCACTGTCCTCAGATTGAATCTAGTTCACTTTGATCTCGAGGAGAGTCTGTTGTTGCTGATTGTGCTTGGTGTTTTCGCTTTTGATGTAGCCTTGCCTCATTTGTTCAAAACAAGCAGCATTATCCTAAATGCTTGTAGGCTCATCTGTGGTAGACTTCAAACCACAATTGTTCGAACATGCGTAATTATAAATCCAATCCATATTCATTCACGAACCACTTCATGAAGAGCAATGATCTCTGCATTATTAGAAGATATAGCGACTAGGGTCTATTCTGTAGACCTCCAAGATGTCACGGTCTTTTCTCATGGTGAACACTTAACCGGATTAAGAATGACGTTTGTGTGGGTCAGAGAGATACCCAACATCAGCAAAACCTTCCAAAACACATGTCGTTTTGGGATGGGGATAGTGGACGCAAGCCAGGGTTGGCGGCGTACCTGGTGTGTGATAGGTCTGAATCCATCATCTCTTCGTAGGGATAGAACAAGCCCATATCACTCATACATCTCAAGTATCGAAAGATATCTTTTACATCAATCCAATGGCGTCGCGTTGGCGCAGAGCTATATCTAGCTAACAAGTTCACAACATATGAGATGTCTGGTCTTGTGCATTGGGATAAGTACAATAATGTGCCTATTGTACTAAGTAAGGCACTTCTGCCTCTAGCACATCTTCGTCATCATCCTTTCGACGAAGAGGATTTTTTTCAAGATCAAGACTACGGACGATCATGGGGGTGCTTGAAGGCTTGACCTTGTCAAAATGCCTAAGCATCTATCGACACGATGCTCAAGTTCCAAACCGAGACATAATCGTGTTTTCCCAAAATCCTTTATCTTGAACTCAGATTTCAAGTGTTCAGCGGTTTCCCTTAACTCTTTAAGGGCTTCTAATGAAGATCATGTCCAACATGAACCGCGATAGAATCCAAAACTTGTCATAGAAACGCGTGGGCATATCCCTTCCCAATCAAGTAGTCACTTTAGTGAGCGTTTCAACCTTATTGTTAACGCGCTCCATGGTCTAGAGCCACTTGACTTGGGTAAATGAAGTTCGCCATGAACCTTCATGTATATTCTATATCTAGATCCCTATAGAGATACGTAGTAACCATATTTGTAAGCTGCATGTTCAGTTATTCAAAAACTACCAAACTGACAGGGTAGTGGAGTGCAATGACATCCATTACAAGAGAATATGTCTCATCGTAGTCGATTCCAGGGCGTTTTGTGAGAAGCCTTGCGCCATAAGGCGAGATTTCCATCTCTTTTTCTCATCATGCTTTCTAATAAAGACCCATTAGTCAACAGGTTTTATGTTAGGAGGTGTTGGCATCTCTAGCTCAAAAACCTTCCTCTTCGTTAGAGAATCCACCTTAACCTGGATCGCATCTTTCCATTTAGGCCAAAAACTCTCTACGTTGGTATTCATTCATCAACAAAGCGTAGTTCGATATCATCTGACTCAACAAACTCATGCGCAACGAAATGCGCAACTACATCATCAATTATGATGGAGTTTTGATCCCACGTCTCATGTACACTAGTGTAAGTTTCATAGAGCTCTATATTCTCAGGAATAGGTTCTGATGTTGAGGCGTCCCCCAACGGTAACCATAACCCGGAAGATACTCATGAGACGGATTTTGAGTCTTGATGATCAAAGGATTGGAATGTGCCAAAGCATCCTTCGAACCCACCGGCCTCCCACGCATCCTAGCTGGGCCCATGGCCTGTAATGCCATCGTGCCACTCTCTTTGGCATTGGCGCCATGCCTACCTCCGTGTAGGGTGGCGCCACGTCCTCTCGTAGGGACGTCATTCCTTGCAGGAATGTTTGCAGCATATTTGTGTGATCTCATCACTTTAATAGGGATCAAGATGAGACATAGTGGGGACAGACCACGACAAATCCTGTCGTTCCTGTTGAACATCTGTGTTCTTATCTCCCCCTAACGACGGGAAGACTGTCTCATCAAAGTGACAACCCGCAAATCTAGCGGTAATGAGATCGCCTTGCAAGGGCATTAAGTTGCGGACGATTGTTGGAGTCTCAAATCCAACGTTGTTGCCTATTCGTCTATAAAGACCCATCATAGAGCGCTGTGGCGACGCAATTGGCACATAAATGGCTCACTCAAATGTGCGTAAGTACAAAAGACGTGTACCCAGTCACTAGCTGTAACGCATAGGTACATTGAGTGGCGGTAGGTCGTAGACGAATTAGCATAGCTACATGCGATATTGCATCACCCTAAGCAGATTTAAGACGATTGGTGCGCATTACCAATGTTCGGACTACCATCGTAGTCGTTTCCGCGAGACCAATTGGGTGTGTACATGGAAATGTGATGTCCAACATCAAGCCTATTGCAATATCCATCGAAAGTCTTTCGATGTAAACTCTCTAGCATAGTCAAATCTAATTGACTGAATAGGATGATCTGGGGAGTGAGCCCGTTGTCATATGATATGTGCTAGGAGTGTAGCATAAGCAGCATTTATGGTGGACAATGGCACAACACGTGACCGGTGTGTTTGCGTGTCAACCAACATCATAAAATATTTAAGCGTCCGCAAGTTGGTTGAATTAATTCACAAAATCCCTACGGATTCTTTGTAAGAACAGAATGAGTATTGTCATATCCTTTGCATAGCACGGTCTCAGTCCTAGTTTCCCTAAGGAACGGGCTTTGTAAAACGAGCGAGAGGCCTTAGAAGCAACCATTAAGTATTTTGGTTAGGCCTGAGCATTCGAAACGCTATGTGAAGTAAGTTGGTGATTGCAACATCACCTGGGGCGTCATCACCATGATGGACGCTATCCATTGCGTGATGGATATGGACTACGCCAGCCCTAGGCTGATGGTGGACGGAGGTGGTGCCCTAGGCAACAGCGTCGGTCATACTTAGTCTAGGAATCAACTTTTGATTCATGCTTCATTTCGCTCGAAAGAAATGATGTCCATGTGAAGTCTTTTGTAGACGGATCATCATATCATGACTAGGATGATCTATCCTGTCGTGACAAAGCCAATATGTGTCTAAATCCAAGAGATCTTCTCTCATAACTTTATTGGATTAATAGCTCGAATAGTGACATAGAATCCACTAGAGAGACACATAAACTTCTCTAAGATGCGTCTGTGTTTGTAATCATTAGAGGTAATGCAAAGGAACTCATTTCCGTTCTCTACATGCATGTTCGCATGGAATTCGTTGGCTATTCATAGGGTACGATTTACCCTAAGAGCATAGAGAGTTTCTGTGACAGCAGTAATCAAGGTGCCATTTGGCAAGTGTAACTTGGGCTATTTCATGTCCTTGAATTAATATTGATGGCCCAGCCATCGTAGTCACAAAGTAATATGCTCATAATCAAAATTGAGTCATAATGAAAAGAACTCGAAATTTTATTCATAAGCCAACGGAGTACGTCATTGTTTCTTTGATCAAAGAAAATCTAATCCAATAAAAAGTAATATGGCAATCGCCTACATCTCTTGGAAAATAAAGACTTAAACAGAATTGGCGATCTATTGATCCCAGCCAGATTTGTAGTCTTCAACCCTTCACTCTAGATCATCTTCTTGATCTTCTTGTTCCACATAGTGAGATTCTCTTGCTTCACAATATGCTTTGTAGGCGGTGACAAGTTCTTCACGAGCTCTACAAATGTGTGCCCAATGATCAGACACTCCACATCGAGAACATACATCTCTTTGCTCGAACTCCATTGATTGAGGCACTTTGAAAGTGTCATTTAGATGGCTCTTAATGTTGGTGGCGCCACCAACATGGCCAGAGGCGTTGCCTCCCTCTCTCTTTCCACGTTTACCTCTTCGGTTCCGTGTTCGCCTATTTTGGCGGTTACCTTCCCAAGTAGAGCGATTATATGGATCAGAATGTCCAGAAGTATACCTAAGATTAGGGTTTCTCTCTTGGCGCCCTGTCTTAGAGGTGTGCAGATTAGTATGAAAAAGTCCACCTAATTGCAATCCTCTTTAATTAAATTCGGTTTTTGTCCAAAACCTTTACTACTTCGATTCAAGTTACACAAAACAAAAAGTTGATTTCATGTTCTTAAATCTAGCACCATTCATATCAAAACCCTAAGTGTTTCGAACCACATAAGATTAAAATACAAAAGATATATATAAAGCAAATTTAATTAAACAAACTCACATAAGCAACTCTCGAATTACAATATAAGAATCGAAATTCTCATTTAAACATAAAAATTCCAGAAATAATAATTTTGTTCAATCATGAATGTCAACTAAAACAAAACCAAGGAAATTCAAAGCAAAGGTTACAAAGTAGAGGTCGAATTACACCGTGGATGGAAGATGAGGATGGGTGATTGACGTTGCAATCCTTGAAGCTTGAAAGTAAGTCTTCAATGGTGGATGGTGGAGGAAAAGGTCACGGCTCCTTCTTCTCTTGCTTCGGCCTTGCTTGAATCCCGTGGCTTGCTTTAGAGGATGGAGAGAATTTTTCTAATGTTTATTTTCTAATGGAGAGAGGTGTCTGAATGAAGAGGTGTGTTTAAACGTCTAGCATAGGGGGGTTTATATAGGGGAATGGCCAAGCTTTGCCACACAGCTTCGACCAATCACGTAGCGCCACGTCAACTCTGTGTGTCATCTAACCAATCAAAAAGCTCCAAAATCAATCCCTAATATATTTTTGCTGATTTTCCCAATATTATTTCTGATTTTTCTCTTAATTTTCGGCCAAATATCTAGGCATGAACCTAGACAATGTATCTGGATGCATTTTGGACCTTTCTTCCCTTAAATCTCTCCATGGCTTTATCCTTAACATCCTCTCCTTGATTTTCTCTTGATTTTCACATTAAAATTGCAGATTTTATTCTCTAATTTCAGCCAACATATCTTGAGGGAATTAAGGAACGAATCTGGACTTGTTTTGAACATTTTCTTTCTTGAAATTCTCCCTTGATATTCTCAACATAATCTCCTTGATTTTACATGCAAAAATCAGATTTAATCTCCCAAAATATCTCCCATGTCATCATGTGGTCTCCTAATGCCTTCAGGTTTCCTAGCCTCATCAGGATTCCTGCGTTGACTGGGATTCCTAGTCGGACCAGGAAAACTCCATTTCTTCATTTCAGCTCATTTCTTATTCATTTATTTCAATGTACCTAGAAAATAAAAACTAAATTAAAATTTATTTATTTAAGGAAATAACTAAGTAAAATATGAGGAAATAATTATTAAAACGTCGCATTAAAATGCTCCTATCATGAAAGAGAACAAGAAATTAGGGTTAGTTTCGGAGCGAAGTAGGCTACCACGAAAACATATGAAATTTCTAGGACTAAATTCAGTTTGCCCCCTCAAACTTTGGGGCAAACATCAGTTTGGTCCCTAATCTTTTTTTTTAATCATGATAGTCCTTGCACTTTCATTTTTCATCACACAAGTCCAAAATTCAAATTTGGTTCGAAAAGTGACGTCAGGTGCTGAGTTGGCCCTGACATGGGGGCCCACTTTTCAGAATTTGACCACCTAGGAAGGGCAATTTCATCTTTTCATCTTCTCTTCTTTGTCTTCATCTTCTCTTCCTTATCTTTTCTTCTTCGTCTTCGTCTGCTCTTCCTTACTCTATTACCCAACAACAAAGCAGCCACCGACTAAACAACGAGCCTCCCACCTTACTCCGACCAACATCATCAGGTGTGATTCTATCAATCTTTCTTTTTTCAACCTTCGAATTCCAATAAACACATAGAAACTGTGATTGGATCCCAAACTCTCGAAAACCAAAGATCTGATCTGATCCGCATCTCCACCCCTCATGCCTCGCAAATCCAACCAAGGCGAAAATGGAGAAAGCATTGAAGCAAATCGACACCACAGCAAGCGTCTTGTGTCGTGCGGTGATCCCCTAGACCTCAAATGTGTTGTAGTCTTTCTTCAGTCCAGTGCTTCGATAGTAAGCCACAACAACACCTGCGCCTTCGGAAGCCACCGCAACACCTACACTGTCTTTTCTTCAATTTCAATTCCAATCTAGTTTCGATCCTAAACTAGCATGTCTTGTCCTTGGTGAGGTTGTCCACCGTCTTCCTCCACCTGCGGTCCACTTGACTCACTAGCACCTAGCACAACTTCCCCTTGACGGTCTTGTATACCTAGCCGGTGGTTCCTGTTGAGAAACTCTAGTTTAGATGCCATGAAGATCCAGGATCTGGGCGTTTTCGGAGTTGGTAATTTGGGGGACAAATAACAAAATGGGTTCAATTATTTGGGGGAGACTTGGAAGGAGTTGGGGTCGTGTGGGGTTTTGAAGGAGGTGAAGAGGAAGTTGTAGGAGAGGAGGAGAGAGGAGATGAGGGTAGAAAGAGAGAGTGGGTGTGGGGAGATTGAGTTATAATGGAGAGGAGAGAGTGTGCAATTAGAGATGGGCTGCGATGGTGAAGATTGAGAACAGAAAGTGAGGTAGGAGAGGAGGGTTGGGTGGGATTGCATGGAGAGAATGGAGAAGAGGATTGGTGTGCTTGATTAGGCTAAGTAGGTGATATTAGAGCTGTTAGAGATGGTGAGAAGGGTGTGGTTGCGCTCATGATAGTGGTTGAGCGGAGTTGCGTTTTGGGTTGAGCGGAGTTGCGTTTTGGGTTGAGCAGAGCTGCGTTTTTTGGGTTAGAGAAAGGGTCGTGGGATTTAGGAGAAGAAAGGAGAGGAGAGTAGTTTGGACATTTTATCCTTATTGAGAGTCAAATTCTGAAAAGTGGGCCCCCATGTCGGGGCCAACTCAGCACCTGACGTCACTTTTCGAGCCAAATTTAAATTTTGGACTCGCGTGATGGAAAATGAAAGTGCAAGGATCATCATGATTAAAAAAAAAGATCAGGGACAAAACTGATGTTTGCCCCAAAGTTTGAGGGGGTAAACTGAATTTAGTCCAAATTTCTAAGCGTAATCGCTTCCAAGAAATTAGGAATTTCCTAGCGTAGTCGCTTCCAAGAAATTCGATTCCAAGAGATATTGGATTAAATCGAAACAATGATGTAAGTGGTCGATCATAAATTCTCTACAAACTCTAAGTTTGGAGATCTCAACAAGCTCTAAGCTTAGAGTGAGCACGAACCCCCACAGTTCGGCTTAATTTGGTCTCCCCTATAATGAAGAAAGGGGGGGTAGAAGAAGGGCGGTTGCAAGTCCCCGAGAAAAAGAAGAGAAATTGAAATAAAAACTCAAAAACGGGACTTTTAGTAAACCATACCTCTTAGGATTGCGGATTGCATTCGATCCTCATTGTAGGATTGCAAACAAGCTTCAGTTCTAGGCGAATCAAACTTGTTGAAATTCAGAGCAGATTCGCTTCTAAACAGCTCCCACTCCAATAGGTGTACAGGTCATAAAATGTCTCCAATAGGGCTGAAATTTGGAAGTCAGAAAGAAGAGACCGAGGTAAACAACTTTGATGAAGGAAGAATTTTGATCTGAAAATCCGAAATAGAAGTTTCGGGGCTTGTAAGCTGACTGATATGCACAGGAACGAGCATGCTGAACAGCTCCCACCTTGAATACTGTACAGGTCTCAAAATGTCTCCAATATGGCTGAAATTTTGAGATCAGATATAGGAGATAGAGATGAACAACTTTGATGAAGAAAGTATTTCGATCAGAGGTCTCGAACAAGACGTTTCGGGGCGTGCAAGCAGGATGATCTGCACTAGAACGAGCGAGCTGCTATGCTGCAGGGGCACCAGGAGTGCCGCAATGCTGCATGGGCAGTAGGTGGCACATGGGTGCGCAACGGCTGCAGGGGCAGCTTACGGCATGGCTAGCAAGGGCTAGGAGCTTGCGGCTCTTTTGGTGAGAAGAGTTTTGGTTTTTAGGGCTAGGGTTAGGGCTCGTGCTGATAACGTGTTTTAGGGAATCAGAAATTGAGAGATAATCGCTGTGTATATTCATTGATAATAGGGCCCTCTTTATATAGAGGATTACAATGCATAGAATCTCAATCATACAAGGAAAGTAATTCTACATTGATTAGGATTCTAGATCCTTCTAATTAAATCCTATTACCACTAGGTCAAGTAACCTAGAGTTTGGGCTAAACACAAATTAGGTTTTCCTTGAACATGTACGTATTTCTTATGTAAATATGTACGTACCCACAAGAGTAATATAAATTGCAAATAAAAAGGATTCACAAAAGAAAAAAAAAAAGTTGAGAAACAAAAATTAATTACTTAATTAAATGCATGTGAAATCAAATAACAGTAAAAAGGGAAAGTGAAAAATTGTCTTTTAATTGTATTAATTATTTAAATTTTTTAGATAGTGGAATACACATGCCATTCAATGAATTGGGAAGATAGAAACTGGAAGATTGGAGGTTAGAAGGAAAGGTTGCTAGGATTCCTCACTTTCGAAGTAAAGGAAAATTTGGGGGGAAATGGTTCATTCCCTACTCCAAGTGAATCATTTTACCCTTCTTTCCTTGCATTTATTACTCACAACACATTAGTTTATTGCATTAACTATACATTTTTTAACAACTTTCCGGATAACTTTCTTTTTTGAGAAATTATTTGGTGGTCCAAGACTCCAAGCCAGTAATGTTACTCGAATTTGGTGGAAATCATGCAGGAGGATGAAAAAAAATTAAATTAAGAGACCAATAAAGAAATAACTGCAAGTCATATGGGCCCAATAACATCAACCCGGACCACCACATGTACCATGGTCCGAGACCATGTTATAATTTCCCTTCGAAATGAAAAGTTTATCGAAAATTTCATTTCCATTCCTATGAAAAAAACAAAGGAATCAGTTTCCTTTTTGCAAACCAAGTGAGGTCTTATTAAGGTAAATCATCTCAATCAACTATCGTAATTTATTTATTTAACTTTTTTTTTATTAGATAACTACGGTATGCACCAAACAATAATTCACGTACCAATTGACAGATACCAAAATAATTAATGTTCCTTTGATCATTATGCGGGATTGTCCCACAAAAAAGTAAAAGATTAATTAAAAAATTACTCATAAGTGTCATTTTGAAACTTTTTTTTTTAAGGGAAAGACGTCAAACTATATTAATTGAAACTGAGAAGTACAAGAAGCGATGCAAAAACATTGAAAGAAAAACAATAAAGTAGAACAAGATGCACAAACGCATCTATAAAATAGAAAAAACAATAAAGGATAGCAAGATGCACAGACACATCTAAAATGAAAGGTAACCATGTGACTTAATGTCGGACGACATCGCTGCACTGCATATGTCACGAGAGCAATGTAAATATAATAGTAACTGTAACAGGTGATATGATCACCTAGGAGAGGTGATTCGCTCACCGGGAGTTTGAAAGTAACCGAGGGTGTCAAAAACTCGAAAATTAGCAAACGAACTCCCAAGAACCAGAACAACATACCAGATCAACATGAGCAGCTGTCTCGGATCCAAGATCCAGATTTGAAGACGACCCGGGTCCCAAATACGGATCCAAATCCGGCTCGAATCCAAAGTAATCAAATTAGACGGGTCAAACTTAACAAAAGCCCAAGCCCACCTTAATCTGATCTAGGCACCCAAGCACTTGGGCCCCCTGGCTTCAGCCCGACGTCCGCTGCCATCTCCTCCTGAAGCAAAACACTGCGCTGCCTTCGCTTGAGGGAGGATAGCAAACCGGAGGGAGAAACCCAGCGATGGTAGCCTCCACTGGTGCCAGCCGTTCCTTGCTGCAGTACCACCGACTTCTTCTCCTCTGCGTCTCTCTGCCACCGTCACACCTTGGTCTTGCCACAAGACCCAAATATCCAGACGCCGACCAGCCAGAAGCTCTCCATGTCGAGATTGGTGCTGATCCGACACGGAAATTCGCCCAGTCGCCAACTGTGCCCACCAAAATCCTCCCAGATCTACCAGCGCTGCCGCCATCATCATATCATGATGTTTGAGTCGCGCTCGCCTAGGCTTAGATGAGCCACCGTAACACGGCTCCTCCAATTCCCACGGGCCTGCACAGCAAGAGAGAGATCCGATGAAACACAAGCCTCCACACCAGACAGCCATGAAGGCCCGAAAAACTTCTGCCACAGAGAAACCATAGAGACAGCCGGAATGGATTTGGGCAACCCCAAAGGGGGTACCGAAGGTGTACTCCACGCAGGATGGAGAAAGGTACAGAGAAGCCAAGCCCGAAAGCGGCGCTCTCCCAACCCTAGCAGAGCTCTGCTAGGTCGAAACATCACACATCTTTTTTTTTATAATTTTTTTAAAACTTTAATTAGACATAAGGCCATCTAATTTTTCTTGTACACATAAGGCCACTTACATCTTCAAATTATTTTTTTTCTCTGACCATTTTACCCTTATGCCTAACAAAACTAACCGCTTAATATCAGATTAATTATTCTCTCTCTCCCTCCCTTGTCTTTGTCTCTGCGACTCTCCCTAGGAATCCCTCTCTCTTTCTCTTCGTCCTCCGACGAAACTCGTCTTTTTTTGTTTCTGGCTTCCAGTGTCGGCGGCTAATACGACTATGGCCTTCATCAAATCAGAACCAACGACCTTCATCAACCTTATCTACGACCTGAACGGCGAGAGGTCTCAGAGTTCCAAGCACGAAGGAGGCGCTTGTTGAATTGAAGCATCTCGATATCCCTCTCACATCGCCATCAACCGATTCTCCATTAGTGATGATGAAGAAGAAGAACCGAAATAGTTGAGCTGTGCTTTGTACTCGATCTGCATGATTTCGCCATCGTCGACTTAGTGCAAATCAGAGTTGTTCAAAGATCGAATATGCTTCGTCTTCAAAATTTGATTGCCTCTTCCGATCAGGTAAGCAAATAATGCATAAAAGCAACCTGTTTGATTTATTGTCGAATTGCAATGTCTTAGTTTCAATTTTAATCTAATAGATAAAGCTGTATGACGGAATTGGTTGCAATTTGATCTTATATATGAAGCTGGTTATAATTTGTTACATTTGGATATGAAGATGATTTAAAACTCAGAGATGATTTTCTCACAGTTTTCTTCAAGGTGGCTCCAGATCAAGTATTACTTAGTTTTATCCTATCGCAAGTACTTTAGGCTTTAGCTGGCAGTTATAATACTTGAACTCTGTTTTTGGCTGCCAGTTCTATTACCAAATACTTAACTCTTAAATATCATATATTAGAGTGTGGAGCTAACAACTGAAGCTGTGGAATTCCTAAGGGGCATATTCAAATTACATGCCATTGATAATATGGGCTCTAATATCTTATCTCAACCATAGTTTTATGCCTTTGTTATGCAATTTATGTTCAGTGATTGTTTTATGGATTTCAAGTCAGTGTCTCTCCATAGTTGTTTACTGGCTTTTCAACATAGTGACAGTAGCTTTTTATGGCTATGTTTGTATCTTTTCAAGCGAAAGTCAGTAGTTTTTCTATTTTTGTTTTGAATGATATTAAGTCAGTAGCTCTCTATAACTGATATAATGGTTTTTCAACACATTGATAGTAGCTTTCTCTCCCTATGTTAGTATCTTTTTAAGCTGATGTTAATAGCTTTTTTGTTTTCATTTTGATTGATTTCAAGTTGTCTTCTATCAATAGCTTATTGGAAAATCATAATTTTGTATCAAACTTAGTTTTCTTTTGTTTGTGATTTCGTATCTCTAGCATTTCTTGGTTGAGATTTGTGTTGCATTAATTATCAACATGGACAAACATGGACGATCAACATATGATTTTGTGCAATAAATTTCTTTGTCAGTAGCTTTTTATTATTGGTAAGGTAGTCTTGTACATGTGTCATAGTAGGCTAATGTACCTATATGACTATATCAGTAACTTTTTAGATTACTTATTTTTTATTATCTAGTTAATAAAGAGTACCACATTTACAGTGCAGCTGCACGCTGCTGACTTTATTTGCATTTCAAATATTAATATTTTGTTGTATCTTTGGTCCTGAATTCTTTCCCTTTGCATCTGTAGTGCCAGATTATGAAAATCATGTAAATTTGGGTAGTGAAGGCTCCATTGACTAAGAGATCATTCGGCCAACCAAAAAATGTTGAAGTGAAGTCTAGTACTGAAGGTGGCAAAATAACGCCTAAGGTTAGCGTAGAGTGGTAGAACTTGACAAGAAGGAACATTAATGGTGGCCATTTGAAATATGACACTAGCATTACAACATTAACAGTAGCTTTCTACAACTATTATAATAGATTTTCAGTACTATAGTAGAAAATTTTTACCAGTGTTCTAAAAATCGGCCTAGGCGACGCCTAAGCGCTGAGCGGCTGGCAACCGACTCGATTTCTTCATAATAAGGTGAAGTAGTCGGTCAGCATGTAGGCGGGAATTCGGTGGGATTGGGCGGTCCTAGGCGGGCCTGGGCGTTCCTAGTCGGGTTTGGGCGGGGCTAGGCGCTTGTCTTCTCTCTCATCTAAGTCGTCTTTTCTCTCTGTCTCTGCCTCTCCGAGTCGCGACTTGACCCTCTCTTCTCGGCAGCCTCTATCTCTTCGTCAACCCTCTCTCTCCTCTTAAGTTTTCAGACCAGTTATGAAGCACAAAGTCTTCAAGATCTGTGCTCTGTAATAATGGCTAGAAAGAGAAAAACTGGGCAGGTGATGAAGAAGATGAATAGTCCGACTGCCTCAGTTTTTTAAAAATTATCTTCAATGATGCGGTCATCAAAAGTCCTGCAATGACAGCTTTTACTTGGTATAAAAAATAGAGTCCCACTCTCTCTCATTCTATCTTGTAGCTTCGTAGTGGTTCTCTCCTATTATTTTTTGTTTTATCATTCACTGGACAAAAGGGCGTGGGACACCTTTTGTTGTATAGCCATTTCAATTGATCAACAGAGAGACAAATCACTTGGATTCCGTTTATAATTGTCATTTAATTATAAAAAAAACAATAATATCTTATTTCTAAATCACTTAAGCTATATAAATTTAATGAAAATTAATAAAAAATAAAAACCGCCTAGGCCCCTGGGCGCTAGGCCCCGGGTTACCGCCCGACTAGCGCCTAGCGGTTTTTAGAACCTTGCTTTTTACATAGTTATATTATTGTTGGACCCTGCTTACTTTTTACATCATTGAATTTGTTTTCTTTTTCCAATTGTAGTAGGTTTTTTTATTTTAGTTGTATCATTTACATTTCCATAGCTTTATTAGTCTCTGAGAATAACTTTCTCAGTCTCTGGGTGTAGCTTTTGTTCTGCTTGTTTATTGCTTTTGGCATTGTTGAGAGTAACTTTTGCTGATGGTTAGAGTAGCTTTTGTTACTGGTGAGAGTAGCTTTTTGGTGTTGGTGACAGTAGTGTTTGTTGCTGGTGAGAGTAGCTTTTGGTGTTGGTGACTGTACCTTTTGTTGGAAGGGATAATAACTTTTAGTTTCGGAGAGTGTAGCTTTTGTTAGTGATAGTAGTTTTTGTTGATGGTGACAGTAACTTTTGTGGCCTTGCCGAAAATCTCACTAGCATAGCTTTTATTACTAGTGACAGTAACTTTTATTGCTAGTGATAGTAGCTTTTGTGACCTCGCCAGAGGTTGCCGGAAATCTTATTAGAGTACCTTTTGTTGCTAGCCACAGTAGCTTTTGGTGTTAGTGACAGTAGCTTTTGTGGTCGGCCGGAGTTCACCGGAAGTTGGCTGGAGGTCAGCCGGAGTTGACCAGAGACCTCACTGGAGATGAGAGAGAGAATGATTGTTGACTTTTTACTCTAGTGACATTTATGTAAACATGTTGGTTTTTATATCCAAAATATAACATCATTTTTAATCTAGTGGCCTTATGAGGAAAAAAATTAGTTAGTGGCCTTATGAGAGAAAAAATTAGTTGGTGGCCTTATGGCTAAAAAAACATTCAAAAATGCACTTATATATAATTAACCCAAGATTAATTATTGGTCCCTGCCCTCTGTTATCCACATTCGACTTTTTTCCTTCAATCATGTCTTTCATTTTCCTCTCTCTCGCTCTCTCCCTCCCTCCCTCCATAAAGATTCTCAGAGAAGCCCTCAAGTCCTCGACATAAAGTAGAGGCCTCTACATCAAAATTCGATTTATCAAGTTGGTCTCGCTGAACATAAATAAGAGGCCTCGCCTATCCACCTTTCCACCAGGAGCTCTCTCTCACCCTCATCCATTTTTGATTTCTTTCCACAACTCACATCTTGCAAACCCTGCTGATTAAGCCATTGGAAATGTCAACCTATCTGGATTCTGGAGGGTGATAGGAGCATTTTTATGTGACTTTTTTATAATTATTTCCTCATATTTTTCTTAGTTATTTCCTTTACTTAATCATTTTTAATTTAGTTTCTATTTTCTAGGTACATTGGAATAAATGACAAATAAATGAGCTTAAAGACACATGAAGGATGTGAGACGTTGGAGATGACAAAGGCAAGGCACAAGGGATGCAGAAATGAGCTGAAATGAAGAAATGGAGTATTCCTGGTCCGACTAGGAATCCCAGTCAACGTAGGAATCCTGATGAGGCTAGGAAACCTGAAGGCATTAAGAGACCACATGGCTTGAAGATGACGTGGGAGATATTATGGGAGATTAAATCTGATTTTTGCCATGGGAAATGATGGAGATAATGTGAAAAATCAAGGAGATTACATTGAGAAAATCTTGGGAGAGTTTCAAGGGATTGTGCAATAAGAAAATACTCAAAACAAGTCCAGATTCATCCCTCAATTCCCGCAAGATATGTTGGCCGAAATTAAGGAATTAAAATCTACAGTTTTAATGTGAAAATCAAGAGAAAATCAAGGGGAGGATGTTAAGGATAAAGCCATGGAGAGATTTAAGGGAAGAAATGTCCAAAATGCGTCCGGATAAATTGTCTAGGTTCATGCCTAGATATTTGGCCGAAAATTGTGAATAAAATCAGATTAAATCATGGGAAAATCAGCAACAATATATTAGGGATTGATTTTGGAGCTTTTCGATTGGTTGGATGACACAACAGAACTGACGTGGCGCTACGTGATTGGTCGAAGCTTGTGTGGCATTATCAGATTAATTCCTTGGGAAATTAAAAGAAGGATCATGAAGCTTGGCCGTTCCCCTATATAAACCCCTCTATGCTTGACGTTTGAACACACACTTTCATTCAGGAAATCCTCCATAACGTCATAAGCTCTCCCTCCCTCTCCATTCTCTAGTTGCAAAGTTCTACGTTTTCAAGCAAGGAGAGGAAGAAGAAGGAGCCGTGAAGATCATATCCTCCATCGTCCACCTTGAAGGCTTGCTTCCAAGATTCAAGATTCCAACCATCAAACTCTCCATCTCCATCTCCACTCACGGTGTAATTCATTCTTTTTCCTTGTAATCTTTTGATTTCCTTGTTTGATTTCGTAGGAATTTGTTTATAGTTAACAATAACGTTTAGGGAAAAGTTTAAGCCCAATTTCTATGTTTAAATAAAGTTTTTGAATTCCATAATTGTGATTCTAAGTTGCTTATGTGAGTTTGTTCGATTGAATTTGCTTGATAGAAAACTTTTATATGTTTATCTTATTTGGGTCGACACTTATAGGATTTGCATGTAATTGGTGCTGGATTTAGGTAAACGATTCACTTAATAGTTTTGTGAACCTAAATCACAAGTAGTAAAGGCTTTGGACAAAGGTCGAATTCAATTGAAGAGGATTGCAAATAGGTGAACTTATTCATAACTAGCTTGTGCACTTAAGTTGATAACCTTTCTCTATACTTCTTGCTTTGAACATGTTTTGATTAGCTAGCTTTCTAGCCTATGATTGCATGTTTAATAAGATTGATCTAGGTGCTTTCACTTATGTTAATTAGTAAAGGAAAGTCAAATATGGGAAATCATTTGCGTCGAATGTTTCATATGATCAACTTCTTTCTCATGACTTAGATGATCAATTATAGGATTTGAATCGACATGGAATTGATTTTGATCTTTGTTTCTTACGTTTCATTCTTGTACATGTTTTTTTATATTTTCTTTCTTTTATTTATTTTAATTTTTGAAACTCTAATTCTTAAACCCCCCTTTTTATTTCGTTATTTGTATATGTTCTTTTTGTAAATTTATACTTTGTATTTTTAATTGTTTACTTGTTTTTGCATGACAGGACCCGCCCCGGATTTCGCCTTGAAATCTAAAGTGGCCCTGCGGGGCTCATCTTAGAAGAAATTCTAGCAAAAATTTGGCGGAACTCCCTCTAAAAGTGGACTACCCAAAAACCTGTAGAAAGACATTTACACTTTTAAAATAATCCACCCTTATTCTTCTGGAGCCACCCTGCTCCCCGTATCACAACGTCTCCCATTTCACAAACAATTCTGAACTTAAGAATATCAATATCCTGGGTAATCAGAGCAATCTAATATACAGACGTACAAGGGAATAGGATACAAGATAAAGGACCGATACTTTTATAATGCGGAAGCTATGACAGCTATGCCTCAACCCCATGTACACTCGACCTCAAGCTAAACTGGCCTGCAAACTGGGCATTTAAAACCAAAGGGCCCAAGGGAAAACATTTAAAAATTGTTAGAGTGAGTGGACGAAAAATAAGTAATTTCGAATGAATAAGTAAAACTTAATGTTTTCCCCAGTTATTCTCTAAAACCTCGCATGCAGTAACAATCTTGGAAATACTTTTAATCATCATCTTTACTGCAATCTCTTAAAATCTCATCCTCAATCCTTTTTAAAACATCATTTTCAAGAGGTTCGTTTGATGACTAGAAAGGACTGCTGTCTAGTCATCTCATGCCATCTGGGAGGGACTGCCACCCAGATGACGCATCGGAAGGGACTGCCAACCGGAACAGGAGGCGGTGGATAGAAGGGACTGCCAACTAACCACAGGTAGTTAGAAGGGACTGTCAACTAACTACCTCATGTCATCTGGAAGAGACTGCCAACCATGTGACGCATCGGAATGGACTGCCAACCGGGCTGTAGTCTGGAAGGGACTGCCAACTAGACTATTACCTAGAAGGGACTGCCAACTAGGTAATGTATGCATGCGCTGACTGATAGTCTCCTCAATAAACTGGAAACAACCTCTTTCAATTACTTGCCTTCGGAAAGAAACTCGATATTACTTCAATAAATCATTAACAATTCACCGAAAGCATAACTCAGGATTATCTCGTTATCTCGCTGACTCAAATCTCAATAAATCCTCGAAAGCATAAAAACAAATACTCTGTAAATCAAAAAATGTTTTCGGAAAGAAATCTCAATCTAACTCAAGGCTGATAAGTGCGGAGCTCAAAACTCAATAAATCTCGTTAATTCAATCATGCTCAAATATTTGCTAAATCCTTCGTACTCGTATATCATCATAAAAACTGATATTCGAAAACAATAATTCTCATAATATTTTCTTAATCAGTCACTTCTCGAAAATCGTTTCCCAACTTAATAACTCATAAATAATTAGCTTGAAAATCTATTGAAAGCCTTCGGGAAGGAAATCCACTAAAAATCCCGTAACTCATAGAGCATAATAAATCTCAAGAGATCAAGCTTATAAAGTCATAATACTCAATAATTCAAATAATAAATTAAATCTCAATCAGAAAATAATAATATACTGCATGCACATTTAATTTAAAATAAATGTCCACTCATAGTACTATTTAGGCGATCACGTATACGAATTCCTTCATCGAGCAATAGCTCGGTATATCGCCTTGTACACAATTATAATTCGTGAATAACAATTTGAAAAATAAATACGATTCTAATATCTTATTCTCCATTTCTCCTAAATCAAACTTCCAATTTCTTTTCCAATTTAATCCAAACTTCACCATTAACACCAAAACTTTATCATTTGCACCAATTCTTTAATTGAAGGTTTCTAGGGAAAAACTGAGAGAAATCCGATAGTGGAATTCTCATAAATCAATAACCAAACTATTGAACTTCGGAAATTCCGATTAATATCCAAACCTCCTCCAATTTCCACCAAACATCTATCCATAAATTCGTAACAATATAAACTATCAATAGACCAAAACAACTCACCAGGAATGGCCGGACACGCCCTCACGCTGATAGGAGCATTTTAATGCGACGTTTTAACTGCTATTTCCCTACATTTCTTGCGTTATTTCCTTAAAGAAACCCTATTTAGGAAAGTTTCCATTCTTCGATTGGGAAAGTTCCTAATTGTATAAAGTTTCCATTTCGTAATTTCTATTTTTCATTTTTAGAAAGTTTCCCATTCTTGTTTAGGAAAGTTACTATTTTTAAAAAGTTTCCATTTTTAGTAATAGTTTCTATTTTCAGGTCCTTGGAGCAAACAAGCTGGAATAAGCTCAAAAAGGGAAAGAAAAGCTGGAGAACGTTGGAGGGAGCTCCATAACTGCATAAATGAGCTGAAATGAAGAAATGAAGTTTTCCTGGTCCAACCAGGAAATCCTGTTTCAACCAGGAAATCCTGTTCAGAAAAGGAAACTTTGTCAAAGCAAGACTCCTGAGCAAACAAGGAAGCATGGGCGGAAAAATAAAGGAAATTGACGTTGGAGGAAGATTCCTGGAGGCACAAGGAGACATCATGGCTTGAAGATGACATGGAGGCCCAAGAATCTTCTAGATTAATGTGGATTTTAGGCAAATGAAGGAAGCCCATTGGATTTTGGGTTTGTGACGCATGAGAGATATTTTTGGAGGATTTATATATGTTTGCCGTGAAATACAAAGAGGAAAAGAAGGAGACAACGTTGAAAATCAGAAATATAATTGAAGATATGGCTTGGAGATTTTCTAGGGAGAGTTTTAAGGGAGGAAATATTCTTGGAGGAGTTAATTGTGTTGTTGCCATAAAATACCAAGAGGAAAAGAAGGAAGTAACGTGAGAAATCAAGGAGATTGGCGCCACACAAGGAATGATATGCCTTGGAGGAAATCAAGGGAGAGTTTTAAGGAAAGGAGGAGTGTGTGCAACAAATAAAAGATATTCTTGGAGAATTAAAACTGATTTTGCCGTGGAAATAAGGAAGTTAACTTGAAATTCTCAAGAGGAAATCAAGGGTGACGTTGGAGATAAGGTTTGGAGAGTTTTAAGGAAGGGTGAATGCTCAAAACAAGTCTAGGTTTATCCCTACATTCCCTAAAGGAATTTTGGCCGAAAATAAGGAATTAAATCAGATTTAATTCATAGATATTTCAGAAAATATATATTAAGGGATTATAAACTTATTTTGGAGAGTTTTGATTGGATGGATGACACACCAAAGGTGACATGCATGGCACTCTATGATTGGTCGAAGTTATGTGGAATTTTCTGAATGCTTGGAGAGCCTTGGCCGTCCCCTATATATACTCCCCTATTCTTGATGTGAAGATTTCCATACTATACTTTAGATTTTCAGAAAATTACTCTCTCATAAACGTCTAGTCTCTCCATCCTCTTGTGCATCCCACGAATTTCAAGCACGGCCAAAGAAGAGAAGAAGGAGCCGTGAGCAATCCATCCATCAACCACCATTGAAGACTTGCTTTCAAGCTTCAAGGATCCAAACGTCTACATCTCCATCGCCATTATCCATCCACGGTGTAATTCGACCTCTACTTTGTAACCTTGTTTTGATTTTCGTTGGTTTGTTTATAGTTGACACTGATGTTAGAACAAAGTTCTTAATTCCGAATTTCATATGATTGAATGAGAATTTCAGATTCCTATATTGTGATTCTTGGTTGCTTTTGTGAGATTGTTTAATTAAATTTGTTTGATTGAAATCTTTTATGTATTTATCTTATGTGGTTCGAAACATATAGGGTTTATATATAATTGTTGCTAGATTTAAGAACATGATTCAACTTATTGTTTTGTGAACTTGAATCAAAAGTAGTAAAGGCTTTGGACAAAGGTCGAATTTAATTGAAAAGGATTGCAATTAGATGGACTTTTTCATACTAAGTTGTACACTTGAGTTGATATCCTTTCTTGTGTTCTTCATGCGTCTAACATGTTATGATTGCCTAGCTTTCTAGAACTTGAATGCATGTTTGATAGGATTAATTTTTGTGCTTTCACTTAGGTTAATTAGTGATGGAAAGTAAAAAATGAGAAATCGTTTGCTTCAAATGTTTCACATGATCGACTCTTTCTCATGACTTAGATGAACAATATTAGGGTTGAATCGAATTTGATTATAACTTTGGTTTTGATCTTTGTTTCTTTCATTTCATTATTGTACATGTGTTTATATATTTTCTTTGCTTGGTTTCTTTTAATTTTCAAAAACTTAAATCCAAAAATCCCCCTTAATTCGTAAATATGTTCATACTTTGTTTTATTTTTGTAAATAATTTACTTTGTATTTATTTTAATTCTTTATTTGTCTTACAATGACAGGTGTACCCTCAATCCCCGGAATAGCACGATCCCTACTTGCTTATACTACTAATGATATTTATAGGGTTAAATTATGCGCTTGCTTTAAGCGTATCACACGCGCCGCCACAGACGACTGCACGTGGGCCCCACGGGATGCCCGGATTTCGTCGTGTGTCTGCCGGAGGAGGAAGAAATCAAAGGAAGAAGATTTGGGCCAAAAGGGGAGGAAGAATCGGGGAAGAAGGAGAGAGAGTTACCCAGTTAGGTAGAATTTCCAAAAATAGAAATCTACCAACAGTAACTTTCCATATATATATTAATCACTGTGAACAGTAACTTTTACATTTTCGCCCATAACTTTCACATACGAACTCTAATTTTTACGTACCACATATGCACGCGCTCGGTTTAACGTCCTCTACAACTTTCATGAATAATATTTTCTCAAATTTTGATCCGAACAAAAATTTAACTTTTAGAGCCCCCTAAAATGTCGAAACAGAGCCAAAAAGTAAATGTAAATATCGTTTACCCATCGAAAGACTCGTAAACTGGTAAATTTAGGTTCGGGACGTTACATTGCAATTACAGGGGTACCCTTAATCCCCAGCTAGAACGATCCCTACTTATTCTATACTGACAACTACATTTTTGCAGGGTTAAATTGCGCGCTTGTTTTTAGCGTTAACAGAGGGTGTGATGCCTGAGTTGCTGGATCTACCTGCACAAGCCAAGACCATCGCTGAACAGGGCCGGTCCAGAGTCTTTCAAGACCCCGATCCGTCGTCATTTAGACATCAAATAAAGCGGTTTTACGCTTATACTTTCCTAACTGGTGCTGAACCACGAGGACATAAACTTTAAAAATTTTACATTAGTTGATATATCTCATACCCACGAGAGTGTGAGAGCTGATAGATCAAAAAAAGAAGTTGTAAGTGAGCAGTTATGTGCATATTAATTTTATGTGATATTTGGGGTTCAGGGATGTCTTAGTAGATCAGACCCAACAGGCGACTAAAATAGCTGAAATTTTGAGCATAACCATTTTTTCTTATCATGATAACATCCAACGGTCAATTTTGATAAATTCTATTTCTTCCATCTTGTTGGTTAGAACAAAAATAAAGAACATGTCAACATCCATTTCAAAAATTAATTCAACAATTCATTTTCAATTTTTTTTCCATTTATTTTTATGTTATGTTCCGTTTAAAACAGTAACCAAAAATTTTTTTGGGCAACCAACAAAATTTGAGGTAAAAAAAATAAAATAAAATGGAACAAAAAAGGAAATGGGAACAAGGAGGCTCAAACTCTGAACAGGCCATGCCTACATTGTGCCTTGGCCACTACACTAATGTTGTCATTCTAAATTATACTGCAATTCAAAAAATTTATTGAGCTAAATTCGGGAATTATGTTACGATCTCAAAAATTAATAAAATGTTTGGGAATTTTTTTTTGATATTTTTCACAAAGTGGAATCCTCAATTTAAGGGTCCAATAATTAAGTATGCGACACGATAAGTTCGTGGAAATTTTTGGGGAATTATTTCGCTACCCGAGGTATTTATTATGAA
The DNA here is from genome assembly GCF_002994745.2 of Rosa chinensis. Lineage (NCBI taxonomy): Eukaryota > Viridiplantae > Streptophyta > Magnoliopsida > Rosales > Rosaceae > Rosa > Rosa chinensis. The sequence continues at coordinate 53,156,236 of NC_037094.1, read as the reverse complement.
TTTCTGAAATTTAAGAATTATGAAAATATATTTTAAATAAAAAGAATTATTACGGTGTAATGTGGGCCTTTGAAATTAACCACCACTTCTAATGCCCTGCCCCTATCCCTAGAAAAGACTGAATCTCTCACTGGAACTGGAAGGGCTATATGTAGATTTGGTCATCTAAGAGACAATTTTGAGGGACAAATGCATCTCAACTACATATATTAAGTATAAAAATAGAAATTCTAACAACTTAAAACCGTGCATTTATTTTCAGCTGTTAGATCACTTGTCCCTCACAGTCCCTTAAAAACTGTTCCTCAGATGAGCAGGCCTTGGGCTATAAATATATATATATATATATATATGTGTGTGTGTGTGTGTGTGTGTGTGTGTGTGTGTGTGTGTGTGTAAAATATACACAGGGTCCTTGACCAAAAGTTAAAGCAAAATGACAGTTTTACCCTTAGCTTAATTAATTAATTACATGTACCCTCTATGCCTCTCTCTTTCTCTCTCTGCTTTCTCCACGATCTGCACTCTCTTTCTCTCTCATCACTCTCCGATTTGCTCTCTCTCTCTCTCTCTCTCTCTCTCTCTCTCTCTCTCTCACCGGATCCTTCCTTGGATTCATTTACGAGTCTTCCTGCTCCGATTGAGCCACTCTGAAGCGGAAGTACTCGACCATGGCAGAAGACGGCGTCGACGGTGGTGGCGTTTCGATCGAGAAGCATCATCATCACCACCTCAGGAATGAGATCGGCGAGTTTTGTTTGTTGTCTGTTTGAAGGAGTTTGACCGGAGGCTCAGCTTCCCCAACATCCTAAGATTCACGAGCGAGTCACTGAGTCGGCCGCCGAGTTGGAGGCAAGGCAAGCGGAGCTCGGAGACCCTAGTAGTATCATCGCAAAAGACGCAGCGCCAGTCGCAGGGAGCGGAGGGCGTGGAGAAATCCCAGCAGTTCCATGCTCCAATCGGATCCTGGAGGTTAAGCGTGAAGGAGGGTGTGGATCTTGGATGGGCTTTCGGGGTTGCGCTGGGAGGGCAGGGAAAGAAGGGCGGTTGCAGAGAAGCCATTTGCGATGCATTTCCGTAGGTTCATTTACGAGTCTTTCTTGTCTATTTGTTTGTTGTCATCATGGTTGGCGTTGTGCTATGTAGATACACATTGCATTGGATGTGAATGTGGACAGGGTAGAGCATGTGCTTATATGTGCCCAAATTTTTATTTTTTTTATTTTTTTATTTTTTTAAGTAATGGGACAGAAGGAAAGAAAAAAAGTTTTGAATGTCTATTGAGGGACAATAGACGTCTATTGCAGGAATAGACGTTTTAAAATTGATATAATCTCTTCGTTTTTTTCTTTAATCATCTATTGGGGGTAAGTGGGGGGCACACGTCGTCTATTTGGGGGCAATAGTCATCTATTTGGGGGCAATAGACGACTAGACGTCTATTAGGGGCAATAGTCGTCTATTAGGGGCAATACATGGCTGATAGTTGTCTATTGGGGAGAAATAGTCGTCTATTGAGGGGCAATTGACTATTGGGGCAATAAACGTCTATTAGGGGGTAATAGAGGTATATTGCCCCTCTATTAGGGGGCAATAGATGTTTATTGGGGGCAAAAAAACATTTCCGGTGAGATTTTCAGCAAATTCCGGTGGGCGGCAGCCTGTGACCCGATTACGGCGGCTGGTGACCGGGCTCCGGCGAAGTATCCTATGGTTTCTCTCTCTTTCTCTCTTTAAGTAACAAAGGGGTGAGGGTAAAATGGTATTAAAAAAAAGGATTAAATTCTGCTTATTACCTTGTACTTTCAAGGGTTCATCAGTTCAATCCCTGAACTTCTAATTTAATCAGAAAAGTCCTTGCACTCTCCAATTTCATCAAATCGATCCAATCCGTCACTATTTCGTCAATTTTCGATGTTAAAATGCTGACGTGGGTCCTTCTCACAGGGAAAATTTCCAAACTACCCATCGCTAGGCAGCCCGCCGACGCTTTAGTGTTGTGAATGCAGATGGGTAGTTTATAAATTTTCCCTGAAAATTGACGGAGTGGTGACGGATTGGATCGATTTGATGAAATTGGAGAGTGCAAGGACTTTTCTGATTAAATTAAAAATGCTGGGACTGAACGGATGAACCCTTGAAAGTACAAGGTAGTAAGCAGAATTTAGTTCTAAAAAAAATTAAAAAAAAAAAAATCTTAATGGGGTATTAGGGAAGACCTCCTTAGAGTGTTTTGGGTAAGAGGGAATTAAAAACACTTAATGAGGTAAGTGGGAAAAAAATCTCTAAAAATGGGGTAAATGGACAAAAACCCATATACATAATATGGAACAAATGAACAAGACAGTTTTGAGACACTAGGATTAGGGTTTAGAAGTACATTGCTATCGCCCAATCCTAATTTATGCATTGGAGAATTGAATCATATGGTGAGGATTGGCTGTTTAAAGCCAATGTTTTACTAGTTCCCTTCCCTCTCTACGATTCGCTACTTTATGGTCTCTGCTAAGAATCTAAATCTTCAGAGATGAAATCACCTGTCTCAGAAACCAATCTCAAACCTGTCTCTTGTGTAAAATAATGACACCTGTCTTATTAACTTGACGTCTCTAACTCCGTTAACTCCCTCTTTTTTTCCTTTTCTTTTCTGAAATATCACAATACCAATCTGCCTGGGTTTCTGGTGAAAGTTCATGATCGGCCCCTAGACTCCATCACTCCAAATTGACCAATTGCAGCGCCATGTGCGACCTGATTGAGAAGCAAGGGATTTGGCCTCGATCCATTTGGGCCCGACCCGACTCGGTTCGACGAGAGAGACGGCAAAACCTCCACGAAGACGTCCATTAAACCTTTCGGTGATCAATCCGAGTCAATAAGAAACACAAGTAGAAGAAGAAGAAGAAGCAGAGCGCGGCCACCAAACCCAAATCCCAATAAGAACTTCATAACCCAATCCCAACTCAGATTCTCTCACTCTGAAATTGTGGGTTTGGATGAAGAAGAGAGAGATTGATAGGCGCATTTTAATGTGATATTTTAAATGTTAATTCCTCACATTTTGCTTAGCTATTCCTTAACGAATCGATTTTTAACTTAATTTCTATTTTTAGGTAAATTGGAGTAGATGAAGAAGAAATAAGTGTTACGTCCATAATTACCTAGAAATGATGGAGAAGAATGAAAATGCACTAAAAAGTCAACCTTGAATATTTTCTTACTCTGGCTAGGAGAATCAGAGCCAAGCAAGGAAGAAGGAGCGGCCACCTGACCAAATGAACTCGAAATGAGCTGAAACTCTCCAGATCCATTCTAGACACCCAAAGGATCATTTCTTATGAAGAGTGCCAGAGAAAAATATGAGTGGAAGGCCTTCAAACAATCAGCCCAATTTTCTACAGAAGCAAAACCGGAAAACTGGACCTGTAAGAGGTCCAGCAGCATTTCCGGCCCAACCACATGGAATAAAGCTCTGAAAATTTGTCAGGATGATCTACACTCATAGTGGAACATTTTTTATGAAGAAGTGGAAGGCTCATTCTGAAGTTTTGATGGAGAAATAATTGAAGGAATAAAGGGGAAGAAACTGACCTGAAAACAGCTCAACACCACATATTCATGTTTCCCACCCATATGAAGAAAGCATTTCTTTTTCCTTGGATACATTTTTTCTACTCTAAAAGATCATCATCACTTCCACATTTCTTCACCTTCATGCTTTGCTTTCATCATTACCTCATCTTTTACATATTTTACAAACCACTCTCATACTCCACTTTCATTATTTTTCTTCATCTCATCATTTCACTCTTCTTTTTCTTCCCTATTTAAACACCTTCTCCTCTCACTCTCAATCACCAATTTCTGAATCCATAACACATTCCTTCATCCATCTCATCTTCTTTGTCTCTCCATTTCCTCTCCATATTTCTTTTTCATTCTCTAGTTTTCTTGTTCTTCATTTTCAAGCCAAGAGAAAGAGAAGCCATGCAATACATCAATTTCCTAACCGCCATCCACCCTTGTGTCGTCCCTAGAAGATTGCTTGCTTTCAAGGATCTTCAAGTTCTTCGTTTCAAGGCTTTATCATTCATCTTTCAAGGTGTATTATATCCTTTCTCTTGTTTTCTTTGTTTGATTTTGTAAGAACTATGAATTCTAGTTAACAAATAATGTTAAGGGCAAAGTTTAAAGCCCGTTTATATGTTTTGAGATAAAGTTGTGATTTCTATATGTTGATTTTTATGTTGCTTATGTGGGTTTGTTTAATTAAATTTGCATGATAGAAAACTTTTGTATTTTAATCTTATGTGGTTGCAAACACTTAGGGTTTTGATATAATTGGTGCTAGGTTTAAGAACATGAAATCGACTTTTCGTTTTGTGTAAACTTGAATCAAAGTAGTAAAGGTTTTGTGCAAAGACCGAATTTAATTAAAGAGGATTGCAATTAGGTGGACTTTTCCATATTAAGTTGTACACTTGAGTTGATAGCCTTTCTCTATGTCTAATGCGTTGAACATGTCATGATTGACTAGTTTTCTAGGGCTTGATTGCATGTTTGATAGGATTAATCTAGGTGCTTTCGCTTAGGTTAATTAGCATTGAAAAGTAAAATATGGGAATTCATTTGCTTTCGAATGTTTCACATGATCAACTCCTCTCTCATGACATTTAAAATCAACTATAGGAATTGTAATTGGATTTCTTGCATATGGATGTGGTTTTGATCTTTGTTCCTTGCGTTCCACCCTTGTATATATGTTTTTACATTTTCTTTATTTTATTTATCTTAATGTTCAATTCTATAATTCTTAAACCCCCCCCCCCCCCTTTTTATTTTGTTACTTGTATATATTTCTATTCTTTATTTTATTTTTGTAAATAATACTTTATTATTTTAATTCTTTATTTGTTTATACAATTGTATATATTTATATTCTTTATTTTATTTTTGTAAATAATACTTTTCTTTATTTGTTACACAATTACAGGTGTACCCTCAATCCCCGGATAGAACGATCCCTACTTGCTTATACTACTAACGACATTTCAGGGTTAAATTGCGCGCTTGCTTTTAAGCGCATCAGAGATGGAGTCATGGAGTCTACGAGAGAGGCAGAGAGCGGATTGCTGAAAGAAAGAGGCAGAGAGTCATGGATTCCTGAAGTCGCATAGAAAGGGTTTTAATTTTCAGAAATAACTTAACGGGTTCCAACGGGCTTAACGGGTCTAGCAAGGCACGGCCCGTTAATATACGGGTTTTTGGCGTGCGGGCTTTTCTCAGCCCGGATTAATAATTGGGCGGGTTCGTGCAGGATTTCGTGCGGGTTTGCGGGTTGCGGGTTTAAATGCCAGGCCTATGCATGAGGTAGCCATCATATTTATGTAACAATTGAGAGTAATAACCACCAAGCTCAGCAACTCCTTCCCCGAGCTGTTCTAAAAAGTGTCGGTTGACTGAGATAGAGTTTCTGACAGTGACGAAAGGATTTCCAGTTAGCAGATGATGGATATAAGTCTCATATGACATCAATCCTTGCATCTCTTAATCTATCCAACCCCTTCGATGCTACAATTGGACTTGGATCCACCATTCCCAGTTAGCAAATAAACTAAATCACATCCATAGAAACGAAAACAGGAACATTCTTTTATTTTTCCAGATTACCAGATTTCCCATTCAACTATACAAAGATAATAACTTCTTCAAATTCCAATTCCAATGAAGAGAGAAGAAGAACAATAACTTATGGGCAGAGTGAGAGAGAAGAGGAGGCTGAAGACTGGTCGGAGCTGATGAGCTAGAGGACAAGAGGAGGAGATCTCCGGACTGCACGTCGAGTGCCATGCACGCGCTGTTAATCCCCGGGTTTATTGTTAAGATGCAGATTATACAAAATCTTCCAAATTCCATTTTACCAATCAAATCCCAGTCAGCACTAACGTCGGTTTCACAAAAAGCTTCCGTCTAAGACACAAAAACCAATGCCCTGGAAATTAGCTGTCAAACGGTCAAACGGTCAAACCTAGTCAAGCCTTTTAAGTGTATTACGTGCATTGGATTGCTTAAGAAGCGAAAAACATATCGAGGTAAGGGCCACTTCAATTAGTCAAACGCAAACCAGATTTCCCCTATGGTGAAAGTCCGCATGGTACATAGTCCATCCTGCATAGAATATGTTCATCAAAGTCAGATTCATTTCTCCACCTGGAGTTAATAATTTAGGCAGTACAACAAATTAACAACCACCTCCTGTATCCAAGAGGCTGATAAATTGAATTCATCAGATATAAACTTTGTGAATTAGCAAGCAGTTCACCTGATGAGTGCCCTTCAACTAACTTATATATATAGCTTTTCCTTTACTAAAATAATGTGACATTTTAGTGTGCAATTGTTCTGACTTCAAACATTACCATATAATATAACGCTGCTATATACTTTTGATAACATTTAAGCTACTGAGGAATAGTCAATACCTCCATAGTCCTGACATGCACATTGCATAAGCACATCAGATTGGATGACCTCCTATTTCACTAGTTAATCCAGTCACGACCTTTCTGAGAATAACAAACGTACAGTTTCAATATCAATTAGTTGCAATAGTTTGTGGTCTAAATTTTCATTTTCTTCTCGCATAAGGATTTATAATATGTTAAGTTACTAATGGCACTTTGTATCCGGTAGAACTATGAAACAAAAGAAATCAATATGGGATCACAATGATGGAAAAAGTAACGTAAGCAAAAGAAAGTTGTTGCTAAAAGAATTTGTGACACATGAGACATGGATTACTGTACAAGGAACTAAACAAGTCGCTATACATACATAATCTTGTAGCTCCAATTACTGAACCTCATTTTACCTTCAATTGATTTTCTGTCTTTAAATTTTATCCTATATGCAGTTATCAAGCTTCGGACATTAAACTTTAAAACATGAATCTGTAGCTAAAATATACCCTAAACCCGAAGACCCTACACACACACACACGAGGGCCCTTCCACTAAGGGATCATTTTTTGGGTATTTTCTAGGGATAGGGCATAAGACTAACTTTTTGATCACATTTCAGCATCTCAACCATTCAGTTTTTAAGTCCTAATGTGTAGATCACTTCTGCAAATTTTCAGCCAAATCGGTGATCATTGAAGTATCAAACTAGATTAAAATAATGGACGAACCAAATCTGTCAAACTTTAACCGTTCATACTTATAATCTTAAATCGTCATTTTGAATGCCTTAACGATAGTCAATTTGGCTGAAAATTTGCGGAAGTGATCTACACATTAGTACCTAAAAACTGAATGGTTAAGATGCTAAAATGTGATCGAAAAGTTGGTCTAATGCCCTATGCCCCTATCCTTAGAAAAGATTGAAAAAAATGATCTCTCATTGGAAGGGCTATAAACAGATTTGCTCATCTAAGAGACAATTTTGATGGACTATGAGGGACAAATGCATCTCAACCGCATGTATTAAGTATAAAAATAGAAATTATAACAACTTAAAATCGTGCATTTATTTTCAGTCGTTAGATTCACTTGTCTCACACAGTCCCTTAAAAAACTGTTCCTCAGATGAGCAGGCCTTGGGCTATATATATACGGGCCCGTTTTGAAGCGGACGTCCGCACTTCGCTAAAGTGCGGTCGTCGATGCAGCTGAGGCTTTTCAGGCTGCGATGGCGGTGCACGGCTTGCAGGAGGGAGGCCGGAGGCATCTCGGACGGTTCTGGGTAGCGTTCGAGGTCGGAGGAGGTCGGGGTTGCAGGTTCTGGGTAGCAACCCGACCTACAACTGCAGGTTTTCTGCAGCAAGCTGCAACACCGTCGCCGGTGACTCCACCGACTGCAGACCACTCCTTTCGATCCCTGGTGTCCGTCCGGCAAGCCCCGCCGCTCAGTCGCGCCCCGAGCTGAGCTGAAGTGTCAACGTCCGCACTTTAACAACAGTGCGGACGTCATCTTTGGAACGGCTCGGTATATATATATATATATATATATATATATATAATATGGAACAGATATGCTCACCTAGGTGGTGTTTGTTTCATGAGACTATTATGCCCCACCTTATTTCCTATAATAGTCTAGGATTCTTCTAACCTGGGATATGCTATGTTAATACATGACCCATGTTTGGTACTACTTAGGACTAAAGAGCAAAATAGTCAAAATAGTCTTATCTTATGTTTGTTGGTGTATTGGACAAAAAGTTGGTAATTTGCAGAAGAAAAGTGAAGGACTTTATGAGTTTGCGAGAAGAAAAGAAAACTAGAAGGTGAAAGCTGAAGACAATCACAAAATGGCAATCACAAAGTGTCTGAAAATGTTATAGCTTGTTCTTTGCCAAATTTTACATATAGCAAAATAATCATAGACTGAGAAGAGCACTAATAACATCCATAATTTCAAGATTAGTAAGCCACCACAATCTGCATACTTGTAGTTAGTTTTTACACATCGACAAGTCCACCGATTAATACAACACAGTGTGAGATACACTGATTTAACATTCCATAGGCTAATAAAGTTCCATCTAGCAATTACAAAAATGAGCTGAGCATGTGAATGAGGCTCTTTGATAGTCTGCCATCATAATCAACATGGTCCCAATTGTTGACAATTAACTGAGCATGTAGTTGCTTTCTAAGATGAGGAAACCAAATACCAGCACAAGCATATACAAGCGATATGAACGTCTCTCCATTTGGTCTTGTTTCATAGTTCCCATTCCATTCAAGGAATAACAATAGAGCTTCTCTATAAAATCCATTCCAAGCAAAGCCACCAATCATGGCTGTCCAAGAAACAACGTTCCTCTTACGCATTTTCCTAAACAAAGCATACTGGCCCTTCATCCACATTGCCAGACCTACAATAACCAGATATCATGCTAGTCCAAGTAATCACATTCCTATCCAGCATCCCATCAAATAAAGCTCTCACCTCATCCATTCTACAATGCTTCGCAATCCGCATACCCACCAATCATAGCATTACAAGAAACAACATTCTTCATCCGCATCCAGTCAAAAACCTCCCGTGCTCCCTCCAAGTCTCCATTCTTAACCAACCCAGCAATCATAGAATTCCAAGAAACAACATTCCTCTCTGGCATTTCCTCAAACAACCGCCTCGCCTCCTCAATCCTCCCCTCACAAGCTAACCCACACAGCATCGAAGTCCACGACTCCACATTCCTCTACGGCATCTCATCAAAAAACTGACAACCCTCACTCAACCTCCCTGACTGCACATACCCGGACAACATAGCATTATAAGTTACCATATTTCTCTCTGGCATGATATCAAACAACACCCGAGCCTCATCGACCCAACCGCATCTCGAGTACTTAGTAACCAAACAAGTCCAACGAACAATGCTATCATGAACATCTCTGTTAGGCATTTTCTCAAGCAGGTGGCGTGCATCTTTAAACATACGTTGTGAGAGATAGTAAAGCAGCTCAGAAAACCTAGTCATGAAATTGATCAATTCTTAGCAAATCAAGCTACCCAGACACCAAATCTTTAATCAATCAGTAAAATAATTACAACCCATGAACAATTGTTAATAGAAAATCAATCCACAGTCTTTAATTTTACAAATCACAGTAGATACAGAAGAAGAAGAAGGTAGAGGGGGTCGAAGGGAAGAATGAACAATGATCAAAGCAAAAGAAGGAGCATGAGAGAGGAAAGAAATTGAACCTGGACAAGAGTAGTTCAAGAAGGCTGAAGAGTGAAAGAGAGTCGAGAGAGACGAGGCTGCGCTGTTTAAGCCTTGCTTCCACAGTCCGGTGGTTTTTGGGGGGTCTGTGTAAGAAGGTGCGGAGCTGATGCGAGGACTCTCTTATCTCATTTAAATGAGTCCTTGTGTGTGCTAAACGTGGGATAAGTCTAATTTTATTACATAAGGTAGTCCAATCCTGTCCAGTCTCATGAAACAAACACAGCCCTAAGGGACAGTTTTGACAGACTAGGATTAGGGTTTAGAAGTAGATTGCTATCACCCAATCCTAATTTATGCATGGGAGAATTGAATCAGACGATGAGGATTGGCTGTTTCAAGCCAATGTTTTACTAGTTCTCTTCCCTCTTGCGATTCGCTACTTTATGCTCTCTCCGAATCTAAATCTTCAGGGATGAAATCACCTGTATCAGAAACCCAGTCTCAAACCTGTCTCTTGTGTAAAATAATGACACATGTCTTATTAACTCGACGTCTCTAACTTCGTTAACTCCCACTTTTTTTTTTTTTTTGCTTTTCTTTTCGCAAATATCACAATACCGATCCGCCTGGGTTTCTGGTGCAAGTTCATGATCGGCCCCTAGACTCCATCACTCCAAATTCACCAATTGCAGCGCCATGTGCGATCTGATTGAGAAGCAAGGGATTTGGCCCCGACCCGACTCGGTTCGACGAGAGAGACGGCAAAACCTCCACGAAAACGGCCTGGGTTTTTGCCTTCTGTGTTCTTCATTGTTGTTTTTCTTCTTTCAGATCAAAGTAGAATTTTCAATCCTTTGGTTCTTGGGTTTCTTAATTGAGAATTGCTGGGGGTGAGTTCTGGAGATTGGTATTATTCTATTAGGATCTTGAGGATCTAATATGTATATTCTATTAAATCAACTCTTGGAGTTGAAATTCTTTGCACCCATACTTCATATTGATAAATTTGGTCGTTTCTTATATTCTGAAGGTGTTGATGAAGATGAGAATGCAGGAATATGCAGAGTGATTATTTCTCTAATAAAAAAGAAAAGTTAACAAAGTTGAGGCTGATTAGTGAATGCAACACGTGTCAATATTTGAGGCAAAGAGACAGAAAAATTGGGGACAGGCGATTTCCTCCCAAATCCTCAATCGTGTTCCAACTCGCACTATCGCTTTTTCTACTGCTGCGCTACCACAGTGCTGGAATTACTAAATAGACTCCAAAGTTTTGGGCTTTTTGTAGAATTGAAAACTAATACAAAACTGATTGGGTTATATGTTGGTGAATGTATCTGTGCATTATGTATGTGTTATTGTTTTGAAGATGAGAGTTATGAATTGTTTGATCTACTTTTTAGGTGCTGCACGCTGGGAACACCAATAAGAATGGCTACAAGGCACTTATTGCTGCTGAGTTCAGCGGTGTCAATGTTGAGCTAGTGAAGGATTTCGAGATGGGTGTGTCGAACAAGACTCCCCAGTTTCTCAAAATGAACCCCATTGGGAAGGTGGGAGTTATGTCTTTTGCAGGTGTTGGCAGTTGTGTATTATATATGATGTGTTGTGGTTTTGGTGCTGAAATGGTGTTTTGGTGTGTTTTAGGTTCCTGTGTTGGAAACGCCGGACAGTCCTGTTTTTGAGAGCAATGCCATTGCGCGATATGGTGAGGGCTCGATGTTAGGATTTTGAAGTTGTATATAGAGTTTATTGTCAGATTGGAACTGTATTTTATGCTTTCACTTGCTGCATTTACTCTTTTGAAGGCCGATAATCCCCTTTATGGTTCTTCCTTGATTGAATATGTAAGTGGTATGAGGGCTCTGTATGTCTCCTTAAGTGTCTGTTGTCTGAATTTCTGGATTCCAAGTTTGTGAGATTATTTTGATGTTAAAAATCTACTGTGACGAGACTTTGGATGTAGAAATAGGTCATCTTTTGTGATTGCACTTAAAACATAATGCTAGAGATATTTATGATCAGTCATCTTCATTTGGATCCTGATATGATTTGCAATTTTGGCCATCCGCACTTCTGTCGATGCAAAAAGTAATGTCTTTACGCTGTTGTATTTTCGGTTAACAGGCCCTTGTGGAGCAATGGATTGATTTTGCAACATTAGATTGATGCCAATATTTTGCGTTGGTTCATACCGCTTTTCGGTTTTGCAGTCTACCTTCGTCCGGTGGGAAATTGCTACATTTTGTTTCTCTAGTTCTGTTCTTTATTTATTGTAATTTGTATGTACATAGACTTGTCAAGTAATTCACACCCATCTTTTGTTTTTGGCACATAGGCTGAGGAAGCTGCAATTTCTTCCTTGAAGAGAGCACTAACTGCTTTGAACACTCATCTAGCTTCCAACACGTACTTAGTTGGGCACTCTGTGACATTGGCTGATATCATTATGATATGTAATTTAACACTGGGATTTAAACGGTTGTTGACAAAAAATTTTACCTCGGAATTTCCTCATGTTGAGAGATACTTTTGGAAATTGGTTAATCAGCCTAATTTTCGCAAGATACTGGGTGAGGTGAAACAAGCTGAATCTGTTCCAGCTGTTCAGTCAGCAAAGAAGCCTTCACAGCCTAGCCTAAGGAACCTGCAAAGAAAGAGGCCAAGAAAGAAGTGAAGAAAGAACCGGCAAAAAGTAGATGATCTTTTGCTCTGGAGGAAGAGGCACCCAAACCCTAGGCAAAGAATCCTCTTGATCTTTTGCCTCCTAGCAAGATGATTCTGGATGAATGGAAGAGGCTTTATTCAAACACAAAGACCAACTTCCGTGAGGTTGCTGTCAAAGCTAGGTGATTCCTTATTGACTTTGTTTATTCATGCATTGTTGAGATCAAATTTTTTAAAAGTTCCATAAATGGTTGTGTGGATGTGGGTGACCCGTGAGCATCAAAACAAACTCCATTTGTGTTTAAAAAAAAAAATATATATATATATATATATATATATATATATATGGAGTCAATATGGTTGAATGCCAAAGAATGAGACATATCTTCTCATTCATACACGTATCAAGGTGTTGGTAGTTGAATTCATGATCATGATAAGATCTAATTCAAATTTTTAAAGGCGCTAGCTATCAACTATATCTTCTAAAGTCAAATGCTATGAAAGTTGGGTTTGATTTTGAATAACAAATGATTTCAAAATTCAAACTGCAGTCATCTCATCTCTATCCCATCTGTTTGTTTGCTCTATAAATAGAGCCTTAAACTGAAGCAGGGGGGAAAAAGACGGGGAGAGAAGCAAAACAAAAAAAAGAGGGCAGAGAGGCAACGAAAGCAGAAAAAAAAAAAATGAGAGACAGAGAGCAGAGGGGAAAAACGCAGGAGCAGAGAAAGAAGAGGAAGGGAAGAAGAGAAGAATAATTCGAGGCTAAGAAGAGACCACGAGAAGCTACAAACATAGAGCAGTGGGTGTAATTTCTTTTATATGCGGTCAATTATCATTTTCACTCAAGTGTTCTCTTTGTTCTACATTATATGATTACAGAAAGCTAAATAGATGATCATGTAAGACTATGAGCACTCCAAACAAGAAGTTGATGGTCTATCCTCTCTCCAAGAGTCCCTCATTGCTGTCATCCTCACAAATCTCACCAACGGCTTCCCGGCAAGACACAAAGTCGACATCAAGCCCTCATTCACAGCCGTGGTGTCACTTTATGCTGCACTTGCTTTCGATGCCTATACTGTGGTGCGTCCTGCGTATAGGTGGCGGAAGCAAGCTTCAAGTTCAAGGGGGTTCACCATACTTGTTTTTGATGCCTGTATCGCGGTGCGTCCTGCATATGGGTGGCAAAAATGAGTATGTTAGGTGAATGCTTGGTGGCTGTTGGTTCACGCCAAGGATAAATCTGCGAAGTTCTGTTCACAATAGTGGGGAAGCTGCTCCAAGATGATCCCCGTGCAGAGTTTCAGCCCCAAGTTATCCACCTGCATCAAAGTCATCATCAAAATGCTGCCTTGAAAGTGAAGTGGACATCTCCCATAAAAGGGTGCCTACCTCCAGCCACAAGTCTGCAAAGCGCTCGGTTCGACTCACCCTCGATCACTAAATTGCAGCCACAAAATACAAGAGAGATGGGAGTCGTCTGTTTCCTGTTACTTGGCACAAGATAGTAGTAGAAATGTTTATTAACTCCTAGAAAAGATGTGGTCAAGCTGCAGCGTCTTCCTTCAAAATTATGTTTGCTGCAATGGTTTGAACACCGCCTGCAATGCTTTCCTTCAAAATTATGTCTGCAAGATGGAAAAACAATCTCATGATCAGCAAGAAAGAAGAATGAATTCCTTGCTTTTGATTCCATGGTCACGGATACACAAAGAGAAAATGGAAGCTAAATTCCACTTATTTGCAGCAGAGCAGCAGCTTCAGAATACGCTGCATGTCTTTTTCAGAACAAGCTAAAATAAAAAGATCAAGAAGCAAGCAATTACACTTAATTAAAGAAGTAGAGGTCGCTTCTCAAGTAGCTACGAAGCTTGGCGGTGGAGAAATGTCAAAAACCTGCAGACAATTACAAATAGCATTGTCAAAGTCAAAAGCTTGTGATTGAACACGTTTGCTACAAGTCAGAGCAATATATATATATATATATATATATATATATATATATATCGGTTTGTTTAATCAAACTTTCCACCTTAATCATAAAGCGGTGGCATAAGTGATATTGCAAGAAGACAAAATGGTGACCAACTAGCAGCCATGAGCCCTTCTCTTTGTGGAAAACTGATCAGCACATTTCAAGACAACAAATTCATGTTCATAATTAAACCATGAACTAAAGACAAAAGCTTTGGAAACATGCATTTGAACATTAACAAATTTTAGCTACGTGTTTCCTTATCAATCAAAAGAGAATCATGCAAAGAATTAATTCAAGATGAGGCACATGATAATCAAATCTTGGCAGACAAAGCAATTAAGTCGCGGTGGACATCGGTGGAAAAGAAATCGGTGACATCATTTAAATAAAGCATGAATTAGAGTGTTCTGCCCAGCAATTCAATTGGGTCGAAAGAATGTCCTCACCGGTTCTGGGTTCGACACCAACTGTGATAGATGCGTTTCACGAACAGGGGTAAGAAATCAAGGCCTCTGATGAGAAGAAAACAAGAAACATTGATTAGCATAAATACTTCCAACTATGGGGAAAAAGAAGAAGGTGAACTGGTACCTGATTTGGTATGCGAAAGAGAACGAATGGGGAATCTAGGCACTTGAGCCAACCCATTTATATGGACTTCAGCGATATGACTCCCTCTCCAGATCGAATTAAAATAGTTAATCCTTATCTTGTTGAAATTGATCTCTGTCTGATGATTACACCAAAGAGGTCTCCTAGAGGATCTGAAGCTTCGACAATGGAGATGTGACGTCTTCTTTTTAGGATCAGAACCTTGAAGACGTGAGTTGGGCTCAATGGGGCTGTATTAATGGGTGTCCAAATCAGTTTATGCATTGCAAGCTCATGGGCTCTTCCGAATCACTTGTATACGAGTTTTGAAGCTCGGCAAGGCCCACTCCAAGTCGGTCTATTTCAGAAATACGGGTCAGCTGAGTTATTCATCGACAAGTAAAAAAGTTGCACAAAGCCCATTGCAAAATCCAGGACCCATTACGAAGCTCGGCACATTCGGGTGCCCATTTCAAATCAGTGGACACTCTACTAAAATCGAGTGTTCACCAAAATATGTTTTATCGACAAGTTCAAAATACATACTCGTTGAGTAAAAATTGGTATAAAACCAAAAAATGTCATACGATGAACTACAGTGGTTTGATCCCTTTACAGGATATGTAGGCAGTCTAGCGACTCACTAGATGCAACCACAACTCCAAACAGAATCTCTGACTCCACCAGTCAAATTCAGCCAGTCCCAAATGAATCACTAACTCCAGTCAAATTCTCCCAGCACCAGAAAATCAAATCATTCCCAAATCATACAAAATTCAAAGGCTCTAAGCCTTTCAAATCTCTCAAACACAAATCCAAAATAAATGGGTCATCTACTCATTTAAATCTCAAATACCGGAACTACATGTGGTTTGATCCCGCAAAGGGTATGTAGGCAATCTAGAATCAAATTCATCTAGATGCAACCGCGTCCTAAACACAAAATTGAATCCCTGGTTCACTTCAACCAAATTCACCTAAACACTACTCTAATTCCAAAAATCAAAGCCCTCCAATGAGTCATCCACTCATTGGAACTCTTGAACTACGAGTGGCTTGATCCCTCTCCAAGGGTACTAGGCAACCCATTCAAATATCCGGGTGCAGCCGCAAAAACAAACAAACACACATCCCGTCAATTGGTTTCTTCATAAATGGAATCAAAGGGTGTTTCCCTGTAACAAGGGATTGTAATTAAGAGACACATTCTGTCTTGAATGGGTCGAATCCAAATAATAAAAACTCTATTCACTAAATGAATACGAGTGAAATTATGTTGGGTGACATTTACGCTCACTGTGTGCAATTTTCTCTCAACATGCATTCAATCAGATCTTGTCTTTAATTTATTACAAACCTTTATGACTTTATGGTATGCATGTGGTCTTCCATTTCCAGTCAACATATAGCATCCTCATGCATTCTCTTTTGTGCAATGTTATCATTTAAATATTCAAATTACATTCTGTACTGTTCCCTGTATTGTTTATACTCTTCAGCTCAGTTATTTGGGTGGCCTTTGAGATGGAATTTGGTCATTTTGTATGTTTATTGGTTCATGACAAAGGGTGTTCTTCTAGTTTGAATGTCAGGGTCTTGAGTTGTGGGATTGTTTTGGTTTCAATCTTTTTGATGTGAAATAGGACTTTCCTAGATAGAAAGTAAACCACAGAAACTATATGGCCTTTCTCTTGGTCAGCCCTCAATAAAAGCATACCAGTGCTTTTGGCAAGTTATGAATCAGACTCTTCCTTAGACTAGTAAATAGAAACCTTCAATGTCATCAGATAGTTAACTATAGCTTCCAATTGGTCTTTTATATATGCTATATCAACATCCCAACTTCTTTCAGCCAAAAAAAAGATGAGAAAATGTCACAAACAGTACCCAAATTTTAGGCCATTTGACACTTTGGTGCCTCAATTTCATAAACTATCACTTTGGTACCTCAATTTCTTATCTTCGACTACAATTCATACCTGCCATCTCTAACGCTGTTAAGTCAAATCACGTGCGATCATGTGTACTCTTTTTCCAATGGTATTTTGGTTTCTCTCTCTCTTTCTCTCTCTCTCTCTCCCTCTCCCTCTCCCTCCCTCCCTCATACTCTCTCTGTCTCTCTCTCTCTCTCCCTCCCTCCCTCCCTCATACTCTCTCATACTCTTTAGCTCTCTTGCTTGTTCTGCATAAACTAAGGTAATGAGTTCCATAACTTCCATGAGTGTCCACCTATTGTAAATCCGATAAACTACTTCGTTAGTGGCATATCATCCTGAGCTGCAGAGATGTGAAATTAGCGATTTAAAAAAACCAAAAAAACAAAAGCATGCTACCTGCAATTGGATTCCAGTACCTGTAAAAGCTTTTATCCCCTCAGAAAGATGAGATATTTTCCACACAAAGCCATCTTTCCCTCATCCAAGATATCTTGTATAGGAGCAGGAGCCTGAGCATTGTTCCTCCTCTCTTGTTTTTCAACATTGGATTTTGATGCAATCTTTTATATGCATTAATTGATACGCCAAAGCTGGATTTGGTCTTTTGTTGTTTTATGTTGTTGATTTATCTCTGAGCTATTATTGGATTATTGCTTTGATGGAGTTAGTGCATCTGGGTTGATCTTCGTTTTGGATGAGGCAGTTTATTTTTTATTGAGATGCTAAATCAAAGATCAGATTTTTCCAATTGAACTTCATGTTTCAGTTTCGGATTTTTAGCCAATCAGGGGTGAAAATTATATTGGAATGCTAATCGGACAGTGATTTTACTTAACACCGTTATTAACCGGCAGGTATTAATGCTAATCGGACAGTGATTTCAAGTATCAAAGTGATAGTTTACAAACATCAGGTATGAAAGTTTAGAATAGCTCAAAGTTTGGGAACTACTTGTAATATTTTCTCCTAAACATCCTAACTTTGGTTAGTGCCAAATCAGAATTCCTAATAAATGTTTGTTGCAATAGTGAATATACTTTGTGTCTGTAAGTTATACACTTATACTTGGGTTTCAATGGAACTTTAATGCATTTGCCAAAATATTTGGGTGAAAGTACAATTTTGAAGGACTCTCTTTGATATGCATCCTCTTACCATGCATGCTGCTTTGTTTCCTTCATTTTCTCATAGGCAAGTAATGCATTATATTTGTATATGTTAATACTGGTGTGAGTCCGTGTGACAGCTTTTGAACTTGATGCCTTTAAGAAATTAAGAATTGAGCATGCCACATTGTTAAATGTTGTAAAAGTCTACGTCTGAATGGCAATTATCTGGTACTTGGGTTTTCTAACTGCCTTAGCATTCAATCAGGAATTTCATGATTTCTCTCTTGTTATAGTAACATTCACTTCATCTTACAGGCTTCTGGGATATGTATGATCCAGAGGGTTACTCCCTTTGGTTTTGTGATTACAAATACAACAATGAAAATATAGTTTCATTTGTGACTTTGAACAAGGTGGGCGGTTTTCTGCAGCGGATGGATTTGGCTCGTAAATATGCGTTTAGGAAGATGTTGGTGATTGGGTCTGATCCTCCTTTCAAGGTGAAGGGCTTGTGGCTGTTCCGTGGGCAAGAAGTTCCCCAGTTCATAATTGATGAATGTTATGACATGGAACTGTATGATTGGTGTAAGGTTGATATAACTGATGAGGATCAAAAGAAGCGTGTGAACCAGATGATTGATGATCACAAGCCTTTTGAGGGGGAGGCTTTGTTGGATGCCAAATGCTTCAAGTGATGAGAATAGCCCCTCGTGTATCTGATGTCTGGTATGCAGTGAATTGGCGAAACTTGGGCAGGTTGTAGGAGATCAGAACTTTAGCATGCCCCCCATGCGAAGGAGACTACTTTTGATCACGAATGAGGATCCTTCTCTTCCTTGGTGGTAGCTTCGCCATGTGTATAGCAGCAAGTATTTGCTTTGTTCGCTGGCTCTCTGTTGATTTTCTCAAATGTAGGTGTTGGAGCCGCTGCGCTGGCTAGATCAAGTTTGATCAAGGCCTACAGTACTTGGCGAAATAAGATGCAGAATAGCAAATTGTTTGCTGCCATTTAATCCTTCGCGAATCTTATGCTGAAGAGGATGATTAAATCATGGCTATCGACATCATGACATGTGACCAAGTGAACCCACCATACTTGCTGCAACTTTAGCATCTAAAACCGCATGGGTTTTAATCATGTTTAATTAAAAAATAGCAGGCCACTATGCTGGCCCTGTGGTTGTAGGGAAAGGTGCAATGCCATCTCTTCACCGCCGCCTCATATGCAATTCTCAAGATGTAATAATGATTAATTAATTATCAACTAGAGCCACTCACTGGCCCAGCTAATAAATTAATCTCCAAAAATATCTGAGCCACAAATCAAGGCGTAGCGGAGAAGTGTTCCTTGCGAACAAATTTTCTTCGCGAACATTTTCTGACTATTTCCTTTAAGGAAGATCTGAGTAAGGAGAAATCTTCTCAAGAGAGATCTGAGTGAGGAGAAATCTCTTTGAGCTTGGCGAAAATGTTCTTCGTGAACACTCACTGACTTTCTCCTTGAGCTTGATTTAATGAGGACCCAAGACCTTTAAAATGTTTCTCCAATATTTCTTTGAGGAGAAATATCCTCAAAGCAGATCCGAGTAAGGAGAAATTTCCTTGAGTTTGAGTCTCTATTCCATCACTTCAGCTCCTCATCTTGATGTTCAGCTTCCTCTCAGTAAATGACGGTTTGCTCTCTACAAGATCACGGGGGAGGCCATCTATGCTTCACTCAAGCTCCGATGTATCAAAATTTATAGCATGAAAACCCTTCTTGTGAGAGCTTGCAGGAAAAGAACACGGATACTTCGCGTCAAAGACTTGGAAGAAGTTTGGCTCGTAGGAGGAGTAATCTTGCCCCCCAAGTATCCTTGTTGGTTGGCGAAGCATGATCTTCAATTGCAACTTTGGAGATGAGGATGAACATAGATTGGCTTTGTCGCTGACTACCATGTCATAGATCATGGTCTTTGTAGAATTAGCCACGAATTGGCTTTTGCATTCGACCACTTGCTGGTCTGAATTCTCCATATCAAGAGCTTCAAAGAACCTGAACTCCATATGATTTTTGAAACTGATAATCAAATAATAATTATCATCATATTTATCATAGATTGGCTCCGCATCGAGATCATATTTAGAGTCACCAAAGAGTGGCATATCAAATATTTGTTTGCCTCAATAATCTTTCCAGGCATCATATCGAGACGCCTCTATGGATTGTTTAGTATCATCATACACAAAGTTGTTCGAAGAGGTAGCTGTAACGTTTCAGGGGGTTTCTTCAGAGGTCGTTCATTCTGGTTTTTTTGTGTTTTAGACATTATCTTTTGTTTCTCCTAGCACTCTAATGTATTACATTGATAGGATATGGGACAATGTTGTCTGTTATATTAGGAATATCAATTGAATTACATGGTGATGAAGTCAACATTTATTTTCAAGTTATATTAGATTTTTTCAAACAGGTATGTTGGAGAATATTTTTTATTTTTTATTTTTTTTTAAAGGATGGTGAAATTTTGAATATCACAATTTCTTAGTTTCTTACAATGACCACAAGTGAAATGTTAATTGCTTTTGACTCCTGGGAGGCTTCACTATATGTTAGGTTGGATTATCAATCCGACTTCGTTGTGGTCAATCAAAACTCCAGAGACCCTTCCAGCAGGTAGCATGTGGCAGATATCATATATGGGAAGCCTTTTCAACTTGCAAACAATGATCTGATAGGGTAAATGATGCACAATTAAGTAAAGGAACCAGAACATCAAGAATGAGTTGGGGTCGTCTCCCTCATTTGCTTGGCGTAGCATACTTCATGGTCGGGATATCTTGAGGGCTGGTATTCGACGGCATATTGGGGATGGCAGGTCTACTAGTATTTGGACTGATCCTTGGTTACTGAATGAGAATTTGCAGCCTTTCTATACTCCGAGGTTTCAGCTAGTTTCTGATCTCTTATCGTCTCCGGGTACGTGGAACTTTTCTCTTCTTACTGAGTTGTTTCCTCCACATATTGTTCAGAAACTTGTAGCTCTACCTCTTAGTGCTCGAGTTCATAATGATCGTTGGATTTGGAGTGGTGACAAGAAAGGTGTCTTCACCGTTAAATCAGCATATCATGTGGCAAGGAGCAGAGTCTTGGAAGAGCTACCAGGGCCATCAAATCCTAGTGCCTTGCTTTGGAAGCAACTCCGGCAAGCTCCTGTCCCTGGCAAAGTTAAGATCTGTGTATGGAGAGCGGCCTCAAATACTCTTCCCACGTGTAGTAGGCTCAGTGAACGCGGTATTGATTTAGATACCCAATGCCCTTTCTGTGATGAAGAGATTGAATCCCCCCTTCATGCCCTTCATGATTGCAGCCATACAGAGTTGTTTCTTCAATTAGCTCATATTCAATCTTCATCTCAAGCAACAAGTATCATTGATTGGTTAGTCTCTTCTTTTTCTCAATCTTCCACTACTTTTGCTACGCTTTTGATGGTTATTTGGGCTATATGGAGGAATCAGAATGCAAAAGTGTGGGATGGGGATGTTAAACCTGCCTCTGAAGTGGTACCCATTACTCTAGGTTGGTGGGAGGAATATAAGGTAGCTTATGCTTCAACAAAGGTACCAAGACCGGTAAGGCGCGAGCTGTGGAAGAAGCCTCCTGTGGGCTTGGTGAAACTTAATGTTGACGCTACATTTGATAGTGTTACAGGTTGTACTGGGGTGGGTGGGATCTTTCGAGATTTCAGTGGCTCTTGTCTAGGAGGATTTAGGCACTCTGTCTTGGTCTCAAACTCAGCTAGGCATGGGGAGCTCCTTGCTTTATTGTATGGGGTCGAGCTGGCAGTTGCCCACCATTTTGTTCCCCTGATGGTGGAAACAGATTGCCAAGATTTGGTCACTGCAATTGGGAGCTCTAGCTTGAACTGGACTGAGCTGGGTTTCTTGGTGCATGATCTTGAGGAGTTGTTGAGGGCTGCTTCTTATGCCCAGGTTCGTTATGTTCACCGTAGTGCAAACAGGGTTGCTCACACCCTCGCTCAAGAGGCCAAACATGGTTCTTTTTCTTTGAATTTCTTCACTGTATCTCCTCCAAGTGTGGAGGACCTTATAATCTCTGAATGTGATGACATTTGACGTCAATGAAGTTAATTCATTCCCCTCAAAAAAGAAAAGAATGAGGTTTCGGCAAAATTAGTGACTACATCCTCGGGAGGGATACTCCGAAAGATTTCATTAACTTGTGATAAAAAAAAATAAAAAAAATCCACCAAGAATTCTCTCACAGTACCTTTGTTTCCCAGCCCTAGAATCTCAATCTTTGTCTCACACACTTATAATTGCTACCATTATTTTTTGGGCAGCTTATAATTGACACTCTTAATGTAATACTTCGGCTTTGCCAATAATAATGTAGTACTTGGAAAACTCATGTTTTCAATGCATCCGAACACCTATAGGTGGTGGGTTACAACTGTTACAAGTTTGGGCCAACTCAGATTCCTAAACCAGTCAAGATTGGGAAGGAATGGTGATTAACACTTAAAAGAGATAACTGGCACGCATTCAGCTGGTGACCAGTCGCAAAACCCCTCCCTGATCTGTAATTCATCCTCTTTCTTAGTTCAATTGCACCGGTACTTGAATCCATGACGCCATGGCGAGCCAATCGCAACAAGCTCTTAGTACTGCATTTAGCTGTCCCAAGCCTGATACAGTATCATCATCAAATCAATGGACAAAAATCGAATGCATTATGCTAGAGGCTAGAATATGCAATCTTTATTTAGACAGGACACTAGAGGCTGATGAAATGGGGTATAAGATATAGTAAGCATTGTAAATTAGCGAGCAGTTCACCAAATCTTCTTCATAACATACGACATTTTAATGTATCGACACAATTCTTCTATCTTGAAACATAACTTAATGCAACATTTATATACTTTTTGAATCATTTATAAGCACATGAAGAAAAGCAATAGTCCATAGCTCCATACCATCGACATGCCGCATAAGAAAATCAGCTTGGATGAACACGGACTTCAGAAGTTCATTCAGTAGCCACCTTTGCTGAGACCAACAAACAGTTTCTATATCAACTAACTGTAACAATTTGTGGTGAAATTTCTTTTTCACTTCACAAGGAGTAAACTTCACAAGGAGTAAATCCGGTGGAAAATATGAAACAAGAGAAATTTTTTTATGGGAACTTGATTGAAAAAGTAAAAATGAGAAAACAAAGCTGTTAATAAAAGAATAGGAGACACACACCAGACATGAATTACAAGGAAGAAACAATTTACCATAATAACATAATCCTGCAACTCCAATTACGGAACCACCTTTTAACTTCAATTGATTTTGCATCCTCAAATCCCTTATCCTAGTATAAATAGACTTACCAAGCTTCAGAAACAACACTTTAAACATGAATCTTTAAGTAAAAATATATGCAATGCTATATTTGCAATCTTATGGCCACTGATTTCGATCAGTAAGAAATAGACATCAGTGATTCAGTATAGCATACAAAAGCTTTAATATCTAATCTTATGAAGAGGGAAAGCAGGGGACATTAACAATCAAATAATCAATAACAGTTAACACCAAAGGTCCCTAGAAATCAGTACCAGTTTCAAATTAAAGAACTTAAAGTTCCTTATGATATTGATACAAAGAAGCAAAATAAATTTTACAATCCACACTCCATGTTTCATTTTTTAGTACCTTAAATTGTCTTTTTGTAAGGATTTAAACGAAAAAAGGAAAGGAGTGTGGATTGCAAATTAGGGACTGTGAATTTCATTGTTCATAATCTTGAGTATCCAATTACAAGGAACAAAACCTACTCACCACTCAACAGAATTCTGTAGCTCCAGTTACTGAACCACAGTTTAACTTCAACTGATTTTGCATCTTCAAATCCCGTATCCTAGTAAAACACTTATCAAGTTTCGGACACTGAACTTTTAACAAAAACCTGTAACAAGAATATTATATGTGTGTGTGTGTAAATTTGCAACGTTAGAGCCATAGTTCTCAATCAAGGCCAGGCTATATGCAGGTGCAGCTTAACATAATGGATCTAGACCACTACCTTTGACGATGGTGAGGTGGCAGGGTTTGCTACTAGAGGATGTCCAATAAATCTCTCAGATTATACAAGATTCTGGCTCCATGTTTATTGTTTAGATTCAGATTATACAAGATCTTCCAAATCCCATTTACCAATTGATAGGAGCATAAAATGTGACGTTTATAATGTTTAAACCCTATATTTTGCTAAGTTATTTCCTTTATCTTGATCAATTTAACTTAGTTAGTGTTTTTACAGGTAAAATGGAGATCTACTCATACTAGGAGACCTGTGGAAGCATCTAAGAAGTCTCAAGAAGATCATTACCGAATTGAACACAAATTGTGCTTTAAAAATCAAATCCATTACAGATTCGGAAAACTGCCACTGCAAATCAGTCAACTTCAACGGAGTGTCAAAAATCGTTCAGAGCTCAGAAAATTATGATCTTTATATGGTTGGAAAGCTACGGATGTCTAGTTTCCAGAAATTTTTACAGCTCGTCCATATCTATTTTCTAGAAGAAATTATGACCGTTTTAGTGCACTGAGGTTAAGTCTGCCGGAAATCTGTTTTGTGTCAAAGGAGTTCTAACTCAATTTTGTTTATTCATCATCTATCTTAGGTTGTTTTCAAACTTGAGTACCATTTGGACAGAACATTTAGACTGTTATAGTATAAATATATTATAGTAGAAATATCTATATCTTGTGATAGGTACTTGAGTGTATAGATAAGTACTTGAGTGTGTAAATATAGGTATAAAGACTTGTGTGGCATAAAGTATATGGGGAAGCAACAAGCATGGCAGCTTTCATAATTGCAGCAACCAGGTGGAGTTGCAGCTATGATTATTGAAGCCACTATAATGGACTTCTTACCATTACATTCACACTACAATGTATTCCTATAAATACCCTTTTTTGTGAGAATAAATAAAACATCTCTTCCTTCACCAATTTCATCTTCTTTGTCTCTCCATCTCCTCTCCATTTTCCTTTTATTCTCTAGTCTTCTAGTTCTGCATTTTCAAGCAAAGAGGAGAAGAAGAAGAAGCTGTGAGCAATCCTAGTAGCCATCGTTCCACCTTGTGTCGTGAATGGAGTGGATGATGGAGAGCTTGAGACGTTGATCTTGAATCTTGAAAGCAAGGCTTCATTATCACGGCACAAGGTGGAACGATGGCTGCTAGGATTGCTCACAGCTTCTTCTTCTTCTCCTCTTTGCTTGAAAATGCAGAACTAGAAGACTAGAGAATAAAAGGAAAATGGAGAGGAGATGGAGAGACAAAGAAGATGAAATGGGTGAAGGAAGAGATGTTTTATTTATTCTCACAAAAGAAGGTATTTATAGGAATACATTGTAGTGTGAATGTAATGGTAAGAAGTCCATTATAGTGGCTTCAATGATCATAGCTGCAACTCCACCTGGTTGCTGCAATTATGAAAGCTGCCATGCTTGTTGCTTCCCCATATACTTTATGCCACACAAGTCTTTATACCTATATTTACACACTCAAGTACTTATCTATACACTCAAGTACCTATTACAAGATATATATATTTATACTATAATATATTTATACTATAACAGTCTAAATGTTCTGTCCAAATGGTACTCACGTTTGAAAACAAACTAAGATAGATGATGAAGAAACAAAATTGAGTTAGAACTCCTTTGACACAAAACAGATTTCCGGCAGACTTGACCTCAGTGCACTAAAACGGTCATAACTTCTTCTAGAAAATAGATATCGACGAGCTGTAAAAAGTTCTAGAAACTAGACATCCGTAGCTTTCTAACCATATAAAGATCATAATTTTCTGAGCTCTGAACGATTTTTGACACTCCGTTGAAGTTGACTGATCTGCAGTGGCAGTTTTCCGAATCTGTAATGGATTTGATTTTTAAAGCACAATTTGTGTTCAATTCGGTAATGATCTTCTTGAGACTTCTTAGATGGTTCCACATGTCTTCCACAGGTCTCCTAGTATGAGTAGATTTCCATTTTACCTGTAAAAACACTAAGTAAGTTAAATTGATTAAGATAAAGGAAACAACTTAGCAAAATATAGGGTTTAAACATTATAAACGTCACATTTTATGCTCCTATCACCAATCAAATCCCAGTCAACATTAACTTCTATTTCACAAAAAATTTCCGCCTAAGACACGAAAACCCTTGCCCTAGAAATTAGATGTCAACCCTAGTCAATTTAATTTCAGAACTAGAAACTGCATAATTTCAAGCCTTTTAAGTATTACGTACATTGGATTGCTTAAGATGATGAAAACATATTGAGTTAAGGGCCACTTCAATCGGTCAAATGCATACCAAATTTCCTTCATGGTGAAAGTCCGCATGATACATAGTCTATCCTGCATAGAATGTGTTCATCAAAGTCAGATTCATTTCTCCACCTGGAGTTAAATATTTAGGTAGTTCAACAAATTAACAACCAACTCTTGTATCCAAGATGCTAATAAATTGAAATCATGAGATATAAATTTTGTGAATTAGCAAGCAGTTCACTCAATGAGTGCCCTTCAACTAGGTTATATGTATAGCTTTTCCTTTCCTTTAGTAAAACAATGTGACATTTTAGTGTGCAATTGTTCTGACTTCAAACATTATTATATAAGATAACGTTGGTGTATACTTTTGAAACATTTAAGCTACTGAAGAATAGTCCATACCTCCATACCCCTGACACATTGCATAAGCACATCAGATTGGATGAACTCCTACTTCACTAGTTATTCCAGTCACGACCTTTGCTACCTTTGCTGAGAACAACAAACAGTTTCGATATCAATTAGCTGTAACAGTTTATGGTCAAAATTTTCTTTTTCTTCTCGCATAAGGATATATAATATGTTAAGTTACTAATGAAACTTTGTATCTGGTTGAACTATGAAACAAAAGAAGTCATTAGGGGATCAAAATGATGGAAAAAGTAACATAAGCAAAAGAAAATTGTTGCTAAAAGAATTTGAGACACACGAGACATGAATTACTGTACAAGGAATGAAACAAGTCACTATACATACATAATCTTGCAGCTCCAATTACTGAACCACCTTTTACCTTCACTTGATTTTCTGTCTTTAAATTTTATAGTAGTATACATGCAGTTATCAAGCTTTGGACACTAAACTTTAAAACATCAATATGTAGCTAAAACATATATGCAATCTTTAAGCCACTGATTTAGTGAGTTTGATCAAGGTCAGAGTATATAGGCATGTGGCTTAACACAATGGAGTTCCATGAAACAATATATATATATATATATATATATATATTTACCTTGTACCATGGAAAACTATGGATGAGAGAGACTAGGATTAAGGTTTAGCTGCGTAATACACTGCTATATACCGAATTTCCGCATTGGAGAATTGAATCACACGGTGAGGATTGGCTGTTTAAACTGCTGAGCTAAAGCCCATGTTCTAACAACCAAAGAGCAGGTAATTTACAAATTAATTAACTTAACCTTGAAAAAAAAAAAAAAAGAAGACTACTAATGGAATTAGAGCATTGGATTCTATGCAGAGACACTGCATAAAGTGAGAGATACAACCACCACCACCACCAGAGTCTAGAAGGAGGTCAGGACTAGTTTCACATTGTAATATATAGGACTTTTTCAACCCTAAAGAAAAATATAGATGACATTTTCCACATGCATTGACTCAGGAAGCACACAAGTTTTTACTTGCAAGAAATTCCTCTTCAATTAATATATGGTAATTTCCAACCCAAAAGATAGGAACCCCATCTGCCACTACAATAATTCAAGGGAATCATGAATAGCATGGTTTTACTGTAACCTTGGTTGTACACTTGTACTGTAAGTTCAAGGCTTCCTATATAAAATAAAACCAACAGATTTCAGTACTCAAATTCTTATATGTAATTAGCATGGAACTCTCTAAGTCTTTAGACAGGAGTCTTCAGAAACTTTTAGTCAGAACCGGGTCCCTGTGGGGTGGTCTTGCATTGAGGGCTGAGTCTATATATCTTATTACAACTTTTCTCCAATTTGAAATAAGAACATTAGTATAATGGCGTTTGGAGAATACACATATAGGACTTTAATATACTCTCAAGCTGTTGAAATAAATTTCCAGACAGATTGTTAAATCCGTTTGATTATCAAATTCATATATCAAGACTTAGGTTTCATTGGAGTTCCAAGAATTAATCAACCATTTAAGAATCCATAATCGTTCCCAGCAGAAATCAGAATATAAGAATAAGGGACTTACAAATTAGTAATCCCTTGAAAAGCTTATCATTCCACTCCAACATGTCACTATGAGCCACAAGCAATCTGCTTTTACTCTGCATAAAGCCTACAACCTCAGTATCTCAATTACAGCAGAAATGAGCCTCAAATACAAAATACAAGAATCACTCCTACTAAAATAAATGTAAAAAATGTTTGATAGATGCATATCATATACTAGTTTAAGTAAATAAAAGGCTGCATTGAAGTCCAGCTCTCATTCAACAAGTTGAGACAGAGCATAATAATATGTCATATGTCCTCATCTCTGAACTTTATCATCAACACTCTGCCTTCTGAACACGTGCAACAGTTCAAAATATGTTTATAGCTATTATAAGATTGTATAGCTTTTAGCTATCGAAGTAATAGAAAGTTGATCACACATGAACAAAGACCATAATTCTTTCATCCATATTGAACACTTTGGCATTCAGCCTTTTCGCACATGCCAATCATTTCTTGTTCATTCCCCATTATTTCATATCTCTGTTCAGTAAGCGGCACATTTCAGTAAAACAGAACAAAGACAACATAATCAAAAGTCTTGTGATGCACAAAGTATATATGTGAAACCCAAGTATGATACCCCGGATTTATATATCTTTGTATTCATGAGTAGTAAAACGATATAAATGACCAGTAAGAAATAGACATTAAAATAACAAAAGCATTAAAAATTTGATCTGATGAAAAGAGAAAGCAGAATAAGGATTACTAACAATTAACACCCTAGGTCCCCAGCAATCAATTAACAAAGAATTTAAAGCAGCAGTTCAGATAGGTATATTTGCAATATAAGCAGGTGTAGTTCAAGTCTTCAACACAATGATTGTCTAGGGTATTATGGTATTACCTTCAACGATGGTGAGGTCGAACGGTTTGCAATTCTAGGCATTGTAGTTCGATCAAAGTGCCAGTCTATGTTCGGGTGTAGCTTAACACAACAGATTCCTTTATATCT
Source organism: Rosa chinensis (assembly GCF_002994745.2). Classification (NCBI taxonomy): domain Eukaryota; kingdom Viridiplantae; phylum Streptophyta; class Magnoliopsida; order Rosales; family Rosaceae; genus Rosa; species Rosa chinensis. The sequence continues at coordinate 53,126,949 of NC_037094.1, read as the reverse complement.
GGATCATATATTTTACCTTCAAGTAGCCTTCAATGATTGAGGTGGCAGCATTTGAACGGTTCATTTGCAGAAACGCCAATTACCGAGCTCCCTGCTGCCTATTGTTAAATGACAGATTGCAGAAAAAGCTTCCAAACCCCAATTACTAGTCAAATCCCAGTCAGCGTCCATTCCACAAAAGCTTCAGCCTAAGACAGGACACCGATGCTATGGAAATTAGACATCACACCTAGTAAAATTAGATTCTTTGACAACTAGACGCTGTGTAAATTGAAGCCTGTAAAGTTTAAAGGATACATAGGATTACTTAAGATGCTGATAAAAGTTACCTAGTTTAGGTGAGGGGCACTTCAATCATTCAAATGGATACCAAATTTCCCGTATAATGTATGACGGTGTTATAGTCTCTTCTGCATAGAATGTTTTTGTCAAATCTTATTCATTTCTCCACCAGGAATGAAATCTTATGACAGTTCAACAAATTAGCAACCAACGTCGGTAAACATCGGATTGCAGTACGATGGCAAATGACTAAACATTGGTATTCTTATTGCACATGATGCAGAGTATTGCTAACCCAATAACATGAATATCGGACCTAATGGAAGTTAGAGTAGTAAATATAAAGATTCTTCTAATTTCATAGTAAATATTGTAAGGATTCATTCAGAATTTGCATCTGGTGATCGATACCTTCCTTCCAGATTGGATTGTGAGGTTTGGGATGTGAGAAATGTTGTGCCACTCCTTCCCCACGTCTTTTTCGTATTCTCCTTCCAGAATTGGACAAGCCCAGATCTCCAAAGTACGCAGTGCTGTTATCTTGTACAGGAACTCTGGCAGTGCTTTTAGCTTTGGGCACCCATCAATTTGCAACTCAGAAAGGCGTGGCATTAATATTATTGTGATTTCAGAAAGAAAGGCCCACTCTTCCCAGTTGTACATCGATCTGAAAGTAAGTTGTTTCAATTTGGGGAATAGAATTCCTGAGACTTGTTCTTCTTCTTCTTCTTCTTCTATTCTCAGAAATACAACTCCCACCGTTTTCACTTTCTTCATCCCCTCTATCTCCAGAATTTCAAGCGATGGCAATTTTCCAAGAGGAGGCAAAAGTTCACAAAATCGCCAGTCATAGAGACGAAGTTCTCTCAAATTGTGTAGAGACTTGATCCAATAGAGAGACTCGGTGGTGCCAATTTGGCAACACCCAATAGAAAGAGATTCCAAATTGTGATGTGGTTGCAATGCTTTCACTATTTCTGCATCGCCTTTTCTCTGCTCTTCATCTCCTTCCTGGAACCATACTCCCAAATGAGAGAGGTGCTCCTTATTCCCCAACTGTGCTTTCTCAATCTTCTCAATCTCATTCGCATCATTTTTCCCCAAATATATTATAGAAAGGCTCCCCTGAAGCTGGGCCATGATTCCGAGATCTCCTAATTTCAATGCTTCATCATCACCCTCACATGCATAAAAGTAGTCCAGTACTTGCAGACTCTTCAGACTCCCAATCCCTTTCGGTAAGTACCTCAGCTCAATACAACCCCCAACATATAGATGCTTCAAGTTAATCAACTTTTCCATTGCCTTGGGTAATTTCTCTAGTTTACCACACCACGAAACGTCCAGAGTTTGTAGATTGTATAAATCACACACAGCATCCGGTAATTCTTTCAAATTACGACTCCAAGACAAATCCATATATCTCAAATGAATCAATTCACCAATCTCTTTAGGAACTTCATTGAGCTCGCTACGACTCACATTCAATGTCCTGAGGCATTTCATTTGCATAATTGAACCCGGGCTTATGGCTGTAATGCTTGAATCAAGGAGTGTGAGGGTTCGCATATTTTTGCACTTGTCAAATGAAGTAGGAAATGAAAGTGGACCTTCGGGTAAACTTGTTAAAGTCAAATGACGAACCTTATAATCACCTGGTAGCTCCACTCTTTGATTAGCACCCTTGACTGCTTCTATAATAGTGCATTCCTTTTGGGTAAGAAACTGCACAAAGTCATGCACTATATCATGCATTTTGCACCCTCTAATATTTCCCATGATATCTTTTATAAAATCTTGAAAGAAAGACCGCATTGCTAGACTCTCAAAATAATTTTGACCTATTCTTCTCTTTTCTTTTTTTCCCTTTGAATTAAGATAATCTTGTGACATCCAAAGCTCAATCAAATCATCTTTTTGGAAGTCATAATCTTTGGGAAATATTGCACAATACAAAAGACACCTTTTGACTGCAGGAACCAAATCATAATAACTTAGTAACAATGGTCGGAAAACTTGTTCCTCAACTTCTTCTAGTTCCCATATCTTACTATTCAGAACATCCCGCCATTCCTCTCTTGTTTTCTTATACCACACTAGACTACCTAAAGTCTTTGCAGCAAGAGGCAAACCTTTACACTTTTTCACAATTTCCTCACCAATAGCTCCAAACCCATTAGCCTCATCTTCTTCCCTATCCAAAAATGCAAAGCTATTGAACAATGCTAGACAATCCGTATCATTCAACTTGTCCAAATGGATCATGCTGCTGGTTGCTCTCATCATTTTAGCAACCCCTTCTTTTCGTGTGGTCACCAGTATTTTACTGCCCTTAGCACAACGTTGCATTATCACTTGTAGTTTCAAATTTTCCCACTTTTTATGTTCTTCCGTCCACACATCATCTAGAACCATGAGTAACTTCTTATTCTCAACACGTGTCTTGATATGCTGCAATAAAATTTCCAACTCATTCAAACTGCTTTGGGTTCCATCTAGATTTTCAATGATCGCTTTAGCAATCTTAATCTCATCAAAAGGATCCGAGACACAAACCCAAACTTTCTTATCAAAATGAGCTGTAACATTTTCATTGTTATAGGCTAATTGGGCAAGAGTGGTTTTCCCCATCCCTCCCATCCCTACAATAGGGATGACAAGGAACCGCTTGCCTTCTTGGCTACTCCCCCCATCCTGGTTACTCTCTCTTAACAAGTTGCTCAACAAATACTCTTTTTCTTCTTCTCGGCCGAATATCGTAGATATATCGACCAAAGATGAAGTTATCTGCCGTTGAATAAGCTGTTGGTCATCATGGCCACCTATTGTGGATTGATGAAAGCCATACATGGCTTTTTCAGCAGCAATCAAAGTTAACTTCTCATTCAGTTCCTTTATCCTTCTAGCAATGTTATGATGATGAATGGCCTTATTGACTTGGCCAAAACAAAAGCAACCAGAGGGCATGGGGAAACATACCTTCTTCTTGGTAACAAGAGCATTATCTCCTTCTACCACTTGCTTCTCCTCCACTTGTTGTCTGAGAAGTTCAGTGTTCCACTCGTCTAGCACGTCGTCCATCTCGTACGATACATCTTTCAGCTTCTCCAACCAGTCGCCTACGCTGACCTCCGTCACTTGCTTCTTCTCTGCATCCTCAAGCACAGCCTGGATAGCTTTGAGGTTGCTGCTGAAACTTTTAACATCTTTGTCAGCATTCAAAACCAGTTTCACCACTTCATTTGTGTGTTGATATACTACTGAAGCCAATTGCTCCAGAAGTACAGAGATGAGTGCCTCAGCCATTTTTCGTGTTAGAACTTGATTATAATTGGAAGAGAAAAAGAGGAGATGATCGAATATGAAATTTTTGGATAAGTTCTACCAAGTATATAGTGTCGAAGTTAGATAAAGCTAGGGGACTACTGGAGCCAATGAGCGTGCCTCAATTATTTGTTCAACAGATCATGAGCTTCTGAATATTCCTCTTTAATAATTGGAAGCCTTTGTGAATTATTTAATTAATTCTCACCGTCTATGACCCACTACATAATTGTCACAAGTCTCCACATGAGGGTTGTTGGGTCAAAATTAATTCTCATCTTCAAAATTGTATGTATTATTATATGACCCACTACATAATTGTCGCAAGTCTCCAAATGAGAATGGAGACTTCAGACAGCCTCATAGTGCGTCTCTTGCTGGCGGAGGACGCGGGATCCAGCCCACTTGCTGGCGGAGGAGCTGGTGTTTTCTTTGCAACGTTAATAAGATATCGTTAATTTTGTCTGTAACCATACCTAACTCAGGGTCTAGCTAACCTAACTTTGTTTTTTGTCTGAAAGTATACCCAACTCCAATGTGGGTGTGAGAATTTTAAACATGGGAAAATAGTCACTTTGGTTATTCAATTATGACTCATTCGATATTTTGATCACTCAACTATGACTCATTCGACACTTTGGTCACTCAAGTTTCAAATATATTACTTTGGTCACTCAACTATTACACTGTCATTCACAAAAGTCACTTTGTTGTAAGAAAAAATGCCCCTTGGGTGACTTTTGTGAATGACAGTGTAATACTTGAGTAACCAAAGTGATATATTTGAAACTTAAGTGATCAAAGTGTCGAATGAGTCATAATTAAATGACCATGAAATTCTCCCTTTAAACATAAAAATATGGGATAATGATCATTTACACAATTTTAGGATAAAAATTGCTCACTTACCCAAACATTCTAAGAGATTGCCCATTTACCCAAACACTCTAAGAGATCATTTTCCTAATACCCAATTAATTATTTTTTTTAATTCCTTTTTATTTATTTTTGAGACATTTTTGCCCTCTCCTTCTTTGTCACTTAGAGAGAGAAGTCATCGAAGACCTTGCCAGACTCCCATGACCAGTGACCGATCGCGGACTCCGGCGACCGATGACGGGAATACAACCACTGGTGGTCAGATTCACCGGAGTCCGAATATTGGACTGGTGACCGGATTCCGGCATCTGAATTTATTGCCCCCTAATAATATCCAGTAACCATATTATTGCCCCCCCCCTCCCCAAATAACAAGTTCATTGGGGATCAATAATTAGTGAAAAATGAAGATGTTTTTAATTTTGAATGTTTTAGTAGGTTTATCCAAATAAATAATCTTATTATTGCCCTAATAAACATTTTATTTCCCCTAGTAATATTCTTATTGCCTCCCAATAATTTTATTATTGCCAACCAAATTATAATAAAATAAAAAAAGGGAAAATGTCCTTTTTCTCAATGAGTGACAAGTCTGGCTCTCTCACTTTCAGATTAAAAATGTTATAAGTGCATGATCAAGTTACTTGTTTTAATAATTAGTGATAAGTCTCACTCTCTGGCTCTTTTGCTGGAGATTGTTGGGATACTGGAAGAGTAGCAATACGCCAACACCGAGAGCTAGTGCTTGTCGTTGTCGCTATTGGGAGATGGGAATGGGTGCCCAGATCAATCCTTGTTGTGGACTTTTCAAATGAGAGAGAGAGAGAGAGCTACCGAGATGCATCTGCTAGAGATGATGAGGTTAATGGTGAGAAGTTGCCGAGAGGAAGAATGGGGCCAAGATGCAAAATGGTTGTCGGGGAAGTGAGGAATGGGTATCAAGGGAGGACTCGGGTGCCCAAATTAATGGTGGGTGTTTGTCTCAAATTATTAAATCGAAGGGATGGTGCTGGTGATCGTCACTGGAACTAATCAAATGGCGCCAGCGACGACGCGTTAGCGTGTGGTTTTATTTCTGGCCATTGCCGGATGATCTGGAGAATGAATTTTGCTTGTTTGAGGAGTGTGAGCATGATTAAGGCAGTGGTAAGTCGTAAAAAGTGATTGAAGTCTCTAGACCAAGGAGAGAGAAAAAACTGAGATCTTGTTTCTCTCTCTTCAAACACGAACCCAGAACTTCAAGCTTGTCGGTGCATGAATCTGCTTCCGGGGCATCGCTGAACGTGATAAAGGCCTGGTTTGAGTCGCCAGAGATTGATGGACGCCGTGGTGGTGGAGGTGAGGAGTGGTGATGACCGGAAGTTGGTGGTGGAGGTCGGGCGCGGTGATGACAGGAAGTTGGACAGTTGGTGTTGGAGGAGAGAGAGAGAGAGAGAGAGAGAGAGAGAGAGAGAGAGAGAGAGAGAGAGAGAGAGAGAGAGAGAGAGAGAGAGAGAGAGAGAGAGTAGTTTGTTAATTAAAATGAGGCCAAAACTGTCATTGATGTTTAAATTGGATGAATGAGATTAAAAAACTTTTAGTGAAGCAAGTGGGCAATATTTAAGCTTAAATTGGGTAAGTGGTCACGACCTCTAAAAATATTGGAAAAATAATTTATTATACAGACTCCAGAGTCTCCTCCTTATTATTCATTAATAAAAATAAATAAATAAATAAAACAGAAGGTTACACACAACTTAACTAAATGGTATAGTAAGATTGGTTGAGCTATCTAGAATGAACTCCCATGTTTAGAGTCCGAGTCTCAACTCCTACCAGTTTGTGGCCAACAAGTTTTAGAGGCCTTCGGATTTGTATACCTACAGCGGGAGATTAGTCTGGCTTTATTGAAATATTGTTGTGGATCTCGGTCCGAATACTGACTTAGTGCGTGTGTTACTAATACACTAACGTAATTGAGGTGGCTTGCTACGTTATTCTCAATAAAAATAAAAAAAATAAAAAACAAACAAACAAAGATATAGCCCGGGCTGGATATGGCTCAGAAACCGAGCCTTTCTGCCTTAAGCAGAGTATCATTCTACATATACTAAATGTGGATCCACTGTTCATCCCTATTCATCACTATTCATGTAACAATGGAATGACGTCTTTGCCCTCCCTTTTCCCCTTAAGTTACATCCCTGCCATTCAGTCTGAGTTAAAAAGCTCTAGATATTTTCTGTCTCTCGCTTTCTACCTCGACAGCTGTACGTCTTCTGTAGCACAACCCTGAGAGAGTTCAAGAACAATCCATAGAATTAGTGATTGAGAGAGAGAGAGAGAGTGAGAGAGAGGTGAAATTCAGGAAAGATAAAGAATTCATCTCATCATCTCAGCACGACGTTAGTTGCTCTTCATCCCGAGACTGATCGGAGATGGACACAGAGAAAGAAGTGGGAGAGGGATCTGGGTTTTGACTACAGCCCCAAATTTCTAATCGGAGAGGCACACAGACTGAAGGTATTGTTTTATTGATTTCTATGTTTTTGGGTTTTCATTGACTTTTTGGTTATGGTTGCCTTTGAATTGATATGGGTTTTGATGTTTTAGCGGTATTGTTTGTGCTCGAGTTTGGGATTTGAGTGATCGATTCGAAAAGGTTCAAGGTGAGGCTCTGATTTTGAGTGATTTCAAAACTTTGGCTTTTGACTGATGATATGGGTTTTGATGTTTTGGGTGTTTTGTTTGTCCTGCAGTTTGGATTCTGGACGGTTGATTGAAAAAATTACAAGGTGGAGTTGTGATTTTTTATTGTTTAAGAATTTTGGGTTTTGATTTCAAGAAGAAGGGGAAATTTTGGGTGGTGGTTACAAGTGATTTTGTCAGTCTCAAGTATTTATCATGTTTTGAAGGGGATGGTTTTAGTGATGTTAGTGTTGTGAGTGTAATGCCCCGAAAATTCAAATTATTTATCGAGGACATTTAAAATGATTTCGTGGTCATGGGTGATTGTACGAAGCTTGGAGGAATGGTGAAATTAATTCGATCGATTTTATTTCGAAATTGTAAGTTAATTAGGGGCGCGCGAAATTGACTTTTTGTACGTACAGAATTTGGGAAAACTTCCTTCATGAAAGTTGTAGAGCTCGTCGATACGATCGCGTGCATATGTGGAATGCAATATTCGGAGTCCGCATGATTAAGTTACGATTATTTGAAAATTTAGAATTTCTTTTTTTAAATAGGATTTCTTTTAATTTAATTTCTGTTTTCTTTTCTTTAAGGACAATTATTCCTTCTCTTTTCTCTTTCGCTCCGGTCCAGCCATTTTCCCCTTTTCCTCTGTTTGCTCTCCTACCAGTGGAGATTTTGACCTCCGGCCACCATCCCTTGTCATCGCCACAATCACTCGAACCAGTTCCCAAATCCGAGCAGAGCCTAACCAAGATCATCACCATACACCACCGTTAGTTCCACTTGCGATCAACACAGCTCCACCGCCGTGTTTTCTAGCCAAAGCTTCCTCCGGTCATCTCTGCAACACACAGCCATCACCGCTCAGTTCAGCTGGCAGTGAGTACTTCATCCCATCTATCATCGTCGCCGATCGATGATGAACAACACTGCAGAAGCATCGTCGGAGCCGTGGCCCCAACTGATTCACATACCTTCGATCTCCGGCTTCCAGCTTGAAACCAACTCAACGACCTCCCTAATCGGAATCAGGGCATCACCGACCATGAGGACCCTCTGGTTTCAATCTCCGGTTACACCAGAGATGCTGCACGCGCTTGACACACCGCTGAGGACCTCGCCGGCATCGTCAAACGGTTCCAGTAAGTTGACCCGAAGCTTCCTTTGGTGAGTTGGTTGAATTCCATGGAGATTATTAACGTTGGGTCCTTTGGATCAGTTGGGATAAACATTGAAATTTGGTGAGATTGAGTTTGGTTAACATTGAAATCATTTCGGGTTCCTGGTTGTGTTTGTTACTCGTAAAAGTGAGGGGAGATGCTTTTGACGTTTCTGGGTTTTTGTATGATTGGATGTGGTATGTAAATGTTGCAGGGATGAGCACTCGTAGTTGAAGGCTGAGTTAGAGAGGAAGATTGAAGCTTGGAGTTGGTTATGAGTGAGAATAATGAAATACGAGCACAGCTAGAGGAAATGTCTGTTAGAGATGAATTAAGTTGATGATTGACAATTGGATGTTGGAAACGTTTGGATTATGAAGAGGAAGGGCAACTTCTGGTCATTGTTGCGAGTTGAGTTTTTAGGGAATGGTGTAGAGCATAAGACTACAAGAGGTAGCATGTCATAGAGATTTTGGTCAAGGACGTTAAGCCGAGGCAACCAAAGAAAGGATTTGGAAAGGACTCGAACGGGTGCGCTTGGAATTGGACAGAATGTTATCAAAGCTGTGCAGGTAACGACCTTAAATATGTTTCGATGGTGTTATGTCTATGTAAAGTTAGTAAGGGCCAATTTGGTGACCATTGTGGAAATGTTTTAAGAAGGGTTGAGTAGTTGACTAACATTTATGGAATTGATGATTTTTGGAATGTTTAGTTTTGACGATTTTGACAAATAATGATGGGTGGAAATTGATGTTGTGAGGAAATTTATTGTGAGTGGAGTGAGTTTTAATTATTAATTTCGAAGATCAGACCATCGGTTTTACTTCAAATTTTAATGCGTTGGTCGTATGACTACTCTGATGACCTTGTGAGGTCGTAGGCGAAGATCTGACTGTTGGATCGCTGTATAAATGCGGTATAAATTCAATCTGACCGTTGGATCACTTTATAAATTCGATCTGACCGTTGGATCACTTTATAAATTTGATCTGACTGTTGGATTGCTGTATAAATTAGATCTGACTGTTGGATCGCTGTATAAATGCGGTATAAATTCAATCTGACCGTTGGATCACTTTATAAATTCGATCTGACCGTTGGATCACTTTATAAATTTGATCTGACTGTTGGATTGCTGTATAAATTAGATCTGACTGTTGGATCGCTGTATAAATGTGGTATAAATTCAATCTGACCGTCGGATGGTCGTATAAATTCGATCCGACTATTAGCTCGTCGTTTATTTAATTTTCTTTGAGTTTTTGGCTAAGTTATGATCGCATTTGATTAGGTGTTTGACGGTTTGATTTGGCGGACGAATTATGATTCTTATTCGAATTATAAGAAGACGCAGCAGGATTAGAGGTGAGTAAACCTCACGTGGTTCATATTACGAACCGAATAAATTTAATTACTTTATTTTGTCGTAATTGTGTGAAAATATTTATGGAATAAATATTTGTTTTAAATCATATGGACTTGATCAACTACGGTCCATAGGTAAGTAAAATGATTTTATTATACAAATGAATTTCACGGTTTTTATACTTGAACTATAGTTGGTATTAGTGGTCATTCCTGAGCGGATAATTAAGTATATATATATATATTTACGTGAAATATATATGTTGATTGATGTGTGATTGGTATGATGAAATGATTGAGAATTGATTGGATAATGAAATGTTGATCATGTGATGTGAAAGCTATTTTATATGGCCAATTATGAATATGTGGAAATTATTTTGAGAAGTAAAGATTTGTCTTGAAATAATATGTCTCTTTATATGGGTGTACATATACATTTATACACATTTATACAATCTAAAACTTATAAAGATTGTATGTTGAGAAATTGGTTATGTCTGAGAAGTACAATTGTGAAGCCGGGTGTTATCTACTACCCCGTGCTTAAGTGAATTACTGGTAAAAGTGTGTTGTGTTATGAGAAGTTAGCCTTGGGCCCTAGTCCCTACAGATAGTGCACTATTATACTCCTAGGAAGGTTGCTTACTTTGAGTATACATACTTTGGTAGTGTCCTTGGTATGCTGATGGCTGTCCCATGCTTTGGTATAGTACGTTGGACCCTAGCATGTGGATTTATGATTTGTTACCAGTCAACCTGGTTTTCCCGTGTTTTGGGTATAGTACGTTGGACCCTAACACGTGGATTTATGATTTGTTACCAGTTAATCTGAAAATTCACTAAAAAGACTGAATTGATCAAATATCTATCCATGATATATTTTGAATATGTGAAGGTGTTATGCTGAATTGATCAAATATCTATCCATGATATATTTTGAATATGTGAAGGTGTTATGCTGAATTGATCAAATATCTATCCATGATATATTTTGAATATGTGAAGGTGTTATGCTGAATTGATCAAATATCTATCCATGATAAATTTTGAGTATGTGAAGGTGTTAGTAAAAAGAGAATCAAGCATGTGTTGCTTTAAATGTTATTTCACATATTAATGCTGCAATATTTGTTGATTGTTTACTTGAGTTATAATAATTGTAATTAAATAAATCAACAGTTCTTTCTTGTTTACTCACGAGCTTTGCAAAAAGCTTACCGGGTTTGGTGTTGTTGCAATCCCGGTACACTATTCAAATTGTGTAGCGGGTAATCTCACAGGTTAGGAGAATCAGGGCAGTGATCGTGCGGTTTAGAGTTTTAGTAATAGATTTACAGCAATTGTTTTGTGAGGAGAATTATACTCATTTGAGTTTTACAATTTGATTTGGTGAGAGTGTGCTGTAATAAGTAGCTTGAGGATTTGGTTTATGTAATCTCAAGAGGTGTAATTAGTGGTCGTTTCTGAGAGAAAAAAATTCAGAACGTTTTTGTATTGTTATTAGTCATGTTCCGGATTTGAATCATTATTTCAAAATTCGGGGTGTGACAGTGAGCCTGTGAGGGGCATAATTGCTGTTTTGTGATTGGTTTTTGCCGTTTCCTTCTTTCTTCTTTAATCATCTTTAGTATGTTACTAGAAAACCCAGCCGCGCGATGCTGCGGCACAAAAAAATTGCATTATTCTTTTAATGGTCATTCTTTTAATGGTCAGTAAACTTTTTAAAAGCATCAGGTAATTATTAGGGCTTCAAAAGAGCAAAACACTCATTTAGTTTTAATTGCATGTATATGGTTAATTTTCATGATTTTTGTTGATGTTGACACTTTATTTTGCATATATTTTCCTGTTTCGAAATCATACCGATTTTATTGTTTTGATTCTGTAGGTTTTATGCAAAAGAGCATTTGTATTGTTCTTTTGCCACTGTTCCTGATTCTGATATTGGGTGTTTGTTCGTTGTCCTATTGTAATTCAGGTGTGTGACTTCTGGTAATGTAATGAGTGTTTTTTTTAGTTTAAATTCGATAATTGTTTTTGAATCAAAGTGGTTATTTTAATAAGGCTATATCATGTTATATTTGATTATAAGCAGATGCTCTATTTAGACATTGTAATAAACGGTTGCTTTGTTTATGCTCTGCAGATATTAGGGATAGTGTGCTATTCAAATTTGGAAGTACTGTGGATTCAGGTATGAATGTTTAGCTAATGTTGTTCATCAAATTTAAAGAATAATGTTGAGTATCAACATTGGTTCTATGTGAGGTTCATGTCGTCTTTGGTAATGTTCAGTTTATTCTTGATTTGTAGGAAAGTTAAAATTATTAGATTGTTAAGTTTGAGAAGGTGTTAATTAATACGTTATTTTTAGTTTGTTTATTGATAGCTGAAATTAAACTAATGTTATGAATTGTTTATTGTTTTTTTTTTATTTTTTTATTTTGGGGTTTAAATGTAGTGATGGCGTCAGAAACTATGATGAGGGGAAGAAAAAGATTATTAATACACTAAGAAGCACGGAAACGGGTACGAGTTTCCGGATACGATACGATCGGAAACGTGGAAACGGCAAATCTTAAATGTAATAGGAAACGGAAACGTGAAGGAAACGGCAATTAAATATATATATATATATAATTAGAAAAAAAATTATACTGTATTCTAATCCTCATTCTCAGCCAAAACAATAAAGAAATATTGCTTTTAATTTTTAAATAGATCGATCGAGAAGAGGAACGACCCGAAGCAGAAGAAACCCGAAGCAGGAAGAGGAATGAGCGACCCGAGCAGAAGAACGACCGACCGACAGAACTGGGTCTGCGTCTCCTCCGAGCAGAAGAGGAACGTCGGTCTGAAGACTGGGCGTCTGGGTCTCCTCCGAGTAGAAGAGGAACGTCGATCTGAAGTACGAACTGGGTCTGGCGTTTGGGTCTTCTCCGAGCAGAAGAGGAACGTCAGTCTGAAGTCCGAACTGGGTCTGGCGTCTGGGTCTCCTCCGAGCAGAAGAGGAACGACTGAAATAGACGAGAGAGAGGTCGCGTTGGTCTCCTCCGAGCGGAACAACAGAAAGAGACGAGAGAGAGGTCGCGATCTAGATTCCTTTTTTTTTTTTTTTTTTTTTTTTTCAATTTTTCCAAGTAAAAAGTCATTTTTACCCCACGTTTCCTATTTATTTACATTCTGGCGTTTCCACATTGGATACAGACGTTTCCAAACCGTTTCCAAATTAGGATACGCGTTTCCGGCCGTTTCCGGGCGTTTCCAACCCGTTTCCGACCCGTTTCCGCTTCCGAAACGGGAAACGCGAGCATTTTCGCGTTTCCGTGCATCATAGTTAATACAGTGTGCTACTGGAAGTAATGAAAGTAAAGACACAATTGAGCAAAGGAGAACTAGGAGAACTACACGTAATCATGTTTTTTTTGGTGGAGATGAATATGATCGAATTAACTCAGAGAGATGGAAAACGAGTAAGTATATTTTAGGATTAATTTCAGTTTACCCCCCTGAGGTTTGGGGGTGTCATCATTTCACCCCCTCTACTTTCAATTTTGAATTTTTACCCCCTAAACTTTCCAATTTCAATCAACCGTGTCCAATTTCTCTTATTCCGTCCAAAGTCAACGTTAACTTTGACTTTTGAGGGGTAAAATGGTCTTTTCAAGATAAAAAAATATATAAAAAAATAAAAAATATTTTTTTTTCTGTTTCTTTTTTTTTTTTTTTTTTTTTTTTCTATTTCTTCATTTTTTTTTGTCTTCAACCTATACACCAAAAGTTATAATAGGTTTATAAAAACAAAAAAATATTCTAGGTGGTTGAAAGCCGCTTGCTGGTCTACGATATTTGTGATATAACTCCGATAAAGTGAAGAATTTTAGGATATATCCCTAATAAAGTGAAGAAATATCTGTAAAAAATAATTTTACACTTTATCTAGAAATAAATATCTGTAAAAAAATAATTTTACACACTCGCTGGTCTACGATATTTGTGATATATCTCTGATAAAATGAAGAATTTTAGGATTCCCTAATAAAGTGAAGAAATATCTGTAAAAAATTATTTACACTTTATTTGTAAATAAATATCAGTATATTCCCAATAAAGTGAAGAAATATCTGTGTAAATTCATTTTTGGTCTACGATATTTGTGATATATCTCCAATAAAGTGAAAAAATTTAGGATATATCCCCAATAAAGTGAACCAATATCTGTAAAAATGATTTTACAATTTATCTGTAAATATCTGTATATCCCCAATAAAGTGAAGAAATATCTGTGTAAAATCATTTTTTACAGATATTTATTTACAGATAGTGTAAAATTATTTTTTACAGATATTTCTTCACTTTATCAGAGATATATCACAAATATCGTAGACCAGCGAGTGTGTAAAATCATTTTTTACAGATATTTATTTCTAGATAAAGTGTAAAATTATTTTTTATAGATATTTCTTCACTTTATTGGGGATATATCTTAAAATTCTTCACTTTATCGGAGATATATCACAAATATCATAGACCAGCAAGCGGCTTTCAACCACCTAGAGTATTTTTTTTGTTTTTATAAACCTATTATAACTTTTGGTGTATAGGTTGAAGACAAAAAAAAAATGAAGAAATAGAAAGAAAAAAAAAAACGAAGAAACAGAAGAAAAAAAAAAACAGAAAAAAAATTATTTTTTTATTTTTTTATATATTTTTTATCTTGAAAAGACCATTTTACCCCTCAAAAGTCAAAGTTAACGTTGACTTTAGACGGAATAGGAGAAATTGGACACGGTTGATTGAAATTGGAAAGTTTAGGGGGTAAAAATTCAAAATTAAAAGTAGAGGGGGTGAAATGATGACACCCCCAAACCTCAGGGGGGTAAACTGAAATTAATCCTATATTTTATGTTCTTTGAAACAGTGATATATATAAATAGTCTTGCCAAAAATCATTGTTTGTTTAGAAATTTATACCAATACTAATTGATATTGTTTGATATATGGTTATAGTGTTTGATCCTCAAATTGCTGAAGCATCAAATGTATGTGAGAATGTCACTGGAATTGAACATTCTGACAAACAATGGAGAGCTAACGACCAAAATGTTGGTGCAACTCTAAATGAAGATCCATTTATGGGTCTAGAAGGTACATATTTTGATCTTTTGATGCTTTTGTTATATTATATGTGAAATGAATATTGGCTATTCATATCAATGAGATCTTACTCTCTATTATGTTCTGCTTGGTAAACGGTTTTGTGAAACTGTTATGTTAGATCACTACATTGTCACTGAGTTTTGATTTAAGAATTTGTTTGTTTTTGTAAGTTTATATCTTGAAGTTTATCACAGTTTGGGTATATTTTTAAGCTTCCATTCTTTATCTTTCTTCTCACTCATTAATGTTAAAAAGTGTTTAGAGTTGAATGAGAGAGAGATTTTTGGTTGAGGCGAAGAAACACTTAGTGCACTCCGGAGTACTGATTTTTTTGCAAAGTAGTGGTTGTAAGGTTTTGAGTATAGTATCATTTATGGTTAGAATGTTCGGCTTCTTTTCAGTGTGTTGATGGTGCTTTATTTAGTTGGAGAAAAAAGCAATGTTCTTTGCTGTTATTAGTTCACTTAGTTAATATAAAGAATAATGGATTGATGTATGAATCAAGTTGCTGATATATGTAAATTAGGAGTTAACTGTTGTAATATGTTTATACGACAATAAATGTTTATACTTAATCATTGCACACTTATTTTTAGGGTGCTGAGTTATATTATTTTTACTTGATAATCCAGTACGCAATCTTTATCCATTTTATGTACTTTTTTTTATTCACAAATATGAAAAAAAAAATCTCTTTTATTGTGTTAAACTAATTAGAAGTAAGATAATATATTAGTGTTATATAAAAGAGCTTGACAATTTCTTGGAATGAATCAAGACTTGGGTTGCAGTAAAAAAATTATCTTTGTGAATGCCAAAGTTTTAAGTATGGTTATGCTTACTTAAAGTTGATTGAACAAAATAGTTTGTTCTGATTACCTGTTCTAATGGCACTTAAATATAAAGTATAAACATTTAAAACATTAATTGGGTTATGTTTTTTAATACAGTTATGCCGGTAGAGACTGCTTAAGGGGAAATTCAAGAAATCTGTGATGCTCAGGATTCTAGCATAACCGCAGCTGAATCTGAAAGTATATTTTCCGGTTTGGACGAAGGTCATCAGATTAGATCAGAAAGGTGGAGAAAAGGTGAGTTCAGACTTTAGGAAATACTAATCTGGACAAACGATTTTAGCAAAATCTATTTTCACTTTCTAACTTCAAGATCGGTAACATTATGTACATTTTACTTATAGCTTTTGGACCAGCAGCGTCAAAAGAGAGCCAAACTTTGTCCAATTCCGAATCTACAAATGATCATTCGCTATTTCTGCAAACGGATGATACCAGAGGTTTATTTATTTTTTTTTCTCAACTAATGATGACATAATTGTAGCTTTGTTTAACAGTGGAGCTAACAATTTTGAAATGTTGGATATAGGTGAATGCTCACATTCATTTGGCCAGGCCTTATATCAAAAAAGAAAACAAGGTTATTTCTCTGAAATTCTTTATCTGTTGTCTTTGAAAAACAATGATAATCATAGAAATTATTTAACAGAAAGAAAACTTTTGACTGCAGGATCTGCTGTGACATATGAAGACTCAGGTGATAACATTTATACATGTGATTATTGTCATGCAAATTTCTGGCCTGGAGAAGCTCTTAAAAAATCATCTTTAAATGCACCACTTATTTATACGAATTGTTGCAAAAAAGGTCAAATCAAACTTGAGCAACCAAAACCAACACCAACCTATCTTGAAAATTTATTAGATCCAAATAATGGCTCAGAAAGCAGGATTTTCAGAGAAAATATCAGAGTTTATAATTCAATGTTTTCTTTTACTTCAATGGGAGCAACAATTGATTGCAAAATAAATACTGGATCAGACCCTTATGTTTTTAAGATTAGTGGTCAAGTGCATCATTTGATGGGCTCTATACTACCTTCTGATGGAGAATCTCCTAAATATGCTCAGTTATATGTATATGATACAAAAAATGATGTATCAAATCATATTAATGCAATTGATCCTACTCAT
Organism: Rosa chinensis; assembly: GCF_002994745.2. NCBI lineage: Eukaryota > Viridiplantae > Streptophyta > Magnoliopsida > Rosales > Rosaceae > Rosa > Rosa chinensis. Next base: position 53,110,109 of record NC_037094.1, on the reverse strand, counting down.
GTTAATGAAAATATCAAACCAAATATTGTAGAAAGACTTATTGAAATGTTCAATGAAACTAATGAATTAGTCAAAGAATTTCGCACAATGAAAGATAAATTAGAAAGTCATCATATACCTACAGTGAATATGACTATGCTTGATCGTCAACCTAATGATAGTAAACAATATGAAATACCGACAACTGATGAAATTGGTGGTTTAATTGTTGGTGATATTGGAGAGCATAATTCAAATAAAGATATAATTATTGAGTCCAATAATGGATGTTTACAACGGATTTCTAAAATACATCCAAAATATATGTCATTGCAATATCCAATACTTTTTCCATATGGTGAAGATGGATATAAACCAGATTTGCCGATGCAACAAATTACAAGCATATATTACATATCAAATTCAAGACAGAAATAATGAATTCAGTACTTTATTAAAAGGTGGAAGATTATTTCAACAATTTTTGGTTGATTCTTATGCAACAGTCGAAGAAGATCGTTTAGATTGGATTAGAAAAAAATCAAAAGAATTTACGTAGTAAAATTTACAACAATATTTATACTGCATCTGCAGCTGGAATTAATAAAGCTTCTGATTTAGGACAAAAAATTATTTTACCAAGTTCTCATACTGGAAGTCCTAGAAATATGATTAACAATTATCAAGACGCTATGACAATATGTAGACAATACGGTAATCCTGATTTGTTTATAACTTTTACTTGCAATGTTAAATGGATAGAATTTCAAAGATATTTTCAAACCAAACCCAAATATAAAGTCGAAGATAGGCTTGATATAATTTCAATAATTTTTAAAATAAAATTACAAGATATGATTGCTTATATTAAATCTGGAGAACCTTTTGGAGAAATCGAAGCAGATGTTCATACAATAGAGTTCCAAAAAAGAGGACTTCCACATGCTCATATGTTGTTTTGGTTAAAAAAACCTTACAAATGTTATACAGCAGCTGATATTGATTCTATTATTTCAGCAGAATTACCAGATAAAAATGCTAATCCAGAACTTTTTGAAATTGTTAGTCAATTTATGATTCATGGACCTTGCGGTCATTTAAATTTAAAATCTCCTTGAATGCGAGATGGAAAGTGTTCAAAATTTTTTTCAAAATCTTACAATACAAATACCATATTCGAAACAAATACTCCTCCAATATATAGACGTCGTGATGATGATACAAAATTTGTAGAAAAAAATGGCGTTCATATAGGAAATAATTTCGTTGTGCCTTATAATTCAGATTTATTATTAAGATATAATGCTCATATTAATGTTGAATCATGTTCTCAATCTATGTTAATTAAATATTTATTTAAATATATTAATAAAGGTCCAGATCGAGCTCGAATTTTGTTACATGGAAATCTAAATGATGAAATTACTACTTATCTTAATTGTCGTTATTTAACTCCTCACGAATCTGTATGGAGATTGTTTGAATATCCAATTCATTCCTGACTTCCTGCTGTTCAGCATTTAGATATTCATATGCCTTTAGAACAAAATATTATTTTTAATGAATATGAATCAACTGAATCAATAATAAAACGTAAAAGTATAGAAGATACAACGCTAACCTGATGGTTTAAAGCAAATACAACTTATCCAGGAGCATCTGAATTAACGTATACAGAATTTCCAAATAAGTTTGTATGGGATAATCGTAACAAATGTTGGATACCAAGAAAAAAATGTCAAACTATTGGTCGAATAGCACATGTACCTCCCACATTAGGAGAATTATATTATATGAGAATGTTATTAAATATTAAAAAAGGTTGTCACAGTTTTGATTCAATAAAGACAATTAATGGTAGTACATATTCTTCTTATCAAGAAGCTTGCCGAGTTTTGGGTTTATTAGGTGATGATAAAGAGTGGATTGAAGCATTAGAAAATTCTTTACACGCTGCAACAACTTCTGAAATCCGTCAACTATTTGTTACAATTGTCTTATTTTGTGATGTGGCAAATCCTGAAACCTTATTAGATTCATATTGGGTAAATATGTGTGATGATTTATTGCACAAAGCGAGAATAGAAATTGGAAATCCAAATTTAATCTTACCTGAATCAGAATTAAAAAATAAATTATTATTTGAATTAGAACAAATATTTAATCGATCATCAAGTTCATTAAAAGATCATCAACTACCATTGCCTGATACAAGCAAAATATTTGAGTTAAATAATAGACTTTTAAGAGAAGAATTAGATTACGATTGCCTTGAATTAAAACGTCAACATCAAAATTTAGTAGCTCAGCTAAACACATGCCAAAGAATTATATATGATGAGGTTATTAAAGCAATCGAAGACAAAACATGTAATACCTTTTTTGTTCATGGCTATGGAGGAACTGGCAAAACATTTTTATGGCATACAATAATAAATAAATTAAGATTTGAAGGAAAAATAATTTTAGCAGTTGCCTCATCTGGAATTGCTTCGTTATTATTACCAAACGGAAGAACTGCTCATTCTCGGTTTAAAATACCTTTAGTAGTGAATAATTTATCAATATGTCCGATAAAAAAAGGCACTCATCTTGCAAAATTAATTGATAAAACAGAGTTAATTATTTGGGATGAAGCTCCAATGTGTAATAAATATTGTTTCGAAGCATTAGATAAATCTTTACGTGACATTCTATCAGATCCAAATAATATGCAGATTGACAAACCATTTGGCGGTAAACCTATATTATTGGGTGGGGATTTTAGAAAAATTCTACCAGTTATTACAGGAGGAACTAAAGAACAAATAATTGAAGCTTCGTTAAATAGTTCATACCTTTGGTCATCATTCAAAATATTTCATTTAATAGAAAATATGAGATTATCGAAAAAAAATTTAACTGATGAGGAGAAAATAAATATTTCAACTTTTGCAAATTGGTTATTGGAAATTGGAGAAGGTCACATATGTTCAATTAATGATGAAAATGATAAAGATGCATCTTGGGTTGAAATTCCAAATGATATAAATCCAATAGAAGCAATTTTTCTTGCAACTTATCCAAATTTTAACATCAATTACAATAACTTTAATTATCTAAGGGAACGTGCAATTGTTACACCACGAAATAGTACAGTTCGAGATATAAATGATTATGCTATAAATCTATTACCAGGTGACAAAACAACCTATTTAAGTGCTGACAATATCTTATTAAATTCAGGGAATAATGAAAATATCAATCTTGTATATCCTATAAAATTTTTGAATACACTTGAATTTAACGGATTACCATCACATGAATTAATTTTAAAAATTGGAATGCCTATCATGTTATTGAGAAATTTAAATCAAATGTCTGGCTTATGCAATGGTACAAGATTGATAATAACGAAACTATTTGATCGACTAATAGAAGCAAAAATATTAACAAGAAACAATATAGGTAAAAAAATTTTCATACCTAGAATTATTCTTACTGCATCTGAAAATAAATGGCCATTTACTTTTAAAAGACGACAATTTCCAGTAAAACCATGTTATGCTATGACTATTAACAAGAGCCAAGGTCAATCGCTGAATCAAGTTGGCATATATTTACCAGAACCTATTTTTACTCATGCACAATTATACGTTGCACTTTCAAGAGTTACATCAAGAAATGGATTGAAAATTTTAATAAACAATGACAATGATGTATCAAATAAATATACTAAAAATATAGTTTATAAAGATGTATTACAAAATCTATAAATAGAAACAAAAGAGAAAAACAGAGAATTCATCTATTGATTTGAAATTTTTATATCAAACTAAAGTTTTATATATTTCAATCGTTTATTCACAAAAACCGAATTATGCTCTGAACTAATGAATAACATGAGTTGCTACAAATATTAAATGTGTACATATTTTACATGTTTATGACAGATGTTCAAAATATGAATAACTGACACAAGTTTCATGTGACACAATTGATTATCAAATAAATAAATAATTATTCTAATTTTTGATAATTTTGTATTGCAATTAGTCAACGGAAGCAATTGAGAAGAGACCCAGTACATCTCTCCAGTTATGGTTGCAATTTGTTTCCGGTTCCATCTCATTTGAAAATTAACGAAAGAAGTAATATGAAACACTCCAGACAAAATGAGAAAGACTCCAGACAAAATGAAAGATGGAGATGATTCTGGATTAGAAACAAACAGTATTCAAAAGGGATTCACTTTGGGATTACACTTTTGCCCTGAATGCCTCAGTATAAAACCGACATCTCCAGCTGCTTTTCAGTTCGACAAGCCTCCACCAAGGTCAACCTCTATTGTTAGGCGATATCAGGCTTATTCATTACAATCAACATCACCGAAAACTGGGTAAGATTTCATTTTCACGGAATCAGTTGATTTCGTTTACCAAATCATCTATTTTCATCTCTCTACATAGATGACTCAAACTTTGTTCCCTGTGGTAGCCTATGTGCTTTTTTGAATTAGATATAGAAGAATTGACTTCTTTGGTTTAGGATTATTGACATATCTAAAACTAGGGAGTTGGTTTCGATTTTGATTTTGATTGAAATTGAGATTTTATTGATTTCGATAGGTTATTGAAAGGGTTTTCATATTTTTGTTTTTGCAGGCAAACGAAGAGCGGAGTTTTGCAGGCGATGGAAGTCTCTCCAAACTAAAAACTCCCTCTCTCAGGTAAATACCGATTTCTGATTCTCCTTTATGCTCTGTTTAGCTGCCTAGGAACTGAAAGAAATATGATTTAGGTTTCAGTGCTGCTTTATCATCATAATACTCTGGTCAAAGAACCTGCGTCATTATAAGTACATATAAGGGCAAATGTTGCAGAGAAGTATTTGTTAGCATCTTTGAATGAAGATCCTAAACCAGGACATATAATAGCTAATTTGCAAATGCCTATCATAAGAATGGTGATCATAGAAGTTCCAGCAAGTGCTTGGAGAAGGTGCTCATGGCTCATTGCTACATTCATTTCTTGCTTTTTTCACTGAGGTTGTCCATTTAGTGTCTTATTCTTCATGGAAAATTTTATTTTTTACTACCATAAGTTTTTTATATTTGGTTTCTGGAAAACAGTGATCCATAACTTCTCTCTGTCTTAACTCAATTCATAATGGCAATATGGCATAGTCATTACTTTGCTGCTTATTGTATTAGAAGGACTGAACACTCATGCTACTTTTTTTCCAATATGACTGTTGACAAGAAAAAGAAAAAAAATGAAATTGACTCCAGCCTTTTGTTTTGCTATTGCATCTTCCTCAGGTGACAAAATTAGAGCTCATTGGATGTCTACACGATATGCTGTTGCAATACACCGAACCAAGGATGCAGAATGGTATCAGGATCCCATTGAACAACTATCCTGGCAAGAAGTCAAATGGCTTCAGTTATAAGAGATGTAGACTCTATAATTTCCGTTCAACTTCACATACCATGGCCAGGCTTTGCCATGGTCCACAAAGCCCAACATGAGATTTCAGCAACATTTGATGGTAATCACAAAAGAGCTGTTAAGATGTCAATACGACAATGATAACCTTAAACTACATTCATGCTTATACATGAGCCTCACATTTCAATTCAGCTATTTACATATCCATTTGAACTTTTAACTGACTTTCATATTGATCATTATTTTTGATATCCAGCAGCAGCTGCACAAATAAGTTGCCAAACGAGCTGTTTCCCGTCGCCGAGGATGCAAGTTAATATGCAGTAGTAAGTTTGACCAACCGCTTTTCACAGAAACACATATCGTCTTATGCCTTTGAATCCATTTTGGAAATGCTAAGGCCAAATCTAACCATTTTTACCTAAAGTTGGTTAGGTTCTCCTAATTGCAAAATTGTAAATACACATCTGGTCAACATACAAGATTTTGCAATCTATAAAAGAACTCTTTAGCTATATAACGCATCAATGTTTCTAACCGCTGTCTTAAAATGCCTCAACAATGTACCCGCAGCATCGCGCGGGCATCATTGCTAGTATATTCTATATAGGAAATACTAAGGGCTTGTCCGGTAATGTTTTTAAAAATGATTTTTCAAAAATCGATTTTGAAAATAAAAACGAGAAAACAAGATTGGATTTTTGAGATCCGAAAATGTGTCCGGTAGCTTATTCCGAAAACAATTTTCAAAAACGAGAGAAGATTGCTACTAGAGATGAGAGAGACCTGAGAAGAAGATAGCAACGTGAGAATATGGAAGAAGAGAGCACATTCTTCTTTTTCTTTGTTTTGGAAAATATATCTCCGTGTTTTCTAAAATATGAGACTGAAAATGTGAAAACGTCTATTTGTCGTTTTCCTGTTTTACAAGTAAAATAAAAAATTATTTTCAAAAATTATTTTCTGCATTTTTGAAAACAGACCAGCGAACGCATTTTCAAGCTATTTTCATTTTATAAAATGAAAAAGATGACTTGAAAACGTTACCGAACGCCACCTAAAGTTGGGTTTACTGTTCTTACTATTCATAAGCCGTCTGTTTTGTATCGGCTTCAGCCCAGCCGATGATTCTGCCTTGGTTTCTTTCTGTTGTGATCAAGCCGTTGGTGTATTGAGTGGAGCCGAGCTGAGGTGGTGATCGGATTTACGATTTTGTCCTTGCTATCTTTCTATTCTTTATCTATTGCCGACATAGGATAAGGCAGATGTCAACTGAGAGAAAGACTCAACAGTGCATGCTGTTTCTTGCTACGACATCTGGGGTGATGCTCAGTGCTGTCGTGTCTATGGTACTTGACTCCACCGAGAGGTAAAGAGAGATTTGAGGGAATTGATATCCGTCTGTAATCGAAGAAATTGATGCTTGGGGGTGATTTGATACGCGGCAAGGATTAATTTCTGTGGCAAAGGGATTGATTTCTGTCTCAAATCAATATTCCGTCTCTGACCTACATTTGATCACTCGGCATGAGGTTATTGAGCTTCCTCGAAGTGAGACAAAGCTCCAGCTTTCTGGAGATGGCGATCTTCTTCATTTTAAGAGGTATCTAATTGATTTCTTCAAAATCAGTGCAAATCGTCCTGTGTGATTGATTTAGGATTTGGGCTCGGAGGTATTGATTAAACGGAATATTGATTTTGCTAACAATTTCCATGTTTTTCTCTGACAAGAATTAAGGTTGGTTACCTGCACCTGAGGATTCTTGGCAACACCAGCTCCTCAAATTTGTTAGATCATGCCGAGGGATTTGTATAATCTCACGTCCAGAAGTCCAGGTACCCCATGATCTTTATAGCTCTCATTAATTTATTTGGGTTGATTTTTTTTTCTTGACTGCTATCTTGAGAAAACATTTTTATGGAAATTTTATATGTTGCAGTTATGGTTTGCTAATTGCTATCTGTCTATTGATTTGGTTCATGGTTTTTGTTTAAGCAGAAGGTGTAGGCTGCTTCAAGTCTTGCCGGGACAATGCTTGGATGATGATGTTGCCTTCTAACACAGCTATTGCACATGTTAGCCCAACAGAGGTTCTCGAAGGTTTGACCTTTCGATTTTCGTTCTCGAGAGTTTGATCTTAGGAAAATCAAATTGTCAATTTGTGTGTGTTTTTCTGGGGTGTGAGAAAGTAAAAGTGAGTTTAGAACTGGAGGTGTATACTCTAATCATTTAACCTTACTTGGAATTATATTGAAAAACAAAGTGAGCTATAGGTGGCTTGGAAAATTTGGTAAAAGAGACTTAAGGGGTACTGTACTGTCATATGAATATTTCTTGAAATGTATTCATATGCTTTTTCTTTTTTATCTTCCTTCCAGATACGCCTGCAATTTGCTTCGACAAAGAAACAAATAATAATGAACTCAGAAACCCCTGAAGCTCAAGCGTCAGAGAAGGTGGAGGATAAGTCCAAATGAGAACTCTGAAGCATTGGTTTTTATCATTGATAATAGCTATTAATTTGAGTTGGATTATTTACTGACCTTTAATATTGGCTTTTATAGGACATATATCAGTACTGGTTTTGTTATCTAATCTGTTTGTTGTTATATGCTGTGCTACTCCAATGGGTTTCGCATTGATTATAGCTGCTGTTGCTTTTTTTGTCAGCTATTATCTCTATCTAAACAGTTGTCTTTATGATTTATTCTTCAATTATACTGTTTTGCATTTCTTGGATTGATTAGTTTGTGGTGGATTTGCAGCTTGAGAAAAGAGTGAAAGAGGTTGAGCGGTATTACTTGAGGAAAGGCAGTCTGCAACCAGCCACTTCGAAGGAGAAAGACGGAGATAAGCATTTTAATACAATTAAGAAGCAGCAACAAGATGCATCATGTAGGGACGCTGCTGCTGCAAAGAGGATACGAGATCTGTTGAATGATAGTGACATTTTTACCCCTACATTCTCGCTGGCTTTTACCTGACTACCCCGATGAGGACTGGATGTGGCTCTTTTTCATTGCTCATTGCTCCACGAAGAGAGAGAGCAATCTTGAGAGAGTTCATGAATGATCCAGAGACCCGGCATTTGTTCTTTGCTTCGCACGAAAAGAGAGAGTGGGAGATAGAGGTGATATTCAAGAAAGAGACTGATCAGAGAGGCACACAGAGAAGGAAAGAAGTGTGAGAGGGGTCTGGGTTTTGACTACAGCCCCAAAGTTCTAATCGGTAGGTTTGAATGTTTTATATACCTCTTTAATTTGCTGCCTTTTGTGGATGCATGTGATGTTCTTCTTTCTGAAATATATATCAATATATGTGTTCAATCTCTTTCACCAAAGAGTCTAAATAGCAATATGTAATGGTGATGTACTATCAATCTCTTTCCTAATTATCAATATCCGCTTCCATTTTAAGAAGCACAACTACCTTCCTTTACCTTTCTCTTTCAAAAAAGGTCATAGTATTACTTTATTTATCTTCTGATATTGGTAATTAGGAAAACTGCCATCTGAGATACACAAACTTTACAAAGCAGCTGTATTTATTGATAACAACACATTCTGCATTTTCTCACCAACATATTTACTACCCTCCAGTGCATATCAATGGTCAGGAAAATGCAGAGGAGGAGGATATGGATAACAATGATGATCTTGCTGGAGATGCAAGATACCAGTAGAACGGCCTCCCAAAACATCAAAATTTATAGGTATTCTTTAAACTTTTATTAGTATGAAATTATATTGATTGGTTTTGGCCAACCCTTTACCAAATCTAATTTTTGGATGACCAGCATCAGTGCCTCTGTGATGGTTGAGGTGGAGGGTGAGGCTGACCCACTTGAGGTATAAGATTCTCCTATGCCTATTCTGGATGCCCACGATTATTGTTTCTGTTGTTCCCTTATCTGCTTTATCCCTTTGTAAATGCATACAATGAGTTTTCACCCTTCCAATACTGAAATTTACTGCTTTTGGTTAAATACCATAATGTCAATTTAAATCTTGCAGCTCCTTTTGGATATGTTATTTTGCTGCTTTACTATCGCTACCACCAACAAGAGATTCTATTTTGGCTTCTCATTTATTGTTTAGTTTATACTCCTCAAATTCGAGTATCATGTGAAAGTGAAGAATCCCATCAAGACCAGAAATGGTGTGTTATGAGTATGTGCATTTTCTTGATGGCACATGAGAGCATCTACTAATACTATGGTGTAGACTTAAAACAAATAGTAAATTATCGCAGCAATATACAAACATTTCTGATTGTATGTAGAGAACAAGTTAACATCTTATGTTTTGTTAACTATTGTCGATCTCTTTCTATCAAAGGCAGTTTTTAAAATTGAAAAAGAGATCATATGATGTGCTTTGTAGTTTATATGTAACACTCTTTTTTCTTCTGGTGGCTTCTGTTTTCTAGCTGAAAGAAATTATTGTGTGTGTATAGGATTATGTGTTTCTTTTGAGTTAAAGAAACATGTGAGAGGTCCAATTGTCATTTTTTACTGCATTATAATGTAAATGTTGTTTCCATATTCTACGCAAGTGTAATCTTCTCGAGTTTTGAATTGCATAGATTGCTATGAAAGAGCTTCGTGAAAGGAAGATACCCTTTACCATCGGCCACTACCAGCCTGATAGAAGGTGAGATTCTGATTTTAGTTTTGTTGCAGTTCAAGTATTGACTCTGCTTCTCTCCCAGGTTTCATATCAATCATCTTTTCTAATGTGCATGCATATTTTAATTTCTGCCTAAATGCACTAAAGTGTTTCTAACTGTGTCCCCGTTATTATTTTGCCTGAACTTGGAGCAAAACCCTGTTGTTCATATAAGCAGTGTTCGTCAAATATTATTTTGTCTTCAACACAAATATTATTTTGTCTTCAACACAAATATTATTTTGTTTACCTATTTCACATTATCCTCATTTTGATGATTTTGATTCAAACTTAATACAACTTTATTATGCATTTACTTATGGAAGTAATTGATTGAATTGCAGCCCTGATGACAGATTGTAGCCATCCATCAAAAAGTTCTCACACCAAAGTTTGATTTCGTGCGTAATGAAAATTATGCTATGTAATGTTATGAAATCAACGATATTCTTTTGTATACGAACAGTTAATTTTCTGAACAATCTCCACCAATATATAATAATTGCTCTTCCCATTACATACTTCTACTAATTCATTGATAATAGTAAATCCCTATTATCAATCCCGCAGCAAAGCGCGGGCAGCCTTTCTACTTCTAGTCATACTTAATATATCAAGACTTTGAATTGGATCAGAGTTCCAAGAACTATTATACCATTGAAGAATCCATATTGTTCTCACCAGAAACAGAATGATCAAGAAGGAGATAATTACTTTACATGCTTAGCAAAGCACTGCAACTCGTCATATATTGCAGGCAGCTACTTCATTTCAACATCGTATCACACAGCCCAACCATGTGCAACTTTTGGAGATATCTTCACAGAGCTATCAACCTATAGTTAAGAAATAAGAGAATAAAATTGCTTATCCACCGAAATAAATGAAGGATGTTACAGCACGGCAGCTTGGATGGACTCGGACTGCGCAAGTTTGGTGATGACCTTGGCTGAGAAAAACATAAGAGTTTCTAGTTCAGTCAGCTGCTATATTTGTAGATTCCTCATTTATGTTGCTGAAGAATTAAACTAGGGGAAACTACACGTGGAACTAGGTATCTGGTTGACAATAGGATAAATAGTGGAAATGATGATGAAAAAACTGGAAGTTAACAAAACAAGAGAAAGGGGAGAAGAAAATCTGTATAAAAAGAATATCAACTACACTCACCACTCCAATAGAAGCCTGCAGCAGGAGTTGCAGAAAAACCTTTGTCTGTCAGAGCGTCAATCGCTAATTTTGCATCTGTAAAGCCCTTATCCTGATCAATGCTTAGCAATCACAATTTGACCATTATCTATAACTAAAATATGCAACAATATATGCTAGGTGTGAAGGAAAAACAAGAAAACCAGGCAGCACGATACAAATAAATTTTGGTGCAGCCCAAAATTATAAATATCTGATTCACGCGTCAATATTACAGCTGAGCATTTAATTAAAAAATAATTATCCAGGAATTCATGAAAGAGCAAGAACGAACTGTTCCATATCTTTTAACCAGCCTGCTAGAGGCCTGTAATTGTCATACACAAATGGATCTCCGTAGATGAAGTCCGGGACTACAACACAGAATCCAGAAGTGGCAACTCTTCCTGCAAGTTTCCTTAAAGTGGAAATGCATTAGTTCTCAGGTAGTAATCAAATTTTCAACACATAGATGACCAGATTTCAACAGCACAAACAATTGCTTCAATCATAAACAGTAGAAAGGCAGTCCACCACAATCAGAAATTTCCATTACTGATATAAGTTTCATCATCCATGAGTTTGGCACAAGCCTTCTACCTTGCACAGTTGAACTTAATATCTCCTGTTCATAATTCAGTTTTTCCGACAGACAAAACTGAAGGTTGGAGGTTTTGTATATCTTTAAGATGAGTTATTTGCTAAGAGAAAGGAACTTCTATGTGAGTTATATGATTGTGTTAAAAAATTAACACCATAAATTTCCTGGCAAGCTGCATGTAAATGCCACTTCCACTTTACCATGCCTTCAATAAATGAAATCCAAAATAACTACAGATACTGCAATTAATTCTGATTTCTGCAACCGCTAATAAGTTTGGATCCGATCACAGAGTATTCATTCCATGCATACAACAGAACAGAATTCTATAACACCCCCATTTACTTGTTATAATGTACTGAGACATCAAGTTCTCTCAAAAACAAGAAGTACAGCTCATGTTATAGCAGATTCCATGTAGACATAGCTCAATACCTCAACTTGGGAGCTCCATATCCTGTAGGGCAAGTCGAATAGGTATATTATAAGTTCTTCACGATGTAATATTTTATTCTCCTCTTCTCTCCATCAATATACAAATACAAGGACTTACGATTCTACTTCCTAATACTTCACTGAAACATAAAAGAGAAAATAGCTATATAAAAAATTGAGTGAAAGAGAAGAAATTTTTGAGAAAATAGCTATAATAATAGAAATAAGTATGACTTTTGAAGGACTTAGAAATGTCATAGGGTTCCTGACTTCCTGCCCTTTAATGAGACACAGCCAAATATAACTTCTTTTTAATTTTCGAGATGTGTTTCCTCCATTGGTCAGCTATCCACTCTAATTAACCCATAGTTGCCTAAGATAATGCAGTCCATGCTGCTATAATCCAATCTAAGGCAAATTACTGAGTTAAGCATAACAATGAACAGGTCATTAACCAACTCAGACACCTTATAATTAACACATCCATTTATATGTAAACTGTTGTATACCTATGATACAATTTGATACAGAAGTGGATGTTTCCTTGAAAGCAAGCTGTGACTCTAGAAATAGATCAGATGATGTATTCCAAAGTTCCTTCGCAAGTTTGGCATCATATGAAAGCATAGAAGAGCTGACAGTACGGCCCGTTCCACCAAAAAAGTAAACTCCCGATGTTTCCTAAAATTAACAGACAGTGATCAGATGAGGAATCTTTCAATGATTGTGAGATTCTCTGTAATCCTCCATTTCAAGAGTGAGGGAAGAAGGAAATATGTATAACATTTAGTTCAAGACACATTGGATTATACTTCTTCAATCCCAATTATGGATTTGTTAACCATAATGCTGAAGGACACCCATTGGATTTGTAGTTATATGCAGTGATTAAATTAACCATGCACTCCACTGCAGTTAATATTATTAATCTTCTCTATGAGGAACAGCAAAATATTAAACGAAGATGGTTTGGACACTGATTTATGTCATAATGCACTATTTGGAAACTTAATGGATAAATGTGTCAATTGTCCAGGAACCTAATACAGCATGCAGCCTCACTTAAAACCCCATTCCCACCAACAAATAGACTGAGACATTACAAATAGCAATGCTCGACAAGGGAATTTTCAATCTCCAAGATATCTCGTATGAGAAATAATCAGTCTTTACAGTATCAGATAACCTTATGCCCCTTTTCCAGATGAACTACTAAACATAATGTTCCATATATTTTTATAACTCATTGCATAAGACAAGACACATTGGCATCAGGATAAGAACATTGGCTATAACGTATAAAATGTTAAGGAAATAGTTAATGAGATCCTTTGGCATAGAATTTCTTATTAAGTTTGAGACGGACAGAACAAACCTTCACTGGCATTCACAACACATAAACAAGCTGCATAAGTGTAATGAAGCAAGTGCTGCATCTCAAGAATGGGCATGGATAGAGGTCAAGAAATGGTTAGTAGATCCAATTTAACAAGTTTGCAGCAACATAACGGGGAAGATAAGGTGATGGCTGATCGGAAGATTAAAGCAACCTTATTGTGCTGTCACTACTATTTTTGAGTGTTATTTTGTAATGGGACAATGCGTATTATTGAGACATTTATTGAGACATTTAGTAGTTGTAATATTTAACTTAGAATTTCTGCTGCTACATTTTGTTGTGGACTTTTGGATGAGTAGCAGCTTTGTAGTTTGTTATAGACTTGTGGCATTTCAGATTTCAGTTCATATAATTTGGGCAGCATTAGTTTATACTGAATGATTAATGTCTGGTTGATTAGGTCAGTAGTGGGATGCAGAAGCAATAAACTGGAACCCATAAATAGGCTAAAACTATGTTGCAAAAGGCCAAAAACTGAAAAACTAATTAGACAATAAATATTGTAAAATTGGGCTGCTAAAATCAAAAAGCTGGAAAACTGAAATGGGCCTTGCAAAACCAAAAAACTTAGAAGGCCAAATTAGTTCGGTCGAAGCCCATTACTGAAGCAAACCAACCAAATACTCGGTATACCGAAAATTCAGTTTGGGCCTTGCTCGGCCCGGTATCAATTAGGAATTTGGGCTTACCGACCCACTTCGGTTCGGCTGTGGTTTGGCCCATTTATGATCGGTTTTGGGCGGAATAAAGGTTGCATCAGATTGCTAGAAAAGTTGAAACCTACTCAAAAGCTTTGCTATAACCAAATTTCCCCTCAGAACTTTGATCTGATACTCAGTATTTGGAAATCAACTATGGTCCAACTTCGGATTGTTGGTGAAGAACATTATGAAACTGTACAACAGAGTATCACTGCAACTGTTAGCTTTAGAGTCTAAACCTATACATGAGTGAGAAACCAATTCATGCAAAGTTCAATATGAGCTTTGGGCAAACTTCATAAAGGATCAGTGCACTTGCAGTGTCTTTCGAATCAATGCCAAGAAAGACCGAAAAGAGCCTTTATGCGAAGCATGTTAATTATAGTGAAAAGCTTCTCAACCCAAAACCATATCTTTACACTAACAAGAACAACTAATATCATGTCATCAAAAAAAAAAAAACTAAGATCAAGTCATCAACATCAAATATGAAATAGAACACTTGCAATTACTATTGCAAAGAATTTTAGTCTGATAAATTATTCAATTACAAAACTCTGTTTCAAAATTGTCTAAACATGAACCTAATAGCTAATGATAGGTTGCTTAATGATTGATTCCTACTAACAAATGTATGTATGTGTATATACATACAGTCCGGCTACGGTGCGGACGATACAGATTTCCTGTTTTCCCCCACTTTCTGATCACATTTTCACATCTTAACCGTTCTGTTTTTAGGTCCTAATGTATAGATCACCTCTGCAAAATTTCAGTCAATTTGGTGATCGTTAAGGCATCCAAAACTGCAATTTACCATTATAAATACGAACTGTTCCAGTTAGACAGATTTGGTCCGTTCGTGTAAATTGCAGTTTTGGATGCCTTAATGATCACCAAATTGGCTGAAATTTTGCAGAGGTGATCTATACATTAGAACCTAAAAACTGAACGGTTAAGATGTAAAAATGTGGCCGGAAAGTGGTCAAAACAGGAAATCCGTACCGAAATTTTAGTACGGACGTCCGCACCTGAGAAAAATCCTATATATGTGTGTGTGTGTGTGTGTGTGTGGGTTCTTAAGGTTAAGGTTGATTAGACTTCTTTTAGAAGACCTACAGCACCTTCCAGAGTCCCAGTTATATAAATATAAATATATATATATATAGGGATAAATTCTGTTTAGTCCCTATACTTTGGCTCTCTCATCGTTTCAGTCCCTGACATTCTAATTTAATCTAAAAACTTCTTGATCTCTCAATTTCCCTCCAATAGGTCATTTCCGTGGGAAATTAGGAATTGACCTTAGGTGAAATGTCTGATATACCCCTATGTTATTTCTTGTTTTTTTTTCTTTTTAATTTCTTTTTTTTCATTTTTTTTTTAAATTTCTTTTTTGCTTTTTCTTCTTTTTTTCTTGTTCCTTATTTAATTTTTTCCTTTTTAAGTTCTTTTTTCTTTTTCGTTCTGCCTACTTTCTCATTCCTCAACCCACCATAAATAGTTCTTGTACCTAGACAGGGAGATGAGTAAATCAACCATTTTTGGCTTCAGAACTTGGTTATAATTGAAAGAGAATAAGAACAGTGATGACTATGTGCTAACATATAACCATATGAAACTTTTGCAACTATCCTCCCATTCCTATTAACCCATATTTTTGAAAACAACATATTCTTTAAAGTCGATTTGAATGATTTGATTTAAAACAACTTAACTTTGACAATGGTGGTAAATGAACTAAACACTTGAAATTTAGGTAGAATATTGCAACTAAAATAACTAACTAAATACAATGAGTTTGAGATGGACTTCGTGCAAGGAATCATGTTCAATGTTAAAAAAGCTAAATATGTCTCACGATGTGCACTGAAAGGATTGCCAACTTTGTTCAACAGAGCATTATGAATATTCTCTGTAATAATTGCAAGCATGAAGAAAGAAATATCTCACATTCCTATCAAAGAAAAAAGAACCACACGATTTGAAAAGCAGCATTCTTCAAAAAAAGAAAGAAATATCTCACATTCCTATCAACTCATAATTTAGACAACACGCAGACGATGGCAAATTAACATTAGGTAGAATATTGCAAATGCAAGGAATCATTTGAAATTCATTGTTAAAAGAGTGAATAAAGTAATTAAATCTCGAGTATAGCACCTAAGGATTGCTAATGTTGTGTATCAAAAGACATGATAGTGTTTAATTTGTTCAAAGATAGGTTCACTTAAGCGTTAATCATTTCCTACGTAAAAAGTCGCCTACGCATACAATGTCACATTCCTTGGTAGTTGGTGCCATATTAGTATTATGATTTCCAATTCGATATGTTTGGTAATTTCAAATGCCTCAGTTATTTGGTAGTCGTTACCAAATTAGTATTATGATTTCGAAGTAGGAATAAATTACTAGAACCTCACAATATAGAAGCCCCCACTACTAGCAAAACAACAATCACCCACAGATTTTAATTTGTGTGTAATAAGCTTTTTCACACGGATTTCAGTGCGTGATAGCTTTTACCCACCGTACACGCACAGATTGAGTTACCGTGTGGTTTGGAGGGGGGGGTAATACTCATCTCACACAGATTATGTTGTCCGTGTGAATATTATACGTGGGCTCACAGTCTTTCTATAAATATAAAATACCATAACGAAATGCAGTCCGTGTGAACAACCCTATTTCACACGGAATTCTGTGCAAAATATGTAAACTCTATTTCACACTGATTACTGTGCGGGATACAACTCACACTGATTTCTGTGTCAAAATTTATAACTATTGACACGGATTTCCGTGTGAAATCCCTATACCCTAACTCTCACTGATTTCTGTGTGTAAAAGTAACAGCATGTTAAAAAACAAATTAAATTAAATTCTGCAATAAATATACTACAAATATTTACAATAAAATGAACAAATCCACAACTTAATCGAAAATATTAAAACTTTACATTCATAACAAGATATTCTTTACATTTCACAAATGCACAAGTATATGAAACTCCACAATTCACACAAAATTACATAAAGAAAGAAAATCAAAAGTACATATTTCACAGTTTAACCCCAAAATCCGATCAAGGTTGGGCCTTTTCATCCATCCCAATTGTACATTTGAAGAGATTATTGCCCAAAGCTCCTACTCTATTCTAGAGGAATCGTCTCTGAAACTTTGTGCACCAGGTAGCACATCTGCTTAAAGAGGTTGGCCATTTCCTCATAGAGTTTTACCTCTTGCATGTATCAGCGCATATACTGCTTTGGAAAAGATCAATTTATTGCTTTAGAATAGATCAAGTACCTGGTCGACCCGGCAACATAAATCATATAATCTGTAAAATAAAAGAGAAAGTCTCTCTCTTTCACTCTCAGTTTCATAGCATACCAGAGCATCCCATCTTTTTTTTTGCAGCAGCCATATCTCTCATTTGCTTCAACTCAAAATCTTTATTGCTTGCATTCTTGTAGCACTCCTACGTTGAATTGACAACAACCCAAGTCAGAAAATAGATAAGAGAACTTAAATAAGAAGAGAAACCCACTAACCAAAACATGAAAAAGGTTGAGAATTTATTTATAAAATGGTGGGTTCTGTAAGAAGGTCATTTGGTTCTGAAGAAGAGCTTGAACAATGGTTTGTTTCATATGGTAATTTGGTGGGTTTTCGTTCTAAAAACTAGAGCACGAAATGGTGTGAGTATTCAGGGACGAAAATTCCAGAGCTTTCATTGGAGTGAGAAAGTGAGAGTGAGAGTGAGCAAATTACAGAGTCTTGGGATATGGTTATCTTCTTCTTCGTTGTGTGTCGTTTGTTGGCAACTGGCGAGTATGAGGCCAATGAGATATATAGCTTCCACGCCAAATACCAACCTGTATTTGCAGAAATCATGGCATTCCAAACAGCAACATTCTTTTCCACTACAGAATCAAACAAGTTTCTAGCACCACATAAATCCCTGTCCCCGACATACATTGAAATCAAAGCAGGAACCAGAAAATCATTCGAAAAGCATCCATACTTGACAGCAAAGCAATGAAAACCCACAATAGTTATAAAAAAGACAAGTAAAAACAAAACAAAAGGGAAAAGATCCTGCAAAACAGAACAGTGTTAAACAAAACAAAAGTGAAGAGAAAATAAAAGAAGCATGTCGGTGCCGGCCAATTTCCTGGGCGGAGGAAGAAACGCCGGCACAGAGAAGAGGGAAGGATGGACTAGAGGGAGGTGGTGTGCACGGGTCGGCTATGCCGATGGAGTGGAGGGAGGCTGTGCTTGACAGTGGAAGTGAGCAGCGTCGGTGCGTGGGTTGTTGCCGGAAGTCAAGGAGGCTGCGTTAAACTCGTCGGAGGTTGGTGAGGTCTGTGATTGTGGAGGTGAGTCACGGTGGTGACTAGAAGTGGGTGTCGGAGGAGAGAGAAAACAGATCTAGTTCCTCTATCCTCCATGAAACCAAAACAATTTGGAG
Organism: Rosa chinensis; assembly: GCF_002994745.2. Lineage (NCBI taxonomy): Eukaryota > Viridiplantae > Streptophyta > Magnoliopsida > Rosales > Rosaceae > Rosa > Rosa chinensis. The sequence goes on along the minus strand of NC_037094.1, from coordinate 53,091,234 downwards.
ATGAGAGAGAGGGAGGGAGAGAAGAGGAGCTGGGATATGAGAGAGAGGGGGAGCAGTGGGCGGAGGAGCAGAGAGAGGGGGAGGCGGAGAAGATGAGGGTGAGGGAGGGGGTAGTGGGTGGAGGAGATGAGAGAGAGGGAGACAGAGGAGAATTCAGAGGAGGCTTTTCAATTTACCCAATCTGGTTTTAAGCAGCATTGATGCACGGAAATCTGTGTGTTTATAATATTGCACACAAAAATCCGTGTGAAATACATTTACATCTGTTACAGATATCCGTGTGAATTTACCACAGTAACCCAATAGCTATCATCTATTTTCATTCAAATATTTACAACAGCACCCACAGTAATCCGTGAGAATATCCAAATATTGAGCGGGAATAAATTGATTGGCCCACCCTTTTAGCGTTTATTTTTATTGATAATAATTTTCTTTCAAGTTATTTTGCCACAGAAATCCGTGTGAAATACATACACATTTGCAACTGATATCCGTGTGTATTTACCTCGGTATCCAATAACTATCATGTTAATTGTCATTCAATTGTTTACAAGGAATTCTGTCTCTAATAGACTTTTTCACACCGAATTCTGTAGCTAATTGTTCTTTTCACACAGATATTCGTGTGTAATTCATTTCCCATAGAAATCTGTACCAAAAACTTATTGTAACGGAAATCCGTCCCTCCATAATTCACATAAAATAAAAAATTAACGATTTCTAAATAAACTAATTTATAATAAGAACAGAAATCAGTGTGAGTTGATATTTTTACAGATAACCGTGTGAAAAAATTTTGGTTTTTACACAGACATATGTTACTGTTGTTTATTCACACGGATTTCCGTGTTAACATTTCACACAGAAATCTTTACCAAAAATTTATTGTAACGGAAATCCGTCCCTCCATAAATCACATAAATACGTCTTTTGTTTTTTGTTTTTTTTTTTTAACTCCACACTTCAAAGGGCCAGACCATTAACGGATATAATGATTGAGACACCGACAGTTAGATATGAGAATTATATTATTTTAGGCTTCTAGTTGAAATTTCATCTAATTTCGTCTATTTTTCAGCCTCGATTTTCTTGGTCAACCGAATAAGGCTTTATTATTAACTACACAATTCAAAGGGAAAGACAGTCAACGGATGTAAGGTTTGGGGCACTGACCATTAGATGTGAGAATTACAACATTTTAGGCTTCTAATCCAAAATTCATTTATTTTTGTCTATGTTTTGACTTCAATCCATTTGGTTAAACTGAAATTAATTAGCTTTGTAACATTTAGTTGACCGATGTTGTATCCAACAACAATTATGCTAATAGTTTTACAAGACATGTATTGATCAATCGACGACGAGAGATGACAAATAGAGCTTGAAAACTCTTGGTTTATCAGCGGTTTTGATGAGTAGATTGAGACCCAAACAACTTCGAAAATAGCTGAAATTTTGACCATAATTATATCTTCTTATCATGATGACATCTAACAGTCGATTTTGATCAAGTCTATTTCTTCCGCATTGTTCCTTGTAGAAGGTATATTTTTCAATACAACTAATAAACCAGTTAAACAACATTAGTAGGCACATAAGGATTTCGTTCGATCTAAACAATCAAAACTGAAAATCGATAAATTTGGCATTACCCATCTATTTATAGCATATTAATAAGTATTGTGTAAAAAAATTAACCCGATCCGCCGTTATTTTGACATGAAATAAACCGGTCAACCCTTTAAATGCTTCTACTTCCGGGGAGCCGACACTTGAGGAGATAAAATTTCAGAAATTTTTACATTAGCTAATATAGCTTCTACCCATGAGAGCATGAGAGTTTACAGATCAAAAAAATAAGTTACGAGTGAGCGGTTATGAGCATATTAGTTTTATGTAGTATTTAAGGTTTAGGGTTGACCTATTAGATCAAAACCTAAACGACGACGAAAATAGCTAAAATTTTGAACATAACCATTGATTCTTATCATGATAACATCGTACAGTCAATTTTGATAAAGTCTATTTCCTACGCATTGTTGCTTTCATTATAACTAATAAACTAGTTATACCACATTAATAGATATATAAGAATTTTATGCAATCCAAAAAATAAAAATTGAAAATGAATAAATTTGACATTACTCATCTATTTATAGCGTATTAATAGGTATGGTGAAAAATAATTAACTCAATCCGCCGTTATTTCAATATCAAATAAATTGGTTAACCTTATATACGCATATACTTCCCTAAGGGGAGTTAAACTACGAGGAGATAAACTTTTCAAATTTTTTACATTATTTGGTATACCTCATATTCATGAGAGTATGAGAGCTGACAGATCGAAAAAATAAGTTGCGAATGAGCGGTTATGAGCATATTAGTTTTATGTGGTATTTTAGGGTTCAGAGTTGATCTAGTAGATCGAGACCTAAACGATAACAAAAATAGCTGAAATTTTACTATAACTATTTATTCTAATCATGACAACATCCAACGGTCGATTTTGATAAAGTCTATTTCCTCCACATTGTTGCTCATGGAAGGTATACTTTTCATTACAACTAATAAACTAGTTATACCACATTAGTAGACATATAAGAATTTTGTGCGAACCAAAAAATCAAAATTGAAAATCAATAAATTTGACATTACGCATCTATTTTATAGTGTATTAATAGGTATTCTGTAAAAAAAAATTAACCCAATCCGCCGTTATTTCAATATCAAATAAGTGGTCAACCTTATATACACCTATACTTTTTCACACGGAATTTTGTAGTTAATTGTTTTTTTTCACACGGATATCCGTGTGAAAAGGTTTTAGTTTTTACACAGACATCTGTTACTGTTATTTATTCACACGGATTTCAGTGTTAACATGTCACACTGATATTCGTGTGATATTCATTTCACACAGAAATCTGTACTAAAAACTTATTGTAACGGAAATCCGTCCCTCCATAAATAAAATAACATAAAAAATTAATGATTTCTAAATAAACTAATTTATAATACGTACAGAAATCGGTGTGAAATACATTTTTAGCAAATGTAAGATGTCCGTGTGTATTTATCTCATGTGTTATCCTTTTTTTTTTTTACAACAGTATCCACAGTAATATGTAGGAATATTCAAATATTGAGCGGGAATAAATTGATTAGCAAACTAAATAATTAGTCATTAGCTTTTATTTTTATTGATAATAATTTTCTTTCAAGTTATTTTGCCACATAAATCCGTGTGAAATACTTACACATTTGTAACTGATATCCGTGTATATTTATCTGAGTAACACGTGTAATTGTCATTCAATTTTTTGCACGGAATTCTGTCTCTAATAAACTTTTTCACACAGATATCCGTGTTAACATTTCACACAGATATTCGTGTGTTACTCATTGAACACATAAATCTGAACAAAAAACTTATTGTAACGGAAATCCGTCCCTCCATAATTCACATAACATAAAAAATTAACGATTTCTCAATAAACTTATTTATAATATGTACAGAAATCAGTGTGAATTGATATTCACACAGATAACCGTGTGAAAAGGTTTTAGTTTTTACGCAGACATCTGTTACTGTTGTTTATTCACATGGATTTCTGTTGATATTTTTATTGTATAAATTATTGTGGGCTCAATTATGCTCATTTCACACGATTATATGTTAGTATTTCTATTTCGCACGGATATCTGTGGCTTTTAGTTACAGTAAATCTTTGTGTGTTATTATTTTGCTAATAGTACCCACTTGCATGATAGCATGCATGGTTCTGCATGACAGCATGGTTATGATGACTGATGAGTTGAAGCTGTAGACTAGAAGGCTGTAAGCTGATAGCACTAAATTCTCTAGACTCATGTCCACATAAATTAACCTTCCTCTATAAAACCAAAGATTTCAGAACTCAAATAAATAGGCGGTCTTAACATCTAATCTAAATGGATGGAACTACGTACCATTTGGCCATCAGTCTTCAGCATCTTAGTCAATCGTCAAAACCAAGTGCATCATGAGAGGTGGCATTCATAAGGGGTATACATATCCGGTTACTTGTGATGTTGAAATAAGAACATTTTTAAGCATCATTTGGAAGATATACATATAAGACTACAGCAAACTCTTTCCTAATTAAAATTAAAGTAAATTGACCATTCGAATGCAGAGTATCAAATATTGTACGTAGTATATCAAGACTTCGAACTAGATCAAATTTCCAAGAACTATTCAACCATTTAAGAATCCATATTGTTCTAATCAGAAACAGTCTGAGAAGGAGGTAAGTACTTTACATGCTAAGCAAACCACCGCAACACGTCATTATGAGCTTCCTCTGCACTCTTTGCCGCAGTCCTTTCGACATCAAACAAAACGGTCAACCATTTATACACTGATACTTCCCTAAAGGGAGTTGAACTACGAGGAGAAAAACATCCTGAAATTTTTACATTGGTTGATATATAGCTCATACATACGAGAGTGTGAGAGCCAACAGATCAAAAAAACGAAGTTGCGAATGTGCAGTTATGAGTAGAGGTGGCAAACGGGCCGGCCAGACCCATTTTAAGCTGGCCCAGTCGTGCTATGTGCCGTGCTTGGGCCGGCCCATTTATTATCGTGCCGGCCCATTTACTTAAAGATTAAACCCCGTCTGGCCCATGACCCGAGCCCATATCGTGCAGGGTCGTGCTCGTGCCGGGTCAATAAACGGGCCGTACTCGTGTCTACCCACTATAAAGCACGATTTTAAAATCTTAATTTGAATAAATAAAAATTAATTATATTTAACTATTAAAAAATTAAAATAAATTAAGTTCTACAATGTTTTTCTTAATATTAGCTTTTTAAGATTAGTTTTCTAATAATTTTTTATATTCCACTACAAGAAAGAAAGAAAGAAAAAAAATAACTCAAAATATATTGCTTATAGTATATTATTGTGAGATTATAATGAAGATTTAGTATCATATTATTCTTTCCTTCATTCTATAGTTATATTATTAAGAGATTAGTCTTTATTAATAAACATATATTTAATATCTAGAAAAAATACTTTATGTCAAAACAAGGATATAATGTTTTATTTCATATTTTGACAACATAAAGGAAATAGCATTGTTGGAATTGTCATGAGATTTTAAATAAAGAGGTATAATATTTAAATCTCATCATTGTGGTTTTTAAATATTTTTAAAAACAAAATGAAATTTTGTGCTTGTAACTGGTCGGCCCACAATATGTCATGCTAGGATCGTGCCGGGGCTAGGCCAATGGGCTAATATTCCTAGGCCTAACCCGACCCGTCATTCTAACGTGCTCGGGTCATGCCGGACCACTAACGGGCTTGAGCTGTGCCGGGCCGCTTTTAAGCGTGCCAGGCCCTTGCCGTGCTTGTGTTTAGTGGCATGTTTGCCACCTCTAGTTATAAGCATAAGTTTTATATTGTATTCAGGGTTTAGGATTGACCTAATAGATCGAGACCCAAACGATAACAACAACAGCTAAAATTTTGACCATAAAATTTTGATAACATCCAACGGCCGGTCGATTTTGATAAAATCTGTTTCCTCCACCTTGTTGCTTATAGAAGGTATATTTTTTATATATAACTAATAAACAGGTTCGACCAGATTATTAGGCATATAAGGATTTTGTGTGATCCAAAAAATTAAAACTAAAAATCGATAAATTTGGCATTATCCATCTATTTATAGCATATCAATAGGGACTATATAAAAAAATAAAAAAAAACCGATCCACAGTCATTTCGACATCAAACAAAGTAGTCAACCATTTATACACTTATACTTCCATAAAGGGAGCTGAACCACGAGGATATAAACTTGTAGAAAATTTTGCATTGGTTGATATAGCTCATATCCACGAAAGTGTGAGAGTTGAAAGATCGAAAAAAGAAGTTGCGAATGAACGGTTATGAGCAGATTAGTTTTATGTGGTATTTATGGTTTAGGGTTGACCTAGTAGATCAAACTCAAGCGACAACAAAAATAACTGAAATTTTGAGCATAACCATTTCTTCTTATCATGATAACATCCAACTGTCGATTTTGATATATTCAATTTTTTCATCCTTGTTTGTTATGGAAGGTACACACACACACACACACACACACACACATAGTAAACAAGTTATACCACTTTTTTTTTTTAAAGAGGGCCAAAACAGCTACCCTTAAGTCTTGATCATTAATGAAACTGCAGAATACAATAGAGGGGAGGGGACATGATACCTGAACCCCAAATTACGATAAGCATAAGGAGAACATCTCGAGATAAGAACTAGAGTCTCAACAATAGGATTGTATTCTATCATGCAACAATTAGTAAAGAGTGCACTTCTAGTTACTCTATTCGCTTTACAAAGATGGAGATATATCGGAAAGTAAAAGCTTACTCAAATATACTACATTAGTAGGTATTTAAAGATTTTTTGCAATCCAAAAAATAAAAATTGGAAATGGATAAATTTGAAATTACTCATCTATTTATAGCGTATCAATAGGTATTATATAAAAACATTAACTCGATCCGCCATCATTTTAAATCAAACAATGTGCTTTATACACTTATAATTCCTTAAGAGGAGCTGAACCACGAGGATACAAACATCCAGAAATTTTTACATTGGCTGATATAGTTCATATCCACGAGAGTGTGAGAGGTGACAAATCAAAAAAAGAAGTTGCAAGCGAGTGGTTATGTGTATATTAGTTTTTTGTGGTGTTTAGAGTTTATGGTTAACCTAGTAGATTGTGATATAAATGACGACGAAAATAGCTGAAATTTCAACAATAAGCATTTCTTCTTATCATGAAAACATCCAACCGTCGATTTTAATAAATTCAATTTTGTCCACCTTGTTGGTTATAGAAGGTATACTTTTCGGTATAACTAATAAACAAGTTAGACCACATGAGTTGACATGTAAGGATTTTGTGTGATCCAAATAATCGAAACCGGAAATCAATAAATTTGACATTACCCATATATTTTAAAGGATATTAATAGGTGCTACGTAAAAAAAATTAACCCGATCCGCCGTCATTTCGACATTAAATAAAGCGGTCAACACTCTATATGCTCATACTTTCCTAAGGGGTGCTGAACCACGAGGAGAAACTTTTAGAAATTTTACATTAGTTGATATAGCTCATACCCATAAGAGTGTGAGAACTGACAGATCAAAAAAAGAAGTAGCAAGTGAGTGGTTATGTGCATATTAATTTTATGTGATATTTAGGGTTTAGGATTGACCTAGTAGATTAAGACACAAACAAGGACTAAAATATATAGCTGAAATTTTGAGCATAACCATTTCTTCTTATCATGATAACATCCAACATTCGATTTTGATAAATTTAATTTCTTCCATCTTGTTGGTTAGAACAGAAATAATGAACATGTCAACATCCATTTCAAAAATAAATTCAACAATTAATTTTTAATTTTTTTTTCCATTTTTTTTATGTTATGTCTGTTTAGATAATTATGTCGAGCTAAATTTAGATAATTCGATAATTATGTTACTATCTCGGAAATTAATAAAATATTTGTTGTAAATATTATTTCTTATGTGGCTGTCCACGTTATTAGTTAGGGACCTACATGTAATATATCAATAGTTTAAACACTTATCATGTAAACCCTAACTCTATATAAGGGAGGCCTCTAAGACTGAATAATACGCTTATCTATTTTCCCCTCATCTCTCTTTATACGTTTCTTACTCTTTACAAAGTAAGTCAATACTTTTTAACACATTATCAGCACGCTCTGCTATTTTTCTTAAAACTCTATGATGATCTACGAGTTTATAGTGCAACGTTGTTGCTCTTAACTATAACTCATGATCTATGAGTTTATTTATAATCTATATCAATCAATTATGTATATTAGGGTTTATGGAGATATACGGCATCATATCAATGTTTTGTTTATTTTTTTTTTCGTTCTTCATCTGCCATTTCTGCAATCCTATATATATATATATATATAGTTTAATATGGTTGTTGCGATATGGTTGTTTTGTTTAATATATCATTTTATCAAGTACACTACATATATATATATATATATATATATATAGTTTAATATGGTTGTTGCGATATGGTTGTTTTGTTTACTATATCACTTTATCAAGTACACCACATATATATATATATATATAGTTTAATATGGTTGTTTTGTTACTACTTCGTTAATATATATATAAAATATCTAAATGTGCAGTTGCACACCTAATAGCAAACACGTTCCTTTATATATATATATATATATATATATATATATATATATATATATATATATATATATATATATATATGAGGTATATGTTGTTAACATAATGGATATATTTTTACTGTTTCATTCCTTATAGCATATCTGATATTTATTTAATTAAATTTATCTTATATGTTTTATCAATTAAGCATACTTAATATTCATAATACAAGTGAACCTGAAGTTTCTGTTTGGCTCCAGTTTTGTTGCAGCTGGTCAACAGTCTCTTTTCTTGCGCGGGCGTGCCAGCACCGTTCGGGTGCGGTTGTCGGGGATGTCCCTTGACCTGACTTCTATCAAGCGATTGTGGACGAGGAGAGCACCAACCTCGTCGTGGGATTCTTTGTGCCTCGTGGCGAGGACTTTTGCTGAGCTTCTTGAAAATCACCAAATCAATACTCGATGTTGTAGATCGAGTAGAGCGAGCACCACTGGGAAATGAGGAGAACTTGCTAAAGCGTGACTTTAGCTTGGCTGGGTTGCTAGGGCGTTACCCTTGCTTGGCTGGTTCTGTAATCGTTGTGGTCGCGGCACTACCGTCTGCTCCCGAGGAGACTAGGACCGAAGTACGTTGACAGAGGGTTTGGTGGCACTGAAAGTCGGCTTCTGAGAAGACTAGGACTAGGAGTGTGATCACCGGTAAGAGAAAGAAAAGGAGAGGAGTTACTCTTAGAGATATTTGCTATAGAGAGAACTTAGATCATCTTAGAGATGTTGTTGTTGAATGTGAATATGTGTTTGAGAATGAGAGGAGAAGGGGTTTATATAGGGAAGAAAAAGAAGAGTGAAATAATGAGTGGAAGAAAAATAATGAAAGTAGAGTATGAAAGTGATTTGTAAAATATGGAAAAGATAGAGAAATGATGAAATGAAAGCAAAGCATGAAGGTGAAGAAACATGGAAGTGATGATGATCTATTAAAGAGATTGTAGTAGAAAAATATATCCAAGGAAAAAAAGAAAAGCATCTAGCTTTCTTCATGTGGGTAGGAAACATGAACATGTGAATATTGAGCTGGTTTTAGGTCAGTTTCTGCCCCTTTATTCCTTCAATTATTTCTCCAATAAGACTTCAGAATGAGCCTTTGACTTCTTCATAAAAAATGTTCCACTATGAGTGTAGATCATCCTGACAAATTTTCAGAGCTTTATTCCATGCGGTTGGGCCGAAAATGCTGCTGGACCTCTTACAGGTCTAGTTTTCCAGTTTTGCTTCTGTAGAAAATTGGACTGATTGTTTGAAAGCCTTCCACTCAAAACTAGCTCTGGCACTCTTCATAAGAAATGATCCTTGGGATGTCTAGTATTAATCTGGAAAGTTTAAACTTATTTGAATCTTGTTTGGTTAGTCTTCCGCCCCTCCTTCCTTGTTTAGCTCGGTTTCTCCTAGCCGAAATAGGAAAATGTGCTAAAGTTGACTTTTCATGCTTCCATGCTTCCATAGTAGGCTTTATTTAGCTTCTAAATATATATTTGGAGCTTGTCGACAATATATAGCTTGAGCCACTGACATTGGCTCAATTTCTCCAAAACATACATTGTCAGGCCAAAATGTTCATTTTGGGTCCAAACAGTTTCACTCCTGCTACTCGAGCCAGAAGTTTCGAGTACATATCCGTTTGAACCTGAAGTTCAAAAAATACGGAATTTTAGAACCTGAAGTTCTAATCATAAGACCACGAACCTGATGCTTCGTGTATATAATTGCGATCCAATGTTTATTTTTTTTTTCGAACTTGAAGTTTCGATATTGATTACTTATTTGTTAAGAACCTGTAGTTCTAACACTATACATGGATCCTAACATACCTCATCTTCATTGTGGCAGGAAGATGACGAATTTGGCAAAATTGGATTTTGTCACCCTTGACATCTCTGGCAAGAACTACCTGTCTTAGGCCATTGATGCAGAGATTCATCTCGAAGCCCAAAACCTTGGGCCTACAATCAAGGAAGGAAACTCAGCGTCCCCGCAGAATAAAGCTGAAGCTATGATTTTTATGCGCCACCATCTCCATCAGGGATTGAAGGACGAGTACTTAACTGTCAAAGACCCACTTGAGCTATGGACAGGTTTGGCAGATAGGTTCGCTCACCAAAAAACTGTTGTGCTCCCTAGAGCACGTTAAGAATGGTCGCATCTGCGCCTTCAAGATTACAGTTCTGTGATAGATTATAATTCTGCCATATTCAGGATCACCTCCCAAATGAATCTTTGTGGAGAAACTGTAACTCAGGCCATGATGCTTGAAAAGACCTTCTCCACCCTTCATGCCTCAAATATGGTCTTACAACAGCAATACAGAGAAAGAGGATTCACCAAATATTCTGATCTCATCTCTTGTCTTCTGGTGGCTGAGCAAAACAATGAGCTCTTAATGAATAACCATCAATCTCGCCCTACAGGATCACAACCATTCCCTGAAGCGAATGCTACTTTTACTAGTCGTTATGGCAATAGACGTGGTGGAAGGCATGGCAAAGCCTGTAACCATGGTCATAGACGTGGTCAGGGTCGAAAAAATGGCCAAGCTCGTGGGGGCTACAACCAGCAGTTGGGCCCAAGGAACAATGCCAAGATTACTAAAGGAAATGGTCAGATGATCAAACCTCATAAAAATGAAGACAGTGTTTGTATTAGATGTGGTGGTAAAGGCCATTGGGCTCGCACCTGTCGTGCAGAAGACCATTTGGCGGCCCTCTACAAAGCTTCCTTGAAAAAGAAACATGTGGAGACAAACTACATTGACCACTCTGACCCTTGGGATTCATCTGAGCCTATAGACATTACTCCGCTCGATGTCTCAGATTTTTTTGCGAACAATGGAAGCAATTTTGATGATATGACCAGTGGTGGAATTCTTGACGACCACTAGTTGTCAGCCTATGTTTAGACATTTTTTTTAAAATTTTCTTCCTACATTAGTCACCTTTTGTTTAGGCCTCTGATTTTTTTTAGTTTGGTTTGTTCCTAGCTATTTTGCAAGGCAATAAAAAGAAGTTTTTTTTTTTTTTTTTTCTGGATACTTTTTGCTCTATCATGTGGTTTATGATGCATCTAATTAAATTGCATGTGGTCTATGATGCATCTATTTTTTTTAACGTCTAGGAATTATGATGGGTATATATATATATATATATATATATATATATATATATATTTTCTCTCGTATCCAAATGAATGACTAAATTGTTTTTATCTATAAATGATCTATAATATCATGTTTTACTGCCTTAGTCAGACTAATTAATTAATTAATTATTATTATTATTTCTTTTATGAAGGCATGAACATGGATTTTGGATGCTCTCAACTTATGAAGGATGGAGAAGAAATATGTCTTGCTGACAGTGCCACTACACATACGATCCTTCGCGATTGGATTTATTTCTCCACTTTAACGCCTTCTAAAGCCAATGTGACTACTATCTCAAGTCCTGCAGACCTGATTGAAGGCTCCAGAAGAGCCCACATTAGGCTACCCAATGGAACTCAATTGTTCCTTCAAGAGGCTTTATATTCTTCGAGATCCAGAAGAAATCTCCTCAGTTTTAGAGATATCCGTTTAAATGGATACCACATTGAGACCACGAATGATAATCATGTGGAATATTACATCCAATAAAAACTGCCAAAAGCATATATTGGAAAATTGGTTGCCCTATCATCTGGGTTGTATTACACAACCATTCAACCAATTGAGGCATACCATGTTGTGAACCAGCAGTTCAAAAATCAACATACATTTATGTTTTGGCATGACCGTTTGGGTCACCCTGGATCCACCATGATGCGTAGGATCATTACAAATTCCAATGGACATCCATTGATGACTAAACATATTGTTTTGCCAAGCAACCCTTGCAAAGCCTGCTCACAAGGGAAATTGGTGGTTAAACCATCTTATGCAAAGATAGATATTGAATCCCCATCTTTTCTACAAAGAATTCAAGGGGACATTTGTGGACCTATTGACCCATCTTGTGGACCATTTCGATATTTTATGGTCCTAGTTGATGCCTCTATAAGATGGTCACATGTTTGCCTCTTGTCTACCCGTAATGTGGCATTTGCCAAACTACTTGCTCAGATAATTAAATTACGAGCTCAATTCCCGGACTACTCTATCAAGTCCATTCGTTTAGACAATGCTGGTGAATTTACATCTCAAACGTTTGATGATTATTGCATGTCTATGGGAATTGAAATTGAACATTCGGTTCCTCATGTTCATACACAAAATAGTTTGGCAGAAGCTCTTATTAAGAGACTTCAAATAATAGCTCGCACTTTGCTAATGAAAACAAATATGCCAGTTTCTACATGGGGACATGCAATTTTGCATGCAGCAGCTTTAATTCGGTTGAGGCCCATAGCCAACCATCAATATTCCCCATTACAACTTGTTTCTGGGAGCCAGCCCAATATCTCCCATCATCGAACATTTGGTTGTGCTGTTTATGTGCCTATTGCACCGCCACAACGAACAAAAATGGGCCCTCAACGTCAATTGGGAATCTACATTGGTTTTAATTCACCATCCATTATTCGGTATTTAGAACTCATGACGGGTGATACCTTCACCGCACGGTTTGCAGATTGCCATTTTGATGAGACAATATTCCCGCCGTTAGGGGGAGATAAGACTGTTCCAAATGAATGTCGTGAATTAATGTGGACTGTACCCACTGTATCTCATCTTGACCCTCGTACTAAAGAAAGTGAAATTGAAGTACGAAGGATTCTGCACCTTCAAAATATTGCTAACACAATGCCTGATGCATTCACTGACACAACAAAAGTGACAAGATCACATATCCCAGCAATAAGTGCACCGGCAAGAATTAATGTCCAAATTGGACAAAATAATGTGGCAGCCAATGAGCCATCTACTGCACGCCTGAAGCGTGCAGACCTGTAGGTTCAAAAGATTCAGTTCCTAGAAAGAGGAAAACAAAGGCACATCTGAATCCTAATGAAATCACCCCTGAAGAGAATATTGGGCAAGACATTAATGTCCGATCCACAATTCATGATTCTTTGACTACAGAAGAGGAAAATGACATCGGTGAGACACCAGCCCATGAAGAGGCTCAGGTACCTGAAAATAAGGAAATTTTCGTAAACTACGTGTACACCAATGAGTTGTGGGATCGTAGAGATATGATCATAGACAATATATTCTCATTCGCAGTAGCTACTGAAATAATAAAAGGCGATGACACTGAACCTCGCTCTATTAATGAATGTAGACAGAGACATGACTGGCTCAAATGGAAAGATGCAATCCAAACTGAATTAAATTCTCTAGAAAAACACAGTATTTTCGGACCTGTTGTCCAAACACCACCCAATGTCAAACCGGTTGGATATAAATGGGTATTTGTGAGAAAGCGTAATGAGAAAAATGAGATTGCAAGATATAAGGTGCGACTTGTTGCGCAAGGTTTTTCACAAAGGCCTGGGATAGATTATGAGGAAACATATTCTCCTGTAATGGATGCTATCACATTCCGCTATCTAATAAGTTTAGTAGTTTCAGAAAAACTTGATATGTATCTTATGGATATTGTTACTGCATACCTATACGGTGAGTTAGATACTGATATCTACATGAAAGTCCCAGAAGGACTTAGGTTGCCTGAAGCAACTGCAAAACCATGCAATATGTACTCAATCAAACTGAGACGATCCTTATATGGATTGAAGCAATCTGGACGAATGTGGTACAACAGCCTCAGTGAGTATCTACTTAAGGAAGGATATGTCAATGATCCTATATGTCCTTGCGTGTTCATTAAGAAATCAAATTCTGGTTTTGCAATAGTCGCAGTTTATGTCGATGACATGAATCTGATTGGAAGTTCTTCAGAACTTGGAAAAACGGCTGAATATTTAAAGAAGGAATTTGAAATGAAAGACCTTGGAAAAACAAGGTATTGCCTCGGGCTGCAAATTGAGCATTTGGATAGTGGGATTCTTGTCCATCAATCTGCTTATACAGAAAAAATTCTGAAGAGATTTGGTATGGAAAAGGCTCACCCACTGAGTACCCCAATGGTTGTTCGGAGTCTTGACACTATGAAAGATCCATTTCGTCCAAGACAAGATGACGAAATTATCCTTGGTCCAGAAGTACCATATCTTAGTGCTATTGGTGCCCTTCTTTATTTGGCGCAATGTACAAGACCAGACATGGCATTTGCAGTTAGCGTATTGGCAAGATATAGCTCTGCTCCAACATCAGGCCATTGGAAGGGCGTAAAAGACATTTTATGCTACCTTCATGGTACAACAGATATGGGTTTATTCTATACAAATAAATCTGTTGATAATTCCACGATTGTTGGATATGCTGATGCAGGATATCTCTCTGATCCGCATAGAGGTCGCTCTCAAACATGATATGTTTTTACTTGTGGAGACACAACAATTTCATGGCGATCATCTAAGCAAACACTCGTGGCAACTTCCTCTAATCATTCAGAAATAATTGCTTTATATGAGGCTGGCCGAGAATGTTTTTGGTTAAGATCCATGATTCGCCACATTCGAAGCACCTGTGATTTACCTTCAGTAACTGACAAACCAACAGTCATGTATAAAGACAATACTGCTTGTATTGCTCAGATTAAAGAAGGATTCATCAAAGGTAACAAGACTAAGCATATCGCACCAAAGTTCTTTCACACTCATGAGCTTCAAAAGAATCAAGAAATTGCAGTGAAGCAAATTCAATCCGACGAAAACTTGGCTGATTTATTCACCAAATCTCTACCTAAGTGTACTTTCCAGAAGTTAGTGGAAGGGATCGAATTGAGACGACTCTCGAAGCTATCAAGCGACGCATGCAAAGATCAGGGGGAGCTTGCAATCAGAGGGAGCATCAAGAAACATGCTACCTAGGACATATGCGAGTTGTGCTCTTTTTGTCCTTCGACCAGGGTTATTTTTATCCCACTGGGTTTTTGTTACCTGGCAAGATTTTTAACGAGGCAACAATAAGCGCGTCCAATGCCATCATCAATTGGTGGACATCCAAGGGGGAGTGTTGTAAATATTATTTCTTATGTGACTGTCCACATTATTAGTTAGGGACCTACATGTAATATATCAATAGTTTAAACACTTATCGTGTAAACCCTACCTCTATATAAGGGAGGCCTCTAAGACTGAATAATACACTTCTCTATTTTCCCCTCATCTCTCTTTATACGTTTTTTACTCTCTACAAAGTAAGTCAATACTTTTTAACAATTTTGAGGAATATTTTTTTAAAATTTTACATAAGGTGGAATCCTCAATTTAAGGGTCCAATAATTAAGTACACAACACGACGCTTTTTCATTACGAAGCTTTCCACTGCTACACTACCAACCCCAGTGCTGGAATTACTATATAGACTCCAAAGTTTTGGGCTTTTTGTAGAATTGAAAACTAATACAAAAACTGATTGGGTGATGTTGGTGAATGTATCTGTGCATTATGTATGTGTTATTGTTTTGAAGATGAGAGTTATGAATTGTTTGATCTACTTTTTAGGTGCTGCACGCTGGGAACACCAATAAGAATGGTTACAAGCTCATTGCTGCCGAGTTCAGCGGTGTCAATGTTGAGATGGTGAAGGATTTCGAGATGGGTTTGTCGAACAAGACTCCCGAGTTTCTCAAAATGAATCCCATTGGGAAGGTGGGAGTTGTGTCATTTGCAGGTGTTGGAAGTTGTGTATTATATATGATGTGTTGTGTTTTTGGTGCTGAAATGGTGTTTTGGTGTGTTTTAGGTTCCTGTGTTGGAAACGCCGGACGGTCCTGTTTTTGAGAGCAATGCCATTGCGCGATATGGTGAGGGCTCCATGTTAGGATTTTGAAGTTGTATATGGGAATTATTGTCGGATTGGAACTTTGATTGTATGCTTTCACTTGCTGCAGTTACTCATTTGAAGGCGGACAATCCCCTTTACGGTTCTTCCTTGATTGAATATGTAAGTGGTATAAGGGCTTTGTATGTCTCCTTAAGTGTCTGTTGTCTGAATTTCTGGATTCCGAGTTTATGAGATCATTATGATGTTAAAAATCTACTGTGAGGAGACTTTGGATGTAGAAATAGGTCATCTTTTGTGATTACACTTAAAACATAATGCTAGAGATATTTATGATCAGGCATCTTCATTTGGGTCCTGATATGATTTGCAATGTTGGCCATCCGCACTTCTGTCGATGCAAAAAGTAATGTCTTTACCCTGTTGTATTTTCGGTTAACAGGCCCTTGTGGAGCAATGGATTGATTTTGCAACATTAGAGATTGATGCCAATATTTTGCGTTGGTTCATACCGCGTATCGGTTTTGCAGTCTACCTTCCTCCGGTAGGAAATTGCTACATTTTGTTTCTCCAGTTCTGTTCGTTATTTATTGTAATTTGTATCTACATAAACTCGTCAAGTGATTCACATCCATCTTTTGTTTTTAGCACATAAGCTGAGGAAGCTGCAATTTCTTTAATTTATCATGGTCTTGCATTTTCAGTCAATATATAGCATCCTCATGCATTCTCTTTTGTGCAGTGTTATCATTTACAATATTCAATTTAAATGATTTACTGTTCCCTGTATTGTTTATACTCTTCAACTCAATTACTTGGGTGGCCTTTGAGATGGAATTTGGTCATTTTGTATGTTTATTGGTTCATGACAAGTTATATGGCCTTGCTCTTTATCAGCCCTCAATGAAAGCATACCGGTGCTTTTGGCAAGTTAATGAATCAGACTCTTCTGTAGGATAGTCAATAGCAGACCTTCAATGTCATCAGATAGTTAACTGTACTTCCAGTTGATCTTTTATATATGCTATATCAATATCCTAACTTCTGGGTAATGCCAAATCAGAATTCGTATTAAATGCTTGTCGCAATAGTGAAAATATACTTATGGCTGTAATTTATACTTGTGTTTCAATGGAACTTCATTGCATTTGCCAAAATACTTTTTGGTGAAAGTTCAATTTTGAAGGACTCTCTTTTGCACTTACCATGCATGCTGCTTTGCTTTCTTCATTTTCTCCAAGGCAAGCAATTCATTTTATTTGTATCTGTTAATACTGGATACTGGTGTGATTCCGTGTGACAGCTTTTGAACTTGATGCCTTTAAGAAAAGAAGAATTGAGCACATATTGTTAAATTCTGTAAAGGTCTGCGTCTGAATGGCAAATATCTGGAGCTTGGGTTTTCTAACTGCCTTAACATCCAATTAGGGTTTTCATGAAAAACCATTTGAAGTGCTCTTTGTTCGAACTAGGTTTTTCTCTCTAGCGTGAGAAAACTCCTAAGGCCGGCGGCGTCCGTGTACCTGCAGATCAGCCCTGTCCGGTAGCACCCGGACGTCTTCGCTGGCCTCTGGCCTCGCTGACGTGCCGCGGTCTGCTGCCGGACGGGATTTTGATGATATTTGCCCGGGGCTGTCACGGGAGAGAGGTTTTCTGTTTTGTGGTTGCGGTATGCTGGTTTGGTGAAGTTTCTGGGCGTCGTCTCTGAATCACAGTGGATGTTGATGCTTTGTCGTGGGTTTCCAGGACCGGTGTCAGAGGTTTGGCTCGTGGAGGTAATGATCTGGCGCGCTGCATCGTCGCTGATTCGTAGTGGTGCGGGCCGATTTGCTTAGGTCGAGGTGGCGTGGTACCATGGCAGCGTGGTGGTACGAGTCACAGAGGCTGAGGCAGCATGGGATGTGGCTGTACGAGTCACGGCGCGGTGGCTGCGAGGTCGGGCGGGGGTGTCATCTCCTGATGTGAGGGCGTGGTGACGTCTTGGGCTTGAATCATTCCAGTATTGATGGGCCATGGATTGGGCCTTGTCTCTTTGGGGCTGCCCTATTGGGCCTCTATTTAGGCTGAGGTTTTTTAGCCCTAAGCCAACTCTAGGATAGTAATTTTATTACTTTCAATAAGTCTCTAATTTTTTTAGGGAGTTACGCACTTTTGTGCCTCTAGCGAATCTTCCGGAGTAGTACCGATGGAAGATTTATGCTATTTCGATGTATTTAATGTCAAATGAGTGACCTAGTTTCAACATACCACTGTGGGTACTAACACATCTTCTTGTCTGTCTATAGATGGCAGCGGAAGGGTATGTAAGGGTCATTCTGGCTTTCGATCAATATATTGGCTACTGCCTTCTTTCAAAAAAAAATTAGGGTTTTCATGATTTCTCATGTCGTGTTAACTTTCACTTCTTCTTTGAGGCTTCTGGGACATGTATGATCCAGAGGGTTACTCTCTTTGGTTTTGCGATTACAAATACAATGATGCATGAGAAAACAGTCTCATTCGTGACTTTAAACAAGGTGGGCGGCTTTCTGCAGCGGATGGATTTGGCTCGTAGATATGCGTTTGGGAAGATGTTGGTGATTGGATCTGATCCTCCTTTCAAGGGGAAGGGCTTGTGGCTGTTCCGTGGGCAAGAGGTTCCCCAGTTCATAATTGATGAATGTTATGATATGGAACTGTATGATTGGCATAAGGTTGATATCACTGATGAGGATCAAAAGGAGCACGTGAACCAGATGATTGAAGTTCAGGAGCCTTTTGAGGGGGAGGCCTTGTTGGATGCCAAATGCTTCAAATGATGAGACAAAGGTGTTCGAGGAGGTAGCTGTAATGTTTCAGGGGTTTCTTTAGAGGGTCGTTCATTCTGGTTGATTGTGTTTCAGCATTATCTTTTGCTTCTCCTAGCACTCTAATCTATGACATTGATAGGATATGATACAATGTTGTCTGTTATGTTAGGAATATCAATTGAATTACATGGTGATGAAGTTAACATTTATTTGCAAGTTATATTAGATTTGTTCAAACAGGTGTGTTTGGTGACTTTGAATATCACAATTTCTCAGTTTCTTACAATTTCATGCAATAAGCACTCTGTGACTACCAAGAGAAATGTTAATTGCTTTTGACTCCTGGGAGGCTTCACTATATGTTAGGTTGGGTTAGGGGTCGTCAACGGGCCGGGCCGGGCCCGGCCCGGCCCATTCATAGCCGGCTCGGGCCGGGCCGGGCCGGGCCTTGCCATATTTTTAAATAATTGCGGGCCGGGCCGGGCCGGGCTTTATTAAAAATCAAAGGATCCAAGCCCGTCCATATAAAGCGGGCCTTGCGGGCTTTTTCGGGCCGGGCCGGGCTTGGCCTTGCGGGCTTTTTTGGGCCGGGCCTTGCGGGCTTTATTTATAAATAAATATTTAAAGACACAAGTTTTTTTTTTAATCAAGCTTTGGAAATTCAATGGATAATGATCAAATACAACCAAAGATAATAGATCTATATAACTATATTGTACCAAAAAAAATCTATATTTATATATAGATACTAATTTATTGATAAATAAATTTTTAAAGACACTAATTTTTTATAAACCTATATTTATATATCATACACTCCAAAGAGCAACCCCTATCAATTCAAAGAAAATGGAAAAACCGACCGTTGGATGAGTTTATTACAATAAATTATGAGTATGGTAAAAATTTAGCCAATTTCACCATATTTTCGAATCCGATCGGATTGGTCAACCGTAGTCACTTATATGTTTTATTGTTTGACCGATGGCGTGGCAACCGCGAAACGTGCTTATTTTTTCACATCACGTTTGTATATATTCCATCGATGGATGTGAGTGGACATAAGATAAAAAAAATTAATTTTAATTACAAACACATTGGTGTATACCAATTTTATTCCTTTAGTTGTATGACTTATACATTGCATTTAAATTGTTTAGGTTCATTCTAAAGCAACCATGAAGTAGAAAATGAATTCGGAGAAATCAACCGCTCGATGGAGAGATTGTAATGTTTTATGGTGATTGTAGAAAATCTAGCCAATTTCGTTATTGTTTCGAATTCGATCAACTAGGTCAAACGTAGTTACTCTTATAAACCTATATTTATATATCATACACTCCAAAGAGCAACCCCTATCAATTCAAAGAAAATGAAAAAACCAACCGTTGGATGAGTTTATTACAATAAATTATGAGTGTGGTAAAACATTTAGCCAATTTCACCATATTTTCGAATCCGATCGGATTGGTCAACCGTAGTCACTTATATGTTTTATTGGTTGACCGATGGCGTGGCAACCGCGAAACGTGCTTATTTTTTCACATCACGTTTGTATATATTCCATCGATGGATGTGCGTGGACATAAGATAAAAAAATTAATTTTAATTACAAACACATTGGTGTATACCAATTTTATTCCTTTAGTTGTATGACTTATACATTGCATTTAAATTGTTTAGGTTCATTCTAAAGCAACCATGAAGTAGAAAATGAATTCGGAGAAACCAACCGCTCGATGAAGAGATTGTAATGTTTTATGGTGATTGTAGAAAATCTAGCCAATTTCGTTATTGTTTCGAATTCGATCAACTAGGTCAAACGTAGTTACTCTTATAAACCTATATTTATATATCATACACTCCAAAGAGCAACCCCTATCAATTCAAAGAAAATGAAAAACCGACCGTTGGATGAGTTTATTACAATAAATTATGAGTGTGGTAAAAAATTTAGCCAATTTCACCATATTTTCGAATCCGATCGGATTGGTCAACCGTAGTCACTTATATGTTTTATTGGTTGACCGATGGCGTGGCAACCGCGAAACGTGCTTATTTTTTCACATCACGTTTGTATATATTCCATCGATGGATGTGCGTGGACATAAGATAAAAAAAAAAAAAATTAATTACAAACACATTGGTGTATACCAATTTTATTCCTTTAGTTGTATGACTTATACATTGCATTTAAATTGTTTAGGTTCATTCTAAAGCAACCATGAAGTAGAAAATGAATTCGGAGAAACCAACCGCTCGATGGAGAGATTGTAATGTTTTATGGTGATTGTAGAAAATCTAGCCAATTTCGTTATTGTTTCGAATTCGATCAACTAGGTCAAACTTAGTTACTCTTATAAACCTATATTTATATATCATACACTCCAAAGAGCAACCCCTATCAATTCAAAGAAAATGGAAAAACCGACCGTTGGATGAGTTTATTACAATAAATTATGCGTGTGGTTAAAAATTTAGTCAATTTCACCATAGTTTTGAACCCGATCTAATTGGTCAACCGATTACCGATATGTAGAATATATATATATATGCACATATTCTATATAGAATAATAGAAGTATAAGAACTTCCACACACACACACACATATATATATATATCTCTATATATATTATTATATTATATATATAAACACACACATATATAAATATATATACATATATATAAACACACACACACACATATATATATCTCTATATATATATTATATATATAAACAAACACACACACACACATATATATATATATATATCCTCTATATAAACACACACACACACACACACACACACATATATATATATATATATCTCTCTATATATATATATTATATATATAAACACTCACACATATATAAATATATATATACATATATATAAACACACACACATATATAAATATATATATACATATATATAAACACACACACACACATATATATATATCTCTATATATATATTATATATATAAACACACACACATATATAAATATATATATACATATATATAAACACACACATATATAAATATATATACATATATATATAAACACACACACACACACACACACACACACACACATATATATATATATATATAAACACACACAAATATATATATCTATGTGTGTGTGTGTATATATATTTATAAACACACACACACATAACTACAAATATATATATATATATATATATATAATATTTTACGGGCTTTTACGGGCCGGGCCTACGGGCCGGGCCGGATTTTTGCGGGCTTTAGGCGGGCCGGCCCTCTGCCCACCAAGGCGGGCTTTTGCGGGTTTTTTGACCGGCCGGGCCGGGCTAAAAGCCCTCCGGGCCGGCGGGCCTCCATCGGCTCACTTGATCCGCGGGCTTTTTGATGAGGCCTAGGTTGGGTTGTCAATCGCCCATCTAAGGCTTCATTGTGGTCAATCAAAACTATAGAGAGCCTTCCAGCAGGTTGCATGTGCCATATATTGAATATGTGAAGCGTTGTGAACTTGCAAACAATGATCTGATAGAGCAAATGATGCAAAATCGAAAAGCAATGAAGTAAAGGAACTAGAACATCAAGAATGACATTTGGCCAAAATCTGTGCCTATGTCCTGGGGAGAGTTCCTCCGAAGGATTTCATTAGATTGTGATAAGAAAAAATCCACCAAGAATTCTCTCACAATACCTGTGTTTCCCAGCCCTAGAATTTCAATCTTTCTCTCACTTGAAATTACTACCCTTACTTTTCGGGCAGCTTTATAATTGATACTCTTAATGTAGTAAAACTCATGTTTTCTAGGCGTCCCAACACCTATAGGTGGTGGGTTACAAGTTTGGGCCAAATCAGATTCCCTAAACCAGAAAAAAATGGGAAGGAATGATGATTAACACTTGACAGAGATAAGTGGCACGCAGTTAGCTGGTGACGGATCGCGAAACCCTCGATCTGTAAATCATCCTCTTTTCTTAGTCCAATTGCACCGTACTTGAATCCATGATGCCGACGGTGTTAGTAGATTTAACTGTCACAAGCCTGATACAATATCTTCATCAAAATCAATGGACAAAAATCAAATGCATTATGCTAGAGGCTAGAATATGCAATCATGTCTTTATTTAGACAGGACTCTAGAGGCTGATGAAATGAAGTACAATATATAGTAAGCATTGTAAATTAGCAAGCAGTTCATCAAATCCCTTCAACTAAGACTTAGCTTTCTTCTTTTACTATTAACATATGACATTTTAGTGTATCGATGCAATTCTTCTATCATGAAACATAACTCAATGCAGCACTTATATACTTTTGAATCATTTATTAAGCACATGAAGAAAAGCAATAGTCCATAGCTCCATACCCTCGACATGCCGCATAAGAAAATCAGCTTGGATGAACTCAGACTTCAGAAGTTCATTCGACTGCCACCTTTGCTGAGAACAACAGACAGTTTTTGTATCAAGTAACTGTAGCAAATTGCTGTGAAATTGCTTTTTCTCTGCATAAGGAGTAATAATATGTTAAGTTACTAATGGAACTTGGAATACGGTGGAAAATATGAAACAAAGAAATTTTTTGATGGGAAGTTGAATGAAAAAGTAAATATGAGAAAAAAAGCTGTTAATGAAAGAATATGAGACACACATCAGACATGAACTACAAGGAAAGAAACAATTTACGATATTAACATAATCCTGCAACTCAAATTACTGAACCACCTTTTACCTTCAATTGATTTTGCATCCTCAAATCCCTTATCCTAGTATAAATACACTTACCAAGCTTCACAAACTAAACTTTAAACATGAATCTGTAAGTAAAAATATATGCAATGCTATTTTTACAATCTTATGGCCACTAATTTCGATCAGTAAGAAATAGACATCAGTGATTCAGTATGACATACAAAAGCTTTAATATTTGATCTTATGAAGAGAGAGAGAGAGAGCAGGGGACATTAATGATCAATAACAGTTAACCCCGAAGGTCCCTAGAAATCAATACCAGTTTCAACGAAAAAGAACTTAAAGTTGCTTATCACATTGATACAAAGAAGCAAAATACATTTAATAGTCAGAGACACACCAGGCAACAATTATAAGAGACAAAAACCGCTCACCACTCAACAGAGTCCTGGAGCTCCAGTTACTGAACCACCATTTAACTTCAACTGATTTTGCATCTTCAAATCCCTTACCCTAGTAAAACACTTGCCAAGCTTCAGACACTGAACTCTTAACATGAACCAGCTCTTACTAGTCAGGTGTAGCTTAACATAATGAATCTAGACCACTACCTTCGACAATGGTGAGGTGGCAGGGTTTGGTACTAGAGGATATCCAATAGATCTTTCAGTTTGAGTACAGCCACATAAAGAGCACTCACCGGGCTCCATGTTTATTGTTAGGATGCAGATTATACAAAATCTTCCAAATCCCATTTACCAATCAAATCCCAATCAGCACTAACGTCCATTTCACAAAAGCTTGCGCCTAAGACACAAAAACCCATGCCATGGAAATTAGATATCAAACCTAGTCAATTTAGTTTCACAACTAGAAAGTGCATAATTTCAAGCCTCTTAAGTATTACATACCTTGGATTGCTTAAGATGTTGATAACATATTCAGTTAAGGGCCACTTCAATCAGTCAAATGCAGACCAAATTTCCTTTATGGTGAAAGTCCGCTTGATAATGGTCCGTCCTGCATAGAATTTGTTCATCAAAATCAGATTCATTTCTCCACCTGGACACATTTACAAATCAGATAGTATTCAACAAATTAACAACCAGCTTTTGTACCCAAGAGGCTGATAAAATGAAATCATGAGATATAAACATTGTGAATTAGCAAGCAGTTCATGCAATATGTGCCCTTCAATTAAGTCATAGCTTTTCCTTTCCTTTCCTAGTCTAATGTGACAATTTCGTTCTGTCTTGAAACATTATGATATATAACATAATGCAACTGCTATATACTTTTGAAACATTTAAGCTACTGAAGAATAGTCCATAGCTCCAGACCCCTGACATTGCATAAGCACATCCAATTGGATGAACTCCTACTTCACTAGTTAATCCAGTCACGACCTTTGCTGAGAACAACAATCAGTTTCCATATCAATTAACTCTAACAGTTTGTGGTCGAAATTTTCTTTTTCTTCTTGCATAAGGAGTTATAATATGTTAACTTAATAATGGAACATTGTATCCAGTGGAACTATGAAACAAAAGAAATTTTTACGGGATCACAATGATGGAAAAAAGTAATGTAAGAAAAACAAAGTCGTTGCTAAAAGAATTTGAGACACATGAGACATGAATTACTGTACAAGGAACGAAACAACTCACTGTGCCTACATAATCCTGCAGCTCCAATTACTGAACCACCTTTTACCTTTAATTGATTTTCTATCTTTATATTTTAGCCTAGTATACGTGCACTTAACAAGCTTCGGACAGAACTAAACTTTAAATCATGAATCTGTAGCTAAAATATATATGCGACGCTATAGTTGCAATCTTAGGGCCACTGATTTAGTGATTTCGATCTAGGTCAGACTACATGGGCATGTTGCTTAACATAATTGAGTAAACACACACACATCCACCCACCTTTGATAACAATGATGTTGGCAGAGTTTGAGAGAGTGTCCAACAAATCTTTCTGAGGGACTGATTTAGACAGAGAGTGCACAAAATGCTTTCAGAGTCCATTTACCAACAATATCTTTCAGCCTAAAATGATAAAAAATATGCCAAGAAAATTAGATTATTTGACAAGTAGAAAGTACATATATTCAAGCCCTAAAACTATTAAATTGGAAGGGTGAGTCTCTAATGAGGACCTTACAATAAGGACCAAGTAATGGAATCCTTAAGATGCTAATCACATATACCTAGTTTAGGTAAGAGCCCTCACTTCAATCAGTCAAATGGCTATATAACAAATTTCCTTTATTGTGTACGGCTGATAGTCCCTCCTGCATAGAATGTGTTTATCAAAAAAGATTCAGTTCATCAGCAGGAGTCAATTCTTTTGCAGTTCAACAAATTAACAACCAACTTCTGAGAGTGTTGGACTGCAGTACAAGACTAAACTTCTGAGAGCGTTGGACTTCTGAATACATAATGCAAAGTATTCATAATTCAATTAATAATATGAATACCTGAATCTAAATATGTCCCTTTATGGAGTGGAAATAGATAACAATGGTAGGAAATAGACATGAATATATGAGGAATCTAACAGTTGAGAAATTAACACATTAAAGTGATGATATCGAGGTATATAGCTAGCATACCTATGTACTGCTTGTCAGCTTCACAACTCTAATACCATTCTTGAAGCTTCAATCAGTGTGTTCCATATACAAGTGTAGCTTGGTGAATTTTCTGTAGGAGAAAACATAATTAGGTGACTGAATTGAAGGGAAAGTCAATTTCAAACTAAGTAAAGATTCGTTCAGAATTTTTAGGTGACAATAGGATTATTATATCTTTTTTTTTTTTTTTGGAAGGTATCACATCATATAAGATACTATTATACTGCAAATGATATTACATACCAGAAAAAAAGTGGATATGATTGATTGACAGATTAATATCACCAGAAAAGCATGGTAACTATTTTTCTTCTTTGTAAAATGAAAATATGTAATGTCATTAACGGCACTTCAATTTGTTTCCGGTTGGGGATATAGTAAAAGGAAGGAGAATTTTATAAGCACACGATAAAAAAAAAAAAAATCAAGCAGAATAATATCAGATACATCAGACAACAATTATGGGGAAAGTAACAACTCACCAGTCCCACAGAATCAGGCATCTGAACCACCATCAACTTGAACTGATTTTGTATCTACCTTCAGACACCAAAATTTTAAATGGAATCCATAACTAGAATATATATAAGGCATTGACAACCACAAAGTGATCAAGCTTATAAACTCTATACATAATATATTACCCAGTTCAGGTAAGAGCCACCTGAGTCTAATTGGTAACAAATTTCCTTTAAGGTTTACCACTGCTTAAAAAACGCTCCTGCAAGAATGTGTTCATCAAATTAGATTCATTCCTCCAGCTGGAGTTCAATCATCTATGAAAGTTCAACGAGTTAGCAACCATCTGCATGCGTTGTACTACAATAACAAGATAGAATAACTATGCAACTAATATATTCTTATTGCAAAATGTGCACATAATGGAAACTTGCAATAAAGTTAAATCCAACAGTATGAATACCTGAATGATTGTATTTTCTGTCTGCAAAAAAAAAAAAAAAGATACAAAATTAGAGGACTAGTCTATAAAATAAACTAATTTCATTGTGACAATTCATTCAGAATTTGCTTTTGGTGATACCTGTTCAGTTCCATGGAAACTTGTATTTGGGCAGCAAGTTTCACAATTGTGATGTGAGAAATGGACACCGCTTGATCTCCAAATCAGTGCTGTTATCTTCCGCAGGAAGTCTGGCAATTGTTTCAGCACTGGGCTGCCCAAAATGTACAAGGAAGAGAGACCCACCATCACATATCTGAAAGCTTTCTAGTGTTTGCAGAATTTTCAAACTCCCAATCCCTTTTGGTAAGTAGTTCAGCTTGTAACAACCACAAACCTATCAGTTCATTGTCCAAATACTTGTGGTAATGGCCATACCAACTTGGAACAATTAATCATAATAAAGTTTTCAAATTTACAATTACAAATATCCAAATTCTAATGACTAATGTAACAATAGCAGCTCTAATCACCAAAAGAGAAATTAATGGTACAATTGGAAAACCTAAGGATGAGAGAGACTAGATTTAGTATTTAACTCCAAAGTTTATCTGTGTGGTGCACTACTAATTTCTGCATTGGAGAATTGAATCAGACAGTGAGGATTGGCTGTTGAAACTGTTCAGCTAAGCCAATGTCTTAATAACCAAAAGAGCAGTTACTTTACTAATTAACTTAACCTTGCAAAAAAAAAAAAAAAGGACTATTAAGGGAATTGGATCGCACTGGATTCTCTGAGACACAACATAAACTAGTGATACAACCACCACAAGTCAGGACTCAAAAGTCGGGTGCTTCACATCCTGATATGTACGACTTTTTCAACCCTAAAGAAAAATATAGATGACATTTTCCACATGCATTGACTCAGGAAGCACACAAATTTTTACTTGCAATTTATCCACAAATATGTATGGGAATTTCCAAGCCCAAAAATAGGAACCCCATCTGCCACTACAATACTTCAAGGGCATCATGAATAGCATGGTTTTACTATAAGTTCAAGGCTTCCTATATAAAATAAAACCAACAGATTTCAGTACTCAAATTCATGTATGTAATTAGCAAGGAACTCTCTAAGTATGTAGACAGAAGTCTTCAGAAACTTTTAGTCAGAACCGGGTGTACCTCCTCTATTATAGGTGCCCTCTTCTACTATAGTCCTGTGGGGTGTTCTTGCATTGAAGGCTGAGTCTATGTATCTTATTACAACTTCTCTCCAATTTGAAATAAGATCATTATTATAATGTTGTTTGGATAATATACATATAGGACTCTAGCATACTCTTAAACTCTTGAAATAAATTTCCAGAAAAATTGTTAAATTTGTTTGATTATCAAAGTAATATATCAAGACTTGGGTATAATTGGAGTTCCAAGAATTAATCAACCATTTGAGAATCCACAATCTTTCCCAACAGAAATCAGTGTATGAGAATAAGGGACTTACAAGTCAGTAATCTCTTGATAAGCTTAGCATTCCACTCCAACATGTCACTATGAGAAGCAATCTCCTTTTACTCTGCATAAAACCTACAACTTCAGTATCTCAATTACAGCAGAAATGAGCCTCACATACAAAATACAAGAATCAACTCCTACTAAAATGCATGTACAAAATGTTAGGTCTGTTTGAGAGATGCATATCAGATATTAGTTTCAGTAAATAAAAGGTTGCATTTAAGTCCAGCTCTCATTCAACAAGTTGAGACAGAGAATAATGATATGTCATATCTCCTCTCTGAACTTTATCATCAACTCTGCCTTCTGAACACGTGCAACAGTTCTAAATATATTCATAGCTACTATAAGATTGCATAGCTTTTAGCTATCGAAGTTATGGAAAGTTGATCATACAAGAACAAAGACCATAACTCTTTTATCCCTATTGAACATTTTGGTATTCAGCCTTTCCACACACGGCCATCATTTCTTCATATCTCAATATGTAACAAGTCTTTCGTCAGACAAAATTTTAGAAATATCATACGGGAAAGGAAGAAAGGTAATTCCCATTTCTTATATACATCTTATTTGGGTTGTGTAAAGAAAATGACAAAAACCACCTATGAGACTAAAACATTGCTGGGCTCATCATTTCGAACATCATTTATTTTACATAAGAGAACCAGCTAGACAAAATATCGAGCATCTGGTGTGCACAAAAGTAACTTTGTAAACTAACACACAATTATCTGTAAACATACAAAGGAATTGAGTCCATGCAGCAGACAAGGATATACCGATGTTGTAAAAGAAGACCATATTGAGAAAGATCGAACCTTTGATTAAGGGATGTCTGATCGATTCACTTGTCAAATTCCAATCAGTTTCATTTCCACAAGAGACTTCAGCCTATATGACAAGAAAATCCATGTAATGGAAACTAGATGTCAAACCTTGTAATATTTTAGAATTGGACAACAGGAAATTGCAATTGCAAGCACTTGTACAATAGATAATATAGGATTGTTTAAATAAACTTATTATATAGGACTACTTACAATGTTAATATCAGATTACCTAATAGCTTAGGTAAGAGCGTCTTGAATTAGTCAAAATGCTAGACTTACAATGTGGATATGATTGACAGACAGATTTATATAACCAGACGGCATGGCAGCATTGCCTCTTGTCATATACAATATTTGCAATTGCATATATTTACCTTAACAGAATAGAACAGAGTGCTTTATGTCTGTCTGGACCATATATTTACCTTCAAGTAGGCTTCAACGATTGAGAATGGCAGCATTTGAACGGTCCATTTGCAGAAACACCAATTACCGAGCTCCCTGCTGGCTGCTTTTGTTAACATACAGATTGCAGAGAAAGGTTCCTTTAAACTAGAGTAGTAATCTATAAACTAGACTATGCTCAGATAATTAACACTAAAGTAAAGATTCATTCAGAATTTGCATTTGGTGATCGATACCTTTGCAGCGAGTCATCCAATTGTGAGGTTTGGGATGTGAGAAATGTTGTGCCACTCCTTCCCCACGCCTTTTTCGTATTCTCCTTTCAGAATTGGACAACCCATGATCGCCAGAGTACGCAGTGCTGTTATCTTGTACAGGAACTCTGGCAGTGCTTTTAGCTTTGGGCAACGCTCAATTTGCAACTCAGAAAGGCGTGGCATTATTGTGATTTCAGAAAGAAAGGCCCACTCTTCCCAGTTCTCCATCGATTCGAACGCAAGACGTTTCAATTTGGGGAATAGAATTCCTGAGACTTCTTCTTCTCCTTCTATTCCCAGAAATTCAACTCCCGCCTTTTTCACTTTCTCCATCCTCCTTATCTCCAGAATTTCAAGCGATGGCAATTTTCCAAGAGGAGGCAAAAATTCACAAAATTTCCAGCCATAGAGCTCAACTCTTCTCAAATTGCGTAAAGACTTGATCCAATAGAGAGACTCGGTGGTGCCAATGTGGCAATCCCAAATCTCTAAAGATTCCAAATTTTGATGTGGTTGCAATGCTTTCACTATTTCTTCATCGCCTTTTCTCTGCTCTTCATCCAAGAACCATACTCCCAAATGAGAGAGGTGCTCCTTCTTCCCCAACTGTGCTTTGTCAATCTCACTCGCATCATCCTTATTCCCCAATCGATCTATCACAAGGCTCCCCTGAAGCTGGTCCATGATTCCGAGATCTCCTAATTTCAATGCTTCATCATCATCACCCTCACATACATAAAAGCAGTCTAGTACTTGCAGACTTTTCAAACTCCCAATCCCTTTCGGTAAGTACCTCAGCCCATCAGAAGCCCAAACATATAGATGCTTCAAGTTAATCAACTTTCCCATTGCCTTGGGTAGTTTCTCTAGTTTATCACACCACGAAACGTCCAGAGTTTGTAGATTGTATAAATCACACACAGCATCCGGTAATTCTTTCAAATTATGATTCCAAGACAAATCCATATATCTCAAATGAATCAATTTACCGATCTCCTTTGGAACTTCATTGAGCATGCTACCGGATGTCTTGTTACCACTCAAATTCAATGTCCTAAGGCATTTCATTTGCATAATTGAACCGGGGCTTATGGTTGTAATGCTTGAATCAAGGAGTGTGAGGGTTCGCATATTTTTGCAGTTGTCAAATGAAGTAGGAAATGAAAGTGGACCTTCGGGTAAACTTGTTAAAGTCAAATGACGAACCTTATAATCACCCGGTAGCTCCACTGCTTCTATAATAGTGCATTCTTTTTGGGTAAGAAACTGCACAAAGTCATGCACTATATCATGCATTTTGCACCCATAAACATTTCCCATATTATCTTTTTTAAAATCTTGAAAGAAAGACCGCATTGATAGACTGTCAAAATAATTTTGACCTATTCTTCTCTTTTCTTTTTTCCCCTTTGAATTAAGATAATCTTGTGACATCCAAAGATCAATCAAATTATCTTTTTGTAACTCATAATCTTTAGGAAATATTACACAATACAAAAGACACATTTTGACTGCAGGAGCCAAATCAAAATAACTTAGTAATAGTGGTCGGAAAACTTGTTGCTCAACTTCTTCTAGTTCCCATATCTTACTATTCAGAACATCCCGCCATTCCTCTCTTGTTTTCTTATACCACACTAGACTGCCTAAAGTCTTTGCAGCAAGAGGCAAACCTTTACACTTTTTCACAATTTCCTCACCAATAGCTCCAAACGAGTTAGCCTCATCTTCTTCCCTATCCAAAAATGCAAAGCTATTGAACAATGCGAGACAATCCATATCGCTCAACTTGTCCAAATGGATCATGTTGCTGGTTGCTCTCATCATTTTAGCAACCTCTTCTTTTCGTGTGGTCACCAATATTATACTGCCCTGAGCACAACTTTGCATTATCACTTGTAGTTTCAAATTTTCCCACTTAGTTTTGTCTTCGGTCCACACATCATCTAGAACAATGAGTAACTTCTTGTTCTCAACAAGTGTCTTGATACATCGCAGTAAATTTTGCAAGTCATTGGAACTGCTTTGGGGTCCATCTAGATTTTCAATGATCGCTTTAGCAATCTTAATCTCATCAAAAGGATCCGAGACACAAACCCAAACTTTCTTATCAAAATGGGCCGTAACATTTTCATGGTTATAGACTAACTGGGTGAGAGTTGTTTTCCCCATCCCACCCATCCCTACAATAGGGATGACAAGGACCCTCCCCCCATCCTTGTTACTCTCTCTCAACAACTTGCTCAACAAATTCTTTTTTTCTTCTTCTCGGCCAAATATCATAGATATATCGACAAAAGATGAAGTCTTCTGTCGTTGAGTAAACTGCTCATCATGGCCGCCTATTGTGGATTGATGAAAGCCAGACAAATCTCTTTCACCAGCAATCGAAGTTAACTTCTCATTCAGTTCCTTTATCCTTCTAGCTATGTTATGATGATGAATGACCTCATTGACTTGACCAAAACAAAAGCAACCGGAGGACATGGGAAAACGTACCTTCTTCTTGGTAACAAGAGCATTATCTCCTTCCACCTCTTGCTTCTCCTCCGCTTGTTGTCTGAGAAGTTCAGTGTTCCACTCATCTAGCACGTCGTCCATCTCGTACGACACATCTTTGAGCTTCTGCAACCAGTCGCCCACGCTGGCCTCCGTCACTTGTTTCTTCTCTGCATCCTCAAGCACAGCCTGGATAGCTTTGAGCTTGCTGCTGAAACTTTTAACATCTTTGTCAGCATTCAAAACCAGTTTCACCACTTCATTTGTGTGTTGATATACTACTGAAGCTAATTGCTCCAGAAGCACAGAGATGAGTGCCTCAGCCATTTTTTGTGTTATAACTTGATTATAATTGTAAGAGAAAAAGAAGAGATAATCGAATATGAAATTGTTGGATGAGTGTGCTCTGGCCTCTCTTCTACTAAGCATATAGTGTCGAAATTAGATAAAGCTAGGGACTACTGGAGCCAATGAGCGTGCCTCAATTATTTGTTCAACAGAGCATTCTGAATATTCCTCTTTAATAATTGCAGGCCTTTGTGAATTATTTAATTAATTCTCACCGTCGTATGTATTATTCTATGACCCACTACATAATTGTCGCAAGTCTCCAAATGAGGGTGGTGAGTCAAAAGATGCTGTCCAACAACTACAAACAGTCTCATAGTGCGTCTCTTGCTGGCAGAGGACGCGGGATCCAGCCCACTTGCTGCCAGAGGAGATGGTATTTTCTTTGCAACGTTAATAAGATATCGTTAATCTTCAGGAGTCTAGGCTGTCTAGCTAACCTAACTTTGTTTTTGTCTGAAAGTATACCCAACTCCAATGTGGGTGTGAGAATTTTAAACATAAAAATATTGGAAAAATAATTTATTATCCACACTCCAGAGTCTCCTCCTTATTATTCATTAATAAAAAATAAAAAAATAAAAAATAAACAGAAGGTTACACACGACTTAACGTCTTAACTAAATGGTATAGTAAGGTTAGTTGAGCTACCTAGAATGAACTCTCATGTTTAGAGTTCGAGTCCCAACTCCTACTAGTTTGCGGCCAACAAATTTTAGAGGCATTCGGATTTGTATACCTGAGGCAGGAGATTAGTCTGATTTTATTGATGACAAATTAGCAATGACAAGGAGGAGACATCACGCAGAGTCGCAGACGATGACAAATTAGCATTAGGTAGAATATTGAGAATGATAGGAATCATTTGAAGTTCATTGTTAACAAGAGACCAAGAGTGAATTAATTAATTAAATCTCGAGTATGCCGGTAAAGGATTGCTAGTTTTTGTATATCAGAAGACGTAATAGTGTTTCATTTGTTCAAACACGAGTTTTATTTGTTCAGCAGTAGGTTCACTTAAGTGTTAATAATTCCCCACATGAAAAGTCACTTGCGCATACAATGTCACATTCCTTACCATATTAGTATTAATTTCCAATTCCATGTGTATGGTAATTTCCAATGCCTCAATTACTTGGTAATCGGAACCAAATTAGTATTATGATTTCCAAGTAGGAAGAAACTGGAAACGCAAAACATAGAAGCCCCACTTGTATGATAGCATGGTTCTGAAGACTGATGAATTGAAGCTCTACACTAGAAGACTATAAGCTGATAGCACTAAAATCTCTAGACTCATGTCCACATAAACCGTCCTCTATAAAACCAAAAAATTTCAGAGCTCAGACAAACAGAGGTCTTAACTTCTAATCTAAATGGATGAAACTACGTATCATTTGTCCATGACTCAGCATCTTAGTCATAACCGGGTGTATATGAGAGGATGCATTCACAAGGGGTTACACATCCAGTTACTTACGATATGATTTTCTCCAACTTGAAATAAGAACATTGTTTTGGAATATATACATATCACAGTACTCTGGCATACTCCTTCACTAAATTAAAATAAATTAGCCATTCGAATGCAGAGTATTAAATATCATACTTAATATGTCATGAGTCATGACTTCGAATTGGATCAGAGTTCCAAGAATTATTCTACCATTTAAGAATCGATATAGATCTCATCAGAAACAGAACGAGGAGCAGATAAATATTTAATTACTTTGCATGCTTAGCAAACCACTGCAACATGTCATTATGAGCTTCCTCTGCACTCGAAGCAGCATCATAAACATCGTACCTCACAGCCCAACCATGTGCAACTTTTGGAAATATCTTCACATAGCTATCAACCTATAGTTAAGAGAATAAAAAATTGCTCAAGGGAGATTTTAACGAAGAGATTGAAATTTGACAACAATTGGTAAACTAGTTAAACCAAAATGTAAAACACTAGGTTGCAAATGAATGTACTAAATTCAATACATTGGAGAGAGATTTGAAATACTATATGCAATAGTGCAAGAAATGATCTAAAAATCATTCTTTTCTTCTTCCTGATTTTTCCCCTTCTATTTCAAAATTACAATAGTGCTATTTTTTATGGCTTATCTCAAACTACATTATATCCCTAGATATGGAATTACTACTATCAAATAGTCCCAGTTCTTAGACTAAATGCACATTAATCAATGTAGGATGAGCAGCTTCAAGCCTTCAAGTCTTCAACATGAACAAATTCCTAATTAAAAAAAAAATTAAAAAGAATAAAAAGGCCTCTGCACCTCAGGTTTAGGATATCTCCTCAAACTTTTTCATGAATTCTGGTGGAGAGTAGCTGTCAATCTCAGCTCCTAGTACGGCAATTGGAGATTTAACCTCTGTTGATCAATTAAAGCATTTACCATTTACCATTTACCATTTACCATCGCAAAATTGTGAGAATAGTAAAGTATTATTACAATAACAGTGACCCGTGAGAGAGAGAAAGAAGAGGAGGAGGAGGAGGAGGAGGAGGAGGAGGGAGGAGGGGGGTTAATGTTTCTTCAGCAAATGATAGGTAAAACAAAACAATTGTCAAGCAATATAGGGTGCAGTGTAAACATAGCATTCTCAATACCTCAACCAAACCGTCAAACGAAACAGTCAAGTGACTGATTGATAACATGAACGGCGTCGGTTGATCCCGAATTCCATAATAGGCTACAACATCTCCAGCTTCTGTTAGACTGATTATTATCTTGGTGACTATTATTTAACAGAGCATTATGAATATTACTCTTTAATAATTGCAAGCATAAAGAAACTAAAGCCACACGATTTGAAAAGCAGCATTCTTTACCGACCTCCGAAAGACAGAAAGCTTATGAGTTATGACATGGTGTCCATATATCAACAGCTGCTCCATTATTAATAGTGGACTGGGTCCAACCGTGTGCAACTGTTGGAAATATGCCATGTGCAACCACGTGCTCCATTATAAATAGTAATTAGTAAAAACAATTGGACAAAACAAATTCAAGAAGATGGCGTTTATAAGAAAAATTAGAACTTACAATCCTGTCTGAAATATCAAGATTATAGAGCAGTAATTGACTAAGATTAACTCCAACAACTTCTTTATCATTTCTGTATAATAGGGAAGCAAAAGTCAAAGTCATCTCTAAAATCTTCATATTCTTCCTTAAATTTTAGAGATTGATGTAAATATAAGAAATTTCGTTTTCTCTTTCCTCACTTTTCCTAAAATATGGATAATTATAAGAAATCTGTTGGAACAAAAAAGATTCATTTTTTCCTGAAGTAGAGAAAAATTAAAATATAAAGAAACTGTTGGAGTTGCTCTAACTAACTTAACCATGTATGTGAAACCAAATTGGAGCATTGGATTCTCTGAGCCACTGCATGAATTGAGTGATGCAACAACTACCACCACCACTTAGTCGGACATGACTCAAACTCGTGTTTCACATTGTGATGTATATGACTCTGTCTTAGAAACTTGAGGAAGAATAGTGATGACACGTTCCACTTGCCTTATTGCAATTACAATTATGCAAGGGCCTCATGCATCATGAATGAATATGATAGTTGCATTATGACTGATTGGACTATATGGTCAAGGCCTCATATCTCTATATATAAAGCTAAATATTTCTTTGATGTCAAAAGCTTCCTTAAAATTTAGATTATCAAAAATACCTTATATAACATAATAATCAAATTAAGTTAATAAAATATAAATTTGAAAACGTAACTACAAAAATGTAAAATTAAAAAAATCACAAAACCACCACTATTCTATGTTCAGAAAAAGAAAAAAAAACTATTTTTTTTAGTCAACCAATTTTCATTATTCTCACAATATCACTTTCTTGCGGGCATGCTGCTAGTATAGAATAAAACCAACAGATTTCAAAACTCGCAGGTGCACAAAACCGGATGTAGCGGAAAGGAATGCTAATTTTGTGTATCAGAAGACATGATAGTGTTTAATCTGTTCAAACATGGCTTCATTTATCTGATTGAGTTTTATTTGTTCAAACATGGGTTCATTTAACAGGTGGATTCAGCACAAGTCTGTCATGTTGGAGCACACAAACCAAACAACAATTGACAAAAAGCTAACTTTCGTAAGGGAGATGACACTTATGGATAAGTGAAAGATTATGGTTTAAGCTGGAAGGAGCAAAATCAACTCCCACTGGGCGTAATAATAGACATAGGTACGAGTACGACTTTTGGAGGACTAATCACATTTCTAAAATCCATATGGTTCCTCTCCTTCAATGAGCTAAAGCCAAATATAATTTCTTTGTAATTTTCGCGATATGTTTGCCTGCCACTGGTCAGCTATCCACTCTATAAAGTTATACCATGGTTGCCTAAGCTATTGCACTGCATGCTGCTATACTCCAATCCAAGGCAAATTACTGAGCCAGGCATAACAATGAACAGGTCATCAACCAACTCAAACACCTTATAATTGACACATCCATTTATATGTAAACTGCTTCTTACCTATGATACACAATTTGATACAGAAGTAGAGGTTTCCTTGAAAGCAAGCTGTGACTCTAAGAATAGATCAGACGATGTATTCCAAAGTGCCTTTGCAAGTTTAGCATCATATGAAAGCATAGAAGAGCTGAAAGTCTGGCCCTTTCCACCAAAAAAGTAAACTCCAGATGTTTCCTAATATCAACAGACAGTGGATCAGATGAGGAATCTTTCGATGATCTGAATTGTGAGATTTCACTGTAATCCTCCATTTCAAGAGTGAGGGAAGAAGGAAAGATGTATACATTTAGTTCAAGACACATTAGATTATGCTTTTTCATTCCCAATGGATTTGTTAAGCACTATGCTGAAGGATACCCAACGGATTTCTAGTTATATGCAGTGACTAAATTAACAATGCACTCCACTGCAGTTACTATAAATATTCTTTTTTATAAGCAACAGAAAAATATTAAACCAAGATGGTGTGGACATGATTATGCCATAATGCACTATTTGGAAACTTAATGAATAAATGCATCTATTATCCAGCAACCTGATAAGCCTTACTTGAAACCTTGTTCCCACCAACAAATACAATGAGACATTAAAAATAGCAATTCTTAACTAGGGAATTTTCAATCTCCAAGATATCTTATGAGAAATAGTCAGTCTTTACAGTTCAGTTAACCTTACGCCCCTTTTCCAGATGAACTACTAAACATATGTTACATATATTATTATAACTCATTGCATAAGAAAAGACACATTGGCATCAGGATAAGAACATTGGCTACAACCTATAAAATGTCCCAAGGGAGAGTTAATGAGATCCTTTGGCACAGAACTTCTTATTAAGTTTGGGACAGACAGAACAAACCATCACTGGCCTTCACAACACATAAAAAAGCTGCATAAGTGTAGGATTAGTATAAGCTTACTGGTGAAGCAAGTGATGCGTCAAGAATGGAGCTAATTCCAACTTCAGTTGACTGCAAGAGGCACAGAAGTCTCAAAACTTTGAAAGCCAAACTGGAAGGCATGGAGGAACTTCTCGCATGATGTTTGGTTTCAACAACACCAGAATCCACAGCACTTCAAAACCAAACAAAACCATATTGAACATGAGATTTTGAAAATAACATCTAATGCATGATCCTAGAAAAGAATTCTGCACAACTCTTTCCATTACCAGTGCATGCTTTTTTGCCAAGAATGTTGTTGCCTGTTGCGCTTTTTCCATTACCAGTGCGACTAACCAAGACCACAGTGCGAGCAGCATTAGAAAAGGGAAGCTCCCAGTCATCATCAATCGAACTTCCACCCATCATCTAAAATCAGAATACCTGCAACCATATATATTTTGTATTCTGTCAATTCTTCATAATGAGAATAGTATTGCAAGAAGAAAGAGGATACCTAGCAAGCATATAGTCTATATTATCTTCTCTCACTGCTTTATAATGACAAAAGTACGGCAATATATATCTAGAAGACTCACGCACACAATTGCAACAAGTTAAAAGTTATATGAGTACAAAAAAATCAGTTTCGACCTTTGCTGAAAACAACAATCAGTTTCCATATCAATTAGCTCTAATAGTTTAAATTTTCTTTTTCTTCTTGCATAAGGAGTTATAATATGCTAAGTTACTAATGGAACCTTGTATCCGGTGGAACTATGAAACAAAGGAAAATTTTATGGGATCAAAATGATGGAAAAAGTAACGTAAGCAAAAGTAAGTTGTTGCTAAAAGAATTTGAGACACAGGAGACATGAATTACTGTACAAGGAATGAAACAACTCACTATGCCTACGTAATCCTGCAGCTCCAATTACTGAACACCCCTTTTACCTTCAATTGATTTTCTATCTTTAAATTTTAGCCTAGTATACATGGTCTTATCAAGCTTCGGACTGTACTAAACTTTAAAACAAGAATCTGTAGCTAAAATATATATGCAACGCTATGTTTGCAATCTTAGGGCCACTGAACTCTGTGTGTGTGTGTGTGTGGGGGGGGGGGGGGGGGGGGGGGGGGGTGGTGGTTGTCTGTGTTTATGTATATTCACCTTTGATAACAATGATGTTGGCAGAGTTTGAGAGAGTGTCCAACAAATCTTTCAGATTGACTGATTTAGACACAGATTGCACAAAATGCTTTCAGAGTCCATTTACCAACAAATTGCTTCAGCCTAAAATGATAAAAAACATGCCAAGAAAATTAGATTATTTGACAGGTAAAGTACATATATTCAAGCCCTAAAACTATTATATTGGAAGGGTGAGTCTCTAATGAGGACCTTACATTAAGGACCAAGTAATGGAACTTAAGACGCCAATCACATTTACCTAGTTTATGTGAGAGCCCTCACTCAATCAGTCAAATGGATATATACCAAATTTCCTTTATGGTGTCCGCTTGATAGTCCGTCCTGCGGGTTTCCTTGCATCTTGAATTTTATCCGTAATAAATTGCATACTGAATTTGTAATATACCTTAAATATTAGTGGATTACAAAAGGTGGGGTTCTAACCAGACTTGTGTATTTACATATTTCAAAAGTGAAAATTCTAAACAGAGGCCAGATTTGTGTATTTACATTTTTCCAAAATTGATATTCTAACTAAAGCTGTGCTTTATATACAGAATACAAAATTGGTTAGATCTAACAAAAATATGCTACATTTTTCAGTTCAAACCAACTATTCTTAAAGCAGCAGCTTCAAACACATGCTAACATAGAACTTAAAGCAGCAGTACCAATGGGTATATTTGCAATATTAGGGACATAGTTCTCAATAAAGGCAGGTGTAGCTCAACACAATGGATCTAGACTATTATGGTATTACCTTTGACTATGGTGAGGTGGAACAGTTTTGTAGAGAGGATGTCCACTCACTTTCAGACTGAATACAGCTAAAGAAACACCATTTCTCCAAGCTTCATGTCTATTGTTAGGATACAGAATGTACAAAAACCTTGCAAATGCCATGTACCTATATTCCATTCAGCATACACGTCCATTCCACAAAAACCCTCAGCCTAAGACAAGAAAACCCATGCCATGGAAATTAGTTATCAAATGTAGTAAAATAAGATAATTTGACAACTAGAAAGTGTTTTAATTCAAGCCTTTTAAGTATGAAATTGGATTATTTAAGATGCTGAGTGATAACATGTACCTAGTTTAGCTAAGAGCCACTTCAATCAGTTAAATGCATTCCAAATTTCCTTTATGGTGAAAGACCATGTGATACATAATCCTGCATAGAATGTGTTCATCAAAATCAGATTCATTTCTCCAGCTGGAGGTAAATAGATCTTTTGACAGTTCAACAAATTGACAACCAGGGAATATAAGCATTGGATTGCAGTGAGAAGACATAATGACTAAATTATGGTATTCTTATTGCACAGTAATATGAATACCTAGCCTGAATGTAATATCCTTTCACTGAGTCTAAAGAGACAACAATGGTAGGAAACAGACATGATTTGGGGACAACGGTATAAACTGAAACTAAGAGCCATCAATCAAAACCAAGTATGCAGCAACATTAAAATTCTTAACAAATCTTTCCAGAACTGCTGTTATTCTTTTCGAGTCAAGATTACGACAAAGGCATGGGGAAGGAGTGACCAAAAAACGAGATTACAAAACATAATTAGCTATGTATTTTCGTTTATTCTTTTTGAAAGACACCAGATCTAATGAGTACGTAGGTACTACCAGAGGATTACAATAAATATGATATCTTATGAATACCTACAAAATAAGATACAAAATTTTGTAAACTGACAACCCGTGCAGCAAATAAAGATGATTTTCTTTCTTTCATAGTTAACAGGCATATAGATAGGCCGAGCTAGAGGAATGAGAAGGAATTGCTTTTGAGGTTTTACAAGGAAACAACTCCCTAGTCCAACAGAATCCTACAGCTCCTCCTAA
Source organism: Rosa chinensis (assembly GCF_002994745.2). NCBI lineage: Eukaryota > Viridiplantae > Streptophyta > Magnoliopsida > Rosales > Rosaceae > Rosa > Rosa chinensis. The sequence goes on along the minus strand of NC_037094.1, from coordinate 53,049,744 downwards.
AACACATTTGTCAAGCTTCATACACTAAACTATTAACATGAATTGTTAACTAAAATGTATATGCACGAATATATTTCCAATTCTAGGCAATGTAGTTCAATCAAAGCACCACACTTTGTTCGGGTATAGCTTAACACAATAGAGTCCTTTGGATCTGGACCATATATTTACCTTCAAGTAGCCTTCAACGATTGAGGTGGCAGGATTTGAATGGTTCATTTGCACAAACATCATATACCAGGCTCCCGGCCTGCTGCTTATTGTTAAGATACAGATTGCAGAAAATACTTCCCAACCCCAATTACTAGTCAAATCTTGGTCAGCATGTATTCCACAAAAGCTTCAGCCTAAGACAGAAAAACCCATGCCACAAAAATTAGACATCAACCTAGTAAAATTAGTTTCTTTGACAACTAGAAGCTGCGTATATGAAGCCTTTAAAGTATACATAGGGTTACTTAATATGCTGATAAAATTACCTGGTTTAGGTGAGAGGCACTTCAATCAATCAATCAAATGTATACCAATATTCCTGTATCGTATACGAGGCCTTCAATGAGGATGTGTACATTCTGAGTGGTTTCATTCAGTCATTCCCAGAACATTTCCCTCCCCCATCTCCAAATAAAGGGGAACTTGGGTTTTGTTTACCAACTACAGATTGAGTTTACCTGCCAAGTATTATGAGTGCATGGCAAGGCTGCTAAAGCCATAATATCGGCAAGATATAGTAACCCGTGAATCATCCTGAACTTCTTATTTATGGCTGCTAGTTTTGGGTTCACCTTCGCAACTTGCACATTTTCGGACCATCCCACTTCTTCCACAATGTTCTGTTCCCTCTCTACCTTATGCCCCTTCTATTCTTCAATATCTCAATTGTCATGGGTGTGAAGACAAACAAATTTGTGAGATTGAAAGCAAAAGGCCGAGTTGGTACTTGTCTGCTACAGTGGAAGAGTTCCATGGATGCAAATACCCAAATGAAGCTACTGATAAATCCCCACCATGGTGAAATATGCTGGTAACATCTTGCTTTGCAGATTACTGAACTGATGATTCAAGAAGATTCTTGAACATGATGGATCAGGTCAGCAATTCTTGAACCCTGGTCGTCTTCAACTAATTCTTCAAAAATTCCTACTTCCTCCCCGTGATCACCACCTCTCTGTTCAGATCCGTCGCCTCCAAATCCCACTGCAAAAGCATTTGCTATCGTCTTCGCAACCAACGGTAGACCATGGCACTGATCCTTGAGTTCCTCCATCTTTCTCGTAGCTTCATCACCTGAGAAGTTTGAACTTTTTCTAATGGAATAAGCCTGCTCCTCAAATATATGCCCGCAAATCTCTTTGTCAAGAGGCTTAACATGAACCAGATGCAATCTATGTTGTTTCCCCAGCTTTTGAGCCACTTCCTCCAATCTAGTAGTGACAATGACAACACCACCATTATGCTTGGGCAATCCGCTGCATAAGCGTTCCATAATGTTAATGTGCCGATGACACACATCATCCAACACAATCAAATAGCATTTATCCGATAACAGCTGCCGGCTTAGCCTTTCCAGGAGCTTATCAAGGCCAACAATCCTTGCCTCTATGATTTGGCCATCACTATCAAAGATACATGTTTCAAAGCTGAACTTACTATATTGTTCTTCTTCCTCACTCAACGAAAAGGGTAACCAAAGTACATGATTAAACTTCTGCTTCACTTCCTTGCTCTCCAAAACCTTCTGAACCAGGGTGGTCTTACCCACTCCAGCAATTCCAACTACCCCAATTGCCCTCAGTTCACCAGCACTGCTAGAACTGGAACCCCCTGCTTGTAGCAACCCCTCATTAATCTCCCTTAATTGCTCATCAAATCTGAAAACTTTGGCTGAAGGTACTTTAGGTCCGGATCCGGTGAACTCGGTCTTTGCCCGAGGATTGCCAATTTGTTGTTGCGGCAAGTGCTCAAGCTCCTGCTTTATTTTGGTCAACCGACTCTTTACCTTTGCGACAAAAGTAAATCTTCGAAAGTTGAAGCGTGAGATCACATTATTAAGCTCCATACACTCGTGTGTGAAGACTCGGCAGTCAGCCAATGCATCGTTGAGTTTGTAGAGCAGATTGATAGTTTCAGAGTAGGAATAAGGTTCCGGCATTATGTCTCTCTCATTCACAACATCTTTGATTGCTTCGAAATCAGACACGAGAGCTTTTATTGATGATTTGAAGACAGAGATGGTAATAGAACCTGAATTAGATTCAGAGTCTAGCTCTGCCAGAGACTTCAAGAACTTGCTCCACAGCAATTCAGCAACATCTAATGCCATCGCACTCGCCTTTTGCAATTTGATGCCGAAACCAAGTCAAACCTGTGAAATTTGGGGATAAAGATGGTTTATATTTTCAGTGATTTGATGATCTGAGTCTCGATATATAAGCATCTGCACTGAGGTTCCATAACTTACTTGTAACGACGTCGTAACGACAGTCGGTGGGTGGCGTTCGGTGAGTGTCTGTTTTTTTTTTTTTTGGGCAAAAGAGTGTATGGGATTGTTGCTGCTGTCTGAGTTGGGAAATTGGGATCTGGCCTGGTGTAATGTATCAAATGTCTCAGACTCTTTGATCTCAACTGAGTAATAGAGATATGATTCAGGAGTTTTTTATTTTTATTTTTTTTTTCTTTTTTGGAAATGGGGATCAATTAAGCTGCCTCAAAATTAGCCTATAAGGCTTAACTTAGTACCCACTAATAAAGAAAAGGAAACTTAATTTCCCACTGGACTCAACAAGAGCCAGTATAAGGAAATTAACCCTTATAAAACAACTGAAACAAAGGCCCAAAGAATAAGCCCACTCCAATACAGAAAACCTAGTTACTGCAGACCACCTCGCGCCGCCGACCACGGAGAGCCGCCGATGTGATGCCGGAAGCAGAACACCAAGTAGTTCCGTATTGTATATCCGATGCCAATCAAAGCCCAAAACACAAATCATGTGAAATCCAACAACCCAAAGGATAAGATCCCTCAAAACAACACCATACTCTCCACCATAGAGACCCATACCAAGAAAGCATTGTGGCTGCCGAAGGAGGACCGAGAACTAGAACCATGGAGAATGGGGGGTGATGAACCCATGCGTGAGCACCCATACTCACCTAGGTAAGTGCCTTGCACTTTCTTATCACAGCCACCATAGCTTTCATGGAGTTTGGGAGTGAAAAGGGAAGAGCTTTTTAGGGGTTGGGTATACATTGATATGGAAAGATGTGGGATTGATTGACAGAGAGAAAGAAAGAAAATAAAAAATGAGGAACAAGGTCCTCTGGATCTGAACAAAGCCAGAGAAGAACTGGACAAGGCCAGATATAACCACAAAGGGAGCAAAAACACCACAAAGGTGAGAGAAGAACAATAGTCTTTAGGATGCTGAAAGAGAAGAAGGAGTGACCTCCCCCAACTCTTAAGCCTTCAATCTAGATCCTGAAGGATCAAGATTTGGGCAAAAGAGAAGGGGGAGGTGGGGAGTTTCTTCTCAGATCTACTTTCTCTCTCTACTGTTTAGAGAGAGAGGGTCTCGATACTATCGTTTTTAGTTGAAAGTCTATTCATGAGTTATTACTGCGGAAAGTAAACATTGGTAAAGGAAAGTTGTGCATTTCTTGCGTTTGGGATACACAAAAAAAAAAAAAAAAAAAAAACTTTCTCTAGAGAAATGCTAGCAACCTTCTCCTCCAACCTTTTCCTTTCTACCTTCCTCACTTATCTTGTGCCATTTTGATTCATTTATGATTACGATCTACGTATTTATTATCTTAAAAAAAAAAAACTAATTTCATTACATGTTATCCTTATTTATGTTTGATCTTATTAAATGGTCTCTATTAATATGAAAAAAAAAAAAAAAAAAAAAAAACTCTTGACTCTTTTATTTTCCTAATTTTTTTTTCTAATGTTTTTTCATTTCTTATATTTCCTAAATTTTCAACGAAAATTTTTCTTTCATTCATTTAGTCATGTTCCATAATATTGAGTCTTTTTTTGACCTTTTTTTTTTATACAAAACCCACAAAAAACAAAAAAACAAAATTAATGGTAAAGCTCATATATGGCAGCTACAAACAGTACAAATTTTTTTTTTTTGTCTCTTCTTGTTAGAACACATGTGAGATTAGATGATTATATAAATTTTCTCTCTCTTTTTTCTTAGCATTCTCTTTGATAAATGTATATAAAGGAAACTTTTGGCTATTTTTTTTTCAATTCTGTTTTTTTTTTTGGGACAAAATTTGAAGAATGTTCTTAAATATATATATGTACGTATTTCTTATGTAAATATGTACGTACCCACAAGAGTAATATAAATTGCAAATAAAAAGGATTCACAAATGAAAAAAAAAAGTTGAGAAACAAAAATTAATTACTTAATTAAATGCATGTGAAATCAAATAACAGTAAAAAGGGAAAGTGAAAACATGTCTTTTAATTGTATTAATTATTTAAATTTTTTAGATAGTAGAATACACATGCCATGCAATGAATTGGGAAGATAGAAACTGGAAGATTGGAGGTTAGAAGGAAAGGTTGCTAGGATTCCTCACTTTCGAAGTAAAGGAAAATTTAGGGGGAAATGGTTCATTCCCTACTCCAAGTTAGGCCTGTAAATGAACCGGGTTCGGATCGGATCGACCTAAATCCAAATCCGTTTACTAAAAAAAAATTTGATCCAAACCCGCTCCGTTAACCCGGCGGATCATTGATACCTTGATCCAAATCCGTATCCGTCGGATTAACGGATACCCGATCCGCTAATCCGATCCGTTTATAATTTCAAATATTTTTAAATTTTAAATAGTAATATTAAATTTATATCATAATATCTCATAAGATATTAATAAAATATTAAAATAACATGATCTACATGAAGAGTATCACCAAAAATAAAATTACATTATCAAAAATAAAATTACGAAGACTGCCTCTTAGATTTCTGCAAAAAAGTAATATTAGAAATCTTTAATATTTTATATTTTATATTTTTTTAAAAATAATAATATATTAATAAAAAATAATTTTTTTTTATTACTAAAACGGGTCGGATCATTAACGGATCGGATCGACCTAAATCCAAATCCGATCCGTTTATTAAACGGGTTAACGGATTCGGATCATTAACGGATCAATGGATCAAAATGTTCGATCCAAACCCGTTTAATAGCTACGGATCTGGAGCGGGTCCGGATCAAAATCCAGTCCATTTACAGGTCTACTCCAAGTGAATCATTTTGCCCTTCTTTCCTTGCATTTATTACTCACAACACATTAGTTTATTGCATTAACTATAAATTTTTTAACAACTTTCCGGATAACTTTCTTTTTAGAAAAATTATTTTGTGGTCCCAAACTACCACATGGCACTGTGGTGGTCAAAGACTCCAAACCAATAATGTTACTCAAATTTGGTGGAAATCATGCAGGAGGATGAAAAAAAAAAAATTAAGAGACCAATCAAAAATAAATGCAAGTCATATGGGCCCAATAACATCAATCCAGACCACCACATGCACTATGGTCCGAGACCATGTTATAATTTCCCTTCGAAATGAAAAGTTCTTCAAAAATTTCATTTACATTCCTATGAAAAAAACAAAGGAATCACTTTCCTTTTTGCAAACCAAGTGAGGTCTTATTAAGGTAAATCATCTCAATCAACTATCGTAATTTATTTATTTAACTTTTGTTTTATTAGACAACTACGGTAGCTTAAAAATTTGAAAACTAAAATATGCACCAAACAATAATTCACGTACCATTTGACAGATACCAAAATAATTAATGTTCCTTTGACCATTATGTGGGATTGTCCCACAAAAAAGTAAAAGATTAATTAAAAAATTAATCATAAGTGTCATTTTGAAACTTTTTTTTTGAAAGGAAAGACGTCAAACTATATTAATTGAAACTGAGAAGTACAAGAAGCGATGCAAAAACATTGAAAGAAAAACAATAAAGCAGAACAAGATGCACAAACGCATCTATAAAATAGAAAAACAATAAAGGATAGCAAGATGCACAGACACATCTAAAATGAAAGGTAACTATGTGACTTAATGTTGGACGACATCGCTGCACTGCATAAGTCACGAGAGCAGTGTAAATATAATAGTAACCGTAATAGTAACCGTAACAGGTGATATGATCACCTAGGAGAGGTGATTCGCTCACCGGGAGCTCGAAGTAATCGAGGGTGTCAAAAACTCGAAAATTAGCAAATGAATCCCAAGAACCATAACAAATACCAGATCAACATGAGCAGCTGTCTCAGATCCAAGATCCGGATTTGAAGATGACCCGGGTCCCAAATACGGATCCAAATCTGGCCCGAATCCAAAGTAATCAAATTAGACGGGTCAAACTTAACAAAAGCCCAAGCCCACCTTAATCTTATCTGGACACCCAAGCACTTGGGCCCCCTGGCTTCAGCCCGACGTCCGCTACCACCTCCTCCTGAAGCAAAACGCCGTGCTGCCTTCGCCTGAGGGAGGAGAGCAAACCGAAGGGAGAAACCTAGCGATGGTGGCCTCCACTGGCGCCAGCCGTTCCTTGCTGCAGCACCACCGACTTCTTCTCCTCTGCGTCTCTCTGCCACCGCCGCACCTTGGTCTTGCCACAAGACCCAAATATCCAGACGCCAACCAGCCAAAAGCTCTCCATGTCGAGATTGGTGCTGATCTGACACGGAAACCCATGTTTTGGATGATATTAAGTCAGTAGCTCTCTATAACTGATATAATGGTTTTTCAACACATTGATAGTAGCTTTCTCTCCCTATGTTAGTGTCTTTTCAAGATGATGTTAATAGCTTTTTTGTTTTCATTTTGATTGATTTCAAGTTGTCTTCTATCAAAAGCTTATTGGAAAATCAGAATTTTGTATGGAACTTAGTTTTCTTTTGTTTGTGATTTCGTATCTCTAGCATTTCTTGGTTGAGATTTGTGTTGCACTATCAACATGGACAAACATGGACGATCAGCATATGATTTTGAGCAAAAAAATTTCTTTATCAGTAGCTTTTTATTATTGGTAAGGTAGTCTTGTACATGTGTCATAGTAGGCTAATGTACCTATATGACTATATCAGTAACTTTTTAGATTACTTATTTTTTATTATCTAGTTAATAAAGAGTACCACATTTACAGTGCAACTGCATGCTGTTGATTTTATTTGCATTTCAAATATTAATATTTTGTTGTATCTTTGGTCCTGAATTCTTTCCCTATGCATCTGCAGTGCCAGATTATGAAAATCATGTAAATTTGGGTAGTGAAGGCTCCATTGACCAAAAGATTATTCGGCCAACCAAGAAATGTTGAAGTGAAGTCTAGTACTGAAGGTGGCGAAATAACACCTAAGGTTAGCATAGAGTGGTAGAGCTTGACAAGAAGGAACATTAATGGTGGCCATTTGAAATATGACACTAGCATTGCAACATTAACAGTAGCTTTCTACAACTATTATAATAAATTTTCAGTACTATAGTAGTGGCTTTTTACCAGTGTTCTAAAAATCGGCCTAGGCGGCACCTAAGCGCTGAGCGGCTGGCAATCGACTCGATTTCTTCATAATTGGGTGAAGTAGTCGGTCAGCATGTAGGGGGGAATTCGGCGGGATTGGGCTGTCCTAGGCGGGCCTGGACGTTCCTAGTCGGGTTTGGGCGGGGCTAGGCGCTTTTCTTCTCTCTCATCTAAGTCGTCTTCTCTCTCTGTCTTCGCCTCTCCGAGTCGCGACTTGACCCTCTCTTCTCGGCAGCCTCTATCTCTTCGTCAGCTCTCTCTCTCCTCTTAAGTTTTTAGATCAGTTATGAAGCACAAAGTCTTCAAGATCTGTGCTCTGTAATAATGGCTAGAAAGAGAAAAACTGGGTAGGTGATGAAGAAGATGAATAGTACGCCTGCCTCAGTTTTTAAAAAATTATCTTCAATGACGCTATCATCAAAAGTCTTGCAATGACAGCTTTTACTTGGTATAAAAAATAGAGTCTCACTCTTTCTCATTCTATCTTGTAGCTTCGTAGCTATTTGTTTTTGTCTTTCACTGAGCAAAGGAGAGTGGTTCTATCCTATTATTTTTTGTTTTATCATTCACTGGACAAAAGGGTGTGGGACACCTTTTGTTCTATAGCCATTTCAATTGATCAACAGAGAGACAAATCAATTGGATTCCGTTTATAATTGTCATTTAATTATTAAAAAACAATAATATCTTATTTCGAAATCACTAAAGCTATATAAATTTAATAAAAAATAAAAACCGCCTAGGCCCCGGGTTATCGCCCGACTAGCGCCTAGCGTTTTTTGGAACCTTGCTTTTTACATAGTTATATTATTGTTGGACCCTGCATACTTTTTACATCATTGAATTTGTTTTCTTTTTTTGATTGTAGTAGGTTTTTTATTTTAGTTGTATCATTTACATTTCCATAGCTTTATTAGTCTCTGAGAATAACTTTCTCAGTCTCTGGGTGTAGCTTTTGTTCTGCTTGTTTATTGCTTTTGGCGCTGTTGAGAGTAACTTTTGCTGATGGTCAGAGTAGCTTTTGTTAATGGTAAGAGTAGTTTTTTGGTGTTGGTGACAGTAGTGTTTGTTGCTGGTGAGAGTAGCTTTCTGGGGTTGGTGACAATAGTGTTTGTTGCTGGTGAGAGTAGCTTTTGGTGTTGGTGACTGTACCTTTTGTTGGTAGGGATAGTAGCTTTTGGTTTTGGAGAGTGTAGCTTTTGTTAGTGACAGTAGTTTTTGTTGATGGTGACAGTAACTTTTGTAGCCTTGTCGAAAATCTTACCAGCGTAGCTTTTATTACTAGTGACAATAGCTTTTATTGCTAGTGATAGTAGCTTTTGTGACCTCGCTAGAGGTTGCCGGAAATCTTATTAGAGTACCTTTTGTTGCTAGCCACAGTAGCTTTTGATGTTAGTAACAGTAGTTTTTGTGGTCGGCCGGAGTTCGCCGGAAGTTGGCTGGAGGTCAGCTGGAGTTGACCAAAGACCTCGCTGGAGATGAGAGAGAGAGAATGATTGTTGATTTTTTACTCTAGTGACATTTATGTAAACATGTTGGTTTTTATATCCAAAATATAACATCATTTTTAATCTAGTGGCCTTATGAGGAAAAAAAATTAGTTAGTGGCCTTATGAGGGAAAAAATTAGTTGGTGGCCTTATGGCTAAAAAAACATTCAAAAATGCACTTATATATAACTAACCCAAGATTAATTATTGGTCCCTGCCCTCTGTTATCCACATTCGACTTTTTTCCTTCAATCATGTCTTTCATTTTGCTCCCTCTCTCTCTCTCTCTCTCCCTCCCTCCCTCCATAAAGATTCTCAGAGAAGCCCTCAAGTCCTCGACATAAAGAAGAGGCCTCTACATCAATTAAAATTCGATTTATCAAGTTGGTCTCGCTAAACATAAATAAGAGGCCTCGCCTATCCACCTTTCCACCAGGAGCTCTCTCTCACCCTCATCCATTTTTGATTTCTTTCCACAACTCACATCTTGCAAACCCTGCTAATTAAGCCATTGGAAATGTCAACCTATCTAGATTCTGGAGGGTGTGATGCCTGAGTTGTTGGATCTACCTGCACAAGCCAAGACCATCGCTGAACAGGGCCGGTCCTGAGTCTTTCAAGACCCCGATCCGTCGTCATTTAGACATCAAATAAAGCGGTTTTACGCTTATACTTTCCTAAGGGGTGCTGAACCACAAGGAGATCAACTTTAAAAATTTTACATTAATTGATATATCTCATACCCACGAGAGTGTGAGAGCTGATAGATCAAAAAAAGAAGTTGTAAGTGAGCAGTTATGTGCATATTAATTTTATGTGTTATTTGGGGTTTAGGGATGTCTTAGTAGATCAGACCCAACTGACGACTAAAATAGCTGAAATTTTGAGCATAACAATTTTTTCTTATCATGATAACATCCAACGGTCAATTTTGATAAATTCAATTTCTTCCATCTTGTTGGTTAGAACAAAAATAATGAACATGTCAACATCCATTTCAAAAATTAATTCAACAATTCATTTTCAATTTTTTTCCATTTATTTTTATGTTATGTTCCATTTAAAACAGTAAGCAAATTTTTTTTGGGCAACCAACAAAATTGAGGTAAAAAAAAATAATAAAATGGAACAAAAAAGCAAATGGGAACAAGGAGGCTCAAACTCTGAACAGGCCACGCCTACATTGTGCCTTGGCCACTACACTAATGTTGTCATTCTAAATTATACTGCAATTCAAAAAATTTATTGAGCTAAATTCGGGAATTATGTTACGATCTCAAAAATTAATACAATGTTCGGGAATATTTTTTGATATTGTTCACAGAGTGGAATCCTCAATTTAAGGGTCCAATAATTAAATACGTGACACGATGAGTTCGTGGGAATTTTTGGGGAATTATTTCGTTACCCGAGGTATTTATTATGAATTTCTGAAATTTAAGAATTATGGAAATATATTTTAAATAAAAAGAATTATTATGGTGTAATGTGGGCCTTTGAAATTAACCACCACTTCTAATGCCCTGCCCCTATCCCTAGAAAAGACTGAAAAAAAGGATCTCTCACTGGAACTGGAAGGGCTATATATAGATTTGCTCATCTAAAAGACAATTTTGAGGGACTATGAGGGACAAATGCATCTCAATCATATGTATTAAGTATAAAAATAGAAATTATAACAACTTAAAGCCGTGCATTTATTTTCAGCCGTTAGATTCACTTGTCCCTCACAGTCCCTTAAAAACTGTTCCTCAGATGAGCAGGCCTTTGGCTATATATATATATATGTGTGTGTGTGTGTGTGTGTGTAAAATATACATAGGGTCCTTGACCCAAAACACCAAAATTGAACAAAAATATCTCACTTACCCCAACAACAAATTTTTATTCCCACTTACCCTGTTTAAAGCAAAATGACAGTTTTACCCTTAGCTTAATTAATTAATTACATGTACCCTCTATGCCTCTCTCTTTTTCTCTCTGCTTTCTCCACGATCTGCACACACTCTCTCTCTCTCTCTCTCTCTCTCTCTCTCTCTCTCTCTCACCAGATCCTTCCTTGGATTCATTTATGAGTCTTCCTGCTCAGATCGAGCCACTCTGAAGCGGAAGTACTCGTCCATGGCAGAAGACGGCGTTGGCGGTGGCGGCGTTTCGATCGAGAAGCATCATCATCACCACCTCAGCCTTGAGATCGGCGAGTTTTGTTTGTTGTTTGTTTGAAGGAGTTTGATCGGAGGCTCAGCTTCCCCAGCATCCTAAGATTCACGAGCGAGTCACTGAGTCAGCTGCCGAGCTGGAGGCGAGGCAAGCGAAGCTCGGAGACCCGAGTAGTATCGTCGCAAAAGACGCAGCGCCAGTCGCAGGGAGCGGAGGGAGTGGAGAAATCCCAGCAGTTCCATGCGCCAATCGGATCCTGGAGGTTAAGCGTGAAGGAGGGCGTGGATCTTGGATGGGCTTTCGGGGTTGCGCTGGGCGGGCAGGGAAAGAAGGGCGGTTGCAGAGAAACCATTTGCGATGCATTTCCGTAGGTTCATTTACGAGTCTTTCTTGTCTATTTGTTTGTTGTCATCATGGTTGGCGTTGTGCTATGTAGATACACATTGCATTGGATGTGAATATGGACAGGGCAGAGCATGTGCTTATATGTGCCCATTTTTTTTTTTAAAGTAATGGGACAGAAGGAACTTTTAAGTAATATGGACGGCAGCCTGTGACCAGATTTCACCGGACTCCGGCGAAGTATCCTATGGTTTCTCTCTCTTTCTCTCTTTAAGTAACAAAGGGGTGAGGGTAAAATGGTATTAAAAAAAAGGATTAAATTCTGCTTATTACCTTGTACTTTCAAGGGTTCATCAGTTCAGTCCCTGCACTTCTAATTTAATCAGAAAAGTCCTTGCACTCTCCAATTTCATCAAATCGATCCAATCCGTCACTATTTCGTCAATTGGAACTTTTATGGGCTAAATACAAATTACTACCCTATGGTTTAGGTCCAAAATCAATTCAGTCCCTGAACTTCTAATTTCATCAAAAACACCCCTGCACTTTCAATTTTGATCTAATAGGTCCAATTTGTTAGTTTTCCGACAATTGAGTTATTTAACTTGTTAACGTGGCTCATATATGGCCTATGTTTTATGATGTGGTGTCGAGGTGTTCTGCATAGTCAATTTAGGAGTGAGTCCTACTATTAAAAATAAATAGTTTTTCAACAAATAATTCAACTATAACTTGAACCCATAACAGAATATTAACGAATCGGACCTATTAGATCAAAATTGAAAGTGCAGGGGTGTTTTTGATGAAATTAGAAATCCAGAGACTGAATTGATTTTGGACCTAAACCACAGAGTACTAACTAGTATTTAGCCCAACTTTTATTGTGTGCTTTCACTTGCTGCAGTTACTCATTTGAAGGCGGATAATCCCCTTTATGGTTCTTCCTTGATCAAATATGTAAGTGGTATAAGGGCTCTGTATGTCTCCTTAAGTGTCTGTTGTCTGAATTTCTGGATTCAGAGTTTATGAGATCATTGTGATGTTAAAAATCTACTGTGAGGAGATTTTGGATGTAGAAATAGGTCATCTTTTGTGATTGCACTTAAAACATAATGCTAGAGATATTTATGATCAAGCATCTTCATTTGGATCCTGATATGATTCGCAATTTTGGCCATCCTCACTTCTGTCGATGCAAAAAGTAATGTCTTTACCCTGTTGTATTTTCGATTGACAGGCCCTTGTGGAGCAATGGATTGATTTTGCAACGTTAGAGATTGATGCCAATATTTTGCGTTGGTTCATACCGCGTATCGGTTTTGCAGTCTACCTTCCTCCGGTAGGAAATTGCTACATCTGAATGGCAATTATCTGGTACTTGGGTTTTCTAACTGCCTTAGCATTCAATCAGGATTTTCATGATTTCTCTCTTGTTATATTAACATTCACTTGATCATCATACAGGCTTTTGGGACATGTATGATCCAGAGGGTTACTCCCTTTGGTTTTGCGATTACAAATACAACGATGAAAATACAGTTTCATTTGTGACTTTGAACAAGGTGGGCGGTTTTCTGCAGCGGATGGATTTGGCTCGTAAATATGCGTTTGGGAAGATGTTGGTGATTGGGTCTGTTCCTCCTTTCAAGGTGAAGGGCTTGTGGCTGTTCCGTGGGCAAGAGGTTCCCCAGTTCATAATTGATGAATGTTATGACATGGAACTGTATGATTGGTGTAAGGTTGATATAACTGATGAGGATCAAAAGGAGCGCGTGAACCAAATGATTGAAGATCACGAGCCTTTTGAGGGGAGGCTTTGTTGGATGCCAAATGCTTCAAGTGATGAGACAAAGGTGTTCGAAGAGGTAGCTGTAACGTTTCAGGAGGTTTCTTTAGAGGTTGTTCATTCTGGTTGGTTTGTGTTTCAGACATTATCTTTTGCTTCTCCAGTTCTCCTAGCACTCTAGGCTGTTTGCCTGGAGATGATACTTGGACAAGATTAATTATCTCCTATCTAATGAGGAGTTGTGTTTGGACGTCCGGATATTAAGTAACCAGAAAATTTTAATCATGTCAGATCATCATATCAAATCTTGCTGAGAAGGTAAGATAAATCTTATCAATCTGGATATGATGAAAAAAGCAGAACGTCTTCGTCTTCGACCTCACCGAGAAAACAAATTTAGCCTGTCCGCTAATTAAAGAAGAAAAACTAGGAGCTCAATAATAAGAGAGCGGATCAAACTTGGCCTCCTCGTTGAAACCGCCTCTTCTCTTATTTGGATTGGGCAGCGAGGATGAGATTCTGTAAGAGGGAATCGATTTCTCGTCCATGGACCTGGACGGCGTTGTTTACTGATCAATAACGGTCTCGCGGTCTGAACCCAAACCATCGCTGCTGCTCTTGATCGTCTTTTTCGATGTAATCTTTTTCGTCGGCGTCCTCTTCGGTGGTGAAGCGAGACAACAGCTTGCGGCGGATCTCGATGAGGCAGTTGATGACTTGGCCGACGGTGCGTTTGTGGATGTAGAAGGCGGAAACGGCCATGAGGGAGTCGCTGACTAAGGCAGCCATGGATGAGTTGAGAGCGAAGGTTGCAGAGGTAGAAGAAGAAGATGACGAGTCCATGGCTCTGTATTTTTTTTTTTTTTAATCTTTTAGTTATCCAGTTCCCTCTATTACACAAACGCAAGATTGGTTTGGAGTTAGCATCTCCTATCCAATCTAATCTAGTCTAATCCATTTTGAAATCCTAATCCAATTGTATCTACTCTACCAAATGTGGCCTAGTGTATTACATTGATAGGATATGGGACAAATGTTGTGTTATATTAGGAATATCAATTGAATTACATGGTGATGAAGTCAACATTTATTTGCAAGTTATATTAGATTTTTTCAAACAGGTATGTTGGTGAATTTTTTTTTGAAAGGATGGTGAAATTTTGAATATCACAATTTCTTAGTTTCTTACAATGAGCACAAGTGAAATGTTAATTGCTTTTGACTCCTGGGAGGCTTCACTATATGTTGGGTTGGGTTATCAATCTAAGACTTCACTGTGGTCAATCAAAACTGCAGAGATCCTTCCAGCAGGTAGCATGTGGCAGATATCATATATGTGAAGCCTTGTCAACTTGCAAACAATGATCTGATAGGGTAAATGATGCACAATTAAGTAAAGGAACTAGAACATCAAGAATGAGGTTTTGCCAAAATCAGTGACTACATCCTCGCGAGGGATACTCCGAAAGATTTCATTAGCTTGTGATAAAAAAAAAAAAAAATTTTTAAAATCCACCAAGAATTCTCTCACAATACCAGCCCTAGAATCTCAATTTTTGTCTCATACACTTATAATTGCTACCATTATTTTTTGGGCAGCTCATAATTGATACTCAAAAATAAAAAGATAAATTAAAAATAATAATAATGATACTTGGAAAACTCATGTTTACAAGTTTGGGCCAACTACTCCTAAACCAGTCAAAATTGGGAAGGAATGGTGATTTACACTTAACAGAGATAACTGGCATGCATTCAGCTGGTGACCAGTCGCAAAACCCCCGACCTGTAATTCATCCTCTTTCTTAGTTCAATTGCACCGGTACTTGAATCCATGACGCCTATGGCGAGCCAATCGCAACAAGCTCTTAGTATTGCATTTAGCTGTCCCAAGCCTGATACAGTATCATCATCAAATCAATGGACAAAAATCGAATGCATTATGCTAGAGGCTAGAATATGCAACTTTATTTAGGCAGGACACTAGAGGCTGATGAAATGGGGTATAAGATATAGTAAGCATTGTAAATTAGCGAGCAGTTCACCAAATCTTCTTCATAACATACGACATTTTAATGTATCGATACAATTCTTCTATCTTGAAACATAACTTAATGCAACAATTATATACTTTTTGAATCATTTATAAGCACATGAAGAAAAGCTATAGTCCATAGCTCCATACCATCGACATGCTGCATAAGAAAATCAGCTTGGATGAACACAGACTTTAGAAGTTCATTCAGCAGCCACCTTTGCTGAGAACAACAAACAGTTTCTATATCAACTAACTGTAACAATTTGTGGTGAAATTATTTTTTCACTGCACAAGGAGTAAATCCGGTGGAAAATATGAAACAAGAGAAATTTTTTTATGGGAACTTGATTGAAAAAGTAAAAATGAGAAAACAAAGCTGTTAATAAAAGAATAGGAGACACACACCAGACATGAATTACAAGGAAGAAACAATTTACCATAATAACATAATCCTGCAACTCCAATTATGGAACCACCTTTTACCTTCAATTGATTTTGCATCCTCAAATCCCTGTATAAATACACTTACCAAGCTTTAGAAACAACACTTTAAACATGAATCTTTAAGTACAAATATATGCAATGCTATATTTGCAATCTTATGGCCACTGATTTCGATCAGTAAGAAATAAACACCAGTGATTCAGTATAACATACAAAAGCTTTAATATCTGATCTTATGAAGAGGGAAAGCAGGGGACATTAACAATCAAATAATCAATAACAGTTAACACCAAAGGTTCCTAGAAATCAGTACCAGTTTCAAATTAAAGAACTTAAAGTTCCTTATGATATTGATACAAAGAAGTAAAATAAATTTTACAATCCACACTCCATGTTTCATTTTTTAGTACCTTAAATTTTGTCTTTTTGTAAGAATTTAAACGAAAAAAGGAAAGGATTGTGGATTGCAAATTAGGGATTGTGAATTTCATTCTTCATAATCTTAGAGTATCCAATTACAAGGAACAAAAACTACTCACCACTCAACAGAATCCTGTAGCTCCAGTTACTGAACCACCGTTTAACTTCAACTGATTTTGCATCTTCAAATCCCGTATCCCAGTAAAACACTTATCAAGTTTCGGACACTGAACTTTTAACAAAAACATATAACAAGATTATTGTGTGTGTGTGTTTCGGACACTGAACTTTTAACAAAAACCTATAACAAGAATATTGTGTGTGTGTGTGAATTTGCAAGGTTAGAGCCATAGTTCTCAATCAAGGCCAGGCTATATGCAGGTGCAGCTTAACACAATGGATCTAGACCACTACCTTTGACGATGGTGAGGTGGCAGGGTTTGCTACTAGAGGATGTCCAATAAATCTCTCAGATAATACAAGATTCAGGCTCCATGTTTATTGTTTAGATTCAGATTATACAAGATCTTCCAAATCCCATTTACAATCAAATCCCAGACAACATTAACTTCCATTTCACAAAAAACTTCCGCCTAAGACACGAAAACCCTTGCCCTAGAAATTAGATGTCAACCCTAGTCAATTTAATTTCACAACTAGAAACTGCATAATTTCAAGCCTTTTAAGTATTACATACATTGGATTGCTTAAGATGATGAAAACATATTGAGTTAAGGGCCACTTCAATCGGTCAAATGCATACCAAATTTCCTTCATGGTGAAAGTCCGCATGATACATAGTCTATCCTGCATAGAATGTGTTCATCAAAGTCAGATTCATTTCTCCACCTGGAGTTAAATATTTAGGCAGTTCAACAAATTAACAACCAACTCTTGTATCCAAGAGGCTAATAAATTGAAATCATGAGACATAAATTTTGTGAATTAGCAAGCAGTTCACCCAATGAGTACCCTTCAACTAGATTATATGTATAGCTTTTCCTTTCCTTTAGTAAAATAATGTGACATTTTAGTGTGCAATTGTTCTGACTTCAAACATTACTATATAATATAACATTGTTGTATACTTTTGAAACATTTAAGCTACTGAAGAATAGTCCATACCTCCATACCCCTGACACATTGCATAAGCACATCAGATTGGATGAACTCCTACTTCACTAGTTATTCCAGTCACGACCTTTGCTGAGAACAACAAACAGTTTCGATATCAATTAGCTGTAACAGTTTATGGGCAAAATTTTCTTTTTCTTTATGTTAAGTTACTAATGAAACTTTGTATCTGGTGGAACTACGAAACAAAAGTAGTCATTATGGGATCAAAATGATGGAAAAAGTAACATAAGCAAAAGAAAGTTGTTGCTAAAAGAATTTGAGACACATGAGACATGAATTACTGTACAAGGAATGAAACAAGTCACTATACATACATAATCTTGCAGCTCCAATTACTGAACCACCTTTTACCTTCAATTGATTTTCTGTCTTTGAATTTTATCGTAGTATACATGCAGTTATCAAGCTTTGGACACTAAACTTTAAAGCATCAATCTGTAGCTAAACCATATACGCAATCTTTAAGCCACTGATTTAGTGAGTTTGATCAAGGACGTCAGAGTATATAGGCATTTGGCTTAACCCAATGGAGTTCCATGAAACCATATATACATATATATATATATATATATATATGCATGTATTTACCTTGTACCATGGAAAACTATGGATGAGAGAGACTAGGATTAAGGTTTAGCTGCGTAGTACAATGCTATATACCTAATTTCTGCATTGGAGAATTGAATCACACGGTGAGGATTGGCTGTTGAAACTGCGTAGTACACTGCCCATGTTCGAACAACCAAAGAGCAGGTAATTTACTAATTAATTAACTTAACCTTGCAAAAAAAAAAAAAAAAAAAAAAAAAAACAAGACTACTAATGGAATTAGAGCATTGGATTCTATGCAGAGACACTGCATAAAGTGAGAGATACAACCACCACCACCACCAGAGTCTAGAAGGAGGTCAGGACTAGTTTCACATTGTAATAACCCTAAAGAAAAATATAGATGACATTTTCCACATGCATTGACTCAGGAAGCACACAAGTTTTTACTTGCAAGAAATTCCTCTTCAATTAATATATGGTAATTTCCAACCCAAAAGATAGGAACCCCATCTGCCACTACAATAATTCAAGGGAATCATGAATAGCATGGTTTTACTGTAACCTTGGTTGTACACTTGTACTGTAAGTTCAAGGCTTCCTATATAAAATAAAACCAACAGATTTTAGTACTCAAATTCTTATATGTAATTAGCATGGAACTCTCTAAGTCTCTAGACAGGAGTCTTCAGAAACTTTTAGTCAGAACCGGGTCCCTGTGGGGTGGTCTTGCATTGACGGCTGAGTCTATATATCTTATTACAACTTTTCTCCAATTTGAAATAAGAACATTAGTATAATCACTATAATGTCATTTGGAGAATACACATATAGGACTTTAATATACTCTCAAACTGTTGAAATAAATTTCCAGACAGATTGTTGAATCCGTTTGATTATCAAATTCCTATATCAAGACTTAGGTTTCATTGGAGTTCCAAGAATTAATCAACCATTTAAGAATCCATAATCGTTCCCAGCAGAAATCAGAATATAAGAATAAGGGACTTACAAATTAGTAATCCCTTGAAAAGCTTATCGTTCCGCTCCAACATGTCACTATGAGCCACAAGCAATCTCCTTTTACTCTGCATAAAGCCTACAACCTCAGTATCTCAATTACAGCAGAAATGAGCCTAAAAAAAAAAATACAAGAAAATAAATGTAAAAAATGTTTGATAGATGCATATCATATACTAGTTTAAGTAAATAAAAGGCTGCATTGAAGTCGAGCTCTTATTCAACAAGTTGAGACAGAGCATAATAATATGTCATATGTCCTCATCTCTGAACTTTATCATCAACGTACACTCTGCCTTCTGAAAACATGCAACAGTTCAAAATATGTTCATAGCTATTATAAGATTGTATAGCTTTTAGCTATCGAAGTAATAGAAAGTTGATCATACATGAACAAAGACCATAATTCTTTCATCCATATTGAACACTTGGCATTCAGCCTTTTCGCACATGCCAGTCATTTCTTGTTCCTTCCCCATTATTTCATATCTCTGTTCAGTAAGCAGCACATTTCAGTAAAACAGAACAAAGACTACATAATCGAAAGTCTTATGATGCACAAAGTATATATGTGAAACCCAAGTATGATACCCCGGATTTATATATCTTTGTATTCATGAGTAGTAAAATGATATAAATGACCAGTAAGAAATAGACATTAATATAACAAAAGCTTTAAAATTTGATCTGATGAAAAGAGAAAGCAGAATAAGGATCACTAACAATTAACACCCTAGGTCCCCAGCAATCAATTAACAAAGAACTTAAAGCAGCAGTTCAGATAGGTATATTTGCAATATATGCAGGTGTAGTTCAAGTGTTCAACACAATGATTGTCTAGGGTATTATGGTATTACCTTCAACGATGGTGAGGTCGAACGGTTTGCAATTCTAGGCATTGTAGTTCGATCGAAGTGTCGGTCTATGTTTCGGGTGTAGCTTAACACAACAGATTCCTTTATATGTGGACCATATATTTTACCTTCAAGTAGCCTTCAACGATTGGGGTGGCAGCATTTGAACGGTTCATTTGCAGAAACACCAATTACCGAGCTCCCTGCTGCCTATTGTTAAATGACAGATTGCAGAAAAAGCTTCCAAACCCCAATTACTAGTCAAATCCCAGTCAGCGTCCATTCCACAAAAGCTTCAGCCTAAGACAGGACACCCATGCTATGGAAATTAGACATCAAACCTAGTAAAATTAGATTCTTTGAGAACTAGACGCTGTGTAAATTGAAGCCTGTAAAGTTTAAAGTATACATAGGATTACTTAAGATGCTGATAAAAGTTACCTAGTTTAGGTGAGGCACTTCAATCATTCAAATGGATACCAAATTTCTCGTATGGTGTACGACGGTGTTATAGACCCTCCTGCATAGAATGTTTTTGTCAAATCTTATTCATTTCTCCACCAGGAGTGAAATCTTATGACAGTTCAACAAATCAGCAACCAACGTCGGTAAACATCGGATTGCAGTAAGATGGCAAATGACTAAACAGTGGTATTCTTATTGCACATGATGGCTTGATGCAGAGTATTGCTAACCCAATAATATGAATATTGGACCTAATGGAAGTATTTATCCTTTTAGTGAGTAGAAAATAGAAAGAGATAAAAATAGTAGAAAATAGACATGAATATAAAACACACAAGCTCTAAGATTATATCTAATGGAGAGAGAGAAACAGAGGAGATCATGAATCAGTAGCAGTTAAAGAAACAAAATTAGGTATCTAGCTAGCATACATATAGATGTAGAGAGCTTCATCAGCTTGACAACCTTCAATGATGTTCTCTAGTGTAACTTAATTAGTGTGATATTTTGTCACGAGAACTTTATTTCTGGTTGAATATATGACACAAGGGACAATGATTTTAAACAGAACAATATCAGATATATCAAACAACAATTACAACGAAGGAAACAACCCACCACCCCAGCAGGGATGTAATTGAAAAAGAAAAAAGAAAAAATTCAAGGAGATGTTGAGCCTACAGGATTGGAGAACAGTTCTAATCAAATCGTTTGTTTGTTTGTCTTTGAAAGGCATAGAATCTTGTGAGATACGATATATGCAATTGATATGTTAATTACATGCCACAAAAGGTGGATATGATTGATTGACAGATTTATTTCACCAGAAAGCATCGTAACTATTTTTCTTCTTTTTCGAATGAAAATGTGTAATGTTACTCACTCAACTTCATGTCCGGATGAATATATGATACAAGGAAGGTAAATTTTAAAAGGATACAAGGAAGAAAATTTTTATAAGGACACGGTCATAAAAATCTAAAATAAGCAGAAAAATATCAGATACATGAGATAACAATTACAAGGAATTTCTCTCCAACAGAATCACGCAGCTCTAACTTCTGAACCACCACTACCTTGAACTGATTCAGCAACTTCAAATTTCTTCCCAAGATTCAAACACCAAACTGTAGACTGGCAAAGTAGTTGAAATCCAACAATATGAATACCTGAATGGAAATTTATAACAAAAAAAAAATACAAAATTAGAGTTGTAATCTATAATCTAGATTATTGTCAAATAATTCATACTAAATGTAAAGATTCATTCAGAATTTGCATTTGCTGATACCTGTTCAGTTCCATGGAGATTTGTATTTGGGCAGCGAATCATCCAATAAATCTTTCAAGTCTGAGTTTACACCATTTATCGGGCTCCATGTTTATTATTACAAAATCTTTCAACTCTCATTTACCAAATCCCAATTGGCATTACGGTCCATTTCACAAAAAGCTTCCTCCTAAGACACGGAACCCATGCCATGGAAATTAGATATCAAAACCAGTGTTTTCAAATGCGAAAGCGAAGGCGAAGGCGACCACCTAGAGCCTCGCGAGGCGAGTGCCTCAAGGTGTTGAGGCGATCGCTTTTCCCGTAATTATTATAATAATACACTACATTTATAAATAATATGAATATACTTAAATAAGGTTCCAAACAACACCCATATAGGAAAATCCAAAGAAACAAGCTACATTTTAAGCATTTCAAGAGTCAAGAAATCCCTAAATTACAAGAGTCAAGAAGTAATTTCAATGGTTAAGAGCAGAGCAACTAAAACCGATTTGAGCAAAACCCCAAACCACATTCAATGCCAAGCTGATCAGCCACAAACAATCAAGAAATCCGTAATTTCAAGAATCCATATATCCTTATATTTCGATACTTCAAACCAGAAATTAAAGCCATATCACAAAAAAACTCACACCAAAGTCATGAAGAATCTGAGTTCTTTACCTCAATGAAGTCATGGAAAAAGAGACGCAGCAACTGAGTCGAGACATTCCTCTGTTGGCCGTAAATCCAAGCCATCTTCGACCTCACAATGGTCTCTGCCTGAGGGCACAAGGAAGCATATAATGAGTACCGAGATATAGAACTCTTGAAGTTCAAACATATAGAACTCTCGTGGATCAATTAACACCATGAATTGGACATTGATTTCATCATTCAAGCTTAAACACATTAAAAAGTCAATGACAACTCTTCCTATATTTCAAAATTGGTTGCAAACAAAGAACTCAAATACGAGACTAGAATTACAATTAAAGAACAAAAATTTCTCATACCCATATGAGATGCAGATGATACCAAACACCATTGATACCCACTTCAGCACATAGTACCCAAAAATCCCAAAAAACTTCATTTACAGAGCTTACCTTCACTTTTTTGGGTTCCAATAGAAATCGTACTCCAGATTCCCCGACGCCTCATCCGTCATCGTTTCGGTGTGGAACTCTTCTCGCCTTCCTTCGCTAGAAGCCAGAGAGACCAGAGTGACCTGCGACTTATCGGAGGTCGCCGACAACGAAGAAGAAGAGAGAAAAAGTTTGCTTCTCAATCTAATAGAAGTAGACAAGTCAGTGTGATAGATGTCGACTTCGTATGGGGGAAATTAAAAAAAAAAAAAGAAAAAAAAGAAAAAAAAATGACCCTCGCATCTTCTTCTTCCTCGCACTGCCGCCTGAGGCGTCGCTTCTGCAAAAAAGCGACGCTCCATCGCCTGGGCGACCGCTTTTCCAGCAGCACGTCTGAGTTTGATCCAGCGAGGCTTTTTCTGGTAGCCTCACACCGGAGCGCGCCCCGAGCTCGCCTCGGCGACGCCTTTGAAAACACTGATCAAAACTAGTCTATTTAGTTTCACAACTGGAAAGTGCATAATTTCAAGCCTTAATAAGTATTACGTACATTGGATTGCTTAAGATACTGATAAAATATTGAGTTAAGGGTCACTTCAATCAGTCAAATGCATACGGAATTTCCTTTGTGGTGAACTTCCGCCTGATACATATTCCATCCTGCATAGAATGTGTTCATCTAAATAAATTCATTTCTCCACCTGGACTTTAATATTTAGGCAGTTCAACAAATTAACAACCAACTCCGGTAGATATAAAAATTGTGAATTAGCAAGCAGTTCACCCAATACTGTAAGTGTCCTTCCACTAAGTTATACAAATTTTCCTTTCCTTTACTACTCTAATGTGACATTTTAGCGTGCAAATATTGTTCTATCTTGAAACATTACAATATAACATAATGCAACTGCTATATACAATATAACATAATGCAACTTATACCTATGAAACATTTAAGCGACTGAAGAATAGTCCATATCCCAACATGTTGCATAAGCACGTCAGATTGGATGAACTCCAACTTCACAAGGTCACGACCTTTGCTGAGAAGAACAAGCAGTTTCGATATCAATTAGCTGTAACAGTTTAAGGTCAAAATTTTCATTTTCATCTCGGCATAAGGAGTTAGAAAAGAGACATGAATATAAAGAAAAAAAAAAGCTTGAAGATTTGATCTAAGGGAGAGAGAAAGCAGAGGAATGATATTGAGGTGTATCTAGTTAGCATACCTATCTAGAGAGCTTCAACAGCGCGCTTGACAACTCCAATGACATTCTTACTCCTAGAAGCTTCAATGCGGTCCTCAAGTGTATCTAGTTAGCATGCCTATCCTGATTGACTTGCACACCTTGCACGCATTCCATTTGCATTTGCAAGTTCTTCATGAAGAACCTAAAGAACACCCTTCAAGTGAGCACACAACATAACTTTTCCGAATAAAAAATTCATTCAGAATTTTGCATTAGGTGATCGATACCTGTTCAGTTCCATCCAGATTGGATTGTGAGGTTTGGGATGTGAGAAATGTTGTGCCACTCCTTCCCCAAGCCTTTTTCGTATTCTCCTTCCAGAATTGGACAACCAATGATCTCCAGAGTACGCAGTTCCGTTATCTTGTAGAGGAACTCTGGCAGTGCTTTTAGCTTTCGGCACCACCGAATTCGCAACTCAGAAAGGCGTGGCATTATTGTGATTTCAGAAAGAAAGGTCCACTCTTCCCAGTTCTTCATCGATCCAAAATCAAGTCGTTTCAATTTGGGGAAGAGAATTCCCGAGACTTGTTCTTCTTCTTCTATTCCCAGAAATTCAACTCCCACCTTTTTCACTTTCTTCATCTCCAATATCTCCAGAATTTCAAGCGATGGCAATTTTCCAAGAGGAGGCAAAAATTCACAAAATCTCCACCCATCGAGATTAAGTTTTCTCAAATTGCGTAAAGAATTGATCCAATAGAGAGACTCGGTGGTGCCGTGGCACCACAAAATGTGTAAAGATTCCAAATTTTGATGTGGTTGCAATGCTTTCACTATTTCTTCATCGCCTTTTCTCTGCTCTGCAGCTACATTCGGGAAAGCGAAAATTACTCGCAAATAAGAGAGGTGCTCCTTATTCCCCAACTGTGCTTTCTCAATCTCACTCCCATCATCTTTCCCCAACCATCGTATCTCAAGGCTCCCCTGAAGCTGGTCCATGATTCCGAGATCTCCTAATTTCAATGCTTCATCATCATCACCCTCACATACATAAAACCTGTCTAGTACTTGCAGACTTTTCAAACTCCCAATCCCTTTCGGTAAGTACCTCAGCTCTTCACAAGCCCAAACATATAGATGCTTCAAGTTAATCAACTTTCCCATTGCCTTGGGTAGTTTCTCTAGGTTAACACACCACGAAACGACCAGAGTTTGTAGATTGTATAAATCACACACAGCATCCGGTAATTCTTTCAAATTATAATTATGAGACAAATCCATATATCTCAAATGAATCAATTCACCAATCTCTTTTGGAACTTCATTGAGCATGCCACCGAATCTCATGTTACCACTCAAATTCAATGTCCTAAGGCATTTCATTTGCATAATTGAACCGGGGCTTATGGTTGTAATGCTTGAATCAAGGAGTGTGAGGGTTCGCATATTTTTGCACTTGTCAAATGAAGTAGGAAGTTGACCTTCACGTACATTTATTAAGGTCAAATGACGAACCTTATAATCACCCGGTAGCTCCACTCTTTGATTAGCACCCTTGACTGCTTCTATAATAGTGCATTCTTTTTGGGTAAGAAACTGCACAAAGTCATGCACTATATCATGCATTTTGCACCCTCTAATATTTCCCAACTCATCTTTGTCAAAATCTTGAAAGAAAGACCGCATTGATAGACTCTCAAAATAATTCTGACCTATTCTTCTCTTTTCTTTTTTTCCCTTTAAATTAAGATAATTTTGTGACATCCAAAGATCAATCAAATTATCTTTTTTGAAATCATAATCTTTGGGAAATATTGCACAATACAAAAGACACATTTTGACTACAGGGGCCAAATCGAAATAACTTAGTAACAATGGTTGGAAAACTTGTTCCTCAACTTCTTCTAATTCCCATATCTTACTATTCAGAACATCCCGCCATTCTTCTCTTGTTTTCTTATACCACACTAGACTGCCTAAAGTCTTTGCAGCAAGAGGCAAACCTTTACACTTTTTCACAATTTCCACACCAATAACTCCAAACCCATTAGCCTCATCTTCTTCCCTATCCAAAAATGCAAAACTATTGAACAATGCTAGACAATCCCCATCGCTCAACTTGTCCAAATGGATCATGCTGCTGGTTGTTCTCATCATTTTAGCAACCCCTTCTTTTCGTGTGGTCACCAATATTGTACTGCCCTGAGCACAACTTTTCATTATCACTTCTAGTTTCAAATTTTCCCACTTTGTTTTGTCTTCGGTCCACACATCATCTAGAACAATGAGTAACTTCTTATTCTCAACACGTGTCCTTATCCATATCAGTAGAGTTTCCAACTCATTTGAACTCTGATTTTCACCTTTATCTCGCACGCTTTCAAAAATCGCTTTGGCAATTTTAATCTCGTCAAAAGGGTCCGAGACACAAACCCATACTTTTTTATCAAAATAGGCTATAACCTTTTCATCGTTATAGGCTAATTGGGCAAGAGTTGTTTTCCCCATCCCACCCATCCCTACAATAGGGATGACAAGGAACCGCTCGCCTTCTTGGTTACTTTCTCTCAATAACTTGCTCAACAACATCTCTTTTTCTTCATCTCGGCCACATATCTTGAATATATCGACCAAAGATGAAGTTTTCTGTCGTTGAATAAGCTGTTGATCATCTTGGCCACCTATTGTGGATTGATGAAAGCCAAACATTGCTTTTTCATCAGCAATCAAAGTTAACTTCTCATTCAATTCTTTTATCCTTCTAGCAATGTTATGATGATGAATGACCTTATTGACTTGGCCAAAACAAAAACAAAAGCAATCGGAGAGCATGGGGAAACATACCATCTTCTCGGTAACAAGAGCATTTTCACCTTCCTCCTCTTGCTTCTCCTCCACTTGTTTTCTGAGGATTTCAGTGTTCCACTCATCTAGCACGTCGTCCATCTCGTACGACACATCTTTCAGCTTCTGCAACCAGTCTCCCACGCTGGCCTCCGTCACATGTTTCTTCTCTGCATCCTCAAGCACAGCCTGGATAGCTTTGAGCTTGCTGCTGAAACTTTTAACATCTTTGTCAGCATTCAAAACAAGTTTCACCTCTTCATTTGTGTATTCATATACTGCTGAAGCCAATTTCTCCACAAGCGCGGAGATGAGTGCCTCAGCCATTTGCCGTGTTTAGAACTTGGTGAAAATTGATAAAGAAAAAGAACAGAGATGAATATGAAATTGTTGGATGAGTGTGCCCTGACTGCTCTCGCCTCTCTTCTACAGAGTATATAGTGTCGAAATTAGACGCGATAGGGACCAAGGAAAGTGCCTCAATTATTTGTTCAACAGAGCATTATGAATATTCCTCTTTAATAATTGCAAGCATGATCATAAAAAATTAGAGCCACTGCAATAATGCGAGAGGGACTAGTTTATCAACGATGGCAAACTATCAAACATTAGGTAAGAGAGGGACTAGTTTTGCTAAATAAAACTGTGTACTAGTTTTGCTAAATAAAACTATTACACATTAGGTAAGAGAGGGACTAGTTTTGCTAAATAAAACTATTAAACATTAGGAAAGACAGGGACTCTTTACCGGAAGACAGAAAGCTTGCATGTGATGGGTTCACACTCTTTACAATCCAAAAGTCAACCTTACAATCCAACCATGTGCAGCTGTTGCAACCGATACAAACACCATCGCGTGTACAAAAGAATATTGCCAATGCAATGAATCATTTAATTTTTATTTGTTCAAACAAAGCCCACTTACTTTAAAAAAAGAAAAAAGAAAAAAGAAAAAAAAAAAGAGTTCATTTATCTAATTGTGTTTTATTTATTTAAGGATTAAGGGCAGGTTTTCTTAATCGTCAGTCATCTCCCATATAAAAAGTAAATGTCTCATTTTTCTTGGTAGTCGGTATCATATTAGTTTATGATTTTTTTTTTTTTTTGTTTTAAAAAGGAGGTACTGGGAAGGACCACAAGGAGGCACGCAATGGCCTGTTTACCCGAAGTCCAGCACAGTGCCGCGCTCATATTAGTTTATGATTTTCAATTCCATGTATTTGATAATTTCAAATACCTCAGTTATTTGTTAGTCGGTACCAAATTAGTATTATGATTTCCAAGTAGGAAGAAACTAGAACCGCACAACATAGAAGCCTGACTTGTATGATAGCATGAGCATGGTTCTGATGACTGATGAATTGAAGCTCTATACTAGAAGGCTATAAACTGATAGCAGTAAAATCTCCAGAGACCCATGTCCACATAAACCTTCCTCTATGAAACCAAAAGATTTCAGATCGAACTCAGATAAATAGAGGGTCTTAACATCTAATCTAAATGGTTGGAACTACGTACATACCATTTGGCCACAAGTCTTCAGCATCCTAGTCATAACCGAGAGTATCATGAGAGGAGGCATTCATAAGGGGTTACATATCCGGTTATTTGAAATAAGAACATTATTAGGTATCATTTGGAAGATATACATATAAGACTAGCAAACTCTCTCCCTAAAATTAACATAAATTGACTATTCAAATGCCGAGTATCAAATGCCCCTTATACTTAATATATCAAGACTTTGAATTGGATCAGAGTTCCAAGAATTATTCAACCATTCTAGAATCCATATTGTTCTCATCAGAACAGAATGAGAAGGAGATAATTACTCTACATGTTTAGCAAACCCCTGCAACATGTCATTATGAGCTTCCTCTGCACTCTTTGCAGCTCCTTCATTATCAACATCGTACCTCACAACCCAACCATGTGCAACTTTTGGAAATATCTTCACGTAGCTATCAACCTATAGTTAAGAGAATAAAGTTGGTCAAGGGAGTTTTGAATGAAAAGATTGAAATTTGACAACAATTGGTATCCCAGTTAAACCAAAATGCAAAACACTAGATAGATTGCAGATGAATGTACTAAATTCAATACATTGGAGAGAGATTTGAAATACTATATGCAATTGTGCAAGAAATGATCTAAAATTCATTTCTTTTCTTCTTCCTTATTTTTTCCCTTCTAATTCAAATCTTGATATATGGCTATATGATATTATTGTCAAACTACATTATATCCCTAGATATGGAATTACTACTTCCAAATAGTCCCAGTTCTTAGACTAAATGCACATTAATTAATGTAGGATGAGCAGCTTCAAGTCTTCAACATGGAACAAATTCCTAATAAAAAAATAAAAAGTAAAAAGAAGGCCTCTGCACCTCAGGTTTAGCATATCTCATCAAACTTTCACGAGTTATGGTGGAGAGTGGCTGTCAAACTCAGCTCCTAGTATGGCAATTGGAGATTTAACCCCTGTTGATCAAAGAAAAGCATTTACCATTTAGTGTGGCAAAATTGTGAGAATAATAATGTCATAATTGCAATAACAGTCACCTGTGAAGGGTATTGTTTTCTCAGCAAATGATAGCTAAACAATTGTCAAGCAATATAGGATGCACTGTAAACATAGCATTCTCAAGACCTCAACCAAACCGTCAAACGAAAGAGTCAAGTGACTGACTATAACATGAATGGCACCGGTTGATCCCGAATTCCACGATGGAGTACAACATCTCCAGCTTCTATTAGACTGATCTTAGTGAGTAGTACTGAACCACTTTTTTGATAATATGACTCACGATCATGGATCAAGTTCTTATTCTAGGTATGACAAGACAAGCACTGGAACTTACTTGAGTATGATTCAACTTCATATTATCATGCTCGTCATTCCAACTGACTTGGTCAAGTACTAATATACATCCATTACATAGTACTTGCTATTTTATTCGCAAGTGCTTAAGACAGACACTGCTGTCACCTGGTTTTGTAATGTCTTATTTCTGTGCAAGTTCAATGAATTGATTTATATAAATATGATCCTGCTGTTTGGACTTATCTAACATTTTGTACAGTTCTTACTTAAGCTTGCTCCAAACACAAACACTACTTGAAGTGCAGATTTGACATAATGCAACTACAATATCACTTTAAAACATTTAAGTAGTGGAACCCATACCCTCAATATCATCACAGAAATAAATGACGGATATAACAGCACAGAAGCTTGTATGGACTCAGATTTCGCAAGTGCAGTCACGATCTTGGCTGAGAAAAACATAGAATATCTAGTTTAATCAGCTGCTATATTTGAAGTTTCCTCATTTCTGTGGTTGGAGAATTAAAATAGGGGAAACTACAAGTGGAACTAAAATAGGGGAAACTACAAGTGGAACTAAGTTCTGGTTCACAATAGGATAAGGTGGAAATGATGAGAAAAAAACTGAAAGTTAATAAAACAGAGAAAAAGCAGAAAACAATCTATACAAAAAGAATATCAACTACCCTCACCACCCCAACAGAAGCCTGCAGCTCCAATTGCAGAAAAACCTTTGCCTATCAGAGCTTCAATCAGTAATTTTGCATCTTCAAATCCCTTATCATGATAAATGCTTAGCATGCTTCAGACATTACACTTTAACATGAATCTAAAACCAAAACATGCAACAGTCTATATGCAAAAGTTTGCAATATTAGGACCACCGACTTTTAGAACGGCCAAAATGTTTTCATTTTTGCTATAATTATGCTAGGTGTAATTGATAAACAAGAAAACCAGGCAGCAGGACACAAATAAATTTTCATGCAGCCCAAAAATGTGAAAATCTGATTCACGCCTCAATATTACAGCTGAGCATAAGTTAATTAAATAATAAAAACCAGGAATCCCATGAAAAGAGCAAGAACGAACCGTTCCATGATCTTTTAACCAGACTGCTAGAGGCCTGTTATTGTCCTATGCAAATGGATCTCCATAGAAGAAGTCCGGTACTACCACACAGAATCCAGAAGTTGCAACTCTTCCTGCCCCGCTTCCTTAAGTGGAAATGCATTAGTTCTCAGGAAGTGTAATCAAACTTCAACACATAGATGACTATATCAACACTACAATCTATTGCTTCAATCACAAACACTAGAAGGGAAGTCCACCACAATCAGAAGTTTCCTTAACTGATATAATTTTCATCATCAATGAGTTTGGCACAAGACTTCTTTCTTGCACTCAATATCTCCTTTTCATAATTCAGTTTTTCTGACGGACAAAACTGAAGGTTGGAGGTTTGATATCTTTAAGATGAGTTATTTGCTAAGAAAAAGGAACTTCTACGTAAGTATGTGATTGTGTTAAAAAAAATTAACACCATAAATTTCCAGGGCAAGCTGCATGTAGATGCCCCTTCCACTTTATCATGCTTCAATAAATGGAATCCAAAATAACTACAGATATTGTAATTAATACTGATTTCTGCAACCTCTAGTTCTAATAAGTTTGGATCCTGATCACAGAGTATTCATTTTCATATATACAACAGAACATAATTCTATTACATCCCCATGTACTCGTTATAATGTACTGAGACATCAATTTCTTCCAAAAACAATAAGTACAGCTAAAGTTATAGCAGAATCCATGTACACATAGCTCAATACATCAATTTCGGAGCTCCATATCGTGCAGGGCACATTGAATCGGTATATTTTCAACGTGATATAATATTTTATTCTCCTCTTGTCTCCATCAAGGACTTACAATTCTACTTCCTTCCTAATACAGCACTCGAACATAAAAGAGAAAATAGCTGTATAAAAACTTAAGCCAAAAAAAAATAAAAAAAATTTGAAGATCTAGGCAAGTACCATAAACACCAGAAATAAGAAGAATAGCACGCTTGGGATTAGGAGACCCTGTGACACAGACATTAAGACCTCCAAATTTTTCAGCACAGTCTGACCCACAGCTTGTGTTGATAACTGGCGAGTAAAAACAGCACTGAGGGCCTGACATTGCTTCTCTGATCAGTGGAGACTAAAATCTTCAAACTAAAGTAAAAAAGAAGCACAAGCACTCTTTCACAGGTACAAGACTTTCAGAAGAGCATATAGGTATTGGAAAAGGTGTAATGGACTCAACCACCCTATTATTCAATCACCACCTATATGCTTTAAATACATGATGTGTGGAGGGAAGTGTTGAAAAGATGACCGCATATACAATTTAATTATGTGCCAAACCAAGTTAGCAAAAATAACTAATCAGTACGTTAGAAAATGCATATAAATCTTTTCAGTCATTCACCTACAATAACAGTTGTAATACAGGATGCTAGATTACTCTGCAAATCTTTTCATAATTTGACACTATAATTTTATTTGAAGGCTTAGTGATCCCATTGGAAAAAAAAAATTGAAAAAGGAGAGAAAGAGGCTGTGATTTACCCAGCACTGTGTGAACTTGTCAATGCACTCGTAGACATGAGCATATGGGGTATCGTTTTGTTCTGCCAAAGCACTTCCCAGATACTGAAGGGGGAGAACATTAGTAAAGGAAAAGAAAAAAAGCATCCTAAATTCATAGAGCAAATCAATTAAGTACAGATCAGAGCCACTTTCTAAAACCAAATTCTACTCAAATTGAGCCCTATCCAGAACAAGAACCAAATATTAGAAAGATTCTTACTCACCACTTGGATGTGTGAAAGATGTGACATTCGCAATACGGGAAGGAACTGGGCTGTTTCTGAGAAGTGGTGATAATAGTTTACTACGAGAAAATGCACTCAAGTAATTTGTAGCCATCAACCAAGGCTACATTCCTTAAAGCAGAAGACAGATAAAAGATAAATAAAGTCATTACTGATCATAGACTTCGGAGGTGAATGTAGACGATGTAGCAAATATTCCAGCACTGTTAATTAGGAGTTGGATTGAAGAGTGCATTTGTGAGTCGGAAATTTGAAAGCCGAGGAGATTAGGTACCTTTTCTAACAAGTGAGATGAGCGTCCAACTGCATACAGGATTTGATACACATGCATCTTGATTTGTATAAATTACGAAAGAAGTGATTAAATCGAAAACTATGATTAATTACCAAGAACCACAAAGAAGGCGTGAGCGGAGAGAGCATGGGCCGCCGCAGCGCCCAATCCAGAAGTAGCCTGCAAATGGACCTGGATTGAAATGAGGGAGGTGATGATCTGGAAGGAGGAGTAATCTAGGCGAAAAGGAGGTTCCAGTAAGAGATGAGAAGACTGAGAGTCCATAGTAGCAGGCCCATTCTCCATAATAGGAGAATGAGGCAGACTGTAGTGCTGGGCACGGGCCGGGTCCAACAATAATTTCACTGGGCACGGGACAGGCCCGTTTTTCTTTGAGCCCGGACCCGGTCCGTTTTGACACAAACAGGGACCGGCCCGGACCCGGCCCGTTTCATTTCGGGCCGGGCTTGCGGGCTTTCGGGCCCAAAAACCTGTATTTTACCATTTCTATACCTACTATACTATATAGGGGTAATTCCCTTTTGCCCAAAAATCCTATGTATTGTTCCCAAATGCACCAACCTTTTCGTATTTTACTATTTGCTTAGGAAAAGACCAAAAAGGGTTGTTCCTATGTGTTATCCTGAGTTTTAGAGTTTTTGTTCACCTTAGAAACTTTTATTTTAAAGCAAAGTTTGAAAACAAGACTAGCCTTCAACATACCCAAGTTTTCTCCTAACGGCTCCCTGCCTAGCGGATACTTCAACAGGTGGAATCACTGCTGCTTGTCTTAATCTTGGTTTTAAAACTGAGTTTTTCTGGTGAAAAAGACTTTTCAAATCTGGATGCATATAGGAAGTGGATGGTGATGGAAAGATGACAAGGTTAAGAGAATATGACAGATATAATGCAAACTAGATAGTGATAGATAAAGTTAATTAATTCTGCTACTTTTGATGAACATGGGTGGGTATTCCCTTTATATTCAACAGAAATACATGCTAGAAATTCAGAGCTTCATTCTTGGATAAACAGCACAAGGCTGTTTAGTTCTCCATAAGAATGAAAAACAGGTACTTACTTGTAATGAAAGCACACTCCTGTACAGAAACACACTGCTACTATGGCTTTCTTACTTCTTGAGAGAAGACTCTTCTCTTCAATTTTCTGATGCCTTACCAATGGAACTTAAAGCTCTTTATATAGAGAGAGCGGAACTCAAACTAGAATTCAAAAACATAAAATCTATAGGACAGCTCCGTGAACAACTTTTGCTTTTCTGAGTGCTCCTGCTGGTGTAGGTCGGGCAGAGAAAAACAAAAGCAGAGGTGAAAGTTGATGAATGGATTGCTTTCCGTCATTTCTTTTGGAAAAGTAGCTTTAACTTTTCTCAAAGTCAAAAGTGCTACAGTATTTTGTTTTTGGTTCATTCACCTGTTTTTCACCCGTGATGCTACATGTTCTCGTCTGTTTCTGAATGATAGCCAAAGATAAAGGAGCTGTTGTCCGTCTGGGCCATTCTAACAGTAGTAGCATTGTCTTCAACATCAGTATCAACATACATCTTATAGTGGTTGTCGTTTTCAAGCTTTTCCACCCACCGCATGCATGCCATAGTTGAATCTATCTCTTTTCTGGTGAGAGATATGAATAGGTCACTGCTGACTACGTTAGGATGATCGTAAGCAGTGATTATTATTTTTTCTCCTGCTGCCAGGAAGGTGTTGCTGATGTCTTCAGAGATGATCTTTTTTATGTATTCCAGAGCCATAGCCTTCATCCAAGGAATGCTTGAATATGGTTGACCATTGTATGCTACACAGGCTGGTTGAAGATATTTCCTTTGAATGAGTCTAACATAATGATAGGGAGGAATATATTCAACTTCTCCGTTTGCCTTCTGACTCCATTCTGGAGGAGTAGATCTGAACTTCAGACGAAGTGTACAGTCATTTTTCCGGATGTTCTTGACTGTGTTGACAATAATAGGTGGCAAACCTTTTAGATCATCATTAGTTTTAGTCCACAGATTATGGACAAAACCATTTTCAACAAGCCAAAGCTTGTGTTCTTGAGGATGTTCACTCTGAACATTCACCAGGTATCTTCCAACGTAAGGTCCAGCAACAATGAAGAGTGTTGGAGGAACTAGGTCTTCTGAATTGTGTCTTCCTATCAGATTGTGGAATTCATGCCATTCTGATTCCTTAAGTGCCTTGATAGGAACCCTAGCACTTTCTGGACTTTCAAGGAAGAAAATTTTTTCTTTTCTTACAGCACTCTGCTGTATATAGATTTCTTCAGTTTGTGGTCTGGCATTCTCATAAAGTTCTTCAGCTAAAGCAAAGAGAGCTGGGAACATTAGACCACTGCTTCTTTCTTGAAAGGCAAATAAAAGAGTATCAAGGATTGCCTTCTGGTGATAAGCTAATCTCCTGCCAGTTCTGAACACAGGAGTATCAAAGGTTCTTAATTCATAATTAAAAACATTTAGAACTCCAGTTGGAGTTGGTCTGCTTTTTGGCAAAGCAGCAGCCATCAACGGTCTTGATGAGCCTTTACCGTCTGCCGTTTGAGACGGGCTAGCCAATCCTTTACCCTGGGATTGATCAGTTGTGGCTAAGCCTTTTGGGCTTAGCAGAAACCTTTTAAGAACATTTTCTTGGGTTTCTATGGGTTCTTCTTCAGGTTCATGCTCTTTCCCAGATCTTCTGCTTCTGGGATTACGACCTTCGTCGTTTTCTCTCTGGCTGAACATGGCTAATTCTCTGGTTAACGCATCTGGAAGATAGTTCTTGTTTCCTGCAATTAATTCAACAGTATAATCATATTGGTTAAGAAACAATTGCCAGTTTGCTAATCTTCCTCTGTCAGCAGCTTTATCAAGTTTAAAATTTTTGAAATTCTTTACTCTAGCACAATCTGTGCGTACAATAAAGGGTTTTCCAAGAAAAGCTGGAGAATTCAAAATTGTTTTCTTGACAGCCAAAATTTCTTTTTCCCCTGTGGGATAATTCAGTTCTGCAGGGCTGAACTTGCCACTACAAAATTTGCAAATCTTTTGAATGTTGGTTCCAGGCGCTTTCGCCAAAACAACACCAGACCAGTAATTATCACTCGCATCAGTTTGGAGGATAATCTCATCATTCTCTTCTAGTTGTTGGAGAGGAGGGAGGTTCTTGCAGAGATTTTTTATCTGCTTTACTATCTTTTCATCATCTTCTGTGAAATTCCATTTTTTCTTGGAACTTGTCTTTGGAGATAACATTGCTGTTAACCCTGAGATTTTAGGGATGAAATCTCTCCCGTAATTTATGACACCAAGGAATCTCTCTAGACTCTTAGCATCAGGAATTCTGTCTGGAAACTTCCAGATCTTTTCAAGAATATGGGGTTGGAGTTTTATCACTCCATTCTTGATGTTTATCCCTAGGAAATCAACCTCATCAAGGATAAAGAAGATTTTCTTTTCTCCTAGGATAATTCCATGCTGAACTATCAGCTTTGCTACCTCATGGAGGTGTTTCATGTGTTCTTCTCTGTTTTTGGAGAAGACCAGGATGTCATCTATATAGACGACGCAGAATTCTGCCACATGTTTGAAGATGTTGTCCATCTTTCTTTGGAAGATTGAGGGAGCTTGCTTTAGGCCAAAAGGCATTACCAGCCACTCATAATGACCTTGTGGTGTTCCAAATGCAGTGAGAGGGATACTCTCTGGATGCATCTTGACCTGCCAGAAACCCGACTTTGCATCGAATTTCGAAAAGACTTTAGCTCCTCTGAGCTGGTTGATCAGGACTCTTACTTGAGCAATCTGATATCCATCTTTGACAGTCTTCTTATTGACATCTCTATAGTCAATAACCATTCTAGCTTTTCCTCGTAGATTCTCTGCATGATTTCTCACATAGAATGCTGGAGCATGATGAGGGCTAGTGGAATGTTGAATTAATCTCTTTTTCAGGAGATCTTCAATATCATTTCTGAATTCTTTTTGATCTTCCTCTTTATACTGAGGAATGGCTTTGACATGGCAGATGGCGTTTATGTCATGCAATCTTAATTCACAGACCACTGGGTCTTTTTCCCAAAACTTTTGAGGAT
Organism: Rosa chinensis; assembly: GCF_002994745.2. NCBI lineage: Eukaryota > Viridiplantae > Streptophyta > Magnoliopsida > Rosales > Rosaceae > Rosa > Rosa chinensis. The sequence continues at coordinate 53,012,977 of NC_037094.1, read as the reverse complement.
TCGTATCCACATTCTGCTCGAGTAGTTTCTTGATTTTGTCAAGAGTGGGAATTTGTTGAGACTCAAGCTTGTTCTGGAAGTGCTTGAGGTTATGCTTGTGGATGAAACTAGCTTCTTCATCTTCACTAGTTTCTTCTTCTTCTTCTTCTTCTTCTTCAGAAGATTCTTCAACAAGTAATTCTTCTTGTTGCTTGATTTGGAGTATGGGTTCGAATTTTAGTTTGTAGGGGGTAAGATCACCACTATTCTGTTGCGATCTCTGATATTGAGTAGTAAAACCGGGACCTACCACAGTTTTGGCTTGTGGGAGGCGGTCTGCCCAGAACACCCGTTCCCCTTTTCTGAAGCCTATCGCTTCTTCATCCTGAATGAATCTCTGTTGGAGAATAAAATCATTTCCCAACAAAAAATCAGATCCTTGGCCTTCAGATTGCCAAACATTCTGGATGATAAATGTTCCTCCACCAATGGTGATATGAACATTTTTTGCTACTTTCTTCATGGTGAGATGGCTGCCATCAAATGTAACACCAGTAGCTGATTTTTTCTTATCTTCTTTCCAGAGTCTTTCTGGAATTGCAAATCTCTTTGCAACAGTAAATCCCGATCCGTTATCTACAAAAGCATGTAGATGATATTTCCTGTGATCCGGGAACTTGAGTCCAATCTCTATATAGTTGCCGTATCTACTTGTAGAGACGACTTTTGATTGTTGAGGCTCATTTTTCTGAGCTTGTTCCTTGGGAATGAATGGTTTGCATTCTTCTGGAACATTTTCCTGAGTGGGTGATTTATCAATTCTATCATCCCAGTTTGTAGGAGTTATCTCTTTGATCTCTAGATCATTGAACCATGACGGAGGGTCATACCTGACTTTATAATCAAACTTGCCAGATGGTTGGCCAAGTAGATCCCATGTGTTGGTAACCTCCTCTTGTCGTTCTAAGAGATGAACAGTTTCTGGTGGTTTCACCAGTTCTCCTTTTTCTGGTATTTCGACCAGTTCAATAGTTTCTGGTGGTTTCACCAGTTCTCCTTTTTCTGGTATTTCGACCAGTTCAATATCTTCTTCGATGTTTTCTTCACCGATGATTTCTTCCTTTCTTTCTGAGGAAGAGGGAGGAGAAGGTTCCATAATTTTTTGGAACAAAGTTTCTGCCTCTTTTTCTTCTTTTTTCTCTTTTTGTTCAGAGAAATATTCTTCATATTCTTGTTCAACCAATTGGCTGACAAGGCCATTCTTGGTTTTTCTTCTAGCTTCAGCTATGAAGCATTCTTTATGATAAGTCTTCTTAGACTCTTCACAAAACATAGGGAGACTATCTTTTTCGTGACAAAAGCAGTAGTCACAAACGAATGTACCAGGGTTCACCTGATAAGAAGACATGAAAGATTCTGTCTTGCTTTCTTCCCAATTCTTGATTTTTAAAACGTTCATTTGTCTGGATTCGAAGTACTCTACTTCAGAATCTATCTCAGACTCATCTGATGAAGTTTCTTCTTCAGACCAGGCAGAATAAACTGACTCGTCATCTTCATCATCAGAATAGGCTATTTCGTAGCCTTTCAAGTTTGCTACCTCTACTATTTGCTCATATTCTTCAAAGAGAGCTTTAGTAAATCTTTTACCCTTTTCCGGGCATTCATTGGCATAGTGACCTTCAGCTTTACACAACCAACATCTGCAAGCTTTCTTGCTCGGTTGTTTAGGCTGATGAGTATTCTTCTTTTTCTTGAAGAATTTCTTTTTAGGATCTTCATCCTTCTGTTTCTTGTAATTGGAACTTTTCTTGAATTTCCAATTCTTCTTTTGATTACTCCTTTTGAATTTTTTAGAGTAATATTTTTCTTTTCTTTTTCTGTGGAACTTGGATTCATGACATCCCCAGTTTGTGGGCATATCTAATATTCCGTAACAGAAATTTTCAACTCCTCTGAGTTGCTTCTTAGCCATCTTAGCTTTAAGATTGGCTTTGCATTGCTCCTTCAGTAATTGCCGGATTCTGTCGGCAATTCCTCCAACTGAAAATCTTTCAATTGGTTTTTCAGCTATGCTTTCTCTCACAGCTGTTCTCCATGGTTCAGGGAGTTTTCTGTGCAACAGATTAACTAGATCAGTATTCTCTAGTTCACCGATTGTACAGTAGTATTCTTGAAACTCATTCAGGTATTCTTCGAAATATCTCATGTCACAGATTTTGAGAGCATAGATATTTGACTTTGCCGTTTCTTTGGCTTTTTCACTCAAATTTGAGAGATCTCCACAGAACTGATCGTACAGAGGTACTGCAAAATCATACGGAGACTTTGAAGTCTTGATTTCTTCCAGCCACTCTTTTCCTCTGGCTGTTTCCTTGAAAGAGAAGTAGTACTTTTTTGCTACCCCAGTGAGAGTAGTTTCAAAGTACATTTGAAGATCAGGAGCTTCAAATTTTCCAAGAGTAAGAGCAGAGGCCATCATTAGGCTGTCTACCCATTGGTCAAGAGTTTTTCTCTTGTCAAGAGCTTTATCCAGATCTAGCCAAATTCCATAGTTGGAAATTGGTACTCTGGGTATCTTGTCCTCTGGGACAAATCTTTGAGAATTTCTTTCTCCATTTCTGCCCGTAGGGGCCTTCTGTATAGGGAGTTTGACTTTTCCCTTTTCTCGAACTATGGAAGTCGTGGAGCTCTCTCCTTCTTCCATTTCAATATCTTGATATGGAAAGACTTTTCTTGTCTTTCTGATTTTGAATTTTTTCATTTCTTCGATTAGTTTTTCTAATCTTTCAGGATTTTCACAATTCTCAGCTTCTTCATAAAGATCATAGAGCTTCTCAGCTCTGAGCATATGGACTGGTCTGTTTAGATCAGCTTCTAGATCTTCTTCCGATACTGGCTCTTCAATAGTGGGTTTTGTGCCACTGACACTAGCTTCTCTAGTGCTATAGCTTCTTCTCAGAAGACTGCTATTTATCCTGAGGTTGTTCTCAGGACAGACATCACTCTTCCTGTGACTGTCGAAGTTGAGGCTGATTTCTCCAGTTCTTCTACTCTCGTAGATTTTTGCTCTTGCTCTTTCCGGTTGCTTTTTTGGACCGGATAATTTCCATTCAGGAGGAAATGTTACTTCATTCCAGGTAACTTTATGGATCTGCTGTGAATGGTTCTTCTGATTGGTGAGGAACCCAGTAGTAAGACCTGGGATATTTGTAATCCTTGTCTTAGGGGCTACTGTGGTGCTCATCAATTTATAGTATATCCTGTATACTATTGCAAGTTCTTGCATATCTTCTTTCATAGATATGCCATCTGTCTTGACTCTCAATCTGAGATAGTGAGCTGCATCTTTCAAGCTGGTGGTGAAGTTGGGGAAGCAGTTGAAATATGCTACTTGATCGCATAAGGAGGCTTCAAGTGTTCCCAACAGACTAGCTTGGAAGTCTGTTAACCTGTTGTCCTGTAGAACACATAGGACTGAACAGTTTATACCTTCACGAGCAAGCAAGTTTATGCCTACCTGGACTGCTCCGATATGCATAAATTGATATTTTTTTTCTTGTGCTCTGGAAACTTCTGTTGGAGTGATCAGTAGAAGATCAGTCTCTCCACCTGCTGTTGCTGGGGTTGTAATCTCTAGTAATTTGAAATCCTGGCTATCCAGTAAATCAAATTTTCCTCTTTTGTAGATCTGTTTGAAATCTAACTTTGGGATTGAGGAATTTTTTACTTCTTGTTCAATCTCATTGAACTCAAATTCTTCAGCATTTAGGAGTTGTACTCCTTTCTTTTTCCCAAAGATGCTTAACATCTTCATTTCTCTTTTTTCCGGGTTTTCATACCGGATACTAGTTGAAGGATCCAGAAAAATCATGTTTGGAACAGGATTCTTGTCTGGCCTTTCTAATGGTTTGAATCCATTAGCTTTCTTTTTTACTGTAGGCACTTTCTTGTCCTTCAGTATATTTTTCATAGACTCCAGCGTTTTTTGCTGTTCATTGATTTTTCTACTGACGACTGTCAGCTTTTCTTCTTCCGTTTTTGGAAGTTTTTTGATATAATCCAGTTTGTTTTCCAATCTTTCCAATTGGTGGATTATTGTAGGTAATTTTTCTAGATGATCTTGACATCTAGATAATTCTAGTAACAGCTTCTGATATTTCTCATCAGAAGATTTCAGTAGAGAATTTATTTTCTCTAATAACAATTCTGACATTGTCCCCATTAAGGAGGGGTTCTCCTTTGAGCTAATTTTACAAGCTCTGATACCAGTTGTGTGCGGATCTAACCAATGCTCAAATAATCAAGAGGTTTTTGTTCCTCTTTCAGAACATATAAGAGATTTTCTATCTCCTCTTCGATTTTATAAATTCTATTTTGAAGTCTATAAATGATATCCCAATAGTTGGGGGATTCTCTATTAAGATTGTCTCTATAGGCCTTCAATTTTCTCAGTTTTTCTTTTTCTGTTTGCAGTTCTTTTTCAGTATGTTTGCAGATAGCTACTAATTCGAGTCTGTCAACGATCGAAATTATGAATAGTAAATTGTACTGTTTACCTTTGAATAGAAGATGAAAAATCTAACAGACTTCTGTTTAAATAGTTTTGAGAATGGGCCCACCACGTTTCATAATCGTAACAGAAATATTAAACTAATATATATATAAACATCACAAGGGTACAGATGGAAGAAAAAGTGAAAGTTTGTGCAAGTGAGAAAGAAAGAGACAGATGCTTGTGTGAAAGGGAAAGGAAATAATTAGCTGGGGTTTTTGGGAAGTATTTTGGTAGAATCAGGGTGTATGAGCATTAACCCTACTATATATCCAAATTTAATTCATATCCACCTGGTGAAGATTTGAATCAAAACACAATATCAAGATCCAAAGTTAAATCTGCAAATTTGAATACCTAGAATACATAATATCCAAATTCAACTACTCATCAAGAACAATTAAAGCTACAATTGAAATACAAAGTGTCCAAATTTAAATACGAAGTCCAAATTCAAGTACAAATGCAATGAAATAGAAAGCTACAATTGAAATACAAAGTGTCCAAATTTAAATACGAAGTCCAAATTCAAGTCCAAATGCAATGAAATAGAAAGTCCTAATTCAAATACTTAGTAGCCATTCTTCCAGTCTTCAATCCAGCAGTTCACCAACAATGCAACCATCCATTAACTGGCTTCCACACTTGTCCCTACAACAGCCATTATAAATCGATTTAGATAACAAAGAACCATTCAAGCAAGCAATTAATCAAAAAATAATGCAGCAAGCAATTAATCAAACTAAACCCAAACTGCTAAAACAGACACAAAACCAACACCGTAATGAAGTAGCAAAACAAGCTGTGCCATTAGCGTACATCAGTGTAAAACAAGAAGACTCCAAGAACAGCAATTTCATTAGCATGTACATATAAAGGCAATATCCATCACTATGTGCAAGAACACAACAGAAGGAGTTGACAATCATTATTTCCAAAGCACAACCACAACACATGGTGAAATAACCAACTCTAAAGAGAAGTACTGGAGGTATTACACAAGTCGAGAACCTCACCTTGTACTGAAATTCTTCCCAGATTCTGACAACCTCAGTATGTCTCACACCAAGCAACCTCAGTATGACTCACACCAAGCAACCTCAGTATGACTTGAACTGTCTGTTACGAGTCAGCGCCTCCTCCGCCGAGTCGAAATCTATGAATCAAAAAGTATGAAATCTACTAATCAGACTTTCAAAAGAGGAAAGCTGAAATCAAATCACAGATAGTGAGAGAGAGAGAGAGAGAAACCTTGATAACTAAGAACCATTCAAGAGTCAAAACTTTACTCAACTAAGAGTACACAGAGAACCTACTTCAATACCAACATTCAAGATCATCATCAAGTCAATATGCAAAAATACCAGAAACTGCAGATCTCTTAATAAACAAAAATACCAGAAACTGCAGACCTGAAGAACGAGCTTCTATTCCCTGGCTTCGAATTGGCTTATGGCAGAAAGATCTGTGAGGGAGAAAGAAGGAAGAGCTGTGCAGCCGAACAGGTGAAGTGAAAAGAGAGAGAGAGAGCAGTATGGGCGGCGTGGTCTCGATCTGCGTCACTGCCTCGGCATGGTCTCGATCTGCGTCTCACCGTCACGACTCACGGCTCTCGGCGTCTCGAATAGCGTCTCACTGTCACTGCTTCTGGGCGTCTCGATCGGCGTCTCACCGTCACAGCATCGGCGTCACAGGCTCACAACTATGGCGGAGTAGGCGGCCCAGCTATGGCGAAACTGAGCAGCATGCATCGTGTGTTCTGTGTTCAGATCGAGTGGAGATTAGAAATGAGGAGGAGGCGGCCTCTTGTTCAGATCGACAGATCGTGTAGATGTTAGAAATGAAGGCTGAAGATTAGGTTTAGGTATTTGAAGTAGAATATAATCTTGTGTATTCGATCCTATGATAAGGATTTTAGTCTCTATATTATGACCAATAATACAAGGACATCTGTCCTTTAATCTCTTAGACGGGCCTGACGGGCTTTTGTCACTTTGAAAGACAGGGCCCAGCCCGAACCGTTTGCTCGCAAGTCAAGGCCCGGGCCCGGACCGTTTAGACAAAAAAAAAATTGGGCCCGGCCTGTACGGGTCGGGCTTTGACAGGCCGGTCCGGGTTTGCGGGTTTTCGGGCTTAAATGCCCAGCCCTAAGGCAGAGAGCTTTGCGGAGTAAGGAAGGGGGATTTCACTTTCAGTTTTAGATCTCCCTCCGCTCGAGCCATTTGTTAGTTTTAGTACTCGAGTGGTCATCGGATTGCTGCCACCTCATCAACGTTAATCCAAGGGCTGAATAGAGGACACGCATTTATTGGTGTAAAGAAAATGAAAATTAACCATATTTCTTGAAAATTAAACAATGAGGTTGGTCAAAGATCATCGATAGACTACAGCTTAGGCTTAGTTTGAGATTGCTGTGCTGTGAGAAGAAGCACTTCCAAATTTGCTGTGAGAGAAAGCACTTCCGAACTTGCTGTGAGAAGAAGCAGTTGAGGTGTTTGGTAAACTGTTTTTAAAAGTGCTGTGAGAATGAAAAGCAATTTCTAGGTGTTTGGTAAGTTGCTAGAAAAAAGTGCTTTTGTTTGGTATACTTACCAAAATGATCATACATGCTAATATATGATACTAAAATACATAATTTTGTTTTTTGAAATTTATATACACAATCCTTTATACTAAATACACATGCCTTTTTTTTTTTTTTTACATTTTTATATTCCTATTTCACCCCAACCCTTCTAAGTGAAAAAAAAAAACACTAAAGAAAAAAACTCTACGATCTTTGACAACAAAGAGAAGGAGATCAGGAGGCATGTGATGATGACGGAGGTGGACAGAGCGAGGCCATGTAGTGGGCAAAGAGAAAAAGGAGGGGGGGGGGTGAATACAAAATTGAAAAATCCATTACAAATACAACTACAAGAATTTCTAATGAAAATTGAAGATCGAATAAGAAATTGAGAATGATAGGCCTTATATGCATCAGGTTTATGAGTTATTGAAGAGCTTGGCCAATAAATATGATTTCTTAGAACAGTACGATGAATACATTTCCATTGATGTTTGGCAAACACGTTCCTGAACCTTGATTTTAATTAATGAATAGTTGGGCTGGGATTGACATTTGTACCAAATGAACCACAGTCAACCTAGGTTGTAAACTAAGCACAAAGTAAGCTTAGATTGTAAAACAACAAAATTAGAAGCTCCTAGAGCAAAGTACTACATTTTCTCGCATCTAAAGTCGACAATGCTCAAGTTCAGAAAACATCTACTGGCACAGAGCACTACAGAGACTACACTCTGTATCTATTCTTAGCACTGCTCTCATCTTTCTGCAGAACCAATCAGACCAAAACATAAATTATTACTTATATAACTTAACATGATTTGAATAAATCAAAAGATAACATACATGTATAGATATCCTTACATGAAATATGAACCCTGTAGTTTCATTGCTCTCTAGAATGCCCTTCCACTGTTTTCCAATGCTCACCTATGCAAGAAAGAGGATATGATATATCTCCAAACTTCAGTTAAGAAAATCCAACTCGTAGGTATAAATAAGTGAAACTTTATGGTGCCCATATTAACCAGTAATACTTGGTTTTTGGGAAAATAGAATGCAAATCTGCAAATACCATAAAGCAACAAAGATATAATTTCACAGTAGTTTTTGGGATCTTATATTTACACCTTAGCTGATCAATATTGTATTTGTGCAATAAATGAAAAGGATTGTATGCGATTCGCCTAGAAGTATCTCATCATTTGTAATAAGGAAATAGTTGAAAGGCAATAGCTAGTTGGTGATTAGATAAATGAATTCACTTTGATCAGCCCAACAAATACACATAGTAGGACATAACAATTACCTGAACAGCCTCATTTGCTGCATTCTTGGTCCAAAGAGCAATTTTTTCTTGCCTATTTCTGACATTGACAATTGCTCCACATATTTCATCTCCATGATCAAACTGTTCCCCGATCAGTGCTTGCAACTAGTACCAGTAAATACAAATAATTAGAGGACACATTTAACCATAACTCAACCTAGAACAACACTTGAAGGTTAGACCATACCGTACACAGTCAGGAATCGTCAGATTTGCCTCTAGAAAAAGTTAAGTTCATTTCCCTCCATTAGCACAAACAGGATTCTCAATTAAATTATCACACAGACTTGTACAAAGACCAAAGCATACTCACAGAAGTCATCATTCTTACAGCATTCTCAATTAAAGAAGCACAAAAATTGATTCAAGTTTATAGCAAAACATTTCCCCGTCCAAACAATCAAACAAACATTTCCCCTTTTTAATTGCACATTTGCAACAATGCAATTCAAGAAGCTTCTGTACTTTTCTCCACCCCAGAGTCCCCCCTTCTTTCTCATGTAATTCTCATGGACAGTACACGCCATAAACAATTCTTGCAATGAAAGAGTGGTCCTTCATTTGGCCTGTATATATGAAAGATGAAGAAATCAACTATTGTAAGGCATAAAGTACGTTTTGCATTAACAGAAGACAAAAAAAGCTCAAAGAGTGATAAGCCCAAAATCTAGCAAACCCAGCAACCCAGAAAAAAAAAATCAAATCTAAATCCGACCAAATATTTCTGTAAAAGAGTTGGTAAGAGGTTTTACCTCTTAGAATTGGGGGACAACGCTGCTCTACCCAGTTTTTGATGAGGATAATTGATTCTTTAACAATTCAATGACCGTAGAGGAAAAAGAAGGAGACGACAATCACAAATAGAGTTCATCTCGTGTTTCTGATGAGAACGATACTTCTCAGAGAGAGGAGGACAAGTAGAGGTCCTCTCTTCCAATTTGTTCCGATGAGGATTAGGGATTGACAACAAAGAGAGGAGCAGAAGAACTGAAGAACGATGCATCTGCGAATCTACGATGAAGAGAGAAGATTGAGTTGTTGGGTTCAACGTGATTTTCAGAAAGGACGATGACAAAATAGGTAGTTGAATATATTTCATTAAAAGCTCCGTGTTTTGTCGGAGCGGTTCCGCAGAAGCAAATCCTAAAAGCTAGGAATTGCTGCTTCTCAGAAATAGCGGTTGGAAGAAGCTATTTGGATCAAAATCAGTTTTAAGGAGTTTTACCAAATAGCTTAGATTAGGCTCAAAAGTACTTTTGATCCCAAAATCAGCTCAGGAAGCAATGCCAAACTGAGCCTAATAGTTTGGTATTGGTATGAGAATACACAATTGTGAAAAAATTTAGCTATTAAAATGAGCACCAGCCATAAACCTCAATTCAGTGTTTGGTAGACTTAGAAGTTATCTTCACCTACTTTGTTGACTAGAGTAAGAATGAATGTTACTTGATCAAGAGGTTATTCCTATGCACTTAGATTTCGATCGGCGTTGGCAAGTCAAATTGAAATAAGGGGATATCTATAAAAGATTCTTCAATACCTAAATCACTGATGACACTTTTACTTACTTAGAATAAAAATTAAAAAAAAATCATGAATGGGAGAAGAAAAGAATCGATCTTGATTCCGGAAGCTTTGATTCTTAAACCCATCTCCTCCCTTTATAATCAAATTCCTGAGTATTCAAGAATTGATCCTTGACAAGGAGGTGTGACCTACACCCATTTTGATTCCTTATGTGTTAGTCAGTGTTCTAAAAAACGGTCGCCCAGACGGCGCCTAGGCGCTAGGCGTCACTTGCCCGATTCGATTTTGGCCTGGGCGAATGGTTTGGGCGCTGGGTTCCCAGGCGCCCGCCTAGGTGGTCTAGGCGGAGGCTGGGCGGTCCTAGGCAGCTCCGTCTAGGCGCTGGGCATTGATTTTTTTTTTTTTTTTCAATTCTCGTCAAAATCAAAGAGAAGATGAGAAAGAGACTTCGTCTCTTATTCGAAACAGCTGCAAGCTCATCCTTTTAAGTCTCTGACCACCTCTCTCAGTCGCCTTGATTCAAAACTAAAAACCAGGATCTTTGATCAGAGCAGTTGAAAAATCACAACGTCTTGTAATCTGCAGAGAACTGAAACCTTCTTTTTGTGTAGTTATTTACCCAGTGATTGAACAACAAAGAAAGCAGAGAAATCGATGATGAGAGAGAACGTGGAGTGGTGGCTGTTGGTTTTGCGAAGAGAGGAAGAGAGGAACAGAATGAAGAAGATGAAGAATAGAATAAAAAAGAAATGTGTGGCTCCTGTTCGTCTCAAAAGAGAAAAGGAATAGATGAGTAAGTGGGACAGGTGTGTGCAGGCCAACCATTATTAGAACTTAGAGGGATAATTGAATACTGCTTCAATTTTTCCTTTATTTAGTTAAATAAATATTTAATTAAATAAATGTTAGTTAAACAAAAATTTAATAATCCAGTTAAATATATTTTTATTACTCCTCTTATTCTAATTTTCTTTATATAGTGGGCATATGTGTGTGTATATATATAGAAAACCGCCTAGACGTCTGGCCGCTAGTCTCCTGTCCACCGCCCGACTAGTGCCTAGCGTTTTTTCGAATCTTAGTGTTAGTAAAAGACTTTTATCCCGGAACCATTCCTTCTGTTTTCATTCACATTCGAAGTAAGTAAACGTGTCATGATTGTTTAGGGATTGATTGCTTTCCTTGATAGCTAATTTGCTACCCTACGTTACACCGTGGTGTCGATTTGTTACCCTAGGTTTTCACAATTAGCCAATTTGCTACCCTAAGTATTATTTCTACCAATCTTATTGCTTTATGTTTATAAAATTAGCCAATCTACCTCCTTTTCGTAATATTAATTTGTACAATATTTCATCCCTACGTTGATTAATTTTGAAAATCTAAGATAGCAAATGACTAATTTTGAAAATTTGGCGAAGTAAATTCGTTAATTTTGAAAGCCTAGAGTAGCAAATTTGATAGAATGGTAGCAAATTGGCTAAAATAAAACATAGGGTAGCAAATTGGCTAAAATAAATTCTAGGTAGCAAGCTAATTTTGAAAACATAGGGTAGCAAATTGGCTGAAATAAAACATAGGTTAGCAAATTGACACTAAGGTGAAATCTATCGTAGCAATTTGACAATTATGCCTACTAAGTATTTATAGGTGAACCTAAGCGGATATCTTGGTTAGTGCACGTTGTGGTGTGCAACTTTTGCAAGTCATGCGTTAATGTGGGTCCATAACACTATCTTAATTAAGATTAAGTGGGGCAGTGATTCCCACTTGCTATGGATTTGGTCGAGCAGACTGTTCCGCCTTATCCAGATCCACCTCAAAGAGATTCACCTTGAGAAATTTTCAAATAGGTTGGGTTGCCTCCCTCTCGATCCATTTCTTGACTATAACCCAATTCCACCTAATCTAGATCCGCCTCAAGGAATTTCCGGCTTGCTATGGATTTGGTCGAGCTGACCGTTCAGCCTTATCCAGATCCACCCAAAAGAGAAATTCTCAAATAGGTTGAGCTGCCTCCCTCTCGACCCATTTCTTGACTAGAAGTCTAGAACCCAATTCCACCTCATCTAGATCCGCCTCGAGGAATTTCCTGCTTGGTATGGATTTGGTCGAGCTAATCAATTCCGCCTTTTTCAGATCCACCTCAAGGGATTTCGCCTTGAGGAATATTCAGATTGGTTGGGTTGCCTCCCTTTCCGCCCATTTCTTGACTAAAAGTCTAAAACCCAATTCCACCTTATCCAAATCTGCCTCGAGGAATTTTCCAAATAAGTTGAGCTACCTCTTTCTTGGCCCATGTCTTGACTAGAACTTGATTCTCTCTTATCCAGATTCACTCTGAGTGGATTCATCCTCGAAGTAATTTCTTGAATAAGTCATGCTGCTTCCCCTCTAGCCCATATCTTGATTAGAAACCTATTATTTCTCATTTCTGGATTAGGAACCCATTCTAAAATTTTACACCCTGGTTTTCTTTCTTAGCTGCCTTCAAGATTGTCATTTCAAAAAATTGCCTTTAACATTCAAACAATTTTTTCATATTTCTCTTGTGATATTAATATTCACTTCATCTTACAGGCTTCTAAGACATGTATGATCCAGGGGGTTACGCTCTTTGGTTTTGCGATTACAAATACAACGATGAAAATACAGTCTCATTCGTGACTTTAAACAAGGTGGGCGCTTTTCTGCAACGGATCGATGGATTTGGCTCGTAAATATGCGTTTGGGAAGATGTTGGTGATTGGAACTGTATAATTGGCGTAAGGTTGATATCACTGATGAGGATCAAAAGGAGCACGTGTACCAGATGATTGAAGATCACGAGCCTTTTGAGGGCCGGGGAGGCTTTGTTGGATGCCAAATGCTTCGAGTGATGAGACAAAGGTGTTCGAAGAGGTAGTTATAACGTCTAGGAAGGAATGAGGATTAACATTTTAGAGAGATAACTGGCATGCAGTCAGCTGGTGTTGAGAATATATATACATCCCACATAGGAAAAATGGGACTTTGCCTATGAATTTATATGAGTTTGGGCCACTCCATCCATTGCCAATTGGTTTTGGATATGAACTCCAGATTACTTTATCATGATATCAAAGCCAGTTTACCCACGTGTGAATGCTAACGGCCACACGAGCTCCACGTCACCCAAAGTTGTCCACGTGAATGTCTTGAAAATTGGCCACACGTGCGGGGGCATGTTGAGAATATATATACATCCCACATTTAAGGGTTTGGGCCACTCCATCCATTGCCAATTAGTTTTGGCTGTGAACCCCAGATTACTTTATCAGCTAGTGACCGATTGCGAAACCCACGATCTGTAATTCATCCTCTTTTCTTAGTCCAATTGAATGGTACTTGAATCCATGTCGACGCCTATCCAATCACATCAAGCTCTTAATTAGTACTACATTAGCAGATTTAATTGTCACAAGCTTGATACAGTATCTTCAACAAATCAATGGACGAAAATCAAATGCATTAATCAATGGACGAAAATCAAATGCATTATGCTAGAGGCTAGAATATGCAATCTTCATTTAGACAGGACTCCGGAGGCTGGTGAAATGAAGTATAACATATAGTAAGCATTGTAACGCTAATTTCACCAAATCCCTTCAACTAAGATATAGCTTTCTTCTTTTACCATAACATATGACATTTTAGTGTATTGATGCAACTCTTCTACCTTGAAACACACCTTAATGCAACAATTATATACTTTTTAATCATTTATTAAGCACATGAAGAAAAAAATAGTCCATAGCTCCATACCATCAACACGCTGCATAAGAAAATCAGCTTGGATGAACATGGACTTCAGAAGTTCATTCAGTAACCACCTTTGTTGAGAACAACAAACAGTTTCCACATCAAGTAACTGTAACAATTTGTAGTGAAATTTCTCTCTCTCTGCATGAGGAGTAATAATATGTTAAGTTACTGACGTAACTTTGAATCTAGTGGAAAATATGAAGCAAGAAATTTTTATATGAGAACTTGATTGAAAAAGTAGATATGAGGAAACAAAGTTGTTAATAAAAGAATAGGAGACACACACCAGACATGATTTACAAGGAAGGACAATTTACCATACTAACATAATCCTGCAACTCCAATTACTGATCCCCCTTTTACCTTCAATTGATTTTGCATCCTCAAATCCCTTATCCTACTATGAATACACCTACCAAGCTTTAGAAACTAAACTTTAAACATGAATCTTTAAGTAAAAATATATGCGCGCAATGCTATATTTGCAATCTTATGGCCACTGATTTCGATCAGTACGTAAGACATAGACATCACTATAACACATGAAAAATTTAATATCTGATCTTATTATGAAGAGAGAAAGCAGGGGACATTAATTATCCATTAATCAATAACAATTAACACCGAAGGTCCCCAGAAATCAGTATCAGTTCAAACAAAAGAACTTAAATTTCCTTATGATATTATACAAAGAAGCAAAATACATTTTACAAAGAAGCAAAATACATTTTACAATCTACACTCCATGTTTCATTTTTTAGTAACTTAAATTTTGTTTTTTTTTTTTTGGGTCTTTTCCCGTATACCCAAAAAGCTCATGTATTTTTCTCAACTGCCCAAAACTTTTGTATGACACTGTTGATGATAGAAAAAGACTAATAGGTATATATGGTTTTTCAGAAAAATGTCTTTTGTATCCTATGTTGACCCGTGGTTCTAGCAATATTGTTTGACCAAAAAAAACTTTGTCTTAAACGACAAAAATTCAAACAAGACTAGCATTCAACATGCCCAAGTTTTTCACCTAACGGCCTCCTGCCTAACGGTTACTTTCACAGGCGGAATCACTGCTGCTTGGTCTAATTTTTGGTTCTAAGACTGATTTTTTCTAGATAAAAAATACTATTAGGACTTTGGATCTCTATAGGATGCATGCATTTAGAAACACGAATGACACCGATGATTATGACAATAACATCTATAATTATAGAAATATAATGCCTACTATATTGGTTGAAGAAGTGGGTGAGCAACCATCTGAATTTATTTATTCAAATATACATACGTGCTAAACATTCAGAGCCTCATTCTCAGGTAAACAGCAAAAGGCTGTTTAGCTATCCATAAGAATGAGAACAAGTACTTACTTGTTTTATGAAAGCACACTACTTCTGAACAGAAAACACACTGCTACTATGGCTTTCGTACTCTTTGAGAGAAGACTCTTCTGCTCAATTTTTCGATGCCTTACAAATGAAACTTAAAGCTCCTTATATAGAGAGCGGAACTCAAACTAAAATTCAAAACATAAAAATGTACAGGACAACTCCGTGAACTTTTGCTTTTCTGAGTGCTCCTGCTGGTGGAGGTCGGATGGAGAAAAACAAAAGCAAGTAGGTGAAGTGTCTTTTCTTTTTTGAAAGCAAAAGTAGCTTTTAACTTTTAAAAGGTCAAAAGTACTACAATTACTTATTTGGCTTTTCTCCTCTTTCACCTGTAGCTTCACCCGTGATGCTACATATTTTAGTCTGTTTCCGAATGGTGACCAAAGACAAAGGAGCTGTTGTCTGCCTGGGCCATTCTAATAGTAGTAGCATTATCTTCGACATCAGTATCGACATACATTTTGTAGTGGTTGTCAGTTTCAAGCTTTTCCACCCAACGCATGCATGCCATAGTCGAATCTATCTCTTTTCTAGTGAGAGATAGGAATAGGTCACTGCTGACTACATCAGGATGATCATATGCAGTGATAATGATTTTCTCTCCTGCTGCCAGGAAGGTATTGCTGATATCTTCAGAGATGATCTTTTTGATATATTCTAGAGCCATGGCCTTCATCCAGGGAATGCTTGAGTTTGGTTGGCCATTGTACCCTACACAGGCTGGTTGAAGATATTTCCTTTGAATAATTCTCACATAATGATATGGAGGGATATATTCAACTTCACCGTTTGCCTTCTGACTCCATTCTGGAGGAGTGGATCTGAACTTCAAACGAAGCATACAGTCATTTTTCCTAATGTTTTTGACTGTGTTGACAATAATGGGTGGCAAACCTTTCAGATCATCATTTGTTTTGGTCCACAGATTATGGACAAAACCATTTTCAACAAGCCAGAGCTTGTGTTCTTGAGGATGTTCACTCTGAACATTGACTAGGTATCTCCCAACATAAGGTCCTGAAACGATAAAGAGAGTTGGAGGAACTAAGTCTTCTGAATTATGTCTTCCTATCAGATTGTGAAATTCATGCCAATCTGATTCATTGAGTGCCATGACAGGGACCCTAGCACTTTCTGGTCTTTCAAGGAAGTTGATTTTTTCTTTTCTTACAGCACTCTGCTGTATATGACTTTCTTCAAACTGTGGCCTACCATTTTCGTAGAGTTCTTCAGCTAATGCAAAGAGAGCTGGGAACATTAGATCACTGCTTTTTTCTTGAAAAGCAAATAAAAGATTATCCAGGATTACCTTCTGGTGATAAGCTAGTCTCCTGCCAGTTCTGAACACAGGAGTATCAAAAGTTCTTAATTCATAATTAAAAACATTTAGAACTCTAGTTGGAGTTGGTCTGCTTTTTGGCAAAGCAGCAGCCATCAACAGTCTTGATGAGCCTTTACCGTCTGCCGTTTGAGACGGGCTAGCCAATCCTTTACCCTGGGATTGATCAGTTGAGGCCAAGCCTTTTGGACTTAGCAGAAACCTTTTAAGAATTTTTTCTTTGGTTTCTTTAGGATCCTCTTCAGGTTCCTGTTCTTTCCCAGTCCTTCTGCTTCTGGGATTACGACCTTCGTCATCTTCTTTTTGGCTGAACATTGCCATTTCTCTGGTCAATGCGTCTGGAAGATAATTCTTGTTTCCTGCAATTAATTCAACAGTATAATCATATTGGTTAAGAAATAATTGCCAGTTAGCTAATCTTCCTTTATCAGCAGCTTTATCGAGTTTGAAATTTTTGAAGTTCTTTACTCTAGCACAATCGGTGCGGACAGTAAAGGGTTTTCCAAGAAAAGCTGGAGAGTTTAAAATTGTTTTCTTGACAGCCAAAATTTCTTTTTCCCCTATGGGATAATTCAGTTCTGCAGGGCTGAACTTGCCACTACAAAATTTGCAGATCTTTTCAATGTTAGTTCCAAGCGCTCTCGCCAGAACCACACCGGACCAGTAATTATCACTCGCATCTGTCTGGAGTATAATTTCATCATCTTCTTCTGGTTGTTGAAGAGGAGGGAGGTTTTTGCAAAGATTTTTTATCTGCTTCACGATCTTTTCATCATCTTCTGTGAAGTTCCATTTTCTTTTGGAACTTGTCTTGGGAGATAACATTGCTGTTAACCCTGAGATTTTGGGGATGAAATCTCTCCCATAGTTTATGACACCAAGGAGTCTCTCTAGACTCTTAGCATCAGAAATTCTGTCTGGGAACTTCCAGATCTTTTCAAGGATGTGGGGCTGGAGCTTTATGACTCCATTCTTGATGTTTATCCCTAGGAAATCAACTTCATCAAGGATAAAGAAGATTTTCTTCTCGCCTAGGATAATTCCATGCTGAACTATCAGTTTTACTACCTCATGGAGGTGTTTCATGTGTTCTTCTCTGGTTTTGGAGAAGACCAGGATGTCATCTATATAGACGACGCAGAACTCCGCAACATACTTGAAGATGTTGTCCACGTTTCTTTGGAATATTGAGGGAGCTTGCTTCAGACCAAAAGGCATTACCAGCCACTCGTAATGACCTTGTGGTGTTCCAAATGCAGTGAGGGGTACACTCTCAGGATGCATCTTGACCTGCCAGAAACCCGACTTTGCATCGAATTTCGAAAAGACTTTGGCTCCTCTGAGCTGGTTGATCAGTACTCTTACTTGAGCGATCTGATATCCGTCTTTGACAGTTTTCTTGTTGACATCTCTGTAGTCGATCACCATTCTAGCTTTTCCTCATAGATTCTCTGCATGATTTCTCACGTAGAATGTTGGAGCATGATGAGGGCTAGTGGAAGGTTGAATTAATCTCTTTTTCAGGAGATCTTCAATATCACTTATGAATTCTTTTTTATCTTCCTCTTTGTACTGAGGAATGGCTTTGACATGCGAATAGCATACATGTCATGCAATTTTAATTCACAGACCACTGGGTCTTTTTCCCAAAACTTCTGAGGATTTGTATCCACGTTCTGCTCTAGTAGTTTCTTGATTTTTTCAAGAGTGGGAATTTTCTGAGACTCAAGCTTGTTCTGAAAGTGCTTGAGGTTATGCTCATGAATGAAACTAGCTTCTTCATCTTTACTAGCTTCTTCTTCTTCTGAAGATTCTGATTCTGCAACAAGTAATTCTTCTTGTTGTTTAATTTGGAGTATGGGCTCAAATTTGGGTTTGTAGGGGGTAAGATCACCACTATTTTGTTGCGATCTCTGATACTGAGTAGTAAATTCTGGACCTACTACACTTTTTGCTTGTGTGAGTCGGTCTGCCCAGAATACCCGTTCTCCTTTCCTGAAGCCTATTGCTTCTTCATCCTGAATGAATCGTTGTTGGAGAATAAAATCATTTCCCAACAAGAAATCAGATCCTTGGCCTTCAGATTGCCAAACATTCTGGATGATAAATGTTCCTCCCCCAATGGTGATATGAACATTTTTTGCTACTTTTTTCATGGTGAGATGGCTCCCATCGAATGTAACACCAGTAGCTGACTTTTTCTTATCTTCGTTCCAGAGTTCATCTGGAATTGCAAATCTCTTTGCAACAGTAAATCCCGATCCATTATCTACAAAAGCATGTAGATGATATTTTTTGTGATCAGGGAATTTTAGTCCAATCTCTATGTAGTTGCTATATCTACTCGTAGAGACGACTTTCAACTGATGAAGCTCATTTTCTTGAGCTTGTTCTTGAGGAATGAATGGTTTACATTCTTCTAGAACATTTTCCTGAGTGGGTTTTGTATCATTCCAGTCTGTAGGAATTATATCTTTGATGTTTGGATCACTGAACCAGGACGGAGGATCATATCTGACTTTATAATCAAACTTGCCAGAAGGTTGGCCAAGTAGATCCCATGTTTCCGTAGCCAAAGTTCTCTCTTGTCGTTCTAAGAGATGAACAGATTCTGGTGGTTCCACCAGTTCGACATTTTCTGGTATTTCAACCAGTTCAATATCTTCATTGATTTTTTCTGCACCAACACTTTCTTCCTTTATTTCTGAGGAAGAGGGTTCCATGGTTTCCTGGAACAGAGTCTCCACTTCTTTCGCCTTTCTCTCAGTGAAATATTCTTCATATTCTTGTTCAACCAATTGGCTTACAAGGCCATTCTTGGTTTTTCTTCTTGCTTCAGCTATGAAGCATTCTTTGTGATAAGTCTTTTTAGACTCTTCACAAAACATAGGGAGACCATTCTTTTCGTGACAAAAGCAGTAGTCACAAACGAATGTACCAGGGTTCACCTGATAAGAAGACATGAAAGATTATGTCTTGCTTTCTTCCCAGTTTTTGATTTTCAAAACATTCATTTGTCTGGATTCGAAGTACTCTATTTCAGAATCAATCTCAGACTCTTCTGATGAAGTTTCTTCTTCTTCAGACCAGGCAGAGTAGACTGACCTGTCGTCTTCTTCATCATCAGAATAGGCTATTTCGTAGCCTTTCATGTTTGCTACCTCTACTATTTGCTCATATTCTTCAAAGAGAGCTTTAGTTTTTTGCCACTCCAGTAAGAGTAGTTTCATAGTACACCTGCAAATCTGGTGCTTTAAATTTGCCAAGGGTAAGTGCAGAAGCCATCATCAGGCTATCTACCCATTGGTCAATGGTTTTTCTTTTGTCTAGACTCTTGTCTAGATTCAACCAGATGCCATAGTTCGTGATAGGAACTCTTGGCAGATTGTCCTCTGGGACAAATCTTTGGGAATTTCTTTCTCCTTTTTTACCCGTGGGGGCTTTCTGAAATGAGAGTTTTGTTTCCCTTGTTTCTCTTTTTATGAAAGTTCTGGAGCTTTCTCCATCTTCCATTTCAATATCTTGATAGGAAAAGACTTTTCTTGTCTTTCTGAATTTGAATTCTTTCATTTCTTCGATTAGCTTTTCTAATCGTTCAGGATTTTCACAATTCTCAGCTTCTTTATAAAGATCATAGAGCCTCTCAGCTCTGAGCATATGAACTGGTCTGTTCAGATCAGCTTCTAGATCTTCTTCTGTTATTGGCTCTTCAATAGTGGGTTTTGTACCACTGACACCTGTTTCTTTGGTGTTGTAGCTTCTTCTCAGAAGATTGCTGTTTATCCTGAGGCTCTCAGGACATATATCACTTTTTCTGTGATTGTCGAAGTTAAGGCTGATTTCTCCAGTTCTTCTACTCTCGTAGATTTTTGCTTTTGCTCTTTCCGGTAGCTTTTTTGGACCGGACAATTTCCATTCAAGAGGAAATGTTACTTCATTCCAAGCAACCTTGTGAATCTGTTGTGAATGGTTCTTCTAGCTGGTAAGGAATCCAGTAGTGAGACCAGGGATGTTGGAGATCCGTGTCTTCGGCTCTACTGTGGTGCTCATTAGTTTATAGTATACTCGATATACTATCGCCAGTTCTTGCATATCATCTTTCATAGATATGCCATCCGTCTTGACTCTTAGTCGGAGACAGTGGGCTGCATCCTTCAAACTGGTGGTGAAGTTGGGGAAGCAATTGAAATATGCCACTTGATTGCAAAGTGATGCTTCTAGAGTTCCCAACAGACTAGCTTGGAAGTCTGTCAGTCTGTTGTCTTGCAGGACACATAGGACTGAACAGTTGATGCCTTCTCTTGCCAAAAGCTTTATGCCGACTTGGACTGCTCCAATGTACATAAATTGATACTTCTTTGCTTGTGCTCTGGCAACTTCAGCAGGGGTGATCATCAAGAGATCTGTCTCTCCTGTTGTTGAGGGGGTTGTGAATTCAAGTACTTTGAAATGATGGCTATCCATCAAGTCAAATGTTCCCCTTCTGTAGATCTGTTTGAAATCTAGCTTTGGAATTGAGGCGTTTTTTACCTCATGCTCGATTTCATTATATTCAAATTCTTCAGAATTTAGGAGTCGAACTCCTTTCTTTTTTCCAAAGATGCTTAACATCTTCATTTCTCTTTTTTCCGGGTTTTCATACCGGATACTAGTCTGACTAGTAGATGGTTCCAGAAAAATCATGTTAGGAACACGATTTGTGTCTGGTTTTTCTAATGGTTTAAATCCAGTAGTCTTCTTTTTTACTGTAGGCACTTTCTTGTCCTTGAGTATAGAATCCAGCGTTTTTTGCTGTTCTTTGATTTTTCTACTAACACTCGTTAGTTTTTATTCTTCCGTTTTTGGAAGATCTTTGATATAATCCAGTTTTTTTTCCAATCTTTCTAATTGGTGGATTATAGTAGGTAATTTTTCTAGATGAGTTTGACATCTAGATACTTCTAGTAACAACTTCTGATATTTCTCATCAGAAGATTTCAGTAGAGAATTTATTTTCTCTAGTAACAATTCTGACATTGTCCCCATTAAGGAGGGGTTCTCCTTGAGCTATTTTACAATCTCTGTACCAGTGGTGTGCGGATCTAACCAATGCTCAAATAATCAAGAGGTTTTTGTTCCTCTTCAAGAACATATAAGAGATTATCAATTTCTTGTTCTATTTTATAGATTCTAGTCTGAAGTTTATAAATGATATCCCAATAGTTGGGGGATTCCCTATCAAGACTATCTCTATAGGCTCTTAGTTTTCTCAATTTTTCTCTTTCTTTATGCAACTCTTTGCTAGTATTTTTACAGATGGCAACTAGTTCAAGTCTGTCAACTATCGAAATTATGAATAGTAAAACGTACTGTTTACCTTTGAATCAGAGGATGACTGTCAGCTCTGCATATATATTCAAATAGCAATTCTAATGGGCCCACCACGTTTCTAAAACTTTAAACAATAGAATAGACAGTAAACAAAATGAAAGAGACAACAGCATAAGCAGACTCTGACTATTCACGTCTCCGATCTCCTTCTAGGATGCTCCACCGGTGAAACCAACACCAAGGGTCGACGACGGAAGCTGAGGCGAGTCGATTCAGGCCGGGTCCTCGGTCGTCGGCCGCCGGGAAGGCTGGTTTCCAGTCGGGTCGGGTCGAGCGCGACCCGCCGGGTCTGAGGAGAGAGAACGGAGAGAATTTGGGGAGAAAAATGGGATTTTCGGAACTTTTGGGATTTATGAAAAAAATTCCGGAATTTCTTATATTTATAGAAATTTCTCCAAATTTCAATCGCTCATAACTTTCTCATACGAACTCCGATTTCCGCGTTCCACATGTCCACGAACTCGTATCGACGCGCTCTACAACTTTCGTGAAGGAAGTTTTCGGAGAAACCCAACGTATAAAAAGTCAACTATTGCCACTCCCCTAAAACCATATTCTTCGACTAATAATTCGTCCGAAACACTTCCGCTCCATTCACGAGCCACGAAATCGTCCAATAACCATTAATTAAATTCCAGAAAACACTACAAATTAATATCGAATTTCCAGGGTCTTACATTCTACCCTCCTTAAAGAAATTTCGTCCCGAAATTTAAGCACACTATCCAAAAATCAGGTAAGGCTAACTCGTTCTCAAATCCAGTCCACGCTCTCCTGTAAGTAATGCTCTCGTCAATAGGCCTCCACCCGATATTGAGCAAGTCAATATCCCTCGATCCAAGTTGTTATGTAGTCCCGTCTGGAAAAACAAGCCGATCATCCCCATAATGGCCTCATCAATACCCTTTCCAACAGTACCACAATCAAACACACTGGATCCAATATAGTCTCCATCTTCATCATAGTCACATCAATATGTTCCACACAACAGGAACACCAGGAGATAAGGCAAAACTAATCATCGCATCTCCACCCTTCACTGAAAACGCATCAGGTCCAACAGACTTCAGTCTGTAAAACTACGGCTCTATGTACAAACTACACAAGAGTCCAGAATCCTGTTATCACAACAGTATCTGCATCACTTCGCCAATCATACAACCCCAACATTACACAAGAATTGAGAATGAAATCTGTCATTGTAATTACTATCAAAGTGGTATAGATCCTCTACTACCACAACAATGACCATACTCACACATAATTCATCACAAAGCATTCCACAAACAAAATCAGCATTGCCGAAACCTCTACTATAACAAAATCAGAGAAGCAGCACTCCACAATCATTCCCAATACCACACTAGAACTCAGACCACCCCAAACATCTAGCTAGATACACCGAAGCCATTCAGAACACAAAACGGATGTGCAGAAATGAAAGCTCGCCTATATCACAACCCTATCACCAAGAAACTCATCACCGATAAGTACCTTCCAATCCCAAAACATCTGCTGATCCAACTCAGGAAAAGCACAACAACTACAGGTCAAATACTTGTACCAACATTACTTACAAGCATAGGTCAAACGCCATGACCCCACCAACCAAACGATTACTCCGCACAAAAGGATACGATTTTCCATGAAAACCATCCTTGACCACTCCACCAGAGTTTAATCCAGAGGTTCCCATTCCTCAAAAGACTACAACTCAAAGCTCCAACACTTCACCTACAGGGCAAACCTAAAGTTCCAAAGACTTATGCCCTGACTGACACCTAACACTATGACATACCCAATGATTATATCAGTACTGAAGAGCATCAGATCGGGATCCGCTGCAGACGGGCCATCACTCGGGTAGTACTGACAATCACCAAATATGTACCTTACGCTCTGATACCAAACTGTCACGCCCCGAATTTTGAATAAAAAAATTCAAATCCGAAACGCGAGAACAAACACAAGAAAACACATATAGAAATTTTTTCATTTAAACTAAGCAACAAACAAACTAAACTCACAATGTCAATACCGACTCGTTCTTTAGAGTCACGTATTACATTACAATAGTTTACAAATTAAACTGAATATCAATTCAACGTGTAACCACTCTCACCAACTCACTACACAGCGGAAGACTACAAGTATAAGCGCCCTTCTACACCACGTGACGGAAAGTCCACCTCAGCTTCGATAACGATCACCCAATATTCTAACCTGCACAATAACCCCTACACCATAGAATAGTGCACCGGGAATGTAAACAACAAACCCGGTAAGCCTTTCAGCCCGTATGAGTAAACTCAAATAAAATGACTCACGTCACTCATGCTTATAATTTCTCAATTCGTGAGATAATTAAAGCAACAATATTTAATTCCACAAAACACAACCAAACATCAAGTTCATATCATATCATATTATCACAACGACAAATCACACTCACTTCCCTTCAACATAAAGCATTTGTCAAAATGATAACCTCACAACTCATTTCCCAATCACTACATATCACAACACACAACTGTACCCACAATAAGAATTAAGCAAAATCAGTAATCCCTGCATAGAAACTTAGTTCAGGAGATCACATGAAAACAAACAAAAGAAATCATATAAATCCCTGCATAGAGTTTAGTTCAGGAATTTACATGAAAACAAACAAAAGAAATCATATAAATCCCTGCATAGAGTTTAGTTCAGGAATTTACATTAAAACAAACAATTAGGAAGAAAAGGAAAATAAATGAAGAAGTCAAACAACTCACACTAAAGTCAATAATCACCTATAGACTCCAAACTAAAGTCGATAGTCGATGTTCACCCATCGACTCAGACTCAAGTAGATGATCACCCATCAACTCCCAACAAAATCATCTCACAACAACCCACTGCATCGTAACCTGCCCCCTTGACCAAGGTACAAGCATCCGATAACTGAACCGTAACCTGCCCCCTTGACCAATGACTTACACCCTAACTGTATCGTAACCTGCCCCCTTGACCAAGGTACAAGCATCCGATAACTATATCGTAACCTGCCCCCTTGACCAAAGTGCAAGCATCCGATGACTTAACAACAAGTTACAACTGTAACCATCGGACTTCGGACCACCTGGCCCTTAGAACAAAACCCCCCCTTAACAGGTTACACTGTAACCGTCGGACTTCGGACCACCTGGCCCTTAGAACTACCTTTTAAGGAAATCCCACAAGATTCACAATGTCACACCACATTTCCAATTCACTCTTTCAACAATACAACATCAAACATAAACATATCACAACGCCACACCATCCATACATATATATATTCCACGTAAATATATATATATATATATATATATATACGTAGTCATTCACGCAGGAATGACCACTAATACCAACTATAGTTTTCTAAGTTAATCCTCTCGAAAATCATTTTATATCAAAACATTGTTTTAACCTACCCATGAACCGTTGTCGATCAAGTTCATATATTTTAAAACAAATCATTTATTTTGATAAATACGATTTTGCATATTAACAATTAAATCTACTAAATTAAACATAACTAAATTATCGATCGAAACACCGTGAGATTTACTCACCTCTAAATCCAGCTGCGTCTTCAATACCGCCCAAAATCACAATCACAACCGTCCGCCCAACCAAACCATCAATCACCTAAACAAATACGATCCTAACTTAGCAATTGATTCATAACACACTTAAACGACGATCCAACGGTCAGATCTTCGTGGATTGCAAACCGAACATAATGCGTAAAACCGAAACCCTAGCATGCATCAACCTTCTCCAAAATAACCTTATAATATAACAAAACGACCGTATCGACGCGTAGATGCATAAACTGAAAACAGAACACAAAAATATGATCTGACGCGCCGCCACACGCCACCACAAGCGATGGGTTAGCAGGCGGTCAACGGCGGCGGTCAACGCCGGGTCAACCACCTCCGATGCAAAAGTCGTCAACTACAAACTTGTTCAAAATGAAGAGATGAGCAACTTTCATACCTGGAGCTAAGTGAGATTCGATCTAGATCGTCCTAGATCAAGCTTGGAAGTTGGATCAATCTCGGTCGTCTGATCACGTTTCCAGATTCAACCAGAGCCGTCGAAATCTTCAAACCTTGATCTACCACTCTACACTCAAAATCGTGGTACAAGGAGGATATGAGGATGATCAGGAGGAAGAGGACAACCCAAAACCGAGAGGGATCGGCCAAGGAGTCGCCGGAAACTGGGAAATCCAACCGGGTCGGGCCGCCGTCACTGTTCACGTCTCCGATCTCCTTCTAGGATGCTCCACCGGTGAAACCAACACCAAGGGTCGACGACGGAAGCTGAGGCGAGTCGATTCAGGCCGGGTCCTCGGTCGTCGGCCGCCGGGAAGGCTGGTTTCCAGTCGGGTCGGGTCGAGCGCGACCCGCCGGGTCTGAGGAGAGAGAACGGAGAGAATTTGGGGAGAAAAATGGGATTTTCGGAACTTTTGGGATTTATGAAAAAAATTCCGGAATTTCTTATATTTATAGAAATTTCTCCAAATTTCAATCGCTCATAACTTTCTCATACGAACTCCGATTTCCGCGTTCCACATGTCCACGAACTCGTATCGACGCGCTCTACAACTTTCGTGAAGGAAGTTTTCGGAGAAACCCAACGTATAAAAAGTCAACTATTGCCACTCCCCTAAAACCATATTCTTCGACTAATAATTCGTCAGAAACACTTCCGCTCCATTCACGAGCCACGAAATCGTCCAATAACCATTAATTAAATTCCAGAAAACACTACAAATTAATATCGAATTTCCGGGGTCTTACAATATATAAGAGTGCTCTTGTACATTAAGGGACACGGTCCCTTCCCCTTGTAATCCCTTCATACTCTTGTAAACATTTCCGCGATATAAATAAATTTTCTCCTTTTGTGTAAGTGGTATCAGAGCTTTAACTACTCAAGATCTAATTTGTATATAGTGATCAAGCTTCAAGCTTGAGGAAACTCAAGCAGCATATCCATCCAGTAAGGATTCTTACTATGTAAATTACTTTTTGTCTATTATTTTGTTATTCTATTACCTTGTTCATCTGTTAAAACTAAAATCTTGTTATAGAAAGATTTGTCACTCATATTTCATAGTAAAACCCATACTCTCTCAAAGCTCATATCCTTACATAGCCGTATAAACCAAATGGTGGTTGTCAGGCTTTTTGAGAATCGGTCTTAAGCACCAGAGAGAACCGGTTTTAGGTACCATCTATGAAATATTAATGGCAGAACTTTTTGTAACAGAACCTTTAGAATGTTTATATGATGAACAAAATTATGATCATACTTTACATATTCCAAAAAACTATAATAAAGATATTTCTGTTCTTAGTAGTACTGTAAATTCTATTTGTGATATGTTACATTTGCAATCAAAAAATCAAAAAACACATAGTGAAAAAGTTGAACAACAACTTTCTAATCTAAATACTACAACAAGCAAGATTGAACAAAAAATTCAATCTCTTGCTCAAATTGTAGACATAGATCTCAAAACAGAGACTAAAGAACAAATACAAGAGTTAACTAAAACAGTTAATACTCTTATTTTACAACAAGATGTGATGAGTTATCCTGGAGATAACCAAATCCCCAGACTGTTCTACGGAACAGAAGATATAATGGTTCTTCAAAACAAAGAACCAAATCAAGATGAATATAATAATATAGTTGAAATATTAGACTATTGGAAAACAATCTATATATAAGGATCCTCAGTCAACAATTGAAGAAAGAAATCATATTTTAAACCAAATAAGAACAACTTGTTTAGAATATGAAGGCTTGCTCTCTTATTTCAACTATAACATTAATAAGTTGTCAGAAGATGAAACAACATCTTCCGAGTCACAAGAAGATGACAATGAAATAAATACTTTAAGTGATGGAGACACTGACACAGAAGAAAAAACTTTTGATACCCAAAAGAAAAGAAAGGCTAAAGAATCTCTTCTAGAGTTTACTAACGAAGAAGCTTTTGAAGAATACTTGAGAAACACTCAAGAAGACACCCATGATGATTTTATTAAAACGACAAATTATACTTCATCTTCTGGAATAAAAAATGAACCTATGGACCAACCAAGTCCAACTTATACTAGAAGAGATGATATGAATAAACAAACAGTAGCCCAAAACGGGACATATCATGATCTAACTCATATACCTTTTAAAGATCAAGAAAAAACAATAGAAGACTGGGCACAATCCATGTCCATTCTAATAACTAATTATAAAAACACATGGACAAAAGAAAGATTTCTAGACTACATAGCAGCAACATTGCAAGGAGACACTTTGCAGTGGTTAAAATAGTGGGAAGGATCTCCAGAAGGGAAACTACAAAAATTAAATTTATTAACCAACTTTAAAGACTTTGATTCAATACTACATGGCTTTACACAAATAATAAAAGAACATTTGTGTGGTGCTACGGATGAAAAAATCATCCATGAAGATGCTGACTATATATTGTCAAAAATGGAACTTTGCGATATATGTCGGTTTGAAGAATATGCTCATATGTATAAAAAGTACTATTTTAAAGTAAGACCAGAATCAAGCATATACTGGTTAACACAATTTTTTCATAAACTCCCTAACCCATGGGATGAATTAGCATTAAGAAGTTATCCTGACTTCTTAAACAGAATAAATAAAAGTGATACTTTAGGTTTCAGAATAAACTTTGTTCTGCGACTTATTACTGATAAATGTGTAGAAGTTAGAGCTAAAAGGCAGGTAAAAAGCCAAATTAGCAATGATGCAAGAGGTAGAAAATGTTGCGATAATATCCTTAGAGAAAATTGGAAAATTGGCTGTAACCCACAACCAAGACCTTTGAAAAAGAGAAGATATAAATGGAAGCCATTTAAAAAGAAAAAATTTTCAAAAAAGAAAAAGTATATCAGAAAGAAAAAGCAGATGGGGAAAAATCCTAAACATAAAAAGTGCAGATGTTATATTTGTAATGAGGAAGGACATTATGCTCCAGAATGTCCTAGAAAATGAAAGAATACCAAAAGGATGGTCAAAATGGTTGAAGAAAACAACCTAGAAATATTGTTAGGAGAAGAAATCTCTGACGAAGAAGACATCCTTTATGAGCTAGAAACTGAAAGTGATAGCTCAGAAGAAGAAGAATTCATCTTTATGCTAAAAGAGCATATTGACGAAAATTCTGAAGAAGAACTTCAGAATATAAAATTAAAAGATGTCATTGGAGAAGAAATAAGCTTTTCTAACAAACAATTACAAACTTTAGAAAAAGCTAAATACTCTATAAATAAAGATGCTATTTATAAAAATTCTAGATTTCAAATATTTTCTCATAGAATATTTGAGCAATTCAGTGGAAACACCACAGCTCAATGTACTGAGGAAGGAACAATGGAAATCCCATTATTTGATAAAAAGAGAATAGAAAGATGGAGGAAAAAACATCCAGAAATAAGATATGTTCATATTGGTCTAATTCAGATCACTATATATAACTGCGTTGTTTAGGCAAGGTTTGGACACACCAATACTTGCTGTAGTTTTTGATAAAAGACTTAACAATCCGCTCCAGTCAATGATTGGAGGTATTCAATCTAATCTGGTAAATGGAATAGTTTGGTTTAACATTAAACCAAATTACTTTATTTCTATAACAGATAGAAATATTGAAAATTCAATAAAAATAAAGATTCAACTTAAAAATTTAAGTATGGATCAAAACTCTCAGGATTTAGCAATCCAATGGAGAACAATTCATGAACTAACCAGGCTCCCTCAAACATCAGTAAAAGACTTAGATAGAAATATTGTTGAATTGTTTGAACCAAGACCCTTCGACACAGAAATTCAACCAACATTATTATGTTGGAAAGATTTAGAAGTACCAAAACAATGGTTATTTAACAACTTTGTAGGAGAAAGTCTTAGTAGTAGCAAACCAGCTACTATAGAGTTTCAATCCTCCGGGAACAATCTCTACTTTAGAGACAAAAGATCACAAAGTCAAAAATGGCTAGAATTTCCCCAAAAGGGAAAGTCAAAATTGCAAGAAAATAAGCCACTAGTCATAAACAATGACAGTGACTTAACAAAGGAAAAAGAAGAAGAAGAAGAAGAAGAAGCTATTGCACTAAAACAAGTGCAAATCCCTATCATGCTAGGGACAAGCTATGAAAAAGAAAGAAATGAAAATAAATAAAGAAATAATTAATTTTTTTGAAATGTATTACATTCCAACCGGGAATGAAGATATTCTTTTTGCCCCTAGCCAAGGGAAAAAGAGATATACATATGTTTTAGGAGAATTTAAATTTGCAGGCTATAAACCATATAGTCTTTGTTCATTAATCGATACAGGAGCAACAGTCTGTGCATGCAGACCTAATGCTCTACCATCAGAAAAATGGACATTAATGAAACACCCCATTAATGTATCAGGTATAAAAGGAAAAGATATAAAAATTGAGCATAAAGCTAAAAAAATAGCAATATGGTTAAACGGTGTTAAATATATAATACCAAAAATTATAGCTTTTCCAGAAATGAATGGAGATGTGATATTAGGTAATAACCCTATTCTTCTCGACATAGGATACATAGCCCTTAATGTAAATAACATTAAAGGTGAAATACACAAAATTCCATTCCTACAACAACATAAATATAAATGTCACAAAGGTTTCACGCCAAGCCAGCGGGGTGACCAACAAGAAGAAATCACCGAACTTGAAAAGATAGATCATACAAGCCCTACTATTGAAAAAATAGACCATACTAAACCTACCAAACTTACTAATTCTACAAACCCTGTAGAAACAAAACTTCACGTGCTCAGTGAAACACACTGGGTATACAAAGTCTTAGAAGAAAACTTTAGTGACGATCTATTAAAGCTCTGGATAAAAAGTCCAAGATATTGTGCACTTAAACTTCGAAATCCTAAAGTGATAATACGGGTCAAACCAATGATCTATACCAGACAAGATATCAATGAATTTGATATTCAAATAAAAGAGTTAAAGGAAAAAAATCTCATAGAAGAAACTATGAGCCCACACTCTAGTCCTGCATTTATGATAAGAAACCATGCATAAATTAAAAGAGGAAAAGCACGTATGGTAATCAACTATAAGCGGTTAAATGAACAATTAGAGTTCGATGGATACTTTATCCCTCGAAACACTATGCCAGAAAAGCAATCAGACGACGGAGGAGATCTGTCGTCTGATTAAAAAAATTTCTGTTGTCTAGTACGGTGCCGTCTCTTAGGGCATCAGACGACAGATTTCCTCTGTCGTCTTATTTATCAGACGACAGAAATTTGTTAGGTCTTCTGTTGTCTGATGAAATCGAGACATGAGGCTAGTGAATTCAAATGACAGATAAATGTGGTATGAACTAGAAACAAATAACAGTTCCTTATAATTTCTGTGGTCTGAATGGACTTATAATAACAGTTAAGTGTTGTTTTATTCCAGTTCAATAACAGTTAACTGTCATTTGTATTCAGTTTAGAATACAATTATCTATCGTCTTTAGTCACCTAAGATAACACTTATATGTTGTGTTATATGCATTATAGTCATAGATGAGTGTGCATTGAACTTAGTTCATACCATATTTATTTACCGTTTGAGTTTAGTCACAGATGACAGTTAAATGACGTTTAAAGGGAATACAAATAACAGTTGTCTGTGGTTTTTATTAACTTATAGTAATAGTTATCTGTTGTGGCATATAACTTGGAATTACAATTAAGTGTGGTTTAAAAGTTGTTAAGGTTACATTTATCTATTGTTGTGGTTTATACTCTACAACAGTTAAATAAAGGTTGAAGAGCACAGACAGGACAATTATTTGTTGCTTGAAGCTAATTTGAGCAACAGTTAAATGTTGTTTCATTTTGTTTGTAACCATAGAATTTTGTGGTTGTTTTAGTTTTTAGCCAACAAATTTTGTTCGACTCTGTCTTTGTTTTGACATGAAGACAACAATTATCTATTTTTTGAGTGCATATAAAACAACATACTTGAATTTCATTCTGTTGTTACTTTCTATTTTAGATGACAATTTTCTGTTGTTTAAGTGTCCAAATATGAACACATTTTTTCTTGTTTCTGTTGTTCTTTGATGCGTCCAACAACATCATTTTGTTGTTGCTTTCTATTCCAGATGTCATACATGTATCCCTGTTGTGTCATAATCATATAAATCTGGGAACAACACAACGCATTCATCAAATATGAAATCCATTCACAAAAGTACCAATATTTGATCAATTTGTTCCTGCAGCTATATATACATACATCCATCATGGAGCTAAACTTAATAAACATCAGTTCAATAACCCATAGCAGTTGGCATGATCAACAAATGTAACCCAAAAACCACTGATATCTCATACTACCTACTGATCATAATTAAACTGTACTTGCAGGCCAAAAATAGATACTTAGACCAACTGCATAACTAGTTAATATGGGTTATAGATGATGCATGTCCAAAATTAGAATCTTCTCGACACACTAGCTTTGTTGAAATTGGCTGACATACTTTGCCCACTCGGCCCGGACCTGATCAATGTCTTTTTGTGTGTAGAAGTGATTTGCTTTCCTTTCCCACTGCAAGTATAAAAAAAAAATACAAGTTAATGTGAATGGATATGTTTCACAACATTAATCAGAATTGGAAGGAGTTGATATATATATATATATATATATATATATATACATACCTTAGCACTCCAATGTTGATTTTTGTCCTCCGCTATGTCTTTCATGTAATGCATAATCCACAGTCCACAAGTTTTATCGCCCAATTGCTCCGGAATGCCCTGAAACATCATAAAATTATTGAATACTTGGCTGATGCTATGGAATAAAAAGAACATTTGTTGAAGTAAAATCAACTAGCATATAGTTAGCTGGTTTGCAACTCGTACCGCACAATTTTTCCATTGAACTATTTTTCTGCCTTTCCTATTTTTCTGTGCATTGTATATTCTGATGGAACTGAAACAACATGATGAGAACAACAATCAGCCAGAAACTGAACAACTTACAAAGTAACATTTAGATAGAAATAATTCCAGCAAAATGCAAGTATAACAACCAATTTAACATTGAACCAAACTGAATGTAGAAGCCACTTACTCGTCCACAATAGTTTTCCATTCACCGGTGATGAGTCGCCTCTTTAATGGATCCATGAAGTGCACCACTTCTTCACCGGGGTTCACAACCGTCAACATCCAATGACAACTAACATTAAAATGTTCAACTCAATACCCAAATTAATGAAGATAACATGCATTTATACTGTAGGTATTAGGAGGTAAGGTCTAAATCAAAATTGCTTACCCTGAGTTATAGGGAACTAGAAAAACCTGGCCAGGCTTCCCATTTCCATACCGAACAGCTAGAGAACGAGCTCGTTCTGTTGGATTTCCACACGCAAGTGCACCAGTGTGATCAGGGTCTATGAAGGCGATCATTTCCAGCATCTTTGTTTTCTTCAAAACCTGATAGAGGTAGCTACAAAAACAACAGATTTAGTTTAACAGCAATTACAACACTGAAGATGGCCACCATACAACCTAATACAATTTAACAGATTTAATGTGCACTACAAACCTCATATACATCACTAATGAGTCGTTCGATATCTCCTTCATATTGGTCATGGCATACACATCCCTCCTAAAGATAGCTACCTTCTTTGGATGGCCGAAAAGATCTTCTCCCAAAGTGGTGTGGATGGTGAACCCATCCTTTAAGAATGTGTTGGCCCATTGGCACAACATCTTTAGGGGTAAAGGCAACTTGGCTGGCAGGTTTTGAAGGTCATCATGATGATCATCATCATATATGTCTCTATTTCTCTTCTTCACAATTTTACGCTTTACTCCTTCCTATATTTATAAACAATAATATGCATCATTATTAGATAAAAATAGTTTAGGGTTTCTGAAAATGTACTAATGAACAAATGAAATTACCTTTTGCTCAACTGTGGGGGTATAATCAAGTTTTTAGGCCAAGCAACGCATGTGCCAATCGCATCGCGTATTTTGACAATCTCATCTTTGATAGGAAATGGTAGCAAAGCATCTTCAACAATAGCTTTGGTGACTGACACGCGCACATTTTCCTCTCCCATTGGAACACCATGGATTGTTTGTTTGGTAGCCTCAATATCAACTTCAACGATGGTTCCAAGAGCAACTACATTATCCAATGAATTTATTGCTAGCTTAGACTCCAACTTGACCGTATTGGTCATAACCTGAGATTTCTGAAACAGTTAGCATAAATCAGATTTCAGAAATCGGCATGCATCAATAAGTGTGATCTATCAATCTAACCATAAGGGTAACAGAATGTAAAGGAAGGAAGGTAAGGTCATAGGGTGCAGTTTACCGGAAGTTCTTCCCAGAATTTAGTCTTCATGAGAGGTCTACCAACTATCCCAACATCATCCTCAATAACCGATGCAAATTTGCTGCTCAATTTACTATCCAGAAACGGCATAGCAGTCTCCTCTTCAACATCCACTTGTGCAGCATTGTTCAAGATTAACTTCTTCTTGACATTTCTAGCAAGCTCAGTTTGACCAAGCTTCATACCCTTGTCATTTTGCAGGGAACAACTGCCTTGTCCAGAACCAATATCATTCAACGGTGTCAATGTTTTCAATGAATCATTGTCAACCTCTTTCCTCACAACCTTTTCTTCCAACTTCTTAAACCTATCCTCCCAAGCAACTCTTTCCTTGGCAATGTGATGTTCCATCTCCAGCTCCCATTTAGCTCTTTCATTGGCAATGATAGTTTCTTTCTCTTCAGCTAATATCCTCTTCACACTCACCCTCAAGGTGTCTTCTAAAGATTCCTTTCGGCGTTTTGGTATATTAAAGTAAGCAGCCGGCTTGACAAAGCCACCAACACCTCGTACCCTGCCAGGGGCCTCAGGGTTTCCCAATGCCAATGTTAGAATATCATCTGATCCAGAAGAATTCACTTCACCTTCACACAATTTTTGCCTTAGTTTGTCCTGTAAACATAAAATAGAAGCAATGGATGCATGACTGATGCAAATTAATTATAAAAATTCAGAACAAAATAATTACACTTGTAATTGAACTTACAATTTTTTCAACTGTCTTCTTGACTGCCGGCCCATTGAAGTTGCCGGTCTTGTCTTGTCGTGCCTTTACCCACATTGTCGCACGATCAAGTTCTTCGATCGGTATTGTTTCAGACTATATGAAAGGGTTTAATGATCATTACTCTGTCCTAAATCCAAGGAAAAACAATTATACAGTAAAGTACTCTAGAAAAGGCTATACTAACCAGTTCTTCTTGAAGATTAGCATATCCTTTTCGCGCCATTCGATGAGGGTACTTATTCTCCTTTCGCTTTTTTATTTGTGCCTCGCGAAGTTCCTTCAAAGAGTATGCAGAAGTGTCCACAATATTAGAGCGTCTTGAAGATTTTAACTGATATAGACATAGAAGAAATGCATTATATGTAATTGGACTAAAATTCAGTAGTTGCCAAACCTTAAATTTTGTGGTAGTCCTATCAGCAACAAACTTATCCCAGTCATGTTGGTCAATGGATCGATAATCATCGGGAGGGAACTCCAACAGTTTAGGGTTATCCAAATATGGCATAATGTACCAGTTTGTCAACTTGCTCTTGAATTCTCTCCATTTATTGGCGGCTGATGTAATAACCAATTTCTTCCACTCCTTAGGCACCACAAATGCTTCCTGCATATGTTCAAAACCATAAGCGGGAACCTTTCTTTAATATTTGCTCATTGTTAATGAAAATAAGTAGAATACAAGTAACACAGCTATAATAACAACATTATCATACAATTAAACATATAGTCAGATTAATTACCTCAATACTTTCCCAGATTTTGTCTTTCTCATCTAATTTCACTCCTCTCCAATCCTTTATAGATATTGGGATCCTTGTACGTCCCAATACCCCAATATAGGACTGCATCTCTTTAGCTGCCTTTCCAATTGGTTCCCCTTGAGCATTACACTCAACTTTCAGCCTCTTTCCACGAATAAGTCGCCTTGAAATGCGATTCATCGTTACCATCCCACCCTTAAGTAACTGTAGTCCACCGGTTACGTTGTCCTCTTCATCAGGGGCCTTGCTCTTTCCAACATTACGTGCATATGCTGCCTTCTTGGACTTACCAGCTTGCTTGGATACACTTCTCTTTGGGGATGCAGATTTGTTAGAGTGAGCAAGTCTGAACCTTGTTTTTTTTTATGTCGCTTGAGCTTTCTTGGGGGTTGCAGCTTTATTAGGGGCTGCATCTTGCTGAGCAAAGGTAGATTGGAGTGGTACATCAATCTCTTCAACAGCTGGTTTTGACACGATCTTTTTACCTCTTTTCATTTGCAATGCCTTCATCCTTAGTGCTATAGCTCTAGCTTTGGCTGTGTTGTTAGACCGGGGAGCCATGACCTAAAAGAAACAAGTAAACAGTTAGCAATATGTATAAAGGAATGGTTGAAAACAAATATCACATCGCAGTACACAAAAGTACACAAGACATTAGCAGCTAAATTGAACCTAGTACTAACAAAACAACTAACATATTAAAAAGGTTCATATATTTCATCAATAATCACACAGTACAAAGACGGGTGAAGCAAACAAAAGTGCAAGGAAACAACCCTATTATCTAATCCTATAAGCGACGATGACTATTTTCATTCTCAACCCATATGGCTTCATCTCCAGGTCGCATATAATTGATGTGATCATCACCAACTATATCATCAAAAGTCTCAACAGATGGCAATGTGGCATTAAATGGCTGCTGTTCGACTTCAATATCTTGTAGCTCCTCATCATCATTAGCCTCTTGGTAGTCTTTATCTGGACACCTTACTACCACTGACCATTGCACATCAAGGGGGTCTTGTATGTAAAATATTTGCTTAACATGCGTAGCTAAGACAAAAGCATCATTTAAGTGCCCTATCCTATTCAAATTCACCAAAGTAAACCCAAGTTCATCTACTTTGATGCCCCTAACATTCTCTACCCAATCACATTTGAATAATGGTACCCTAAACTTGTAGTAGTCCAACTCCCATATATGCTTAATCACACCGTAAAAGTGCATATCATCTGTTCTAGGGTTTTTATCCCTTGCATTAGAAATCTGCATTGCATCAGCAAGCAAAAATACCCCACTGTTTTGAACAGATCGAAGATTGTCACACTCCTTGGTGTTGAAATCAACACCATTAACCTGGTATCCACTAAATGTTGGCACTTCATTCTTTGGTCCACCTGCCATCCATCTCATTGTTTGTGAAACATTATTGTCAGCAAACATGAGTTCATTTGAAACCTGCAAAGAGTACATACATTACATAGCAGGGGAGATACCTCAAACTTCCGTGACCTTCTATCAGCATTCATCCATGATTTATCCATCTTACACAGAAAAAATACAATAATCAAGATTTGTACAACACCTTACATACATTTATATATCCCAAACACAATACATGCTATACTGCTCAGTACTCATTATTATTGTACATGCTAGATCCCAAACACAATACATAACTTGCTATAAGTTTTAAGACTTTCATTTCACAAAAACAATATTGTTTTCAACAATTGAAATGCAATTACTATTGTACTCATTAGTAATTGCATTTCAATAAAACTCTAAGCTTTACAAACATACTTACATGAGCCAAAACCCTCAAAACTAACTATAGAAGTAAAAAAGAAAAATGTACAAGATCAATCCTCAATCATCTATATTTAATGAAAAAACTATACAAGAGCTGCAAGTCATGCATTGAGATACGATGTTAAGAAAAACTTACTTGTAATTGCCTGACAATATGCCTGAACTACGACCTTGCTGGAATACCAAACCCTTCACAATGAAGTTAGCAACAATCTTAGCAACCTGTACAGATGTATCAAAACATTAGATAAGCCACACAATGTAATTATCAAAGATAAAAGAAATATTAATATCATTTAATAATTGCATTAGGCGGCCAGAGATGCCAGAACATACTCATACAAGAATTAAATCATTTAATGACATCCATAATGAATTTGTTGATAAGTGTTTAATTTGATAAGTTTGTTCAGGTCAAGAATTCATGTCTATATTATATCTTATGGTATTTGGATTAAGTTAATATAGACAGGTTCCTTCAACCCCCAACCCACAATGCCCCATCTCCCTCTCACTTAGACTAATGGAATGCACATTTGCACATATATTTTAGATATGTCGCAATGCAAAACAACTAACACATTAACATGTGTTGACATTCTAACAGATATAAGATTTAAAGAAGCTAAAGAAATAAGTCATTAAACAAGCAAGTTCTCCAAATTGAATGATAATAGCAAAATGACTAGAAGAAGCACGATTGAAGAATATGACAGAACACCAATTCAGTTATTCCAAAAAATATTACAAATGAAATCTCCCACATTGAAATTCCAAATGAAAAAATATAAACCTGTCAAAGATAGTAGCAGAATCCTAATTTCATTGGCAAATGATGCCTTTTTCCTTTTGCAGTAATATAGGATATAAAAATATATAAAGTCCTACTAACCTTCTTCAAAAACCCGGCTATTGCTACCGTTCAACAATTCTGGTGTCATCCATGGAAGCTTTCCCCGCACATCACCAGATACCAAAGTATTGTGATTGATTCTTGATAATCCACAATCTCCAACCTAAAGAGTAAATAATTCCAAGTACAGGTTAAGAACTCCTTTGAATCAATAATTCCAAGTATAGGTCAGTAACAACTAACAACAACACATGACATCCAAATTGAATTCATAGAATTGAGGTAAGAATGCACAAAAGAATAAGAATGCTTTGTCTTTTGGCTCTCTCAAGCTACTGCCTAGATGGCACATAAGAGGGCCTGTGCTGCATTTATATATAATGCCAGTGCTTCTGGAACATTGCCTAAAGTTAATGCATGTTGTTTTATTATCTGCAGCTACATGATTGCTTTATGCAAGTAAAAGATTACAAGAAAGACTTAAAAGAAGTGAAGATAAACTTTGGGTTGGTGATTTTGTTCCTCTTGAGATTAATGTACAGGAAAAGATCAATTTGAGAGGGGGAAAAAAAGGTAGGATCATTTTAGAAAATGTAATGGTGAAGAATAATAATAATTTTTTTTTTTACAAATATCCACAAGTTGAAGTAAAAACTATCTAGAATTTTGGTCAACTTCTTTTGAACCAACCGGTTTTGAATATCAAGTTCTTTTGTACCTTAAAATGAATGCGGAGATCGCTGCCTCTGGCTTTGCAGGCTGATTCATCATTGCAAAACAATAAAAACCATTAGATTTTCAAAAACACTCAAACTCATACTAATAAGCCCACGAAACAAACACATTGGTTAAACTACAAATTACTTACAGTTGGTATTGTTGTCCGACTCTTGCGAATACTTCACCTGCAAAAAACTCAGTAACCCAATCTCATAAGAATTTGAACCCACCAACACAAAACCACAGATTCAATGACCCATACATTTTGATTTCGGACTAAAAACATATAAAACATGCTTCATTTTCACTGCTTCTGAAACCCAGAAAACCAAAACTATCTAGAATTTTGGGTAACTTCTGAGTCAAAGAATCTATCAAATTCCTGTTTCAGTAATAGAACAACTAGAGTTTATATTTGGTCATTTGGATGCCTAAAACACAAACATGCTATCAGATTGGTATCAATTATGCTATCAGATTGACAGCAAAACACAAGCATCCTATCCTAATTGCAAACGGCATTAAATCGTAATTGCAATTATATGATTTTGAGTCTTTTGATTGTCTACAATTATACCATCAACATCAAATGCAAATCCGAAATCAAACCCATTACCCATTACCCATTTCAAGTTTTCAACTATACCATTATGGTATTACCTTAGTTAAAAACCAACAAGAATACAAGATCAAATGGAAATCGATTATTTACTGATTGGAAATTGATTATTTACAAGAATACAAGATTAGAGGAGGATCGAAAGGACCCTTCGGCCGTCACAGAGGAGGAGAAGAAAACGGAGAGGGAGAGAGATGGTGAGATACCTGGAGGCGGAGCCGCGGAGACGAGTTGCTGGTGGGGATTGAAAGACTGGAGGCCCAGGTCGGAGACTGGAGATGGGTTGCCGAGTCGGGAGCACTCCAAGTCTCCAATCGAGTTGGCGAGTTCAGCGATGGGGGGAGCAGAGATGTGTCGCTGCCCGTCAAATGGAAATCGATTATTTACTGATTGGAAATTGATTATTTACAAGAATACAAGATTAGAGGAGGATCGAAAGGACCCTTCGGCCGTCACAGAGGAGGAGAAGAAAACGGAGAGGGAGAGAGATGGTGAGATACCTGGAGGCGGAGCGGCGGAGATGGGTTGCTGGTGAGGATTGAAAGACTGGAGTCGGTGGCCGGTGGGGCTTGAAAGGCTGGAGGCCCAGATCGGAGGTCGGAGATGGGTTGCTGGTTCTAGCGTTGCACTCTTGCAGGTTGCCGAGTCGGGAGAACTCCAAGTCTCTAATCGAGTTGGCGAGGTCAGCGATGGGGGAGCAGAGATGTATCGCCGTCGATCATCGATTCGTCAAGGAGAGTAGGAGAGAAATCTGGGTTAGAGAGGACTGGGTTTCAGAAATGGCCGATTTTTGAGAGGTATAGATCGAGTTTCTATTGGTAAGAGAGTTTAGACAGAGCGAGAGGTAAAACGAAGCTGCTAGGTTTTGTGTTATGTAAAAACAGACTTCAAATAAAAAAAGTCAAACTCACCTTATTCAAACAACAGAATTTCTTAGCTCTGTTGTCTGAATAGTTTTACATTCACTGGTCATCGATAGGGTTTGGGAATTTAGGAGGGAAAAGACTTATTCTTGTTGGAGGGAAATCCAAACGTTTTGCTAAGAAAATTTTTATTTGTTCAGACGACACTTAAGTGTCGTCTGAGTCTGACCATATCTTCAAAATGAAACAAGCATGGTTTCTCATTGTATTCAGACAACACATTTAATTTATGTGTCGTCTGAGTTTAGTCTGAAACACTCAGACGACAGAAAATGACTATTCTGTCGTCTGAACTCTGTTGTCTGATAGCTTTTTTGGCATAGTGAAAAGATGTTTTAATCAATCAAACCAAAGGAGCTAAAATCTTTAGTAAATTTGATTGTAAATCAGGATTTTGGCAACTAAAACTAACAGAGGAGTCAAAACCATTGACTGCCTTTAGTACACCATGTGGACACCCACTGGAATGTTATGCCTAGCTTTCGGGTTAAACATTGCCCCTCAGGT
This sequence comes from Rosa chinensis, assembly GCF_002994745.2. NCBI lineage: Eukaryota > Viridiplantae > Streptophyta > Magnoliopsida > Rosales > Rosaceae > Rosa > Rosa chinensis. The sequence continues at coordinate 52,971,714 of NC_037094.1, read as the reverse complement.
ATTCCAAAGATGGATGGACAGTGTCTTTAAGGACCTTAAAGATTTCTGTGTTGTCTACATAGACGATATCTTAATTTTCTCTAAAAACAGAGAAGATCATAAAAAAACATCTTCAAATTCTGTGTAGTAAATTCCAAAAACATGGGATTATACTATCACCCAAGAAAATTGACATTGAACAAGAATCTATAGATTTTCTTGGAATAACTCTAAATCATTCAGGAATAAAGCTACAAGAGCATATAGTCTCTAAAGTGAGAGACTTTCCTGAAGAATTAACTGATAAAAAACAATTACAAAGTCTATTGGGAATTTTAAACTATGGAAGAAGTTTTATCAAAGGATTATCTCAAAAAGAGATCCCTTTAATAGAAAAATTAAAGAAAAATAAAGAATTTTGTTGGACAGAAAAAGATAAAAGAATTTTAAGGCAAATTAAACAGGATCTAAACAAAATCCCTGAAGTTTATTTCCCAAAATCAGGAGACAAGCTAATCTTAGAAACAGATGCTTCAGATAACTGTTGGGGATGTGTATTAAAAGCAATTCCTGCAGAAAAATGGGAAGAAAAGAATCCTCCCATGTCTGAAAATAAAATAAGAGTGAGGAAACAACCTATTCCCAAGAAACTTCAAAAAGAAGAATTAATATGCGGATATAATTCCGGAAAATTTAAACCAAATGAGATTAAATACATAATCTTTGAAAAGGAGCTCTTAGCCATAAAACTTGCTTTAAAAAGATTTCATATTTATTTGGCCTCTGAAAATTTTATCATCAGAACTGACAACCAAGCAGTTCGTGATTTTCTTATTAATAAAAAAAATATTTTAGAAGGAAGAAGATTGAAATGGTATAATCATATTGCAATGTATACTTTTGAGGTAGAACATCTCAAGAGTTCTAATAATTTTCTTGCTGATTATTTAAGCAGGTATGGATAAAGACAAGGAGATTATAGATCCATCTGACATAGGATGGATTACTATTGCTAAAAAGGAACCAGTCAAAGTTCTTCCAGGCCAACCCAGCCTCAGCAAAGGCCAAAACAGCCTTATTTTCAGAACGAAGCTAAACCAGCTTATATCTGTTATGTTGTCTTTGAAGGATTCCAAACAGGCGTCTTTCACAGTTGGGCAGAATGCTGTGCTGCGATAACTAGATATCGTGGAGCATTTTGGAAAGGTTATACTAATGTTGATATTGTTGCATTAGAATATCAAAAATATATTGCAGCAAAATTAAAATGTCAAGTGCAAAAAACACAAGACATTGCAGCTCAATCATCTCAATCAGAGGTGAAAGATTTCTACAATCCAGGACTTCCTGGAGAAATTTATAATTCAGTAAATGGGGTATGGAAAGCCTATATTTCAGGAATCAAAAAAGATTTCAGAGTGCAGCTAACCCAGCTGACAACTCAAGTCTCAGATCTAGTAGCATAACCAGACGCTGAGAAGGCAAAAAACTTCAAATTCAAACATGCCAGCCTCCAAGTATTAAAACAAATAAATTGGAGTAAGGATTTTTCACTTGAGAAGATAACCAGTTTTCTCCAGTTGTCAGAACTGTTGGATGACATTATTGATCCAACATTTGAACAGATTAAAAGAATCTGTCTTTTTGAAAAAACAAAAAGTCATTTTCCTAGACATATTTTTTCTGATATTTATAGCAAAATCCACGATCATGAGCAGATAATTCAAGATCTATTTATGGAATATTCAGAATCACTGAATATGAAAGAATTTAACATCCCAAAACTCAGTTTCATCATAAATCATGATGACTGGGAACTAGCAGCAGTTGAATGGGGAATAGTTAACCAGATTATTTTCCAAAGCTTACACTACTAGCAAAAAAAGCTATACACACTGATTGAAATCAGTGGGTATAAATCCTAATAGCTACTGAAATCAGTGTGGGAAGCCCAATAGCTACCCTACACTCACAGATGTTACGTCTATTCTATTTGGTGGGGTAGTCTTTGGCCTGCCCCCACAGATAAAAAAAGTCAGTGTGAATATTTAGTGGGACCCAGCTCTACACCAATATACCATTAAAAATATTTGGTATTTAACATCAGTGTGAGACCTGATGAGATTTTAAAAAATAAAATAATTCATCTCTTTTATACTATTATAATTTTAGATTTTTTTTTTAAATTTACATAATACAATATTAATTAATATAATTATATTTAGTGATAATAATTAGATCTCGATCTCAATCTCGTCTCTCTCCCTTTTCTTGAGCTTCTTGTAAGTCTCTTCGAGGTTGCCGATTAGGAGGAAGGTCTTGGCAAACTTATCGATGTTAGGGACATTATAATTTTGAGAGACGTTGATTCCGACCAAAATTTCTTCAAAGTAATCAAAACCCACAACTTGGTAACCGTCTTCAATCTCAGCTTTGTTCAACCCAAACTAAAGAATCCAACTAGTCTATGACCTTATCGAAATACTAAGGACTTGTTGGCAACAACAACGAAACTAAAGAACAAAGCACAAAAAACATAAACAGAAACAAAAGAGAGATGCAGTCGCTATACGAATTCAAAATGCCGCGAAACATGCCGATCCAAGCATCACTATCCCAATCGTCCAACAAATTGGACCAAATCTAGCCTAACACAGGTGGGATCTGAAACAAAACATTGATCGACGGTATCGGCAATCAAAGAGGAGAATCAACCCGAAACATTTGCACCCTTCGATGATATCATCCACCACCTCGATCGGAGCAACAGCGCAATCTCCTTTCTGATCTAGCAGCACGATTCGCCTTTAATGTTTGGTGCCTGCTTCTTCTAGATCTATCCGTGCAGGGGTGGAAGAGAGCTGCATCGTCAGACTCTTCTCTATGTGCGTGAGGCTGGGAAGAAGATGAGACTGAGACTGGGAAGGGGAAGATAAGCAATGGGAAAAGAGAGAATCTGCACTCAACTAGGATATGTGTGAACTATTGAAGATAGATCTCATAGCATACTGGGAAATGGGAATAGAGAGAGAGAGAGAGAGGGGGGGAGAGAGATAAATGCAGATTTATTACACAGAAAACGGTGGAGTCAGAGTTTTCATCGACATTTGTGTACTTAGTTAATTCAAATTCGTTTAAATTCACACTGATTTCGGTGAGAATTGTTTACTCACTCTTATTATTGTGAGTAATTGTTATTCATAAATTTTGTTTTGAAATTCAAAATCTATTAATTTTTTTTAATTTGTGGTCAAGAATTAAAAAATTATAATTGTTTGTGAGTATGAAATTGTTTAATAAATGATATTTTTTTATTAGACATAGATGACAGTGAGTATAACCTTTGCCACAGATATCTATAAGTATATATTTGTTTAATAAATCATATTTTTGTTATCAGACACAGATATTTGTGTGTATAGTTAACCTTGTTACACATGTCTATGAGTATACAATATTTTAATAAATCATATTTTTGTTATTAGACAATAGTTTAATAAATTATATTTTTGTTATTAGACACATATATTTGTGTGTATAACATCTGTTACAGATGTCTATGAGTATACAATAATTTAATAAATCATTTTTTTGTTATTAGACACAGATATCTGTGTGTAAAACCTTTGCTATAGATGTCTATGTATATAAAAGTATTTGATAAATTATATGTTGTTATTACACACATATATCCGTGTGTAGAACTTTTCCCACAGATGTCAGTATCTGTTTAATATTTGGGATACACAGATATCTGTGAGAAACTTTGTGCCACACAGATTTCCGTGAGTAATATTAGCAACATGTCCGTTGTAGGGTCCAGTTGATCATCTCACACTAGTGTCTGTAACTAAAGATCAAATCCCACAGATTTTTTATCAGTGTGAAAGTCAGTAGGTTTAAAGTCTGTGTGTATTGCTCTTTTTGCTAGTAGTGTTAAATACTGATGAAATTAAAAAATTTCCTCAGTTCATCAAAACAATGGTGTATCACATAGCCAAAAGCTACCGACTCTCCAAATATTTAACCTTCAGCATTGTAAGTACAATTGGATGGAGAGAAAGAGAAAAGTTCTTCCAACCATACCAAATATGGTTGTTGACAGAGACAGAGGATCATCAAGTTAACCAAACTATGGTCCCCAATGAAGAAGTTAATAGGGTGATCAGCACCCTAAATTTAGAACACTACGCAACTAAATGTGGAGCTCAACTGAAGCAAGTTGCAGAAGAGATCAGACAAAGTAATCTGCTTAAACTGACCGATGGAAAACGAATTTTTGTCACCCATATGGCAAGCAGTTATCAGCCAACTCCTGAACAACAGAAGGAGGCCGAAGACTTATTGGCTACCATAGCCACAGATGTTACACAAATAGACATCCCTATAATGTTGGCACATGAGATTGAAGAACTAGCATATCTACAGTGCCCAGACGATGCCAATTCCAGCTCAAACCAGAGTATGAGATTAGATGACGTGGGCTACCACAATTTGGAAAACGCTATGGAAGCATAGTGGGACCCACAGATCCATACCGACAGAAACGACAACTAGATAAAAAGTCTACAGTCGCTTCGAAGGCGGTAGAGGTTTGTAGAAATTGTATAGGTGTCACTTTAACCTAACCAAGGTTAGTGACTTGATAATTTGTAACTCTAGTTAGGTTATTTTTTGTTAACCATAGTTACTTCTCAATTGTATATATAAGAGTGCTCTTGTACGTTAAGGGACACGGTCCCTTCCTCTTGTAATCCCTTCATATATATATATATATATATATATATATATATATATATGAGAGAGGATTAAAGGAAGATGTCCACACTGTCGCAAAAGTGCGGACATCGATGCTTTTGCAGCGATCAGGCGCCTACGGCGACTTGTCTCTTGCCAGACGGAGATCAAGCGTCGATCTTGAGCTTCTTCTTGTCGGTGGACTCGTTGGCAACCAGTTTGCAGTTGACCATGATCGGGCTGGAAGTTTAAGATGAGGTCGCTGCCCAGAACCTTCGATCTCGATCTCCTTGGCCTTCATCTTCATGGTGAAGCCATCCTAGATGCCCCTGGCCTCAGTCTGACAAGAGCCGCGCCGCGTCGGTGCTTGATCACTACAAAAGCATTGACGTCCGCACTTTTGCGGCAGTGCGGATGTCCACCACAGAATGGGCCTATATATATGATCAAGAGAAGGCGTCCTTAAACTCTTAAAGTGAGGATGTAATTAAATAATCACAACCACTCATTCTCTAATTACCTACACACATATGAATCCTACAAAAAACTAGCCAAAAACGTTTAACCATTTGATTAGCACATTGTTTATTTTAATTTTATCTAACGGATTACATTTGTTTACACAATTTTGAATAACCAAATGATTATGGATTTGATTGATTTTTTGTAGACATCATTCTTGCATATATAGAAATCTAAAGGATCAACGGTTGAGATCATTAAACTAGGTCACATACTTGTGTAAAATAATAAAAATCCTCACATTCTTAAAGTCAAATAGAACAAGGTTAACAGAATGAATTTTCTGATAATCTTATTCATCTCACAGTGGAGGTATATAAAGAGGATTACAGGAATACAATTGACTTACGTCTCTATTCTCTACCACACACAGAAAAGGTAAGTACTAACTACGATATAATTACAATATATTCTATTCCTAATGTTAAGCTATGACTCACGCTAACACTCCCCCTCAAGTTGGCGCATACACATCAACCATGCCCAACTTGCTTAGTGAGTCATAAAACACCTTCCTGGAAACTCCTTTGGTAAGTATATCTGCAAGTTGTTCTTTAGTTGGAACAAAAGGAAAGCTAATAATTTTGGCATCTAGCTTCTCCTTTATAAAGTGACGATCAACCTCCACATGCTTAGTACAATCATGTTGTACTGGATTCTGTGATATGTCAATTGCTGCCTTGTTGTGACAATACAACTGCATAGTACTTTTGAGTTTGAAACCTAGATCACGTAACAGATTCCTCAGCACAACAATTCACACACTCCGTGAGCCATACCAATATACCCAGCCTCAGCACTAGATCATGCCACAACTTTCTGTTTCTTACTTTTCCATGTAACCAAATTACCTCCCACAAAGGTAAAGTAACCTGATGTCGACCTTCTGTTTGTAATATTTCCAGCCCAATCTACATCTGTAAAGCCACAAACCTCAAGGATGTTGTTGTGTTTAGAAAACAATACTTCCCTTCCTGGAGCTGACTTGAGATACTTTAAAATTCTCATAACAGCATCTATGTGACTCTCGCTCGGGTTATGCATGAACTGACTCACCACACTCACTGCATATGCAACATCTGGTCTAGTATGAGCCAAATAAATCAAGCGCCCAACTAACCTCTGATAGCGAGCTCGATCAGTAGGTACCTGATCTGGATACTCAGCCAAACAATGATTCTGCTCAATAGGAGTATCAATAGGTCTGCAATCTAACAAACCTGTCTCTGTTAGCAAGTCAAGAACATACTTCCTCTGGCACAAGTAGATCCCTTCTCTCCCCCTGGCTACCTTAATTCCTAAGAAGTACTTAAGTTCACCCAAGTCCTTCATCTCAAATTCAGAGGCTAGCTGTCTGTGTAGTCTATCCGTCTCAACAGTATCATTGCCGGTGATTACCATATCATCCACATAAATAATTAGAGCTGTTACCTTCCCTTGTTGATACTTGAGGAATAAGGTATGATCTGAGTTGCTCTGTTTGTAACCAACCTTTCGCATGAACTGTGAAAATCTCCCAAACCAAGCACGAGGCGACTGTTTGAGACCATACAAAGACTTTCTCAATTTGCATACAAAATCACCAGGAGAAGCAACTACATACCCAAGTGGAAGGCTCATGTAAACTTCCTCAACTAACTCACCATGAAGAAATGCATTCTTGACATCAAACTGTCAGAGTGGCCAGTTTAAACTAGCAGCAAACGTGAGCAGAACTCGAATAGTGTTCATCTTGGCAACAGGAGCAAACGTTTCATCGTAGTCTCTACCATACGTCTGAGTAAACTCCTTTGCTACAAGGCGTGCTTTGTACCGATTCACTGATCCATCTGCATTATGTTTCACGGTAAACACCTAACAACAACCTACAACCTTCTTGCCTTGTGGTGGAGTCACAAGTTGCCAAGTATTGTTCTTCTGCAACGCCTCCATCTCTTCCTCCATTGCCTTCCTCCACTTTGGATCCTCCAATGCATCCTGCACTCTGTTAGGTACTGATACAGCAGATATTTGATTTACAAATGATTCATATGACTTAGACAACCTCCTAGTGGACATATAATTGGCTACCTGGTATTTTGATTTGGCAGTAAGAGTAGGTTCATATCTTTTGGCTGATTGACCTCGAGTGGTTCTATTTGGTAACACATATTGCTCAACATTAGACTCACTACTGCTAGTACCAGTGGGTGGACATACCTCAAATGGGTGATCTTCAGTACCAGGAAGTTGTGGGTCAGGGGTAGAAGTGATGGCAGGAGGGGCAGTTGCATCTTCAACTTCATTTTCAGTAGTTTCAGTGATTGAAACTGGTGTTTGGATGTCTGCAGCTTCTGCTTCTATAGGTGACAAGCTGATGGTCTCAATTGGATCCGTCAAAATACCTCCTGCCTGTGTGACTTCTTCTCCTCCTTCTGATTCCTCCCCCTCTCCATGATACAACTCTTCAAAAAATGAATTCTCCCCCTGAAGAGCTGTATCTGAAGAGGAAAAATAACTCATGTCTTCAAAGAAAGTAACATCCATAGTGACATAGTACTTTCTGGTAGGTGGATGATAGCACTTGTACCCTTTCTGATAACCTCCATAGCCAACAAACATACACTTAAGTGCCCGGGCATCCAACTTAGACCTCTGGTTTATAGGAACATGGACAAAAGCAACACAACCAAAGACACAAGCTGGAAGATTATGAAATGAAGGTAAGGAGACATGAGATGCAAGAACCTCAAATGGAATTTTTCCCTGAAGGACACTAGATGGAAGACGATTGATAAGATAGGAGGAAGCATATACAGCATCACCCCAAAGATACTTAGGCATATGAGTACTAAAAAGAAGGGCACGAGCCAAATCAAGTAAATGATGGTTTTTCCTTTCGGACACTCCATTTTGTTCTGGTGTTTGTGGACATGTAGTTTGGTGAACAATCCCATGGGTTTTAAAAAACTCTTGGAAAACATGAATAACATATTCTCCCCCATTGTCCGAACGAAAAACTTTAATGGTGCTATGGTATTGGGTTTGAACAAGAGTGCGAAAGGTTTGAAAAGCTGGAAATACTTCATCTTTGGTTTTAAGAAGAGCAACCCATGACAATCTCGTATAATCATCAATAAACAACACAAAGTATCTCATACCTGATACAGTAGGCTCTCTAGAAGGTCCCCAAACATCAGAATGAATCAACTCAAAAGGAATAACACTCTTATTAGAAATAATAGGAGAATAAGTAGCACGATGACTTTTGGCCAAAACACATGTTTCACAATGTAAGACAGACTCATCCACACCAATAAACAAAGTAGGCATGGTTTTTCTCATGAGACTAAAAGAAGGATGCCCTAAACGGCGATGCCATAACCAAATTTCACTTAGCTTATCAGAACTCGAAGTCAAAGCGGCGCGGGACTGTGCTCCTGGTTTCTCCCCTGCGTATGTCTGATCCAGATGGAACAACCTGCCCTCAGATACCCCAGACCAATTACCTCCCTGGTGAGAAGATCTTGAAAAATCACATACATAGGATAAAAGGTTACGGAGCATTGAGACTCAGTATTCAATTGAGGAACTGATATAAGATGATGAGACAAGTCAGGCACATATAACATATTATGAAGTTCTAAAGTAGGAGTAATACGAACTGACCCTGACCCTAACACAGGAAAAGCCTCACCATTGGCATTGGTTACATAGGACACTGGTGGGGAAGACAATTCAGTAAAATATGATTTATCATAAGTCATATGATCGGAGGCACCAGCATCAATAATCCATGTATCATAACCAACAAAGTTAGAAACCTTTAAAACCATACCAATCTTACCACGACCAGCTATAGAGGCTGTAGGATGATAGCCCTTCTTTTTAGGGTATCCGTTCAGTTTCCAGCCTTGTGGGACAGAAACCTCAACCTTCTAGACCTCATGGATCTTGAAACTCTGACCGTCATTGTCACCACCACCCATTGCAATAATATAATAGCAAAAAAAACACCAAATCCCAAAGTATGTAGCGGAAATAAGAAGAACAGAAGGCTCCAAAAATAATAACATTTTTTTTTCTTTTTTTGGAGACCTGTGAGAGTTGACTGGGCTGATGGGTTGACCGAGTTAGGCTGACTCAGTTGACCGAGTTGAGGTGTGTTGACTGGGCTGACCAAATTGACCGATTGGACGGCGCACTGAAGAGACCGGGCTGAGTGCGACCCGAAGGATGAGGACGGCGAAGCAACGTGAGAGATGGAGTGACGTGATCCGAAGGATGAGGACGGTGCAGCAACGTGAGAGATGGAGTGACGTGATCCGAAGGATGAGGACGGCGATCTTCACAGATGAAGCCGATGATCTGGGTGCTTTGCGGTGTCACCGGGAACTGACGAACCTTGTTCTGCAAAGATGACGGCAATCGGACGGGACCTCGAACTGGTGCAGTGCACGTTGTGTATGCCCCACCTTGTAGCACGGGTCAGGTCGCCTTGACTGTAGAAGACGCCGACGCCGATCTGGACAGAGAAAGTCGACGCCTTCTGGTGATCAAGGAGGGACGATTCTGGGTTGGTAACCAAGAATGACGCCAGGCTGGATCAAGAGAGGATGGCGCCGATTTGGATTGATGAGAGAAGCAGCAGCGGTCTCGAGCAGAAGACGAAGCTGACTCGGCAAGAGGAGCGACGGCGGTCTTGGGCTGAAGACGAGGCCGACTGGATTAGAGGAGCAACGGCGGCCTTGGGTTGAAGGCGAAGCCACTAACTACGATATAAGTACAATATATTCTATTCCTAATGTTAAGCTATGACTCACGCTAACACTTAAAGTACACGCTTGCACCACTATTTACTAAAGAATAGGTACGCGTTTGAGACAACAGAGAGAGAGCTGGTTCTCTGTCTGGCCGCAAGCCCTTTTGCCGTCATGGAACGGGCTTTGTGTTGACTCCTTGTGGGTTTGTGTGAGGTTGGGCTCCTTGATTGGTGTTTTGTACAGATCGGCGAGATTGAGGTGGCTGTTTGTGCGATGAGGGAGAGGGAGATTGCAACGGATTTCAGGCTTGGTTCTGCTCCTTGATGGCTGGTGCAGCGGATTGGATTGGTATCGCGGACTCAGAGGTTGGCTGGTAGCAGCGTGCTCGTGGTGGTGAGTTGTGGAGCCAATCAGACAGATCGAATCTGGATTGGATATGTTGGATCCGATCTGGGGCGGGTTTTAGTTGGTTAGGTTGGTGCTTCTCCATGGAGCGACGGGGATGGCGGTGGTTTCATGGCGAGCCGGCGAGTGCAGCGGGTGGCCCAAGGAGCGGTCTGGCAGTGGTGGTTGTGGTGGGATTGGGCCAGGTTTGGATTATGGCTCATGGTCTTCCTCTATCCTGGGTTAAGGCTTAGGCTTAGGCTCCCTACTTGGGCCCAACTTGGGCTAGTTGGTTAATTTATGTTTAAACCATTTTACTTTAATTAGTTGTTTTGGTATGTCACGCTTTTGGCGTGTAATAAGTGTAATACCCCGTAAATTCAAATTATTTTCCGAGGAAATTTTAGTATTGATTACGTGGTCATGGGAGAATGTACGAAGCTTAGAGGGGTGGTGAAATTTGTTCGAACGATTTTATTCGAAAACGTACGTTAATTAAGGGCACGCGAAATCGATTTTTTATACGTACAGAATTTGGGAAAACTTCCTTCATGAAAGTTGTAGAGCTCGTCGATACGATTGCATGCATATGTGGAACACAAAAATCAGAGTTCGTATGAATTAATTATGATTTTTTGAAAAAGTTTCCAAAATTGTATAAAGCTTCCATTTTCGGAAATTTCCAAAATGATTTTTCAGAAATTTCCAAATTTGGAAACTGGAGCTGCAGCTCCGTCCCCGACCGGAAATCGCCTTCAAAATTTGATCGGCGATATCTTCCTCCTCCGGCCACCAATCCTCACCAGACTCCTTGCGCACCCGTCTGTGGTAGTCTTGCACGGCGGCGAGGCCTGTATCGGCGGCGGCGAGCTCGTTCAGACTTGAGTTCGATTTTAGTCAACGCCGGTTTTCTCCTAGCTCCGGCCACCAAAACTTCCGATCCTTAGCTCTATGAACTCGCCTCAACCTGCTGATCATCATACCTGAAGGATCGCACCTGGAGTGACCGGTTTCACGTTCGTCGGAGCTCGACCGGTTTTTGATCCGAAACCAAAACCTTTCGATCGTGATATCTCGAGTTGTAGTGCATCGTTTTGATTGATTCTTGAACCAGTGTGTTCGCCTTGATGTTCTTAACAACTCTCCAGAAGGAATCGAGGCCTAAAATTGAAGTTTTTACGTTGAAATCTTGGCTCGCCAGTTTCTGGAAAATTTCCGGCCACCTTCAAACTGTTCTAGGTAATTTTCGACCACTTCCGTTCATTTTCAGACTTCATGCTAGTTATGAAAATTGTTGGGCTTGATGAGATGAAGAGGAGCAGCCTGGCCCCGACACCATTAGCGGTGGTCGGCGGCGGCTCTGTACAAACTCCCGCGACCCTTTTCCGGCCACCTCCGGGGGTCAAAAATGTGATTTCTTTACATTTTTAGATACTACATTTCAATACGATCATTTCGATATATTATACGCATTTTTTGGATATCGTATGATTTAGTTATGAATTTTTACGGTTTCGATCGATTTCGATAATCCAATTAATGTTTTGTGAAGATCGGACCGTCCGATGGACTTGTAGTTTTGATATGTTGATCGTATGACTGTCCCAGTGACCATGTGTGGTCATGGGCAAAGATCCGACCGTTGGATCTTCGTATAATTGCTAAATAGTGATTCGGAGTGCGATTCGTGAGAATCCGACTGTCGGATTTTCATGAAACTTTGTGGAGATGTTTATAAGGACGATTCAGGAAGATCCGACCGTTGGATCTTCGTGATAAATTAGGAGGATGATCCTAATGGCGATCCGTGAGGATCCGACCGTTGGATCATCATATAATTGTCATCTGACCGTTGGATCGTCGTTTAATTTTGTTTATGAGTTGTTGACTAAGTAAAGATCATGTTTGATTAGGTGATTGACGGTCTTCCTTGGTGAGCGGTTTTGCTGTGTATTGTGAAAGTGAACACGCAGCGGGATTAGAGGTGAGTAAACCTCACGTGGTTCATATTACGAACCAAGTACTTTTAATTACTTATTTTGTCGTAATTGTGTGAAAATATTTATGGAATAAATATTTGTTTTAAATCATATGGACTTGATCAACTACGGTCCATAGGTAAGTAAAATGTTTTAATTATACAAAATGAATTTCCTGATTTTCTTGTGTGAATTATAGTTGGTATTAGTGATTATCCCTGAGCGGATGATTACGTATATATACATTTACGTGGATATATATATGGAATGGTGTGACATTGAGGTGTGTGTGGACTTACGATAACTTGGTTTTGATATGTTATTGTCTTTGAAATCGCCATGATTATTTATGATAATGCTAATCGATAAATGTGTGTGTTAATCATGTTGACCTTATGAGTTGATTAGAGGGTAGAAATGTAGTGCTCTGAGGACAGGGAGAGTCCGAAGAACGCCGGTTAAATAATAACCGAGATGTAATGCTCTGAGGACAGGGAGAGTCCGAAGACCGCCGGTTAAATAATAACCGAGATGTAGTGCTCTGAGGAAGGGAGAGTCCGAAGAACGCCGGTTAAATAATAACCGAGATGTAGTGCTCTGAGGACAGGGAGAGTCCGAAGACCGTCGGTTAAATAATAACCGAGATGACAGACAACGATGTAGTTAGAACTCTAACGTAGGGTCAAGTTGGACCAAAGTGGTGCTATGTGGGTTGGGTTTTGTAGGACCAGTGTGGTGTATTGTGATTTGAGGATTGTGAAAATGTATTCCTTGTGGTTTTCCATGAGTGGTTTGATGTTCCTTGCAGATATTGAGATTGTTGGTTGTTTACTTGAGTTAAAAGAAATATGATTAAAATCAACAGTTCTTTCTTGTTTACTCATACGAGCTGTAAAGCTTACCAGGTTTGGTGTTGTTGCAATCCCGGTACACTATTCAAATTGTGTAGCGGGTAATCCTACAGGTCAGGAGAATCGAGAAGGTGATCAGGCTGCTTAGAGTAGTGGGATTGGAGTTACAGCTTTATTGTGAGGTTGTTATGCTCATTGAGCTTACATTTAAATTGGTGAGAGTGTGTTGTAATATTAAATTCTTGAGGATTTGGTTTATGTATTAGTGAGTGAGGCTATGTGTGTTTATCTCTGAGAAAAAAATTCAGAACGTTTATTTGATTAAGTTGTTTATTTCATGTTTCGGATTTGAATTTATTATTCAAAATTCGGGGTGTGACAATAAGTCCCTGCATTTATTTAATTTGTAGGGCTAGTCGGGCTCAATGTTTGTGTGTGCAATCTAAGTGCCTTGTCTACACCTGTAAATGGATTGGATTTAGAGCGGATCGATCTAAATCGAAATAGTTTACTAATAAAAAAATTCAACCAGAACCTCTCTGTTAACCCTGCGGATTGTTGATAGCTTGATCCAAATCCGTATCTGCCAGATTAACGGATATCTGATCCGTTAATCCGATCCGTTTATAATTTTAAATTGTAATAGTACATTTATATTATGAAACCTCATAAAATATTAATAAAATATTAAAACAACATGAAGAGTATCATCGAAAGTAGAATTACATTATCAAAATATTCCCTACACCCGATAAATTAAGAGAGAGACATCAGGAGATATGTATTAGATTAATTGTGCTTCTACACCTTCTTAGCTTTTTGGTAAACTAAACAAAGCGTTTATCAATAATGCTTCTTGGGTGATGGACTGATGGACTCCGTTTACGAAGACGATCTCTTAGGTTTTTGCAAAAGATTTGTATTAGAAATTCTTAATATTTTTTATTTTTTATTATTATTTTTTTAAAATAATAATGTATTAATAAAAAATAATATCTTATTATTATGAAAACGGGCCGGATCACTAACAGATCGGAATCGACCTAAATCTGTATTTAATCCTTTAAATAAACGGGTTAACGGATTCAGATCATTAACGGATCAACGGATCAAAATTTTCAAACCAAACCCGTCCAATAGCCACGGATTCGGAGCGGGTCTAGATCAAAATCCAGTCCATTTACCGGTCTAGCCTTGTCTCACCTAGCGAGGCAACGATCCATGGTTAAATGGTCGCAGCCTCCTAGTAGCAGGATGAAACTAAGTGTCGTCGGATTTACTTTCCGAAGGCAACATAATAGGAAAACTGTGAAATTGGTAATTATGCTTCGTTGTGATCGAGTTGCCTTTCCGTTATGTCGCTGCTTTGGCAAAGCAAATGGAGTAGCCAATAGTGCACTCTTTGCTAGTTGGTGCATTTTAGAATACATATATTTTGTAGAGACTCCTGATATCATTTTGGGATATTCTCTAGATGCTTGTTGTAATTAGAGGTTGAGACTCAATTTCCTTCCCCTGTATTCGACAGTTTCATTAATCAAGACTTGAGGGCAGCAGCACCAGCCCTTTATTAAAAGAAAAAAAAAAACAAAAAACAAAAATTCTCATAATCTTAAAGTAAGGAGGTTCTCTCTAGAACGGGCCTATTTCTCAATCAAGGCCACGCTATATGCAGGTGTAGCTTAACACAATGGATCTAGACGACTACCTTTGATGATGGTGAGGTGGCAGGGTTTGGTTCTAGAGGATGTCCAATAATAAATCTTTCAGTCTGAGTAGAAGTGTAGAACTATAGAAACACATTTATCGGGCTCCATTCTATGGCTGAGCAGATCTGGAGAAAATCTGGTCGTCTCTTTCCTATTAGTGTGAATTTGTCGTGAACATTACTGTGAGTTTGTGAAAAAAAAAAGTGGGACCGAGGTTGAGAGGTAGAAACAGATGGAGGGGGTGACTATTGAGTTACCCAACCTGCTTCCACTGCGTCAAGCGCCTCTGTCTGAGCTGCATTTGCTTCTTAGGAAAAGGAAACTGTTTTGCTTAACCCATCAAATCATCAATGGCAAACCAAAAAGGATGAAGTATGAACAATGGGCAATTCCCTATTTATGTTGAGCCACAACAAGATTCCTCAAAAACCCAAATTGGAAACCAAGAAGGGGGAAAAGAAGGCTGTGAAGCGGCCAATGACGATGAAGGCCCTCAGCTTTGTGGTACTTATGCTGCAAATATTTACGCCTGTTCCGCCGTATTGAGATAAAGAGATCTTAACTTTGCTTCTTTCTATGATTGACAGAATTGGGTATTGAATCATAATTGAAATTGGAGTATAAGAGCATCTTTTGCAGACTCTCTATTTTGGCTCCTTATTTTTTTGCAGACTCTCTATTTTGGCTCCTTAGCTATTTAGAGAGCATGTTTAACTTTTTATCTATTTTAGCAACTGCACCAGACTCCTAAGTGGCTCTCTATTATAACTTTTAGCTATCTCGCTCCTAAATATAGAGAGCGAGATGAAGCTCTCCATAATTTAAACATTCCTTTTGAGTTATTTCATGTAATTTATAAATGCATTTAAATTATTTAATCTTCATTTAAAAGTAATATAAATTCAAAATTAGCTAGAATAGAGAGCACTGATACAGATGTATTTCTAAAGTGGCTAGCCAAAATGATTTTTTAGCTACTTTGGCTAAAATTTGACTCAAACAATGGCTAACATTGCTAAAGATGCACTAAAGCTATTGAATTTGTGATTTGGGGGGGGGGGGTTAATGCAATAATGGGTTGGTGTAATAGTTTGGGGATCGATGTAGATTAGTTTTTTTTTTTTTGTTCTTTTGTTCTTTTGTCAATTTGGGTATTTTGCTTATGAAAATTGGTTGGCTTTAGGTGGAACCAAAGAGAAGGCCATTTCCTGATTTCATGGAGAAGATTCAGAAGGAATGAAGGATTCTATCAATTCGAATATGAGAGGTGTTCTACAGAAAGAGAAAGAGAAGAGGTGTTCTTCTGGACCCAAATATACTAGGGAAAGTTACAGAAGACGATCATATTTTGGACTTTCATTTCAGCCCCGGACCAACATGAAAGAGAAGAAGTTTGTACTCAAACCCAACCTTCTTTTTAAAACTGATGCTTGGTCTACACTATTATCATTGCTACCCCTACATGCCTACATACAATAAAATAAAATAAAATAAAATAAGAGGAAAAAGAAAAGAAAACCACAGTTTTGAGCAATCTGTGCAATACTGCAATGGGCCATGTGGACAGTAATTAACAAACTAAGGATTGAGAACAAAGAATTAAACAAAGACACAATTTCACTACAAATCTGATTTTCCCTTTTTTTTAATTTTTTTTCATTGATTTTATTGATTTTGTGTTTTGAAATCTAACGCCCAGTATAAGACTTTTAAATAGTCAATGTATTCATACATATACAACCCCCTCCATGCCACATCTACTAGAGATTAGAAATTGAAAATCAATAAATTTGAGATTATTCATCTATTTATAGTGTATTAATAGGTACTGTGTAAAAAAATTAACCCGATATGCAGTCATTTCGACATCAAATAAAGCAGTCAACCCTTTATACACTGATTCTTCCCTAAGGGGAGTTGAACCACTAGGAGAAAAGCATCCCGAAATTTTCACATTGGTTGATATAGCTCACACTCACGAGAGTGTGAGAGCTAACAAATCGAAAAAAGAAGTTGCAAATGAACTATTAGTTTTATGTTGATTTAGGGTTTAGGATTGACCTAATAGATCGAGACCCAAACGATGACAAAAATAGCTGAAATTTTGACCATAACCATTTATTCTTATCACGATAACATCCAACGTTCGATTTTGATAAAATATGTTTCCTCCACCTTGTTGCTTATAGAAGGTATATTTTTTTTATATAACTAATAAACAAGTTCGACCACATTAGAAGCTTAGCATTCCACTCCAACATGTCATTGTGAGCCAGAAGCAATCTCCTTTTACTCTGCATAAAACCTACAACGTCAGTATCTCAATTACAGCAGAAATGAGCCTCACATACAAAATACATGAATCAACTTCTACTAAAATGTATGTACAAAATGTTAGGTCAGTTTGAGAGGGATTCGGCTTCTCTGCTAGAATTCATTTTGCTAGGATCTGCTTGGATATGTAACACTCTCAGCTCGCCACGTGTTACTGGTTCAATCTAAGGGCTATAATGCTTACAACACAGAAAGCCTGAACTTCACTAACGATCTCCAAATAGTTCTTTAACGTCAGTGTTGAATCGAACAAGATCTCTACCCCTGGAATCCTCGCATCTCCCTCTCTCTCTTCGCCCAGTTTCCTCCTTCCCTTCATTAGACCCCCCTCATCATCTAATCATGAACTGAAGCCGAGTTCGATCTCTCGACTCCTCACTTAACTCTCAAGATTTTCCAGATGATGGGGAAGACTCACACCGTGGTGATGAATGATTTGACCTCAGAGTTCAATTTCTTCTTCTTTTTGCCATTTGTGGTGAAGCATATCACAGAATCGTGTAGATATTAGGCTTTGTACAGCTTGCTGTCTTCTTCTGCAGTTTGGGAGTTTCATCAGTTTGTGGAACTGTTTTTGTTGTTCATCAGTTTGTGGAACAAAGATGCTTGTTTGTGGAACTGTTATTTAACTCTGTGCTTTTATAGTTTAAGCATTACCTATTTGATAATGAACTGTACAAGTTTTAGTTTTCTGCAGAAAGTTGCAGAACTTGAGTAATTTGACCATCAGTTTTTAGTTTTCTGCTCTATTTGATAATGAACTGTACAAGTTTTAGTGTTCTGCAGAAAGTTGTAGAACTTGAGTAATTTGACCATCAGTTTTTAGTTTTCTGCTCAATTTGTTGTGTATGTATGGGAGTTTTGGTTAGCCACTTTTGAGTTTCAAAGTGGAAGGAAGCAATCACTCTGTTGTGTAATTTGGTTAGCCACTTTTCTGCTCAATTTGTTGTGTGATTTGACCATCAGTAGCTTAACAAGGAGGCAATCACTTAAAATTGGAATTTTTGTTCTTCAAACCTGCTTCTTTGGTACACCAATTGACAAAGCTACTTACTTTACTTAAAGAAGCTTGAGAACTTTGAATAACATGGCTGGTCATTCACCAAGTTAAGATAAAAAAATGAAATTCTCATATACTCTGCAGAATTTCTTTATACATAGAAACTTTTTGTTTAAATAAAAGAGAGTTTGAGAGAGATTGTAGAGAGAATTGTAATGTTATTATTGAGAATAGGAGCCCTATATATAGGGATTACAAAGTACATGTTCTAATGTTACAAGGAATACTAATCCGAGTAGGATTAGGAATTCTAGAACCTTCTCTCCTGTTACTACTCCTAGTTTGATAAGGCACACTAAGTCGATTTTCCTTCAACACTCCCCCTTATGCCGCTCAAACTTAGTGGTGACGCTTCATTCGTTGCCTCGTTAAAAACCTTGCTCTAGTGAAAAACCCTGTGGGACAAAAACACGCTCGAGGAGGAGAAAAAGAGTATAACACGTCCTTTACTCTTCAAGATCGAACATGTAGACATCATAACTCCCCCTGATGTCGATATCTCCCCCTGATTGCTAGAATCATGGGAGTTCGGATAACTTTCTCAATAAAATGCTCTTTACATGTTTATCAAAGGTGGATTTAGGTAACGACTTAGTGAATAAGTCGGCTACATTATCCTCTGATCAGATTTGATTCACTTCAATCTTTAGAAGTGATTGTTGTTGCTGATTATAAAAGAACTTAGGCAATATGTGCTTGGTGTTGTCGCCCTTGATGAAACCTAACTTCATTTGCTCAATACAGGCTGCATTATCCTCATAAATACATGTAGGTTCATCTGTGGTAAACTTCAAACCACAACTTCCTTGAATATGTCTAATTACAGACCTTAGCCATATGCATTCATGCATAGCTTCATGTAGAGCAATAATCTCTGCATGATTTGAGGAAGTAGCAACAAGGATCTGTTTTGTAGACCTCCAAGATATCGCAGTGCTTCCCATGGTAAAGACATAACCCGTTTGGGAGCGACCTTTGTGAGGGTCAGAGAGGTACCCTGTATCAGCAAAACCCATCAAAACATCATGTCAAAACATCATTGTCATTTTGATGGAGGGGAGTAGGATGAGGCCGGCCACCCTGGACTGTGGCTGCGCCGGCGCCGGCAACATGGCCGGCTGCAATCCTTTGGACGGTGGCGTTTTGCCTCTTGGGGTCCGATCCCAAATTTCTGTCATTCCTTTTCTCTCTGTAGGGATAGAATAGGTCCATATCAATCGTACATCTTAGGTATCGAAAGATTGTCTTTACACCAATCCAATGGCGACGTGTTGACGCAGAGCTATGTCGAGCTAACAAGTTCACTGCGAATGAGATGTCTGGTCTTGTACATTGAGCTAAGTACAATAAGAAGTACAATAATGCGCCTATTGCACTTAAATAGGGCACTTCGGCCTCTAGTGATTCTTCATCCTCATCCTTTGGAAGAAACAGATCTTTTCTGGGCTCAAGACTACGACCAATCATGGGAGTACTCACAGGCTTTTCTTTATCTTCATGAAAGCGCCTTAGAATTTTCTGAGTATATGCAGGCTGATGGATCAAAATCCCATCACTACGGTGTTCGAGTTCTAAACCGAGACAAAACCGTGTTTTCCCAAGATCTTTCATCTCAAATTCGGATTTCAAATATTTAGCAGTTTCCTTTAACTCATCTAGAGTTCCAATTAGGTTCATGTCATCAACATAAACTGCTACGATTGCAAATCCGGAACTTGTTCTTTTAATGAACACGCATAGGCAAATTTCATTATTAATATATCCCTTCCCAATCAAGTAGTCACTTAGACGGTTATACCACATCCGTCCGGATTGTTTTAATCCATATAGTGAGCGTTTTAATCTTATTGAAAACGCGCTCCGTGGTTTAGAGACACTTGTTTTGGGTAATTAAAGTCCATCTGGAACCTTCATATATATCTCTGAATCTAGATCCCCATAGAGATATGTTGTAACAACATCCATAAGCTACATGTCAAGTTTTTTGGAAACTACCAAACTGACAAGGTAGCGGAACGTTATAACATCCATTACGAGAGAATATGTCTCCTCGTAGTCGATTCCAGGGCGTTGTGAGAAACCTTGTGCCACGAGGCGGGCTTTATATCTTACCACCTAATTTTTCTCATTACGATTTCTAACAAAGACCCATTTATGGCCAACAGGTTTTACATTTGGGGGTGTCTGCGTTATAGGCCTAAATACCTGTCTCTTTGTTAGTGAATCCAATTCAGCCTGGATCGCATCTTTCCATTTAGGCCAATCTGCTCTTTGTTGACATTCTTCAACAGAGCGAGGTTCGATATCATCATATTCTATAATTCCTTTAGCAATATGATATGCAAATGCATCATCAATCACCATAGAATTTCTATCCATCATCTCATGTACAATAGTGTAATTCATGGAGATCTCTCTATTCTCTGGAGTTGGTTCTGACATTGGAGCGTCCCCCAATGATGTCTCTTGGACATAACCATAATCGGA
Source organism: Rosa chinensis (assembly GCF_002994745.2). Classification (NCBI taxonomy): domain Eukaryota; kingdom Viridiplantae; phylum Streptophyta; class Magnoliopsida; order Rosales; family Rosaceae; genus Rosa; species Rosa chinensis. The sequence continues at coordinate 52,950,930 of NC_037094.1, read as the reverse complement.
AATATTCTCATGAGATGGATTATTTACATCGATGATTAATGGATTATTTTGTGCCAAACTCGCTTTCTTCCTTGGGCGAGAATCCATCGAACCTATGGGCCTTCTGCGCTTCCTGGTAGAAGCCATGGGCCTAGCCACAATGTCACCAGCACTGTGAGAGGGGACGTTGGCGCCATGCTCAATTGCCCTTGACATGGTGTCATGTCCTCTAATTTTAGGGACATCAATCCTTGCAGGCACGTTTGCAGCAGGTATGTGTCATCTTGTCACTTTAGCGATATCAGAAAACGCATCAGGCATCAATTCTGCTACGTTCTGAAGATCGAGAATTCTCCGCACTTCAATTTCAGACTGTGCGGTTCGGGGATCAAGATGAGATAGAGTGGGGACAGACCACAACAATTCCTGTCGTTCCTGTTGAACATTTATGTTCTTATCTCCCCCTAACGACTGGAAGACTGTCACATCGAAGTGACAATCCTCAAATCTAGCGGTAAAGAGATCACTTGTCAAGGGTTCTATGTAGCGGATAATCGTTGGAGAATCATATCCAACATAAATGCCTAATCATCTTTGAGGACCCATTTTGGTGCGCTGTGGCGGCGCAATTGGCACATAAACTGCACACCCAAATATGCGTAAGTGTGAGACATTAAGCTCATACCTAGTCACCATCTGGGACGCAGAAAAGGGTTGAGTGACAGTGGGCTTCAGACGAATAAGCACAGCTGCATGTAATATTGCATAGCCCTTAGAAGAAATAGGGAGATTGGTGTGCATTACCAATGCCCTAGCGACCATTTGTAGTCGTTTAATGGTGGCTTCTGCGAGACCATTTTGGGTGTGAACATGAGGAACTAGATGTTCAACCTCAATCCCAATGGACATGCAATAATCATCAAAAGTTTTTGATGTAAACTCCCCAGCGTTGTCTAATCTTATAGACTTAATAGGATGATCAGGGTGGTGAGCCCTTAACTTAATTATTTGTGCTAGGAGTTTAGCAAACGCAGCGTTCCTTGTGGACAATAGCATGACATGTGACAAGCGTGTCAATGCATCAACCAACACCATAAAATATCTAAATGGTCTGCATGGTGGTTGAATAGGTCCACAAATATCACCTTGGATTCTCTGCAAGAATGGTATATTTTCTTTGGTGTCCTTTGCATAGGATGGTCTCGATCCTAATTTTGCTAAAGAGCAGGCTTTGCAGAACAAATAATGGGCATTAGAAACAACCAATGAGGATTTTGGTTGAGTCACGAAGTCACAATTGACTTTAGAAGCAAAATTTGGAGAAGAAAGAGCATTGGTGGCGTCAATGCCACCCTGAGGCCACAGGGGGACTGCGGTGCCGGCCAAGAATGGCCGGTTTTGGGGGTGAACGGTGCCATGAGGTGCAGGTGCTCTTTCGGTGTCCAAAATCCGATTTTTACTTCTTTTCGTTCTGAAAAATGGATGTCCGTGTGAAGTCTTTAATATACGGATCATCATATCATGACCTGGGTGTCCCAAACGGTCATGCCAAAGCCTATATGTGTCAGAATCCCATAAATCATCTCTCATAACATGATTAGATTCAATGACTCGAATAGTGGTTGCATACAACCCACTAGAGCGACACATAAGTTTCTCTAATACTCGTTTATGTCTATAGTCATTAGAGGTGATGCAAAGGAACTCTTGTCCATTCTCACAATGTGTTTCCATATGAAAACCATTGGCTCTTATATCTTTGAAGCTCAATAGGGTTCTTCCTGCCCTAGGAGCATAAAGAGCTTCAGTGATATTTAAAGTTGTGCCATTTGGCAACATAAATTGAGCTGGTCCTCGACCATGAATCAATTGAGATGATCCAGCCATCGTAGTCACAGAAGATCGAGTAGGCGCCATCCATAGGAATAGCTGCCTATTTCGAAGGATGGTATGTGTAGTTGCACTATCCACGAGGCATTCTAGCTCTCCGGGAAACATACTGAAAAATAATAAAATTCGAAATTAAAATATGTCCAAGACATTGAATAAAATAAATCGATACTTTATTAATAATAGCCAATGATTACATCAAAGTTTCTTGACCAAAAATCTAATCCAATATAAAAATCAAACCGTAGACAAATCCTAGTCACTGAATCCATTCGGTAATTTCAATTTGGTTGTGACCAGGTAAGGTAAGGCGAGATTTTGGTGGAGCTTTGCTCACTTTTAAAACCGTTCTCTCAGATCAAACCTTGCCTAGACATCACAATTACTCTTGAGTACGCCTAGAGGGAAAGAGTTAATACAATAAGTCATTTTATTGATAGAAGGCATAATTGCCATTACATAATTCTTGGAAAAATAAAGGACTATACTAATCAAAATCTGCAGCATCCTTGTGCAATTCCTTGTCAGATTTGAAGTCCGATATGGTGAGATTGACGTTGGCATCATCACCATCTTCTTCTCCTTCTTCGGCAAGATAGGCTTCATGTTCTCTAAAGTCTCTGTATGCCTTGTAACGTGCAACAAGTTGATCCTTTGCATTGCATTGCTTGAACCAATGCTCACTTGATCCACATCGATGGCACATGTCATTGTGATTGCCTCCCTTTAATTGAGGTGCATTGTTTGCACTTGGGTGGCGTCACATAGAGGAGTTGGTGCCATTCCCACAGCCTTGGATGGCTCCACCACGTCCTGGAGCTCCACGGCCTCCTCTCCCACGTTGCCATGTGTTGCCACTTGTTCGTCCTTCATTCTGATGATTACCTTCCTTTGTAGGGCGGTTAGATGGACCAGAACGTCCGTTGTGTCCCTTATTCTTAGGGTTCCTCTCATTACGTCCTCCTTTGGGTGCATTATTATAATTCGCCTAGTGAACGCTCTTAGTTCCGACAGGCCTTGAATTATAATTCTTCAAGAGGATATTATCATGTTTTTCAGCTACAGACATAATATTAATTAGCTGACGAAACAATGATGTTTGTATGGTCGAAAATCGATGCTTACAGACGCTCTTAGTCCGAAGTCTTTACGAACACTCTTAGTTAGTTTATAGCATGAATCCCCACAATTCCACTCTTTATAGAATCGAACCCACGTTGAAAGAAAGGTGGGATGTAGAAGAAGGGAGGTTGCAAGTCCCCGAAGAAAAGAAGGAGGAAATTAAGTTCGAAAGCGGGAACTTTAATTATAGATACTAACTTGTTAATTTGAAGCTTGAAGACTTGAAAGCTTGAGTTGATGTAGATGTCGATTGAGAAGTCTACGTGGCTTGATGTTGATGTGTAGCCGGTTGGTAGTGTAGCAGCAAGGTATACGTGCAGCAGGGGTTGCGGTAATGCTGCAGGGGCAGCAGTGAAAGAGGAGGCTGGGCCGAGAGGTGCTGCAAGGCTGCAGGGGCAGCAGTAAGGCAGCGGTGCAAGGCTGTAGGCGCACGGGCAAGCAGGTGGGCAGCAGGGGTTGCGGTGCAAGGCTGCAGGTGCACGGGCACGCAAGTGGGCAGCAGCAGAGGCTGCAGTGCAAGGTTGCAGGTGCACGGGCACGCAAGTAGGCAGCTGCGTAAGCAGGGGCGCGAACGGGGTTAGGCTGCGGTGGTGGCTTTGGCTAGCATGGGCTAGGGGCTTTGGTGGTGAAGAAAGATTTTCAGGTTTTTGGTTTTTGGCTTTGTGGTTAGAACTCGTGCTAATAACGTGTTTAAGTAAAAGAGAGTTTGAGAGAGATTGTAGAGAGAATTGTAATGTTATTATTGAGAATAGGAGCCCTATATATAGGGATTACAAAGTACATGTTCTAATGTTACAAGGAATACTAATCCGAGTAGGATTAGGAATTCTAGAACCTTCTCTCCTATTACTACTCCTAGTTTGATAAGGCACACTAAGTCGATTTTTCTTCAACACTTTTCATATTAATTCACTCCAAGTTGGAGTCCTGCACAACCTTTTCATACATAGAAACTACAAGATGATGTTATTAATAGACTCCTCACTCCATAACTTACAACCTTTGCTTCATCTCATTAAGTAATGCATAAGCCTTGTTTACATTTTGCTCCCGGCAGTACCCATCAATTAAATAGTTATATGTCTGGGTATTAGGTTCAATTCCCATAGTATTCATCTTATTCAAAAGAGATTTTGCCTTCTCCATCTAACCTATTTTACAGATCCCTGCAAAAATCACATTATATGTGACACCGCACAACTTAACTCCTCGAGCGACCATCTCTTCTTTGATCCTGAGGGCCTTATCCACGTTATTTTCTTTCAAGAATCCATCAATCAAAGCAATGTACATGGTGCGGTCAGGATTCAAACCTATATCATACATCTCGTTCAATACCAATTTTGCTTCTTCTGATCTCTTCTGTCTGCACAATCCATCAATTACTACTGAATATGTATACCTATCAGGTGTCAATCCCTTCTCAACCATCAATTTTTTCAACTCAATGGCTTCATCAACAGCCCTACTTCTACACAATCCATCAACATCTCAAACAGTAGCCTCTTACCCTGCCTAACATCCCCAAACTTACAATGTGCATTGATCACATTACTATAAGTGTAAAAATCTAGCTCAATCTTAGCCTCTAACATCCCATCATACACTTTCCAGAACAGCCTCATCCTATTACCCTTCAAAAAGTCATTCAACAGAGAATTACAGCATTCCAATCTCGGCGAAATCCCAACACTCCTAACACCCAAAAACACATCAGCAGCCTCATAAAACCAACCCCCCATCGTAAACATATTAATCAAAATCTCAAAAACCACCATATCAGACCCCTCAAACTCTCTAAAACACCTAACAACACAATCCAAAACTTCTAAAGCCGGCTTCCAGGTCCTAACTATTCTCTCCAACACACCATGGGCATGCCCAAAAAGCTTGGAATTACACAAAACAACAGCCATAATTGAAAAAGAATGCAAATTTGGGAGCACACCCAATTGGGCACAAGACCAATCAAAGAAACTTAAAAGTCTTTCTGGGTCACCAACCTGGTAGTGTTGTTGAAGAACGGATCGAACCCCATAAGGGTTTAGCTTCTTGGGAAACCCTGATGAGCTCAACACGGACTCCCACTCTCTACTTCGCTTCAGAATGGTACAGATTTCCCTCACTGTTTCATCATCCTCTTGCTTTTTACTCTCTGATTTATAACTGCAGTAGTGGACCCGAATCAAAAGCCTTGATTTTGGATTACCAATCTGAAATGTAAGGTTTCTCCCATATTTCTCTTCTCTAAGCCACGGTGTGAGTCTTCCCCATCATCTGGAAAATCTTGAGAGTTAAGTGAGGAGTTGAGAGATCGGACTCGGCTTCAGTTCAAGACTAGATGATGAGGGGGGTCCGATGAGGGGAAGGAGGAAATTGGGCGAAGAGAGAGAGGGAGATGCGAGGAGTCCAAGGGTAGAGATCTTGTTCGATTCAACACTGACGTTAAAGAAATATTTGGAGATCGTTAGTGTAATACCCCGAAAAATCCAAATTATTTTCCGATGACCATTTAGAAATGATTACGTGGTCATGGGAGAAAGTACGAAGCTTAGAGGAGTGGTGAAATTAGTTCGAACAATTTTATTTCGAAAACGTATGTTATTTAGGGGCTCGCGGAAGTTGACTTTTTATACTTACGGAATTTGGGAAAACTTCCTGCATGAAAGTTGTATAGCTCGTCGATACGATCGCATGCATATGCGGAACGCAAAAATCGGAGTTCGTATGAATTAATTATGATTTTTTGACAAAGTTTCCAATTTAGTATAAAGCTTCCATTTTCGGAAGTTTCCAAAAATAAAAATCAAATTTTCCAAAATTGGAAACCGGCTGCAGCAGCCAGCTCCTGACCGGAAATCGCCTTCGATTTTCGATCGGCTATATCTTCCTCCTCCGGCCACCAATCCTCACCAAACTTCTTCCATTGGCTTCGTATGGTCCTTGCGCACCTCTCTGTGGTGACCTTACAAGGCGGAGGGGCCTGTAGCGGCGGCGGAAAGCTCGTTCCGATTTGAGTTCGATTTGAGTCAACGATGGTTTTCTCCTAGCTCCGGCCACCAAAACTTCTGATCATTAGCTCTATGAACTTGTCTCAACCTGCTGATCATCATCCCAGAAGGATCGCACCTAGAGTGACCGGATTCAAGTTCGTCGGAGCTCGACCGGTTTTCAATCGAAAACCAAAACCTTTCGATTGTGATATCTCGATCTGTAGTGCATATTTTTGATTGATTCTTGAACCAATGAGTTTTCCTTGATGTTCTTAACAACTCTCCAGAAGGAATGGAGGCCTGAAATTGAATTTTTTACGTCGAAATCAAGCTCGCCGGTTTCTGCATTCTTCGACGGATTCTGGAAAAATTCCGGCCACCTCAACTGTTCTAGGTAATTTCGACCCCTTCCGGTCATTTTCAGACTTCATGCTAGTTAGGAAAATGGTTAGGCTTGATGAGATGAAGAGGAGCAGCCTGGCCCCAACACCATTGGCGGTGGTCGGCGGCGGCTCGGCCCCTAACTTCGGCGGCCCTTTCCGGCCATCTCCGGGGGTCAAAAATGTGATTTCTTTACATTTTTAGATTCTACATTTCAATACGATCGTTTGCATATATAATTCATAATTTTTGGATATCGTATGATTTAGTTATGAATTTTACGGTTTTGATTAATTTCGATTGTTCGATTAATGATCTGTGAAGATCGGACCGTCCGATGGACTTGTAGTTTTGATATGTTGATCGTATGACTGTCCCAGTGACCATGTGTGGTCATAGGCGAAGATCCGACCGTTGGATCTTCTCATAATTGTGAAATAGTGATTCAGAGAATCGGAGTGCGATTCGTGAGAATCCGACCGTCGGATTTTCATGAAATTTTGTGGAGATGTTTATAAGGAAGATTCAGGAAGATCCGGCCGTTGGATCTTCCTGATAATTTTGGAGGATGATCCTAAGGGCGATCCGTGAGGATCCGACCGTTGGATCATCATATAATTTCGATCTGACCGTTGGATCGTCGTTTAATTTTGTTTATGAGTTGTTGGCTAAGTTAAGATCATATTGGTTTAGGTGATCGACGGTTTGATTAGGCGGACGATTCGTGAAATCGTTGTTTGAGCTGTTAAGAAGACGCAGCGGGAATTTAGAGGTGAGTAAACCTCACGTGGTTCATATTACAAACCGAGTACCTTTAATTAATTTATTTTCTGTGGTAATTGTGTGAAAATATTTATGGAATAAATATCTGTTTTAAATCATATGGACTTGATCAACTACGGTCCATAGGTAAGTAAAATGATTTAATTATACAAAATGAATTTCCCGATTTTCTTGTGTGAACTATAGTTGGTATTAGTGGTCACTCCTGGGTGGGTGATTACGTATATATATATATATATATATATATTTATGTGATTATATACGAATTGGTGTGACATTAAAGAGTGAAATGGTGATGTTTTAATTATTTTGGATTGTGATGTGACGTACCGTATTTATATGTGATGAACGTGATTGAGGAGTTCTTGTTGATTTCAATTTGTGTTGAAAAGCGTTGGGACTTGTGTATTTTTGGAAAATTTAGTTCGTGGGTGGTTTATTTAAATGTGGGTACTGTACCGGGAGTAAATGATAGGGATCAATTACGGGGAATCTTTCTTTCTAGATTCGTGTAACATTTTGGGTCCAATGTGACTCCTTTAATGTTTTGGTATTTTTACTGTGGGTCCCAAAGACTTACGAGTCGAGGATCGTGGGTCACAAAATGTGATCGTGGGTCACTAAATGTGATCATGGGTCACGAAATGTGATCGTGGGTCACTAAATGTGATCGTGGGTGGAAAATTCGGGACTTTCACGCCTTTGGCCGGGTTCGTGTGGTTAGATTAGTTAGAGCGCTAACGTATGGTCAAGATGGACCAAAGTAGTGATATGTGGGGTTAAGTGTTTTTAGGACCAAGTAGTGGTTCGTGATTTGAGTATTGTGAAAATGTATTCCTTGTGGAGTTCTGTGATTAATTTATGTCTCTTTGCAGACGTATTATTGTTGGTTGATTTTGAGAGTTAAATGATTTGAAATTAATTAAATCAACAGTTTCTTCTTATTTACTCATACGAGCTGTCATAGCTTACCGGGTTTGGTGTTGTTGCAATTCTGGTACACTATTCAAATTGTGTAGCGAGTAATCCTGCAGGTCAGGAGAATCAGGGCGGTGATCGTGCGGGTTAGTGTATTTGTTATAGTTTTACAGCAATTGTAATAGTGAGGTGGGTTAAGCTCATTTGAGCCTTACAATTTGATTTGATAAGAGTGTGCTGTAATAAATAACTTGAGAGTTTGGTTTATTGTATTATTGAGAGGTGTGAAGTGTGGTTGTTTTTGAGAAAAAAAATTCAGGACGTTTATTTGTAATTGTTATTATTCACCTTTCGGATTTGAATTGGTTATTCAAAATTCGGGGCGTGACAGTTAGTGAAGTCAGGCTTTCTGTGTTGTAAGTATTATAGCCCTTAGATTGAACCAGTAACACGTGGCGAGCTGAGAGTGTTATCCAAGCAGATCCTAGCAAAATGAATTCTAGCAGAGAAGCCGAATCCGTTTGAGAGATGCATATCAGATATTAGTTTAAGTAAATAAAAGGTTGTGTTTAAGTCCAGCTCTCATTCAACAAGTTGAGACAGAGCATAATGATATGTCATATGTCCTCCTCTCTGAACTTTATCATCAACACTCTGGCTTCTGAACACGTGCAATAGTTCAAAATATATTCATAGCTATTATAAGATTGCATAGCTTTTAGCTATCGAAGTTATGGAAAGTTGATCATACAAGAACAAAGACCATAATTCTTTTATCCCTATTGACCATTTTGGTATTCAGCCTTTCCACGCACGCCTATCATTTCTTCATATCTCAATATTGATACGCCCAAAATAGACGCTCAATTTAACCCTGCAATGATGTAGTCGTCAGTAGTAAAGAATAAGCAAGGATCGTTCGATGCCAGAGATTGAGGGTAACTATATTAATCACACAAAAGAAAACAAAACTAAACTAAACTAACAAATAAAAAAGAATAACAAAATCTGAACTAAACCAAAGAAAACGTCAAACACTAGAAAAGAAGAAAGAAAGATGGAGAGTCAGAGAGGGGATAGAAAAGGGCGTTGCAATCCTAAAACAAACTGAACTGGGGGTTGTGGTTTTCTAACGAAAATAAACAGAAAATAACGTAAAGAAAAATGATTTTGAGTCTAAGGTTTGAAAGATATGGATGAAGATGTTAGGAACTTCGAAATCCAGCACCAAAATATGCTTGAGACAAATTTATCATTCTAGTTTCAATTACTAAGTCGTGAAAAAGGTTTCAATCAAGAACAAAGCATGAACACATGCATAAGTTCTTATTACTTCCCTAGATTACTTAAGCAAGATGAACACACCATTAGTAAGCCTTTAGAATAAACAATCAAGGTATAGAACGCTATCCTATCAATAATTTATTCTAAGTATTAATCACATGTGGAAGTTTGATTGAACAAGTATGCAAAACTAGTGTGGAACGCCTACCTAGCATGCAATCCTTTTTATTTGGTTTTAGCTATTGTCCTATAGGTTTTACTACCATTGAAATAAGCATTATTAACTGTTTAGGAGATTAAAATACCTATTTCTAGCCCCACTCACATGATCATAATATTTTATGTGCGCATTCATAAAACATAAACATGCAAGAGTTATCTGTAACCCAAAACCAAATAAACAATTTCACAACAAAGCAATCATGAAACTAGGAATCAAAATATTGTCAAAAACATATCTTAGGGGCTTCAAACCTCGCCCTTAACAAAAGTAGATTAGCCACACATTGTCTTAAAATTCACAACTAAAAACATATGAGTTTGAATTACAAGAAAGTAAAAACCGTAAGGGGAAAAAGATGAGAGCCACGAATTCACTTTTAGGCAGCCTTGAATGGAATAACTCCCTTCAAGATGGTACACGGCAAGGCTTGATGAAGATGGATGATGGTGTGCACGGTTTTTGCTTGTGGAGGACTTGGAAATTTCAAGACTTTGTGTGCTAGGGTTTAGGGAAGAAGATGGCGCTGTAGGGGTGGTTCGTTTGCAATGTGTTCTGCTGCTCTATATATAGGTGGAGTACCCCCAAGTTTCCTTTTCCAATTTTGCTTCGAAAGCCTCCCCTAGTTGCTTTTTGAGGATTACTCTAATTAGTGCACAATTAAATGATTTTCAAGCCTTAGTAATCTTCCCAAAATCTTGTTGAATCATTCTAGGACTCTCCTTCATATTTGCAGCAGCAATAACCTTCCAAAAATGCCCAAGAAATCCGTCCATAGAAGATTTCTGCCGAACTGTCCTGTTTTGACTAGGATTCAATTTCTGCCTTTGAAGCTTCCTTCTTATACAAGGAACGACTTCGTTTTGCCAATTTTCTGGATGTTTCTTGACTCCTACATGTTCTATGACATCATATCTTCTAGAATGATCAATAATCTTCTGGAAAAAATCCAAGTAAATTGCCGGAAAAGATCTCCCAAAAAGCTTCGTGAAAAGCTGACAGTTTCTGCCTTATCGGGAAGCCTGCTTTGACTTTGATTTCCTACTGCCTCGTTGACGCTTCTAACCAATTATTTAGCTCTAGTTGAAGTATAACATCATGTCTTCAAGTCGCTGGACCTTCTGCAAAGTTACAGCTGGAAGAATGCAAGAATCTCTCCTCAAAATCGTTCCCAGAAAGCTGATTCTGAAACTGCAGTTTTCTACTTTGCAGCAACTGTTTTGCACAATGATTTCTGTGGACTTCCCTTGTAATTTCCGGCTAAAAGGTTGATCAAAATTAGTCCTCTCATCAATACTTCATGATCCATGGCTTCGTTGCTCCCTTGAAGCTTCTATTTCTCTTGAATCACTACACAAACAACCTAAAAAGAAAACAAAGTTAAAACTGACTTTTTAAAGGAAATAGCTAAGAAAAGTGTAAAGGATTGCACATTATATTTGTCGCATTTATGCTATTATCAAATATGTAACAAGTCTTTCGTCAGACAAAATATTAGAAATATCATACGGGAAAGGAAGAAAGGTAATTCCCATTCCTTGTATACATCTTATTTGGGTTGTGTAAAAGAAATGACAAAAACCACCTATGATTTAGCTCATCATTTCAAACATCATTTTTCTGCATAAGAGAACCAGCTAGACAAAATATCGAACATCTGGTGTGCATAAAAGTAACTTGTAAACTAACACACAATTACCTATAAACATACAAAGGAATTGAGTCCATGCAGCAGACAAGGATATATTAATGTTGTAAAAGAAGACCATATTGATTAAGGGAAGTCTGATCAATTCACTTCCCAAATTCCAATCAGTTTCATTTCCACAAGAGACTTCAGCCTATATGACAAGAAAATCCATATACATAACGGAGACTAGATGTCAAACTTTGTAATATTTTTAGAATTGGACAACAGGAAATTGCAATTGCAAGCACTTGTACAATAGATAATATAGGATTGTTTAAATAAAAAGATAAATAAACTTATTATATAGGACTACTTACAATGTTAATATCAGATTACCTAATAGCTTAGGTAAGAGCGTCTTGAATTAGTCAAAATGCTAGACTAGGTGGATATGATTGATTGACAGATTTATATCACCAGAAGCATGGTAGCATTGCATCTTGTGATATACAATATTTGCAATCACTGGACCATATATTTACCCAAGGACCAAAATATCGAGTTTCGAGGAAATATCGATGGTCCCGAAAATGGAAATTTCGATTGGAAATATAGAGGATATATCGATTTCGGTAAATAATCAAGAAAAATGATGGAAATTTGAAGAAAAACATGGAAATTTTAAGTGAAACTTTTAGATATGTTTATTTTATCAATTGTCTACTATATATAGAAAGAAAACCTTGAATAAACATTGTTATATAGTAATTTGTAATAATTTAATATGAAACGGTAGATGCTGAATCGCCGATAACTCTTAAAATTTTTGAAATAAACATCTAATTTATATATTTTTTTTTTATGGCTAGAAACTCAATGGGAGGCTAGGCCATCACGCCTTATATACATTTTTTGTACATATCATACATTACACCTTGAATTATATGAGTAACTTAGAACCACGTAGAAGACCTATGAGGTACAAGGTATGAAGATTATTTAGTGCAAGGTATGAAGATTATTTGGTGCAAGGTATGAAGATTATTTGGTGCAAGGTATGAAGATGATTTTGAACTATTTATAGAAGTTATAATTTGAAATGTTGTTGTAAAATTTTTGAACATTTAGTAAAAGAAAATTCAATATAATAATTAAGTGTTTCAAGTTAGTTATTGATTGGACGTGTATCTAAGTTTTCAGATTCGCAGGCAAATGAATATATATTTGAATGTTGTGATTAATACATAAAAGTTATGTGCAGTAGAGTTAGCAAACCCTCTTAAAGGGTAGTGGGATGACCAAGGTTTGATCCTTGGTGTTGTTGTAGGTTTTTGGAATGTATGGGGAAATATCGGGAAATATCGAAAATTTCGGGAAATATCGGAAATATCGAGAGATATCGAAAATTTTGACCGAAATTGTCATGGTAATCGGGCCTAAAAAAAAAAAAACGAAATTTCGCCGGAAATTTCGCCGATTTTTTCGATTTTTCAGTCCTTGTATTTACCTTCAAGTAGGCTTCAATAATTGAGATGGCAGCATTTGAACGGTCCATTTGTAGAAACACCAATTACCGAGCTCCCTGCTGGCTGCTTATTGTTAACATACAGATTGCAGAGAAAGCTTCCTTTAAACTAGATTATAAAATTAGAGTAGTAATCTATAAACTAGATTATGCTCAGATAATTAATACTAAAGTAAAGATTCATTCAGAATTTTGCATTTGGTGATCGATACATGTTCAGTTCCACTATCCAGATTGGATTGTGAGGTTTGGGATGTGAGAAATGTTGACGCCTTTTTTGTGTTCTCCTTCCAGAATTGGACAATCCAGGATAATCAAAGTACGCAGTGCTGTTATCTTGTAGAGGAACTCTGGCAGTGCTTTTAGCTTTGGGCACCAATCAATTCGCAACTCAGAAAGGCATGGCATTATTGTGATTTCAGAAAGAAAGGCCCACTCTTCCCAGTTGGGCATGCTACGAAGAGAAAGTTGTTTCAATTTGGGGAAAAGAATTCCTGAGACTTCTTCTTCTTCTTCTATTCCCACAAATTCAATTCCCACCTTTTTCACTTTTTCCATATCTTGTATCTCCAGAATTTCAAGCGATGGCAATTTTCCAAGAGGAGGCAAAACTTCACAAAATCTCCAGTAAGTGAGATAAAGTTTTCTCAAATTGCGTAAAGACTTGATCCAATAGAGAGAATCGATGGTGCCATGGCACCACAAAATGGATAAAGATTCCAAATTTTGATGTGGTTGCAATGCTTTCACCATTTCTGAATCACCTTTTCTCTGCTCTCGACAATATTCAATTGGGAACCATATTCCCAAATGAGAGAGGTGCTCCTTATTCCCCAACTGTGCTTTCTCAATCTCTCTCGCATCATCTTTCCCCAATCCTTGTATCCAAAGGCGCCCCTGGAGCTGGTCCATGATTCCGAGATCTCCTAATTTCAATGCTTCATCATCACCCTCACATACATAAAAGCAGTCCAGTACTTGCAGACTTTTCAAACTCCCAATCCCTTTTGGTAAGTACCTCAGCTTAGAACAACCCCCAACATATAGATGCTTCAAGTTAATCAACTTTCCCATTGCCTTGGGTAGTTTCTCTAGTTTATTACAGAACTCCAGGACCAGAGTTTGTAGAGTGTATAAATCACACACAGCATCCGGTAATTCTTTGAAATCACGATTATAAGACAGATCCATATATCTCAAATGAATCAATTCACCAATCTCTTTTGGAACTTCATTGAGCTTGTTACGACGTAAATTCAATGTCCTGAGGCATTTCATTTGCATAATTGAACCCGGGCTTATGGTTGTAATGCTTGAATCAAGGAGTGTGAGGGTTCGTACATTTTTGCAGTTGTCAAATGAAGTAGGAAATGAAAGTGTACCTTCGGGTACACTTGTTAGGGTCAAATGACGAACTTTATCACCCGGTAGCTCCATTCTTTGATTAGCACCCTCAACTGCTTCTATAAAAATGCACTCTTTTTTAGTAAGAAACTGCACAAAGTCATGCACAATATCATGCATTTTGCACCTAACAAGTCCCCTCTTATCTTTTCTAAAATCTTGAAAGAAAGACCGCATTACTAGACTCTCAAAATAATATTGACCTATTCTTCTCTTATCTTTGTTTCCCTTTGAATTAAGATAACCTTGTGACATCCAAAGCTCAATCAAATTTTCTTTTCTTAACTCATAATCTTTAGGAAATATAGCACAATACAAAAGGCATCTTTTAATTGCAGGGGCCAAATCATAATAACTTAGTAATAGTGGTCGGAAAACTTGTTCCTCAACTTCTTCTAGTTCCCATATCTTACTATTCAGAACATCCCGCCATTCCTCTCTTGTTTTCTTATACCACACTAGACTGCCTAAAGTCTTTGCGGCAAGAGGCAAACCTTTACACTTTTTCACAATTTCCTCACCAATAGCTCCAAACCCGTTAGCCTCATCTTCTTCCCTATCCAAAAATGCAAAGCTATTGAACAATGCGAGACAATCCCTATCGCTCAACTTGTCCAAATGGATTGTGCTTTTGGTTGCTCTCATCATTTTAGCAACCCCTTCTTTTCGCGTGGTCACCAGTATTGTACTGCCCTTAGCACAACTTTGCATTATAATTGGTAGTTTCAAATTTTCCCACTTTTTAGGGTCTTCCGTCCACACATCATCTAGTACAAGAAGAAACTTCTCATCCTCAACATGTCTCTTGATAGATTGCAATAAAATTTCCAACTCATTTGAACTGCTTTGGGTTCCATCTAGATTTTCAATGATCGCTTTCGCAATCTTAACCTCATCAAAAGGGTCTGAGACACAAACCCATACTTTCTTGTTGAAATGGGCTGTAATCTTTTCATTGTTATAGGCCAGTTGGGCAAGAGTAGTTTTCCCCATCCCTCCCATCCCTACAATAGGGATGACAAGGAACATCCCCCCATCTTGATTACTCTCTCTCAACAACTTGCTCAACAAATACTCTTCTTCTTCTTCTCGGCCAAATATCGTAGATACATCGACCAAAGATGAAGTCTGTCGTTGAATAAACTGCTCATGATGGCCACCTATTGTGGATTGATGAAAGCCATACATTTCTCTTTCAGCAGCAATCAAAGTTAACTTCTCATTCAGTTCCTTTATCCTTCTAGCTATGTTATGATGATGAATGACCTTATTGACTTGACCAAAACAAAAGCAACCGGAGGACGTGGGGAAACGTACCTTCTTCTTGGTAACAAGAGCATTATCTCCTTCCACCTCTTGCTTCTCCTCCGCTTGTTGTCTGAGAAGTTCAGTGTTCCACTCATCTAGCACGTCGTCCATCTCGTACGACACATCTTTGAGCTTCTGCAACCAGTCGCCCACGCTGGCCTCTGTCACTTGTTTCTTCTCGGCATCCTCAAGCACAGCCTGGATGGCTTTGAGCTTGCTGCTGAAACTTTTAACATCTTTGTCAGCATTCAAAACCAGTTTCACCGCTTCATTTGTGTGTTGATATACTACTGAAGCCAATTGCTCCAGAAGCACAGAGATGAGTGCCTCAGCCATTTTTCGTGTTAGAACTTGATTATAATTGTAAGAGAAAAAGAAGAGTTGATCGAATATGAAATTGTTGGATGAGTGTGCTCTGGCCTCTCTTCTACCAAGTATATAGTGTCGAAAGTAGATAAGATAGGGACTACTGGAGCCAATGAGCGTGCCTCAATTAAACATTTGGTAGAATATTGCTAACAAGAGTGAATGAAGTAATTAAATCTCGAGTATGCAGGGAAAGGATTGCTAATTTTTGTTTATCAGAAGACGTAATGGTATTTCATTTGTTCAAACACGAGTTTTATTTGTTCAACAGTGGGTTCACTTAAACGTTAATCATCTCTCACATAAAAAGTCACTTACGCATACAATGTCACATTCCATACCATATTAGTATTATGATTTCCAATTCCATGTGTTTGGTAATTTCCAACGCCTCATTTGAGTCGGTACCAGCATTATACTTTTCAAGGAGGATGAAACGTTTCACCACAAACGCCTCATTTGATTCTTTCTTGATTTTGATTTTAGGCTCTTGCATGCATTCTTTCTTGAACGCAGAACTTGAATTTTGGGGTTAAGTTTTTTAGGGTTGGAATGAAGCTTTTCACACTGGCCAAAACAAAAGAAAAAGAATGGACCTTTTCATGATCTTTAGGATAATGAAAGGAAAGGTGACATAAATGATTGATGAAAATTCTGTTTTGCTGAAATTTTATTGTTTTTGACTATTTAAAGGTCGAGTCTTTACATTAATTCAGTTTAAATTCAAGATTCTTCATGGTGTTGATTTCATTTCTGAGATTGACTTGAGTTAATTTGTTCAGTTTTGAATTTTTTTAAATTACCAATGGCTACAACATACCAACATCTATAAATTTCACGCATGTCTGGTTGCTTATTGTCATTCTTCATTGTGTTGATTTTGATTTCTGAGATGTGTTTAAGTTCAAAATTCCTCTGTATTTGCTCAGCTTGTGAACCTTTTTTGAATTATCATTGGCAACACTATACCCACATCTTGTATGGTGCCAGTCTTTTGGCATCTCCGAAATTATATTGTCTAGATTTGTGATACTTCATTCCAATTTTCAACCAGGTTTGTTTTTTGTTGTATGGAATAAGCATATTTAAGTTATTTGTTTGAGATAATGTTTTCATCTTTTGATGATGCAAATTTCTAACTTTGCGTTTCTTCTTGCAGAGCAATTGTTACTAAAGTCTTTACCAGATACATTCCCAGTTTCATTCTTCTGTTATTTCTGAAAATGGTATCCTTTGTCATGTAATTCTTTTTATCAATTCAAGAATATATGTCTCACAATGAAATAAAAGGAGTGCATCTTCAAAAGTACTTTGGTTCACAATGGTTGTCTTTTTTTTTGCTAATGTATTTACTGGATCATTTTTCTAAAACTTCCATCTTTTTATATAAATACCAAGAACATTCCTGCAAAGCTTGATTTACTTTGATATTTGTTTACTTTCCTTGAAATTGCAGAGTACAGAATCGTCTCTGATGTGGCTGGACTTTTGGTTGTCCTTACTTAAAAATCTAAGGTAAGTAATCCCTTTGTTCAAGTGATTGCTGTTTAGCATTGTTTAGTAGTTTTTGGTGATTTTGTCCCTTTGTATACCCTCCTGGTAAGTTCGTAATTTTGGAGAACTGTCAGACTTAATGGGGCTTTTGTGCATCTTGTAATGTCACCTTAATTTTATTGGATTGCAGCCTTGGTTTCTCACAAATGCTTACTACTTTCAGCTTTTATTGAAGGGAAAATGATTATTTACCCGATTTTAGGTTAAAAATTGTCCACTTGTTCCACCAACTGTTTTTTAACCCCATTTACCCAAAACACTCTAATGGATTATTTCCCCTTTACCCAATTAATTCTTTTTCTTTTTTTTTTAGACTTTTTTGCCCTCTCCTTCTTTCTCACTTAGAGAGAGAAGTCACCCTCCACCTTGCTGTGCTCCGGTGACCAGTGGCCGGGGCGGTCTCAGGCGACCGGACTCCGGTGACCGGATTCCGGCGACCAATGACCGGATTCCGAAACCGGTAACCGAAATCCGGCGATCAATGACCGGAATCCGGAATCCGGCTATTATTGCCCCCCAGTAATCATATTACTGCCCCCCAGTAATCATATTATTGCCTCCCAAAAATCATATTATTGTCGTCTAGTGAATTGTATGAACTCCCAAAACCAAAATGAATACACTACAGGCACAATTGATCAATTTATAATCATATTATTGGCTCCCAATAATCATATTATTGCCCCCCCAATACAAAGTCCAATGTCTCTACTGCCTCCCAATAGACCACTAAAAATGAACCATTTTGTATGATTCACAGATAATTTGACTTTAATACACAGAAAACAACAGGTAACTTATCAATGCACCACACTATAGTGATCCCTGTCCCTCATTTCAAAGTCTACTGGGGGCCAATAATGTGTCTACTACCTCATCTTCGTTACCAACAGACCCAACGTTTTGCTCATTATCCATAACCATCTCCACAACACCGTTCTTCAATTCGTCTTCGGTGACCTTCGACTCTGCCACATTGTTTCTAGGCTCGTCGTCACTCATTACATCCACCACATCGCTCACCGGAAACTCATTCTCAGCCTTCCTGGCCCTGGTCCGGCCAAACGAATAGGTGACCTCCGCCTGAGCCAAATCAAGGTCAATTCGTGCTCCCCAGTCGTTCACCGGCGGGAAGCTCTACATGCAGAATGACCTCAACATGTCCGCCGCGTCCGTCACCAAGTAGCTCTGCGACCTCGACTTGCTGCTCAGATCTGGCATCCTCCACCAGTCAAACGCCACCTCCGCCATCTCGCCCCTCGCCGCCGCAAACGATGAGTCGCGCAATCACCGTCGAGGCCTCATCGGCGACCCGGAAAACACCTCCTCTGTTTCGGTCTTCATCGGCGCCTTCTCCGGCGACGCAGAACCACTCGATCGGCGCCTCCTCCATTTGCCGCTGCTTCTGGAAATATTACGCCATGCCGGAGTAGAGAGAGAGAGAGAGAGAGAGAGAGAAAGAGAGAGAGAGAGAGAGAGAGAGGGACACGTCTGAGAAGAAGAGAGAATATGATAGGAGAGTAATTTTTTAATTAAAATAAGGGTATTACTGTCAAATACTGTTAGATTGAGTAAATGGGGTTAAAAAACTCTAGGTGGAGTAAGTGGGCAATTTTTAGGCTAAAATTGGGTAAGTGGTCACGGCCCCTTTATTGAATTTCCTTGTAGATCTGACATTTGTATCAGTCTTAAATGTGACTATGTATATTCTTGCTGGGAAATTAATTTTATGAACTTATCAATCAAAAGCAGTTTCTTTGGAATTTTATATTCTTTACACCAAATAGAGAATATTTTTCTAAGACTAGCTCCTTCCAGCTTTTGAGGCCTGTTGCTAGCTAACTTATATCACTGTATTAGGGTGATGAGGTGAATATGATTGTCAAAGGCTAAGCTGCTCCATGGAAAGCTCTCGGAAAGGAAATACAATCACAAGTATATCATCTTGTCCTTGATTCGCCATCAATCTATTTGAATTTTTAAAGTAAGATTGACAATTAAATGACTGGTCATATGCAATTTTATTGCTAGTTTATATCTGGTTAATTTGTAGATTTTTAAACTTAATGACTTATGTGGCATAGCAAGACTACTTTTAATGTATGTCCCATACGTTAAATTGACATGTAACATTTATTATTTTGTAGAGGGTTATAATCTGAAACAGAAAGCTGCAAGAGCTTATGAATGAGGAGACAAAAAATGTTGTTCACTCAATAAGGTACGCGTAAAATCTACTCTTTTGTAAATGTGAATAATGATGTATAGTTAGTTCAAGAACACATAGTGACATAGTTATGGCCTAAGTAGTCCTTGAACGTGGTTGAAATGGCTTTGCATACAATTGCAATAATATGTTGTATTAGCGACAATTTACAAGTTTGATTATGAAACAAAGGGGATAAGAATCAGTAATTAAGTATGCATCCTCCATAAAAGTGGCCTAATACCACCATTCATATATATATTATGGTTGTATAATTGCAAGTACTTAAAAACTTGATGCATAGAACACTATTGTTCAATATAAGCTAGTTTTTAGCTTCAGATTTTACCTTCTATGTGTCAATCATGCCGATAGATGTTTAATTTATGAGTTTGGACCAGCTTTTTCTACATAGTCAATGTGAATGATAATTGTTTGTTTAAAGTTTCTTGCCGAAAGAAATTTCATTGCAGGAATGCAGGTTGATACTTTTTGACTAACTTGTGTGTTTTTCTGCTTGTATGAAAAGATATGGACTTTGTACACTGTACTTGCAATTCAATGACAGAAGGAGAGAGGAGGGCAATATCTGGTATTATGAAAGAAGGTATGTGATACAAAACATATAGGGAGCTTTTATATGAACTTGTGTAAATGCCCAATTGCTGCTGCAGTTACCTTTCAGTTTGATTAGTTACCTGTCATATGAGCTTTAGTCTTTGTTTGTAAATCTCTGTTATTGTTTTAGCTTTTATATTCTACCCTAGCTGGGATAGTTGTTTAGTTTATGAGCTTCAGGTGATATTATTACATAGTCCATATTCATGATTATCATCTGTTTTATATTTCTTGCCTGAAAGAAATAAAATTATCAGTGATTATTTATATCTAAGTAATCCTTGCCCATTTTGCTGCTTTGCAGGAGAGATCATTTTGCAGTTTGGTGATGGTTGGAGAGAGATGAGAGCAATGTATGGTTTTAGATGAAAGAAGACAACGATTTTGAAGTTGGGGCTGAATATGTAGGACCCACAGAGTTTTTTAGCAGTATTCGACTATTTGTATTTAGATATTTTAATATACATATTTTTTATTTATTAATTATATGGAGTCACCAAAGATTGTATTGGTGGGTAGACTTCATATGTGAGACCCATAATAGTAGACACCAAAAAAATGATAGTGAGTTTTTGGGTAATTGTCACGCCAGCAATGGAAAGCTACAAATAATAGTGGCTAAATCCGTGCCTATTGGTGTTGCCCGCCAATGATTGGTGCCCATTGCTTCAATTCACACCATTAGTGATGGTGTCCCTTGGGCATATTTGTTGTAGTGAACTATAACCGCACAACGTAGAAGCCCCACTTGTCTGATAGCATGGTTCTGAAGACTGATGAATTGAAGCTCTAGACTAGAAGGCTATAACCTCATTAAGCTGATAGCACTAAAATCTCTAGACTAATGTCCACATAAACCGTCCACTATAAAACAAAAAGATCTCAGAACTCAGACAAACAGAGGGTCTTAACATCTAATTTAAATGGATGGAACTACGTACCATTTGGCCATCAGTCTTCAGCATATTAGTCATAACCAAGTGTATCATGAGACGAGGCATTCATAAGGGGATACACATCTGGTTACTTATGGTATGATTTTCTCCAACTTGAAATAAGAACATTGTTTTGGAACATATAGCAGAGTATCAAATATCATACTTAATATATCAAGACTTTGAATTGGAGCAGAGTTCCAATTAAGAACTATTATACCATTGAAGAATCCATATTGTTCTCATCAGAAACAGAATGATCGAGAAGGAGATAATTACTTTACATGCTTAGCAAAGCACTGCAACTTGTCATATACGCTTCCTCTGCACTCTTTGCATGCAGCTACTTCATTTCAACATCATACCAAACAGCCCAACCATGTGCAACTTTTGGAGATAGTATCAACCTATAGTTAAGAACTTAAGAGAATAAAATACCTCATCCACCGAAATAAATGAAGGATGTAACAGCACAGCAGCTTGGATGGACTCGGACTGCGCAAGTTTGGTGACGATCTTGGCTGAGAAAAACATAAAGAGTTTCTAGTTCAGTCAGCTGCTATATTTGTAGATTCCTCATACCTCATTTATATTGCTGAAGAATTAAACTAGGGAAACTACACGTGGAACTAAGTATCTGGTTGACAATAGGATAAATAGTGGAAATGATGACGAAAAAACTGGAAGTTAACAAAACAAGAGAAAGGGGAGAAGAAAATCTGTATAAAAAGAATATCAACTACACTCACCATCCCAATAGAAGCCTGCAGCAGCAGTTGCAGAAAAACCTTTGCCTGTCAGAGCGTCAATCGCTAATTTTGCATCTTTAAAGCCCTTACCCTGATCAATGCTTAGCAATCACTAATTTGACATTATCTATAACTAAAATATGCAACAATATATGCATGAGTTTGCAATATTAGGGCAACAAACTTCTAAAACGGCCAAAATATTTCCATTTTGCTAGAATATATGCTAGGTGTGAAGGAAAAACAAGAAAACCAGGCAGCAGGATACAAATAAATTTTGGTGCAGCCCAAAATTATAAATATCTGATTCACGCGTCAATATTACAGCTGAGCATTTAATTAAAAAATAATTATCCAGGAATTCATGAAAGAGCAAGAACGAACCGTTCCATATCTTTTAACCAGCCTGCTAGAGGCCTGTAATTGTCATACACAAATGGGTCTCCGTAGATGAAGTCCGGGACTACAACACAGAATCCAGAAGTGGCAACTCTTCCTGCAAGTTTCCTTAAAGTGGAAATGCATTAGTTCTCAGGTAGTAATCAAATTTCAACACATAGATGACCGGATTTCAACAGCACAAACTATTGCTTCAATCATAAACAGTAGAAAGGAAATCCACCACAATCAGAAATTTCCATTACTGATATAAGTTTAATCATCCATGAGTTTGGCAGAAGCCTTCTTCCTTGCACAGTTGAACTTAATATCTCCTTTTCATAATTCAGTTTTCCGACAGAGAAAACTGAAGGTCCATCTTTAAGATGAGTTATTTGCTAAGAGAAAGAAACTTCTATGTGAGTTATATGATTGTGTTAAAAAATTAACACCATAAATTTCTGGGGCGAGCTGCATGTAAATGCCACTTCCACTTTATCATGCCTTCAATAAATGAAATCCAAAATAACTACAGATACTGCAATTAATACTGATTTCTGAAACCTCTAATAAGTTTGGATCTGATCACAGAGTATTCATTTCATGTATACAACAGAACAGAATTCTATAACACCCCCATTACTTGTTATAATGTACTGAGACATCAAGTTCTCTCAAAAACAAGAAGTACAGCTCATGTTATAGCAGATTCCATGTAGACATAGCTCAATACCTCAACTTGGGAGCTCCATATCCTGCAGAGCAAGTCGAATAGGTATATTAATTATAATTTCATCATGATATAATATTTTATTCTCCTCTTCTCTCCATCAATATACAAATACAAGGACTTACAATTCTACTTCCTAATACTTCACTGAAACATAAAAGAGAAAATAGCTATATAAAAAATTGAGTGAAAGAGAAGAAATTTTCAAAAATAGATAGACTAATAGAAATAAGTATGACTTTTGAAGGACTTAGAAATGCCATAGGGTTCCTCCCCTTTAATGAGACACAGCCAAAAATAATTTCTTTTTAATTTCCGAGATGTGTTTCCTCCATTGGTCAGCTATCCACTCTTTAACCCATAGTTGCCTAAGATAATGCAGTCCATGCTGCTATAATCCAATCTAAGGAAAATTACTGAGTTAAGCATAACAATGAACAGGTCATTAACCAACTCAGACACCTTATAATTAACACATCCATTTATATGTAAACTGTTGTGTACCTATGACACAATTTGATACAGAAGTGGAGGTTTCCTTGAAAGCAAGCTATGACTTTAGAAATAGATCAGATGATGTATTCCAAAGTTCCTTCACAAGTTTGGCATCATATGAAAGCATAGAAGAGCTGACAGTACGGCCCGTTCCACCAAAAAAGTAAATTCCCGATGTTTCCTAAAATTAACAGACAGTGATCAGATAAGGAATCTTTCAATGATTGTGAGATTCACTGTAATCCTCCATTTCAAGAGTGAGGGAAGAAGGAAATATGTATAACATTTAGTTCAAGACACATTGGATTATACTTCTTCAATCCCAATGGATTTGTTAACCACAATGCTGAAGGACACCCATTGGATTTGTAGTTATATGCAGTGATTAAATTAACCATGCACTCCACTGCAGTTAATATTATTAATCTTCTCTATAAGGAACAGCAAAATATTAAACGAAGATGGTTTGGACACTGATTTATGTCATAATGCACTATTTGGAAACTTAATGAATAAATGTGTCAATTGTCCAGGAACCTAATACAGCATGCAGCCTCACTTAAAACCCCATTCCCACCAACAAATAGACTGAGACATTACAAATAGCAATGCTCGACAAGGGAATTTTCAATCTCCAAGATATCTCGTATGAGAAATAATCAGTCTTTACAGTATCAGATAACCTTATGCCCCTTTTCCAGATGAACTACTAAACATAATGTTCCATATATTTTTATAACTCATTGCATAAGACAAGACACATTGGCATCAGGATAAGAACATTGGCTATAACGTATAAAATGTTAAGGAAATAGTTAATGAGATCCTTTGGCATAGAATTTCTTATTAAGTTTGAGACGGACAGAACAAACCTTCACTGGCATTCACAACACATAAACAAGCTGCATAAGTGTAGGATTAGTATAAGCTCACTGGTGAAGCAAGTGCTGCATCTCAAGAATGGAGCTAACTCCAACTTCAGGTGACTGCAAGAGGCATACGAAGGGGGTTGTTTTCAATAATAATGAAATCTAGAGCTTACATTTGGATATTTTCATGTGGGTATTGTGTCCTTGTCAACCTGTTTATTTGTTTCCGACTGAAGGGGGGAGAACATCAGTGAAGGAATGAAAAAAAGCATCCTACATTCATAGAACAAATCAATAAAGTAGAGAACAATATCAAATCCTACTCGAATTAAGCCACATCCAAAACAATATCAAAATATTAGAAAGATTCTTACTCACCACAATATCAAATAATATGGGCCGCCGCAGCGCCCAGTCCAGAAGTAGCCTGCAAATTTCTCCATATTATGTCCGAAATAATCAAATTGAAGAAAAACAAACAAGGAAGGGTTTACTTACACCTGTGATGATGCAGATGGGCCTGGATTGAAATGAGGGAGGTGATGATCTGGAAGAGTGAGAGTCCATAGTAGCAGGCCCATTCTCCAGAATTGCATGGACATTACAACTGAGACGGAGCGCATCAACATTAATCCAAACGCGGAAGAGAGGACACGCGTTTATTGGTGAAAAGAAAATGAAAATCAACCGTGTTTATTTACTTGAAACTGAAATAAGTGCATATGAAGAAATGGGGCTCATCAACGGTGCATCAACAGATTACAGCTTCGTTTGGCATTTTTGTGAGAATATGCAGCTGTGTAAAAACTTAATTAGCTGTTAAAATAATCAGCCGGCATAAACCTCAATTAAGTGTTTGGTAAACTATGTCTTTAAAATTAATTTGATCGATAAAATCATTGTGGCGTGTTTGGTAAATTTTAGAATGAAACTGCTATAACTCTGTATAGTTACATATATGGGCATGGATAGAGGTCAAGAAGTGGTTAGTAGATCCCATTTAACAAGTTTGCAGCAACGTACATAATGGAGAAGATGAGGTGATGGCTGATCGGAAGATTAAAGCAACCTTATTGTGTTGTCACTACTATTTTTGAGTGTTATTTTGTAATGGAACAATGCGTATTATTTAAGTTATATGTAACTGAAATTGAGACATTGAGTAGTTGTAATATTCAACTTAGAATTTCTTCTACTGCATTTTGTTTTGGACTTTTGGATGAGTTGCATCTTTGTAGTTTGTTATAGACTTGTGGCATTTCAGATTTCAGTTCATATAATTTGGGCAACATTACTTTATACTAAATGATTAACGTTTGGATGATTGGGTCAGTAGTGGGCTGCAGGAGCCGTAAACTGGAACCCATAAATAGGCTAAAACTGTGTTGCAAAAGACCGAAAACTGAAAAACTGATTAGACAATAAATATTGTAAAATTGGGCTGCTAAAAGTAAAAAGCTGGAAAACTGAAATGGGCCTTGCAAAACCTAAAAACTTAGATGGCCCAATTAGTTCGGTCGAAGCCCATTACCGATGCAAACCAACCAAAAACTCAGTGTATCAAAAATTCGGTTTGGGCCTTGCTTGGGCCGGTATCAGTTAGGAATTTGGGCTTACCGACCCACTTCAGTTCGGCAATGGTTTCGCCCATTTATGATCGGTTGGGCCGAATCCAGCCCTAGTTTGCTACATCAAATTGCTAGAAAAGTTGAAACCTACTCAAAAGCTTTGCTATAACCAGATTTCCCCCCAGAACTTTGATCTGATACTCAGTATTTGGAAACATCAACTACCATTGTTGGTGAAGAACATTATGAAACTGCACGACAGAGTATCAATGCAACTGTCAGCTTTAGAGTCTAAACCTATACATGAGTGAGAACCCAATTCATGCAAAATTCAATACGAGCTTTGGGCAAACTTCATAAGGGGTCAGTGCACTTGCAATGTCTTTCGAATCCATGCCAAGAAAGACCGAAAAGAGCCTTAAAATATGCGAAGCATGTTAGTTATAGTGAAAAGCTTCTCAACCCAAAAACCATATCTTTACACTAACAAGAACAACTAATATCATGTCATCAAAAAAAAAAAAAAAAACAGCTAATATCAAGTCATCAACCTCAAATATGAAATAGAAAACTTGCAATTACTCTTGCAAAGAATTTTAGTCTGATAAATTATTCAATTACAAACTCTGTCTTAAAATTGTCTGAACCTGAACCTAATAGCTAATGATAGGTTGCTTAATGATTGATTCCTACTAACAAATGTGTGTGTGTGTGTTCTTAAGGTTAAGGTTGATTAGACTTGTTAGAAGACCTACAGCACCCAGCTGTGATCAACTTCCATAGTCCCAGTTATTAGAATTTTGAGTGTCGGGAATCTTAGATTGGTTTAAACATTATCCAAATGAAAAGAGAAAACCAAGTAAGGGTGAGAATGAGACATGGGCCAACCCAAGAACTCAACCCACCAATCTACAACACTGCAGCCTAGAAAGGGTAAAACCCAAAGGCCCAAAACCAACTCAGCCACCCAAACTTGACTGGGACAGCACCTTCATAATAGTGGCTTGTCACTACCCCTCCAACGGCCAAACTCGGTCCTCAGCCATCGAAGCGGCTATTTTTTAAATTTGTATAAGTGAGCAACTTTTTTGGCTCCTCCTTTACTTGCTTTGAAATAAATAAATAAAATTGAATAAAAAATATCATTTATTTCATGAACCGCTCGACTTGTTTGTTTAATTTCCTCATAAACATTTTTAAAACTTTCCCTCTAATATAAAATAAATGATTGCGTAGAGTAACTCATGATAGTGATAAAATGCTGATATCAGGTCCATAACCAACACAACTTCAATACATCTACAATTTTCAGAAGAAAAAAAAAATGCCGATATCAACATCCTCATTAGCTCATTAGACAAGGGTTAGGTTTTAGTGCAGTGGACCCCTTAAATTTCTTCCTCTTAACGTTAAATTGGTCAAATTGATTAAAATTGTATGTCTAAGATTGTCGCACTTCTGTAGCATAGGGGCAAAAGTATCATTTGAGAGAAACATGGGAGTGCATAATATAATTATTTTCCAAGCTTCAACGGGTAAAAGAGAAAAGACCAAACTACATAACCCCCTTGATAAGGTTTTGAAATACAAAAAACTCCAGAACATTTGATTTTGAACATTTAAAGACAAAAGTTTACAGTGAAGGATAAGATGTAACACCCGTACCCGGAAATATTACCCCTTAACTTATTTGCATTACATTTAGATATTTCAATTCATCAAATCATTAAAATTAGCCTTTCCTATTAAGAAATTATTGTTTTATAGAGTTTCAAACAAACAAAAAAAAATCTTAGCATGGAAAAATAGTGCACGACGACATGAGAGCGTAGGAGCAAATGGTTCGTTAAAAGAAGCTATAACGAGAAAGTTAGGACAATTTTCGAATTGGGGGTAGTTTATTCATTTTGTTCTAACTTAATTAAAAGGGGGATTGGGTCAGCCATCTCCCCTACCCATTTTCGTTGGAGAACAGGAGGAGGAAGAGAGGAGACGCGACCTCCTTGAGCCACCACCAAATTTCCATCACCGGCGCCGATTCCGGCGGTTTTCGGTGACAAAACTTACATCAATCTCTTCCTCTTCTCATGGGCGTTCTGTTGATACTAGTTCCATAATTTATTTTCACTTGTGTGCAACAAATCGAAGGAGAGAAGATTTGAAAGTTTGTGCCTTATTTTCTGATTTCCGGCCAAACCATGGAGAATTTGGAGAAACCCCTAGGTATAAAGTTGTTCCTTATCTCATGGGTTTTCTTTTGAGTATGATATTGCATATATATATTTGAGGATTTTGGAAATTGGACTGAGGCTCCGCCGACTCCGGCTGCCTTTCATAGCCATTTTTAGTCTTTTTGAGCTTTGTTATGCTTCCTAGGACATGTTAGTATGAGCCCAAGTAAAGTTGTGGAATTTTGGATGAGAATTTGGAGTTGGGTGTTGAGAATAAATTGGGGAAATTGTAAATTCGAGGTGTTGGATTTGGATGGAAGCCAGTGGAAGAGATTTATGACAAATATTTGACAATAGAAATACTTGGGTGACATTACGTCAAGAAGAGGAGAGGATACGATTTGCTAGGATGCATTTATGTTTTTTTACTTAGTTGTCGGAATTGAGTTTAAATAATTTTTAAATTATTATTGGCTAGGTAATCCGGTTGAGCAAGCTTCCGAAGACATTCCCGAGATGGAACTCAACTAGGCACCCTTCATTGTGAGTTGGACTTTGTTTTAAAAAAATGCATGCTATTACTTTGATTCTTTGATATTTGTCTTCCTTAATTATCTATTTAATATTCAAGAAGTTTATTGTGATTTCTCATGAATTGAATTAATTGTTGTGTCATTATGCAATTTTATAAATTATGTTTTGAAGTAAATTGCTCATTTCTGGGAAAGAAATAAACTTTTCTAGTGGTCTATTGGATATGAAGTTTTAAATGTTGTTACGTGTACGAAAAGAAAGAACTTTCTATTTTGGCAAAGTAAATAGGATTTCAACTTACCTTACAAGTACCCACACCCCAGCAAGATATAGTGATACTTCATCAGTTTTTCGGTTACGTGCATGTATACCCTCACGCTCTGCTTGTGTACTGCCGGACGCACAAGTGTATGACCAGATCCCCCCGCTCTGTCTGATGCGCATAAGACCAGTTCTTCCTCCACCCCCACTCTGCTCATGTTGAGTTCGCTCAACATGGGTGCATGACTAGTTGTCCTCCCCGCTCTGCCTATTTTGATTTAGATCATTGTAGGTGTGTGGCCAGTTTTTGGGTACAAGTTTGGTAATGGTTTTAGTGTTGGAAGCTAAGCAAATGTCTTTGGACTAAGTTACCTTTGCAAGCCAGTATTGAGTTTACTCCCCAGTTATTGCCGTCACTTTTCTTATGAAAACTTATTAAATCAAAGGGCTTATTTGGTTACAAGTGTATCTTATAATTTTGGTATTTTGAAGTATTCGTGAATTATAAACTTTTGAACTTATCTTTTTACTATAAATGGTTAATTGCATGCAAAAGGTTTACGAAAGAGAAATGATTTTAAGGAAAATAAGATTTATGAAGAGTAGTTTTTTAAATTAAATTATTTTTGTCCTCTCATTGAGCTTGTCTCAAGTTCTCTATGATTTTCTCGGGGCTCTTTGGTTTTCTGTTTTGCCCAGGTTAGCATTGCAGAGGTAGAATCAATATCCACGTCAAAGGCATGCATCCACTTGATCTTCTGACATCAGTCGTATAGTTTACTTAGTAATAGTTCTTATGTTAATTAGAGGAGCTTTGAGATACCATAAGTAAATTGAGGTCTATTGAAATTGCATGTAAATATTGGACGAGGCACTTAGTGAAAGTTTATTTTGTGAGAGACAAGAGGTCATATTTGGGAGTTATTGGAGATTTATGATATTAGAAGTGTATTGTTGATTTACAGGTTTTTGGAAAGTCTATTTTTAGGGGAGGTTATGTATAGAATCTCTCTCTAATTTGGTCTACACAGGTCCACTTCGAATTCCAAGGTGGAATCCCCCGCCCGGGGGGGGGGGGTGTCCTGTCACAAGATACTATTATCTAGTATTTTGCCTCATTTCTTTTCCAATCCATTCTCATTTTCTCAATAAAATTAAAAATAGACAGAGCATAGTGGGCCTATGCTCTTGAATTTGTTTGTTTGACATATTGCAGGTATAAGTCTATCCTCTATACTCAAAGGTAAACAATTAATTTTCACTATTTATAATTTCAGCTGTTTCAAGACTAGAGTTACTAGCTATTTGTAAAGAAACTAGTAAAGAATTAGCAGAAGAAAGAGAAAAGTTGAGAAAGTTACAAGATTTTAGATTCAGAAACCCCATGTTACTGAGATATTATTTTTATAGTCCAGAAAAGAATCTATAAAATTTCGAAAGATATTAAAGAAATATACTCTTAAATAGAAATAAAAACCTCTTAATTATTTGAGCATCGGTTAGATCCGCCTAAATTGGTATCAGAACTTGTTGAGAAGATTTAAAGTTTTAGGTGAGTAATCCTAAATTCCCAAAAAATTACTAAGAAAACAATAAAGAAAAGATAATGGGAAGATGATTGATGGGAGAGGGCAGCAGCCCTCCCCTTTTGGTAATGGCTGTGCGGCTACCTCCCAGGAAGAGAAAATGGGTAGGTTATTTTAGGCCTCATCAAAAAGCCCGCGGATCAAGTGGGCCGATGGAGGCCCGCCGGCCCTGAGGGCTTTTAGCCCGGCCCGGCCCGTCAAAAAACCTGCAAAAGCCCGCCTCGGTGGGCCGAGGGCCGGCCCGCCAAAAGCCCGCAAAAACCAGGCCCGGCCCGTAGGCCCGGCCCGCCAAAGGCCCGCTAGGCCCGGCCCTTAAAAGCCCGCTAGGCCCGGCCCGTAAAAGCCCGTAAAATATTATGTATATATATATATATATATATATGTGTGTGTGTGTGTGTAGATATGTGTGTGTGTGTTTATAAATATATATATACACACACTCACACATAGATATATATTTGTGTGTGTGTTTATATATATATATATATATATATGTGTGTGTGTGTGTGTGTGTGTGTGTGTGTGTTATATATATAGAAAAGATATATATGCATTACCGCATAATAAATATATATATAGATATATATTATATGTGTGTGTGTGTTTATATATATGTATATATATTTATATATGTGTGTGTGTTTATATATATATAATTATATATATATATATGTGTGTGTGTGTGTGTGTGTGTTTATATATATATATAGAGATATATATATGTGTGTGTGTGTGTGTGTGTGTGTGTGTGTTTATATATATATATATATATGTGTGTGTGTGTGTGTTTATATATATATATATATATATATATAGATATATATGTGTGTGTGTGTGTGTGGAAGTTCTTATACTTCTATTATTCTATATAGAATATGTGCATATATATATATATATATATATATATATTCTACATATCGGTTGACCAATTCGATCGGATTCGAAAATATGGTGAAATTGGCTAAATTTTGTACCACACTCATAATTTATTGTAATAAACTCATCCAACGGTCGGTTTTTCCATTTTCTTTGAATTGATATGGGTTGCTCTTTGGAGTATATGATATATAAATATAGGTTTATAAGAGTAACTAAGTTTGACCTAGTTGATCGAATTCGAAACGATAACCAAATTGGCTGGATTTTCTACAACCACCATAAAACATTACAATCTCTCAATCGAGCGGTTGGTTTCTCTGAATTCATTTTCCACTTCATGATTGCTTTAGAATGAACCTAAACAATTTAAATACAATGAATATGTCATACAACTTTAGGAGGAAAATTGGTATAGACCAATGTGTTTGTAATTAAAATTAATTTTTTTTATCTTATGTCCACGCACATCCATTAATGGAATATATACAAACGTGATGTGAAAAAATAAGCACGTTTCGAGGTTGTCACGGCATCGGTCAACCAATAAAACATATAAGTGTCTACAGTTGACTAATCCGATCGGATTCGAAAATATGGTGAAATTGGCTAAATTTTTTACCACACTCATAATTTATTGTAATAAACTCATCCAACGGTCGGTTTTTCCATTTTCTTTGAATTGATATGGGTTGCTCTTTGGAGTATATGATATATAAATATAGGTTTATAAGAGTAACTAAGTTTGACCTAGTTGATCGAATTCGAAACGATAACCAAATTGGCTAGATTTTCTACAACCACCATAAAACATTACAATCTCTCAATCGAGCGGTTGGTTTCTCTGAATTCATTTTCCACTTCATGATTGCTTTAGAATGAACCTAAACAATTTAAATACAATGAATATGTCATACGACTTTAGGAGGAAAATTGGTATAGACCAATGTGTTTGTAATTAAAATTAATTTTTTTTATCTTATGTCCACGCACATCCATTGATGGAATATATACAAACGTGATGTGAAAAAATAAACACGTTTCGAGGTTGTCACGGCATCGGTCAACCAATAAAACATATAAGTGTCTACGGTTGACTAATCCGATCGGATTCGAAAATATGGTGAAATTGGCTAAATTTTTTACCACACTCATAATTTATTATAATAAACTCATCCAACGGTCGGTTTTTCCATTTTCTTTGAATTGATATGGGTTGCTCTTTGGAGTATATGATATATAAATATAGGTTTATAAGAGTAACTAAGTTTGACCTAGTTGATCGAATTCGAAACGATAACCAAATTGGCTGGATTTTCTACAACCACCATAAAACATTACAATCTCTCAATCGAGCGGTTGGTTTCTCTGAATTCATTTTCCACTTCATGATTGCTTTAGAATGAACCTAAACAATTTAAATACAATGAATATGTCATACAACTTTAGGAGGAAAATTGGTATAGACCAATGTGTTTGTAATTAAAATTAATTTTTTTTATCTTATGTCCACGCACATCCATTGATGGAATATATACAAACGTGATGTGAAAAAATAAGCACGTTTCGAGGTTGTCACGGCATCGGTCAACCAATAAAACATATAAGTGTCTACGGTTGACTAATCCGATCGGATTCGAAAATACGGTGAAATTGGCTAAATTTTTAACCACACTCATAATTTATTGTAATAAACTCATCCAACGGTTGATTTTTTCATTTTCTTTGAATTGATAGGGGTTGCTCTTTGGAGTGTATGATATATAAATATAGATTTATAAAAAATTAGTGTCTTTAAAAATTTATTTATCAATAAATTAGTATCTATATATAAATATAGATTTTTTTGGGTACAATATAGTTATATAGATATGTTATCTTTGGTTGTATTTGATCATTATCTATTGAATTTCCAAAGCTTGATTAAAAAAAAAAATACTTGTGTCTTTAAATATTTATTTATAAATAAAGCCCGCAAGGCCCAGCCCAAAAAAGCCCGCAAGGCCAAGCCCGGCCCGGCCCGAAAAAGCCCGCAAGGCCCGCTTTATATGGACGGGCTTGGATCCTTTGATTTTTAATAAAGCCCGGCCCGGCCCGGCCCGCAATTATTTAAAAATATAGCAAGGCCCGGCCCGGCCCGGCCCAAGCCCGCTATGAATGGGCCGGGCCCCCGTTGACGACCCCTAGGTTATTTATCAAGGGTCTGGTCGTCTGTGAGTAGAGAGGAATATTAGGATGGAATCAATTTGTGTGGCTGCTATGTGGCGGAGATGGATAGAGACATTTGGCAGCACGGGATGGGAGAGGAGAAAAAAAATAATAAAATAAAAAGAAGCAGCAGCAGCATGTGGCAAAGAAAGAAAAGGAGTTGAGAGTATTAAAAAGAGATCGGAAATAATTCTAGGCATACTAAATTACTAATTTAAAAGAAGGTCCTTATTTCCCTCAAAAAAAAAAAAATGAAGGTCCTTAAAAGAACTTGTCAAGACCCCACCATTTGAACTACCTATAAACACTATCACGACGTTATTCGAGGGATGCTCCCAAGCTTGACATAATGTCTAAAATTATGGTGAAAAAGCTCAAAAGAAATCCCTAATGGGGACAATGTCTAAATTAATTATAGAGAAGTTTAACTCTTTATTAAAATCTTTTGATGAAAAACATCAAAATTTGATAAAAAAATTTTCTAGATGTCAAGATCATCTAGAAAGATTACCAGATATAATCTCCTAATTAGAAAAATTGGAAAATAGACTAGGTTATTTCAAAGATCTTTCTAAAAAAGAAGGAGAACAGCTAACATGTGTTCGTAGAAAAATCAATGAACATAAAGAAATATTGGATTCTATGAAACATTTATTGAAGGATAAGAAAAAACTTCCAGTAAAGTCCAAGAAATCTAATGGATTCAAACCATTAGAAAAACTTGAGAAGAATCTTGTTCAAAATATGATTTTTCTAGAACCAACAAGAAGTTTGACTAGTGTTAAAGATGAAGAACCAAAACACTTGTAGCAAGAGATGCTAAAATGATGAGCATCTTTGGCAAAAAGAAAGGAGTATAACTCCTAAATGCAGAAGAATTTGAATACAATGAAATAGAATAAGAGGTAAAAAAAACTCTGCAATTCCAAAATTAGATTTCAAACAAATCTATAAAAGAGAAAAATTTGAATTGATGGGTAGCCACCATTTCAAATTATTGGAATTCACAACTCCATCCACAGTAGGAGAAACAGATCTCTTAACGATCATTCCTCAGGAAGTTGCTAGAGCAAAAACAAAAAGTTATCAATTTATGCATATTGGAGCAATCCAAGTTGGCATAAAACTTCTTGCTCGAGAAGGCATAAACTGTTCAGTTCTATGTGTCTTACAAGACAATAGACTAATAGATTTTCAAGCCAGTTTGTTGGAAACACTTGAAGCTTCTTTATGCAATCAAGTGACATATTTCAACTATTCCCCAAACTTCTTAACCAACTTGAAAGATGCTGCTCACTATCTAAAACTAAGAGTCAAGACAGATGGCATAACAATGAAAGAAAATATGCAAGAACTTGCAATAGTATACGAAATATACTATAAACTGATGAGTACCACAATAGAACCTAAGACAAGAATATCAAATATTTCAGGTCTTACTACTGGATTCCTCACCAACGAAAAAAACCATTCACAGCAAATTCATAAGGTTACTTGGAATGAAGTAACTTTTCCTATTGGGTGGAAATTATCTGATCCAAAGAAACCACAAGAAAGTGCTAAAGCAGTGATTTATGAAAGTAGAAAGATTGGAGATATCGGTCTAAAGTTGGATGATCACAGAAAAAGTGATGTATGTCCTGAAAATATCAGGATAAATAGAAATTTTGGAAGAAGCAACAGTACTAGAAAAGCAAGTACTAGTGGCACTAAATTGGTTATAGAAGAATCAACAGATCCTATTGCAAAAGAAGGACTAGAAGCTGATCTAAATAGATCAATAAATATTCTTAGAGAAAAAAAGCTCTATGAACTCTATGATGAAGCAAAATCTTGCAAAGATACAACACGGTTAGAACAACTAATCGAAGAAATAAAAAACTTCAAAGTCAGAAAGGAAGGAAAAGTCCTTTCCTATCAAGATATAGAAATGGAAGAAGGAGAAAGCTCCAATTCCAAAACTTTCATCACTAGAGAAAAGGGAAAACTAAACTCCCTATACAGAAAGCTCCTACTGGCAGAAAAGAAGAAAGAAATTCTCAAAGATTTGTCCCAGAAGACAATCTGCCAAGAATACCAATTACCAATTATGGTATATGGCTAAATCTAGACAAAGCTCTAGATAAAAGAAAAGCTATTGACCAATGGGTAGATTGTCTCATGATGGTTGCTGCCCTCACCCTTGGAAAGTTTGAAGCATCAGATCTTCAGGCGTATTTTGAAACTACTCTCACTGGAGTAGCCAAGAAATATTACTTCCCTTTCAAAGAAACTAAAAGAGGAAAAGACTAGTTAGAACATATCAAAAACTCAAAATCACCATATGAGTTTGCAGTACCATTATATGATCAGTTCTGTGGAGATCTCTCAAACATAAGTGAAAATGCTAGAGAAACAGCCAAATCAAACATTTATGCTCTCAAGATCTGCGACATGCGATATTTTGAAGAGTATCTAAATAAATTTTAGGAATACTATTGTACAATTAGTGAACTAGAAAACACTGATCTAATAAACTTGTTACACAGAAAACTTCTTGAACCATGGAGAACAGCTATGAGAGAAAGTATAGTTGAAAAACCAATTGAAAGATTTTCAGTAGAAGGAATTGCCGACAGAATCAGGCAATTACTGAAAGAACAATGCAAAGCAAATCTAAAACCCAAAATGGCCAAGAAGCAACTCAAAGGAGCTGAAAACTTCTGTTATGGAATACTGGATATGCCTACTAATTGGGGATGTCATGAATCCAAGTTTCGCAAAAAAAGAAAAGAAAAGTATTACTCGAAAAGATTCAGAAAAAATGACGAAAAAAAAATTGGAAGTTTAAGAAAGGGTTTTTTGCACCAACAGTGTCTGGAGACTTGGGTGACTGACAATATGATACCCTAACTTACAAAGTTATCAAAGTAATACCCAGACTCAATTTTTCGTATCAACGTGGTACCTACGTCAATTTTCCGTCACGTCTCCGTCAATCCTAACCACGTGCGACGCACGTGACTCATTAAATGAGGCTACAAAAGACTTTTTCACTCTTCCTCTCCTCTTCTCCAACCCAATCACCCTCTTCCTCTCCTCCTCAACACCACCTGGTAATAATAAACCATTCTTTCCCTCCATCAAACCCACATCACTTCCTCCCTCCCCAATTTTGATTTAGACCGGATGACATGTGTTTTGCAGAATTACAGCTATAGAAAACCACAGCGGAAGCGATTCCACCAAGAATATGATCTCTTCTACAAAATAATCCTACACTTACAGAGACAAACAATTACCAATTAATCTCTACAGAAATCAAATTGCAGCAATCCAGAGTGAAAATCAAAGCCCCAACACTTCAATTCTCCTCAATTTGAAGGTTACCAAAGACTGAGCTAAGCATCATCATAGCAATGAAACCAAGGAATGAACTAAATCACAGTAGCTAGAGTAGAGAAATAGCAGCATTACCACGCAAGAGGAAAGCAAAGACCAAGAATTGACCAACCAACATCTTCAAGAAACCGAAACCCCCAAGAATGCATCTTCCTCCTCCATCTTCTCCCACAAAAACTCCCGCGTTCCAGACAACCCAGTTTTCTACGCCATCTTCCCTGACTCCTCCCTCACCTCCACTACCACCACCGCCTCGCTCCAATCCCTCCAGAGATGAGAAACATACAGAGACATCGTTTCCATCGGCGCCGCCCTACAACTCCTCCGAAAATGGCGACACTTTGTTGGACCAAACACTCAAAACGTTGTCGTAGTCCAACTTCAGCATCAGCCCACACTCCGAATCCTCCTCCTTTGGCGGCAACTCCGCCAGCTTCGACTCCACCACCGCTAGTTTCTCCATCTTCTTCTTCTTTTTCCCGGAAGAAGATGGGGCCAACGGAGCCGAAATGGATGGCCGAGATTTGTTGAATCTGGGTGAGATTTCAAGAACATCAACGGTCGAGAAACTCCACCAGTTCATCCCACCAACATTTCCTCCATCCTTTTCCCTCTTCCTCCTCCCCCCACTGCCACGTCATCATCGCCTTTGCAGTCTCGCCGTTCTAATCATCGGGACCAGGACTTGGGTGTCCCGAGCCTAAATGGAGAAGAAGAAGAATACGATGAATAAGAGAGAAAATTTAATGAATTGAGGGGCAAATTAGTCTTTTTAGCCTCATTTAATGAGTCACGTGTGTCGCACGTGGTTAGGATTGACGGAGACGTGACGGAAAATTGACGTAGGTACCACGTTGATACGAAAAATTGAGTCTGGGTATTACTTTGATAACTTTGTAAGTTCGGGTATCATATTGTCAGTCACCCAAGTCTCCAGACACTGTTGGTGCAAAAAACCCTTTAAGAAAAGCTCCAACTTTAAGAAACATGATGGAGATCCAAAAAAGAAAATTTTCAAAGAGAAGAATCATCAGAGTAATCATAAACTAGAAAAGAAAGCCTGCAGATGCTGCCTATGTAAAACTGAAGGACATTATATTATGCCAATGATTGTCCAGAAAAAAATAAAAGGTCTACAAAAGCTCAATTTGAAGATTATGAGCTTATAGTATAAACAACAAATATGAAAAGCTACGAAGTAGCTTATTCTGATGAAAAAGATGACGACATATCAGTTTACTCTGCCTGGTCTGAAGAAGAACAATCATCATCTAATTCTGAAAATGATTTTGAAATAGAATATTTAAAATCAAGACAGATGAATATTCTTAAAGTTAAAAACTGGGAAGAAAGCAAGACAGAAAAATAATGTCTTCATATCAGGTTAACCCTGGTACATTCGTTTGTGACTACTAATTGTGTCATGAAAAGAATGGTCTTCCTATGTTTTGTGAAGAGTCAAAAAAGACTTATCACAAAGAATGCTTCATAGCTGAAGTAAGAAGAAAAACAAAAAAATGCCGCTATAAGCCAACTAGTAGAACAAGAATATGAAGAATATTTCTATGAACAGGAAAAAGAAAAAATTTAGAAGTTAGAAATTCAGAAGTTTTAATTCAAAAATCTACTGAAGACATTGCCCTATCCTCTCCAAAAATAAAGCAAGAAAAGATAACTGAAATTATAGAACTAGTTGAACTAGAAAACAGTTCAAAAGAATATAAACCATTCGTACCACAAGAACAGGCTCAAAAAGAGCTTCAACAATCAGAAAACATCTCTACCAGTAGATACAACAACTACATAGAGATTGGATTAAAATTTCTTGATCACAAAAAATATCATCTACATGGCTTTGTAGATAATGGATCATGTTTTACCGTTGCAAAAAGATTTGCAATTCCCGAAGAACTCTGAAAAGAAGATAATAAGAGAATAGCTAAGGGTGTTCAATTTGATGGAAGTCAAATTTTCATGAACAAAGTAGCTAAGGAAGTTCAAATCAGCATTGGTGGAGAAACATTTATCATCAAATATCTCTGCAAGTCAGAAGGCCAAGGTGCAGATTTCCTCTTTTAGCAGAGACTTGTCCAAGATGAAGAAGCTATAGGCTTCAAAAAAAGAGATAGAATGTTTTGGGTAGCAGACTTATACAAGCCAAAAGTATAGTCAGTCCAAACTTTACAACTCAATATAAGAAGTTGCAGCAAAATAGTGGTGACTATAAGCCCATATTTGAAACAATACTCCAAATTGAAGAACAAGAAGAACTGCTCATTATAGAATCCTCTGAAGAAGAAGAAGAAACTAGTGAAAATGAAAAAGCTAGTTTCATCAATGAACATAACCTCAAGCACTTCCAAAATAAGGTTGAATCTCAGAAAATCCCTACTCTTGATAAAATCAAGAAAATGCTCCAACAGTACATAGATGTTGACCCTTAGAAATTTTGGGAAAAAGACCCAATGGTCTATGAATTGACATTACATGACATGAATGTGATATGTCATGTTAAACCCATTCCTTAATACAAAGAGGAAGATAAAAAAGAATTCAGAAAATATATAGAAGATCTCCTAAAAAAGAGATTAATTCGACAATCTACTAGTCCTCATCATGCCCTAACATTTTATATAAGAAACCATGCAAAAAATGTTAGAGGAAAAGCAAGAATGGTGATTGACTATAGAGATGTCAATAAGAAGAGTGTTAAAGATGGTTACCAAATAGCTCAAGCAAGAGTCTTGATCAATCAGCTCAAATGAGCTAAAGTCTTTTCAAAATTCGATGCAAAGTCGGGGTTTTTGCAAGTTAAGATGCATCCAAATAGTGTTCATCTCGTTGCATTTGAAACACCACAAGGTCATTATGAATGGTTAATAATGCCCTTTGGCCTAAAACAAACCCCTTTAATTTTCCAAAGAAAGATGGATGACAATGACATCTTCAAACATGTTGCTGAATTCTGTGTCGTCTATATTGATGATATCCTTGTCTTCTCCAAAAACAAAGAAGAACACATGAAACATCTCTATGAGGTTGTTAAGTTCATAATTCAGCATAGAATCATCTTAGGAGAAAAGAAATTCTTTTTATCCTGGATGAAGTTGATTTTCTTGGTATAAATATCAAGAATGGAGTGATAAAGCTTCAGCCTCACATCCCTGAGAAAATCTAGAAATTCCTAGATAAAATTCTTGATGATAAGAGTCTAGAAAGATATTTCATTCCCAAAATCTCAGGATTAACAGCAATGTTATATCCTAAAACAAGTTTCAAAAGAAAATGGAACTTCACAGAAGATGATGAAAAAATAGTGAAGCAAATAAAAGCTCTTTGCAAAAATCTCCCTCCTCTCCAACAACCAGAAGATAATGATGAAATCATACTCCAAACTGATGCTAGTGATAATTACTGGTATGGTGTTGTTCTGGAAAAAAAAAAAAAAAAAACCTGAAACTAACATTGAAAAGATATGTAAATTTTGTAGTGGCAAATTCAATCCTGCAGAACAGAATTATCCTACAATAGAAAAAGAAATCTTGACAGTTAAGAAAATAATTTTGAATTCTCCAGCTTTTCTAGGAAATCCTTTTATTGTACGCGCTAGGGCTGGGCGTCCGGACCAGAAAGACCGAGGACCCGACCCGAACCGAGTGAAAAAGCCCGAATCGGTTCGGTTTTAGGATAGAAATTTTCGGTTCGGTCTCGGGTTCCATATTTTCAGGGCCCGAAAGCCCAAACGGACCCGAATACTGTAGCAGTTGTCACATGTCAGTCCATGATTGGGTGTTATAATAATAAGTTAAATATAAAAAAATATATATAAACAAGTGAACAACCCTACTCCTAAAGGACCGAGGCCTTTACTCTTTAGTCCAGCCCTATCCACTCTCCAGTCTCGAGTACTCCCTCTCTTTGCCGTCGTCGTGTCGATACTCGATACCGTCTAATCGTCGATACTCCCTCAGCCTCCCTCTCTTTGCCGTCGATACCAACTCAATCTCTTTGCCGTCGATACCGTCGATACTCGATACCATCTCAATCTCAGATTCTCAGCCCCAAATCTCAGTCTCAACCTCTCTCTCCAGTCTCGATCTGACGATCTCCAGTCTCAACCTCTCTCTCCAGTCTCTCTCTCTCCACCACATCGTCCACTGCTCCCTCAACGTCGTCGACGAGCGAGGTAAATTTACCAATCTGGGTTTCTCTTTACTTTTTCATATACCGCATCCATTGCTGCTCCCCAGCAAGGTTTTACTTGGAAGCCCTTTTTTTTTTTTTTTTTTGAAGAATTTAGACTTGGAATTACAAATGCAATTCTGGGTTCTGTTCATTTGATCTTAATTGGGTATTGTTGAGGGTGCATTTGGATCATATTTGAATTGAATTTGTGTATTTCAGTGTGAATTTATATGGGTTTGTGTGTGTGTGTGTGGGGTTTTGTAGTGAACAATCCGAAGAAGTCCGGACCGACGTTGAATGAGACATTCTTGGGTCTGCTTTATCCAACCGAGAATTACAAAGTGTGAGTGGTTTTGCCGCTTCTCTTGTGTTTGGTTGTCACGAGGGTATTGCCGCTTCTCTCGATCTCCAGTCTCGATCTCCTGTCACGAGGGTATTATCTCTTAGGATTCTACATTCTATTTCGTTTTTTTTTAGAGTTACTATTATAATTATTAGTTTTAAAGTTACTGTTATAATTACTTCCCCAGTATATACATCCCTTTTCATTCTGAGCCAATGGGATACAATGATTTACAGCAGCTTCATATAGTTTCTGCAATGAAACCAAATTTGCTATGTAATTAGAAAGAGTTAACTGTAATGATATTTGTGCAGCTTCATATAGTTTCTGCAATTAACAATTCCTTGTTTACTATTTGTGCAGGCCATTGAATGTGTATTTAAAGTTGTCATAGTCATAGCATTTCATGGCTTCTCCTCAGAATTCATCCCACAGTTCCGATTCCAATTCATCCCAAAGTTCTGATTCCAATTCCAATTCAAAAGCCATTGCTCTTCCAACACCAACTGATGCTTCAAGGGTTCAGACGATTCCCAAAACATTCAAAGCCTCAAAGAGGAAGGCTGGTGTGAAGAGAAAACATGGTCAAGCTGCAGCTGCTGGACCGAGCAATGCTGGAGATGATGAAAAAGAAGAAGCAAAAGAAGAAAAACCTGCTGGAAGATCTTGGGTGTGGTTGCACTTCAAGAAGATTGAGAAGCCTCAGTTCGAGATTAAGGATGGTAAGAAAGTTCAAACTTGTGTTAAACAGAGAGCTAAGTGCAATTACTGTGGAACTGATCGTGCATCTGATACTTATGGAAATGGAACTAGTTCACTTAGGAGACATATACTAGAAGTGTGCAAAAAATATCCGGGTAGGGTTGATTTAGAAAGTGGGCAGCAGGTATTAAGTACTGGTGGCACTAAGGAGTTGGTGATGGTGAAATGGAGTCAGGAAGCTTGCAGGGAAGCAGCCTGCAAGATGATAGTAATGGATGAACTGCCTTTCAGTTTCATCGAAAGGCCGGGGTTTAGATACTTTTGTAGTGTGGCTGTACCTAGGTGGGATGTGCCTTCTAGGAGGGTTATTGTGAAACTGTTTCTATCCATGTATAAAGCAGCCAGATTAGAGCTGAAGAAAGAGTTAAGGAATCATTGCCTTTGCTTGACCACCGATACATGGACATCAGTGCAAAATATCAACTACATGGTGGTGACTGCCCATTTTATTGATGCTGGTTGGACATTGCACAAAAGAATACTGAATTTTAGGGTAATTCCTGATCATCAGGGCAATAGCATAGGGAAGTTGTTGGAGGCATGTTTGCTTGATTGGGAAGTTGAGAGAGTGTTGACAATTTCTGTTGACAATGCAAGTGCAAATAAGGTTGCAATTGAGTACGTTAGGAAGAAGATGTTAGGCTGGGAGAAACAGCCTGTTCTTGGAGGCAAGTACCCGCATGTTAGGTGCCTTGCACATATTCTGAACCACATTGTCAGATCAGGCCTAAAAATGATGGAGAAATCAATTGCTTCAATTAGGAATGCGATACGCTATGTTCGGAGCAATGGACAAAGACTTGAAGTTTTTAAAAAGTGTGCAGAGAATGAGAAGGTTGAGTCGAAGAAAGTATGCATCCTTGATGTGCCAACAAGGTGGAACTCTACCTTTCTAATGCTAGAGACTGCTTTACAGCTGCGAAAAGCCTTTGATAGAATGGCTGATGAGGAGGACAGCAAGTACACGCGATACTTTGATGAGGAAGAAGACATCGACGGTGAAGTGGATGAGCTGCAAGTTGTTGGAGGGTCTGATTCAAGGAAGAAACAGAAGACAAAAAGGGTGGGGCCACCGGTTAAAGAGGACTGGGAAAAGGCAGCAGTTTTTGTGAAGTTTTTAAAGGTCTTCTATGATGTGACAATGAGGATTAGTGCCTCAAATCACCCAACATCATGGAAAGCTTTTCATGATATAGTGGCCATCAAATCAGAGATCGATGAATTGTTCAATAAACCGTATGATTTCACTGGTTCAGAGACTGAAATGATCTTGTTCGATATGGCTGTGAAGATGAGAGGGAAGTTTGATAAGTATTTTGGAAGCTTGGAAGACTGCAATCAGCTTTTATTCATTGCCTTGGTGTTAAACCCAAGGTTCAAGATCAGAAACTTTGAAAGTATCTGCAATAAGTGGCTGAAAATGAAGTCCGATGACATTAAGAAGAAGTTTGCCGAGGTTAAAGAGCTTCTAGTGGCCCTTTGTGATCTGTACAGCTCCTCATTGATGTCTTCAAAGGCTGGAAATGGAAAAGCTAGGAGTGGAGAGAGCTCAATTAGCCAAGGCAGCAAATCCAGCTCCAAAAGGACGGTTGAGCCTACTGGAAAAATAGCTGACATGGAACAAGATTGGGAGAAAGAATTGGAAGACTCCGACGAAGCTGTTGTTGCACATGAAGTGGATAGATACTTATTGGACCCGATTGAGAAGCCTGCAATTCCTCATAAGTGGGATATATTGGAGTGGTGGAAGTTGAATGGTGCCAAGTATCCTAATCTTGCTGCCCTTGCCAAGGATGTTTTGGCAATACAAGTGAGCACAGTGGCAAGTGAGTCTTGCTTTAGCACAGGCAGAAGGGTCATTGATCCCTTTAGGAGTTCTCTAACTCCCAAAACGGTGGAAACATTGATATGCTACCAAAATTGGATCAGATCCGAAAGCATCCACAACATTCAATATGTTCCTAGTATCGAGGACATTGAATTTTATGAAAGTGTGGAGGATGGTATGATTTTTATTTTTGGAATGGCTGCGTTGTTAATTTATTTCAAGTTTATAATGCAATGTAGTAATGTCTACCAAAATCGGGACAGTTTTTGTTTAAACTTTGTACTTTTGTTGTTTTGCAGAACATGCAAGGGAGGAAGGTGCTAGTACAATTGATCAGCCTGAAAACCCATCTACGTCTAAATCATCTAAAGCTTCAAAGAATTCAAGGGTAGGTAATGCAGGCAAAAGTAAAGCAGCAAAATAAGGTACTGCCCCAGTTATTCTTTAAAACTGTGCATTTCTGCATTTGGTTGAGCCTACTGCCTTAAGTTAGTTAATGTTATGCAATCTGCCCCAGTTTTTGTTTAAAACTGTCAACTGTGCGTTTATGCATTTAGTTAGCACAAAAAGGGTGCGTTTATGCATTTAAAACTGTGCGTTTATGCTTTTTTGTTCTTGTCTGAAATTAGTTTAATGGAAACTCAAGTTAGAGAAAGTAGTAAAGAGCTTAAATTTATAGTTCATTTTGGTGTTTGAGCTTTATGTTTGTGCTGAGAAAGTAGTAAAGAGCTTAATGTATAATCTGCCTAATGTTCTGCATTTCTGTTGGTTAGTGATGATATTGGATTCATGGATTGTTCTTCTTTTTGGGGTTATGATTCAAGTAGAACTAATGAGTCGGAGGATTTCGAAATCCTGTTTAAAGAAATATAACTTGTTTTTCAGAATGTATAGGAAATTTCTGGGCAAGGTTGGTCCCTT
This sequence comes from Rosa chinensis, assembly GCF_002994745.2. Lineage (NCBI taxonomy): Eukaryota > Viridiplantae > Streptophyta > Magnoliopsida > Rosales > Rosaceae > Rosa > Rosa chinensis. The sequence goes on along the minus strand of NC_037094.1, from coordinate 52,905,969 downwards.
TTACAGACATCAGATATCATTTTAGAGTATAAAGTATTAGCCCCATTTCTTGATTTATATATAATCCTTAGTTGCTTCTAATCAATATTCCCAGTTACTTGTGGAAGATGGTTATTGTGATGCTAATATGAAATGAATATGTAAGAACAAAAGTCATTTCCAGTAATATATATATATATATATATATATATATATATATGTCCTTGGATAAGATCAATAAGATATGCCTAGTTTTACCAGGAAATTGTGTCTGGATGAGGTGGCTAACCAGAAAGTCTACTGCGCTTAGTATTAAAATTAGAGTGCTTCATTTTTATACACATAAGTATCTTAACTGGGTTTCTCAGTTACTTTTTCTGTTTCTCTCTTCAACTTTGTAAATTGATCAGCTTTGAAATGTGAATGCAGAGCTGCAAGTTGGAGTTGTCATGGAGTTCTAGACTTGTTGAGCATGGGAGCCGGCCGAGCAGCAATTTGTGATTTTGTGCAAAACGGGAGGATTGTGTTCATGTTTCTGTTGCAGTTGTAGTACCATTCAAACTTTGAATTTCAAATGATTGAACACATAGTTAAAATGATTGAATAAGTTGGATTGTTTTCTGTTGGACAATGGACAATGTATTTGTGAGTTTGTGTTGTAAACTATATAAATTTGTAATAATGCATTATTACTGTTATGTTAATGAGATAATTGGATATGCATTCTAGTCTTCCAGGTACCAAAATGAGTGGCAAATGACAGGGTGCAGAATTGTATTGAGTGGCAAAATGAGTGGAAAATGATTACTATATAAATTTGTAATAATGCATGATTACTGTTATGTTAATGAGATAATTGGATATGCATTCTAGTCTTCTAGGTACCAAAATGAGTGGCAAATGACAGGGTGCAGAATTGTATTCAGAAAACAGGGAAAACTGGCAAACATTCTTGAACTGGAAATTGAGCCCGAAAAAAGCCCGAAAGCCCGAACCGGTTCTGTTTCTGTCGGTTTTCATTTCGAAAAAAGCCCGAACCGGCCCGAACCGATATTCTCGATCTCGGTCTCGGTTTTACTGAATTTCGGGCCCGGCCCGACCCGAGCCCAGGCCTAGTACGCGCCGATTGTGATACAGTAAAAAATCTTTAAAATTTTAAACTTGATAAACTGCTGATAAAGGAACGTTGAATTAATTTCAGGAAACAAAACTATCTTCCTGACGCCCTAACAAGAGAAATGGCAATGTTCAATAGAAGAGAGGGCAATGAAGGTTGCAAGCCCAGAAATTAGAGACCTAGAAAAGAGCCTAGAGATGTTGAGGAATCAAAAGAAAAAAATTCTCAAAAGGTTCTTGCTAAATCCAAAAGGATTAGCCAAAACTGATCAATCTTAGGGTAAAGGATTGGCTAGCCCGTCTCAAACGGCAGACGATAAAGGCTTATCAAGACCGTTTAAGCTCCTGTTGCTTTGCCAAAAAGCAAAATAACTCCATCTGGAGTTTTAAATGTTTTTAATTATCAATTAAAAACTTTTGAAGAACCTATGTTCAGAACTCACAGAAGGTTAGCCTATGATAAGAAGGCCATTTTGGATAACCTTTTGTTTGCTTTTTAGGAAAGAAATAGCAGTCTCATGTTCCCAGCTTTGTTCGCCCTAGCTAAAGAACTTCATGAAAATGCTAGACCACCATTTGAAGAAATCTATGAAAATATCAGCAGAGTGCTGTCCAGAATGAAAAAATTCAATATCTTGAAGATCTTAAAAGTGCTAGAGTTCATGTTTTAGCACTAAAAGAAACATAATGGTTTGACTTTCATAATCTTATTGGAAGTCCCACTCAGATCCTCCTCAAACTCTCTTCATTGTCCCTAGACCTTATGTTAGAAGATATGTGGTCATGTTCAGAGTGAACATCCTCAAGAACACAAGCTCTGTCTTGTTGAAAATGGTTTTGTCTGTATTCTCTAGACAAAAACAAATGATGATCTCAAAGGATTGCCGGCCATCATAGTTAACACAATCAAGAATGTTAGAAAAATGACTGCATTATTAGGTTGAAATTCAGAACTACTCCTCCAGAGTGGATCCAGAAGAAAAATGGCGAAGTTAACTATATTTCTCCATACCATATGTGAGAATTATTCAAGGAAAATATCTGCAGCCTGCATGTGAAGGATACAATGGCCAACCAAATTCTAGCATTCCCTAGATGAAGGCAATGTCTCTAGAGTACATCAAAAAGATCATCGAAGAAGATATTGAAAATACATTCCTGGCAGCAGGAGAGAAAATCACAATAACTGCTTATGATCATCTTGAAGTTGTTAGCAGTGACCTTTTTCTATCTCTCAAGAAAAAGGAAATCGACTCCACTTTAGCCTGTTTTTAGTGGATCGAAAAAATTGAAAATGACAACCACTACAAAATGTATGAAGATACAGATGTAGAAGAATACATAACAACAGCTAGGATGGAAAACAACTCTTTTGTCGTAGGCCACAATTCAAAAAATAGATAAAAACATGTGAAGGAATAGGCACTGAAAGCAACTTTTACTTTTCATAAAGTCGCTTTTGCTTTTTAAAAAAGGAGAAGGTAAGAACACTTCACCAAGCGGAATCTACTTTTTGTCAATCGACCTCCATCATCTGGAGCACTCACAAAAACAGAAAATAATGGAGTTGTTCTGTACATTTTTATGTTTTGAATTCTGGTTTGAGTTCCACTCCCTCTATAAGGAGCTTTAAAGTCAGTTTGTAAGGCATCAGAAAATTGGGCAGAATAATTCTCTCAAGAAGTAAGAAAGTCATAGTAGCAGTGTTCAATTTTCCTTGTAAGAGTTGTTCATTTGATGCAGTGTGCTTTTTATTCTAAGTAAGTACTTGTAATCAGTTATGAATAACTAAATAGCTTTTAGTTGTTTACCCTAAGAGTGAGGCTCTGGGTTCTGCATCTGTATCTATGTTTGAATAAATAAATTTTAACTCGTGCCCAGTATACTGTCACAAAAATATTTAGTTGTATTTGCAAAATTTCATTTACTTATTTTCATTAGCAGTAGCAGTTGTTATGTTTCTTGCTTTTAAAATCTGAACCTATATCAATAGCTGTTTAGACAAGAGGTCGTTAGGTGAATTTGTGGCATGTTGAAGTCTAGTTCTTAGGCTGATACTGTGTAGGGTTTCTAAGTAGGATATGTTGACTGATACTGTGTGAAGTTTTCCAATAGGAAATATTTAACCTAAATATAAAAAAGAGTGGAGTGTGTCCAACTTAGTTGTGGATCTAATTATGTTTTGAAAGGTTGTCTAGTGGTTCTTTGTCATTGTCTTGAAAAGAAAAAGCATGTCTGAAGTGTTTGAACTTTGAAGCTTTTATTATTATTATTATTATTATTATTATTATTATTTATTTTGGACTTTGAAAAAAGAAAAAGCATGTCTGGAGTGTTTGAACTTTGAAGCTTTTATTATTATTATTATTATTATTATTATTATTATTATTATTATTTATTTTGGACTTTGAAAAAAAAGAGCATGTCTGGAGTGTTTGAACTTTGAAGCTTTTATTATTATTATTATTATTTTTTTTGGACTTTGAAAAAAGAAAAAGCATGTCCGGAGTGTTTGAACTTTGAAGCTTTTATTATTATTATTATTATTACTTTTTTTTTTTTGGACTTTTAAGTTAAGAGAATATGAACGGCAGAGAATTTGAATGAATGGATATGAATGGATCCGGAATCCGCAAACGATGTGTGCAATTCCTCCTCCTTCCCACAATCCCCTTTTCGTTTGATTCAGTTTGGGCAAAAGAGGACGAAGACAAAGCTGGTGGTTCTTCGGTAGCACTTAAGGTAGTTATTGTGTTGCTGGTGGTCACGGTGGCAGTGGGGTTTGGTGTGTTTCTGTTCAGGATATGGCAGAAGAAGAAGAGAGAGGAGCAGCACGCCTGGCTTAAAGCACCTTAAATCACATTTAGTTTCGTATGAATGCTGATATTGTGTTTACAGATTTCTAGTAATCTAGTTAACTGTTCAACTCTCTTACTCTAAATCTACTATTCGTTGTACTAAAAAGACCAACAGCCGATGTGAAAAAATATACACAAATTTATCATTCTTTACAAATACAAAGATCTGTTTTAAAGGGGTTGGTCAATAGACACAAGACTATGGCACAGGCCACAGGATGCAGCGTGCAAATTGTAGTTTTAACTAAGCCAACTGTTAAAACATGCTGATGGCAATTATTAAATGCAAACAAAATGCAGATGAAAATTTACCATCTGAGTAATTCGTTTAAACTGCAGATCATGTGCAAGCTGCATCTGCTCATTCAAATGAGATATTACTCGTTTTGAAAACCCCTTTTTCAGAAGCAACCTCTTCTTGTTGATCACGAAGCTTCATAGCCCTTTTCTGTCCAGATGCAACAATGTTTTGATCATTATATTCAAATACCAACATAGTAATAATCTCAAGAAATTACTATAAATAAAAGAGAAAACAACAAATACCTTCACTTCAGCAAATATCCCATCCATGTATGGCCGCCCGCCATTCTGTGCTATAACCGAGTTTACAAGCGAGAGAAGCTGCTGCACTTGTTCGACCCTCTTGCTTACATCAAATATGTCAAAATGATCTTCCCTTGATTCTACATTACTAATAGATTTCTGTCAACTTCTAATGATACTGCATTACTGCTCATTTGAACAAAGTCTACCTTATATCACCACACATCATTAATAAAGACAATGACACTAACATTTCTTGTAAAGTGGTAATACACATTTGACATTTGACATTTGATGTAAGCAATGAACAGGTAGGAGATCCCAAGAACTGTCTCAGTTTAGAGAGGAGAAGCATTTTCACTGAGTTTGATCTCATTTGGAAACAAATCTGGGGAGCAAAGAAAATAAAAAATGGAGAACCTTCAGGAATGCTTCAACAGAACGTCAATACTTCAAAACTCATGTCTCAACTTGACTATATTCTTTATCAAACTTATAAGTCCAAATGCAATACAACAATGATGTTAACACATAGTTAGAAAGAATATCGTATCCCGCTCATTCAGAAATGGAAATAAAAGTATTGATGTTATCATGACATTTTAAACTAGGGAAAGGAAAACAAAATTGGAGAAACAAATTTTAGTAACCTTTAAAAGCTCCGGGCAATCACGGCCCAAATAATCTTCCAAAGTCTCATCATTTTCTTCTCACTCACCTCCTTCCGTAAAGACAACAATCATATAGTCAAAGATTTTACTGCCAAATAGAGTTTGCAAGCTAAGGATTGCAGACTCCTCTTCTTGTGAAAAGCAAGGTCTAGTTGAGAAAACCACAAGTCCACAAGAACAGCATGGATCCCATCCTTAGCCAAACTAATGCATTTGACAATTTCTTTGCCAATAAAGTTTGATCTGGCAGAATATTCAAAAAGACCTGCAACATACCACACAAATCAAAAGGAAAGAATAACCGTTGAAAAGCAGGTTCTTAAATGCAACTACTTTATATGCTCGTTGGGCTACTCCTATAGACATTTTTTTATATACATAATTACAAAACAAATACACGTCAGTAAGACTTTACCAGGATTGCCTATGACATTAACTTTTTGTCCATCTCTCAAGATAGCAGTCTTCAATTCACAATTGCTCATGACACCATTAGAGCTACGCTTGTAACTGAAGGATTTTTTGCCAAGAATGCTGTTGCCTGTTGCACTTTTTCCATTACTAGTGCGTCCAACTAAGACCACAGTGTGAGCAGCATTAGAAAAGGGAAGCTCCCAGTCATCATCAATTGAACTTCTACCCATCATATAAAATCAGAATACCTGCAATCATAAATATTTTGTATTCTGTCAATGCTTCATAATGAGAATAGTATTGCAAGAAGAAAGAGGATACCTAGCAAGCATATAGTCTATATTATCTTCGCTCACTGCTTTATAATGACAAAAGCACGGCAATATATATCTAGAAAACTCACGCACACAATTGCAACGAGTACAAAAAAATCAGTTTCGACCTTTTGCTGAGAACAACAATCAGTTTCCATATCAATTAGCTCTAATAGTTTATGGTCAAAATTTTCTTTTTCTTCTTGCATAAGGAGTTATAATATGTTAAGTTACTAATGGGACTTTGTATCCGGTGGAACTATGAAACAAAAGAAAATTTTATGGGATCAAAATGATGGAAAAAGTAACGTAAGCAAAAGAAAGTTGCTGCTAAAAGAATTTGAGACACATGAGACATGAATTACTGTACAAGGAATGAAACAACTCACTATGCCTACATAATCCTGCAGCTCTAATTACTGAACCACCTGTTACCTTCAATTGATTTTCTATCTCTAAATTATAGCCTAGTATACATGCACTTATCAAGCTTCAGAACAATGTTGTTGGCAGAGTTTGAGAGTGTCCAACAAATCTTTCACAGTGACTGATTTAGACACAGATTGCACAAAACGCTTTCAGAGTCCATTTGCCAACAAAATGTTTCAGCCTAAAATGATAAAAAAAACATGCCAAGAAAATTATATTATTTGACAGGTGGAAAGTACATATATTCAAGCCCTAAAACTATTATATTGGAAGGGTGAGTCTCTAATGAGGACCTTACATTAAGGACCAAGTAATGGAACTTTAGATGCCAATCACATCTACCTAGTTTAGGTGAGCGCCCCCACTTCAATCAGTCAAATGGATATATACCAAATTTCCTTTATGGTGTACGCTTGATAGTCCGTCCTGCATCAAATGTGTTCATCAAAAATCAGATTAAGTTCTTCAGCAGGAGTCAATTCTTTTGACAGTTCAACAAATTAACAATGAACTTCTGAGAGTGTTGGACCGCGGGACAAGACTAAACGATGGTATTCATTGCACGTACGTAATGCAAAGTATTCGTAATCCAATTAATAATATGAATACCTGGATCTAATATGTCCATTTATTGAGTAGAAACATATAACAATAGTAGGAAATAGACATGAATAAATGAGGAATCTAAAACAGTTGAGGAACAAACACATTAAATTCACGATATGAGGTATCTAGCTAGCATACCTAGGTAGTGTTTGTCAGCTTCACAACTCCAATACCGGCCATTCTTGAAGCTTCAATCAGTGCGTTCCATATATAAGGTGTAGCTTTGTGTATTTTCTGAAGGAGAAAACATAATTAGGGGACTGAACTGAAGGGGAAGTCAATTTCAAACTAAGTACAGATTCGTTTAGAAATTATAGGCCACAATAGGATTATTAAATCTTTGTTTGTTTGTTTTTTTTTTTTTTTTTTGAATATAAGATACAATATATTATAATGCAATTGATATTACATACCAGAAAAGGTGGATATGATTGATTGACAGATTAATAACCAGAAAAGCATGGTAACTATTTTTCTTCTTTTTCAAATGAAAATATGTAATGTTACTAACAGTACTTCAATTCGTTTCCAGTTGGGGATATCGTACAAGGAAGGAAAATTTTACAAGCACACAATAAAAAAAAAAAACTAAATATAAGCAGAATAATATCAGATACATCAGACAACAATTATAGTGAAAGTAACAACTCACCAATCCAACAGAATCAGGCTACTGAACCACCATCAACTTGAACTGATTTTGCATCTTCAAATCCGTGCTCCTAGCAAAGACGCGTTGGACTACAATAACAAGATAGAATAACTATGCAAATAATAATATTCTTATAGGAAAATGTGCACATAATGGAAACTTGCAGTAAAGTTGAAATCCAACAAGATGAATACCTGAACGGTGGTATTTTCTGTCTGCAAAAAAAAAAAAAAATTAAAGTACTAGTCTATAAACTGAACTAATTTCATACTAAATGTGAAGACTCATTCAAAATTTGCATTTGGTGATACCTGTTCAGTTCCATGGAGATTTGTATTTGGGCAGCAAGTTTCACAACTGTGATGTGAGAAATGGACACCTCTTCATCTCCAAATGCAGTGCTGTTATCTTCTGCAGGAAGTCCAGCAGTTGTTTTAGCACTGGGCTGCCCAAAATTTGCAAGGAAGAAAGGCGTGGCATCACATATCTGAAAGCTGTCTAGTGCTCGCAGAATTTTTTAAACTCCCAATTGCTTTTGGTAAGTAGTTCAGCTTGTAACAACCACAAACATATCAGTTCATTGTCCGCCTACTTGTGGTAAAGGCCATACCAACTTGGAACAATTAATCATACTAAAGTTTTCAAATTACAGTAACAAATATCCAAATTCTAATAAATAATGACTAATGTAGCAATAGCAGCCCTAATCACCTAAAGTGAAATTAATGGCACAATTGGAAAACCTAAGGATGAGAGAGACTAGGTTTAGTATTTAACTCTAAAGTTTATCTGCGTAGTGCACTACTAATTTCTGCATAGGGGAATTGAATCAGACAGTGAGGATTGGCTGTTGAAACTGTTCAGCTAAGCCAATGTTTTAATAACCAAAGAGCAGGTACTTTACAAATTAACTTAACCTTGCAAAAAAAAAAAAAAAAAAAAAAAAAACAGGACTATTAAGGGAATTGGAGCGCAATGGATTCTCTGAGACACTGCATAGTGATACAACCACCACCACCACCACCACCACCAGAGTCTGGAAAGAGATCAGGACTCAAAAGTCGGGTGCTTCACATCGTGATATGCACGATTTTTCAACCCTACAGAAAAATGTAGATGACAATTTCCACATACATTGACTCAGGAAGCGCACAACTTTTTACTTGCAAGATATCCATATTTCCAAGCCCAAAAATAGGAACCCCATCTGCCACTACAACACTTCAAGGGCATCATGAATAGCATGGTTTTACAAGTCAATATATGAGAATAAGGGCCTTACAAGTCAGTAATCCCTTGACAAGCTTAGCATTCCACTCCAACATGTCCCTGTGAGCCAGATGCAATCTCCTTTTACTCTGCATAAAACCTACAACTTCAGTATCTCAATTACAGCGGAAATGAGCCTCATATACTAAAATACATGAATCAAATCCTCCTACTAAAATGTATGTACAAAATGTTAGCTCTGTTTGATAGATGCATATCAGATATTAGTTTAAGTAAATAAAAGGTTGCATTTATGTCCAGCTCTCAATCAACGAGTTGAGATAGAGCATAATGATATGTCACATGTCCTCCTCTCTGAACTTTATCATCAACACTTCCTTCTTTACACGTGCAACAGTTCGAAATCTGTTCATAGCTATTATAAGATTGCATAGCTTTTAGCTATCGAAGTTATGGAAAGTTGATCATACAAGAACAAAGACCATAATTCTTTTATCCCTATTAAACATTTTGGTATTCAGCCTTTCCACACACGCCTATCATTTCTTCATATCTCAATATCTAACACGTCTTTCGTACGACAAAATATTAGAAATATCATATGGGAAAGGAAGAAAGGTAATTCCCATTTCTTGTATACATGTTATTTGGGTTGTGCAAAAGAAATGACAAAAACCACCTATGAGACTAAAACATTGTTGGGCTTATCATTCGGACATCATTTTTCTACATAAGAGAACCAGCTAGACGAACATCTGGTGTGCATAAAAGTAAGTTGTAAACTAACACACAATTATCTGTAAACATACAAAGGAATCGAGTCCATGCAGCAGACAAGGATATACCAATGTTGTAAAAGAAGACCGTATTGAGAAAGATTGAACCTTTGATAAAGGGAAGTCTGATCGATTCACTTCTCAAATTCCAATCAGTTTCATTTCCACAAGAGACTTCAGCCTATATGACAAGAAAATCCATGTAATGAAAACTAGATGTCAAAACTTGTAATATTTTTAGAATTGGACAACAGGAAATTGCAATTGCAAGCACTTGTACAATAGATAATATAGGATTGTTTGAATAAAACGAAAAATAAACTTATTATATAGGACTACTTACAATGTTAATATCAGATTACCTAATAGCTTAGGTAAGAGCGTCTTGAATTAGTCAAAATGCTAGACAAGGTGGATATGATTGATTGACAGATTTATATCACCAGAAAGCATGGTAGCATTGCATCTTGAGATATACAATATTTGCAATTGATATGCCAATCACATGCCAAAAAAGGTGGATATGATTGATTGACAGAATATGTTCAGGTGTAGCTTAACAGAACAGAGTGCTTTATGTCTGGACCATATATTTACCTTCAAGTAGGCTTCAACGATTGAGATGGCAGCATTTGAACAGTCCATTTGCAAAAACACCAATTACCGAGCTCCCAGCTGCTTATTGTTAACATACAGTTTGCAGAGAAAGCTTCCTTACCCCAATTACTATTCGAATCCGAGTCAGCATCCATTCTACAAAAGCTTCAGCCTAAGACAGGAAAGCCCATGTCATGGAAATTAGACATCAAACCTAGTAAAATTAGATTCTTTGACAACTAGAAGCTGTGTAAATTGAAGCCTTTAAAGTTTAAAGTATACATAGGATTACTTAAGATGCTGATAAAGTTACCTAGTTTAGGTGAGAGGAACTTCAATCATTCAAATGGATACCAAAATTCCTGTATGGTGTACGACGGTGTTATAGTCCCTCCTGGATAGAATGTTTTCATCAAATCATATTCATTTCTCCACCAGCAGTGAAATCTTATGACGGTTCAAAAAATTACCAACCAATGTCGGTAAACATCGGATTGCAGCAAGATGGCAAATGACTAAACAGTAATATTCCTATTGCACATAATGCAGAGTATTGCTAACCCAATAATATGAATACCTAATGTAAATATATCCTTTTAGTGAGTAGAAACTAGAAAAAGATAAAAATACTAGGAAATAGACATGAATATAAACAACAAAAGCTCTAAGATTTGATATAATAAAGAGAAAAGGCAGAGGAGATCATCAATCAGTAACAATTAAAGAAACAAAATGAGGTATCTAGCTAGCATATGTTGTTATATAGAGAGCTTCATCAACTTGACAACTGCATTGACTTTCTTAGTGCTAGAAGCTTCAATGTTGTCCTCTAGTGTAACTTAGATAGTGTGATTTTTTGTCTCGGGAACTTCATTTCTGGAACAAAGATTTTATACAGAACATATCCAATTTTATAAGGACAGGATCATAAAAATCTAAAATAAGCAGAAACTATCAGATAACAATTACAAGGGAAGAAAACTCACCGCTCCAACAGAATCATGCAGCTCCAACTTCTGAACCACCCTTACCTTGAACTGATTCAGCATCTCAAATCCCTTGTCCTAGTAAAAGATTCGTATTTCGATATGGACAATGCCAAATAAGTACTCCAAAACCATGGATTCAACTCCTGACCTGACTGCAGTGTGCATCCATCAGAGGACGTGGATGCCCATCACTCAAAAGCACACCAAGGAAAGAGATAGAGCACATCCTCGTCAAAGGCAAACTGATTTGCTGCAAACAACTAGATAATCAAAATTCCAACCTAAATTAGAAACTGAAAAGAAAAAGAGGAGCAGAACGTAGAAATAAGAAAAACAAAAAAGAAAAGGAGACATAGAAACACCTCTGAGGATGAAGGAAGAGCCACTTCAGTCTAATTGGTTTACTTTATGGTTTGCAACCGCTTGAAAATTCCTCCTGCATAGAATTGGAGTTGGATTGGCGTTAAATCATCTTTTGAAAGTTAAACAAGTCTGTAAGCATCTGCAGAAAGAAGATACAATGATTAAAGTAAACAACTAATAATATTCTGATTGCAAAATGTGAACAGAATTGCAACTTTGCAAGTAGTTGAAATCTATAAAGTAGATCAAAAGAAAACAAATTTCATAGTAAATATTGTAAAGATTCATTCAGAATTTGCATTTGGTGATCGATACCTGTTCAGTTCCACTTCTGGATTGTGAGGTTTGGGATGTGAGAAATGTTGTGCCACTCCTTCCCCACGCCTTTTTCGTATTCTCGTTCCAGAATTGGACAACCCTTGATCTTCAGAGTACGCAGTGCTGGTATCTTGTAGAGGAAGTCTGGCAGTGCTTTTAGCTTTGGGCACCGAACAATTCGCAACTCAGAAAGGCGTGGCATTATTGTGATTTCAGAAACAAAGGCCCACTCCTCCCAGTTGGGCATGCCATCAAAAGTGAGTCGATTCAATTTGGGGAATAGAATTCCTGAGACTTCTTCTTCTTCTTCTTGTATTCTGAATTTCCAGAATTTCAAGCGACAGCAATTTTCCAAGAGGAGGCAAAAGTTCACAAAATCTCCAGCGAGTGAGATCAAGTTTTCTCAAATTGTGTATAGACTTGATCCAATAGAGAGACTCGGTGGTGCCATGGCAATTCCAAATAGATAAAGATTCCAAATTTTGATGCGGTTGCAATGCTTTCACTATTTCTTCATCGCCTGTTCTCTGCTCTCCATATGATTCCTCGAAAAATACTCCCAAATGAGAGAGGTGCTCCAACTGAGCTTTCTCAATCTCACTCGCATCATTCCCCAACCCTCGTATCTCAAGGCTCCCCTGAAGCTGGTCCATGATTCCGAGATCTCCTAATTTCAATGCTTCATCATCATCACCCTCGCATACTTTAAACCAGTCTAGTACTCGCAGACTTTTCAAACTCCCAATCCCTTTCGGTAAGTACCTCAGCCCCCAACAATAGTAAAGATATAGATGCTTCAAGTTAATCAACTTTCCCATTGCCTTGGGTAGTTTCTCAAGTTCATAGCAGTGAACAAGGACCAGAGTTTGTAGATTGCATAAATCACACACAGCTTCCGGTAATTCTCTCAAATTACCACCAAGAGACAAATCCAGATATCTCAAATGAATCAATTCACCAATCTCTTTTGGAACTTCATTGAGGATGTTATAACTCAAATTCAATGTCCTGAGGCATTTCATTTGCATAATTGAACCGGAGCTTATGGTTGTAATTCTTGAATTAAGGAGTATAAGGCTACGCATATTTTTACATCCATAACATGAAGTAGAAAATAGACCTTTGCGTACACTTATTAAGGTCAAATGACGAACCTTCTCACCCGGTGGCTCTATTTTTTTATTAGCACCCTCGGCTGCATCTACAATAGTGCAGTCTTTTTTGGTAAGAAACTGCACAAAGTCATGCACAATATCATGCATTTTGCACTCATAAACATTTTCCATCTCATCTTTTCTAAAATCTTGAAAGAAAGACCGCATTGCTAGACGTTCAAAATAATTTTGACCTATTCTTCTTTTTTCTTTGTTTTCCTTTGAATTAAGATAATTTTGTGACAGGTAAGATAAAGGTTCATATTTGGAGAGTTTGCTCTTCTATTCTTCCTACAGTCTCACAGTTACGAAAGAAACAAGTGTTTATTGATGAGGGATGTCTCTTCTGTAATGCGGAAGAGGAGACGATTGAACATGTTAGTAGAGATTGCTCTTTTGTCAAAGAGACTCTATGTCTATGCCCGGGCCTTGAAGGTATTTTTTCCAATCCCAATGTTGCTTCTTGTTTGGATTGGCTTCAATTTTGTAACGATAAGCTTTCTAGGGATTTATTTTCCCTATTGCTGTGGGGAATCTGGTCTATTTGGAAAGAAAGAAATAAAAGAGTTTGGCAAGGGAAGATGTCTATTCCTACTCAGTTGAGATACGGTTTTTGCTCCCAACATGTTTTGTTTAATTCTGTTGGTAAAGGGCAGTGCCGTAAGGCAGCTCGAGAGGCTAGGCCGTGGTCACCTCCCCCAATTGGGTGGGTGAAGGCTAACCTAGATGGTGCTTTTGATCAGCATACTAATTGTGGGGGCCTTGGAGTGATAATTCGTGACTCTTCAGGTTTAATTACGGGAGGATGTTGCAGGAAAGTGTCTCATGTCACAACCCCTGCTATGGTGGAATCGCTTGCTGCTAGATTGGCTTGTCAGTTTGCTGTGAGTCATAGCTTGGCTCCAATTATTTTTGAAACTGATTGCCAAAAATTGGTTAAGGATATCATGTCTGATGAAGAGGATGCTTCTGGGTATGGGAGGATTGTGGAAGATATTTCTTTTTTCCAAGCTTCTTTACCGAGTTCTTACTTTACTCATGTCTTTAGAGAGTCTAATTCAGCTGCGCATATGTTAGCTAAGTTGGCTCTTAATTCTAGTATAGACTTAGCTTGGAGGGGTCAGATTCCCTCTAGCATCAGCAACTATGTTGCTAACCATTGTATGAATTGATTCTAGTTATAAAAGTTTGACGTCTTTCCCCTCAAAAAAAAAAAGATAATTTTGTGACATCCAAAGCTCAATTAAATTATCTTTTCTTAACACATAATCTTTTGGAAATATTGCACAATACAAAAGACACATTTTAACTTCAGGAGCCAAATCATAATAACTTAGTAATAGCGGTCGGAAAACTTGTTGCTCAACTTCTTCTAATTCCCATATCTTACTATTCAGAACATCCTGCCATTCCTCTTTTTTTTCCTTATACCACACTAGACTGCCCAAAGTCTTTGCAGCAAGAGGCAAACCTTTACACTTTTTCACAATTTCCTCACCAATAACTCCAAACCCATTAGCCTCATCTTCTTCCCTATCCAAAAATGCAAAGCTATTGAACAATGCTAGACAATCCACATCGCTCAACTTGTCCAAATGGATCATGTTGCTGGTTGCTCTCATCATTTTAGCAACCCCTTCTTTTCGTGTGGTCACAAGTATTGTACTACCTTCAGCACAAGTTTGCAATATTTCTGGTAGTTTCAAACTTTCCCACTGTCTTTGGTCTTCGGTCCACACATCATCTAGGACAAGGAGGAACTTCTTATTCTCAACATGTGACATTATACAGAGAAGTAGAGTTTCCAACTCATTTGAACTAATCTGAGTTTCTTTTTTATCTAGACTTTCAATAATCGCTCTCGCAATCTTAATTTCATCAAAAGGGTCTGAGACACAAACCCATACTTTCTTGTGAAAATGGGCAATAACCTTTTCATTGTTAAAGACTAGTTGGGTAAGAGTTGTTTTCCCCATCCCTCCCATCCCTACAATAGGGATGACAAGGAACCGCTCGCCTTCTTGGCTACTTTCTCTCAATAACTTGCTCAACAACATCTCTTTTTCTTCGTCTCGGCCAAATATCTTGGCTATATCGACCAAAGATGAAGTTTTCTGTCGTTGAATAAGCTGTTGATCATCATGGCCACCTATTGTGGATTGATAAAAGCCATACATTTCTCTTTCAGCAGTAATCACAGTTAGTTTCTCATTCAGTTTCTTTATCCTTGTAGCAATGTTATGATGATGAATTGCCTTATTGACTTGGCCAAAACAAAAGCAATTGGAGGGAGTGGGGAAACATACCTTCTTCTTGCCTTCCTCCACTTGTTGTTTCAAAATTTCAGTGTTCCACTCGTCTAAGACGTCGTCCATCTCGTACGATACATCATTGAGCTTCTGCAACCAGTCTCTCACTCTGGCCTCCGTCACTTGTTTCTTCTCTGCATCCTCCAGCACAGCTTGAATGGCTTCGAGATTGCTGCGGAAACTATGAACATCTTCCTCAGCATTCAAAATGAGTGTCACCGCTTGTTTTGTGTGTTCAAACACTATTGAAGCCAGTTGCTCTAGAAGCACAGAGATGAGTGCCTCAGCCATTTTTCGCGTTAGAACTCGGTTATAATTGAAAGAGAAAAGAATAGAGATGAATATGAAATTGTTGGATGAGTGTGCCCTCACCTCTCTTCTACCAATTATATAGTGTCGAAATTAGATGTGATAGGGAATAACTAAATAAGGAACGTCCCTCAATTATTTATTCAACAGAGCATTTTGAATATTCCTCTTTAATAATTGCAAGCATGACTATCAAACATTTAGGTAAGAAAGGGACTAGTTTGCTAAATATCAAACTATCAAACATTTAGGTAAGGCAGCGACTCTTTACCGAAGGACAGAAAGCTTGTGATGGGTTCACACTTTTTACAGCTGCTCCATTATCAATGTCACATTTTTCTTGGTAGTCCGTACCATATTAGTTTATGATTTCCAATTCCATGTATTTGGTAATTTCAAATACCTCAATTATTTGGTAGTCGGTACCAAATTAGTATTATGATTTCCAAGTAGGAAGAAACTAGAACCTGTAAATAACCATATACATGCTCACAACATATGCACACAATCATAAAAGGGTTTAAGGCTTACCTTCAGCAATCACTGGCATGGATTCCATCTTATGCTGCAACCACGAACACTGAATATGGCCTTCTGTTACTTACCAACTTGCTTCTCAATGGACAGAACAATATGCAAAACGTCGGTAGTAATCAAGGACCAATTCATCTGTATATATATAGGTGACTTAAACCTCAAGAAGCTTCCCATTAAAGCTATCCATATTGATTTAGGTTTCCTAGTTAGATTCTTAATGTAACACTTCATTGTAGTCTTTCTTGCAGACTAAGAATAGGATTACTTACCTTAATGAATAGATACACTGCTTCATTAAGTTACAAGTATTGATTTACAGTTTGTATCCATGTTAAGCTAGGTTTGACATTTAGCTAATCATCAATTACTTTATGATGATATGTGTTAAGTCCATATTTGATCTAACAATCTCCCCCTTGGACTCACACATATCATACTCGATGAATTGCACCAGATAACATCAAAACCTACTTAACTTACTGAAGTGCGCGCCAGATGACAAACTCAAATAAAAAATCCATTCCAACATGGTCAGATCACAGTTACTTATGCAGAGCAAGAAACAGTATACATTTTAACAAAAATGCAGAGTTTCAAAACCACAACCATAAGTTCCTGCAATCCACATATGTCAAACCAGAAGTGATACAATATATGTTAACGTGTATCAACAAGTAAACATATATTAGGTCCTACTTTACGTTTCTAAAACCAGAAACTCAAGCAATTTTTCTGAACACTGATGGCTTAAAACATTGCTTGAACCTTAGCATCATGCTGTACATGATTTAAGCCATCTGATAGCAAGTATGACATTCAAAACAAGATGATAATTTCCAAAATAAAACAATAAAGCTGCAGCAAAATCATATTTGGAAATACCTCGAAATTTTATTGATAATAATAAATTGCCATTACAAATAAGTTGTGATAAACAAAAGTCAAAAATATCACAACTGAAAATACAAGAACTCAAGAACCTTAAAATTTTAAATTGCTCCAACTGGACTAACTCTACTGAACCTAAGCATCTAGATTAGCTAAAACTCCAATGCTTGTTGTATGCTTCTGGAATGCTGCTACTGACAAGGCCTTGGTGAAAGGATCTACTAGCTGTGAATTTGTGTCAATACTCAAAATAACTATTTCACCATGCTTTACTCTTTCTCTAACACTGTAATACTTTAGATCAATGTGTTTAGAATTATTTGACCTTTTACTATTCTTGCTAAAGAAAACTGCAGCCTCATTGTCACAATAAATCACAAGTGTTCCAGCCACAATGTGACTCAATACTTTGGTCTGCATGAGAAAATTCCTAATCCAAAGTCCTTCACACACAGTTTCATATACTGCAATAAATTCAGCTTGCATAGTAGAAGTTGAAACAAGTGTTTGTTTCATGGTTTTCCAAGCAATAGCACCTCCTGCAAGCATGAACACATATCCACAAGTCGATTTCTTGGAGTCCGGATAATTCCCTGCAAAATCCAAGTCTGAGAATCCAATGAGTTTCAGATCCTCCACTTGCCTATAAACTAGCATGTGGCTTTTAGTTCTCTGCAGGTATCTCAACACTTTCTTCCCAGCTACCCAATGCTCATGGCCTGGATTAGACTGGAATCTTGACAAAATCCCTACTGCAAAAGACAAGTCTGGCCTAGTGCAGACTTGTGCATACATGAGACTTCCTACAAGTCTGGCATAAGGCTTTGATTCCATATTTTCCTTTTCAACATGGGAACTTCTCCAGCTGCACACTCCATACCAAACCTCTTTAAAACTTTGGTAATATAATTCTGTTGAGACAAACCAAGTAGTCTCTGTGCCCTATCTTTTTTAATCTCAATACCTAGTACATAGGATGCTTCTCCTAAGTCTTTCATGTCAAAATTCCTTGATAGAAAACTCTTGGTATCTTTCAGCAATTTAATGTTACTGCTAGCCAAAAGTATATCATCCACATAGAGTACTAGAAAAATAAAATTGTTCCCAACTGTCTTCAAATAAACACATTCATCAACAAGATTTTCTGTAAATCCAAAAGTAGAAATCACAGAATCAAATTTCTTGTATCACTGTCTAGAAGCTTGTTTTAGGCCATAAATTGATTTTCTTAACTTACACACTAAATTTTCACTTCCAGCTTATACAAACCCTTCTGGCTGCCTCATATAAATCACTTCATCTAGTTCACCATTCAAGAAAGCTGTTTTAACATCCATCTGGTGCAGCTCCATATCAAAATGAGCCACTAAAGCCATGATTATCCTAAACGAGTCTTTTGTAGAAACTGGAGAAAAAGTCTCAGTAAAGTCAATGCCCTCCTTCTGTGTAAAACCCTTGGCAACTAATCTTGCTTTATGTCTCTCTACATTGCCATTTGCATCTCTTTTGGTTTTGAAAACTCATTTACAACCTATAGGCTTCTGGTTGGGGTCAAGTTCAACTAATTCCCAAACTGCATTTTGACTCATGGAATTAATTTCTGCTTTCATTGCTAGCTGCCATTGATGAGATTCACTACTCCCAATGGCCTGATTAAATGTAGTTGGATCATTGTCCTCTGCACAGTCCATTTCAATTTCTGCTTCTTGTAGATAAACAATGTAGTCACTCTCTTCCCCCCCATAAGTTGGTCTTCTTGCTCTCTGTGATCTTCTAGGCAGAGCCACTGGAGGATTTTGAGGTTCAGTTACGTGGCCAGTTACTTGACCAGGTACAGTTACTTGGTCAGTTACATGGTCAGTGACATGGGCAGTTACTTGACCAGGTATAGTTACTTGGTCAGTGACATGGTCAGTTACTTGGTAAGTGACTTGACCAGGTACAGTTACTTGGTTAGTGACATGGTCAGTTACTTGGCCAGTTACTCGACCAGGTACAGTTACTTGGTCAGTGACATGGTCAGTTACGTGACCAGTGACATGATCAGTTACATCTTGTTCTAAAGGCAATGCTACACTTATATTCTCATTTGACACAATTTCCTCAAAATCTGAGGTTAAATCCTCAAGGTTTGTATTGTGAACTTTTTCACTTAGAAACTTTACTTGATGTGTTTCAAAAATTCTAGGTGAATGATGAGCAGAATATAATTTATAGCCTTTAGATTTATCTGGGTAACCTATAAAATAGCAACTAACAGTTTTGGGGTCAAGTTTATTCAAGCCTGGATTATAAATCCTAGCTTCTGCATGACATCCCCAACCATGGCAGTGATGAAGACTAGATTTCCTGCCACACCAAAGCTCAAAAGCAGTATTTTCTATGGCTTTGCTAGGTGTCCTGTTGCAAATATAATTTGCAGTTTTTAAAGCCTCACCCCACAGAAATTTAGGCAAACCAGTTGTACACATCATGCATCTAACCATGTTCAAAAGAGTCCTATTCTTTCTCTCTGCAACATCATTCTGTTGTGGATTATAGGGTGTTGTGTATTGAGCTTTAATTCCATTGTCTTGCAAAAATAAGGCAAATGGACGCTTTTGTTGGCCGGATTCAATGTACTTTCCATAGAACTCTCCCCCTCTATCTGACCTCACTGTTTTGATTTTCTTTTCTAGTTGATTTTCTACCTCAAACTTAAAAATTTGAAAGGCTTTCAATACTTGTGCCTTTTCTGAAAGTAGATAAATAGAACTATATCTAGAAAAGTCATCAATGAATGTGATAAAATACACATTCCTACAGATAGTTTGATGCCTAAATGGTCCACATATATCAGTGTGTATGAGTTCTAATAAATTTTGGCTTCTATATGCAGTCTTCTTTCTAGTATTAGTTATTTTTCCCTTAAATCATTCAACACAGTCTGTTAGATCAGAAAAATCAAGTTTATTTAGGATGTTGTTTTTCACCAAAATTTTCAGTCTCTCTTTTGAAACATGGCCGAGTCTTCTATGCCATAAAAATGCAGACTTTTCATTTAGTTTGGTTCTTTTAACACCTGTTAAAGTGCTAGTACTGTTTGTGTTATTTTCAACAAGTGAAATTTCTTGTTGAGCCATTGAACAATTTAACTGTAAATAATCATTCATAATAACACCAGAACCAATTTGAACAGAATTTTTAGAAATAAGAATTCCATTACTATCCATAACAAGTCTACAACCAGATTTTACTAAAAGAGAAACTGAAACCAAATTCCTTCTCATGGAAGGTACATAAAAAACATTGTCCAAAACTAACAATTTTCCTAATCCTAAATCGAGCTTTAAGGTTCCAATAGCCTTGACTGCCACTCTCATGCCATTGCCTACACACAGGTTCACTTCATCACTTTTTGGGATTCTGCTCCTTATGAATCCCTGCAAAGAATTAGTAATATGAATAGGTGAGCCTGAATCTATCCACCAAGACTGTGGTTCAACATTTATAAGATTAATTTCTAAAGAAAAAACTGTATTAGAAAAAATCTTACCCTTTTTGGCTAACCAATTTTTATAGCCAGTGCAGTCCTTTTTCATGTGTCCTACTCTTTTGCAAAAGTAGCACTTGAACCTAAATGGCCTGTTTTCCTTGACCACTGCAGCTGTTGAACTCTTAGTTATGGCTTTGATAGGCTTGAGCTTATTCTGGGGCTTTTTCCTTTTAGGCTTCTCAATGAGGTTAATGGTTGTAGCAGGTTCCTTTTCTTCCTTGATCCTAGATTCCTCATCAACACAGATGGATATAAGTTCATCTAAAGTCCAGTTTCCCTTTTGTGAATTGTAACTGGTTCTTAGATGACTAAAACTATTAGGTAAGGAATGTAGTGCATAATGCACTACCTGTTCATCCCTAACACCCATCAATAGCTCCCTGAGTCTGCCGTTTATATTGATCATCTTCATGATATGCTCTCTAACTCCCCCTGAACCCATGTACTTCAAATCATGAAACTCCTTGGTTAGTCTAGCTGCTTCTGCCTTTTCACTTTCTTTAAACTTAGCACCTATGAGTTCCAGAAAATCTGATGCTAGCTCAGGCTCTTCTATACTTCCCCTGACAGTCTTGGACATAGAGGTACGAATGAGGTTCTTAGCCATTCTATTGGATCTATGCCACTTCTTGTAAAGGTCAGTTTCTTTCTTGGTGCTCTTTTCATTCAACTCTATAGGCTTATCCTCAGTAAAGCAATAGTCTATATTGTCATGCATTCCCATATAGTTCTCTACAAAATCTAGCCAAGCTCTATAGTTGGTTCCAGTTAACATCAAGACACTGTTCAAGTTCATGTAAGAGTTACCTAAGGAGCAAAACAAAAAAATTCATGTGAGTTCTCAATTTGTAAAGAAAATAACTTTAAGTTTTCTGTGTTTTATTTAGCTTTAAGCAACCAAAACAAGAACATACAGAAAACCTAAACAATCCATACTTGCATTCATATCAGTCCATAACCAAAAACAATGTTAAGCAACACTTTTGAGCAGAAGCATAACATTCTGGAGTTCTTTATCAATATGCCATGTTCAATGAAAACAAGTTATCCAAAGAAATTTACCCACATCTTGAGACAGAAGAAAAATTTCTAAGTATCCGAATTTATTTTCATCAAGCATGCATATTGCTGTTTTGTATTCTAAAACCATACTTGACCACTTCTTTGGAAGATAAAACTGAAGCATAGTTTTAAAACACAAAACACAATTTCAGTTTTGTTACTCGATCAGGTACTTGATTAGTTATCTGACCAGTTACTTGGTCAGTGACCTGACCAGTTACATGGTCAGTGACCTGACCAGTTACATGGTCAGTGACCTGATCATTGTTTTCTGCCAATATCAATGAAGAATGCTTTGTGCATCATAATCACTTACGCCAACAGAAAACCACAAAACTCATGAGCTTTTAACTTTATATTCTACCGAGATTCATCCTTGTAAGAAAATTAAGCTCTCGTATCTATCAATTTTAATAATGTGTAAACAAAATCTGGGAGATTTTTGTTCTTCATGCAATTTTACACAATCACAGATACAATACCATATCATCAATCAATTCATCATGCATATTCAAGCACAATCAAAATTATTTCGATTCCAAGAAACCACAGAACAATCAAGAAATTGTAAATTTCATCCGATCACCATCTACTCTAACCTAACGCACGCCGGGAATGCTACTAGTGTTCTTGAGCACAATCAAAACCTCAATTATCATGCTATGAATCGAAATCAATTTCACAGAAAAACCTGTTTTTGCTTTTTCCCCAATTTGCTGCTAAAAATCACAGCGGAAGCGTGAATTTGATATTTAACCAGATGCAACAATCGACTTAAGTAACTTACCTTGATCAGGTACATGACCAGTTACATGGTCAGTTACCTGATCAGTGACTTGGTCAGTTACCTGACCAGTTACTTGATCCGTAAAGCAAAAACCTTTTTTTTTTTTTTTTTTTTTTTGTGTTTGTTTTGCAAAACCCTAAAACGATTTTGATACTTGTGAGCCTATGCTCTGATACCAATTGTAAATAACCATATACATGCTCACAACATATGCACACAATCATAAAAGGGTTTAAGGCTTACCTTCAGCAATCACTGGCATGGATTCCATCTTATGCTGCAACCACGAACACTAAATATGACCTTCTGTTACTTACCAACTTGCTTCTCAATGGACAGAACAATATGCAAAACGTCGGTAGTAATCAGGGACCAATTCATCTGTATATATATAGGTGACTTAAACCTCAAGAAGCTTCCCATTAAAGCTATCCATATCGATTTAGGTTTCCTAGTTAGATTCTTAATGTAACACTTCATTGTAGTCTTTCTTGCAGACTAAGAATAGGATTACTTACCTTAATGAATAGATACACTGCTTCATTAAGTTATAAGTATTGATTTACAGTTTGTATCCATGTTAAGCTAGGTTTGACATTTAGCTAATCATCAATTACTTTATGATGATATGTGTTAAGTCCATATTTGATCTAACAGAACCGCACAACATAGAAGCCTGACTTGTTTGATAGCATGAGCACGGTTCTGATGCATGATAGCATGGTTCTGATGACTGATGAATTGAAGCTCTATACTAGAAGGCTATAAGCTGATAGCAGTAAAATCTCCAGACCCATGTCCACATAAACCTTCCTCTAGAAAACCAAAAGATTTCAGAACTCAGATAAACAGAGGGTACGGTCTTAACATCTAATCTAAATGGTTGGAACTACGTACCATTTGGCCACGAGTCTTCTGCATCATGAGAGGAGGCATTCATAAGGGGTTACATATCCGGTAATTTGTGATGTTGAAATAAGAACATTGTTAGGTATCATTTGGAAGATACACATAAGACTAGCGAACTCTCTCCCTAAAATTAACATAAATTGACTATCCAAATGCAGCGTATCAAATATTATACTTAATATATCAAGACTTTGAATTGGATCAGAGTTCCAAGAATTATTCAACCATTCTAGAATCCATATTGTTCTCATCAGAACAGAATTATGAGAAGGAGATAATTACTCTTTGCAGCTAGCTTCTTCATTATCAACATCGTACCTCACAGCCCAACCATGTGCAACTTTTGGAAATATCTTCACGTAGCTATCAACCTATAGTTAAGAGAATAAAGTTGGTCAAGGGAGTTTTGAATGAAAAGATTGAAATTTGACAACAATTGGTAACCCAGTTAAACCAAAATGCAAAACACTAGATAGATTGCAAATGAATGTACTAAATTCAATACATTGGAGAGAGATTTGAAATACTATATGCAATTGTGCAAGAAATGATCTAAAATTCATTTCTTTTCTTCTTCCTTATTTTTTCCCTTCTAATTCAAATATTAATATATGGCTATATGATATTATTGTCAAACTACATTATATCCCTAGATATGGAATTACTACTTCCAAATAGTCCCAGCTCTTAGACTAAATGCACTTTAATTAATGTAGGATGAGCAGCTTCAAGTCTTCAACATGGAACAAATTCCTAATAAAAAAATAAAAAATAAAAAGAAGGCCTCTGCACCTCGGGTTTAGCATATCTCATCAAACTTTCACGAGTTATGGTGGAGAGTGGCTGTCAAACTCAGCTTCTAGTATGGCAATTGGAGATTTAACCCCTGTTGATCAAAGAAAAGCATTTACCATTTAGTGTGGCAAAATTGTGAGAATAATAATGTCATAATTGCAATAACAGTGACCTGTGAAGGGTATTGTTTTCTCAGCAAATGATAGCTAAACAATTGTCAAGCAATATAGGATGCACTGTAAACATAGCATTCTCAAGACCTCAACCAAACCGTCAAACGAAACAGTCAAGTGACTGACTATAACATGAATGGCACCGGTTGATCCCGAATTCCATGATGGAGTACAACATTTCCAGCTACTATTAGACTGATCTCGGTGAGTAGTACTGAACCCTTTTTTGATAATATGACTCATGATCATGGATCAAGTTCTTATTCTAGGTATGACAAGCCAAGCACTGGAACTTACTTGAGTATGATTCAATTTCATATTATCATGCTCGTCATTCCAACTGACTTGGTCAAGTACTAATATACATCCATTACATAGTACTTGCAATTTCATTCGCAAGTGCTTAAGACAGACACTGCTGTCACCTGGTTTTGTAATGTCTTATTTCTGTGCAAGTTCAATGAATTGATTCATATAAATATGATCCTGCTGTTCGGACTTATCTAACATTTTGTACGGTTCTTGCTTAAGCTTGCTCCAAACACAAACACTACTTGAAGTGCAGATTTGACATAATGCAACTATAATATCACTTTAAAACATTTAAGCAGTGGAACCCATACCCTCAATATCATCACAGAAATAAATGACGGATATAACAGCACAGAAGCTTGTATGGACTCAGATTTCGCAAGTGCAGTCACGATCTTGGCTGAGAAAAACATAGAATATCTAGTTTAATCAGCTGCTATATTTGAAGTTTCCTCATTTCTGTGGTTGGAGAATTAACATAGGGGAAACTACAAGTGGAACTAAGTTCTGGTTCACAATAGGATAAGGTGGAAATGATGAGAAAAAAACTGAAAGTTAATAAAACAGAGAAAAGGCAGAAAAAAATCTATACAAAAAGAATATCAACTACCCTCACCACCCGAACAGAAGCCTGCAGCTCCAATTGCAGAAAAACCTTTGCCTATCAGAGCGTTGTGGGGAGCAATCGACGATTTTGACCCGCTATTATGACAATTGACCCTCACCATAAGTACGCAGATAATGACAATCATAGATGCGGTAGCGACTACAATTATTAAAGCCACAATGGCCACAATAAAAAAGGCTATTAAGCGAGGTCGTAATAACGTGGCATGATGGCATTATTTAATAATGCGGAGTCGTAACGCGGAGTGATGGCGTTATTGAATAACGTCATAACGCGGAGTGATGGCGCTATTGAATAACGCTATAACGCGGAGTAATGGTGTTACTCAAGAACGCGGAGTGACGACGTTATTCAATAACGCGGAGTGATAGCGTTATTAAATAACACAGAATTATGGCGGCAATAAGTACGATGATCAAAACGATATTAAACGCGACTTGTGGTGCAAGCTCTCCCTCACCTATAAATAGGGGGCATACTGACCAGGTAAGATATCTGATTCCGACCTTTTCTATTCCACTAATGAGAAACGTACCGACTTAAGCATCGGAGAGTTTTCTGCAGGTACCCCCCTCTTTCTCGAGCCAACGGTCAAACTCGAGGTCAATGCTCGAAAGAAGCTTCTCGACCATTCCCGGTCAGCTCCCGTCCTAGTCCTCATTTATTGGTGAGTCAAACTCCTCTCCGGAATTTTTCATCACCAAAAATTGGTTCCGTCTGTGGGAAACACTTTTCCCTAAAAAGTGATGGCGGGAGCTGTGCCTGGTGAAATCCCCTTTCTGTCGCTAAGGATTGGGAGTGACGAAATCCATCCCCCCGACCAACCCCTGAATGAGCCTCTCCTAAACTTGGTCGACGATCTGAATTTGCCTCTAGTTGACGAGGCACAAAGCTGAGATAAGAACTTGAACAACTCCGGAGGGAAAAGCAGGACCGAGAAGCTCGTCGACGGAGAAGGCTCGAAAAGATCCTCCAGCTCGACAGTGACTCTTCAGATGAAGAGCTCGGCGATGCCCGCCACAACCACAGGATAACCAACACAATAGTCGGTGGCGCAAGAGAAACCTTGGTTGAGAGATTGAGCGGCACGCTGAACGATAATGGTAGAGTCAGGGTAGGACGCCACAAGCAACCACACAATGAGGAGTGGCGAGAGAAAATGGAGAAGATGATCGAACAGTGCAAGCTCGCTGGCCCCCTAGAGCTAGCAGTTGAGATCGCTAGGGACGTCGGAAAATCCCCATTCAATGACGACAT
This sequence comes from Rosa chinensis, assembly GCF_002994745.2. Classification (NCBI taxonomy): domain Eukaryota; kingdom Viridiplantae; phylum Streptophyta; class Magnoliopsida; order Rosales; family Rosaceae; genus Rosa; species Rosa chinensis. The sequence continues at coordinate 52,879,456 of NC_037094.1, read as the reverse complement.
ATTAAACGCAACAAAGCCCCGAGGGTTCATAACCCCTGTTTTCCAAAAAAATTACGGGACCACCGAGCCCGTAGACCACATCAAAGGATACAAACAGCAGATATCCATCTAGACAAACGGATGAAAAGATGATGTGTAAGCTCTTCCCATCAAGTCCCACGGGACCGGCCTCGACTTGGTTCCAGGATCTCAAGCCTCAATCGATCCCAAATTTTGACACTTTGAGCAGGACCTTCATCTCCCAATATTTCCGCAGTCGTAAACAAAATAAGGATATGGTGACCTTATTCAGCACCAAGCAAAAAACTGGGGAAAAAATAGGTCAATTCTTTGAAAGGTTTAAGTCAGAAATGCGACATGTTCATTGTGACCCACAATTCGCAGCTGTTGCATTTCGAGAGGGACTCCTTCCAGGCACACCTCTATATGAGAGCCTGTTACGTAACCCACTGCGGGACATGAATGAGGTCGTTACACTGGTCGAAGGAGAAATCCGGATTGAATGAGCGAAGGATGCACAAGAAGCTCGAATAACTGCAACTGTCACCTCTAGTGTTGGGGAGGGGGGTGAAGAGAGAATGCTAGAAGAAATGATCGTGGCTTCAGGACGTCTAACAGGTATTATGACGACGGTGGGCCAAATGGCGCTAGGCGTAACGACGCACGATCCTGACCAAACCATTCAGAGGCTTGGTTCACCGTCAGCCCTCCCATCATCTTCAAAAAAACACCAGCATGAGGGGATTTTTGTGATACCACTACCCCAAGCGGAGTCCAGAGATCCAATGGAGCGGGCTAAGTACTGTCCACTACACGAGGCGCACAGACATGGGCTATATAAGTGTGAAGCATTGAAACCAGCCATTTTAGATCTAATGAAAGCAAGGAAGCTGCGACAATACCAAACCACCACCACCAAAGAAACAGACAAGGCTACAGATCAACCACCAAAATCTCAAGGGTCAATAATTAGAGAAATATTAGACATACACGGGGCCACTTGCAAGATAGCGGAGGAGGAGGATCGACTTAGGTCAGAAACCAGACATGCAGAAAAGATTAGCAGAGTATGCAAGATCACTGGAATCGCCATGGTGCTACAGAACTCATCTTCTGCACCAGTCATCACCTTTTCTGCAAGTGACGCCATCGGGGTTCAATTCCCACATCATGATGCCTTAGTAATATCCTCTCAATTTGCTGATGCCCTTGTAAGGTGAGTCATGGTCGACGCAGGCAGTAGAGCTGATGTGATATTTTGGGAAGCATTCGACCAACTCCGGTTGGATAAAAAACTAATCTTGCCTAGCAGAGCACCCTTAACGACATTTGAGGGTACTGAAACATGGCTGGTAGGCGAGATTTCGCTGCCAGTTACCACCGGAGAGAAGACGGTCACCATCGATTTTGTCATCGTCAAGAGGCCATTAGTATATAACGCCATACTGGGAAGAGATTGGTTGCATAAAATGGGGGCTGAAGCCTCAACTAGATGCCAGGTACTCAAGTTCATTTTGATGATGGTAAATGTGTCGTGTCAGTGAAGGGTGATCAACTACTTTCCAAAAAGTGGTACGCAATGGAAATCAAGCGTCCTCTCCCGCAACATAAGGAAGGGAAGGAGACGCAAAAGCAATCCGCATAGCAATTAATGGAGGGCCTACCAGAAGAAGAAGAACCAGAACCCGAACCAAAACCTGAACCAGAGCCAATGACCACTGAACCCCTAAGTGAAGAAGCTCTTGACCCTTCAGGCGAAAGGGAAAGTTCTAGTAGGAACCCTCCAAACGGAGGAGGAATGTCTCGAGTTAATTCAGTTTCTCAAAGAAAATCAGGATGTATTTGTGTGGTCACACAAGGATATGCCTAGGATTGACCGGTGGCATGCCATAAGCTGAACCTTGATCCGCGCTTCCCACCTATAGAAATTGGTATTGTAGTTAACCATGTTCTAAACAAGTGTCCTAGCCATAACTTAGAGAAGTGATTAGGTCCCCTAATTTGTTCTAGACATGCTCATCTACACATTCAAGAGTTAATCAAGCTCCTAATCATGCATCTAAGCCAAATAATATCGATTAGAACATATGCCAAACACGAAATTGAAAACCATTCAATTAAAACATATTTATTACATTAAATTCATGCTAGGGCTCAAACCCTAGCTTCCTAAATAGACTACTCACAACTCATCCACAAATCAACAACAATATTCATCAATTAAAGAGGCAAAGGTGAAGAAGAGTGAAAAGTAACAAGAACAAGTCACAAATTGCTATGGAGCAATTATGACAAGCCTTGATTTATGGCTTCCCACTATACCCAATCTCAAGTCTTGATGTAGATGAGATCCCTTGAAGCTCCTTGAAATCCCTTTGAGAAATTGATGAGGATTTGATGGAATTTTGGTGAGGTGAATCTTGATGAGGAGGAAAATGGATCTTGGTGAGGTGAGAAATAGATCTTGGTGAGGTGGTGGTGGATCTTGATGAGGAGGTTCTTAGTGAGAAGGAAAGTGAATCTTGGTAAGGAGAAGAAATGGTGTGGAGAAGTGTTTTGGGTGTGTTGGAGAAGAAGAGAGAGAGAGAACTAGAGAAGTGATGGGTGAAGTCTTGGTGCGGCCTGTGCATTGAGAGGGAGAGATGGGGATAATTATGGGTATGGCTTCATTCCCATCGGTTTGTGGCTGCAAGAGGAAGAGAAAATGACATGTGGCAGCAAGTGATAGGAAGAAAGGAAAAACAAAAAAACAATAAAGAGAAAAGGGAAGAAATGGTGAAGGAGCACGTGGGGGGGGGAATTGTTGATTCTGATGCTGACGTCAGCAAAGGCCTCTTTTTTTTTTTTTTTTGGTTTTCTTTTCCTTCTCTTCTCTTCTCTTTTCTTCTTTCTTTTTTTCTTCTTTCATCTCCCTTCTCAATTCATTTCCGCAAATACTATCGGAGGCAATTAAATTCCGCTTCCTTGATGGAGTTGACCATGTTGACCCGCTTTGACTATTTCGTCTTTTTGTCCGAAATTTCATTTTGCTCAATTTTCTACCATTTTTATCTCGATTTCCGCAATTCCGCTTATTTCCTACACAATAAATAAAATTAGATTAATTACATTATATTGGCTCAAGAATTAGCTTATTTCTAGTGTTTTAGATACAATTACATGCATAAAAATACGTGTAATCACACCCCCACACTTGAACTTTGCTTGTCCTTAAGAAAACTAAATGAAATATAATCTAAAAATCTAATAACTCACAAACATAAAGATAATGTAGTATTAGCCTTTCCAACCATTACCCTCGGAGAACTAATTATGTATATGACCATGAGGTACAAAGCACAACATAAGATTTTTGAATTTGTAAGGCAATTAAGATGCACGTGTAATAGATGCTCAAGTATATGCATGTGTTGACCACGTGTCAAATCAATCCACCATAATCAAATAGACATATAGAAGACTCAACATAACCCGCTAAACTCACATAGGTTCACTAAATATTACCGCTCAAGTGTTTAGGGGCTAAATGTGTTTTCACTCAAAAGCAATTTCACAACACGTGCCGCCATATGCTTGCTCTTCGATCTCATTTCCGCTAGATAGCCCACAACATTCAAGATCAAGAGGTCTTTTATTTGGTTGTAATGGGGCTAAGGGCAAGTAGCTAATAGAAATGAAGGATAGGGAAAAACAAAGTCCATGAAAATCGGTGAAGCAACTCTCTCTTGTAGAGATTTAAGACTTTTGCTTTCGAATGCTAAGTCACTCACTCTAATTCCGATGTACAACTCACACTATACTATAAACAATACTTTACTTTAATTCTTTTTATTTTTGGATTTTCTTCTATTTGACTTTCTCTTTCTTTCTTCTTCTTTTTTTTTTTTTTTGAAACCTTCCTTTGCCAAACAAAATCGCTCACCCCCACACTTATTCCTTTGTAACCTTACACTTTTGATTTTTTCTTTCTTTTGAAGCACTCAAACATAAAGTCATTCTCTCGAATCGCTTCACCAACTACCATGGAAGGGTAGGATAAAAGTGTTTAGGTTAGGTAGGGATTTGTGGTACAAATGAATAAAAAGGCTAAATAAATAAATAGGCTCAAAGTGGCAATCTAGTGGTAAATATTTTTGGGCACATGCTTCTTTGGCCATGGTGGTATTGTGTCTAATGCCTCCATCCTTTCTATCATCTCGCAAGCTAAAAGTAGCCTCAAGAGGTCTCAAGCAAGTTCTAAATACGCAATGTCATGAAACTGTACACACATGAAAGAATAAGTGAATGAACGATGCATACACTATATATATTAGGCTCAAAAGCTCACAAATAAGGCATGCAAGTTAATCGAATAATCTATATGCTTCTCTAACTATAATGAACGAACCTAACATAGGCTATGTGCACACATATAATCAAGCATAGATCACATATACACTCAATCACAAAACAAATTCAAAGTCCTAGATCATGCTCAATCTATCCACAATCATAACAAGTTAAGTCCATGTCTCGTCATTGGGGTTGGAAAAGGCATTAACCACTAAAATATAATTACATAAAGCTAATCTAATTTATTATTATTATTATTATTTTAATTTTTTTTTATGGGGCGCCCGAGCCCTCACCTCCACACTTAAAACCAACATTGTCCTCAATGTTGTACAGTGAGCTCGAAAGCTAAAATCCGTGTCGGATTTAGACATGAGAGTGAAGTCCGGGTGAAGGCATACAAATTAACTATGAAAATAAAAATCTAAATGCGGAGAAAAGTTATGGAAAACCCCCTTTGTAGAACATTCATTGCTCACGACCTTCGGAGAAGAAAAATATGAGACACCAACCTCAAGGCACAAGGCCTTGACTTCCTTAACGTATGCTCCAAGCTAGCTCTAGGTGCTCATGAAAGATCGACTCCATTGAGAAATATATAGTGTCCAAAGAGCAATGCGTCACAAATAGGCCACCAAAGAATAAGGACAAGGTCCTTCATTAAGCACATGGGCTTGATCACCTCCAACACACCTCACAACAGCCCTACAATGGCCTCCATTGAAGAGTTGAAGTGCAAGAAGTCCAACCACCCCGAGTGAACACAAATTAGTGAGTGCAGAAAGCTTCCAGCAATGACCTTTATATCTTCAAATGCCCATATCTCAAAATCAGAAAGAGATAAATAAGTGAGACCACTTGGAATGGAAAGTAGACTCAGATAGCTTTCTATACATATAAAGTAAGCCATCTATCTCCAACTGAGATGAAAACGAAAGCTGGTCAAAATTGCCAATCTGTCATGAAGACTTCTGCTGACCCTCAGTCACCAAAACTGTAATATCTGAAGTTCTAGAGGTGCAAAGAGGGTGAGACCAACCGGAAATGAAAGTAGACTCACGAAAATACATACATTTAAAATTTCACGTGAAAATATATCATGAGTCAAAAATCGTTGGCCTCCAAACTCACTGATCTGTTCTGCAGTTTCTGCTGTGCCCTGTTTCTGACCTCTGTTACTTGGAACACTATATCTGAAGCTAGGAAGGTTCAAATTAAAAACTGTTTCTCCTGTATATAGAAGACATATGAAAACACATCTCTGAAATATTTTAGCTCCAAATTGATTGGGATGTAGAAGATGTAGCTTCCCAAAGTGACTCTATAGTAGCTGTCTCTGTTTTGACCTTCACACATTGACCACCAAATAACTGAAGTTCCAGAGACTCAGAATGGCTCAAATTTTGGCACAAGATAGCAGACCATAGGATAATAGTTTCAGAAATTTTCAGCTTAAATTACCATGTATATTGAAAACTATAGTTTCCCAAAGTCAACTGAACATCTGAACAAAAACTGCCCACTGCAGAATGCATTCTTTCTTCACACTTCCAACTCCGAACATCTCCCATCCTCCTAAAAAGATGGCGAAAAAGCCTTATTGATGCAAAATGAACAAGTAAATTTCAAAACCACCTAGGGTTGCCTCCCTAGAAGCGCTTGTTTTTAAAGACCCCAAGCCGGTCTTCTTCACTTTTCTTCCTCAAGGTGGCTCAAAGGATGTCTTCTTACCACCCACAACAATTGTGCTAGCCTCACCATCATTTCCAAAACATCTAGCAATTGAAGAAGCGAGCTTGTAGCTTGGAGGTGGAGGCCAATCATACCTCTTTGGCATTTCCTTCTTCTTCACAACTCCGCAAGTCTCCCTTAATTTCTTGATGGACTCCTCTTGTGCTTCACTCAATGGTGAACTTTTCTTCTTGTGTTGCTCATAAGTCTCAAGAGTAGGGGTTGTTTGCTTTTCAAGCTCAATAGTAGCCTCCAAAGTAGAAGTAGGAACTACATCATCATGCTTCAATGGTGGCTCATGGTCATAACCCCAAATAGGTGAGAAATGATCTTGTGCACGGATTGTAGGCTTAGAAGGATTCAAAGGTCCAAAGATCCGCTCACTCTTGGCTTCATTACCCTTCACCAAATCAATAGAGAATACCTCCTTCATAATGTCTGGCGGATAGAATGGATTGCATACTTTGATCTTCACCTTTTCACCTAACACCTTGAGTCTAATGGTACCCTTCAATACATTGATCTTCACACCCGCCGTTGCCATAAGTGGTCGGCCTAGAATGATAGGTAACTCATTGTCAAGGTAGGGGTCTTCACCCATATCCAATACTACAAAGTCTGCCTGTAGAATAAACTTATTTACTCTCACCAGCACATCCTCTACAACTCCCACCGGACGCCTTGTGCTACGATCCGCTAATTGCAATCTAATCTATGTGGGCTTCAACTCACCAATTTGTAGCTTCTGATATATAGCCAAGGGCATCAAATTGACACTCACCCCTAAGTCCATAAGAGCTCCTTCAAACACTTTCTCTCCTATGGTACACCCTATGGTAAAGCTCTCCGGATCTTGCATCTTTGGTGGTAGTTTTCGTTGGATAATTGCACTTACTTCCTCCTTCAACTCAAATGTCTCATCGGCTTTAAATTTCTTTTTATTCATGCACAAGCTCTTGAGAAATTGAGCATACACTGGCACTTGATGAATGAGGTCCATCAATGGGATATTGACATCCACTTTCTTAAATATTTCTTATATCTCCCTCATCAAGCCACTCTTCTTCTTACCCCTCTTTGAATTATCTCTTCTTGCGGCATTAGGATAAGGAAGTGGTGGTTCCGGTGTATTCAAATCAAGAGGTGGATCAAAGGTGAGACTTCCAGTAGTGCCCCTAAGGGTAGTCACAGTCCCACTAGCACTATGCCAAAATGTGCTTTAGACGACACACTTCAGACGACATAAGAATTGTTTTATGTCGTCTGAGTTTTTCAGACGACATAATTTTTTTTTGTGTTGTCTGAATATAGACTTAAACCATACTCGTTCAATTTGAAAAAATGATCAGTATTCAGACAACACATTTCTGTTGTTGTAAAAGATGATGATTTGCTATCTCAAATGTGGAGGGATATCCAAAATTTGATTAAGCAATTTTCCCTCTCAAACAGCCAAGCCCTAGTTGACTAAAAAATATGATGACATTCAGACAACATTTAAATGTTGTCTAAGTGTAGAGCTTGTTTTAAAATTTTTGACTTGTGCTTTTTGACATAGTGACCTCAAAGTCATTCTCTCCTTCTCACTCAGCTCGACCACGACTAGATACTCAAACACCACCCCGCGCGCTCTCTCCTCCTCACTCAGCTCTCTCTGCTCGACCTAGAACCCGCGAAACTGGAAGACTCAAAACACCAGCCTCTCTCCTTCTCACTGAGCTCTCTCAGATCTCAATTCTTACTCTCTCCTTCATCCTCTCACCCTCTCGATTCTTCTTCTTAGTCTCTCCTTCTTCTTCTTAGTCTCTACTTCATCTTTCATGTCCGGATTAATGGAGCTCTCCAGCAAGAGCTGTTTTCAATTCAGATATTGGTAAGCAATTTAGGATTTCAATCGTTTTGTAGTTTAGGGTTTCGAGTGGGTTCAATCTTCAATCGATTTTAAGGTTTTATCTGCAAATTTTGGGTTGCTTATTATCCAAAACTTTGATTTTATGGTTCAATCTTCGATCGATTTTAGGGTTTTATCTGTAGTTTTAGGTTCTGCAATTCATTTGGGGTTATCTGATTCAATCTTCTTGTTTCTAGGTACAAAAATTCAAGATTTGATTTTGATAATGCCAATCGCCTTTTGAATATAACATACCTCCTATGAGTTTATGACAGGAAATAGATCTACGGATTGGTGCTTCATTTACCAGGTTTCAGACTATGCTCCTGAGAGATGCGTTTGTTATTGATTCTGCTACGGATGACAGAAACCTTGTTCTAAGCTATGGTCCTTGTCAGGTATTGAACTGATTCCCTACCACAAATGACCATTTTTTAACTGTTAAAAAAGTATTCAATTCTATGCAATTATCATTTGCCTCACCTCTCCCTTTCAATACAGTTCCCTACACTTGGCTTTATTGTGGAACGGTATTGGGAGATACAGTCACATGAGCCCGAGGAATTTTGGACCATTAACTGTTCACATAGATCAGATGAACGAATTGCGACATTCAGTTGGATGTAAGGCGTGCATTGTGACCATTAACTGTTCTTCTCTTAGCTTCTGAAACCATTTAGAATTCAATGATGTTCTATTTTCTGCAGGCGTGGCCATTTTTTTTATCATGCTTATGCTATCATAATCTATGAGATGTGCATTGAGGAGCCTACTGCAACTGTAAGTTGTGTTCAATTTTTGTAAATATAACTATATATTGCTAATTATATGAGATCTTGCACTCTTGGCTTCAACGTTTTTAATACATTATAGGTCACAAAGGTCAGACAACAGGAGAAGCTGAAGTATCCTCCATATCCTTTGAATACCATTGAGCTTGAAAAGCGTGCGTCAAGATACTTTCGAATGAGTTCTGAACATACTATGAAGGTGGGAATTGTTGGAGTGTATACCCTTCGATGGTAATGTTAAGCCTTGCCTTAAAATGTACAATGCCCTGGATCATAATATTAGCACTTGGTTTTGGAGAGTGGAGTTCTACACTTTCTGAAGCTTTATCTTCAATTATATGTCTAATTGGGTTGGTCTTCAATTATTTCCTCGGTCGTACACTGAATCACTTTTACTGATTGTAGGTAGCAGAAGAGCTTTACCAATCTGGTTTCATCAGTTATCCTCGCATAGAGACCGATGGCTTCTCTCCAAAAACTGATTTGCATGTTAGTAATTTCTTCTTTATAAACTTTTTTTTGGCACACATAAGCATACTTTTCAATTTTTATTGCCTTTGCTCTTGAGGTTTATAAATTTATGCCTTATCAAATGTAGCACCATATAATCTTTATCTTAATTATCTGCCTTATGTTAGTAATATATTATTAGCTTTGTGAGTAATGGATCGGTATTTCTTTGAGCTTGGCAATTGTACAAGAACAACAAAGGGCATCCTGGATGGGGATCATATGCACAGCGATTGTTGGACCCTGCTTCTGGGCTTTGGAGAAACCCTAGTATTGGTGGACATGATGACAAGGCCCATCCACCTATTCACCCAACCAAATTTTCTTCGGGAGAATCAGGATGGAGTCAAGATCACAATGTAAGTAGTCTAAGCATTCAATGGTGTTATAATGGTCATTGCATGTTCTTCAATTGTAGTTTCATTTGATATAAGTTAAGATCTATTTTCTGTTTGTTGCTTTCTTAAATTTTATGTTCATTTTTGTTTTCAGCGACTGTATAAGCTGGTTGTTCGCCATTTTCTGGCATGTGTCTCACAGCCAGCTGTAGGGGCTGAAACTATTGTTGAAATAGATATTGCTGGCAAAATGTTCTCTGCATCTGGGAGAGTGATACTGGCGGTGAGTTTTCCATTGTGTTCTTATGCCCTCTCCCTTCACTGTTTGGAGTCAAATTCGTGATGGTAATTTTTATTGAATTGCTAAAGAGTCTTATATTTTTCTTAGGTCGCTGGCTAGGTGTTATGGTATTTGTGGTCAAAATGGTGTTATGGATTAGATGCAAATGTTGAAAATATGTAACCATTACATTCTTTGGAAACTTTTCTCTAGTGATTCGGCTGGCAATACCTTTTTTGAGGCTATAATTAATTTCAATTGTATGCTAGTCCCCTTTGAAACTTATACTAGTTTGGAGACAGGGACCCAAGTAATGGTCCAGTTCCAATGAAAGTTATTTCATTTATTGTTGTTCTCTCTCTTCTATTTTCTTCCTAGTAAATCTGTGTCAGTGGTACCAACTCTAGACTGAGAAGTTGAGTACCATCATTGTTGCGACTAGCTTTTTTGTCTTTCTTGCTGTATGTTTGATATGCTTCCACCGTGTCCATACAAGTGCACAACTGCATGCAATATACTAACTTCTGTCTTTATGTGTGGGTTTGACAATACATAATCTATAGTCTTGATCTGCTTGACAAATAAGTCGAGTGCTTCAGATTTTATACGACTCAATTGCTTTCTGTTGCTTCTTGCTATCTTATCTGTTATGTTATGTCTTTGATATGCGTTCATTGTGTCAATACAACTGCTGCAGTATATGTCTATCTGTGAGGGGCTGACACTACATACTACATATAATGTTTATGTGGTTGGCAAATAATTGTAGTGTTTGAAATTTTATCTGAACCATTGCTACTGCTTTTGTATCAGAAAAATTACTTAGATGTGTATCGCTTTGAATCATGGGGAGGTTCACTGCTACCAACATATGCTGTTGGACAACAGGTTTGCTATTGATCATCCAACTAAGCTATGCATCTAAATTTATGATTAGAGTTTATGATTAGTTCACTGGAAGAGGAAGACAAACAACGATACGGTTGCAAGTAATATAAAAAGATTTGGTATATAGTGTCATTATATGATGAACTAGATTTACATAGTTGATCAGAAGTTGGGATTTTTGTCTAATTCTTCAAGTCAATTACGAGCCTTAAAGTACTAATTCGGGTATTGCTGTTTTACCTCCACAAATGCAAATGTTTATGGGTTTAGTTATGCAATATGAAGTTTTCACTGAAAAGGGTTGTGACAGGAAGCAAATTAGTAAACCTGTATTGGTGATGGTAGCTTAGCTTTTTGGTTTTAGATAACCTCGGAAATGAGCTAGCTTTCATCATTCTTTTTGGTCTTTCTATCATCCATCTTCCCCTAGATTTACTTAGTAATTCCTACAGTACCTCAAAACCTTCAGATAAGCACTTGTAATTGTAAAAGGCATGTTAGGCTATGTTAGTTTTGACTTGTGTAGCAACTGCAGCTTATTTAGGCTTTAAGGAAAATGGAATTGTCTTCAGAAATCGAAGACAATTTAGGTAATTCAGCTTTTCTTTTACTTGTATTGTTCTCTTTACAGATGAGGACCGAGTTCTAGCAACTGTGAGGGTTCAGCCATCTCATGGTTAACTAACGGCATTTGTGGAACATCCTAGAATGAGCAGGCTGATCCCCAACTTCTTTTCCATTCAAATGGTAATTTATTTTCCACCCACTTTATTAACTGATCAGTAAAACTATACATTTCTACCTTAGTTATACCATGCTGGCCTTAATTTTCACTACATGCATATGGTTCTACCCTAGAGGCACATGATTTTGAATACAGGTATCTTAGATTTTAGTCTTATGAGGTGTTAGTGGAGCTTATTGAGATGTGGTTATGTCTTCTGAAAATACTGGTTCTTCCCTAACTTTATGCCTTTTATATGTCTGTAACTTGTCTGAGTTTCTTTTTACGTACCATTTGGCTGTACTTGTTTGAAATTGTTTTTGGTTTTGGTTCTGTTTGTTGAAGTTCGCTGCAATTAGTAGATTTTTGTGCTTTGTTTTGGTTGTTAGGTGTAGTTTGCTGAAACTATTTTTGGTTTTGGTTATGTTTGTTGGAGTCTGCTATTTAGTTTTGGTTTTGGTTAGTACTGACTCTTGAGTTTAAAGAGTCATTTTTGTCAGAACCTGCTGGGTTTTTTTTTGTTTTGCTTAGGTGGTGTTTTGTCTATAGCATCACCTCAGTTATTTCCTTTTACTGAAACTACACGTGTGAAAGTTTATCTAATTATATTTAGTGTGGCTATACTAACTCATAGTTTGATGCCCTAGAATCTATCGAAGATGGAGGTAAAGAAGCTCTTTAATAACATCAATAGCTCAGAGTATGTGATAGTTATCTAGACATAAATGTACTAAAAGCACTAGCAAATATAACTTCATTCTATGTGCATATTATCTGCAGGGTTATGCATACATACTCACGCAGCCCGGGATACCTTCCGTTTTCTATGACCACTTCTATGATTCGGGTGATTCAATTCATGATCAGATTGTGAAACTGGTACAACAGTGTAGCTAGGTAGTTCCTTTATTAACTTGTGTCTAGTAGATTCTTCATTCATTAAGCATTTGGACTTGTCTGTAGATTCAGATTAGTAGATATGGGACATTTTGAACTGATCGATGCTCATGATTAGGTTGTGTACATAAGACAATGGTGGATTAATAGAAATTGCAATGAATGATTTTGGATGTGGGTTTCATACTTTCATGAATGGGCAATTTTAATTTCCAGAATGCATGCATACCAATTGTAACAGGGGACTACTAATATGTGTTATCTCAAATTGCAAGCTACAACAAAAGCACACCAAAATGTGTGGTTGCAGCTGCACAAAAACAACACAAAACCCAATTGGAATTCTATTGTCCTTTTGGCATTGGTACAATAGAAAATTGCAAGCTACAACAAAAGCACACCAAAATGTGTGGTTGCAGCTAAACAAAAACAACACAAAAATCAAATAGAAGTCTATTGTCTTTTTGGCATTGGGACGACAGAAAATTGTAGTCTAAAGGGCAAAACAACAACATAAGTTAGACGAAAGTGTTGGCTAAAACGTATAATAACAACAAATAAGTGTGGTTGGAATCAATCACAGACAATATAAAAAGACCTCATAAAAGACGTTTCACACAACACTTAAGTGTCGTATGTATGTACCCTAGAACGACACTTAATTGTCCTCTGATGCTCTTTACGACCACATATAATTGTCGTTTAAAGTAAATTAGCACAACCTTTAAATGCTGTTGTATGAGAGAAGACACTACATAAGAGTCTTCATATTTCTTATTTAAGTGCATTCAGACCACATAAATAAGTCTTGCAAATATGCTTCACACAATAGTATTTAAAAAATACTGTGGTTGTTTTGTTTATCAGACAATACAAAACTGTTGTTTGAACGCTTTTAAAGAAACAGATCACAATGTTCCCAAAATGCAAAACTCATCAGACGACACAAGACTTTTATTTTTTATGTCGTCTGAAATATCAGACGACATAACACTTCTGTCGTCTGATGCCCCCAAGAGACGACACCGTACTAGACGACACATTTTTGTTCGTTCAGACGACAGAACAGTTCTGTCGTCTGATGCACTTTTTGGCATAGTGTAGGGTTCTTAGTCCTCAAGGCCTCGCCTAGTGATGAGTAGAACGGACAACTCCTATCCCTAGAGCTACCATGCATATGTAAATCTTCCTCCTTATTCCTCCCCTCTTTTTCTCTAGAAGTAGATGGCTCAAACTCATGAGTGGTGGGTCTAATGTCATCAAGAACCTTCCTAGAGGTGTTATCGGCCGTAGATAGGTCCCTAGCCTTCATGGCCTCACCATCTAATTTAGGGTCCGAGACATCCTCATCCCTAGAAGTCTTGTTTCTCAACAAAGCTCTTTCCTTGCCACTATCAATCAACCCATATTTGCTTGCATTGTTCTCAAAGGACAAGAAACCATAACCTTTACCAAGAATAGATTCTCCGGAGGGTACATTTTCTTCCCCTCCGGCTACCTTATCCACCCCCTTATTTCTTCCTTTGGCATTCAAATTCACATCACCCACTCCATATTTACCGGAAGGTACATTTTCTTCCCTTCCGGTCCCATCCTCCTTATGATAAAAAGAATCATGATGTGTATGCAATTGATCATCAACAACATGGCCAAGAGGTACATTTTCTTCCCTCTTGGCCCCATATGAATGCAAATCAACATCGTTATCAAATAAAGGATTTGTATGGAAACTAGAAGATGTAGGCATGTAAACATGATTATCATATACCTTTCCCGAAATTAGAGTGGTGATGGCATTGCATTCATGGAGTTTTCCTCTTGGGTTTGGCTCCGGTTGTGAAGGTAAGGCTCCCTTTGGTCTCTCACTCATATTTGGGGCCATTTGGCCCACTTGTACCTCTAGTCTAGCCATGCCTTGTTGTAGAGTTTGATACCCTTGAACTAGTGAAGAGATGTTTTGCTTGGTCTCTGCATTAGTAGAAGTTTGAACCTTGAGAAACTCTCCCATCAAGTCTTCAAAATTAGGCTTCTTTAGTTCATTTGGAGATTGAATAGGAATGCCTTGAAGAATAGGAGGGGAATTGTAGTTCTCGCCTTGGTGGGGGCCTTGAAATGAGCTAGGATTGCCTTGAAACTTGCTACCACTATAGCCAACACCTTGTGTAAACCCGGGAGGGGTGTTTTGACCATGAAATCCTTGACTTGAGGTAGATTGGCCTTGAGAATTAGACCCATATGCTTGCCGTCCATGTTGACCATATTGTGAAAAATGAGTGCTTCCTTGGTGTGCATTGCCATAATTAGCAATATTTGATGAGTCTTGACCTTGGCCACCTCTAAAGCTTTACTTTCCACCTTGAAACGCACTAGATGAACCTCCTTGGTCTTTCCAAGAAAAATTGGGATGATTCCTCCAACCGGGGTTATAAGTGTTATAGTAAGGATCATTTCTTTGGTTCCTTGGCACAAAATTACCCACTTGGCTCACTTGTTCTTCAATAAAGTCCGGAAACTTGGATGATAAGTGACACTCTTGAGTGGAATGTGCTAGACTCTCACAAAACAAACATGATGTAGAAGTTGCCATCTTGACTTGAGCTTGAGGAGGATTCCGGCTCACTTGGTTTAGAAATTGGTCAATCTTGCTTTCTAGCCTCTTGAACTCATGCATAGAAGGCCCGGATGATGTTCCTTGAACCTCATAGATTCCACCACGGCTCGATGTGTTCTCCTTGCTAGGTGCTTGTTGTCTCCTTGCATCATGATCATCCCAATAAAGAGAATTAAGTGAAAGCTCTTCATATGTGTCCCAAGCGGCATCGGGAAGCTTGCTTGCAATAGTTCCACCACTAAAAGTGTCAACTCTTTGTCTTTGGTCCGCCATCAATCCTCTATAGAACTTGTCCACAAGAAACCACTTCTCTAACCCATGGTGAGGACATGACATCTCAAGATCCTTAAAGCGCTCCCAACACTCATGAAAACTTTCTTGAGGGTGTTGTCTAAATGAAATTAGTTCATCTCTAACATTGGAAGTTCTTGAAGGAGGATAGTACTTTCCTAAGAAAGTTTCTTGCATCTCAACCCATGTACGTATTGATCTAGGAGACAACTTGCTCAACCACTTTCTTGCATGGTTCTTGAGTGTGAAAGGGAATAATCTAAGCTTCAAACCATTAGAAGTGAGACCATTAGGTTGAACGGTAGTACACACTTGCTCAAACTCCGCAATGTGGTCATAAGGGTTTTCCAAGGCCATGCCATTAAATGTGGGTAGAATGCTCAAGGTAGTTGGCTTGATCTCAAAGTGATGCTCACATGGAGGGAGTACAATGCAAGAAGGGTGATCAACAATAGTGGGGCTAGTGTACTCCCTCATGGTCTTGCCTTGAGGAGGATTTTGTGCGTCTCCCATGTTGACTTCTCCTTGTGAATATCTTAGAGGTACTATATCATCGTTTGTCTGCACCCTAGGCGCCAGTCAAAGAACGACCAGTGTCTTCTTCTTTGACTTCAGCGACACCCTTTCCTCCAGTTTGGGCCCCATCGTCTGCACCAGACCGGCCCCATCGTCTACACCAGATCGTCTGCACCAGACAAAGACCCGCTGGTTCCCAGATCGTTTTTCGAACCAGACCTGTTGTTTTTCCAGATCCGGCGTCGCTGCCCAGTTCACGGCTGCATCACGTCAGGTTCTTCATTCCGGCGTCGCTGCTCAGTTCACGGCTGCATCACGTCAGGTTCTTCGTTCCGGAGTCGCTGCTCAGTTCACGGCAGCACTCCTACAGATCCAGACAACTCCGTTCCGGTTCGATTCAGACGACTCCGATCCCCTTCTAGGTTCGTCCTTCCCCGGTGCGTCATCCAGCCGGTTCGGCCCTCCAGCCCAAACCGACTCGGCTCTCCAGCCCAAACCGACGATCGATCCTCACCTCCAGATCGATCGCTCTCGATCCTCACCTCCAGATCGATCGCTCTCGATCTCTCCCGCATCTATCTCGACCCGCCTCCTTCAGTGAGTTAACCCGCATCCTTCAGTGAGTCAACTTGCCTACCTCAGTGAGTCCCCTCGTCCCAACTCGGTCCACAGTCAACCAGGTTCCAAAAAAAAAAAAAAAAAAAACTATTACTATTTGTTTATTTTCGCTGCGTACTTTGAGATTCGTATATTTTCTATTGTATTATTGCAATGGGTGGTGATGACAGTGAAAGTCAGGGTTCTAAGGCCAATGAGGTACAGAAGGTTGAGGTCTCTGTCAAGAGCTCAGAAGGTGGTTCTTTCGGAGGTACCAAACTCACTTGTACCAATTTCCGAACATGGAAGAAGATTATGTCAGTTTATCTCCGTGGAATACACAAAATGGGGTATGTGACTGGAACAATCAAGGCTCCCAGTGAAGATGATGTGGATGCCTATGCTAAATCGGCAGATGATGATGGGCTGGTAATGTCAATTCTATTTCGAGC
This sequence comes from Rosa chinensis, assembly GCF_002994745.2. NCBI lineage: Eukaryota > Viridiplantae > Streptophyta > Magnoliopsida > Rosales > Rosaceae > Rosa > Rosa chinensis. Next base: position 52,862,607 of record NC_037094.1, on the reverse strand, counting down.
CATGACTGATGATGTGCTACAGATGGTGGAGGAATGTGAAACTGCTGAGGCGATATGGAAGACATTGGGGGATTTGTATACCAACGAGTCTGATTTTATACAAGTTCATGAATTGATGTATAAAGCTGCTAGTATGCAACAGAATGGGCAACCAATAGCTGTGTATTTCACCAAGCTGAAGAATGTATGGACTGAAATTGATCAGAAGCGTCCTTGCAAGATCAAGAATCAGGAAGATCTGGTGTGGTACCAGAAGGAGAAGGAGCTAGAAAGGGTTCATGTATTCCTGAGAGGGCTTGATGAGAAGCATAGCAGTGCCAAGGGAGAATTGCTCAGAATGACAGACCCTCCTAGTTTGACCACAGCCTTTACATACATCCTCAAGGATGAGTCCCAACAGGAAAGTGTCAAACATGCACAGGTTGAAGTATCTAGCCTAGCCATTCAGGCCAAGTCACCGGCACCTTTCCTCCAGCAGCAGAGTTCAGCCCCACTTTATCAGCAAGGTTTCCCACAAGGCTTCAACAACCGCCCTCGTCCTCAGTGTTCTTATTGCAATGACCTTGGGCATGTTCGGGAGACTTGTTGGAAGTTGAATCCACACCTTAAACCTAAAAAGCAAGGTTATCGTCCTAAGGCGAAAGCAGCTGCTGTTCAATTGGTCCAAGAACCGGATTTCTATGGAGTAGTTGGCCAAGATCATCATACAGCAGGTGGAGTTACTCCTACAGCCTCTATAGCTGGTCGAGGTAAAATTGGTATGGCGTTAAAGGTTTCTACTTTTGTTGGTTCTGATACATGGATTATTGATTCTGGTGCCTCCGATCATATGACTTATGACAAATCATATTTTACTGAATTGTCTTCCCCACCAGTGTCCTATGTAAACAATGCCAATGGTGAGGCATTTCCTGTGTTAGGGTCAGGATCAGTTCGTATTACTCCTACCTTAGAACTTCATAATGTGTTATTTGTGCCTGACTTGTCCCACCATTTGATATCTGTTCCCCAATTGAATACTGAGTCTAAATGCTCCGTAACCTTTTTTCCTATGTATGTGATTTTTCAGGATCTTCTCACCAGGGAGATAATTGGTCGGGGGTATCTGAGGGGCAGGTTGTTCCATCTGGATCAGACATACGCAGGAGAGAAACCAGGAGCACATTCCTGCACCGCTTTGACTTCGAGTTCTGATAAGCTAAGTGAAATTTGGTTGTGGCATCACCGCTTAGGGCATCCCTCTTTTAGTCTTATGAGAAAAACCATGCCTACTTTGTTTATTGGTGTGGATGAGTCTAGTTTACATTGTGAAACATGTGTTTTGGCCAAGAGTCATCGTGCTACTTATTTTCCTAGTATTTCTAATAAAAGTGTTGCTTCTTTTGAGTTGATTCATTCTGATGTTTGGGGGCCATCTAGAGAACCCACTATGTCGGGTATGAGATACTTTGTGTTGTTTATTGATGATTGTACAAGATTGTCGTGGGTTGCTCTGCTAAAAACAAAAGATGAAGTTTTTCCAGCTTTTCAACTTTTCGTACCCTTGTTCAAACACAATACCATAGCACCATTAAAGTCCTTCGTTCTGACAATAGGGAGGAATATGTTAATCATGTTTTCCAAGAGTTTTTTACAACCAATGGGATTGTTCACCAAACTACATGTCCACAAACACCAGAACAAAATGGAGTGTCTGAAAGGAAAAACCGTCATTTACTTGATATGGCTCGTGCCATTCTCTTTAGTGCTCATATGCCTAAGTATCTTTGGGGCGATGCTGTACAGGCTTCCTCCCATCTTATTAATCGTCTTCCATCTAGCGTCCTTCAGGGAAAAATTCCATTCGAGATTCTTGCATCTCATGTCTCCTTACCTTCCTTTCATAATCTTCCAGCTCGTGTCTTTGGTTGTGTTGCCTTTGTCCATGTTCCTAAAAACCAAAGGTCTAAGTTGGATGCCCGGGCGCTTAAGTGTGTCTTTGTTGGTTATGGAGGGAATCAGAAGGGATACAAGTGCTATCATCCACCTACTAGGAAGTACTATGTCACTATGGACGTTACCTTCTTTGAAGACATGAGTTATTTTTCCACTTTAGATACAGCTCTTCAGGGGGAGAATTCATATTTTGAAGAGCTGTATCATGGAGAGGGGGAGGAAACAGAAGGAGGAGAGGGAGAGGAAGAAGTCACACAGACAGGAGGTATTTTGACGGATCCAGTTGAGACCATCAGCCCGCCACCTCTTGAAGCAGTAGCTCCAAGCATCCAGGCACCAGTTCCTATGGCTGAAAATGAAGTTGAAGACACGACTGCCCCTCCTGCCATTGCTTCTACCCCTGACCCACAGCTTCTTGGTACGGAAGATCACTCATTTGAGGTATGTCCACCCACTAGTACTAGTAGTAGTGAGTCTAGTGCTGAGCAATATGTGTTACCAAATAGGATCACTCGGGGTCAATCAGTCAAAAGATATGAACCTACTCTTACTGCCAAATCAAAATACCCAGTAGCTAATTATATGTCCACTAGGAGATTGTCTAAGTCATATGAATCATTTGTGAATCAAATATCTGCTGTATCAGTACCTAACAAAGTGCAGGATGCGTTGGGGGATCCAAAGTGGAGGAAGGCAATGGAGGAAGAGATGGAGGCGTTGCAGAAGAACAATACTTGGCAACTTGTGCCTCCACCACAAGGCAAGAAGGCTGTAGGTTGTCGTTGGGTGTTTACTGTGAAACATAATGCAGATGGATCAGTGAATCGGTACAAAGCACGCCTTGTAGCAAAGGGGTTTACTCAGACATATGGTATAGACTATGATGAAACATTTGCCCCTGTCGCCAAGATGAACACTATTCGGGTTCTGCTCTCATTTGCTGCTAGTTTAAACTGGCCACTCCGACAGTTTGATGTCAAGAATGCATTTCTTCATGGAGAGTTAGCCGAGGAAGTGTACATGAGCCTTCCACCTGGGTATGTAGTTGCTTCTCCTGGTGATTTTGTCTGTAGATTGAGAAAATCTCTGTATGGTCTCAAACAGTCACCACGTGCTTGGTTTGGAAGATTTTCACAGTTTATGCGGAAGGTTGGTTACAGGCAGAGCAACTCAGACCATACCTTGTTTCTCAAGCATCAATAAGGGAAGGTAACAGCTCTAATTATTTATGTGGATGATATGGTAATCACTGGTAATGATACTGTTGAGATGGATAGACTGCAGAGATAGCTAGCCTCTGAGTTTGAGATGAAGGACTTGGGTGAACTTAAGTACTTCTTAGGAATTGAGGTAGCCAGGGGGAGAGAAGGAATCTATCTGTGCCAGAAGAAGTATGTTCATGATTTGCTGATAGAGACAGGTTTGTTGGATTGCAGACCTATTGACACTCCTATTGAGCAGAACCATTGTTTAGCTGAGTATCCAGATTAGGTACCTACTGATTGTGCTCGCTATCAGAGGTTAGTTGGGCGCTTGATTTATTTGGCTCATACTAGACCAGATGTTGCATATGCAGTGAGTGTGGTGAGTCAGTTCATGTATAATCCGAGTGAGAGTCACATGGATGCAGTTATGCGGATTCTGAAGTACTTGAAGTCAGCTCCAGGAAAGGGAGTACTTTTTTCTAAACATAACAACATTCTTGAGGTTTGTGGCTTCACAGATGCAGATTGGGCTGGAAATATCACAGACAGGAGGTCGACATCAGGTTACTTTACCTTTGTAGGAGGTAATCTGGTTACATGGAAGAGTAAGAAACAGAAAGTTGTGGCACATTCTAGTGCGGAGGCCGAGTATAGAGGTATGGCTCACGGAGTGTGTGAATTGTTGTGGCTGAGAAATCTATTACGTGATCTGGGTTTCAAACTCAAAAATTCCATGCAATTGTATTGTGATAACAAGGCAGCTATTGACATATCACAGAATCCAGTACAGCATGATCGTACTAAACATGTGGAGGTTGATCGTCACTTTATAAAGGAAAAGCTAGATGCCAAAATTATTAGCTTTCCTTTTGTTCCAACTGAAGAGCAACTTGCAGATGTACTTACCAAAGGAGTTTCCAGGAAGGCGTTTTATGACTCACTTAGCAAGTTGGGCATGGTTGATGTATATGCGCCAACTTGAGGGGGAGTGTTAGTGTGAGTCATCGTTCCCTATTAGGAATAGATTACAAGAGAATATATTGTTGTAATTACTTACCTTGTATATGTTGTGTAGTACGGTTGTAGTACGATTGTAATATGTTTATATACACCATAGAATGGGTGTGATAATATATCAGAAATTTATTCTCTCAACCTTGTTCTTTTTGACTGGAGGAACTTCTCGCATTATGTTGGTTTCAACAACACCAGGATCCACAGCACTTCAAAACCAAACAAAACCGTATTTAACATGAGATTTTGTACATAGCATCTAATGCATGATCCTAGAAAACAATTCTGCACAACTCTTCCCAGAAAGGAAAATGGTAAAAAAGCTTGTATATACATACATTAGTACATTACGGAGACATGACGAGATATGTCCATCAAGCCAGGTTGGTGATGAAGCTCATAGGAGAAGAGCAGTAGGAACACTGTCAAAAAATGGAGCACGTTGAACATGGAATAGCAAAGGGATATTTTCAAAAATAATGACATCAAACAAGGCTACATTCCTTAAAGCAGAAGACAGATAAAAGATAAATAAAGTCATTACTGTTCATAGCCTTCGGCGGTGAATCTAGACGATGTAGCAAATATTCCAGCATTGTTAACTAGGAGTTGGATTGAAGAGTGCATTTGTGAGTCGGAAATTTGAAAGCCGAGGAGATTAGGTACCTTTTCTAACAAGTGAGATGAACGTCCAACTGCATACAGGATTTGATTATGAGCTATACTCATGCATCTTGATTTGTATAAATTACGAAAGAAGTGATTAAATCTAAAACTATGATTAATTACCAAGAACCACAAAGAAGGCGTGAGCGGAGAGAGCATGGGCTGCCGCAGCGCCCAATCCAGAAGTAGCCTGCAAATGGGCCTGGATTGAAATGAGGGAGGTGATGATCTGGAAGGAGGAGCAATCGAGGTGAAAAGGAGGTTCCAGTAAGAGATGAGAAGAGTGAGAGTCCATAGTAAAATTGCATGGGCATTAGAAAATGCAATGCCTCCTTCATCCTCATGTAAATTTCTTGAATTAAAACTGAGACGGAGCGTGTACGAGTGGTGATAGGACAGTGAATCAGAGAGCTTTGTGGGCTAAGGAAGGGGGATTTCACTTTCAGTTTAGAGCTCCCTCCGCTCCTGCCATTTATACGTTTCAGTACTCGGAGTGGTTATCGTACTGCTGCCACCTCATCAACGTTAATCCGAAGGCTGAATAGAGGACACGCGTTTATTGGTGAAAAAAAAAAAATTAACTGTGTTTCGAAAATGAAATAAGTATTGGGTTCGTTCAAGGTACATCAATAATAGACTACGGCTTAGTTTAGCATTGCTGTGAGAATACAAAGCTGTTGTGAAAAAACTATACTTTTAAAATAATCAACGGTCATAAACCTCAATTAAATGTTTGGTCAACTTAGAAGTTATCTAGATACTTGATAAGAATGAATGAATACTACTTAATTGATCAAGAGGTTGTTCCTATGCCGTTAGATTTCAATCCGCGCTGGCAAGTCAAATTGAAAGAAAGGGATATCTGCAAAACATTATTTAATGCCTAAATCATCACTGAATTGTTTAGGCTATAATAAGTGGAGTAGGGATTGATTGTTTTCCTTGATTGTTCACCTTACTAAGTAGGCAATAGCGAATTTGCTATCCTAAGTTACACCTTGGTGTCAATTTGTTATCTTAGGTTTCCACAATTAGCCAATTTGCTATACTAAGTATTATTTTTGCCAATTTACTAACTTTTGTTTTCAAAATTGGCCAATCTACCTCCTTTTCGTCATATTAATTTGTCTACTTCTTCGTCCCAATGTTGATTAATTTTGAAAATATAAGGTAACAAATGGCTAATTTTGAAAATTTAGCGAAGTAGATTCATTAATTTTGAAAGACTAGAGTAGTAAATTTGATGGAAGGGTAGCAAATTGGTTAAAATAAAATCTATGGTAGTAAATTGGCTAATTTTGAAAACTTATGGCAACAAATTGGCTGAACCTAGCATATTGACACTAAGGTGAAATCTATGGTAGCAATTTGACAATTATGCCTACTAAGTATTTATAGGTGAGTCTAAGCGGATATCTTGGTTAGTGCGCGTTGTGGTGAGCAACTTTTGCAAGTCATGCGTTAAATATGGGTCCATAACACTATCTTTAAGATTAAGTGAGGTAGCACTTTCCTCTTGCTATGGATTTGGTCGAGCAGACCGTTCCACCTTATCCAAATCCACTTCAAGAAGATTCACCTCGAGAAATTCTGAAATAGGTTGGGCTACCTCCCTCTTCATCCATTTTTTGACTAGAACCCAATTCCACCTTATCTAGATCCGCCTCAAGGAATTTCCAGCTTGCTATGGACTTAGTCGAGCTGACTGTTTTGCCTTATCTAGATCCACCCAAAGTTTATTCACCTTGAGAAATTCTTAAATAAGTTGGATTGCCTCCCTCTCGACCAATTTCTTGACTACAACCCAATTTCACCTTATTTAGATCCTCCTCGAGGAATTTCCTGCTTGCTATGGATTCAGTCGAGTTGACTGGTTTCGCTTTATCCATATCTACCTCGAGAAATTTTCAGATTGGTTGGGTTGCCTCCCTCTCGGTTCATTTCTTTACTAAAACTCAATCCCACCTTAAATCTAGATCCGCCTTGAGGAATTTTTCAAATAGGTTGAGTTACCTCTCTCTTGGCCCATGTCTTGACTAGAACTCGATTCTGCCTTATCTAGATTCACTCTGAGTGGATACGTCCTCGAAGGAATTTCTTGGATAGGTCGGGTGCTTCCCCTCTAGCCCATCTCTTGATTACAAAGTACAAACCCATTATTTCTCATTTCTTGATTAGGAACCCATTTCAAAATTTTACACCCCCACATGCAGTTTCTAACTGCCTTTAATATTCAAACAAAATTTTCATATTTCTCTTGTGATATTAACATTCCCTTCATCTTACTTCTTACAGGCTTATAAGACATGTATGATCTAGAGGGTTACCCTCTTTGGTTATGTGATTACAAATACAACGATGAAAATAGAGTCTCATTCGTGACTTTAAATAAGGTGGGCAGTTTTCTGCAGCAGATGGATTTGGCTCGTAAGGTTGATATAACTGATGAGGATCCAAAGGAGCGTGTGAACTTGGATCACGAGCCTTTTGATGGGGAGGTGACGCAGTCGGAAAAGTAACCCTAGGTTTACAAGCTATAAACCTAAAAGAAGGGTTTTGGAGTCCACTAGAGATAAATGAGAAAACTCTCAATTTGATTGATAATATGATAAAAGATAAGTTCTGTAGCCATTTAAGGTTGCTTACATATGATAAAAGAAACCCTCGGGTGACTAACAATGAAACCCTAAAGCCCACGGGTAAAAACAAAACCAATCCAAAACAAGCTAGAAAACTAAAAATTCTGAAAAATAGTAAATTGCAGTTTTGAGGCTCTAAACGACCTCGAAAGCCCGAAAACGCCCACATGTCGTGGCATAGTGACAATTTTTGTTCCTGGAGTCGTTCCCTTTCCGGAAAGCTATAGCAATCGCGATTCGGACATCGAATGCCAAAGTTGCAGCAAACCGGGTTTTCCTCCTTTTGCACGATCGAGTTGTTCTTCAATCCTTATCGCCATTTGCTCTACATCAGTCTCCTCCACCTCTGAAGAACTCGACCCCGAGTTCTCTTCAGAGTAAAGAACAACATCTTCAAGAAACTCATGCAGATCAGCAACATTAAAGGTGTTAGAAATGCCCATGGAATCAAGAAGTGCAATAACATAAGCATTGTCGTTGATCTTCTTCTGCACCTTAAAAGGTCCATATTTTCTTGGCTTCAGCTTGTTATAGGCACCAACAGGAAACCTCTCCTTCCTTAGAAACACCATCACGTCATCACCCTCTTGGAACACTTTAACTCTTCGATGCTTGTTAGCTGTAGCTTTATACTTGGCATTAGTTTCTTCCAACTTGGCCTTAACTTCTTCTCTAATAGACTGCACATCCTTAGCCATGCCCTCAGCAGCACACTAACACCAGAAACTTTAGGAAGCTTCACTAAATCAACCACATATCAAGGAACAACCGTATAAACTAATGAGAATGGTGACTTCCCTGTGGCACTATGCACAGCACTGTTGTAAGCAAACTCCACCTGTGCTAAGGCATAATCCCACTGTTTGAGCCTATCTCCACAAACATCCTGACCATATTACCCAAAGTTCTGTTAGTAACCTTTGTTTGCCCATCAGTTTGAGGATGAGCTGTGCTGCTACGATTCAACGCTGTGCCAAACATTCTCCACAACATAATCTAGAAGTGACTAAGGAACTTCGTGTCTCTATCAGAAGTAATGGACTTGGGCACTCCATGCACATGAACGACCTCCCTAAAAAATAGTTTGGCTATATTGGAAGCATCAGCAGTCTTCTTACAAGCTATAAAGTGTGTCATCTTAGAGAACCTGTCAAACATATAATCAACACCCCTTTGGGTACGGGGTAATCCCAACACAAAGTCCATAGCAAGATCCTGCCAAATATCTTCAGGAAAGATAAAGGTAAATAAAGACCAGTATTTTGGGACTGACCCTTAGAAACTTGGCAGGCAATAGCTCCTACATCCTTCTTCAGCTATGGCCAGAAATACCTCTCCTCAAGGCTAGCAATAGTTTTGTCTCGGCCCAAGTGTCCACTCAAACCCCCTCCATGCAAATTTCTAATCAGTTTCTCCCTTAATGATGAGCTAGGAATACATAGCCGATTGCCCTTGAATAAATAACCATCATTCACATAGAAATCTGCAACTGCATGATTGCTACTTCACTTGGCCCAAATCTCCTTAAAATCAACGTCTTCCTCATACAATTCTTTCAAGAGATCAAAACCCACAATCTCCTGAGCTAAAGTGGTCAGCAAGGAAGCCCTCATACTCAAAGCATCTGGCACCCTATTAAGAGTACCAGATTTATGCTGAATCATAAAAGGAAATTTCTGCAGAAAACTCACCCACCTTGCATGCATCTTGTTTACAGTTTTCTGACTGTTAAGGTACTTCAAGGCCTGATGATCAGTGAACAATACAAACTCTTTCTGAATAAGGTAGTGCTCCCATTGATTCAATGCTCGGAACACTACATAAAATTCTTGATCATAAGTACTCCACTTTTGGCGAGCTTCACTCAACTTTTCACTAAAGAATGCTACTGGCCTCTTTTCTTGTGACAACACAGCACCTACTCCCAGCCACTAGCATCACATTCAACCTCAAACACCTTGTAAAAATTGGGAAGAGCAAGAACTGGTGCAATACAAAGTTTTTCCTTGATTAAGGCAAAGTTCTTTTCTTGTTCTTCTCCCCACTGGAACTTGCCTTTCTTCAAACATTCAATAATAGGAGCAGTAATGGTACTGAAATTTCTTACAAATCTCCTGTAGAAAGTAGCCAAACCATGGAAACTCCGCACCTCAGAAATTGTTTTTGGAGCTGGCCATTCTCTTATAGCTCATACCTTCTCTTCATCAACCTGAATGCCTTCTTCCCCAACCACAAAACCTAAAAACAACAGCTTGCTGGTACAGAAAGTGTACTTTTTCAGGTTAATGTACATTTTATTTCCCTGTAAAGCTCCCAAAACCTGCCTCAGATGTACCAGATGTTCTTCTTTGGTCCTAATATATATCAATATTTCATCAAAATACACCACGACAAAAGAACCAATAAAAGGATGAAGAACCTGGTTCATAAGCCTCATAAAGATGCTGGGTGCATTAGACAACCCGAATGGCATCACCATCCACTCATATAACCCATCCTTGCTCTTAAAGGTTGTCTTCCACTCATCCCCTAGCTTGATTCAAATATGGTGGTGACCACTTCGAAGATCTATCTTTGTAAACACCTTGGAACCCTCCAGCTCATCAAGGATGTCCTCCAAACGAGGAATAGGAAACCTGTACTTCACAGTTATCTTATTTATGGCCCTGCTATCAACACACATCCGCCATTGATTGCCCTTCTTAGGAACAAGGAGGACTAGAACTGCACAAGGACTCATACTTTCACGAATGAATCCTTTCTTCAACAAGTCTTCAATCTGCTCCCTCAAAATCTCATTCTCCTTAGGACTCATGCGGTAATGGGGCAAATTTGGCAAACTAGCTCCAGAAACCAAATTAATTTGATGTTGAATGTCCCTTATAGGTGTAACTCATTGGGCAGCTCAACCGAAATCAACTCCTTAAACTCTCCCAACATATTCTGCACTTCCTTAGGGATCACCATATCTTCCTTTTCTGCAGCCAACAATCCTTTAATCACCACTGGACAAATGACTTCAGATTCCTTAAAGGCTTCCTCCATCTTGAATTCACTACTAGACAAGGTCAGAAAACTCTCTCCTTTCTTTACACCAGACCTCTCAAATTGATAAACAGGAGCCATAAAATTGCCATTCCACATAAACATCATCACATTATCTCTGCCTTTATAAGTCATATCCATATCATATTGCCAAGGTCGCCCAAATAAAATATGACAAGCATCCATATCAATAATATCACACAAAACTTCATCTTTTTAATGCTTATAAATGGATACTGGTATTTTGCAGGACTCAGCAACTCGAACTTGTGGACCTTTCTTGACCCACCCTAGAGAATAAGGTGCCTCATGAGGTTGTGTAGGTAACTACAAATCAATTTTCTGGCCACGAAATTTTCGCAGCTCCCATTATCTAAAATCAGATTGCACACTTTGTTATTAATGGAATAAAGTGACCTGAAAATATTGCGCCGCTGCCCATCTTCCTTAGGAGATAATAAGATCCTGGCCAAAAGTTAATCAAATCTGATTCAAAATCAAAACCTGACTTTTCGCACGAGAAACCCGAAAAGTCCAAAACCAAATCTTCTTGAATATTCTAGCTGCTAGTAACCTGATTATGCGTGAGTTACCTATTTTCCAATCACTTTTCTTGATTCTACGCTGCTTCTTTACTTTTATGGTTTTTCGGCTAAACTGGGTCCATTCTTGTCCTACATCATTCTCCTCCACTATGAAAGAACTCGCCCTCGAGTTCCTCTTGAATAAAGGACAAGAATAGGGAGACAAAAGACCTGAGAAAAAATTAGACAATTGAACCTGTAAGCTATTGGCTTGATCCTCTGCAAATTTTGATGGCACAATCATGAACCCAACGCCAAAGATGAGTCTGTCATATGCATTTTGGCTTTCATAGGTGACCTTTGTAGATTCTTTTCGGCTCTCAAGGTTGCATTCTTGAATGACATCTGGTTTTGAATGATTTACTGTAGGCTCCAAAACTTCTTCATTATTAATAACCATGTCAACACGAGCAATTTCATATTTAATCTCTTCTTCATCATGGATGATTTCTTGTGGGGCTTCTTCTGTTGAAAATTTTTCTATCTTCTTTTCAGTTAAACTGTTACTCTCAACGGGCAAAGCAAACTCTTTGGAATTTAACTTCTTCTCAAAAATCTTAAGAGGGTAATTCTTGATCGAAAAATCTCTAGGTAGAAATTTTTCGCTAAGAACACCTTTCATCTTGCGCCATGTCTGAACACGCTCTTTTCCTTGCCTTTGACGAGAGCTCTGCAACTGATCCCACCAATAAGCAGCATCTTTCTTCAGCTTCCAAGAAACCATCTTAGCTTGCTTGTGTCCTGGAACCTCCATGATCTCAAAGAATATATCCACTTTAACTTGCCAATCTAGAAAATCCTCCACGCTCATGTGACCAGAAAAGTAAAGAATATCAGCCTTGACCTTGTAATCCTGATCAGCTTCTCCTTGTTGTTCAAGTTGCACAATTTCTTCTTCAGAACCAGATTCTGAAGTATTAACGGCAACTTCACCATGTGGAGCCCTAACTCGCTGGCCTCCTTCCGAGATTTTAGCCAACTTCAACAAAGAATCTCGAAAAGAAAGAAGCGTCTGCACATTAAGAAGAATGATTTGAATATTGAAAATTGGTATTCAAATAGGCTTCTTAATGATGGAATTAATCATAAATTACTCTTTTGGATATATCGGGATTCTCGAGCGAAATCTTGGTTGGGATTCCAAATATATGTTTGCGTAATATTCATTAATATCTAGGATTTTATTTCTGATTTTTATTTAATTAGGTTTCCTAGTTTTAGTCTATAATAAATTGTTCTTTTTGTTTTCTAGTTGTATTAGGTTTATTCTATGTGCCCTATATAAGGCACCTCTTTGATTTTAATTTTCATTCAAGTTATCAATAAAAAAACCAAATATTAGAGAAGTTTCTCTATGTTTCTTACGGCTGTGCCCGTAATTGCTAGTGGATTTTAGCTCATCTCATATGGCTTTCGACGCTTGACGGAGCCTCTTACTATCGTGTTCATGCTTCCCGCATCAATTCACTACTAGATAAGGTCAAAAAACTCTTTCCTTTCTTTACACCAGACCTCTCAAATTGATAAACAGGAGCCATAAAATTGCCATTCCACATAAACATCATCACATTATCTCTGCCTTTATAAGTCACATCCACATCATATTGCCAAGGTCGCCCAAATAAAATATGACAAGCATCCATATCAATAATATCACATAGAACTTCATCTTTATAATGCTTATAAATGGATACTGGTATTTTGCAGGACTCAGCAACTCGAACTTGTGGACCTTTCTTGACCCACCCTAGAGAATAAGGTGCCTCATGAGGTTGTGTAGGTAACTACAAATACTCCACCAATTTTCTGGCCACAAAATTTTTGCAGCTCCCATTATCCAAAATCAGATTGCATACTTTGTTATTAATGGAATAAAGTGACCTGAAAATATTGCGCCGCTGCCCATCTTCTTTTGGAGATAATAAGATCCTCTGCAACACAATATTAACCTTTTCATGAGACTCCTCCACCGCAAACTCAACCCCTTCATATTCATCACCTCTTCCAACTTCTTCATCATAATCATCCATAAGGGCAGTTTGTCTTCTCTCAGGACACACATTAGACCTATGTCCAGGCTTGTTGCAACTATAGCAGATTTCTGTTGTAGGCCTCGCATAAGGATTATTAGGCTTTTGATTTGGGACCCTATTTTGAGCACCACTAGAACTGCTAGAACCGCTAGTCCCTTTAAAAGGAGGATTGGAAACCCTATGAGCACTCTCTGTATTCTGCTGTATGGCCTTACCCTTGCCAGCTGAGGATTTCACCAACTCTGTGCTCCTTTGATAGGTATACCTTTGGAAAGAAGAAGCTCGTGAAGGCTTCTCTAATAATTCTGCTTTCAATGATAGACTTGAAGCTTCTGCCACAGTCCACACAGTTTGTAACCTAATTTTATCCTAAATGGCTGGCTTCAACCCACTGAGATAGCAAGCCACCTTCTAACTTTTAGTTTCTCCTAGTTCATTACTCTCTGAATAATGTATGTACCTACATGTGCATTTGCAAGCATAATTAGCTGTAACGAGCCACACTCACTGTACCGCCAGAGGTGCCAACTCCCACCAATGGAGGGACCTACGGAAAAACAGCCAAGTGGGCTACCACCTAAGCCCCGGATCACCCCTAGGTCACCGCTGACGCGCCGCCACGCACCGCGCCAAGACAGCATCAGAAGCTCCAGACACTAAGAATCAAAGCACATCAGTCCCACATCGAAAACAAGAAGAAGATCAACCTTCTCCTCACCTATAAAAGGTTCTCTCCTCTCTCCTCATTAATTACGCATTTACTACTCATTTATTGTTATGCTGCCTATATGCATTGACTGACTTAGGCATCAGAGAAGTGAAAACCGCCCAACGCGGTCTTCCTCTAACGCCCTGTCTCTCGTGTGACAGCTTGCGAAGGCCATCAAGCCCTTAGAGTAGCGATCCGCTCACCGAATCCGCGTTAAACGAGAGATCGGCTACTTCCGGACTTTGAGCATTAACATTGGCGCCGTCTGTGGGAATATTTTGAACAAAAGGTCATCCCACCACAATCACCATGACTCATGGTAGTGGGGGAAACGCTGATGAGCAGGCAGACCAATCCGCCATTCCCCAACCCACCAACCCAGTGGTAAGCATCAACCGCGCGCTATTCAGCACCCCGGTAAACCCCGGCGGTGAGACAAACCCAAGTAGCAACCGCCCACCAGGCCAAGACCTCACCTCTCTATATGAATTGGCACTGGCGGATCTTCATAAGGCAAACAGAGAGCGTGAACAAGAACGCAAAGAAAAGGCCGAGGCCCAAAAGCAGGTGGCCACGCTTATGTCACGTTTTGATGAGCTAAAAAGAACACTGAAGGCAACCGCCACCCCGGCACAGAGCTAGCAATCACGGAGCACCAGGCACAGCAGGCCTAGTACCGGCGCATTGGTACCAGCACCAGTCATGCATATGCAGGTCCAGCTGAACCCACCAGAGCTAGCGGGAATGGGGCCGCCCCCCGTACCCCAGCTAATGTTGGAATAGGAGGCAGAATCATCGCTGCACACCAACCTCTCGAGGCCTAGGGCAAGAACCGAGGGAAACCCACATGCTCCCAGGCGAGGATCAGTCCAGCGGAGTGCCCGGCGAGGCCCCACCGGTGATACAACCGCTCAAATACTGGAAAGGATGCAGCAGTTGGAACAAAGGTTAATCTGGGCGGAATCAGGCCCCCCGACACCAATTTTCAAATCCACTTTTCGCGTCCAGGCCAGGACCATTCACTGCTGCAATTCTGCAGGCTGTCAGGCCGGCGTACGCAAAGACTCCAAAAATGTCATATTACAGCGGTAAGACTGACCCCTTCGTCCATATGGACAGCTTCAAGAAGGTCACCAACAACAAGGGGTTCGACTACGCCACCCTATGCCACTTGTTCAGCGAAAAGCTGGACAATGAGGCAATGAATTGGTTCTTCGAATGCCCATCGGGATCCATTGACTCATTCCAGGCATTGTCACACACTTTCCTTTCTCGGTTCATCCTACTGTCCGCCGGACACCATAATACAAGCCAACTGTTCAACGTCAAGCAAGGTACGGAAGAAACACTAAAGGCATTCTTCACAAGGTGGCGGGCGGCAGCATCTCAATGCCGCTATCTTGATAAAACAATGGCTTCGGCGGCTTTTAAGCAGGGACTCCTCAAGGGGCCATTCCTCTATTACCTCAACTACAATCATCCAAATGCGGTGTACGACCACCTCATGAGTGAAGCGGTCCTTCATGCCCAAGCAGAATTCATCACATATGGAGAAACCCCACCGCCACCAGCAACACTAGCAAAATCAACACAACCCTCCTCCAGTCAGCAGGGGACTGCTAGCAAAACTCCCAACACACCGCCAACTAACAAGAAGAGGGAGTGGCAACAGGGCCAGTACCAGAACAAGCGGCAGAAGGACCAATACTACAAGGGAAACCGCCCATCCCATGGGGACAACCGCAACAAACAAACGGAGTCCTCTCAGCGATATGCAGTATTTACAGTCCTCACAGCCTCGTGTGAGGAAATATACAATCAGTGCAAGGATCAGATCCCACCGCCGCCCCCAGGAAGATACCCAAAAGCGGGCAAACCAAGAAACACTGGCAGGTGGTGCAAATACCACGAGGATAGCGGTCACAATACCAACAGCTGCAATGCTCTCAAAACGGCCATTGAGACCTTGTACCGTGATGGCAAGATGGAGCAATTCAAGGTGCGCAACCGCCACCTGTGATCGCCGACATTGAGCCCTTGGGCCGCATCAACACCATCGACGGAGGTGCTCCAATCACCAACATGTCTCACAGGGCAAGAAAGCGTTATGCACGAGCTAATCACCCAAAGGAAGTCTGCAACATCCGCTACGAAAGATCCGCCAAACTCCTAAAGTCTGGTTGGAAGCCCATTACCTTCTCAGAGGAGGAGGAACGCGGAGTACATCTGCCCCATGACGACCTATTCTTGATCGACGCCATTCTCGGCAAATGGTCAGTGGGAAGAATCCTGGTAGATAGCGGATCCGCTGTCAACGTCATATTCAGTAGTTGTTACAACGACCTTAAGCGAAACAAAAAACTATTCCAAGATCACGAACCACTGCTCAGCTTCTCCGTTGACGTCACGCAACCGCTGGGTTCTGACTATATGCAGCTAGTTATCGGTACTAGTCCATGTATGGCGGAGATACATACAGAGTTCATAATTGTCGATTGTTTCAGCTCATATAACGCCATCATTGGTCGGCCAGCACTCAACAAACTCAAGTGCATCATCGCCGGATACATGCTGCTCATGAAGTTCCCCACACCCAACGGCACAGGCTGTGTCAGGGGAAGTCATCAGTTGGCACGAGAATGTTATTCAACTACTATAGCACGATCAACCCGCTGCCATGAGATCCTAGTGGTGGGGAGTCAGGCACCTCCACTAAATATCTTTGAGGATCCCAGGGATGACGAAAACAAGTACGTAAAGAAAGAGCCAGTCAATCCATAAACCTCATTAAAGGTTGTCAGCATCTCTGACGAGCACCCTGAGCAGACAGTCCGCATAGGCGCTCAATTAGACCCAGAGCTAGCGGCGGAACTCACTCAATTCCTACGTGACAACGCTGCGGTCTTTTCCTGGTCATATGCAGACATGCCAGGTATCTCCCCTGAAATCATCACGCACAGGTTGAGCATCAAACGATCCTTCTATCCTATCAAATAGAAGCGCAGAGCCTTCGACGAAGAGAAATACCGTGCTATAGGAGAAGAAGTTGCCAAGCTACAGGGAATTGGGTTCATCCGCCAAGTCATCTATCCCCAGTGGATTTCTAACCTAGTTATGGTCAAAAAGCCTAGCGGCAAGTGGCGGATGTGTGTCGACTTCAAAAATCTTAACAAGGCATGCCCAAAAGATAGTTTCCCACTACCCCGCATTGATCAACTGGTTGATGCAACAGCTGGACACGAGCTCCTCACCATGATGGATGCTTTCTCCGGCTATAATTAGATCAGGATGCATCCCAGCAACCAGGAATGCACCACCTTCACCACCGACAAAGGCCTATATTGTTACAATGTTATGCCTTTCGGTCTGAAGAACGCAGGGGCAACTTATCAGCGACTGATGAACGCCATGTTCGCGGAACATCTAGGCAAGATAATCGAGGTCTACGTGGACGACATGTTGGTCAAGAGCGTAAAGGCCAGCGGACATGTGGCAAACCTCAGAATCATAGTAACCATCCTCTTAGCCTATGGTATGCGCCTCAACCCAGAAAAATGTTTCTTTGGCGTCACCGCCAGCAAATTTCTGGGTTATATCGTCAGTGAACGAGGCATCGAGGCTAACCCTGACAAGGTGCAGGCCATCCTCGACTTGAAGGACCCAGAGTGGAAGGTGCACGTCCAAAGCCTCCAGGGCAAGGTAACCGCCCTGTCTCGATTCATCTCCGGACTCACTGACAGGTGCGCCCTATTTTTCAAAGTCCTTAAAACGACCTACAAGAAAGTCATCAACTGGAACCCAGAGTGCCAGGCGGCGTTCCAGGGCTTGAAGGAGTACCTAGCGGCAGTTCCACTCCTTTCCATTCCTGTGCAAGGCGAAACACTATACATATACCTAGCGGCATCACAATCAGCAGTGAGCTGCGCCATCATCCGGCCGGAGAACCAGGACGAGCTCCCAGTGTTCTATGCCAGCAGAGGCATGAATGGAGAGGAAACAAGGTATCCTCCCTTGGAGTAACTTGCTCTCGCACTCATCGTTGCCACCAGACGCCTCTGCCAGTACTTCCAAGCCCACACAATCCATGTGTTAACCAATCAACCGCTGAGACAAGTAATGCAGAACCCTGAACATTCTGGGAGCCTCAGCAAGTGGGCCATTGAGCTCAGCGAGTTTGACATCGATTACAAACCAAGAACCGCCAAGAAGGGCCAGGCGGTGGTAGACTTCATTGCTGAACTCACCGAGCGTCAGCTCGAATCCAAAATCGATGCAGCGCCTGGAATGGAAATAGTGACCGCTGAAGAGCCAGCTCCCCAGCGGTCAGACTGGAACCTGCATGTGGACGGCTTCGCTAGCGCCAAGGTCAGCGGCACCGGAGTCATCTTAATCGGACCATGGGGCTGAGCGTGGAATACGCATTGAAATTCAACTTCAAAGCCTCAAACAATATGGCGGAGTATGAAGCACTCATTGCCGGCCTACTCCTCGCCATCGATTCAGGGCTGATAGTGTCAACATCTTCAGCGACTCTCAGTTAGTCGTTAAACAGGTCAACGACAGCTTTCAAGCCAAGGACCAACCGTTAGCGGCATACTTAGGATACTTCAAGACACTGCTAAAAAAATTCAAATTTCACGCCATCACACAAATCCCCAGGGAAAAGAACGCCAAGACTGATTCACTAGCAAGACTGGCAACCGCCCAGCCACATCAAGGTCCAGTGGACACAAGAGTAGAGTGTCTCGATAGGCCAAGTATCACAAAAACCCTGGCGGAGATTTTCAACATTGAGGTCAATTCTAGCTGGATGGATGAGATTATTGAATACAAGCATAACGAGACATTGCCAAAGGACAAGGTCAAGGCGCGACAGCTCAAGCGGAGAGCAACCCGCTACAACACCCAGAACGGAAAACTTTACCGCCAAGTATTCACTCACCCCAACCTCCGCTGTCTAACCCCAGAGGAGGGAAAGGTCGTGCTAGCAACGATACATGGGGGAGAATGTGGAAACCACTCAGGCGCCAGATCCTTGGCTAATGGCACAATGCGACAAGGATACTTTTGGCCTACGCTCGGTGATGACGCCTGGCGGGTATCGAGATCTTGTCACAAATGCCAACAAAATGCTGATCTCTCACATGCACCGGCAGAACCACTGTCGGTTATCATCAGTCCATGGATTCACTCAACATGGGGCCTAGACTTGATGGGAAAATTCCAAACCGCCAAAGGCCAATTCAAATACATCATTGTTGCTATCGACTACAACAACAAGTGGATAGAGGTGGAGCCCCTGACGGCAATAACTACCGCCAAGGTAATTCACTTCCTCTGGAAGAACATCTACTGCTGCTACGGTGTCCTGCATACAATCATCACAGACAACGACACACAGTTCAATAACAAGGAACTCATCTCTTTCACCGCCAACCTGGGTACCAAGATGCGTTTTGCATCTGTCGCTCACCCCCAAACCAACGGCCAGGTTGAAGCAGCAAACAAGATAATCAAGAAGCTGCTAAAAAAGAAACTCGATAAAGCCAAGGGTTTATGGGCGGAGAAGCTCCCGGAAGTTCTATGGGCCATCAGAACGACCCCAATTTCCGCCACTGGTGAAACTCCTTTCTGCATGATGTTCGGAACTGAGGCCGTCCTGCCTATCGAGGTAACTCAACCTACCGCTAGGGTCGAAGGCTACGGCCCAAAGACCAACAGCGACGGCGTCAACCTTGACAAGGACCTCCTAGAGGAAAAACGACACAAGGCCCATCTGCACAACCTGCAAAACAAGCAGTGGGTATCGCGTTTCTACAATGCCAGGGTCAAAGCCCGTAACCTCCAACTGGGGGACTGGGTAATGAAGGAAGTCATTCCACCGCCAACAAAACTCCGCCCAACTTGGGAAGGTCCGTACAAAATTGTAGAAGTCATTAGCCCAGGCACCTTCTACCTAATGGACAAGGATGGCATCACTACGACCCACCCTTGGAATACCGAGCACCTTCAGTATTATTACAAATAGTCATGCCGCTACCCGGGAGCATCTTGACTTAGCTAAATTTTTGTTCAATATTTAGCTAAGGGAAGCTACCCAACGGGTACTACCCCTCTTTTGTAAACGCTGATCTGTCAGCTATCAATAAAACGAGGAATTATTCAAACCATTGTTACCAAGTCTAGCACTGGGGGTAACTGGCAACGCCAGTGATAGTCGGCGGACCACGTCCACTACATTGTGCACTTGGACCAAAACTCTTAGTCAAAACTCTAGCGGTACACACATCATGACAAACACCAAATTCTGAAATTTCATATATATAGGGCTGGGACTCCCCACCCAAAAGAGTTCTTTACATCAAAAAATTACGCCTACACAAAGAGAAAGACTACATCTTTCAAGGGTTGGCTTGGCTGCCATCAGCATCTCCACCTTCAGCGTGCGGGGGTGGATGTAGGCGGCTTGTTTGGTCAGACCCTCGGGCAGTAGGACTTGGGGTCTCTATTATACCATCCGCCCGAGTATGGGCTGCCACGAACCCGGCACGGGACACCTCCAATTTGGTGGGAGGAGGAGTCCGCTGGGGGTCATCCGCCTGGCGTGCGCCACTCTCTCTGCTCTCCGAGCGAGCACCTTCGATGTGAGCAGAAACCGCACCTTTCGCCAGCGGAGCATTCCTAGCTGCCGGCACGGTGGGCTGGGACGCCTTCACCCAATCAATAGCGCCCTTCTGTGTCAGCATCTCCACATTAGCGACTGCACCGGCCTTCACGGCCTCTGTCAACGCTTTCTTATAGTCCGCCGACTTCTTGAATGCCTCCACGGCTGCAGCCCCAGCATGGTTTCCCTCACCTCAGCCAGTCTAGCAGCAGACTCCCGCTGCAAGACCTCAACCTTCTTCCTCTTACCGGCCACCCGATCCTGTAGCTTAGAGACATGATCATTCCGCTCCATGTCCCGCTAGATGGCCACTGCCAGCTTGCCGCGAGCATCCACAGCAACACAATCCGCCTTGGCCAAGCGTCGCCCCGCATCCGCCAGCCTGCCCTTGGCCTCCCCCAACTCTCTCTGGAGACCCTCGACCTCCTCCCTGAGCTCTCGCTCAACTCGAAGCTGCTTAGACACCGCCATGAACATTTCGTGCAGTCCAACCGACAGATGACCAAAAGCCGAGCTGAAGGGCGATTGGTCAATGGCGGTTGGGCGCGAAATCCCCGCTAGGCCGCCAAACCCGAACCACTCGCAGAGATGATAGAGAAATTCCCGCTCACCGTCAGTCATAAACTCTGCGTACGCGGCGAATGAATCCAGGTCGCTCGCGGGCACTTCTCTCTCAGGGGCCACTGGCGCCTTCGGGGGAGCTTGTCGAGTTTTCTTCTGCTGATGGGCCCCGATGGTCTCCACATCGTCCCCTTCTTCATCATCAGCGGAGTCATTTTGTCAGCGCTTCCGCTGAAGCACCCTTGTGTTCCCAGCAGGAACAGGCCTTAGCTCCCTCAACGGCTGTTCCAGCCCTGCGACGGTGGCAGACCTTGCTGGCACCACTTTCTCCTTCTGTGACCTACGCCGAATGGCAGCCATTCTCTCTTTCTGTGGCGCGGTCGCAGCAGGACCCTTGTTTCAGCCCACCGACTCACTGCCCACACCAGCCCTCGCCTGAACGACAGGCAGGCCGTCACCACCAAGGTGGGAATGGTGCTGCATCGGTAGCACCACAGGAACCTCGGATGGGCTCAACGCCAGCGTCTCCGGGTTCACAACCGTCTGCTGAGCCGCCAGCCCGGAAGCGTACATGGTCTCCTAAAAATTGTCGATCTCGGCACGGTCCATGGCTTTGTCAAAAGCGTCGCGGCTCGCTTTGTTACCTGGAGGAGTTTCTACAAAATACAACAAACCAGTCAACCTGGGACAATCTGATCAAGGGTACGGTGTGGCGAAAGTGGCTTACCAACGGCACGAGTCAGTTGTTGATCGACCAACAACTCCCACCTAGTAAGGAGACAAAAGTCCAGCAAATTGCGATTCTGCCAGTAACCTCTGATACGTGCCACATGACACTCTTCTTAGCGAGTCAGGTTATAGCACAACCCCGCTGCACAAAAAAGTGTAATTGTCAATACAGAGTACAAGGCTATATGTATAAAAAGAAAAGAAAACCGCCAGTTATGTTCAGCGAAGACCGATAGATAACCTCGGATAAGCTGAAACTCCGACTTAATTCTAAACGTCGGCTCCCCCTCGTTGGACCCCGCTTGGTATTCCCACCTCACCGTGGCAACACAGAAGGTACCCCGCCAGTCAGACATGGAGTCTCTCAGGTTCTCGATCAGCTTGGGATCTCCCTGGCGGCGACTCAAGTTCACCTGCCCTCTGCAACCTTGGCGCTTCACATACACCAGTTCGTAGAAGTGCAACACCTCCGCTAGAGTTGGTCCCTCGCAACCGGATAACCGCCATAGCGAGTTCAGCGGCAACATCAACCGCCACATGTCAGGGCAGATTTGCCCAAAAGCAAAACCAAACTCGCACACCAAGATTTGAAGGTTTGGCACCAGCGGGAACGTCACTCCCTGGCAGAATATCGCCTCGTGCACGGCGGCAAACCCTGCTGGAAGAATCGAGGCCTTCTTGCCCACCGTTGGCGGACGCAGCTTCACCACGCCTGGTAACCGGAACACCCGCTTCACCCGGTTGACGGCGACAATAGTCATCCGCCCTCCCGCCTCATCAACAGGGGTGCCGTCCTGGAGGACCCACTCTAACTCGGCATCCTCTCCCGCCACCTCTCCCTCGTCAGCGGAACCACTGGCAGCACTATTACTGGCTAACCGTTCATCGCGCATATTTTGGGCAGCTGTGTCCTCCCCTGCCCTAGAGCTCTCTGGACGCGAAGCACGACCCATAGCTATTTCCCAAGGTATGGTTTGTAGCGGCTCAACCTCTAGCGGTTCTGGCAGTGAGGTTCCTGCACAAGCAGACGGACGCAACGAGTCAATAAAAATTCTATCCGCTGCGCTGAATGGCACGTCAGACCCGGAGTCCTCACTGCTTGAAATCTCTATGACGTTGGCCATCCCAAACCCTAAAACCCAAATCAGTCAGCTCACACAAGATCTAACTTATCCCTATATCAGTTATACCCAAGAACATTAAGAATAGTCACCCAGAAAACGCCAAAACAAGAACACTCACATACTCAACCCAGATTCGACCATCTAGCAAATCCCTAAGCCCTAACTCTCTGTCAAACACCATAACCCATCCCCAAAACTCACTTTACACCCTCAGAACACGTCGAGGAAGAGCATATCACACAAAAAAGAAACCCAAAACCCAGAAACTGGCCATGGCAAACATCCAATGAAATAGGGATAAGGTTCAGAATACCAACCTCAAAGATGGAATCTCTAGTGAGATATTGAGCGCTTATCTTCTAGGCAGGAGGTCGTCGT
The DNA here is from genome assembly GCF_002994745.2 of Rosa chinensis. Taxonomy (NCBI): domain Eukaryota; kingdom Viridiplantae; phylum Streptophyta; class Magnoliopsida; order Rosales; family Rosaceae; genus Rosa; species Rosa chinensis. Next base: position 52,839,321 of record NC_037094.1, on the reverse strand, counting down.
CCTTCCAGGTATGATAATTCAACGAAATCGCCACAGCCTTCTTCTCCAATCTCAGACGCACAGAGCTTGAAGACGACGAGTAGAGTTTGAGGTTTTGGCAAAGTGTCAAATCTCGCTAAGTTCCCCCCCTTTTATGTCAACGTCAAACAATTCCAAGCCGTCCACTAAAAAACGACATCACATACCAGCCGTACACGTGTCGACGACTCCACTTACTCTCCGGGTTAACCGAGGCGTCGCCTCGGTTACAAAATCCATAATTACTCGGATTAATGGCGAGGAGACGGCTAGGCTGAGGAGATACACCTCCATACGCTAACCCTCTATAAGTTAGCCACGTGTCGACCACCATCAGACGAAGCGTCTAATGGAGGTAACCACTTGGGAAGATATCGCCAATCATCGAAACCTCGCTAGCGGAAACTTCTCCCTTGTCACCTTCCAAGTGACGAAGTCTCTGCTGAGCGAAACTTTGCTAGCGGAACTTCTCACTTGTCACCTTCCACGTGACAAAGTCTCCGCTGAGCGAAACTTCGACAGCGGAACTTTTCACTTGTCACCTTCGACGTGACGAAGTCTCCGTTGAGCGAAACTTCGCTAGCAGAACTTCTCACTTGTCACCTTCCAAGTGACGAAGTCTCCGCTGAGCGAAACCCCGCTAGCGGAACTCCTCACTTGTCACCTTCCATGTGACGAAGTCTCCGCTAAGCCACACTTTGCTAGCGGAACTTCTCACTTGTCACCTTCTAAGTGACGAAGTCTCCGCTGAGCGAAACCCCGCTAGTGGAACTCCTCACTTGTCAACTTCCAAGTGACGAAGTCTCCGCTGATCGAAACTTCTCACTTGTCACCTTCCAAGTGACGAAGTCTCCGCTGAGCGAAACCCCGCTAGCGGAACTCCTCACTTGTCACCTTCCACGTGACGAAGTATCCACTGAGCGAAACTTCACTAGCGGAACTTCTCACTTGTCACCTTCCAAGTGACGAGATCTCTACTGAGCGAAACTTCGTTAGCAGAACTTCTCACTTGTCACCTTCCAAGTGACGAGGTCTCCGCTGAGCGAAACTTCGCTAGCGGAACTTCTCACTTGTCACCTTCCAAATGATGAGGCCTCTGCTAGCGGAATTTCCACTAGTCAACTTACAGGAAAGGCAGCCTCCGCTATGAGCAACACCGCTGGCAGAACTCCCTTTCCATCTTGCAAACCGAGTACTTTGCTGAGCGCAACACCGCTCAATAAAATTCGGCCAGGCACGTCTACGCGACGCTGCTTCCTGCTACAACTAGAGGGGGAGGCTACGCCTCACTCTGACAACGACCGCCACGCGGCGTTACAGTCAGATCGTCCCTACGGGACACGGGGACTTGTCAACAGTCTACGACGGCCCTGATCAGGTACGTTGACCCCCGTCACTTGGGTACTAAGATTGGGCTCGCTACCCAACACCCTCTGCTCCGTGCAGCCCCCCCTCAACAAACAAATTACTGACCATCCGGAGATCTGTCTTGGCTAGGGAGTGGGGGACTCCCTGGCGGGCCTAGCAGGGGCCCACCCAAAAGGGTATAAAGCTTTCACTCAGTAAATCCATGGTTGACGATGCACTGACGCTAATTATGCTTTTGCATGTCTAGCGGAGGTAATGCTTCACACCGCCGATCAACTCCCCAACCAAGGTTGCCCTCCTTGGCTGGGGACTTGGGGGACTTGTACCTACATGTGCATTTGCAAGCATAATTAGCTGTAACGAGCCACGCGCCAATGGAGTGACCTACAGAAACACGGCCAGGTGGGCTACCGCCTAAGCCCCGGATCACCCCTAGATCACCGCTGACGCGCCGCCACGCGCCGCGCCAAGACAGCATCAGAAGCTCCAGACGCTAAGAATTGAAGCACATCAGTCCCACATCGAAAACAAGAAGAAGATCAACCTTCTTCTCACCTATAAAAGGTTCTCTCCTCTCTCCTCATTAATTACGCATTTACTACTCATTTATTGTTATGCTGCCTATATGCATTGACTGACTTAGGCATCGGAGAAGTAAAGACTGCCCAACGCGGTCTCCCTCTGACGCCCTGTCTCTCGTGTGACAGCTTGTGAAGGCCATCAAGCCCTTAGAGTAGCGATCCGCCCATCGGATCCGCGTTAAACGAGAGATCGGCTACTGCCGGACTTTGAGCATTAACAACGTAAGAACTCAACAGTGTACTCAACCACGGTCCTAGTGCCTTGGACACAATCAATATACAACCTATATAGAATCTGCTCATAATCATCTAGGAAGAACCTCTCCATCATCAGTTGTTTCATTCTTCGCCATGTTTGAATTACCTTCTTCCTCTGCTTCTTTCGAGTATTCTGCAACTTATCCCACCAAACTGCGGTAGTACTTTTCAATCGCCAGGCAACATTCTTAACCTGATTGTGTTCAGGCACCTCCATAATCTCAAAGAATCTATCCACCTGAAGCTGCCAATCCAGATAATCTTCCACACCCAAGTTGCCCGAAAAGAAAGGAATTTCAGCCTTGACTTTGTAATCCTGGTCAACTTTCCCTTGTTGTTTAGGTTGTATAGTTTCTTCTTCAGAATCAGATTCTGAATTATTATCAACAACTTCACCATGTGGAGCCCTAACTTGTTGGCCTCCTTCCCCGCCTCTATTTCGATTGTTGTTGTTGTTGTTCCTCTCTCCCAACAATCCACGAATTTCCCCAATCTGAGTATTCATGGTGTTGAAGAAGGCGGTAAACGCTACTGTAAGAGCATCAAGATCTGTTTTTGTAACTTCACCCGTTGCTACTAAGGTAAATAGGAGAGACAGGGAAGACCTGCTCTGATACCACCTGCACTACACCAAAAATGGTCTTTTACAGCCCACAATGTGCGCCGTAAAAGGGTATTTACGGTGTAAAATAGCAGGCTGTAAATGCCCGAGCCATAAAAGACATACCTCACTTATGGCACACTAAAATGCGCCGTTAAAGTGCATCCAAGAACACCGTCAAAGTAATATCACAAATGTCACTCACGTTATTTACGACACATGCTGCACGCCGTAAAAGACTTTCTTTTTAAGGCGTATAATGCGTGCCGTAAAAGAGCTATTGAGATCCTATTTAAGGCGTACTTTGCATGCCGTAAATAAGGTTTCAAAAACAAACAAAAAAATTAATAAATTTTAGCTGTACCAATTTCACATTAGTATCACCATTGATCACTCATGCATCCATGACAAATTAAATGAATGAGAAACAATTTAATCAAATTATAATTAGTTTCTTTTACAAAATGCATGACAATATTTGAAAATGTATAAGTAGCAGATTACATTACATCAAACTTCAACTCTACAACTTAAACCCACATAATCTGAAAATATATACCAAATCATCTAGGTCTCTTTACAGCTCAATCACCTGATATACAAGGGCAACGACACTAGGAACTACCCCATCAGGAACTCGCAGATACTTGGTAGTATTTCCATGGATGTAGCACTTACGCATCCTCCAAAACCTGTCTCCTTTACTATGATATCACTGGGAATGGCATTAACATCAGCGCTAGGAATTCCCAGGTTTCCAGCTAGAACTGAAACCCCATTACTATGACCAGCATGGCCACTTGAAAGGTGGTGGTTGATACAATCATCACAAATTCCATAACGTAGAGGACTCTCTGTTGGTTCGGATACTTCAGAAGGGCCATTCGGTTGATGATTATTAGGAATACCACCATTGGGGTCTACAGCAAATCTATCTGCATAATCAAAATATTGTTTCAAGTCTACTGTGAACAAAGTGAATTAAATGGTAAGTTAGATCGATCAAAGGTGATATAGAAAGAAAATGAACTTACAGTCCGACAATAATGGATCCCATTGCCTACAAGTTTCAAAGCATCCATATGTGAGATGAAGACCAAAAGGATACTAATCATCACGTCTAGAATAGTTATTATTATCTAATCTCAATAATTATCCTGAAAGAGGTCATGCAATTGTAAGAAATTCTTATTCTCTTTTTACAAAGATATTTCATCTGTCAAATTTACTTTTCTTTTTATTATGGTGATGTGGAAGCAATCTATATAAAGCCAAGCAAATCATGGCACATAAAATCAATGTCTAAGACAATTAAAAGACCAAAGAAATAATGATCATGACATCTATAACAATTATTATTAATGTAGATATCTGCCAGGAAAATGTTGTGTGTTCAATGATTCATCACTACATGGCATGATTAGTAAAGTAAATTTTTGCTGTGAACTCTTCGATCATCCATACAAAGATCAAACAGAAACTTATCACTTTCAGGCAAGAGCTAGTAAATCTACATAAATCGAGTCCATGACTGACTGGAAAAAACTTTAAAAAATAATGCTTACCAAATAGAGTGAGGATGGTGGAATCTGGAAATGAATCATAGAAAGAGTTAAAAATAAAATAATAGAAAGAAAGAAAGAAACGCGAAACATTCAGGTAAGGCATGCCATGCCAACAATAAACATCCAGCAAAAGAATCAAACTTTTGAGCGAACAATTTTATACGTATTCATCCTCTGTTAAAATTTTAGCTTCAGATAATTAGCAGAAGAAATAGTGCTTTAGATTATTAGATTTCTTAACATAATACCGTAAATGAATCACTTTAAATGTCACATTTCTAACTGTAATATCTATTGACCTTTTATCAGCCAAATAACTTTGCGTCATCTATGTTTTAGTACTTCAGCCCACATGTCTGTGTCACAAGTCTAGATGTATAAACAGGTAACAATCAAACCGATGAACGATGAAAGTGGAGTCATAACCAAAATGAACCTTGTAACTATAGCATGAGCACACACTGCGACAATTAGTAAGAAAAGAGGCAATTTGACAAATGATTCATACCTTTTGGATTATGTTACTTCCATTCACAGCAAAGGATTGAGTCTAAAACCATACGAACCAAACAGACAAGTGGCAGAAGAAATCTTAGTCTATATCAGTTCCTTCTATAGGCTTATGCATAACAACTTTAACAGGTCCGGTGTTCAAGATACCCTCCTTTCCCACAGGTATGATTTTCCCAGTTCCTATAAGATCAACAGGCACAACTGGCACATTCGTTTTTGCTGCAAGAACGAAGGCACCTTTCTGCATTTCAACCAGCGGCGGATCCAAGAATGAAACTTCGGGTGGGCTTGGGTTTATTAATAGAAAGAAAAAAAAAATTACAGAGAATCTCGACGGTTGAAACCATGTAGTAATGTATTTTGACTGCTTCAATTTTGGCCCATGATTTGACATTTTGGCTTAACACCTATAAATTAAGAAACTAACTTTCAAAAACCACAATAAAAGCCACAATATTACATGCACTGTAGTAAGAGGAAAGAAAAAGAAAGAGAATACCTTGAAAGCAGTAGCTTTGCTCAATTACTAGGTTGATTTCAGCCTTTAAACAATGCTCTCCAAATAAAGCAGTAGCTATAGCTCTCTACATCTCTGACAAAAAAAAAAACAGAAGTAAAATCTAGATTAGCTCTCCGCCCGTGAGATCATCATAGATTCATAGTGTAAGCTATTTACAAAATTAACAGCAAAGATCCTTTCCTTCCAACCAAAACTAACATGAATATTAAAGACTTTCGACGACAAGTCAACAACCTCGAAACGTCGAAATAGATGCAGCATATCATTGATATCACCATGACAATAACAACTATCACTCATTTACTTTATTAGGATTAGAAATAAGCATTCTTCTAAACCATTGTTCCTCACATCGAATTGGAAGGAAGAAGCCATACCAATTTCTTCCTTTCGTAAGCAAGTTATAGGGTTCCACACTTTCACAGCAAAGCACATAAAAAAATCTTCAATCCACTGCTAAATGCCTAAAGCAAAACCCACGAAATTGAAATTGACTTCAATTCTTAACCTTAAAACTTGCCCCAAATTGAACTGAATAAATAGAACAAAACTGAATCCTACTTACATTCAATTGATTGATTGCCCAAATTGAAGAGAGAAGAAGAGTAGAAGAGAAACTGACTTCGATCTCTGAAAGAAGAAGAGAAGATGAGACTGTCTGACTGTGAGAAACTGAGAAGGACTGAAGGAGTGAAGCTGCAAAGCAACTAAAGGAACGCAACAGAGAGACGATCATGGTCGGGACTCGAGGTTTGGGAGTTGGGACTTTGGGTGGGCTTACCAAAGCCTATACCCATAAGACAAAGAAGAAGAAGTATACAGAGAGAGAGACCCAAAATGGGATTTGATTCCCCGAATCGAAACACACTCCAACTGAAGTCCCACTAAACCTAAGAACAATCAAGATTGCCCAAGCCTATACCCAAAAGACAAAGAAGAAGAAGTATACAGAGAGAGAGACCCAAAATGGGATTTGATTCCCCAAATCGAAACACACTCCAACTGAAGTCCCACTAAACCTAAGAACAATCAAGATTGATCAAAATAAGCAGTCAAACCAACAAACTAACAAACTAGGCAAACCAAGCAGACAAGAAACCTTCCCACAATTGAAAAACCCTAAATAGATCAAGCAAAAGATGAAAACTGAAACAATAAGTGAAAAAAAATTGTACCTTGATTTGGCCAGAGAAAAAAACCAACGAGCAAGACAAGGCCAAAGTTCTCAACTTTCTCCAATTCAGAAACTTCAAGACCCTGAAACTGGTGGCCCCAATCTCCGAGAGCGGCAACCACTTCAATATTCTTTAATTCATAGCTCAATCGATCCACAACATCTCGATGAGAGGAGTAGAGAAAGTGGTGGTGGTGGGAGGGATACGCGGCCGGCAACTCGGCGGTGGAGCAAATCCAGTGAACGACGACTTGGCGGTGGGAAGAGACGTGGAAGGAAGAGATGGCGAAAATTGAGGTATGTGTCAGGGAGAGAGAAAAGTTTTTGTGTTATGAAATGAAAAAAATAAAAATGAAACGTGTAGAGGGAAAAGATGGAGGGAAATAAAAATTTTGGTGAAACTTTTTGCGCCTTTTACTTTTACGGCACACATCAATGCATGCCATAAAAGACCATATTAAAAAAGACATTAACAGCGCACTATTCTTGCACGTTGTAAAAGATAATACTATTACGGCGTGTATCTATGCATGCCATAAAAGACCAAACAAAAAATGACATTAACGGCGTGCATCTATGCACGCCGTAAAAGACCATATCAGAAAGGGTATTAACGGCTTGCGTGAAAATGTGCCGTAAATGTGTGTCTATTACGGCACGCATTAGATGCACGCCGTAAAAGACCATATCAGAAAGGGTATTAACGGCCTGTGTGAAAATGCGCCGTAAATGTGTGCCTATTACGGCACGCATTAATGGACGCCATAAAATGTGCGCTGTAAAAGAGTCATTTTCTTGTAGTGCTGACGCTGTCGGAAAAGTAACCCTAGGTTTACTTGTAAACCTAAAAGAAGGATTCTGGAGTCCACAAGAAATAAATGAGAAAACTCTCAATTTGATTGGTAATATGATAAAAGATAAGTTCTGCAGCTGTTTAAGATTGCTTATATATGAGAAAAGAAACCCTAGGGCGACTAACAATAAAACCTTAAAGCCCACGGGTAAAAACAAAACCAATCCAAAACAAGCTAGAAAATTAAAAATTCTGAAATATAGTAAATTGCAGTTTTGAGGCCCTAAACGACCCCGAAAGCCCGAAACTTATCATGGCATAGCGACGAGTTTTGTTCCTAGCGCCGTTCCCTTTCCAGAAAGCTATAGCAATCGCGATTTGGACACCGAATGCCAAAGTTGCGCGCAGCAAACCAGGTTTTCCTCCGTTGGCACGATCGAGTTGTTCTTCAATCCTTATTGCCATTCGCTCTAAATCAGGAGGCTTTGTTGGATGCCAAATGCTTCAAGTGATGAGACAAAGGTGTTCGAAGAGGTGGCTATAACGTTTTAGGGGTTTCTTTAGAGGGTCCTTCATTTTGGTTGATTGTGTTTCAGACATTATCTTTTCGCTTTTCCTAACACTGTAATGTATGATAATAATAGGATCCACTATGCCAAAAAATGTATTAGACGACAGACCGAAACTGTTGTCTGATTTGGAGTGCCACCGTTGTAGAGCGAGTAGTTGTCTGTTGAAAATTCAGACAACACGGTGGAACACAGTTGTCTGATAAACAAATAGGCAACGAGTATGTGGTATAACTGTTGTGTGATGGCTCGACAGATGGCGGCAGATGCCATGCTCAGCTGCGCAGCAGTTGAAGCGCTGCCTTCATACAACAGTGTTTGGTTTCAAGCTGTTGTATGTTAAGCATATCAGACAACATACTTTTATTTTTTGTGTTATCTGATTGATCGCCAAACTTCAGTGCTTGGACTAGATCTGCTGTATGATCAACATTTGGGACAACGGAGTTCAATTGCAACTATTGTATGATTTAGTTTTTGGACAACAGAGTTCAATTGCTTCTATTATGTGAGTATAAATTAGAACACACTGCTTTGTTATAAACTGATGTGTGATATGAATGATTACAATGTGCCTGTTCCATTTTTGGCCATTCAGACAACGTTGAGTCGTCATTATATCTATTATTTTGTCTGATCATTTGAACATCCATTCCTGAATTAAATTGGTCCATTTACCAAATGAACAGTAGTTCATCAAATGTAAACATTGCAAACCATCAAATGAGTAATCTATCCAATACTTTAAAACTTCAAAAGCAAAAAGGGTGCGTTTCCCAATCATCCAAGCCAACATTTAAACTAAAAAAGCATTCTAGTGCATGCCCATCTACTTGGGACATCAAAAGCTGATACACATTTATGTTATTCCAAAACATGGCACATGTATGGTGCATGAAAATGTACCATCTACTTGGGTCTCTTTGGGTTTTATGGTTCTTCTTCACAATCTGCAAATGATGCAATAAAGAAGCTTGCTTTTTGAAAATGGAGGACTCGAGTTGTTAAAGACTTGAGCTTTGAGGCGGTTTTGCTCATCTAGGGAAGTGTTCCACACCTTGCCACCACATATGAAAAAAGAACAAAAAATTTATGTAGATAGAAAAAATAAAAATTGTAAAGCACTATACTCTCCAATGTAACAGAAAAGCAAAAACAAAAATTGAAACAAAAAAATAAAGTTACATTTGCTGGAAAAATAGCATACCTTACCACCATAAACCCATTCCATGAATTATATGTTCTTTCAAGTCCAGTAGAGCAACTGATATCAAAGACTTATTACCAACATATATACCTGTGGACCGGGGGGTATTGTGAGAATTCCAACATATATGAGTTGGAATACTTGCGTTTAAGAAGGTATGGCTCCAGTAGGCCTTTGAAATCTGCAACCATTGAAAATCTAAGTTTCTTCTTCATTAGTGTCAATCATGAAAGTGAAATGGGTATTGATAAAAATTGATAGAGAGAGAGAAAATTAATAAAAAGGGAAAATGCTCATTTACCCAATTTTAGCTTAAAATTTGCCCACTTGCTCCACTAACTGTTTTTTAACCCCGTTTACCCAAAACACTCTAAGGGATTATTTCCCCTTTACCCAATTAATTCTTTTTTTGCTTCTTTTTATTTATTTTTGGGACTTTTTTGCCCTCTCCCCCCTCACCGATTTCTCTCTCTCTCTCTCTCTCTCTCTCTCTCTCTCTCTCTCTCTCTCTCTCTCTCTCTCTCTCTCTCTCCATCAGGTCGCCCAGGCTCTCGCCATTGCGGCGCCGAAACTCGTCGTCGTGCTCTCCGCGGCCAGGCTCGACGCCAAGCCAACGGTCCTCGTCGCTTAGAAGCTCGGCGAGGCTGGGGTTGACCTTCTGAAGGAATCGACGACGGACTGAAAACTGCTATATGCTATTGTGCAGTCATAACCATAAAAGTTGTTACATTAGTGCCCCCCCAGTAAACTTTGTATTGGGGGCCAATGATGACTGCTTTATTTATTGACGGACTGAAAACTGCTATTCCAAAGTAAATGTAGTGTTAAATTGCAGTAATCGATAAATGAAAAAAATTGTGTGGTTTGTGTCAGTCTAGTGGGGGGCAGTAGACAGAATATTGACCCTCAAAATGTGGGTTTTTAGACATTATCTGTTGTTTTGAGTGTGAATAACTTCTATAATCTGTGAAACATAAGAAGCGGTGTAATGTTTGATGGTCTATTGGGGGGCAGTAGACACATTAGTGCCACCCAATAATGTCTTTCTTAGGTGACAGTAATCATCTCTTGTTGATTTGTTTGTGATAAAGTGCAATACACTGTGAATCCTTGAAACTGGTGCAAGTTTTAATGGTTTAGTGGGGGGCAGTAGACACATTACTGCCCGCAAATAATGTCTTCATTTTAAGTCAGAACCCTTCACTTAACTATCATTGACAGATTATTGTACTTTAATAAACTCAAAACAACATAAGACTTATCAAAACTCTAATTTCAGTGATTAATTAACCACAGTTAAGAAATTAGTGGGGGGCAATAATCTGTCTATTACCCTCCAATAGACCACAGTTTTGACATCGTCCGAGACCTGCAAGGGAAGCCCAGACCCGATTCCGGCGTGGAGCTTCGGAGCTTCCCGGACATCTGACGAACAAAACCGGCGAAGCCCAGAGGGGTTGGGATCGTGGAGTTAGATGGCGTCATCCTCTGGTGGTCTGACGGTGGGACGGAGCGGCGACGGTGGAGGTCGACATCGACGGTGGAGTGGTGGGCGTGGTGGCTCAGAGAGAGAGAGAGAGAAAGAAAGCCTGAGACGAGGTTAGAGAAAGAGAGAGAGAGAAATCGATGAGGGGGAGGAGAGAGAGATATGAGTTTAATTTGTTAATTAAAATGAGGGCAATACTGTCAAACACTGTTAGATTGGGTAAATGGGGTTAAAAAACTCTTGGTGGAGTAAGTGGGCAATTTTTAGCCAAAAATTGGGTACATGGTCAAGGCCCCAAAATAATGAAGATGCTAAAGGCTGTTTTCCTACAGCTAATAATAAGAAACTTGGTGACTTTGTGCAAGATGCCTAGATGGATGTTCACAAAAATCTAATATTATGAATACAAGACGTTACTCTAGTCTGACTCATTCCATATTTCCATTCAATCAGGATGTGGTACTCATGGTGTGGCAACCAAGTCAGCCGCCCCATTGATATGGCTCAATTGGGTTGTTATTACAAGAGTACTTGATAGTTTTATTTTGTTCTGGAGAGAATAGCTCACATATCACACAAAATTGTTAGAATCAGTCAATTGTAGAGACACCACATAAATCTACATTTATGTTTGCAACTCTATGCTAAATTAAAATAACATCAAGCTATTGCAGTCTAGCATAGGTATAAACCTAGCAAGGTACCAGAGGCATATATTCAAAACTTCAACTCTATGCTAAATTAAATATAAGTATTATTACCAAACACAAAAATCACTTGAGTTGCATATGGCTCCAAAAGACTTTCTTCACTTTATTCTCCTAAAAACGTATAAACTAAATTTTATGTTTTCTTCAAATTCCATTCGAGCAATTTATTTACAAAGTATTTACAACACACCCAGATCAGAGGTCTTCCAATCCAAATGCATCTCAAGTAAGAAACCGAAATATTTATATGTTTCTGCATTATTAATCATATATGATCTCACAAGTATATTCAACAGCACCGCTAAACCCGAATCAGTACCTCTAGAAAATATCCCAAAGCCAACAGTGCCTGGCGTCCACAGTCAGACCTGCAAATCAAACGAAAAGTCATTAAAACCATTAATATTGCATTGAGTCGTCATATGTTCACAATCAGCAAAATGCATTCAGTTCCACCTTGCAAGAGCACATAGTTCCCACAACACCCATAAAAATTCTTCAGTGTTTGGAGAATCAAAGAAAGTCAAAATAACCATTTTACAAGGGTGATCATTGCTTTGACTTTAGCATCCATATCTGTATGAACAAATGTTGGGTCAATAAGAAATGCAGCCTCAAAAAGATTGAAGGCATCTATGTGCAAAAACATATGCAATGTGCACGCTGAGGAGATAGGGAAAGCCAACAAAGGTATTTAAGCTACCTTTGAAACCTTTTCACTTAATTACAGGATGAGGGCAAGTTACTAGTTAGATCTTTTGTTTGCTCTTCAATATCAGGCAGTCTTCTTAATTGGAAGGTACAGAGCCCAACACTTGAAGAAAACCAGGGATAATAAGATTAAGGGTGCCAAATCATACTAATAAGTTCATAATACTGAGATAGTAACAAACTAGTTGTTCATATTTAGTAAACATGCATATTTAGTAAACAAGATGGAATTAAGTTGGAAGAAGATTCAAAGAATTGAAATTTGGACTACATCAAATACTCGCTATTATTTTTAGTCTGTTGAATGCAAAATTTTGATAACTAGTGAGAAGAGATGGATGTATAAGATAATGAGACTGCTTCACTGTCTCCATATGCTTAATATCCTAGATTCTAGCACCTATGTGATCAGAGAAGCATAGAAATTGGAGCTTCTATGAGGAATATAGATAACCAAGTAACTGGGAGGAAAGTATCGAACCTGTAAGATTTTCTTGAAGCCATTTTGAGTTCTTTGGGCTAATGTGACTGTCCCACCACCAAGAATACAAGCGTCTGGACTCAGACTGTAACAGGGTTGCCATGATTCCGGCACAGCACAACAACAAAACTGGTTTTGACTTGGCAAATGATGGGTCCCTATACAAGTAACAAAGCCTTAGATATTGGATCCAGGCCAGAGTATCAGTTCAACGAGCTTCCACGGCTAAATATCCGGCTTTGCAGTTATGTCTTTTGCTCCTTGCACCTGAACACCAAAATCATCAAAGGATTTATAAATGTAAGTAAAAATAAAAGAAATCTGCAGAATTATGTAAGTTCAAACCCGGTTTTTAGCCTGTATAATGGAAGATAGGAGTTATGCAATTGATTCAAGGAAAGAAGTAGCCATTAAACAAGAATATACTAAAGCAAACAAACAATGTGGTGATCTAAGGTTCTGCTGATACATGAGAAGCAGAAGAAAATCACACAAGTGCTACAAGTTAATAACAAAACACAAAGCACTCATAATTTGACTCCACTAGAATTTGATTCAAAGCATCTTTTTAACTCGGCTTATCAACAACACTACCATATAGAATAATAGAACAATAGAAGCCACAGTTTTACTCCCAACACCATATACCTGACCCAATTATCAAATGCAGGAAATAGAGTTCATGAGAAACTGAACAGAGCACTCACAGAAGCAAATGAAACAACCGGATGATGGGTTTTTTGTAAAATGGTCCAACAACAATCAAATAAAAGATGAATCCTTTGCCAATAACAGAATCAACGACTTACCAAAAGATTTGAATGACAGCAGATGCAGGACTTCTAATCAGCAAGTGAACCTACCATAGCAAAATGCTTTAATTTTCAGCAGATGGGTAACTCATAAAAACTACAAAAACCGATCCTTTATGATATGAACAATAAGATTAAAAACTCACTAAATGACTGTTTTCAGTACTGGCGGGGAGACAACACCATTCACATTCAAAGCAGGCAATTGGGTTTCAATGAAAACTGAAAAACAGAGATTCCTTCCACTCTTTGTGGATCAAGTAGATGCTAAAAGAATGAAAACACTGGTAATGGAGTTGTGATCAGCAACCATGATAGGAAAACTCCAGCTGCTGCAAACTGAGAGACTGCAGTTTCACCCCATTTTCTCTCTCTTTGGTCACTCCACTCATAGTGGGGATTCTCATTGCCCTTCTCTCTTTATTGGGTTCTGTGTAAGACAGTAAATATGACAGAATTGGGTCTTGGAACTGTCGTTGTCATATGACATATGAAATTTGAACTGTAAAGGCAAGAAATGAAATAGGAATGAGGAAGTAAAAAAAAGTAACGCATTTATCATTCAAGCCAAATAATAAAATAATGCAGCCAGATTAAGATCGACCTTGAAGTACATCTCCTTCAAGGGTGCGAAACATGGCAAAAGCTGAAATTGCCAAGTCGGAAAATGACAATAAAACAGAATCTGCAAACGAGTAGAACCCAAATCGAAAGAGAACCTAAATCCCCATTTTCAGCAGAACGAAAAACCCCCAAATCGAACCCTAATCGAGTAGAAACCCAATCCAGACTTGAAAGATGGTGAGAAGATAGTGATTTGTGATGGCTAAGTGTTTTGAGCAGAGCTCCAGGTTTTGCTCGAACTGAAGAAAAGCTTGGGGTTTTTCTCTCAGACATGAAAAACGGCTATGACAGGAAAACTTGTTTCATTCTCATACTAATCTACCTCTAAAAAAGTTTAGTTGTTTTGCTCTCAAACATTGCAAGGTATACATTAGAAAACAAACTGCAATTTGAGCTCATAATAAAAGAATAGTTCTTGAGCCAACAAAGCATACCTGAAATTCAACAAAAGGGTAACGATATCCTACAGCATTGACATTCAATTTTCTTCAAGACCTACTTTTAGAATCCCTTGTAGATTTCGACCAAGATTTGTTGTTATTAGAACTTGGATTCCTCCCTGCAACTCAAAAACCAAAACCAACTTCAGAACAAAAAAAAAAAAAATCTAAACTTTATATCAATCTAACACCTCAAAATGAAATCAATGTTTACCCGGTTCAATAAACTTTCTTCAAGTTGTTTATTTATCCTGGGAAATCAAATAGAGAGTTAGCAGAAATTAATGATGAATTATAGGAATAAAGCAGAGACCTCGACAAACAGACCAACTCGAGCAGAGGATTTGGATGATGATCTTCTACTAAAGTGACTACTTGATTGGGAAGAGATATGATGAACTATGCCCCTGCGTTTTCATTACAAGTTCTGGATTTGCAATTTTCATGGTTTATGTTGATAAACATGATTGGAACCCTTCAGAGTTAAGGAAAACCACTGAACACCTGAAATCCAAGTTTGAGATGAAGGACCTTGGGAGAACACGGTTTTATCTAGATTTAGAACTTGTAACCGTGTCAATAAATGCTTTGCATTTTGATAAAGTCAAATATGCACTCCCATGGTCGTTCGTAGTCTTGGCCCTAAGAGGGATCCGTTTCGTCCCAGGGATGATGACGAAAACGTGTTAATAGCAAAAGTGCTTACCTAAGTACAATGGGTGCATTATTGTACTTATCACAGTATAAGACCGGACACCTCAATTGTTACGAACTTGTTGGGTAGATATAGCTCCGTGCCAACGCAACGTCATTGGACTAATATAAAGACAATATTTTGTTACTTAAAATGTATGATAGATATGGGTTTGTTCTATCCCTGCAGAGAGAAAAGAATGACGGAAGAATAAGAATGGACCTCATTAGCCTAAGAGGCGCCATCCAAGACGCCATGACCAGCAAAGCTACCACTGCCAAGGGTGGCCGGCGTCATCCTCCTCCCTTACATCAAAACGATGGTGATGTTTTGATGGGATTTGTTGATGCAGGGTATCTCTCTGACCCTCACAAAGGTCGCTCCCAAACGGGTTATGTCTTTACCAAGGGAAGCACTGCGATATCTTGGAGGTCTACAAAGCAGACCTTTGTTGCTACTTCCTCAAATCATGCAGAGATTATTGCTCTACATGAAGCCGTGTGAGAATGCATATGGCTAAGGTCTATAATTAGACACATTTGAGGAGCTTGTGGTTTGAAGTGTACCACATATGAACCTACATGCATTTATGAATTGAGCAAATGAAATTAGGTTTCATCAAGGGCAACAACACCAAGCATATATAGCCTAAGTTCTTTTACAATCAGCAACAACATTAATCACTTCTAAAGATTGAAGTGAATCAAATCCAATCAGAGGATAATGTAGCGGACTTATTTGCTAATTCGTTATCTAAATCCACCTTCGAGAAACATGTGAAGAACATCGGATTGAGAAAGTTATCCGAACTCCCATGGTTGTAGCAATCAGGGGGAGATATTGACATCAGGGGGAGGCATGATGTCTACATGTTCTATCTCAAAGAGTGAAGGACGTGTTGTGCTCTTTTTGTCTTTCGACCAGGGTTATTTTTGTCCCACACAGGATTTTTGTTACCTGGCAAGGTTTTTAGTGAGACAACGATCAAAGTGTCATCACCAAGTTTGAGCGGCACAAGGGGGAGTGTTGAAGGATATCGACATTATGTGTGCCTCTTCAAACTAGGGTTTAGTCATTGAGTTGTAATAGGAGAAGGTTCTAGATTACCTACTTATGTTCGGATTCTATTACCTTTTATGTACTATGTAATTCCCTATTTAAAGGGCTCCTATTATCAATGATAACAGACAATTCTCTCATCAATCTCTCTGCATTCCAATTTACTTCAACAGGAAAGCTTTCTAGGCATCCCAACACCTATAGGTGGTTGATTACAAGTTTGGGCCAATTCAGAATTTCAAATTCCTGAATCAGTCAAAAATGGGAGGGAATGATGATTAACACTCAACAAAGATAACTGGCATGCAGTCAGCTAGTGACCGGTTGCGAAATCCCCGTGCAGTAATTCATCCTCTTTTCTTAGACCAATTGCACCAGTACTTGAATCCATGACACCTACGGCGAGCCAATCACAACAAGCTCTTAGTACTGCATTAGTAGATTTAACTGTCACAAGCCTGATACAGTATCTTCATCAAATCAATGGACGAGAATCGAATGCATTATACTAGAGGCTAGAATATTCAATCTTTATTTAGACAGGACTCTAGAGGCTGATGAAATGAAGTATAAGATACAGTAAGCGTTGTAAATTAGCAAGCAGTTCACCAAATCCCTTCAACTAAGATGTATCTTTCTTCTTTTAACATAGCATGTGACATTTTAGTGTATCGATGCAATTCTTCAATCTTGAAACATAATGCAACAATTATAAACTATTGAATAATTTATTAAGCACATGAAGAAAAGAAATAGTCCATAGCTCCATCCCCTATGCCCCTATGGAGAACTTGATTGTTGTTTAAGTAAAATAGATTCGAGAGAGAATTGATGAGAGAATTGTGTATTATTATTGAGAATATGAGCTATATATATAGGGATTACAAAGTACATATTCTAATGTTACAAGGAATACTAATCCGACTAGGATTAGGAAATCTAGAACCTTCTCTCCTATTACTACTCCTAGTTTGATAAGGCACACTAAGTTGATTTTCCTTCAACACTCCCCCTTGTGTCGCTCAAACTTGGTGGTGACGCTTCATCCATTATCTCATTAAAAACCTTGTCAGGTAACAAAAACCCTGTGGGACAAAAATAATCCTGGTCGAAGGACAAAAAGAGCACAACACGTCCTTCACTCTTCGAGATTGAACATGTAGACATCATAACTCCCCCTGACATCGATATCTCCCCTAGATTGCTACAATCATGGGAGTTCGGATAACTTTCTCAATCCGATGCTCTTCACATGTTTCTCGAAGGTGGATTTAGGTAACAACTTAGTAAATAAGTCCGCTACATTATCTTCTGATCGGATTTGATTCACTTCAATCTTTAGAAGTGATTGTTATTGCTGATTATAAAAGAACTTAGGCGATATATGCTTGGTGTTGTCCCCCTTGATGAAACCTAACTTCATTTATTCAATACAAGCTGCATTATCCTCATAAATGCATGTAGGTTCATCTGTGGTAGACTTCAAACCACAACTTCCTTGAATATGTCTGATTATAGACCTTAGCCATATACATTCACGCACGACTTCATGTAGAGCAATAATCTCTGCATGATTTGAGGAAGTAGCAACCAGGGTCTGCTTTGTAGACCTCCAAGATATCGCAGTGCTTCCCATGGTAAAGACATAACCCATTTGGGAGCGACCTTTGTGAGGGTCAGAGAGGTACCCTGCATCAGCAAAACCCATTAAAACATTATTGTCGTTTTGATGGAGTGGAATAGGGTGAGGCCGACCACCATGGACGGCGGCAACATGGCCGGCGGCTACTTCTTGAACGGTGGCTCTTTGCCTCTTGGGGTCTGATCCCAAATTTTCGTTTTTCTCTCTGTAGGGATAGAATAGGCCCATATCAATCGTACCTCCTAGGTATCGAAAGATTGTCTTTATACCAATCCAATGGTGGCGTGTTGGCACAGAGCTATGTCTAGCTAACAAGTTCACTGCAAAAGAGATGTCTGGTCTTATGCATTAAGCTAAGTACAATAATGTGCCTATTACACTTAAATAGGGCACTTCGGCCTCTAATGATTCTTCATCCTCATCCTTTGGATGAAACAGATCTTTTCCTGGCTCAAGACTACGACCAATCATGAGAGTACTCACAGGCTTTGCTTTATCTTCATGAAAGCGCCTTAGAATTTTCTGAGTATATGCAGACTGATAGATCAAAATCTCATCACTACGGTGCTCGAGTTCTAAACCGAGACAAAACCGTGTTTTCCCAAGATTTTTCATCTCAAATTCGGATTTCAAATATTTAGCAGTTTCCTTCAACTCATCTAGAGTTCCAATTAGGTTCATGTCATCGACATAAACTGCTACGATTGCAAATTCGGAACTTGTTCTTTTAATGAACACGCATGGGCATATTTCATTATTAATATATCCCTTCCCAATCAAGTAGTCACTTAGACGGTTATACCACATCTGTCTAGATTGTTTTAATCCATATAGTGAGCGTTTTAATCTTATTGAAAACGCGCTCCGTGGTTTAGAGCCACTTGATTTGGGTAATTGAAGTCCATCTGGAACCTTCATATATATATATATATATATATATATATATATATATATATATATATATATATATATATGAGTCTAGATCCCCATAGAGATATGTTGTAACCACATCCATAAGTTGCATGTCAAGTTTTTCAGAAACTACCAAACTGACAAGGTAGCGGAACGTTATAACGTCCATTACGGGAGAATATGTCTCCTCGTAGTCGATTCCAGGGCGTTGTGAGAAACCTTGCGCCACAAGGCGGGCTTTATATCTTACCACCTCATTTTTCTCATTACGCTTTCTAACAAAGACCCATTTATGGCCAACAGGTTTTACATTTGGGGGTGTATGCGTTATAGGCCCAAATACCTGTCTCTTTGCTAGTGAATCCAATTCAGCCTGGATCACATCTTTCCATTTAGGCAATCCGTTCTTCGTTGACGTTCTTCAATAGAGCGAGGTTCGATATCATCATATTCTATAATTCCTTTTGCAACATGATATGCAAATGCATCATCAATAGCCATAGAATTTCTATCCACTATCTCATGTACACTAGTGTAATTCATGGAGATCTCTCTATTCACTGGAGTTGGTTCTGACATTGGAGCGTCCCCCAATGATGTCTCTTGGACATAACCATAATCGGAAATATTCTCATGAGATGGATTATTTACATCGATGATTAATGGATTATTTTGTGCCAAACTCGCTTTCTTTCTTGGGCGAGAATCCATAGAACCTATAGGCCTCCCGCGCTTCTTGGCAGGAGCCATGGGCCTAGCCAAAACGTCACCATCACTGTGAGAGGGGACGTTGGCGCCATGCTCATGTACTCTTGAGTTGGCGTCATGTCCTCTAATTTTAGGGACATCAATCCTTGCAGGCACGTTTGCAGCAGGTATGTGTGATCTCGTCACTTTAGCGATATCAGAAAACGCATCAGGCATCGATTCTGCTACATTATAAAGATCGAGAATTCTCCGCACTTCAATTTCGGACTGTGCGGTTCAGGGATCAAGATGAGACAGAGTGGGGACAGACCACGACAATTCCTGTCGTTCCTGTTGAACATTTATGTTCTTATCTCCCTCTAACGACGGGAAGACTGTCTCATCAAAGTGACAATCCGCAAATCTAGCGGTAAAGAGATCGCCTGTCAAGGGTTCTATGTAGCGGATAATCGTTGGAGAATCATATCCAACATAAACGCCTAATCGTTGTTGAGGACCCATTTTGGTGCGTTGTGGAGGCGCAATAGGCACATAAACTGCACACCCAAATATGCGTAAGTGTGAGATATCAGGCTCATACCTAGTAACCATCTGGGACGCAGAGAAGGGTTGAGTGGCAGTGGGCCTCAGACGAATAAGCACAGTTGCATGCAATATTGCATAGCCCCAAGCAGAAATAGGGAGATTGGTGTGCATCACCAATGCTCGAGCAACCATTTGTAGTCGTTTAATGGCGGCTTCTGCGAGACCATTTTGGGTGTGAACATGAGGAATTGGATGTTCAACACCAATCCCAATGGACATGCAATAATCATCAAAAGTTTTTTATGTAAACTCCCCAGCGTTGTCTAATCTTATAGACTTAATATGATGATCAGGGTGGTGAGCCCTTAACTTAATTATTTGTGCTAGGAGTTTAGCAAATGCAGCGTTCCTTGTGGACAATAGCATGACATGTGACCAGTGTGTCGATGCATCAACCAACACCATAAAATATCTAAATGGTCCGCATGGTGGTTGAATAGGTCCACAAATATCACATTAGATTCTTTGCAAGAATGGTATATTTTCTTTGGTGTCCTTTGCATAGGATGGTCTCGATCCTAATTTTGCTAAAGAGCAGGCTTTGCAGAATGAATGATGGGCTTTAGAAACAACCAATGAAGATTTTGGTTTAGCTACGAAGTCACAATTGACTTTAGAAGTAGAAGGAGGAGTCAAAAAATGATCCATGGCGTCAATGCCATGTTGTTGCCGTAGGGGGTAGACGGTGTCGGCCTTAAGTGGCCGGTCTTGCATAGTCTTGGCGCCGTGAGGCGCAGGTGCATCTCCTCGAACCAATTTTTGGTTTTTACTTCTCTTCGTTCTGAAGAATGGATGTCCGTGTGAAGTCTTTAATATAGGATCATCATATCACGACCTGGGTGTCCCAGACGGTCATGCCAAAGCCTATATGTGTCGGAATCCCATCAATCATCTCTCATAACATGATTGGATTCAATTACTCGAATAGTGGCTGCATATAACCCACTAGATCGACACATAAGTTTCTCTAATACTTGTTTATGTCTGTAGTCATTAGAGGTGATGCAAAGGAACTCTTGTCCATTTTCACAATGTGTTTCCACATGAAAACCATTGGCTCTTATATCTTTGAAGCTCAAAAGGGTTCTTTCAGCCCTAGGAGCGTAGAGAGCTTCAGTGACACTAATGATTGTGCCATGTGGCAACAAGAATTGAGCTGGTCCTCGACCATGAATCAATTTAGATGACCTTGTCATCGTAGTCACTGAAGATCGAGTAGGCGTCATCTCAAGAAATAACTGTCTATTTCGAAGTATGGTGTGCGTAGTGGCACTATCCACAAGGCATTCTAGCTCTCCGGGAAACATACTTGAATGAATAAAGTTCGAATCAAAATCGACACTTTATTTCAATGAAAGCCAATGATTACGCCAACATTTCTAAATTTAATCCAAAAAGGATAATCAAGCTTTAGACAAGTAGTAGTTACTCAATCCGTTTGGTAATTCCAATTTGGTTGTGACCAGGTAAGGTAAGGCGAGATTTTGGTGGAGCGTTGCTCACTTTTAAAACCGTTCTCTCAGTTCAAACATTTCCTTGACATCACAATTACTCTTGAGTATGCCTAGTGAGAAAGAGTTATAACCACTGTCTTTGCTGATAGTTTCCAAATTTTATGGATATGGATTGAAACCAATGACTCTTATATGGTCAGATTTTTATGCCTACGAACGCTCTTAGTTCGTAACAATCAATGCTCACGGACGCTCTTAGTCCGAAGATCACGAACGCTCTTAGTTCATATGTAGCGTGAATCCCCACGATTCCGCTTTTAGCAAATCGAACCCACGTTCTATGAAAGGTGTGATGAAGAAGAAGGGATTTTGTAAGTCCCCGATGAAAAATAAATTTAAATT
Source organism: Rosa chinensis (assembly GCF_002994745.2). NCBI lineage: Eukaryota > Viridiplantae > Streptophyta > Magnoliopsida > Rosales > Rosaceae > Rosa > Rosa chinensis. The sequence continues at coordinate 52,817,434 of NC_037094.1, read as the reverse complement.
TCAAAAACGGGTACAACTTACATGTGAGAACTTACTCATGAATTTCGGAATTTGAAATTCTCAATACATGCGTGTGTTGATGCAGGCGTGTAGGATTGCAGATGTGCTATCGATCCTGGGTCGGGGATTGCAAACTATCTTTCAATCCCTGTTGTGTGGCCGATACAGGTCTGGCCGAGGTAAGCCGAGGAGCTGGCCGACAGATGCGTGCGCAGGGGCACATAGGCGCTGTAGGGGCAGGCACGCATATGAGGCTAGCGTGGGCTAGGAGCTTCTTGCAGTGATGCTTGAAGGTGGCAGCGACGGTTTTCAATGATTTTTTCGTTGAAAATCGGAGCAGATTTGCCTCTGAACAGCTTTCACTTTGATTAGTGTACAAGTCTCAAAACAACTCCGATATGGTTGAAATTCGGAGGTCAGATAGAAGAGACAGAGATGAACAATTTTGATGAAGGAAAGATTTTGATCTGAGGTCCCAATCAATATTTTTTGGGGCTTCCAAGCAGGCTGATCTGCACAGGAACGAGCGTCCTGCTGTGCTGCAGGGGCAGCAGGCGTGCGGGGATGCTGCAGGGGCAGTAGGCGGCACACGGGTGCATAAGGGCTGCAGGGGCAGAGTGCAGCTCAGGGGCACACAGTTGGGCAGCAGCGGCTAGTCTAGCACGGGCTAGGTGCAACAGTGAAAAGGTGATGTTGAAGAATTTTCTGGTTTTGGATTTTTGATCTCAAGGTTAGGGCTCGTGCTGATAACATGTTTAAGTAAAATAGATTCGAGAGAGAATTGATGAGAGAATTGTGTATTATTATTGAGAATAGGAGCCCTATAGATAGGGATTACAAAGTACATATTCTAATGTTACAAGGAATACTAATCCGACTAAGATTAGAAAATCTAGAACCTTCTCTCCTATTACTACTCCTAGTTTGATAAGGCACACTAAGTTGATTTTCCTTCAACAATTGAAAAAGTAAACATGAAAAAACAAAGCTTTTAACAAAAGATTATGAAACGGTCATCAAAAAACAAAAGAATATGAAACAATCTGTTTCACCATACTAACATAATCCTGCAACTCCAATTACTGAACCATCTCTTACCTTCAATTTTTTGTATCCTCAAATCCCTTATCCTAATATAAATACACTCAGATCGAAAGCTTTAGAAACTAAACTTTAAACATGAACCTGTAAGTAAATATATGTTGAATGATATATTTACAATCTCATGGCCACAGATTTTAACTATATGGGCATGTAGCTTAACATAATGGAGTACTATGGATCTGGACACTATATTTATTTATCGATCTTTGATAATGATGATGAATTTGAGTGAGACGATGTCCAATGAATCTTTCAGAATACATTTACCGTGGCTACAGTCTGATACAGATTGCACAAATAGCTTCCATATATATCCCATTAACCAATCAACATCCATTCAACAAAAAGCTTCAGCCTAAGATACCAAAGCCAGTAAAATTCGATTATTTGATAATTTAGAAAGTACTTATATTCTAGACCTAAACCATATATTGGATTACTTAAGATGTTGATAACATTTACCTAGTTTAGGTAAGAGCCGCCTCAACGAGTCAAATGGATACCACCATTTTGGTGCGTACCACCATTGCTTGATAATCATCCTTCCTACAATGTGTACGTTCCTTACTCCAGCGGGAGCTAATGATCATTTGGTGCTTCAACAAATAAGCTAGCAACCAACTTCTGCAAGCGGCGGATTTCAGTAAAACAAATTAATGAGTAAACTCTTATGATGCAAAAAGTACGTGAAACCCAAATATGATACCTGAATATATTACTTGTATCGATGAGTACGTAGAAAATAGTTAATTATTTTTCAGTAAGAAATAAACATCAGTGATTCAGTATAACATACAAAAGCTTTAAGATTTGATCTTATGAAGAGGGAAAGCAGGGGACCATAACGATCAATAACAGTTAACACCGAAGGTCCCGAGGAATCACTACCAGTTTCAAACAAAAGAACTTAAAGTTCCTTATGATATTGATACAAAGAAGCAAAATTATATAGGAGTATCAGATGCACCAAGCAACAATTACAAGGAACAAAAACCACTCACCACTCAACAGAATCCTGTAGCTTCAGTTACTGAACCACCATTTAACTTCAAATGATTATGCATATATTGTTGCTCAACAAATTTGAGACACACGAAACATGAGTTACTGTACAAGGAATGAAACAACTCACTTTGCCTATGTAATCCTGTAGACCCAATTAATGAACCCCCTTTTACCTTCAATTGATTTTCTATCTTTAAATTCTATCCTACTATACATGCACTTATCAAGCTCTGGACGGTACTAAACTTTAAAACATCAATCTGTAACTAAAACATATATGCAACGCCATATTTGCAATCTTAGGGCCACTGATTTAGTGATTTCGATCAAGGTCAGCCTTTATGGGCATGTTGCTTAACACATTTACCTAGTTTAGGTGAGAGCCCTCACTTCAATCAGTCAAATGGATATATATTAAATTTCCTTTATGGTGTACGCTTGATAGTGACTCCACTCCAACATATCACTGTGAGCCAGAAGCAATCTCCTCTTACTCTGCATAAAACCTACAACTTCAGTATCTCAATTACCGCAGAAATGAGCCTCACATACAAAATACATGAATCACTCCTACTAAAATAAATGTACAAAATGTTTGATAGATGCATATCAGATATTAGTTTAAGTAAATAAAAGGTTGCATTTAAGTCCAGCTCTCATTCAACAAGTTGAGATAGAGCATAATGATATGTCATATGTCCTCCTCTCTGAACCTTATCATCAACACTTCCTTACGTGCAACAGTTCGAAATCTATTCATAGCTATTATAAGATTGCATAGCTTTTAGGTATCGAAGTTATGGAAAGTTGATCATACAAGAACAAAGACCATAATTCTTTTATCCCTATTGAACATTTTGGTATTCAGCCTTTCCACACACGCCTATCATTTGTTATTTCATATCTTAATATCTAACAAGTCTTTCGTCAAAGAAGAAAGGTAATTCCCATTTCCTGTATACATGTTATTTGGGTTGTAAAAGAAATGACAAAAACCACCTATGAGACTAAAACATTGCTGGGCTCATCATTTCGAACATCATTTTTCTGCATAACAGAACCAGCTACACAGAATATCGAACATCTGGTGTAAACTAACACACAATTATCTGTAAACATACAAAGGAATTGAGTCCATGCAGCAGACAAGGATATACCAATGTTGTAAAAGAAGACCATATTGAGAAAGATCGAACCTTTGATTAAGGGAAATCTGATCAATTCACATCTCAAATTCCAATCAGTTTCATTTCCACCAGAGACTTCAGCCTATATGACAAGAAAATCCACGTAATGGAAACTAGATGTCAAACCTTGTAATATTTTTAGAATTGGACAACAGGAGATTGCAATTGCAAGCACTTGTACAATAGATAATATAGGATTGTTTAAATAAAAAGATAAATAAACATATTATATAGGACTACTTACACTGTTATATCAGGTTGCCTAATAGCTTAGGTAAGAGCGTCTTGACTAAGTCAAAATGCTAGACAAGGTGGATATGATTGATTGACAGATTTATATAACTAGAAAGCATGGTAGCATTGCATCTTGTGATATACAATATTCGCAATTGATATGTTAATTACATGCCAGAAAAGGTGGATATGTTAATTACAGATTGACAGACTATGTTCAGGCGTAGTTTAACTAGTCTAATCCTATAATGTGTACCAAACGTGGCCATAGTGCTTTATGTCTGGACCATATATTTACCTTCAAGTAGGCTTCAACGATTGAGATAGCAGCATTTGAACGGTCCATTTGCAGAAACACCAATTACCGAGCTCCCTGCTGGCTGCTTATTGTTAACATACAGATTGCAGAGAAAGCTTCCTTTAAACTAGATTATAAAATTAGAGTAGTAATCTACAAACTAGATTATGCTCAGATAATTAATAGTAAAGTAAAGATTCATTCAGAATTTGCATTTCGCGATCGATACCCGGGCAGCGAGTCATCGAACTGTAACGTTTGGGATGTGAGAAATGTTGTGCCACTCCTTCCCCACGCCTTTTTCGTATTCTCCTTCCAGAATCGAACAACCCACGATCTCCAAAGTACGCAGTGCTTTAATCTTGTAGAGGAAGTTTGGCAGTGCTTTTAGCTTTGGGCACCACTCAATTCGCAACTCAGAAAGGCGTGGCATTATTGTGATTTCAGAAAGAAAGGCCCACTCTTCCCAGTTGGGCATGTTCCAGAAACAAAGTCGTTTCAATTTGGGAAATAGAGTTCCAGGGACTTGTTCTTCTTCTATTCCCACAAATTCAACTCCCACCTTTTTCACATTCCACATATCCATTATTGTCAGAATTTCAAGCGACGGCAATTTTCCAAGAGGAGGCAAAAACTCACAAAATCTCCACCCATCGAGATAAAGTTTTCTCAAATTGCGTAAAGACTTGATCCAATAGAGAGACTCGGTGGTGCCATGGCACCACAAAATGGATAAAGATTCCAAATTTTGATGTGGTTGCAATGCTTTCACTATTTCTGAATCACCTTTTCTCTGCTCTCGACCTCCGAGGAAATCTACTTTCAAATGAGAGAGGTGCTCCTTATTCCCCAACTGTGCTTTCTCAATCTCACTCGCATCAACTTTCCCCAACCATCCTATCTTAAGGCTCCCCTGAAGCTGGTCCATGATTCCGAGATCTCCAAATTTCAATGCTTCATCATCACCCTCACATACATGAAAGCAGTCCAATACTTGCAGACTTTTCAAACTCCCAATCCCTTTCGGTAAGTACTCCAGCATATGACAACCATCAACATATAGATGCTTCAAGTTAATCAACTTTCCCATTGCCTTGGGCAGTTTCTCAAGTTCATAGCAGTGAACAAGGACCAGGGTTTGTAGATTGTATAAATCACACACAGCTTCCGATAATTCTTTCAAATTACGACTACGAGACAAATCCATATATCTCAAATGAATCAATTCACCAATCTTTTTTGGAACTTCATCGAGCATGTTACCACTCAAATTCAATGTCCTGAGGCATTTCATTTGCATAATTGAACCAGAGCTTATGGTTGTAATGCTTGAATCAAGGAGTGTGAGAGTTCGCATATTTTTGCATCCGTAACATGAAGTAGGAAATGAAAGTGGACCTTCGGGTACATTTATTAAGGTCAAATGACGAACCTTATCACCTGATGGCTCTATTTTTTTATTAGCTCCCTCAGCTGCATCTGCATCTATAATAGTGCATTCTTTTTTGGTAAGAAACATCACAAAGTCATGCACAATATCATGTATTTTGCACCCATAAACATTTCCCATCTCATCTTTTCTAAAATCTTGAAAAAAAGACCGCATTGATAGATTTTCAAAATAATATTGACCTATTCTTTTCTTTTCTTTTTTTTCCTTTGAATTAAGATAATCTTGTGACATCCAAAGCTCAATTAAATTATCTTTTTTGAGGTCATAATCTTTGGGAAATATTGCACAATACAGAAGACATCTTTTGATTGCAGGAGCCAAATCATAATAACTAAGTAACAGTGGTCGGAAAACTTGTTCCTCAACTTCTTCTAATTCCCATATCTTACTATTCAGAACATCCCACCATTCCTTTCTTGTTTTCTTATACCACAGTAGACTGCCCAAAGTCTTTGCAGCAAGAGGCAAACCTTTACACCGTTTCACAATTTCCTTACCAATAGCTCCAAACTCATCAGCCTCATCTTCTTCCCTATCCAAAAACGCGATGCTATTGAACAAAGCCAAACAATCCTTATCATTCAACTCATCTAAATAGATCATGTTGTTGGTTGCTCTCATCATTTTAGCAACCCCTTGTTTTCGCGTGGTAACCAATATTGAACTTCCTTCTTCACAACTTCGCATTATTATTGGTAGTTTCAAATTTTCCCACTTTGTTTCGTCTTCGGTCCACACATCATCTAGAACAAGGAGTAACTTTTTATTCTCAATATGAGTCTTGATACACTGCAATAAAATTTCCAACTCATTTGAACTGCTTGGGGTTCCTAAGAGACTTTCAGTGATCGCTTTAGCAATCTTGATCTCATCAAAAGGGTCTGAGACACAAACCCATACTTTCTTGTGAAAATGGGCAGTAACCTTTTCATTGTTATAGGCTAATTGGGCAAGAGTTGTTTTCCCCATCCCTCCCATCCCTACAATAGGGATGACAAGGAACCTCCCCCCATCTTCGTTACTCCCCCTCAACAACTTGCTCAACAACATCTCTTTTTCTTCTTCTCGGCCAAATATCATAGATATATCGACCAAAGATGAAGTCTTCCGTCGATGAATAAGCTGTTGATCATCATGGCCACCTATTGTGGATTGATGAAAGCCATACATTTCTCTTTCAGCAGCAATCACAGTTAGTTTCTCGTTCAGTTTCTTTATCCTTCTAGCAATGTTATGATGATGAATTGCCTTATTGACTTGGCCAAAACAACAGCAATTGGCAGGAGTGGGGAAACATACCTTCTTCTTGCCTTCCTCCACTTGTTGTTTCAAAATTTCAGTGTTCCACTCGTCTAGGACGTCGTCCATCTCGTACGATACATCTTTGAGCTTCTGCAACCAGTCTCTGACCCTGGCCTCCGTCACTTGTTTCTTCTCTGCATCCTCCAGCACACCATGAATGGCTTTGAGCTTGCTGCTGAAACTTTTAACATCTTTGTCAGCCTTCAAAACCAGTTTCACCACTTCATTTGTGTGTTGATATACTACTGAAGCCAATTGCTCCAGAAGCACAGAGATGAGTGCCTCAGCCATTTTTCGTGTTATAACTTGATTATAATTGGAAGAGAAAAAGAAGAGATGATCGAATATGAAATTGTTGGATGAGTGTGCTCTGGCCTCTCTTCTACCAAGTATATGGTGTCGAAATTAGATAAGCTAGGGACTACTGGAGCCAATGAGCGTGCCTCAATTATTTGTTGAACAGAGCATTATGAATATTACTCTCTAATAATTGCAAGCATCAAGAAACTAAAACCACACGATTTGAAAAGCAGCACTTTACCGAAAGACAGAAAGCTTGAAATGGGTCCATAATTGCTTTATTTGCGGCACTCTTTACAGCTGCTCCATTATCATTAGTGACCTTACAGTCCAAGCCATGATTTAGACATCACGCAGAGTCGCAGACGATGACAAATCAACATTTGGTAGAATATTGCTAACAAGAGTGAATGAAGTAATTAAATCTTGAGTATACCGGGAAAGGATTGCTAATTTTTGTATATCAGAAGATGTAATAGTGTTTTATTTGTTCAAACACGAGTTTTATTTATTCAACGGTGGGTTCACTTAAATGCTAATCATCTCCCACATAAAAAATCACGCATACAATGTCACATTCCATACCATATTAGTATTATGATTTCCAATTCCATGTGTTTGGTAATTTCCAACGCCTCATTTGAGTCCGCACCAAGTTAGCATCATACTTTTCAAGGAGGATGAAACTATAACCGCACAACATAGAAGCCCCACTTGTCTGATAGCATGGCTCTGAAGACTGATGAATTAAAGCTCCAGACTAGAAGGCTATAAGCTGATAGCACTAAAATCTCTAGACTCATGTCCACATAAACCGTCCACTATAAAACAAAAAGATCTCAGAACTCAGACAAACAGAGGGTCTTAACATCTAATTTAAATGGATGGAACTACGTACCATTTGGCCATCAGTCTTCAGCATATTAGTCATAACCAAGTGTATCATGAGAGGAGGCATTCATAAGGGGTTACACATCTGGTTACTTATGGTATGATTTTCTCCAACTTGAAATAAGAAGTTAAGAACATTATTTTGGAACATATAGCAGAGTATCAAATATCATACTTAATATATCAAGACTTTGAATTGGATCAGAGTTCCAAGAACTATTATACCATTGAAGAATCCATATTGTTCTCATCAGAAACAGAATGATCGAGAAGGAGATAATTACTTTACATGCTTAGCAAAGCACTGAAACTCGTCATATACGCTTCCTGTGCACTCTTTGCATGCAGCTACTTCATGTCAACATCGTACCACACAGCCCAACCATGTGCAACTTTTGGAGATATCTTCACAGAGCTATCAACCTATAGTTAAGAACTTAAGAGAATAAAATTGCTCATCCACCGTAATAAATGAAGGATGTAACAGCACAGCAGCTTGGATGGACTCGGACTGCGCAAGTTTGGTGACGACCTTGGCTGAGAAAAACATAAGAGTTTCTAGTTCAGTCAGCTGCTATATTTGTAGAGTCCTCATTTACGTTGCTGAAGAATTAAACTAGGGGAAACTACACGTGGAACTAAGTATCTGGTTGACAATAGGATAAATAGTGGAAATGATGATGAAAAAACTGGAAGTTAACAAAACAAGAGAAAGGGGAGAAGAAAATCTGTATAAAAAGAATATCAACTACACTCACCACCCCAATAGAAGCCTGCAGCAGCAGTTGCAGAAAAACCTTTGCCTGTCAGAGCGTCAATCGCTAATTAGCCTAATTTTGCATCTTTAAAGCCCTTATCCTGATCAATGCTTAGCAATCACTAATCTGACATTATCTATAACTAAAATATGCAACAATATATGCATGAGTTTGCAATATTGGGGCAACAAACTTCTAAAACGGCAAAAATGTTTCCATTTTGCTAGAATATATGCTAGGTGTGAAGGAAAAACAAGAAAACCAGGCAGCAGAATACAAATAAATTTTGGTGCAGCCCAAAATTATAAATATCTGATTCACACGTCAATATTACAGCTGAGCATTTAATTAAAAAATAAATATCCAGGAATTCATGAAAGAGCAAGAACGAACCATTCCATATCTTTTAACCAGCCTGCCAGAGGCCTGTAATTGTCATACACAAATGGGTCTCCGTAGATGAAGTCCGGGACTGCAACACAGAATCCAGAAGTGGCAAATCTTCCTGCAAGTTCCCTTAAAGTGGAAATGCATTAGTTCTCAGGTAGTAAACAAATTTCAACACATAGATGACCAGATTTCAACAGCACAAACTATTGCTTCAATCATAAACAGTAGAAAGGCAGTCCACCACAATCAGAAATTTCCATTACTGATATAAGTTTCATCATCCATGAGTTTGGCATAAGCCTTCTTCCTTGCACAGTTGAACTTAATATCTCCTTTTCATAATTCAGTTTTTCCGACAGACAGAACTGAAGGTTGGAGGTTTTGTATATCTTTAAGATGAGTTATTTGCTAAGAGAAAGGAACTTGATGTGAGTTATATGATTGTGTTAAAAAATTAACACCATAAATTTCCAGGGCAGGCTGCATGTAAATGCCACTTCCACTTTATCATGCCTTCAATAAATGAAATCAAAAATAACTACAGATACTGCAATTAATACTGATTTCTGCAACCTCTAATAAGTTTGGATCCGATCATAGAGTATTCATTTCATGCATACAACAGAACGGAATTCTATAACAGCCCCATTTACTTGTTATAATGTACTGAGACATCAAGTTCTCTCAGAAACAAGAAGTACAGCTCATGTTATAGCAGATTCCATGTAGATATAGCTCAATACCTCAAGTTGGGAGCTCCATATCCTGCAGGGCAAGTCGAATAGGTATATTATAAGTTCATCATGATATAATATTTATTCTCCTCTTCTTCCATCAATATACAAATACAAGGACTTACGATTCTACTTCCTAATACTTCACTGAAACATAAAAGAGAAAATAGCTATATTAACAAGTGAGTGAAAGAGAAGAAATTTTTGAGAAAATAGCTATAATAATAGAAATAAGTATGACTTTTGAAGGACTTAGAAATGCCATAGGGTTCTTCCCCTTTAATGAGCCACAGTCAAATATAACTTCTTTTTAATTTTCGAGATGTGTTTCCTCCATTGATACAATTTGATACAAAAGTGAAGGTTTCCTTGAAAGCAAGCTGTGACTCTTGAAAATTGAAATAGATTAGATGATGTATTCCAAAGTTCCTTCGCAAGTTTCGGATCATATGAAAGCATAGAAGAGCTGACAGTAGGGCCCGTTCCACCAAAAAAGTAAACTCCCGGTGTTTCCTAAATTTAACAGACAGTGATCAGATGAGGAATCTTTCAATGATTGTGAGATTCACTGTAATCCTCCATTTCAAGAGTGAGGGAAGAAGGAAATATGTATAACATTTAGTTCAAGACACATTGGATTATACTTCTTCAATCCCAATGGATTTGTTAACCACAATGCTGAAGGACACCAAATGGATTTGTAGTTATATGCAGTGACTAAATTAACCATGCACTCCACTGCAGTTAATATTATTAATCTTCTCTGTAAGGAACAGCAAAATATTAATTGAAGATGGTTTGGACGCTGATTTATGTCATAATGCACTATTTGGAAACTTAATGAATAAATGTGTCAATTGTCCAGGACCTCACTTAAAACCCCATTCCCACCAACAAACAGACTGAGACATTACAAATAGCAATGCTCGACAAGGGAATTTTCAATCTCCAAGATATCTTGTATGAGAAATAATCAGTCTTTACAGTATCAGATAACCTTATGCCCCTTTTCCAGATGAACTACTAAACATAATGTTCCATATATTTTTATAACTCATTGCATAAGACAAGACACATTGGCATCAGGATAAGAACATTGGCTGTAACGTATAAAATTTTAAGGAAATAGTTAATGAGATCCTTTGGCATAGAACTTCTTATTAAGTTTGAGACAGACAGAACAAACCTTCACTGGCATTCACAAATCACAACACATAGACAAGCTGCATAAGTGTAGGATTAGTATAAGCTTACTGGTGAAGCAAGTGCTGCATCAAGAATGGAGCTAACTCCAACTTCAGGTGACTGCAAGAGGCACACAAGTCTCAAAACTTTGAAAGCCAAATAAGGCAGGTTGAATATTTTCATATGGGTATTGTTTTGATCTGCCGAAGAACTTCCCAGATAGTGTCCTCGTCAACCTGTGTATTTGACACTGAAGGGGGGAGAACATCAGTGAAGGAATGACAAAAAGCATCCTACATTCATAGAACAATATCAAATATTAGAAAGATTCTTACTCACCACAATAACAAATAATATGGGCGGCCGCAGCGCCCAATCCAGAAGTAGCCTGCAAATTTCTCCATATTATATCCGAAACAATCAAATTGAAGAAAAACAAACAAGGTAGGGTTTACTTACACCAGTGATGATGCAGATGGGCCTGGATTGAAATGAGGGAGGTGATGATCTGGAAGAGTGAGAGTCCATAGTAGCAGGCCCATTCTCCAGAATTGCATGGACATTACAACTGAGACGGAGCGCATCAACATTAATCCAAAGGTCGAAGAGAGGACACGCGTTTATTGGTGAAAAGAAAATGAAAATCAACCATGTGTTTTAGGGAAACGGTAATTGAGAGGAATTTGCTGTATATTCTCATTGATAATAGAGGTTTCTTTATATAGAGGATTACAATGCATAGAATCCAAATCATACAAGGAAAGTAATCATACATTGAATAGGAATCTAGATTCTTCTAATGTAACCCTATTACCATTAGGTCAAGTAACCTAGAGTTTGGGCCAAACACAGAATAGAGATTTCCTTGAACATTCCCCCTTGTGTTGCCCAAACACGGTGCTTCTCTCGTTGCCTCGTTAAAAACCTTGCCGAGTAACAAAAACCCAGTGGGATAAAAATAACCTCGGTCGAAGGGGAAAAAGAGTACAACACACCTTCACATTTCGAGACCATACATGTAGACATCTCCCCCTGGTGTCTGCATCTCCCCCTGATGACTACGGTCATGGGAGTTCGGATAACTTCCGCAAATGATGTTACCAACATGTTTCTCGAAAGTGGAATTTAAGCAATGACTTAGTGAGAAAGTCTACTACACTGTCCTCAGATCGAACATAGTTCATTTTGATCTTGAGGAGAGTCTGTTGTTGCTGATTATGCTTGGTGTTGTCGCTTTTGATGTAGCCCTGTTTCATTTGTTCAAAACAAGTAGCATTATCCAAAATGCTTGTAGGCTCATCTGTGGTAGACTTTAAACCACAATTGTTCGAACATGCGTAATTATGGATCGAAGTCATATACATTCACGAACTGCTTCGTAAAGAGCAATAATCTCTGTATGATTCGAAGATATAGCGACTACGGTCTGTTTCGTAGACCTCCAAGATATCACGGTCTTTTCCCACGGTGAACACTTAACCAGTTTGGGAATGACCTTTTGTATGGGTCAGAGAGATACCCAACATCAACAAAACCTTCCAAAACACTAATATCGTTTTGGGATGGGGATAGAGAACGCAGGCCAGTGTTGGTGGCGTTTCTGGTGTGTGATGGGTCTGAATTCATCGTCTCTCTGTTGGGATAGAACAAGCCCATATCAATCGTACATCTCAAGTACCGAAAGATCTCATTTACACCAATCCAATGGCGTCGCGTTGGTGCAGAGCTATATATCTAGCTAACAAGTTCATGGTAAATGAGATGTCAAGTCTTGTGCATTGAGCTAAGTACAATAATGCGCCTATTGTACTTAAGTAAGCCACTTCTGCCTCTAGCACATCTTCGTCATCATCCTTCAGACGAAGAGGATCCTTTTTAGGATCAAGACTACGGACGATCATGGGGGTGCTTGAAGGCTTGACCTTGTCAAAATGCCTAAGCATCTATCGACACGATGCTCAAGTTCCAAATCGAGACATAATCGTGTTCTCCCAAAATCCTTCATTTCAAACTCGGATTTCAAGTGTTCAGCAGTTTCCCTTAACTTTTTAAGGGCTTCCAATGAAGATCATGTCCAACATGAACCGCGATAGAATCTAAAACTTGTTATCGAAACGCGCGGGCATATCCCTTCCCAATCAAGTAGTCACTTTAGTGAGCGTTTCAATCTCTTTGTTAAACGCGCTCCATGGTCTAGAGCCACTTGACATGGGTAAATGAAGTTCACCATGAACTTTCTTGTATATTCCGTATCTAGATCCCTATAGAGATACGTAGTGACCACATTTGTAAGCTGCATGTTCAGTTATTCGGAAACTACCAAACTGACAGGGTAGTGGAGTGCAATGACATCCATTACGAGAGAATATGTCTCATCGTAGTCGATTTCAGGGCGTTTTATGAGAAGCCTTGTGCCATAAGGGGAGATTACATTTCTTTTTCTCACTACGCTTTCTAACGAAGACCCATTAGTCAACATATTTTATGTCAGGAGGTGTTGGCATCACTAGCTCGAAAACCTTCCTCTTCGTTAGGGAATCCATCTTAACCTGGATCGCATCTTTCCATTTTGGCCAAATCTCTCTACGTTGGCATTCATTCATCAACGGAGCGTGGTTCAATATCATCTTACTCAACAAACTCATGCGCAACAAAATGCGCAACTACATCATCAATTATGATGGAGTTTCTATCCCACGTCTCATGTACACTAGTGTAATTTTCATAGAGCTCTATATTCTCGGGAATAGGTTCTGACGTTGAGGCGTCCCCCAACGATAACCCTAACTTGGAAGATTCTCATGAGACGGATTTTGAGTCTTGATGATCAAAGGATTGGAATGTGCCAAAGTATCCTTCGAACCTATAGGCCTCCCACGCATCCTAGCTGGGGCCATGACCTGTAACACCAGAGTGCCACTCTCTTTGGCATTGACGCCATGCCTACCTCTGTGTAGGGTGGCGCTACGCCCTCTCGCAGGGACGTCCTTCCTTGCAGGCTTGTTTGCAGCATATTTGTGTGATCTCGTCACTTTAACAGGGATCGAGATGAGACATAGTGGGGGCAGACCACAACAATTCCTGTCGTTCCTGCTGAACATCCGTGTTCTTATCTCCCCCTAACGACGGGAAGACTGTCTCATTAAAGTGACAACCCACAAATCTAGCGGTAATGAGATCGACTTGCAAGGGCATTAAGTGGCGAACGATTGTTGGAGTCTCAAATCCAACGTAGTTGCCCATTCGTCTATAAGGACCCATCATAAAGCGTTGTGGCGGCGCAATTGGCACATAAATGGTGCACTCAAATATGCGTAAGTACGATACTTGTACCCAGTCACTAGCTGTAATGCAGAGGTACATTGAGTGGTGGTGGGTCGTAGACGAATTAGCATAGCTGCATGCGATATTGCATCACCCCAAGCGGATATAAGGAGATTGGTGTGCATTATCAATGTCCGGACTATCATCGTAGTCGTTTCCGCAAGACCATTTGGGTGTGTACATGGGAATATGACGTCCAACATCAGTCCCATTGCAATATCCATCGAAAGTCTTTCGATGTAAACTCTCTAGCATAGTCAAATCCAATGGACTAAATAGGATGATCTAGGGAGTGAGCCCGTTGTCATATGATATGTGCTAGGAGTGTAGCATAAGCAACATTTATAGGTGGACAATGACACAACATGTGACCAGCGTGTTTGCGTGTCAACCAACATCATGAAATATTTAAGCGTCTGTAAGTTGGTTGAATCAATCCACATAATTCCCACAGATTCTATGTAAGAACATAATGAGTATTTTTATATCCTTTGCATAGGACGGTCTCAGTCCTAATTTCCCTAAGGAACGGGGTTTGCAAAATGAGCGAGGTGCCTTAGAAGCAACCAATGAGGAGTTTGGTTAGGCATGACCATTTGTAGCGCTATTAGAAGCAAAATATTTGACTACTAACTACATCACCCATCATGGCGGTGGAACCATGGAAAATGGCATCCATGGCAGAATGGCCATGGTTGGCGCCATTTATGGCGTTGTCACAAAGGACTTTCGCTGCCCTATGGCGGCTAAGGACAGCGGCAGCGCCAGATGCTACGGTAGCGGCAATCACGCTAAGTCCGAGAATCAATTTTCGATTCTTGCTTCTTCTCACTCTGAAGAATGGATGTCCGTGTGAAGTCTTTAGTAGACGGATCATCATATCATGACTATGATGATCTATCCTGTCGTCACAAAGCCAATATGTGTCTAAATCCAAGAGATCTTCTCTCATAACTTCATTGGATTTAATAGCTCGAATAGTGACATAAAGTCCACTAGAGGGACACATAAACTTCTCTAAGATGCGCCCTTGTTCGCAATTGTTAGAGGTATTGCAGAGGAACTCATTTCAGTTCTCTACATGCGGTTTCGCACGGAATCCATTGGCTATTCATAGGTGCGATTTGCCCTAGGAGAGTAGAGAGTTTCTGTGACAGTAATCAAGGTGCCATTTGGCAAGGGGAACTTGGGCTATTCCATGTCCTTGAATTAATACTAATGGCCAAGCCATCGTAATCACAAAGAATTATGCTCAGAATCAAAATGGAGTCATAATGAAAGGAACTCGAAATTGTATTCATTAGCCAACGGAGTACATCATTGTCTCTTAACCATTAGGGGAATCTAATCCAAATGCTAGCTAATGTAAAATGGCAATTTCCCATTACATCTCTTAGAAAAATAAAGACTTAAACAGAATTGACGATCTATTGATCTCAGCCAGATTTGTAGTCTTCAACCCTTCATTCTAGATCAGCTCCTTGATCTTCTTGTTCCACACAGTAGGCTTCTTTTACTTCATAATATGCTTTGTAGGTGATGACAATTTCTTCACGAGCTCTACAAATGTGTGCCCAATGACTGGATACTCCACATCGAGAACATGCATCTCTTTGCTCAAACTCCATTGATTGAGGTGCTTTGAAAGCGTCATTTAGATGGCTCTTAGTGTTGGTGGCGCCACCAACATGGCCAGAGGCGTTGCCCCCCTCTCTCTTTCCACGTTGACCTCTTCGGTTCCGTGTTCCCCTATTTTGGCGGTTACCTTCCCAAGTATAGCGATTATATGGACCAGAACGTCTAGAAGTATTCCTATGATTAGGGTTTCGCTCTTGGCGCCCTCTCTTAGAGGCGTGACTATAATTGGATTCTGGATTAAGCACTGTTTCTACGGATCTCGAATTATAGTTCTTCACAAGGATGTTGTCATACTTTTCAGTGACATTCATAGCTCCAACAAGCTCGTGAAACCTTGTGATCTGTCCTGCAGTAACATTGATTCGATAGTTCTTAGTAACCATCAATGCAGAGATAGGGAAGGTAGAGAGAGTCTTCTCAATCAACATCACATTTGTGATCTCTTTACCACAGAATTCCATTAAGGATTTAATTCGAAGTACTTCTGAGTTGTAATCAAGAACTGACTTGAAATCACAGAAGCAGAGGCTATGCCATCTCACTTCTAGGTCAGGAAGCAGGGAGTCACGGACGTTGCCAAATCATTCTTCGAGTGAGACCCACAACCTTCTGGGGTCTTCTTCATTCATACACTCGTACTGGAGTGAATCATCCATATGACGAGTCATTAGGATGGTGGCTTTCACCTTATTTGCCTCTAAGGCTGCTCTATTTGCTTCCAAAACTTGAGCTTGCTCAATAGTTAGCACGTCATGTCTAGGCTCGAGAATCATATCCAAGATTCCATCAGCCTTGAGATGCTGGTGGACATCACGAACCCACCTGTGATATCCAGAGCCAGTTGTTCCCAATGGAGCGAAGTCCAGTTTGTTCAGGTTATTCATCCTAAAAGAGAACAAGAAATTAGGGTTAGTTTCGGAGCGAAAAGGCTACCATGAAAAACTATTAAATTTCTGAGCGTAGTTGCTTCCAAGAAATTTAGGGATTTTCTGTGCGTAGTCGCTTCCAAGAAAATCTGATTCCAAGAGGGGTTTTGGATTAGATCAACGATGTATGTGGTCGATTGTTTTCTTCTCAACAAACTCTAAGTTTGGAGGACTCTACAAGCTCCAAGCTTGGAGTGAGCACGAACCCCCACAGTTCGACTATTGGTCTCCTCTATGAAGAAGAAAGGGGGGTAGAAGAAGGGATGTTGGAAGTCTCCGAGAAAAAGAAGAAATTGAAAAACTTCAAAAAAGGGAACTTTTAGAAAAGTTTACCTTGGAAAGTTGAAGAAAATCTTGACCGGAAAAGTTGTTGGCTGGGCTCTGCAGGAATGCTGTAGGGTCGCTGCGAGGATGCTGCGGAGATGCCGCGAGGACTATTGCGGGGCCGTTGCGGGGATTCCGAGAGGACTATTGCGAGGCGGCTGCGGGGATGCCGCGAGGATTCTGCGGAGATGCCTCTAGGTCTGTTGCAGAGCAGCTGCGGGGATGCCGCTAAGATTGTTGTGGGGCTGCTGCGGGGATGTCGCGGGCGTTGCGGATGTGCTGCTGTGTCGCAGGGTCACGGTGTCACTAGAATGCAGAGCCACGAGGATGAGGGGCCGCGAGGATGCAGAGCCGCGAAGAAGCGAAGTTACGAGGGCAGGCGAGCGTTCGCGGGAGAAGCGAGCACATGCGAGGGTACTAGTCTGATATCTCGCAGGAGTGTAGCAGGGTCATGCGAGGAAGAGAGTGTTCGCAGGAAAAGCAAACGCGCTCGAAGGCAGAAGACAAGCAGGGCGCTGCAGGGGCAGCGAGGCTAACCTGGTAGGGTTAGCGTTAAGTTGTGACGCGGGGACTGCTGGGGCAGTAGTACCACATGCGAGGCTAATCCGATTTTAAGCTTATAGCTAGGGTTAGGGTTCGTGCTGATAACGTGTTTTAGGGAAACGGTAATTGAGAGGAATTTGCTGTATATTCTCATTGATAATAGGGGCCTCTTTATATAGAGGATTACAATGCATAGAATCCAAATCATACAAGGAAAGTAATCATACATTGAATAGGAATCTAGATTCTTCTAATGTAACCCTATTACCACTAGGTCAAGTAACCTAGAGTTTGGGCCAAACACAGAATAGAGATTTCCTTGAACACCATGTTTATTTACCTGAAACTGAAATAAGTGCATATGAAGAAATGGGGCTCACCAACGGTGCATCAAACAGATTACGGCTTAGTTTGGCATTTTTGTGAGAATATGCAGCAGCTGTGTAAAAACTTAGCTGTTAAATAATCAGTAGGCATAAACCTCAATTAAGTGTTTGGTAAACTATGTCTTTAGAATTAATTTGATCGATAAAATCATTGTGGCGTGTTTGGTTAATTTTAGAATGAAACTGCTATAGCTCTGTACAGTGACGTAAATGGGCATGGATAGAGGTCAAGAAATGGTTAGTACTTAGTAGACACAAATTAACCAGTTTTTTTTTTTCCTATTAAGTGACTGAAAAAGGATCAAAGGATTTCACTTTTATCCCCATGGTGACTTGAACCCATGACCTCGATCTTAGGTAGTGGGTGCTCTAACCACTGAGATCCAAATTAACAAGTTTACATCAACATAATGGAGAAGATGAGGTGATGGATGATAGGAAGATTAAGGCTTAGTTTGGGATTGCTATGCTATGAGGGGAAGCACTTCCGAACTTGCTGTGAGAGGAAGCACTTCCGAACTTGCTGTGAGGAGAAGCAGCTGAGGTGTTTGGTAAACTGTTTTTAAAAGTGTTGTGAGGTCCAAAAGCAATTTCTAGGTGTTTGGTAAGTTGCACGGCAAAAGTGCTTTGGCTGGGTATAATTACCAAAATGGTCATACATGCTAAGATATGCCACTAAAATACTTAATTTTGTTTTTTGATTATGTAACCATACCAAATTAAAAAAAATTTCTCTTGTATTATTCTTGTACCCTTGGTTGGACCGAATAAAAGATTTACTTAAACCCTTCAATATGCATATTATGTTTTACTATTACACAAAATCTCATCTAGAATATTTGGATTAATTTTCCGACCATAGTTCAACGGGAACCATTACACAAAATATATTAAAGTCACTTGAAAATTGCAACTAAATGCTAAATAGATGCATTCATTAGACTTTGTGCAATTGCATTTCTTAACACCTCCATTTCTTGTCTTCCTGAACCATCTCCATCATGTTCATTATCCTCCATCTCTGCACTAGTCTCTTCACTTGAGTAATTTCCACTTTCATCAAAATCAGTATCTTGTTAAGCATATCTTATTATGTAATTATGAAGAGCCATAGTAGCAATAACTATCTTCACTTGTTTTTCATAAGGAAAATGTGGCATATCACGTAAAATACTCCATTTCTTTTTCCATACCCCAAAAGTGCGCTCAATAACACCTCTTAGTGAAGAATGTGCATGATTGAATATTTCTTTATGACCGGTCGGTTCATCACCTCTACGAAAATGTGGAAGGTGGTACCACTCACCTTTATATGGTCCTAAATAACCCTTCATCTGTGGATATCCTGCATCCACCACATAGTATTTTCCTGAAATTAAAAATTATAAGGAATGATTGATCTTAGTAAAATAAAAGATTATAAGTTATTATTTGTGTAATTCCGGAAAAATAAAATACCATTTGGGGGTTTAGAAAAATTCGATCGAGGATTGCGTAGAGCTGATAAGAATACTCTACTATCATGGGCGGTGTCTTCCCATCCTGCACATACAAATGTGAATTGCATGTTGAAGTTGCAAATAGCCAATACATTTTGGGTGGGTATCCCTTTTCTTCCAATGTATGGCACTTGATCACATGGAGATATCAAAGCTTGGACATGAACACCATCGATAGCGCCAATGCAATCCTACAAATTAGTACCGAATGGACTTGAATAAAAAAAAAAAAGGCTTTCTAGAAAATAGCAAATTGGCAAGCATTTATATAAGGATAACATATTCAAAGAGTAGTACATTATACATACCTTAAAATGAGGCATGTATCTTGAATCAGTTAGAATTTCTTGTGAGATGCTCCTAAATTCCAGATCCAATGGCTTTATGAGCACTTTTGCCATATTATAGATAATTTCTAACATTATATCAAAATACCTACCAACCATCTCACCAGAACGTTGAAAACGTTCTTGTGTATTCCTATTTGTCTGACCTTGTCCCAAAATATAGAGAAACCTAGCCAACATATTTCAACAATACTCATGTTTCTTGAACCCTTCAATATCTTTTCCAAATCATTCACAAGCATGAGGAAGACTTGCTTATCCATCCTAAATTGATTATAATTAACACCCACTTTCATTGCCTTCTAACACTTCCATTAACCAAATGTAACCTGTTTAGGAGCTTGTCATACATGGAGTTTTCTGAATGTACTTTTCGAGATAGACTTGAATAAGACGAGCACATAGACTTATAATTTGATCTATCTCCTCCTCATCTCCAGAAGCATCCATACTTCACACAACTGCTCCTGTCAATATTTACTTGTTCATCAAATTTCACAACATAAAATGGCTATTTGCAAGTATGTGTTTAGCATATATGTACTAGAGCAACAAGATAAAAACATAACACAGATTCACAGCAAACACAAATTCACATAACCAAACAACCATCAGTAATAATAGTTCCAAGATGCATCAATATCACTTTAAGTTTAGTAAAATAAAGTAGCATTAACAATTAACAACAAGCAATCTTTCAAAGGTGGAAAATCACAAAAACATAAAGCATCTTAGCTTAGGTCTAAACGACAAGCAACACCCATCTTGTTACAAAGTAGGATCAGCCTACTTAATTTTCAGCTTTTTTCTGATTAAGAATCAGAAACTGGAGCTTGAGATCAACATCTGTCATAATAGAAAACATCTCTCGCTTCTCTTAAGAGCAGAACAGCTCCGTTGCAAACCACCATAACTTGGTACCAGTTTCTGCTCCTAGTAATGGTGCTACAACTTTCATCACCTCCTGAATACTAGTTCCATGTGAGGTACCATTATCACGAATAGAGGTGGCTGTACTCCTACTCTCGACTACATCAACAAGCCGATCTATTTGTGTAGACAATTTGGCCGCACCTCCCACCTTTTCTTTCTTCCCCTTTGGCCCTCCCATAACTCCTTTTCCTTTTCTATCTTTATCAGCCTCTGTTTGGCGCTCCACACTTGTTCTCTTTTTCCCTCTATATTCATTACCTTGCTCATAATCCTCTTCATCATCTCCAGAAATAATATTATGCTCAGAATCCTCCACAACCTCTTCAATATCTATAGTTTCTGAGGGAATCATGACATTGTGACCTAGCTAGGGTTGTGCTACCTTTGAACATGTTATCATAGACAGCCATCATGTCAAGACTAACTCCCACTTCACGAAATTTGCGATACTCTGGATTGATCTACAAAATAAGAAGATAATAAAGGAGTTACTTATCCCAAAATATAGATCACAAAGGTTTCCAGCAACCTAAAGTTAAAAAAACTACGAACTGCTGCATATTTGCACCTTCAAGTACTTTAGTTAAAAACATAAACTGGAGAACTGCTGCATACTTGCAGCTTGAAGTACTTTAGTTAAAAACAGAAACTGGAGTCGGAAAAAAAAGCTTAGGTTTCATGATTTACAATGAAGAACAATTTACCATACTAACATAATCCTGCAACTCCAATTACTGATCCCCCTTTTACCTTCAATTGATTTTGCATCCTTAAATCCCTTATCCTACTATGAATACACCTACCAAGCTTTAGAAACTAAACTTTAAACATGAATCTTTAAGTAAAAATATATGCAATGCTATATTTGCAATCTTATGGCCACTGATTTCGATCAGTATGTAAGAAATAGACATCAGTGATTCACTATAACATTAGAAAACTTCAATATCTAATCTTATGAAGAGAGAAAGTAGGGGACATTAATAATCAAATAATCAATAACAATTAACACCGAAGTTCCCCAGAAATCAGTATCAGTTCAAACAAAAGAATTTAAAGTTCCTTATGATATTGATACAAAGAAGCAAAATACATTTTACAATCTACACTTCATGTTTCATTTTTTAGTAACTTTTTTTTTATCAAGAAGAACTTCATTAATAATGAACTGCTTACAACGAGTTTTAGGCAACATCTCTTACACAGAAATGGCAACTAGACTTCACACTGGAACTCTAAAATGACTTACTCAAGGGGCCAAAAAAAAACCCCGACTCCAAACTTGCACTACAACTATATGGCAAAGACAACAAGCGCAGGAGTAGTGAAGCCTTGACATCTCATCTCTCATCCAGCCAATAAGAACCCTGAACTAGACAACGCACTTGTGTTAACACTAACTCGCCACCCAAAGTCCACCTGACCAGCTTTTGATCGACCAAGCCAACACTCATTGTGACCTAAACCCGACCAAATTAATTGCCGAATATTCAGACCTGGGACTAAATTAAACCTAACACCGTCACCACTATATTGTCAACACAGTCAACCCACAACTACTCCAAATCGCCATCGCCTCCGACCCAAAACCAGACAGGAACGACCCATTAGAAGGCCAATAATGCTCGTCTATGGCATAGCTAGACTTTTTTGTTGACCCAAAACCAGATAGGAACGACCCACTGGAAGGCTGAAGCGAAGATTGTCTCTGCCACATCCTGTAGTGCACTCGACCTAACAGCTAATACCTAACACAACTGAAACAGCAAACAAAAGATAAAACCAAACCCTCTGAAAACAAAAACAAAAAAACCAAAAAGCCTAGGCTTGGCCCAAAAAGAGGGAGCAAGCCCGAGCCTTGACCGAGGAGAGAGGACAACCAAGGGAAGCCATCCAAGCCTAGAGCAACCCCGCCACAACCTCTGTCACCAGAAGACTTTCTACGCTGCCCCATCGCATTCGCCGGACCGCCGCCTTGTACCTACTGTCATTCCCGACGAGTCATGAGCAAGCGTCGCCCCAAACAAGCAAACCTAATCCTAGATCGGATCCATAACTTCCAACTCAGAATGGATTCATCCGATTGGCACAACACCGTGCCTCCAAGAACATGCCACCACCGGCCAACCTCTGATCGGTACGACAACACGTCACCACTAGCATCTCACGGCCAGCCCTCCGATTCTGCGACACCAAACTAGTCCGCAGCTGAAGCCATCGAGTAGCGAAACCAATCTTGATAACCGCTGTAATCTCCCCCTCCCTCATTGCACCAACTACCACCACGACCCACACAGAGTCAACTAAAGCCCTTCTGACGACTGCGCAAGGGCTCGCCGACGGACAGGGATGGAACTTGAGAGAGAGAGAGAGAGAGAGAGAGGGAGAGAGAGAGAGAGAGAGAGAGAGAGAGAGAGAGAGAGAGAGAGAGAGAGAGTTTTTATACACATTTTTCATTTTTTAGTAACTTAAATTTTTTTTTTATAAGAATTTAAACGAAAAAAGGAACAGAGTGTGGATTGCAAATTAGGTCGTGTGAATTTCATTCTTCATAATTTTAGAGTATCAGACACACCAGGCAACAATTACAAAGAACAAAAACTACTCACCACTCAATAGAATCGTCCAGGTCCAGTTATTGAACCACCATTTAACTTTAATTGATTTTGTATCTTTAAATCCCTTATCCTAGTAAACCACTTACCAAGCGTCGGACACTGAACTTTTAACATATGAACGTGTAACAAGAATATATATATATATATATATATATATATATTTTAGAGAGAGATGATCAAAGGCAGATGTCCACACTGCCGCAAAAGTGCGGACGTCGATGCTTTTGCAGCGATCAGGCGCTGACGGCTGTGCGACTCTTGCCGAAAGGAGACCATGCATGAGCTTCTTCTTGCTAGTGGACTTGCTGACAATCAGTTTGTAGTCGACCTTGATCGGGCTTAAAGTTTCAGGTGAGGTAGCTGCCCAGAACCTTCGATCTCAATCTCCTTGGCCTTCATCTTCATGGTGAGGCAGTCCGAGATGTCCCTGGATTGGATCTGTTGGATCCGATCTGGGGCGGTTTTTAGTTGGTTGGGTTGGTGCTTCTCCATGGAATGACGGGGACGGCGATGGTTTCATGGCAAGCCGGCGAGTGCAGCGGGGCGGCGCAGGGAGTGGTCTGGCAACGGTGGTTATGATGGGATTGGGCCAAGTTTGGATTACAGCTCGTGGTCTTCCTCTGTCCTAGGTTAGGGCTTGGGCTTGGGCTCCCTACTTGGGCCCAGCTTGGGCTTGTTGGTTAATTTATGTTTAACCATTTTATTTTAATTAGTTGTTTTGGTATGTCACGTATTTGGCATGTAATAAGTCCTTGCATGTATTTTGTAGGGCTAAATGTTTGTGTGTGCACTCTAAATGCCTTGTCTAGACCTATAAATGGATTGAATTTAGAACGGATCGACCTAAATCCAAATCCGTTTTCTAATAAAAAAATTCAACCCGAACCCGCTCCGTTAACCCGGCGGATCGTTTATAGCTCAATCTAAATCCGTATCCGCCGAATTAACTGATACCTAATCCGCTAATCCGATCCGTTTATAATTTTAAATATTTTTAAATTTTATATTACATTTATATTACGAAACTCATAAAATATTAATAAAATATTAAAACAACATGAAGAGTATCATCGAAAGTAGAATTACATTATCAAAATATTCTCTACACCTGATAAATTAAGAGAGCTAGAGACGTCAGGAGATATGATGAGATTAATTGTGCTTCTACAACCTTCTTAGCTTTTTGGTAAACTAAACAAAGCCTTTATCAATAATGCTTCTTGGCCTCTTGGGTGATGGACTGATGGACTCCATTTACGAAGATCATCTCTTAGGTTTTTGCAAAAGATTTGTATTAGAAGCATGAAGGTGGTGGAGGTGAGTAGCAATGGTGTTTAGAGAAGTGCGATGGAGGAGAGAGAGCGAGAATTCCAGATTTGACGACTCAAAGTTTCATACAGAAAACCCAGAAGCAAGGAGGCGCAGAAGAAGGTGCTTCCAAAGGATGAAGAGGTGAATAATAGGATGTTGGAGGCTGAAGGTGAAGGACGGGAAGGAAAGTGAGTCCCAGAATTGATTTGCATTGTTCCTAATTGAGTTGTTGTTGCTGTTGTTGTAGTTGTTGATTCAGTAGAGGTGAAAAGTTGTGGATTGATTAGGTTGGAATTGCAAAGGTGATCGGGATTGGGAGGGAGGAAGAGAGATGGGTGCCCATAGTGAGTGAGAGAGAGAGAGAGCCTGGGTGCCCAGAGAAAGAAAGTCGGGTGCTCAGAGTAAAAAATTGAAAAGACCATATTACCCCTCAAATTAACGGCGTCATTGACAACGTGTATTGACAGTGACTCGAGTTTCAGATTTCGTGTACCGAAATGCTTGATTTAGAACTTCATGTATAAGAATTATTAGTGGCCTTTATTTGGTGTACTATTTGTGAAATTTTCCCTTTCTATAAATAGCAAAAATTCCGGGATTTTTCGTAAAACCCCAAAATTTCCCTTTTTCCATTTTCTCCCCCAGAATTCTCTCTATTCTCTCTCTTCGGCGAGACCCGACCAGAGACGATACCCGGCGATTCGACCCGATTCAATCTCGCAACTCCGGCCACCTCCGGCGAATGGACAAACCAAGGACGACTCAGACTTGCCTCGCTGACTTCCCTGTGGTGGTGGGTTGCTCGGTACCTTGCCGGAAGTAGCAGATTGGAGCGCCCAAAGTTTACGCTTTCGGGATCCGACCGAAATTCCCTATTCCGGCATCCCCTCGGGCAGATCGTCAGCTTTCTGGAAACGTCTTCTCCTCTAGATCACGCCCATACCCACCTTGAAGGACGATTCAAAGTGTAGACTGAAAGATCAAGGTTTGAAGATTTAGACGGCTCTGATTGAATCTAGAAACGTGATCAGACGACCGAGATTAATCCAACTTCCAAGCCTGATCTAAGACGATCTAGACCGAATCTCGCTGAGCTCCAGGTATGAAGGTTGCTCATTTCTTCAAAATGAACATGTTTATAGTTGGTGACTTTTCCATTGGAGGTGGTTAGCCGGCGTTGACCCTCCGTTGACCGCTCCCTGCCGACGGCGCGTGGCAGCGCGTCAGACCATATTTTTGAGTCCTGTATTCAATTTATGCATTTACGCATCCATACGATCGTTTTGATATATTATAGGGTCATATTGGAAAAGGTCGATGCATGCTAGAGTTACGGTTTTACGCGTTATCTTCGGTTTGTGATCAAAGAGGATTCGACCATCAGATTTACTTCAAATTGTGATATGTTGATCGTAGAGCTGTTCCAATGACTTGTGTAGTCACGGATGAGGATCCGACCGTGGGATCATCGTTTAAGTGTGTTTTATGATTCGTTTGCTAAGTTGCGATTATATTTGATTAGGTGATTGATGGATTTGTATTGGACGGACGGTTGTGATTGTGATTTTGAGGTGTTAAGAAGACGCAGCTGGATTTAGAGGTAAGTAAATCTCACGTGGTTCATTTATGAATGGATTTATGTATTACTCGGAATTACTTGTTTAATTGTTAAATCATTTTCGAAACAAATTATTTGTTTTAAAATATATGAACTTGATCGACAACTGTTCATGGGTAGGTTAAAACAATGTTTTGATATAAAATGATTTTCGAGAAGTATAATTTATAAAACTATAGTTGGTAGTAGTGGCATCCCTGAGTGGATGACTACGTGTGTGTATATATATATATGTATATATTTACATGAAATATATATCTTGGTGGAATTGAGTGTGTAGTTTACTATTGTTGTGCAATGTGATGTTGAGGAAAATATATGGTTTTGGAAATAAAAGATGATTTTGTGATATAAGTGAATTGTGATTTATTCAGAATATCATTTTGAACTGTTGTTTATTATGTTGAATGAGTAGTCGAGTTCGGTAAAGTTTTGAGTCACGTGGGACTTTAAATGTTTTCAGGTCTACGGATCCAGGTCACAAGTAGTGACAAAGGCAATCATTATCGTAGGTTTGAACCTCGGCCGAGGTGACAGGCTACGATTCAGTTAAAGCTCTAGTCTGTCTGCCATTGTATATTTAGGGGAGTAACACGAGGGTTACATGAAGCCTTTGAATACATGTTTTTAATTGAGAGTGTCATGTGGGTTCTTTCTTTTATTGTCCAAGAGAGACTTGATTTTCATATTATGGGTGAGTTGGGATAATATGATTTTTTATCACTTTTGTGATGTATGTACCTTAAGGGGTAAGGATGTTGAGTTTTGAAAACGAGTCATGTTGTGAGATGATTTATTTGGAGTTGATGGGTGATCATCGACTTTGGTGTTGATGGGTGATCATCGACTCTGGTGTGAGTTGTTTGACTTCTTTATCTATTTTTTGTGTCATTCTAATTGTTTGATTTTAAATGTAATCTCCTGAACTAAGTCATATGCAGGGATTACTGTCTTTTGAATTGTTTGTTTTAATGTAATCTCTTGAACTAAGTTATATGCAGGGATTACCGCTTTTTGAATTATTTGTTTTAATTTAAATTCCTGAACTAAACTCTATGTAGAGATTTATATGATTTCTATTGTTTGTTTTTAATGTGATCTCCTAAACTAAGTTTCTATGCAGGGATTACTGATTTTACTTAATTCAATTGTAAGTGCGGTTGTGGTTTGAGATTTGTTGTTGAGATGGAAAATGATTTGAAACGTCACTAAGGTGACAACTACTTTTGTTGAGATAAATGAAGGTTGATTTTGTAGTTCGCTGTGTTTTAAAATGTTTAAAACATAATTGAGTTTAATTGTTTAGTTGAAGTATTGTGAAATTGGATGCATGAGTTGAGAGTCAGAGCATGTTGATTTTGATATGAGTTAACTTACTCGAGCATGATATGATATGATATGAACTTGATGTTTGGTTGTGTTTTGTGGAGTTAAATGTTGTTGCTTTAATTACTTCACGAGCTGAGAAATTATAAGCATGAGTGATGTGAGTCATTTTAATTGAGTTTACTCATACGAGCTTAAAAAGCTTACCGGGTTTGTTGTTTGCAATCCCAGTGCACATTCCATGGTGTAGGGGTTATTGTGCAGGTTAGAATATCGATTAATCGTCATCGAAGCTAAGGTGTACATTCGGTAGCGTGGATGTCGAAGGGTACTCTTAGTTTTTAAGTCTTCTCTGTGTAGTGAGTTGTGGTGGGTGTGTTTACTTATTGAATTGTCATTCAGTTTAATTTGTAAACTATCTATAATGTAATATGTGACTCTAAAGAACGAGTTGGTATTGACATTGTGAGCTCAATTTGTTTAGTTGCTTAATTTAAATGAAATTTTTTGTATGTGTTTTTCTTGTGCTTGTTAAGTTATCGCGTTTGGGATTTGAATTCTTTTATTCAAAATTCGGGGCGTGATAGTTTGGTATCAGAGCGTAAGGTACATATTTGGTGACAGTCAGTACTATCGAGTGATGGCCCGTCTGCAGCGGATCCCCATCATATACTCTTCAGTATTGACATAGTCATTGGGTATGTGGAGTGTTAGGTGTCATCTAGAGCGTTAAGTCGTCAGAGCATAGGTCGGCTCTGTAAGTGAAGTGTAGGAGCTTGGTGTAGCTTCTTTGAGTTGTAGTCTTTTGAGGAATGGGAACCTCTGGATTAAACTCTGGTGGAGTGATCAAGGATGGTTTTCGTGAAAAATCGTATCCTTTTGTGCGGAGTAGTCGTTTGGTTGTTGGGGTCATGGTGTTTGACCAATGCTTGTATCTAATGTTGGTACGAGTATTTGACCAGTAGTTGTTGTGCTCTTCCTAAGTTGAATCGGCAGATGTTTTGGGTTGGAAGGTACTTAGAGGTTATTGATTGCTTAGTGATAGTGTTGTGATATAGTGGAGCATACATTCCTGCACATCTGTTTGGTGTTTGGGATGTGGCTTCAGTATATCTAGTTAGATGCTGGGGTGTGGTCTGAGGTCTTAGTATGGTATTGGGAATGATTGTGGAGTGTTGCTTCTCTGATTTTTGTTGTGGTAGAAATTTTCTGCAATTTGATTGTGTTCGTAGAATGCTTTGTGATGACCTATGCATAGGTTAGCTGAGGCTAGACCTTACTGTGATTGTGGTTATGAGATGGTAGGAATTGAT
The DNA here is from genome assembly GCF_002994745.2 of Rosa chinensis. Taxonomy (NCBI): domain Eukaryota; kingdom Viridiplantae; phylum Streptophyta; class Magnoliopsida; order Rosales; family Rosaceae; genus Rosa; species Rosa chinensis. Next base: position 52,788,487 of record NC_037094.1, on the reverse strand, counting down.
CAGTGATTGTGCATGCCATATATCGATGGTGACGGAGACCTTGGTGTAGTGATTTGGTGAAACAAATTCCTTGTGATTTGGAATGGTTTTACTATGGCAAATTTATGTGTTGATTGAGTGATTGAAATGATGTTGTTGTTTTCAATTCTTGTAATGCTGGGGCTGTATGATTGGCGAAGTGGTGCAGATACTGTTATGAGGATAGGATTCTAGACTGTTGTTTTATCAGTGTGATGTGCTGCAATTGCAGAGTTTTGATTCAAGAAATGATTGATTAACCACCAGGTGGAGTGGTAGAGTGTCGTAGTGTGGTGATGCTCGGTATTGTATCTGTATCAGTTGGTTTACCTAGACATATCTTACTTCGAGGATTTAGTACTGTTCTAAAAGCTACAAGGAGTTACTCAAAGGGTGAGTGCGTCATTCTATCTGCGGATTGATGAAGTTATGTTGAAGGTATGCGTTTTTAATTTCAAACGTGAAGTTAAGATTGTGGTCTGTCGGACCTATTGCGTGGTGATGTTAGGTGGAGATTCGACGACTAGGTTCGTCTTACCTCCTAGTGTTCGGGTTGTGCGAAACATATTGATGTGACTATGATAAAGATGAAGACTACAATGGATACAGTGTGTTTGATCATGGTACTATTCAAAACGGTGTCGATGTGACCATTGTGGATGATTGGCTTGTTTTCCAGATGGGACTATATAACAACTTGGGTCGAGGGAAATTGACTTGTTCAATATCTTGTGGAGGCTTCATGAGGAGAGCATTACTTACATGAGGGCGTGGACAGGATTTGGGAACGAGTTAGCCTTACTTGATTGTTGGGTAGTGCGCTTAAATTTCGGGATGAAATATCTTTAAGGAGGGTAGAATGTAAGACCCCGAAAATTTGTTATTAATTCCTAAATGTTTCTTGGGATTAATAAAGTGTTCATTTGTATGAGTTCGTGGTTCGAGGGTGGAGCGGAAGTGTTTCGGACGAATTTTTATTCGGAAAGTATGACTTTAGGCGGGGCGCAAATGTTGACTTTTTATACATTGGGTTTATTTAAAAACTTCCTTCATGAAAGTTGTAGAGCGCGTCGATACGAGTTCGTGGATATGTAGATCACGGAAATCGGAGTTCGTATGAGAAAGTTATGATCGATTGAAAAGTTGGGAAATTTCTATAAATAGCAAAAATTCCGGGATTTTTCATAAAACCCCAAAATTTCCCTTTTTCCATTTTCTCCCCCAGAATTCTCTCTGTTCTCTCTCCTCTGCGCGACCCAACCCGAGACGATACCCGGCGATCCGACCCGATTCAATCTTGCAACTCCGGCCACCTCCGGCGACGGGACAAGCCAAGGACGACTCAGACTTGCCTCGTTGACTTCCCTGTGGTGGTGGGTTGCTCGGTGCCTCGCCTGAAGTAGCAGATCGGAGCATCCAAAGTTTACGCTTTCGAGATCCGACTGGAATTCCAGATTCCGGCATCCCCTCGGGCAGATCGTCAGCTTTCTAGAAACGTCTTCTCCTCTAGATCACGCCCATACCCACCTTGAAGGACTATTCAAAGTGTAGAGTGAAAAATCAAGGTTTGAAGATTTAGACGGCTCTGGTTGAATCTGGAAACGTGATCAGACAACTGAGATTAATCCAACTTCCAAGCCTGATCTAGGACGATCTAGACCAAATCTCGCTTAGCTCCAGGTATGAAGGTTGCTCATCTCTTCAAAATGAACATGTTTATAGTTGGTGACTTTTCCATTGGAGGTGGTTAGCTGGCGTTGACCCTCTGTTGACCGCTCGCTGCCGACGGCGAGTGGCGGCGGGTCAGACCATATTTTTGGGTCCTGTATTCAGTTTATGCATTTACGCATCCATACAATCGTTTTGATATATTATAGGGTCATATTGGAAAAGGTGGATGCATGCTAGAGTTACGGTTTTACGCGTTATCTTCGGTTTGCTATCAGAGAGGATCCGACCGTCAGATTTACTTCAAATTGTGATATGTTGATCGTAGAGCTGTTCCGATGACTTGTGTGGTCACGGATGAGGATTTGACCATGGGATCATCTTTTAAGTGTGTTTTATGATTCGTTTGCTAAGTTGCGATTATGTTTGATTAGGTGATTGACGGATTTGTATTAGACGGACGGTTGTGATTGCGATTTTGAGCTATTAATTAAGAAGACGCGGCTGGATTTAGAGGTGAGTAAATCTCAGATCAAGTTATCTTTCCGTTGTGTCACCGCTGCTTTATGGCAATTAAAGCAAATAGAGTCACCAATAGTGCGCTCTTTGCTAGTGGGTGCTTTGTTGAGTACATGTGCTTAGTAGTGACTTTGGATAATATTTCAGGATATTCTCTAGTTACCTATTGTAATCAGGAGTTTAGGCCAAATGTTCCCCCCTTGTATTCAACAGTTTCTTTAATTAAAGCCACCAAGGCTTGAGGGTTGCGCACCGCCCTTACACCAAAAAAAAAAAAATCTGCTACCATTAGATTGTAAAACTCATGTTTTCTAGGCGTCCCAACATCTATAGGTGGTAGGTGACAAGTTTGGGCCAAATCAGATACCCTATACCAGTAAAAAAAAAAAAGGGAAAGAATGACAATTAACACTTAAACAGAGATAAGTGGCACGCAGTTAGCTGGTGACCAATCGCGAAACCCTCGATCTGTAAATCATCCTCTTTTCTTAGTCCAAGTGCACCATACTTGAATCCATGATGTCAACGGCGAGCAAATCGCAACAAGCTCTTAGTACTCCATTAGTTGATTCAACTGTCACAACACTACTACAAAAATCGAATCAGACGACGCTATGCAATTATCTGTTATGTGATTGAATTTTTTTTCAGACGTCGTTTTTGTAAGAGCAGTCGTTTGATAAGGACTTAAGAATTAGTTCAGAAGACGTTTAAGATAAAAACTATTGTGTGACGCTCAAAAAAATGGAGTGCCAAGTTTCCCCCCATGTTAGTGGTGCTAAAGCCCATATGAAACCCCAAATTTTACCCAACATGTATTGATCATATGATGAGAAATAATATAACTGTGGTCTGATCAAAAGTTTGTTAGAAAGGAGGGAGATTTCCCACCACTATTTTTCTCCAACTCCCTAAAGGGGGAAGTCATACTGATAGGAGACAAACCACAAATTAAAACTGATGCATTCATACCACATTGTTACGAATTTCTGTTGTGTGAGTCCTTGTCCAAACTGATAGGGCAATGTCCAAATGGACTTGAAACCCTAACACTTAATAAAATAACAAAATAGATAAACTCGACACAAACCCCCACTCCTCACTCTCTGTAGCGCCTCTGTCCCGACACAAACAGAAACCCAAAACCAAAACCTCATCTTCTCTCTCTCTCTCTAAACCCAAAGACGCCGCAGAGCCGTTTCATACAACTCACTCAAATCTCAGGTTCTTTCCCACAGCAATTCCAAAAATGGCGACGAATATCGGCATGATGGACGGGGCTTACTTCGTCGGTAGATATGAGATGTTGGCCTGGATCAACTCCACTTGATCTCCAACTCCATCTAAACAAAGTCAAAGAGGTTTGTTTCTTTTCCCCCAAATTCAAACCGTAACCTTTTCAATTTGCGATTGCAGTTTCCGTAATTCAATTTTAGTCGTTTATAGCTCCGATCTGTGTGTCTCAGGCATGTTCCAGCGCGGTTTACTGCACTCTCTCCCACTTTCACAATGGTCACCGTTTTCTTCTTCCTCTCCTCATTACAGCTAAGGGTTTCGTTTCTCTTTCTCCCACAATCGGATGTTCCGGTTTTACATATGGTTTCCAATTTGTTGATATTTTTTTTATGGATGAATTGGGGATTAGGTTGAAAAGGTTGATGACAATGTGAAGGTTACAGTTATTGAGGAAGACGACGAGGACTGGTTGCTTTCTCCACCCAAAGTTACTAAGAAGTTGGGTGATGATTTCATCTTAAAGGCCTTGAGGTATTTTCATAATTGAATTATTTTTTTATTTTCATTTTTTCTTTTTTTACTGAAAATTGTTAATTGGATTCTGGTGCTTGAATGACACATAGCTGGAATATATAAGGCGTTTGATTACGGTAGTACCGTAGAAAATTCATTTGGCTATTACAAATTGTTTATATTTGAAGTCAGATTACCTCTATGGGAACTGGTTTGATTGTAGGCATCTAGACATAGTTTTGAGTTTTAGAAGCAAGATCCGCTCTGATCGAAATTACCCGACACAAAGCAAAAGTTCTTCTATTTTTTTAGTTTTTAATTCGAGGCAGAGGAAAGTGTTTAGGGATGTTGGGTTGAATAATTCTGGGTTTTAGGTATTGGAGATTGATGACTAAGGTTTTTGATGGGAGAGATTATTAGGTGAAAGAGTGATTGAGGAGCAAAAAAGACCGAAAATCTTTCAAGGATTCGCTGAAGGCGCTTGAAGCTAATATTCAGTTTGCCAATACTTTGTAAGACTCTTTCTAGTCTTTTCTTTTGTTCAATCTTCATCCATAGTTCATTTTTCTCAGTTGATTACATGGATTGATACCCAAGTTTGTTTGTTTGTCAAGATTTTGATGGAATTTGGTCATCTTGGGAATTTGATCTGCCTAATTTTGCTTTCAGAATTTAAATTTTTCGTACCATTTCATGTGCTATGCAAGATTAGCTTTATAGTTTGTACAGGTTCAACGTCTGGGTGGTTGTGTAAATGATTATTCTCTAAACCCGCAATTCGCAATTGCTTACGAATTGTATACTGAATTCAATAAAGGAGTGAAAGGTTGATTTGTGTTGATAGAACAGAGTATTAGAATGGTTTGAAGAATTGAGTTTACTTCAGCCAATTAGAATTCATACCAAATTACAATCTCATTAAAAGTATCATATTTCAATTACAATATGAAACAGAAATCCATTCTTATTACCATCGCAAAACCCATTCAGAAGCCAAAATAAGAACAGTCATCTAGAGTTGATGTCTGGTAATTCTTCTTTTAGTTCTTGCTAATAGTTTTTTCCCAAGTGCTGTGTAAGTTAACTACGACTAAAGTGATCCATGGAATTTGAACCGTTAATAGGTTGTCCATTTGTTGTATATATGTTGATTCATGACTTAGTAATTACTCAAGTATGTTAACTGGGGTAAGGTGAACATATATATAATCAGGAAGCTAGCTACTAATTATATTTTGGTATTTTATGTTTGTTAGATTTGAGAGGTTTAGGGGGGTGTATTGCATATGGAATTAGTGGAACTTTTAAAGAAATATATAGAATTTAAAAGTCTGGGTGTATTTAATATAGACTTTTAACAGTCTATGAAAATCTTGAGGTATTTAATTAGGATTTTTAAAGACTTCATGAATTCCACCAAAATCTAGGGATATTCAATTAGGACTTTTAAAAATGAATAAAAGTACAGAGGTATTCAAAATATCATTCATACTTATGGAATTAGAAAATCATGGATAATCATGGACTTTGTGGTGTTAACTATACATACCAAACTCCAATAATTTTCCAGCCTCCAGACCAAAGATTTCAAAAAGTCTATCAAAGTTTCCTCTTCAAAAAAAAAAAAAAAGGTCTATCAAAGTTCTTCTCTCTACACACGGAGAAGTTTGTCCTTCATCATCTCTCTTTCTTAATTTTTTGTCTTTTCTCTAATCTTTTATGATATCAACCTTTTCTGATACCCAACATGTTCATTGTAGTTGTTGAATGTGATTTTTTTTTTTTTTTCAATTGTGATACTTCGAACCCTAATAGCAATTTTTTTCTTTTCAAAAAAAAAAAATGATTTATGAAACCTAAAAAAACTCAAATATTGTGGTCTAACCCTAAGACCTTGAACCATACTAAATTTTTTTTTTAATAATGAATTATTCTCATTAATTTGAATTTATATTATGGTTCAAAAAAAGGTTGAACAATTGAATTTCAATTGATTGATTATAGATCAAGACATTGACCAATATTGCTACAATATATGTTAATCGGCTAAAACAAAATTGATGAGAATAATTAACCATAAACCTCAAGTGATCTATATTGTATATTTATGTTGTTGGGAGATTAGGAATGAGAACAAACTCGCTAGACAGACTAACAATCATTTATTTGAGTCAATTTCTATTAGAAGATACTGGGGCATTGAAGAGACAACAAGTTATTATTTTGTTTTGTGTTTGGGCTGCATTTGTTTTATTTTTGTTTTTTGTTTTTGTTTTTTTTTTTTTTTTTTTTATATTTTGTACATCTTAGGAAATCTGTAGAAGTCATTCATAATAAAGTATATAGATTTTAATGAATCAATAAAAGTATGTTGCTAAAATCAATGGTTTTAAGAAATCCATAACAGTCTATCAACTTTTTAAAGAGTCTGTGGACTTTTCCAAAAGTCTATAATTTAAAAAAAGTCTGCATAAATCCAAATACAATACACCCCCCTTAGACTTCAACCATGATCCATTTTCACCAGTTATACCTATTCAAAGACAAGGATGGAGTCAAGCAATTTTGCATATACATGGTATGTTATGCAGATACTTGTACGGACAACTAAACATGTATAATCTAACTGTCCAGTCCTTCCCCTTCTTATAATTGATTATTCCATGGTTACTTCTCATTGGTAGGAAATGGAATGGTTGTTCAGAAACATTATATGCACCTTATAATCTGAGATTTACTTGTGATGTTGCAAAATATCTACTCATCTTGTTAATTACAGAAAATTGAAACATATCATTTAGGTTTCAATATCTTTCAGTTTCATGCCCTGTTTGCAATGAGTATGTAAGCTAGTGTCTAATAAACTAAGCATGGAGTATGACACATCATTGCAGGTACCATCCTGACAAGAATGCGGACAAACGGTGGTAGTATGACACATCTGGCTTTGAGGTGAGGTATTTTTGGGGTGATTAAAATGTTGGGCTATTGAAGGCTCAATTGCCAATATTTTGATCGGATTCCACACTGTATGCCTGTTGACATTGCATATGTTCCTTTTATTAGCATGCATTTAATATGGATTCCGTTGATACATTTTTTTACTTGGCTTAGCAAGAGTATTTATTGCTGAACATGATTCCTTTGTTTGTTACCCAGGCTATTGAATCAGAAAGCCAAGAATTGGAGCTGGATCTTTCAAGTTTGGGTGCTACAAATACAATGTTTGCTGCCCTTTTTAGGTTTGGTTGGCTTATTTACTACTTATTTAATATCCAAAGTTTTAGTCTCGGTTGTAAGTGTGAAAACATTTCTGATGGGGTCTTACGTACTTATGGTTTACACATCAGTAAACTCGAGGTGCCAACTAAGACTACTACTGTCAGCTACTATCTTGTAGGAGGCACTAAATGGCATGGTCACTGTTCGTCCACTTTTATTGGGGCAGCCTATAACAACAAAGGTATAAAACCATTATTTGGCTAAGTTATATGTTCATTGTTCAGCTTATTCAAAATTAGCTAAATATGAGGAAAAGTTTAAAGACAACATTTTTATCAGAACAAATGGGTATGTGTACTAATCAGAGCTTCAAAACTATGGTTAGCATATGATAACTATGACTCAACATGAGTGCTCATTGCAAGTCTGAACATTTACTAGTTTACTACTCTTCATTGGTTTTCTGCTCTCTAAATAATATATGTAACAAATATATGTATTTTGTATATATGTAGTATAATATAGGTGTTTGTGTTTGCATATATATATGCTTAGGACCAGAATAGTATAAATTTCTTTTATACTTGGAAGAAATTTGGTTTATTACTGCTTCATGTTTTATATAGCTTCAGTTTTGTATTACCTTAGACAGAGGACTATCTATTACTATTGGTTGAGGTTTAATGCCTTATTGTAGTCTACTTGCAAGCTCTGTTGACTATATGTGCAATTTCTTATCTATCTTGGATACTGGATATTAGATTATTAAGCTAACTTTGGTTTTTCTGTGTTGATATTACAGATTCTCATGGCACAAAGAGTAAAGTAAAGGAAAGCAAGTGCAAAAAGGTCCAACAGAAAGAGAGCAAAAAGCTCCTATAGAATTAGTGCAAGGTAGCTTCCAAAGCTAGACTCCAATGAGGCCATGAGAGCAATAAAGCTTGCAAACCTACTCTTTTATGTAAATTTCTGGATGTATATTTCTAGGAGAGTACTATTAGATGTACTTCTTTTGTGGATAAAAGATTACCTTTGCACAATCCATTTTGGTGCATGAGGTAGATTATATATAACAATTTCTTCTATATATTGATCAGTTACTGTTAATTTGGTCATTTTTTATTCCAATTCCAGCACATATAATGGATTAAATCATTCTATTAGGACAACAATAACCAAACAAAATAACCATACAAATTAACCATTCAATTTCTATTAGGTCATATGAATACAATATTCACAATGGCCACAAAATAAAAACTGTCGTCTGAATTCAAAACAGATCACGGATGCTTTTAAAAAACAGTTGTGTGAATGAAAGTCACACAACGGTTATAAAGAAAAACGACTTCTTAATCGCAGTCATACAACAGGCGCTCAAATTGCTTGTTGTCTTAATAAAGTTCATATGACAGTTGATGTTGTCGAGAGCCTATCGACATGCTGTCGAGAGCCTGTCGACAGATATGCCGATCCCTTCAGACGACAGTTTCCTAAATCAGCCTTCATCAGAGGTCACTGAGATAGACCACAGTCCCCTCCATATCAGATGACAGTTTTTAGCCGTCGTCTGATTCAATTTCTGTAGTAGTGCAAGCCTGATACAATATCTTCATCAAAATCAATGGACAAAAATCAAATGCATTATGCTAGAGGCTAGAATATGCAATCTTATCTTTATTTAGATAGGACTCTAGAGGCTGATGAAATGAAGTAGTTCATCAAATCCCTTCAACTAAGACTGAGCTTTCTCCTTTTATATTAACATATGACATTTTAGTGTATCGATGCAATTCTTCTATCATGAAACATAACTCAATGCAGCACTTGTATACTTTTAAATCATTTATTAAGCACATAAAGAAAAGTAATAGTCCATAGCTCCATACCCTTGACATGCCCATAAGAAAATCAGCTTGGATGAACTCAGACTTCAGGAGTTCATTCGACTGCCACCTTAATTTGCTGAGAACAACAGACAGTTTTTGTATCAAGTAACTGTAGCACATTGTTGTTTCTTTTTCTCTACATAAGGAGTCACTAATGGAACTTGGAATCCGGTGGAAAATATGAAACAAAGAAATTTTTTGATCGGAACTTGATTGAAAAAGTAAATATGAGAAAAAAAAAAAGCTGTTAATGAAAGAATATGAGACACACACCAGACATGAATTACAAGGAAGAAACAATTTACCATACTAAAATAATCCTGCAACTCCAATTACTGAACCACCTTTTACCGTCAATTGATTTTGCATGAATCCCTAGTATAAATACACTTGCCAAGCTTCACAAACTAAACTTTAAACATGAATCCGTAAGTAAAAATATATGCAATGCTATATTAACAATCTTATGGCCACTAATTTCGATCAGTTAGATAGACATTGGTGATTCAGTATGACATACAAAAGCTTTAATATTTAATCTAATGAAGAGAGAGAGGCAGGGAACACTAACGATCAATAACAGTTAACCACGAAGGTCTCTAGAAATCAATACCAGTTTCAACCAAAAAGAACTTAAAGTTGCTTATGACATTGATACTGTAGGTATTATTCTTGTACATGTCGTATTGGCATTCCCATACAAAACTATGACAAAGTCCCTTTACTGATATCTGAGAATCACAGGTAAATGCATCTGCATATAAATGGGATTGCAACGTGTGTTGGAATCCCCGAGTCTGCAGTCAGTTTCATGTGGAGTCTGTTTTTGGAAAGTAGGGTTTGGATTTTATGTATTTACGTTTTTTTAAAAGATTCTTTTGATTGTAAAAATCGTGGTGTTGATGTCCTAGGGTTTTTAGGAAGTGTCTATTCCTGATTGATTTTCTTGAAGATTTGTTGGAGTTCATACAAGGGAAGTTTCTTTCCTAATTAATGGTGAATTAGGGTAGAATCTTTAGGGGTAGAGTTGGTTGCCGTCAGTTCATGATATATTGAGTAATACACACGGTCAGAGCAGTGGAGATAGAGACGCAAGAATTGTGATAGAGTCTTGCATGTTAGTTTGAAATTGAGTCTTCACAAATAGTCAAACACTTGGTCCATGTATAAGTGTCATTGATTGTGTTCTCATATGCATAAAACTCTCTTGAGATCAGTAGAGACACAGTGAAGAAAGAAGAGCAAGATTTCATGATCGATCATTCAAGTGAAGGAGTTCTAGAAGGAAGACAAACTTTGTGTTAGTTTTTGTCTAAATCTTATAGCCGAGCAAGTGCTATTCAAGTTTGTACAAGAACATATCCTTTTGAATAAGATGATCATTATTTTGGGTTCTCAAGAGTAACAGCCCCGCAGTGTTTTTAATCTCATATTTGAGGTTTTCACTGCGTAACCAAAATCTGGTGTTTAGTTTTGTATTTTGGTTTCTGCTGCCCAATAAGGATTGATCAGTGCACTGCAATCCCCATTTTCCAGAAAATCATATTCTGTCCTTGTATTTTCAGATACAAAGAAGCAAAATAAATTTAATAGTTAGAGACCAGGCAACAATTATAAGAGACAAAAACCACTCACCACTCAACAGAGTCCTGTAGCTCCAGTTATTGAACCACCATTTAACTTCAACTGATTTTGCATCTTCAAATCCCTTACCCTAGTAAAACCTTTTAACATGAACCAGCTCTTAGTAGTCTGGTGTAGCTTAACACATGAATCTAGACCACTACCTTCGACAATGGTGAGGTGGCAGGGTTTGGTACTAGAGGATATCCAATAAATCTTTCAGTTTGAGTACAGCCACATAAACAGCACTCATCGGGCTCCATGTTTATTGTTAGGATGCAGATTATACAAAATCTTCCAAATCCCATTTACAATCAAATCCCAATCAGCACTAACGTCCATTTCACAAAAAGCTTGCGCCAAAGACTCAAAAACCCATGCCATGGAAATTATATATCAAACCTAGCAATTTAGTTTCACAACTAGAAAGTGCATAATTTCAAGCCTCTTAATCATTAATACCTTGGATTGCTTAAGATGCTGATAACATATTCAGTTAAGGGCCACTTCAATCAGTCAAATACAGACCAAATTTCCTTTATGGTGAAAGTCCGCTTGATACATGGTCCGTCAAGCATAGAATTTGTTCATCAAAATCAGATTCATTTCTCCACCTGGACAAATTTACAAATAAGATAGTATTCAACAAATTAACAACCAACTTCTGTACCCAAGAGGCTGATAAAATGAAATCATGAGATATAAACATTGTGAATTAGCAAGCAGTTCACGCAATAAGTGCCCTTCAATTAAGTCATGTAGCTTTTCCTTTCCTTTCCTACTCTAATGTGACAATTTAGTTCTATCTTGAAACATTACAATATATAACATAATGCAACTGCTATATACTTTTGAAACATTTAAGCTACTGAAAAATAGTCCATAGCTTCATACCCCTGACACACTGCATAAGCACATCCAATTGGATGAACCTCTACTTCACTAGTTAATCCAGTAGCGACCTTTGCTGAGAACAACAATCAGTTACCATATCAATTAACTCTTAACAGTTTATGGTCGAAATTTTCTTTTTCTTCTTGCATAAGGAGTTATAATATGTTACTTACTAATGAAACTTTGTATCCGGTGGAACTATGAAACAAATGAAATTTTTATGGGATCACAATGATGGAAAAAGAAAGTTGTTGCTAAAATAATTTGAGACACATGAGACATGAATTACTGTACAAATGATGTAGGACGAGATTTTAGTCAACTTCAACAAAGAATCTCGAAAAGAAAGAAGCGTCTGCACATTAAGAAGAATTATTTGAATATTGAAAATTGGTATTCAAATAGGCTTCTTAATGATGGAATTAATCATAAATTACTTTTTTGGATATATCGGGATTCTCAAGCGAAATCTTGGTTGAGATTCCAAATATATGTTTGCGTAATATTCTTTAATATTTAGGATTTTATTTCTGATTTTTATTTAATTAGGTTTCCTAGTTTTAGTCTATAATAAATTGTTCTTTTTGTTTTATAGTTGTATTAGGTTTATTCTATATGCCCTATATAAGGCACCTCTTCGATTGTAATTTTCATTCAAGTTATCAATAAAAAAACCAAATATTAGAGAATTTTCTCTATGTTTCTTACGGCTGTGCCCGTAATTGCTAGTGGATTCTAGCTCATCTCATATGGCTTTCGACGCTTGACGGAGCCTCTTACTATCGTGTTCACGCTTCCCGCATCATTTAGTATCAGAGCGGGTATCGCCCGCTTCTTAGTAGATGACGATCCAAGGGAGAAGTTCACTACCACCAACCTCAACGATGCTGGTCGTAGAGTATCTATCAAAGAAAGTTTCGTTGAAGAGGAACATGCCAAGAGATTCACCCTAGGACAACCTTATCAATCCAAAAAAAAAAAAAGAGAGAGAAAAAAAAAAACATGGAACGTTGGATATTCACAATGCCGGATTACGACGACTTCTGAACTACATGTGTCATCAAAGACAATGTATGCTCTGTAATAATTGATAGTGGTTTACGAGAGAACTTTGTAGCAAACAAAGTTGTGGATTATTTTCAATTACCGACAGTGAAGCTGAGTGATCCATACTGGATTCCATTTGGAGAGGATGAATATGCACAAGTAACAGAGGTTTGTAAAGTTCCTGTCTCTATGGGAAAATTTTATAAAGAAGAGATTACTTGTCATGTGATCGACATGGACGACACTGATGTGCATTTTGGAATACCATGGCATGAAAGCGTCAAAGGTGGTTATTGCAAAGACAACACATATTTATTTCGGTGGGAGTCACACAAAATTAAAATCAAGCCTGAAAGGATGAACATTAAGAATGACCATCCTGAGGTGTATGAAAAGGAACATGAAGAAGGCACTTTGAAGATTAAAGAGAAACTCATTAAGGACACGGAAGCTGATTCATTCATCACACCGATATCCATGTCATGCATGCCTAATTGTGTTCAAGATCAACCCAAGGAGAAGTCAATGCCCATTCCTTTTCAAGTGGAGGAGTTCAAGTTTCAAGATGCTTGTTCTAAACTTGTCTACGGTATTGGATTCATGGTGATACCTTTTAATTTCAAAAATATTGAAGTTGATGGCTTATCATGTTTTATTCCTACTAACGATCGAGCTACATACAAGAGGAACTCGAGGTCGAGTTCTTTTCAAGTGGAGGAGACTGATGTAGGACGAGATTTTAGCCAACTTCAACAAAGAATCTCGAAAAGAAAGAAGCGTCTGCACATTAAGAAGAATTATTTGAATATTGAAAATTGGTATTCAAATAGGCTTCTTAATGATGGAATTAATCATAAATTACTCTTTTGGATATATCGGGTTCTCGAGCGAAATCTTGGTTGGGATTCCAAATATATGTTTGCGTAATATTCTTTAATATCTAGGATTTTATTTCCGATTTTTATTTAATTAGGTTTCCTAGTTTTAGTCTATAATAAATTGTTCTTTTTGTTTTCTAGTTGTATTAGGTTTATTCTATGTGCCCTATATAAGGCACCTCTTCGATTGTAATTTTCATTCAAGTTATCAATAAAAAACCAAATATTAGAGAATTTTCTCTATGTTTCTTACAGCTGTGCCCGTAATTGCTAGTGGATTCTATCTCATCTCATATGGCTTTCGACGCTTAACGGAGCCTCTTACTATCGTGTTCACGCTTCCCGCATCAACAAGGAACGAAACAACTTCTTGTGCCTACATAACCCTGCAACTCCAATTACTGAACCACCTTTTACCTTCAATTGATTTTCTATCTTTATATTTTAGCCTAAACTTATCAAGCTTCGGTCAGAACTAAACTTTAAAACATAATCTGTAGCTAAAATATATATGCGACGCTATGTTTGCAATCTTAGGGCCACTGATTTAGCTATTTAGATCAAGGTCAGACTATATGGGCATGTTGCTTAACATAATTGAGTACACACCCACCCACCCACCTTTGATAACAATGATATTGCCAGTGCTTGAGAGAGTGTCCAACAAATCTATCAGAGTCAATGATTTAGACACAGACAGCACAAAATGTTTTTAGAGTCCATTTACCAACAAGATGTTTTAGCCTAAAATGATAAAAAAAAATATGCCAAGAAAATTAGATTATTGTTGAAGGAAAATCAAGTCTTGTGTGCCTAATCAAACTAGGAGTAGTAATAGGAGAGAATGTTCTAGAATTCCTAATCCTACTCGGATTAATATTCTTTGTAACATTAGAACATGTACTTTGTAATCCCTATATATAGGGCTCCTATTCTCAATAATATGATTACAATTCTCTCTACAATCTCTCTCGAATTATCTCATACTTAAACACGTTATCAGCACGAGCCCTAACCGGCCACAAGAAAAAACTCCTTCACCGATTGGTTTAACTATCCTTGCACCTAGCCCCTTGCTAGCCTGCCTGCTCCTGCAGCCCACTCGGCCAGCATACTTTCCAGCCCGCGTGCCTGCCTGCCAGCGCGCCCCCGCGCCCAGCTCGTTGCCCTGCAACCCCGCGCCCGCTCCGCGTTGCCCCTGCAACTCTGCCGCAAGCATCTGCTGCTCCTTATAACCACATTGACCAGCCAAGGTAGCTAACCAACCTGCCATATCTTGGCCTAGCTTCCTGCAATACCCCGGTCACACCTACCACACATCTCGGCCTAATCTTCTGCCACACTGGGCCACCCTTTTCTCGGTTTCGGTCAACAACACCACATCAACTCCAAGTTCAAGAATCAAGGTTTCAAGCTTCGAATTAACAAGTAAGTATCTATAATTAAAGTTCCCGCTTTCCGAATTTAATTCCTCCTTCTTTTCTTCGGGACTTGCAACCTCCCTTCTTCTACATCCCACCTTTCTTATAACGTGGGTTCGATTCTTGAAAAGCGGAATCGTGAGGATTCACGCAATTAACGAACTAAGAGCGTTCGTAAGACTTCGGACTAAGAGCGTTCGCAAGCATCGATTTATGACCATATAAACATCATTATTTCGGTCTAATCCAATCATTCTTGGAGATCGATTTCTTGGTAGCATGGCTCGGAAATCTTATTATTTAGTTGTCGTGGAAGTTTTAGCTCCGAAATTAATATATCTCTTCTTCTTATTTCAGGATGTCAAAGCTTGACTTTCCTATCCTTGACTCAACTGGCTCGGAATATCATAGTTAGGTCACGGATGTTGAGAACCATCTCACTTCAAAAGGGATCCTACCCGTAATTCAAGCACCAAATCCCGAGCTCATATTTGAGCGTACGGCTACAAATAATGTCACCGCTCTCATCTTGATGAGACGCCACATGGATAAATCACTCCGATTGGAGTACATGGCAATCAAGGATGCTAGAGAATTATGGGTTGCCCTGGAAGAGCGATTTGGTAATGTCAGGGATACCCTCCTCCCCGACTTGAAAGTTCAATAGAGTAATCTACGATTAGTCGACTTCAAGTCTGTAGCTGGATATAATTCAAAAATTCTACGCCTCAAAACTATGTTGGGGTTCTGTGGACAGCCTGTCACAGAGCAAGAACTAATTGAGAAAACTCTCTCCACCTTCCCCGTCTCAGCTATTTTGCTATCAAAGCAATATCGAATCGAATTCAATACTGGACGGATCACGAGATTTCATCAGCTAATTAATGTTATGTCTGTAGCTGAGAAACATGATAATATCCTTGTGAAGAATTATAATTCAAGGCCTATAGGAACCAAGAGCATTCAAGAGGCAAATTATAATATTGCACCCAAAGGAGGGCGCAAGGAGCGGAACCCTAAAAATAAGGGACACAACTAACGTTTTGGTCCATATAACCGCCCTACAAAGGAAGGTAATAGTCAGAATGAAGGACGAACACATGGCAACACATGGCAACGTGGGAGAAGAGGCCGTGGGGCTCCAGGAGGTGGAGGAGCCGCCCAAGGCCGTGGGATAGGCACCAACTCCTCTAGGGGACGCCACCCAAGTGCAAATAATGCACCTCAATTAAGGGGAGGAAATCACAATGACATGTGTCATCGATGTGGATCAAGTGAGCATTGGTTCAAGCAATGCAATGCCAGCAAACAATTAGTTGCGCATTACAAGGCATGTAGAGACTTTAGAGAGCATGAAGCCTATCTTGTCAAAGAAGAAGATGATGGTGATGATGCTAACGTCAATCTCACCATAGCGGACTTCAAATATGACAAACAACTGCACAAGGATGCTGCAGATTTTGATTAGTGTAGACCTTAATTTTATTTTCCAAGAATTATGTAATGGCAATATGCCTTAATCAATAAATGATATTTTGTATTAATTCTATCATATGTGGCGCACCTAATTAAATATTATGTCTAGGAAAGTAATTGAGATTAGTGGTACTTAATAGAGCATTGCTCCACCAACATATCTCTCTACTTCCCTGGTCATATTTGATTGGAGTTACCAAATGGATAGGGTGACTACCATTTGTCTATGATTTGATTTTTATTTTGGATTAGATTATGGTCACGAAACTTTGATCTAATCATTGGTTATTATTAATAAAGCATCGATTTATTTTATTCAATGTCTTGGACATATTTTAATTTCGAACTTTATTATTTTTTCAGTATGTTTCCTGGAGGGCTAGAATGCCTCGTGGATAGTGCAATTACACATACCATCCTTCGAAATAGGCAACTATTTCTATGGATGACACCATCTCGATCTTTCATGACTACGATGGCTAGATCATCTCAATTGATTCATGGTAGAGGACCAGCCCAATTTATGTTGCCAAATGGCACAATTTTGAATGTCACCGAAGCTCTTTATGCTCCTAGGGCCTAGGGCAAGCAGAACCCTATTGAGCTTCAAAGATATAAGAGCCAATGGTTTTCATGTGGAAACACATTGTGAGAATGGACAAAAGTTCCTTTGCATCACCTCTAATGACTACGGACATAAACAAGTATTAGAGAAACTTATGTGTCAATCTAGTGGGTTGTATGCAACCATTATTCGAATAATTGAATCCAATCATGTTATGAGAGATGATTTATGGGATTTCGACACATATAGGCTTTGGCATGACCGTTTGGGACACCCAGGTCGTGATATGATGATCCGTATATTAAAGACTTCACACGGACATCCATTTTTCAGAACGAAAAGAAGTAAAAATCGGATTTTGGACTCCGAAAGAGCCCCTGCGCCTCACGGTGCTGTTCACCCCCAAAATCGGCCATCCTTGGCCGCCGTCCCCCTGCGGTCTCAGGGTGGCATTGACTCCACCAAGGCTCTTTCGTCTCCAAATTTTACTTCTCAAGTCCTTTGTGACTTCGTGGCTCAACCAGAATCCTCATTGGTTGTTTCTAAAGCCCATCATTCGTTCTGCAAAGCCTGCTCTTTAGCAAAATTAGGATCGAGACCATCCTATGCAAAGAACACTAAAGAAAATATACCATTCTTGCAAAGAATCTAAGGTGATATTTGTGGACCTATCCAACCAACTTGAGGACCATTTAGATATTTTATGGTGTTGGTTGATGCATCGACACGCTGGTTACATGTCATGCTATTGTCCACTAGAAATGTTGAATTTGCTAAACTCCTAGCCCAGATTAATAAGTTAAGGGCTCACCACCCTGATCATCCTATTAAGTCTATAAGATTAGACAATGCTGGGGAGTTTACATCAAAATTTTTTGATGATTATTGCATGTCCATTGGGATTGATGTTGAACATCCAGTTCCTCATGTTCACATCCAAAATGCTCTCGCAGAAGCCGCCATGAAACGACTACAAATGGTCGCTAGGGCATTGGTAATGCGCACCAATCTCCCTATTTCTGCTTGGGGCTATGCAATATTGCATGCAGCTGTGCTTATTCGTTTAAGGCCCACTGCCACTCAACCCTTTTCTGCATCCCAAGTAGTGACTGGATATGAGTTTAATGTCTCACACTTACGCATATTTGGGGGTGCAGTATATATGCCTATTGCGCCGCCACAGCACACCAAAATGGGTCCTCAACGACGATTAGGCGTTTACGTTGGATATGATTCTCCAACCATTGTCCGCTACATAGAACCCTTGACAGGCAATCTCTTTACCGCTAGATTTGCGAATTGTCACTTCGATGAGACATTCTTCCCGTCGTTAGGGGGAGATCAGAACATAAATATTCAACAGGAACGACAGGAATTATCGTGGTCTGTCCCCACTTTGTCTCATCTTGATCCCCGAACCGCACAGTCCGAAATTGAAGTGCAGAGAATTCTCTATCTTCAGAATGTAGCAGAATCGATGCCTGATGAGTTTTTTGATATCGCTAAAGTGACGAAATCACACATACCTGCTGCAAACGTGCATGCAAGGATCGATGTCCCTAAAACTAGAGGACATGATGCCACCTCAACAGTACCTGAGCATGGCGCCAACGTCCCCTCTCATAGTGATGGTGACGTTGTGGCTAGGCCCACGGCTCCTGCCAGGAAGCGCGGGAGACCCATAGGTTCGATGGATTCTCACCTAAGAAAGAAAGCGAGTTTGGCATAAAATAATCCAATAATCATCGATGTAAATAATCCATCTCATGATAATATTCCGGATTATGGTTATGTCCAAGAGACATCATTGGGGGACGCTCCAATGTCAAAACCAATTCCAGAAAATAGAGAGATCTCCATGAATTACACTAGTGTACATGAGATGATGAATAGAAATTCTATGGCTATTGATGATGCATTTGCATATCATGTTGCAAAAGGAATTATAGAATATGATGATATCGAACCTCGCTCTGTCGAAGAATGTCAACGAAGAGCGGATTGGCCTAATGGAAAGATGCGATCCAGGCTGAATTGGATTCACTAGCAAAGAGACAGGTATTTGGGCTTATAATGCAGACACCCCCAGATGTAAAACCTGTTGGCCATAAATGGGTCTTTGTTAGAAAGCGTGATGAGAAAAATGAGGTACGATGGTTAGATATAAAGCCCGCCTTGTGGCGCAAAGTTTCTCACAATGCCCTGGAATCGACTACGAGGAGACATACTCTCCCGTAATGGACGATATAACGTTCCGCTACCTTATCAGTTTGGTAGTTTCCGAAAAACTTGACATGCAGCTTATGGATGTGGTTACAGCATATCTCTATGGGGATCTATATTCAGAGATATATATGAAGCTTCCAGATGAACTTCAATTACCCAAATCAAGTGGCTCTAAACCATGGAGCGCGTTTTCAATAAGATTAAAACGCTCACTATATGGATTAAAACAATCCTGACGGATGTGGTATAACCGTCTACATGACTACTTGATTGGGAAGGGATATATTAATAATGAAATATGCCCATACATGTTCATTAAAAGAACAAGTTCTGGATTTGCAATCATAGCAGTTTATATCGATGACATGAACCTAATTGGAACTCTAGATGAGTTGAAGGAAACTGCTAAATACTTGAAATTCGAATTTGAGATGAAATATCTTGGGAAAACACAGTTTTGTCTCGGTTTAGAACTCGAGCACCATAGTGATGGGATTTTGATCCATCAGTCTGCATATACTCAGAAAATCCTAAGGCGCTTTAATGAAGATAAAGCAAAGCCTGTGAGTACTCCCATGATTGGTCGTAGTCTTGAGCCAGGAAAAGATCCGTTTCGTCTAAAGGATGAGGACGAAAAACTATTAGAGGCCGAAGTGCCCTATTTAAGTGCAATAGGCGCATTATTGTACTTAGCTCAATGCACAAGACCGAATATCTCATTTGCAGTGAACTTGTTAGCTCGACATAGCTCTGCGCCAACACGCCGCCATTGGATTGGTGTAAAGAAAATCTTTCGATACCTAAGAGGTACGCTTGATATGGGCCTATTTTATCCCTATAGAGAGAAAAGGAATGACGGAAATTTGGGACCGGACCCCAAGAGGCAAATTGCCACCGTCCATAACATGACCGCTGGCCATGTTGCCGCCGCCCATGGTGGCCGGCCTCACCCTATTCCCCTCCATCAAAATGAACAATCATGTTTTGATGGGTTTTGCTGATGCAGGGTACCTCTCTGACCCTCACAAAGGTCGCTCCTAAACGGGTTATGTCTTTACAATGGGAAGCACTGCGATATCTTGGAGATCGACAAAACAGACCCTTGTTGCTACTTCCTCAAATCATGCAGAGATTATTGCTCTACATGAAGCTGTGCGTGAATGCATATGGCTAAGGTCTGTAATTAGACATATTCAAAGAAGTTGTGGTTTGAAGTTTACCACAGATGAACCTACATGCATTTATGAGGATAATGCAACTTGTATTGAACAAATGAAGTTAGGTTTCATCAAGGGCGACAACACCAAGCACATATCGCCTAAGTTCTTTTTATAATCAACAACAACAATCACTTCTAAAGATTGAAGTGAATCAAATCCGATCAGAGGATAATGTAGCTGACTTATTCACTAAGTTGTTACCTAAATCTACTTTCAAGAAACATGTGAAGAGCATCGGATTGAGAAAGTTATCCGAACTCCCATGATTGTAGCAATCAAGGAGAGATATCGACAACAGGGGGAGTTATGATTTCTACATGTTCGATCTTGAAGAGTAGAGGACGTGTTGTACTCTTTTTCTCCTCCTCGAGCGTGTTTTTGTCCCACAGGGTTTTTCACTCGAGCAAGGTTTTTAACGAGGCAACGGATGAAGCATCACCACCAAGTTTGAGCGGCACAAGGGGGAGTGTTGAAGGAAAATCAAGTCTTGTGTGCCTAATCAAACTAGGAGTAGTAATAGGAGAGAAGGTTCTAGAATTCCTAATCCTACTCGGATTAGTATTCCTTGTAACATTAGAACATGTACTTTGTAATCCCTATATATAGGGCTCCTATTCTCAATAATATGATTACAATTCTCTCTACAATCTCTCTCGAATTATCTCATACTTCAATTATTTGAAAATTAATAGAAAGTACATATATTCAAGCCCTAAAACTATTAAAATGAAAAGTGAGTCTCTAATGAGGATGTTACAATAAGGACCAAGTAATGGAATACTTGAGATGCTAATCACATATACCTAGTTTAGGTGAGCCCTCACTTCAATCAGTCAATATATCGCAAATTCCTTTATCGTGTATAGCTGATAATCCCTCCTGCATAGAATGTGTTCATAAAAAAAAGATTCAGTTCTTTAGAAGGAGTCAATTCTTTTGCAGTTCAACAAATTAACAACGAACTTCTGAGAGCGTTGGACTGCAGTACCAGACTAAACTTCTGAGAGCGTTGGATTTCTGAATACATAATGCAAAGTATTCATAATCCAATTAATAATATGAATACCTGAATCTAAATATGTTCCTTTATTGAGTAGAAATACATAACAATACTAGGAAATAGACATGAATATATGAGGAATCTAACAGTTGAGAAATTAACACATTAAAGTGTGATGATATTGAGGTATATAGCTAGCATAACTATTTACTGCTTGTCAACTTCACGCCTCTAATACCATTCTTGAAGCTTCAATCAGTGTGTTCCATAAATAAGTGTATCTTGGTGTATTTTCTGTAGGAGTCAGTAGGAGAAAACATAATTAGGGGACTGAATTGAAGGGAAAGTCAATTTCAAACTAAGTAAAGATTCGATTAGAATTTTCAGGCCACAATAGGATTATTAAATCTTTGTTTTTTTTTTTTTTTTTTTTTTTTTTTTTTTTAAAGGTATCACATCATATAAGATACAGTATATTATAATGCAAATGATATTACATACCAGAAAAAAAGTGGATATGATTGATTGACAGATTAATATCACCAGAAAAGCATGGTAACTATTTTTCTTCTTTGTAAAATGAAAATATGTAATTTCACTAATGGTACTTCAATTTGTTTCGGGTTGGGATATCGTAAAAGGAAGGAAAATTTTATAGGCACACAATAAAAGAAACTAAATACAAGCAGAATAATATCAGATACATCAGACAACAATAACGGGGAAAGTAACAGCTCACCAGTCCCACAGAATCAGGCATCTGAACCACCATCAACTTGAACTGATTTTGTATCTACTATCTAGCTTCAGACACCAAACTTTTAAATGGAATCCATAACTAGATTATATATATAAGGCATTGACAACCACAAAGTGATCAAGCTTATAAACTCTATACATAATATATTACCCAGTTCAGGTAAGAGCCACCTGAGTCTAATTGGTAACGAATTTCCTTTAAGGTTTACCACTGCTTGAAAAGCACTCCTGCAAGAATGTGTTCAATCATCTGGTGTGCATAAAAGTGAATGCAGCAGACAAGGATATACCAATGTTGTAAAAGAAGACCATATTGAGAAAGATCGAACCTTTGATTACGGGAAGTCTGATCGATTCACTTGTCAAATTCCAATCAGTTTCATTTCCACAAGAGACTTCAGCCTATATGACAAGAAAATCCATGTAATGGAAACTAGATGTTTAAATAAAAAGATAAATAAATTTATTATATAGGACTACTTACAAGTTACAATGTTAATATCAGATTACCTAATAGCTTAGGTAAGAGCGTCTTGAATTAGTCAAAAAGCTAGACAAGGTGGATATGATTGATTGACAAACTTATATCACCAGAAAGCATTGCATCTTAATATACAATATTTGCAATTGATATGTTAATTACATGCCGGAAAATGTGGATATGTAAATTATAGATTGACAGACTATGTTCAGGGCTTCAGGCGTAGCTTAACAGAACAGAGGGCTTTATGTCTGGACCATATATTTACCTTCAAGTAGGCTTCAACGATTGAGATGGCAGCATTTGAACGTTCCTTTTGCAGAAACACCAATTACCGAGCTCCCTGCTGCTTATTGTTAACATACAGATTGCAAAGAAAGCTTCCTTAAACTAGATTATAAAATTAGAGTAAAGATTCATTCAGAATTTGCATTTGGTTATCGATACCTGTTTAGTTCAACCATCCAGATTGGATTGTGAGGTTTGGGATGTGAGAAATTTTGTGCCACTCCTTCCCCACGCCTTCTTCGTATTCTGCTTCCAGAATTGGACAACGCCGAATGTCCAATGTACGCAGTGCTTTTATCTTGTAGAGGAAGTCTGGCAGTGCTTTTAGCTTTGGGGACCCAGAAATTTGCAACTCAGAAAGGCGTGGCATTATTGTGATTTCAGAAAGAAAGGCCCACTCTTCCCAGTTCTCCATTGATGAAAAAGAGAGTCGTTTCAATTTGGGGAATAGAATTTCTGAGACTTCTTCTTCTTCTTCTATTCCCACAAATTCAACTCCCACCTTTTTCACATTCAACATCTCCGATATTGTCAGAATTTCAAGCGATGGCAATTTTCCAAGAGGAGGCAAAACTTCACAAAATCTCCAGCAACTGAGATCAAGTTTTCTCAAATTGTGTAAAGACTTGATCCAATAGAGAGATTCGGTGGTGCCATGGCACCACAAAATGGATAAAGATTCCAAATTTTGATGTGGTTGCAATGCTTTCACTATTTCTTCATCGCCTTTTCTCTGCTCTTGACCTCCGAGGAAATCTACTACCAAATGAGAGAGGTGCTCCTTATTCCCCAACTGTGCTTTCTCTATCTCACTCGCATCATCTTTCCCCAAATATGCTATAGAAAGGCTCCCCTGAAGCTGGTCCATGATTCCGAGATCTCCAAATTTCAATGCTTCATCATCATCATCATCAACCTCACATACATAAAAGCAGTCCAGTACTTGCAGACTTTTCAAACTCCCAATCCCTTTCGGTAAGTAGCTCAGCCTCCAACAACCCCGAACATACAGATGCTTCAAGTTAATCAACTTTCCCATTGCCTTGGGTAGTTTCTCTAGTTTACTACACACAACAAGGACCAGAGTTTGTAGATTGTATAAATCACACACAGCATCCGGTAATTCTTTCAAATTATAACTACCAGACAAATCCATATATCTCAAATGAATCAATTCACCAATCTCTTTTGGAACTTCATTGAGCTTGTTACAACTCAAATTCAATGTCCTGAGGCATTTCATTTGCATAATTGAACCGGGGCTTATGGTTGTAATGCGCGAATCAAGGAGTGTGAGGGTTCGCATATTTTTGCAATTGACAAATGAAGTAGGAAGTGGACCTTCATGTACACTTATTAAGGTCAAATGACGAACCTTATCACCCGGTGGCTCTATTTTTTTATTAGCCCCCTTGGCTGCATCTATGATAGTGCATTCTTTTTTGGTAAGAAACATCATAAAGTCATGCACAATATCATGCATTTTGCACCCATAAACATTTCCTATCACATCTTTTCTAAAATCTTGAAAGAAGGACCGCATTGATAGACTTTCAAAATAACATTGACCTATTCTTCTCTTTTCTTTTTCTCCCTTTGAATTAAGATAATCTTGTGACATCCAAAGTTCAATCAAATTGTCTTTTTTGAGCTCATAATCTTTGGGAAATATTGCACAATACAGAAGACATCTTTTGACTGCAGGGGCCAAATCATAATAACTAAGTAACAGTGGTCGGAAAACTTGTTCCTCAACTTCTTCTAATTCCCATATCTTACTATTCAAAACATCCCACCATTCCTTTCTTGTTTTCTTATACCACAGTTGACTACCCAAAGTCTTTGCAGCAAGAGGCAAACCTTTACAACGTTTCACAATTTCCTTACCAATAGCTCCAAACTCATCAGCCTCATCTTCTTTCCTATCCAAAAACGCGATGCTATTGAACAAAGCCAAACAATCCTCATCATTCAACTCATCTAAATAGATCATGTTGTTGGTTGCTCTCATCATTTTAGCAACCCCTTGTTTTCGCGTGGTAACCAATATTGAACTTCCTTCTTCACAACTTCGCATTATTATTGGTAGTTTCAAATTTTCCCACTTTGTTTCGTCTTCGGTCCACACATCATCTAGAACAAGGAGTAACTTTTTATTCTCAATATGAGTCTTGATACACTGCAACAAAATTTCCAACTCATTTGAACTGCTTGGGGTTCCTAAGAGACTTTCAATGATCGCTTTAGCTATCTTGATCTCATCAAAAGGGTCTGAGACACAAACCCATACTTTCTTATCAAAATGGGCTGCAACCTTTTCATTGTTATAGGCTAATTGGGCAAGAGTTGTTTTCCCCATGCCTCCCATCCCTACAATAGGGATGACAAGGAACCTCCCCCCATCTTCGTTACTCCCTCTCAACAACTTGCTCAACAACATCTCTTTTTCTTCTTCTCGGCCAAATATCATAGATATATCGACCAAAGATGAAGTCTTCCGTCGATGAATACGCTGTTGATCATCATGGCCACCTATTGTAGATTGATGAAAGCCATACATTTCTCTTTCAGCAGCAATCACAGTTAGTTTCTCATTCACTTTATCCTTCTAGCAATGCTATGATGATGAATTGCCTTATTGACTTGGCCAAAACAAAAGCAATTGGCAGGAGTGGGGAAACATACCTTCTTCTTGCCTTCCTCCACTTGTTGTTTCAAAATTTCAGTGTTCCACTCGTCTAGGACGTCGTCCATCTCGTACGATACATCTTTGAGCTTCTGCAACCAGTCTCTGACCCTGGCCTCCGTCACTTGTTTCTTCTCTGCATCCTCCAGCACAGCTTGAATGGCTTTGAGCTTGCTGCTGAAACTTTTAACATCTTTGTCAGCCTTCAAAACCAGTTTCACCACTTCATTTGTGTGTATATCTACTACTGAAGCCAATTGCTCTAGAAGCACAGAGATGAGTGCCTCAGCCATTTTTCGTGTTATAACTTGATTATAATTGTAAGAGAAAAAGAAGAGATGATCGAATATGAAATTTTTGGATGTGTGCGCTCTGGCCTCTCTTCTACCAAGTATATAGTGTCGAAATTAGATAAGCTAGGGACTACAGGAGCCAATGAGCGTGCCTCAATTATTTGTTCAACAGGTTCAACAGAGCATTATGAATATTCCTCTCTAATAATTGCAAACATGAAGAAGCTAAAACCACAGGATTGGATAAGCAGCACTGACGGGTCCATAATTGCTTTATCGGCAGCACTCTTTACAGCTGCTCCATTTTCAATAGTGACCTTATAGTCCAACCCATGATTTAAACGCAGAGTCGCATACGATGACAAATTAACATTAGGTAGAATATTGCTAACAAGAGTGAATGAAGTAATTAAATCTCGAGTATGCCAGGAAAGGATTGCTAATTTTTGTATATCAGAAGATGTAATAGTTTTTCAGTTGTTCAAACACGAGTTTTATTTGTTCAACGGTAGGTTCACTTAACCGTTAATCATCTCCCACATAAAAAATCACGCATACAATGTCACATTCCATACCATATTAGTATCATGATTTCCAATTCCATGTGTTTGGTAATTTCCAACGCCTCATTTGAGTCGGTACCAAGTTAGCATTATACTTTTCAAGGAGGATGAAACTATAACCGCACAACATAGAAGCCCCACTTGTTTGATAGCATGGTTCTGAAGACTGATGAATTGAAGCTCCAGACTAGAAGGCTATAAGCTGATTGCACTAAAATCTCTAGATTCATGTCCACGTAAACCGTCCACTATAAAACAAAAAGATCTCAGAATTCAGAGAAACAGAGGCTCTTAACATCAAATCTAAATGATGGAACTACGTACCATTTTGGCCATCAGTCCTCAGCATATCTGGTTACTTATGGTATGATTTTCTCCAACTTGAAATAAGAACATTGTTTTGGAATATATAGCAGAGTATCAAATATCATACTTAATAGATCAAGACTTCGAATTGGATCAGAGTTCCAAGAATTATTCTACCATTTAAGAATCCATATTTGTTCTCATCAGAAACAGAATGAGAAGGAGATAATTACTTTACATGCTTAGCAAACCACTGCAACTCGTCATATACGCCTCCTCTGCACTCTTTGCATGCAGCTACTTCATATTCAACATCGTACCACACAGCCCAACCATGTGCAACTCGTCATCAACATCAAATATGAAACAGAAAACTTGCAGTTCCTATTGCAAAGAATTTTAATCTGATAAATTATTCAATTACAAAACTCTGTTTCAAAATTGTCTGAACCTAATAGCTAATGATAGGTTGCTTCATGATTGATTCCCACTAGCAAATATATATAAAATATAGGTTCTTAAGGTTGATTACACTTCTTAGAAGACCTACAGCACCGAGTTGTGATCAAATTTCCTCCCAGAGTCCCAGTTACTAGAATTTCCAGTGCCTGGGAATCTTAGATTGGGTTTAAACATTATCCAAATGAAAAGAGAAAATAATGGGTTCAATCACCACTATCCAAAGCTAAAAATGCATAATCAACAAACCCATTAAACCAATCAAGAGGGAATTGATCAGAAAAGAAAGAAAATACCTCGCCCTTTGGAGCAAATCACAAAACAAAGCCTGTAAGATTGGATGGGGAACGCCGGAGAAGATGATTGCAATGAAAGGAATTGCAGGAAGAAGAACTTGAGAATAACTTAGCGACAACCAGAGACGGGAACTGAATAAACAAGTGAGAGAAAGATTTGGCTAATGGCTACTGAAAATTTTCATTAATGTCAAGGTTTTCGGATTTAGTTTTTTTTTTTTTTTTTTGACCCCCTTAATGCAATGTAAACCATAATGTAAATACATAATGATACCTGGCCAATCATAGGCTCATAGCCAATAATAAGAGGACACATGTTCATTTAAAAATTTGTTTAATGTCAAGGTTTTCGGATTTAGTTTTTTTTTTTTTTGGGTCCTGACCCATATAATGCAATGTAAACCATAATGTAAATACATAATGATACCTGGCCAATCATAGGCTCATAGCCAATAATAAGAGGACACATGTTCATTTAAAAATTTGTTTCTTAAAACTGTAATATTAAACAGGGACATTTTTTTTTTTGAATTAAAGGAGGTCAGTCAGATTTATAATTCAGCAAACAGTACCAGAAACGACACACCCCGGGGCCGACAGAAAGAACCGTCACTTAGGACATACAACGAATCTATACTAAGACAGAGCCTCACACTCCCGGGTACACCAACCTTTTAAGGACCAATAAGCACCTTTATTCTTACAAGACCTAGAGACTCAGAAGCAAATAAAATAAAAAGTGACAACCAAGCAACTAGACCTTGCGACCCATAGGGAAATTAAACATTGCAATCCGAGAATGCAGCACTTGCATCCCCAAGAGAACCAACATTTGCATACAATTCCTCCATAAATGTCTCAGATTTCTTGCATGCCTTCTCCACCGAAGCTTGAATCACACGATAAGTGTCACAAACCGAGTTTAAGGCCCAACCATTCCATTCTTTGGGATGAGCATGGATGACTCCCCCTGGACCAGCAGGCCCTGAGCCAACCCAAAATGCCATAAATTCGGCCCAACCCATAGATGGGAACACAACATCTTCCTCCTTCCAACCGCCGCAGCATGAACAGCCCCATCGTCGATCACCGTGCCGGCGCCAGCAGATCGACTCCTCCGGCGAGCTTGATCCATCCACCATCACCCCTGCCATTGAAGGACTACATCCGGAGTAGAACATAGGAGTCCGGGTCCAACCAAACCAACCAGGAACTCCAGCCGTTTCACCACCGTCAAGAGCCGCAAACCCAGACGAGCAATTTGCAACACATCGGCCATCCTTCGCCAGTGAACTTTCAAAGCGATCGGGTCAAAAAACCCAATCCTCTCCACCGTCGCTTAGCCCAGATCTATACGGCACCACGCACATAGACCTCCATCGCATCCCAATCTGCAGTTGGTCCACCCACCAAGCAAAAACATCGAGTCCGACACCACCATCACCACTAAAACTCGAAACTACCACAGGAACATTGTCACCCAAAGCAACGAAGAAGAGGAGGAACAGCCAGAGAACGACCATGGCCTTTATTGGCGAGCAATAGAGGAAAACGGAGAAACCGCTGCCGTAAAGGAGATGTTTCTCAAACCCTAGCAGAGAGACGGATAGGTCAGTTATAAGTATCAATTAAAGAAAAGATGATCGATAGATTCTATATTAAACGGGGACATAATCTAACTACTTTTTCATAACATCAGGAATATCAAAACTACTCTAATCTTAATCACGTGATATTTTTCTATTAATAGGTCAGACGGATCCAATGTTTTACTAAATCTAAGATCTTCTAATTATTGAGAACTTCTTTTCTTATTGGCCAAATTCAATCAATATATTTAACAAATTGATTGTCCAACTTTTTAGATTGTTGAATAATTTTTTTTTTTTTTTTTTTAGGAGAGGAAGATATATTCCTGAAATCAAAAGATCATACGACCGTATTAAGTCAGTAATCATATCACTAAAATAGTCTCATCATTGTGTCGAAGCCACAAGCTGGCCATACCAAAAACCATTCTAGCTAGTGATACTCAATACAAATTGGTAAGCTCACTTAAAAACGGTTAAACTAACCAAAACGAAATACTAAAAAAAAAAAAAATGAAAATAACTTAACCATACTCATCTCATACACTAAATGCAGTCGCCCAAGAACATAATGTTGTACGCCAATAATTAAGAAGCAATGGGAATGCTACCACAAGCTTGGCAAAGATCAAAAATGGCACTCCCCAAGAGGCCCAAACCAACCCAAGCCCAAGTAGAGTGAGAATGAGAGATGGGCCAACCCCAGGGACTCAACCCACCAAACTCAGCCACCTAGACCAGACCGGGACAACACCTTCATAATAGCAGCTTGCCACTACCTCTAAGAGCAAGTCCAGCAGTCTCGGTTTGACCGGGCATTGCTGATGTGTTGACCGGGCGAAGTGATATTTTTGCTTCCAGCGGCCCAACCTTGACCAAGAAAGTCTTGGCTTTACATGACCAAGGGCAAAAAAAAAGGGCAAGCCCGTGACTAATTTCCTGACCCAGTCATCTTCACTGCCAGCTCGGCCTGAGCTCCACACATGGGTGATGTCAGTCACTGACACCCAACTAGACACGCGATGGACGAGAGCGTGAAACAGACGGACCAAGCAGAAAGCGTCGCAACACGTGGTACCCAGTTTTTTGTCACGTACAGACATATAGTGGGCCACGGTTAAGACACGTGCACAGGAGCCGTTGGCTGAACAGATTTTTGAATCCAACGGTCCTTTAATCTGGGCCGTTGGTTTCAATTTTATTTGAGGATCTGACGGTTGCCTTGAAATATAGTAGAATTGGGTTTTAACGGTTAGAAACGGTAACAAAAAAAATGTAAAAAATTGTAAAAATTTCTCTATAAATACCTATAATTTTTTCTAACATCTCACACCCAAAAAATTAGATTTCATAGTTACACCTTCCTCCTCTTCATATAGCTGTCATCATCCAAATTTTTCATTATCCAATATGGCCAAACAAAGGGGAAACACACGTCCAGTGGCCGGACACGTGGGAGATCAAAGTGAAGATGATAATACCGAACAGAAAAGGAGATGGACGGATGAGGAAGATGTTCAATTGTGCAAGTCTTGGAAAGTTGTAAGCCAATGTCCGACTGTGGGCACAAATCAGAAAAAAAACAACTTATGGTTGCGCGTGAAGCAACATGTTAATGTCTAAAAGTCCAGCGGTAGCTGGATCTTTGGCTAACGCTAATCCGGTGGGCGGATCGGTATGTGTTGTTCTCGAGGCTCCCTTTATCTGTCAAATGAAATATAATGGGCGTTAGAGGGAGACCGCGCCTGGCGGTCTTCAACTCTCCGATGCCTAAGTTAGTCAATGTATTTATGTTGACATGGTAACAGTAGCTAAGTATTGAATGCGTAATTAATGAGGAGAGAGGAGAGAACCTTTTATGGGTGAGGAAGAGGTTGATCTTCTCTTTGTTTTCGATGTGGGACTGATATGCTTCAGTTCTCTTTTTCAGAAGCCTCTGATGCCATCTTGGCGCGGCGCGTGGCGGCGCGTCGGCGGCGATCTAGAGGTGGTCCGACGTTGAGGCTGTAGCCCGTCTGGCAGTGTGTCTGCATGTCATTCCTTTGGTTGGAATTAGTACCTTTGGCGGTACAATGAGCGTGGCCCATTATAGCTAATTATGCTTGCAAATGTACATGCATGTACAAGTCCCCCAAGTCCCCAGTCAAGGAGGGCAATCTTGGTTGGGGAGTTGTTCGGCGGTTTGAAGCGTTTTCTTCCGCTAGACTTTGCAAGAGCATAATTAGCGTCAGTGCGTCGTCAACCGTTGGTTTTACTGAGCAAACGCTTTATACCCTTTCGGGTGGGCCCCTGCTGGGCCCCCAGGGAGTCCCCACTCCCCGGCGAAGATAGACCTTCGGATGGTCGGCAAATTGTTTGTTGAGGGGGAGCTGCACGGAGCAGAGGGTGTTGGGTAGCGAGCCCAATGTGGCACCCAAATGACGGGGGTCAACGTGCCTGATCAGGGCCGTCATAGACTGTTGACTAGTCCCCGTGTCCCGTAGGGACGGTCTGACCATAACGCCGCGTGGCGATCGTTGTCAGTGAGGCGTGGCCTCGAGATTCGCAGTTTAGCGGATATCCCCCCGCTAAATGTAGCAGGACGCAGCGTCCGGGAGACGTGGCTGGCGGCATTCGATGGACAAGGGAGAAGTTCCGCTGGCGGGGTTTCGCTCAGCGGAGACTTCATCACTTGAAAGATGACAAGGGAGAAGTTCCGCTGGCGGGGTTTCGCTCAGCGGAGACTTCATCACTTGAAAGATGACAAGGGAGAAGTTCCGCTGGCGGGGTTTTGCTCAGCGGAGACTTCATCACTAGGAAGATGACAAGGGAGAAGTTCCGCTGGCGGGGTTTTGCTCAGCGGAGACTTCATCACTTGGAAGATGACAAGGGAGAAGTTCCGCTGGCGGGGTTTTGCTCAGCGGAGACTTCATCACTTGGGAGATGACAAGGGAGAAGTTCCGCTGGCGGGGTTTTGCTCAGCCGAGACTTCATCACTTGGAAGATGACAAGGGAGAAGTTCCGCTGGCGGGGTTTTGCTCAGCGGAGACTTCATCACTTGGGAGATGACAAGGGAGAAGTTCCGCTGGCGGGGTTTTGCTCAGCGGAGACTTCATCACTTGGGAGATGACAAGGGAGAAGTTCCGCTGGCGGGGTTTTGCTCAGCGGAGACTTCATCACTTGGAAGATGACAAGGGAGAAGTTCCGCTGGCGGGGTTTTGCTCAGCGGAGACTTCATCACTTGGGAGATGACAAGGGAGAAGTTCCGCTGGCGGGGTTTTGCTCAGCGGAGACACGGACGGTTGGTGAAGTCCCAGTGGTTGCTTCCACCAGACGCTTCGTCTGGTGGTAGTAGACACGTGCCCAACCCGCAGGGGGTTAGCGTGTGGAGGCCTGTCCCTTAAGCCTGACCGTCTGCTTACCATAAATGATAGTAATTATGGGTTTCGCAATCGAAGCGACGCCTCGGTTAATCCGGGTAGTAAGTGGAGGTTTGTGACACGTGTACGGCTGTCGTGTGATGTCGTTTTGTAGCGGACGGCGGAGAACGCGCTGATGTTGACATAAAAGGGGGGAAAGCTAGCGAGATTTGACACTTTGGTAAAAGCTTCAAACCCACAGTCGTGTTCTTCTCGCCCTACTTGTCCGAGACTGAAGAAAGAGGTTGCCGGAGGTTGGAGATATCGTTCCCGGAGAAACGACGATAGCGCCCCCCTAGGATTACTGTGCATCATCGTATCGTAGGCTTTAACACCGAGGTTGGTATCTGGATTTCCTTTTTCCTGTTTCATTGGATCTGTTATTTTCTGGGTTTTGTTGTTTGTCTTTCTGGGATGATTGCTGGTTTTGTTGGGTGTGTTCTGAGGTGTGAAAGGAGATTATTTGGGGGGGGGTTTGAATTATGGTTGGCAAAGCGGTAGGGCTGGGGGTTTAGATGGCCGAATCTGGGTTGAGTGCGTTTGTTCGTAGTTTGGCGTTTTCTGGGTTTTGTTTTTTTTGATGCCCTTGGCTATAACTGATGTCAGAATAGGCTAGATCTGTGTTTGTGCTAACTGATGTGGGTTTTAGGGTTTGGGATGGCTAACGTCATAGAGATTTCGAGCAGTGAGGATTCCGGGTCTGACGTGTCGTTCAGCGCGGCGGATAGGGTTTTTATTGATTCGTTGCGTCCGTCTGCCCATGCAAGAACCTCACTGCCAGAACCGCTAGACATTGAGCCGCTACAGACCATCCCCTGGGAAGTAGCTATGGGTCGTGGTTCGCGTCCAGAGAGTTCTAGGGCGGGTGAGGCCGCTGCTGCCAAAGCTAGGCGTGACGAGCGTTTGGCGAGCAACAGTGCTGCTAGTGGCTCCGCCGGAGAAGAAGAAGTAGCGGGGCAGAATGCTGAGTCGGCGTGGTATCTCTCTGATGGCACCGCCGTCGACGAGGCAGGAGGACGGATGGACGCCGTCGCTGTTAACCGAATGAAGCAGACGTTTCGGTTGCCAGGCTCGGTGAAGCTGCGCCCGCCGACAGCGGATGAGAAGGCCTCGATTCTCCCAGCGGGATTTGCTGCCGTTCATGAGGCGATATTCCGCCAAGGAGTGACACTCCCGCTGGTGCCAAATCTCCAAATCCTGGTGTGCGAATTTGGCCTTGCCTTTGGTCAGATTTGCCCCAACATGTGGCGGTTGATGTTGGCCATGAACTCACTTTGGCGGTTGTCCGGGTGCGAGGGGCCTACTGTGGCGGAAGTGCTTCACTTCTACGAGCTGGTGTACGTGAAGCGCCGAGGTTGCAAAGGGCAAGTGAACTTGAGCCGCCGGCAGGGGGCGCCCAAGCTGATCGAGAATCTAAGGGACTCAATGTCCTACTGGCGGGGACCTTCTGCGTCGCCACAGAGGGTTGGGAGTACCACGCCAGGTCGAACGAGGAAGGGCCGACATTTAGGATTAAGTCGGAGTTCCAACCCATTCGAGGTTGGTATCCGGTTTCCGTTGTACGTAGTTGGCGGGTTCACGTATTTGAACTTGTACTCTTACTAACGATTACCGGTTTTGTGCAGCGGGACTGCGGTATACGCTAACGCGCGAAGAAGAGTGTCGCGTAGCGA
This sequence comes from Rosa chinensis, assembly GCF_002994745.2. Lineage (NCBI taxonomy): Eukaryota > Viridiplantae > Streptophyta > Magnoliopsida > Rosales > Rosaceae > Rosa > Rosa chinensis. Next base: position 52,754,281 of record NC_037094.1, on the reverse strand, counting down.
GGATCAGAGGTTGCTGGCGGAACCGCAACTTGTTGGATTTCCGACTTCTGACTGGTTGGGAGTTGCTGGTCGACCAGCGGCTAACGCGCTCCATTGGTGAAAAATCTCCGCCAGACCTAATTTTTTTGTTTTTTTTGTTTTTTTTTTTTTAACTGACTGACTCGTTTGTTTTTTTTTTTTTTAGAAACCCCGCCGGGCAACAAATCGAGTCGCGACGCGTTTGAAAAGGCCATGGACCGCGCGGAGATAGACAACTTTCTGGAGGCCATGTACGCCGAGGGGCTGTCAGCTCAGCAGACGCTGGTGAACCCCGAGACGCTGGTGCTGAGTCAGTCCGAGGTTCCGGTGGTGCTGCCTATGCCGCACCACTCCCATCTAGGTGAGGATGGGCTGCCGGTAGTGCAGGCGGGGGCCCAAGCGGCTGGCGGGGAGAGGGGACGAGTTGCAGCTGGGCAACAAAAGGAGCGGATGCCTACTCAGAGGCGTGGCCCTCCAAAGGGGAAGGTGGTGCAACCGGCGGATAGTGTCGTTGTGACAAGGGAGGAGCCGCCAGTGAGGGTGACGAGGGCCGCCGGCGGGAACCAAAGGGCGCTGGAGAGAAAGCGCCAGCAGGTTGATTCTCCTGACGAGGAAGAGGGAGAGGAGGTGGAGGTGATCGGGGCCCGCCGACAGAAGAAGGCTCGACAAGCTTCTTCGAAAACCGTTACGGTGGAGGGAGAGGCGCCCGCTGTTAGTGAACTGGACTCGTTTGCCGAGTACGCCGCATTTATGACAGATGGTGAGCGGGAGTTCCTCTTCCATCTATGCGAACGGCTAGGGTTCGGCGGCCTAGCGGGTATCTCTCGCCCCACAGCAATTGACCAATCGCCCTTCAGCTCGGCGTTTGGTCAAATATCGGCGGGACTGCACGACATGTTCGTGGCGGCATCGAAGCAGCCCCAGGTGGAGGGGGAGCTGAGGGAGGAAATCCAAGGTCTCCAGAGGGAGTTGGCGGAGGCGAAGGAGAAAATGGCAGTGGTAGAGCGGGAGCTGGCCAAGGCGGAATGTGATTATGCTGACGTCCGCGGTAAGCTCAACGTGGCCATTGAGCGGGACTTGGAGCGGAATGAGCATGTCTCCAAGTTGGAGCAAGAGATCGCCTTGCTGCAGGAGCGGATAGCCGCCAAGGACAAAAAGCTCATCATCGTGCAGCGGGAGTCCGCCTCCAGAATGACTGAGGTGAAGCGGCTGGAAGGTGAGGTTAACCGCCTGAGGGTTGACGAGAGCACCGCTGCCGCCGCCGCTGTTGAAGCGTTCAAGCAGTCGGCGGAGTTTAAGAAGGTGATGACCGAGTCGGCGAAGGCTGGGGCCCGAGCAAACATAGACATGCTGAAACGGAAGGGCGCCATTGACTTCGCCAAAGCGTCCCAGCCTGACGTGCCGCCTGCTGAGAGTATTCCGCCGGAGACAGAAGTCATGCCTGTCCTAGCTGGAGGTGCCCGCTCGGGCAGCGGAGAAAGTGGCGCACATCCGACGGAAGGGTGCCAGCAGACTCCCCACCCCACCCCGTCGGAGGTGTCACGTGCTGGATTCCTGGAGGCGCACACCCTGGCGGATGGTACCATAGCGACTCCCAGTCCGACAGCGCGAGGGTCCGACCAAGCGAGTCGATCGATCGTGCCGCCGCCTGCTGAAGCCGACAATGTCGAAGGCAACTCCTGAAACCGGTTGAGATCGCCAGAGAATTTCCCATTTTTATGTTTTTGTTTTGTAGCCGCTGAGGCATAACAGTGTAAACAATGTTGGGAAATGAAATGAATTTCTGAATTGGTTTGCCATGATGTGTTTGTAGTGCTAGCGTTTTGAGTTATATTTTGCTTCTGTTGACCAATGAAACATTAAAGGAATTAAGATTGGTCCAAGTGCACCACGTAGCGGACGAGGTCCAGCTACGATTGCTGGCGTTGCCAGTTGCCCTCAGTGCTAGACTTGGTAACAATGGTTTGAATAATTCCTCGTTTCATTGATAGCTGACTTATCAGTGTACAAAAGCGGGGTAGTACCCGTTGGGTAGCTTCCCTTAGCTAAATATTGAACAAAAATTTAGCTAAGCCAAGATGCTCCTGGGTAGCGTTCTGACTATTTGTAGTAATACCGAAGGTGTTCGGTATTCCAAGGGTGGGTCGACGTGACGCCGTCCTTGTCCATTAAGTAGAAGGTGCCTGAGCTAACGACTTCCACAATTTTGTATGGGCCCTCCCAAGTTGGGCGGAGTTTTGTTGGTGGCGGGATGACTTCCTTCATTACCCAGTCGCCCAGTTGGAGGTTCCGGGCCTTGACTCTGGCGTTGTAGAAACGCGATACCCGTTGTTTGTTTTGTAAGTTGTGCAGATGGGCCTTGTATCTTTTTTCTTCTAGGAGGTCCCTGTCCAAGTTGACGCCGTCGCTGTTGGTCTCTGGGCCTTAGCCTTCGACCCTAACGGTAGGCTGAGTTACCTCGATAGGAAGGACAGCCTCTGTGCCGAACATCATACAAAAAGGAGTTTCGCCGGTGGCGGTAGTTGGAGTTGTCCGGATGGCCCATAGGACCTCTGGAAGCTTTTCCGCCCACAAACCCTTGGCGTCGTCGAGCTTCTTTTGTAGCAGCTTCTTGATTATTTTGTTTGCTGCTTCGACTTGGCCGTTGGTTTGGGGATGGGCGACAGATGCAAAACGCAACTTAGTGCCCAAGTTGGCGGTAAAGGAGATGAGTTCCTTATTTTTGAACTGTGTGTCGTTGTCTGTAATGATTGTATGTGGGACACCATAGCGGCAGTATATATTCTTCCAAAGGAAGCGAATTACCTTTGCGGTAGTTATTGCCGTCAGTGGCTCCGCCTCAATCCACTTACTGTTGTAATCGATGGCCACAATGATGTATTTGAACTGACCCTTGGCGGTTTGGAACTTTCCCATCAAATCAAGGCCCCACGTGGAATGGATCCATGGGCCGATGATGACTGACAGTGGTTCCGCCGGTGCGTGTGGGAGATCTGCAAACTGTTGGCATTTGTGGCAAGACCTCGAAATCCGCCGGGCGTCATCACCAAGTGTGGGCCAGAAGTAGCCTTGTCGCATTGTCCGGTTGGCCAAGGATCTGGCGCCCGAGTGGTTTCCGCACTCTCCGCCATGGATTTCTGCTAGGACGACCTTTCCCTCTTCTGGGGTTAAACAGCGGAGGTTGGGATGAGTGAATCCCTGGCGGTAAAGCTTGCCATCCTGGATGTTGTAGCGGGTTGCTCTGCGCCTGAGCTGTCTTGCGTGGACCTTATCTTCTGGCAATGTGCCGTTGCGCTTATATGCCATGATCTCGTCCATCCAGCTGGGATTGACCTGAATGTTGAAAATCTCCGCCAGGGTCTTTGTGATACTTGGCCTGTCAAGGCACTCCACCCTTGTGTCTGCTGGACTCTGATGTGGTTGGGCGGTTGCCAGTCTTGCCAGTGAATCAGCCATAGCGTTCTTTTCCCTGGGGATTTGCATGATGGTGTGAAATTTGAACCTTTTTAGCAACGTTTTGACGTACCCCAAATACGCCGCTAACTGCTGGTCCTTGGCTTGGAAGCTGTCGTTGACTTGGTTAACGACTAGTTGCGAGTCGCTGAATATGTTGACGCTGTCAGCTCCTGAGTCAATGGCGAGGAGTAGACCGGCGATAAGTGCCTCGTACTCCGCCATATTGTTTGAAGCTTTGAAGTTGAACTTCAACGCGTACTCCGCGTTCAGTCCCCCGGGTCCTGTTAAGATGACTCCGGCACCGCTGGCCTTGGCCCAGGCGGAGCCGTCCACATGCAGGTTCCAATCTGATTCTGGGGGAGTTGCCTCTTCACCGTTTACAATTTCTGTTCCGGGCTCTGTTTGAGTACCGTGTTCTGGCTGACGCTCAGTAAGTTCAGCGATGAAGTCTGCCACTGCATGGCCTTTCATGGCGGTTCTTGGCTTGTACTCTATGTCGAATTCGCTGAGTTCAATGGCCCACTTACTGAGGCGCCCTGAGTGTTCAGGGTTCTGCATCACTTGCCTCAGCGGCTGATTGGTTAACACATGGATCGTGTGAGCCTGGAAGTATTGCCGGAGGCGTCTGGCGGCAACGATAAGTGCGAGGGCCAGTTGTTCCAACGGTGAATATCTTGTTTCTGCTCCGTTCATGCCTCTGCCGGCGTAGAATACTGGGAGCTCATCCTGGCCTTCCCGCCGGACAATGGCGCAACTTATCGCCGTTGACGAGACCGCTAGATATATGAATAGTGTTTCTCCTTGCACAGGGACAGAAAGGAGAGGGACTGCCGCCAGGTATTCCTTTATACCCTGGAATGCCGCCTGACACTCTGGGTTCCAATCAATGACCTTCTTGTGAGTTGTTTTGAGGAGTTTGAAGAATGGGGCACACTTGTCAGTGAGTCGAGAGATGAATCGAGAAAGGGCGGTTAACTTGCCCTGGAGGCACTGGACGTCCACCTTATACTCGGGGTCCGCCAGGTCAAGGATGGCCTGTACCTTATCCGGGTTAGCCTCGATACCTCGCTCGCTGACGATGTCACCGAGAAATTTGCTAGCGGTGACTGCAAAGAAACATTTTTCTGGGTTGAGGCGCATATTATAGGCCAGGAGGATGGTTACTATGATCCTGAGGTTTTCCACATGTCCACTGGCCTTTATGCTTTTAACTAGCATGTCGTCCACGTAGACCTCGATGATTTTTCCCAGGTGCTCCGCGAACATGGCATTCATCAACCGCTGGTAAGTTGCGCCGGCGTTCTTCAGACCGAAAGGCATGACATTGTAGCAGTAGAGGCCTTTATCGGTGGTGAAGGTAGTGCATTCCTGGTCGCTGGGGTGCATCTTGATCTGATTGTATCCGGAGAAAGCGTCCATCATGCTGAGGAGCTCGTGTCCGGCAGTTGAATCAACTAGCTGATCGATACGAGGTAGCGGGAAGCTATCCTTTGGGCATGCCTTGTTGAGATTTTTGAAGTCAACGCACATCCGCCACTTGCCGCTGGGCTTTTTTACCATTACCAAATTTGAGATCCACTGGGGATAGATGACTTGGCGGATGAATCCAATGTTCCGTAGCTTGGCGACCTCCTCTCCGATTGCCCGGTATTTTTCCTCATCAAAGGCCCTTCGCTTCTGCTTGATAGGATAAAAGGAGGGCTTGATGGTCAATTTATGAGTGATGACTTCAGGGGAGATACCTGGCATGTCCGCGTAGGACCATGCAAAGACGGTGGCGTTATCACGTAGGAATTGAGTGAGTTCTGTCTCCACCTGTGGATCTAGTTGGGCGCCCATGCGGACTGTCCGCTCAGGGTGCTCGTCTGAGATGCAGACAACCTTCAACGACGTGTCCGGGTTGACCGGCTCCTTCTTTACGTATTTCTCCTCTTCATCTCTAGGATCCTCAAAGATGTTTGGTGGTGGTGCCTCATTACCCACCGTCAGAATTTCATGGCGGCGTGTTGACCGCGCTATAGTCGTTGAATAACATTCTCGTGCCAGCTGCTGGCTTCCCCTCACACAGCCCGTGCCGTTGGGCGTGGGGAACTTCATGAGAAGCATGTACCCGGCAATGATGCACTTAAGCTTGTTAAGCGCTGGTCGACCAATGATGGCGTTGTATGAACTGAGACAGTCGACAATAATGAACTCCGTATGCACCTCCGCCATGCACGGACTAGTGCCAATAACCAAGCGCATGTAATCCGACCCCAGCAGTTGTGTGACGTCACCGGAAAAGCTGAGCAGTGGCTCGTGATCCTGGAGTAGTTTTTTGTTCCGCTTGAGATGGTCGTAGCAGCCGCTGAAGATGACGTTAACAGCGGATTCGCTATCCACCAAGATTCTTCCCACCGAGAATTTGCCAAGAATGGCATCGATCAAGAATGGGTCGTCATGGGCTAAATGGACTCCGCGCTCCTCCTCCTCTGAGAAGGTAATAGGTTCCCAACCAGATCTTGGGAGTTTGGCGGACCTTTCGTAGCAGATGTTGCAGATTTCCTTCGGATGATTAGCGCGTGCATAGCGCTTTCTTGCCCTGTGAGACATGCCGGTGATTGGAGCACCGCCATCGATGGTGTTGATGCGGCCCAAGGTCTCGACGTTAGCAATTACCGGTGGTGGTTGGCGCACCCTAAACTGTTCCAACTTGCCGTCACGGTATAAGGTTTCAAAGGCCGTTTTGAGAGCATTGCAGCAGTTGGTATTGTGGCCGCTGTCCTCGTGATACTTGCACCACCTGCCGGTGTTCCTGGGTTTGCCCGTTTTTGGGTACTTTGGAGGGGGTGGCGGTGGGATCTGATCTTTGCACTGATTGTAGATGTCTTCATACGAGGCCGTTAGGACCGTGAAAACTGCATACCGCTGCGAGGACTCCGCCAGCTTGTTGCGGTTATCCCCATGGGTTGGGCGGTTTCCCCTGTTGTAATGCTGGTCCTTCTGCCGCTTGTTCTGGTGGTGGCCCTGCTGCCACTCCCTTTTCTTGTCAGTTGGCGGAGCTGAGGGGTTCTTGTTAGCGGTTTCCTGGTGACTGGAAGATGGCTGTGTTGACTTTGTTGGCGTTGCTGGTGGTGGTGGTGGGGTTTCTCCATATGTGATGAATTCCGCCTGAGCGTGAATGACCGCCTCACTCATGACGTGGTCATACGTCGCATTGGGATGACTGTAGTTGAGGTGATAGAGGAACGGTCCCTTGAGAAGTCCTTTCCTGAAGGCCGCTGATGCCATAGTTTTGTCTAGGTCGCGGCACTGAGACGCTGCCGCCCGCCACCTTGTGACGAAGGCCTTCAGTGATTCGTCCTCCCCCTGCTTAACGCTGAATAATTGACTCGTGTTGTGATGCCCGGCGGATAATAAGATGAAACGGGAGAGGAAAGCGTGTGATAGCGCATGGAATGAGCTGACAGACCCTGGCGGACACTCAAAGAACCAGTTCATTGCCTTGCCATCCAACGTTTCGCTGAACAGGTGGCACAAGGTGGCGTCGTCGAACCCCTTGTTGTTGGTGACCTTCTTGAAGGTGTCCATGTGGACGAAGGGATCGGACATTCCGCCGTAATGCGACATCTTTGGGGTTTTTGCATGTGCCGGTCTGACAGCCCGCAGAATTGCAGCGGAGAAGGGCCCAGGTCTGGAAGTGAAGAGTGGATTCCGAGTTGGTGCTGGGACGCCCGATTCCGCCCGGATCAACCTCTGCTCCAGTTGGTGCATCCTTTCCAATATCTGGGCGGTTGCATCGCAGGCGGAATCAGCCTGAATGTCCTGCTGGGATAGCTTACGCCTTGGCATAGGCAGACTGCCTTCAGTCCTTGCCCTGGCTCCCGAGCGGTTGGTGTGCGGGGGTGATTCCGCCACTTGCTCCAGCATTAGTTGAGGTATGGGCGGTGGTCCCATTCCCAACAACCCAGGTGGGTTCAACGGTACCTGCATCTGTATGGCCGGCCCTGGTGCCAATGTGCCGGTGCTGGGTCGACTATGCCTGGTGCTATGTGACTGCTCGCTCTGTGCTGGGCGGGCGGTGGCCGCCAGCGTCTTTTTTAGTTCCTCAAAACGTTCCATAAGCGTAGCCACCTGTCTTTGGGCTTCGGCCTTTTCCTTGCGCTCCTCCTCACGTTCTCTGTTTGCCTTATGAAGATCCGCCAATGCTAGCTCGTACATAGTGACGAGGTCTTGGCCCGGCGGGCGACTGCTGCTTGGATCTACCTCACCGCCGGGGTTGACCGGGGTTGTGAATAGTGCGCGGTTAACGCCCACCGCTGGGTCGGAGGGTTGGGGGATGGAGGGATGGTCTGCCTGCTCTTCAGCGTTTCCCCCGCTACCATTAGTCATGGTGAGTGTGGTGGGATGGCCTTTTGTTCAAGGGTTCCCACAGACGGCGCCAATGTTAATGTCTAAAAGTCCAGCGGTAGCTGGATCTTTGGCTAACGCTAATCCGGTGGGCGGATCGGTATGTGTTGTTCTCGAGGCTCCCGTTACCTGTCAAATGAAATATAATGGGCGTCAGAGGGAGACCGCGCCGGGCGGTCTTCAACTCTCCGATGCCTAAGTTAGTCAATGTATTTATGTTGACATGGTAACAGTAGCTAAGTATTGAATGCGTAATTAATGAGGAGAGAGGAGAGAACCTTTTATGGGTGAGGAAGAGGTTGATCTTCTCTTTGTTTTCGATGTGGGACTGATATGCTTCAGTTCTCTTTTTCAGAAGCCTCTGATGCCATCTTGGCGCGGCGCGTGGCGGCGCGTCGGCGGCGATCTAGAGGTGGTCCGACGTTGAGGCTGTAGCCCGTCTGGCAGTGTGTCTGCATGTCATTCCTTTGGTTGGAATTAGTACCTTTGGCGGTACAATGAGCGTGGCCCATTATAGCTAATTATGCTTGCAAATGTACATGCATGTACACAACACTTTGACACAAATTGGCCCAAGAGCCGATCAACCCAATCTTTGCAGGGAAGGTGGAAAATTTTGAAGATTGAACTCTTTGAGTGGCATTGTGCATTAAGGCAAGCGAAAAATTGATACAAGAGCGGTTAGAATGCGGTTGATGAGGTATGTATTTGTTGATAAATCATTTAATTTGTTAATACATTCTAGTAAAACATTACATGATAAATAATGTAGTAATTATAATATCGTTTTAATTGTAGTAATTGCTTTTCGTTACAATTAAGATAATTAGTTGATAAATAATGATGTAATTACAACGATGTTTATATTTATACTTATTGATTTTTATTGTAAAACGGTGAGATACATTCTTATTAAAATTATGACCTTTATATTTGTTGATAAATCATTTAATTTGTTGATACATTATAGTAAAATATTACATGATAAATAATGTAGTAATTATAATATCGTTTTAATTGTAGTAATTTTCATTACAATTAAAATAATTTTACTATAAATAATTATGTAATTACAACGATGTTTATATTTGTACTTAATGATTTTTATTGTAAAACGGTGAGATACTTTCTTATTAGAATTATGACCTTTATTTTTTTTTTTTATGATAAATCATTTAATTTGTTGATACATTATAGTAAAATATTACTTGATAAATAATGTAGTAATTATTATATCGTTTTAATTGTAGTAATTGCTTTTCGTTATAATTAAAATAATTAGTTGATAAATAATGATGTAATTACAACGATGTTTATATTTGTACTTATTGATTTTTATTGTAACACGGTGAAATACTTTCTTATTAAAATTATGACCATTCATAATAGCGTTTATATTTGTACTAATTGCATTTTTTTATTATTTTTTTTAATTACATAGCAAGATGAAGCACATAAATTGTGGCATGTTGAGATGAAGAGAAAAAGTGGGAAGACCAAAAAACACAATTTTCAGAGTTTTGATAGTAACACTGTTGTGGAGGGGTTTGAACAATTTAAAGACATCCCTAGCCATACATTCGGAGGAACATCAAATGAAGGAAATCAACATACGCGCACACAACCAATTCCGGGAAATTCTCCCATCAACTTGGACATGGATGTAGATGAGGTAATTGCAGGTGAAACCATAAATCCTAATGTGAGGCCTCAAGGAAGGAAGGCTGCCAAAGAAGCAATACGGAAAGGAAAGAAGGCAGCGCAAGATCAAAGTCCTTTGTCAAGCACACTCGAGAGTATAGCGAACAACCAAATAGAGGTAACCGCAGGCAAGAAAAAACTCGATGAGAAATTCGCTCGAAGTCTCCAAGAGGAAAATCAACGAGCATGTATCCTCTTGCAAATAGAAATGAGAAAAGAGCAACTCCTATTACAAGAGAGGGAATAGCAAATTAAAGAGAGGGAAGAGCGTATTATGGAGATTGATACAAGTCAAATGATGCCAAATAAAAAACGTTATTGGTCAAGAAAGCAAAAGAAGATAGCGGAGAAAGAAGATCTTGGCGAGCAGACGCCACCTTCTATGGGTGGATACTATCCGCAACCCAATTTTGGTGGTGCATACCCACAACCTCCTTAACCCGGTGCATACCCACAACCACCTTACCCCGGTGCATACCCACAACCACCTTGCCCAGATGGATTCCCACAACCTGCCTTCACCGGTGGATTCCCACAACCCGCTTACCCCGGTGGATACTATCCGCAACTACCTTACCTCGGGGGATATCCTATACAACCACAATTTTCACCTTTCTCTACGGGTGATTCCACCAACCCTAACTCTAATGATGAACCTTCAAACACAAATTGGATTCCTAGAGAGGATGAGGATTTGAATAATTAGTTGATTATGCATGTTGTGTAATTGTATTGTACTTATTCCTAGTTTTTCATTTATTTAAGCATACATTTTATGAAATAAAAGTTGTATTTGAAAATTCCTCTTATTAAAGCACACACATCTTAGTAAATTGCATAATTATGACATTAATTATCCATAAATATCCATTATTATTATCTATTTACATCAAATATTTTTTAATTTTAAAATATAAAAAAAAACAGTAAAAATGAACAGTTAAAACAATCAATAAACAATGAAAATGAACAGTTAAAAATTGATGAACAGTGATACATGAACAGTCTTGACTGGTTAAGAAAAAAAAGGGTGGAAACCCATGTCCAGTGGCAGTGAACAATTCCTTGACTGCTCGAATTCTTGACTTTTCGACCTTGACATTTATTGACTACGGGTGAACTTGCTCTAAGGCTCTAATTCGTTCCTCAGCCATCAAAGCAGCTATTTACTAAAGTTGTAAAGTTGAGGGACTCTTTCGGCTCCTCTTTTTTTTTTTTTGAAAAGGGCTGGTTCGGCTCCTCTTTTAGTTGCTTTGAAATAAGGAATTTTGAATAAAAATATAATTTATTTTTTAAACCAGTTGCCTTATTTGTCTAATTTTCTGATAATCTTTCCCTCTAATATAATTCAAACAATTGTGTAGAGTAACTTATGGTAGTGATAAAATGCTGATATCAGGTCCCCAACACAACACAACTTCAATACATCTACCATTTTCAGCAAAAAAAAAAAAAAAAAAGCCGATATCAACATCCTCATTACCTCATCAGACAAGGGATAGGTTTTGGTGCGGTGGACCATCTAAATTTCTTCCTCTTAACGTTAAATTTAGGGTAAAATTAATTAAAATTGCATGTCTAAAATTGTCGCTCTCCTGAAGCACAGTGCCAAAAGTACCATTTGATAGAAACACGAGGGCTGCAAAAATATAATGACTTTCCAATCTTCAACGGGTAAAAAGAGCAAAAAACCTGTCTGGAGTGTTTAGACTTTGAAGTTTAAGTCGTTAAACAACAGCAGAGAATCCACAAGGAAAAAAGCAAAACAAAACCCACTTTCCTCTTCCCTAAAACTCTCCATTTCCTTCTCAAACTTCGCCAGGTCTGAAGACCATGAATGGATCCGGAACCGGCAACCGATGCGTGCAATTCCTCCTCCTCCTCCTCCTTCTCACAATCCCGTTGCTGTTTGATTCAGTTCGGGCAAAGGACGACGACGGAAGCAACAAAGCCGGTGGCTCTTCGGTAGCGCTGAAGGTAGTTATTGTGTTGCTGGGCGTGGCGGCGGTGGCTGGGTTCGGTGTGTTTCTGTTCAGGATATGGCAGAGGAAGAAGAGAGAGGAGCAGCACGCCAGGCTTCTCAAGTTGTTTGAAGACGACGATGAGCTCGAGGTCGAACTTGGAATTAGGGATTGATTGATTGATTGATTCAATTCAGGTTTGCACTTGGGTTTTTCATCTCTCTCTCTTGCTCTCTGTGTTTGTACATGTTAGAATTATTGCGGTGTTGAGCGGCCTAGCTGGTGGTTATATTTGCCCCTTGATTGATTGATTGGGATTTTGATATTTTGAATCTGTAATATTGTATCGGCTTTGTTACTTTGTGATATAGTATATGTACAATGGGAAATCAAGATTATACTTTTTCATTTACGGTGTTAGATCTGCTTTCCATTACTGAAATACATCCAATTTGACACTATTTTGGCCATTCATAGATCTTAGAATAGTGATTGAGAATAATTGGTGGTAACGACACTACGGGATTAAATATACTGACAAGTTACCCAAGCCAAGTAGAATTTTGATATTTTTTGACCGAAGAAAAGCAATGTTCTTTGAGATTCTGGGTTCTTCATTTATGTGTACTTTCCCTGTCAAGTAGCATCATTATCACAGCATAATTACTCTTTGGAAGTTAGTAATGCGGTTTTCAGTGAGCCATTACATGAATTATGAAGCTATTAGCTTCCGCGAACTGATTAGAACATTATTGTACAATAAACATTATCTGATTGGGGAAAGATGAAATAGAAAGCTAACAGTTAATTGTAGCATAAAGATTGGATATACTTGTTTTAAGGTTTTGAAGTGGTATATATAAAGCTTTCAGCATGTTGTTATTGAAAGAACTTTCTGCTCTTCTAAACACTTATGTTGAATTTTGGTGATTCTATGATGATATGTTCATGCTGGTATCTGTAGGTGTATTTACAAAGTAATTTGAAAAATCTTAACAGAAGAGGTGTGCATCAGATCTGTGAGAGGGACTGAAACACCTTTGGAAGGAAACTTCTTGTTTTTAAAATTGTTGAATCAATAATGTTGATTTTAACTGATTCCTTAGAGGGAAGAACAATTCAGAGTGCTTATTCCTAGGTAGAGTTATATGAATAAAAATGTTTTAGTGTGCCATTTGTGGGATCACCAAGACTAGACAGATTTGTTCAACATTTTGTGTGGTATGAAGGCATGCCAATATAAGGAGCATAATTGAAAATAAAACTGAGTCTGTGGAGTATAAATACTATGTATATAGAGGTAGCACTATTGAAAACAAGATGGTGTATAGTATCGTTCATCGAATCAGTTTTATGCTATGTAGGGAAATTCCCACCAAAGCGATATGTCATTTCACTTAAAATAAAAAAATTAACTGAGGTAAATGGCATTATAGTTCAGGTCAGGAAAGAGTCTCTTGTTGGCAGCTATCGGTGATGCCAATTAAAATTCGTTTTACATTTTCTTGGTGTGCCTTTGAAAACCACCGTTGTAGGCTATAACTGTCTGCATATTAAATAAATAACTACTCCTCTTTCTCTCTAGATTTATTTCTAGACATATTTCTTTTTCGTTTTCTTTCTTTCTTTCTTTTTGGCAAAGAGACATATTTCTTCTAAAGTGGAAGATGGTTTATGCCTTTTGCTTCTGGAATAATATATGGCATGTTACTGTTTTCTTGAAGTCTTTTTTAGTTATTCATTATAGGTTCAGCTACTGTTAAGCATGCAATTGTGTGTACTTGTATGGAGGGTTTGAGTATTCATATGAAGTGGAATCCTTTTCTTAGGAGTCTGAAAGATCAGATACTATTATTAGGTTTTATTTGTGAGGGAGGTGATGATGCCATGATCTGGTGGACACAGAAGGTTTAATTAGATGTCCTGCCTATTTGTCTCTCTGTGAGTATCCAGTGTTGAGTTGTTGTATGGAGCATTTGGGTTTCGATGGTAAGTGGAAGCCTATATTCATTCCGAATTTGAGTGATTGAAATCTGAAGATATTAGTATTAGGTTATATATTCCCTGAGGGCATGTAGGGTTTCATGATCTGGAGGATGAGCTAGAATTTGGTTTTAAGTCTTACTATTTGTTTCTTTGTGGGAGCAGGGCATATTTTATTCCCTGTAGAGCTGATCCCATCCCAGCAGTTGCTTGGAGATGATCCATCACCCATGAAGTTGCTACCTCTTACATACTCCCAATCCCATAGGCTTAACATCAACAAGCAATCTGCTTTTGAAACTGCTGGGAAGCCTCCATGGGTAATACCCTTTCCTTTGAACTTCATATATAAAGAAAAATGCTCACGTGGTGCTGTCATATAAGTAGTTGTTAGTTTCCAAATTGCTTCCTGACCTTCTCTGTTGTATTAGCGTCCATTTTGACACATTACATATGATTCTCCTAATGGGACTACCATTTTATGCAATGCTTTTTCCCTCTCCTACATTACGATACTTATTTGAATTTGCGTTGCAGAGTAGAAGATTGTATAGACTGAGACTGGTTATTTATAAATTTTTAGTGTATGGTGTGGTTCCTAGCATTCCTTACTTAATAGCAAGGACAATATTAAGTAGGATTTCCTTGCTAATAATGAGGACAGTATTAAGTGCGCTTTTAGTGTTGATGCTGGGATTCTAGACCCAAAGACCAATTATAATAATGAAGATTTGGTGCCAAGCTCAAGTCATTCATGTTCACGGATTATGCTGCTCTTGATAGGTCTTCGGGGAGGGGATGGGGGAGAGAGTTAGCTCTTAAATCAACCTCTGCTTGATTTGGATGGAGGACTACTACTTTAACAGGATGGAGTATCATTTTAGTCTTGCTCCATCTTTTGAATAAAAGAAATAAATACAAGAGTCGAACTCAAGTCTCATTTTCACAAATGAGAGGTTTCAAAATCGACTTTTATATTGGTTGTTAAAGATGAAAATTATTATTTGTCGCATCATATAAGCAATCATTTCACTAGGTAATACCTAAGCAAGAAGAGAACGGACGACACTTTTTCTGAGTGCTAAATTTTGCTTTGATGGTAATGGGAAAGTGACTAAAGAGGGACCCGTTTTTCAAGTTAGTGGGAATGAAGCATTTCAGTATCTCAAAAACAAAACAAAGAGAAACGATAGCTGAGAAAAGAAAGTAGTCCAAACTGTGTAATTGACAACCACAACTGGTTCAAATAGAATGAAAGTGATTGATTGCTAGAAAATTTGAAGTAATAATTGAAGCAACATCTTTTCTCTAGCACATTTTGTATGGGTGGCAGGGTAAATCTTACCCGAGTGTTTCAGCTTTCTCGGGAAAATATTAAGCTATTTATACTACATTGAAAGAAAATATAAATAGAGATTATAGTGAGATGAAAAAACTGCATGTAGTTGTCTGGTAGTAGACTAGTGAACTTTACAAGGAAGAAGATGAGAAAAGCAGAAGTGGTTATCGAAAGGTTACGACTTGTAGTAAGAGAGAACTGAATACACGGTTTGTATGATGGTCAAAATTGTTATAAACACAACTGCATTAGAGATTGACCATATTGATGATGGATTGTACAAGTAATCACGCTTGATTGACGCTATCCATCTTCGTAGCCAACGGTGATCATAATACTCGGTCACTCGGGCGGATAGTAACACGATAGAGGAACAAGAGGAGACTGTATTACTATCATCAAGAATGGTGTTGAAGAAATAGACTATGTCCTCCTTTCGCAGACTAATGGTGTTAATAATGCCTTTTTGCATGAGAAACTCCACATCTTTGCTAGATTTAATAAGGTCATGCATGACCCTGGCATAAGAGGTAATTTGATACTTATGGTGCCTTGGTTCATACTCTTCCAAGGGCTATGAGGTTTCTGAAGACAGATTTTTCGGCGTCCAAAGTTATTGGTGCAATCTCCATCACTCCATCGAGCAAGGTTATGTTGAGTATGCTGTCGAAACCTCTTTTACGTCTAAATTTGACTCCGACTTGAAGAAGCTCTGTCGCAGAAGGGATCCGCACCCGAAATGGACAAACCTTCTCGTTCTTGTCCGATTCAAATTCAACTGAAAGGATTCTAAGAGTGTCGAGTAAATGTCTGCTTTGCAATGTATTTGGAACATGAGAAACAAAATACTCTAAACCTCTCCAACTCGGAAGGATCCTTTGAGTAAGCTCCCAAAGGGACTTGCATTTTCCACCAGGTACTTGATGGAATAAGCAGTCAAGAACTCTCCAAGGCAGTTGGTTTTCTAGTAGAAGCAAGTCATTTTGTACTATAGACAACATCCCTGACCTATTGAATAGAGGATCATCCACGCCTCTGGGCATGTCTCCTATCATTTTGCGGAAGAGTTCAATAATAAAGAAACCATCAACTACCAACATCTCTACAAACTTTGCACTACTCAGATCAATTTTTTCGTCATAGCAATCACAACAATACTCCTCCATACTCCTAATTTTTTCAACAATGTGTTCCATGTTGGTCTCGGGAGTGGCTTTTCGAATAAGGAGGTTGTGCAGGTACCATAGTTTCATTCTTTCCATTGCTTGCAGGTTCTTTTTTCCATGGTGAAATGGTCCAATTGAAACTAAACTCGGAACAAAATCCTTTTCGTGCAGCCTCTTTTGTAGTTGTAGATCGGGGATTCTATATATGCAAGCACTAAGCACTAGGTGGTGATGGAGCTTGCGGACGAATTTTTCCTAGAATGGAGTATGCTATGACTTGATCTTCATTTCTAATATATTCACTCAAAAGTTTGGCTATTCACATTATTTGTTGCAATCCCATTCTCTTCCTCGTCTCTAATTTCGATCAAGCATTCGCCGTTCACATTACTCTCTGTCATAATGCAATTAATTCTTTTCTAGCTTTGAAACAGTGGTAGTCGTCCTCTTTCATTATATTTAGAAGAAAAATGGATTAGGCTACAATCAACTGCAAAGAAAAACAAATATTAGATACTCATATACCATATATAAAAGGTTGGATTCCAACCCCTGTTTCAAATGATATATATATATCTAGAAGTTTAGCCCCAGTAAAATCTAATCTGAGTCTAATTTGACCAAAAACTAGATCCTTGAGATTGATTTTAACAAAATAAAAGGAGAAATTATGCATCTCTAAGTTCTGACCTACTGCTTCACAATGTAACTAAATACATTTAGTGTATAATTTCTGGGAGAAACTTACTGTGATGCAATACTTCTGCTTTCTGACCTAGTGCTTCATATTCTCGAAATGTTGATGGAGTATGTACGTAGTACTTCTGCTTGCTGCAGGCTCCTTCCTTGATCGAATTTAAAACGCAGTTTATCGATCTCGATGTCTCGATCATTTGGCTTTGGTGTGAAAATGAATTGTCCCTGTGGACTTTGGTTTGCAACAAGCCAGACATCCTATATATCAACAGCCGACTGAAATAATAAATTAGAAAATTGAAAGCAGCCGATTGTCGAGAACAAGACGCTCAGATTAGTCCATAATTATTGTTTTAATTATTCAACAAACACGGTATCATTGAAACATCATGTTGCTAAATTTGTTGTTTCTTGTTGTTCTCATGTATTCGCATGGAAAGATTATATTCCTTCAAAGCTTAATTATTGGATCTCATCTTCTCCACCATATATAATATTAGAAAATTACATAGTAGCACATGACCAAATATGTAAACACATAAAACTCACTTTTAAAAAGATTTACACAAAGAAGGACATGAGCCCAGGCCCAAAAACCAAATGATGCATGCCTGACTCCCAATTTTAATGAAAAATGACCAAAATGCTCGAGTTTCATCACAATTTACGGGCATGCCACTGACCCAATATCCTGTGGTGACCTGCGAGGGGGGTCCCACAGCGCCGCGACCCCGAGCCAATGAGAAACCGACATGTCACAAATAATATCCTGATAACTTATCAACTCGAAATCGCAAGGTCTTTTGGGTACAAACTGTTGGTTTACAAAACACTTTCTTGGACAAGTCGTTCTAGCAACCAAACAACACATTTTCAAAAGCGGAATTTGAAATGGGCTAAAAGTTTTGGGCTTGCAAAAGGAGCCCAATTTGGAAAATAAAACAAATCACTAAGTAACTACAAGCTTGGGAGACGCGCCCCAGGGTTACGGGTCTCTCGGAATATTTATTTAATTTTTTAAACGAATAGGAAATAAATAAAAAGTAAATCAACAAGCTACTTCAAAATACGATAAGGGACCAAAACCCTCTTTTAACAAAGTCAACGAGAATTGCGCCAAGCCGAGCCATGTGCCTCCTCTGTATGTTCCCCGATCACATACTCGAAACCTGCACACTGTTGTAGGGGTGAGCTTTCGTCCTTGCATGCCCAGTAGGGGCTAACCCAACCATGTTAGGTTTGAAAGATAATAATGATCGAAAATATTTACTACATAATATTGTGCACGTTTATCGAAAATACTTTAAAAATAGGCAACCACAAACATTTATTTCTTTTATAAAGCATATGCAGTATGCTTCACACAATTTGGAGCTCCGAGATACTTACCTGCCGGCTAAACTCAAACAAATCGGTGACCGACCTGGTTCGTCATCCTTCGAGAACCGGCCAACTACTCTGTAGTCTGTGTGACTACAAGTAGCGAAAGTGTCAATTTCCTGGCTCTGAGTCTCCTATGACTGGTTCACTGTCTGTACTTACCTTTCCTCGACAAACATAGGAGCACAGCCCCCTCCGGAGGTTCACGGTTATCGACACCGTGGGATCCCTAGGAATCTACGCGTCTAGGTCCCATTCACTTTCAGGTCACAAGTACAAACATACGATGGGTACAGTATCTCAACATGCAAGTCTGGCCTCGGTTTTCACAATAAACATTTATCAGTTATGGAAACACGGATATCACGAGGCATTGACTAATGAACAACCAAAAGCGCACTTGCAGGCAACATACTATCTTAATATAGCATTCCACATATATCGAAAAGCCTCTAACAAGGAAGGGACAGCTCACCCTACCTGGAATTGGAGTGCTCACCCAAACTTAGCTTCGTTTCTGCCTTTCGATACTTTTTCCAATTTCATGGGCACACGCTCGAGTCCTTTATAATAAAATTAAACCAATAAGTAACCAATTCATAACTCATTTGCTCAATTTCTTTATGAGTCAACAATTTATTCTGAATTGATATTTAATGGTAACCATTCCCAAACAATTCACTTAACGTAGTAAGCTCATTCGGGATATGGTGATCACACTTGTTTCCATGTTAAAGTTTCGGTCAACCTGTTTGACCTCATTTTATTTTATCTTTTAAACCTTAAGCAATTAAATAGCAACCACCATTCCCAAATAATCCAAATGATATAGCATTTAAATCATTTGGGATATGGTGACCATACTTGACACATTCACCTTCATTTGTTTAGCATTTCTACTTTAAGAAAACAAAACACAACTACCATTCCCGATGGATTACGATTTTTGGGATATGGTAGCTTTTAAAGTACTTCACTTGTAATTTACTTCATTTATCGAAATTGAATGTCCTAATTTCACTTAACCGCATAAAGGTCACCAATTTAACCATTCTTTGTCTACCTTGTATTTACGACAAATCCACAATTAAAACAATTTCATCTCCTTAATTAAACACAAACAGATCACAAGCATCAGCACAGATGCCATACCAAACGTTTAAACCACCATATCACCATTTTTACTCTTTTCCATTCATGAGGCAACAACTACTTTCTGTTGATTTTAACAACTTCACTTTCTAAAACAACTCCAACAAACCCATTTACAACAATCAGAAACAGAACACCATCACCATCAATTTCACAATTCAGAATAATCAGGCCCTTACCATTCTTCTTTCCCAAACTGTAACTCGATCCAACATAGTCGTGCTCCATCCTCACCAATCTTTCGAATCCCTAGCAGATAGTATAAACTCAACAATCAACCCAACACCAACTTTTGTATCCAAAACAGAAACTGAGCCTAATCCGTACCATTTCTTCCCTTTTCAAACAAAGGCGAATCCAATCTTTGCTGCTCTGGCTCGACTGCTCCTTGACCAACAATCACTCGAATTCCTAGCAAGCAGGACGGGTTTAATAATCCAACCTTAACCAAATTCATATGCAAGACAGAGTTCGTGGTCCTTACCTCCATCCATTCTCAATGAACTGACCCAATAGTTCCTCTTCTCCAAAACTCCAAAAATGCAGAACTTCACAAACCTCATACTCCAAATTAAACAACAAGTTAGTAGGGCTCACTCTACTCAAACCAGAAGCTCCAGCTAAGAGAAATCAGGAAGTTACCTAATCGAGAAGACCTAACGTTTCCGGCAACTGTGAGCGACGGAGCTACGGTGGTCCACGCACCAGCGGTAGCTCTGGTCGGAGTCGGAGGTCCAGAATTTGGGGGCTTGGGAGTTCGTGAAGCGAGGATTGTATCCATGTGAGTGTTATAGCTCGATTTAGACCGAAAATTGAAGAACAAAGAACCGCAGATCCTCGTCTTCGACGATGGCCCTTACGGTGGTCTTCCGGCGTCGGTTAGGGAAGTTGCTTTTGGGTTTTGATCTCCGTAGTCCACTGAGTTGAGCGGTGATGGCGGTGTGGTGAGGTGGTAGCCGGGATTCGAAAGGAGGTAGCGACAATGGCGTTGTGGTTCGGAGGATCGCAGGTGGAGGCCGGAGTCTATGCATGTCGATGGTGAGGCTTGGGCTTGGGTTGGATTTGGATGCTGGATCGATTGGGGGTAGCGGCGTGGTGAGATGGTGGCTGGAGCTGGAGTCTCCGGTGGTTGCAAAGAGAAGAAGAGAGAGTGTCGGAGAGAGAGAGAGAGAGAGAGAGAGAGAGAGAGAGAGAGAGAGAGAGAGAAGAGGACGCGGCTGGGAGAGGAGAAAGGGCGAGAATGAGATTTTAGGGTTTTCTATTCCTATTTATACTAGCACGTGAGAAATGTCGAATTTGCCCTCACGTCAAATTACGTAATACTCCTTGCTGATCGCTTTCGGGTTTTCGGGCTCGTAACTTTGATTCGTTTTTCACCAACGATTTCTCTAACAGACTCAATATTCAAATTCGCTACAACCCAATTCGTATCCTATTCCAATTTACTTCGACAATTTGTCTCGCTAAATTCTAGTAACAATTTAGGCCCAAATAAAAGAACATTGGCCCAAATTTAAGAATCTCGTCACCAAAGAAATCTTCAAATTCAACTCCTTCACTTGAGTGACCTTGTGAAAAAAAATCTTATTGGCGAAAAATTTACCTTAAAAAATTAAACAAAATTTTCGGGGGCTCACATATCCAATACCCAGAAACGGAAAACCCAAGGAACCAACGCCAAATCTAACCACCTCCGCTTCCCTTCTCCTCCTCCCACCCTTCTTTCCTCTTCAAACCCAACCACCACCGCTTCCACTTCCTCTCACCATGTTTGTCTCTCAAACAAACCAAGAACAAGACCAGCCACCTCTAGAAGACCACCACTGCTCTGCCACAGAGCCTCAAGTGGCTCTTCAATAATCCCAAGAGTGACGGCGGCGGCGAGATTGAAAAAATCGGAGGCGGAGGTGATGATGATGATGAGGGCGAGAGTGGGTTGGCGCTTAAAGGTATTTTCTTGGTGGGGCTGTTCTTGGTTGGGATTGTTGGTGGGTATTTGTAAAAGGATCAGGTTAATGCCTTCTTGAATCAGTTTTTGACTCTCATTGAAGGTAAAAGTTGACAAATTTGAGTGCCCTTTTTTGAGATTTTAGTGAGCTGCGTAGATTGAATGCTTGTGGTTTTTGATCGAGTTGATTTTGATTGTGGCGGTGTGTTCAGCGTCGTGCAATTTCTATTTGCTAGCTTCATGTTAGATGGTGATGATGAATCAATGATGATCATGATGGATGTGTGAAAATGTGTGTTTGGATGAAGAAATGGGATTGCATGTCGGTGAAAATATTGGTAGTTTTGCATTGATAGATCTAGGATTGGTGTTTTGGAGTAATGAATGCACATTAGAGAGATGTTAGTACTATTAATCTATTACTGATTTGCTCCGCGACAAAAGTCAAGTCTAATTTGTAGAGGAAGAGTTTGTTGGTTTTTGGGATTTTGGAACCTTTTGAATCTGTATCGTTTCTTTGTTCATCATTCTAAAACTAAAATCTAGACAATTTTAGTTGATGATGACTGATGACCCAATATAAACTGAGAATGATATGTAGGTCGAGTAGAATTGGAGTGCATCACGGTACTCATTGAACTCTGGGACTTGAAGCAGTTGCAAAATGATTCAGATTTTCTATATATGAAGTGTGCGTTGACATATAGTTCAGAGTTTCACTATAGTTATAATGTCCAAATTCCATTCGAATCTTGTCCATAATGTAGTTTCTTCCACTTTTGACAAGGTTTATATCATTAGGTTTGCATCAGTATTGTATTATGATTAGCTTAAGTATGAAGTTTGCTTAATACTATCGTGTCTACAATTCCCCAAGTGAAAAATGCATTTAGATTTGTTAAAAGCAAATCCACTCTATGAAAGGTTCCTCAGTTAGGAAGGATTTTTGAAAGGCCAATTATTGTTTATGTGAATGTCTCAATGATATGCTACTGCTGTTGTGCTACTATTCAGTGATATGATCTGCTAAATTGAATTGATATGCTACTATATAGTTTATAGTTTATGTCAATGATATGCTCTGCTACTGTTCAGTGATATGATCTGCAATTTGGTTCAATGATATGATCGACTACTGTCAATGATATGATCTGCTAGTGTTCAAATTGAATTGATCTGAAATTCATGGATTGACAGATCTAATTGCTCCTGCTACTGCTACTGCTACTACTACGGCTCCTGCTACTGCTACTACTACGGCTCCCTGCTATTGCTACTGCTACTGCTCCTGCTCCTACTACTACTACGGCTCCTTATATTGCTACTGTTACTACTCCTGCTACTGCAAATAAAGCTGCTACTGAACCAAGGACACTTTTAGCAATAAAGAAGAAAAAGAAATTTGCTAAAGAGCTCTGAGATTTTCTCTCATAGCAACGTGTAAAAAGAAGAGATTTTTTTTTTTTAGAAGTAAAATAAAGGTATTATTCTCAAGAAAAAAAAAGTAATGTAAAAAGATTATTCTCAGAAAAAAAGAAGAAGTCAAAATAAGTAGTTAATGATAAAAAATAAATTAACTCATGACATGTGGCAAGTGGAGAGCAGATTGTCCTTATTTGTAAGATTTAGTCCTTATAAAGGGATTGGAAGTCAAAAGAAGTATTTAAAGGTAAAAAAGTAAATTAACTCATGACATGTGGCAAGTGAAGAGCAAATTGTCCGTATTTGTAAGATTTAGTCCTTATATGTTTAGTTCAATCTTTAAAGGATGTATATGTCAAGTCATCTTTTGTCAATAACTTATATGTAATTTGTTATATATAATAATGTATAATGTATATATTCCTCTACCCCATTCCCACACGAAGTATCCAATGCCTTGGGTCATAAGAAATTCAGCAGGATTTTTTAATATTGCATCTTAAGTTATGTTTACGCGTTAATGACGATGTGACTATGTTACTGTGATTTTTGTCATACATCACATACATTGATTAGACCAAAATTATATTTTATTAATTGAATCAAAGCAAAATTACCACATCTTTCTATACTATTTAGATGTAATTGAATCAAAGTTACTATGTACATTGACCACAAAGTTACAACATTCTATTTACATATAAATTACAATAAAGTTATCTTCAATCATAAGACAAATTAAAAGTAGCTGCTTTCAGTGGTTTCTTTAAAAAAAAAAAAAAAAAAAAAGGAATCTAAACTTTGTTCCATTTTCAAAAGAAAAAAGATGACTATTATTAATTTTCGCCGCACATAGCATAAGCAAAAAGTAACAAGAAAAAAAAACAATACTGGTTTTGAGTTTTCATTTTTGCTCTGATGGTAATGTAAAATGACTAAACTTTTGGACAACCGAACCCCTTTTTCGAGTTATTGGAAATGAGCTAGCATTTCATTATCACAAACCCAAAACAAAGAAAGGAGATAGTTGGGAAAAGGAAATGGTCCTAACTGTGTAATTGACAACAACATCTGGTTCAAATGGAATGAAAGTGATAGATTGCGATGGCTAGAAAATTTGAGTAAATGAAGCAATTAACATTTATTTCTATCAACTTTTGTATTCGTAGGTTAATTTATCCATAGTGTGTGTTTCAGCATTTGTTGGACAAATCTTAACAAGGTAAATTTGACATGCTAGGTCAAGTTGATCTATCTGTGATTAAATTCTAGGCTTTAAATCTACGGTTTTTATCCATTTACACCATTTTTAGAGATTTTTTTCCCACTTATCCCATTAAGTTTTTTTAATTCCCTCTTACCTAAAACACTCTAAGGAGGTCTTCCTTAATACCCCATTAAGATTTTTTTTTTGTTTTTTAATTTTTTTAATACCATTTTACCCTCACCCATTTGTTACTTACAGAGAGAGAGAGAGAAAATGGAAGAGAGAGAAACCATAAGAGACTTCGCCAGAGCCCGGTCACCGGCCGCCGGAGTCCGATCACCTTCCGACGGATTCCGGTCAACTTTCGTTGGATTCCGGTCACCGGGTACCGCCCACCAGAATTTGCTGAAAATCTCACCGGAAAGTTTTTTTGCCCCCAATAGACGACTATCAGCCATGTATTGCCCCATAATAGATGACTATCATCCATGTATTACCCCCTACTATCAGCCATGTATTGCCCCCTAATAAAAAGGCAATAGACGTCTATTGCCCCCCAATAGAATTTTCGATAGTCGGAATGGGAACTAATCTCTCTAAATTTAGACAATAAACTTTGATTAAAGAAAAAAAAAACGAGGTGATTACAACAATTCAAAACATATATTGCCCCCCAATAGATGTCTATTTTCCCCCAATAGACATTTCAACATATATTGCCCCATAATAGAACTTTGAATAAGGAAAAAAAAGAGAAGATTACACCAATTCAAGACGTCTATTGCCCTCCAGTAGATGTCTATTGCCTCCCAATAGACGTCTATTATCCCCGATGAAACTTTTTTTTCTTTGCTTCTTCACCTTCTGCCCCCCTATTTTACCAAAAAGTAAAAAGAAAAAAAAAAAAAAGGAGGCCGGATTGCAGCTCAATCATACAATAGATAATTAAAGAAAAAAAAAGCAAAGGAGACACAAAAAAAAAAAACGAAGCAAGCCATTAGAAATCAAATTCAAAACATAGTTTGCCAAAAAAAAAAATCAACTCCAGTTCCGATTGCGGCCAGAGAGTGCGGCGAGTGAGGCCAGCAGCCATCTTTGCTGTCTGCGCCATCGAACAACAGGGCCACGGCTTCTCCGACGGCGTCGTTGTTCACATCCCCATCGTCGACAACTGGGTTCCATTCTGAAGCTCAAAGGCCCTCGACCGGTCTCTACTGGGGCATCGACACCGGCGTTGACAAGGACGGGAGAGAGAGAGGACGAAGACGACACCACATGAAACCGGAAACGAAGCCAGTATATTCCTCTGATCTCCGAGTTGCTGCGTCATCGCCGAAGCTGGAGGAGAGAGGGAGATGGCATGGGTCGAACGTTGGAGCTGGAGGGGAGAGAGAGAGAGGGCCGTGTCGAGGGCCGGAGCCAGAGGAGAGAGAGAGGGCTGGGTCGATCGCCGGAGCTAGAGGAGAGAGAGCTGGAGGTCAGTTGGGAGAGATGGGGGAGAGAGGAGAGAGAGAGTCAGAGAGATTGATATTGAGTGGCGAAGCTGTAATTTATTAATTGTGTTTAGGGCAAAATAGTCATTTGTTGTTAAATTGTGTAGGTGGGAAGAAAAAACTATTGCTGGGGTAAGTGAGATAATTTTTGTTATTTTGGTGCTTTTGGTCAAGGACCCTTAAATCTATTTAGGACATGCTTGTTCTGTTTTTGGTTATCACCTAATCAAGTATATATATAGACAGACATATATGGTTACTATGTTGAAAATGATTATCACACATACATGTTTTATTTTTTTGTCACACTAATTGGAAACCCATGCCCCAGAGTACCACTCCGAGTAATCATGAAGATTCCCTGCCTACGTGGGGCTCAGAGAATACAGTAGGGTTTTCCCTCGCGGTGGAAGAAAAGTGCTAAGCGTGCTGTGGGGTATGGTCACTTTTGTAGAAAAATAGGATTATAGCATCATGACTATATTAGTGTGCCACTAATGTGGAGCGCTCGCGGAGATAGGTTTAAATACCATGTCCCAATGGCCCGCATCCAATGAGGAATCAGCTTTATTCCTATTTTAAGTATATCCGGATCAATTAACAATTATCTATGATATCTGCCAAGATTCCCACAGTAATGCTTCTACAGGTCATATACCTATGGTCCAGAATAAAATATTCTACACTTTTCTGAGGACTGGGAATTCACAGAATAGCCTATATTTGAGGCTAGAAAGAAAAAACAAAGGACAGCCAATCAATCAACTAATCTCTACGATTATCCAAGTCTGTCCGGAGCAACCTATCTCTTACCGGTGACCACACTCCAGTCCCAGTCTCCTTAAGAGCCAACTGTCAGTGCCATCGAACCAAACCCGGTGACCGTACTCAAGTCCTAGTCTCCCCAGGAGCCGACTGCCAGTACCACTGCCACTGACACTAGTTCAACCAACGAAGCAAGGGTAACGCCCTCGCAAACCAGCAAAGCTAAAGTCAAGCTTTAGCAAAACCCCTGCTTCTCCTCTACTTCCCAGTTATTCGCTATGCTCAATCTACAAAACGTTGAGTATCGATTGTGTGACAAGAAGAAACGAAGCAAAAGTCCTCGACCACGAGGCAGAAAAGAACCCCGCGATGAGGTTGGTGCTCTACTCGTCTACAAGAGCTTGAAAAGAAGTTAGGTCAAGGGACATCCCCGACGATTGCACCCAATGATGCTGGCACGCCCGCGCATTCAGGTCACCATTCCACAGAAAAGAGACTGTTGACCAGCCCTGTGAAATTGGAGCCAAACAGAACATAAGCGGAGTTGCGGAAATGAGAGAAAATGGTGTGAATTGGAGCAAATTGGAGTTATGATAAAAGGACGAAATTATCAATACGGGTCAACCGTGGTCAACGCCATCAAGGAAGCGGAATCCAATTATCTTTGGTAGTATTTGTGGAAGTGCATTGAGAAGACAGAAGAAAGAAGAAGAAGAAGAAGAAGAGAGAAAGCAAAACAAAGTAAAAGAGAAATGGAAAATAATAATAATAATAATAATAATAAATAATAAAATAAAATTCTGAACCATACTAACGTCATCATGACGTCAGCACATGCCATTTCCTTTTCCTTTCTTCCTCACCTGTGCAGCCATTTCCTATTTTCCTTTCTTTTCTTTTTATTTTCTTTTTCTTTTTCTTTTGCCTCTCTTCCTCTCAATTTTGGACATGTCCCTTATCTCTCTTCTTCTTTTCTACCACAACCAGCCACACGCAAGGGATATCAATCCTATTCCAAATAGACCTCAATAGCCGCACAACACCAGACCACCCATAATTCAAATACCCATTTTTCCTTCTTCCTCTTAACACGGAACCACCACACCACAATTCCTTCTTCATTTTTTTCCCCTCCTTTCCAAGAACCACCCCACCTCACCAAAATCCCATTACTTCCATTTTTTCTCTCCTCACTAAGAACCACACCACCTTACCAAAATCCACTTCACCAAAATTCAATCTTCTCATCTTTTCTTCTCCTCACCAAGAACCACACCACCTCACCCAAAATCCACCTCACCAAAATTTCATCTTCTCATCAATTTCACAAGATTCGAAGGGGAAGAACTTCAAGCATAAGGGGTTTAATTACCACTTGAGTAAAAAGGAGAAATTATAATTTCAAGGCTTGTTATGTTTGCTTTTTAGCATTTGTAACTTGTCTTGGTTGTTCTCCCTCTTCTATACATTTTCCTCTTTTGTTTGTATGAAATTGATGATGTATATATTTATGGGTAGTGAGTAGAAATTTTGTTGGGGGCTAGGGTTGTGTACCCTAGCCCAAATTTTATGTAAAGGATGCCTATTTTAATGTCATGATGCAATTTAATTTGATGGATGCTTATATCAATTTTTGTTGGGTTGAAATGCATGTCTAGGAGCCTAGTAAACTCTAGGGTATGTATTTTGAACATGGCTAGGATGGAGTTAGAGGCTTGACCCCCTCTAATTCCTAAGCTAGAACCCTCAATTTGGTATTGTAGGGGTTATAAGCATGGTGATTTGCACTCGCCGCGTGATTGAGCGGGTGAATCGCTTAGTGACCTAATCCTTGAGCTTTATGCCAATTAGAGCGAGTATAGAGACCCTTGAACCGGCTCTAACTCTCTCTAATTGAGTTTGTGTGACCCTTGAAATGGCACATTAATACCATAAATGAGAATATATGGTCCTTGAGCCTTGAACCGCCTAGGATACGATTACCGCCTAATCAAGAATTTTTCATCCACATTAGATTAGCTTCCGGCAAATAGAATTTGGGTGAAGAAGCTTCCCTAGCACCCAACACTCTCTTGTCTTGAAATCTTTTGCAAATTACTTTAGCATTGCATTTTCATTTTTAGCAATTTTTTATTTTCGGTTCTCATATTTAGTTTAAGTTTTCACAATCAAAAATCACAATTTCGGATACTTGTTGCTAGGATAATGTGTATTTGTGCTTAGTTGCCGGTAACTAAGTGGGGTTCCCTATTCCCTTGGGTACGATACTTAGAGCTTAATTTATTTGCCCTAAACTTGATGACCATGTTGTATTACGCATGAGGCGCTAGTATATGCACCGAATCACCATACAATGAAGGAGTCTCCCAGATTCGGGTCTGAGCCTCCCCAGCTCTATCCTCGACTTCGACCCACAAAGTAAAAGTAAGTGAGGAGAAGCCTCGACTACCACTCACGTGAGGAAGAGAACTAAACGAACAACTTATATCAACCCAAGTATGGTGAAGAAAATCATTCAAAAACCAATAAATCCATAAAGCTTTCCAAAATCTCACAATAGAAAATACGAGTACGATTCCCAACCGTACTCGGTAAATCTCAAGAGAAAATAAAGTAAATCAGCGACGCGTCTCACAAGTCAAAAGTATTCTCAACTCGATAACCAAACAGCCGGAATTAAACAAAATCATATGTCCCAATTCGAAATCATTACTAAGGCATTCCCAATGCCAAAACCAAAGGTCCAATATATGACAGATAATTATAGTCCATCAAAAATCCCTTTTTTGAAAATCTTCAAGGAATCTCAAAATCAACGAATGAAAACAACATTTAATTCTGGAAATTACCTCGAAAAGTAATTTATCGAAAATCATTATAAATTGTAAATTCAAATTCGAGCATAGAAGCTCACATTCGAAAATCAAGATTGAAAATCCAATCAATATTTTAAATAAATATTCCAAAACAAAATAATATCCGAAACTAAATAATAAGCTCGACAAAATAAAATAAAGCTTGATTCAAGAAATAGGTGCATCCATCATTATTTAAAACAAAAGTTCACTCACAGTATACCGCTAACGTGGTAAAATAATATCCAAAACTAAATAATATGCTTGACAAAATAAAATAAAAAATTGATTCAAGAAACAAGTGCATGCATCGTTATTTAAAAC
Organism: Rosa chinensis; assembly: GCF_002994745.2. Taxonomy (NCBI): domain Eukaryota; kingdom Viridiplantae; phylum Streptophyta; class Magnoliopsida; order Rosales; family Rosaceae; genus Rosa; species Rosa chinensis. The sequence goes on along the minus strand of NC_037094.1, from coordinate 52,725,026 downwards.
AAAAGTCCACTCACAGTATACAGCTAACATGGCCAAGCGTATGGATCCTCGTCAAGCGATGGGTCGGTACGTACCTCGTCCTGCATAAGATTACAATTCCTAAATGACGATTCAAAAGCTAACTACAATTCTAAAACAAAACCCATGTAAACCAACATTCCCATCTCTTCTCAGATTCAACCCAAACTTCACTACTCATTTTAATCCGTAGATTTAAGTATTCTATAGCGAAAACATGGGAAATCCGAAGGTCGGATTCCCATAAATCGACATCAGAAACTCCAAACTTCAGAAATTCACAATCGATATCAAATTTCTCCAATTTTCACCAAAATCAAATTTATAAGCTCTACAACTCACAAGTAATTTTTCCAGCTAAAAACATAAAACCTAGACCTCTCTTACGCGCCCCCCACAATGGCGGCGCGTGGGCTAACTCCAAACCGGTTCGCCAAATTTTTCCAGCAAGTTCATCTCAACAATCCAAACAACTTTCTCAACTACAACAAATCCCATAAATACCTTGTTGGCCGGAAATCGAGCTTGATCGGAAAAAGGGACGATTTGAACAGTAAAAGCTTCAAATCTTCGATTCTCCTTCCACACCTCAAATTGAATCATGAAACTTGGAGGGATTCATCAATGAAGGATAGCTATTCGTTTAGGACCTGTTTCGTTGAAGATGGTGGCCGGAATAGGAAGAAATCTGCGAAAAACTCCGATCTATTACAGTGAACTTTGGAGCTTCGATCTACTCTTCTCCGACCAAATCGCCGTGACCCACTACCATCGGCAGGGGCGGAGGGAGGCAGGGGCCCACTGGGTCCCGTGCCCCACTCAGATTTTAAGAAGAAAAAAAATTAATATATGTTTATAGTTTAATATTATATTAATATCATATTTGTATTATAGATTTTTATATTATTTTTTCTCAACTTAATCTGAAGTGCTTAGGTGCTCTTCTTTTGTTTTTTTTAAATTTTTTTTTATGGGATTGTTTGAGGAGGAACACGTTTGAACTTTTAGTAATATTATATAATATATTTTTTTTCCAAAATTTCTTTGACATCAATAATAGAATTTGTTATGATTAAAGATTCATATTTCTTATTACTTACAGAATTTTAAATTCAATAAAAAATTTCTAAAAATATATAATACAAATCTGTGACATATAGTTCAGACAAAAAAAAATGTGACACATATTCACCGATGTACTTACTTTTATTGTTAGCATTGATTGTACCAGTTGCGATTGCAAGTGTATAGAAATAGTATTTTCTGCTATGAACATTGTAAACCGTCGTTTACGTAGTCGAATGGGTGACAAGTTTATGAATGATTGCTTGATTTCATATGTTGAGAAAGACATTTTTACTAGTATAGATAATGAGACTATCATGCAACGATTTCAAAATATGAAATCTCATCGAGGACAAATCATTGTAATAGATAGAAATTACATTTAAAGATTTTGTATGTTTTTATATTTTTATTTTTTTGTGTGCCCCAGTAAACCTAAATTCCTGGCTCTGCCACTGACCATCGGCGTGTCAAGGCGGAGGAGGCGGTCCTAACCGAACCGGTGATTGGTCTATTGGTGGCCCAACGGAGAAGAAACGCCGAAAAAACTCAAAAACCCGAACTGTTGGGGAGAGAGTGAGAGTTACGATGGTGGGTTTCCGGAATTGGAAACCTACCATAGTAAATTTCCCTACTTATACAAAATTACCATGAACGGTAATTTTAGTTTTTTGGTTATAACTTTCGCATACAAACTCCGAATTAAACGTACCACATGTCCACTGACTCGGTTTAACGTCCTCTACGATTTTCATGAAGAAAATTTTCTCAAAAACTGACCCAAACAAAAAGTCAACTATTTGGTTCACTAAAAGTATCGAAACAAAGTGAAAGGTGAAAGTAATTATTGTTTACCGTCCAAATGACTAGTAAACTGGTATATTGGGATATGGGACGCCACAATCTCCCCTCCTTATAAAATTTCATCCTCGAAATTGACATGAACAAGTAATAACTTAACTTTACCAACTTTACCGGATTCGAGTCCCCCCAGGTGAAACATAACAAGAAATAACTCGAAAGAAAAGAATATCGTACCGTTGGGAGCATCTGAAGTAAAGTGGTCCTCTCGTTGAATCATAGCATTAAGTCTCGCCTGAGTCACTAGACGTCCACGGCGACCACTACCCCTTGAAGTGCCGCCCCTGGAAAAACTAGAATGGGTACCATTGGATGCACCTCTTGATGCATGATTGGAACCCTGTCTGGTGTTTGGTGCAACACCGTGAACCAACATTGGGCAATCACTCCTATAATGAGCCTGTTGTCCACACTGATAACAAGTCACATACCTAACTTGACGCTGGGGGACGATCTCTCTAAGTAGGAAATCTCCATGAAGCACCGCAGCGTTGACTAGTACCGTCACTAAACTGCCACTCCTCTGACTGACCACCTCCCATGTCGAGTCCTCCAAAATCCCGTAGGGTGGTCGAATCCAAACTGGCACGTCGACTACATCCTGAAGATCCCAATCCAGAAGTGGAAGTATCCCTCTTAGACGGACCCTAGCTAGGGCCGCCAGCATCCCTAGGGTGAAAGTCAGAAGATGACGATGACTCGATGTCCATGGCATAGGAAACTGCCTCTCCAAACCTCTGGTAACATCTTTTCTTTGTATTGACCTCCAAGTCCGGTGATGAATTTGCGAATCTTATTCTGCTCACTACGCACCAAGTCTGGCAAGTGGTGGGAAAAAGAGGTAAACTCCTGCTCAAACTCCAAGACAGTGTAGTTTCTTCTATTCTCTAGACTTAGGAACTGGTCATGTGTGAAATACTAATCACAAAAATATGTCTTAAACTGATCCCAAGTGAGCTGGTTAGCATCTCCAGTATCTCTAGTAATACTGCACCACCAGTGCCAGGCCGAGTCCTCTAAAAATTGCACTACCAAGCCTACTTTCTTATTTTCAGGAACCTCCATCTTGGAGAAAACTCTTTCCATCCTATCAATCTAGCGTTGAGCAATCACAGGTGTGGTAGCAGTAGAAAAAGTCTTAGCTCTGTGCATCCTAGCATGCTCCACAGTGAAATCAGTGCATGAATCGGGGTGTGCGGCAGCAAACTGCTAAAAGAAGCCATCTAATGCATTCGCAATAAATCCCTCAGGAGCCTCCCGATCTCCTAGAGTGGGAGGAGTTTCCTTACGATCGGCGTCTAGGAGGCATAGCACTTGAAGAAAAGAAGGTTAACAAAGCTCAAGGATTAGGGCATTAACCTACCTACTTTACACACATAATGAACACACTAGCACCGAAGAGTATATGATGGGGATCCACCGCAGCCAAGCCATCACTTTGAAAGGTACCAAGGGTCCTTAAGCATATAAAGTAGCAGGAAAGAAGGAAAGTTTACAGAACTTGACAACCTAATGCTTTGATACCAAGTTGACAGGACCTGCCCCGAATTTCACCCTGAAATCAGAGATAGCCCTGTGGGGGCCCACCTTAGGAATAACTTAGTTCGATAGAGTCACCTCTAAAATGGACTACCCAAAATCATGTAGAAAACGCATTCACACTTCCAACAATTCAACCATATTCTCCTGGGGCCACCATGCTTCCCAGATCCTAATAACTTCACACTGAGCAACTGAAATCAGTGATACAACATGTCCCAAATACACAAATGTACCAAACTTTAAAAACAATTGTCCCTAGCGAGGCCCAAACTTAAAAAAAAAAAAAAAAAAAAAAATCTACCGCTAGCAAGGCTAACCCAGTAGCTATCTCCCTAGCGAAAGCCCAGTGGTTAGCGACACAGCACGCACCAGCACTGACAGCCAGCTCCAGCGTCCAGTGGATAGAGTCCCAGTGGTCAACAACCCCATGGTAGCACCTAACAGAGCTGCAATCCCAGCGGACCTTTACTCCCAACAGTGCTGCAATCCTAGCGGACCTTCAATCCTAGTTGACCTGCAAGCTCAATAGAACTTCACTCCCAGCAAAGCTGCAATCCCAGCGGAACTTCAATCCTAGCGGAGCTGCAATCCTAGCAGAGCTTCACTCCCAGTGGAGCTGCAATCCCAGCAGAGCTTCACTCCCAGCTGAGCTTCAATACTCTGGGCAAAGATTCAATTCCCAGCGGAGCTTTAATCCTCTAGGCAAAGCTTTAATTTTCTTAGCGGTCTCCCGGTCACCCAGAAAAATACTATTAACACCCAAGTATTTGTTTGGGCACCCAGATCAGACACTAGGACCTCCTATGCTGATTTGCTTGATCTACAGTCATTTGATCTCCAGTCGTCACCCGTATCCACTCAAAGCCACTTGCTAACTGGGTCTGGGCAGTGGCAAATTGCATTGCATGCACTCTTGCCATGGCTGCTCTAAGACTCATGAGATAAGTTCTTCAGATTTTAACATGCAGTCATATGCTGCTTATACCAGTACTTGTGGTATTAGTGCAAATAACATTTGCATCACCGCCTCACATATACTTATGATGCCATGTTCAAGCCCATCACCGTCTCATATATTAATATATATATATATATATATATATATCTGTGTGTGTGTGTGTGTGTTAGCAATGCCATACTATACCCAAATAACATTTGTCTATTAGCATTTGTCTATTGATATTGATGGCAGCACCACTTCCATTAACTCTCGAAACATATTTATATATAAAGGCTTGCTCACATAAGGGACAGTTTTTAAGGGACTGTGAGGGACAAGTTAATCTAATGGTTGTATAGTTGAGATTAATATATGTATGCTCTAAATGGAATATGCCAAAGACTAGCTCAGTAGCTCACATGTGCAATACACCCGTTTGAAATAGGATATGTCTACTACCACGTGGTGCTTGCTAAGCTCAGGCGGCATTAACATAGTCACCATGTTTCAATTGTCATTCCAGTTTAAATTATGCATATGTCATGCATGTGATTACCTAAGTATATGTGCCGAAATAATTTGTTAGCATGACATGGCTTAATTGCTCACCCAAAATGCTCAAGTATTGTTTCAATCAATACCACTACAATATGAACTCTACATTACTATGAGTCAATTCCACTACTATATAAACTCTACATTACTATGAGTTAATGGTCATTGACAATTGCTCAGAATATGAAAATGCATTTTACATAGCTTGTGACTAATATGATTATATTTACGAGCTAGCATTTTAGCAACAAGTACTCATGCATGCTTTGACACAACTGTACTTCATGTGTAAGTGACTCTTATGCCTATCTAAGCTCAATATCTCATGATCACATGCAGTAGAATCACATCTCATTGTTAGCTTCACCTAATTCAAATATGATTCAATTAAATTTGCATCTACACATGCTTATAATGACTGTGTATGTGTCACCTAATGCCATGTATATATGTGAAGCAATAATATCACTATGCTCTCCACCATGACATTCTCAAATTAATGTGTACATTAAAACTTCATTGCACATATTTAATCAATTCAATCATTTGGACAAAAGTCTTAATCATTTATCTTATCTTATGTTGACGAGGCACAAGCACCATTTCAATCAATGAGATCATTAGTCTTCTACTAAGGAACTTCGCCGGAGCAATGGAGCGTTATGCTTGAACAACTCCAACATGATTTGGGTACTTATATCAATTCCAACTCCAACTTCAACTCACTCTAAATCGGCATAAGATAAGTAACTGTATCTTCCTTTCTTTACGCTATTTCAATTTTAGCTAGTGCCATGCCAATGCCATGCTTTTATAACTCTTAAGCATGCTTACAACATTTCGTAAATTTGGCAATGCCTTCTAGGCCTTACATGCTAGATACGCCATGCCTCACATATCGATCTCAATGATCTCTAAGCATGTTTCAATGTAAAATATTATTAGCAACTTTACTACAAGTATATGCTATATACATGCCATGCTTCTATTTAAATGCAATCTAATTAAATAAACATGTGACACTCACTTCAACAAACTATGGCATGTCTAGAAGCTTGTGACACTTGTGACTTAATTAAACATGCTCGGATAATGATTTGCTTGGGTTATGACTCGCTTGAGTATCGAGCATGGCCACGACTTGCTTGGGCCATGCCCCCCATGCTCGCACAGCACCTACCTACTCAACTACACCCAACTTGCTCAAACATAACCCAACTTGCTTAAACATAGCCAACATGCTTTAGTTAAGAGCCAAGTTCACAAACACTTCCTACTATTTCATTGGGAGCTACTCCCAAAATTTTATTTGGATACCCATGACACTTGCCACTATCTATTGTGCATGTTACACGGCCATAAGATCCACATAAAATTACTTGCTATGCTTATTTGTTCTTCATACAATTAAGCAAAATTTACATGTACTCTATATGTACATAAACATATGGTCTAGCCTCTGGGCACCATACTTTGTCAAACTTTCCCCACGAGAAAAAGGAACCTAAGTAGGTCTAGACTCCGAGAGTCTATGGTCCACGACCAATTGCCAAGCGGTAAGGCAATGCCTCATAATGATAATGACCGCTATGCGGCATTGCAGTCAAGCTTTTCTCCTCTGGAAAAGATTAAAGGGACCGGTTAACGCAGCCCACCTCAGCCATTGATCCGGCAGTTAACCCCCGATGCTTTGGCATCAAAAGATTAGGTTTGTTACCGAACGCCCATTGCTTAAATGCAGCTCCCCTCATCAAACAATATTCTGACCATACGGAGGTCTATAGCCAGGAGTGGGGGACTCCTTGTAGGGCCTAGTGGGGCCCACCTGAAAGGGCATAAAGCATTTGCTTCGACAAAATTCTGGATGGACGACGCACTCGCACTAATTATGCTTGCAATACCGCACAAAGCCACGCTTTGGTATCAACCCCGCAAGAAACCCTCCTTGACTGGGGACTTCGGGGACTTGCACATACAGCCCAGCATACTTAGCAACGGTCACGTTTATGCCTCAGGGCATCTTCTTCGAGCTTCCTGCTCACGAGCTCTAATGCTCATGCCTCCGCGGCACCCCCGAGCTTCCTGCTCACGAGCTCTAACGCTCAAGCCTCTGCAGCACCCTAAGCTTCCCGCTCAGGAGCTCTAACGCTCACTCTTCCGCGGTACCCCCGAGCTTTCCGCTCACGAGCTCTAACGTTCATGCCTCCGCGGCACCCCCGAGCTTCCTGCTCACTCTTCACGACACCCCCGAGCTTCTCGCTCACTCCTTCCTGGCATTCCTGAGCTTCACTCTTATGCCTTCATAGCACCTCGAAGCTTCCCGCTCACTCATTTTCGGCACCCCAGAGCTTTAAGGCTCACGCCTTCCTAGCATCCCCAAGCTTTCAAGCTCACGCCTTCCTGGCATTCCTGAGCTTTCACGCTCATGCATTCCTGGCAACCTCGAGTTTTATGCTCACGCCTTCCCAGCATTCTCGAGCTTTACACTCATATCCCCTCGAAATAGTACACGTTAATGGAACATTGATTTCTTCTACCATTTGTCATTAGCAGCAATCAAATTCTTTTGGCGTTCCATTAACACCAGCAAAAACCAAATTAACACAAACGTTTGCATATTCATTGTTCATGAGTCACAAACTCTTGCCTTCACGACACTCATTCAACTAACACCTCATCGGTGTAACCTCGTCAACTCGATCTCATTCGTTTTCGTGCATGCATCACAGATTTATCATTTGCAATTCATATGCTCATTCTTAGTATGCTTACACAACTATATGCGTTCTCGAGTTTATACGTCATAACCTACCATATTTGGTGCCATGAGCATGTATACATCAACATGTATCATACACCTCGTACATTCGTATATGCCAATGCACATCGGAGCAACTCACATATGTTGCCTAATACAACAAGCATTCTACATGTATACATCAACATGTATCATACACCTCGTACATTCGTATATGCCAATGCATATCGGAGCAACTCACATATGTTGCCTAATACAACAAGCATTCTACATGTGCGCGCTTTTGTCTTTGTTGTATAGGTTAAAGAGTCCCTTCTTAATTAAGGAGTTCGGGGACTTGTAGGGGCTAGGCGCCTCGCGGACGTTACTTATGCTTGATGACATCATGTGTATAACTCCCCAACCAAGAAGCTCCTCTTACTTGGGACTTCGGGAACTTGTACATAGCTCCACTAATATGGAGGATTTGCTACATCAACAAGCATAAGTAGCACCCTCTTAGTGGTCCCACAAGCAATAGTGGGACCCAACCACGATATACATCTCATACCTCGACACTCAAAGTACCCCATGGTAGTCGGAAGCCGCCAAGAACTTACCAGGAAGCCACCTTCCTAGCCTTGCCAAGATGCCTCCATGATAAGCTTTCTATAATATAATAGAGGTTTCTTGTCCCACATTGAAAAACACGTAAAATAAGGAGCCTCATTCCCCTATAAAAGGAGACTCCTTCCCACTTACTCTACATCTCATTACATACTTTGTAATCCGTCTGGGCCGCAAGGCCCAAATTCATATAGTGAAATACTTCAAGTGGACGTAGTTTCCCGCTAAGGCGGGAGACGAACCACTATACTTCTTGTCTCTCTCTCTCTCTCTCTCTCTCTATATCAATTTCTCTAACGTTAATTAGACCCCCCTCGTTCACGAACATTAACATTATTTATTCTCAAAAATTCGTCAAAACATACCAGCCCCATTGATTAAGAGTAAACATAAAGTAATGGGAAGGTCAATATCACCATACAACAAAGAAGTCTCTTAGACCCAGGTCGTAGCCTCCCAGGCTCTATCCTCGACTTTGACTCACAAAGTGAAAGTAAATGAGGAGAAGCCTCGATTACCACTCATATGAGGAGGAGAACTAAATGAACAACTTATATCAACCCAAGTATGGTGAAGAAAATCATTCAAAAACCAATAAATCCGTAAATCCATAAAACTTCCCCAAATCTCACAATAGAAAACACAAGTACGAAAGTGCTTGCTAATAGGTTGAAGCCCATGCTTGATTCAATCATCTCTCCGTTTCAATCTGCCTTTGTACCTGGCAGACCAATATCTGATAACTCTCTAGTGGCTTTCGAACTGTCGCATTACTTGAAAAGACGAAGGAGTGGGAAGAAGAAATATTGTGAGCTAAAGCTAGATATGAGTAAGGCTTATGATCATGTCGAATGGGTGTTCTTAGAAGTTGTGATGGTGAGAATGGGTTTCTGTGAGGGCTGGGTGCAGTGGATTATGAATTGTGTGTATACCGTTTCTTACTCCTTCATTATCAATGGGGTGCTTAGTGGACAGATTATTCCAAAGAGAGGGATTCAACAAGGTGATACCATTTCTCCATACCTTTTTCTTATTTGTGCTAAGGTCTTCTCCAGGCTCATAATTAAGGCTAAGAACAGTAATTTGCTGCATAGGGTGGAGATATGTGTAGGGGCACCAAGTATTAGCCATCTATTTTTCGTGGATGATTCTTTTATCTTCTTCAAGGTTGAAGTGGCTGATGTTCAGATGGTGAAGGGTATTCTGCAAGAATATGAGTATCTGTTGAGCCAGCAGGTAAACTATGATAGAAGTTGTATTTTGTTTAGCAAAAATGTGGATTTGGAGTTTCAGGATGAGTTGGTTGCGGTCCTTGGAGTCTCTAGAGTGGAGAAGCATGACAGGTACCTCAGGCTTCTTACTGAGGTCAGCTACTCGAAAGAAGAAGCGTTCTCCTTCTTGTATGAAAATGTGCATACCAGAATGCAAGGTTGGAGGGAAAAAACGCTTTCGGTGGCTGGAAAAGAAGTCTTAATTAAAGCTGTGTCCCAAGCTATTCCCTCCTATGTGATGAGTTGTTTCGAACTCTAGAAGCATATGTGTAATGAGATGCAGCGATTAATGGCAAAATTTTGGTGGGGTGACTCAGAGGATGGCAGAAAAATACATTGGGTATCTTGGGAGAAGTTGTGTCGCCCTAAGGTGGAAGGTGGTTTGGGTTTCTGTGACAGGCATTGTTTCAACCTTGCATTGCTTGCTAAGCAAGGTTGGAGGTTGATCCAAAGACTAGACTCGTTGACTGCACGGCTATTAAAGGCAAGGTATTTTCCCAATTGTACTTTCATGGAGGCTAAGCTTAAAAGGGCGCTTCGTTCACATGGCGAAGCATTATGTCGGGTCGTGCAGTGCTTTAAATAGGTGTGCGATATCAGGTTGGTGATGGGGCCAATATTTCACTATGGCATGATCCATGGGTTCCGACTCCATATTCATTTCAGCCTTTCTCCCCTGTGATGGAAGGGACGGAAGAGTGGAGGGTGGCGGATATTATAGATGCTGAGAGTAAGGTATGGCTGACTGACATTATGGAGGAATTATTTACTAGTGAGGAGGTTAGCAGAATTGCTTCAATCCCTTTGAGAATCTGGTCGGCAGAGGACAGGATGGTTGGCATTATGATGTTAAGGGTATCTATAATGTTAAGAGCGGTTATCACACTTTTCATAATTACCAGAAGATGGAGCAAATGGCTTCTACGTCTACTGCTGATCGTGGTGGACCGCTCAAGAAGTACTGGAGTAAGATTTGGAGTGCAGTTGTTCCTCCCAAAGTCAAGTTGATGGTATGGAAGCTTGTGAATGGGATCATTCCTACCAGGTCAGTATTATCTCTTCGTCATGTGCCTATTTTGGACGTTGCATGTGTTTTTTGCAATTATACTATGGAGACATCCATGCACGTATTCAAGGAATGTGAAGCAATCCAATGCTTTTGGAGGTTGGGCCCACTGAAGCTAAAAGCTAGAGAACATGCAGCTAGTAATATGAAGGATTAGGTGTTTGATATGATTGATATATTGAGCACTGATCAGATTAATTACTTCTTTATGGCCCTATGGGCCGTGTGGTATGCAAGGAATCAGATGGTGTAGCAGGATGAGAGTTTTCAGCCCATGCATATGATTCAGTTGTGTGAGAGAAATGTTGAGGAGTTTCAAAAATATCATAAAAAAGCTACAAGGAAGGAAAAAAGGTCGTTGACCAAGTGGAAATGCCGTCCACGGGGTAGGTTGAAAATAATGTAGATGGAGCTTTCAAAGTTGATAGTGGTGTTGGAGCTATTAGGGTGGTGGTCAGAGATGATTTGGGTACGGCTATTGCCGCTATTGCTAGACTTTTTCTGCATGCACACTCGGCTATTAATATGGAGGCTGAGGCTTTCAGAGCTGGTCTTCTACTTGGTATTCACAAAGGCTGGACAAAAATAGTTATTGAGAGCGACTTTGCCATGCTGATTGCTGCACTCAAGAGTGAGGAGGAAAATTTCTCAGAGGTAAGTCAGGTTTTTAATGATTGTGAGGATTATATGACTGCTTTTCAATCAGTAGAAATTCGACATATTTTCTGTGAAGCAAATGATGTTGTGCATAGGCTTGCACACCTTGCTAGTTCTGATTGGCTTGATGATGTTTGGATAGATGAGACTCCTGATATTATTCAGGATGTGATCTACGAGGATTATTGTAATTGTTCTATTGTAGCATGGGATTCAGGTTTTGTGTTCCCCCCCCCACCCGGTTGCAAAATTCTACTATTAATATAATAAATGGAATCAGGCGTGGGGCTGAGCCTCCCAGGTAGGCTGAGTTCCAAACCCCTTTCAAAAAAAAAACACGAGTACGATTCCCAACCGTACTCGGTAAATCTCAAGAGAAAATAAAGTAAATTAGCGACGCGTCCCACATGTCAAAAGTATTCTCAAATCGATAACCAAACAGTCGAAATTAAACAAAATTATATGTCCCAATTCAAAATCATTACTAAGGCATTCCCAATGCCAAAACCAAAGGTCAAATATATGATAAATAATTATAGTTCCAGGAATCTAAAAATCAACGAATGAAAACAACATTTAATTCCGGAAATCACCTCGAAAAGTAATTCGTCAAAAATCATTATAAATCATAAATTCAAATTCGAGCATAGAAACTTACATTCAAAAATCACGATAGAAAATCCAATCAATATTTCAAACCCAAATAATATCCGAAACTAAATAATATGCTCGACAAAATAATTTGATAATTAAATAAAGCATTGATTCAAGAAACAAGCGCATGCATCGTTATTTAAAACAAAAGTTCACTCACAGTATACAGCTAACGTGGCCAAGCATACGGATCCTCGTCAAGCAATGGGTCGGTACCGTGTCCTGTACAAGATTACAATTCGTAAATGACGATTCAAAAGCTAAATACGATTCTAAAACAAAACCCTTGCAAACCAACATCTCCATCTCTTCTCGAATTCAACCCAAACTTCACTACTAATATCAATCTGTCGATTTAAGTATTCCATAGCGGAACAAGGGAAATCCGAAGGTCGGATTCCCATAAATCGACATCCGAACCTTCAAACTTCGGAAATTCACAACCGATATCAAACTTCTCCAATTTCCACCAAAATGAAATCTACGATTTCTACAATTGACAAGTAATTTATCTAGCTAAAAACAGAAAACCAAGACCTCTCCTACGCGCCGCCGCGTGCCACCCTAAGTACGTGGCAGCGGGTGGGGCCAACTCCAAACCAGTTCACCAAATTTTACCAGTAAGTTCATCTCAACAATCCAAACAACTTTCTCAACTACAACAAATCCGAGAAATACCTTGGTTGGCCGGAAATTGATCTTGATCGGAAGAAGGGGCGATTTGAACAGTAATAGCTTCAAATCTTCAATTCTCCTTCCACACCTCAAATTGGATCATGAAACTTGGAAGGTGATTACACACATTTTTATATGTGTAATTATAATTAAAATATTAGAATTAAGCTAATCCTCGAGTAAATTTATATGTAATTAATTTATTTTTATTTATTTTTTTGAAAGTAAGTGGAGTGATGGATTTTGGAAGTAGTGCGAAATTGGAGCAAAATAGAGTTTCCGACAAAAGGATGAACTAGTTGGCACGGTCAAACATGGTCAATATCAGCAAGAAACAGAACATGTACGATCAAGAACAAGAATGTCTACGATATTACTTTGAAGAAAATTCAAGGAAAGAAGAAAAAGAAAAAGAAATAACACTAAAAATGATGACTGCACTATCATTCAATTAACCAAACGGTTAGTTAACATGATGATTGTTTAGCATGATTGTTGCCACCTGCACATCATCCATCATCCTCTTTCCATTTTATTTTATTTTATTTTCTCTCTTGACCAACCACTTGCTGCCACCTCACACTCTTTCCTTATCCTTTCTTTTCTCTCAGCTGACCACTGTGACTAATCCTTTCCTCTTATTTATAAAACGCAGCCATCGCTTCTCCTTCACCAACCCTACAGTAGCCGCACACCCCATTCCTCTTCCTCTCTTCAACACCAGCCGCAACCCACCTCCATCTTCATTCTCTCTCTCTTCCCAATTTCTCATTCTCCACCATTTTTCAAGGAAAATCAAGGGACTTTTACTACCCATACCATAAATTGCTTATCAGCACAAAGAAATTTTACTTTTGGTAAAGAGTAGGGGCTTAATACCAAGTTAAGTTCATGTTTGCCTATAGCAAATTATGAGCCTAATTTGTGTTCCCTCTCTCTTCTAAACCTTTCTCTTAATTTCTTATGTATTGGATAATGTATTTGAGTATGGGTAGTGAGTAGTTTCATTTTGGAAGTTAGGATTGTGAACCCTAACTCATCTTATGTAAATATTGATGCTTACTTTTAATAAATACAATTTCCATTTTGTATGCTTTAAATCAGAATTTATTGGTCCTTAGAAGCATGTTTCTAGACTTTGTCAATCTTCGAAATTATGTTGTGGCCAATTGTGATGAATAGATTGATATATTGACAACTTATTAGTCTTGTTACATCTAGGATTTAAGTATGGTGACTATTAGTTAGCTTAATTGTAGCTAAGCTTGCTTGGGTCTCTATTATTTTGCTCTCTAGGCCTCTAATTTTAGATGTTGCAGCCTTGATCGGTGTAATGCCTAAGTTAGGAGTTCATTGTGGCCCTAACCGGCATAATCGATACACCGAAAGGATAATTGCTTTAGTAGCCTTGACTGATACTAGATACGGGACTTAACACATATAAGAAATGCATCCATTTATGAAATTGGCATCGATGTTTACAAGATAGTTAGTGTGAATAACTCGACACTCCCATGTTTCCATTAATTTGAATTCCAATTTTAATTTCTTGCTTGATAATTAGTTGTTTGGTTTTATTTTAGTTTGCTTTTAATTGAGCTAATTCTCAATTCAAAACTCCCAAATAAAATTCGACCTTCCATTGTGCATAACTTATTTGGGCTACATGTTAGTGGCTTTGACTAGGCTTAGTGTGAGCTAAGCCGAGCATTGCCGAGGTTTGGTGCCTTGTGAATATTATTTTACTTTATTTTATTTTTATTTTTTATTGTATGCTTTTAAGTCATTCTAGCACCAATTACCTCGGTTAAGGCCAACACATAATCCCTGAGGTACGATAACTAAGGTCCAAAAACTTCCTTTACTTAACACGATTCGTACGCTTGCGAGAGTAGATGTATCAAGTCAGAAGGATTCATCAATGAAGGATGGGTGTTCGATTAGGACCGGTTTCGTTGAAGATGGTGGCCGGAATCGGAAGAAATCGGCGAAAACTCTAGTTTGCTACAGTGACTTTGGAGCTTTGATTTGCTCTTCTCTGGCCAAATCGCCGTGACCCACTACCATTGGCGTGTCAAGGAGGAGGAGGCGGTCCTAACCAGACTGGTGGCGGGTTGATTGGTGGGCGGACGGTGAAGAAACGTCGGAAAAACTCAAAAACTTGAACTGTCAAGGAGAGAGAGAGAACGCGGGGAGGAGAGAGTGAGAGTTACCGTGGTGGGTTTCCGGAATTGGAAACCTACCATATTAAATTTCTCTATTTATACAAAATTACCATGAACAGTAAATTTAGTTTTTTGATTATAACTTTTGCACATAAACTCTGATTTAAACGTGCCACATGTCTGCGGACTCGATTTAACATCCTTTACGACTTTCATGAAGAAATTTTTTTTCAAACACTAACTCGAACAAAAAGTCAACTATTTGGTCCACTAAAATTATCGAAAACAGTGAAAGTAATTATTGTTTACCGTCTAAATGACTAGTAAACTAGTAAATTGAGATGCATGACGTGACACTGAATCTTCATCCCAGGTTATGGGACGATCCTACTCAAATGATCATGGTCCAATTGCTCCTAATAAGTTGGATAGCACAAATTTCATCTCATGGTCCAAACATGCTAAATTGAATATACTGGGAGAGGAAAACTCGGATATATTACAAGGAAGTAAAAGGATCTGCCAGAAGATGATGAAAATGAATATGAAACATGGGTCTAAGAAGACAGTCTTGTTCAAGCCTGGCTTCTCAATTCCATGTAGAGGGATGTGAAAGAAAATTATAAGGGACTCAAAACTGCAAAACAGATTTGGGATGCAGTCAAGCTGACTTATTCAGTGGCACAAGACGATTCTCGAAATTATGAACTCCAAATAGCTACAGTGTCTACAAAAAAATGGGGCCCCACTCCGTGATTACTATAGCAAGATTGAAAAAATGTGGCGAGAATTTGATATCCTAGATCGTGTCAGTCTCACGTGTGCATACTACATTACTGTTGCAACAAAGAGAATGAGTAAACATCGTGTGTATATGTTCCTCACAGGTCTTGACCCTCATCTTGATGCTGTAAGAAGCAGGGTGCTTACTACCAAACCATTATCTAAAATTGAGGAGGCATACTCAATTGTTAATGCTAAAGCTAATAAGCTTAAAACAATGATGTCTGGGCCAACTATTGCCAATGGTGATTCATATCCCATTATTGGTGCTGGTTCGGTATCTGTGGGTGACTCCATCTATGACTCTTGATACTGTTTTGCTTGTCCCTTCCCTTTCCCATAACCTATTATCTATCAATCAGATTACCAAAACACTTTACTGTTGTGTGATTCTTTACCCTTGATATTGTGTTTTTCAGGACACCTCCCAGGGGAGATGATTGGTCGTAGTGTTAAGAAAAGGGGGCTCTATTACATGGAGATGACACCTGCTGTGACCGTCGTGCTAGTGAAGTCAATAAAGTGCAAACCTCTTACACCGATAAGGATAAAGTTTGGTTATGACATAAGAGACTTGGACACCCATCATTTAGTTACTTAAAAATTTGTTCCCTTTGCTCTTTCAACATTGTAAGGAATCCAATTTTGGGTGTGAGACTTATCTTGGGAAAAAGTCATTGTGTAACCTATCATTCCAGTTTCAATAAAAGTAGTGCACTATTTGATTTGATTCATTTTGATGTTTGGGTCCCTTGCCCTTCTACTCCTTCTAGTATGCATTGGTTTGTACTATTCGTTGATGATTGTACGCGAACGTGTTGGGTTTACTTGTTAAAACATAAAAGTGAGGTTTCTTATGTTTTCAAGATTTTTCATTCCATGATTTAGACTTTATTTCATACTCCTATCAAGGTTTTTCGTTCTAACAATGGTGGTGAATATGTCAATCATGACCTTCATGAGTACCTATATAGAAATGGCATTATCCATCAGACCACATGTCCTCTAACACCTCAACAAAATGGTGTGGCTAAATGAAAGAATCGACAAATTCTTCAAGTAGCCCGCTCAATCTTGATCGATGCTCATATGCCTGAATACCTTTGGGGTGATGTCATCCTCACAACCACTTATCTTTTGAATCGCTTACCCACATAGGCTCTTAAGCCACCCACTGAAGCCGACCATATCGCCCTAGAAACACCACTTTAAGCTCTTGGACAATTCTTCACTCTTCCACCTACTCACACTCTTCCACCCAAGATCTTTAGTTATGTGGCTTATGTCTACATCCTTTGTAATCAAAGGAGTAAGTTAGATGCTTGTGCGAAAAATGTGTTTTTGTGGGATATGCTTCTCACTAGAAAGGATATAAATGCTACAATTAATCCCTCTACTCGCAAAATGCATGTGACCATGGATGTGACCTTTCGTGAACTTGATATTTTCTTTTCCTCGAAGACTCCTCTTCAAGGGGAGCATATATCTGTGGAAGAGCAGTCTTCCTCAACATCAGAGGACTTTCATTTTCTTATGGGAAAAGATATTAAAGGAAGCCAAGACAATGGTGATATGACAAACTCATCAGAGAAGTCCTTACTCATACGACACTAGTACCAATATCTCCAGAGGACGCTCCTGAGTAAATTCAAACCCTTTACTCATAACAGATAATGTTGTTCATGATGTGTCTAACTCTAATCCTCATAATGTCACACATGATATACCATATCTTTAGTCCAATTATGTTGTGCATAATGAGGATGCCATAATTGATAAGCCCAATATTGAGTCTAACGACCATATACATAGTAAAGGTGACCCTGAAACAAGACCCAACCTGGAAGGAAGTGAGGTCCCAAAGTATCAGTTACCATCTCGATCTACGAGAGGGAGAACCAAAGTCAATTATGAACCTAACCCTAAAGCCAAGGCCAAATATGCATCCAACTAAAGTGTATCGACCCATAGATTGTCGGAGTCATATGCATCCTTTGTATTCCAATTATCTACTATTGCCATTCCAACTAAAGTGCAGGAAGCCTTAGCAGGCGCTAAATGGACCCAACCAATGAAGACTAAGATGGAAGCCTTGGAAAAGAATAGTACATGGGAACTTGTGCTAAAACCTGTAGGAAGAAAATTGTGGGGTGCAGGTAGATTTACACATTGAAGTATGCAGCTAATGGAACACTCGATAGGTATAAAGTAGGGCTTGTCGCCAAAGGCTACACACAAACATATGGAATTGATTATCAAGAAACATTTGCACCAGTGGCCAAGATCAGTACCATATGCGTATTAATGTCTATAACTGCAACTTTAATTTGCCTCTCAAGAAATTTGATGTGAAAAATGCATTCTTACATGGAGACCCCAAGGAAGAAGTATGCATGGACTTACCTCCAAGATTCATAGCACCATCACAAAAGGGTCTGGTGTGTAAATTGAAGATATATATCCCAGTATGGACTCAAGCAATCTCCTAGAGCATGGTTTGGGAGGTTTAGTGAGTCAATGATGACATTTGGCTATAAGCAAAGTAACTTTGATCATACTCTCTTCTTGAAGCAGAGAAAAGGCAAGCTGACTATTCTAATTATTTATGTAGATGATATGATTGTAACAGGAGATGATCAAGAAGAAGCAAAGAATTTGGAGGATCACTTGTCATCTGAGTTTGAAATGAAAGACTTGGGTGGGTTGAAATATTTTCTTGGCATTGAGGTGGCTAGATCAGAAGAAGGCATTTTCTTATCTCAAAGAAAATATGTCTTGAACTTATTCACTGAAACAAGTTTTTTATCTTTCAAACCTGATGATACCCCAATGGAACAAAATAACAAGTTAGGGGAATATCCTGATCAAGTACTTCCAAAAAGGAAAGGTACCAAAGACTAGTTGGCAGACTCATATACCTATCTCACACACGCCCAGATATTTCATATGCTTTGAATGTGGTAAGTCAGTTCATGCATTCCCCAAGTGAAGCTCACATGAATGTAGTTTATCGTATTCTTAGTTACTTAAAGTCAGCTCCAGTTAAAGGAATTATGTTTTCAAAGAATGGAGACTTGGAGGTTGCTGGGTACACTGATGCAGATTGGGCAGGATCTATCACTGATAGAAGATCGACCTCTAGATACTTTACTTTTGTGGAAGGTAACCTTGTTACTTGGAGAAGTAAGAGAAACAAAAAGTTGTTGTTAGCTAGGTCTAGTGCAGAGGCAGAATATAGAGGAATGGCCCAAGGAATATGTGAAATGTGGTGGCTTCCTAACCTATTGAAAGACTTGTGGTTCAAGCCTAAACAAGCTATGAACCTATTCTGTGACAACAAGGCATCCATAGACATAGCACATAATCAAGTTCAACGTGACAGAACCAAACATGTTAAAGTGGACAAACACTTTATTGGCAAGGAAAAGGTAGAGTCAAAGATCATTGATGTGTTACATGTGAAGACTGAAGACTAGCTTGCAAATATATATTCTAACTAAAGCTGTTTCAAGTAAAGTATTTCACAACTCACTTGACAAGTTGGGCATTCGAGACATCTATGCCCCAACTCGAGGGGGAGTGTTGACATGAGCTGTATCATATCAATTAATCTTTATTATGATTTATTTTGTGTATCGATTAGCATTAGTGATATATATAGTTGACTTAGATCAGAATTAATTACTTTTCTTTATATGTACATGGTTGTAGTACTATATAACCCTTCTTAAGAGATGAATATACTTACAACATTATTCCTACACAGTTCAAGAGTTTAGATATTAAACGTCCAACTGTGAGCCAGCATCTTCCACATTTACACAGGATACCATAGCCATTATCGACCAGACATCGCAGCCAGTTGCCACAAACTCCACTATCTCCTTACCACATAGCCTATCAATCATTACATAATAGCACACCTCTCCGTGCATTTTGGCTGCTTAGGCTCAGGCGTGTTTGCAAGATCGTTTCTAATCTTTCGGATTACATCCTCAGACCTTTGTTGAGCCTCTTGGGTAGTCTCTTCTGCTCTTAGTCTTGCAGCACGTTCATCTGCTAACTTTTGTTCAAGCATCATGGTTTTCTCTTTCATCTTTAAATCAATCTGCATATTTGTGATTCAGGTAAAAGTATACATGAAAGTAAAAGTTCAATATTTACAAGCATGTAAGAACAACTTAATATTAGAGGCAAACACCTTGTGCGCTGAGATCTATATTACCCACTCTATCTTTCCAAATCCAAAGAAAGGAAAAATGAATTGTTTTTATACGGAAGAGCACCTGAATCATAAGACCAACAGCCAATGCGAAAAAATATATACAAATTCATTCTTTACAAATACAAAGATCTCGATCAGTTTAAAGGGGTTGGTCAATAGATACAAGACTACGGCACAGGATGCAGCAAACTGCAAATTGTAGTTTTAACTAAGCCAACTGTTAAACATGCTGATGCCATTAATTATTGAATGCAAACAAAATGCAGATGAAAATATACCATCTCAGTAATTTGTTTAAGCTGCTGATCATGTGCAAGCTGTATCTGCTCATTCAAACGAGATATTTCTTGTTTTGAATACCCCTTCGAAGCAACCTCTTCTTGTTGATCACGAAATTTCTGTCCAGATGCAACAATGTTTGATCATTATATTCAATACCAATTCTCAAAAACTTACCATAAATAAAAGAGAAAACAACAAATACCTTCACTTCAGCAAATATCTCATCCGTGTATGGCCTCCCACCATTCTGAGCTATAACCAAGTTTACAAGCGAGAGAAGCCGCTGCACTTGTTCAACCCTCTTGCTTTCATCCTTAGACTTGTTATCAAAAAGCACACAGCGATTTCCACAGAGACCAAGGATTTCCTAAATTGTTGCAAGAACTGATTATAAGTCTAGTGCATGCATGATAGGCTAATATCAAACAGAGTACTGGATCAAGCAATAAAAATAGAAGCAAATTCTTACATAAAATATTTCAAAATGATCTTCCATTAATTCTATATTACTAATAGATTTCTGTCAACTTCTAATGATAGTACTGCTCATTTGAACCAAGTCTACCTTATATCACCACACTCCACACATCATTAATAAAGACCAACTTTATTTCTGGGAACAACAAATGACAATGACAGTATGACACCAATAATTTCTGTAAAGAGGTAATATATACACATTTGATGTAAGCAATGAATAGGGAAGAGTTCCCAAGAACTGTCTCATTAGAGAGGACAAGCATTTTCACTAAGTTTGATATCATTTGGAAACAAATCTGGGGACCAAAGAAAAGAAAAAAATGGAGAACCAACAGGAATGCTTCAACAGAACTTCAATACTTCTAAACTCATGTCTCAACTTGATTGTTTTCTTTATCAAACTTATAAGTCCAAATGAAATACATGATGCTGTTAACAGGTACAGTTAAAAAGAATATCATATCCCGCTCATTCAGAAATGGAAACGAAAGTAGCGATGTTATCATGACATTTTAAGCTCGGGAAAGGAAAATAAAATTGAAGAAACAAATTTACCTTCAAATGCTCCGGGCAATCACGGCCCAAATAATCTTCCAAAGTCTCATCTTCTTCAAGCTCATCTCCTCCCGTAAAGACAACAATCATATAGTCAAAGATTTTACTTCCAAATAGAGTTTCCAAGCTACGGATTGCAGACTCTTCTTCTTTTGTAAAGCGAGTTCTAGTTGAGAGAACCACAAGAACACCATGGATTCCATCCTCGGCCAATGTAATGCATTTGGCAATTTCTTTGCTAATAAAGTCTGATTTGGCAGAATTATCAAAAAGACCTGCAGCATACCACACAAATCAAAACCATTGAAAAGCAGGTTCTTAAATGCAACTACTTTATATACTCGTAGAGCTAGTCCTAGACACATTTTTCAGATACATAATTACAAAACAAATACATGTTGGCAAGAATTTACCAGGAGTGTCTATAACATTAATTTGTTGTCCATCTCTCAAGATAGCAGTCTTCAATTCAGTAGTGGTCGTGACACCACTAGAGCTACGCTTGGCCTTGAAGGCGTTTTTGCCAAGAATGCTGTTGCCTGTTGCACTTTTTCCATTACCAGTGCGTCCAACTAAGACCACAGTGCGAGCAGCATTAGAAAAGGGAAGTTCCTGGTTAACATCAATCAAACGTCCACCCATTATACAAAATCAGAATACCTGCAACCATATATGTTTTATATTCTGTCAATGCTTCATAAACGAAGAAAGTATTGCAAGTATAAAAAGGATACCTAGCAAGCATATAGTCAATATATATTATCTTTTTGAAAAGATCCACAATCATTCTGTTCGAAGAGAGAGAGAGAGAGAGAGAGAGAGAGAGAGAGAGAGAGAATCGTCTGATGAACACCCGCATGCCGACAATTGAAACAAAGCAGAAAAACTGTGGAGTGAAAGAGACGGTACGATTGGAATAAAAGCATACAAGATCGTCTCGAAAGGAAACTCAACTCAGGTAGTGGAAGAGCGAAGCCAAGAACAAAGAGACTCTCTCAGAGGCGCCAAGAACAAAGGGACTCTCTCGGAGGCCACACAGAGAGAATTAGAGAAGTTCTTTGTTATGTCTCTTTGTGTGTGTGTGTCTGAGTTGTGAATTTATACGATCCTCCTCGAGGTTTCTGCTCGTATACTCTCGTACATTGATGCTGACTTAATTTACACAGAAAGAAAGGAAAACAAATTAATTCCTTGCTCTTTCCACAAGCATGGGAAATTGATTCCTAGATTGCTTCATGACCTTCTTTGTTGTATTAGCCTCCATTTTGACACATTACATATGATTCTCCTCATTGGACTGCCATTTTATGCAATGCTTTTTTCCTCTCCTACATTACGATACTTATTTGAATTTGCGTTTCAGAGTAGAAGATTGTATAGACTGAGACTGGTAATTTATAAAATTTTAGTGTATGGTGTGGTTACTTGCTACGCATTCCTTGCTGAGTAACAAGGATGATATTAAGTAGGCTTTCCTTGCTAATAATGAGGACAGTGTTAAGTGCGCTTTTAGTGTTGTTGCGGGGATTCTGGACCCAAAGACCAATTATAATAATGAAGATTTGGTGCCAAGCTCAAGTCATTCATGTTCACGGATTATGCTGCTCTTGATAGGTCTTCGGGGAGGGGATGGGGGAGAGAGTTAGCTCTTAAATCAACCTCTGCTTGATTTGGATGGAGGACTACTACTTTAACAGGATGGAGTATCATTTTTATCTTGCTCCATTACAAGAGTCGAGCTCAAGTCTCATTTTTACGAGTGAGAGGTTTCAAAATCGACTCTCATCATGTTTGTTATATGAAAAATAAAAAAATAGATGAAACTTATTATTTGTCGCCGCATGTAAGCAATCATTTCACTAGGTACTTAAGTAAGAAGAGAACGGACAACATTGTTTCTCGGAGTGCTAAATTCTGCTTTGATGGTAATGGGAAATGACTATGCTTTTGGACCACCTAACCCGTTTTTCAAGTTAGTGGGAATGAAGGCATTTTAGTATCTCAAAAACAGAACAGAGAGAAACGATAGCTGAGAAAAGAAAGTAGTCCAAACTGTGTAATTGACAACCACAACTGGTTCAAATAGAATGAAAGTGATTGACTGCTAGAAAATTTGAAGTAATAATTGAAGCAACTTCTCTACCACATTTTTTATGGGTAGCTAGGTAAATCTTACCCTAGTGTTTCAGCTTTCTTGGTGAAAATACAAAAACATAATGTGTTTTCTGAAAAAAAGAAAAATGAAAAAAGAAAAAAAAAGAAAAAAAAAGGGATTGATAGGCACTGTACAACAAAAGTGGGCTTTGGATACCATTTCTTACTCAGAGCAAGTCCAGCGGTGGAGTTAATCGGGCAAGCCACATCATTTTGATGATGTGTTGACTGGGTATAATGAAAAAGGAGCTTCCACCGGGCCTTGCTTGACTGGGCAAGCTTTGGCTGTGCATGACCCAGGTCAAAAAAATGGGCAAGCCCATGACTAAACTCTTGCCCAAAGTCATTCGGCTGCCAGCTCGATATACTGTGGAACGTGGGTGACGTCAGTCGGTGACGCGCAGAGCCAAACGCTGTAATGACCCAGAGTGGAGGACACAGACCAATCGAAACGCGCCATGTGGCCGACCAAAGACTGAATTGGTATTTTGTCGCGTAGCGACAGTGAGTGGGCGCAGGGGACAGGTGGCATCGGGCCGTTGGCTTGTTCAGAAAATTTGAAACCAACGGTCCTTTAATCTGGGCCGTTGGTTTCAATTAATGTTCACAATCCGACGGTGGATGAATTAATAGGTATATATATGAATTGTAATGGTAATGTTCAGAATCCAACGGTGGTGGAGTTTTTAATATGTATATACATTAATTGTAACGGTAGAAACGGTAAGAAAAAAATTTATAAAAAATTCTAAAAATTTCTCTATAAATACCTAGCATTTTCTTAACATCTCACACCCAAAAAATTAGAGTTCATAGTTACACATTCCTCCTCTTCATATAGCTCTCACCATTCAATTTTTCATTATCCAATATAGCCGAACAAAGGGGAAACACACGTCCAGTGCCCGGGCAAGAGGGAGATCAAAGTGAAGATACCCAAGATAAAAGGAGATGGACGGATGAGGAAGATGTTCAATTGTGCAAGTCTTGGAAAGTTGTAAGCCAAGATCCGGCTGTGGGCACAAATCAGAAAAAAAAAAAAAAACGACTTATGGTTGTGCGTGAAGCGACACTTTGACGCAAATTGGCCCAAGAGCCGATCAACCCAATCTTTGCAGGGAAGGTGGAAAATTTTGAAGGTTGAACTCTTTGAGTGGCATTGTGCATTAAGGCAAGCGAAAAATTGGTACAAGAGCGGTTCGAATGCGGTTGATGAGGTATGTATTTGTTGATAAATCATTTAATTTGTTGATAAATTATAGTAAAATATTACATGATAAATAATTTAGTAATTATAATATCATTTTAATTGTAGTAATTGTTTTTTGTTACAATTAAGATAATTAGTTGATAAATAATGATGTAATTACAACGATGTTTATATTTGTACTTATTGATTTTTGTTGTAAAACGGTAAAAATACATTCTTATTAAAATTATGACCTTTATATTTTTTGATAAATCATTTAATTTGTTGTTACATTATAGTAAAATATGTCTTGATAAATAATGTAGTAATTATAATATCGTTTTAATTGTAGTAATTGTTTTTCTTTATAATTAAAATAATTAGTTGATAAATAATGATGTAATTACAACGATGTTTATATTTGTACTAATTGCATTTTTTATTAATTTTTTTAATTACGTAGCAAGATGAAGCACATAAATTGTGGCATAACGGGATGAAGAAAAAAGGGAAGACCAAAAGACACCTGTTTCAGAGTTTTGATAGTTACGCTGTTGTGGAGGGCTTTGCACAATTTAAAGACACCCCTAGCCATACATCCGGAGGAACATCAAATGTAGGAAGTCAACATACGCACACACAACCAATTACTGAAAATTCCCCCATCAACTTGGACATGGATGTAGATGAGGTAATTGCAGCCCAACCTGCAGATCCTAATGTGAGGCCTCAAGGAAGGAAGGCTGCAAAAGAAGCAATACGGAAAGGAAAGAAGGCAGCGAAAGATCAAAGTCCTTTGTCAAGCACTCCTGAGTATAGTGAACAACCAAATAGAGGCAACCGCGGGCAAGAAAAAAATCGATGACGAATTTGCTCGAAGTCTCTATGAGGAAGAGAAAAGAGCATGTATCCTCTTGCAAATCGAAATGCGAAAAGAGCAACTCCTATTTCAAGAAAGGCAAGATCGAATTAAAGAGAGGGAAGAGCGAAATAAAGAGAGGGAAGAGCGTATTATGGAGATTGATACAAGTCAAATGACTCCAAATAGAAAGCGTTATTGGTCAAGAAAGCAAAAGAAGATAGCAGAGTAAGAAGAACTTGGCGAGCAGACGCCACCATCTATGGGTGGATACTATCAGCAACCAAATTACGGTGGTGCATACCCATAACCTCCTTACCCTGGTGCATACCCACAACCTCCTTACCCTGGTGCATACCCACAACCACCTTGCCCTGATGGATTCCCACTATCTCCCTTCACCGGTGGATTCCCACAACCTCCATTTACCGGTGGATTCCCACCATCTCCCTTCACCGGTGGATTCCCACAACCCTCTTACCCCGGTGGATACTATCCGCAACCACCTTACCCCGGGGGATATCCTACACAACCACAATTTTCACCTTTCTCTACCGGTGATTCCACCCACCCTAACCCTAATGATGAACCTTCAAACACAAATTGGATTCCTAGAGAGGATGAGGATCATGATTTGAATAATTAGGTAATTATGCATGTTGTGTAATTGTATTGTACTTATTCCTAGTTTTTCATTTATGTAAGCGACTATTTAATGAAATAAAAGTTGTATTTGAAAATTCCTCTTATTAAAGCACATTCCTCTTACCAAAATCATAGCACATAATAAACATAATACAAACCAAATTAAAATCACACTGACATAAAAAACATAGACATTAGTCAAATTAAAAGCACACCAACTTCTCAAAACATAATACAAGCCAAATTCAAAGCACACAAACATAACAAAACATAGATATTTAGCCTATTATAGTTAAATATATTTTATTTAAAATAAATTTTTTTTTAAAATCCGATTACTACAATTAAAAAAAAAGTTAACAGTAAAAATGAACAGTGAAACCCGCTGGTGAACAGTAGAATTACCTGAACAGTATTGTGAACAGTGAAAAGTGTTGACCGGGCAAGAAAAACAACGGGTGTAAACCCATGTCCAGTGGCAGTGAATAGTAACTTGACTGGTCGAATTCTTGACTTCTCGACTTTGCCTTTTCTTGACTACTGGTGAACTTGCTCTCATGTTCAGTCTAATAGTGACAGTGCCCAAAACATGTCTCACCAATCTTTGTAATGGTGTCTCTATAATTGATTTTTATTTTTATTTAACCTATGAAATAAAAAAACAAAAATGTTCCAGACTCACCAATGCGTTTAGAAGTCAAAAAATATTATTTTACAGGGAAAATAGTTCGTACGGTACCCCGCCTTTGGCTCCTTATAACTTTTGGTACCTGACAAAAAAAAAATATCAATACGGTACCTGAAGTTCTTGGCCCGACCGAAGATCGGTACTTATCGCCGTTAGTTCCGTTACGGAAGTTGTCAAGTGACAATTTTTGAAGGGTATTTTTGTCATTTCATGCCTCTTTTTTATTTTTATTTTATATATATATATATATATATATATCTCTCTCTCTCTCTCTCTCTCTCTCTCTCTCTCTCTCTCTCTCTCTCTCTCTCTCTCTCTCTCTCTCTCTCTCTCTCTCCTCCTCCTCCTCCTCCTCCTCCTCTCGCCTTCTTCTTATGCACATTTGGTCAAACACATGCCAAAAATCGCAACAGCAAGGTGTGTGATCCCAACCCTGGTTTCAGACCCAAATCTGGAGCTTGAGGGGAAGCAGATCCGTTACAGATCGCCTTCGTCCGCCGAACCCCTCGAGTCTCAGACCAATTCTCCGCCCTCCGATCTCAGGGAGCTCCGACTCCCTCTCCGACAAACTCTACAAGTACCGCAGCCTCCTCCTTTCAGTTAAATACAATTTTTTTTTCTTTTCTCAAAGGGATAACAGCTATCAGCTGCCTCCTTGCTTCACCGACCTTACAACCTGATCTCCATCACATCGTTCTTCTTCCAGGTGCCCAAAACCTCCTGAAACAGCGCCTATTTTTGTAAAAGAATGAAATTTTGATTTGGGAAGAGATCTGCATTTTTGGTTTTGATTTTCATGTTGGGTTTACATGCATCTTGATTTGAAATTTGTTCAGATTTGGTTTTTCTGCATCTTGGTTGAATCTAGAGAACTCATGTCAACCAAATTGGTACACCCAAATACGTAAAAGCGATGGATAACAGAGGATGCATATGGGGCAATTGTGAATTGAAGATTAGACTGAGAAGTTGCATATTTTGGCACTAATGGTTCTGCCAATTAATTTAGATTTTCTGGGTTTGCCGTGAGCATGATCTTGGCTCCATTAGCGATCTCAGACTCCCTCCATTAGAGACCTTTGGAGATGAGCTTTTGGCCGCGAGGGAGGACATTGGTGAAAGGTTGAAGAAGGACCTTCAGATTCTACCCATACCCAACACCCCTCTTGTTTTTCAGTCTCTCTCATCTTCTTCTGGCCACGTTGATCGGTGGAGGATCCATAACCAAGAGCTCAGAAGAAGAGGAGCTCTGAGAAGAAGAGAAGATTCTAAAAGAAGTTAAAAGACAGGTGTTTAGCTATAGGGAAGCCACGTCAAGCATGGTTAGGAATGGCTGACCACTAGTATTGTCCAGTCGGGACATGACAGGAATTAATGAGGATTAAGACATAAAATAACAAAAATACCCTTCAAAAATTGTCACTTGACAACTTCCATAACGGAACTAACGGCGATAAGTACCGATCTTCGGTCGGGCCAAGAACTTCAGGTACCGTATTGATATTTTTTTTTTGTCAGGTACCAAAAGTTATAAGGAGCCAAAGGCGGGGTACCGTACGGACCATTTTCCCTATTTTACACAAAATCAATAATTATTTTTCTTCTTATAATTCTTATCTTTCTTTTTCTATGGTGCAGAACAACATCACTCTCTCTCTCTCTCTCTCTCTCTCTCTCTCTCTCTCTCTATCAGTTTCTCTCAGTGTCTCTCTGTGTGTGAAGCATGAAGGGAGCAGTAATCTTCCGATGATCACCTGTGCTGTACATAAACGGATTTAGTCTTTTATTTCGGGTGGTTTCTGTGTGATCTACGTTTCATCTCCATCAAAATGGCGAGAATAGCATACTCATACGCAGTCAAATCTCATATTCGCACCAAAGGTACAACAAATAGTTCTTTTGAAATTTTAGGGTATAGGGTTTTTCTTTTCTTGTGCATGATTGTTTCTTTATTTTGGTTTTAGGCTCTTGCATGCATCTTTTCTTGAAAGCAGAACTTCAATTTTGGGGTTAATTTTAGGGTTGCTTTTCATACTGGTCAAAACAAAAGAAAAATAATGGACCTTAATGGACCTTTTCATGATCTTTAGGATAATGAAAGGTGAAATAAGTTTGATTGATAAAAATTGCTGCTGAATTTATGATTAGTTCATAGTATTGCTGTAGGATTTCTAGTCTTTCTATTCGGTGACGGATATCTGAAACCTAAACCTAGTTTCAGTTCTACATAAAATGACATGAAGTTCTGTGAGAAACGAGCAAAATCGTGTATGAATAGTTCAATTTCTATTGCTATTGTCATTTTTGCTCAGTTCCATAGCATAATGTAGTGCTTGCTTTCTAGATTTTCGATCCTTAAGTTGCTGATCTCTACAGGGAATAAGCCACAGTCATTTCAGACTCTAGCGCAAAATATGGCAAAAACAAAGTGATTATGTAACTGGTTTAGGCTACTACATATTTGAGCTTCCGAGCTTTACAATCACCGAAGTTTTGATTTATTTAGGGAAGAAGCCACTGCAAAATTTGAGTGTGTTGCATAATATTATCAAAGGTTAATGTTATAGTACAGTTAATACCTCTAGTTATGATCTCATTTTGATAGCAATTGCAAAATGATTACTTACGCTCTTTTGCCAACTGGTTTAGGGCAATATGATTTGGGGAATATAACTTATTAATGGGATTTAGCGAACATCACTTCTTAAAATGTTCAGTTTCTTCCTTTCATCACTTATTAGTTCTGCTACATGCACATTTGTTACTCTCTTTATAGCCAGGCTTATATTTAACAATATTTTACATATCAAATTTCAAGAAGAGGGAACTACACAAGTATGGTGCAGCACTGAGTAGTCCCAAGGCACAACTAGCACAACAGGTTAGCTTGCGAGTTTGTAGCTCATCCTATATAAAACAGTTTCTTTAACTAAGCATTAAAGAAAATTTTTAATTTCTACACTGGTAGTGGTTTATAAATATATGCTTTACTGAAGCTTTTTCATTTTCATGTGTTTCAATAGTTTCATATTATATCTGCGGATTAATTGTTTTCCAGTCTTCACTGGCTTATACAAGTTGTTTTTAACCGTTGACCCTTCACTATGTAGAATCGCAAGCTTTGTACACCACACTTCTAACTCAGAAGGCGAAGAAGTATCATGATGGTTTTTTGCAACTAGCAATAACTGGGTCTCATTTCAAGCAGGTTGATTTATCTTGCTATCCTTATATCATTCTCCACAAGTCCCATCTTTTTATTTGTTAATCTCATTAAGTGACCATCCAATCTTATGTCTTCCATTTATCAAATCTCTATTTCCTTTTTCTCTTTTATTACTCCTCAGCTGTGCAAGTGGAAATCCTTTGTCAAGTCATGCGTGTAATTGCAAATCAATCTACCCTAAGACAAATTGATTCTCAGGCTTACCTTTTCTCTCTCTATTCAGATAATACTGTTGGATTCAAGCAGTAATCAGTTAAATAGGAGGTATTAAAAAAGATGATGCATGTTCTTTACCTTGTTATAGTTACAATATTCTTTTGGTTTATCTTTACTTGACTGTACTCCTATTTCTACGCAAATGTAGGGCATGCCCTTCAGAATTGTTATACCTTTTGTCAAATTCCAAAAGGCTTTATATGGGATGTTGGCATGAGGTTTGGAATTATGTTGGAGACAGAGGACTCCGGCAAGTGCAGGTAAGGTCATTACTTGTGCTTGACACATCATTCTCCATGACACCTGGACTATCGTTGTGTTTGAACATGCATTTGTTTCTTTTGTCTGTTAGAGTACAAGCCCCCACAAAGAATTAAGATACTTAACTGTTGAAAATGGGAGGTTTAAACCTTGTTGATGGGTTACCTTCATTATTTGCTTTCTATGACTTCTGCACGACCATGCTCCAGTCATTTGTGGTAGCCTGAAATTCCAATGATTTTTATTCTTCCTAATATTATTACATGCAGTAAATTGTCTTGCTGAGAAAATAAAGTATTGACATTGCCCTTAATGGTCCATATAAACATACACCTATAAATAATTAGCTGATTTTTAGTAATTAATAATATATATTATGATTTCACATGACATTCTGGATAAAAGTATTAGATAATTCACATGCTAGCATCCAAGTGATCTTTTCTTTTCTTCACATGTGTTCAGGCATGGGTTACCCTTGGCAGAGCTCAGTTAAATTTTAGGGAACCTGATAGTGCCATTCAAAGCTTTGACAAAGCATTAGCCATCAAGGTACTGATTCTAGAAGATTTTACTTATAGTTTGCAAAGCTTTTTCTACTCTTCTGTGATGGTATTGAAGTGGGTGATTATTGTTTTAAGTGTTGCTTGCCAATATGTTTTTTTTTTTTTTTTTTTTTTCGTTTTGGAAATCATAGTCGTCCTGTTGAATTGCTTAAATGGAAATTTATAAGTTTATGGTATAAATCTCAGCAGAATGATACAAATTTTTACCTGTACGTACAGCCTGATTCTGAGGACGCTCAAGATGACATACTGTGAAAAGGCGAAAGCATCTCCATTCATCAGGTTCAAGTCCTACAAGAAACCGTTATGCAATTGGTGATAGCACTTTAGATCATTAAAAGTTTTCCATGATAATTTTTTAAATGAAATATATTGAGTCACCAATAGAATTGATGTGTAGGGTTGTAAACTACATCACAAAAATAATTTATAAGTCACCTATGCACTTAATAGTGTGTGTTATCATATACTATGGGACCCGCATGAGGTAGGCACCAAAATTGTAATAGTTCCTTTCTTGGGTATTTGTCACGCCTTCAAAGGAAACCAACATGATAATAGTGAGCAAACCATGGCTATTGGCCACACACACCAATCATTGGTGTCCTTTCTCCCAATAGACACCATTACGGATGGTGTGCTAAGCCCAGTTTTGTAGTGGCACGTTTCAATCCGTACTAGGCAGAAACTAAAAGTTCAAACATAACATAAGGATTTCAGATTAAGCAGTGATAACCTCAAATATGAAATTAAAAACACTGTGAGTTTCTTACTCTTGAGAACTCAAAATAAGAACAATTGAATTATGATAAAGGACATTACTAGCAAAATAACAATTATCCACAGAATAAAATTTGTGGGTAATAATACTTTCTCACACGGATTTCAGTATGTGATGGCTTTTACCTACAGTATATGCACAGATTGAATTACCGTGTGGTTTGGAAGGGGGGTATTACTCATCTCACACGGATTATTTTGTCCGTGTGAATATTAGACTTGGGCCCCACTATCTTTCCATAAATGGAATGTAGTTCGTGTGAACAACTGGATTTCTGTGAACAACTCTATTATGCATGGATTTCTGTGTCAAATATGTAAACTCTATTTCACACTGATTTCTGTGTCAAAACCTATAACCTTATTGGCACAGATTTTCGTGTGAAATCTATATAATCTAACTCGCACTGATTTCATTGTGTAAAAATGACAGCATTTAAAAAAAAATATTTACTAATTAATCTACAACCTAAACATAATAACATTTTTATTTTTCTACAATAAATATACTTCAAATATTTACAATAAAATGAATAAATCCACAACTAAATCGAAAATATTAAAACTTTACATTCATAGCAACATGTTTCTTACAATTCTAGCAAAATACATTTCATATCAAGGTAAATTCTTGGATTGCAAAAAACAAGGCAGTTTTCTAGAATACATTGTTGTTTAAGGTGGAATATCACTAAGATTTTTCCCCTTTAATAACATAATCCTTGTCCAAGAATAATTTTCATCAAAATACGTACTTTGAGAACTAACTCAAAGTAGGCAAAAACATAACCATCAAACTAGATACTGGTAGGTGAAACTAATTAACCCTTTCAGTTCAGCTGCGAATCTGGCACAGTTTGAGGCATTTCAGGTTGATACACATCCTTGATAGGTGGGGAATCATAGGTCTATTGCATCGTGGTTGGACTGCTACAAGTTATGTCATTGGGTCGCTATCTACTTGTGGTGCCGTTTCAATTCCTGAAAAACTAGCTTCTTTCATTCATCTACCAATTTGAAGTGTTGCTAGTTCCTTCACCTTCCTTGCATTCTCTTCCATAGTTGCCTCTTGTTGCTTCTTAAACTCCTTCATTTGGGGGGCGAAATGTTTGTTCATCTCAGCAGCTTCAATCCTAATCCTTTCCTCCCTTTGGGCGGTTTCTTGTCTCTCTTTTTCAGCCTTACTCCTCAATCTTGCAGTCTCCAAGCATTGTTCCTCAATTGTTCTTTCATTGCTTCCATAGTGGCTGAAATACTTCTTTTCTCAATATGAATGTATGGAACATCATGCCAGCATTTTCCCGCTCCAAGTCCTCTCGCTCAATTACGCTTCTCTGGCCCAAGAACCTTTGCATAGATGTTTTCTCTAACTTGTGGAGTAATATCAACATTTAACTTCTTTCTCTCCTCTTCAGCCTTCTCCAAATCTTGCTGCATTCAAGCATAAAGTTAATTATAAGTACATAATCTAGATTGTTGCAACTTTAAATTGGTATATAAACTACATAGATCAAAGCCTATCTGATTGGCAAAGAATGTAATTATAAGTATACTGCAATTTCTGAAATGCTGCAGTTTCTGAAATGCTAATAATACTGCATTTTCCCCTTTCAGGCCCAATATTACTTGCAAACAAAGTCTAAAACATACTTAAATTGCAATCAAACAATTTGAAAGGAAAATTCATAAAACTATGCAATCATATGTCTAAACTATTAGTTATAATATGGATATCAGATTGAATTAAAACAATGCAATCACTCTACTAGTGTAAACGTGAACACCATTTGTACTTAATAAGGATTATATAACTTGATTCAAAACTAGGCATACAACCACAATAGGAATATCTCAATTTCAATACTCACCACTGCTTTGGTAGATGCAGCATCAACATACTCATTTTGTTTTCTATTCTTACGGTGTGTCAACTTGAAGATTTCCAACCTATCAGGTTCTTCCTCAACCCCATTCTCAACTTGCTACTCTTCATGATATACACATTATTCAAATCAATATCCATTTATGGGAAGTAGCATAACAAGTAAATGAACATTACAGAGCAGACAACAAGAATAAAAACAATACCCATTCATAAACAACTGCTAGAAAAGTCCTTGTGCCTGTACTGTGATGCATTACCTGCTGCGATCGATTACTTACATTTATGGCAGCCTTGGTCTGTTAAGGAACATACACACACACATATATATATATATATAATTATTTTTTCTAGTTCATATGGATTCTATTCACATCTTTATTATTTAATATAATGTACACATATTATCCATTACCTTAGTATCCTCATCATCTAAGTGAGTAACAAATCTTATCCATTGATCTCTGTCAATGGCATTATTAGGGCTGCTAAAACGTTCTTCAATCCCTTGATTGGGTAACCAATATAATTTCTTCAACTCTGACTTGTGATGCTTCCAGCGATCTACAAGTTTTTCAAAAGCGTATTTCTTGATTTCAGATTTTTTAACGATAGCTGCTTCATCAGACCAATCAATTGTCCCTTATTCCAATAAACATATGTTATAACATATTAGATATGTGCTTTGTGAATGTATACTATAACAAAACATGTAATTCTTGTAATTCTTTTGTTGCAATGTAGGATATTAGTAAATGCAAGACCAAATATGAGAAGCATGACTCTATCCTTGATATTGTCTGCTATACTTGATCAAAAGTGATTACTCTTTGTAGCCTATTGACATAAAATCTGGGACATCATCAAGCATGTCAATAACCTTTATTTAACACATGCATAGACCCTCTTTCAAAGTGTTGCTTCTGAAGTAAACATAATGAGAAAAGCAGAACATTGAAAATGCTGATGACAAACAACATAGTAATCCTCAAAATTTCACACAAGCAAAAATGATACCAGACAAGTTGTCCCAAGGAGACAACTAAGATTGAATATTAAAGTAGACAAATGAAAAAGAAATCTTTCTTATTTCCTGCTGTCAAAATTTGCTTCGTTGAATTTCCAATAAATACAACATCCATCTCTAAGACATATTTTGTTATTATTGTTTAAGAATGAGAGAAATTGAGAGATTGATGAGAGAATTGTATGTTTCATTATTGAGAATAGAAGCCCTATATATAGGGATTACAAAGTACATGTTCTAATGATACAAGGAAAACTATTCCGAATAGGACTAGGAATTCTAAAACCTTCTCTCCTATTACAATCATGGAACTACTCCTAGTTTGATTAGGCACACAAAGATGATTTCATTCAACACTCCCCCTTGTGCCGCTCAAACTTGGTGGTAACGCTTTATTCATTGCCTCATTAAAAACCTTGCTCAAGTAAAAAACTCTGTGGGACAAAAACAAGCTCGAGGAGGAGAAAAAGAGTACAACACGTCCTTCACTCTTCGAGATCGAACATGTAGACATCATAACTCCCCTTGATGTCGATACCTCCCCTTAATTGCTACAATCATGGGAGTTCAGATAACTTTCTCAATCCAATGCTCTTCACATGTTTCTCGAACGTGGATTTAGGTAACGACTTAGTGAATAAGTCCGCTACATTATCCTCTGATCGGATTTGATTCACTTCAATCTTTAGAAGTGATTGTTGTTGCTGATTATAGAAGAACTTAGGCGATATATATTTGGTGTTGTCGCCTTAGATGAAATCTAGCTTCATTTGCTCAATACAAGCTGCATTATCCTCATAAATGCATGTAGATTCATCCATGGTAGACTTCAAACCACAGCTTCCTCGAATATGTCTAATTATAGACCTTAGCCATATACATTCACGCACAGCTTCATGTAAATCAATAATCCCTGCGTGATTTGAGGAAGTAGCAACAAGTGTCTGTTTTGTAGACCTCCAAGATATCGCAGTGCTTCCCATGGTAAAGACATAACCTGTTTGGGAGTAATCTTTGGGAGTAATCTTTGTTTTGATGGATGGGAGTAGGGGAACGCCGGCCACCATGGCCGGGGGCAAAGTCTTGGACGGCGGCGTTTTGCCTTTTGATTCCTCTTCTCTCTGTAGGGATAAAATAGGCCCATATCAATCATACCTCTTAGGTATCGAAACATTGTCTTTACACCAATCCAATGGTGGTGTGTTGGCGCAGAGTTATGTCGAGCTAACAAGTTCACAGCGAATGAGATGTCTGGTCTTGTGCATTGAGCTAAGTACAATAATGCGCCTATTACACTTAGATAGGGCACTTTGGCCTCAAATAATTCTTCGTCCTTATCCTTTGGATGAAACAGATCTTTTCCGGGCTCAAGACTACGGCCAATCATGGAAGTATTCACAGGCTTTGCTTTATCTTCATTAAAGCGCCTTAAAATTTTCTGAGTATATGCAGACTGATGGATCAAAATCTCATCACTACGGTGCTCGAGTTCTGAACTGAGACAAAGCCGTGTTTTCCCAAGATCTTTCATCTCAAATTCGGATTTCAAATATTTAGCAGTTTCCTTTAACTCATCTAGAGTTCCAATTAGGTTAATGTCATCGACATAAACTACTACGGTTGCAAATCCGAAACTTGTTCTTTTAATGAGCACGCATGGGCATATTTCATTATTAATATATCCATTACCAATCAAGTAGTCACTTAGACGGTTATACCAGATCCGTCCGGATTGTTTTAATCCATATAATGAGCATTTTAATCTTATTGAAAATTCGCTCCGTGGTTTAGAGCCACTTGACTTGGGTAATTGAAGTCCATCTGGAACCTTCATATATATCTCTAAACCTAGATCTTCATAGAGATATGCTGTAACCACATCCATAAGCTGCATGTCAAGTTTTTCGGAAACTACTAAACTGACAAGGTAGCGGAATGTTGTAACGTCCATTATGGGAGAATACGTCTCCTCGTAGTCGATTCCAGGGCGTTGTGAGAAACCTTGCGCCACGAGGCTGGCTTTATATCTAACCACCTCATTTTTCTCATTACGCTTTCTAACAAAAACCCATTTATGGCCAACAGGTTTTACGTATGGGGTGTCTGCGTTATAAGCCCAAATACCTGTCACTTTGCTAGTGAATCCAATTCAACGTAGATTGCATCTTTCCATTTAGGCCAATCCGCTTTTCATTGACATTCTTCGACAGAGCGAGGTTCGATATCATCATATTCTATAATTCCTTCTGCAATATGATATGCAAATTCATCATCAATAGCCATAGAATTTCTATCCATCATCTTATGTACACTAGTGTAATTCATGGAGATCTCCCTATTCTCTGAAATTGGTTCTGACATTGGAGCGTCCCTCAATGATATCTCTTGGACATAACCATAATCCAGAATATTCTCATGAGATGGATTATTCACATCGATTATTTTTGGATTATTTTGTGCCAAACTCGCTTTTTTTCTTGGGCGAGAATCCATCGACCCTATGGGCCTTCCACGCTTCCTGGCTGGAGCCGTGGGCCTAGCCACAACGTCACCAAAGGAGAAGACGTTGGCGCCATTCTCAGGTACTCTTGAGATGGCGTCATGTCCTCTAATTTTAGGGACATCAATCCTTGCAGGCACGTTTGCAGCAGGTATGTGTGATCTTGTCACTTTAGCGATATCAGAAAACGCATTAGGCATCGATTCTGCTACATTATGAAGATCAAGAATTCTCCGCACTTCAATTTAGGACTGTGCGGTTCGGGGATCAAGATGAGACAGAGTGGGGACAGACCACGACAATTCCTGTCATTCTTGTTGAACATTTATGTTCTTATCTTCCCCTAACGATGGGAAGACTGTCTCATCAAAGTGACAATCCGCAAATCTAGCGGTAAAGAGATCGCCTGTCAAGGGTTCTAAGTAGCGGACAATGGTTGGAGAATCATATCCAACATAAATGCCTAATCGTCTTTGAGGACCTATTTTGGTGCGCTGTGGCGACGCAATTGACACATAAACTGCACACCCAATATGCGTAAGTGTGAGACATCATGCTCATACCCAGTCACCATCTGGGTCACAGAAAAGGGTTGAGTGGCAGTACGCCTCAGACGAATAAGCGCTGCTGTATGCAATATTGCATAGCCCCAAGCAAAAATAGGGAGATTGGTGCGCATTACCAATGCTCTAGCGACCATTTGTAGTCATTTAATGGCGGCTTCTGCGAGACCATTTTGAGTGTGAACATGAGGAATAGGATGTTCAACTTCAATCCCAATGGACATGCAATATTCATCAAAAAATTTTGATGTAAACTCCTCAGCATTGTCTAGTCTTATAGACTTAATAGGATAATCAGGGTGGTGAGCTCTTAACTTAATAATTTGGGCTAGGAGTTTAGCAAATGCAGCGTTCCTTGTGGACAAAAGCATGACATGTGGCCAGCGTGTCGATGCATCAACCAACACCATAAAATATCTAAATGGTCAGCAAGGTGGTTCCTCACCTTGGATTCTTTGTAAGAATGGTATATTTTCTTTAGTGTCCTTTGCATAGGATGGTCTTAATCCTAATTTTGCTAAAGAGCATGCTTTGCAGAACAAATGATGGGCTTTAGAAACAACCAATGAAGATTTTGGTTGAGCCATGAAGTCACAATTGACTTTAGAAGTAGGATTTGGAAACATGGGAGCATAGATGGCGTCAAAGCCACCCATAGGCCGCCGGGGGATGGCGGCACCGGCCTGTGAAGGTCGGTTTTGGGGGTGAACGGCGCCGTGAGGCGCAGGGGCTCCTTCGGGGTCCAAAATCCGATTTTTACTTCTTTTTGTTCTGAAAAATGGATGTCTGTGCGAAGTCTTTAAGATACGGATCATCATATCATGACCTGGATGTCCCAAACGGTCATGCCAAAGCCTATATGTGTCAGAATCCCATAAATCATCTCTCATAACATGATTGGATTCAATTATTGGAATAGTGGTTGCATACAACCTACTAGATCGATACATAAGTTTCTCTAAGACTCATTTATGTCTGTAGTCATTAGAGGTGATGCAAAGGAACTCTTGTTCACTCTCACAATGTGTTTCTACATGAAAACCATTGGCTCTTATATCTTTGAAGCTCAAAATATGTCCAAGACATTGAAGAAAATAAATCGAGACTTTATTAATAATAGCCAATGATTACATCAAAGTTTCGTGACCATAATCTAATCCAAAGTATCAAACTTTAGACAAATTGTAGTCACTCAATCCGTTGGGTAACTCCAATTAAATATGACCAGGTAAGTAGGGAGAGATGTCGGTGGAGAGAAGCTCACTTAAGTACCACTAATCTCAAGCTACTTTCCTAGACATCATACTTAATTAGATGAGCCTGGTGAGAAAGAGTTAATCCAATAAGTCATTTTATTTATTAAGGCGTAATTGTCATTACATAATTCTTGGAAATATAAAAGACTATACTAATAAAATCTGCGGTATTTTGTCTATCGCCAGATTTAAAGTCTTCCATAGCTCGATATCTTGATCACCATTGATCAGGTACTCCTTAAAATACCATGAAGAGGATGCTCTCTTGATTGAGATGTATTGACGCGATACATATGGCCCCTAGGATCAATGGCATCGGAATAGTGCTACAATGGCCAAAAGTGGCGCCATGGTGTTCTAACTTATACCCTCAACGTCATGACTCCTATAGTCACGTTAGGGTTTTCTCAAGCAATTTGTTCTTTTGTGATTTTCCACAATCATGCATCAATGATTTGATGCAGAGAGCTTCCGAACAATATTTCATAACTCTTTCAAAGTTTAGAGAAGCGGATATTATTCCATCGTGCTTCTAAGTTCGGAAAATCGTGAACGTTACTAAAACGTTTACGAGACACAACCCAAAGGTTCTTAGCTGTATCCTCATTCATGTACTCAAACTGGAGGGCCATCTTCATGTGGCGCTTCATCAGAGTAAATTCCCTGGAATTATCTATCTCAGTTTGAGAGCCTTGAGTGGTTCCTTTAGAACAAGACTCCTGGATTGTAGGCAACAAATAAATGGCAATTAGGTGGAGTTCAACATTATGAGCCCGCTTGAAAATATCCTATGCCTGTGGAATCCAATGGAGTAAAATCGAGCTCGTTCAAGTCTAACATCCTGGAATGGAAAGCAAGAACGTATTTAGTTTCAGAGTCAGTGCTTCCACGAAAACTAATATAAGATTTCTGAGCCTTAATGCTACCAAGAAATCGATTTCCAAGAATATTTGGATTAGACTGAAACAATGATGTTTATATGGTCATAAATCGATGCTTATGGACGCACTTAGTCCGAAGCTTATGAACACTCTTAATCCGTGATATTTCGATGCTCATGAACGCTCTTAGTTCATGGTTTACGAACACTCTTAGTTCGTATAGCATGAATCCCCACGATTCCGCTTTTCAAAGAATCGAACCCACGTTATAAGAAAGATGGGATGTAGAAGAAGGGAGGTTACAATTCCCCAAGAAAAAAAAAAAAAAAGGAAATTAAATTTCAAAAGCCGTAACTTTAGTTTAAAACTTACTTGTTGAAATTAGGAGCAGATTTGCTTCTGAATAGATTTCACTTCGATTAGTGTACAGGTCTCAAAACAACTCCAATAAGACTAAAATTTGGAGATCAGATAGAAGAGACAGAGACGAACAACTTTGATGAAGGAAGGATTTTGATCTGAGGTTCCGATCAAGATGTTTCGGGGCATGCAAGCAGGCTGATCTGCACAGGAATGAGAGTGCGGCGATGCTGCAGGGGTAGTAGGCTGCACACGGGTGCGTAAGTGCTGCAGGGGTAGTGTACAGTGCAGGGTCGCACAGGTGGGCAGCAGCGGCTAGGCTAGCTCGGGCTAGGTGCAACAGTTGAAAAGGTGTGCTGAAGAGAATTTCAGTTTTTGGATTTTTTGGTTTTGTGGTTAGAACTCGTGCTGATAACGTGTTTAAGAATGAGAGAAATTTAGAGAGATTGATGAGAGAATTGTATGTTTCATTTGAGAATAGGAGCCCTATATATAGGGATTACAAAGTACATGTTCTAATGATACAAGGAAAACTATTCCGAATAGGACTAGGAATTCTAAAACCTTATCTCTTATTACAATCATGGAACTAATCCTAGTTTGATTAGGCACACAAAGCTGATTTCCTTCAACAATTATGACTTTCATATATAATGGCGCAAGTATCTAAAAATGATTAGGAAAAGGATAACTCAAAGAAACATAACCAGATAAGGATCACTTCATTATTTTAATTTTCATGGGTTGCTCACCCTCTTTTGAGAATGATTTTTTCTCAATTTAAAAAAATGCAAAAAGAATGGCAATAGTTGAGCTTGAACTGCTTGGAAACAGAGCAATTAATCACATAACCAGAATCAATGTGTGAGCTTGAACTTCTACAATGACAAAAAGATGAACCCAGAAAATTTAAGTTATTTCAAGCTCCTGAATTGTGGGGTGTTCTGAAGTATAGTTAGAAATTATGAAAGAAACAATGCGTCTCTCATACCAGAAACCATATAACAAGTTTAGCAGATCCCAGAAGTACCCAAAATTGCCAAAAAGAAAAAGATTTTACCTTTTTTCTGATTTAAAGCTATATCATATGATATGTAAAATTTCAAACATTGGTCTTACAAACTGATAGCAATTTCATTACTATATTCTTGACATCAATAGGGTATAAATATGCTTTCATACCTCAATACATGTCCATGCCCTTTGATGGTTGTCGTCCTTGTCAAAGTGCCACCAATCCTTGACATTAATAGGATGCAATCCAGGGTCAGCCGCCAGACTACTAATGAAAGAGAATACTGTGCACGTTTTTCCCTTGGAGACATAGGTATCCCTTGTTTTCCCCACTGAACTCTTTCTCACACTCATGGGCTTCATTATTTCTGTTTTCAGTACGAACTATTGGTTCATGCACAAACAAAAGGCCAACATCTTGGGTTTCACTATCATCAAATTGGACGTTGTCATGCATCGATGGTAGGGCATCATCATCCAACTGGAAATCCATGTTGTAATTGGACATATCTATAATTATTTAGCACAATCTCAGATAACATTAACATATTAATATCAGCAATATGAACCATAAGTACTATAATCACCCTTTAAACTTTTTTCTATAGTTAAGATTATATGACCATATGAAAATATAAGCTTATCAAATTGAGTAAATTATGAATGCACACCGACATTTCTCTTACACTTGCAGACTAAGCTTAGTCTAAATCTGCAGTATGGCAATGTACATTAGAAGACAAAAGGAGTACATGGAAAAAGTATACCAAACACCTTGCAGGTCAAAGCAATATTGCATATTGAGAAAAAAAAAAAAAAAAAAAAACATCGAGTGGACATGGTTGGTGGTAAAAATATTTTGAACAAGAAAGAATAAGCTTGTGAACAAATTAAACTAATTATATGGGATATGAACAGGGAAACTTGGTTAGACTGTAAGATATAGAATTGGGAATGCTGCTGATTCGTTGAACCATCTGTATGTTC
The DNA here is from genome assembly GCF_002994745.2 of Rosa chinensis. NCBI lineage: Eukaryota > Viridiplantae > Streptophyta > Magnoliopsida > Rosales > Rosaceae > Rosa > Rosa chinensis. The sequence continues at coordinate 52,682,814 of NC_037094.1, read as the reverse complement.
ATTGTAATTTTTCATAGCCATGAAAAGAACTTTATTTTTCTCTCCTCTTATTTTCAGTACTAAAGATCATGCCAAATTTTCAACTCTTACATTGAGGTCTGTGGAGTAAGGTTCATAGCAATGTCATTACCCTTCCTCAATATCTCCTCTTCTTGGACACATGCTAGCTATGAGGCTAATGAGATCCCCAATTAGCCTTTTAACCCTGTAAGCTAGTTGCATTCTTCTTGTGTTTTAATTAAAATTCTTTTTAAGTTGTGTGATATATTTTTAAGCTTCTCAAATGCTGAGGGATTTCAAGGTTTTCTAAACAATCACGCAGCAGCCTAAACATATGTATCAAACATATAGAAATCCAAGGTCAATAAACATATCAATCACACCTCAACAAGGGTATTTCAATCAGTCCTGCAACATATATAAAGACTTCAACAAGGCTCTTCCAATCAATCCAGCAACATATATAAAGACCCCAACAAGGCTATTTCACATCAATACTGCAACTTATATAAAGGCCTCAACAACACATGAATCAAGCATCAACAAAGCTACTGATATTATGAATAAGAAAAACATTTATACATTTCCTCTGAAGACAATCACATTATTCACTACCCGGAACCAACTTGGGTTTTTGACACTGTGGCATGAACTGCAGTAATGCATACAAGTGGATTGTCAATATAATCTTCAAACCTCATCGGAAAAAAAATAAAAAAAATTGCAAATGTGGAACTGCTTTTTCTGAAAGTGATTGTGTATGGACAAGAATCAAGTCTATTATTCATTAGTTAGAAATTGAAATAAGCCAAAGAAACACCAAGTGATAGAAATCAGAAAGGTACCTCTACATTGAAATGGAGACAGAGAAGGAAGAGATTTGGGGGTTTCCTCGATTGCAGTAGCTTAAGTCTTGAAACCTGGAAATTCAAGAGAAGATTCAAACACCATTGAAATGGACCATGAGCAGTGATTTCACCAAGACAAGTAGTGGATGAAACAGAAGAATGATCGAAGATACTGGTACCGGACGGCTTTGGGGATGAACTCCATGTTTGCTCTCTCACCTTGGTCTGTAGCGGTCGAAAAGAAAGTATACCCTAAACAAATCGAGTGCTAAGAGCGGAATTCTGTCTTTAGTCTCCTTTTTCACAAGGAATTATGTCTCTAGTCTCCCTTTTTACAAGGAATTCTGTAGTTAATTGTTCTTTTCACACAGATATGTGTGTAAAAATTGTCACACAGATATTCGTGTATTACTCATTTCATAAAGAAATTTGTAGCAAATACTTATTGTAACAGAAATCCGTCCCTCAATAATTCACATAACAAAAAAATTAATAATTTCGAAATAAACTAATTTGTAATACATACAAAAATAAGTGTGAATTGATTTTCACACAGATATCCGTGTAAAAATATATTAGCTTTTACACAGACATCTGTCACTGCTGTTTATTCACACGAATTTCCATCGATATTGTTATTGTATAAATTATTATGGACCCAATTATGCTCTTTTCACACGGATATCAGTGTCAACATTTCACACAGATATTTGTGTGTTACTCATTTCACATAGTAATTTGTATCAAATACTTATTGTAACGGAAATCAATCCCTCCATAATTCACATAACATAAAAAATTAACGATTTTTAAATAAACTAATTTATAATACGTACAAAAATCAGTGTGAATTGATATTCACAAAGATAACCGTGTGAAAATGTTTTAGTTTTTACACAAACTTTTGTTACTATTGTTTATTCACACTTATTTCCGTTGATATTGTTATTGTATAAATTATTGTGGGCCCAATTATGCTTATTTCACTTGGTTATCTGTTAGTATTTGTATTTCGCACGGATATCTATGGCTTTTAAATACAGTAAATCCATGTGTGTTGTTATTTTGCTAGTAGTGTGATATGTTGTTCTTTACAAACTCAAGTAGCACTAGCTCGGCTACAATCACTAGACAAAACTAATGAGAAGTTTGTCTTCAATCTTGAACTCCTTCTTCACTTGAACGATCACCAACTATTGCTCTTCTTTCTTCACAACTCTCTACTGATCTCAAGAGAATCGATGCATATGAACAAATGATCAAGAACACTTCAACATGGAACAAGTGTTTTTGACTCTTGTGAAAACTTGATCTTAAGCAAGCAAGACTCTCCAATACTTTTTGCGTCTATATTCGTAAATTATGACCGTGTATTTTCTAAATATATGAGGGACCAATGCAAATCCTCAATCCACCATGATTCTACCCTACTTAGACTCCAAATATGAAATAACTTTCAATAAAAGATATCCAATAAAAATAAACAAATCCTAAAGATATCCAATTAAGAATAGACATATCCTAAAATGCTTAGGACTTCAATACTACGATTTTAATAGATGGAGATATCTTTGAAACATAATAACTCAAAACCCAAAAGATACTTCCCAAAATCAACCTTCATAAAACATAGGGCTGACTCATACAGACTGGAACTGACTCGGGGATTGCAACATGTATTGCAATCCCATGCTTATGCATGAGATGCACTACCTGAGATTCTCCGTGATCAGTATGGGCTTTGTCACAGCATTGTATGGAAATGCCAACACAACATGTACAACTATAGTACCTACACTTGGGAAATTATTAAGCTATATATTTATACTACATTCAAAGAAAATATTAATAGATATTATAGTGAGATGAAAGAACCGCATATAGTTGTCTAGTAGTAGACTAGGGAACTTTACAAGGAAGAATGTGAGAAAAGTAGAAGTGGTTACCGGAAGGCTTCGGCTTGTAGTAAGAGAGAACTGAATACACGGTCTGTATGACGGTCAAAATTATTATAAACACGACTGCATTAATGATGGATTGTACAAGTAATCACGCTTGATTGACGTTATCCATCTACGTAGCCAACGGTGATCATAATACCCGGTCACTCAGGTAGAAAGTAAAAAGATAGAGGAACAGGAGGAAACAGTATTATTATCATCAAGAATGGTGTTGAAGAAATAGACAATGTCCTCCTTTCTCAAACTTAATGGTGTTAATAATGCCTTTTTGCATGAGAAACTCCACATTTTTGCTAGATTTAATAAGTTCATGCATGCCCCTGGCATAGGAGGTAATTTGATACTTATGGTGCCTTGGTCCACACTCTCTCATGGCTAAGAGATTTATGAAGGCAGATTTTTCCGCGTCCAAAGTTATTGGTGCAATCTCCATCACTCCATCGAGCAAGGTCATGCTGAGTATGTTGCTCAAACCACTTTTACATCTGAATTTGACTCCGACTTGGAAAATGGACAATCATTCTCATTCTTGTCTTATTCAAATTCAACTGAAAGGGTTCTAAGAGCGTCGAGTAAATGTGATGCAGGAGCATATGGGCCAACATCAAATGCATTATTCTGTTATTTTATTATTTAGATATCTTTAGGGTATCATTTTACATTTAATTTAGGATTTACATTTAATTAGCTTTCCATTTTAGCTTAAGTCTACTTATTCTCCAAGTATTGTAAACCCTATAAATATGGGTAATGTAATCCTTGTTATATAGCTTATAGTTTATGAATAAAATCAGTTTATTTGTGGCATGGATTTGCCCTATTTTATGAGTTTGCTACTCCTTATTTTTGGTGTCTGTTGAGTGATTATTGGAGGCCTTTGTTCGATACCTCTTCCCCATCAATTGGTATAAGAGCTTTGGCAAGAGCTTGGTGGATTCCATATCTCAAGTTAGGCGAAGAAGGGGAGGTTTTCGAATGGAGAATTGTGACATCAACAACGACATGGCTGAAATCAAAAGGATGCTTAAGCAACTTGCGGTACGTATTGATCACATCGAAGCTCGACGACAGCGTCGTAAGAGTTCCGACTGGGAGAGAGACGTTACCACCTATCATCAACGTGTTGATCGCATCGAAACTTTCTACTAAGATGGTGACTGTTCCGACGGGGAGATATGCGTTGGCCCAATTCATAATTGTGCTCCGCTGTGTGAGTCAAATGAAGAGGGACATAGTACTTTCAACTATTCCGGTTGTAAGTCCACTATCTTTAATTCTCCATTTGTTGAGGAAGTATTTTTAGAAAAAGAAAAAAATAATTTCATGAGTTTTGATATGCCACCAAAGTATGATTGTTATGAAGATTCTGAAGTTTGTGATGGTGTTGTGGAGGACCAAAGGAAAAAAGATTTTGTTCCTAGAAATTGTGATGATGAAGACGACAATAAAGCCGCAATCAAGTCAATATTGTGGAAAGATATTGAGCATAAATTTGTTGATTTTGTTGGAGTTAATGCATTCATTATGCATATTCCCAAAGAATTAGTTAATCTTGTCACTCAGATAAAAGATGGTGAGAAAAATTTTGGGATTACGAAGTTATTGTCGGAGAGAAAATTTATGGGATCAAGGTTAATAATTTATTCCAAATATCTATTTGTTCGGAAAGGAAGGATTCAATTGCAAGTTAAGGGTTCAACAAAAGATCTGAAGCAATGGAAGACTTTGTCAGGATTTCTTCAATCAATGGCTCGAATTCAAGGGCGAATTCTTTCCAACTAGGGGAGTCTGATGCAGGAGCATATGGGCCAACATCAAATGCATTATTCTGTTATTTTATATTTTATTATTTAGATATTTTTAGGGTATCATTTTACATTTAATTTAGGATTTACATTTAATTAGCTTTCCATTTTAGCTTAAGTCTACTTATTCTCCAAGTATTGTAAACCCTATAAATATGGGTAATGTAATCGTTGTTATATAGCTTATAGTTTATGAATAAAATCAGTTTATTTGTGGCATGGATTTGTCCTATTTTATGAGTTTGCTACTCCTTATTTCTGGTGTTTGTTGAGTGATTATTGGAGGCCTTTGTTCGATACCTTTTCCCCATCAAAATGTTTGCTTTGGAATGTATTTGGAAAATGAGAAACAAAATATTCTAAACCTCTCCAACTCGGAAGGACTCTTTGAGTAAGCTCCCAAAAGGACTTGAATTTTCCAACAGGTACTTGATGGAATAAGCAGCCAAGAACTCTCCAAGGCAATTGGTTTTCTAGTAGAAGCAAATCATTTAGTACTGTTGGCAACATCCCTAACCTATTGAACAGAGGATCGTCCATGCCTCTGGGCATGTCTCCTATCATCTTGCGGAAGAGTTCAATAATAAAGAAACCAGCAACCACCAACATCTCTATAAATTTTTGACTACTCAAATCAATTTTTTCATCATAGCAATCACAACAATATTCCTCCATACTTCTAATTTTTTCAACAATGTGTTCCATGTTGGTCTCGGGAGTGGCTTTTTGAATAAGAAGGTTGTGCAAGTACCATAGTTTCATTCCTTCCATTGCTTGCAGGTTCTTTTTTCCATGGTGAAGTGGTCCAATTGAAACTAAACTCGAAACAAAATCCTTTTCGCGCGGCCTCTGTAGTTGATCGGGGATTCTATATATGCAAGCACTAGGTGGTGATGGAGCTTGCAGACGAAGTTTTCCTAGAATGGTGTATGCTATATATGACTTGATCGATCTTCATTTCTAATATTTGCACTCAAAGCTTAGCTATTCACATTATTTGCTACTATCACATTCTTTTCCTCGTCTCTAATTTTGATCAAGCATTCGCCATTGACATTACACTCTGTTATCAGGCAATTTCTTTCTAGCTTTGAAATAGTGGCAATCGTCCTCTTTCAGTTAATTATAGGAGAAGAATGGATTAAGCTACAATCAACTGTAAAGGAAAAAGAAATAGATAATCGGGACAAGCTATAGTACCGTGATGTTTATCATATATTCATGAGATAATTCCACAAATGGTCACTCAATTATGACTCATTCGACACTTTGGTCACTGACGTTTCAAATATATCACTTTGGTCACTCAACTATTACACTGTCAATCACTTAAGTCATCCAAAGAGTATTTTTTATAAATTTTTTTAATGAAAAAAATTAACAAAGTGACTTAAGTGATTGACAGTGTAATAGTTGAGTGACCAAAGTGATATATTTGAAACTTCAGTGACCAAAGTGTCGAATGAGTCATAGTTGAGTGACCATTTGTGAAATTTTTCCTATATTCATTTTATATCTATTGAACAAAAATTATAATTTACATGATGTAAAAGTAAATGGAGATTGGAATTGGTCTACTCATTTCATTTCATAACCCCTTTATATAGGGAGAGAATTACAATGGAAAGAACAATTACAATGATGACATTAACTACTGATTGGTTCGTAATCGATGCTGATTGATGTTAATCGATAATTGCTTGATTCCCTCTCCGTCAATCACTTTGACGAAGGCACACAATATGTTTTTCCTTTAGCACTCCCCCTTGTGCCAAGTCAAAGACGAAATGGTGCATGAGTTGTTGCCTCACTAAAAACCTTGCCAAGTAACAATAAAAACCCTGTGGGACAAAAATACACCTTGGTCGAAGGAAAAGAGCACAACGCACCTTTTACATTTGAGTATGACATGTGTGTGTTAGACTCCCCCTGACGTCTACACCTCCCTCTGATACTTACATTAATCTAGGGAGCTTGGAAAGTCTTCGCATTCCTATGCTTTTCACATGTTTCTCAAATGTGTCCTTAGGCAATGATTTGGTGAACAAATCTGCCACATTCTCCTCAGACCTTACTTGATTCATTTGAATATTGAGGAGAGTCTGTTGTTGCTGATTGTAGGACAACTTTGGCGATATGTGTTTTGTGTTATCACCCTTAATATAACCTAGCTTCATTTGTTCGATGCAAGCTGTATTGTGTTCGTAAATGCAAGTAGGCTCTTCAGTGGTAGAACTCAAACCACTAGTCCCTCGAATATGTGCAATGATAGTTCTTAACCATACACACTCAAGAACCGCCTCATGTAGAACAATGATCTCTGAGTGGTTCGAGAAGGTAGCCACAAAGGTTTGCTTGGTTGATCTCTAAGATATCGCTGTGTTCCCATTGGTAAATACATAACCAGTTTGGGACCGATATGTGGGTCAGATACGTATCCAGCATCAGCAAAACCGACCAAAACGTCATTTGGCGTTTTAGTGTAGTGAGTGGCGTTTTCGCCATCAACATTTCCTTTAGGGATTGCAGTTCCATCTGCGGTCCCTCTTGTCTCTCTGTAGGGAAAGAACAGTCCCAAGTCAATGGTTCCTTTTAGGTATCGAAAATGTTCTTGATACCATTCCAGTGACTCTGCGTTGGCGCTGAGCTAAATCTAGCTAACAAGTTCACTGAGAATGCAATGTCTGGTCGAGTAAATTGGACTAAGTACAATAATGTGCCTATTGCACTTAGATAGGGAATTTCAGCTCCCAACACTTGTTCGTCATCTTCCTTTGGACGAAATGGATCTTTCCTTGCATCCAAACTTCGACCGATCATGGGAGTGCTAGCAGGATGTGCTTTGTCCATGTTATATTGCCTGACTTTTGGACATATGCAGACTGGTGGATTAATATTCCACAAACTCGGTGTTCTAGTTCAAGACCTAGATAGAATCGAGTTTTCCCAAGATCCTTCATCTCAAATTCGGATTTCAAGTAACTCGCGGTTTCTCTTATTTCATCAAGAGTACTAGTTATGACATATACTACTACAATTTGCAAATCCGGAACTTGTTTTCTTTATGAATACGCAGGGGCATAATTCATCGTTCTGATATCCCTTCCCAATCAAGTAGTCACTTAGATGGGTATACCACATCCGTCTGGATTGTTTCAATCCGTAAAGTGAGCGTTTCAACTTAATTGCAAACGCACTCTGTGGTTTAGAGTCACTTGACTTGGGTAATGTAAGGCCATTAGGCACTTTTCATATATATCTCTGAATCTAGATCCCCATAGAGATATGCAGTAACCACATCCATGAGCTGCATTTCCAGTCCTTCGGAAATTACTAAGCTAACTAAGTAGCGGAACGTTATAACGTCCATTACGGGAGAGTATGTCTCCTCGTAGTCAATTCCAGGGTGTTGTGAGAAACCTTGCGCCACAAGGCGAGCCTTGTACCTCAGGACTTCATTCTTCTCATTACGCTTTCTGACAAAGACTCATTTATGTCCTACAGGCTTTACACTAGGTGGGGTTAGCACTACCTGACCAAATACCTGTCTCTTTGTCAGAGAATCTAATTCTACCTGGATTGATTCTTTCCATTTAGGCCAATCTGCTCTTTGTTGACATTTTTCAATAGAGCGTGGTTCGATATCATCGTGCTCTATGATTCCTTGAGCAACAGTATATATCATCAATGTGTATGGAAGATCTTTCTATCAACTCATACGTACTCTCGTAATCCTTTGAGATTTCTTTGTTCTCTGGAATCATTTCAAACATCGGAGCGTCCTCCAGTATTGATTCATGGACATAACTATAATCAGAGACAATCTCATGAGAGGGATTCTATACATTGATGATTGGTTTGTGCCTTACTCACCCTCTTCTTCCTTGGGTGAGTGTCAATCGAACCAAGTGACCTCCCCCTCTTCCTTGGGGAGCCATGGCCTCAACCACACCTCCACTAAGTGCGGTTGCAGTGCCTCTATCTGCGGCACCGTGCCCCTTGTTGGGGACTTCTAACCTTGCAGGCACATTTGCAGCTGGTATTTGTGATCTCGTCACTTTTACGATATCAGTAAACGCATCAGGCATCGAATCTGCTACGTTCTGAAGATCGATTATTCTTTTCACTTCACTTTCACTTTATAAAGTGCGGGGATCAAGATGAGACAGAGTGGGGACAAACCATGACAATTCCTGTCGTTCCCTTGGAAAATCCTTTTTCCTATCTCCCCCTAACGACGGGAAGACTGTCTCATCAAAGTGACAATCCGCAAATCTAGCGGTAGAGAGATCGCCTGTCAAGGGTTCCAAATAGTGGATAATTGTTGGGGATTCGTATCCAACATAAATACTTAATCGTCTCTGAGGACCCATTTTGGTGCGCTGTGGGGGCGCAATAGGCACATATACTGCTCAACCAAATATGCGTAAGTGTGAAGTGTCAGGCTCATATCCAGTTACCAACCGGTACGCATAAAATGGTTGGCTAGCTGTGGGTCTTAAACGAATAAGTAAAGCTGCGTGCAATATTGCATAACCCCATGCAGATATAGGCAGGTTGGTGCGCATAACCAATGCCCTAGCCACCATCTGTAGCCTTTTGATGGTGGCTTCTGCGAGACCATTTTGTGTATGCACATGGGGTACAAGATGCTCTACATCGATCCAAATAGATATGCAATAATCATCAAATGCTTTTGATGTAAACTCTCCAGCATTATCAAGCCTTATAGACTTGATAGGGTGATCAGGGTGGTGAGCCCTCAAACGTATAATCTCTGCTAGGAGTATTGCAGCATTTCTTGTGGACAATAAAACGACATGTGACCAGATTGTCGAAGCATCCACCAGAACCATAAAGTACTTGAATGGTCCGCATTCTGGATGGATAGGTCCACAGACAACTCTTTGTATCCTTTGTAAGAATGGAATGTTTTATTTTGTATCTTTAGCATAGGAAGGTCTCGATCCTGTTTTTGCTAAAGAGCAGGCTTTGCAAAACGAGTGATGTACCTTTGAAATAGTCAATGAGGCATAATGGGAGGGAGGTAGTGCTTCTGGGCAGAACGCAATGACTGCATTTGAGCAATACTAGAACCCACACCTTGCAGTATGGCGGATTTTTCTCACATTTTTCACTCGAAAGAAGGGATGTCCGTGTGAGTTCTTGAAAAATACGGATCATCATGTCACGACCTCGATGCCATAGGCGGTCATGCAAAAGCCTGTATGAGTCAGTGTCCCACATTTCATTGTTGGTGACAGTATAGGATTCAATGATCCGAATCGTAGTGAGGTACAGTCCACTAGATTGACTCATAAGGTTCTCTAAGATGTGTTTCCTTCCACAGTCATTAGATGTAATATCAAGGTATTCAGTTCCATTCTCATGGTGTATTTTTACATGATAACAGTTGGCACAAATTGCTTTGAAACATTAACAAGGTTCGATTAGCTCTTAGTGCATACAGAGCGTCTTTGACTTTAAATATATCTCAGATTCTTTAGAGTAATTCTATTTTAGTAGAATGATAATCTTTTCATTCTAATAATAATTTTTTCTCTAGATGTATTGCTTTACATCTTTATATTGCAATTTCGAACCATGTAAATATGTGTATAGTAAATAAATTTGACTAAATTCAGTGCTTCAGAATAAAATTCAAAATTTATTAATAAGCCAACGATAATCAAATCAAGGTCTTGTTCTAATTCATCAAACCATTATTGAAATAAACTTTAAGACCAAGTAATAGTCTAATTAAGAATGAGGCATTATGCCTTCACAACTGTTTTTGGAAAATAAAGTAAATAAAGCAGATCAGTCAAAATCTGGGGCATCGGTTGACTGAGCAAGTTCCTTGTTGCCATTAAAGTCTGCAATTGTGAGGTTGACGTCTGGGTCATGGCCTCCTTCTTCCATATAGTGAGCCTCTTGTTCTTTAGACTCCATATACCTCTTGTAATTGGCTGCTACTCTGTTGCTTGCTTGGCAGTTCTTGTACCAATGCCCAATGACTCCACACCTATAGCATGGTTCATTGCCAACTCTATTCTGTTTGACTGAAGGGTTCTTAGGTGCCCTTTGCACCTTGGTTCCATGACCACTAGTGCCACCATCTCTGCGCCATACATTGGGAGGGCCTCCACGGCCCATATCACGACCCCCATGTCCCTTGCCACGTGGTGCATTATTGTCACGTAGGAAGGGATCAGCACGTCCAACCCCCTTTGCATTGGGGTTCTGTCCACCTTTCACTTTGCCATAATTAGCTTCAGGAATTTTCTTTGTCCCAACAGGCCTGGCATTGTTGTTCAAAAGAACCTCATTATGCCTCTCAGCCACTTGCAGTAGGTTGATCAGCTTGTTGAAGGTTGTGATTCTTTTGTTATCATACTCCAGCCTATACTGGTTCGCTAGTATAATTGCTGAAGTAGGAAAAGTGGAAAGAGTCTTCTGGATCATATCATCTTCTGTGAGTTCCTTTCCACAGAAATTTAGACGTGCTTTTAGGCGTAACATGTCCTTGTTGAAGTCATTGACCTTTTTGTAGTCAAGCAAGAGGATTTCATTCCACTGCACGGTCAGTTCTGGGAGCAAGGTGTCATGAATGTTCCCAAAACGTCCCTTAAGGGCATCCCACAGTTCTTTGGGTGTCTTCAACTGAAGGTATTCCCAGCGTAGGCTAGGATCAATGTGTCGCCTCAAAAACATTAAGGCATTTGCTTTCACCTTATCAGACGGTCCATCGTCTTTGGGGTCAGTGGGAGTTTTGATGGTGGCAGTGTAGTCTCGTGCCACAAAGGCAGTTTCTACATCGGAAACCCAACGGTGATACTCAAGTCTGTCTGAGTCCAAAATGTCAAACTCAGGTCGAGTTGGATCAGCCATCTACATAAACAAGAGAAAAGAAATAAATTACGCAGTCATAAAGACATCCACGTGAATTATTTTCCAAACGTATGAATTAGATTTCAAGACCAATATTCGTAATGGTCACATTTTTTTCGATGCTATGTGAAAATACTTTATCACAGTAAGTGAGTGTATAATGCGCATGAATTTTCATTATCATGGCCAAACGGTATTGATATGTTGCATTTAAAAATAATCATAGTACATTTAAATATATCATATAAAAATAAGCTACATGGCATGCTCAAATTTCACAAATATACAACAAATTATATACTACACATAATAATAATATATCATGCGTAAAATAAAATATAAATAATAGCATAATATAAAGGCATGCTTAGGAATAATTATATATGAGTAAATAAAATTCACAAAACATGCTCACAATTGCATAATAAAAACATAAGCAATAAAATATAAAGCATGCTTAAACATAATTATAAATCATGCTTAAATATAATGATATAAAACATAAATAATAAGGCATGCTTAAAACAATCAAAATTATCTAATTAAACATGCTTAATAACAAAATATAATAAAAGCATAAACAATAAAATTATCTAATTAAACATGCTTTGTTAAAATCATAAAATAAAATGAAGAAAACATACTTGATTTCGATAAAACAATTCTAGCACACGCGCGTGTTGATGCAGGCGTGCGTAGCGATGTTTTTGGACTTGAGAAAACTGGGCCGCTTTCTCTTTTTCAGCAATGGGCCTTTTTTTTTTTTTTTTTTGGGCTGCAAGCCTACTTTTTCTTTTTTTTCTTTTCTTTTCTGGGCCTGCTGCTTTTTTTTTTTTTTTTTTTTCGCCCTGGGATTCCCCCTTTTTTTTTTTTTTTTTTTTTTTCGACCGGGCCTTTTCTTTTGGCCGGTTGACTTTTTCTTTCTCTTTTTTTTTTTTTTTTTTTTTTTTTGCTTTTTCTTTCCTCTCCTTTTTCTTTCCTTTCTTCGTTCTAGTTCTCTCTCTTTTTTTTCTTGCAGAGGTGGCTGTGTCGTAGCCGGTGGCAGGGGTGCACGTCCGGGTTGGGTCGTGCGTGCTATGTAGTGCAGGGCTGTAGGCAGGTCTGGATGGCAGGTGAGGGGAAACTGTGCAGACTCGCGCTGGATTGCAGGTGTGGGGCTGGGTTGCAGCAGGGCGCGGGGCTGCTGTCAGGCTGGTCGGGCACGCTGGAGGGCGGGCTGGGCTAGGCTGGAGACAGCGATGGGCGTGCGTGCGCTTTGGTGCGGGGAGGCGAGTGATCTGCGCAGCGAAGGAGCCGGGCGGGATTGGGCGGAGCAGCAGCGAGGTGGTTCTGCCGGTTGTTGTTGATGCCCACAGGTTGAGGTTGGCTCTTGGAGGGAAAAAGGAAGAATTTTTTTTTCTTTTTTAGTTGGTGGCGGCAGGAAAAAGGAAGAAATTTTTTTCTTCTAGGGTTTTGGTTTCTTTTCGATAGAAAGAAAACTAGAAAATTAGGATTTTTTCTATTGGCTATTTGCTCTGAGTGTGCTGATAATGTGTAAAAGTAAATGGAGATTGGAATTGGTCTACTCATTTCATTTCATAACCCCTTTATATAGGGAGAGAATTACAATGGAAAGAACAATTACAATGATGACATTAACTACTGATTGGTTCGTAATCCATGCTGATTGATGTTAATCGGTAATTGCTTGATTCCCTCTCCGTCAATCACTTTGACGAAGGCACACAATATGTTTTTCCTTTAACACATGAATCAAAATTACAACATTGAGAAAAAAGTTACCATATTCATTTACATTATTTATATATAATTCAACTAAAATGATAACATTGACTTGTTCAAAAATGAATTTGTTCAAAAACTTGTAACAATGTCTTAGGTGGTGTAATTACAAATTTTTTTTTTTTTGAAGGGGAGGTAGGGGAAAGCTCCCCTAGCGTAAATATTATTATTGATAGTGGAGATAAAATGCCTCGGAGAGGACATAAAGCCTGGACTCCAAGTTATAATAGAAGCATTACTAATATCCTCATAGAGAACATCTTGAATAATAACAGGACTCTCATCTAACCAATATTCATCAACATAAGAAAAACTAGCAAGGTGTGATAACCTATTGGCCACACCATTTGCTTCACGATAGATGTGACGCAATTGTATAGAACTGAAAGTAATAAAGTAGGACTTACAATCCTCCACAATGCACCCACCATCTGATAGATCTTCACCCGTACGTGTAATTGCCTCTATACAAGCACCGAACAATCACACTCTAGTTCAATGCCATCCCATCCTTGGTGTATAGCAATAAGAAGGCCCGCCCTTAGTGCCTGTACCCCCATATGCAGGGTCGAGGAAACATGTTCAAAGGGTCAAGCCAAAGCAGCCAAACAAACTCCCAGCTCATCACGAGCCACTACACCAATGCCTCCCTTACCTGTATCACTTTGGAAAGCCCCATCAACATTTATTTTTAGCCTCCCACTAGGTGGGAACCCCCACTGAACCCGTGGCCTCCTCACTTTGGTACGAGCAGTACTGTGAACCGATTGGTACTCCTCCAACCAACGAACAGACCAACAGACCATACTCCATGAATTAAATCCACCAGCCTTCCAAATAATATTGTTATGATCATTCCAAATAGCCCATGATAGTACAAAGAATAAGTCCCTCTGCTTTGGCTTGAGAGTATCCATCATGGCCATAATCCATTCATCAATTGAATGAGTTGGGTGCTCAGGGGAACGCAATGCCAATGGACAGCTCAACCATAAGGGAGCCACCTCCTTGTAGTTCTTGAACAAGTGCAACTCATCCTCCATATGCTTATAACAGAATACACACTGCAGATCCACCAATGGAACATGCTTAACAAGATTCCGGCGTGTTGGGACTATGCCACGCATAAGCTTCAGAATAAAACTCCTCACTTTTGGTGGAACATTGGACTTCCATACACTCTTCTAGTACTTACCCCTGGTGTTGCCAGCAGATGAGGATGCCCTACTATTCCCATGTAAACTGGAAGCTGTCCTAGCAACATGATAACAACTCTTCACCGTGAATATTCCCTTCGGAGTAAAATGCCAAACGAGCCTATCATCCAGAGCACGCAGGCTTATAGGGATTTTTGTGATAATTTCTGCTTCCATATCAGAGAACATTTCAACAACCACATCCTCCAACCACTCATGCAATTCGGCATCAATTAAGTCATTCACGAGCCAATCTTCAGTACCTTCCATAAGGAGTGAGAATGGTTTAAAGTTATGAGGTAGAGGGACCTAAGGGTCACTCTCGACCCTAATCGAGTCACCACGCCCAACCTGCTGGTACCTGAGTCCCTTGCGTAACAGATCTCTCCCTACCAAAATACTTATCCACGTAAAAGACACCCCTGACTGTAACTCCGCATCCATGAAATCAACGTTTGGATGATATTTGGCTTTAAATAGTGGTGCAACAAGAGACTTAGGCCTGTGGATTAGCCTCCATCCCTGCTTAGCCAGTAACGACAAGTTGAAAAGATGCATATCCCGAAACCCTAATCCCCCCTCTAATTTCAGAACACATAGTTTGTCCCAAGAAACCCAATGAATCTTGTTGTCATCACCCTTGTCGCCCCACCAAAATTTTTCCATCAACCTCTGCAACTCATTGCACAAGTGCTTTGGAATTTCAAAGCAGTTCATCACATAATTGGGAATGGACTATGCAACCGACTTGATCAGGATTTCCTTTCCTGCAATACTCAGCAATTTCTCACGCCACCCTTGCGTTCTTTTCTTCACACACTCAGTAAGGAAACTGAACGCTTCAGCCTTGGAATAACTCAATTCTGTTGGGAGCCCTAGATATTTGTCATGCTTATCCACTCTAGAGACTCCCAACACAGCTGCAATACAATCTTGACGCAATCTTGGGACATTTTTACTAAAAGATGCACAGCTCTTCTTATAATTAATACATTGTCCAGAGGCCTTCTCATACCTCAAAAAAATCTCCTTAACTCCAAACACTCCTCAAATTCTGCCTTGAAAAAAAATAAAAGAGTCATCTGCAAAAAAGAGATGACTTACTGATGGTGCAGCGTTGCAGATTTGGATCCCGTGTAAATCTTCTTGTGCCTCAGCCCTTGAAATCAGCTTGGATCGGACCTCCGTGCATAAGAGAAAGAGATAAGGTGAGATAGAGTCACCTTGTCTCAAACCTCTTCCTGGTAACACTCTCCCACGTGGTTCCTCATTAACAACAAACTCATAAGAAACAGTTGAGACACAAACCATAATCCACCTGATCCAAACACGGCAAAACCCTAATTGCTCCAAAATCGCCTCCAAGAAAGGGCACTCAACCCTATCATAAGCTTTGCTTAAGTCCAATTTAAGAGCTGCAAATCCTTTTTTACCACTCCTCCTATTCTTCAAAAAATGTGATATCTCAATAGCAACAAGAGAGTTGTCTGAAATGAGACGTCCAGCCACAAATGCCCTCTGAAATGGACTTATTATACCATTGAGTAAAGGCTTCAAACAGTTAGCAAGCACTTTGGAACCAATTTTATACAATACATTACACAAACTAATAGGACGCAGCTGTGACATAGACTCAGGAGCTTTTACTTTGGGAATAAGAGTGACACACGTATGATTGAGTTGGCGGAGAAGAGACTCATCCCCCATAAAATTCCTCACCGCAGCTATCACATCTCTCCCCACAATATGCCAAAAATGCTGATAAAAATCGGGAGAGAAGCCATCTAGGCCAGGAGACTTACAAGGATGCATCTGTTTCAGAGCAGCATACACCTCCTCCTCCCCAATTTCCCTAGTAAGCTGCATATTCATATCTGCTGTAATAACTCGAGGCAACACACTAACCACCTTTAGCTCGAATATTGGAGGGGGACGGGTAAACAGTGTGCGAAAATAATTCAACACGATTTGCTTCAAGTCCCCATCCTCAGTGCACCACCTCCCAAATGCATCATAAAGCCCCTTAATGAGATTCTTCTTTCTTCTATTGCTAGCTCTCTGATGAAAAAACTTAGTATTCATATCCCCATCCGACAAGCAAAACACTTTTGTGCGCTGCTTCCAGAAGGTTTGCTCCTGTTGCAGCAAAGCATTAGGCCTTGATTCAAGCTCACCTCTGACCTCTTCACCATGAGAACTAAAATTAACATCAAAGGACGCGGTGGTGTAATTAAAATTAATAGAACTAAGATTACTCAAAATAGAACTCACATTACCAATGTAACAACAAATTTATTGTCTTGTAAATATGTGTGTGACATACGGGTATGTATTATAGAATTTTCCTAGATATTTATATAAAAGGTTGGATTCCAACCTTGTTTCAAATAAGGGGAAAATTCTATTTACTCCCTGAAGTATGCCTTCGTCCTTGTTTCAGTCTCTGCCTTTCTAATATAATCACAAAAGTCCTTGAACTCAAAATTTTCAGTCCAACTGATCCATTCCCTCCATTTCATCCAGTTGCTTGCTAACATGTCAGTTTTTCTACTTGCCAACTCAGCGCCACGTAAGACGCCAATTCTATAAAGTGATGAATTTGCCCCTGGCCTCTATTACGGTAGTTTGAGACGTAGTAAGAACCCGTAATTCCCCTCAAACCCTAAAATTTGAAAACCTCGACGCTCTCCCAAACCCGTAATCCCCAAACCTACAATCCTTAAACCCATAATCCCCAAACCCATAATTCCAATTTCGATCATGTTCAAATTCGAAATCGGTACACCTGAAAGTGAAATTAGGCTAGAATATTGAACGAAATTGATCCGAGTTGGAACCCGATAAATAGAGGTGGTGACATGGTGGTGAAGGACATCAATGTTTGGGTTCATCGAGATGAAGGAGGCAAGAATGATGAGCTCCTTAATTATGGTGAGTTTTGATTGCGCCCAATTTGCTGCGATTTGTGTGTATGGATTGATGGTCTTCGTTTCTAGGGTTTTTGAAAAAAAAAAAATTGAGAGTTTTAAATTTACAGGGTTTGTGGATGACTATGTAACTGTTTTTGGTCAAAATATTCAATTTGAATGATTGGTGCTGGATTTAAAGAGTTTTGCTATGGTTTGGTCGATTTGTGAGGTTTTGCAAAAAGTTTGTGGCTTTTTAGCTTTTCGAGTTTCTGAGTTTGGGGATATATGTTTAGAGCTGAGATTGAGGGTTGGTGTGAGGTGTGAGGTGTGAAGTATGAAAATGAGTGTTTGATATAGTTTGTGAAGATGTTGGTTTGTTGAAACCATGTGCATATGCTTTTATTATAGGCCAAGTTGTTGTTGAACTAATTTTACCTTTTAATATTGGCTCCTAGTAATGTTGTGTGTGGTCTTAGCAAAGAAAGAATTGTTTAGTCTCCCATGTGAAATGTTTGGCTGTGTGTGGTCTTGTTGTCTGCTTGTTGAGTTTTATAGTTGTCCCTTTTCTATTTTGTGTTGTACCTCTTCTAAGAGGCAAAAAGTAGTGGTCGTGGAGTCTTTATTAACTGTTAGGTTAAGTAACTAATGCTTTTCATTGACCTATGCAGCTCATCCAGACTATTTTACAGTCAATATATTCCATGGAGGGCTCATAAGTAGCAACAACTATGTTGGAGGGAAGGTAGATTACTATGACAATGTGGACAAAGATAGGATGTCCCTTGTTGAAGTTGACAATATGGTGAAGCAGCTAAATCCAAGTTAGGCAGATCAAAGGATTAATTATTGGTACCGGGTTGGTGATGAAGGAGACTAGTTGACTAAGTTGGTGACGAATTTGGATGTGGTCACTGTGTGTACTGCTGTTCCTTTTTAGAGATTGATAATTCTGTACTTGGACCACAAGAGACCAGAAGATATAGCTGATGACTTGTTCATTTATGAAGACTTCTTTTTTAGTCAAGTTGGTAGCACTGTTGTAATATAAGAGCTACCTGATGAGCCTAGAGCTAGACCTAACAAGAGAGTAGTGATTCGGGACCTTGAGGACCATGTGCCTACCCAAGCTAGCAATGCTTGTGGATTTGATCCAAAGGAAAAAGGGAAACGTAAGCTGCTAGAGTATACAATACCATCTGATAAGGGTGAGGAAAGTGGTAAGCAATGTCCAAGTGTTGTAGGGCAAGGTTCAAGAAGTATATATAGGGCAGACAAGTGTACGAGTAGGTTCAAGTGGTGCAGGGCAGTCAAGTAGTGGTGTAGACAATGAAGGGCAAAGGCTGCAAGGTGTTGATCATCTAGATTATCTTCAGTCATATGGTGGTGGTGAGGGCATTGATGTTGACCATGAAGATGAAGATGAAGATGAAGACGGGATAGCTAGAGGAGAGAGTGAGGGTTCAGACCATAGTGAGGATGATGATTACAATCCTATAGCAAAAGATGATGACTATGACCACCAGTGCGGGGTAGATGATGATGATTGGTTGGATGATGTTGAGCATGAAGAAGCTTCACACAAAAAAGGAATATTAGGGGGCATTGTTGAACAAAGGTCTAGTGTGCAACATAAGGAACCAAATTTTGAAGATAATGAAGACATGTTTGCTGAACAAGAGTCTGATGAGGAACCACCTAAAGTAATGAAGACATATATATGTGTGTGTGTGTGTGTGTGTGTTTACACACACACACTAACAAGACTGAGCTCTCCATACCAGACAATGCCCTATTTTGTGGTGCTCTAATCAAATTGCAAAAGTATGTGCCCATCACCTATATATACTAGTACCAAACCTTCTCATGTCATTAATAAGTAATAGCTAATAACTACATATGAATCCTCTTTTCAGGCCTGAAAACATCTCTCGGAAGCATCACTCACTATTGGTCAATCAAAGGTGTTCTTCACTCTACTAATGATCATTTGCACTTTAATGCCCATTTTCCACTAAAGGGTTAGGTTTTTCTGAGTGTCATCCCCTCCTCTATGTCTGTTGGAGCCTAGGTCTTAGTGAGAGGTTTTGTGGTTTAGTACACACACACTGTCATGCCCTGACTCGAGCTAATTTTCTAATCTCGAGTTAAAGTGTGAATCACATCTTAATTATAGAACTAAAATTTCTATAATCAAGATGTGATAAAAAAAAAAAAAATCGTGAACTAACAACTAGAAAACAAAATCTCAAAATTCCAGCGGAAGCATATATGACATAGTCTTTAATTATCACATTGTACACTAGTACTCATACTTTATTCCTGTTAATGCTTGGATCCGTTGGGGATCTAATTAACGATAAGTAAGAGATAGAGAGAGAGAGTGACACGAGATGTATAGTGGTTCACCTCCCGCCTTAGCGGGAGACTACGTCCACTTGAAAGCTTATACTAGTGTGTCGAGCCTTGCGGCCCAAGTGCATTACAAAGTGTGTAATGGAGTGTGTTGAATCGTGTTTAAGTGGGAGGAGGCATTCCTTTTATAGGTGAAGGAATGCTTCTCCTTTACATTTTCTTAGATGTGGGACAAGAACCCACTATTCTAGTCTAGAGAAGCATATTGTGGAGACAACTTGGCAAGGCCGGAAAGGTGACTTCCCGGCGACGGATTTGCGACTTCCGGATACCGTAGCGTAGCTTGAACATAGGGCTACAAGATGCAAGTAGCGGTTGGGCCTCACCATGGCTTGTGGGTGTCCCAAAGAGGGTGTTAATTATGCTTGGTGAGATAGCAAACTAGTCTCACTAGTAGAGGTATCTACAAGTCCCCGAAGTCCCCAAGTAAGAGGAGCTTCTTGGTTGGGGAGTTATACACATGATGTCACCAAGCATAAGTAACCGGGCGGTACGGAGCCCCTACAAGTCCCCGAACTCCGTAAGCAAGAAGGGACTCGTTAACCTGCACAACAAAGACAAAAAACAGGCATGTGTAGAATGCTCGTTGCATTGGGCAACAAATGTGAGTTGCATTGATATGCGTTGGCATATACGAATGTATGACGTCGTGATACATGTTAATGCATATACGCGAATGGTGCCGAGTACGATCGATTATGACATACAAACTCGAGAACGCGGATGGTCGTGTGGGCGTATGGATTGCATATGATAAATGTAAGTTGCATGAGCGGTGCGAAGGTAAGCGCTTGTAACTCATGAACGATGACCGCGCGTACGGTTGTGTCTGTTTGGTTTTCGCTCGTATTAATGGAACGTGAAAAGAATTCGATTTGTCACAAGCGACAAATGGTAGAAGAATTCAATGTTCCATTAACGTGTGGTGTGTCGAGTAGACATGAGTGTAAAGCTCGAGGATTGCCGGGCAGGCATGAGCGAAACACTCGGGATTGCCGGGAAGGCATGAGCGGGCAGCTCGTGGGTTGCCGGGAAGGCATGAGCCGAAGCTCGTGGGTGCCGGGAAGGCATGAGCGGGAAGCTCGGGGCTGCCGGGAAGGCATGAGCGGGAACTCGGGGGTGCCGGGAAGGCATGAGCGGAAGCTCGGGGTGCCGGGAAGGCATGAGCGGGAGCTCGGGGTGGCCGGGAAGGCATGAGCGGAAGCTCGGGGTGCCGGGAAGGCATGAGCGGAAGCTCGGGGGTGCCGGGAAGGCATGAGCGGGAAGCTCGGGGGTGCCGGGAAGGCATGAGCGGAAGCTCGGGGTGCCGGGAAGGCATGAGCGGAAGCTCGGGGGTGCCGGGAAGGCATGAGCGGGAGCTCGGGGGTGCCGGGAAGGCATGAGCGGGAGCTCGGGGGTGCCGGGAAGGCATGAGCGGAAGCTCGGGGGTGCCGGGAAGGCATGAGCGGAAGCTCGGGGGTGCCGGGAAGGCATGAGCGGAAGCTCGGGGGTGCCGGGAAGGCATGAGCGGGAAAGCCTGGCGGTGCCCTGAGGCACGAGCGTGAGAGTCTGGCGGTGCCACTGAGGCACGAACGCGAAAAGCTCGGCGGTGCCGCTGGGGCACGAGCGCAAAAAGCTCGGCGGTGCCACTGAGGCACATGAGCGGACGCGGAAGCCTGGCGGGGCCGCTGGGGCACGTGCGCGGAAGCCTGGCGGGGCCGTTGAGGCATGTGTGCGGACGCGGAAGCCTGTCGTTGCAATGAGGCATTAACGGGTAGCTCGATGGTGATGCCCTGGGGCATGAGCGTGGCCGTTGCTAATTATGCTGGGCTGTATGTACAAGTCCCCGAAGTCCCCAGTCAAGGAGGGTGTTCTTGCGGGTTGATACCAAAGCGTAGCTTTGTGCCGTATATCAAGCATAATTAGTGCGAGTGCGTCGTCCATCTAGAATTGGTTGGAGCGAACGCTTTTGCCCTTTCGGGTGGGCCCCTGCTAGGCCCTGCGAGGAGTCCCCCACTCCTGGCTATAGACCTCCGGATGGTCGGAAAATTGTTTGATGAGGGGAGCTGCGCGGAGCAGAGGGTGTTGGGTAGCGAGCCCAATCTTTGGTACCCAAGCGTCGGGGTTAACTGCCGGATCAATGGCTGCCGTGGGCTGTGTTAACTAGTCCCTTGCTGTTTTCTCGAAGGAGAAAAGCTTGACTGCAATGCCACGTAGCGGTCATTGTCATTATGAGGCGTTGCCTTACCGCTTGGCGGTTGGATGCCGATGAAAAACGATAAACAGATAGAGCAAGTAATAATATTTTGTTTGATTGTCCCATGTTTATTTAATTTTGCAATTAAAGTAGAAGCATGGCATATTTTGTATAGCATGTACTTGTAATGTGGATGCTAATATAATTTTTGCATTTTTGTAGATATGCTAAAGGATCACTGAGATCGGTATGTGAAGCATGGCATATCTAGTATGTGAGATCTAGAAAGTGTTGCCAAATCTACGAAATGTTGTCGGCATGCTCAAAAGTTTATGGAAGCATGTAAAAGCATACCAAGAGTGATATATTGTAGGAATGCTAAGAAGTAGTAAAAGCATGGTATTGGCATGGTAGTAGCTCTAATTGCAAGAGCGTAAAAGATATAGTTACTTATCTTATGCCGATTTGGAGCGAGTTGGAGTTGGAATCAATGTAAGTACCCAAATCATGTTGGAGTTGTCCAAGCATGACGCTCCATTGCCCCGGCAAAGTACCTTAGTCAAAAGGTGATGATTTCGCTAATTGGAAATGGTGTTCCTGGTTGAAGTATATCTTTGAAACGCGCAGGGAGAACGTGATTTCATAGAGAGTAGCGTGAGCTGCTTGCTCGAACAAGAACTGTGGGTGCCCAGAGAGGAACACAGCCAAACATGGGTGTCCAAAGCATGTGTTTGCTGGGTTTCATGATTTGCAGCGGGTACAGCCGATGACAGGGGGATGAGCTAGAGTTTTGGCTAGCGGTGGCTTAGCGGAGGAAGGTTTTACTAGCAGTATCCTTGGCCAGCTGTAGCGGTTGGCGGAGGAAACTTTTGCCAGCGGAGGAAGCATATTTCTGGGTGTTCAAAGCTTGGCGGTGCCGCGAATACCAGGTAGCGGTACTTGGTGTTCAGCGGAGACACAGACCTCGGCGGAGACTCGGAGCTCGGCAGAGTTTGAGTTCAGCGGAGGCTCAGAGTGCGGTGGAGACGGCCGACTTTGAGCGCGGAGAAGGCCTTGTTCAGCGGAGGTTTGTCCAGCGGAGCGGACCTTTGGACTGCGACGGTTTGGCCAGCGGAGGCTTGCTTTAGCAGTGGTTTACCAAGAGATTGAACCTCCGCTGGGATTGAGTCTCCGCTGAGATTGCATCTCCGCTATGATTGAATGAAGTTCTGCTGAGATAACCGAAGCTCCGCCGGGATTATAGTCCAGCGGTGGTGGTTTTGTTTGTATCGACAGCTAGCGGAGGTCGCATATGTCAACAACTAGCGGAGCTTATGGGTTAAGTGAGAGGACGGAGCCTTGCTCAGCGGTTGCCGGAGCGGAGGAAGCCAGCGGAGGCTCCTGGTGTTGACATGCAGAAGCGGGGTGGCCAGAGTATCTCTGGGTGACCGGTAGACTGATGCTCCGCCTTGAAAGGGCAGGT
This sequence comes from Rosa chinensis, assembly GCF_002994745.2. Classification (NCBI taxonomy): domain Eukaryota; kingdom Viridiplantae; phylum Streptophyta; class Magnoliopsida; order Rosales; family Rosaceae; genus Rosa; species Rosa chinensis. Next base: position 52,659,372 of record NC_037094.1, on the reverse strand, counting down.
CGTCCAGGGATTGAAGCTCCGATGGGGAATTTGAAGCCTAGCGGTGGTTGTCCGGCGGATGCAGGCTTAGCGGAGGCCTTGAGTTCGGCGAAGACTCGCTTGGGGGAGGCCTGCCGGCGGAGGCGAAGGGCTTGGAGCTGCAACCTGACGGGGGAGTAGGCCAGCGGAGCATGAAGATAGTCCGGCGGAGCGGAGCTTTGGCTAGCGGTTGCTCCTAGCGGTGGTGGTGCTCGGCGGAGGTTTTGCCGGTTGACGGAGCGGAGCGTTGGCCATCGAAGTTTCTACCAGTAGAGGGCGGCCAGCGGTCATTTGCCCAAAGAAGTTTCTAGACGGCGGAGACAGCGGAGACTCAACACTTGCCGCTGGCTCAGGCTAGCGGTGCCGCTGAAGCTGCTGGCACGTTGGTGTGCTAGTTGACGAGCTTGTTATTGACGGAGGGCTTAATATTGACGGAGCACATGTACCCCTGGGTCGCTGCCATGTTCGCTATCCGCTGACGAAGAAGGTTGGCGGTGCAAGGCCGCCGGACATTTGTGGAGCCCAAGCCTGGCCGTGGAGTCCAGCGGAGATGGTGGCAGCGGAGCACTCAACGGAGCTGGGCGGAGCCGAGCCGCTGGTGCTAGCGGAGGTTTGCACAGTGCGTCAAGATGGCTGGTGGAGGATTGCTAGCGGTGATCGCTGCCGGAGCTAGCGATGCTACGATTGAGGTGGGCGTTGACTTTGCCTACGGGCGTTGACCGACCCCGCCTGGCGTTGACCAGCCATGTTGGGCGTTGACCGGCCCTCAAGGTGCAAGTTACCGCTAAGAATTTCAATTATATAACTCAAAGAAAGAAATTATTTTGAGCTCGGTTAAGATGACTTAACTCAATGGTAAGTGACGAAGCCTTTGTGTTGGCTTCCCACAGACGGCGCCAATGTTAATGCTTGGATCCGTTGGGGATCTAATTAACGATAAGTAAGAGATAGAGAGAGAGAGTGACACGAGATGTATAGTGGTTCACCTCCCGCCTTAGCGGGAGACTACGTCCACTTGAAAGCTTATACTAGTGTGTCGAGCCTTGCGGCCCAAGTGCATTACAAAGTGTGTAATGGAGTGTGTTGAATCGTGTTTAAGTGGGAGGAGGCATTCCTTTTATAGGTGAAGGAATGCTTCTCCTTTACATTTTCTTAGATGTGGGACAAGAACCCACTATTCTAGTCTAGAGAAGCATATTGTGGAGACAACTTGGCAAGGCCGGAAAGGTGACTTCCCGGCGACGGATTTGCGACTTCCGGATACCGTAGCGTAGCTTGAACATAGGGCTACAAGATGCAAGTAGCGGTTGGGCCTCACCATGGCTTGTGGGTGTCCCAAAGAGGGTGTTAATTATGCTTGGTGAGATAGCAAACTAGTCTCACTAGTAGAGGTATCTACAATTCCAAACAAACATAAAGAAAACACAAGTTTCACAACCCATTTGACATTATATACATATTGGAACTTCTTGCTCTAGTATCTTGATTCCATACCTACAAAATCTGTTAAGGGGTGAGCCCAACCAGCGGCTCAGTAGGGACATGAAACCTCTTCATAGATAATTGACCAAAATAAATCACAATGTTATATTTTAATAATAAAACACGCACGATAAGTAATGATGCAATGCAACTCCATCTATATACCCTTTAATCCATATACCAGAATACGCAAGCCTACACGTCCCATACCGTGTACTTTATAGTTTTGCAACTGTGACTTGAATATCCAAAATATAAATTAACGCCCTGACTCAATCAAATCCCCCAAACCCCTTTTGCTAGTCATCTAGTCTGAAACATTGATCTCCAAGCCCAAATCACCCAAATATATCAACAATTATACCGCCGATATTTTAAACCTAAATATGCACACGGTCTCGCCTGAGCTTGATCCCTACAATGTTCAGACTCAACTACACAAAAGATAATTCCCACAATCACCAAATAACCATAATTTCTCCCCAACTCCTTTACACTTAATAAATAATAACCTCCATAAAAACATGCACTTACATCGATCAACGCACATTTAGTACATGTAATTCAAATATAATCAAAGAAATCATTCAAACATAATATTAACAAGAACAACATATACACGAAGCACATAAAATCAACATCCAATCATAAAAAGTTTCTTTGAGATCTCCCTACGTTATCTCCGACAATCGTGGACGATATGAAACAAAATCAAGCCTCGTAGGTCGTCAAAAATATTTTCACCAAATCTGACTTTTCTTTCCACTAATAGAAAGATCTCGTCGAGATGAATATGTAGGCGAAAACATATCCTAAATCGGACTTACGGTTTAAAAGATTTGACAAAAACAAGTTCTAGAGAGAGAAACTGAAATAGAGATATATGTAGGAGAGAGAAACTCTCCGAAAATTGTGGGGGGAAAAGCTAAAGCGGGTCAGCCTATTTATAGGGTTTGGTAAACTGACATAAGAGCAAGCTCAAATGGTGGACTTGCTCTAATGGGTCAGTTTTATGATTTTGGCCCATGAATGAATGGCACAAAGGTGTGTCTAACACAACAAATGGGTGCCACGTGTCTTGATCTGACTGATCTCCTCCATCATTATTTGTCACATCACATATACATATTCCCACTTGCAACATGTAGGGCTACTGTCTTTGGTCACCAAGTAATGCATGCGGACCAATAATTACGCACCATGTGTCCAAACTTATTTAATTTCTACTCAAACTTAAAAAAATCAATAAAAATAGTTTAAGAGAATCCGTAAAATTAACTGAAAAATGCTGCAAACTCGTGGAGACCTCTACTTTCTATTTCGAAGTTCAAAAACAAAATTTGAATAACTTTAATATTCAGAATCTCACACACACACACACACATCTACAAGTTTAGCCCCAGTAAAATCCAATCCGAGTCGATCTCATCTAACCAAAAACTCAATCCTTGAGATTGATTTAAACAAAATAAAAGGAGAAATTATACAATTTTAAGTTCTGACCTACTGCTTCACAATGTAACTAAATACAAAATTAGTGTATAATTTCTGGGGGAAACTTACTGTGATGCAATACTTCTGCTTTCTGACCTAGTGCTTCATATGCTCGATGTTGATGGAGTACGTAGTACTTCTGCTTGCTGCAGGGACGTCTTTTCTTAATCAAATTTATAACGCAGTTTATCGATTGCGATATCTCGATCATTTGCCTCTCTATGAAAGTTCTGTGGACTTTGTTTGCAACATACAAGCCAGACAACCTATATATCAACAGCCGACTGAAATAATAAATTAGAAAATTGAAAGCAGCCGATTGCCGAGAACAAGACGCCCAGATTAGTCCATAATTATTGTTTTAATTATTCAACAAACAGGGTATCATTCAAAAATCATGTAGCTAAATTTGTTGTTTCTTGTTGTTCTCATGTATTTGCATGGAAATATTATATTCCTTCATAGCTTAATTAATGGATCTCATCTTTTCCATCATATATAATAATGTATAATGTATATATTCCTCTATCCCATTCCCACATGAAATTTCCGATGCCTTGGGTCATAAGAAATTCAACAGGATCTTTGAGTATTGCATCTTAAATTATATTTACGCGTTAATGACGAGTGTGACTATATATGGTATAGTGATTTTTGTCATACCTCTCATACATTGATGAAACCAAAATTACATTTTCAATAATCAAAGCAAAATATATTATACTATTTAATTACATGTATTGAATCAAACTTACATGTATATTGAATCACCCTGGAGATAAAGCTACACCAGATTAATGCAGACTGGAGCGGGAGCTGACCGGGAACAATCGAGAAGCTTCCTTCGAGCGTTGACTTGGAGTTTGACCGTCGGCTCGAGGAGAAGGGGGGTTACCTGCAGAAAACCCTCCGATGCCTAAGTCAGTACGTTTCTTAGTAGTGGAGTAGAGAGAATTGGAATTTTATGGATTACCTGAACGTCGAGCCTCCTTTATATAGGCGATGACTTACTTCGGGAACAAGCCGCCATTATTTCTGCTTTGATGGCTGCATTTATTTACACACTTATAATGATAATTATTGCTGCACTAATAACAGTTAATCATTGCGTATTTATCATAGTCATTCATTGCGCACTTATAATCATAATCATTGTGCGTAGTTATTGTCGTAATAATTGCCGCATTCGTGACTGAAATTTAACGTCATACTAACTACGGAGTTAATCGCCTTAATTGCGGGCCCAGCAAAAATTGACCACTCCCACAATGCCCCCAAATTTTCTCTTTGGACATTCGTCCTAAGAGGAAATTTCCATTCTCTGGCTGTTTTGAATCTTGCCTTGAATATTTCCTCGAGCCCTGGCCGTCCCGATTCTGTCCTTGAGCCCTGGCAGCCCCGATTCTTTCCTCAGGCCCTGGCCGCCCCGAATCTTTCCTCGGGCCCTGGCCGTCCTGGCCGCCCCGAATATTTCCTTGGGCCTTGGCCACCCTGAATCTTTCCTCGGGCCCTGGCCGTCTCGATTCTTTCCTCGGGCCCTAGCCGCCTCGATTCTTTCCTCAAGGCGAAGATTCATTTTTAGCAAGAGACATGGAATTGCCCCCATTTCCCTTTGAATCCAATCAACAACATTTTATTCTCTTTGGCCTCCGCCCTTGGGAATTTACTCTGGCCACCAGCCTTACACCTACATTTCAACAACACTGACCACAAATATATTTCAAATATAAAAGGAAAAAAATCAGAATATGATTACTTCCCACAGACGGCGCCACTACTTGTTGGTGACGAAAAATTCCGTTGAGGAGTTTAACTCACCAATTAATGTGGACTGGAGTGGGAGTTGACCGGGAACAATCGAGAAGCTTCCTTGGAGCGTTGACCTAGTGTTTGACCGTCGACTCGGGAAGGGGGGGTACCTGCAGAAAACCCTCTGATGTCTAAGTCAATACGTTTCTTAGTAGTGGAGTATTGAGAATCGGAATTCGATGTCTTACTTGGTCAGTATGCCCCCTATATATAGGTGAGGGAGAGCTTGCACCATAAGTCGCCTTTAATATCGTTTTGATAACTGTACTTATTATCGCCATCGCTCCGCGTTATGGCATTATGCGTTATTCAATAGAGCCATTATTCCACATTATGGCATTCTGGCGTTATTCAATAGCGCCATCACTCCACATTATGACGTTATGGCGTTATGCGTTATTCAATAGCGCCATTATTCCACATTACGGCGTTATGGTGTTATTGAATAACGCCATCACTCCGCGTTATTGAATAACGCCATCACTCTGCGTTATTAAATAACGCCATCATTCAGCGTTATTTAATAACGTCGTAATGCCAACCATGTTATTAAATAACGCCATCACTCACCGCTTTTAATAGCTTCCTTCATTGTGGTGCTTCCTTTGTTGTGGTATTAACAACGGTAGTTGCATTTATGATAGTCATTACTTGCATTCTTATGGCAAAGTTTCACCGTCATGATGGTGGGTCAAAATTGTTGACTACCCCGACAATGCCCCCAAATTTTCTCTTTGGACACTCGTCCTAAGAGGAAATTTCTAAAATCTGGCCCCGGCCCCGACCCGAGCCCAACTCTGAGGTTCCTTCTTTCAACGCCGTATGATCTCTTTCTCCTACTAGCCTTGATGCGGTTATCACCTTGAACCTCGACAAGATTTGACACCTCGACGAGGTGACGCTTAATGCTTTTTGAATTTACCTTCTCAGCGATAGCTTTTTCCCTTGGCGAGAGCCTTTTTCCTTGCAAAGAGATATTTTCTCATCGAGAGCATTGTTCTTCGCTAAGAGCTTTCATTACGGAGAGACTTTTCGTCTTCGAGAGCGTTTGTCGTTGACGGTGTTCTTCCTTCGATGAAGGCCCTCCTCGTCGAAGACATCTTTTCTTCACTAAAGGTTTATCGAGGGCTTGCTTTTCCTTCATCGATAGTCCTTGTACTCCTCATATTGCCCCCATGTTTTTCTTTGCTACGTACACAAAAGCATAGGAAGAGTAACAGTCCGTCATCTATATATCAATGTCGTTCTTACCAAGAACCGGTGCTTAAGAAAAGTTCAATAACAATGAAAAAACACAAATTTACTCAGAGCAATAAGAATTCGAATCAAACCATATATGATGAACTCATGGATTGCCCTCAAGGTGAAGAATTAGTTTTTGTATGGGACACAAAGTTGCCACCATTTTCCTTCAAGTCCAATAAACAATATTTTATTTACTTTGGCCACCGCCCTCATACATTCCTCTTGGCCACCGGCCTTATGCATTATTTCGGCCACCGGCCTTGCACCTACATTTCAGCCACCGGCCTCATGTAGTATTTCGGCCATCGGCCTTGCGCTTACATTCTGGCCACCGGCCTCATGTATTATGTTGGCCATAGGCCTTGTGCTTACATTTCGGCCACCGGCCTCATGTTCATGTATTTATTATCAAATGAGATTCAGTTGTAGCTATCCTCGCTTGTTCGGCAGGTAAGGTTTACCATGAAATCACACGAGTTAAGCAAATGATATTTTATTTATTCTAGCCACTAGCCACAAATACATTTCTAATACAAAAGGAAGCGAAAATCAAACAAATGATTATTAAAAGAAAGAACGTCAGTCTACGTTACCTGGGTTTTGTCCCCTCAACCCGAATTTCACCCTCGACCCTTATAATAATATCATCCAAGTCTCTTGGCAGGTCGCGTAATAGATTTTCATATAAGGGTGTACCTAGGAAGAGTCCTTCTCGGAAGGCGATTGCCACGCATTTTGGGTCACAATTGATATGCATCATCTCTGCCTTGAATCTCTTGAAGAAACACCTGATTTTCTCTCCTACTTTTTGCTTGGTGTTGAATAGGGTAGCCATGTCCTTTTTTTGCTTGCAACTGCAGAAATATTGAGAGATGAAGGTTCGGCTCAACGTTTCAAAATCTGGGATTGATTGGGGCTTGAGGTCCTGGAACCATATCGATGCGGTCACCATGAGGCTTAAAGGGAAGAGTTTGCAGATCAGTTTCTTGTCGGTTGTCTCGATGGACATCTGCTGTTTGTATCCCTTGCTGTGGTCTACTGGGTCAGTAGTTCCATCATATTTTTGGAAAACAGGGGTGGTGAAGTTGCAAGGTTTCACTGTATTGAGGATGTCATCAGTGAATGGAGACTCACCGACGTCTCTTGCGATTTCAGCCGCAAGTTCTCGTGGGCTGGCACGCTTGCATGTATCAATCATTTTCTCCATCTTTTCGCGCCACAATTTGTCGCGTGTTCTCTTGGATTGGGCTAGTTTGGCTCCATCATTTTGCCCCCACTCGATATTCCTCTCATTCCCCCGACGAGAGGCGCTCTGGAGACTCCCGGGGTGACGCCGACACCGCTGGCTCCCGCAGTTTCTGATACTTTGTTGGTCGCTACCAAGTTGTAAAAAAATTTCGAACTTTTGCCGTCGGTGGGCCTCGCGGTCTTGTTTTTCCTTCCGGAGTTGCAAGAGCTCTCGTCTCAACCTTTGTGTCTCGTCAACCAGAAGCAAGTTCAGGTCACCGATTGAGTTTGGGATGGATCTATTCGGGGGCTGGTAAGGGAAAATTTCATCACTTCCAATCCTTAGTGACAAAAATGGGATCCCGTCAGGGGCAGCTCCCGCCATCACTTTTTAGGGAAAAGTGTTTCCCACAGACGGCGCCACTTGTTGGTGACGAAAAATTCTGTTGAGGAGTTTGACTCACCAATTAATGTGGACTAGAGCTTGAGCTGACCAGGAACAATCGAGAAGCTTCCTTGGAGCGTTGACCTGGAGTTTGACCGTCGACTCGAGAAGGGGGGTACCTGCAGAAAACTCTCCGATGCCTAAGTCAGTACGTTTCTTAGTAGTGGAGTATTGAGAATCGGAATTCGATGTCTTACTTGGTCAGTATGCCCCTATATATAGGTGAGGGAGAGCTTGCACCATAAGTCGCCTTTAATATCGTTTTGATAACTGTACTTATTATCGCCATCGCTCTGCGTTATGGCGTTATGCGTTATTCAATAGTGCCATTATTCCACATTATGGCATTCTGGCGTTATTCAATAGCGCCATCACTCCACATTATGACGTTATGGCGTTATGCGTTATTCAATAGCGCCATTATTCCACATTACGGCGTTATGGCGTTATTCAATAGCGCCATCACTCCACGTTATGGCGTTATTCAATAACGCCATCACTCCGTGTTATCGAATAATGCCATCACTCCGCGCTATTAAATAACACCATCATTCAGCGTTAGTTAATAACGTTGTAACGCCAACCACGTTATTAAATAACGCCATCACTCACCGCGTTTAATAGCTTCCTTCATTGTGGTGCTTCCTTCGTTGTGGTATTAACAACGGTAGTTGCATTTATGATAGTCATTACTTGCATTCTTATGGCAAAGTTTCACCGTCATGATGGTGGGTCAAAATTGTTGACTACCCCCACCTATATTGACCACAAAATTACAGTATTCTATTTACACTATTTAGATATAATTAAAAATTACAATATTAACAATAAAGATACCTTCAATCGCTCATAAGACAAAATTGAAGGTACATTCTTTAAGTGGTTCATATATATTCCAAAAAAAAAGGAATTTAAATTTTTTCCCATTTTCAAAAGAAAAAAGATGATAGATTTTTAATTTTGGTCACATATAGGCTATAGCATAAGCTCTGAAAAATCATGCAAAAAGAAACGAGACAAACAATATTGGTTTTGAGTTTTCATTTTTGCTTTGATGGTAATGTAAAATGACTAACCTTTTGGACCACCAAATCCGTTTTTCAAGTTATTGGGAATAAGCTAGCATTTCTTTATCACAAACCCAAAACAAAGAAAAAAAAGATAGCTGGGAAAAGCAAATGGTCCTAACTGTATAATTGACAAGAACATCTAGTTCAAATATAATGAAAGTGATAGATTATGATGGCTAGAAAATTTGAGTAAATGAAGCAATTAACATTTATCTCTACCACCTTTTGTATGTGCGAGATCTCGGAATTTCGGTTTCCTATTTTTGAAAGGAAAAATAATTTCAAACTATTTTAAACTTAATTTCTATTATTTTTAAACTATTTATAGTTTTTGAAAATTATTAAAATTTTTGGTTTGTTAAAATTTATCTTTTGAGTCAGTAGGATTAAACTAGAGTTCGTTACCAGTTCGTAGGAATTTTTTGGACACGCGAACTATTTTTAATGATTTTTGAACGTTAATATGATCCAAAAATTATTATTAAATATAATTTAGAGGCTGTTTAATCTGGAGCGACCATTTCAAACACCGTTAGATCTTGACCGTTGATTTCAAGTACATAAAAGTCGGACCGCGTCAGATGACAGCCCAGACCGACGCTGCCTTCGACCCGTTTTCGTTGCAACGGTGATCCGAACGCAGCTCCGATTTCCGGCCTCGCCTGGACGTCAGAACGGTGGTATTCGACTCCTATAGGCGGCGCGAAGCGAAGACTGGTTATCTTGGCTCCGAACGACCTGGGCGGCAGGAGCAGCCCTGAAAGTTTTCTGGGTTTCCAATCGTGTTTTCCTATTCCGGCCACTTCTCGGCCAAGGACGGGTATTAACGGCTTCCTCTCGACATCAGAAACCTTTCTGTGGTGTCAGATAGTCCCAAAAACCAAGCATGAGAGAGAATCGAATGGGAGAATTTTCTGAGTTTTTCCGGCTACGTTCTGTGTTTTCCGGCGACCTTCAATTTCAACTCAGATATCAATCTTCATCTACTGGTCGAGCTCTACAAGATGGTATAATCAATTTACAGTTTTGGTTAAGATTCAAGGAATTACAATTTTAGGATTTTCTGTTCTTTACGGGTTTATTGTCGATGTGAGGAGTTTGACTTCCTTTGGATAATTTCTGACCATGATAACGAGTTTTGAACAAGAATGATGTTCTGGCATGATTAAATGACTTGATTGAATGAAGATTTGGCAGAAAATTATGGAATTGCAGAATGGGTCCATTGAGTTTATGTCGAGCTACTGTTGATCGTGTAACTACTGCTAGTTTATAATTTGGTGAATAAATGTCTCAATTGGTCGAGCTTCATGTCAGAAGTGGAATGGTTGGATTGAAAACCCGGAATTGGGACAATATGGTTGTGATCAGGTTGCGGCAGTTAGCTTTCGAGTTTCGACTACAAAAGAGTTGTAGTCCAAGGAAATGTAGGGAGAAATGTAGTGGTGTGTGTGGAAGGATGTGGTGGATGTTGATATCCAAATGGGATTGAAAGTAATTGGGTAGTTGAGTTTACGTCATGGGGCGTTTAAGATCTATGCTATGTTCAGCTTGGGTTTCGGAACTATGATTCCAGGGTATGTCCAAGTTTCGGGTTTGAAGACCATGAGTAAACAAGATGACTAACAAAGGGGGAATGCGTATTGAATTGTTAAGGGTGTTAGATCATATATTTGAAACATCTAGAGCTATCCCCAGTTGGTAAAATACACAGTATGAGACGTGTAGGCTCTCTTGTTTTGATATATGGACTAACAGATAATGAAGCGAAGTTAATTTGGCATACATGTATCATTTGTTTTCATTTATAAAGTATTGATTGATAACTTGATTGTCTTACATAGTTAAAAATAACCTAAAGAAGTTTGGCCCTACTGAGCGAAAGCTTACCCCTATAGATTTTTTACTTTGTTCAGGACGTTTGACAAGTTTATTGAAAGGACTAAGCGAGATGTTACTTCTGTTTGCGAGACTTGAAAAGGATTACAGAAGACAAGTTCGAGAGTGAGATGTAATTTCTCTTTATTTGAGTTTTGTTATTTTAAATGTTTTAGTTTCGACGATTTCTGAAAATGTATCTTGTGTTGTTTTTAATTTTGTTTTACTTTCTATCACAGACACCTTGGAATATAGGCATTAGATACCAAATCTCATCTCCACCTGGTTTGGGGCAACACGGTATGCGTAGGTTAATTTTATCCATAATGTGTGTTTCAGCATTGTTGGACAAATATTAACAAGGTAAATTTGACATGCTTGGTCAAGTTGATCGATCTGTGATCAAATTCCAGGCTTCAAATCTGATTCAGGACATATGCATGTCCTTTTTTTGGTTATACCTAATCAAGTATATATATATATATATATATATATAGATACACATATATGTTTACTATGTTGAAAATGATTTCACATATACATGTTTACTTTTTTTTGTCACACTAATTGGAAACCTAGCTCGATCTTCTGATCTTAACTCATTTTGATCTCCGTCACTACTAGCAAAATAACAACACACACGGATTTACTGTAGTTAAAAGCCACAGATATCCGTGTGAAATAGAAATACTAACAGAAATCTATGTGAAATGAGCATAATCGGGCCCACAATAATTTATACAATAACAATATCAACGGAAATCCGTGTGCATAAACACCAGTCACAGATATCTGTGTAAAAACTAAAACATTTTCACACGGATATCTGTGTGAAAATCAATTCACACTGATTTCTGTACGTATTATAAATTTGTTTATTTCGAAATAATTAATTTTTTATGTTATGTGAATTATCGAGGGACGGATTTCCGTTACAATAAGTATTTGATACAGATATCTGTGTGAAAAAAACATAATTGAGCCCCACAGTGATTTATACAATAACAATATCGACGGAAATCCGTGTGAATAAACAATAGTAACAGATGTCTGTGTAAATGATAAAATATTTTTACACGGATATCTGTGTGCAGATCAATTCACACTGATTTCTGTGTGAAAATCGGAAATTAGTTTATTTCGGGATCATTAATTTTGTTTGTTATGTGAATTACGGAGGGACAGATTTCCGTTATAATAAGTATTTGATACAGATTTCTGTGCGAAATGAGTAATACACACGGATTTCCGTGTGAAAATGTTGACACGGATATCCGTGTGAAAAAAACAATGAGCTACAGAATTCCGTGTGAAGATGAGACTACACACAGAAATCCGTGTGCATAAACAACAGTAACTGATGTCTGTGTAAAAACTAAAACCTTTCCACACGGATATCCGTGTGAATAGAACAATTAGCTACAAAATTCCATGTGAAAAAGTATATATGCATATAAGGTTAACCACTTATTTGATATTGAAAGAACGGCAGATTGAGTTAATTTTTTTACACCATACCTATTAATACGCTATAAATAGATGAGTAATGTCAAATTTATAATTTTTTATTTTTATTTTTTGGATTGCACAAAATTCTTATATGTCTACTAATGTGGTATAACTAGTTTATTAGTTATAATGAAAAGTATACCTTCCATAAGCAACAATGCGTAGGAAATAGACTTTATCAAAATCGACCGTAGGATGTTATCATGATAAGAATAAATGGTTGTGTTCAAAATTTCAGCGATTTTCGTCGTCGTTTGGGTTTCGATCTAGTAGGTCAACCATAAACCTTAATTACTACATAAAACTAATATGCTCATAACCGATCGCTCGTAACTTATTTTTTTGATCTGTAAACTCTCATGCTCTCATGGGTAGAAGCTATATCAACTAATGTAAAAATTTCTGAAATTTTATCTCCTCAAGGGTCGGCTCCCCTTAGGGAAGTAGAAGCGTTTAAAGGGTTGACCGGTTTTTGGTACAGACATCTGTGTGAAATGGGTAACACACACGGATATCTGTGTGAAATGTTAACACGGAAATCCGTGTGAAAAGAACCATTAGCTACAGAATTCCGTGTGAAAAACTATATTAGCTACAGAATTCCGTTACAATAAGTTTTTAATACAGAATTCTATGTGAAATGAGCAACACACAAATATCTATGTGAAATGTAGACACGGATATCTGTGTGAAAAGAAAAATTAGCTACTAAATTCTGTGTGAAAAAATAGAATAGAGACAGAATTCTGTGTAAACAATAATTAACATGACTAGTTATATATTACCGAGATATATATCAGTGGTAAATATATATGTATCTCACACGGATTTTCGTGGCAAATTTTTTCCCGCTCACTTTTTTGGAACAATTTCAATTTCCCTCCCCTAGTAGTATTACACACGGATTTCCGTGGATTACTGAGGTACATACACAAGGTTATTAGTGGTAAAGGTAAATGTATTTCACACGGATTTCCGTGGAAATTCCTCTTATAACCAGCAAATTGATCCAAATCTGAAGCTATTGAGTTACTGAAGTAAATTCACACGGATATCTGTAATAAATGTAAATGTATTTCACACGGATATCTGTGTGAAATATTATAAACACACAGATTTCCGTGCATCACTGCTGCTTAAATTGAAAAGCCTCCTCCGAATCGAATTCTCCTCTGTCTCCCTCTCTCTCATCTCCTCTGCCACTGCCCCCTCCCCCACCCTCTTCTCCGCCTCCCCCTCTCTCTCATATCCCAGCTCCTCTTCTCTGCCTCCCTCTCTCTCATCTCCAAATTGTTTTGGTTTAATGGAGGACAGAGGAACTAGATCTGTTTTCTCTCTCCTCCGACACCCACTTCCGGTCACCACCGTGACTCACCTCCACCATCACAGACCTCACCGACCTCCGACGAGTTTAACGCAGCCTCCTTGACTTCCGGCAACAACCCGTGAAGGACCCTGTGCTTTTTCTCAAACTGACGTCGTCTTACTTGGAAAAAGGAGGTGAGCATCGATATATTCTGTTTTCATTTTGTTCTTCCATTTATGTCGAAATCAGTCATTCTGTTTTGTAATCATTCTTTTCTGTAATTGTGTTACTAGTTTGGATTTCATCTATTTCTGAATTTGAGTGTCCTATGGATTGAATTTTGGATTTGGTTTTCGCCTTTTGGGTGTTTATAGGCAGTACTCCTGGGCTCGATATCGAAGTACTCCCTGAATCAGGTATAATTTTCGTTATTATCTTTGGGTTTTATACTTTTGGTTCTCTTCAGTTGATTTGATGATTGAATTGGGTTGTAGAAGTTTAAAAATCCAAACATGATAAATGTATTTCAGCAGGGGCCCTTGTGTTATGCTTCTTTGAGAAGAAGAGAGGGTAAGTAATGGCCTTGTCCTTGATTTCTTTTTCCAAGGGTCATATAGGTGTTCGATTATTGTCTAGGATTGCTTTTAGGCTTTGCTTTTGGTTTAAATACAGAAACTTTAAGGTAGATTTGGTGGATATGATGAAGATAATGAGTAAGTTGATAATGGGTATTGATTTTCCAAATTCTTGTAAGATGACTTCTGATGGTAGTGGATGTTTCTTAGGATAATATCTGTGTATATTAAAATATTAAGCCAAGCTCATTACTTTTATGTTAATTTGAGATGGAGAATATGAGGATCAGTGCTTAACATACTTAATGAATTGCAGATACTTTGAACTAGTCTTGTTGGTTGTTAGTAAGAATAAAGAGTGAGAAGTGAACCTGGTTTAGCGAGGGGTAGTAAATTGATATTGGATTTTGATTTTTCATCTGTTTAATTGTTTAAATAGAACTAACTTATCTACATCAAGCACTGGAACTAACTTATCAATTATTCATTTTAGAGGTTATGAGTGCGATGCAATGCCGCTAGGCACAGGAACTTTGCAAGGGATAATATTGCAGCATCTTTTTCTTTTTTTTTCCTGAAAATATGGGTTGCAATTTGGTTGTTAAGTTGCAATGAAGTTGTGCTATTAATTTATTGATGGTTGATTGTAGTGGGCAGCTATATACATCTTTATTAGTCATAACGTTTGATTCCATTCTTCATGGAATTTTTATGGTGCAGATGGAATCTCAATTGTCACCAACTTGATGAGGAAAAAGATTATGAAAGCGAAGTTCAGACTTCCTCCACTCTCAGATGCAACACCAGCACCTCAACACACCCGCTCATTGTTTTTAGGAAGTTTCTTTTGCACATGTGGTAAAGGAACTAATGTCCATAAATAGCTTCTAGGATATTGTATTTCCTTTTGGATTTGCAATTAAGAAACTATTTGTATATGATGACTCTATGAATATAAGTTCGCATATTCTTTTCTTAATTTATTGTTATTTTATGAGTTATTGATGTGATTGTGTCAACTTTAATTAAGTAAAACAGAACATAAAGCATAATAAGAAAATTAACAAAATTGGTTCCTAATTAATTAGCAGATTTATTTATTTTTTTATTTTTTTTATAAATGCTATCACTTTTACACACAGAAATCAGTGAGAGTTAGGGTAAAAGAATTTGACACAGAAATCCGTGTGAGATAGGAAGTTATTCACACGGATTGCATTTCATTACGGTAATTTATATTCATGGAAAGACAGTGGGGCCCACGTCTAATCTTCACACAGACAAAATAATCCATGTGAGATAAGTATATATTTGACACAGAAATCCGTGTGAAATAGGTAAACATTTGCTACAGAAATCCGTGTGAAATAGAGTTGTTCACACGGATTTCGTTCCATTCTGGTAATTTATATTTATGGAATTATAGTGGGGCCCACGTTAGTATTTCGCACGGACAACATAATCCGTGTGAGATGAGCATTACCCCCCTCCAAACCACACGGTAACACCAATCTGTGCGTGCACTGTGTGTAAAAGCTATCACACACTGAAATCAGTGTGAGATAGTCTTATTACCCACAGATTAAAATCCGTGGGTAATTGTTGTTTTGCTAGTAGTGCGTCTAACTTATTTCGCTATTAGTACTTCTCTCTGTCCCCATGGTTTAAATTGATATCCATACGTATAGGTTCTCATTGTTGAGGGTATATACCATGGACTTTATGAAAGTAAAAATCGACAAACCGCATCTAAACTAACCAAACCGATCGACGAAAACTTAACCAAACCAGCGATCGATTATCAAAACTGAACTGAAGTTACTGGAAATTAAGTGGGGGACTGCTGTCTGTGTGGGACTTCGACGTGCGTTACTGGCCAGCTAATACCACAAAGACGTAAGTTGTACGTGTAATTGTATATATCTATGTTATTATTAAGATAAGAGGGTTTGTTAGCCAAAATAAAAAATTTTGACAGAAATGACCTTAGAAAATTAAAAAACTTTGAAAATTAATTAAATCACAAGGACAATCATGACATTTACAAAATATACTTTTATTATAAAAAAAAACCCACAACCCACTTTTTCTCTCACTATCTTCTCTCTTTATTCTGTAATGATAGTTTTTATTTTTATTTTTTATTTTACTTTTTTTTTTCTGAAAAAAAAAAAAAAAAAATATTTGCACATGGAGAACATGTGTGGAGAATGACTAGTATTTATTAGTTGGACTTGGTGCTGGAGTACGATACTCGGCAGGTTTTGAGTTCTAAGGCTAGGTCATTTAATCCCTGTTTGTACTTTGTAAATGTACACGTATTCAATCACAAGTGATAAAAGCGTTTTTTTTTTTTGGTGAACAGTGGTCGATGATAATTCATGGTGGCCGGAGTAGCTTCGTAGAGAGGAGCACCGGAGTACGTAGCTTCTTCCATCCGATGGTAGGCGAAGCAGAATCAAAGGTATGTGGAGCTCTAAAGGAGCCAACCAAATAATTGAGGCATCAAATTTTTCCACACTAGTCTTTTGAGATAAAACTGAACGTACTAATTACTATCTTTTAAGATGACTGTGGGAACAATATTGATATAACATATAAAGATTCAAAGTTATAGGTCCTAACATGTTAGTGTAGTGATCGATGTTGATATATATATATATATATATATATATATATATTCGTTATCATCAAAGTTCTAGAGTATAGGTTTTTGGAATACAGACTTTCACCACCATTCTTTGCCAATAAAAATTTCACCACCATTTTAATTCAAAATGAAAAACTACTTTGAAATTTCGAGTCAATTATATAGCAAGTTCAAAATCTAACTCCTATTAGAATACATGATCGATCATCACATGCCTTGTACAGGACCACTAATTGAGGTTTTCAGACGTCCCTTTCAGTTGCCAAGAACGAGTAAATTGACCTAATTTATATGATCACCGATATTTATATTGAAGACATGGATCTTATACGAATGATAATGAACCTATACAGGTTTAGCTATCTAAGAATTAAGTACTATAGATGCCCCATAAACGTCATAGAAAAAGGATATAGGTCTTTTTTTTTTGGCAGAAGAAAAATTTATTAAATGAAATAGAGATCAACATCAAAAGGGGGGACATGAGAACAAAATCCTTTATAAAGAATAAAAATGCTAAAAGCATTACCAAACCATGAATATGATTGAAGATTAACAAAAGACTAAAAGGTGAGACGCACTGTAGGTGTTTGATTGCGTGCAATACCTTAAACTCATTTGACATTATTTTGCCTTGAATTTTTTGTGTTGAGACTTTAGAAGAGCACGAAGAAAATTTTCATCTAAAACTGTTTCACCCTCATCAAATCAAGTTATTTCATAATTGATCTCAAATTGAGCATAAAGTGTATGACCAAGAGGGCATAGACCCTTGTTAGTTGCAACTGAATTAGCATGATAATTGTGCATCGATCTGCCCAAAAGTATTGTATGCTAGCTAATACAGTACAAGATCCAAATACAACTATCGGATTGAAATAGCACTTACAAAATATACAGATCATCAGAATTGAAACTTTCGACTTCCTAGCATATATTTTGAGTTTTTAAGTCCGGCCATAGGCAATGAAGTCGAAGGGCAGCACCGAAACAGGCCACCATGGAGTCGATGACCCACATCATAGTAGGAACACAACATTCGCTCCTATTTAGTCAAAGGGTCGACAAGGCCGACCAGAGTTTGTCTCAACAAGCAGCTAGGGTTTTAACAGGATGTGAACTTCTTTAAGAAAAAGAGACCATGTGAACAGCTCGTGAGCATTGTTTTCGGTTCGCTTTGAGCTCTTGAAGTCCCATGAGAATCCCAAGTTCTGATGTGATAATTTTTTTTTTCTTTCGTAATCTTGTCTATCCATCACTATTTCTTTTGTGTCATGCTAATTAGTCCCTTGTAGAAATTCATAACGGTTTGAATTTTAAGTTTTCTCAAGTTCTGATATAACCATTTTGATGTAATGTTTCCCTGAAATTTCTGTAAGCTCTCCCAGCCTTTTATAGTGGTACTCCAATTGTTTATTTTTGACAGGAATCAATAAAAAAAAAAAATTATTTGAATCCGATTCGATTTCTTAACTGTGCTGGAAATCATGGTGAGGTTGGTGAGAAATCAAGACAAGCTAGAACAGATGGCTATGGAGTTTATGAACAAACCCTAAAAAGCTAAGAACGAAGAAGATCGAAGAAGAATGAGAGAGAGAGAGAGAGAGAGAGAGAGAGAGAGAGTTAAACAGAGATATTGGTATTTAGGGTATTAGCTCAGTAGTTAGAGCACCCACTACCTAGGATTCAGATTCTGGGTTCGAGTCACCATGGGGGTAGGAGTGAAATCATTTGATTATCTTAAAAAAAAGAAAAAAAAAACAGAGGTATTTTCTATGAGAATTTGTTACACGATGATTGGCTGAATATTACGGGAACTACTTGAAGGTTTTGTACTAGGGCGTGCATAACAAACCAGTTAATTAGCCCTAACTAATTCCTAACAGACTCGTTGGATGCTTGACACGTGTTTAGTAGCAAGCTGTTAACACCAACAACTTCTTTCTCCGGCTCCTTTTCTGGATGAGTGACACGTACGTGCATGGTGTTCATCTGATGAATGCTGCTGATGATCTGAACATTGACTTTTGTTGACATTGGGCTTGATCTGTTGCCTTTGAGCTTGACTTGTATTCTTCACCTCATCAAACAGTACTGTTCCAACGGTATGAACGAAGTTAAAATATTTCATTAAGAACCAAGAGAATTAATGAAACACAGCAAGCATTCCACACAAGGCCTAGCTATAGCTAAGGTATGAAATCACTAACGAGCAAAGAAATGGAATCACTAGTAAAGGAAGAAACTATCAAACAAGTAATTAAACACGAAGGAGACTCCACCTGTAATCTCAAAAGTGTCGCGTACAAAGACTTCAATGCTAGATGTCGCAATCATATTGCGCGTTGCAAACAAAACCCTAAAATTAATGTTGTCACCAAGGCTTAACGCATGACCTGGGCTCATGTAAATAGCTAGATCACGAAAATCAAACTATTATTATGTAGTAAAATGATACATGAATATTCATTTGTATAAAAATATATGATCTTTAAGTGGATTGAATATGCATAATGGACCACTGATTTGCCAGTTGCCTAATTTAAAGATCAGACCTGTCTCCATTAACCAAAGTTAACTACTAATTACCTTTTTAAACTTCATTTAGGACACAAATCATAAATTTTATGCTCTAATCTCCGAAACTGTAATTTGCAACATTTTATTATTACTTGGATATGGCATATATATGGTTTCGTAGATTCTGGAAAGGGTTATACAGGTCATTTTAGTTCACTGAAGTAAAATATCATAAAGAGAAGTGAGAAAGGAACAAAACTTGCTGTTTTTGGTGCGAATTTGAACCTGCAAAGTGGTTTAAATCACCTAAAACTGCATCATCTCCTATCCGTTTCAGGAAATACCATCCTCATGTCATTTTCTTCATCTCTCTGTCACACCCACATAAGATTTTTTTTTTTTTTTTTTTTTTTTCGATTAGAACACCCACATAAATTTATTAACATATATTTAGATATACAAATATGAAAGAAAAATAAACAAATAAAGAAAGAGCTATAAATGGAGGAGAAAGGTAGAGTTGGATATAAACTTGGGCTTCTTTGGGATTAGAAACTTACCCAAAGCTTAAGTGACTGGAGTGAATCCAAACCAAAGGTCTGTTTCTTTCTTTTTAGTTTCTCATATGCATTCAGTTCCCATTCGTTAAGATGATCTGAGCTGCTTGATTAGATCTATTGATTTGCAGACAAGAAAATCTTCTTCTTTTCCTTGCACAAATTGAAAACCCGTTTTGCTTTAATTATCTTATAACTTCTTTTGAGTACCCGCCTTCTTCTAGATTTTGATTTCTTTTGTTTGTCTCTCAAATAAGAAGTAAACTGTTCTGGGTTGAGCTCATGATCTTGCTTCTTCTTAAATTCTTTACCTTTCTGCACTTGTTTTTTTAGCTTTTCTACTGTTTATTAACCCTTTCTTTTAAATATAACACTCGGTTAAATTCATATTAAAAAAAACCAAGTGTTTCAGGATCTGTTCCTTGATGCCCTTGAGCTCTTATTCCTTCTGTGGTTTGGTTTCAATTAAGGGTTCTCTTTAGATTCATATTTTTATAGGTCATTTTCGGGTTTCTTCTCGATCTGTTTGTTCAAAATATTCTTGCTGTTTTATTTCACAATTTTTTTTCAGTCTATATGTATGCATGTGAATACATAATTATATATATAGCCCATTTTCCCTTATATTCAGCCATCTTCCTCAGATTTGATTGTCTGGAAATTTTTTTCTTTATTACGTAGTAATTATTAATTATTAATTTCATTTGAGCCCTGGTCTGTTCTTCAGTCAACTGAGCTAAGCTGAATATATCATAGTAGTCAGTGAATCTGTGTTTCTCTCTAGTTAACTTTTTCCTTCATGATTTTGGATCTTCGTATTAAAGGCTCCTTTAATTTGTATCCATCTGTGCACACGTCCCTATGCACCATTTATTAGGAACCTGCAACCAAAATCTTGTTCAGTTATCAGTATATATGTTGTAGATTCTAGTATCAGATGCTGATATTTATGGCTTATAGACTTGCATTTTTTCCACTCTCGGTCTTCACTTTGATCTATCTACCTGATGAAACAAGGCTAGTAAATTTGGATCTCCTAGATCCAAAGAAAATTTACATTTAAATGTTTACAGATGTATAATTAATGTATTTATGAGATCCAAATTTACATTTTTTTTCCCTTCAGATTAGTCAATTAGTTTCATAAGATCTGGTGTCATATTTATGCAAATTGCTAAAATTATGAAAGTTTCAGACTTTAAGATTGTGGGTCTTCGATCTCCAATTAATCCATGAGAAACTTTATTAATTTATTTCTCATTATATATAAAGTTCATTAAATTCAGACAACTTTTTCAGTTTAGTTGTCTAAATAGATTTCCATTTTTGTTTCTTATCTAACCTGCTAGTCGCTAAATTGAAAATATTAGCAGGAGACTTTTGGGGATGATTCTATTTCTTCCTAATCATGGTACAAACCATAAGCAAGTTAATAGTACAAAATAGGTCACTTCTACTTTTGGTACATATTGGTTAGTATTTCAATTAAAAAGTAACAACTAAACTGTGTTTGCAACTGATCAATTCAGCTAGGTTGTTGAAAGATGGGGAGAGGAAAGATTGAGATAAAGAGGATTGAGAACACCACCAACCGTCAAGTGACCTTCTGCAAGAGAAGAAATGGATTGTTGAAGAAAGCTTATGAGCTCTCCATTCTCTGTGAGGCTGAAGTTGCTCTCATTGTCTTCTCTAGCCGTGGCCGCCTCTACGAGTATTCTAACAACAAGTGAGCCATTTCAACACTCATACTGTTTCTGCCCTTTGTTTGTGCCTTTAATTCATGTTTAGTATTTGCACAATGGTGATGTTAAATGGTCCTCTTTTGATTAGAATTCATTTCATCAGATCGACTAGATTTGATGACAATTTAGAATAAGAAGTTTTATGGATGTTCTTTTACTTTGGTTCTTTCCCATCTCTTATTTCTTGCTGTCGTACTGATTTAATTGTTTCTGTGATAAGAAGACACTGAGGACATTGATCCACGTAACTCCTTGTGAACTTTTTCATCGAGAATAAGAGACTAAATGATGTTCTCCTTACTTAGGTTCTGGAAATATTGAAAACTTGGGAGAATTTTACAATGTGTTAACGTATGACATACATACAATTACCTTAAAAGTGGTAAAATGAGTCCTCGATCAAAATAGTAATATTAGTCCTTAAAGTGGAAAATTTTCTTAGTTACCACATGAGTCTTCAAAATAGTAATATTAGTCTTCAAAGTGGTAACATGAGTCCTTAAAGTGGTAAATTTTCTTAGTTTACCTTATGAGTCCTGAAAATAGTAATATTAGTTCTCAAAGTGATAACATGAGTCATTCGAGGGATAAAAATAGTTGATGTATCAGAAATTTTAACATACCATAAATTTACCCGAAAACTTGATTGATCATGAGTGCAGAATAGCTAGAGTGCACTAATATCAAATATAAATGTAACCATGATATATATATATATATATATATATATATCATAACTCACAGAATATATGTACATATACATCCTCAAACTACTATTTGTATAATCAACATAGGAATAATTAATTAGGTTTTTTAATTACTTCATAAGACAAAAAAGTATCCTTGTATATAAATAAAACAGATCATATAGGTGTTTTGTCTATTTCAATATATGCATGCTAATATTCTACATCCCATTGGGCATTGTGTTGGGTCTAAAACAGCATTGTACTCATCTTTGCTCCTGAAAGTCAAAGTTAATATATTCTTGCACAAATTTAGACCTTCTTCCATGCATGAGCACGAGTACTTTGCCTGGTTTTATTACTGCTTGTTTGTCTTGATTTACAGTGTAGTACTACTGTTGCAATCTATCAAAATCTTCATCTCATGCATAATTAAAGGAAAGCTTTGCTGACCTAGGTTGCTTCCAGAATTTAATTTGTAGTAGTTCTGAGCATTTCCTCTTCCATCATTTGCATGTTCGATCGATTTTCGTGTTGATAGTCTTCCCCTTTCCACATTTGGCTTTCAAAGCTTCTTACCCTTCTGTTTGCCTTTATAGAGCTGTATAGTAGATTTATAATTTGAGCTTTTGGATTCATTTTCACTCAAAAAGGGGTCTGATACTTTAACTCAAGACTTGGGTCCTTTCTAATTTTTTTTCCCCTAGTTTTTTACCCTTAGATTAATTGCAAAAGATTGGAACTGGGCTCTGCATGCTTTTAGTTTTCTGGGGTTTCCATTTTAATGGTTGAAAAGGCACGTGGTATATGTGCTTGCAGGTTTTGTGGGTCATTGAACATGTTAACTGACCCATGCACGCTTCTTTTGACTCTTCTAATGAGAGGTTGATCTAAAGTGAGTACTGATGAGTGAAGCACTCATGTTCTTTCTGATATGTGAATTACTGTATCTCTGCTTGCATGCATGCAAGCCCATCTTTATTTCTGGAAATTAAGTATTGGGACCCAGACAACCATTAGTGGGTTGATTTTACTACTATTTTCCTATGCAATTCCAGTAGATCCCAAGTACATTTTAGTCTCTCATCTAGTGAAAATTTTGAGTTTATTATAGGGTAAAAAATTAACTTTAATTTGAAATAGGAATTGATTCACCTGAATCATTGAATGTTAAGACTGAAGTATTAACAAAAGCCTTACAAATGTAAAAGTGAACCTGTAAAAAGTCATACCCTTTGGGATGACCCACTTTTATATATTCACATGTTAGAGCTCCCTTGCATCACTTGGGATGTACTGGAATTGCAGTTACACAGTTCATTGTTCCATATCTTTCTTCATTAATTCTTCATGTCCCTTTTTCAATGTCAAAACCAATATTAATTTGTTGCCCTTTTTGTAAGTTTATCGACACATATATACATGTGTGTGGTGCCCAGTAGTGCATACCATTGTCCTCCACAAAAGGATTGAACTGACTATCGATCAATTGAGACCTACCATGTATTTATGGAGTGAGTAGTGTGCTTTCTGTTCACTATTCTGATTGATTCCTAGGATTGTGCATATATACTATCTGTCCCAATCTCCATGAGCTTGCTTTTGGTTTCACTGCTGTCTTACAATTAAGGCTTTGTTGCTCTTTGTCATTACTTATGTATTGACTATTGAGTCTAAGTATTTAAGACATCTTAGTACATTGAAGAATATGATAATCAAACTCACACTTTTCTCAAAGTATATGTGATCATCCAACTGTTCATATGCTATATATGATAATCAAACTCAAAGAAGGCTCGATCATCATTGTTGAATTAATGATTAAGACATTAAAGTTATTTCTATCTGGTCATTTAGATAACTTCAGATATTAGTGTAAAACATACGATAATAAAGATTACTTCCAATGCTAAAGTACATGTCCCCACACCGATATTTCCAGTTTGGGGTTGTTCCAGTGGAAGCTTCCAATTTCATTTGGCTTTAGATTCGGTGATATTTTTTTATTTTTTTTAGACGTGAAAATACTTGCGTTAAGGCCCAGAGTTGGTGATTATTTCTCTTTACCATTCAAGTTTCATATCTGAACTATTGATTTTGACCCATTGTCTTGAATATCGTATGACATATAGCAGCATAAGAAATACTATAGAGAGGTACAAGAAGGCATCTTCCGATAACTCAGGTGCAACCACTATTACAGAAATCAATGCTCAAGTAAGCCAAATCTCTTTTTAAATGTATTTGTTACATTTTATGCTTAACCAGTTGTTGTATTTGTGTGTGAATTCTGTGTGTTTGTCATGGTTTTCAATGCAACGTCTCATGCACTAGTAGCTAGAATTCCATAGGTTACCCTTCTATTTACTTCTCCAAAAGATTTGCACAACAAAGCTGGATATATGCTTCCTTTAATTTTGTTTTTGATTTTCGTAGCATAGGTGCTATTGCTAATAGTATACTCCATCCTTTTGTCTTGATGTAGTATTACCAACAGGAATCGGCAAAGCTGAGGCACCAAATTCAAATGCTGCAGAATTCTAACAGGTGATATCTCCACTAATATTCATTTCTACATTCAATAGCATACAACACATACAGAACTATATGTTATGAATGTGACTTTATAAACAAAGATATTGAATATAGATCGATAAGTGCTCAGGTAAGAGAGTGAACTTTTTAAATGGTCGGGTAATGCATTGTAAGGGCTGGATTCAATCACTTCAATGAATTATTAGTCCAGAAGTTTTGAATCCACCCATTGAATGCATTATTCGTCACTTGTCCCTCAATGTGTGTCCCTTAAGGTGAATAATCCAACAAAATTATTGAGCTATATTCTGCTGTTCATTTGTAGGCACTTAATGGGAGATTCGTTGACTAATCTGACAGTGAAAGAACTAAAGCAGCTAGAGAACAGGCTTGAACGAGGCCTTACTAGAATCAGGTCCAAGAAGGTAAAAATTGATGAAAACGAATGTGAAAGTTACGAAAATGCATGCATGCATTTCACGACAAAGACCGAGCAAGAACAGGTTCTATCTCAATGACATACTAATTACTCTTATGATTAATTAGACTTAGTACTTCATCCAGCTAGTTTGTGTTGTGTGATATTGTGTCATTTAGTCTTCACATGCATATTCTAGGCATGATGTGCTTCCTTCCTTCTTAATATTATCTTTTTACCTCTTTCAACAGCATGAAATGTTGCTTGCTGAAATTGAGTACTTGCAGAAAAGGGTAAATCTTCTCTTTCAATTCAAGTTTACATGTGTCTAGTTTTGATCTGTTAGAGAATTGCCAAGTTTTGTATGGAATGATGATGTCCTAAATAATTATTTCTGTGTAGGAGGTTGAGCTGGAAAACGAGAATGTTTTAATTCGAGCTAAGGTATTGGAAGCAATTGACATTCAAAGAAATTGTATTTTTTGAAACATATTGTAAGAGCTAGCATACTAAAGCTTTTACATGATGAGGAAAATATAGCGTATATAGATTTGTGGATTTTCATGTTTTAATATATTTTCTTATCCAAAGGAAACCAATAAAAGATGCATGCGCATGTTTTTCTACCATGACTTCTATATATGCATCAGATATTGTGTTGCATGTAGATATCTTAAACTGCTGCATTGAGTGCATTCTTCTATGTTTTCCAAGTCTTAATTGCCTTTCCTACATGCCATACTTATCACCTGCATATCTGAAGTTACCTATATGAAGACTGCCTTGATTCAAATCATTTCTTCTATTTCAAAACTTGATCTTTCAGATTGCAGAAGTTGAGAGGCTTCAGCAAGCAGACCTGGTTTCTGGGGCAGAGTTTAATGCAATCCAGGCGTTAGCTTCTCGCAATTTTTTTGGCTCCACTATGGTTGAGGGTGAGGCTTCATACTCACAGCCAGAGAAGAAATTGCTCCATCTGGGGTATGTAATTCTTTTGTCTATGTCAATCACTACATAATTCAATTATCGACTGTCTTAAAATACAGAATTAAGTTCTCATTTTTGGTTTATTTGTTCCGTCTTTGGAATGCAGGTGAACTTTTGGGAGACACATCAGTCTGCTGCTAGCTTATGCTGCATCAACCGTATCTTAAATAAATGATATCATTGGCTACTATCTAGTATCTATTTTGGTGTTGTATCCTTATTCATGTCTAGAACTTTGAACTAGTAATTTCCAGCAGTAGTTTGGAGACATTCCCTTTTTGATCAACGATTGCATAAGCAGCAGTACTTCTTTGATTGACATCAAGCTATATGAACATGGAAATGTGTTTTGTAAGGATTAATATATGATTTGGTTGAGTCAGCGGAAAAATCACTACCGAGTTTATTTACCTAGTATTGCAGTATATAAATTTTATTATAAAATTATTTATGGAAGTGATAATGAGATCTTTATCAACCATGTATATGCTTACAAAGTTCCTCAAAATACTTGTGAAAATGAGATGAAATAGGAGATTACCAGCTCTTTGCTGCTGCTGCTAGTTTCCTGGTATAGCTAGCAGAACTGCAAAGCAGTGTGGTGATGCTTTTGCGTAGTTCTTGTGTATTGATTAGAATGATTGAGTGAGTAACTAGTTGTGAATAGTAAAGCGTTACCTCTGCGTGTTTTCCTCAATCACTGATTTTTACTAAACTACATTAAGCAACTTCGATCAGCAGTGAAAATGCGAATAACTGCCATTGTTTGAGCTGATAGACTTGTGTGCTAGATGCCTCTTTCCTTGTCCTGACAAATTGTTTAGGATGACACAACAGAGTTAGCTTCACAACTTCATAGACTTGACCTGTGTTCTTTAAATATCAGCACTTATAACTGTCTCCAATAGACCCTTCCAATGCCGCATCATGTTGGATGCAAAACCTCTAAACAATTTTATGACGGTACTTGAACCAACATATCGCCTCATGTAGACCTCTCTGAAAAGCTTGACAGGTTTACATTACACTTTATCACCAAGGGTCTCTTCGTTCTAC
Organism: Rosa chinensis; assembly: GCF_002994745.2. Taxonomy (NCBI): domain Eukaryota; kingdom Viridiplantae; phylum Streptophyta; class Magnoliopsida; order Rosales; family Rosaceae; genus Rosa; species Rosa chinensis. Next base: position 52,632,163 of record NC_037094.1, on the reverse strand, counting down.
AGCACATCCGTCTGGTTTCACTCATACAATGCCAATACTTTCTGTCAAATTAAATGATACATCCTGCATTCAAGGCCTGAAATCTTTGAGTACCATATTTGACATGAAGACATTAGGCTTCTGCATTTATGTGTTTCATGCAATCCTAAAAGTTAAGATCAAGGGCATAAAAGGACTGCAGATCCCATGCCATGCAGGTTCATTTCTGCTCTTCTAACTGTTGTCTTTTTCTTGTTCTGTACCTCTTGCAACAGCATGAAATGTTGCTTGCACAAATTGAGTTGCAGAAAAGAGTAGATGCTCTGTTTAATTCTTCTTTCTTTGGTACAATGGAGGAAAAGATATGCATTCCTTAGCCGGTGCCGGCACTATGGAAGAGATCTCCTAAAGGGCACAACCGTTGTACTGTTTAATTCAATTTTGGATGTCTCTAGTTTTGATGTTCCAGCAAAACTGTAAACTTCGACCAAAAAAATTTAAAAACAAAGCAGACTGTAAATCCTGCTATGAAAACATCAAATATGGATGATGACGTTTTGAATAATGAACATTTATATCTGTGTAGAAAAGCTGGATACCGTAACAGTGTGGAAGGAGCAGCGGAAAAGAATTGTCTTTTTGAAACATAATGAAAAGAAAGCAGCAGCAAATAGTTCACTCATTTTGAAAAAAAATTCTCTAACAATGATTGGTTCTACATCTCAAATCATCCTTCCCTCAGTGTTTAATCTACCTTTGTTTAGCTCTTACAAATCTCTCTCTCCAAACACAAAACTCTGTTAGGCAACTTGTGGGGGCGACGGTTAGGAATTAATCACTGCCTTCATTCGATTCACAGCCTTGTTGGCTGAAAGAGTTCTCTTTCAAGGTGATGACAAAATAAAACTTCAATCCCAATCACAGCTTGGCCTGTTCCAAGATCAAGCATTTGTAAGACTAACCGATTCATCAGTTTCTCTAATATACCTCTCACACCGAATCATATTGGATGCAAAACCTCTTAACAAGATTCTTACGAATCTCTGCATAGATCACATTATGCTGTTAATTGAAGTACTTAAAAGCTGTACTTTCAAACAATCTTAACAAATGAACTATCTTAATATGCTACTTTCGGTGAATCAACGTGGTGGAGACAATATGTTTGTTAATTGTTTCTGGTATATGATGGAAAATAACAGGTCCTTCATCTTCAGTTACACTTGCACTTTAAGTTTTTTTGTATGGAGCCTCTTCACCACTGATTCAGTGGTTTGATACGTTACCCGGGCTTGTACATGAATGATTCGAGTCGATAACCAAATCAAATCTATAACCTGCTTTATATATATTTCAAAATAGTAAGGGCTACCTTACCTGTCGGTCCAAGATGCAACAGCTGACTCTGAACTTGATTAAATACGATTAGCGGACATATTACATTCAGATGCAACTCATGAAATAAAAGAGATGATCATAAAACACGTGGGTTGCTGATCCTATCTTTCAAAGTCCAAAGAATGTTGCGGAAATCCCACTCAAACAACCCAGCATCTCATATAAAAAGGGGGAAAATATGTTTATGTTGACATGAGCTGTATCATATCAATTAGTCTTTATTATGATTTATTTTGTGTATCAATTAGCATTAGTGATATAGTTGACTTAGATCAGCAATATTATTAATTACTTTTCTTTATATATACATGGTTGTAGTACTATATAAACCTCCTTAGGAGATGAGTACACTTACAACATTATTCCCACACAGTTCAAGAGTTTAGATATTAAACTTCCAACTGTAAGCCAGCATCTTTCATATTTACACAGGATACCATAGCCATTATCAACCAGACGTCGCAGCCAATAGCCGCAAACTCCACGATCTCCTTACCACATAGCCTATCAATCATTACATAATAGCACACCTGGACGTTCTCGGTTTCGGCCGCTGCCTCTCTGCTTCTAGATCACCTCTAAGCTTTCGGATTTCATCCTGAGAACTTTTTTGAGCCTTTTGGGCAGTCTCTTCTGCTCTTAGTCGTGCAGCATGTTCATCTGCTAACTTTTGTTCAAGCATCATGGTTTTCTCTCTCATGTTTGACTCAATCTGCATATTTGTGATTCAGATAAAAGTATACATGAAAGTAAAAGTTCAATATTTATAAGCATATAAAAACAACTTATTAGTAGAGGCAAACACCTTGTGCTCTGAGATCTATATTACCCACTTGATCTCTGAATCCAAAGAAAGGAAAAATGAATTGTTTTTATATAGGAGAGCACCTGAATCATAAGATTTCCAGTGCAAGATTCTAAACTCAATAAATGAAGAAGGTGATATGGCCCCTTAACTTGTTTCATTCTACCAATAAGAATTTCATTCTACAAATTATATTTACTTCTATCAAGTACATTAAGCTCCCCTTAAGTCACATTTAATGTCATTGCTATTCTGTGTATCCAGATTTCTACCCGCCAGTTCAAACTTCTCCCAACCTCGTGTCTCCAAGATTGTGAGAGTTGGGGGGAGTGTTAAACCACCTTAAATCACATTTAGTATGAATGCTGGTATTGTGTTTACAGATTTCTAGTTAACTGTTCAATTCTCTTGCTCTAAATTTAAGTTTTTTTAGGCTTTTTCTACTCATTGTACAAATAAGACCAACAGCCAATGCGAAAAAATATACACAAATTCATTCTTTACAAATACAAAGATCTCAGTTTAAAGGGGTTGGTTAATGGACACAGGATGCAGCAAAGTGCAAATTGTAGTTTTAACTAAGCCAACTGTAAAACATGCTGATGGCAATTATTGAATGCAAGCAAAGTGCAGATGAAAATATACCATCTCAGTAATTCGTTTAAGCTGCAGATCATGTGCACGCTGCATCTGCTCATTCAAATGCGATATTTCTTGTTTTGAATACCCCTTTGAAGCAACATCTTCTTGTTGATCACGAAGTTTCATAACCTCTTTCTGTCCAGATGCAACAATTTTTTGATCATTATATTCAATATATATCAACATAGTAATAATCTCAATAAATTACTATAAATAAAAGAGAAAACAACAAATACCTTCACTTCAGCAAATATCTCATCCGTGTATGGCCGCCCACCATTCTGTGCTATAACCAAGTTTACAAGCGAGAGAAGCCGCTGAACTTGTTCGACCCTCTTGCTTTCATCCTTGGTCTTGTTATCAAAAAGAACACAGCGATTTCCACACAGACCAAGGATTTCCTAAATTGTTGCAAGAACTGAATATAAGTCTAGTGCATGATAGGCTCATATCAAAGAGAGTACAGGATCAAGCAATAAAAATAAAAGCAAATTCTTGCATAAAATATGTCAAAATGAGCTTCCATTAATTCCCTGCTACTAACAGATTTCTGTCAACTTCTAATGATACTGCTCATTTGAACCTAGTCTACCTTATATCACCACACATCATTAATAAAGAACAACTTTATTTGTGGGAACAACAGATGACAAAGACACCAATATTTTCTGTAAAGAGGTAATACACATTTGATGTAAGCAATGAACAGGGAGGAATTCCCAAGAACTGTCTCAGTTTAGAGAGGACAAGCATTTTCACCAAGTTTGATATCATTTGGAAACAAATCTGGGGAGAACCAACAGGAATGCTTCAACGTACAGAACTTCAATACTTCTAAACTCATGTCTCAACTTGACTATATTCTTTACCGAACATAAGTCCAAATGAAATACACGATGATGTTAACAGATACAGTTAAAAAGAATATCATATCCCATTCATTCAGAAATGGAAACGAAAGTAGTGACATACTCATTATCATGACATTTTAAACTAGAGAAAGGAAAACAAAGTTGAAGAAACAAATTTACCTTCAAAGGCTCCGGGCAATCACGGCCACCCAAATAATCTTCCAACGTCTCATCATTTTCTTCAAGCTCATCTCCTCCCGAAAAGACAGCAATCATATAGTCAAATATTTTACTTCCAAATAGAGCTTGCAAGCCAAGGATTGCAGATTGCTCTTCTTGTGAAAACCGAGTTCTAGTTGAGAGAATCACAAGAATAGCATGGATTCCATCCTTGGCCAATTTAATGCATTGGACAATTTCTTTGCTAATAACGTCCGATTTGACAGAACTATCAAAAAGACCTGCAGCATACCACACAAATCAAAAGGAAAGAACAACCGTAGAAAAGCAGGTTCTTAAATGCAACTACTTTATATACTCGCAGTGCTACCTACACCTAGACACATTTTTTAGATACATAATTACAAAACAAATACACACGTCGGCAAGACTTTACCAGGAGTGTCTACAACGTTAATTTGTTGTCCATCTCTCAAGATAGCAGTCTTCAATTCAGTAGTGGTGGTGACACCCCTAGAGCTACGCTTGGAAATGAAGGCTCTTTCGCCAAGGATGCTGTTGCCTGTTGCACTTTTTCCATTACCAGTGCGTCCAACTAAGACCACAGTGCGAGCAGCATTAGAAACGGGATGTTCCCTGACAACATCAATCGAACTTCCATCCATTATACAAAATCAGAATACCTGCAACCATATATGTTTTATTTTCTGTCAATGCTTCATAAATGAGGAAAGTATTGCAAGTAGAAAGAGGATACCTAGCAAGCATATAGTCTATATTATCTTTTCTCACTGCTTCATAATGACAAAAGTACGGCCATACTTGCATTCCTGTATATATCTAGAAGACTCACGCACACAATTGCAATAAGTTATATGAGTAAAGAAAAATTAATTTTGATTTGAGCAAAACACACTGATTTTTAAACGTGTAAGCTATATGTAGTTCTATAAGTCAGCAGCACGAATAATTGTAGACCTATCTACCAAAAAAAAAAAAACAGCCGAAGACGCTAGCCATAAGATCCACAATCATTCATTCTGTTAGGAAATAAAAAAAATAAAGAGAGAGAAAGAGAGAGAGAGAATCGTCTGATGAACTCGGGGCACGCTGCCGGCAATTGAAACATAGCAAAAAAAAAAAAAACTGTAGAGTGAAAGAGACGGTACGATTGGAATAAAAGCATACAAGATCTTCTCGAAAGGAAACTCAACTCAGGTAGAGGAAGAGCGAAGCCAAGAACAAAGAGACTCTCTCGATCTCGGAGACCACACAGAGAGAGAATTAGAGAAGTTCTCTGTTATGTCTCTGTGTGTGTGCAGGAGTTGTGAATTTATACGATCCTCCTCGAGGTTTCTGCTCGTATACTCTCCTACATTGATGCTGAGTTAATTTACACGAAAAGAAAGGAAAGGAAATCAATTCCTTGCTCTTTCCACGGGGATGGGAAATTGCAATTCCCATCAATTTTCCTTTCCAGTGTTTGGGAAGGCCAGGAATATGGTCATATATTTTAATAATAAATGCTGGAAACTTTATCACCAAGGATCTCTTCGTTCTACAGCACATCCGTCTGGTTTCACTCATACAATGCCAATACTTTCTGTCAAAATGATACATCCGGCATTCAAGGCCTTAAATCTTTGAGTACCATATTTGACATGAAGACATTAGGCTTCTGCATTTCTGTGTTTCATGCAATCCTAATAGTTAAGATCAAGGGCATACAAGGACTGCAGATCCTATGTCATGCAGGTTCGTTTCTTTTCTTCTTACTGTTTTCTTTTTCTTGTTCTGCACCTCTTGCAACAGCATGAAATGTTGCTTGCACAAATTGAGTTGCAAAAAAGAGTAGATGCTCTGTTTAATTCTTCTTTCTTTGGTCAATGGAGGAAAAGATACTCATTCCTTTGCCGGTGCCGGCACTATGGAAGAGATCTCGCAAAGGGCACAACAGTTGTACTGTTTCATTAAATTTTGAATGTCTCTAGTTCTGATGTTCCACCAAAAATGTAAACTTCGACCAAAAAATTAAAAAACAAAGCAGTACTGTAAATCCTGCTATGGAAATATCAAATATGGAATGATGAAGTTTTGAATAATGAACATTTATATCTGTGTAGAAAAGAAAGCAGCAGCAAATAGTTCACTCAATTTGAAAAAAAATTCTCTAACAATGATTGGTTCTACATCTTAAATCATCCTTCCCTCAGTGTTTTATCTACCTCTGTCTAGCTCTTACAAATCTCTTTCTCCAAAGTCCAAATTAACACAACTAAATTCTGTTAGGCAACTTGTGGCGGCGACGGTTGGGAATTAATCAATGCCTTGATTCGATTCACGAGAGATTATTCAGAGCACCGCCGTGCATTTGCACCAACATAAATAAATGGTTAGATTGCATTAAATACACTTTTTGTTTATTAAAAATAAAGTTGATAATAAATATCAAGGGTTGACATTATTTTATAAGTGTTGGGTCATTTACACCGTCGGTGCATAGAATAATTTCCATCGATTCACAGCCTTTGTTCTCTTTCAAGGTGATGACAAAAATATAATCAGCTTTAATACTCCAATCCCAATCATCAGTTTCTCTAATGTACCTTTCCCACCGTATCATATTGGGGAAAATTCTACGGTACTGGAGGTATCCCATACTGTGTGTTTTGTGGCCGTTGGATCGGTAATATATTCAATGGTCATAGATATTCGAAAATTGTTGACCTATTTAACGAACGAACGAACGAACGAACGTGCGCTCTCTCAATCTCAGTCTCACCCGCACAGCCTCAATTCTCCGTCTCTCTCACTTCGTCACCGTGCCTCCGGCGATCCGGCCTCCGTGCGCGGCGCTCCTCCGCTTCACTGTGCTACCACGACCCTCTCTTTCTCTCTGCCCGACTCTGCCTCTGTCTCCCTCTGCTCCTCCAGTCCACTCCACTGCGCCCCTCCACTCCACTGCTCCTCCAGTCCTCCTTCAGCCTCCAGCCCACGGCTTCTCCACATAAGTTCTCGTTCTTCTCTTCTTCCAATCTTCTTGTTCTGATAAATTGAGAATCTGGGATTCTGGGAATTATTGAACTGAAGTTGAATTGGAAAATTGAAATTTGAAATTTTGAATTGGTATTGTTCATCAGTTCTACGATTACTGATAATCAATTTATTTCTGTCTTACTGATATCAACTAGAAATTTGGTAAAGGCGTAATGCTGCAAACTTGGAAATTTGGTCAAGCTGGAATTCTGGATATTTGGGCGTTTTTGTTATGTGTAGACATTTGTCATGACCTGTTAGATTTTTCAATTGGTACTTTGTTAGTATTATAGGGCTTTTTGCTGGAGTTTGAGTCGGTGGACAAAGTGGTGTGTGTGTAAACATTTCAATCGGCGCCTTTTTTGAATTTAAGAAGGTGGTCTGGTTTGTTTCCCTCTCTCTTATTTGTTATATGTTTATTCCTGAGTTTAGGATGCAAGTCCTTTGTCTGTTAATTCTTGTCTGTTTATTTTTATAATGCTTTTGAACCTCTGCATCTCTGTGTCACTTTTTGTCCTGTAATACAGTTCTTCACAAGGTGCTGTCAGATTTTTGCAAAGGAGAGAAAGAGACAGAAAAAAAGGGGCTAGTCATTTTATCCATATTTATTTTTAAGGTTTTGACGCCTTTTCTTTGTTAATCTTTTGCTCCACCCTTCTTTTCTTGCAACCATTTAGTTTACAGTTTCATGTCTGCAGCTTTCCAAGTTTTGTATGCCTTAATTAACATGCGTTTGAACGAAATGTCCACCTTACTCTCCCCCCATTGTCTCTCTCACCACACCTTACTCTCTTGTCTGCAGATCACCACCTAAGACCGGCCCTCAACCAAACCCGAAGTTGCCAAAACCTTTAATCCAAAACCGGATTTGCTATCATGAAGAGGCTTAATGGGTTGCCGGCACTGTGTTTTGGGGTATAAGAAGAAGTGGGTGTTGCTTTGAAAGTGTTATAGAGTAAAGAAAGTGAAGGTCGGACTTGGTCTCTGTTTTGCTCCAGTGGGCCTTATCTGCAATGAACCAACTGAATTGTAGACCAACAGATGCCGTCAAGATTTCCGTTAGATTGACCGCGTCTCACATAGGACAGGGAAGATGAAACTGTAAAGTATGAAGTTACCACAAGGGCTTTTAGGGGAGAAGGAGAGAAGCAGCTGCATCAAGGAGATAAAAGGTCCTGTTAGAAGAAACCATCAACCTGCAAACAGAGCACAGTTGAAGTCTTCTCCCTCGTCATCCCTCATCCTGCAAAGCAGAAAAACAAATGCTTCCTGAACCCTAAAAATTCGATCAATTCAATTCAATGATTAAACGTCCTATAAATGATTATCGGTTGTGTTGATTATTTGGGAAGATTACAAACCAGAAGATGAAGATGATGATGGTGAGAAAAGCTGGGTCTTAAGCTTAGGCTGCTGGGTTTACATGATGGGAATGGGATCAGGTTCCACCACCTCTTCTAATTAATTTATCTTCTTTATTGTTTTTGTAACTATCACTTGATCAATATTGATGGTTAGCTCTTTGTTTTTGATGGGTAGCATAGTTTGCTTTTGATTACATGAGGCATTTGTATGTTTTGAGTGAATGAGTATTGACCGATGTGGGTTGCCATTTTTTTGATATCTTTACAATTCCTGGGAATTCTCACTGCTCTTGAATCCCAGAGCAGGTCATTAAAACTCTTTTTAATCCCATTTTAACAAACCCCGGGAATTCTCACTTTGCTTATATTTGAACATTTGCTTACATATGCCAAGTTATAGGGGTTGCTCCCAGAGCTGCAATCAAAGTCAAAGGTAAGCTTCTTTCCTCTTTTTATACAAAATCAGAGAGATGGGTTAGAAAATATGTGGGCAATGAATCAACCTATAGGTTAGAAACTTTTGATTCATTGGATCTTTTAGGAATCAAACATTAGTGTGCACATTAGTTGTTTGAATAAATGATCGAAATGCAATTTTTTAGCAAATGTCTCGTGCATTTTACCTCTTTGAATAGGTTCACTTCCAACAATGGCTAATTCTCGGGGTTTTGTGTTTTGTGACTTCCGTGGGGATATGCTGCCTTTGACTGCAACTGCATATGTGAAACCCAGCCAATTACCCTTGTGCAAATTTCAGCAACCTATGCAACTTAGAGCTTTATTTGCATGCGTAGTTTTAAACATTTGCTAGAGACATGAGAACATTTCTAGTTATTTTCTACATGATAATAGGTTGAATGTGCTCTGCTATATGTTGCTGTGCAAAGTGGTTACAAAGCTCTTGCTTGTAAATGATTTTGCTAGAGTTCAATTTTTGGTCTGAGATGAGTGATGGATATATATATAGTCCTCAGAGTAGCGATCAAGCTCTTTAATAGGGGGCATTTCACACACGACGACACCCACCGCCCCCCCCCCCAAAAAAAAAAAAAAAAAAAAAAAAAAGCAGATGGCACTTATAACAATGAATATGGACAGCTTGGAACAGGGGATACAGAAACGAGATCACAACGCATTTCTGTCCATGGGCTTTTTAGGCTTTTTAGTCTTACTTCGTCTGTATGTCCTATTTGTTTTTGTTCATTTCTTTTAGTCCTTTGTACTTGTTCATTTCTGTTTGCCCTAAACGACCTATGTAATCAATTGCTACTGTTAGACCGTGTTCTTTGGCATTCATTTACAACATAACAAAGTGCCTAAAGATTGGAAACATCTTTACCACATAGACAGGTTTGAACACTTAATCATTGCAAATGTTGCTATTGTTCCTCTAGATCTCAAGATGAACCGACTAAATAACAGTTTATTTTTGTCCTTGGAAGCTAGTCGTATAAAAATCAGAGAATATCTGTGTCATACATGACCCAGCTCATTATGTTGTAAAAGCTGCATGTAAATTTCTTGTAAAATGATAATGATGATGTAGCTATGCTTGTTGTGACTTATGACCTTATACCATTTGAAGAAACAGAAGATGTAACTTAAGTATTCACAAAGTATTTTTTATGAGCTTTCCTTAATTAGTAGTAACCTGTTCTTGTGAGGCTGAATTAGACTTCCTTGTCTGTGAAGTCACTTTTGCAGCCAGGAGATATTGATATAATGGCGTCAATCACAATTTGAGGTCAATTTGCTATATTTAGCTTTCCTATGTTGTTGACTTTGTACTGTAGTTGGGTAAATGGGAGAACCATGTTTCCTCCATTGTCAATATAAATGAGATGTGGGAAAGTATTTCTTTCCTTATTTTCTCCAAGTTGGGTTGTTTAACTATAATAGAACTATAGAAGTATGTTTGTCTTCGTTTCTTTTTCCATTTATATGTTCTTCTAGTTTGTGTTTGCTAGTTTTGTCTAGCATTTTGTGGATATGAGCTTGGGCCTTGGGTTATCTTTCCTTTTATGGTTTGTGAACTCATCTGTCTCTGGATGTTTATGTGCACTGAGTTCATTTAATTTTTTTCATAATAAACTAATAATACAGATGATATGTTAACATGTGATTTCGTTATTAGTTGAAGCATTCATGTTTTTGAATTAATACATCAATTTCTTGCTTTTGCTGCAGGTACTTGAGATCTCTTATTGTTACTTGCTCTTGTTGACAATTTGCCCTTGAGTTACATCATAACTTCAGAAGGAGAAAATGCAGTGTCTTGAACAAATTGAGATTAATAGCCCTGTTGGGATGCATCTGATGTATAACTGCTCCAATCCGAAAGCGAATTTTGGGAAAGCAAATTCCAACCAAATTCCGCCATGTCAGTTTTGTACTGTTTACCGCTCAAAGTAAAAGCCTTTCTTGGAATGTTCATGTTTAATTGTTGCTCAAGACTACCTTGCTTACAAGCACAAACCTTGTACAGAAATCCATATATAGAATTCCTTAATCTTCTTGTGGATCTATTCCTTTCATGTAAATAGAATTGTGTGTGAGTTCCTTGTAGAAATCATGTTTAAACTACTTTCAATTTATAGAACTGGTGTATAAATTACTTCCTAATAGTTTGATCAAGAGTTTAAGTTGCACACTTGCAGATAATATGTAATTGCATTTGGAGGTAAAGAACTTCAATTCTAGTACATGTTACAAATAAACATTGTCTAAAGAGGAAATTGGCTGTTTTCATTATTTTGCATATCCTAACTTCAAAGTTAGTGTAAGTACTTGATATGACCAGATTAAAGCGTCTATATATACAGGGACCAGGCTTTAATCATATTGATAACTTGATACTGAATTCAGTGTTTAACATTCCCATCAAACTTCTGAAAAACTACCACATTTCATTTCTACTCCAGTGATGACAAGAGCTCTGGATTTGGTCACCATGCCATCTCTTTTACAAAGTGTTTCAGCATCTAGATTCCTCCAATGCCAAAAAAAAAAAAAAGGCTTTCGATGCCAGTCTGCCTCTTTTCCCTCTCGTATGGATCAGAGATTCATTCAATGCGAACTTTTTTCCTCTTAAATGGAGGTACAAGGAAATCTTCTCCTTCCAAATGATAGAAGACAAATAGGAGTGTCAATATAGTCAATTTAAAATCATCTGAGAGAGAGAGAGAGAGAGAGAGAGAGAGGGCAGATACCATGTCAATTTAAAATCATCACAGATATTTAAAATCATCACAGAATAAAAATATCTCAATTAAGGTACTCACAAGTTCCAATCCTGATATGAAGTAAGTATTTTGTTTGACCTTGCACTCCAATCTATCCCAGAAAAAAATTGGTGACGCTGTGAATCAACAATCAGTATATTAGTTATTTAGTTGAGTGCAAGACCTTGCAATCAATGACAATAGATATACCAACCAATCCTTCAACAAAGCAGAGACTATATTAGCAGATGAGTGGGTTGGCTTCACTGACAGTGATTATGTGGGTTCCTTGGAAGATAGAAAAAGCACGTCAGGTTATGCTTTTATTCTGAGTTCTGGAGCAGTTGCTTGGTCCTCACGAAAGCAGCCAATCGTCACTCTTAGTACAACTGAGGCTGAATTTGTAGCTGCTGCAGCGTGTTCATGTCAGGCTGTGTGGATGAAGAGAATTCTGAAGAAACTTGGCTATGAAGGCAGTGAGGGCACTACCATATTCTGTGACAACAGTTCAGCAATTAAGTTATCCAAGAACCCCGTGATGCATGGTAGAAGCAAGCACATAGATGTGCGTTTTCACTTCCTACGAGAGTTGGCTAAAGAAGTTGTGCAATTGAAGCACTTTGGGACACAAGAGCAAGTGGCTGATGTGTTAACCAAACCACTTAAGCTGGAGTCGTTTCAGAGGTTAAGAGATCAGTTGGGAGTCTGCAATGCACCTGCAGTAAACTAGTTGCTTGGGCAATCTAGTTTAAGGGAGGGAATGTCATGACTTTGAGTTTGTTACTGTTAATAAGTGCCCTAGTCTTTATGGTATGGTTGTTACTGCTTTGAATTCTTCTTAGTTTAGTTACCACGTTTTTAGCTGATAACGGGGCTGTATTCAATTTTCTGTTTCATCTTGTGAGGCTATTATATAGCCAACGTTGTTTCTCAAATAAACCAAGTCATTCTCCCAGATTGTCTTTGTGTTCTTGATCAGCTGCTATCTTGTGTGATCAATAATAACTAACAAACCTCCCTGGATGCCTCAAGGCCCACCCGAATTCGACCAACTCCAACAAAAGCAACCTCAGCTGCACGACCAATGTGCCCTTCGACCAAGACTTGCACTCCACGACCTGACATCTGTAGGTTCAAACCCGATCCAGCCTCGACGTCAACGACCGGCCAGCGTCCTTCCGTCACGGCTTCAGACTCACCATGAACCAGCACCGTCCTCTTAGCCTGCCCTTGTACATGACCTGCACCGCTGACGGCAATTTTGACCTACTTCATCTGCGTTTCTGCATTTGCCAAGGCTCTATCTTCTACATCTGAGTCTTCTGCACAGTGAGATCGACTACTAGCTCTCAGACTTCAACCTCGTACACCCGTCTCTTCGAATTAGAAAAACCAACACTATGGCTGACCAAGAAGTCAACAATGACTCGTCCCAGAAACACTATGAGAAAGGCTGAATCTTCATCCCAGGTTATGGGAGAATCCTACTCAAATGATCATGGTCCAATTGCTCCTAATAAGTTGGACAGCACAAACTTCATCTCATGGGCCAAACATGATAAATTGAATATTACTAGGAGAGGAAAACTTGGATATATTGTTACGACCCGAACCAAAAATTTTAGGGTATTGACCAAATTCCCAAATTTGAGCCGACATGAACCCATTTACTTCATTAAGAGATTAGCATGCCCACTTACCCCATTTAGAAGTAAAAGGACTGTTTTGGACGAAACTTATTATAAAACTACAAGCTTGCCACTCTCTCTCTTCTCCTAACTTGGATGACGACCTCTCTCTCTGCAACTGAAATCCGGCGTTCAACCCAAACCTTCGGCGACTCAAACCATGACATCAGCCCACCGGATCTCTACTTGTCCATCTCTCCGAGCCCAAGGTCATCCAATTCATAAATCACAGGCGACTGAATTTGATCTGACCCGGCGTCGATTAGACGCGTAATCCGTTTGCCTCGGATTTTGATCAGCAATTCCGGCGTTGGTTGACCGAGTTCGTTTCCGTCTCAGAGCCAGACGTCGTCGTCTGCGCCATGACCGCCCTCGAGCTCGTCTCCCAACACCGGGTCTCTCTTAGATGATGCTGGAGGTCTGTTAGTGTTTGCCCTCCTAGGGGTCAAGACCGGCCAGCTCCGTCGTGGTCTCTGCGGCGACGACATCAATTCCTTCTTCTTCTTCTTTTGCCCTCCCTTTAGCTGATATAATCACGGAACTATCGCCGTGATTAGCCGGGAGTTTGAAGTGAGGAATTGAGGTCTGGCGGTGGAGATGGAGGTGAGAGAAAGAGGATGTAGATAGAGAAGAGATTTCATTGTTGAAGAAATGGGAGGGATGGTGCTGCACTTGTTTCATTTTTGTTGGTGTTGAAGATGATGATCTGGGCCTGGTACTTCGGGAAGCTCACAAAATTGGTGACGACGTGGTGGGAAGATGCTTAAACATCTTTATACGTCTGGCGTCTGGCGGTGGTGCCGGTGGAGCAAAAGCTGTTGTTCAGGGGCAATAATATAATTATTAGGAGGCAAAAAAAAAAAGTATTGGGAGACAATAATATGATTATTGAGAGGCAATAATATGATTATTGGGGGGCAGTAATATGGTTACTGGTATTATTAAGGGGCAATAAATTCAGACGTCACCAGTCCAGTAGCTAGATTCGGGATTCTGGTGACCGCTCGCCAGATTTCGATCACCAGAGTCGGCGGCCGGCCATTGGTTACCGGAGTCCGGCAAGGTCTCCGATGACTTCTCTCTCTAAGTGAGAAAGAAGGAGAGGGCAAAAAAGTCCCAAAAATAAATATAAAAAAAATAAAAAATAATTAATTGGGTATTAGGGAAATAATCTCTTAAAGTGTTTGGGTAAGTGGGCAATCTCTTAGAGTGTTTGGGCAAGTGGGGTTAATTAACTCCAAAATTAGGTAAATGATCATTTCCCCCTTTAAAAAATGGGCAGTACGTAGTTTGGTTTGGCCCAACTTGGGGATCATCTGATGGAGGATCATCAGTTTCACACCCATAGCTTCATGCAGCATTTCAAACATATCATCTTGGACATTTAAATCAACTTCAGAGTTGGCATGGTTAATTAGTAGCAATTGGAGGCTCTCCATGGTTAATCCAATTCGTATACTTTCCCAAGAAGCCATTATCTTTGAGATGTTTTCGGACAGTTTCTTTGGGCAAATAAATGGGTTGGTTGCAACATTTTCTACATGGACAAGTTATCAATTCACTTTCCTTCCCATTAGTGTATGCAAAATTCAGAAATTCTTCATAACCATCAATAACCCTCTTTGACCATCTATTCCCTATGTTAATCCAACTCTTATCCATTGTGAAATGCAAGTTTTCTAGATCAATAAAAAAAAACATTGAGTCAAGATTATGTATGTCAAAGGCTAAAGGTTTATCAAAGCTACATACTTGTGTTAATGAAGTTTTCCATTATTTAGAAGTTTGTCTTGGTTTCATTAAGCTACATCAGAATATGTATGTCTTGTGCAAGTTATATTTTATGTAAATGATATAATGTCTTTTTATTTAAGATAAACTTGTCACGCCCCTGATTTTTAACACAAATAAAAATCGATATATAATCCCATAATTATACATGCGATGATCGCTCAGCCATCAATATAAAATACTTGGAAACTTTTTCCCCAAAAACTAAATACATATTGATGCCCTGGACCCACAAAGTCAATATATACTCGCTCCCCAGAGTTATATATTACACAAACTTATGAATTAAATAGGGTTGGGCACAGGCCGGGCTCATCAAAAATTTCATTGGGCCCGGACCCGGCCCGGTTTTTATGGTTCGGGCCTAAAGCTCATTTTGGCACCTACAGGGACCGGCCCTTTTTTTTTCAGGCAGGGTTTCCGGGCTTTCGGGCCCAAATACCAGTTTTATACTTTCATTCTTTGCTACCTGCCCACAAATATAACGCAAATTCTATTCATTTCAACATGTTGCTTGTCAAATTTCAAAACACTAACCATATCCAAAGTTCAACCTGCACATTCAGATATCCAAATATGTAGAGTTCATTATCCAAATTCAAATACAAGAAGTCAAGAACAATTTGACATGCAATTGAACACAAAGTCCCAATTCAAATACAAAGCTGCAATTCAACTATAAAGTCCCAATTCCTGAGCCACCATTTCGAAGAAGAACACCTTTAGAGCTTCTTAAGCCACAATCACAACTCCGTTTTCAGACACCTCCAAAATCAAACAACAAACTTCATTGTAACAGAATATCACAACATATGAACAGAGATACAAAGAGATTAAGAGAAAGAATCAAAGAAATTGAGAGAAAGAAACTCACAGCGTTAGTGGAAATGGCGGAGGCTTTGGGTTCAGATCGGGTTTCGGCTATGGGTTCAGATCGGGTTTCAGCTCTGGGTTCAGAAGCCGGAGAGGATTCAGATTGGTGACGTTCCAGTGGCCGGTTTCAGCTCTAGGTTCAGATCGGGTTTCGGAGGCCGGAGAGGATTCAGATCGGTGATGTTCTAGTGGCTGGAGAGGACGACTCGAGTTTGGGAAGGACGGCTGAAGTTTGAAGGAGGCGGAGAAATGGCTGAGAGATCTGAGATAGTGAGATTGATTAGGTTTAGACGTTTAGTCTTTTAGGACTTTAGCCTTTTACGTATTTGAGTGAGAAACAATTCAGTGTATTTGATCCTATGGTAGAGATTTTGAGCCTTATATTAAGTCCAATAATCCATGGACATCTGTCTCTTTTAAATAAGCCAAGCTTAAACGGGCTTTTCCAACTTTGAAATGCAGGGCTCGGCCCGAACCATTTTGGTGATAAAAAAAATAGGGCCCAGCCCAAACAAGTCGGGATTTGACAGGCCGGTCCGGGTTTGAGGGTTTTTGGGCTTAAATCCCCAGCCCTAGAATTAAATTGTCAACAACAAAATAAAACGTAAATGCTCCTCAGAGCTTACTACAACGGAAGTCCAAATAACGGTAAAGTCACAAAACTGGCTTCCTACCGTTAAGCTGCAAGTACGCTACCCCAACTTCAGCTAATATTATCCTGACATGCACGATTAACCCCTACACCGTTTGAACGACAAACCCGGTAAGCTTTTGCTAGCTCGTATGAGTAACTCAAAACAAAACACCACACAACGTACGCCACAAACGAGGAAAACCTTTCAACTTGAGAATAAGGAAAAAATATCATGCTTCCCAAAACAATACACTTTTCCTAAAAGAAAACAACGAAAGTCACACCGTGACAAAATCATATAAACCGTTAACCTAACAATTCAAATATGATAAATCGATCCAACTTGGATAATAAAAATCAACTCATAGCAAAACATTTCGGTCTAACCTGGACAAAACATCAAATCGGTCCAACCTAGAGAAAACAACAAATCGGTCCAACCTGGACAAAACATCAACTCATATCAATTGTTAACCTAACAAATCGAATATGAATCCTCGGTCCAACCTGGACACAATATCAACACGCATCAATCATATCTATCGTTAACCTAACAAATAAAATATGATTCTTCGTCCAACCTAGACAAAATATGTACCCAGGAGTCTTAAGTAACCTACTTAGACCCATGAGGTATGATGGTAGACAGACTAGAGCTCTAACTGAATCGTAATCTGTCAACCGGCCAAGGTTCAACCTTACGATATAACATTGCCTGAGGATGCAACCTGCAATCCCCGATCCTTAGGCTAACCTGACCCTCAGATCAAAACATCAAACGAGTCGCACTGGACCCAAAATGTCAAAATCAAATCAAACGGAGAAATCACAACCTGTGACTCTCAAATCCTCAAACCACCGGTCGTCAGATTAAAACATTTAAAATGGACATACCGGACCTGAAAATGTTACCCAACCCAAAAGGAGAAATCACAACCTGCAACTCCCTAAATCCTCAAATACTTTTCAAAACAATAGAAATACTATTTCCCACCATAATTGTTTTCCAAAAAGTCACATCACAAAACGAAAATGAACGCACCCACACATATATATTTCACGTATATATATATATATATATATATTTATGTGTGTGTGTGTGTGTGTGTGTGGTCATTCACTCAGGAATGCCACTAATATCAACTATAGTTTGCAGTTAAATCAATAACTCTCAAAACGATAAAGGTAACTTTGTTCGTAAATGAACATTGTGAGATTACTCACCCCAGAATCTCGCTACGTCTTCAATACATAACCAAACTAACACTCACACCAACAACTCGTCCAATTCACCTTGAGAAGCACCTAATCAGCAATGATCTCAAATCAGTGAATCACCAAGTGATTAAAAGTTCGAATCCCCTAATCGAACAACAACCCTGAAAGTAACGCCAATCGAGGCGAAACCTCATCTGAGACCACCCAAAGTCTCCGGAATGCTTTTACAATTGACAAAACCACAAGTCTATCGAACGCTCAAATCCTCACGGATCGAATCATCAAACGGTCGGAAACTGTAAAAATCACAACATATTCATACGATCTCCAAAAATTACATATTATATATCGAAACACTCGTATCGACGAGTAGATTATATATAATACCAGAAACTATCCAATACATGGCCGGAAGGCTGCCACAGTCTGTGGCACAACCACCACTAGCCAAAACTCAAAACTAGATTAATCCAACCGTCCAAAATGTCAAGAACACCAAATAGATCAACTTTAATACTTGGGGTTCAAGCCAACACAACCTAGATTACCGCCACAAGCCGCTGTGAACTGTTCACCTTGAGTTGATCCGATTCCAACGTGAATCAATCAAAACAAACACCGCAGATCGATCAGGGAGGCTTCTACGAACTCAAAACAGAAAGCTTGAAGTCACGACGTCTCCGGAGCTAAGTTTTCCGATCGGGTCTGACTGCACTCGAGTTCACCGCATTGCTGCACCACCGTGACCTAGAATTGATGCTAGAGGCCATCACCAGGAGGACCAGAACAAGGAGGCGAGTCGGTCTGCCCAGGTCCCGCCGCTAGAGGTGGCCAGAAAAGCCAGGTCAAGTTTCCGGGTTTGGGTCAGGTCGAGCGACTGATGAGAGAGAACGGAGGATTTGAATAGTTTACGGAAATAGAAATTTCCCAAAATGGAAATAGTAAGTTTCCGAAAACGGAAACCCCCTATTTATAAAATTTTTCCAAACTTCAAACGCTCATAACTTCCTCATATGAACTCTGATTTCCGCGTTCCACACGTCCATGAACTCGTATGGATGCACTCTACGACTTTCATAAAGGAAGTTTTTGGATAAATAAAAAGTCAACCTTTGTGCCCCCCCCCAAAACCATACTTTTCGAATAAAAATTCATCCGAACCACTTCCGCTCCTTCCACGAGCCACAAAATCGTCCAATAACCACAAATTAGATTGCGGAAAATCCTCGGAAAATAAATATGAATTTCCAGGGCATCACAAAACTAGTGTCAATTGTAAAAGACTAATATATATACATCAATAAAAATAAAATAAAAACATAGCCATATTACATTGCCACAGACAAGCTTAGTACTTCTTCATAATAAATGAAATCAGCATAAATATAAAAATGGGGACGAAGTACTAACCTGCTAATATCAAGCTCTTGGATTTGGATTGCCAAAATTAACTCCAGATTCTTCACTGCTGACTTGCTGATGAGCTGCCTTTTCAACTAATGGATGGTGTTCTCTGCTGCAGAAAATAAAATATGAGTGTTGCTTGTCATTAGAATTAAATTGACATAATTATGGATCCCATAGAGCTTAAAATAATGATTGGGATATAATGTGGTCTAGTAAGCATGAATCAACTAGTCCTGTGGCAGATTATAATACATCAAACTAGAAATCAATGTATCTTACTCTTAGAAAGAGTTTGCAGATCAAAGGACTTATTCGTGTATAATCCATGATGTAATGTTATATGCCTACATTCAATAGAATTAGTACCTTAAAAGAATGCAAAGTTCCATATACAATAATGCAAAGATAGGGGTTTCAATGGTCATGAACCGTTAAACTAATGTACCAAATCTACATCCAATAGAGTTGGGACCTTGCCTCCATAAACAAGAAACCTATCACATGGTTCTGGTATACAAAGAATATTGTATTTCATTATAGAACGTCTCTGAAAAGAGGAATAAACCGTAAACATAAGGCTGCACAAAAATTTATGTTCCAAGTCTCTAATCAAAGTTTGCACTTAAAGGAAACTAACATTGAAAACTTATCATCCAATGCCACAATAATTAAACTGGACCTATTGATTAAAATCCAAGAATGTAAAAAATTATCTATGAGATTGTTGGGGTAAACAAAACAAAGAAGAGTCACAATAGTATTACAATGAAATAACTTACCGAATAGGAACTTGAAAGCGTCCAGGTCTTGAAGTCAAAGATGGCAAGCGCTTCCCAATAATGGAGAAAGAAACCGATTTCAAACTAGAGACCTGCTGCTGCGTGCCTATCAACATTGAACCACAAGAATTGAATGTCAAGTATAACAAAAGAAGTGAAAAAAATGTATAGCATTGAAATTAAATTTCCAACATCAATTACAGGACAAATTTTACGTTTTTTATGGCAGGAAAGCCATAGCCTCCTTTTATAGGAGTCAAGCCAGACTTTAAGCTCATGAAGTGTAGTCAAGCAGTTTATTTAATCAGATTGCTTTCTATTGTAATAGTGCAGTATTTAAAATTAAAGAAAAATAACCTCATTTTCTGTTGAATGAATTATCCCAGATAATTTGTATTTATTCCTACAGACAACTATCTAAATATACTTCATGTTGTCATTAAATCTCTCCAGTTTTCCCAATATGTACATGTAACCCCACTTTTGACCAAGATCTATCACATCAATTTGTTTTTAAGTGATCACAACTCAAAGTAATAATGCTTGTTGGTCATAAATTATTAAGGCACTTATCTTTCTAACTTAGAGAAGTTAGCACACGAGCATGCAACAACAAAAATTTTTGTTTAGGACTAAATACTGTTTAGTCCTTGAGCTTTCGACCAAAAAACACTTCAGTCCCTGGCCTTCTAATTTCACACGTTTAGTCCTTGTACTCTCAAATTTTGGACCAATAGGTCCTTTCCGTTAGTCTCCGTCCAAAACCTCCGTTAAGTAGCTGACGTGGCATTAATTATGCGTCAAAATGTCTATAATACCCTTGCTTCCTTTTTTTAAATAATTTATTCTTTTTCTTTTTTGATTTATTCTTTCTTTTTTTTTTTTTTTTCTGTTCATCTCTTCTCCCCTCCCCATCGCCACCGCACTTCAACCCCATCCTCGCCACTGCCACCACCATCACTACCCACGTTGCAGCCAAAGGCTATTGCAACACCCACCCCCCTGACCGCCACTTCCTCCTATGTGTCCCTTATGAAAGAAGGTACTTTCATCCAAATTAATGCCACAATTCCCAGCAAATGCCATCTTAACGGCATAGACCAGAAGTCCACCATCACTAATATCATGGCCACCAGAGACTAGTTCATCATCAAGAAGGCACTGAACTCCCTCAAACACTTGCTTCAGATACGGAACATCCTCAAGGTCAGGGCAATTGTTCACAATCAAGAAAGAGCAAAGCCACCTAATCGCTGCTTTCCTGCAACCCAAATCAATGTGAAGCAGAACACCATCATCTCCAAACTTCAAATCTCTAAGCAGAACACCCACCATCTCCAAGTCTGAGCAATTACTCCAACATTAGAAAGAGGAATTTGCAGGGCCCGATAGATCGATATGGGTCTCGATCTGGGATTTTCATCAAGAAGAACGATATGGGTCTCGATATGGATGCATATGGGTCTTGATCTGGGATTTTCATCAAGAAGATCGATATGGATCCATCCCTAGCTTGCAGGCACGCTCCCATTGTTCGAATCTGATGATCCCAAAACATGGCCCATACGCCGTGTTCAAATCAAATTGCCTCAGCACCTCCTCTTGCTTATCAAAATCATCTAATCATCAACAATCAAATCAGCTAGTCAGTTTGTTACGGTATCGAAGAGTATATTCTTCCCTTACCAAATCAGAAACCAATTGGACCTGAATCCCTAACCCTAACAAATTTTCAGAATCGAAAACTAAACCCCAACATTACTCGAATCCAAAATTGCAAGCGAGACGATATCACAGATGTGTGTATATCTTTGAGATCACGAGATCAGACTTTGGTGCTTTGAGGTTGGGTGGGTTTTGGTCGATCCTGAGACGAGGACGCAGTCACTGGGGGATGATCGGAGGAGGTGCGACGGTCGAAGAGATCGGTGGTGAAGCAGTTGACGTCACGGTTGGAATCGGAGGCTGCATCGGAGAAGAAGTCATCATCGGAGCTACGGGAATCGATGGGATTGGCGAAGGTGTTGAAGTTGTGATGGGCATCAAGTGGGAGATCGATGCAGGCGGGGGCTATCTAAGGTAGACTGTGGAGTTCCGATGCTGGCAGCGGTCTCTTGCAGGCGATGGTCTGGCGCTTACGGTTTGTGGCAGACGGTGGCCCAATGCAGGTGTAGCCGTGTAGGTGAAGGAGGAGAGAAGAGATAAACAGAAAAAATGAAAAAGAAAAAAAAGATAAAGAATAAATAAATAAAAAAGAATAAAAGAATAAATTTTTTTTAAAAAGGAAGTAAGGGTAGAATAGACATTTTACTTAACGGAGGTTTTGGACGAAGACTAACGGAAAGGACCTATTGGTCCAAAATTTGAGAGTACAAGGACTAAACGTGTGAAATTAGAAGGCCAGGGACTGAAGTGTTTTTTGGTCGAAAGCTCAAGGACTAAACAGTATTTAGTCCTTTTGTTTATTTCTTTCCACTTTCTTACCTTCTCAACCCAGCTTCTATATACTTTCTTTCCAGTTAAAGACCAAATGAGGATAATTTGATTGTTGATAGTAGTCCTTGAGAGTTGAAGCTGTCGCTTAAATGATCTCAGCTACAAGTCTACAATTAAGATAAATGCATTGTAGTAAGGCTTGAAGAATGTCAGTCAACCACTTTTAACTGCTACCTGATTTGTAAACAAGTTACTAACTTTTACTAGTTGCCTTTTGAAAACATGGCTTTCAAAGTGACTATATCAAAATTATAGTGAATGGAAACTCTAGAAAGTTGTTTCTTTAATACCCACAACTATATGAGAAAACTGCAGCCCAATAGTTGATAGAAAATACGCATCTTAGATAACACAATCAAATGCAAATCTAATTAACAACTTAAGCATCCTTCCTTCATTTAAAAGGTTTATAGCAGAAAGCAGTCCGATTAAAATGAAAAGGGTCTTCATCAAATCTTTGGTCAGTGCAGAGCGTAGAGTCCACAACCATGACATGCAATGTTCTTCAACCATAAAAACTTGACAATATCAGATCACCCATACAAAAAGCTGAACTCTTGATTCAAAACTCAAACTCAACCCAACAAAATTCAAATCAAGTTCTACCTCAAACTAGTCATTGTATCGATGTCTAAGAGAAAGATATCCATCTATTTACTAACATGAAGATTATCCAGGAGGATTGGCCACTAGTGCTCAAATTTGAAAGAAATCCCAATTAGTTTCATATCAAAACTGAACTCCAACATACAACCAACTGTTCCCCTAGAATTAACGAGAGACAAATGGAAAGAACAATGGAATTTACCTTAAGAAATTGATCTGTTGTGTTTGGGTAAGGAGAAGCTGTTGTTACAGTTTATTTGGTGAAGGAAAGGAGGAGCTCGTCTGCCTCGGTGGTAGATTTAGGTGCGTGGAACTCATCAACGTCAGCGGAGGAGCTCATCGGTGTCGGCAGTAGGTTCCAGTTCGAGGAGCTACAAAGCTTGGGAGAGAGAGAGAGAGAGAGAGAGGTGATGTTTGGGGAAATGAGGGAAAAAGAATTAGGGCTGTTTTGTTAGTAGACAATTTGGTCAAAAAAAAACAAAAGGAAAAACAGAGGGAAAAATATTTGGGTTAGCACCAAAGAGTAATACGGTGACGTTTATGTATTTCCATGGCTTCTTTTCGTCCTTTTTTTTTTTTTTTGGTAAAGTACAAATACAAATACGTTTTGCGATGGCAAGAGCAAAAGGCGTTGCAATTGAGTACAAAACTACTACGGCAAAGATTTTCCGTCACAAATGATAAGGTTTAATCGCGATGGAACATTTTCTGTAGCAATAGGGTGTTAATTGTGATGACAACTGTTGCTGAAGTAAAAAGGCAAAGCAATTGCAATTTTTTTTTAGTAGTGATGTGTTCTGAAAAATGTTACTAAATTCCCCATTATCATTCAATCTAAATTAATAAAGCAACAAATATCAACTCATCTAGACCATAACATACTCATTAATTAAGTTGCTAAATTAATCTCCAACCTCCAATAATAGACATTCTCTACACTACTACAATCAATGAGATCTTTGAGGCTTAAATTAATCATCCATTTAAAATTCTCCAAATGGCACATTACATCTTACTGATGGAAACTTGGTGTTTTACTTCAAGTTGCCCAACAGAGAAACAAATAAATCATAACAGGAAACAATCCACCACAACAACAATCGGAAAAGAACTCAGAACTCAGAACGTAAGAAAATAATCCACATCATTGACAGGTTATTATGATCTATAGTAGAGCTGCTGCCAGACTCCGAAGAGTTGCTATGAATTAAACAGCAATATGAGCAAGCAAGCAGTATACCAAACAAACTTATGTAGTTCCATATAAACAACCCAAATATAGATAACTGAAAATCGTAGTCTGATTAGAGTACTACAAGGGTAGAATATAAACCCAAAAAACCTAAATCCTTTATGCCCAAATTGATACAGTTCCCTGTCATATTGAGAGCTGAATATACATATATGGAAAAGGATGTTATGGTTCTTTTAAGAAGACCCTAACCTCACAAAACACCTACACAGTAACTAATGTCAACCAATGCAAATTAGAATGACACATGACAAACAAACATACAATCAGATAAACCCAAATGCACAAGAAAGACGTAACAAACTAGCACTTCACAGAGCAATGAATCTTCTTCAATTCAGTATGGTCTATGAAGGGAAGACAGTCCAATTCTAGAGATTCGAAATGGGGAGTTTTGGTGGAGACTGAGAGGAGGAGTGAGTGGGTTAGGGTTTGGTTCCTAATGGCTGATTCAAAGTGGGATTGGGCGAAGTCACTCGACCACAATAGAAATTTCCATTACAAAATATAGACACAAGACACACCTGGACATCAACGACCTAATAAAAACAAGCCCAGATATGTTACTTATGATCAAAATTCCATAGAAAGAGAGATGCGACGCCGTACGTGAATTTGGTACTGAGGAACAATTCGGTCTCTGCCTGCAGCTGCGTGTGACCGGAACCAATCGTATGTGGATTCGCTTCACCTTCCCGGTGTTGGGCTTGTGGGTCCGATTCCACCCAACACACTTGGCAGGCTGAGTCAGCTCTAAGTTCTTAGGGGGAATCAGCTCCATCTAGAGAGGCTGAATTGGCTCGATCTCAGTTCTAACAACTTCACCGGCTCAATCCCATTAGCAATCAACAATCTCATGCTGCATGAGTCATGCAGAGAGATGAGATTGGTTAGAGAGAATAATGAGGGCTTAGGACAGTGAGGTTTTGGCGAGAGAGTGAGGGTTTTGGTTTTGGGTTTGGGTCTGTCGAGAGAGGGTTTTGGTTTTGGGTCTATTGAGAGTGAGGCGCTATCGAGCTAGGGTTTTGGTTTTGGGTCGGTTTTTTTTTTTTTTTTTTTGCTTAAGTGTTAGGGTTTCAGCCGAGTTTGTGAGGCCCTATCAATTTGGACAAGGACTCACACAACAGATTTGTGTATGAATGTGGTCTGAATGCAGCCATTTAAATTTAGGGTCTGTCTCCTATTAAATTGACTTCCCTTTTTGGGGAGTTGGAGAAAAATGGTGGTGGGAAGTCTCCCTCCTTTATGTCAAACATATTAATTAGACCACATTTTTATTGTTTCTACTCGTATGATTAATATGTGTTGGCGGAAATTTGGGGTTTGCGATAGGGTTTGGCACCACAAATATGGTGGGAAACTTGCCGCTCAATTTTTTTAGGGTCATACGTACAACGGTTATGCACTTAAACGTGTTCTAAACTAACTCATATTTCCATATCAAACAACGAATTTTATAAAAACGACATACAAAAAAAAATAAAAATAAATCAGACAGCGGAAAACTATAATGCGTCATCTGAGAGGCGTTGTTTGATTCAATTTTTGTAGTAGTGCGAGACATCTATGCACCAACTTGAGGGAGCGTGTATGAGCTATATCATGTCAATTAGTATTTATAATGATTTATTTTGTGTATCAATTAGCATTAGTGATATAGGTAACTTAGATCAGCATTTATTACTTTTCTTTATATGTACATGGTTGTAATACTGTATAAACCTCCTTAAGAGATGAATAAACTTACAACATTATTCCCATACAGTTCAAGAGTTTAGATATTAATTAATTCCAACTGTGAGCCAGTACCTTTCACATTTAAACAGGATACCATAGCCATTATCAACCGGACGTCGCAACCAGTTGCCTCAAACTCCACGATGTCCTTACCACATAGCCTATCAATCATTGCATTAAAGAATAGGACAAATGTCTCCGAGGCCTATGCGGCCTCTGCCATTTCCGTCACATATCCGCTTCTCTACTTGCAGATCGTATCTCTCTTTTTCAGACCTTTGTTGAGCCTCTCGGGCAATCTGCAGTTCAGATCTTAGTCGTGCAGCATGTTCATCTGCTAACTTTTGTTCAAGCGCCATGGTATTCACTCTCATCTTTAACTCAAGCTGCATATTTGTGTTTCAGATAAAAGTATACGTGAAAGTAAAAGTTCCATGCATATAAAAACAAGTTATTAGTAGAGGCAAACACCTTGTGCTCTGAGATCTATACTACCCACTCGATCTTTCCAAATCCAAAGAAAGGAAAAATGAATTGTTTTTATATGGAAGAGCATGAATCATAAGATTCCCAATGCAAGATTCCAAACTCGATAAATGAAGGTGATATGGCCACTTAAATTGTTTCATTCTACCAATAAGGATTTCATTCTACAAATTCTATTAACTACTATCAAGTACATTAAGCTCCCCTTAAGTCACATTTAATGTCATTGCTATTCTGTGTATCCAGATTTCTACCCGGTCAACAGTTCAAACTTCTCCCAATCTCTTGTCTCCAAGATTGTGAGAGTTGTGGGGAGTGTTAAACCACCTTAAATCACATTTAGTATGAATGCTGATATAGTGTTTTCAGATTTATAGTTAACGTACTGTTCAATTCTCTTACTCTAAATTTTGGTTTTTACGCTTTTACTATTTATTGGACAAATAAGACCAACAGCCAATGCAAAAAAATATACACAAATTCATTCTTTACCAATACAAAGATCTCAGTTTAAAGGGGTTGGTCAATAGATCGACACAGGACAATGGCACATGATGCAGGAAAGTAGCAAATTGTAGTTTTAACTAAGCCAATTGTTAAACATGCTGATGGAAATTATTGAATGCAAACATAATGCAGATGAAAATATACCATCTCAGTAATTTGTTTAAGCTGCAGATCATATTGACGCTGCATCTGCTCATTCAAAAGATTTATGTCTCGTTTTGAATACCCCTTCGAAGCAACCTCTTCTTGTTGGTCACGAAGTTTCATAGCCCCTTTCTGTCCAGATGCAACAATGTTTTGATCATTATATTCAACACCAACATAGTAATAATCTCAAGAAATATTTACTGCAAATAAAAGAGAAAACAACAAATACCTTCGCTTCAGCAAATATCTCATCTGTGTATGGCTGCCCACCATTCTGTGCTATAACCGAGTTTACAAGCGACAGAAGCTGCTGCACTTGTTCGACCCTCTTGCTTTTATCCTTGGTCTTGTTATCAAAAAGCACACAACGATTTCCACACAGACCAAGGAGTTCCTAAATTATTGCAAGAACTGATTATATGTCTAGTGCATGATATATAGGCTCATATCAAAGAGAGTACTGGATCAAGCAATAAAAATAAAAGCAAATTCTTACATAAAATATGTCAAAATGTTCTTCCACTAATTCCATGTTACTAATAGATTTCTGTCAACTTCTAGTGATACTGCTAATTTGAACCAAGTCTACCTTATATCACCACATATCATCAATAAAGACCAACTTTATTTCCGTGAACAACAAATGACAATGACACCAATATTTATTGTAAAGAGGTAATACACATTTGATGTACGCAATGAATAGGGAGGAGTTCCCCAAGAACTGTCTCAGTTTAGACAGGACAAGCATTTTCACGAAGTTTGATATCATTTGGAACCAACTATGGGGAGCAAAGAAAAGAAAAAAATGGAGAACTAACAGGAATGCTTCAACAGAACTTCAATACTTTCTAGCTTATGTCTCAACTTGACTATATTCTTTATCAAACTTATAAGTCCAAATGAAACACACGATGATGTTAACAGATACAGTTAAAAAGAATATCATATCCCGCTCATTCAGAAATGGAAACGAAAGTAGTGATATTATGATGACATTTTAAACTGGGGAAAGGAAAACAAAATTGAAGAAACAAATTTACCTTCAAAGGCTCCGGGCAATCATGTCCCAAATAATCTTCCAAAGTCTCATCATTTTCTTCCAACTCATCTCCTCCGGTGAAGATAACAATCATATAGTCAAAGATTTTACTTCCAAATAGAATTTCCAAGCTACGGAGTGCAGACTCCTCTTCTTTCGTAAAGCGAGTTCTAGTTGAGAGAACCACAAGAACAGCATGGATTCCATCCTCGGCCAATTTAATGCATTTGGCAATTTCTTTGCCAATAAATTCTGATTTGGCAGAATTATCAAAAAGACCTGCAGCATACCACACAGATCAAAAGGAAAGAATAACCGTTGAAAAGTAGGTTCGTAAATGCAACTACTTTATATACTGGTAGTACTACTCCTAGACACATTTTTTTGATACATAATTACAAAACAAATACATGTCGGCAAGACTTTACCAGGAGTGTCTATAACATTAATTTGTTGTCCATTTCTCAAGATAGCAGTCTTCAATTCAGTAGTGGTCGTGACCCTACTAGAGCTACGCTTGGCCTTGAAGGCGTTTTTGCCAAGAATGCTGTTGCCTGTTGCACTTTTTCCATTACCAGTGCGTCCAACTAAGACCACAGTGCGAGCATCATTAGAAATGGGAAGTTCCCGGTCAACATCAATCAAACGTCCACCCATTATACAAAATCAGAATACCTGCAACCATATATGTTTTATATTCTGTCAATGCTTCATAAACGAGGAAAGTACTGCAAGTAGAAAGAGGATACCTAGCAAGCATATAGTCTATATTATCTTTTCTCACTGCTTCATAATGACAAAAGTACGGCAATACTTGCATTACTGTATATATCTAGAAGACTCACGCACATAATTGCAATGACTTAAAGTTATATGAGTAAAGGAAAATTAATTTTTTATTTGAGCAAAACACACTGATTTTTAAACATGTAAGCCATATGTGGTTCTATGAGTCAGCAGGACGAATAACTAAATGTAATTGCAACAAACACAAGTTAGGAACAAGTACAGGATATTCCACATAAAGATGATCTAGAACCAGAACTAAAGCAACAGAAATTCTTCTCTTTAGCAAATAATAATAATAATAATAATTATTATTGTTTGAGCCTAAAAGCAATTTTGACAGAATCCTTTAGTGGGTTCGAGTCAGCTTATTATTATAATAATAATAAAAATAAATAATAATAATAATGATAATAATAACCATGTTTGACATGTTTTGTAATGAAAAACAACCAAGCGGTTAAAGCATATGAACTAAATCTGTACGATACAAGTTAAAATAGTAAATCATAGACTAAGCATTCAAGATCGTCTAGAAAGGAAACTCAACTGAGGTAGAGGAAGAGCGAAGCCAAGAACAAAGAGACTCTCTCTCGGAGGCCCAATGGAGAGAGAGAAAGTAGAGAATATAACAAAAGAGAAGTCTGTGTGTGTGTGTGTGTATGCGTTGTGAATTTATACGATCCTCCTCGAGGGAATGATACTTTGAGGGAAATGGACTCCTTCAAGTCTTCGCGGAAAGGAAACAAGTCTTCTTTCTGCTCGTATACTCTCCTACATTGATGCTGAGTTAATTTACACGGAAAGAAAGAAAAGTAAATCAATTCCTTGCTCTTTCCACGGGCGTGGGAAATTGCAATTTCCATCAATTTTCCTTTCTAGTGTTTGGAAATGCCAGGAATATGATCATATATTTTCATAATAAATGCAGTAAACTGGGAGGGAAAGTGAATCCTAGGGTGGGTGGGAGGAACCATTTCCTCCCTATTTTTCTTTCCTTTGCCATCCCAAACACAGGAAATGAATGACTTTCTTTTTCCAAAGCCCTGATTCCACAAACCAAATATGGGTGGCCTAAAGAGAAAAATTCACCATTAGTGCCCACACTTTGGTACCAAAGCTAATTTGATACCTAAATTCTCAACTTTATCAATGTAATACCTGAAGTCTTATTTTGATATTGACGACATATCTCCGTCCAATTTCCGTGACGGCTTCGTTAAGCATGTATCACGCATGTGAAATTTTTATGAAAAGGCAAAATAGTCTTTTCACTACTAGCTATTTTTTTAATTTTTAATTTTTTTTAATCTCTCTTTCTCTCTGAACAAATGAGACCAAATAAAAAAATTCGTAAAATCCTAAAGACCTGGATCTGTTCAAAATACCCACTCGTGATGAGCAAAAGCCAACGGGATCTTACTAAAATCACTGCGGAGGATCAAGGCAGGTACGACGAAGCACGAAGGAGTCCATGGCGATCTGCAGGAGAGTGAGATGAAGCCGCCGTTGGTTTTCGGTAGGGGTTGAGGCAATTGCTTTGGTCCGAGTACGAACTGGGGTTGGGTTGTGGTGGCGGTGGTGGTAGGGTTTGAGGGATGAGAGTTGCTTAGATTTTTTAGAAATTTTTCTTCTAGGTCATCAATCTTTTGGCTGATGTTAAGATGCTGAGTCCCCTTCATCATCGAAACTTGATCAAAGTTATTGGCATATGTGTAGTTTGTTTGGTTTATAATTGCTTGTTCAGTTTCCTGAAAGAGAAAGTCGGTCTTCAAGAAAATAAATTCTCTAAATTCTTGTTCCTTTCTCTTTTTCGAATCTATTCTGCTTAGTTGGGACTTGGGGTTATGAAGCATAGTTTGAGTTTGTTCATGCCAAGGGTCCGTAGCTTTCTTCTTGTTGAGTTTTGACTCATGAAACACATAATGGGTTTTATTTGGTTGGGTTCATGTCATCAATGGGTTTGCTCTAACTTGGAAGTTGTAAGAGAAACTCAGATAAAGGAACGATGAGAATTTGTATTGATGATTAGCTGAAAATTACAGGTACTAATTAATTAAGGGTTTTATACTAGGGGTGTGCATGCATAGCAAACCAGTTAATTAGTCCTAACTAATTCCTAACAGACTCGTTGGATGCTTGACACGTGTTCAGCAGCAAGCTGTTAATACCAACAACTTCTTTCTCCTGCTCCTTTTCTTCATGAGTGACACGTACGCGCATGGTCTTCATCTGATAAATATTGCTGATCTGAACGTTGATCTTGTTGACCTTGAGCTTGGTTATGTTGACCTTGAGCTTGACTTGTATTCTTCACCTTATCAAACTGTCCACCGCGAACGGTATGAACGAAGTTAAAAATTTCATTAAGAACCAAGAGAAATTAGAGAATTAATGAAGCATAGCAAGCATTCCGATCCACACAAGGCCTAGCTAGGGGCAAAGGTATGAAATCACTAACGAGCAAAGAAATGGAATAACTAGTAAAGAAAGAAATTATCAAACAAGTATGAAAACACCAAAGAGACTCTACATGTGACCTCAAAAGCAATGGTGGAACCAGAAAATGATCTCAACTGGGGCACTCGAAAGTTAAAAAAAAAAAAAAACAAATAAACTTAAACTTAAAATATATCAAAATTGTAATAAAAATAATAATTAGAATAAGGTTAGGGAAAGATCAATATCTATTTTTGTGCTAAAAAAGGTCAATATTTTTTTTAAAATTGCATATTTTATTAATAAAAATTATAACTTTTAGATTTTAGACAATTTTTCATAATGGAAATAGAATTTATCTTTGAACTTTGAAACTATATGAAAGACTACTATTAATGTTTTTTTTTTTTTTTTTTCTGAGAAGAAATACTAGTATTAATGTTAGAAAAAAGAAAGAAATAATAAAAAAGAAAATATTAGCACATTGCTAAGAATAAATAATAGTATTAATGTAAAAACAAGAAAAGGAAAAAAAATTGAGCACATTGCTGTTACTAGCAATCAAACCAGTGACTAGCCAAAACACATTCATCTGCCTCAACCACCAAGACAAGGCAGACCTTAGTTATAATATGCAACCAGATTGTATATATTTCAAATCTCACTGGGGCACGGGACCCACCGTGCCCCAACGTGGCTCCGCCCCTGCTCAAAAGTGTTGCATATAAGACTTTAATGCTAGATGTGGCAATCATATTGGGCGTTGCAAACAAAACCCTAAAATTAATGTTGGCACCAAGGCTTAACGCATGACCTGGGCTCATGTAAATAGCTAGATCACGAAAATCAAACTATTATATATAGATACATGATTCATTAATTTGTATAAAATAATCTTTAAGTGGATTGAAATACAATCCATAATGGACCACTGATTTCCCAGTCGCCTAATTTAAAGATTAGACTTGTCTCCATTAACCAAATTTAACTAAATAATTCATTTAGGACATAAATCATAAATTATATGCTGTTTTAGGGAAACGGAATTGAAAGTAAATTGCTGTGTATTCTCGTTGATAATAGGGACCTCTTTATATAGAGGATTACAATCATAGAGATAGAGTTGTACATGGAAACATAATCGTACATTGATTGGATATCTCTTAAGATTCTCCGAGAATATCTCTAATATAAACCCTATTTCAACTAGAGCAAGTAACCTCGAGTTTGGGCCAGACACATATCCTGGATTTACTTGAACACTCCCCCTTGTGTCGCTCAAATGTGGTGCTCCTCTTGTTGCCTCATTAAAAACCTTGCCGAGTAACAAAAACCCAGTGAGACAAAAATAACATCGATTGAAGGGGAAAAAGAGCATAACACACTCTTCACACTTCGAGACCATACATGTAGACACCTCCCCTGATGTCTGCATCTCCCCCTGACGACTACGGTCATTGGAGTTCGGATAACTTCCTCAAACGATGCTACCAACATGTTTCTTGAAAGTGGAATTTAGGCAATGACTTAGTGAGCAAGCCTGCCGCACTGTCCTCAGATTGAACCTAGTTCACTTTGATCTTGAGAAGAGTTTGTTGTTGCTGATTATACTTGGTGTGGTCGGTTTTGATGTAGTCTTGCTTCAAAACAAGCATTATTATCCTATATGCTCGTAGGCTCATCTGTGGTAAACTTCAAACCACAATTGTTTCGAACATGCGTAATTATGGATCCAATCCATATACATTCATGAACCACTTTGTGAAGAGCAATAATCTCTGCATTATTCGAAGATATAGCGACTAGGGTCTGTTTTGTAGACCTCCAAAATATCACGGTCTTTATCCATGGTGAACACTTAACCAGTTTGGGAATGACCTTGGTATGGGTCAGAGAGATACCCAACATTAGCAAAACCTTCCAAAACACATGTCATTTTGGGATGGCCATAGTGGACGCAAGCTAGTGTTGGCGGCGTTCCTGGTGTGATGGGTCCGAATCCATCATCTCTTTGTAGGGATAGAACAAGCCCATATCAATCATACATCTCAAGTATCGAAAGATATTTTTTACACCAATCCAATGGTGTCGCGTTGGCACAAATCTATATCTAGCTAACAAGTTCATTGGAAATGAGATGTCCGATCTTGTGTATTTAGCTAAGTACAATAATGCGCCTATTGTACTTAAGTAAGACACTCTTGCCTCTAGCACATCTTCATCATCATCCTTTGAACGAAGAAAATCCTTTTTAGGATCATGACTACGGATGATCATGGGGGTGCTTGAAGGTTTGACCTTGTCAAAATGCCTAAGCATCTATCAACACGATGCTCAAGTTCCAAACCGAGACATATCGTGTTCTCCCAAGATCCTTCATCTCAAACTCGGATTTCAAGTATTTAGCGGTTTCCCTTAACTCTTTAAGGGCTTCTAATAAAGATCATGTCCAACATGAACCGCGATAGAATCCGAAACTTGTTATGGAAATGCATGGGCATATCCATTCCCAATCAAGTAGTCATTTTAGTGAGCGTTTCAAACTTATTACAAACGCGCTCCGTGGTCTAGAGCTATTTGACTTGGGTAAATGAAGTTCACCATGAACCTTCATGTATATTTCATATCTAGATCCCCATATAGATACGTAGTGACCACATTTGTAAGCTGCATGATTAGTTATTCAGAAACTACCAAACTGACAAGATAATGGAGTGCAATGAAATCCATTACGAGAGAATATGTCTCATCGTAGTCGATTCCAGGGCGTTTTGTGAGAAGCCTTGCGCCATAAGGCGAGATTGCCATCTCTTTTCTCATCACGCTTTCTAACGACGACCCATTAGTCAATAGGTTTTATGTTAGGAAGTGTTGGCATCACTGGCTCGAAAACGTTCCTCTTCGTTAGAGAATCCAACTTAACCTGGATCGCATCTTTCCATTTAGGCCAAATCTCTCTACGTTGGCATTCATTCATCAACGGAGTGTGGTTCGATATCATCGGACTCAACAAACTCATGTGCAACGAAGTGCGTCACTACATCATCCATTATGATGGAGTTTCTATCCCACGTCTCATGTACACTAGTGTAATTTTCATAGAGCTCTATATTCTCAGGAATTGGTTCTGACGTTGAGGCGTCCCCGAATGATAACCATAACCTGGAAGATTCTCATGAGACAGATTTTGAGTGTCGATGATTAAAGGATTGGAGTGTGCCAAAGCCTCATTCAAACCCATGGGCCTCCCATGCATCCTAGCTGGGGCCATGGCCTGTAACGCCAGAGTGCCACTCTTTTTGGCGTTGGCGCCATGCCTACATCCGTGTAGGGTGGCGCTATGTCCTCTTGTAGGGACGTACTTCCTTGCAGGCATATTTGTAGCAGATGTATGATCTCGTCACTTTAGTAGGGATCGAGATGAGACATAGTAGGGACAGGCCACGACAATTCCTGTCGTTCGTGCTGAATAATATCTGTGTTCTTATCTCCCCCAAACGACGGGAAGACTGTCTCATCAAAGTGACAACCCGCAAATCTAGCAGTAAGGAGATTGCCTTGGAAAGGCATTAAGTGCCGGACGATTGTTGGAGTCTCAAATCCAATGTAGTTGCCTATTCGTCTGTACGGACCCATCATAGAGCGTTGTGGCAGCGCAATTGGCACACTCAAAGATGTGTAAGTATGATTCTTGTACCCAGTCACTAGCTGTAACGCAGAGGTAGATTGAGTGGCAGTGGGTCGTAGATGAATTAGCATAGCTGCATGCGATATTGAATCACCCCAAGCGGATATAAGGAGATTGATGCGCATTACCAATGTCCGGACTACCATCGTAGACATTTCCGCGAGATTTGGGTGTGTTCATGGGAATGTGATGTCTAACATCAGTCCCAATGCAATAACCATCAAAAGTCTTCGATGTAAACTCGCTAGCATCGTCAAGTCCAATTGAAGGAATAGGATGATCTGGGGAGTGTGCCCATTGTCATATGATATTTGCTAGGAGTGTAGCATGAGCAGCATTACAAGTGGACAATATATGGCAAAACACGTGACCAGCGTGTTTGCGTATCAACCAATATCATGAGATATTTAAGCGTCCGCAAGTTAGTTGAATCAGTCCATAGAATCCCCATGGATTCTATGTAAGAACATAATGAGTATTTTCATAGCCTTTGTATAGGACGGTGTCAGTCCTAATTTCCCTAAGGAACGGGCTTTGTAAAACGAGCGAGAGGCTTTAAAAGCAACCAATGAGAATTTTGGTTGGGCCTGAGCATCTGAAACGCTATTTGAAGCAAGTTGGTGATTGCAGCATTACCTACGACGCTATCCATGGCGTCATGGATAGGGACTGCGCCAGCCCTAGGCTGGTGGTGGATGAAGGTGGTGCCCTAGGCAGCTGCGTCGGTCACACTTAGTCCAGAAATCAACTTTTGATTCATGCTTCGTTTCGCTCGAAAGAAATGATGTCCATGTGAATTTTTTAGTAGACGGATCATCATATCATGAATAGGATGATCTATCCTGTCGTGACAAAGCCAATATGTGTCTAAATCCAAAAGATCTTCTCTCATAACTTTATTGGATTAATAGCTCGAATAGTGACATAGAATCCACTAGAGAGACACATAAACTTCTCTAAGATGCACCTTTGTTCACAATCATTAGAGGTATTGCAAAGGAACACATTTCCGTTCTCTACCTGCGTTTTCGCATGGAATCCGTTGGCTATTCATAGGTGCAATTGGCCCTAGGAGCATAGAGAGTTTCTGCTGCAGTAATTAAGGTGTCATTTGGCAAGTGAAACTTGGGCTATTCCATGTCCTTGAATTAATACTGATGGCCCAGCCATCGTAGTCACAAAAGTCATATGCTCAGAATCAAAATGGAGTAATAAAAAACTCAAAATTTTATTCATAAGCCAACGGAGTTACATCATTGTCTCTTTGACTAAACAAAATCTAATCCAAAATGATAGCTAATGCAAAACAATGGTAGTCGTCTAACTTCTTTTGGTAATTCCAAAATAAATGTGACCAGGTAAGTAGAGAGATGTCGGTGGAGCAATACTCGCTTAAGTACCACTAATCTCAGAACCTTCCTAGACATCACACTTACTTTGAGTGAGCCTACTTTGAAGAAAAACTAAACCATTGGCATTTACTACAAAAATATATAGCAATTGCCTATTACATCTCTTGGAAAAATAAAGACTTAAACAAAATTGGCGATCTATTGATCCCAACCAAATTTGTAGTCTTCAACCCTTCACTCTAGATCATCTTCTTGATCTTCTTGTTCCATATAGTGAGCTTCTCTTGCTTCACAATATGCTTTGTAGGCGGTGACGATTTCTTCACAAGCTCTACAAATGTGTGTCCAATGATCAGACAATCCACATCGAGAACATACATCTCTTTGCTCAAACTCCATTGATTGAGGCGCTTTGAAAGCATCATTTAGATGGCTCTTAGTGTTGGTGGCGCCACCAACATGGCCAGAGGCGTTGCCTCCCTCTTTCTTTCCACATAAACCTCTTTGGTTCCGTGTTCCCCTATTTTGGCGGTTACCTTCCCAAGTAGAGCGATTATATGGACCAGAACGACCAGAAGTATCCCTAAGATTAGTGTTTCGCTCTTGGCGCCTTCTCTTAGGGGCGCGACTATAATTGGATTCTGGAATATGCTCTAGTTCCACGGATCTCGAATTATAGTTCTTCACAAGGATGTTGTCATGCTTCTCAATGACATTCATAACTCCAATGAGCTCATGAAACCTTGTGATCCGTCCTGCAACAACATTGATTCGATAGTTCTTAGCAACCATCAATGCAGAGACGGGGAAGGTAGAGAGAGTCTTCTCAATCAACATCGCATCTGTGATCTCTTTATCACAAAATTCTATTAAGGATTTAATGCGAAGTGCTTTCGAGTTGTAGTCAAGAACTGACTTGAAATCACAGAAGCGGAGGCTATGCCATCTCACTTCTATGTCAGGAAGCAGGGAGTCATGGACGTTGCCAAATCTATCTTCGAGTGAGACCCACAGCCTTCTGGGGTCTTCTTCATACACTCGTACTGGAGCTTATCCATATGACGAGTCATTAGGATGATAGCTTTCGCCTTATTTGACTCTAAGGCTGCTCTATTTGCTTCCAAAGCTTGAGCTTGCTCAATAGTTAGCACATCCTGGCTAGGCTCGAGAATCATATCCAGGATTCCATCTGCCTTGAGATGCTGGCGGATATCACGAACCCATGCACCTGTGATATCCAGAGCCAGTTGTTCCTAATGGAGCAAAGTCCAATTTGTTTAGGTTACTCATCCTGAAAAAGAACAAGGAATTAGGGTTAATTTCGGAATGCAATAGGCTACCATGAAAACATATAAAATTTTTGAGCGTAATCGCTTCCAAGAAATTAGTAATTTCCAAGTGTAGTTGCTTCTAAGAAATTCGATTCCAAGAGATATTGGATTAGATCGAAACAATGACGTAAGTGGTCGATCAAAAATTCTCTATAAACTCTAAGTTTGGAGATCTCAACAAGCTCTAAGCTTGGAGTGAGCACGAACCCCCATAGTTCGGCTTAATTTGGTCTCCCCTATGATGAAAAAAGGGGGGGTAGAAGAAGGGAGGTTGCAAGTCCCTGATAAAAAGAAGAGAAATTGAATAAAAACTCAAAAAACGGTAACTTTTAGTAAAAAATACCTTGAAATAGGTGGCCGGAAAATTTGGCTGGAAAAAGTAGGCTGAAACCTGAAAGTTGACCGGAATTGGTCAACCAGAGTTGACCTGTGCTGACCGTCACTGACGTGGCTCTGGGTCATCTGCTGACAGTAGGGTCTGTGCTGACGTGGCAGTGGGGTCCTGATGCTGACGCGAAAGTGAGTCCCTGGGTGCTGACGTGGTAGTGGGGTCTGATGCTGACGTGTCAGTGGGTCCTGGAAGCTGACGTGGCGGTGGGCCTTGTTAGTGGGCCTTTAGGCTTCAGGGCTTTTGGGCTTCCATATATCTTTTCCTCTCTTTTTTTTTTTTTTTCTTTCTGTTCTTCTCTTTTCTGCCGGTTTTCTGTAGAAGATTTAGTTGGCCGGTTCACCCACTTTTAGGCCAATTTTTGTGCTTTTTCTTCAGGTTCCTGAATGTTTAGCTTGAGATGCTTCTGCTACCAAAATTTGGTGGAAATTGGAGGTCCGGAAGATGGTGAACCGGTGGAATATTTGCTGCGAATTGTATGGAGCTTCCGGTGGCCGGTTCTTGTGGTGGGGCCACCAGTTCTGGACTCCTGGGATCGAGTTCTTCAAGGTGTGAGGTGGAGGCAAAAAAGGCTTCAAGGTTTTGTATTCGGATTCAAGGTTTTTAGCTTCTTGAATCAGGTTTTGGCTATTTGTTTCAGGGTTAGGGCTTTGTGCTGATAACGTGTTTTAGAGAAACGGAATTGAGAGTAAATTGCTATGTATTCTCATTGATAATAGGGGCCTCTTTATATAGAGGATTACAAACATAGAGATAGAGTTGTACATGGAAATATAATCGTACATTGATTGGATATCTCCTAAGATTCTCTGAGAATATCTCTAATATAAACCCTATTTCAACTAGAGCAAGTAACCTCTAGTTTGGGTCAGACACATATTCTGAATTTACTTGAACATATGCCTAATTAATCTCCCAAACTTTAATTTTCAACATTTTATTATTACTTGGATATGGCTTATATATGGTTTCGTAGATTCTGGAAAGGGTTATACAAGTCATTTTAGTTCACTGAAGTAATGTGTTATAAGAAGTAAGAATGGAACAAAACTTGCTGTTTTTGGTGCGAATTTGAACTTGCATGGTGGTTTAAATCACCTAAAACTACATCATCTCCTATCCGTTTCAGGAAACAGCATCCTCATGTCATTTTCTTCATCCCTTTGTCACACCCACATAAGATTTTTTCTTTTCGATTAGAACACCCATATAAAATTATTAACATATATTTAGATATATTGTATATGAAAGAAAAATAAACAAATAAAGAAAGAGCTATAAATGGAGGAGAAAGGTAGAGTTGGATATAAACTTGGGCTTCTTTGGGATTAGAAACTTACCCAAATTAAGCTTAATTGACTGGAGTGAATCCAAACCAAAGGTCTGTTTCTTTCGTTTTAGTTTCTCATATGCATTCAGTACTCATTCATTAAGATGATCTAAGCCTGCGGTCTGTTAATTGGCAGACAAGAGAGTCATCTTTTTTCCTTGCATAAAAACCGGTTTTGATCTTATAACAATTTTACTTCTTTTGAGCACCCTTCTTCTAGATTTTGATTTCTTTTGTTTGACTCTCAAAATAAGAAGAAAACTGTTCTGGGTTGAGCTCATGATCTTGCTTCTTCTTAAGTGTTTTTTTACCTTGCTGCACTTGTTTTTCTAGCCTTTTTAGTGTTTATTAACACTTTTTAAATTTTATTTGCATATAAGACACGGTTAAATCCATGTAAAGAAACTAAAGGTTTCAGGTTCTGTTTGTCTAATGCCCTTGAGCTCTTATTCCTTCTGTGGTTTGGTTTCGATTAAGAGTTCTCTTTAAATTCTTAATTTTATTGGTCACTTTTCGGGTTTCTTCTTGATCTGTTTCTTCAAATTCTTGCTGTTTTATTTCACAATTTTTTCAGTCTATATGTATGCATGTGAATACATATATAGGCCATTTCCCTTTATATTCAGCCATCTTCCTCATATTTGATTGACTGGAAATGTTTTATTTATTACGTAATTATTATTAATTATTAATTTCATTTGAGCCCTGGTCTGTTCTTCAGTCAACTGAGCTAAGCTGAATATATCATAGATTCATAGTCAGTGCATCTTTGTTTCTCTCTAGTTAACTTTTTCCTTCATGGTTTTGGATCTTCGAATTAAAGGCACCTTTAATATGTATCCATCTGTGCACACGTCCCTATGCACCATTTATTAGGAACCTGCAACCAAAATCTTGTTCAGTTATCAGTATATATGCTTCCAATTTCATTTGGCTTTAGAGTTTGAGAATTTTTTTCTTTCTATTGGACGTGAAAATACTTGCATTAAGGCCCAGAGTTGGTGATTAGTGAATATATTTTTCTTCACCATACAAGTTTCATATCTGAAATATTGATTTTGACACATTGTCCTGAATATTGTCTGACATATATTAAGAACTACTATAGAGAGGTACAAGAAGGCATCTTCCGATAACTCAGGTGCAACCACTATTATAGAAATCAATGCGCAAGTAAGCCAAATCTCTTTTTAAATGTATTTATTACATATTATGGGGTCGTCTTGGGTACTTTGATGTATGTCATATCCTTATTTTTCTTTTATTTTTTATTTTTAATAAATTAATGTAATGGAAACCTATTGAACCGGTTAACAAGTTACCCACTTAAATGTTGACATATGTCATTTAAAAAAATTAAATTTACTATATTAATAGCACATTCTTTCTTGATATGTAATATTGTTCAGAAACAAGTAATAAATAATGTCAAAATAATAAATTACACCAGTAGAACTAAAATTACGACTCATGACTACACTGATTGTGGTTATTATAATTGAGTGGTCAAAGATGTAAATATCATAGTAGGACAACTTTTATCAACTGGATAACATTGATTATCAAATGGAGAACCTCCTTACAATACTGAGTACTTACATATATTTTGCTATAATATTAAGTTTACCATGTTCACAACACAAATGTTGTTAGAATTGTAAAATGGTTGATAATCTTGTAAATGATATAGTTTTTGAAGTAGTTACTACAAATAGAACAAAAATTATCACTTTTACATCAATTGTTGTGGGTTGTGGTAACATGTGTAGTAACTGTAGTAATCATTTCATTAATTATAAAAACATAAAGATTTACTACTCTGACAACAAATTTGTTGTCACACTTGCTAAATTGTCCACAAACTAATACATTAGTTTAAGTGGAGTAATTACTACAAATAGAACAAAAATGCCCATTTTTACATCAATTGATGTGGATTCTGGTAAAATGCATACTCATTGAAGTAATCATCTCATTAATGATAAAAACATAAAGATTTACCACTCTGACAACAAATTTGTTGTCAAACTTGTTAAATTGTCCATAAACTAGTAAATAAGTTGTAGGTGGAGTAATTACTACAATTACAAGTTTAGAACAAAAATTATCGTTTTTACATCAATTGTTTTAGTTTGTGGTAAATTGCGTTGACTGAAAATAATTACAACCTCGACGATGGAAATTACACAATATATTAATTAAATTATGCAAGGGAGAACTTCATTACACCAATGAGAACATACGTGCTTTTAGTCCAAATATAATGGTTTACCTATATGATAACACATTGTGGTAGCATTTGTAAATTAGTTCAAAAAACAGTAATAACAAGTTGTACGTGAAGTAGTTATTACATCTAAAACAAAGATTATCTTATTGTGGTTGTCGTAAAATACATGTAAAAAGAATTAGATTTGGTTAAGGAAAATACTAATGCTATAACTAATTAGCAATAAAGACCATTTAATTAATACTAATTCCATGAGCCTAAATTAGAAGTTTTTTGTTTTTAATAAGAAAAAAAACGTAGTTGTCAATAGTGTAATTGTTAATTGATAATCAAACATTAATTGGCTAATGATAAAATTAATTAGTAATACATACTATTTAACTAATAGTAATTGGCTAAGGACTAAACAGGCTACCAAATTTTAAATATTTTGGATTATTGGATATATTACTAATCCAATGGTCCAAAATATTTAACAAAATGGGTGTATGACAAACACCTGGGTACCTAACAAAATTCCACATTTTCTGCGTTACCAGTTGTTGTATGTGTGTGTGAATTCTGTGTGTTTGTCATGGTTTTCAATGCAAATCATGCACTAGTAGCTAGAATTCCATATGTTAATAACCTTCTATCTACTTCTCCAAAAGATCTGCACAACAAACCTGGATATATGCATGCTTCCTTTAATTTTTTATTTGATGTTCATAGCATAGGTGCTATTGCTAATACTATACTCCTTTTTGTCTTGATGTAGTATTACCAACAGGAATCGGCAAAGCTGAGGCACAAAATTTAAATGCTGCAGAATTCTAACAGGTGATATCTCCACTAGTACTATTCATTTCTACATTCAACTGGCCAGCATACAACACATACAGAACATTTGTTTACTCATGAATATCGACTTTATAAACAAAGATATTGAATATAGATCAATCAGTGTCAGGTAAGGGACTGAAATGTTTAAATGGTTGGATAATGCATTTTAAGGGTTGGATTCAATCACGTCTATTAGTCCTGCAGTTTTAAATCCACCCATTGAACGCATTATTCGTCACTTGTCCCTTAACGTAAGTCCCTTAAGGTGAATAATCGGGCAAAATTATTGAGCAATATTCTGCTGTTGATTTGTAGGCACTTAATGGGAGATTCGTTGACTAAGACAGTGAAAGAACTAAAGCAGCTAGAGAACAGGCTTGAACCAGGCCTTACTAGAATCAGGTCCAGGAAGGTAAAAATTGATGAAAACGAATGTAAAAGTTACGAAAATGCATGCATGCATGCATTTCAGGACAAAGACCGAGCAAGAACAGGCTCTATCTCAATGACACACTAATTAACCTTATGATTAGACTTAGTACTCCATCTAGCTAGTTTGTGCTGTGTGATATTGTGACGTACATTTAGTCTTCACATGCATATTCTAGGCATGATATGCTTCCTTCCTTCTTAATGTTATCTTTTTGACCTCTTGCATGCAACAGCATGAAACGTTGCTTGCTGAAATTGAATACTTGCAGAGAAGGGTAAATCTTCTCTTTCAATTCAAGTTTGCATATGTCTAGTTTTGATCTGTTTGAAGAATTGCCAAGTTTTGTATGGAATGATAATGTTCTAAATAATTATTTCTGTGTAGGAGGTTATGCTGGGGAAAACGAGAATGTTTTAATTCGAGCTAAGGTATTCAAAGAAATTGTATTTTTGGAAACACACTGTAAGAGCTATCATACTAGCTAAATCTTTTACATTATGGGTAAAATGTAGTGTATATACACTTGTGGATTTTCATGTTAGTAATGTATTTTCTTATCTAAAGGCAACCAATGAAATCACCTGGGAACTCTTGGAAACACAAAAGATGCATGCACATGTTTTTCTACCATCACTTCTTCTATATATGCATCAAAGCATATATATGCTTGCAAAGATCCTCAAAATACTTGTGACAATGATATGAAATAGTAGATTACCAACTCTTTGCTGCTGCTGCTACTTTCCTGGTATAGCAGAACCACGGAGCAGTGTGGTGATGCTTTACACAGTTCTTGTGTATTGATTAGAGTGATTGAGTGAGTAAGACGTTGTGAATAGTAAAGCGTTACCTCTGCATGTTTTCCTCAATCACCAATTTTTACTAAACTTCATTAGTAAAGCATTACCACTGCCATTGTTTGAGCTCATAGCCTTGTTTCCTTGTCCTGACAAATTGTTTAGGGATGATACTGACAAAGTAATCTGGGGTTCACATCCAAAACTAATTGGCAATGGATGGAGTGGTCCAAACCCTTATAAATTCATAAGCAAAGTCCCATTTTTCCCATGTGGGATTTATACTCTCAACACGCGCCCGCACGTGTGGCGAATTTTCAAACCATACACATAGACAACTTATATTAGGTGACGTGGAGTTCGTGTGGCCGCAAGGCATGCACACGTGGAATAACTCCTTACATGTTCCTTCTTCTCTTTTTGCATCTGCATCTCCCAGTGTCTTCCTTCTCTTTCTCTACCACAATTCCATAGCTGCCACAACTCCTACTCCCTCTCAAAACACTGCCCAATTCACCAAACTTACCAAAATCAATTACTTAACTTGGCTCCGCCAAATCAAATCTTATCTTCATTGTAACCAACTTTGGGGCTATGTTGCTGGGTCCATTCCCAAGCCATCTCCCACCACCGTGACCACTGCCACTGACACTCAACCGGCATGATCTATTCCCAACCCCGAACACGTACCAAAAATGGTTCACAGTTGATCAACAAATCGTCAGTCTTCTGACCACCTCTTTGACTGAAAGTGTTGCCCAGCTCACAATTGGCTTCGACATGTCCAAAGCAATCTGGGACTGCCTTGCCCGCCATTTCTCTTAACTTTCTGCCGCCAGCTCCTCTAGTTTTAAGCTCCAGCTCCTTAAACTTC
Source organism: Rosa chinensis (assembly GCF_002994745.2). Lineage (NCBI taxonomy): Eukaryota > Viridiplantae > Streptophyta > Magnoliopsida > Rosales > Rosaceae > Rosa > Rosa chinensis. Next base: position 52,587,554 of record NC_037094.1, on the reverse strand, counting down.
AAAAAGGCTCTTAATCAATTGACGACTATCTTCGTTATGCCAAGTCAATTGCCTACTCTCTGGCGGCTATCAACAAACCAGTTCCTGATGATGATTTGGTGCTTGCAACACATCATGGTCTTGGGCCCGACTACCTTATGCTCCGGACGGCTCTGACTCAAAATTCGACCCCTCCTGACTTCATCGAGCTCCGTGCTCGTATCCTCTCTTTCGATGCCCAGCAGTCTAGACCCTCTGAGCATGGTTCAGCCACAACACTGTTCTATAACAACTCCACTCACCATGACAACCGTTCCACCGGCCGCTGTTTCAACTCTGGTGGTCGCTGTGAATCTCGCCCAAATGCGTCGAGGCTTCAACTCTAGCGGTCGCAATTTTCAACAGCAGTTCCAGTCCCCTAGTTTCCAGCCGCAGTAGCCTTAAACGCCCCTAATCAGCCTTATAGTCCATACTCTAGAAATTGGATTGCCCGTCCCTTACCATCCAATGGGCTTCTTGGCCCAACTCCAGTGTGGTGTCCCAATTGTCACACGTACAAGTCAGCATGGGCTGAATCAATGCCCTCATAGGTTTTCAGGCCCATCCACTGTTGCGCCATTTTCTGGAGCCCATTTTGATGCTGATCTGACTTGGTACCCCGATACAGGCACCACCCATCACATGACTGCCATGCCTCTCAATAATCCTCAATCATATGGTGGTCCTCATAACGTTTTTATGGGTAATGGGGACTCAATGCCCATTTCCCATACTGGTAACCTTCCTTTGTCGTTAGGTCCTTCCCACTTCTCCTTACAAAATGTCTTTCGTATTCCTTCTATTCATAAAAATTTGCTTTCATCGCTCCGTTCACTAAGGACAATCAAGTAATTTTTCTCTTTGCCCCAGATTATTATCAAATCTATTGCTTACATTCTAGTCGTCTACTGTTTCAGGGCCCCTGTAAGAATGGTCTCTGTCCCCTCCATCTATCCAGCGTCTTAACCACTCCTCAAACTCTTGCTTCTATTCACTCTTGCATCTAACACAACCGTCTAGGCCACCCGTCATCTGATGTATTGTCTCATTTAAGTTCTTCTATTGGCTCAAAGTTGTCTTCTGGTACTTTCTGTAGAGATTGTGCATTCAACAAATCTCATCAATTGCCTTTTAATTCCAATAAACAGTTTGCTACTTCTCTTTTTGATATTATCCATAGTGATTGTTAATGTTAATGACCAAGGAGTCCATTTACCGTTTAGAGAAAAGGGAGAGTGAGAGAGAGAAGAACAAGAAGTATAGTAGTTCGTCTCCCGCCTTAGCAGGATACTACGTCCACTTGAAAGCTTAACTATGTGCGTTGGGCCTTGCAGCCCAAGAGGATTACAAGAGATATAATGGGATGGATGTTTAAGTGGGAGGAGGGGTCCCTTTTATAGGTAAGGGGAACCCCTCTCCTTTACATTTTCTTAGATGTGGGATGTAAAAATCACTATTCTAGTCTAGAAAGCTATATTGTGGAGGCATGTTGGCAAGGCCGGGAAGGTGGCTTCCCGGCGAGGTATTGGCCGCTTCCGACTACTATGGCGTAGCTTGGACATCGAGCTACGAGATGCATGTCTCGGTTGGGGCCCACCATGGCTTGTGGGCCCCCCTAAGAGGGTGTTACTTATGCTTGGTGATGTAGCAAATCCTCCATATTGTTGGAGGTATGTACAAGTCCCCGAAGTCCCCAAATAAGAGGTGCTTCTTGGTTGGGGAGTTATACACATGACGTCATCAAGTATAAGTAACGTCCGCGAGGCGCCTAGCCCCTACAAGTCCCCGAACTCCATAAGCAAGAAGGGACTCGTTAGCCTGCACAACAAAGACAAAAGCGCGCATATGTAGAATGCTTGTTGTATTGGGCAACGTTTGTGAGTTGCATTGATATGCATTAACATATACGAATGTATGAGGTGCATGATACATGTTGATATATACATGTGAATGGTGCCGAGTATGATCGATTATGATGTATAAACTCGAGAACGCGTATGGTTGTGTGAACATATCACGAATAAGCACATGAATTGCATATGATGCACGTGGTGCTCGCAAGAGAACAAACGTGGTCGAGTAAGGACGAGGTTATGCTTGATTTAAGTTGCTTGATCGAGTACCATGAAGGCAAGCGTTTGTAATTCGTGAACGATGAATAAGCGAACGCTTGTGTTTGTTTGGTTTTGTGTTCTTCTTCAAGAACGCGAAAAGAATTCGATTTGTTGCAAACGATAAATGGTAGAAGAATTCAATGTTCCAGTAATGTATATTATGCTGAGGAGAAGTGAGTGTAAAGCTTGGAAATGCCGGAAGGCAAGAGAGTGAAAGCTCAGGGTTGCCGGTAAGGGGTGAGTGGGAAGCTCGGGGGTGCCGAGAAGGCGTGAGCGGGAAGCTCGGGGGTATCGGGAAGGCGTGAGCGGAAAGCTCGGGGGTTCCGGGAAGGCGTGAGCGGAAAGCTCGGGGTTACTAGGAAGGCGTGATCGGGAAGCTTGGGGGTTACCGGGAACGCGTGAGCGGAAAGCTCGGGGTTGCTGGGAAGGCGTGAGTGTGGAGTTCATGAGGGGGAAGCTAGGGGCGAAGGCATGAGCGTTAGAGCTCGTGAGCGGAAAGCTCGGAGGGTGCTGCGGAGGCGTGAGCGTTAGAGCTCGTGAGCAGGAAGCTTTGAGGTGCCGTGAAGGCAAGAGCGTGAAAGCATGGTGGTACCACTGAGGCAAAAGCGTGAAAACTCGACGGTGCCGCTGAGGCAAGAGCGTGAAAGCTCGGCGGTGCCGCTGAGGCAAGAGCGTGAAAGCTCGGGGACGCCATTGAGGCAAGAGCGTGAAAGCTCGGGGATGCCACTGAGGCAAGAGTGTGAAAGCTCGGGGATGCCTGTTGGATCATAATTTATATACATATTTGTGCCCTAAAACATGAAAATTACTTGTTATAAAGTCCAATTTGATGTTGACTAATCCAATTTCATTATTTTTCTAATCTTGTACTTTGCTTAATCTTTGTGTTTATTTATATATATTTATTTTTCTTATCATGTAATTAGGAAATAATGGAGAAGAGAAAGTGAGCTAGACAAGAAAGGAGGGGTAGCCGCCTGACCAAATGAACTCTGAATGAGTTGAAACTTTTCAGATTATTCCTAGACATCCCAAGGATCATTTGTTATGAAGAATACCAGAGCTAGTTTTGAGTGGAAAGCCTTCAAACAGTCACTCCAATGTTCTAAAAGATGAAAACGGGAAAACCTGACCTGTACGTATTTCAGAAGTATTTACGGGTCAACCACAGTGAATTTAACTCTAATATTTTACCAGGATGATATGCACTCATAGAGGAACATTTTATATGAAGAAATCGGAGGCTCATTCTGAAGTCTTGGTGGAGAATTAATTGAAGGAATAAAGGGGCAGAAAGTGACCTAAAACCAGCTCAACATTCATCATGTTCATGTTTCCCACCCACATAAAGAAAGCTAGATGCTTTTTTCTTTTTCCTTGGATATATTTTTCTACTCCATGCTCCTTAATTTATCATTATCACTTCCATATTTCTGCACCTTCATGCTTTGCTTTCATTTCATCATTACTCCATCTTTTCCATATTTTACAAACCACTTCCATACTCCACTTTCATTATTTTTCTTCCTCTCATCATTTCACTCTTCTTTTTCTTCCCTATATAAACACCTTCTCCTCTCACTCTCAATCACCAATTCCACCCCATTACATCTGCTTTCTCTCTTCATCTTCTTCACAAAACCTCCATACCCACCTCCCAAAATCCAAACCCACAATACCCAATCTACTCCATCTCCTCCATCATCACCACCACAACTACCATCTTCCACCACCATAAACTTCATCACCACCACTCAAAGTTAGCCAAAAGAGCATCATATCTTCATCACCATTCCATTCATCATCACCATCAAGAAGTTCATTATCCATCCATTCCACCATCAAGGAGGATTCAACGAGCATTGAAGGAGAAAAATGAAGGAGAAGCTACCCATTGATTTGTCAAGCTTCAACTAGTTCTTTCTTCCCTTAACTCTTTAATTTACTTTGATTTACTTTATAGATTTGATGCTAATTTGTATGACTATGAGTAAGTAGTTACTTTGTTGGGGCTAGGGTTGAAAGCCCTAGCCAAACTTGTATGAATTGATGTTTTAATTTACATTTGATGTTATTTGTGATTTTCATCTTCATATGCTAATTCAAGAAGTGAATGCATTCATTCAAATTTAAGTACTTTGAATGTGTTGTGTTTGTCATCTCATGAAAAAATGTGTAGGGAGTAGTTAACCTTGAGCATTGATAGCATGATAGCATCCTTTATATGCATATGGAGGTTGTGAGTTAAAATCACCTAGATCTAGGATTGGTTTGCTTGCATGATTATCTAAACTCAAAGCTTTATACATCTAGGAACAATGAATTGAGACTTAACCGGTAATATGAATTGTTCTTAGGTAGTTAATTCTAGACTTATCAGGTTGGAATTGATAACATTAAAGGAGTTTAAGCCTTTGTAGTCTTATCCGGATGCAAAGAGGGTAATTGGAAAATTAGAATATCATCACTTGTATTTGAATTTCAATACTTACAAGGGAGGTTAGTGGTAGACAATCCAACCCCTAACTTCATCCATTTTATTACTAGTTTAGTTTAGAGTAATTTAGTTTACATTTGAGCATTTAATTTAATTTGGTTCACTACTCTATATATCCAACAAACAATTTCACTATCACCACAATGTACATACTCACCATGAGCCTAGATTTCCTTGTGAATTTAGGTTTGTGATTATACATTTGCATATTCTAGCTCTCCTTAGGTTAACACCCTAGCTAGTGAAAGGAATCTAATCCTCGTGGGTTCGACAACCTTTCTTAAATCCCTATACTATTACTTGTACCCCTTATACTTGAGGGTGGCTATTTGGCTAACAATGCCGCTGAGGCAAGAGCGTGAAAGCACGGGGATGCCGCTGAGGTAAGAGCGTGAAAGCTCGAGGATGGCGCTGAGGCAAGAGCATGAAAGCTTAGCAGTGCCACTGAGGCAAGAGCGTGAACGCTCGGAGATGCCGTGAAGGCATGAATGTAACCATTGCTAATCATGTTAGGCTGTATGTACAAGTCCCCGAAGTCCCTAGTGAAGGAGGGTTTTCTTGCGGGGTTGATACCAAAGCGTAGTTTTGTGCCGTAAAACGAGCATAATTAGTGCAAGTGCGTCGTCCATCTAGAATTTTGTCAGAGCGAACGCTTATGCCCTTTCAGGTGGGCCCCCTGCTAGGTCCTCAGAGGAGTCCCCAACTCCTAGCTATAGACCTCCGTATGGTCGGAAAATTGTTTGATGAGGGGAGCTGCGAATGAGCAGTGGGTGTTAGGTAGCGAACCTAATCTTTGATACCCAAGCATCAAGAGCTAACTGTCGGTTCAATGGTTGCCGTGGGCTGCATTTAACCGGTCCCTTTACTCTTTCCCAGAGGAGAAAAGCTTGACTGCAATGCCTCGTAGCGGTCATTGTCATTATGAGGCGTTGCCTTAACACTTGGCGGTTGGTCGTGGACCATAGATTCGTGGAGTTTTAGACCAATTTAGGTCTCTTTCCCGTGGGGAGAGTTTGACAAAGTATGGTGCCCGGAGGCTAGACCATATGTGTACATATAGAGTATATGTAAAGTTTGTAATTGTATGAACAATGACAAATACGTATAGCAAGTAATAATATATGGATCTTATGGTCATGTGACATGCATATTAGACAGTTGCAAGTGTGATGGGTGTCCATATAATATTTTGAGAGTAGCTTCCGATGAAAGCTATGAAGCATTGTGAACCTAGAACTTAACTAAAGCATGTTGGATATGTTTGAGCGAGTTAGGTTGTGTTCGAGCAAGTTGGGTGTAGTTGAGCGGATAGGCGCTGTACGAGCATGTGGGGCATGGCCCAAGCAAGTCGTGGCCATGCTCGATACCCAAGCGAGTCGTAACCATTGCAAGTGTTTATCCGAGCATGTTTAATTAAGTCATAAGTGTCACAAGCTTCTAGATGTGGCATAGTTTGTTTAAGTGAGTGTCACGTGTTTATTTAATTTTGCAATTAAATAGAATCATGGCATCTGTAGCATGTACTTGTAGCGAAGTTGCTAATAACATTTTTGTATTTTGTAAACATGCTTAGAGATCATGGAGATATGTTAAGGCATGGCAATAGCATGTACACCTTGTAGGTGTGCTATTAAAATTGATATATGGTATAAGCATGTTTAAAGTCATAGAAGCATGGCATATATCAAATGTGATATATTGTGGTCATGCTTAAAAGTAGTAAAAGCATGTAAAGGCATGGCAATAGCTCTAATTGCAAGAGCGTGTATTGAGATATACTTACTTATCTCATGCCGATTTGGAGTGAATTGGAGTTTGAAATGGATATAAGTTCCCAAATCATGTTGGAGTTGTCCAAGCATGACGCTCCATTGCTCCGGCGAAGCATCCTAGTAGAAGGGTGATGATTTCGCTATTTGGAGAGGTGATCAGTGATTATGTCACCTTAAAACAAAATAGGTGATTAGTACACTAGTATGTAAAATCAACACTAGTATTTTGCATATGTATTTTGCACATGTACTTTGATAAAAATAGATTTGAATACATGTATCAACGAATATGCATGGACTGTTCGTAGATGCCAACAATGGTTTATGACAAACCAAACTAATCTTGTTGTGACATTGCTAACATGTGATATACTAATTATGAAAAACTTTGTGGCGAACACAGCAGGTTTAGTGTGATCGTGCTATGGGTCAAATATGCTTGACCTATATGTCCACTTTGAGTATGATATCAATTAGAGCCAAATATGGCTTTGTAACAAGTATGGGCGGATGGCATATATGGATCATGGGCCTTAGAAATATATGATCTTAGAAATATATGATACAACTGATGAGTTGACCACTAACATGGGAGAGTAGCACATGTCAATGTAAAATTTTGCATGCTAGTATACATGCTACATTTGCAAGCTATCATGTATGTATGTGCTGCGCAAGAGAGAAGCTGGCATAATTTGATTGCTCGTACTTGTACAACTAGTTTATAGAAGGCAAAGACTATCATGCTTATATGAAGTCGTTGGGGTCACAAGAACCTCATACTGTACATGCACATTTCTGAGTGATTGTAAGACGTGTGAGTAAACTGTGCAAAGATGAAGACCGGACGTGGCGTCCATTTAAAATCAGCAAATGAGTTTGTGACAGTTCACCTTGAAAATTTATGAATGTGAGCAATCTCATGTGCCAAGTCTCTGCATACTTAAGAAAACACACACACACACACAGATATATAGCATATTAAGAAGACATACTCATGGCATGTATGATGTATCTTTGGCTAGTGAATAGCAGTCATTCGTTTAGTAATAGTAGCAGAACGAGCTGCTATGCAAGTATATAGCAGTAGCAAGAAGAAACCAGATTGATGCATATTGACTCGTGTTGTGGGCGGTAATTGCATAGGAAGCAACAATAGGCATATCATAATTGATGATTTTGAAGGAAGGTAAGAGTGAATACTTAGCTTTTACCCATGTTTGCTACTCGGAGCAAAATGCATTGTCTTCAGCTTCTTTGAAATTCACCTCTGAGCATGAAGAAAAGTAGTGTGATGAGTGTTTGCTGCGTCAAGACCGGTATTTGATCAGGAAGACCGTTGGTGGTTGCCGCTGATGGAGCTTAGCGGAAGAGAATTGTCGCTGATGGACCTTAGCGGAAGAAAGTGCCGCTGATAGAGCTTAGCAGAGCTTTGTTGTTGGCATTTTGAAGATCAAATTCATGGCTTTCCTTTGTTTGTAATGATTTCTCGAAGAGGAGAGTGAGCCAATTGCTCGCATAAGGAAGAACTCTGGGATGGCCAGAGAGGGGCATGGATTAATTCTTGGATGGATATTACAGATGGGTGCCTAAAGGAAACGTCGGGGTGTGAAGAGGAAATCGCTGAAGTTGGTAGGAGTGCCAGCCCAGCTGGCGGTAGAGCTCGCTGGCAGTAGACCTTTCTGGCAGTAGTGCCTAGCTGTTGGCACCTAGCGGTGTGTGTTTAGCGGGTTGGGGCTGGTCTGCGCACTGGCACTGCCACTGGTATAGGTTGTTTACATGTATGCGGTACTTGAAGTTCGGTGGTGCCTCTGACGACGCTGGCTATCCTTGCTGCTGCCTGAGGTTCAGCGGTGCCGCTGACAGAGTTGGCTACCCCTGCTGCTGCCTGAAGTTCGACGGTGCCGCTGATGGAGCTGGCCGTGCCCGTTGGGTTAGCGCTGGAAGTAGCCTTGCTAGCGGATGTTCAAGTTTGGCAGTGGGCACTTACTGCTTAGCGGAGGCCCTTGGCGGAGCAGCAAGAAGAAGGATGTGATGGTGCTTCAATGTGCTTGGCGCTGACGAAGCAAGCTTCTCTTGTCCTTTCTGGGTGTCCAAAGTAAATGGCACCAATTTTTTTTTTTTTTTGAATAAGTAGTGCAACGTTGACCTTTTGTTGTTGGCGTTGACCGGGCCTTGACTTGGAATTTTTGTAAGCACTGCTCAAGTTGAACTTGATGCCAAAGAAATTTTTGTTTTTGTTTTACCGCTAGGTTGTGTTGGCGGTGGCGCTAGAGTAGCATGTCACTTTTTTTTTTTTTTTTAACCGCTGGGGCAATGTTGATCATAGTTGGGCATAAGTTGCCGCCAAGAAGCAGTAACTCAAATTTGCACTCACTGGGAGCCAATGATAACTCAAGAATGATGATTAAAGAAAAATAGGTGCCTAGTGAGATTTAAATAACTCAAAGAAGAAGGAAAAAATTTCTCTGAGCTCTGATAAGCGGACTTAACGCATGGTAAGTGACGAAGCCATTGTATCGGCTTCCCACAAACGGTATCAATGTTAATGTTAGTGACCGAGGGGTCTATTTAACGTTTAGAGAAAGGGAGAGTGAGAGAGAGAAGACACAAGAAGTATAGTGGTTCGTCTCCCGCCTTAGCAAGAGACTACGTCCACTTGAAAACTTAACTATGTGCATTGGGCCTTGCGGCCCAAGAGGATTCAAGAGATATAATGGGATGGATGTTTAAGTGGGTGGAGGGTTCCCTTTTATAGGTAAGGGAACCCCTCTCCTTTACATTTTCTTAGATGTGGGATGTAAAAATCATTATTCTAGTCTAGAAAGCCATATTATGGAGGCATGTTGGCAAGGCCGGGAAGGTGGCTTCCCGACGAGGTATTGGCCGCTTCCGACTACCTTGGCGTAGCTTGGACATCGAGCTACAGGATGCATGTCTCGGTTGGGCCCCACCATGGCTTGTGGGCCCCCCTAAAAGAGGGTGTTACTTATGCTTGGTGATGTAGCAAATCCTCCATATTGTTGGAGGTATGTACAGTGATGTATGGGCATCATCTACGCTATCTGTTAGTGGTTTCAAATATTACATTCTCTTTACTGATGAATTTTCCCGCTATACTTAGATTTACCCTATGCGTCGCAAAACTGAAGTTCTTACTCATTTTCAAACTTTAGTTGCCATGATTCAAAATCTCTTTCACACCATATTAAAATTTCTTCAAAGTGATTATGGGATTGAATACGTCAATCATGCTTTCTCACACTACTGTAAATCTTTGGGAATTCAACAGAGATTTTCTTGTCCCCACACCCTAACACAAAATGGCCTTGCCGAGCGTAAGCACCGTCACTTCTCCAACATGGCTCGTGCTCTTCTCCTCAGTTCTAGTCCCCCCACACACACACACAACTTTTAGGTCGAAGCTGTCATAACATCAGTCTATCTCATCAATCTTCTTCCTACACCCATCCTCAATTGGGCCACTGCCCACATTCGCCTTTACGGTACTCCGCCTTCTTATTTATCTCTTCGAGTCTTTGGTTGTTCCTGCTTTCCTCATCTTGGACCTTTTGTCTCTAACAAACTCTCAAGTTGTAGTATAGAGTGTGTGTTTCTGAGTTACAGTCCTCAACATAAGGGTTATTGTTGTCTAGATCCCACCACTAGACATGTTTATGTCTCTAGGCATGTTTTATTTAACGAAACATCTTTTCCTTACAAGAATTTGCAGGTACAATCTTCTGCCCATTAGTGCAGCCCATTGACCCAAGTTCCACCTCTGGTCAAACTCCACCATTGGTATCCCTTGCCCCAGATCCGACCTCCACTCTACTTCCACTTCCTTCATCTCTAGCCCAGCCAGCCATCGCTTAGCTCGCCCCAGTCATCACTTACTGGCGCCGTCACCGATCACCACCTACAACTCAGTCTGCCGTCACGCTTGCCCAGCCATCACACCGATGCTACTCCCATTGCCGACCAGCAGCTCGTCACTAATCCTCCACTTCCTAACCCTCTATCACTGGACGACCTTCTCATCCAATTCCGGCACCCGCCCCTACCCCAATTCCTGTAGCAGCCCTTCCACCAATTCCGTCACCCAGTCCTCCAGTTCCTCCACCCATTCATCCAATGACAACATGCCTTCGCGATGGCACTGCCAAGCCAATAGTACGCACTGATGGCACAGTAAAGTACCCTCTACCTCGTGCCCTCCTTACTACTCTTGATTTTGCTGAACCTACAAGTTATACTGAGGCATCCAAGCAGCAGGTGAGGCATTCTGCCATGGTTGATGAAATTAATGCTCTGTTGAAAAATAACACTTGGACCTTGGTTCCTTCCTCCCCATCCTAGAATACGATAGGTTGCAAATGGGTGTTCCGAGTCAAGCATAATCCAGATGGCACAGTGGAAAGTCACAAAGCCCGTCTTATGGCTAAAGGATTTCATCAACAACAAGGTATTGATTATGAAGAAACCTTCAGTCTTGTTATTAAACCTGCCACTATTCAAATTGTTCTTTGTCTTGTTGTATCTAGAGGCTGGTCACTTCGTCAATTAGATGTTAAGAATGCATTTCTTCATGGTTTCCTCAAGGAGGATGTCTATATGACTCAACCCCCAAGGTTCATTGATCAATCTCGACCATCTCACGTTTGCAAACTCAACAATACACTTTATGGGCTCAAGCAGGCACCCCGTGCTTGGTTTCACTGCATGACCTGTTTCTTATTGTCAGTTGGTTTGTTCAAAGTTTGTTGTATGTTGATGACATTGTGGTTAGAGTAGTGAAAATCAGCTTCTCCAAGGATTCATTGATGCATTGGGCCGTGGTTTTGATATTAAGGATCTTAGTCCTCTGCATTACTTTCTTGGTTTATAGGTCTCCTTTCACAATCATGGACTTCATATCAGCCAAATCAAGTATGCATATGATCTGCTTGTGAAGCTTGATATGTTGCTTAGTGAACCAGTCAGCACTCAATTGTCTGCCAAGGCTGTCCTAACAGCCACCGAAGGAAACTCTCTTGCCAATCTGACCTCATTTCTAGAAATTGTTGGCTCCCTCCAGTATTTGACAATCACTAGCCCTGACATTGCATTTGCAATGAATTCCATTTCTCAGTTCATGAGTCACCCCTACACACTGCATTTGATTGCTGCCAAACGTATTCTTCACTACATCAAAGGGACTCTTGCTCATGGATTGTTTTTCAGTCAACAACATCAACCTGCTTATCTTGCTGCCTATTCAGATGCTGATTGGGCTGTTTTTCCTGATACTCGCCGATCAACCTCTGGCTATCTTTATTATCTCGGCACTAACTTGATCTCTTGGTGTTCCAAAAAGCAGCCTACCATTACTTGTTCCAGCACTGAGTCTGAATACCAGGCTCTTTCTCATGCTAGTGCCGAGACCACTTGGTTAACCTTCCTACTTTATGAACTGGGTTCTCACATACAATTTCTTATTTAACTGCATTGTGATAACCTAAGTGCAACATACATGGCTTCTAATCCAGTTTTTCATGCCCGCACTAAGCATATTGAACTTGATTATCACTATGTTCGTGAGAAGGTCACTCTTGGTAGTCATTGTGTTTGTTTTATACCATCCATTAATTGATCAGCCGACTGACCTTCTTACCGAACCCCTTCACAAGCACCATCATACTCTTCTTACTCATAAACTTGTCCATGTAGGACCATCAAGTTTGAGGGGGGATGTTAGAGAGAATAAATCATTGGCTACAATCAAGCCATAACCTAGCCTTCTGTTTCTATTTTGTTCTGTAATTGCTGTACTAACATTAGTTTAGTATCTGCTGTATATTTGTTTGTAAATGCACTTAATTCTCTCTATGTAACGGTAGCATATCTGCTGCCATATAAGCTGTATAAGTTGTACAAACAAACTCAATGAAAATCACATTCAACAGACATAGCTTCATAGGCTTGGCATGTATACGTTGAAGATCAACACTTATAACTGTCTCCAATAGACCCTTCCAATGTTGTACCATGTTGGACGCTATTGGAAGTATGGTTGTTTCTATTTAGTGATGTTAGCATTAACTTTTTACTGTTAATACCTTACCTCAGTTGTTAGAGTTGTTAAGATAGTTATGGTTGGGTTGTTCCTTAAATTAAGGTAAAGCCCTCATTAAGTGTTTTAAGGGTGATGGAAGTCTGTTTCTTTCCTCTTCTTTGTGTCTATATACGATAAAGTTTGTAATCAGTTTTAACAATGAAGTAAAATCAGAAAATCTTCCACAAGTTTCTGTCTAGTTTTCTTCTTGGTATCAGAGCAGTAATTTAAGGCCTGATTATGTATTTTCTTCTTGTGTAGTTCCTGAGTTCGTCAGCTTAGCATAGCTGGGAAAATCTAGTTCTAAACCTGAGGAATCTCTTATAACCTCAAATCCTTCTAATGTTGAGTTTAATCCAAATCAACGCCTTAGCTCTATTTTGTTGAATTCAACTATCTTTCTTGGGCTAGAGCTGTTACACTTGCTCTTAAAGGAAGGTCCACGCTTGGCTATGTCAATGGAGTTATACAGAAGCCTAAAGCTGACTCTCCTACATATGATTCTTGGCTGTGCAAGGATCAACTTGTTATGTCTTGGTTACTTAACTCTATGGAGAGCAGAATAGCAGAGATTTTCAGTTTTTTCTGAGTCTTCTATGCATCTCTGGGAACATGTTAAAGAGATGTGTGGAAATCATAATAATGCAGCTTGAGTTTTTCAGCTCAAGCTAGATATTGCTTATCTGCAACAAGAGAGTAAGTCCTTTGTGCAACACCTTGGTAGTCTTACAAGCATGTGGAATGAGCTAGATGTTTACAGACCTCATACCACAGAGGCTAGTGTTTTGGCAAAGAGAGTTGAGGGGGACAAGATTTTTCAACTCCTTGCAAGCTCAAGCTCAGATTATGAAGATTTGAGAAGTCATATTCTCATGAATGCTGAGCTTCCATCTTTCAACACTGTATGTGCTACGATTCAAAGGGAAAAGGTTCAAAAAAAGGTGATGAATATGGAGAACAAGACAAGCCTATCTGAAACTAGAGCCTATGTTTCAAATCACAGGCAAGGTGAAGTGAGAATATACAAAGGCAAGAAAACTTATTTGAAGTGCAGTTACTGTGAAGGTGTTGGGCATGTCAAGGATAGATGTTGGGCTCTCCATCCTAGAAGAAGTCAAAGTTTTCAAAGGCAAAATTCCTCAAAAAGGCTGGAGTACTTCATCACATAGAACAAACCTTGCAGATGCTTCTTCTACTAGGAGTATGATGAATTTCACCTCCAATCCCACTACTTTGATTAACGAATTTGCTGCTTATCCCAATAAGAGGCGGATGCATGGTGAAAAAGAAGAACTAGCCATAACTGGGAGTGAAAGCCACACTGCAGTCCTTGGAAAGTTTGCTGGTTTTCTTGCTGAAACTGATTGTGTCCCACATGAAGAAGCTTCATGTATTCTAAAATTCTTCTCAACTGCTCTCAATGTTTGTGCTATGGATGATTATTGGATTATAAACTTGGGAGCAACAGATCACATGACAAATAAGCTCGATAATTGCAAGATTTTGAAAAATTTCCAAACATGCTAAATTGAATATTACCGGAAGAGGAAATCTCAGATATATTACGGGAAAGAAAAAGGCTCCGTCTGAAGATGATGATGAATATGAAACATGGGTCCAAGAAGACAGTCTTGTTCAAGCCTGGCTTCTCAATTCCATGCACAGGGATGTCAGAGAAAATTATGAGGCACTTGAAACTGCTAAACAGATTTGGGATGCAATCAAGCTGACATATTCAGTGGCACAAGATGATTCCCAATATTATGAACTGCAAATAGCTACAATGTCTACCAAACAAAATGGGGCCCCACTCCATGATCACTATAGCAAGATTTAAAAAAATGTGGCAACAACTTGATATCCTAGATCCTCTTAGTCTCACATGTGCAAACTGCATTGTTGTTGCAACAGAGAGAATGAGTATACATCGTGTGTATATGTTCCTCGAGAGTCTTGACCCTCATCTTGATGCTGTAAGAAACAGGGTGCTTACTACCATACCATTACTTAAAATTGAGGAGGCATACTTAATTGTAGTGCTGAAGCTAATAGGCCTAAAACAATGATGTTTGACAAAATAAGGAAGTGTCAGCTATAGTGGCTAAATAGAACCCACCACACATATCAATCTCCAAATTTTGTCCAGATTCTGGTCCTTCATGGAGAAAGCCACAGGGTCCTATGCATTCTAGTTATTTCAAATCAACCAAGCACAATGTAGAATCTTGTTATTAGCTGATAAGGTATCCAGATTGGTGGGATGCCTATGTTGCTAAACTCAAAGACACGAAGGCAAAGGAAATTGCAGCCACTCTCAAGAATGCTACTGGTCCAAAACCAAGAGGTAAGGTCAAAGCCTCCCTCCAGGTTGCCTCTCCAGATTTAGAGGTCAATCTCGTATGTGTTGCTTTAGAGGACAATACTTCTTGACATTTGCCTTCGTGACTGATTCAAGTACACTTGGTTCTCCTCTAAAACTTTTTGGCTTTAATTGGAAGGATGTATGGATAATTGATTTGAGTGCAATGGATCATATGATTCATGACCCAAGTATACTATAGACCCTATCTTTAACCCACAGATTAGGTGTCACTAATGCCAATGGTGATTCGTATCTCATTACTGGTGTTGGTACAGTATCTGTGACTCCATCGATGACTCTTGATACTGTTTTGCTTGTCCCTTCCCTTTCCCATAATTAACCTGTTATCTATCAATCAGATTACCAAAACACTTTATTATTGTGTGACTCTTTACCCTTGATATTGTGTTTTTCAGGACATCCTCACAGGAGAGATAATTGGTCGTGGTGTTGAGAAAGGGGGGCTCTATTACATGGAGATGACAGCTGCTAGTAACCGTTGTGCTAGTGAAAGTGCAAACCACTTCTTCTGATAAGGATAAAGTTTGGTTATGGCATAAGAGACTTGGAAACCCATCATTTAGTTATCTTAAAATTTATTTCTTTTGCTCTTTCAATATTGTAAGGAATCCGATTTTCAATGTGAGACATGTATGTTGGGAAAAAAGTCATCTTGTAACCTATCTTTCCAGTTTCAATAAAAGTAGTGCACCATTGATTTGATTCATTCTGATGTTTGGAGCCCTTGCCCAGCTACTTCTTCGGGTATGTGATGGTTCGTACTCTTCATTGATGATTATATGCGAATGTGTTGAGTTTACATTTTAAAACATAAAAGTGAGGTTTCTTATGCTTTCAAGACTTTTCATGCCATGATTCAGACTCAATTTCATACTCCTATCAAGGTTTTTGATTCTAACTGTGGTGGTGAATATGTCAATCATGACCTTCTTGAGTACCTACATAGAAATGGCATTATCCATCAGACCACATGTCCTCAAACACCTCAACAAATGGTGTGGCTGAACGAAAGAATCTACAAATTCTTCTTGTAGCCCGCTCAATCTTAATAGATGCTCATATGCCTGAATACCTTTGGGGTGATGCCATCCTCATAACCACTTATCTTCTGAATCGCTTACCCCCACAGGCTCTTAAGCCACCCACTGAAGCCGACCATTTCACCCCAAAAACACCACTTGAAGCTCTTGGACAATTCTTCACTCTTCCACCCAAGATCTTTGGTTATGTGGCTTATGTCCACATCCCTCGTAATCAAAGGAGTAGGTTAGATGCTTGTGCAAAAAAATGTGTTTATGTGGGATATGCTTCTCACAGGAATGATATAAATGCTATAATCCCTCTACTCGCTAAATGCATGTGACCATGGAAGTAACCTTTTGTGAACTTGATATTTTCTTTTCCTGGAAGACTCCTTTTTAGGAGCGTCTTTCTTGACACTAGAGGACTTTCATTTCATTGTGGAAAATGATATTCAAGGAAGCCAAGACAATGGTGATATGACAAACTCTTCGTAGAACCCCCTTACTCATACGACACCAATACCAGTATCTCCAGAGGATGCTCCCAAGGTAAATTCAAACCCTTTACTCATAATAGATATATAATGTTGTTCATGATGAGTCTAATCCTGAGCCTCATAATGTCATACATGATATGCCAAATCTTGAGTCTAATGATGTTGTGCATAATGAGGATGCCATACTTGATGAGACCAATATTGAGTCTAACGACCGTATACATAGTGAAGGTGACTCTGAAACAAGACCCACCCTGGAAGGAAGTGAGGTCGCAAAGTATCAGTTACCATCTCGATCTATGAGAAGGAGAGCTAAAGTTAATGATGAACCAGATCCTAAAGCCAAGACCAAATATGCCATTAGCAATCATGTATCAACCCATAGATTATCCGAGTCATATGCATCTTTTGTATTCCAATTATCTACTATTGTCATTTCAACTAAAGTGCAGGAAGCCTTGGCAGACGCTAAATTGACCCAAGCAATGAAGACTGAGATGGAAGCCTTGGAAAAGAACGGTACATGGGAGGTTGTGCCAAAACATGTAGGGAAGAAAACTGTGAGGTGCAGGTAGATCTACACATTGAAGTATGCAGCTGATGGAACACTCGATAGGTATAAAGCAAGGCTTGTTGCCAAAGGCTACATAAAAACATATGGAACTGATTATCAAGACATATTTGCATCAGTGGCCAAAATCAGTACCATTCGCGTATTAGTGTCTTTAGCTGCAAACTTGAATTGGCCTCTCAAGCAATTTGATGAGAAAAATGCATCCCTACATGGAGACCTCAAGGAAGAAGTATACATGGACTTACCTCGAGGATTATAGCACCATCACAAAAGGTATGGTGTGTAAATTGAAGAAATCCATGTATGGGCTCAAGTAATCTCCTACCGCAGGGTTTGGGAGGTTCAGTGAGTCAATGAAGACACTTGGCTACAAGCAGATTAACTTTGATCATACTCTCTTCTTGATGACTGCTCTAATTATTTATGTAGATGATATGATTGTAACAGGAGATGATCAAGAAGAAGCAAAGAAGTTGGAGGATTTCTTGTCATCTGAGTTTGAAATGAAAGACTTAGGTGGGCTGAAATATTTTCTAGGCATTGAGGTGGCTAGATCAGAAGAAGGCATTTTCTTATCTCAAAGAAAATATGTCTTGGACTTAATCACTGAAAACATGTGTTTCTGTGTGAGAATTTGGAGACAAAGTATGAAGCATAATAGAGAGAGAGAGAGAGAGAGAGAGAGAGAGAGAGAGAGAGAGAGAGAGAGAGAGAGAGAGAGAGAGAGATGACTGAACATGTATAATGGTTCACCTTGCCCAAGAGGCAAGGCTACGTCTACTTAGAGATTTCACTATGAGTGAGGCTAAGTAGCCTTTGTGGTAATACAAGTGTAGGTATCATGGATCCTTTCCCTTTTCTAAGAAGGGGAGGACTATCTTTTATAGCTAAAGAGGTCTCCTCCCATTTACATATTTTCTATGTGGGACAATATATGCTTATTTGTTTCTCTTAAAGCCTTTTGGAGAGCATAGGAGGTGGCCTCCCAACGAGATACCGGCTGACCTCCACCATAGCTTGGTAGCTCGGGTGTCAGTCTACTAGATGCAAATCGTAGGCTGGACTAACCATGTCACGGGGGCCACTACAAGGTCGTTGCTTATTCTTGACGATATGTAATATAGGTGGTATCTACAACATGTATGTTAGCTTACAAACCTGCTAATACGCCAATGAACAAAATCACAAGTTAGGGGAATATCCTGATCAAGTGCCTACCAACAAGGAGAGGTATCAAAGACTAGTTGGCAGACTCATATACCTATCTCACACATGCCTAGATATTGCATATAGTGTGAGTGTGGTAAGTCAGTTCATGTATTCCCCACGTAAAGCTTACATGAATGCAGTTTACTATATTCTTAGTTACTTAAAGTCAGCTCCAGGTAAAGGAATTATGTTTTCAAAGAATGGACACTTGGAGGTTGCAGGTTACACTTATGCATTTTGGGCAGGATCTATCATTGATAGAAGATCGACGTCAGGATACTTTACTTTTGTGGGAGGTAACCTTATTACTTAGAGAAGTAAGAAACAAAAAGTAGTTGCCAGGTCTAGTGCAGGGGTTGAATATATAGGAATGGCCCAAGGAAGATGTGAAATGTTGTGGCTCCGTAACCTATTGATAGACTTGGGGTTTAAGCCTAAACAAGCTATGAACCTATTCTATGACAACAAGGCCTCCATAGACATAGCACAGAATCTAGTTCAACATGACAGAACCAAACATGTTGAATTGGACAGACACTTTGTCAAGGAAAAGCTAGAGTCAAAGATCATTGATGTGCCACATGTGAAGACTGAAGACCAGCTTGCAGATATTTTGACTAAAGTTGTTTCAAGTAATGTATTTCACAGCTCACTTGACAAGTTGGGCATTCGACACTACTACAGAAATTGAAATAGACAACGGGTAAAAACTGTCGTCTGATATGGAGGCTGACCGTCGTATATCAAGGCGCCGTCTAACGAAAGTCGATTGGAGGGAACCGTCATATGAAGGGATCATCGATGTCAGCAACATATCGGCAGCCTGCCAACAACATTAGCTGTTGGGTGACTGTTATTCACACAACGAGCAACTTTAGCAGCTGTTGTGTGATTATGTTTTAGAGGTCACTTTATTTTCTGGCCGTTGTGTGAGTTTTATTCACACAACGCTCTCTACAAAGCATCCGTTATCTGTTTTGAGTGTAGGTCATAGATGTTATTTTGTGTCCGTTGTGGGACTTGTATTCACACAACTTTTTTTTATAAGCATCTATCATCTGTTTTGAATTCAGACAATGATTGTTTATTTTTGTGCGTGTTGTTGGACTTTTATTCACACAATTCTTTTTTATAAGCATCCATTATCTGTTTTGAATTCAGATGATAGAAAATTAGCCAGATGTAGGCTTTCACCACGACACGCCTAAATCAGAAATTACCAAATGAACAGTAATTAGATTAATATATATATATATATATATATATCAAACACGGACTTACCTCCAGAATTATAGCATCATCACAAAAGGGTATGGTGTGTAAATTGAAGAAATTCCTATATGGGCTTAAGCAATCTCCTAGAGCATGGTTTGGGAGGTTCAGTGAATCAATGAAGACATTTGGCTACAAGTAGAGTAACTCTAATCATACTCTCTTCTTGCTAACTGCTCTAATTATTTATGTAGATCATATGATTGTAATAGGAGATGATCAAGAAGAAGCAAAGAAGTTGGAGGATTACCTGTCATCTGAGTTTGAAATGAAAGACTTAGGTGGGCTAAAATATTTTCTAGGCATTAAGGTGGCTAGATCAGAAGAAGGCATTTTCTTATCTCCAAGAAAATATTTCTTGGACTTACTCACTGAAACATGTATGTTAGCTTGCAAACCTGCTGATACGCCAATGGAACAAAGTCACAAGTTAGGGGAATATCCTGATCAAGTGCCCACCAACAAGGAGAGGTATCAAAGACTAGTTGGCAGACTTATATACCTATCTCACACACGCCTAAGTATTGCATATGCTGTGAGTGTGGTAAGTCAGTTCATGCATTTCCCACGTGAAGCTCACATGAATGAAATTTATTGTATTATTAGTTACTTAAAGTCAACTCCAGGTAAAGGAATTATGTTTTCAAAGAATGGACACTTGGAGGTTGTTGGGTACACTGATGCAGATTGGGTAGGATCTATCGCTGATAGAAGATCGACCTCAGGATACTTTACTTTTGTGGGAGGTAACCTTCTTACTTGGAGAAGAAAGAAACAAAAAGTAATTGTCAGGTCTAGAGCATAGGCAGAATATAGAGGAATGGTCCAAGGAATATGTGAAATGTTGTGGCTCCGTAACCTATTGAAAGACTTGGCGTTCAAGCCTAAACAAGCTATGAACCTATTATATGACAACAAGGCATCCATAGACATAGCACACAATCTAGTTCAAAATGACAGAACCAAACATGTTGAATCGGACAGACACTTTATCAAGAAAAAGCTAGAGTCAAAGATCATTGATGTGCCACACGTGAAGATTGAAGACCAGCTTGCAGATATTCTGACTAAAGCTGTTTCAAGTAAAGTATTTCACAGCTCACTTGACAAGTTGGGCATTCGAGACATCTATGCACCAATGGAGTGTTGACATGAGCTGTATCATATCAATTAGTCTTTATTATGATTTATTTTGTGTATCAATTAGCATTAGTGATCGATATAGTTGACTTAGATCGGCATTTATTACTTTTCTTTATATGTACATGGTTGTAATACTATACAAACCTCCTTAAGAGATGAATATACTTACAACATTATTCCCATTCAGTTCAAGAGTTTAGATATTAAACTTCCAACTGTGAGCCAGCATCTTTCACATTTACACAGGATACAATAGCCATTATCAACCAGACGTCGCAACAGTTGCCGCAAACTCCACAATGTCCTTACCACATAGCCTATCAATCATTACATTAAAGAATAGGACATATGTCTCCGAGGCATAT
Organism: Rosa chinensis; assembly: GCF_002994745.2. Taxonomy (NCBI): domain Eukaryota; kingdom Viridiplantae; phylum Streptophyta; class Magnoliopsida; order Rosales; family Rosaceae; genus Rosa; species Rosa chinensis. The sequence continues at coordinate 52,566,594 of NC_037094.1, read as the reverse complement.
GCGACCTCTGCCGTTTCTGTCTCGTATCCGCTTCGTCTCTGCTTGTGGATCGTATCTAAGCCCTCGGATCTCATTCTCAGACCTTTGTTGAGCCTCTTGGGCGATCTGCAGTTCTGCTCTTAGTCGTGCAGCATGTTCATCTGCTAACTTTTGTTCAAGTGTCATAGCATTCACTCTCATCTTTAACTCAAGCTGCATATTTGTGATTCAGATGAAAGTATACATGAAAGTAAAAGTTCAATATTTACAAGCATATAAAAACAACTTATTAGTAGAGGCAAACACCTTGTGCTTTGAGATCTATATTACCCACTCGATTTTTCAAATCCAGAGAAAGGAAAAATGAATTGTTTTTATATGGGAGACACCTGAATCATAAGATTCCCAATGCAAGATTCTAAACTCAATAAATGAAGATGATATGGCCACTTAACTTGTTTCATTCTACCAATAAGTATTTCATTCTACAAATTTTATTAACTACTATCAAGTACATTAAGCTTCACTTAAGTCACATTTAATGTCGTTGCTATTCTGTGTATCCAGATTTCTACCCAACAATTCAAACTTCTCCCAATCTCGTGTCTCCAAGATTGTGAGAGTTGTGGGGAGTGTTAAACCACCTTAAATCACATTTAGTATGAATGCTAATATTGTGTTTACAGATTTCTATTTAACTGTTCAAATCTCTTACTCTAAATTTAAGTTTTTTAGGCTCTTTCGATTCATTGGACAAATAAGACCAAGAGCTAATTCAAAAAAAATATACACAAATTCATTCTTTACAAATACAAAGATCTCGATCAGTTTAGAGGGGTTGGTCAATAGACACAGGACTATGGCACAGGATGCAGCAAAGTGCAAGTTGTTGTTTTAACTAAGCCAACTGTTAAACATGCTGATGGCAATTATTGGATGCAAACAAAATGCAGATGAAAATATACCATCTCAGTAATTTGTTTAAGCTGCTGATCATGTGCAAGCTGTATCTGCTCATTCAAATGAGATATTTCTTGTTTTGAATACCCCTTCAAAGAAGCAACCCCTTCTTGTTGATCACTAAGTTCCATAGCCCCTTTCTGTCCAGATGCAACAATGTTTTTGAATACCAACATAGTAATAATCTCAAGAAATTACTATAAATAAAAAACAGAAAACAACATAGTAATAATACCTTAACTTCAGCAAATATCTCATCCGTGTATGGGCGCCCACCATTCTGTGCTATAACCGAGTTTACAAGCGAGAGAAGCTGCTGCACTTGTTCGACCCTCTTGCTTTCATCCTTAGTCTTGTTATCAAAAAGCACACAACGATTTCCACACAGACCAAGGATTTCCTAAATTATTGCAAGAATTGATTAAAAGTCCAGTGCATGATAGGCTTATATCAAAGAGAGTACTGGATCAAGCAATAAAAATAAAAGCAAACTTTTACATAAAATATGTCAAAATGATCTTCCATTAATTCCTTGTTGCAACTTCTAATGATACTGGTCGTTTGAACCAATCTACCTTATATCACCACACATCGTTAATAAAGACCAACTTTATTTCAAGGAACAACAAACGACAATGACACCAATATTTTTCGTAAAGAGGTAAAAACACATTTGATGTAAGCAATGAACGGGGAGGAGTTCCCAAGAACTGTCTCAGTTTAGAGAGGACAAGCATTTTCACTAAGTTTGATATCATTTGGAAACAAATTTGGGGAGCAAAGAAAAGAAAAAAATGGAGAACCAACAGGAATGCTTCAACAGAACTTCAATACTTCTAAACTCATGTCCCAACTTGACTATATTCTTTATCAAACTTATAAGTCCAAATGAAATAATACACGATGATGTAACAGATACAGTAAAAAAGAATATCATATCCCGCTCATTCAGAAATGGAAACGAAAGTAGTGATGTTATCATGACATTTTAAACTAGGGAAAGGAAAACAAAATTGAATAAACAAATTTACCTTCAAAGGCACCGGGCAATCACGGCCCAAATAATCTTCCAAAGTCTGATCATTTTCTTCCAACTCATCTCCTCCCGTAAAGACAACAATCATATAGTCAAAGATTTTACTTCCAAATAGAGTTTCCAAGCTACGGATTGCAGACTCCTCTTCTTCAGATAAGCGAGTTTTAGTTGAGAGAACCACAAGAACAGCATGGATTCCATCCTTGGCCAATTTAATGCTTTGGACAATTTCTTTGCCAATGAAGTCTGATTTGGCAGAATTATCAAAAAGACCTGCAGCATACCACACAAATCAAAAGGAAAGAATAACCGTTGAAAAGCAGGTTCTTAAATGCAACTACTTTATATACTCGTAGTGCTACTCCTAGACACATTTTTTAGATACATAATTACAAAACAAATACTTGTCGGCAAGACTTTACCAGGAGTGTCTATAACATTAATTTGTTGTCCATCTCTCAAGATAGCAGTCTTCAATTCAGTAGTGGTCGTGACCCTACTAGAGCTACGCTTGGCCTTGAAGGCATTTTTGCCAAGAATGCTGTTGCCTGTTGCACTCTTTCCATTACCAGTGCGTCCAACTAAGACCACAGTGCGAGCAGCATTAGAAAAGGGAAGTTCCTGGTCAACATCAATCGAACTTCCATCCATCATACAAAATCAGAATACCTGCAACCAATATATGTTTTATATTTTGTCAATGCTTCATAAATAAGGAAAATATTGCAAGTAGAAAGAGTATACCTAGCAAGCATATAGTCTATATTATATTATCTTTTCTCACTGCTTCAGAATGACAAAAGTACGGCAATACTTGCATTACTTAGAAGACTCACGCAGACAATTGCAATGACTTAAGTTATATGAGTAAAGAAAAATTAATTTTTGATTTGAGAAAAAGACACTGATTTTTAAACATGTAAGCCATATGCAGTTCTATAAGTCAGCAGCACAAATAACTGTAGACCTATCTATGGAAAAAAAAAAAGAAAAAAAAAGAAAAAGGAAACAATCATAAACGGTCAACAGTCCAAAAGCTAAACCAGCTGAAGACGCTAACCATAAGATCCACAATCATTCTGTTCAGGGGGAAAAGAGAGAGAGAGAGAGAGAGAGAGAGAGAGAGAGAATCGTCCGATCGATGAACAGCAGGCACGCGGACAATTGGAACAAGGAAAAAAACCGTAGAGTGAAAGAGATGGTACGATTGGAATAAAAGCATATAAGATCGTCTCGAAAGGAAACTCAACTCAGGTAGAGGAAGAGTGAAGCCAAGAACAAAGAGACCCTATTTCAGAGGCCACACAGAGAGAGAATTAGAGAAGTTTTTTGTTATCACTCTGTGTGTGTATGAGTTGTGAATTTATACGATCCCTCCTCGAGGTTTCTGCTCGTATAGTCTCCTACATTGATGCTGACTTAATTTACACAGAAAGAAAGGAATGGAAATCAATTCCTTGCTCTTTCCAAGGGGATGGGAAATTGAAATTCCCATCCATTTTCCTTTCCAGTGTTTGGAAAGGCCAGGAATATGGTCATATATTTTTGTAATAAATGCAGGAAACTTTATCACCAAGGGTTTCTTCATTCTACAGCACATCCATCTGGCTTCACTCATACAAGGCTAATACTTTCTGTCAAAATGATATATCCTGCATTCAAGGCCTTAAATCTTTGAGTACCATATTTGACATGAAGACATTAGGCTTCTGCATTTCTGTGTTTCAAGCAATCCTAATAGTTAAGATCAAAGGTATAAAAGGACTGCAGATCCTTTGTCATGCAGGTTCATTTCTTCTTTTTTTACTGTTATCTTTTTCTTGTTCTATACCACTTGCAACAGCATGAAATGTTGCTTGCACAAATTGAGTTGCAGAAAAGAGTAGATGCTTTGTTTTAATTCTTCTTTCTTTGGTACAATGGAGGAAAATATATGCATTCCTTTGCCGGTGCCGGCACTGTGGGAGAGATCTCGCAAAGGGCACAACAGTTGTACTGTTTAATTCAATTTTGAATGTCTCTGGTTCTGATGTTCGAGCAAAACTGTAGACTTCGACCAAAAAATTAAACAACAAAGCAGTATTGTAAATCCTGCTATGGAAATATCAAATATGGAATGATGAAGTTTTGAATAATGAGCATTTATATCAGTGTGGAAGGAGAAGCTGAAAAGAATTGTCTTTCTGAAACATAATGAAAAGAAAGCAGCAGCAAATAGTTCACTCATTTTGAAAAAAAAAAAATCTCTATCAAAGATTGGTTCTACATCTTAAATCATCCTTCCCTCAGTGTTTAATCTACCTATATTTAGCTCCTACAAATTTCTTTCTCCAAACACAACTAAACTCTGTGTGATACGGTGTGAAAGGTATATTAGAGAAACTAATGAATCGGTTAGTCTTACAAATGCTTGATCTTGGAATAGGCCAAGCTATGTTTGGTATTGAAGTATTAAAGTTAATTCTATTTTGTCATCACCTCGAAAGAGAACTCTTTCAGCTGACACGGCTGTGAATTGAATGAAGGCAGTGATTAATTCGGAACCATCGGCAGAGTTGAGTTGTGTTTGGAGAAAGAAATTTGTAAGCTGTAGAACCAATCTTTGTTAGTGATTTTTTTTTAGGACTCATGTGGTTTTCTTAGTTTCCACAGTTTCTCTAATATACCTTTCACACCGTATCACACTGGCTGGATGCAAAACCTCTTAACAAGATTCTTACGAATCTCTGCATAGATCACATTGTGTAGTTAATTGAAGTACTTAAAGGTGTACTTTCGAACAATCTTAATATGCTACTTTCGGTGAATCAACATGTCCGGAGACAATATGCTTGTTAATTGTTTCCTGTATATGTATTGTTTCTGGTATATGATGAAAAATAACAGGTCCTTCATCTTCAGTTACACTTGCATTGAAGTTTTTATGTATGGAGCCTCTTCACCAGTGGTTCAGTGGTTTGATATGTTAGCCGGGTTTGTACATGAATGATTCGAGTCGATAACCAAATCAACTCTATAACCTGCTTTATATTTTAAAATAGTAAGGGCTACCTTACCTGTCGGTCCAAGATGCAACAGCTGACTCTGAACTTGATTAAATATGACTAGAAGACATATTACATTTAGATGCAACTCATGAAACAAAAGAGATGATCATAAAACACTACTGAAATCACAGGGTTGCTGATCCCATCTTTCAAAGTCTACAAATAATTTTGCGGAAATCCCACTCAAACCACCCAGCATCTCATATAAAAAGGGGGAAAATATGTTTATGTTGACATGCATGAGCTGTATCATATCAATTAGAGTCTTTATTATAATTTATTGCATGTGTATCAATTAGCATTAGTGATATAGTTGACTTAGATCAGCATTAATTATTTTTCTTTATATGTACATGGTTGTAATATTATATAAACCTCCTTAAGAGATGAATATACTTACAACGTTCATTATTCCCATACAGTTCAAGATGGTATCAGAGCAATACACTCTTGAGACCTAAAACTCTCATACCCAATTCCGCTGCAGAAATACAAGTACCATAAGGACTTTGAAGTTCTTCATACTCATATTAGTACCATATTCATACCTATACTAATACCAAGACTAATACGACTATACAAGAGAGTAAGCCACTAGATCCGTCCCAACACCCGACCCGGTTTCATTTTGCCTCAACACCGACGATCAGCAGCCCATCTGCAAGCCAACGTCCTTCGACCAGAAGCCTTGTGCAGCACCGACCTCAACGACTACCGGCCCAGAACCAGTCTCCCTTCGACCGGAAACCTCCATCTGCATCTAGATCACCGGTGATATTAGCTATCTCTGCGACGACCTCCAGCAATCTCAGCGTCCTCCTCGCCGTGAGCCTGAGTCCAGCTTCACCTGTAGACTTTATGCCAATCCTGCCACCGACCTCCTCGGACGCCTCAAGGCCAACCCTGATTCAACCAGCTCCAACAGAAGCGACCTCAGCTGCACGACCGATCGACCAAGACTTGCACTCCACGACCCTACATCTGCAGGTTCAGCCCGACCTAGCCTCGATGTCGACGACCGGCGCAGGGTCCCCTCGTCATGGCTTCAGACTCACCATGAACCAGCACCACCCTTGTAGCCAAACGTCGACCTTGACTTGTCCTTGTACACGACCTGCACCTGCCGCCGGCAATTCCAACCTCGACTGCTCACTTCGACAACTCAGCTCACCGACATTCTTCCCTCGGACTTCGCCTTCGACCCTGACCAGAAGCTATCTGCCAAGGCTCCGTCTTCTGCATCTGATCGAGTCTTCTGCATAGTCAGATCGACTACTAGCTTTCAGACTTCGACCTCGTACACCCACTCTTCGAATTAAAAAAACCAACACTATGGTTGACCAAGAAGTCAACAATGACTCGTCGCAGAAAGACTCTCTGAGAAAGGCTGAATTTTCATCCCAGTTTATGGGACGATCCTACTCAAATGATCATGGTCCAATTGCTCTTGATAAGTTGGACAGCATAAATTTCATCTATTGTCCAAAGTCCCCAAAAACATGCTAAATTGAATATTATTGGGAGGAGGAAAACTCAGATATATTACGAGGAAGAAAAAGGCTCCGTTAGAAGATGATGAAGATGAATATGAAACATGGGTCCAAGAAGACAGTCTTGTTCAAGCTTAGCTTCTCAATTCCATGCAGAGGGATGCCAGAGAAAATTATGAAGGAGTCGAAACTGCAAAACAGATTTGGGATGCAGTCAAGCTGACTTATTCAGTGGCACAAGATGATTCCTGAAATTATAAACTCCAAATAGCTACAGTGTCTACCAAACAGATTGGGGCCCCACTCCATGACACTACAAAAAAGAATTCCAATGGCTACACATAGCCAGCGTTGGCACTGAATCGCCGTCGCCTTTGCTCCGATATTTACTTCGGCAAATGATGCCATCGCGAAATTAGGTTGTGCATGCTTCGGCTACACCAATGCTGTCGCAAAAGTAGATTATGTTTGCGACTGTGCATGTTTTCCGTCGCTGCATTTCTTTTCCTTTAACGATGTCGTCTTATTTTCTTTTCATCGACTTTGCCTATTTTGCTTCACTTCTGGTTTTTGCATCAATCCCTCTCTCTCTCCCCACCATCGTCTCCAGTTTCTCGAGAAGCCTCCAACCGCTGACAGTATCAATCTCGTCTCACACTCGCCGCCAATCTCCATCATAGTTGCTTTGTGATCTCACATCTTTTGAATCTGTGGTAAGTAAGTCTCCTGTGAGATTTGATTTGCAACCCTAATAGAGTAATACTTAGTTCAATTTTTTAATTGTGAAGATTTATCGGTTATAACTTGTGGGCATTATGTGATGAGAGGATTCCTCCATCGCTATTGCCAGTTTCTCTCTCGCAATCTCACAGTCGGCCGGCATCCTTGCTTTGTGGTAAGTCTGTGGTACTTTGAATGAGAGAGGGAGAGCGAATCTGTGGTTTTGATGGGTTTCAATGTCCCTAAAACGCCGTCGTTTCACTGCGATCTGAACCATCTCCACTCTTCGCTTTAGGTAATCATCCTCCTCCCTCCCCATTTCTCAGTCCTCTATTCAATCTTTGATCGCTCTAATTTTTTGTACCGAAGCTTATACTCTTCTTCTGTTAATTTTCCAAAATTGGGTTAGCTCGAGCGAATGTAATCAAAATTAGGGTTTTTCTTGGTCTCCGATTTGTATCCCAAACTTCAATTGGGGTTTTTGTTCATGGATGGAATTGGATCATCTTTCGGTATTGTTTAATAATTGCTAGCCCTAACAAGTTTGGAATTTACATAAAAATGAAGGGGGGTGTATTCAATTAAGAGTCTACAAGATTTTTTTGTATTTTACAAGTCTGTGGGTATTCAACTGAGATTTTAAACAGTCCTTTAAAATCTTGATGTATTCAATTAAGATTTAAAATTATCCATTCAAATTTGCTGATATTCAAAAGTATACTGATTTTTAAGGATTTCATTAAATACTGGATTTTGGAGGATTTTATAGTGCTTTTTATACATATCAAAACTCAAAAACAATCCAACCACTTCCCAAAAGATTTTGATGGACTCTTTCTCACTCAAAAAATGAAGAACCTCTTCACCCAAAAAAATAATTAAATAAAAAGTAGGTATCAATAGGTGACACTCATCAATTTTGTCTTAGACCTATTTTCCCACTATCTTCCTCTGCCTCTGCTCTCATCTAATAATTTTTTCTTTTATTTTTATCACTATAGCTCTAGAAGCCTTAATCCTTCTAGCTAATGAAGCTCATTTTCAATGGTATTATTAAGATGATACATACACACATGATTCTTTTGTAAATTATATATGTGTTTGAGCCCAAAAGTAATTTTGGCAAGATCCTTTGGTGGATTTAGCACAGCGGGCCGATACCTGCGGCCCAAAAATAAGCTTGCTTGGGTTTGGGTTACAGCTTCTCCCATTCCGTAATCCATAAGGAAAACGAAACCTTATTGGAATCAAGTAGCAGAGATTGAATAGGAAACTTCAATCAATAATCCTTCTATAGCAAGAAACAGTCAAAGCCCTAGGTATAAATACTAGGGTTCAAGGACAGAAGAAGGACCTCTCTCGAATCAATCAATCCTAGCGATTACAAAGCCTCCCGGGAGCAAACATTCAACCTTGTTGAAACTCGGTGACCGCACGCCAGTCCTAGTCTCCCCGCGAGCTGACTGTCAGCATCACCAGATCAACCCGGCGACCGTGCTTCCAGTCCTAGTCTCATCGTGAGCCGACTGCCAGTATTACTGCCACCGATACTACCAGCGAAGCAAGGGTAACGCCCTCGCAACCCAGCGAAGCTAAAGTCACGCTTTAGCAAAACCCGTGCTTTCTCCAAACTTCCCAGTGATTGCTCTGCTTAGCCCACAACGTTGAGTATCGATTCGGTGACGCGAAGAGATCACAACTAAAGTCCTTATCCGTAAGGCAAGAAGTCCTTTCTCGGAAGGCTAGAGAAGAACCTTGTGGCGAGGTTGGTGCTCTCCTCGTCCACAAACGCTTGAAGAAGAAGTCAGGTCAAGGGACTTCCCCCAACGACTGCACCCCACGGTGCTGGCACGCCCCGCAATCACAGCAGCAAAAAGAGACAGTTTGCACGCCTACCGGTTTTGGAGCCAAACATTTTGGCACGCCCAGTGGGACCTGTAATAGTGTCTCTTCGTGAACGTAACCATTGGGAAGTCGAGCGAAAACCCTTACCAAAAGGTTTACGCCAACTACTCAAGATACAAGACTTCCAGTTACAGACCGCATTCTCGCGCGGACTGTCGTGGTCTTTCTGAAGAACAGGTGACTCGATGATTTTCTCATCCTACTCAATCATCCAACATGTCTACTGAACAGGGAGAAAATCACCCGACTGCTACTGAGGGTCAGAATGTCACTACCAATCAGGTCAGCGAGCCTGTTATCATTACTGCTGTCCCCAATACAGCGGAAGGTGGAGGAAGAGAGGCTTTCACCGCGAAGCCTATTCCGGAAGGAGTGACCTCGGAGGTGAGGTTCGCGATCATTATGGAGAACATTGAAAATCATCGCAAGAAGATAGCCGCTGATTTTGAAAGGGAAACTGCGAAGACAGACCGACTCATGCGTGAGTTAGATCAACGCATCACCCAGCAACAGATCACACAATCAGAAAGTGCAGTAAGGGCTCATGTCACGGGTGTCGCTAATGAGAGAATCAGTGCCAAAAAGAGATCATGGAGGCAGTCACGAACCAGACCAAGCAGACTGCATCAGATATGGCAGATCTTCGCAAGGATGGCGCTAGCCTCGCAATTGAGGTGGCCATGCAGAGAGCCGAGTTGAACCAGGCAAGAGAAGTGCCGAACAAGGCTTTAGGGGACCCTAATGCTCTCCTTGGTTCAATTGGCCAGCCATCTGGCTCTAGCAAGTACGTGCCGCCTAATCAATGAGAGAAGGCTAGCAGCAGCACCGCTACACCGGCAGTAACCGTTGGCGCTACGCCCCAGAAAGGCAAAGAACAAGCTTTGGTTATCGGCGGCAGCAAAGAAAATGCCACCCCGTCAGGCGGACAGACCACCAGGTAGAAGCATCAGACATCGAGGGTTGGTGGAATCGCGTCTGGCTCTGCCACCTTGTTCAATATGACAGCGACGGGGTCGAAAACGTATATCAGGAGCTGCCAGGAAGCTATTATGGTATTGACCAGGCAGGTAACCTGATTAAGATAACGGCCTTGGCAAAGGAGATGCCCATGCCAGCATTAACTCTTCAGCAACCAGCTACAACCCACGTTGTACATGTAGGAGAATGGGCAGGGACTCTGAACCAAGCGATACCCTTACAGGCTGCTCGCCATATGGTGGCAACACCTCCTCCTCCGCCTCCGGGTCCAGAGTATGTAAGACGTGAAGAGGTCGAGGAAATGATCAGGCTGGCGAATCCTAGGACCCAGGTGGATGGGGTCTACGAGGGACCTTTCCCGCCTCATGTAATGCTCGCGCCCTTTCCCAGTGGTTATAAAAATATTATTTTTTCTACTTTTTCAGGAGAAGATACAGAGAACGCGGTTACCCATCTGGCCAGGTTTCGGGTACAATGTGGCCAGTACCAGAATGATGACATCCTCAAATGCAGGATCTTTGGCACCTTTCTCTCAGGAGCTGCCTTTAGGTGGTTTTCTAAGCTTCGACCGGGAACCATCACAGATTGGCCCGCGATGGAAAAGCTATTCCGAGAAACCTTTGGGGCCATTGAACCTGAGGTTGATTTGGCTTCCCTCACCCAGATGGCCCAACAGCCTACAGAATCTGCCGTGGCCTATCTTCAGCGCTTCCAAATTCAGAAAGCCAAGCTGAATGTCATACTGCCCGAGAAGGAGCTAGTTAAACTAGTGGTCAAATGTTTGGAACCTCGTCAGCGGAAGAAGCAGCATGGCAGCATGATCCAATCAATGGGAGAGCTCATCACAGAGGTAGGCAGCTTTGAACATCTCCTCAGGGAAACAGATGCAAGGAAGAATGCATCCAAAGGGACATATGTGCCAGGAAAACATCGCACCGTAGCGGCCCTGAGCTACCAGCCGGCCACCTATGACCCTTACTACCATCACCATAGTGACGAAGTGGTTCAAGATGACAAGGAAAAAGAGGAGAGTGATATCGCTGCTTACGAGTTAACAGGAAGGAAAAATCCAACCCTGAAGCAACTGAAGATCTCCAAGGAACCTGTCAAGCTCAAATCAATGGCTTTCACCAAACCTGAGTTCGCGACATATACTTATGATGCCCATAAAGCACACGAGATTTTGGATGAGATGATCGTCGCGAAGATGGTGAAGACCGACTTCGGACCTTTTCCTCGGCCAGACCAGTTGAAAGGGAAGAAGTACTGCAAATTCCACAACCTGTGGAACCACAATACCGCGGACTGTGTGAAGCTCAAAGATCAGATTCAAGTATGGCTTAATAATGGCAGTTTGCAGGTAGAAGCCCCAGTAACGACAGCAACGCTCGTAGACCTGAATCTTTTTCCCGACACTGGAATCAACATGGTCAATGTGAACTGGGCTAAGCAGAGTCAGAGAAAACCGACCTTGGATTTAAGGACCAAGGGGAGAAAAGGAAAATCTGCCGAGGCTGAAACCCCTGCAAAGCAGAAGGCTACAGCGGCTGGACAAGCCTCACCCGTGATTCCATGCTCGCGATGCAAAGAAGAGTGTGGCATCCAAGTGTCACAAGAAGAGGTCGAGCAGACATTTCGTTTTGGCTCTCTCCCGCCCATTAAGTGGGCCTCACCATCACGGAACTATCAATCTTCTAGCCCAAGAGGAAAAGAGACAATGGAGTCCCCACCATCCCCAAAGGACTCTAACTTATTCAGGAAACTGAAAGCAGCCGTGGTCGATCAGAAACAAGCGGAGAAGGCCACGAACGAATGGAAGGATATTCTAATCAAGCCCTACATCCCACCTGCTCCAGCTGCCACCATCAAGGAAGGAAAATGGTACACTAGGGAAAAAGGGAAGGCAGTGGAAATAAGCTCTTCCAGGAAAAGGAAACTGCAACGCAGGTTCGGGGAAGCCAAGCGCGCTCTAGAGGCTCTGGATCAAGGCTTGATCAAGCCTTCGCAATTGGTCAAATCACCGGAGCAGTATCAGAAGGAAATGGAGGCACTCGCTGCCAAGCCATTAGTGGCTCCCCACAGCCTTCAGAAACAAGCAATAGGGGCAGATAAGCCCAGTGTTTTTTGCAGGATCACTGAAGAAAGGATACCTCCGCCAGTTCCGAACGAGAGCTCGCCGACAAGGTGACCTCATGTCAGGCGCAGGTTATTTCGCGAAGAACCAGAAACTAAACCATCGGTTTTGGAGAGACTGGGGGGCAAGGAAAAGACTACCGATACTTTACAGTGGAGGCCCAAAAAAGTCCAGAGTGTAGTGTTCGCTTCCCCCAAGGTAAGCGCAGAAGGAGAACCGAAGCCAGACTCACCCAAGCAGACACATGTGGTACAGGAACGCGAGCAGTGTGAGGTCAAAGGCCTTACAGAGGAGTCGTTGGTAGATCGGTTGGCTAAGCAGTTCAACACTGACACCCCTGTCAATGAGCCCAAGCTTAATCGATGATGACATGGAGGAGTCCGACATGGCTGATACATCTTACAACATGGTTTACGTACTTCCCGCGCGGTATGCACTGCCAGTCGCCGCCCAGGAATGCGTCGAAACTGAGGAAACCAATGCGCAGCCATTGCAGATCACATCAGCAATCATGACACCTGTAGAAGAAGCGGTCTTGCTCGAGACGGAGGATGATCATAGCAAAGAATTCTTCATGAGTTTCACAAAGCCAACACCCGCGATGGTCCCAACACATGAGACCTCTATATATAACTGCAGAAGTTGGTAGCATCAAGGTTAGCAAGATCATGGTAGATACCGGCGCTGCCGTTACTGTCGTCACTACCAGAACTATGCACTTGCTCGGAATTAAAAAGGAAAAGATCTAGTCTACGTCCCTTACCCTAAAAAACTTCGTGGGGACTGTAACAAAGACCCTGGGACTTCTTTTCTTGCGCATCAAGGTTGGCCCGGCTGAGGGAGTTTATGCTTTCTTTGTGACAGATTGCTATGCGGCCTACAGTGCTATTCTGGGCTGAGACTGGATCTATAGGAGCTATTGTGTTCCGTAAACTCTTCATCAGGAGCTCGTTATGTGGAACAGGAAAACAGACAGAGCGGAAGTGATCAAAGCAGATCCTCATCCATTCCCCATTTCCGCGAACTATGTAGATGCCAGGTACTATTTGGAGCCTATCACTCCATTGCAGGTTGGTGGCATCGATGACAAAGGCCGCCCCACAAGGGTGACGGCCTCTGAATTGGCACAGTGGGGGCTCACGCTTGCAAAAGAAGGCTTGGAAAGGCCTGGCAACGCTGTGCCCAAACCCTTAAGCGATTAATGGATTACGACCTTCTAGAGGAAGGGATAGAGGCCTTCCACTCGCTGTATGAAAGATTATCGTCGTACTTAGTGGAAAAAGGGGCCTATGATCAGATCGTGACCTTAGAGGCCGTGAATGAGATATTCTCTGACCAGGAACAAGATGATGAGATCGATATTCAGCTCGCACCAGCAGCGCTGGACGATACACCCCCTAAAGTTAGAGATCCTACCGAGAAAGTGAATCTCGGAACAGCAGGTGAGCCTATGGAAGTGGTCATCAGCGCTTACTTAGAGCCTAACGAGAAACAAAGGCTCATTACTCTATTACATGAATTCAAAGACTACTTCGCGGAGAAGTATGAAGACATGCCTGGCCTGTCACCGGACTTGGTTTGCCATCAACTACCAACACTCCCTGATAAGAGGCCGGTGAAACAAGAGCCGCGAAGAATGAATTCCGAGACCCAAGTCCTCGTCAAGGAGGAAGTCGAAAAAATGCATAAATCGGGCATTATCAGGGTAGCCAAGTACAATCAGTGGCTATCTAATATAGTACCAGTTCGAAAGAAGAATGGCAAGATGAGGGTCTGCGTCGATTACAGAGACCTTAATATAGCTACACCTAAGGATGTTTACCCCATGCCGGTCGTGGATATGTTGGTAGATGTCGTAGCAGGACATGAGTTGTTGTTCTTCATGGACGGCACTGCAGGGTATCACCAGATTTCGGTCGCAGAAGAAGACAGGCATAAAACTGCATTCCGGTGTCCAGGGTTCGCAGGAGTTTTCGAATATGTGGTCATCCGTTTGGATTGAAGAATGCCTGCGCAATGTATCAGAGAGCCATGAACTTGATCTTCCATGACATCCTGGGGAAGATTTTAGAGGTCTACATCAATGACATAGTGGTGAAGTCTCAGAAGAAAGGTGACCACATCACTGATCTCAGAAAGGTATTTGAGCGCATGCGACAACACAAGCTCAAGATGAATCCCGCCAAATGTGTTTTCGGAGTTCAAGCAGGAGACTTTCTGGGATTCATTGTCCATCAAAGGGGCATTGAGGTCCCTGAAGACAAAGCGAGCGCAGTCATCAATGCCATAGCCCCACGAACAAAGAAGGGATTGCAGCGGTTGCTGGGTAAGATCAACTTTCTGAGATGTTTCATCTCTAACTCTGCAAGTAAAATCCAGCCCTTCTCTCCATTGCTGAGACTGCAGGGTCAAGCTGAGTTTGTGTGGGAACCTACACAACATCAAGAGGCTTTCGACAAAATCAAGGCCTACTTAGAGAGTCTGCCTGTACTTGTTCCCCCGAGAGCTGGATTTCCATTGAAGTTATATATATCGGCAGATGAGGCGTCCATTGGCAGCCTACTTGCCCAGGATGATGAAGACGGTGTCGAGCATGTCATTTTCTACCTTAGTAGGACGCTCACAAATTGCGAAACCAGATACACTCCAATGGAGAAGCTTTGTCTTACATTGTATTTTTCAGCATGCAAGTTGTGGCACTACATGTTATCCATTACTACTTGCATCATCGCTCAGACCGACCTGGTCAAGTACATGCTGTCGCGACCAATTCTGCGAGGCCGCATTGGCAAATGGGTATTGGCCCTGTCCAAGTTTTCACTACAATACTTTCCCCAGAAAGCCGTAAAAGGACAGGCCATCGCAGACTTTCTGGCACATCATCCTGTCTTGGAAATTCCAGCGGTGCGAGAGTTAGAGATAGCGACCGTCACTACAACCCGACCAGATCTGGCGCGCATTCCAGAGTATGCCTTATGGTATCAAGCCACGGTCTCCTTGCAACCCTGGGTGTTATTTTTTGATGGTTCAAGAACTGAAACATTAGCAGGGGCAGGAATTGTTCTGGAGAACCCAGCGGGCGATCGTTTCTCTTACTCTTTCCAACTGGAGTTTAAGTGTACAAACAACCAAGCTGAGTACGAGGCCCTTATTATTGGCCTAGAAGTCTTACTGGAACTGGGGATAAGAGATGTTCAGGTCCGCGGCGACTCCTTACTTGTGATAAATCAGCTTCAAGAGAAATACAGATGTGCAAGTTGTTTGCTCGTCCCATATTTGAATCGCGCCATCGAGCTGTTAGATCAGTTTAACGACGTGGGTTTGGAATACATCCCTTGAGAGCGTAACTTTGCAGCCAACGAACTCGCTCAACTAGCTACAGGCATTACATTGAAATATGGGGTTCGCGAACACATTTTGAAAGTCGAGCGCTGCACGCTACCTTCATGGCTCGTACGGCCTGACCCTCCTGATGATCCAGTCGTCGCTGTACTCGAGCCTATTGACGTTGATTGGCACATTCCATTGATCAATTACCTTAAACAGCTAGACCAGACGGCTAACAAGAGGACTCGTTTTCTTGCCTTAAATTACTTCCTCAGGGTCGATGAGCTGCATCGACGTGGGGAGGATGGCATATATTTTTGCTGTGTATGGCCACGAAGCAAAACGACTAATGCGCGAACCACATACAGGGGTTTGCGGCGCCCATCAAGCAGGACCCAAGATGCGATGGCTTATCAGAAGAAATGGGTATTATTGGCCTAGCATCTTGAAGGACTGTATCGCTTTTGCTAAAGGATGCCAAGACTGTCAGGCACACGGTCCGGTCCAGCACATTCCTAATATTCCCATGCAACCTATCATTAAACCTTGGCCTGCACGAGGCTGGGCATTGGACTTGATTGGGATAATTCACCCCCATTCTTCTCTCCAACATAAGTTCATCATTGTGGCTACTGACTTCTTTACCAAGTGGGTTGAAGCTGAACCTCTGAAGGAGGCATCTGGTGCCACCATCCGCCAGTTCATCTTTTGTAACATTATTTGCCAGTTTGGCATCCCCGAGGTACGCGTTTCAGACCGGGGGGCAGCATTCATGGGAGGTCCTGTCGAGCAACTTGTCAACGATTTCGGCATCCAGTTCATTCACAGCACTCCATATTATGCTCAGTCCAACGGTCAAGTGGAAGCCAGCAACAAGATTATTATTACCCTGTTAAAAAAGATGCTGGTAGAAAACCCTCGCCAGTGGCACGACACTTTGTATGAGACACTCTGGGCTTACCGCACCTCCAAGAGGAATCCCACTGCTACCACACCCTATGCCCTAATGTTTGGTCATGACGCAGTTTTACCTTTGGAAATCAATGTTCATTCCTTACGTGTGCAAGATCAGCACCACTTGATCGGTGAAGATTATGTCCAGGCGATGTGGCAAGAACACGAAGACTTAAGCGAGCAGCGCTTAGCGGCTTTGGATAATTTAGTAATGGAAAAGCAGCGTATTGCCCGTGCCTACGATAAGCGGACACGTGGTCGCAGTTACAAAGAGGGAGATCTTGTTTGGAAAGCTATTTTACCCTTTGGCGAGAAATTGACCGGTCGCGGTAAATGGACTCCGCGATGGGAAGGACCTTTTGTTGTTCACCACATTTTGGAACGTGGTGCTTTTCACCTCAAAGATTTGGATGGGGAACTTCGTCGCAACCCCATCAACGGGCGATTCCTGAAGAAATATTATCCTAGCGTTTGGGAGTTCGAAGATCCACCGGCTGGGGGGCAATCATAGTTTTCCTTGGCTCGCATCCTCTCTGTATTCGGGCCTTCAGTTGTGGCCTTAGTCTCATGTGCTTGCTCCGCCTACGAACACTAGGGGGGCAACACTCTATATACTCTGTAACATGAGGCCTTCTTCTGAGGCCTTACACTCTATATACTCAGTAACATGAGGCCTTCTTCTGAGGCCTTATTTTTTGAAGAATTTCCAACTTTTGTTGTATCTTTTCCTTGACAATGCTTGTTAAGAAAATTTAAATACATGGTGGCCTATACATGAGGCCTTATTTTATAACAATATTTCTTACTTGTGCTCAAAAACATTCATTCATAGAGTGGCTTTGCAGCCAAAAGCAGTACAAATTGAAATAGTTACATTTACAATTACAAGGCCAAAAGTGGCTTAAAGGATTACAGATCTGCTATGAGTTTCTTGATTTGGTTGCGGCAAGGAAGATGTGGGCAGTACCGCTGGCACTCTTCCTCTCTTCACCCACATCCTCCTTCGATCTGAGTCGCAGCTGCTCTCATTTGTACCGGAGGAAGAGGGAAGGAAATAATCCATCCCAACCCTTCTAGTAGATTGTCCTCCGGGATGGAGATGGCCTCCGGAGCAAGTGCGACTCACAACCACATCTACGTTCCAGGGGAAAAACAGAAGTCTCGTAGTCGGACCCCGGAGGTAGACAGCGGAAGAAGAACGATCAGCCTCAAAGTGGCCTTCCGCCCTTCTCCCTCCTGCTCCACGCAAGCAGTCTGAGAAGAGGGACCCCTCAGAATCTCGTTCTGCCGCGTTAGGAGCGCGACGTGTTTTTCAGTCTAACTGAAACCGATGAATCTCATCCGAATTTCCAGAGACCAAAGACATGTCGCTGGACCTGAGATTAGGCCATTAGACCTACTCAGGTCTTGAGATTAAGCCATAAGACCTAGGGATTTTAAGGCTGGGGGTGAGATCATGAGGAGAAGATTTCAGAAACTGAAGAAAGAGAAGTAAAAAATCACGAAACTATCTCTGGAAAAGCCATATTTGCTTGTGTTTATCACTTCTCCAAAGTACAGGTATTTATAGGGCCAGTCATAGTGGCCTCAGCCGTGTGATGGACAGTTGAAATATTTTCGACGCCATCAATGAAAGTATCAATGGAATTGAATGCAAAGATCTCGGAAATGAAGGCACTTGAAAACGCGTGGGAAGCGGGGCAGTTTTCAAGGAGATAACCGCTCTGTTTCGAGATTATCTGTTCAAACCAACTTCAATAGCAATAAAGGTGAACTTTGAATTGATTCAAAAGTTGAGCATATATTTGGGCCAGGCAAAGTGGGCTAAATATATTAGATAAATAATAATATTGTTCATACATACTGGGCCTAATAATAGAGGCCTAGAGTTTTCGGCCCGCATGGGTCAGACGCAGTAGATGTTCGTCCAAGCGAAAACTGGCATCTGCAGCAGCTTGCTCAGCTTGTCGGACCACTTCACGAGCTTGAGCGAGGTTTTGAGACAAGGCTTTGAAGGCCGCTAAGGGTTGCTCCAGCAAGGGTTCCTCATGCTCAAGCCGGGCCGTTACCGCAGTCAATTGGGCTTGAAGTTCCTGGATTTGAGTCCGAAGATGATTTTGCGTGATCCGCAAGTCTCTAACAAGGACAGCCCTATCTCCTAAGTGGTAGCGGGAAGCATCTGTTTGTTGCGCGAGGCCCCGATAGTGGGCCTGAGCTTGCCTGGCTTGCGCAGTTGCGGCCGCTCTTTCATTAATCCGCTCAGGAAGGTTTTGTAGCAACTCGTATATCTCGGTGAACTCAGCCTCAGTGATGGTTTGCTCACGTCGAAGAACCATCAAGTACTCTTGAGCTTTGGCGGACGCGCCCGGTAGTAGGATCTCGAGACTCAGAAGACGTTGTAGCCCATCCCTTGCGTCATCTATAACTCCGGGGAGAGCCACTTCAAGTACTCGAGCAAGCCTTTCCAGTCTGGAAGGAGGCTCAGGCGGTGGATCTGGGATAACAGCAGCAGCGTGGGCCTCATGGGGCTCCATAGCAGGAACTGCTTCCGGCTCTGGTTCAGCGTTTACCCCCCTCTCCCACTTCAGGGACATGGGGGGCAGGTTCCTGAATCACCATATCTTCACCGACTGGTCCGGTAGGATCAGCTCCAAGTACTTCAGCAGCCGTGGTTGCTTCCTCAGGAGGACCAGGATTCTGTGATTAAGGAAGAATCATTAGGGTGTACAAAGAATAAAATAAGGATCAAGGCATTATGCTCGTCAAAAGGATGTACCTCTACAGCCGTAGACTCGGGAAGAGTTGCTGTCGGTGCAAGCTCTTGAGCCATTTCACCAAAAATTGGACCAGGCGCTATCTGTGCTATAGGATGAGCAGCGATGGGTTCCTCAGGCGATACGTCCAAAGGAGTTGTTCTTTCTTCCGTTTCAGGCGAGCTGTCATCTATAACCTGTACCGGGATTAAGGCCAGTTGCACGTCGCTCGCGGTACTAGTGGGAGGTGGAGGATTATCGGAACCCATAGGCGTTTGGGCTTGCGAGGCAGATGTGCCTTCACCAGCGGCCGAAGAGCCTTCTCCAGCTTGGCTGATGGACTGACGACGAACCTGCAAGTGAGGACAGTTATAGGAATACGCGAAATGGGAAGTAAATTCTAACTGGGGTTTCCTGTTTTGTACCAGTCGATCAGCGATTAGTTCATCCTCTGCCCAGGGGTCAGTACGAGGATCCGAGCGATTGCGCTTGCGAGCCAAGGGAGCGGCAACCTACCAAAATTAAAGGATTAGGCTTGGCGTGGGGAGAAAGCGCGGTCCTAAGAATGAAGGGTTCTTACCATTTGCGAATTATCGTCATCAGAAGAGGAATCTTCAACCTCAGGTTCCGCGATCACCGTCTTCTGCTTTCCAGACTGGCCAGTGGCTGGAGAAGCATTAACTGCACGGTGGCCAGAAGGTGGCACATTTCCCTAGTACAACAAAGTTTGAGTTAAAAGGAAGAGTGAAAGAAGGAATGAAATGAAAACTAAGGTACTCACATCTTGAGGGGGCTCGCGGATCACGATGCCAGTCCGGGCTTGCCGCGGGGCTCCTACCAGTTGCGGAGCAGGCTCAGGAGGAGGTGGAGTTTGTGCAGCGTTTTCAGAGAAGCGATCAAGTAACTTGATATCAGCAGCATAGGGGCATCTCAGTTCCCCAAAGATGGTCGCGAAGAGTTCATCATCTCGCTGGCTCCAGCAATTGACAGAAACTTCTGCCCACCATTCCTCATATTCCTCCTCAGTCCCATCCACAGCTTTGATGTATTTAGCCCAATCGGGAAGGTCAACTAACGCGAGCATACTCTGTGCCGGCGCAGGCCCAGAAGGGGGCCCAAATCTACGCCAAGAAGTGTTGAAGTTCCAGGTGTCATACAGCAGGAACGGCACTAATTGGGCGAGGCTGAACTGACGAGTGAAGTGGTTAGGGGCATAAAGCTCATAACTAAGCTCCTCGACAGCGATTCTGATATCTGAGCAGGAGATCGAGCGGCGAAAAGCCAAGCGCGTGCAATCACTGTAGCGAGGAGCGCCAGAAAGGAATCCGTTTTCAAGCGGAGGTGGGAATCTTCTACCCAATATTATGTCGCAGTATGGCATCTCATCAAGGAGATACAGGTAGGTGAAACATTCGAAGTACGGAGGAGATGAGTACCTTTCCTCGCGGCTGAACCATTGACCCAAGAGTTGGTCGGCCGATGGAAGCAGCGGAATGTCATCGCGACGGAAAAATGGAAAATAGGTTTGGATCCAGAAGTCCAAGATCCAAACGGGACCAGATATGCTATTCTCAAAGGGATGCATAGTGGCCTAGTACAAAGTGCGATAAAGGGCTCCTAATACCTGTTGCCCGAGCCCGACATTACGACCGTTGTAGAGGGCCGTTGCCAGCAAAGTCCAAGCACCAGTGGGCTTGCAAAAAGAAGTGCAGAAGATGAATTTACAGAGCCAATACTCCTAGAAAGCGATCCCGCCGGTCGCATTATGCTCTCGACTGTAGTATGACAACCATCGCGGATAGGAGCTACTGTGAGCGCTGCGACCATGTTGGGCCATGGTTGATGTGAAGGTGATAGAGTCAAATTGACCATGTAAATAAGGCTCGCCATCGATGGGTAGGCCGGTGATGGCAAGAATATCCAGCAGGGTGATACTTACTTGACAGAATCGAAAGTCAAAAGTGTTTGTGGCGGTATTCCATAAACAAAGAAAGGCAGCAAGTGGCGAACGGTTGCCGCCGCACGGAAGATTAAAACAGAGATCGATAGTATGTGTGATACTTGCTGCGTTCCAGCGAGCTAGATCTCGTGTGCGCGTTTTGCAATACCAGGAGAGCTCCGCCGCACTGATGGAGGATGGCCAGTGCCCTATCTTTGCTCGATGATTCTGGGCACCCAACTTGTAAAATCTCCAGGAGTCCTTCGAAGGACCGGGATGGGTCGACGAACAGGCAGGCCATAGAAGGCGATTGCATCTGCCGGAATAGAGTCTCGTGGCGCGGGGCCCAGTCCGGCGTGATGATTCGGGAGTCGAAGGAGTATGGGTCTTTGAATATTGGTGTGAAGATGAATGCAGGCACCGATGTTGGCTCCCCAGGCGCGGGCGGCCTGTTCATTCATTTCCTCTTCTTGGTCGATGATTATCTTCTTCGGAGGAGCCATTTTTGGGTTTCGATGAAGAAGTTTTGGCTGTAAGAGGGTTTCGGGGTTTTAGGAAACTAAAAGGGTTTCTGATGTGACAGGTTGGAAGTGGCTATGAGTTTAAATAAGAAATTTTGTGAGGGAAACGATACGACAGAAAGGCGTTTTGCAAGCGAAAGGACGCAACCTTCATTAATGACATTGTTACAAGTAATCGGCGCGTCGTTTTAGTCCCCTTCAAGCAGTTACATCTTCACGGGCCTGCTTTCGGGGCCTGGGGGCAATGTTTGAGCCCAAAAGTAATTTTGGCAAGATCCTTTGGTGGATTTAGCACAGCGGGCTGATACCTGCGGCCCAAAAATAAGCCTGCTTGGGTTTGGGTTACAGCTTCTCCCATTCCGTAATCCATAAGGAAAATGAAACCTTATTGGAATCAAGTAGCAGAGATTGAATAGGAAACTTCAATCAATAATCCTTCTATAGCAAAAAACAGTCAAAGCCCTAGGTATAAATACTAGGGTTCAAGGACAGAAGAAGGACCTCTCTCGAATCAATCAATCCTAGCGATCACAAAGCCTCCCCGGAGCAAACCTTCAACCTTGTTGAAACTCGGTGACCACACGCCAGTCCTAGTCTCCCCGCGAGCCGACTGTCAGCATCACCAGATCAACCCGGCGACCGTGCTTCCAGTCCTAGTCTCCTCGTGAGCCGACTGCCAGTACTACTGCCACCGATACTACCAGCGAAGCAAGGGTAACGCCCTCGCAACCCAGCGAAGCTAAAGCCACGCTTTAGCAAAACCAGTGCTTTCTCCAAACTTCCCAGTGATTGCTCTGCTCAGCCCATAACGTTGAGTATCGATTCGGTGACGCGAAGAGATCACCACCAAAGTCCTTATTCGTAAGGCAAGAAGTCCTTTCTCGGAAGGCTAGAGAAGAATCTTGTGGCAAGGTTGGTGCTCTCCTCGTCCACAAACGCTTGAAGAAGAAGTCAGGTCAAGGGACTTCCCCTGATGATTGCTCCCCACGGTGCTGGCAAGCCCCGCAATCATAGCAGCAAAAAGAGACAGTTTGCACGCCTACCAGTTTTGGAGCCAAACAATATGAAATAAATTATGTCATTAGTTTATTACTTTATTTTTTGTGTAACATTTTGGCTGGTTAGTTTTCTCTTATTGTTCATATATCATTATACACAACATAAAGAATGGTAGATTGCCATACTTTCTTGTCATTGATATAGCATTATAGTTGGATCCATACAACCATTGCTTAATTAAAGAAGAAGAAAAAAAAATTAACCTACCAAAAACATCATAAGGATTTGTAAAATCTAAACAAATACTAGTAAATCAATCCATTAGAATTAATCAGAATCCATATAGAATTTAAACAATCCATGGATTTACTATTCTAAAAACTCAAACAAAGTCTTTTAAAATCTGAATTGAATACACCCCCCGAATTCTTTGAGGGAAAATTTTTTTTTTTCCTACCATTATTCACATTTTAATGGCTCTCATGAGTGTTTTTAGTTGGAAATTTTATAGACATTTGGGCATTTTCAGTGAGTTGGTCAAATAGTTCAAAAATTCTTTAGTTTCCTTATTGCATGTCATCTGGGACTCTTTGTCTAGGTTCCGCATTACGCTATTTTACATTCAGTTAGCTTCTTTTAGTTTGGTAATCGTTTGGATACTGAAAATGTACGTTTTACTTTTACAGTGAACTGGAAAGTCGGTAACTTTACTTTCAGCACAGCTTTTTAGAACTCAACAGTCATGAGTTTTGTTTTCCGGGGGACAAGAGGTGAGTATTACACCCGGGACAGTGTTGGTTATATTGGCCGGAAGGTTTAAGTGAAAGAGAGTTGTTTTCCTTAAGCAACTTTCATCTGGCTTACTTCTTGTTACTGGTCAGCTTCACTTTCATTTTCTCTTACAAAAATATTCAGTTTTGTTCTTCCTTTTCTGTATGTTATGTGAAAATTATTGCCTCTTATGCACTGCAATTATTTGTGGGCACTCTAAGCTAGTTGCTGTTTAGTTGTGTACAGATTGATAATGGTAGGGTGGAATTTTTTTAGGGGGAGAGAGAGATGTGGAGCACCCTTCTGTAGTAGAATAGACAGGGTTTTATTGGAAAGAAAAAATATCATCAATTTCATATTCAGAGAAAGAGCATGTTCAGTTAGTGTTGCAAGTTAAATGACAAATCTCCCTTATACATTACCATGGTTCTTTTGCTCTTTCCATGTTCAGTTAGCTCCTTTGGTAGAATGATACTGAGACTTCAATACATTGAGGGATGCACAAATCTCCCTTATATATTACCATGGTTCTCATGTCAATAACCATTCTCATGCTCCTGTAGATAGCTATGTACCATTGGAACAAGAAATTGTTTGTTAATGTGCTTCTCCTTGTTTGATGCTCTTAAATAAACTAGTTAATTCATGCCTTCCTTCCTTCGTCTGTTGAAGCTTCTTTGGAGGAAAGGGAAAAGGCTGTTAATCCTGAAGTCTCTCATCAGAACTGTGATGGTAGAGTGGAGCCTCCCTGATAAATGCTTAGATTGAATTGTTTTTATTTTTATTTCTTATTAATTGTTATTATTTTTGCTTCTTGTTCAAACTTCTCCCCTAACCTTGGTTTTTGGCTTTAGTGAATTTCTGGTTGCTTTTTTGCTTTTTAGCTCTTGGCTGGGTTTAGTCTTATTTGATGATTCACCATTGCAATTTTGTTTGGTTTCCTTTTGCTTTTTAGCTCTTGAAGCATTGCTGCACATTAGGATTCCTTGGGCTTGAACTTTTAACATTGGAGACTATAGTTAAAAGATGTGAACGCAATGTCCACATTTTTATCACAGGATGGGTGCTTTTACAATATCACAGTACCATTATACTCTTATTTTCAAATTCTTAATCAAGTGATCATTTTGACCATCCATCACTCATCTGTGCTATACCCTTGTTTTGTTTAACTGGGTTATATGTGCACTTTGTAAGTTGGCTAGATTTATTTTACTAGGTATCTTGTAAGTATGGCTAATTCTTTCTATTGTTCTTTTAATTTCTTGCATTTAGATTTCTTCTATTGCCTGAAGGCGCTCTTTGTCTGATTGATGCGCATTCTCTGCGGAATATGTCTTGTTCTACTTTCACTCAACAACTCATTAAGGCCTTTGATCCTCTTTTTATACATAGAAAATAAGAAGAAGAAAAAAAAAACTCATTAAGGCCTCGAGGGGGGGGGTCACATCATCGTTGTCCTTCTAATTGGGCTCTCTATATTATCAACTGTTATAGGAGCGCTCCTACCAACCAGCTTTCCAGTTGATTTAGATGTAATTTGTATGCCTCCTTGTGATTATGAGCTTATTGGGAACATGTTGTGCAGGGAATGGGTGCAAAGTTTATCTTGAAGTAGGGGAAGATACCTGCCTTGTAAAGCTTATTTTGTAAATTTTTGTATAAGCTTAATTTGCTTTTTCTACATCTTTTATCCACACACACAAAAAAATAAAATAAAATAAATAAATAAATATATTGGCATGCATGCCTAATTTTTTTTTTTTAAATTTATAAATAATACTTTGTGACGGCATTTTGCCGCTGCTAATAATCTTGCGACGGTGCATTTGCCGTCACTAATATCAATGGCAACGCCACCAACGGCATCGGCGTATTTGCCGTCGCATAGCCGTCGCCATTGGTCTTTTGCGATGGCACAACGCCGTGGCCATTATAATTTTTTTTTTTTTTGTAGTGTGATTACTATAGCAAGATGAAAAAAATGTGGCAAGAACCTGATATCCTAGATCCACTCACTCTCACGTGTGTGAACTGCATTGTTGTTGCAACAGAGAGAAAGAGCAAACATTGTGTGCATATGTTCCTCGCAGGTCTTGACCCTCATCTTGATGATGTAAGAAGCAGGATGCTTACTACCAAACCATTACCAAAAATTGAGGCGTACTCAATTGTTAGTGCTGAAGCTAATAGGCTTAAAACAATGATGTTTGGGCCAACTATGGAAGGGTCTGCTATGGTGGCTAAATATAAGCCACCACACACATCTAGCTCCAAATTTTCTATAGATTCTGGTCCTCCATGGAGAAGGCCACAGGGTCCTAAGCATTGTACTCATTGCAAATCAACCAAGCACAATGTAGACTCTTATTATCAATTGATAGGGCCGGTATCCAGATTGGTGCAATGCCCATATTGCTAAACTCAAAGATGCAAAGGCAAAAGAAAATTGCAGCCACTCTCAAGAATGCTAGAGGTAAGGCCAAAGCCTGCCTCCAGGTTGCCTCCCCAGATTTAGAGGTTAATCTCATATATGTTTGATTACACGCATTTATATGCATGTAATTGTATCTAAAACACTAGAATTAAGTTAATCCTCAAGTCAATTATTATGTAATTAATCCATTTTTATTTATTCTATAGTAAATAAGCGGAGTTGTGGATTTCGGAAGAAGTTGTGCGAAATTGGAGCAAAATGAAAGTTCCGAAAAAATAACAAAAAGTCAACCAAGAGCGATATTGTCGGAAATGGAGAAACTTGAACACACAAGGCAAAAGAAAAAAAGGAATGAATTAAACTAATTAAATATTAGTTTAATTGGAAGTGTGGCAGCTTAACATTTAATTAAATCAAATTGGTTTAATTAACAAGGTGGTAATAAGCAATCTTCCACGTGCAGCAATCAAGCTTATTCTCTTCTTTCATCTCCTAGCCACCCATATGCTGACACGTGCGTGTCCCTCTTTCACACCAACCAGACCACAGTTCCCATTCATTCCTTTACCTCTCGGAGAACAGGAGCCGCACACCAAAAAATCCCATCAGACCCTCTCTCTTACCAACCCCATTTCCTCTCCTTCCTCTCTCACGCCCAGAATTCATTCCAATTCCCATTTTTCTTCATCAGCCGCACCACCACACCACACATCCTTCTCCATTTCTACTCATCACCAAGAACCACACCACCCTCACCAAAATCTCTTCTTCTCACCAAGATATACCTCACCAAGATTCACACTTCCTCACCAAGATCTACCTCACTAAGATTTCATCTTCTCATCAATTTCACAAATTTCAAAGGGGAAGCCCAAGCATCAAGAACTTCATCACCATTAAATTTGGGTAAAAGTGGGGAGTTATAAATCAAGGCTAGGCTAGCCATTTTTCTTCATCAGCCGCACCACCACACCACACATCCTTCTCCATTTCTACTCCTCACCAAGATTCACACTTCCTCACCAAGATATACCTCACTAAGATTTCATCTTCTCACCAAGATATACCTCACCAAGATTCACACTTCCTCACCAAGATCTACCTCACTAAGATTTCATCTTCTCATCAATTCCACAAATTTCAAAGGGGAAGCCCAAGCATCAAGAACTTCATCACCATTAAATTTGGGTAAAAGTGGGGAGTTATAAACCAAGGCTAGCCATAATTGCTTTATAGTAATTTGTGGCTTGTTCTTGTTACTCCTACTTCTCTTCACTTTGTTCCTCTTTAAATTATGTATATTGATGTTTATTTAATGATGGGTAGTGAGTAGATTTGTTGTTGGGGGCTAGGGTTGTGTGCCCTAGTCCAAATCTTGTGTAAAATATGCTTATTTTAATGTAATAATGCAATTTTCATATGATGGATGCTTATATCTATTTTTGTTGGGTTAAAATGCATGTCTAGAAAACTAGTCAACTCTAGGGTGTGTATTTTGAGCATGTCGAGGATGGAGTTAGAGGCTTGACCCCCTCTAATTCCTAAGCTAGAAACCTTCAATTTCGTATTCGAGGGGTTATAAGCATGGTGATTTACACCCGTTGCGTGAATGCGCGGTGCGGGTCTCTTAATAGTCTAATTCCCCGATCTTTAGGCCTCTTGATGTGAATTAGAGACCCTTGAACCGGCTCTAATTCATGCCAAGTGAGTTCCTACGACCCTTGAACCGGAGTAGGAATACCATGAAAGGGAATTTAGGTCATTGAGCCTTAAACCGCCTTGGATACGACTACCGCCAAAGTAGAAAATTTGCATCTACATTAGATTAGATTCCGATACATGAGATTTGGGTGAAGGAACCTCCCTAGCACCCGACATTCTCATTATATTGTTCACACTTTTCTAGTTTAATTTCCTTGCATTTTTATTAATCGCTTTGCATTTTATTACTTTTTGTTAAGTTCAAATCAACTCTCAATCATTGAATCCATCGACTCATTGTGCATATTCACCTTGAGGCTACAAGTTAGTGGCTTTGAATAGGCTTGGTGTGAGCTAAGCCGAGCATTGCCAAGGCTTGGTGCCTTGATTGTTTATAGTTTTTATTTTACTTTTATTTTTTCTTGTGTGCTTTTTGTATCCTACCGCCAATTATCTTGGTTAGGTCCAACACTTAATCCCTGAGGTACGATAAACTAAGGTCAAATACTTCCTTTACTTGACACGATTTGTACGCTTGCGAGAGCATATGCATCAAGTCAATGGCGCCGTTGCCGGGGATTAGGGTCTTCGGATCTTAATCCCTTGGTAATTGGCATTTAGGGTCACTTTTAGCATACTTTTATTTTTATCTTTATTTTTATTTCTTGTTTCTTTGTTTAGTTTCTAATTTTAGTTTTCACTACTTGTTAAGTTTCTTTTCTTTTCTCACCCTCTAATTAATTGTCAAATTTTGTGGTTGGTATTTGGTGAATATTTTGTGTTTATTTGGTTATTGAGGTGCTTACTTTTCTAGTGGTTCTTTATAGGTGCATGAGTAGTACGTTACTACCTATCAATTTGAGAAGTGGTCGCACTTTGCAAAGACTTCCTAGACAAAGGCCAAGGAATCGTTCACGAACACCTCCAAGGCTAGGAGTACCTCCAAGAGATCCCTCACCGAGTCCAATTAGATCACCGGTTAGAGAGATGGCGAGAGACCTATTCGGAAGTTTTCTAGACCTTCCATGACCAACACGGCATCATGCTTAGTACTTCCGGATAGAGATGTGGAATTTGAGATCAAGCCACAACAATTGAGCATCTTGCCTATTTTCCGTGGGATGCCATCCGAGAAGGCCATCAACCACATGCAAGACTTTGAGGCGATTGTGAGCACTATGTCAAAGGGTGGACTTCCGGAAGGTGAGTTCAAGATGCTGTTGTTTCCTTTCTCACTTAGAGATGATGCAAAGGGATGGTTTTTGAAGCTACAACCAAGGAGTATACGATCATGGGATGAGTTGACTGATACTTTCTTGGATGCTTACTACCCACCACACAAGACCACTAGCATGAGACATGAGCTCTTACTCTTCGCTCAGCGCGATCATGAGACATTTTGGGAGGCATGGGATAGGTACAAGGATATTTGCAATGCATGTCCCCATCATGGTTTGACTAAGTCAATGATGATTGACGGCTTCTATTACCACATGAGAGGAGGAAGGTTGATGTTGCCGCACAAGGTTCACTACATAGTCATGGTCAAACCGAGGCATGGGATATACTTGAGCACTTGGGTCAACGCATCACCCTCATCATGATGACTCCACAACACCTTAACCAAAACAACCTCCTTCCTACGAAGCCTCTTCGTGGACCTATCCAAGATACGAACAGGTTCAACGACGAAGGTCACATCCTGTTTCACCTCAATAGTACCATGATCAATCACATGGGACTCATCTCAGATGTACTTCCTGAGCATGGACACATTGAAGACATTGTGTACACCAGACATGCTAACTGGTAGAGCAAGCCGATACGCCAAGTCTTCGACCCTTTCCAAAATCTCAAAGGGTCCAACATATCTCGGTGCCAACTTACCCTTCTTGCCAAATCTCACCACACCTTTCATAGGTGAGACTTTCAAGAATACATGATCACCCACCACAAACTCCAACCGTCTCCTCTTCAGATCGGCATAGCTCTTCTGTCTACACTGTGCAGTACGGATCCTGTCTCGGATGGTCGTAACCTTCTCTGTAGTCTCCCCAACAAGCGCAGGACCCAAGAGCTCCTTCTCTCCAACATCCGCCCAACAGATCGGAGTCCTACATGGCCTACCATAAAGTGCCTCGTATGGAGCCATACCGATGCTGGAGTGATAGTTGTTGTTGTAGGCAAACTCTACCAATGGCAGATGATCCGCCCGACTTCCCTTGAAGTCCAAAACACATGCTCTAAGCATATCCTCCATCACCTGGTTCACCTTCTCGGTCTGCCCATCTGTCTGTGGATGAAATGTAGTGCTCATAGCCAAAGATGTGCCGAAAGCCTTATGGAATCTACGCCAAAATTCCGAAGTGAAACGAGCATCCCGATCAGAGACAATCGTTACAGGCACACCATGAAGCTTCACTATCTCATCAAGATACAACTTACACAACGCATCACTTGAGTAAGTCTTCACCACAGGAAGAAAGTGCGCTGACTTTGTCAAACGATCAACAATCACCCAAATAGAGTCATAACTTTGTCTGGATCTAGGCAATCCGGTCACAAAGTCCATGGAGATATCTTCCCATTTCCATACTGGAATCGGCAAAGGTTTCAACATTCCTGCAGGCCTTTGATGCTCTGCCTTCACCCGCTGACAAGTAAGGCACCTAGATACATACTCAGCCATATCCCTCTTCATCCCAATCCACTAAAACTGTCTTCGTAGGTCCATATACATCTTAGTACTCCCTGGGTGTATCGTATATCAAGATCGATGTGCTTCCCGCATGACCTCCTCCTTGAGGTTATCACCGCCCGAAACATACAATTTCAATCAAAATCTCAATCCACCATCAACTCCAACTGTCCACTCAGCGGGACCTTCCACGTTGGCATCAAGAATCATCTCAGAAATCACCATTTGAGCGAACTCATCTTGTGTTTGACTCTGAATGATCCTGGAAATCAAGGTCGGCTGTAAAGTGATACTACCCAGAAGGATTCCATGTCCTTCTCCTGTGGGCATAAGATCAAACTCAGATGCAGTCTCCAGCATGAGCCACTCCTGGACCATAAGTGATGCTATGATCCCTTGGGGTTTCCTGCTCAAAGCATCTGCCACTATATTGGCCTTCCCGGGATGATACTCCAAGGTGAAATCATAGTCTTTGATAAGTTCCATCCATCTTCTTTGCCTCATATTCAACTCCTTATGGGAGAATAGATACTTCAAACTCTTATGATCAGAAAAGAGTTCGAACTTCTCACCATATAGATAATGCCTCCAAATCTTAAAGGCAAAAACCACTGCAGCCAGCTCTAGATCATGAGTGGGGTAGTTCCGCTCATGCACCTTCAACTGTTTAGAACCATACGCGACAACATCACCATTCTGCATGCATCAACACACAACCTAATCCCTGATGAGATGCATCACTATAGATAACTAGGCCGCCACCACTAGATGGGACAGACAACACTGGAGCAGTAGTCAATCTAGTCTTCAGCTCACTAAAGGCCTTCTCACATTCATCCGTCCATACAAATTGAGTGTCTTTCCTTGTCAACTTGGTCAAAGCCGAAGCAATACTAGAAAACCCCTCAATGAATCGCCTGTACTACCCTACCAATCCAAGGAAACTACGGATCTCTGTAACAGTAGTGGGGCGACTCCAACCCATCACTGCTTCAACTTTCGAAGGATCCACAGAAACTCCATCCTTCGAAACTACATGACCAAGGAACTTGACCTCCTTTTGCCAAAATTCGCACTTCTCAAACTTTGCATACAACCTTTCTTTTCTCAAAATCTGTAGCACCACCCTCATATGCTTCTCATGCTCGTCAAACGACTTTGAATAAATCAAGATGTCATCAACAAACACTGATCTAAGTAAGGACTGAACGTGCGGTTCATCAAGTCCATGAATGCTGCAGGTGCATTAGTTAGACCAAAAGGCATGACAAGAAATTCATAATGCCCATACCTGGTCTTAAATGCTGTCTTAGAAATATCTTCATCCTTCACCCTCAACTGGTGATATCCAGATCTCAAATCAATTTTGGAGAACACTGTAGCCTCCCTAAGCTGATCAAACAAGTCATCAATCCTAGGCAAGAGATACCTATTCTTGATGGTCACCTTGTTCAGCTGCCGATAATCCACACATAATCGAAGTGAATTATCTTTCTTCTTCACAAACAGCACTGGTGCTCCCCAAGGAGAAACACTAGCCCGAATGAACCCTTGTGCAAGTAATCCTTCAATCTGAACCTTTAACTCCTGAAGTTCAGCTGGAGCCATCCGATAAGGTGCTCTCAATACAGGTGCGGTACCTGGTATCACATCAATGGAGAAGTCCATTACCCTTTTCAGAGGTAATCCTGGTATCTCCTGGAACACATCAGCATACCCTGACACTACCAGAATCCCTGCAATTTCTGAACTACTACCCACTGATTCAATGTGTGCCATGATCCCTGCCCTCATGGCGACATCAAACTTTAGACAACGATAGTGAAACACTGGTTGTCCATGAATATGAAAAGACACAATCATCTTAAAACAATCGATCACAGCATGGTTCAGGGCCAACCAATCCAATCCCATAATCACATCATACGTGTGATCCGGAAGCATAATCAAAGATGCAATGAACTCTCTACCACAAATTACTATAGGGCAATCATCACAAATCATACTAAGCTCAAGAGAGACGCAAAGAGGCGATGTAACACACAAAGACCTAGTAAGCGGTATAGCAGTCAAACCCAACACATCTACCACAGAACTAGATATGAAAGAGTGGGAGGATCCAGTATCAAACAATACTCTAGCAAGGTAGTTATAAACAGATAAAGTACCTTCCACTCCCATGCCTCTCTAGCCAATAGCGAAAACTCTAGCCAGTGCTGGTGGTAGTGGTCTTTGTTGGTTCCCCTGCCTGCCCTGCTGAGGTCGAGTACAATCCCTGGAAAAATGCCCAGTCAGTCCACATCGATAGCATGCCCCAGTCCTCGGGTTCGGGCACGCCTTGACAGTATGACCCATCTCATTGCAGTTATAACATCTCATAGGTGCTGCTGGTGCTACCTGCCTGATAGGTGCAGCCCGAATAAGAACAGGTGCTGCTGCCATCCTAGCTGGAGCTTGATGGTGAAAATGAGGCCGCTGTCTCTTCCAGAGTCCACCTCGATAATCTCTGGAACTGCTGCTCCCTGCAAAAGCCTTCCCCTTTCCTCTGGAATCTCTCTCAGCTGTCTGATTGGTCTGACGAGGTGGGTTCTCCCATTCCAGTAACATTGCCTTTGCCGCAATCTGAGCCACAGTTGGCAACTCAAACGATGCCATAGTAATCCGAAGATAATCATTCAGCCCTCGCTAGAAATGCATAGCTAACCTCTGTGCATCCCATGGTCGCACAAAGCGATATAATCGAGAGAACTCTGCCTCATAGTCCCTAACGGTTATCGATCCCTGAGTTATATCAAGAAACTCCTTCTCTAACTACTCTATTACCGCTCTAGGGAAGTATTTCTCTCTGAAACGTCTCTCAAATTCCGCCCAGGACATGGCAGTCACATCCTCAGTCCTCTCAACATACTCCCACCAAACTCATGCCTCATCTTGCAACATGAAGGTGGTAATCTCTCTTTTCTCAACATCAGTACAGATGACCATTCTGAAATAGTTCTGCATATTCCTGATCCACTGATCAGCCTCCAAATGATATGTACCCCCTTTAAAAGGGACAGCTCCCAGCTTGGAAATCTCCTTGGCCAATCTTGCCAAGCGTGTAACATCCACCAAATCCGCTACTGGTGGAGCAGGCTGCTCAACAAAAGGCGCCTCCACCTCTTCCTCATATACTTCAACATGTGGAATCTGGCCCCTACCACGTCCTCTGCCTCTACCTCTGGGTCTACCTCGACCCGTACCTCTGCCTCCCACAGTATCCATTACCTATGGAGCATAGCATACCTTGTTAATACATGTATAACACTTAAAACACAACATAAGTTAATACAAGTCCATATTAACCAAGTTACTAACACATTGAGGTTAATTCAACTCCTAATACATCCTAACATCCTAGACGACTCCCTACACTCCCACATACCCAATGACATTGTCAATACCGAAGAGCACATGATGGGGATCCGCTGCAGACGGGCCATCACTCGAGGAGTATTGACTTGTCACCAAATATGAACCTTACGCTCTGATACCAAACTGTCACGCCCCAAATTTTGAATAACAAATTCAAATATGAAACATGAATAATAACCAATACAAATAACGTCCTGAAATTTTTTCTTAACCAGCGTCTCACAAACTATCATACAAACCTCGTAGCAAACTATCTATTGAGTCAATTATTACAATACCAACAAAGATAAAATGTTTAAGTCCGAAAGAGTCTACAACACACTAAAATAGGTTAAGTGCAGCACTTAACACCGATAGCCTACTTCACTCGATCTCCACCCTGATACTCCTTACCTGCAGGGTTATCCGCTACACCATTTGAATAGTGTACCGAGATTGCAAACATAAATCCCGGTAAGCTTTTTGCAAAGCTCGTGAGTAAATAAGAAATGAACAGTTGATTTATTAAATCACAATTCTTTTAATTCAAGTAAAACAATCCAACAATCCGAACACACACAACAACCCCAACAATATAATCACCAACTCACGTGGCACAAAGTACTCACAATGCAATAACCTAGTTACCACGATGACCGTACTCCCACAACAGACTAGAGCTCTATTTGAATAGTTACCTGTCACCTTGGCCCAGGTGCAAGCATCCGATATACTTCGGTTACTACTATAACCGTCGAACTTTGGGCATTTCTGCCCGCAGAACAAAAATACTTCATTTATCACAATGATAACCGTCGAACTTTGGAAATTTCTGCCCTTAGAACAAAACACTCTGGTTATTATAACCATCGAACTTTGGACATTTCAATCCGCAGAACAAAATATAAACAGAATCCCACCCGTTTCACAATATCACGTCTCCACCCAAATCATACTCACAACAATACCAATTATCATAATAATCATGGCAAATAAATCTTTCATTCAAGTATAAAAACGAAATCATCAAAAAACCACATAATTCAATGTCACACCATTCCGTATAAAATCACGCAAATATATATATATATATACGTAATCATCCACTCAGGAATGACCACTAATATCAACTATAGTTCACACATAGTAAAATCAAGAAATTCATTTTCTTATATACTTTAAATCTCATTTTCTTAAAACCATTTTCTCACACATAACAATTAATTGTGCTATAAGGAAATTCGGTTTGTAAATGAACCATGTGAGATTTACTCACCTCCAATCCCGCTGCGTCTTCTCAACAACTTAAAATACGGTTTACAATCGTCCACCAACTCAAACCGTCAATCACCTAACCAAATATGATAATTAACTTAGCGTACAATTCAAAAACACACTTATATGAAGATCCAACGGTCCGATCTTCAGCCGTGACCACACAAAGTCATCGGGACAGTCCTACGATCATCATATCAAACTACAAGTCCAACGGACGGTCCGATCTTCACAGATCACAAATCGAACGATCGAAATCGATTGAAATTGTAAAATTCATAACTTAATCATACGATCTCCAAAATTCACATGCTATATATCGAAATGATTGTATGAACACGTAGAACATAAAAATGGGTAGAAACTGCCCTTGCGACCCCCGGAGGTGGCCGGAAAAGACCGCCAGAGTTAGGGACAGATCCGCCGCTGACCACCGCCAATGGTGTCAGGGCTGGGCTTTTCCTCTTCGTTTAATCATTTTGAGCAACTTTCATAACTATCATGAAGTCAGAAAACGAGTGGAAGTGGTCGAAAATTACCAAAACAGTCTGGTTTGGCCTGAAAATCTGCGGAAAACGGCAAGGCCTCCGACGAGCGTGAAATCAATCACTTCAGGTGCTTTCCTTCTTGGTTCTGGTCTAGCAACTCAAGGTGAGTTCAAAAAAACAAGAACATCGAGTTTTGGTGGCCGGTAGGTCGAGATATTCACTTCGCACTCAAAACAGCCTGAAATGGAAACAAGCTTCCTGCCCCCGCTACAAGCTGTGCCACGGCCCAAGGCTGCCACTAGAAGCTGCACAAGGTCAAGACGAAGACGTGGGAGGTGGTTTGGTATGGTTTGGTGGCTGGAGGAGGGAGAGAGAGAGAGAAAAAACTATGCGGCTGCCAAAAATGGAAACCCTAGCTATTTTTGGAAATTCCCAAAAATAGCTTGGTATATATACCCAAAATGGAAAATTTTCCAAATGCGATAAATTCTTCGTAAGAACTCCGATTCTTGAGTTCCGTATATGCACGAACTCGTATCAACGAGCTCTACAACTTTCGTGAAGGAAGTTTTCCCAAATTCGGTACGTACAAAAAGTCGATTTTAGTGACCCCCCCTAAATAACGTTTGTTTCGAAAATAAACTCATTCGAAACCAAATTTCTCTTACAACGACATACGAATCATGCCCACAATTCATATTTCATATAATTGAACAAATATTGAATTACAAAATATTTAACTGAGAATTTCGGGTCTTCACATTACCAGTTCTTAACAACTTTCTATGTTCCAGAATTGCAAATGACAGCTACATCTACGATTTGGTAAGTTGAAAACTCAACTCTAATTTCAGCCCTCTCCAAGTTGAAAAACCAAAACAAATCAGTATCTTTTTCTTGTGAAATTAATGATTACAGAAACATGTTCTAGAATTATGGAAGCAGAAACACTAGAACTCTAATCTGGAAAGTGAATCCCTACATCTATTTCTGCAACTTCAGACCAGGCAATCAATAGTTTGATGGTCATGGAGCCTTTGGTCTAATGCAATCTAATATTGAACATAATGCTACTTCACAAAATCATAGAGATACTTCACATCAGAGGCTCCCAACGTCTATTTTTCCATATTGATAAAAGATAACTAGTAATTCCATAAGTTAGGAAGCCTTAGTAATAGTGCAATAAGCAAACCCAATACCAGTTCATGGTGAATGAGGTACATAAATATTAAGCTCAAAGAAAGATCATCAGGAAATATCATAGTAGAAGTTGGTTAATAAATTTAACCACACAAAGCTTCAAACATTGCAGTGAATGAGGTAAGTAAATATTCATGCTCAAAGAAAAATCATCAGGAAATATCATAGTAGGAGTTGAATCGATATTCCTTATCTGGGTGCTGGATTCTCTTCTATATCATGGGCCTCAACTTCTCTAATTAAGTCCACCTTGTTTGATTAGCCCCATTCATTTTCTATTGCACACTAGCTAGTAAACAACTCTATTTTTTTTTTTTAGGAAAAAAAATGATGAGAATGACCTACCTGCTGCCCAAAGCCAATACTTGAGTGAGTATATTTAGATGGGAACACAAATGTCATTCCTGTAATTGCTATACATGGAATCAATTGGAAAATCATGTACAATCTGATATCATTGCATGCTCTGCAACCAACTAGTAAGAACCATAGTTAGCAAAGAGATTTCGTGCTACCTCCAAAATACGAGTCCAGCAAAGAACACAGAGGAGAAGATACAAACTTAAAGTGCAAAACTGACTTTCATAGGCAGTACTAAAAAGTGCAATGAAGAGGAGTGCAAATAGGCAACTTAAGCCAATTCTCTCTCCCACCCTCTCCACTATAAAACTAGAGAAAAGCAAGGAGAATGCGACCATCATCTGCAATCTAGAATTTACTTCAATAGTTGAACCAAACATAGAGAAACCAAAAAAAGGTGGGAAATAGACCTGCTTGAGTTCCAGAAAAGTCAATCCAATAATAATAAAAAAATCCCAGCACAATATACACCCAGATAAAATGAAGAACTACCATTCTATTTCACAAGCAATAATCGCCACTCACCTAAAATAAAAACTGGAAAAAAAAAATTAAGAACCCAGAAATGAAAACTATTTCTTCAGAAAACCAAAAAAAAAAAAAAATTCTACCAAAAGAATTACAGTAAACAATAACACAACATTGGACAATGAAAAATGCAAGGATTGATTAAAGAAGACTGAAAAAAAATGAAAAAGCCACGATCACCATTCTGAGCACTAATACTAGAATGTCTAACTGAAATGGGACTACATCTAAGACACTATAATTGCATACCAGAATCAAACCAAACAGATCGATCAAGATACTAAACCAGAACATGAGTAAGCAATAACGAAAAGCAAGAAAGCAAAAAGAAGAAGTGAGCAACGCACCTAAGTAGATCTCTCCAAAGGATCCACTACTGTTCTTCCGGCCGACTCAGAATCATCCCCCTACGCGAGGCTCCATAGCCCAAAAAAGTTGCTTCTCTTCACTGCTCGGAGAACAAGAATTGAAATCTGAGAAACTAGAAATGAAATCAAAGTCGATTAATTAGTGAGTTTGCCAAGATTGTAGTACTTTCGGCTTTGGCGATAGAAATAGTGGAGTGTCTGAATCTATCTCTGAAAGGTCACTCACTGAATTGGAGTGAACGAAGGCGAAGGCGAGGCCAGAGAGGTGGGCTGTCGCGACACCAGTTCAGAGACAAGCTTCAGAGTGCGGTAGAGTATGAGGGGTCGCGAATGAGTTGAAGAGAGCGAGTTAGGGTTTCAATGATTGAAGAAACCCGAGAAACCACCCCCCCCCCTCCCTCCTCCTTCAAATCCCCAAATTGAAAACCCTAATTGAGTATATCGAACCCTAATCGACTGTTTTCAGAAGATGGGTTTTAAGAAGAAGATGGGTTTCGAGAAGAATGATGGGTTCGATTCTTTAAGAGAAGAAGAAAGATCGATGGTTTTTGATGATGTTAAGAGAGCTGCTCGAAGAAAGTGAGTTGAGGAATTGGCTGTTTTGACAAAGTGTTGAAATTTTTTAGCTGAAAACTCTCTAAGGCCAAAGTGGGAGTAAGAGATGGAAGGTTCGGGATTTTGCTCGAAGTGAAGAAAGGCTCGGGGTTTTGCTCTCAGACTTGAAAAAAGGCTAATATGGTTAAGTTTGTGTAATGGTGCCCTCGAGTTGTATAAGGCACCACGCATTTTTTTTTAATTACTTTATATGTTGTTTGAAGTGTAGCAAAGCTGAGGGAACAAAGATGGAAATTTCCCGCTTGTGCAATCAAAATTTCAGTTTTGGCACTTGGGCTAGGCATTTCTCAATCACACAACAGAAATAGTTATTATGTTGTAGGAACTTGCAAGCATGACAAACCATTGAAGCCAAATTTGCTAGTTTTGGGGGGAGAATGAACGCAATTTTGGAGACTTCTCCAAATTTTGCCACTCACTTGCACAACGGCACATTAAAAATCATTGTATGATGATTTGCAAGTATACTCCTATAACACAAGTAACTAAACTGTTGTACAATTTAGTGGCATCTAGGGTAGAATTTGGAGCCAAATTTGAGTCCATCTAGGAGGGAAATCTGCCGCTTTTTTTTTTTTTTTTATTCACACAACAGATTATTATTGTAACCATTGTGCAATGACATTCTAGATAAAAACTTTAGAATATTAACCACCTTATACAATGTAAGTTTAGTAAACATGTTGTCTGATTCACTTTCCTTCATCACACAACACTTTTTTTTTTTTGTTGTGCAAAGAGTGTAGTGTGTTGAGGTTTTTGGTGTAGTGCAGGGAGAACAACAAGCAAATATGAAGTGATGATGAGATGAAATTTGAGTCTTTGAATACGTTGTTTTCAACTATTGTCCACTTAGTTATTCTATCATTTGTGTGAACTGTAAGTGATGATATGAAGTGATGATGAGAGATGAACTGTAAGTGATGATATGAAGTGATGAACTAATGATGAGATAAACTGTAAGTGTTGAACTGAAGTTGATGTGAGAGACTGAGAGTTATTTGCTTGTTTTTCATTTGCTTATAATCATTTGATAGGCTGTTATAATTATTAAGTCAACATAACCTATAAAGTTTGAGCTCGTTCCGACATGATCTCGAGCTTTCAACAAAATATTGTTTAGGGTTTCGATTTTGTATTTGACAATTTATTTTCGATTCTCGAAAATAGTATTTATAATATCAATTTGCTCAAGACGACATGTAGATTGAGTTCGAGGAGTAATTGTCGGACAGACGTCATAGCATAAATCGGTGAGTGGACATTTGTTTTTAAATTAAATTATGCTTGTAGTATTACTTTTGAGCATTTATTTATGATGAGATTTAATTTATGATTTGAATCATTGAGATTTTATGATTTATTGAGAGATTTAGTTTTATTTCTTGATTTATGCTTTCGATGATTTACAGAGTTAATCACCCATTTCATTTCTAAAAGCATTCATTTATTTTTGTGCATTCTGAGTATCGAGTAATTAGGAGAATCATGGAGATTTAAAGTGTGAGTTTGATATTGAAGTATTTGAGTATAAATGAGTTATCGAACTTTTCATGAGTTTATTT
Source organism: Rosa chinensis (assembly GCF_002994745.2). NCBI lineage: Eukaryota > Viridiplantae > Streptophyta > Magnoliopsida > Rosales > Rosaceae > Rosa > Rosa chinensis. The sequence continues at coordinate 52,526,450 of NC_037094.1, read as the reverse complement.
TATGATTTAATTAATTATTTCAATTATTTGAGGAGCTAAATGTGTTAGCGCATGCATGCATTACCTAGTTGGCAGTACCCTCCAAACAATATTCTGGTCGGCAGTAACCTCCAAAATATTCTGGTCGGCAGTACCTTCCAGAATATTCCTGTCGGCAGTACCCTTTGATGCGTTATTTGGTCAACAATACCCTCAAATGGCATGAGGTAGTTGGTCGGTAGTATCATCTAATTATCTATGGTTAGTCAGCAGTACCCTCTAGCCATCACCTCCTTATCCGGTCTGCAGTACCCTCTGATGCATCCTGGTCGGCAGTCCCTTCCAGGTGGCATGAGATAACTAGTCGGCAGTTCCCTCTAGTCAACGTATATTTTACAATACGAGAATTTTATGAGATTTCAAGAGCTTTGATATGATATTATAATATGATTTGAGTTACTAGTATATTATCAAGATTTCTGGATGATTTTGGGTTATTCTTCATACGAGCATTTTAATGAGATTCTGAGAAGGTTTTCAAGATGATTTATAGCAGGAGTTGAGACTCAGTTTTAAAGAATGATTAAGCGTATTTTCACGAGTTTTGTAATATTTTTGAGATGCTCTTTTCAGTTAGCATTTAAAAGTATTTTCTTGAACTTACTGCATGCTTGGCTATTAAGATAATAAAATAGGGAAAGCACTAAATCTTATTTTATTTCCTTTGAAATCAATTACTTTTCGTCCACTCACTCTAACAGTTTTTAAATTCTTTTCTCTAGACATTTCGGTTTTACGTGCCCAGTCTAGAGATTAGTTGAGGTCGAGCGCGCATAGGCTTTGAGGCATAGTGTCCACCACCTTCATTCCTATTGTAGGTTATATGTTTAACTTACTTGTATCTTATTTCAATTTTGGTTTAGATTGCTTTGATTACCAACAGTAAATATATTTGTATTTTGAGTGGATTTAAAGTTATAGCAATTATTAGGGAGTTGGATATGAATTGTGGAGAGCAGGTAGGCGCCAAAAGATTAGGACGGATTTGATTACTAAGGAGTGTGATAATGTTTTTACAGGTTTTGGGTTGTCCACTTTTAGAAGAAGTTCCGCCAAATTTTTGGTAAAATTTCTTCTAAGGTGGGCCTTGTAGGGCCACTTTAAATTTCAAGGTGAAATCCACAGCAGGTCCTGTCATAATTGGTTGTGGTGTTGAGAAGGGGGGGCTCTATTACATGGCGATGACACCTGCTGGTGACTGTCGTGCTAGTGAAGCCAATAAAGTGCAAACCTCTTCTAATGATAAGGATAAAGTTTGGTTATGGCATAAAAATCTTGGAAACCCGTCATTTAGTTATCTTAAAATTCGTTTCCTTTGCTCTTTCAACATTGTAAGGAATCTGATTTTCAGCGTGAGACTTGTATCTTGGGAAAAAGTCATCTTGTAACCTATCATTCCAGTTTCAATAAAAGTAGTGCACCATTTGATTTGATTCATTGTAATGTTTGGGGCTCTTGCCCAGCTACTCCTTCTGGTATACATTGGTTTGTACTCTTCATTGATTATTGTACACGAATGTGTTAGGTTTACTTGTTAAAACATAAAAGTGAGGTTTCTTATGTTTTCAAGATTTTCCATGCCATGATTCAGACTCAATTTCATAATTCTATCAAGATTTTTCGTTCCGACAATGGTGGTAAATATGTCAATCATCACCTTCATAAATACCTACATAGAAATGGCATTATCCATCAGACCAAATGTCCACAAATACCTCAACAAAATGGTATGGTTGATTGAAAGAATTGTAAAAAATTCTTCAAGTAGCCCGCTCAATCTTGATTGGTGCTCATATGCCTGAATACCTTTAGGGTGATGCCATCCTTACAACCAGTTACCTTTTGAATCGCTTACCCACACGGCGCGGGCCCTTAAGCCACCCACTGAAGCCGACCATATCACCCTAAAAACACCACTTGAAGCTCTTGGACAATCCTTCACTCTTCCATCTACTCACACTCTTCCACCCAAGATCTTTGGTTGTGTGGCTTATGTCCACATTCCTCGTAATTAAAGGAGTAAGTTAGATGCTTGTGCGGAAAAATGTGTTTTTGTGGAATATGATTCTCGCCAAAGAGGATATAAATGCTATTATCTCTCTACTCTCAAAATGCATGTGACCATGGATGTAACCTTTCATGAACTTGATATTTTCTTTTCCTTGAAGCCTCATCTTTAGGGGGAGTGCATATCTGTGAAAGAGCAGTCTTCCTCGACATTGGAAGACTTTCATTTCACTATGGAAAAAGATATTCAAGGAACCCAAGTAATGGTGATATGACAAACTCATCAAAAGAACCCCTTTACTCGTACAACACCGTACCAATATCTCCAGAGGACGCTCCCGACGTAAATTCAAACCCTTTACTCATAACAAATAATGTTGTTCATGATGAGTCTAACCCTGAGCCTCATAATGTCATACATGATAGACTAAATCTTGAGTCTAATGATGTTGTGCATAATGAGGATGCCATACTTGACGAGCCCAATATTGACTCTAATGACCAGATACATAGTGAAGGTGACCTTGAAACAAGACCCAACCTGGAAGGAAGTGAGGTCTCGAAGTATCAGTTACCATCTCGATCTACAAGAGGGAGAGCCAAAGTCAATTATGAACCAGACCCTAAAGCCAAGGCCAAATATCCTATTAGCAACCATGTACCGATCCATAGATTATCCAAGTCATATGCAACTCTTGTATTCCAATTATCTACTGTTGTCATTCTAACTAAAGTGCAGGAAGCCTTGGCAGAGGCTAAATGGACCCAAGAAATGAAGACTGAGATGGGAGCCTTGGAAAAGAACGATACATGGGAACTTATGCCAAAACCTATAGGAAAGAAAACTGTGGGGTGCAGGTGGATCTACACATTGAAGTATGCAGCCGATGGAAAACTCGATAGGTATAAAGCAAGGCTTGCCAACGAACATATGGAATTGATTATGAAGAAACATTTGCACTAATGGTCAAAATCAGTACAATCCGCGTATTAATGACTTTAGCTGCAAACTTGAATTGACCTCTCAAGCAATTTGATGTGAAAAATGCATTCCTACATGGAGACCTCAAGGAAGAAGTATACATGGACTTACCTCCAGGATTATAGCACCATCATAAAAGGTTGTGGTGTGTAAATTGAAGAAATCACTCTATGGGCTCAAGCAATCTCCTAGAGCATGGTTTGGGAGGCTTAGTGAGTCAATGAAGACATCTGGCTACAAGCAAAGTAACTCTGATCATACTATCTTCTTGCTAACTGCTCTAATTATTTATGTATATGATTGTAACAAGAAATGATCAAAGAGAAGCAAAGAAGTTGGAGGATTACTTGTCATGTGAGTTTGAAATGAAAGACTTAGGTGGGCTAAACTATTTTCTCGGCATTTAGGTGCCTAGATCAGAAGAAGGCATTTTCTTATCTCAAAGAAAATATGTCTTGTACTTACTCAAAAATGTCTTGTACTTGCTCACTGAAACAGGTATGTTAGCTTGCAAACTTGATGATACGCCAATGGAACAAAATCACAAGTTAGGTGAATATCCTAATCAAGTGCCTACCAAGTAGGAGAGGTATCAAAGACTAGTTGGCAGACTCATATACCTATCTCACACACGCCAGATATTACATATGCTATGAGTGTGATAATTCAGTTCATGCATTCCCCAAGTGAAGCTCACATGAATGCAGTTTAATTACCGTACTCTTAGTCACTTAAAGTCTACTCAGGTAAAGGAATTATGTTTTCGAAGAATGAGGTTGCTAGGCACACTGATGCAAATTGGGCAGGATCTATCATTAATAGAAGATCGACCTCAGGATACTTTACTTTTGAGGGAGGTAACCGTATTACTTGGAGAAGTAAGAAACAAAAACTAGTTGCCAGGTCTAGTGCAGAGGTAGAATATAGAGGAATGGCCCAAGGACTATTTGTCATCTGAGTTTAAAATGAAAGACTTGGGCGGGCTGAAATATTTTCTAGGCATTGAGGTGGCCAGATCAGAAGAAGGCATTTTCTTATCTCAAAGAAAATATGTCTTGGACTTACTCACTGAAACAGGTATGATAGCTTGCAAACCTATTGATACACCAATGGAACAAAATCACAAGTTAGATATCCTGATCAAGCGCCTACCAACAAGGAGAGGTATCAAAGAGTACTAGTTGGCCAACAGACTCATATACCTATCTCACACATGCCCAAATATTGCATATGTTATGAGTGTGGTAAGTCAGTTCATGCATTCCCCAAGTGAAGCTCACATGAATGCAATTTACCATATTCGTAGTTACTTAAAGTCAGATCCAGGTAAAGGAATTATGTTTTTAAAGAATGGACACTTGGAGGTTGCTGGGTACACTGATGCAGATTAGGCAAGATCTATCATTGATAGAAGATCGACCTCAGGATACTTTACTTTTGTGGGAGGTAACCTTGTTACTTGGAGAAGTAAGAAACAAAAAGTAGTTGCCAGGTCTAGTGCAGAGGAAGAATATAGAGGAATGACCCAAGGAATATGTGAAATGTTATGACTCCGTAACCTATTGAAAGACTTGGGGTAATCTATTGAAAGACAGGGGGTTCAAGCCTAAACACACTATGTACCTATTATGTGACAACAAGGCATCGATAGACATTGCACACAATCCAGTTCAACATGATAGAACCAAATATGTTGAAGTGGAAAGACACTTTATCAAGAAAAAGCTAGAGTCAAAGATCATTGATGTGCCACAGGTGAAGACTGAAGACCAGCTTACATATATTTTGACTAAAGCTGTTTCAAGTCAAGTATTTCATAACTCACTTAACAAGTTGCGCATTCAAGACATCTATGCACCAACTTGAGAGGGAGTGTTGACATGATCTGTATCATATCAATTAGTCTTTATTATGATTTATTTTGTGTATCAATTAGCATTAGTGATATAGTTGACTTAGATCAGCATTCATTACTTTTCTTTATATGTACATCACTGTAATTCTATATAAACCTCTTTAAGAGATGAATATTCTTACAACATTATTCCCATATAGTTGAAGAGTTTAGATATTAAACTTCCAATTGTGAGCAAACATCTTTCATATTTACACAGGATACCATAGCCATTACCAACCAGACGTCGCAACCAGTGGCCGCAAACTCCCGATCTCCTTACCACATAGCCTATAAATCATTACATTAAAGAATAAGACAGCCGCCTTTGCTGCTTCCACCTCCACTGCTTCCGCCTTTTTTCTTCTTCTCTTCTTGTAGATCGTCACTAAGCTTTCGGATCTCATGCGCAGACCTTTGTTGAGCCTCTTGGGCACTCTTTTCTGCTCTTAGTCGTGCAGCATGTTCATCTTCTAACTTTTGCTCAAGCGTCATGGTATTCAATCTCATCTTTAACTCAAGCTGCATATTTGTTATTCAGATAAAAGCATACATGAAAGTAAAAGTTCAATATTTACAAGCATATAAAAACAACTCATTAGTAGAGGCAAACACCTTGTGCTCTGAGATCTATATTACCCACTCGATTTTTCCGAATCTAAAGAAAGGAAAAATAAATTGTTTTTACACAGGAGAGCACCGAATCACAAGATTCCCAATGCAAGATTCCAAACTCGATAAATGAAGAAGGTGATACGGCCACATAACTTGTTTCATTCTACCAATAAGGATTTCATTCTACAAATTTTATTAACTACTATCAAGTACTTTAAGCTCCCCTTAAGTCACATGTACCCAACAGTTCAAACTTCTCCCAATCTCGAGTCTCCAAGAATGTGAGAGTTGTGGGGAGTGTTAAACCACCTTAAATCACATTTAGTATGAATGCTGATATTGTGTTTACAGATTTCTAGTTAACTGTTCAATTCTCTTACTCTAAATTTAGGTTTTTTAGGCTTTTACTATTCATTGTACAAATAAGATCAACAGCCAATGCGAAAAGATATACACAAATTCATTCTTTACAAATACAAATATCTCAGTTTAAAGGGGTTGGTCAATAGACACAGGACTATGTCATAGGATGCAGCAAAGTAGCAAATTGTAGTTTTAACTAAGCCAACTGTTAAACATGCTGATGGAAATTATTGAATGCAAACAAAATGCAGAAGAAAATATACCATCTCAGTAATTTGTTTAAGCTGCAGATCATATTGACGCTGCATCTGCTCATTAAAACGATCTATTTCTTGTTTTGAATACCCCTTCGAAGCAACCTCTTCTTGTTGATCACGAAGTTTCATAGCCCCTTTCTGTCCAGATGCAGCAATGTTTTGATCATTATATTCAATACCAACATAGTAATAATCTCAAGAAATTACTATCAATAAATGAGAAAACAACAAAAACCTTCGCTTCAGCAAATATCTCATCTGTGTATGGCCGCCCACCATTCTGTTCTATAACCGAGTCTACAAGTGAGAGGAGCCCCTGCACTTGTTCGACCCTCTTGCTTTCATCCTTGGTCTTGTTATCAAAAAGCACACAACGATTTCCACACAGACTAAGGATTTCCTAAATTGTTGCGAGAACTGATTATAAGTCTAGTGCATGATCAGGCTCATATCAAAGAGAATACTGGATCAAGCAATAAAAATGAAAGCAAATTCTTACATAAAATATGTCAAAATGATCATCCATTAATTCCATCTTACTAATAGATTTCTGTCAACTTCTAATGATACTGCTCATTTGAACCAAGTCTACCTTATATCACCACACATCATTAATAAAGACTAACTTTATTTTCTGGGAACAACAATGACAATGACAGTATGACACCGATATTTTTTGTAAAGAGGTAATGCACATTTGATGTAAGCAATGAACGGGGAGGAGTTCTCAAGAACTATCTCAGTTTAGAGAGGACAAGCATTTTCACTAAGTTTGATATCATTTGAAAACAAATCTGGGGAGCAAAGAAAAGAAATAAATGGAGAACCAACAAGAATGCTTCAACAGAACTTCAACACTTCTAAACTCATGTCTCAATTAACTTGACTATATTCTTTATCAAACTTAAAAGTCCAAATGAAATACTCGATGATGTTAACAGATACAGTTAAAAAGAATATCATATCCCACTCATTCAGAAATGGAAACGAAAGTAGTGATGTTATCATGACATTTTAAATTATGGAAAGAAATAAAACAAATTTACCTTCAAAGGCTTCGGGCAATCACGGCCCAAATAATCTTCCAAAGTCTCATCTTCTTCCAACTCATCTCCTCCCGTAAAGACAACAATCATATAGTCAAAGATTTTACTTCCAAATAGATTTTCCAAGCTACAGATTGCAGACTGCTCTTCTTTTGTAAAGCGAGTTCTAGTTGAGAGAACCACAAGAACAGCATGGATCCCATCCTCGGCTAATTTAATGCATTGGGCAATTTCTTTGCTAATAAAGTCTGATTTGGCAGAATTATCAAAAAGACCTGCAGCATACCACAGAAATCAAAAGGAAAGAATAAGGTTCTTAAATGCAACTACTTTATATACTCGTAGTGCTACTCCTAGAGACATTTTTTAGATACATAATTACAAAACAAATACGCGTCGGCAAGACTTTACCCGGAGTGTCTATAACATTAATTTGTTGTCCATCTCCCAAGATAGTAGTCTTCAATTCAGCAGCGGTCGTGACCCCACTAGAGCTACGCCTGGAATTGAAAGGTTTTTTGCCAAGAATGCTGTTGCCTGTGGCACTTTTTCCATTACCAGTGCGTCCAACTAAGACCATAGTGCGAGCAGCATTAGAAAAGGGAAGTTGCCGGTCATCAATCGAACGTCCACCCATTATACAAAATCAGAATACCTGCAACCATATATGTTTTATATTCTGTCAATGCTTCATAAACAAGGAAAGTATTGCAAGTGGAATGAGGATACCTTGCAAGCATATAGTCTATATTATCTTTTCTCACTGCTTCATAATGACAAAAGTACGGCAATAGTTGCATTACCGTATATATCTAGAAGACTCATGCACACAATTGCAATGACTTAAATTATATGAGTAAAGAAAAATTAATTTTTTATTTGAGCAAAACACACTGATTTTTAAACATGTTAGCCATATGTAGTTCTATGAGTCAGCAGCACGAATAACTGTAGAGCTATCTACGAAAAAAAAAAGATCACAGAGAGAGAGAGAGAATCGTCTGATGAACACCGGGCAAGCCGACAATTGAAACCAAGGAAAAAAAAAACTATAGAGTGAAAGAGGCAGTACGATTGGAATAACAGCACACAAGGTCGTCTCGAAAGGAAACTCAACTCATGTAGAGGAAGAACGAAGCCAAGAACAAAGAGACTCTCTCTCGGAGGCCACACAGAGAGAGAAGGAGAGAAGTTCTTTGTTATAATGTCTCTCTGTGTGTGTATGAGTCATCAATTTATACAATTCTCCTCGAGGTTTCTGCTCGTATACTCTCCTACATTGATGCTGACTTAATTTACATGGAAAGAAAGGAAAGGAAATCAATTCCTTGCTCTTCCACCCAATGCTAGGTGAAGCAGATTCAAAGGTATGTGGAACTGTAAAGGAGCCAACCAGCGAATAGTTGAGGCATCAAATTTTTCTACACTATAGTCTTCTAGGATAAAACTCTCATCACATTTTATCTTTCAATAAGGTGACTGTGGGGACAATATTTATATAACATGTAAAGATTTGAAATTACAGGTCCTATCACATGTTAGTGTAGTGATCGATGTTAATACACACACACACATGTTCATTATCATCAAAGTTCTAAAGTATAATTTAGTGGAGAAATTATTCAGACATTCACCACCATTTCAATTCAAAATAAAAATAAAAACTATTTTGAAATTTGAAGTCAATTATATAGTAAGTTCAAAATCTAACTCCTATCTGAATCCATGATCATCACATGCCTTTACAGAACCACTAATTAGGGTTTTCACTTTTCAGAAGTCCCCTTCAGGTGCCAAGAACGAGTAAATTGACCTAATTTATATGATCACCGATATTTATATTGTTGAAGACATGGATCTTATATGAATGATACTGAACTTTTACAGGTTTAACTAGCTAACAATTGAGTACTATAAATGCCCCAATATAGGCCCTTTGTTTTTTTTTTTTTTGGCAAAAGGAAAATAGAGTAAATGAAATAGAGATCAACATCAAAAGGAGGAGACATGAGATTGATCAAAACCCAGTATAAAGAATAAAAATGCAAAAAACATTACCAAACCATGAATATGGTTGAAGATTAACCAAAGTCCAAGTAAGTGTTTGATAGCATGCAAGGTACCGTGAACTTGTTTAATATTTTTTTGAGAAAAAAGATAACTTCATTTAGATATCAAGGGCCAGAAGGCTCATACATCCAAAACTGTCTTACACCACACTACTACAAAAATTGAATCAGACGACGGCTAAAAACCGTCGTCTGATATGGAGGCAAACCGTCGTATATCGAGGCGCCGTCTGATGAAGGTCGATTGTAGGGAACCGTTGTGTGAAGGGCTCGGCAACATGTTGGCATCATGCCAGCATCCTGTCGACACCATTAGCTGTTGCGTGACTACTCTTCAGACGACGGGCGACTTTAGAAACTGTTGTGTGATTGCAATTCAGATGTCACTTTATTTTATGCCTGTTGTGTGACTTTCATTCATACGACAGTTTTTATTTTTGAGTCATTGTGACTATTGTGCACATACGACAGTTTTTTTGTGGTTATTGTTGTCCTAATAGAATGATTCAATGCATTGTATATACTGAAACTGAAATAAAAAATGATCAAATTAACGGTAACTGATCAATATATAGAAGAAATTGTTATAATCCACATCGTGCACCAAAATAGATTGTGCAAAGGTAATCTTTCATCTACAAAAGGAGTACCATAAGAATGCTCAAATACCATAAGAAAAGCATGTAATTCATATTGTTTATACAAAAAAGTACTATATAACTCCAAGGCCTTCCTTGTTATTGCTTGCTTATATTCTTCAATCTCAATAACTCGAGCAGTTCCATCAGTAGATACTGAAACAAGGAAGTCCTTGTTGGCAGATACAGAGAGAGACTGAATGGGTTCTTGAAGGTTCTTACACAATCACCAGAGAGACTATCCCATAATCAGACCTTCCCATCCGCACAACCTGTTGCTAGGTACCTAGATACCCCAAGCCAGGTCAAGCATGTCACTCCATCCTACCATACAAGGAAGATTTCTTCCATTAGACCAATTGCAGAGATTTAAAATCTGAAGTATGACATCTAACAATTGACATTTAATGGAAGCAAACAAGCTGGTGACCATAATAAATTAGATAAAGAAAAAGAGAACCAGATGGTGATAATCATTTGAAATAATGTAGAGATGAAACTCTCACAGAGCTCATGGTCACATGTAGAACGGGGCAACGAATGTTGCAAATCCCAGATGATAAGCTTGTTATCCATACCTCCTGTTGCAGCCCAAGGGAAACTACATACACAATTATTAAGGCATGAGTACAAAAGCAGTAAACTCAATGAGTTAAGAGACACAACTTGAAGAGATTCTCCTAAAAAAATGTCTCTACTACAGACTCATGTAAAGATGCAGATGTTGGAATAATAAGTGATAATCAACACAACTCGGAATAAACGGAGAAAGATTAGACGAAACTTTTTAGTACTAAATTACAAGTTCGAAGCAAGTATCAGAAAGCTTGATCTGTCAGGCATTAGCTGATGGCATCAGACAATCTCGAATTAAGGTTGAAACACCCAATAAAGAACTAGTTGATGTAAGTAGAAATTACATTATATTACAAGGAAGGGTGGATCTATGTGAATTAAAGTTAGTTGCTAACTGGACACACCAGTGCAAAATTCAATTGTTTCTGGGCAATTGTTTCTCTCACATTCTAAATCCAAAGAAACGTAACTCTGACATGGATAGAGCAACAGTGGCTACCCTATGTAGTAATAATTATAAACTTTGTGTATAACACATTTCCAATTGAAATTAACAATTTGATCTAGCTTTTATTAAGTCACTACTGATAACACTCTAATGACTAAGAATGCATTATGCCTGTAACAAACACGTAAGGAGGATTACAAATAGGAAGTAACCACAGAAAGACAAACTCTTACCCGTATGGCCAGTAAATGTATGCATGGAATCATCAGGCTCATATGAAAACAACAAAAAAGTACAATACCAAACAATCAAATTAACTCGACAGCAAGCGAAAGAAAAAGATCATAAATAAGGAATTGTATGCCAAACGATGATGTACCAACTGCTTGGTCGTCTGCATCAGGAAGATCTGCAGCCACCAACACATGATTGAGAACTTAACAAACACAGTATACATAATTCATACAGAGAGAGAGAGAGAGAGAGAGAGAGAGAGAACAACTGAGCACCTTCCTCATCGAAATCAACTTTGTTAAGGATGTCAGCTTCATCAATGTAAACCTCGCCTTGGTCATCGTCTTCTTCATGAACAACATGACCTGAAAAATGAAAAACGCAAAACTCATCAGTCTAGTATTTATCAAATACATGGAGGAAATGGAAAAAGAATACAACACTATTGTGGATCCTATCATAAACCAATAATCATTAATGAGCATCTAAACCTAGCTAAAGGCTTTTCAGTCTCGGAAAGTGCACTAACAAATAGAAACAAAATTGACGAGGACAATGAAGAAGTGAAACATAAGTATGGACCATAAAGAACCTACAGGTTACAGCACATGATTACCTCAATCTAATAGGCTACTTGACCTTCTATTGGCCACAAATAATCACATTTCCTTTCTTAATGAAACTAAAAAGAATCCATACAATAAGATTGTAACATGGATATATTTATCTTTGCTAGAAGGGTATCCACTTTTTTTTTGTTCTTTTATCTCTGAGAAAAGGTTTTTATGTTAACAATACATGCGTTGCTCAAATTTGGGGTATCAGATCAGTTGATTTTTGTTTCCTTCTATTCTCAGCCATACAAATATCTAGCAAAGGATCATGAGTTACAATTAAAACATCTTTTTTGCCACATGATGCTTAAGAATATCAACCAACTTTCACATAGTTGATTTATATTTCAAAGAAAAAGAAAAATCTCTTAAACAGCACACACCATGAATGTGAGAACTTGTGTTCTATTATCACTACTAAGTTCTATCATACCTGGGTGCAAATGAGCTTCACATCTTTGTGAGCCACAAGACCATTCTCAGAAAATACATAATCATAGTCACCCATAACTGCAAAGACAAAGGTACAGTTAATAGATATAGTCAATGGAATTTGAAAACAGTAAAAACATAGCTATTTATTTAGCCATAATAGCCCTCAAATCTAATATCAGTAAGATGTTTAAGAGTAAGAGGAAAAGGAAAAGAGTACCAACCTATAGCAAATTTTGTTGTAAGACATTTTAAATGCTAATCATAGATGGAACAAAACAATTGCAATTGTACTTAAACACACAGAGATATAAGTTTTGAATAGATCCTTAGGTATGGGGAGGAAAGCTATAACCATTGAAACTTTTTGATCATCAAGGTCCAGTAAAAACAAAGATCAGAATTCAAACAATGAACAAGTTCTATATATCTATACTTGGCTGCTACTATAGTTTGAAGTCAGTTCTCCATTAATGAAATTAAATTATAATACATCTAAAGTTGTTGATTACATTAAAAATGAAGAAATATATACTTGTCTTTCCAAGCTGCTTTGTTAGAAAGGTTGGATCCTCCCACAATGCCCACTGTAACAACCTGAAATCCAACAAGGATATAATCATCCACTGAGACACTCACCACCCAACCCCTCATAAAAAAAAGAGCCCTTGCATATATGCAAACTTCCAGACGAATAAGTTATGTACCTTCTTGAGTTCTCGCATGAATCCTAACATTTGCGGAGTAACATCCTAGCATTCCAATGAAATGTATGAATTAGATATGTTTTAAAGAGCGTGTACATATATATATGAGTACATCCATATTGAATCAGTAAATTATTGTTTAAGATCCCTACTTAAAAACAAAAGAGACTTAGAGGAAACTAAAACCAGAGATATCGTACCTTTTTGGGAGCAGTGAGAGTCCCATCAACATCAAACAAGGCAATCACTCCAGGCTTCATAACCGCCATTTACAGTCTGCTACTTCTCCTGCACATCAAATTCAGAATAACACAATGCTCAACTTAAAGTCGAGATCTTTTGATCAAAGAATTGAGCTTCAGCTTGTCCAAAATGGACCCTTTGAATTGAACACTAGAATTCGACTTTGGAAAATAACATTATGCAATTATAAAGAACCAATGCCCAGAAAACTAAGCAATAAAACAGCAAACAAGTATCCACCCAGATGTTGAAATTAAATTGGGTTTGTATTAGTAAAGACTTATTCCAACAATACAATAACTCAACCTGAAACACCTCCAAAGTATTATGAAAAGCTTACTTAAGAAATAAGTGTAAAATGTGTTACCAAAAGAGGTCACAGGGACTCATGTAAAAAGTGAACCCCGAATCATATGATCTTCCACGTCGTCCACGATTGTCATCCTCGCTGTAACCAAAGCATTATAATCAATCTTCCTGCCAGTACCACGAAAGAGTTTAACAATAAAAACACCAGCCTTATCCTAAAACTTACCTCCTACTGGAAGAAAGGGCAACAATGATTGTAGTATAAACAAGAACAATGGAGGCAATGAGGGCAGTTCCAAATGAAACCCTCGCTACATACTCGGTCCCGGCCTATCAAAAAACATAATCTCAGTGTCAATTCCCAAGCACAAACTACACAGCAACGACGGCATAACCAAATTCCAGAAAGAAAAACTACCTTTGCTTTCTCCAGCAGAGGCTCAATTCTCAATCGAAACGATTTGGCAAGAAGCTTTGCTTGATAATCTTTGGGGAAAACATAAAGCACATCGCCTTCATCCGAGACCTGTTGAGACCATCTGGAAAAATAGAATTTCAACTCACTAAACAAAGCTACAACCACAAATTCCATTCATTCTTTCTTTCCTAACAGCATGGAAAGAACTATAGATATCAATTTTTAGAAAATAACTACCTCCAAGAAGCCCTCAGTGTCGGCAACGAGAGCCTGCAAAGCGTTCTGAGCCTCATTGAGCTTGAGCCCAGCTCTGCTGGAGACGTCACCAATCGTCACTCTCCCTCCACAGGCGTCAACAACGTCCATGGTGCGCTTCCTCACATCTGAAGGTAGCTTATCGCTCTCGATAGCTCCGCCAGGCCTAATCCCGGTGACTGCGTCGAGGTTGGCTCTAACGACCGTCACCGAAACCCTAGAATCTCGAACCTTGGAAGAGAACCCAGGGAAAATGGGGGTTTGGGAGAGAGGAAAGGTGTGGGGGCAGTCGGGAAAGAGTGAGGATTTGGATATGAGGCGAGGGCCTATCTTTTAGGAGGCAATCAAGTTTCACCGGTACCGCTACGATGGGATTCTTCGTCACCTGTCACCGACTCGATCTGGGTCGAAGGAGCTCGAGCTTCTTGTTCTTCCGCTCATATATAGAGAGAGGCCGCCTTGGATTATGTAAGAGAAAGAGGAATCGAAGAATTGGAGAAGAGAGAGTTTCCAATCTAGGCTCTCTCTGGTCTGTTTTGAAGCGATAGGGATGGGATGAGGCGGAAACTGGTTTAGTTGTCGGGGAGAGGAGAGAGGAGAGAGGTCCAAGGTTTCAAAATGATGGATTTGGGGTCTAGGGGTAGAAGATAGAGGGAAAGAGAGAGAGGAGAGAGGTCTAGGTTTTAGATCTGATGGATTTCAACACCATGTAGAACAGAGAGATATGGTTGAAGTGAGGAGGCACTAATAGTTCATAGTTGTGGGTTTTGGTTATGGGTCTGTGTCTATGTCTCAATAGAGAGAGTGAGGCGCCGTCGAGAGATTGAGGAGCTGTGGGTATTTTTGTTATTGTTTTGCTCGAGTGTTAGGGCTTCAAGCCTGGCTATATCAATTTGGACAGAGATTCACACAACATAATTTTATAAAAATGTGGTCTGAATGCAGCCATTTTAAATTTGGGATCTGTCTCCAATCAATTTGACTTCCTTCTTTAGGGAGGTAGAGAAAAATGGTGGTGGGAAATCTCCCTCCTTCAGCCAAACATATTGATCAGACCACAGTTTTATTATTTTTCGTCGTATGATTAATACATGTTGGGGGGGAAATTTGGGGTTTGAGACGGGGTTTGGCACCACTTACATGGTGGGAAACTTGCCGCTCAATCTTTTAAGCGTCACACAACGTTTTTGTCCTTAAACGCCTTCTGAATTAATTCATAAGTCCATATCAGACGACAGATTTTGTAAAAACGACATCCGAAAAAATAAAAATTAATCAGACAACAGAAAAGTATGATACATCATGTGAGAGGCGTCGTCTGATTCAATTTTTGTAGTAGTGCCAAACTCATAAATGATATAAGCTACCAGACAAAGGACAGGCTACCTTCACTGTTAACACATTCGCTCAATTATTGAGCCTAAACACAAGAAATAAAACCACCCTACTAACCTCTCATGAAGTAGTAGCTTAGTCGCCCAGAGACCGCAATTGGTGTACAACTAGAGAAGCTAAGATGCAAGTAGTAGAAATTCAACTTCTAGTGAAAGGCAAAGGAAGCTGGAAAGATTAAATCTTTCCTTTGCCCTTGTCCCTAGGGCTAGGACCAGTTTCAGTACAAGTAGGATAAGTAATCTTTAGGGGAGTACCATCTAGCTTCTTGTTTGCACGTTGAGTCTTATTCTTGCTTCCAAGAGGCCTACCAGACTTCTTTTTCAACGAGACCAAAGTAAGGTCGCCATCCTCCTCAATAAGGCCAAGTGTCTCAGCATGCAGTGTTGGAATCTTGCCACCCAAGATTGTTTTAAATTTCTTGGGACTAGGATGGCAAGCACCACCATGCTCCCGCTTTTTGGACGGCAAGACAGGCTGTTGCTTCTGTGTACCTAGAGCAATAACAATGTCACCAGAAATAGCCAGTTCGGGAACCTCACCTAGACTTTCTGTACTCTCCAAACCGTGCAGCAAAGTAATGTCTGCCACCCCAGTATTGGCTACTGGTAGAGCCGACTCACTGGGAGAAGAAAACTCTGAGGTCAGACGCTCCACTCGACGAAAACCAGGCCGCTTCTTCCATGGGACGGTCGGGGAAGTAGAGAGAAGGTCTCACTGATGTTTAGCAGAGAAGGCAAAGGAATTCCCTGAGGTCGAAACTCCGGGAAAGTGTAAAACCCTAGGTGTAGGGTTTACTGCAGTGGGTTCCTCACAAGCAAGTCCAGCATGTGTGATCAAACCACATTGAGTGCATCTCCCCCGCAGATGCTCGAACTGAAAGTGCAATATGGGTTCAACCCCAGTATCTAGGAAGACTTGTCTTTCCAGCAGGATCGGTTTAGATATGTCATGAATGAATAAAACCCTAATCACCCCCTTCTTAAATTCCTTCTTGTCATACTCCAAAAAACCGCCCAAAAGGTTGCTAATCAAGGTGAGATTCTCGGGTTCTTCATACAGAGGAGGTATGCCAAAAACCCTAGTCCAGATCCGCAGATGTTTAAACTGAAGTTCATGCAGAGGCTGGACTCCATCGTACACTTCAAAACAGACCGGGGCTCTGTCAAAACACCATACTCCCCCTCGAAGAACCTTGTTTCGATCATGTGCAGCAGTGAAAGAGAACAAAAACAGGTCCCCAGGACGCTCTTGAACCCTAAAATCCTTATCCACCATCCACGTTCGATTAAAGTGAGACATGAGTGCCTTAGGGTCTATGGGTTTCCGAGTCAAAGGCTTTCCGAGGAGAAAAGATTGGGAGGACCTCCGCACTGGACCTCCGCCGACCTTCCCCAGGTCAGGGGCACGTCCCCCTTCGGCCAGTGCAAGCGAGGCAACAAAACTCGCCGTTACCGCGTCAATGGATGCCATAGGTAGAGAGAGAGTAGGTAAAAGGAGGTGGAGAATGGTGAGGGAGGCTAGGAGGCCGTAGACAACTTGGATTGAGAGAAAAGCTCTCCTAGGGTTTTTTGAAAAGAGACTTGAATTTGCAAAAAAAAAAAAGGAATTGATTTTGCTCGCTTTTGCTCTTCCACCCAATGCGAGCATTTGTTGTGGTGAAGGCAAAGGCCCACTGCATTTGTTGGTGAAGGCAAAGGCCCACTAAAAAAAGGAAAGAAGTGTCGCTTTTGCTCGCATTTGTTGTGGTGAACTTGTTTAATATTGTTTTGCCTTCACCACAACAAATGCGAGCAAAAGTGACACTTCTTTTGCCACGATTAGAAACAATAGTGGAGATGGGCTCATGGGCTTAACTTTTGGCACTGTCACTATGTCGAAATTTGCTAGTGTCTATTTAATATCAGGTAATCGAGAGTATCGAATAGTTTTGGGTTATTAGCCTTTGTGGTCCTACTTTCATTTTTTTTATTCATTCAAATTTCTCATAAAACTGACCTCTTTGGACAAATGCAACTAGCAAGGCTCATCTACTATGTGTGTGGAGAGAAGTTAAAGGTAGTAGGGAAACTTTTAATACAATTACCATGTTTTTTCTATTTTTTTATTTTTATTCTTTTGTTTTCTATTTTTCCATTTACTAGCTATATTATCTCTAGTGATTAATTATATTTCATAATTTTTTAATATAAAAGGGTTAAATTGGTAAAAAAAAATTCAGTTTTGGAGAGCAAGCTCTTTTTTTTTTTTTTTTGATATAAAATAATACGACCTCACTCGATCAAGCATGAAGGGTACAAACACCCCTCATATTACAATCATTGCTCAAGTAGTGCACTGACTGTACATTAAAAAAGACTACTACGCCTTGAACACTAAGAAGCTACAACACCAAAAAATCAGTACATCCGCCTAAGACCCTCATGGTGTACATCAGTACTGATTCTTGGGCACATTGTAATGTCCTAGAGAAACAAGGTATACAAGGCCAAGGCCCACTGCACCCACCCATAAACGAGGGAGCCTTATTAGACAAAAGAAATAACATAAAAATGAAGTTGGGCCCAAAGCAAGCCCAGACCCAAAAGCACTCAAACCCTTGCCAACTCCAAGCTACAGCAGCCACTACGTCTTCACCACGGTTACAAGACTCTAGCCACTACCACAAGTAGCCGTCGGCCACCATCCACTCCTCCATGCATTATCGCCAGCACGACGACAAGAAGCACCACCTCCCCCAAAAGTCCTTCTCCCCGCATGGTTTCAAAGCACCCATATCAGACCGGAGAACTTCGATACAAAAGAGCCCATCGAAATCCCACCTCACACTATCCCGCCAGCCGCCTCCGATCAAGGGACAGAATGCCGGTACCACCAGACTGCTCTCACCAGAGCCTCTAAGCGATCAGAAGATGCAGGACCACCACAAGGCTTGCAAGCTCGTCAAGGTTCGAGCCACGCCACCGCAGCAACAGGCTGAGAAATGACCATAAAAAAAACGTCCCCGCTCGGCTGCACTCACCACTTACCGACAAGGCTAAAAGCCTGGCACGGCAAGGGAGCTGCCGGACAAGAGCCTCCAAGCTTACCCAAGGAAACCCTAGCCGCCCTCTTCTTGAGAGAGAGAGAGAGAGAGAGAGAGAGAGAGAGAGAGAGAGAGAGAGAGAGAGAGCTTCTCTTAATAATAGTATAGATAAGAAAATGGTATTTGTTTTATCGAGCCAAACCGGAGAGAGAAACAAATATCAGTCTCCCTTCTTCAAAATCATTTCGATTCATCACTCTCTTTCTCTCTCGGTATTGTATTCGATCCGAAAGTAAAACCTTCACAATCTCCCCTCTTAGATCTATCCACCAAGCTAAGACCTACCTCTTGCCAAAAGAAAGCTAAGATTTACCCACCGAGGTATCTCAATCCATTTCTGCAAATCTGATGGTACATCAGTCACCGACGCATCTGAGTTATATGGAACCGTCTCCTCCAATCCATCTTTAGGTGCGTAGTGCGGAAAATTCAATTCTCTAAATTTTAGTAGGATCTGTAAATTGTTTTACATTTTCTTAGTTTACTTGAGAGAGAGAGAAAGAGAGAGTAGAAGAAGAAAGACAAGGAATTGTAGTAGGATCTGTAAATTGTTTTACATTTTCTTAGTTTACTTGAGATGGGAGCTGGTAATCCTTTAGTTTGTCAATTTGTCATGTATTGTGATCTATGTAATTTAGTATTTCCTCTGATGGTTGGTTCAGCTGGAATTCCTGTCTATGACCATAAACAAGAAGGAGGATTCCAACTTATGTTTGATTGTTGCTTCTGATGATTACAGAAACTGACAACATTGAGAAGATTTCATATGGAGCAGAAGAGAAGCCAATATTGAATTAGAGGTCGGCCTTCAATGTTTCATTTTGATTGCCATTTCATATTTGAGAAATATAAGACTTTTGGAGGATATCTCATCTTCATAAATCATAACTTACTATGTTGAATTTCATGAAGAATTCTAGGAATACAATCTAGGGAAGACTTCTATCACGAAATATATTCTTGGAGTACTGGACCAAGGTTGAAAAAGAATCTTGAACAAGAAGCCTAAACGATAAGAAATAGTAAGTTATTGATGACAATTAAAGTAGTAAGTTTATGTTTCAAATTTCCACTGAATTGTTCGTTATAAAGTGATTAATGTTAGCACATATATATATATATACACACACTGCATGTGCACAAAAATGTTTGTAATTTGGGGTGGCATGTACATGTACATACACATATGTGATGTTTGCATAAACACAAAGCCACATTCTTTGTATCAGAAGATTGAGCAGAATTCCCCCAACAAGATACAGAAATATTGCATCACTACATCACTAGTGGAGAAAATTAATTGAAGGTGGTATATTTGCATTGCACAATTACGTTACTATTATTTCATGAGAAAAATTCACCAACGGTGTCTGGACACTTAAGGGACTTTCATAATGATACCTGAACTTACATAGTTATCAATGTGATACCTAGACTCATTTTTTCGTATCAATGTCGTACCTATGACCAATTTCCGTAACGGCTCCGTGACGGAAATTGGCCGTAGGTATCACATTGATACGAAAAAATGAGTCCAGGTATCACATTGATAACTTTGTAAGTTCAGGTATCATTCTGAAAGTCCCTAAGTGTCCAGACACCGTTGGTGAATTTTTCCCAATTTTGCACGTGAGTCACTTTATGAAGACAAAATGACCGATTTACCCTCAAATTCTTTCTTTCTTTCTTTCTTTCTTTCTTTCTCATGCAGGACCGGCTTGGATACCACCAGCCTAGCAAGGTCGTCGATTGGCCGCGCAGGACACGCAGAATGTGAGCCTCAATTTCTCGATGGTGGAGGCTCCGAGTCCTTTGTTTACTAATCGGCGAGACACAATGGTGGGTAGCAGCAGAGTGGCGAAGCTGGTGAATAAGAACAGCTCGAATTTTCTGCAGGTGAGGATGGTGTTGAGGCCGAAGTTGTTAATCTTTGTCTGCCGAAAATTGCCTCTGATCGAAGTTAGGCTAGAGGCCGAAGTTGTCGGCTAAACCGATGAAGTTGCAGGTGAGGATGGTGTGGAGGTGGTGTTGCATGTTGGGAAGAAGGAGAGGATGGAGGGGTGTGATTGGAGCTGTGATTTGAGAGTGCAGGGCTGGCGGGGTCTGAGTTTCTGATCAATGGTGTATAAAAGGGGGTCGGAGGAGAGAACGAGAGTGGTGGTGGTCAAGTCATTGGCGGCGGCGGCGGGGATGAACTCGGAGTGAACGGTGAAGCCTCAATTCACAATTTCAATTTGCTATAGGATTTGAAGTTGGGGGAACCAGAAACATCTGTGGTGCATGAAGGTGGATTGAGACGCAGCGGCGGTGGGAATCGGACGAGCAAGATGATTTGAACGGCGATCGGCGGTGGGAATTGGACGAGCAAGATGATTTGATCGGCGATCGGCGGTGGGAATTGGACGAGCAAGATGATTTGAATCTTGATGATTCAAATCAGGGGAAGAAGAAACCAGAAAAGAAGAAGAAGAAGAAAGAAAGAAAGAAAGAAAGAAGAATAAAGAAAAAAATAAAAGAAAAGAAAGAAAGAATTTAAGGGTAAATCGGTCATTTTGTCTTCATTAAGTGACTCACGTGCAAAATTGGGAAAAATTCACCAATGGTGTCTGGACACTTAGGGACTTTCAGAATGATACCTGAACTTACAAAGTTATCAATGTGATTTGGACTATATGAGTAACATCTAAAATTAATAAGTTCATAATGAAAAACAGAAAGCATGACAAAACATCTCAAGAACAGATGGTTAAGAGTTACATAAAAGAGGTAAAATTCACACATAACTTCTAAAGTAAGACATTGAATTCTCTCCATGTATTAACATAATTGATACTTATAGCTGTGTGCCATCTATTACCAAGATTTGGCAAATCAGATTCTCAATATTTATGCAATTGAATCAAATATAGTGACATTTCATGCTTAACTTGGTTTCCAATAAAACTACCGTGGAGAAAAGTTGCACTTAATATGGATAAATGCATAAGAAAGTGAATAAGTTACAAAATAGCAAAGCCAAAAGTAAACTTTGCCAAATGTATGACACAAGGTAGTACCAACAACTGACACACGGTAACCACGCACACTATTAAAGTTCTAATGATAATGGATAAAGAAGACCCACATTGTTGGTTTTGTATGTGTGGACGTTTGGTGAAACTAATGTCTCTGGGTAAATGACTTCTCAGCTCTAAGTCATGAGTTACCTCAACAACATGCTTCTTCACCTTTAGATTAGATAATATCAAGAGGCGTTCATACTCAGTTACTCACCCATCTTGTCAATGAAAACTACACCATTCTCTAAAATGCACACAGGCGTAAAAATTCTCTATATATAATCATCATAGTACTCTGCATAAATCTCCAAAGAAAATTGTACTGCTTCAGTCTAGGATTCCTTGACCCCATACCAAATTTAAACTCTGTATAGAAATTACATACCTGTTCTCAAAAAGGAAAATCACAAGCCTGTGGACTATACATTATTCAATACTCAATCATACCCCCAAAGCATCAAAAGTTACTCGGAACAAGAATATATACAAACCTGAGATCTAATTCTTCTCCTCCGCTAAAGGAAATTTGATCCGTTTCGAGTACATCATGACACCTGGCTTCTCCTGGTATTATTTTTTCCGCCTTGGTTTCTAAACAATGAATTCGACACAAGGAAACTACTAAATTCATGAGTATATGGCAGCAGCAATAAGCATCAAAATAGATGAGGAAAACCGAAAATCCCTAATCCCCAAATTCATTTTAACCAGAAAATCAATCAAACCAAAAATCCAATCGATTTCAAAAATACGAAAATTAGAGGCAAGAGGAGTACTAGTTATTGAAACCAGAGCACCTGTTTTTCTTTTGAACTGGATAGCCTAATTGAACTTGTGTCGCTTCTCTTATCGGCGCATTGTTGATTGCAAAAGGGACCCAAATCACCCAATTCTGTGTTTTTGTTATTTTGGGATTAATGGGTTCCCAAAAGCTCTAGGCATTGCTTAGTTCTAGCTTTTGTAAAAGATATCAAACCCATAAAGAACTTTATGCTATACCAGAGGCCGTCCAAATCGACGCAGAGAGATTGGATCAGAGAGAGGTTTACGGTGATGGGCTCCCCCTCCCCATCTGATGCGCGGAGAGATTAGAGGTGAAGATGAGAGCGGCTTCTCTCGATGAAGAGAGGAAAAATGAAAATGAGAAATTGACGAGACTGATTAATTCAACGAGGGTAGAAGTCGAAATGGAGGGACTCAAAACATTGAAATTTTGGACAAGTGTCGGAAATCAAGCACAACAGATTAAAGCAACAAAAAATAACTATTGTCTAAACACATTATTTGAAGGTGAGTGGCACAACAGAATAAAGCGACAACAAACAATTGTTGTCTGAATTAAATTAGTCAGACATCAAAATATCACTATTGTCTAAAGAATAATTGCACAATAGCAAAATAATAATTGTTGTCTAAAATTAGTTTACTCAGACAACATCAAAATATAACCATTGTCTGAATAATAATTGGACAACAGCCATGCAATAACCGTTGTCTAAATTGCTAATTTGGGCGAATAATTCTTGTTGTCATCTTCTATAATCAGACAACAGTTAAAAAAATTTCTGTTGTTGGAACTGTGTTGTCTGATTCATATTTTGGCATAGTGTAGCCTTCCCATGTATCCAGGACTTCTACTAGCAACAGGTTTCCAAGTCCAATTGGGACTCTTCATTTTCGAGATGTTCTGGAACCTTCCTGAGATCTCTTTATTTAACAGGGACTCCTAGTCATGATAAGTTTCCTTTTCCTGGTAATAATGGGTTTCCTTGTTTAACTGGGATTCTGCAATTTCTCATTTCTGCATTTATTTTCACGAGCTCACTCTTAGTTGATTCAGGATTTCTACTTCAACTGGAATTTCTTCTCCTAGTAGTATTTGAAAAACTTTATTTCTCTATTTCTTGTTCCTTTATGCACCTCATTTTTTCCTTGCCTTCATTTCTTGCTCATGATAGCTCATTTCCTGCGCTTAAAGCTCAAATGTACCAAATTACAACAAACTCAATTAGAAATGACAATGTTAAGGAAATAACCAAGTCAAATGTAGAGAGAATGACATTAAAAACGTCTCAAATATTGCTCCTATCAGTCACTAATACCAAAGGTGATTCATATCCCCGTTATTGGTGCTGGTTCGGTATTTGTTACTCCATTTATGACTTGATCTTGATACTGTTTTGCTTGTCCCTTCCCTTTCCCATAACCTGTTATCTATCAATCAAATTACCAAAACACTTTATTGTTGTGTGATTCTTTACCCTTGATATTGTGTTTTTCACGACATCCTCACAGGGGAGATAATTTGTTATACCTCGTACCCAAATTTACCGGTTTACTTGTCATGTGGACGGTAAATAAATAAATAAAAGTTTCACCTTTTACCTTAATTTTTGTGGGTTAAAAAGTTGACTTCTTATTCCTTCCACTTTTTGGGAAAACTTCCTTCACAAAAATTGTAGAGCATGTTAAAACGAATTCGTGAACAGGTAAAATGCTGAAATCAGAGCTGTAACGAAAAGGTTATAAGGATTTGGACACAGTGGCTATTTTGTAATTTTTCCAAAAAAGTCTGATACTATAAATAGCAACTTCCATTTCCGAAAGCAGCCATTTTGGAAACTTTCCAGAAGTGGAAAGTCATCAAAAGAACCAAGAGATTTCAGATTCAGCTTCAAATTTTCTCGACCTCACTGGCGATGTTTCTGGCCACCTTAGGCCGTGAGACCGGTCCCAATCTCTTCGTCTTGGAACGAGATTTCCAACCATATATGATTTGCACCCTATTACTCACCGTATGCGACAAATCGAAGAAAAGAGGTAAGACTCTTTTTCAGCATATTTTTCAATTTCAGGCCAACTCCGGCCAAATTAGACGTTGAGACTAACTGAGCTTTGTTCGTCTTGTCATCCTCTACGAACCTTCCAAGTTTCACATCTCAATTCAACCCCCAGGGAGACGAATTTTGGATTTGAACGATTTTAACCCTAAATCCTTTCGAGGTAAATTCCGGCTTCCACACTCAAAATTGGAAGAAAGTTGTTAGATATGTTGAGAGGAAGAAATTGGCATAAGTCTTTTAACCCAATTTGGAGTCCGGCTGGCGCCGCGTGGTGGGATGTCCGGCCGTTTCTGGTGTTCTAGTTTGGTGTTTTGGGTAGAGCTCATGGTTACAAACATGTGGGTACAGTTTGGTAGCCATAGATGAACTTTGGGATCGACTAGAATTTCTGAAACTTCGAAAATTCAGGTTTGGTTTAGGGAAGATCCGACCGTTGGATCGATCCCATTTTTTGATAGGCTGCTATAATTATTAAGTTAACATAACCTATGAAGTTTGAGCTCGTTCCGACATTATCTCGAGCTTTCAACAAATTATTGTTTAGAGTTTCGATTTTGTATCTGTCAATTTATTGTCAATTCTCGGAAACAGTATTTATAATATCAATTTGCTCAGGACGACGTGTAGATCGAGTTTGAGGAGTAATTGTCAGATAGATGTCATAGCATAAATCAGTGAGTGGACGTTTGTTTTTAAATTAAATTATGCTTGTAGTATTACTTTTGAGCATTTATTTATGATGAGATTTAATTTATGATTTGAATCATTGGGATTTTATGATTTATTGAGAGATTTAGTTTTATTTATTGATTTATGCTTTTGATGATTTACAGAGTTAATATTGAGTTTCATTTCTGAAAGCATTCATTTATTTTTGAGCATTCTGAGTATCAAGTAATTGAGCGAATGATGGAGATTTAAAGTGTGAGTATGATATTGAAGTATTTGAGTATAAATGAGTTATCAAACTTTCATGAGTTTATTTTATGATTTAATCATTTCAATTATTTGAGGAGGTAAATATGTTAGCGAATGCATGCATTACCTAGTCGGTAATACCCTCCAAAATATTCTGGTCGGCAGTACCCTCCCGAATATTCCAGTCGGCAGTACCCTTTGATGCAACTTCTGGTCGGCAGTACCCTCAGATGGCATGAGGTAGTTGGTCAGCAATATCATCTAATTATCGATGGTTAGTCAGCAGTAACCTCTAGCCATCACCTCCTCGTCCGGTCTGCAGTACTCCCTGATGCATCCCTGGTCGGCAGTCCCTTCTAGGTGGTATAAGATAACTAGTCGACAGTTCCCTCTAGTCATCGTATACTTTACGATATGAGTATTTAATGAGATTTCAAGAGCTTTGATATGAGATTATAATATGATTTGAGTTACTAGTATATTATCAAGATTTCTGGATGATTTTGGGGTATTCTTCATACGAGCATTTTAATGAGATTCTGAGAAGGTTTTCAAGATGATTTATAGCAGGAGTTGAGACTCAGTTTTAAAGAATGATTAAGAGTATTTTCACGAGTTTTGTAATATTTTTGAGATGCTCTTTTTAGTCAGCATTTAAAAGTATTTTCTTGAACTTATTGCATGCTTGGCTTTTAAGATAATAAAATTGGGAAAGCACTAAATCTTATTTTATTTCCTTTGAAATCAATTATTTTTCGTCCACTCACTCCAACAGTTTTTAAATTCTTTTCTCTAGACATTTCGGTTTTACGTGCCCAGTCTAGAGCTTAGTTGAAGTTGAGCGTACGTAGGCTTTGAGGCATAGTGTCCACCATCTTCATTCCTATTGTAGGTTATATGTTTAACTTACTTGTATCTTATTTCAATTCTGGTTTAGATTGCTCTGATTACCAACAGTAAATATATTTGTATTTTGAGTGGATTTAAAGTTATAGCAATTATTAGGGAGTTGGATATGAATTGTGGAGAGCAGGTAGGCGCCAAAAGATTAGGATGGATTTGATTACTAAGGAGTGTGATAATGTTTTTACAGGTTTTGGGCTGTCCACTTTTAGAAGAAGTTCCGCCAAATTTTTGGTAAAATTTCTTCTAAGGTGGGCCCTGCAGGACCACTTTGAATTTCAAGGTGAAATCCACGGTAGGTCCTGTCATAATTGGTTGTGGTGTTGAGAAGGGGGGGCTCTATTACATGGCGATGACACCAGCTGGTGACTGTCGTGCTAGTGAAGTCAATAAAGTGCAAACCTCTTCTAATGATAAGGATAAAGTTTGGTTATGGCATAAGAGTCTTGGACACCTATCATTTAGTTATCTTAAAATTAGTTTCCTTTGCTCCTTCAACATTGTAAGGAATCTGATTTTCGGTGTGAAACTTGTATCTTGGGAAAAAGTCATCTTGTAACCTATCATTCCAGTTTCAATAAAAGTAGCTAGTGCACCATTTGATTTGATTCAATGTGATGTTTGGGGCTCTTGCCCAGCTACTCCTTCTGGTATGCATTGGTTTGTACTCTTCATTGATTATTGCACGCGAATGTGTCAGGTTTTCTTGTTAAAACATAAAAGTGAGGTTTCTTATGTTTTCAAGATTTTCCATGCCAGGATTCAGACTCAATTTCATAATTCTATCAAGATTCTTCATTCTAACAATGGTGGTAAATATGTCAATCATCACCTTCATGAATACCTACATAGAAATAGCATTATCCATCAGACCAAATGTCCTCAAACACCTCAACAAAATGGTATGGCTGAATGAAAGAATTGTCAAAAAATCTTCAAGCAGCCCGCTCAATCTTGATTGGTGCTCATATGCCTGAATATCTTTGGGGTGATGCCATCCTCACAACCAATTACCTTTTGAATCGCTTACCCACACGGTGATACGCTAAAAGCAAGCGCATAATTTAACCCTATAAATATCATTAGTAGTATAAGCAAGTAGGGATCGTTCTATTCCGGGGATTGAGGGTACACTTGTAATTGTAAAAACAAATAAAGAATTAATAAAAATACAAAGTATAATATTTACAAAAATAAAACAAAAGATATATACAAAAAATAAAATAAGGGGGATTTTAACATTAGGGTTTCGAAAATTAAAACAAATAAAATTAAGAAAATGTAAAAACATATATACAAGGGTGGAACGCAAGGAATAAAGATCAAAACCACAATCATATGCAAGAAGTCCAATCACAATTCCAATAGTTGATTTTTCTATGTCATGAGAAAGAAGTTGACCATGTGAAACGTTAGAAAGCAAACGATTACCCATTTTTTACTTTCCTTGAATAATTAATCTAAGTGAAAGCACCTAGATCAATCCTATTGAACATGCAATCATAGTCTAGAAAGCTAGCTAATCAAGAACACATTCAACGCATTAAGAACAAAGAAAGGATGTCAAGCAAAGTGCACAACCTAGTTATGCCTATTTGCAATCCTCCTTAATTGATTTCGACTTTTGTCCAAAGCCTTCACTACTTAAATCTAGCTCCAATTATATGCTTATATCCTAAATTGGCCACCAAAGAACACATACATATAAAAGTTTTCTATAAAACAAAATCAATCAAGCAATCTCACATAAGCAACATTTAAATCAACATATAAAAATCACAACTTTATTTCAAAACATAAAAATAGGCTTTAAACTTTGCCCTTAACGTTTATGTCAACTAGAAATCAAGTTCATACGAAATCAAAACAAAGAAAACCAAAAAGGTTACAAGGAATAAGATAGAATTACACCATGAAGGATGAATGGTGGAAAGCTTGAGACGTTGGTCTTGGATCTTGAAAGCAAGGCTTCAAAGCTTCACGACACAAGGTGGATGATGGCTGCTAGGAGGCTTCATGGCTTCTTCTTCTCTTCTTCTCTTCTTCTCTTTGCTTGAAGACGTAGAGACTTGAAACTAGAGGATGGAGAGAATTTTTCTAATGTTTATTTTCTAATGGAGAGAGGTTTCTGAATGAAGAGGTGTGTTTTGTGGTGCAGCATAGGGGGGTTTATATAGGGGAAGCCAAGGCTTCATGAATTAATTTCTAAGGAATTTTCTATTTGCACCACACAGCTCCAACCAATGAATTAATGTCACGTCAGCTCTGCCATGTCACCCAACCAATCAAAAAGCTCCAAAATCAATCCCTAATATTTTGTTGCTGATTTTCCCATGATTTAATCTGATTTTATTCACAATTTTTGGCCAAATATCTAGGCATGAACCTAGACAATGTATCCGGACTCATTTTGGACCTTTTCTCCCTTAAATCTCTCCATGGCTTTATCCTTAATGTCCTCCCCTTGATTTTCTCTTGATTTTCACATTAAAATTGCAGATTTTATTCTCTAATTTCAGCCAACATATCTTGAGGGAATTGAGGAACGAATCTGGACTTGTTCTGAATCTTTTCTTCCTTAAAATTCTCCCTTGATATTCTCCACGTAATCTCCTTGATTTTCCATGCAAAAATCAGATTTAATCTCCCAAAATATCTCCCACGTCATCATGTGGTCTCTTAATGCATTCAGGTTTCCTAGCCTCATCAGGATTCCTGCGTTGACTGAGATTCCTAGTCGGACTAGGAAAACTTCATTTCTTCATTTCAGCTCCATTTATTCCAAGGTACCTCGAAAATAGAAAATTTTATTAAAATTACTAAAAATAGAAACTTTCTAAAGATGGAAACTTTCCTAAACAAGAAGGATTTATTTAAGGAAATAACTAAGTAAATATGAGGAAATAATAATTAAAACGTCGCATTAAAATGCTCCTATCACACGGGCTCTTAAGATACCCACTGAAGCCGACCATATCACCCCAAAAGCACCACTTGAAGCTCTTGGACAATCCTTCAGTCTTCCACTTACTCACACTCTTCCACCCAAGATCTTTGGTTGTGTGGCTTATGTCCACATTCCTCGTAATTAAAGGAGTAAGTTAGATGCTTGTGCGGAAAAATGTGTTTTTGTGGAATATGCTTCTCACCAGAGAGGATATTGTTGAGGAAAAATTGTACACAGTGAGCGTAAATGTCACCCAACATAATTTCACTCGTATTCATTTAGTGAATAAAGTTTTAATTATTTCGGGTTCGACCCATTCAAGACAGAATGTGTCTCTTAATTATATTCCCATGTTACAGGGAAACACCCTTTGATTCCATTTATGAAGAAACCAATTGTAGGGATGTGTGTGTTTGTTTATTTTTGTGCCTGCACCCGGATGTCTGAATGGGTTGCCTACGTACCTTGGGAGAGGGATCAAGCCATTCGTAGTTCAAGATTTCCAATGGGTGAATGATCCATTAGAAGGTATTGTTTTTCGGAATAGGAATAGTGTTTGGACGAATTTGGTGTGAGTGAACCAGAGATTCGATTTGTTTTGGATTTGTTTGGAAAGGTTATGATGTTTCCTGGTGTTTGACGGAATTTGACTTATGAGGTCAAGGATTCAGATGGGATAAACCAGGGAGTCATGGATTTTATTTGGAAAGGCTGTGACGTTTCCTGGTGTTTGGCAGAATTTGACTGATGAGATCAGGGATTCGGATTGGATGAACCAGAGAGTCAGAGATTTTGTTTGGACTTGCGGTGGCATCTAGTGGGTCGCTAGATTGCCTACATACCCTCGAGGAGGGATCAAACCGTTGTAGTTCTTGAGAATTTGTATTTCTTGTATTGGGAGAATTTGACTGGAGTCAGTGATTCAATTTAGGACTGGCTGAATTTGACTGGTGGAGTCAGGGATTCTGTTTGGATTTGTGGTTGCATCTACTGGGTCGCTAGCTAGATTGCCTACATACCCTGTAAAGGGATCAAACCATTGTAGTTCAGAGAATTTGTATTTCTTGTTTTGTACCGACTTTTGTGTTTGACAGATGTATAAATATTTTTTGAACCCGTCAAATGTATTTCTTTTGAACACCTAATTAACAGAGTGTCCGCTAATTTGATTTGAGCACCAGCGTGTCGAGCTTTGCAATTGGGCCCTGAGACTTGAGATGGACTTTGCACTGCGTCATTTGGCTCTGAAGTTGTCAGCAAGTAATTTGGTGAGGCCCGAAACTTGCATTGAAGGTGTCTTACTTTATGACGGATATTTGATTTAGACCCCATCGAGATGAATAATTGAATCTATGCTCAGAGTTCGAAGTGGACCGGATCTTTGATGCAGGGACTTTGATGTAGAGAAGGGATTTTGATGTAGAGACCGGGATGTGGAGACCGGCTTGATTGATCACAATAGCTTAATCTGGTCTTTGTACCCATTTGGAATCATTCCCTTGTGTCACGGTTAAAAAAAACAATCAAGCCAAATTTAATTAGTTTGGCTTGCAAGCTTGGAACACTATCACCACTACATGCACAGACCATTCATCTTAATTTGTGACCCACATCTTTAATTGTATTTTGGCTAAACAACTGCAATTCTTTGTAATCAACACAAAGACAATATTTGCTTTGCTTTACACCAATTCGTTGTGCTTCAATATTTCATTAAGTACTTTAGTTGTGGGTTGTACGTCTTCTTGTTTATCAAATACACCACCGCTTCAATTAAACAACGCATGTTCAAGTTTGAATATTTGTCCAATTAAACAATTCAACTTGGCCTCCATTTTTTGTTTTCTTATTGATCAAACCACCGTCATTAATAAGCAAGGCTTGTTTGTCTTCTTGCTGATCAGACCACCGCTTTAAGAGACAAAGCAAAGTGAGATTGCTCTTTCTTTTGCGTCTGGGCCTTTGGAACTTGTCTTGCCTTCATACTCTGACAATAGCAATATACTAATATCAGAGCTTCTGTATGCAGGCTTTGATTGTTCTCCACCGCAAAGTTCCAATTACTTTTCTTATACGTGTCGCTTGGAGCAGAAACAACTTAACTGCAGATTTCTTCTCTTTGTGGCGTTATCCTCAGCAACAACTTAAGTAAAGATCAACTGAAAGCATTGGTCGATCATGGAGAAAACTTTGGTCGTGTTCATGAATGACCTCAGTTCTCGTGAGTTTTGGTAGAACGACCATGGCAGCGTCATTTTGGAGGGAGTTTTTAGCACTTTAACGGCTGTTCGTGAACAACCAATTTTATGCAATAACTCTTGCAGGAGCAGCATCATTTTGGAGGAGTTTTGAGCATGAAACTTGGCTGTCCATGAACAACCACTCTTGTTTCAATGCTTGAGCATTTGAGGCAGCAACAACGTCAATTTGACAGGCATGGAAAGACTCTAATAGTTGTGGTCGTTCATGAACGGCCTATTAGAGTCTTGAAGGGCCGTAAGACATACGAGCATTAATTGGAGAAGCATGTATCACAGAGAAGGCATGTGTATACCTGTAGCTTTTCTCTTCCTTTCTCTGGTGGCTTCTTCTCTCGTGCGTCTCCTCTTCTTTGTATTTCTTTTGTTCTGCTGTATAGCGTTTTTTTTTTTCCTTCGTGGCTTCAATACTGTTTAAATTATATAGCCACGTCCGTGGTGATCGGATCAGGTTTATACTCTTATTTGAATTTGAACCTTAGTAAACCAAGTTGATCCTTTTATCCCCAGAGCATCTATATAGCATGACCAGTCAAATGAATTTGAATTTCAAATGGTGCATGCATGTTTCACGTCCCACATCTTATCATAATCTTCCAAATTTGATAATCAAGTTTGATGTGGATAAGAACACTAGCTGATCATCTTTCTTATTTTGTCATTTCCTCTTCATTTGATTTGTTTATGTAGGGACTTCATACCACAAGGAGTCTATCCGTAAGAATTGATCGGAAGGCTACGTAATCTGTGGCTCAAGTAAAAATGGAACAATGTAATTTTTTGTCTCAACAGATATAAATGCTATAATCCCTCTACTCGCAAAATGCATTTGACCATGGATGTAACCTTTCATGAACTTGATATTTTCTTTTCCTTGAAGCCTCATCTTCAGGGGGAGTGCATATATGTGGAAGAGCAGTCTTCCTCGACATCGGAAGACTTTCATTTCATTGTGGAAAAAGATATTCAAGCTAGGAACCCAAGTAATGGTGATATGACAAACTCATCAAAGAACCCCTTTACTCGTACGACACCAGTACCAATATCTCTAGAGGATGCTCCCGAGGTAAATTCAAACCCTTTACTCATAACAAATAATGTTGTTCATGATGAGTCTAACCCTGAGCCTCATAATGTCATACATCATAGATCAAATCTTGAGTCTAATGATGTTGTGCATAATGAGGATGCCATACTTGATGAGCCCAATATTGAGTCTAACGATCATATACATAGTGAAGGTGACCTTGAAACAAGACCCAACCTGGAAGGAAGTGAGGTCTCGAAGTATCAGTTACCATCTCGATCTACAAGAGGGAGAGCCAAAGTCAATTATGAACCAGACCCTAAAGCCAAGGCCAGAGCCAAAGTCAATTATGAACTAGACCCTAAAGCCAAGGCCAAATATCCCATTAGCAACCATGTACCGATCCATAGATTATCCAAGTCATATGAAACTCTTGTATTCCAATTATCTACTATTGTCATTCCAACTAAAGTGCAGGAAGCCTTGGCAGACGCTAAATGGACATAAGCAATGAAGACTGAGATAGGAGCCTTGGAAAAGAACGATACATGGGAACTTATGCCAAAACCTGTAGGAAACCAAAAATGTGGGGTGCAGGTGGATCTACACACTGAAGTATGCAGCTGATGGAAAACTCAATAGGTATAAAGCAAGGCTTGCATCAAAAGGCTACACACAAACATATGGAATTGATTATGAAGAAACATTTGCACTAGTGGCCAAAATCAGCACAATCCGCATATTAATGACTTTAGCTGCAAACTTGAATTAACTTCTCAAGCAATTTGATGTGAAAAATGCATTCCTACATGGAGACCTCAAGGAAGAAGTATACATGGACTTACCTCCAGGATTCATAGCACCATCATAAAAGGGCATGGTTTGGGAGGTTCAGTGAGTCAATGAAGACATTTGGCTACAAGAAGAGTAACTCTATGAGCTTAAGCAATCTCCTAGAGCATGGTTTGGGAGCTTTAGTGAGTCAATGAAGACATTTTCCTTCAAGAAGAGTAACTCTGGTCATACTCTCTTCTTGAAGTGAAGAAAGGGCAAGCTGACTGCTCTAATTATTTATGTAGATGATATGATTGTAACAGGAGATGATCAAGAAGAAGAAAAGAAGTTGGAGGACTATTTGTCATCTGAGTTTGAAATGAAAGACTTGGGTGAGCTGAAATATTTTCTAGGCATTGAGGTGGCCGGATCAAAAGAAGGCATTTCCTTATCTCAAAGAAAATATGTCTTGGACTTACTCATTGAAACAGGTATGTTAGCTTGAAAACCTACTGATACGCCAATGGAACAAAATCACAAGTTAGGGGAATATCCTGATCAAGCACCTACCAATAAGGAGAGGTATCAAAGAGTACTAGTTGGTCGGCAGACTCATATACCTATCTCACACACGCCCAAATATTGCATATGTTCTGAGTGTGGTAAGTCAGTTCATGCATTCCCCAAGTGAAGCTCACATGAATGCAGTTTACCATATTCGTAGTTACTTAAAGTCAGCTCCAAGTAAAGGAATTATGTTTTTAAAGAATGGACACTTGGAGGTTGCTGGGTACACTGATGCATATTAGGCAGGATCTATCATTGATAGAAGATCGACCTCAGGATACTTTACTTTTGTGGGAGGTAACCTTGTTACTTGGAGAAGTAAGAAATAAAAAGTAGTTGCCAGGTCTAGTGCAGAGGAAGAATATAGAGGAATGGCCCAAGGAATATGTGAAATGTTATGACTCCGTAACCTATTGAAAGACTGGGGGTTCAAGCCTAAACACACTATGAACCTATTATGTGACAACAAGGCATCCATAGACATTGCACACAATCCAGTTCAAGATGACATAACCAAACATGTTGAAGTGGACAACCACTTTATCAAGGAAAAGCTAGAGTCAAAGATCATTGATGTGGCACAAGTGAAGACTGAAGACCAGCTTGCAGATATTCTACTGAAGCTATTTCAAGTAAAGTATTTCACAGCTCACTCAACAAGTTGGGCATTCGAGACATCTATGCACCCACTTGAGGGGAGTGTTGACATGAGCTGTATCATATCAATTAATCTTTATTATGATTTATTTTGTGTATCAATTAGCATTAGTGATACTTAGATCAACATTTATTACTTTTCTTTATATGTACATGGTTACTTACAACATTATTCCGATACAGTTCAAGAGTTGAGATATTAATTAAACTTCCACCTGTGAGCCAGCATCTTTCACATTTACACATGATACCATAGCCATAAACCAGACGTCGCAACCAGTTGCAGCAAACTCCACGATCTCCTTACCACATAGCCTATCAATCATTACATTAAAGAATAGCACATCTGAATCTGTGGTCTATGCTGCCGCTTCTGTAACTTTTCCGCTTCTCTGCTTGTAGATCGTCACTAAGCTTTCGGATTTCATTCTCAGACCTTTGTTGAGCCTCTTGGGCAATCTCTTCAGCTCTTAATCGTGCAGCATGTTCACCTGCTAACTTTTGTTTAAGCATTATGGTATTCTCTCTTATCTTTAACTCACCCTGCATATTTGTGATTCAGATAAAAGTATACATGAAAGTAAAAGCACATATAAAAACAACTTATTAGTAGAGGCAAACATGCACCTTGTACTCTGAGATCTATATTACCCACTCAATCTTTCCAAATCCAAAGAAAGGAAAAATGAATTGTTTTTATATGGGAGAGCACCTGAATCATAAGACTTAAAGACTCCCAATGCAAGATTCAAAACTCAATAAATGAAGAAGGTGATATGGCACTTAACTTGTTTCATTCTACCAATAAGGATTTCATTCTACAAATTTTATTAACTACTATCAAGTACATTAAGCTCCCCTTAAGTCACATTTAATGTCATTGCTATTCTGTGCATCCAGATTTCTACCCGAAAGTTCAAACTTCTCCCAATCTCGTGTCTCCAAGATTGTGAGAGTTGTGGGGAGTGTTAGACCACCTTAAATCACATTTAGTATGAATGCTGATATCATATCTCCAAGTTTTTTAGGCTTTTTCTATTCACTGTACAAATAAGACCAACAGCCAGTGCGAGAAAGTACACACAAATTCTTTACAAATACAAAGATCTCAGTTTAAAGGGGTTGGTCAATAGACACAGGACTATGGCACAGGATGCAGCAAAGTGCAAATTAATTTAGTTTTAACCAAGTCAACTGTTAAAACATGCTGACGGCAATTATTAAATGCAAACAAAATGCAGATGAAAATTTACCATCTCAGTAATTCGTTTAAGCTGCAGATCATGTGCAAGCTGCATCTGCTCATTCAAATGAGATATGTCTCGTTTTGAATACCCCTCCAAAGAAGCAACCTCTTCTTGTTGATCACGAAGTTTCATGGCCTCTTTCTGTCCAGATGCAACAGTGTTTTGATCATTATATTCAATACCAACATAGTAATAATCTCAAGAAATTACTATAAATAAAAGAGAAAACAACAAATACCTTCACTTCAGCAAATATCTCATCCGTGTATGGCCGCCCACCATTCTGTGCTGTAACCAAGTTTACAAGCGAGAGAAGCCGCTGCACTTGTTCGACCCTCTTGCTTTCATCCTTAGTCTTGTTATCAAAAAGCACACAGCGATTTCCACACAGACCAAGGATTTCCTAAATTGTTGCAAGAACTGATTATAAGTCTAGTGCATGATCAGGCTCATATCAAAGAGAATACTGGATCAAGCAATAAAAATAAAAGCAAATTCTTACATAAAATATGTCAAAATGATCATCCATTAATTCCATGTTACTAATAGATATCTGTCAACTTCTAATGGTACTGCTCATTTGAACCAAGCCTACCTTATATCACCATCATTAATAAAGACCAACTTTATTTTCTGGGAACAACAATGACAATGACAGTATGACACCGATATTTTTTATAAAGAGGTAATGCACATTTGATGTAAGCAATGAACGGGGAGGAGTTCCCAAGAACTGTCTCAGTTTAGAGAGGACAAGCATTTTCACTAAGTTTGATATCATTTGGAAACAAATCTGGGGAGCAAACAAAAGAAAAAAATGGAGAAGCAACAAGAATGCTTCAACAGAACTTCAATACTTCTAAACTCATGTCTCAATTAACTTGACTATATTCTTTATCGATCAAATTTATAAGTCCAAATGAAATACTAATGATGTTAACAGATACAGTTAAAAAGAATATCATATCCCGCTCATTCAGAAATGGAAATGAAAGTAGTGATGTTATCATGACATTTTAAACTGGGGAAAGGAAAACAAAATTGAAGAAACAAATTTACCTTCAAAGGCTCCGGGCAATCACGGCCCAAATAATCTTCCAAAGTGCTATCATTTTCTTCCAACTCATCTCCCCCCGTAAAGACAATAATCATATAGTCAAAGATTTTACTTCCAAATAGAGTTTCCAAGCTACGGATTGCAGACTCCTCTTCTTCTGATAAGCGAGTTTTAGTTGAGAGAACCACAAGAACAGCATCGATTCCATCCTTGGCCAATTTAATGCATTGGACAATTTCTTTGCCAATAAAGTCTGATTTGGCAGAATTATCAAAAAGACCTGCGGCATACCACACAAATCAAAAGGAAAGAATAACCATTGAAAAACAGGTTATTAATCTTCTTCTTCTATTTTTTTTTTTTTTCTTAGCCCCCCTCCCCTTCTTGACAGGGTGAAAAGCAGGTACTTAAATGCTTAACTCGTAGTGCTGCTCCTAGAGACATTTTTTAGATACATAATTACAAAACAAATACACGTCGGCAAACTTTACCAGGAGTGTCTATAACATTAATTTGTTGTCCATCTTCCAAGGTAGCAGTCTTCAATTCAGTAGTGGTCGTGACAGTACTAGAGCTACGCCTGGAATTGAAGGCTTTTTTGCCAAGAATGCTGTTGCCTGTTGCACTTTTTCCATTACCAGTGCGTCCAACTAAGACCATAGTGCGAGCAGCATTAGAAGAGGGAAGTTCCAGCTCAACATCAATCGAACGTCCACCCATTATACAAAATCAGAATACCTGCAACCATATATGTTTTATATTCTGTCAATGCTTCATAAACGAGGAAAGTATTTCAATTGGAATGAGGATACATAGCAAGCATATAGTCCATATTATCTTTTCTCACTGCTTCATAATGACAAAAGCACGGCAATACTTTCATCACTGTATATATCTAGAAGACTCACGCACAAATTTGCAATGACTCAAGTTATACGAGTAAAAGAAAATTAATTTTTGATTTGAGCAAAACACACTGATTTTTAAACATGTAAGCCATATGTAGTTCTATGAGTCAGCAGCGCGAATTCCTGTACATAGACCTATCTACCAAAAAAAAAAAAACAGAGAGAGAGAGAGAGGGAGAGAATCATCTGATGAACACCAGGCACGCCGACAATTGAAACAAGGCAAAAAAAAAAAAAAAACTGTAGAATGAAAGAGACGGTACGATTGTAATAACAGCATACAAGATCGTCTCGATCGAATGGAAACTCAACTCAGGTAGAGGAAGATTGAAGCCAAGAACAAAGAGACTCTCTCTCGGAGGCCACACAGATAGAGAAGTAGAGAAGTTCTTTGTTATGTCTCTCTGTGTGTATATGAGTTGTGAATTTATACGATCCTCCTCGAGGTTTCTGCTCATGTACTCTCTTACATTGATGCTGACTTACTTTACACGGAAAGAAAGAAAGGAAATCAATACCTTCCTCTTTCCACGGGGATGGGAAAATTGCAATTCCCATCAATTTTCCTTTCCAGTGTTTGGAAAGGCCAGGAATATGGTCATATATTTTTGTAATAAATGCAGGAAACTTTATCACCAAGGGTTTCTTTGTTCTACAGCACATCCATCTGGTTTCACTCATACAATGCTAATACTTTCTGTCAAAATGATACATCCTGCGTTCAAGGCCTTAAATCTTTGAGTACCATATTTGACATGAAGACATTAGGCTTCTGCATTTCTGTGTTTCATGCAATCCTAATAGTTAAGATCAAGGGCATAAAAGGACTGCAGATCCTATGTCATGCACGTTCATTTCTTCTATTCTTATTGTTATCTTTTTCTTGTTCTGTACCTCTTGCAACAGCATGAAATGTCGCTTGCACAAATTGAGTTGCAGAAAAAAGTAGATGCTCAGTTTAATTCTTCTTTCTTTGGTGCAATGGAGGAAAAGATATGCATTCCTTTGCCGGTGCCTGCACTGTGGGAGAGATCTTGCAAAGGGCACAACAGTCGTACTGTTTAATGTAATTTTGAATGTCTCGAGTTCTGATGTTCCAGCAAAACTGTAAACTTCGACCAAAAAGAAAAAGCAGTACTATGAATCCTGCTATGGAAATATCAAATATGGAATGATGAAGTTTTGAATAATGAACATTTATTCTGTGTAGAAAAGCTAAATACCTAAACAGTGTGGAAAAGCAGCTGAAAGAATCGTCTTTTTGAAACATATATGAAGAGCTGTGTGGCTAACTTTTTAACATGACAAGGAAAATGTAGCGTACATAGTCTTCTATCTGAAGTTTCATGGTTTTAAACGGTACCAATGGAATCACCTGATAAAACTCTTTGAAACACAAATGATCGATGCCTACACATATTTAGATATCATCACTATGCATCACATATCATGTTACCGAGTTCCTTAAAATCACTCAAACTGATGCATTCTTACCAACATGATAGGATTACTTGCACATCAAAAAACTGCATTTGTCAGTCTTGCTATAATTGAAGGCCGGTAGTAGTATAGTACAACTCTTATCAGTTATTTCAGTGATAATCAGCATTTAACTAGGCATAAACGCTTCTAGAAACAATTTTGAAGGAACCTATTACGCAATTTGAGAGGCACTGCCTGCTGCTGTTACTTTCTCAGTATAGCAGAAAGCAGCAGCAAATAGTCCGCTCATTTTGAAGAAAATTCTATACAGTAATTGGCTCAACATCTTAAATCATCCTTCCCTCGGTGTTTAATCTACTCCTAGCTGTTAGCTCTTACAGATCTCTTTCTCCAAACACAACTAAACTCTGTTAGGCGGAATTAATCACCGCCTTCATTCGATTCAAGCCTTGTCAGCTGAAAGAGTTCTCGTTCAAGGTGATGACAAAATAAAATTAACTTTAAAACTTCAGTCCCAATTGCAGCTTGGCCTGTTCCAAGATCAAGCAAGTACTCAAAGCTGTACCTTTGATCAATCTTTAACAAATGAACAATCTTAATATGCTACTTTCGGTGAATCAACATGGCCCCGAGACAATATGCTTGTTATTGTTTCTGGCATATGATGAAAATAACAAGTCCTTCATCTTCTGGAGCCTCTGCACCACTGGTTCAGTGGTTTGGTATGCTAGCCGGGTAGGTACATGAATGATTTGAGTCGATAACCAAATCAACTCCATAACCTGCTTTATATTTGAAAATAGTAAGCGCTCCCTTACATGTCGTTCCAAGATGCAACAGCTGACTCGGAACTAGATTAAATAGGATTAGAGGACATATTACTTTTAGATGTAACTCATGAAACAAAAGAGATGATCATAAAACACTACTGAAATCACATGGGTTGCTGATCCCGTCTTTCAAAGTCTACAAAGAATGTGGAAATCCCACTCAAACAACCCAGCATCTCATATAAAAAGGGGAAAAGTACGTTTAGATATAAAAATTCCAACTGTGAGCCAGCTTCTTTCACATTTACACAGGATACCATAGCCATCATAAACCATATGTCGCAGCCAGTTGCCACAAACTTCACGATCTCCTTACCACATAGCCCATCAATCGTTACATTAAAGAATAGCACACTTGCTTTCAACTCTTTTCCGAAGCTCCTCCTCTGCTTTTTGTAGATCGTCTCTAAGCTTTCGGATTTCATCCTCAGACCTTTGTTGAGCCTCTTGGGCAGTCTCTTCAGCTCTTAGTCGTGCAGCATGTTCATCTGCTAACTTTTGTTCGAGCATCATAGTTGTTTCTCTCATCTTTAATTCAACCTGTATATTTGTGATTCAGTTAAAAGTACACATGAAAGTAAAAGTTCAATATTTACAAGCATATAAAAACAACTCATTAATAGAGGCAAACACCTTGTGCTCTGAGATCTATATTACCCACTCGATCTTTCCAAATCCAAAGAATGGGAAAATGAATTGTTTTTATATGGGAGAGCACCTGAATCATAAGATTCCCAATGCAAGATTCTAAACTCAATAAATGAAGAAGTTGATATGGAGATCAACTTGTTTCATTCTACCAATAAGGATTTCATTCTACAAATCTTATTAACCACTACCAAGTACATTAAGCTCCCCTTCAGTCACATTTACATGTATCCAGATTTCTACCCGACAGTTCAAACTTCTCCTAATCTCATGTCTCCAAGATTGTGAGAGTTGCAGGGAGTGTTAAACCACCTAAAATCACATTCAGTATGAATGCTGATATTGTGTTTACAGATTTCTACTTAGCTGTTCAATTCTCTTGCTCTAAATTTATGTTTATTAGGCTCATTCTCTTCACTGTACAAAAAAGACGATCAGCCAATGCAAAAAATATATACACAAATTCATCATTCTTCACAAATACAAGGATCTCAGTTTAAAGGGGCTGGTCAACAGACACTGGACTATAGCACAGGATGCAGCAAAGTGCAAATTGTAATTTTAACTAAGCCAACTGTTAAAACATGCTGATAGCAATTATTAAATGCAAACAAAATGCAGGTGAAAATTTACCATCTCAGTAATTCGTTTAAGCTGCAGATCATGTGCAAGCTGCATCTGCTCATTCAAATGAGATATTTCTCGTTTTGAATACCCCTTCAAAGAAGCAACCTCTTCTTGTTGATCACGAAGTTTCATAGCCCCTTTCTGTCCAGATGCAACAATGTTTTGATCATTATATTCAATACCAACATAGTAATAATCTCAATAAATTACTATAAATGAAAAAGAAAACAACAAATACCTTAACTTCAGCAAATATCTCATCTGTGTATGGCCGCCCACCATTCTGTGCTATAACCGAGTTTACAAGCGCGAGAAGCTGCTGCACTTGTTCGACCCTCTTGCTTTCATCCTTAGTCTTGTTATCAAAAAGCACACGACGATTTCCACACAGACCAAGGATTTCCTAAATTATTGCAAGAACTGATTATAAGTCTGGTGCATGATAGGCTCATATCAAAGAGAGTACTGGATCAAGCAATAAAAATAAAAGCAAATTCTTACATAAAATATGTCAAAATGATCTTCCATTAATTCCATGTTACTAATAGATTTCTGTCAACTTCTAATGATACTGCTCATTTGAACAAAGTCTACCTTATATCACCACACATCACTAATAAAGACCAACTTTATTTCTGGGAACAACAAATGACAATGACACCAATATTTTTTGTAAAGTAGTAATACACATTTAATGTAAGCAATGAACAGGGAGGAGTTCCCAAGAACAGTCTCAGTTTAGAAAGGACAAGCATTTTCAATCAGTTTGATATCATTTGGAAACAAATCTCGGGAGCAAAGAAAATAAAAAATGGAGAACCAACAGGAATACTTCAACAGAATTCCAATACTTCTAAACTGATGTCTCAACTTGACTATACTCTTTATCGAACTTACAAGTCCAAATGCAATATAACGATGATGTTAACACATACATTTAGAAAGAATATCACATCCCGCTCATTCGAAATGGAAACGAAAGTAGTGATGTTATCATGACATTTTAAACTAGGGAAAGGAAATTGATGAAAC
The DNA here is from genome assembly GCF_002994745.2 of Rosa chinensis. Classification (NCBI taxonomy): domain Eukaryota; kingdom Viridiplantae; phylum Streptophyta; class Magnoliopsida; order Rosales; family Rosaceae; genus Rosa; species Rosa chinensis. The sequence continues at coordinate 52,484,082 of NC_037094.1, read as the reverse complement.
AAATTTACCTTTAAAGGCTCCGGGCAATCACGGCCCAAATAATCTTCCAAAGTCTCATCATTTTCTTCAAAGTCATCTCCTCCCGTAAAGACAACAATCATATAGTCAAAGATTTTACTTCCAAACAGAGTTTGCAAGCTAAGGATTGCAGACTCCTCTTCTTGTGAAAAGCGAGTTCTAGTTGAGAAAACCACAAGAACAGCATGGATTCCATCCTTGGCCAAATTAATGCATTTGACAATTTCTTTGCCAATAAAGTCTGATTTGGCAGAATAATCAAAAAGACCTGCAGCATACCACACAAATCAAAAGGAATGAATAACCATTGAAAAGCAGGTTCTTAAATGCAACTACGTCATATACTCATAGTGCTACTCCTAAAGACATTTTTTAGATACATAATTACAAAACAAATGCACGTCAGCAAGACTTTACCAGGAGTGTCTATAACATTAACTTGCTGTCCATCTCTCAAGATTGCAGTCTTTAATTCACAGGTGCTCGTGACACCATTAGAGCTACGCTTGGAATTGAAAGCTTTTTTGCCAAGAATGCTGTTGCCTGTCGCACTTTTTCCATTACCAGTGCGTCCAACTAAGACCACAGTGCGAGCAGCATTGGAAAAGGGAAGCTCCCAGTCATCATCAATCGAACTTCCACCCATCGTATAAAATCAGAAAACCTGCAACCATATATAGTTTATTTTCTGTCAATGCTTCATAAACGCAAAAAATAATGCAAGTAGAAAGAGGATACCTAGCAAGCATATAGTCTATATTATCTTCTCTCACTTCTTTATAATGACAAAGTACGGAAATACTTACATTACTGTATATACCTAGAAGACTCACGCACACATTGCAATGACTTAAGTTATATGAGTAAAGAAAAATTAATTTTTGATTTGAGAAAAACACACTGATTTTCAAACATGTAAGCCATATATATATGTAGTTCTATGAGTCAGCAGCACGAATAACAGAATGTAATTGCCACAAACACAAGTTAGGAACAAGTACAGGATATTCCACATAAGGATGATCAAGAACCAGAACTAAAGCAACAGAATTTCTTCTCTTTACCAAAATAAAAAAGAAAATAATAACCATGTTTGAGAAGTTTTTCAATGAAACACCATTGAACCAAGCGGTAAAAGCATATGAACTAAATCTGTACAATGCAAGTTAAAATAGTAAAATCATAGACTAAATTAAGCAAGGACAACAAAACCAAAAAACAAAAAAAAAATACAATTAACAACAATAAAATTTAAGCTTAATAATCATCGATCAGCTATGAAACACAGTTCAATTCATTAAAAAAAAACTAACCGAAAAATATTAATTTGATCGCAATTAAGATAATTGACCTATCTACCAAAAAAAAAAATCATAAACCGATCAAACAATCCAAAACCTAAACCAGCCGAAGACGCTAACCATAAGATCACAATCATTCCGTTCGCAAAACCAAAAAAGAGAGAGAGAGAGAGAATCGTCTGATGAACACTGGGCACGCCGACAATTGAAACGAAGCAAAAAAAAAAAAACTGTAGAGTGAAAGAGAAGCATACAAGATCGTCTCGAAAGGAAACTCAACTCAGGTAGAGGAAAAGGAGCGAAGCCAGGAGCACAGAGACTCTCTCTCGGAGGCCACACAGGGAGAGAGAGAGAGAGAGAGGCAGAGAAGATAACAAAAGAGAAGTCTCTGAGTGCGAATGAAGTCCTGTATTTATACGATCCTCCTCGAGGGGATGATATTTTGAGGGAAATGGACTCTTCTAAGTCTTCGCGGGGCCCGCCATTTTTTAATTATTTTTTTTTTATTTGCGTGTGTGATTATCCAAAAACCCACCCGAACTTTCTGCTGGTGTACTCTCCTACATTGGTACCGAGTTATGTTACCAACAACAAATGGGGTTGCCAGCTACGTACTATAGTGACTCCTAGGGATGGCAATGGGGCGGGTTGGGGATGGAGATCACAATACCATCCCCATCTCCGGGGTTATTCTCTACCCCCATCCCCGCCCCAATCCCCAATAAAAATATATTGGGGATTCCCCGTCCCCATCCCCACTGGGGACTAAGCCTCCAAACCCGCCCCAAATCCCCAATAAGAATTTAATAAATAAAATAATTTTTTCTCATATTGCCTTTTTTAAAATCAAAATCTACAACAAATAAATTTAAAACATGATTAAATTCATAAATCATAATTCAGTGAGTTCGAAAGTCAAAACACCATTAAAGTAAAAGTGTAGCCATTAAAGTAAAGTAGTGTATATATATATATATATATATTTATGATTTATATTATAAAAATAAATTAAAATATATATAAATTAAATATATGTATATATTATTGGGGCGGGTTTGGGGATGGGGATCACAATACCATCCCCGCCCCATCCCCAATCTTGAATAGCGGGGATTGGGGATCCCCATCCCCATTCACCATTTGTCCCCGAATTCTCCCCCCATTAGGGGCGGGTATCCAATGAAGCTCCGCCCCGCTGGGGATTTTTGCCATCCCTAGTGACTCCACATTTATCCGCGATAAAAGTTCTAGGCTCGAATTTTGATTAGACAAGGAATAGGATTGCCAATTCGATTTTGTTATTGTTACCCGCCTTTAACCCAAGTGTTTACACGAATAATTAAAGAGAGTAATGTGTGATAATGTGATTGTTTATTTAATTTTGTTTGTTTTTATTTTATGTTTATCTAAAAATTAAAATATGTTTTACACTTTTAACCTTTTAAAATAAAAAAATATTGATATGATAATTTATTAAATAAAGGGTATTTTAGGTGTTTTAAATTTTGGTGAAGCCTATGACACTAAGAGTGTGTTTGGATGAGGGAAAATATGATGGAATTTAATTGAAAGTAAGGATTTCATAATTCCTACAAGCTAATTCCCTCGTTTGGCATTATCAAACTGGAAATTTTAAATTTCTCTATGGAAAAAATGAAGGAATTCATCAATTAAATTCCCCACTTCAATTTCCACCAAAATAGGTGTCATTTACGAATTTCCTTGCAGTATTCAATTTTCATTTCCAAAACAAGGTTTTTTTCTATTTTATTTTTTTATTTGTTTTAAACTTTCTTAATTTATTACACATTTGAAATCCTAAATGGTTACAACCAAACAACAGAAATTGCAATTAATGGAATTTTAGATTGATGAATTTAAAGATTCCATCATTTATAAATTCCTATGGATTTCATAATTTTCTCATCCAAACGCACCATTATGGTAGTAGAGATTGAATAGTTAATTAAAAATCTTATTATATTTTTCATTTTGAAGAAAATACGAAAGAATTTTTTTTTTTTTTAAAGAATTTTCATTTATGAATTGATTAAATGTTATATGTCGGAGAGATCAACAATCACTTTTATCAGTTCAACAATCACTTTAATTGGTCGGAATTGAGCATTACAAAAGTACTATCTATTATCTCTTCCACCAAATAAATTAGTGGCTCGAAATGATGGTCTACTCTCTACCTGTAAGAGTTCTTCGCCGAAGCATTAGAGGTGAATTTCAAAGATCATCCCAACTATATTATCTTATTAGAGATATGTTAAGGCAATCATACAATATTACTTATAGTTTACTAAAATTTCATGTCGTAAGTATGATTACCATTTTTCTAGACAAGAAACCTATTACACCTCGTACCAAGATTTACTAATTTACTGGTCATTTGGATGGTTAACGACAATTATCTTCATTTTTACATTGAGCTTGTAAGGGACTTTAAAAAGTTAACTTTTTCTTCCGTTGTATAATGAGAAAACTTCCTTCATAAAAGTTGTAGAGGATGTTAAACTGAGTCTGTGAACACATGGCACACTAAAATCGAAGTTTATTTCAATGAGTTATGGTCTACGAGAGTAGAATTACTACGTCGGATTTTTTGAAGACTTCTACACGTATCGAAATTTCCCATGATTACTATAAATAGGAGGCGTTTTAGGGTAGCTCTCTCCCACTCACTCACAAATCGGACAACACATACACGACCTGGCTTCTAACTCGACTCATTTTCGAAACCTAATCCTTCCTCCGTGGTCTAGCCATTTCAGGACACCAAATCAGCGCAGCTTAGAGCGCCTCTCCACGCTGGTGACATTCTCAGCTTCCCCTTCCACCAACAGTTGATGAGCAAAGCAAATAGACATAAAGAGGGCTTCAGCAGACCACACGATTGACCCAATCAGAAATCCAGTTTTTGGCCACCATAGACAACGAGATGACCTAGATTTTGGAGCTTCCTTCGCCCTAATTCTAATAACCATATAAATCTCATTCATCGATTCAACCTGTGGAGGACAAATCAAATGATTGAAATTTTGGATTCCTGAAACTTTTGAGGTGAATTCTGGCTTCTAATCTCGAATTTGAGCTTTGCTATAGTTAGAAGAATTCTTGGGCTCGTTGTTATTATTGAATTGGCATAGGTTTCGGCCCCCAATATGGGTTTGGAGTGTCGGTGTGTGAGGAAGCGTGTCGCCTCCTTTGATCTTTTGTTTTAGCTTGTTAGGTAGAGCTCAGTACGTAGGATCATGTTGATGTAATCTTTGTTATCATTGGTAACATTTAGTGAGTGATCGAAACTCCCAAAGTTTCAGAAATTCGAGTATGAATTCGTGATAATCTAACGGTTAGATTGTCATGATTTTACATTAGGTCGTTATAATTATTGAGTCGACGAAACCTTTGGAGTTTGAGACGATTCCAATTTGAGTTCAGATTTCGAACGAATTATTAAATAAGGGTTCTGGAGTTTTGTCATGAATTTGAATCCATGATTTATGATTTAGTTGAATGTTATTTTTCTTATGATGGAAGTGTTGGATTTGAGTATTAATCATGAGTTACGATTTCCAGTGATATTCCAAAATTAAATTTTGAGTAAGATTTGAGGACTATTAAATATGTGTTGTGATTATGAGTATATGTCTCCCATTGAGATGTAAAAGATTTATTTACCAAGAGCTAAACAAAAATCAGACTAATGAGTGAATGTTATTAAGGAGGTTAATTATATTTATCAAGTGCATGCATGCTTTACCTGGTCAGTAGTACCCTCTAGGTAATATTATGGTCGGCAGTAACCTCCAGATCATATATCCGATCAATAGTACCCTCCAGAATATATATCCAGTCAATAGTACCCTCTAAATGACATGAGATTATTAGTCGGCAGTATTATTTGATACGTCATCTGGTCGGCAATACCCTCCAACTAGCATGAGATGGTTAGTCCGTAGTACCCTCCAGGTGGCATGAGATTGTTAGTCAACTGTACCCTTTAGTCATCGCTCATTTCGTGGGTGCTATTTAGATACTTCAGATATAGTGAGAAGAGTATTTCGGTCGACAGTACCCTTTAGATGGCACGAGATGTCAATCAGCAATAAACTATAGATATTCCAGCTAAAGTGAGTTCTTGTATAGTGTAATTTGTCCTTCCAGCGTCTTTCATTTAGTGGCTGTCTAGTGAGTACTACTAGCAATTTGATCTTAGTAGCCGCTGGTAAGTGCTACTGGTGACGTGATCCTTGTGACCGTCTGATGAATGCTATTGGTGACATGATGTTATACCTTATATCCATTTATCACATGATGTGACAAATCCAGTTTAGCCACCTTACCTCCTCCACCACCACTCCCACCTTAGTGACAACAACCAAGATAAGTGTTTGAACCTAACAATTTTTCACGTTCATCTTCTTAAACCCAGCAAAAAGCAAATAATATATATATATATAAGGCCCTTCTAGTGAGAGATCTTTTTTGGTCTTTTTTAGGGATGGGGCGTTAGACCAACTTTCGATCATATTTTGGCATTTCAACCGTTCGGTTTTTAGGTCATAATGTGTAGATTACCTCTGCAAATTTTCAACTAAATTGATTATCGTTAAGACATTCAAAACTGCGATTTACAATTATATGTATGAACAGTTCAGGTTGAACAGATACGGTTCGTCCATTGATTTAATCTAGTTCAATACCTTAACGATCACCAATTTGACTGAAAAATTGCATAGGTGATCTATACATTACGACCTAAAAACTGAACGGTTGATATTGCGAAATGTAATCGAAAAGTTGGTCTAATGCCCTATCCCTAGAAAAGACCAAAAAATGGATCCCTTAGTGGAAGGGCCCTCAATACACACACACACACACACACACACATTGTAATACCTTGAAAATTCGTTATTATATTCAGAGAATTTTTTGAAATTAATTTAGTGGTTGTTGGTACGAGATGTGGTTCGTGGATGGAGCGGGAAGTGTTTTGGACGATTTTTGTTTTCGAAAAGTATGGTTTTAGGGGGGGGGGGGTGCAAAGGTTAATTTTTTATACGTTGGGTTTCTCTAAAAACTTCCTTCACGAAAATCATAGAGCACGTCAATACGAATTCGTGGACATGCGGCACGCGAAAATCGGAGTTCGTGTAAGAAAGTTATGAGCAATTGAAAATTAGGAAAATTCTATAAATATAAGAAAATTCCGAATTTTTTCATGAATCCCAAATTTTCTTCTTTTTCCATTTTCTCCACCAGATTCTCTCTATTCTCTCTCCTCTGCGCAACCCAGACCTGCGCGCAGACCAGGTGACCCGACTTGACTCAATCTTTCTCCTCCGGCCACCTCCAGCGACGGGACAAGCCAATGACCACTCAAACTTGCCTCGCCGACCGCCCTGTGGTGGTGAGTTGCTCGGTGGCTCGCCGGAAGTAGCAAATCGGAGTGCCAAAGTCTATGCTTTTGGGATCCGACCGAATTTTCCTATTTCAGCCTCATCTCGGCCGATCCTCCCGATTCTGGAATCGTCTTCTCCTCTAGATCTTCCCCATACCCGCCTTGAAGGATGATTTTGCTTGTGGAGTGAAAGATCAAGGTTTGAAGAAAACAGTGCACAAAGAATCTAGAGCTTGATCAGACGGCAGAAATTAATTGATCTTGCAAGCTTGATCTAGGATGATCTAGACCGATCCAGACTTAGCTCCAGGTATGGAAGTTGCTCAAATCTTCATGATGATAATGTTTGATGGCATTGATTTTCCAGTTGTAGAGTTTGACCTGGCCGGGGCGCTTGGTGGAGCTCTGGCCATGTAAGGAACAGTTTCTGATTTTATATATCATCTACTCGTTGATATGAGCATTTCAATACATAATACGTAATTTTTGGAGATCGTATGAGCATGTTAGAGTTTTTGTGATTTAGAACCGTTCAGTTTTCGATCCGTGTGGATTCGATTGTCCAATCGACTTGTGGTTTTGATATAGCTATCGTAGAAGTGTTCCGGAGACTTTGGGGTGGTCTTGGATTCAGTTTCGCCTCGATTGGCGTTGCTTTTGGGGATTTTAGTTCAAAACGGAGGTTTCAGACTTTAATCGTTTGTGATATGTGTACTAAGTTGAAACCGTATGTGATTAGGTACTTGATGAAGTATTCTTGGATGGATATTTTGTGGTTGTACTACTCTATTCTGTATAGAAGATGCAGCAGGATTCAGAGGTGAGTAATCTCACAATGTTCATTTACGAACGGATTTACTTTATCTTGTTGAGAGTTATTTAGTTAACTGCAAACTATAGTTAGTATTAGTAGCATTCCTGAGTGAATGTCTACGTGTGTGTGTATATATATATATTTATGTGAAATATATATGTGTTGGTGGATTTGTTGTAATAAAACATTATTTGTGGGTGCGTTCAAGTTATTGTTTTTGGGTGTGGCTTTTCGTGAAACAATATTGTGAAAATGGTTGATTTATATTGTTTTGAAAAGTGTTATGTTTTGTGGAACATTTTTAGGTCATAAATACTGATCGGGATTGGGTAACATTTTGGGTCCATTGTGAGTTGCTTAATGTTTTGGTCTTTGTACCGAGATGTCATAGATGGTGATTGGGATTGTGTATCATTTTGGGTTCAGTGCGACTAGCTTAATGTTTTGGTATTTATACCATGGATCCAAAGACTTGAGAGTTGGGGATCGTGGATCGTGGATCACAAAATGTGATCGAGGGTCGCGAATGTGACCGAGGGTGGGAAATCGAGAATCACGCCTTTGGCCGAGCGAGTGGTTACGATTAGTTAAAGCTCTAGTCTGTCTGTCGGGGTATCTCATGGGGGTAACAGCGAGATTTCTTGTGACTCATGAGTACGAGTTTTTAAAAGAGAGTCTTGAGTATATTATTTCTTTTACTGTCTATGATGGACGGGAGTTGTTTCCTTAATTGGAAAGTGTGGGTTTTTCTCGTGATTTGTGTGAGTTGTTTCCTTAATTGGAACGTGTGGGTTTTTCCCGTGATTTGTGTGAGTTATTTGAGTTGTTGTACTTGAGTTTACTCATACGAGCTTTCATAAACTTACCGGGTTTGTTATGTGGCAACCCGGTGCACTAGTCAATGGTGTAGAGGTTAATCATGCAGGTCAGGGTAATCGTGGCTGAAACTGAGGTAGCGTGCTAGTAGTTTTATAGTATGAAGCTAATTTTGTGACTTTACCGTGATTAAGACTTCCACTTGTAGTAAGCTCTGAGAAGCATTTACTTATTATATTGTTGTGACAATTTAATTCGTAACTTGTGTAATATTTGACTCCGCGGAGCAAGTCTGTATTGACCTAGTGGGTTCAGGACATCAGTATGTACTTGGTTTAAAAGAAAAAAGTTTTCTACATATTTTGTATTGATGGCTGAATCATCACGCATGTATAATTATGAGATTATATATATTGGTTTTTAAGTGTGTTTAAAAATCAGGGTTAAAAATCAGGGCATGACACACACACACATATATATCCCAGCAATTGTTCATGTTCATCTTCCGAAACCCAGCAAATAGTTATGATGTCATCTTTCTCTCTCTAAAGTTTCCATCAATTGATAGGAACTTAAACAACAACAATAACAAAAAAATTTGATCAACAACACAAACTTAAACAATGAAAGCAAGAAAATTTGATCAACAGATTTGCTATAATTCCATTAGAGATTGCCACATCAACAGATTCTAATCCAATAATGAAAAAATTCCTACAAACACATTTTCATACTCCAAAGCACATATTGGTTTACAACTTCGAAAACATCATAAAGTTAATGACAGTGATGTCACCATTGTGGAACTTTCGCAGAATCTTGACAAACCCATTTTGGAAGAGAAATAGAAGATTTGGGAACTATCAAGAATCAAAAAGAATGAGAATTAATTGACGAAGTGATATTGCAGCCTATTGCCTAAGTGATTGTCGAGGAGATGGTTAGGTAGGCTTTTTGAAAGAAGAGAGATTGGTGATGGGATTGAGCTTCAATTTGATAGAAACTCATCTAAAAGAAACTCATTCCAACCATTAATTACAAATTGAGGGTGATTTTGGTACTCTTTCAGCCTTTCTCCCATGTGTGCAAAGCTTGGGGCAGGGAGAATAGAGGGGAGAGAGACATATGGTGCTTCAAGTGGGCGACGGAGATGGAAGAATTGCTAGACGCTGGTATTACAAGGTTGGATTTGATGGGAGATGAAATTAAAAATATCCCGGCGAAGAACAATTAATGGGTAATTGACGATGAATGAGGGAGAAATAAGTTTTTTTAATTCTTCCTTTATTACTCTCTCTTAATTATAAAATTTATTTTTTTTAAGAATTAATTATAAAATTCATATTAAATCATGGTTCAGATAAAAAAGCAATTTGATGGCACATCAGTTATTTAGCTCTCTTTTTCAGCCTCACGTGCGTCACACATGGTCAATTGGACGATGCTGTGACAAAAAATTGACATAGCTACTACATTGGCAAGAAAATATAATTTCAGGTATCATATTGATAAGTTTAAAAGTCCATGTATCATGTTGTTGCAAAAAAACTCTTATTCTAAATCAAACATCTGCAATCAACATCGTTTAACAAACTCTCATCCAATCTCCATCCTACTCTAGCTTATTCCAATAATTGTTTATCCTTCTTCTCTTCATATCCCCATTTCAAATCTCGTCCAACATCATCTGACACATCTATCCTATAACATCTTCAGCCATTCCCATCCAAATTCTCATTCTAAATCTTGTCCAAGATCACCCGCCACCTTTCATCTTACTAGTATTTCAAATTTTATCCAACATCTCTCATCACTTCTCATCCTAACCCATATTCCAAATCAATTTCAACAACAGATGAAGCAAATTACAAAGTTTGAGTGAGAGACAGTGTTAGCTACAGGGGACGCCCTCATCCAAATGAACATTGAAAGGCAAGGTCTAAACCGCTGCCGAAGAGAGTAGAACTAAGGTATATTAATAACTAAATATTAAATTAAATTAATTGCATCTTCCTCTTCATTATTATCTCTCTGTTTGTTTTGTTTGCGACTTATGTTTTAATTTTTTCTTAGGGAGTAGTAGGATAGGTTGGTCTTTGATAAAAGATTTTGAAAGTAGTGGATCCACCATATGATTTTACCAAATATTCCAATCACCTTTGAATTTGGAATTTGCTATCAGTTCGGGGAAAAAAATTATTGTATGATTTAGTGTGCTGGTGTTGCATGGTTTTGAATCACTTAAGCATCATAAGACTCAATTAATGTTTTCAACTCATCTAGCATCGTTTTTCAATTACTTGAATTTTCATGTTGAAAACTATACTTGGGTGATTGATCGAATAGAATTTGAGAATCTCGCTTGGACAAATCAGCATGGTTAAGAATATGAGCTTATACATGATTTCTCAATTCTATTGTTACATTATTTAGATTTTACGTACAAGTGATTTCAATTTTCAGTGTTTTCTTAAGCTACATATGAAATCAAAATATTTCACATTTTAGTGTTTCTCATCCTAACCTATATTTCAAATCAAGCTCAACAACAGAGGAAGCAAATTACAAACCTTGAGTGAGAGACAGTGTTGCCGCAGTGGACGCACTCTTTCAAATGAACATTGGAAGACAATGCCTAAATCACCACTGAAGAAAGTAGAGGGTACATTAATAACTAAATATTAAGTTAACCGCAACGTCCTTATTATTCTCTCTTCGTTTGTTTTGTTTGCAATTTTTGTTTTTCATTTTTTTTGGAGTAGTAAATTAGGCTAATCTTTGATAAAAGAGTCTGAAAGTGTGGATCCATCATTTGATGTTATGCTAATGTTTTAATTACTTTTGAATTTGAAATTTGCTATCAGTTGCTCAGAGAAAAAGTTGTTATATGATTTAGTGTGCTGGTGTTGCATGATTTTGAATCGCTTAAACATCGTAAATCTCAATGGTTTCAACTCATCCAGCATCGTTTTCAATTACTTGAATTTTCATGTTGAAAACTGTAATTGGGTGATTGATTGAACAGAATCCAAGAAACTCACTTGGATATATTGTCATGCTAAAGCACATATAAGCTTATACATGGTTTCTCAATTCTATTGTTATGCTATTTATATTTTACGTACTAGAATTAGTGTTTTCTTAAGCTACATATGAAATCGAAATATCACATCCCCACCCCCACTACATAAAGAATGGTCTTTTCTGACGACAACTACTTTTGGTTGGAAGTAGCAAGTAGCATTATTTCCGACTAAAAAATGGTCCATCGGAAATATACTTTTGGGATGTCTATTTGTGGCAACCTATATTTTCATGATACTAGGGAAGTAAAATATAGTGAATATTTTGATTTTTGCTTGAGTATGGACATATATTCTTAATGGTTGATACGATGTATTCCATCAATTGATTGAAGGCTTCAACAAATTATTCAGGTTTATGAGTTTCTCCTTTAAGCACTTGACTGCCTCTTTAAAGCTGCAAGTGTTAAGTAATTTGTAAAATAAAATAAAAAATATGCAAATGTATACATTATGGACAGACAACCCCCCCCCCCTGGTCGTGAAGACGGGGTTCACACACATATTTATAGAGACCAACCCATTTTATTTGTCTCTTTAAACCTAAACCAAAAGAAAAGCCCAAGTTTAGTTCTCATACTTCTATTACTCTGTTAGAGTTAAGGTTGATGTCATACGTTTAGCGACAATCCAACTCTCAAACTCAAAACCTTGTTTGTTTTCTTTATCATCTTCCTCCCCTTTATGATTCTTTTTGCAATCACCACTTTAACTAAGTTGAAGATCAAAGCCATTGCCATAAACAATAAGGACAATCTTAGAAGCTGGAAGTGTCGATGTTGTTGAAGTGCCTTGGAGAGTTAGGATACCAAATTGTGATTCATCAAAGCTAGTAACAGGAGGTGGATCCTTAGAAGTATGTGGTGGAAACTTATAACCAAGAGTTGACGGTTTATACAAAAAAGTAGAGGAATCTAATAGTGTCGGCATCCAATTTTACTCTCTCTTATACCTGCTTATTCAATATCAATTTTTGACCTATTTGCCTTGGACTATAAAATTTTCAGGTTTGTTCTACTTTGTTTACTGAGTTCTCGAAATTTTTTTTTTAACATAAAAGGATTAGTGAATAAGAATACTTGAGACTAAGGAGAAACCTAAGAAGTATAAGCCAGCTTTTGAAACGAGGTAGGGGGATCTTAGGGAACCTCTATTTAATTTATTGTGTGCTTGGCTACTATTTTGCAGTATGTGATTTCCTTTACTAAACTTAATTGATGAATAACTTATTGGGTGTTATATGTTATTCATTATATTGGTTGATTAGCATATTCATAAATTCTCATATAATAAGGACTGATGATTTTGATAGAACAGAATGGAATGAAATCTATGAAATTATTCTTTGGTGTAGTTGAGCTTAATCCATGGGGATCAAATTTCAAGTGGGGTAATAAAGTTGTGCGATTTTGGTGATCGATGTTAAGTAAGATGACTAGCAAAAATGGAATCATAGCTTGGGTGATGGGGTTAGTTCATATGTTATTTCATCTAGAGTCACCTCAAAGAGGTAAATTGCATGGTATGAGACATGTAGGCTCATTTTGTTTTAGCATGTGAGTTAACAGGCATGCTTGTAGTTGAAAGTAGCATTGCACACATGCATTACTATTATTGGTTTGTGTTGTTTAAAGAGGCTTAGCCTTCTATTGAGCTATTGTTGCTCATCTCTACAAAAATTTTACAGGTACTGAACATGAGGTTTAATTTTCCCTTTTGAAGAGCTTTGTGAATAATGTGAAGAAAGAGTGTGGCTTGCCTTGTTAAGTTTTCAAAAATAAGATCAAAGGCTGCTAGTATGTAACTTTGCTTTTGAAATAATAGTTTGAACCTTTTGTTTTAGACTTTAGTTATGTGAAAATAATGAAGTATTAAGAGGGTTTTGTTAAATTATGTTTAGTCCCTATACTTCGGCCATTTTTTCGTTTTAGTCCATGACCTATACTATGGCCATTTTTTCGTTTTAGTTCATGATATTCTCAATTAATCTAAAAAGTCCCTAACGTCACAATTTTCATCCAATTAGTACACCCTGTTAACATTCCGTCAATTCGTGCCGTTAACTTGATGATGTGGCACTCGAAGCCACACCACCTCAGCATTTTGCATGCCATGTAATCTATAAATTGTCCAATATACCCCCATGCATTTTCCCCCATTCTTCACCAAAAAATAACTTCAAAGTGAGTGAATTTTTCACTCCAAAAACCCCATCCATTTCCCCTATTCAAACTCCCAGTATTGTGTTCTTCCAAGGCGCTGCCGTAACCTTGATCCTACACCACATCATGAAACCCAAAATCTTGATGAGAACCACTCCCACTCTGCAACACTTGTTCAACCCAATTCAAACCTAAAACTCCTCGCTATCTTCCCATTCATGAATTTACAATTACACACAGCGAATAACTGATTTCCATGAGCTCCAGCCTCCTTTAGCCACCGAAAACATAACCTCCGGATCAAAAACAACGTTGCATCCACAACAGAAGCTGCATAGCATAAAATCTCTCTGGATTGGAAATAAGCTTCTTCACCATAGCTCAACATATAACATATTTTTCAGAACATAAACGATTTGTTGCAGATCTATTGTTGCATACAATGAAATTAAATAAAAGAAAAGCATATCTATACCTGAGAATCTATATCGAAGCATGAAGAACAACAGCTGAAATTCACCCAAAAAGAAAAAAAAAATTAAAATTCAAACTACCCGCACAAACAAATAAAGTTAACGCGATCCAGATCTAATCGCTCCATTTCCAGCCAAATTCACACAAAACATACGAAAATAAAGCAGAAACTCACTTTATTTCCAACCGTTTCGGCGCTGCGGCTCTGGATTTCTCACCTTTCATGGCTGAACCTGTCAAAAAACGCAAAGAATAGGTGTGAATCGTTAGGAATCTGGCTGGACTCAGTCCGAATCAACTGAGTCTGCCAGGTTTGGGTTTCCCATCTCAATTTAACACAATCCTTCCTCTACCAAATCGAATCTCAAACCTGTCTCCATCCTAAAGCCAGCTTCAAGCTGCAAATCGGGAAGCAAAATGCCACCGTATTTCCAGACCCGATCTGACCTTTCCTTGCATCCATTTTCTTCTTCTCAGCAATACGAAGCTATCGGCTTCAAGAAGCCAGAGGTTGAGATCGATGGAGACTCCACGGGTGGGACCCGAACCCGACAAGGCGGCGGTGCGCAGCAACAAAAAGGATGAGTAGGCCTGTGATCTTCAGTTGATTCCCAGCGGCAGTCTGGAGGCCATGACCAGATCTGGCTTTGGATTTTTGAATTTCGATGGGATCGTATTTGGGCTTTTGGATTACGGGGTTGGAGAGCAAGGAACTGGAATTTGAATTTTAGGGTTGGTTTTAGGATTAGGTTCTGGGTTCGGCTTAAACACCCGTAATAGAGGGCATGGACATTATGGACATTTCGCTATTGGAAAGGCTTACTTGGAGTTGAGTTGGCCAACATTTTGCTGCTATATAAGCTTACAAACGGAGCAATTGGACGTACTGTACTGATTAGACGAAAATTGTGATGTTAGGGACTTTTTAGATTAATTAAGAATGTTAGGAAC
The DNA here is from genome assembly GCF_002994745.2 of Rosa chinensis. Classification (NCBI taxonomy): domain Eukaryota; kingdom Viridiplantae; phylum Streptophyta; class Magnoliopsida; order Rosales; family Rosaceae; genus Rosa; species Rosa chinensis. The sequence goes on along the minus strand of NC_037094.1, from coordinate 52,469,053 downwards.
TGAAATGATGACAGCGTCATAGTACAGGGACTAAACAAACTTTAATCCTATTGTAATCTACATGTAAATTATGTTTGCTGCAATATAAGTTTTTTTCTTTTTTCTTTTTTCAAAATCCTTGCCATGTTTATTTAATTGATTGTGTCTTTCAATTGATTTTAAATTTTTTCATTTGTTTATATTATTTTACAGCTCTTCTATTTAGGTATAATTCAATTGCATTTTACTGAAAAATGTATAATTCAGTTGGGTATTTGAAGTCGGTGTCTTCATAAAACCTAAAGATTATTTTAGAATTGAAATCTCCCAAAATGATTTTTATAGAATTAGTTATGATTTTTCAAAATTTCAAGTCTGCTGCAAGACTTTTTGAAAATAGCAAAACTGTCTTGTCCTTTCTATTTCTTTTAGTAGCATTCTATGTTCAATTTTGCTTGAAGATACAAGTATGTTCAAAACTAGATATTCCCACGTTCTTAATGAAATCATCCTTGTTCTTTTTGGAGTTCGTAGGAAGAATTTATGCCTCCATGATATTAGCTCTATGCATTAGCATTTCTGCTGCATAGGCAACTTTGTTATTTCTTTTGTACTTCAAATCTGATCCAAATGGATTGCAAGTTTCTTTTATTATTCTTCTTTTCTATATAAATTATACCTTTAGCTATAAAAAAATAAAAATAAAAAATAAAATAACTGAGTTGCGGCGTGACATGCACTATTATTTTCGAGGGCTAAAAATCTCTTAAAAAAAAGTCTAAAGCCTAGAGCCTAAAACCTAAAACCCCCATCTCAGTTTGAAAAAGCTAAACACATCAAATGGAAAAAGTAATGGATAAACTACAAGCACTGTATAAACCATCAAAATCACATATTAAACAATACCCTACCTCTACACAAAAAATAACCAAAATAAGAAAAGTACACTGATAATCTAAAACGATAATATCAGTGTGCTTTTCTAATATTACAGATCAATCAATACTTCAATAGCTGAGTGCTGCATAGTTTATTATTATTGAAAAATACTTACATCCAAACTAGTTTGGACCCGTGTGTCCAAACTCTCTCTTATTTGCATAAAAAGAATAATCTAAACTCATGGTTTAACCATTCAAAAGTTACATCAACCATTAAAGATGATCTCTGCAAAAAATAATTTTAAACAAAAATGGTTATTCATTCAATTGCATCAAACTAATAGACGGTTGTCATAAGACTGTTAACTTTCATCACAGCTGTTCATTTGTTTGATACAATCCGATATGTAAACAATATTTGTTGACAATAATTTTTTGTAAAGATGATCTTTAAATGTTGATTTAACTTTTAGACAGTTAAATTATGAATTTAGATTGTTGAATGTATACAAATAAGAAAGAGTTTGAACACACATGTCAAACCGGTTTGGATATAAGTATTTTTCATTATTATTATTTTTATTTTGTTGTTAATTGTTATTTAAAATTATAAAAGTAATAAAAAGTATAATATTTTTTATTTAAAAAAAAAAATATATATATATATATATTATATTTCTCCTCCAAACTCACTACTCAAAGATTATAAACTGAAATTGAGAAAGGAAACAGAGGACCCGGAAAGCGTAAAAGGAAAATCTCACAAGACTGTTGTGTGTTGAATGCAAAATTGTGGCGACGATGAAGGACCCCTCGGTGAGAACGAAGGTGTTAGTTCGGCACCTGCCTCCGTCTCTGTCTCAGTCCGATTTCTTTCAGCAAATCGACCACCTCTTCGGTGACCGCCACAACTGGTTTTGCTTCCGTCCCGGAAAAAATAGGTCAAGCCCTCTTCGCTTTCTTTTTCAGCATCTTTCAATTTGTTTGATCACTATGCCCTCGTGGGAAAATTAGGTTGAGGAGGAGCGTAAATCTTGTTTTGTATGTTGGGGATGGGTCTTTCGTGTTTGTTAGATATATGGGATTTTAGTTGCGGCTGTTGTTTTGGGGTTTTTTAGGGAGGGTTCGAAGTGATTTGTAGGCCTTAATAGTGCTTGTGGAAGCAAAAATTGGATGGGCAATTTGATTTGGGAGAGATATGCATGCTTTGGGAATGGTTCTGTTGAGACTGGTTTTTGGGTTGGGGAAAGTAAAGAGGTTAAATTTCCGGGACGAAGATGTTTCGGTAGTTTAGACATGCTCAGATGACTGTTTAATTAGAGTTTGGGAGTGATTTGATGAGTTTTGATTGTTCTTTTGCATTAATTCTTGGATTTTGTAACTGACAAAGTGTTGAGTTCAAAAGAATTGAACTCTGGATATGTGGGTTTTCAGTGTCAGTTTGTTAGCTTGCACTTGGGGATTTTGTTACTTTCTATTTTTTGATTTGCTAAAAGATGTTGAAAGCAGTTGTTGAATGATTTACCCATTTGGGTGGATTCTTAGATGGTGGAAGTCGTGATGCATGGAAATTAGGTTTTGAAACTGAAAGTTTTGTTCTCTCTGTTTTTGTTTTTATGCAAATAATCTAAGCAGTTTTACAGAGCTTTCTATTGTTGCAGCCATAAGCATCAGAGGTATTCTCGAGCCTACATTGAGTTTAAGCGACCTGAAGATGTTTTTGAGTTTGCGGAATTCTTTGACGGTCATGTATTTGTTAATGAGAAAGGTAATGTAATGGAGTATAATAGTTTTTACTATGTTTTAAACGTCTAGAGCTTTCATAGGTTTAGTTTGTGGCTTCAGTGAATCTTACTTGATGCATTTTTTTTTTATCTTTTGTAATAAGCAATGGTAGTATTGATCTATATGAATGTTTCTCTGCACTGGTACCAAAAAGCAGTTGCTATGGAAATACTGAATGGAGACTTTTTTATCCTTTCAATAGTAAATGAATATGTGAATTGCAGTGTTAGAATCTCATTCTTATTCTGTTTCTATATTCTCAGAGTAGATTTTATAGCTTGAGACTGTTATTTTATTTTCTTTTAGGGACTCAGTTCAAGTCTATAGTTGAATATGCACCTTCACAGCGTGTTCCCAAGCCAAGTAACAAGAAGGATGGTCGTGAAGGGACTATATATAAAGGTATTGAGTTTGGCTTCCTTATATAAAGATTTTGTTTTTTCATTTGAGAGAAAACAAAGAACAGAAAGAGAGAAATCTAAAATGGAGATGAGAGAGGTCAAGCAGAAAGGAAGAGCAAATATTTTTAAAACTAGAGACAACTTTTTTGTGTTAGTTTTTATTTGACAATAATTTTTTCTTTTTCTTTCTCCCTTACATCTTTATGTGTGTTCTCTTTATCATTTCTCTCTCTCTCTCTCTCTCTCATGCTTTTTCTAGTTATACGAAACAGGAGAGAAATATCAAATGGGTATTTAGTTCATGAGTAATTAATTGTTACACGGATGGCTCTTTTGTTTTTATTAATGATGCAGTTCTTATGCTAACATGATCTGACTGACAAATGTAGATCCTGATTATTTGGAGTTCCTGAAACATATTGCAAAGCCTGCTGAGCATCTTCCTAGTGCAGAAATACAGCTGGAGAGAAAGGAAGCTGAACAAGCTGGTTAGTTATATGTTTGCTGATTCTATGTACTTGTGTCTGTGTCGTGAGAATAAATGGTATTTCATTGAAAATATCCTCAATGCTTTTCCTGCTACCTTTTGTTGCCAGACTCCACCTCAGATTCATCATATAGATTTAGGATGTGAGACCTTTTGCTGCTTTTGTCACAATATGAAAAGAAAATTGAGGCAGAACTTTCAGTTTCATTTTCTTATGAGCATCTTGATAGGTTGTTAGACTAGCAGGATCGGCTGTAGTGTTTTCTAGTCTATCCAGAAAGTTTCCATACCCCTCCCTTCAATTTTGAGAAATTATATCTTACTGAAATAACATTCAGTTAAGATTAGTTTCCCAATATGACACCATTCCACTGTCCCTTTTTAGGTGCTGCAAAAGAAGCTCCTATTGTTACACCCCTGATGGAGTATGTTCGTCAGAAACGAGCTATTGGAAGTGGAACCCAGGTAATGTCACTAGAAGTTATTTGTATGTTTGTTTCTGTGTGTGTGTATTGAAGAGTACAATCCTGGGAATCAATTGATCATGCTTTTTAAATCCAAAAATTTGTGTAAGCACTGTGGAGGCTAGAACATATTGACTTTGCTAAATGACTGAAAAATTAGGTGATTTATCAATGAATTTCTGATACTTAAATGAAGTTATAAACTACCTAATCAATAAAAGTTATTGGCTTCCAAATTTTACGCAATAATCCTTGCACACATGCGCGTCTTTGGATATGCTAGTATGCCTAATTAGTATCTATGTTTGGCTTTCAATTTTTAGTGCTGACCACATGCAGTCATCTTTGAAAATATAGATGATTAAAATTAAGATAGAACTGTAGAATACACATGGTAGTCTAGAGCTATATTTGGGAGACTGCTATCTTTGTATAATCAAGTTATGGATATTCCCTTTGGTGCATTTCATCTTATTGGGGGAGTTTTGAGTTGAATCAACTTAATTTTGGTACACTATGGTAGGACTTTACCTTAGATGGACTTATGCATCTTTTTACCTTATTTTCTCTTTAATAGCAGTGCTCTTTTTCCTTTAAAATTAGTCAAAAAGAACAGACATAACTTTGGAGTAGATACCAGAGTATGGGAAGTTAAATTCCCATTGTATTTCTAAATACTCTGAAATGTTAGGGTTTAGTTTTTTGGGGGTGCATCATGGGTTTGAAATAACTGGGGGTACGGTAAATCAATCAGTCAATAAATTATATCATATCAGGCGTGCATTATATTTTCTCAATCTTTACTCGTACGAATTTTTGGATTGTTTCATAACGATATAGTATGTTTGTTTTCGTTTTCTTCAGTTAAGGTTATTTGTAGTTTATATCTTGGGATTCTTTGAGTTATTGAATATTTTGTTTGATAATAGATTTCATCAGTTGTTCGGAAGGTGAGAAGAAGAACTGGGGCCACATCTTTTAGCAAACGTGGCTCAACTTCTACAAAACGGGTCTCTGAGAAGAAAAAGGCATGTGTTTCTGTTATATGTGGATTTTATAATAATAGTTGAAATTTTTACGCAGCAATGTGAGGTTGAATTCCATAAAAGGTTATAATGCTAGAAATATTTTATATCAATGAAGAGAAAATCGATTGTTTTCTTAGTATCATCATTAGCATGCAGCCTAGAATTTTACTCTTGAGCAATTTATTACTTCAATATTAAGAAGAGGAAAATCTGTATGTTTTTTGGAATGTTTGTAACTTGTAACTAATTCTCACTCATGCTGGTGTTTATGGGGAGGTAGTTAATTTGGGTAGAGCATCTTGAGATTTACTTGTCAAGGGTTCTTTTGTATGGATTCAGCTTTATAGGCAAAATATGCTTTTGACTTTGCTTTCTGTTACCGGTTCATATGTTTTACAATGCTGCATGTACCATCATGTTGTCGCATGGAATATTGAAGAAATACTAAATTCTAATTACCTTTGTGGGCTTGTGATTGACAGTACATATTAAAGGATGCAGCTAAATATACAAGTCGAAAGGACAGGTCAACTTTCAATTTGGTGCCCAGGCGAGAGGATCAGTTGGCTAGTTCAAGTGGAAAAGATACGATGGGAAATGAAATTGGTATTTACTGTACTTTTCTTTCACTTTTTTTCCTTGGGCAATCACTGTTTATCATCTGTGTTCTCATAGAGGAATTTTCGGCATTAATTTTTTGTTCAGAGTTCGAAACAACTATTGCCCAGTATCATTTGGTTGCAAGTGATATTTTCTTATAGTACAGGTTTTAGTGTATAGGTTTAGAGGTGCAAGTGATATTTTCTTATAGTACAGGTTTTAGTGTATAGGTTCAGAGGTGCAAGTGATATTTTCTTATAGTCTAGATTCAGTGGTTGCAGGTGATATTTTCATCCTCAGTATTTACTGATGTGTGATGATGGTGCTGTAATGTGTTAGATAGGGTTGTCAGCTATCAGGTCAAAGATCTGAAGCTATCATTCAGAATAAGTCTGATGGTTCAAATTTGATTTTGATTCTAACAATCCAGGTATAAGTGGATCAAATTTGGGAAGTTGTATGATTTATTAGATTCAGATCAAAACTTGATTTTAATAATCATTGGTTCAAACATCAAAATTTATCTATGGTTTCCAAGCATATGATGAGTGTATTGTATGGAACTTTTAATGGTGATTTTCTTGGACTTTGAATTGAATGTGAGTTCAGTTGCAAGTTTTATTATAACTGTTGGATTTGGATCCAAATTTGGATGCTACACTAGTATATTGCTCTGAACAGTCAGACTGATCCTTCCAATTGAGCCTATTCAAAGCCCCAGTTTTGGATGATGGCTACATGTGCTTCCCCTTTCACCCAAACTCCCAGATATCATGTGTCTCATATTTTTCTCTTCAGGAAGTTTTCAGGATGATGTCATTTGGTTATTGCTGATTGTATGTTTACCAGGCCTAGATATAAAACCTGTTTTGATATCTCTGCAAATTGGAATTGGTGCAGAATGAACTAATATGTGACGTACCATGTAGATCATTGTATATCATTTAGTATAACCATTTTGCTATGTATATGATATTGCTTGCATAAGACCAAAAAATGTGTATTTTCGTTATTTTTTCTTTCTGCTGGATTCTGTATGTTTTCTAATTAATAATGTCCATCAATGAAGGTTCTGTTTCGGGAATCCCTGTGATTGCAGACTCTGGAAGGACAAAAATCCTACTTAAGCGGGAAATACCTCCTGTAAGCGTATTTTATAGTTGATTTTACTATTTAATAATTTAGTACTGCAGTGTGATTCACTATTTTGGACGTGCTTATTTACTTTTTAAATTTCATCTAGGCTCCTGAAGGTATGCCACAACATCAGGCATCCATAGGAAGTTCTCCTGTTTCAGCTGCTCCAAAGCAGAACCAAAGGCGTGATGCTAGTGGAAGATTTCTCAGAAGCATACTTTCACATAATGAGGGACGCCAAAGAGAAACTTCAGCTGAAGTTCAGTCTCAGCAGAAAATCCTGGGTCCGAACTCGGACATTAAGCGTGTGTCGCGACCCTCCAATACACGGTTAGGGTTGAATAATGAACCTAATTCAATGAGCTCTGAAGGGGACAGAAGGAGGGCTACAGTCGATAAATTTACGAAGAAGGACGTGCATGGTACAACTAACGTTAATGAGAAGCAAGACAAGCATACAAGAAACAAGGATAGACCAGATCGTGGTGTTTGGACTCCTCTTCGTCGTGCTGAGAGTTCCCATGCTAGTGATGAGCACTTATCATCCTCAGCTTCACAACGACCTCAACTGCTATCTGATTCAGTTGAAGGTAAAGGCTGCTGCTATACATAATATATGGATGTTCAAGTGTTTGCGAGTGTATAAAGATCTAATTAGGACTTGATTTTTGTGTCAAAGCACCTTCCCCAGTCAAATCTCACTGTCTGTTTGATTTTCTAGTTCCCCATGGAGAAGTGAAAGCTGACACATCTTATGGAAGCAGGACTGGGGAAGTTATAACTTCCACAGGTGGGCGTAGTCTTACTCATGTAGACAATGGTCAGTAATATCGTCTAAGAATGACACGAGTCTCCTGAACCTATGCCATGTCATTTATTTATTTTTCTTTACTGTGTACTTTTGTTATTATCAAGTCTGTTAAACAGATTTTATAATTTGGCTAGGTCCCCATCAACATTTTGGTCGCCGTGGAACTGCCCCTAGTACGAAAGATGCTGGCTCTCTAAATATAAGTGAGGGGAAGTCATCTAAAAGAGGTGCTGCTGTTCATGGTGCCCCTGAGGTATACATCACTTGCATGCATGTTTTCACACTTTTCATTCACCTTAGTTTGATGTTAAGAATCTTTCACTGTATGCTTGCAGAAACAAGTGTGGGTTCAGAAATCATCTTCCGGGTCATAGAATATCCAACTTTGGTAAGTGCTTATCTTTTCTTTCTTTGTTATGCATCAACTTTTATGCAGTTACTTAATTTCTGGACGTGACAGAGATGCAGACCAATTCATGACTGATTGCTACCATTTTTGTAGTAACCAAACACAGGCCATCCTTGCCTGCTCATGGTGTAGTTTAAAATCATCATGGTTCAGGTGAAATCAGATCCTATGATTCAATCGTTTGTATATCCAAGGCAATCATCTCTAGAATTGTGGCTTGAGGCCTCCACTGAAGATGTGGTGGAAAAGGAGGTATACCTAAAAGGAGAGCTTTGGTTGGGCCAAATTAGGGTATGTGCCTATATCATTTTGAAAATTCAAATCCAGTGGTTACAATCTCATACCTTTTTGTGTTATTTTTTATTTTCTTTTATTAACTTGGAACATAAATGCACGTAGATTTTTCTTAGGTGTGATCCAACTCGTGCCGAAGCCACAAGTGCGAAGTTGTGAGGTCCTAGGGACAAGCTGACAGTATGAGAGATGGTTGACTTTCGATTTTCATTTTAGAACTCTATTGTGATGCCATATGTATAGGTCAAGTAGTGAAGTATTTGGTGGGAAAAAGACACTCGACGTACTCGCTTCATGTTGCATAGTGGGTGGACTTCCTAGTGTACAAGAACCTTTGACTGAACTTGTGGTGAACACTGTTGTTTTAAGGTGTTGATAATTATACATCTTACAGATCTTTGGGCTGTATGAGGCTAAGACAGTACAGTAATTGATTTGCTAATGTTATGATTTGCTTATGTTAATTGGTCAGCCTTTGGTATAAAGCACCATTTAATTGCTTATATCTGTTATAGCTCAAGGAAACATGAATTGTACTAAATATTTGCTAATGGTATAAATCAAATAATTGCTTATATTTGCTAGTGTTATTCTCTCTCAACATGATTTCACTCGTTTTAAATCTACCCTACCAAATATTCCACCCTATTCCATATAAGTTAGCCATCGAACTCCTAGGACGTGCAGGAGAATATAGGCACCATTCAGAATTTGTAGCTGTGTGCTGCTAATCAAAAACGCATTCCATATTTTACAAGAACTACATATTTGTTTTATCTTGAGTTCTCTTCCCTAAATACAAACTGCTTACCCAAAATTACTAAATAAACTAGAAGCTTAATTTAAAACCTGATCGGTTATGTGCTTCCTGAAACAATCATTATTGTAAAGCAGATCTCAGCTTCTGAATTTTAATCAACCATGTATCTTCTACAAGAGTTGATCCGACAGTGAAGGAAGCCTCCGCAGAAAGTTCAAAGCCGGCGACGGCGTTCGGTCGCGAAAGATCGGATGGCGCAGATAATAGAACCCGAAGGCCATTGCCACCATCTTCGACGGAACCAAGTACAATATCATCGCTACCACAAAGCACAGTCCAACAAAAATCCCCGTCGCACGTGGATCACGCCACGTCACCAACGCCTGCACGCGCTCTCCTTGCGTGGCAAAATCCCCCAGTACCGTCTGCACACGTGCCCCAAGCGTCCGTAGCTTGTCGTACCTTGCCCGTACTACCTCATATGATCTGGTGCTTGGCACCATATCGATCTCCTCGTCAAGTTCATCACGGTCAACTGTATCAGCCAATGAGAGCTTTGGATCAAAGTGTTGAAGTGGGACTCGAGAACGGAACCTATAGTTCCAAGCTCCGATTGCGAACACGTAGAACAACAAAGTTGGGATTATCAAATCAGGAAACCACACAAGCAGCACCAACAATGCGTGCACCAGAATAGTAGCCATCGGATTCTTCCACGAACGCGTGTCATTTATCCACCCAACAATGTCCATCACCCCCGCTACGACATTGATGATCCGGAAATAATTGGCCCGAACTTTCCTCATGCTAAACCCGTGTGAATCCGCATCCAACATGTAGAGAACAGTCTCACGGCCGAGCGGCGGTTCCGATCGTGATAAGTGTGCGGCCACGATCTTAACCGCCGCTCGTCTCAGCATGTCTTGTTGCCCCACTCCTAGTGGCTTTATGTGGTGCATCAACGGCAATAGAGGCTGCGAGTACGCGTGGACCAAATCCAAGGTTGGACTCACACGAGCAAAGCGTATGGCAATCTCCACCTCACCCATTTTCTTCAATCCGGCCGGAGACAAGACCAACAACGGATACGTATGCTTGTACACTTTACCCGTAGTCAAAGTCGATATACGTACACGTACCTTCCCAATTCGAAAGTCCAGACGCGTGGCTTCCCTCGGGCCGTCGGTTTCGAAGACTCCATTGCTATCAAAAACACCAATACTCAACACTGTACAAGGATCAAACACCCTGAAAGTGTACTGCTCGTTCCACTTGGGCTCCAAGCTATCGCATACGGTCCGCGTACGTACCCACTTTGACCCATACTTAGCAACACAATACGCGTCTGTACATCCTTTACCGTTTACCGTCTTGACCGGTATCAAGTTCTTGCACCCAATAATACCAAGCTCGATGGTGCCAACCGGAGTCTTCCACAGCTGCCTCGCCGTGGGGCGGTAGTCACTGCACACGTGCGCCGCTTCATCCATCACGTGATATCCCCCGTCGAAGCAAATCCGGACGTGCATTCTTCCGCTGTACACCCTCTTCTCGTCTTTTGGATCCTCCAAGCTGATCCATTTCGACGCAACTTTCCGGTCGTCGACACGCCGTTCAATGGCGGTGAGTGGTATCTTCGCAAAGCCCAATGTGACCGTCCCTTTCGGTTGCCGGTTCTCCAGCACGAAAACCAAGTGATCGGTGAACGGCTCGGCGGCCACGAATATCAAGTCCTGGTTCCAAGACGGCGTGCCGTTTCGAGTGAGGGATGGTTCGGTCTTGAAAGACTGGAACCCGAGCTGGGCTTTGACTTGGAATGTGGCTTCCTTTAACGACGCCGTTATGGGGACAACGTCTTGCGCTTCGAGCACGGTTGCTCGGAGATACCAGAGCTTCGGCGACTGGTACACCTTCGCGCGTGCATTAGGGTTTCCCGAGGTATCGGTCTTCCACGCGTCGGGAAACGACTCGTCCGCTTGGGTTCCCATCCACGTGGCGAGCATCAGATCACCGTTGATGCGGGACCCGCCCCCCTCGAGTCTGTACCATTGCGGGGCCAAGGGACTGTCCGGCGGGTCCCGCAGCGGGATCTCGGCCACATCGAAACAAACTCCGCCGAGAAAGTTGTGCCCGGAGGCCATGCCGGTGGGGTCGGGGACGGGCGGATCCCACACTGAGACTTCGAGGATGGAAGAGGAGTCCGGCGACTGGCGGCCGAAAGCGAAGGTCTGGTCCCACTCGAAGCAGTTGGTTTTTCTGGCGGGAGTTGACGTCACGTGGTAGTTGGAAGCGGAGATCTTCACGACGGGTCTGCCGTTGGCGGGGAGGTAGCGGGCCTTGACCACTCGGACGAAGAGGTAGTGCATCTTCTCCACCAGATCAAACGACGTCGGACCATCGATTGACATACTTTCGGTTGGCTCCAGCTGTGTGTAGCTGGGGACTCCAGAAGGCCGCCGAGCCATTGGCTGTGGACCGTTGATTCCTCCGACGAACTTGATTTCCGGCACTAATTTCGATACTGAAGAAGCTGCCATCATTTCAATATGTTCATGCTGATCCGGCACTGGTACATCGCCTGAAATTTCTGGTGGTGGCGGTGGCGGTGGCTGATCGGATTCTCCAACTTCAGCAGCTGCGGTTTCCGGTGGTTTCCCTGCCGCCTCAGCCGGTGGTTCTTCAGCAGGCTTCTCACTTTCCGACGGCGGCGGCTGCTCGGTTACCGGTGGCGCTTCTTCTTCTTTCTTCTCAGATTCCGGGGGTGGTGGTGCGGCCTCCTCCGGCGGTGGAGGCGGCGTAGCTTCAGCAGGTTTAGTTTCCTCCGGCGGTGGAGGCGGAACTGTCTTAGCAGGCTTGGGTTCCTCCGGCGGCGGCGGAGGAGGTTGAGGAGGCTCATCTAGGTAATAAATCTTTAGGCCAATGTCGCCTTGAATAAAACTGAAGAGGCTCTTCTTCTGCAAAGGAAAATATATAAGAGCCTCCTCGCCTTTCTTCACAAACTGAGAGGAAGTCAGCCGGAGCCGGCCGAGGAAGTTGTTCCGGGTGGTGGGGCCGTGGTTTTTATCATGATAGACGTCGAGCTCCAGCACATCCCCGAACACGGTGGCTTCGGAGGCCTTGCCGACGTTGAACTCGAGCAGCTCGTTCCATTTAGGGTTCAGGTCCTTGATCACAGTTTGTGTCCGTCTTCGCTGGCCATAGTAGTCTACCACAACGTATGGACTCACCGTGCCGTGGCCGTCTTTCGGCGGAAGATCGCGTGCGTCAACCACCTCAACTATAAGCTTCCGAACAGTAGCCATTAATCACTGGCAATATTTACAGTGTTTACTATATCTCATAGTATCAAGTGAGATCAAGTGAGGAAGAGGAAGAGTAATGTATATGTAGTGGGATTTTGTTATAGGATCGAGAAATGGGAAAGTAGTGGGATTGTAGCTGTAGGGTAAAGAAAACTAGAAAAGAGGGAAAGGGAGTGGTGAGGGTTTGGGATCCTATAAAGAAAGAAAACTAAAGACTAAAGGTGGTGCTGTACTTAACTTGATCTCCAAGCAGCTTTTAAGACTATTTAGGCCGTCCCATGCATATCTTTGATTTATTCCCTTGTTATAATATTTTTCTTCTTTAGCTAGAGCCTGAAGATTCCCTCGAAATTAAGTAATTGAGGCATTTGAGGGCAAGCTTTTTTCAAAGACAACCAGCTTTTGTGTCACCACCGACCTAACAAGCTAGATTGGTTTTTTGCTTTTATGATAACTGGAGATTTGACAAAGATGACACTCTAGCCAGTCACCCAAACCTCTTTCCCACGCTTCTATATATGAAATCCAGGGATCTGATAACTTAATGGGGGCACACTGGCACCTTTTGACTTGATTCAAAAGCTATTGATGAATTACAGGAATAGAAGCCTTTTCTGAAGATGATCTTGCGGTGAATTTAATGAATGTGAATTGAAATGCAGTAAAATTATATGGCAGCATCCTTCCAAATGTAATGAATGAGAAATTCTTGCATAGGGTCAGCTGTACCACGTGGCGGTGCGGCTGACCAATTAAAAATCCAGAATTTTTTTTTTTTCGAAACTATCCCTACTTTTTAAAAGTGAAATACTCAAAATACCCCCTGTTAGGTCTCTAATTGGTCAGCCGCAACCACCACGTGGTACGGTTGACGTACGCAAGAATCTCTCTTAATGAATTGTTATACGTTGTTGGCTTGTTGCAGTACTAGTACGTCATCTTAATTTGTTACTGGTGGTATTGTTACTGGTGGTATCCCTTAGTAATTGTTGACTGAGAAAAGTAATTGTACAACATCTTAATTTGTTTGTGTTTTGAAAGTTTAAACTATTTTTGTCTGAGATTGAGCTTCAGATCGAAATTGTTCGATTCAGACACTAATCTTGTGGATGATCAAGGATCGACAATAGTTAATATATAACAGTTCTAGCTGAATAGTAGATGTTAATGTGGGCTAGGATCGTTGTGCAAGATCATGGCATCAGGCATCCTTCATCTGTCAGTAATGAGGACTTTAGATGAGAAATTGTGTTACGGATCGGATAATAATAATTTATGCATCAATGATATGCACACACATGATTGAGCATTAGTGAGAAATATTGTTTCTGTAACATGCATATGTAAATGGTGAGCCTCATAGTGGATAAACATATTAGGAAAATTATTTTGAAGGGCGATAATATTTGACTTATGCCTTATGCGAGACAAGGCCATTTATATAAAATAGCAGTTTTCAGTCTCAAACAAGTGGAATATATAGCTAGGCCAACACATTGTAGGAACGAGCTTTAATGTATTGTTCTATTCATCATCAGTGGCGGATCCAGATCCGAAAATGGTCTAGGCTAATTATAAGTGCACAAAAATTTGATTCCACCAACCCCAAATTAAACAAACAAAAGCTCAATAGAACATGTTGATATGCATAGTAAAACACAAGAGTATTCCCAAAAACTCAATTTTACATAGAACAGGCAAGAATCGAAGTATCAAACAATCAACAATATCAAATCCTCAATCTTTTTCTTAATTTGGTTTAATTTTCAGAATCAAACACGAGCTCAAGTTATACTAACAACAAGTCAAGAACAACTAATATCAAGTTATCAACATCAAAGATGATATAGAAAACTGCCAGCTACTACTGCAAAGAGTATTAGTCTGATAAACTATTAAATTAGAAAACATCAAAGATGTTGTATCCTAATAGCTGATTAGATTGGGTTAAACATTATCACAAGGAAAACAGAAAATATTGGGTTCATTGACTTCATTCAAAGAGACAATCCCAAAATCAACACAAAGCAATGCGACCAATGCCATCTATAAGCGAGGAGGTAAATACTACCGACTTGAAGCGAGTGAACTAACCAAAACCAATGCTAAATCATACATTTCATTCCAGCTCAGAGCCACTATCCAAAGGTAAGAATGCATAATCAACAAACCCATTAAACCAAAAAACCAATCAAGAGAGAAATCAGAGAATTGATCAGAAAAGAAAATAAATTAATGCCCTGCTGAGTCGCCGTTTGGAGCAAATCAGAAAACAAAGTCTGTAAGATTGGATGAGGAAAGCCGGAGAAGATGACTGCAATGAAAGGAACTGCAGGAAGAAGAACTAGACTCGTGGGCTCAAGAAGAACTGGCTGCTGTGCCGTTGTGCTGCCTGTGCGTTCTAGGAGGCGAGGAACTGGTTGCAGTCTTGCAGATAAGATTTTTTTTTCTTTTTTTCTTTGGGCTACTATGAACTGATGGTAAATATACCTATACTTGAGACTTTTTAGGCTCAAATCTCGTCTAGGCTATAGCCCAGATAGCCTTCCACATAGATACGCAACTGTTCATCATAATGCCACTTCATAATGCATTGTTTTACTTATTGCAATCAGCACCAGTGTTATGTCATAGTAACTGATCCAACTGTACATTATAATTCAAGAAAATGCATGGCACATAGGTATGTCTGAAACCAATTATGAACAGTATTTTTGCGTGAGTGTTGGATCTCTACACTTATGTTGTTTACCTTCCAGAACTATTTGGTTTCAGAGTAAAACATAATGCCACTAACACTGCTGGAGATGTCTTCATTAGTACTCTCAAGTCTCGACTGGTGGTTCTTCGGCAGGCTTCTTGCTTTCTGACCCAGGTGCTTCTTCTTCTTTGATTTCAGATTCTGGTGGTGGCAGTGCTGTCTCAGACGGTGAAGGCAGTGTCGTTCAGCAGCCTCAGTTTCCTCCAGCTGCAGTAGTGGTTGCAAACCTCATCCAGGTAATATATCTTTAACCCAATGTAGCCTTGAATCAAACCGAAGATGCCCCTCTTTTGTAGGGGGAATAGATGAGAATCTCCTCGCCTTTCTTGACAAACTGAGAGGAATTCAATCAGATCCTGCCAAGAAAGCTATCTCTGCCTGTGGAGCCGCAGTTTTTGTCGTGGTAGACATTGAGCTCCAGCATATCCCCGCCAAACACTTCACAAGGCTGACCCATGTTGAACTCGAGCAATTCGCTTCATTTTGGGTTCAAGTCCCTTATGACCGTTTCGGTCCCTTTTTGCTGGCCGCAGTAGTCTTCCACCACGTAAGGACTCGACGTGCCATGCCCGTCTTTCTGCCAGAGGTTTTGAGCCTCAACAACCTCAGCTATAAGCTAACGTACAGTAACCATAACAAACTCTGCATGCAGCTCAGCTCGCTGTTATTACCATAGTCCATATATATATATAGGTTAAGGAAAGAAGTGGGATTATACCTAGCTGTCAAAAGGTGGTGAGGAGGGTAGGCGTAAGGAAACTAAACTACTAAAGCCTAAATGAAGGTGCTTTACTTGATCTCCAAGCTGCTGTAGACAAAGTATGTTTGTCCTTTTATTTTATTTTCTAAATCCCAGCCTTTTCTTTATTTTGAAGCAATTATACGTCTACTTGTAGGTTCATGATGAGTTAAATGGTGCCAAGTGATGCGCAGGCTTTTTCCAAAGATGACGAACTTTTGACTTTTGAGTCACCAACTTTTAACCGGAGAGTTGACAAAGATGACACTCTAGCCGGTCATCCTAACGCCTTTCCCACGCTTGTATGAATCCAGGTATTGATCACTTAAAAGAACTATTGGCGGCACCCTTCAACCTTATTCACTGATCAATTTTTTCAAGTTTGCCTTTTCCTTTTTCTGATCTGTTTATATAGAGGTCATGTGGAGGATACGTGAAGCTTCTGTTGTGTGTATGAATAGAAGAAATTAAAGCTCCCTATATATATATATCCGTACCATGCATGTAGACACCAATTTTCTTCTGCTAAAGATGGTGTCTGACAGGTTCTTGATAATAAGTTTATGATCTGTTGAGCAATGAGGAGAGCCATAAATTTACTAATGGATGCGTGCTGAAAAGGCTGAAGAAGCCAGGCCGTTCGCGAAGAGCTGAGAATTAGGTTGGTAGATCCTTATGTGAAAGAAGTATGGAGGTATGAACCGGTCCGGGACATGGTACGTTGATCGTTTTAGTGGCCAGAAGGAACATGACCCTAGCTTGGTGATCACGTGGTGACGGCCCTTACGTACCATTGATGTTGTCATATCATTTTTGCTATTTGTTGTATCATCATACATGTGATCTTCTTCAATAGGCCATATTACTACTTGCTAGGTTTAGAGTTGAAATCGGTATAATTCAAGAAATTTGCAGAGGGGTACATATTAGAACACTTCTAAACAGCTCAGTGCCCCACTATTATGTTAATAAAATTTGTGAAACTTATAAATAAATTATCTGATTAGTTGAGAAAAAACATATATTGCTTTACTTGGTTTTTGCTTCTCAAGAGGTTTGCATAATATCAATTTGCTGTCATGTTAACAATTTTTGAATACCAATGGTTTCCATGAAAGTCCTGTGAAATTGGTATGAACAAGATTAATATAATATTGCAATTATACATTTAGTCCGGTTCTAAAAAGTATGAACCGGCTAATTACATACTTGTGATGTGAATAAATCATGCATAGATAACAGACGGATGTGGCGTGACATCAAATAAGATTAGCGATAGTGTGAAATATATTATAGTTGATGAAACCAAAAAGAATTTGTTAATTAACATGTGATAATGTTAACAACACTTTAAAATATAAATCGATGAGGTATTAGAAGAAACTTAACAGAGCTATAGGTATCATTTGGTTGCATACATTTGAGGTTATGAGATTAAATTCTTATTTGATGGAAATAGATTATGAGAGCATTTGAGCTTATGCATTGAGAATTGATTATAAGAGCATCAGAAGTTATGCATTGAAAATTGCTTGGAGGTATTAGTTTGAACGTAGAAGTAACAAGATTATATTTTCTGTAGATACAAATGTAGTGCTGTGTAAATATCACGACATTAGATAGTTTCTGCAAACAAGTATATTTTGCACATCACAAGTAGCCGGTAGGCTGTAGCTACTCTCAATCAATTTCCCATGAGCCTGCTTTTCAGATCAATGCTTTTATGAAGCATGGAAACCAAGCCCATTTTTAATTATCAACATACTATACTAGAGTCTGATCGTTTTTAGAAGGTAAACGAGGTAAGTTTTTAGGACAAGGTGATGCAGAACGGATGACAGCTCGATTCGAGGAGCAGTTTGATCGTGCAATAGGAGGAAAACGAAAAGGTACTAGTAGCCACGAATGAGCTCGGTATCCGATTGGGGTGCGCCATAGCTTTCTGAAAAGGGAATCGCGCTAAAAACAAGACTCGTAGCTTTGCTACGAGCTGTGCGATTTTTCAGGGCTTTCGGGGTCGTTTAGGGCCTCAAAACTGCGTTTTTCTATTATTTCCGAGTTTTGGTTTTCTAGTTTATTTTGGATTGTTTTCGTTTTTATCCATGGGCTTTAGGATTTCATTGTTAGTCGCCCTAGGGTTTATTTTCTCTTATTTAAGCAGCCTTAAACGGCTACAGAACTATCTTTTATCATATTTTCAATCAAAGTGAGATTTATCTCTTTTATCTCTGATGGACTCCAGATTATTTGTTTGAGGTTTATTGCTTGTAAACCTAGGTGATCTTGCCGACTGTGTCACAAGGTGTGTAAGGTTGTCAGGAACAATTTAGGTAAAGGAAGATTTTGAAACAGAAGGCTTTCTTAGTGTTTTAGAAACAGAGGATGTAA
Organism: Rosa chinensis; assembly: GCF_002994745.2. Lineage (NCBI taxonomy): Eukaryota > Viridiplantae > Streptophyta > Magnoliopsida > Rosales > Rosaceae > Rosa > Rosa chinensis. Next base: position 52,450,827 of record NC_037094.1, on the reverse strand, counting down.
TGATTGTTTCTTAATTACATTGACATGTCTTCTCATTTATATATATATATATATATATATATATATATATATATAGATCTTATCCATAGCGAGGCATCGCTTTGAAATTTCAGAGCGAGGTTAGGGTTTAGGGTCACTTTTCGGTCGCATATCCACATCTCAACCGTTCAGTTTTTAGGTACTAATGTATAGATCATCTCTGCAAAATTTCAACGAAATTGATGGTCTTTAAGGTATCTAACTCGCTTAAACCAATGGACGAACTGAATCTGTCCAACCTGAACCGTACTAGCTTTAAGGTAGTTATCAATGCCTTAATGACCATCAATTTGGCTGAAATTTTGCAGAGATGATCTATACATTAGTACCTAGAAACTGAACGGTTGAGATGTGGATATGCGACCGAAAAGTGACCCTAAACCCTAACCTCGCTCTGAAATTTCAAAGCGATGCCTCGCTCTGGATAGGATCTGTATATATATATATATATAGCAAATTAAGGCGTAGTGAGCACAAGGACTTTCTCCTTGGTTATATAGAGGCCTAAAACCTATCTTGTTCTCATCCCATCAAGGAGTCTAAGATTAGCTTAGTGTTTATTAGTTACGAGACTTAATACTTAATGTAAATCAGGTTATTTACTAATGAGTTTCATACTTCTATTAAGAGATATACATCTCAATAAATAACTGGCAATAGAGTTATTATCATGTATTAATTTCTTGTTATTTTCATAGAATTAAATCAATTGGTTTTATCTTAATGTAGTTCAGATAATGTTAAGTCCATATATTCTAACACTTTCTACACTAGCTAACATGATTAGTCTATATTAATCTAGCAAGATTTGTACAAGTTCTAGATTAATCTAGATAACTAGAGAATAGTTTAGAAAGTTCCAATGTGCATCACTATTTTAACACCCCTCCTTAATGCGCATTGGTGATACTCCGAGCATTTCAATCTTGGCTTTCTGAGTGCCTTAGTGAAGATACCTGCTAGTTGTAACTCTAACTTGCAGTACTGGAGCTCAATTTCGTTGTTGGTTGATGCTTCTCTTAAGAAGCAATGCTTGATATTGATGTGCTTCATTTTTGTTAGTGTGAGTCATAGTTCCCTATTAGGAATTGACTAACAAGGGAATATATTGTTGTAACTACTTACCTTGTATATGTTGTGTAGTACAGTTGTACACAATAGTTGTAGTACATTGTAGTACGATTGTAATCTGTTTATATACACCACAGAATGGGTGTAATATGATATCAGAAAATTCATTCTCAATCTTGTTCTATTTGATTTGGTATCAGAGCAAAGATCTGAGAGGACTTTGTCTCTTATTTTCTAATTCTTTAATTTGAGGAATTAATTCAAAAACCTCATTGTTAGGGTTATTGAATCTCTTAACGGCGTTATTGGGATTCTGTCGTCGTTATCTTCCTAGCATTACGGTCCGTCCAAGAACGATCAGTGCATCTTCTTCTTGGACGTTGTTCAGACCGGCCTCGTCTCCCCAGACTGCCTTCGTCTTCCTCTGGCGCTAAAGATCAGCCTGTCCAGCCAGCTGCAGTGCCCGACTGTGCCCCTAGACCAGTTCATATCACACCAGATCGTGTATCGATCGATTCTCGGTGTTGCCGCCATCTGAGTCACTTTGCTGCCCTGCCCAGACCGCCGTCGCTCCTCGTTGTCGATCGGGCTCTTCAGTTCGCAGCGCGTTACAGCTCTGCCCAAAACGCCGTCGTTCTCCTCGTCGTCGATCGGGTTCTTCAGTTCGCAGCCCGTCGCAGCTCTGCCCAGACCGCCGTCGCTCCTCATCGCTCTCCAAAGACCGACCAGATTCTGCCCGCTGTCGCTCCTCATCGCTCTCCAAAGATCGACCAGATTCTACAGTTCGTCGCCTCCCACAGATCGACCAGACCTCAACTCGGTTAACTCGCCTCAACTCGATCTGCCAGTCAACTCACCTCAACTCGGTTAACTCGCCTCAACTCGGTCCACTTCAGTTAGTCTCACTCAGTCAACCCGTTCAGACCAGTCAACTCCACAGGTAAAAAAAAAAAAAAAGGAAAGAAAGAAAGAAAGGAAAAAAAGAAGAAGAAGGAATTTGGAGGTGCTTGTTCTTCTTATTTCCGCTGCGTACCTTGAGATTTGCGTGTTTTTTCCTCTATTGTATTATTGCAATGGGTGGTGATGACAGTAAAGGTCAGAGTTCCAAGGTCAATGATGTCCAGAAGGTTGAGGTGTCTGTGCAGAGTTCAGATGGAGGTTCTTTTGGGGATTGTGGTAAGATTGGTATGGCTTTAAATGTTTCTAACTTTGTTGGTTCTGATACATGGATTATTGATTCTGGTGCCTCCGATCATATGACTTATGATCAATCGTATTTTACTGACTTGTCTTCCCCACCAGTGTCCTATGTCACCAATGCCAATGGTGAGGCTTTTCCTGTGTTAGGGTCCAGGTCAGTGCGTGTTACTCCCACTTTAGAGCTTCATAATGTGTTATATGTACCTGACTTGTCTCATCACTTGATATCTGTTCCACAGTTGAATACTGAGTCTAAATGCTCTGTGACCTTTTATCCTATGTATGTGATTTTTCAGGATCTTCTCACCAGGGAGATAGTCGGTCGGGGGTATCTGAGGGGCAGGTTGTTCCATCTGGATCAGACATACGCGGGAGAGAAACCAGGAGCACAGTCCCGAGTCGCTTTGACTTTGAATTCTGATAAGATAAGTGAAATTTGGTTGTGGCATCGCCGTTTAGGGCATCCTTCTTTTAGTCTTATGAAAAAAACCATGCCTACTCTGTTTATTGGTGTGAATGAGTCTGCTTTACGTTGTGAAACATGTGTTTTGGCCAAGAGTCATCGTGCTACTTATTCTCCTAGAGTGTCTAATAAAAGTGTTATTCCTTTTGAGTTGATTCATTCTGATGTTTGGGGACCTTCTAGAGAGCCCACTGTATCGGGTATGAGGTATTTTGTGTTGTTTATTGATGATTGTACGAGATTGTCATGGGTTGCCCTTCTTAAAACCAAAGATGAAGTCTTTCCAGCTTTCCAAACTTTCGGTACTCTTGTTCAAACACAGTACCATAGCACCATTAAAGTCCTTCGTTCTGACAATGGAGGGGAATATGTTAATCATGTTTTCCAAGAGTTTTTTAACACCCATGGGATTGTTCACCAAACCACATGTCCACAAACACCTGAACAAAATGGAGTGTCTGAAAGAAAAAACCGTCATTTACTTGATATGGCTCGTGCCCTTCTCTTTAGTGCCCATATGCCTAAGTATCTTTGGGGCGATGCTGTATATGCTTCCTCCCATCTTATCAATCGTCTTCCCTCTAGTGTCCTTCAGGGAAAAATTCCATTTGAGGTTCTTGCATCTCATGTCTCCTTACCTTCATTTCATAATCTTCCAGCTCGTGTCTTTGGTTGTGTTGCTTTTGTCCATGTTCCTAAGAACCAGAGGTCTAAATTGGATGCCCGGGCACTTAAGTGTGTGTTCGTTGGCTACAGAGGGTATCAGAAAGGGTACAAGTGCTTTCATCCACCTACCAGGAAGTACTATGTCACTATGGATGTCACTTTCTTTGAGGACATGAGTTATTTTACCTCTTCAGATACAGCTCTTCAGGGGGAGAATTCATTTTTTGAAGAGTTGTATCATGGAGAGGGGGAGGAATCAGAAGGAGGAGAAGAAGAAAGTGGTATTTTGACGGACCCAGTTGAGACCATTAGCTCGCCACCAGAAGCAGAAGCTCCAAACATCCAAGCACCAGTTTCTATGGCCGAAAATGATGTTGAAGATACAACTCCAAACATTCAAGCACCAGTCTCTATGGCCGAAAATGATGTTGAAGACACAACTGTCCCTCCTACCATTGCTTCTACCCCTGACCCACAGCTTCCTGGTACTGAAGATCACTCATTTGAGGTATGTCCACCCACTAGTACTAGTAGTAATGAGTCTAATGTTGGGCAATATGTGTTACCAAATAGGACCACTCGGGGTCAATCAGTCAAAAGATATGAACCTACCCTTACTGCCAAATCAAAATACCTAGTAGCCAATTATATGTCCACTAGGAGGTTGTCTAAGTCATATGAATCAAATATCTGCTGTATCAGTACCTAACAAAGTGCATGATGCATTAGGGGATCCAAAGTGGAGGAAGGCAATGGAGGAAGAGATGGAGGCGTTGCAGAAGAGCAATACTTGGGAACTTGTGCCTCCACCACAAGGCAAGAAGGCTGTAGGTTGTCGTTGGGTGTTTACCGTGAAGCATAATGCAGATGGATCAGTGAATCGGTACAAAGCACGCCTTGTAGCGAAAGGGTTTACTCAGACGTATGGTATTGACTACGATGAAACATTTGCTCCTGTTGCCAAGATGAACACTATTCGGGTTCTGCTCTCATTCGCTGCTAGTTTAAACTGGCCACTCCGACAGTTTGATGTCAAGAATGCATTTCTTCATGGAGAGTTAGCCGAGGAAGTGTACATGAGCCTTCCACCTGGGTATGTAGTTGCTTCTCCTGGTGATTTTGTATGCAGATTGAGAAAATCTCTGTATGGTCTTAAATAGTCACCTCTGCTTGGTTTGGAAGATTTTCACAGTTCATGCGGAAGGTTGGTTACAGACAGAGCAACTCAGACCATACCTTGTTCCTTAAGCATCAACAAGGGAAGGTAACAGCTCTAATTATTTATGTGGATGATATGATAATCACTGGCAATGATACTGTTGAGATAGATAGACTGCAGAGATAGCTAGCCTTTGAGTTTGAGATGAAGGACTTGGGTGAACTTAAGTACTTCTTAAGAATTGAGGTAGCCAGGGGGAGAGAAGGAATCTATCTGTGCCAGAGGAAGTACGTTCTTGACTTGCTGACAGAGACATGTTTGTTGGATTGCAGACCTGTTGATACTCCTATTGAGCAGAACCATTGTTTAGCTGAGTATCCAGATCAGGTACCTACTGATCGAGCTCGCTATCAGAGGTTGGTTGGGCGCTTGATTTATTTGGCACATACTAGACCAGATGTTGCATATGCAGTGAGTGTGGTGAGTCAGTTCACGCATAACCCGAGTGAGAGTCATATGGATGCTGTTATGCGAATTTTGAAGTACTTAAAGTCAGATCTAGAAAGGGGAGTACTGTTTTCTAAACACAACAACATTCTTGATGTTTATGGCTTCACAGATGCAGATTGGGCTGCGAACTGAAGAACCTGATCGACGACGAGGAGAACGACGGCGTTTTGGGCAGAGCTGTGACGGGCTGCGAACTGAAGAGCCCGATCGACGACTAGGAGCGACGGCGGTCTGGGCAGGGCAGCAAAGTGACTCAGATGGCGGGGACACCGAGAATCGATCGATACACGATCTGGTGTGATATGAACTGGTCTAGGGGCACGGTCGGGCACTGCAGCTGGCTGGACAGGCTGATCTTTAGCGCCGGAGGAAGACGAAGGCAGTCTGGGGAGACGAGGCCGGTCTGAACAACGTCCAAGAGGAAGATGCACTGATCGTTCTTGGACGGATGGTGATGCTAGGAAGATAACGACGACAGAATCCCAATAACGCCGTTAAGAGATTCAATAACCCTAACAATGAGGTTTTTGAATTAATTCCTCAAATTAAAGAATTAGAAAATAAGAGACAAAGTCCTCTCGGATCTTTGCTCTGATACCAGAGGTATTTATGTGCTTCATTTTGTTATGGAACAACGGTTTCTTCGTCATTGCAATAGCTGACTTATTGTCGCTGAATATTCTTGTAGCATTTGCTTGGTGCTCTCCCATGTATTCAAAAATTCTTCTTAACCATATTGCTTGACATGCTGAGCTTGCTGCCGATACGTACTCTGCTTCAACTGATGACAAAGCTACTGCATCTTGTTTTTTTGAAGACCATGAGAATATACCAACCAGCTTTGTCTTTGATGTAGGCCAATACCAGATACCATAGTCAATGGTACCTTGAAGATATCTTAAGATCCTTTTTACTGCACCATAATGAATTTGACTTGGACTATGCATGAATCTTGATATATAGAAGGCTAGTTGCATACATTATGTCGGGTAGAGTAGTAGACAAATAAAGTAAGCCCTCAATGAGACTTCTATAGCATGATGCATTTGCTTTCGGATATCCATCCTCCTTTCTAAGTTTCTCATTAGTGATGAGTGGAGTAGCCACGGCCTTGCACCCATTCATCTTAAATTTTTTTTAAAAAGATTATGTATATTTCTTTTGACATGTAAAAATCCCATTTGCTTCTTGGTTTATCTCAATACTAGAAAATAGTGCATTAGCTAGGCCGAGGTCATTCATATCAAATGTCCTCATCGTGTCTCGTTTGAATTCTTGAATAATTTCTTCACTAGTATAAATTAGATCATCCACATATAAAGAGATGATGAGGATAAACTTACCTTGAGTTTTGGTGTAGAGTTTTGTCTCACTTTTGCTCCTCTTGTATCTGGGATTGATGAAGTATTTGACGATGCGACTGTTCCATGCTCGTGGCGCTTGCTTAAGTCCATATAGAGCTTTCTTCAATTTGAACACTTTGTCTTCTCCTTCTTGCTTTATGAAACCTTTTGGTTGCTCCACATAGATTTTTTTCTTTAAGTTCTCCATTTAGAAATGCTAACTTATTATCAAGTTGGTTTTTCATTTCTTTTGAGCTACAAGTGCTACAAGGGCCTTTATTATGTCGAGCTTGCAACTGGTGCAAAGGTCTTATTGTAGTTTATCCCTGGCTAATTTAATTACTAGTCTTGCTATATATTTTTGTATTGAGAAATTGGGATTAAATTTGGTCTCTGTTAGAATTTGTGGCTTTTTGATACCATTGTTGTAATTTGGTGTGGAAGCTTTTGATAGTGGTGGGCTATAACAATGTGTTTAGAACTTGAATTTTAGGAGCAAGATCGTTTGGGAGAAGGAGTTTAGTAGGATAATAACTTTGAAAAAGAGGAGAAGATTGGAACAGAGGAGGGAAAACTTTGCACTTCTAGCTTATTTGTTTCTCCTTGATACTTCTTCTTCTTACAATTACAAGAGTTCATACACACGCGTGTGCGTGCGTGCGCGAACACACACACACACACATGACATGTTAACCGACTTACATCACCACTAGCACCACCGACCTTCTTTTGTGGTTAATTATCAACCAGTTAATTGTGAACCATTCTAGATACATCTCCACTTGGTTAATTACATGATCATTCTAGCAATGTGCTACACAAACATGATAATTGTAGATCAAATTCTAGATTACTCTAGAAGCTCCTTGATTGATATAGATTGATTATTTTAGATGATCAATGTGCATTAATTTTCAACACTCCTCCTTAATGCACATTGATGATACTCCCAACAATCTCGTAGTAATTCCAGTCTTGATCTTGAAAGTGTCTTGACGAAGGTGTACATGCTCTTATTGCCTTCTTTTTCCATTGCTTTCCTTTGGCGCTTTTTTTCATTGCAACTTCACAACTTTTACGTTGTTGATGATATGAACTTGCTTCTTCATTGGCTTGATGTGGTGGAGTCTTCGGCTGCTTTCTTTTGAGGACAATATCTTTCTTCTTAATTTCTCCTTTTATGGCCATATGCTGCCATTGGATAGGAAAACTTCTATTTTTCATTCTCATTTTGAAGATTAACTTTCTTTTCTTATCAAATATTGTGCAGAAGTCCCCGTGAAATAATAAAACATATCCATTTTCAATCATTTGTCCAACATCTGGGAGATTATGCTCCAAACTATGGAAACTAATAGAACATTATTAATATATTTAGTTCCTAAGTTAGGATGGAAATCGTACATTTTTCTTTTGTTTCTACCATTTCTTCATTTCCCAATTTCACTTGAGACTTTTGTGAAGTATATCTTTTTTTTGAGAGGAATAAATATCTATAGATATAATTATGACTACACTGAGTCATTGCTAGGATATTACATACACCAAAGCAAAAGCTCCTGAAGCATAACCTTACTTTGCTATTCAGCTGAACTAGAAGCAGATCCCTATCTAATAACATCCATTCTTCCAATACATGCTCATTTATTTAACTCCTAACTATAATGAAAAAAGCTAACTGGGTACGTAAGACCCTAGACAACTATCTGAAGAATCACCAAGCTTTCGCCTAAGAACGCAATTGTTGTATGATTGCTTACCAATTCCACCAAATAGCCTCCCACGACGTCTAGGATCAGACTTGTCAACCTGAACATGCTAAATTTTACCTTTACCCTTCTCTATAGAAGGATTAGCAGTGGTGGTTGGTGTCAAATCAGAGTACTTAGCCTCCTTCTTCTTTGTCTTATTTCGGTTACCCCGCGGCCTTCCTAGAGTCTTCTTCTTGCCCAATACACATAGGTCTTTCAGAAGCCCCTCAAGGGCCCAAGTTAAACCCAGGTTCTCCTCTTCGAGCCTTGCAGGGGCTAGCGAAAGTGCATGACGCCTGCGCATGGGCTGCGACTCTTCCTCCTCCTCTCTAGCTCGGCACGTCCCAGTAATTCAGGTTACGGGTTACCCCTATTGTCTCCTGGGTTGCCATAGCAATTGTCGACGTACCACTTTTTGTTTTTCTCTCCAATCGCTGAGTGACATATATAGAAGATCTGCTCATCTTGCTCATTTTCTTCTGAAAAGTCTGCTGGGTGATTTTTCTTGAGAAAATAGTTTTCCTTGATATGACTAAACTTGTTGCAGTTTCGGCATTTTGGTTTTCCCCAAAACCAACAGTCTATTTCTCGATGAAATAGATTCAGCCATATAGAGAAAAATTTGTCAACTCAAAGAATAAATACCAAGCAAATTTTTCAGAAGAGAATGAGAATGAGGAGGACGAGCACCTCTTCTATTCTTGTCAAGCTGCATTTGAGGAGAAAAACAAGAAGTGGTATATTGACAGCAGTTGTAGGAATCACATCAATATCTTATAGTTTTTAGAAGGCAAAGGAGGTTAGTGTTTAGGACAAAGTGTGTAAGGTTGTTAGGACAAAGTGTTTAGGTAAAGGAAGATTTTGAAACAGAGGAGGACTTGAAAAATTATATTGACATGTCTTCATACATATTTATAGAACAAGTCCACCGACTTAGCTTCACCGACCTTCCTCATGTGGTTAATTGTTAACCACACATTAAGTGATTGTTCTAGATACATTTTAGACTTTCTTAATTACGTGATAAGTCTAGAAACTTTCTAGTTAACATGATTATTCTAGATTAATCTAGCTAGATTTATACAAGTTCTAGATTAATCTAAGTAACTAGAGATTCTAGTTAACATGATTATTCTAGATTAATCTAGCTAGATTTATACAAGTTCTAGATTAATCTAAGTAACTAGAGAATAGTTTAGAATTTCAATGTGCATTAATTACTATTTTAACAGAGTACTTTTAGTCTACCACCTTATGGTTCAATTCATGATCAATTTAAGGCGCCATGCATCTGGGTAATGATTGATTCCAGATGACCTACTCTTGTTCATTACTCAGTTACACACACCAATTCAGCAAAAACAACCCCCAACAACCGTTCACTGTGCTGTATCGAGCTTCCTTGAGACCAAAGATTTACACTCGAACATTTCAGTACCACCACCATTATATGCTTCCACCACCACCCAAGTCCCAAAAGTGTTCACACATCACCAGTCAAATGGCCGCTAATCCTATGCTGAGCATTACAAAATGCCCCCAAAACAACCTTGGTCACGTACACTTACACTGACCCAAATCTAGTAATCTACATACTAGGAAGCAAATGATCGAGGTTTGAGTTCAGTGTTTTGGAGAAGCGGAACCCATAGTCTCTACTCTCTATATAAGGCTACTCATATCTTTCTTCATAGCTATGATGGCCATAAATACATCTCCACGGCTCAGTTTCACTCTAGCAGTGTGGTTAATTGGAATCAGTAATTCACACTGTACGTGTAACTTGTAAGAAGCCCTGCACCTATCACTAATGCAAGGAGTCGGCCTTCCTGCTCTCAGATAAAAGCAACGCCAAGTGTAAACAACACTAGTACTACTAGTGGAAGAAAAAGGTAGGACTCAAGCCAAGTATCAAGAAAAGAGAAAGCCAAACATTTGTTCTGTCAGGAGACATTCAAGCCTGTTGGGGCATAATTGAAGGAGAGAATGGAAGTGGTGCAGGTAGAGAGTTACCCACAGAACAAACAAAAGGGAGTGTTTAAGAAGAAGAATATGTACTTGTGGATTCTGAAGCAACACGTAACTCTTTTCACCCCACTCTTTTGAAGACTTGAAGATAAAGATAACTAAAGCCTAATGGGGCTTAACTTGATCTCCAAGTAGCTTTCGAGCGAGCATTTAGGCCATGCCTTGCTACTTAATTGTGAAGATAATATTTTCTGTCAGTATGTTACTTTTTCTTTTTTCAAATCCCAGCCTTTTCTTTATTTGAAGCAATTACATGTCTATTTATAGGTTGATGATGAGTTAAATGTTGCCGAGTGATGGGGAGGCTCTCTTTTCATTGATGACCAACTTTTGAGTCACGAACCAAACTTTTGACAAAGATGACACTCTAGCTACCTTTCAACCTAATTCAACAGCTATTGATGGTTAACTAACTAGAATTAGAGCCCTTTTATTGTAACCTTCTGGTGATTTAAAGTGTTTCATGTATTCATAGTGCAGTAAAGTCAGTTTACTACCCTGTTTCAAATTTAAATAGCTGTCATCTGTTGTTACAAGTATTTGTTGACTAGGCTATCATAAATTAGTAATTGTACAGAAACTTTATGTGTTTTGAAAGTTGTTAACTAGTTCTTTTTTCTGAGTTGAGCTTCAGAAATTGTGCAGAATGGCTTCTGTGGTAATCAAAGGATGGGCAATAGATAGATAACAACAGTTCTAATTGAAAAAATTGATGCACAATGTGGGTTGGGATCCTTCTTGCGTCAAATTTCAAAGCAGCCGATCATGATCAAAGTGAAAATTTTATATCCATGTTTTGTAAACCAAGAAATTATTGTTTTCGGTAGTTCAAGAAATGGGATTCCATCAATTCCATGCATTGCAGAACCAAGCGCTTCAAAGTATGTGTTATTTGTTCGGACCCTGTAAGCTGTATCTTTCACTTTTCAAAGTTGAAGCTGCGCTCAAACTTGCACATAACTTGATTCAAAAGGTCAAAGAAAAATGTTGTGTCATCCCAACAGCGGTTACAGCTAACATTAGCATAACAAAAAACACTGTCGTAAATTGAAGCTTCTTGAGCCATACTGAGGAATGAGTACAAGAGACTGCTTTTCTAAAAAGTGAGTCGCATTTCTTTTGATCTGTACTAAGAAGAAATTGCACAAAGAAACTGGGCCAGAATGTTCTACATACAACCATGGCCTTCCATATGATCACATTGTGGAACTAAGCAATCAGCTACACTTCTGTTCTGTAAGGGGAAGGTAAAATACAGGAATCTCATTCCTGATATTTATGCTATGGGATTTGAGCAATTTCCACCAAAAATTTGTGCAATGACGTTGGCTTTGAGAAGAATGGGCAGTGGTCACTGCCTTTTATCTTGAACACTCTCTCTGGTGGATTTTCCCTGACCAGCTTTTCTTGGACATCTGGTGAAAGTGCCCGATCATCTAATGTTTGAATGAAGAAGCGCCGGCTAGTTCCATACTTCTCAGGCGACAGTGATAGTTTTTCCATGATTGGACCTAGTGGGATAGGTCTCATGGACACCATGGCCAGAGCGACATCCTGGAATGAACAAATAGCTGTTATAAACTTATAACTAACAATAAAATAAAAAATGGATGAATTTACATATAGTTTGACAAAACTAGTTTTATCATGTCGGTGTAGAAACCCAGGTGGATTTACAACTCATCTTTCTATAAAAATTGGATTCAAACAACTCATCTTTCTAGCATTCAAGTGCACTTTTCTACGCATTGATAATACATCATTCACAGAAAGGCCAAAAACTGTGAGAAATAGGATCCAGAATTGCTTAATAGCTTCAACTTATAACACAACTTTTATCTGTAATTAAATATAATAATATAAACAGTTTAACACAAAAAATCCTGAAAAGGAAAGTAATGCGGTTTAACATAATGATGGTTTGAAGGATCGAAATGGTCCAACAAACTACATATAAAGATCTCAATCCTCTTCTGCTTCACTCTAGGAAAAGCAAACCAATCACAGCTAGTGCCATGCCACTAATAATGGTCAAATGGCATAAAGGTCACTGACTCAGTCATCCCTTCATTATCTGATAAAATATGAAGAAAGTTTCGCTTGAACCTCTAATACTTGAGAAATATAACCTCAAACCAATCCACATAAAATCTGCATGGGTCTCAAGAAAAAGGGAGTCTTCAACACACTTTTGCTTCTAGATAACGAAAAGTAAACCAAAGATCATAAGACTGCAATTGCAAGATCAGCAAAACTAGTTTTATCATGTCGGTGTAGAAACCTCCAATAAAATATGACAAAACTAATAAAATATGACAAAACTAGTTTTATCATGTCGGTGTAGAAACCCAGGTGGATTTACAAGGTCACAGAAACCACAACTGAGGTCGTGTTTTGGTGGAGAAACCCATACTTGTTACATACCAGAATGTTAAAATCAACAGCAGAATCTACCATGATTCGTGATTGTACTCAAGGTATCTATTATGTACTAGATGGTTAAGAAAACATCATCTACATTAAATGATTCCAATTTATTTTACATAATACAGATGAGCATGAAAAACTTTCGAGTGAAATCGATCCATGAATATGGACATTATATTGCCTGAACTTTGTTTTGATAGTTATAAGCTAGGATCTCTATCGTCATCCCACCCCCTCACTATAGTGATAAATCTGGCCACCTATACAGTTACAGTTCTGCATTTACACATGAATGTATGTCTATGCGTAAATACAGTGTTTGGGACATTAGACCAACCAAAGCCGCGTGACTTCTCTAAGAGGGGTCTGGGAAAGTAGATTATAAAATTTCAATCATTAGGACTCAGCTTTCAGAAGTGACTAGATAAATCTATGAGGCAAAATAAATGTAAATCTGGAAACAGATACCAGTCATATACATATAACACACTAAAGAAATGCTAATATGTTGTAGATTATTCATATGATTAGACTTAAACCTGTACCATGCAAAAACTAGAGCTCATTCTAATACTGAAAGTGATTCCAATACTTTCTGGTGGAAATATTCAATATATATGATCAAGTACCTAAGAACTATTTTATCAATTACGGACAGGACTTGCTTATATCCATCATATAAGGGATTGTTTTCATTACCGAGAACACAGTGCCAAACAGAATCTAAAACGTTCAGTATCACGATGTCGTTAGCATTATTTGCCCCTTTGTAAGAGAAAAGACATTCTCATCCTTTCCCTGTTTATTAATCTGTCTTCCATGGGGATGGTTCTAGCTCTCAAATTTTTGAATCAATGCACCGGGGCCTTCTCTTTTTCCACTCTAGACTGCCATATAATTGGCAATAGCTTCAAACATTCTCATCTTTTAAACTCAATAGTTTTATTTTTCTTAAAAATATGGAAAAGATAAACAAACAACAGTTCACAAAGATCTACAATTTGAGTGTCATGTTCATAAAGATGAGTACTAAAAACATTAAGGACACAATAAGACTTCCATATAAATATATCTATATATATATATATATATATATTAAAAAGGAAGTTAAATATATTTGGGCAAATTGAAGGTGCAGTGGAATACTATATAATTTAAAAATAAGAAAGCCGACGTAATTTATGCAAAAGTGCTGCTTCATGAAAAACTATTAGGAACCGAAACTTGGAATAACTTGGACAAAGTTTTCTGCTTTAGTTGGGACATACCTTTGCAGGAGATTGATTGAAATATAACCCTTTCATCTGTTCTTTCTCAAACATAAATCCTGTAGGAGGCTGGTCTTTTCCATTTCCATGAATCATAAACTTTGATTGTTGCATAAAATCTTCCGCAGAACCAAGCTGCAATATAGATTTCCTTATCAGAACAAGAACACTGTACTTTCAAGAGTTGACATATTTTCTGATAACAGTCAAATGTCTCATTTATCATCCTCATTAACCAATTAGTTTTCATGTAAAGTGAACTCTCCAATGTCCTTATAATCACAATTCTTGACATACACTGAATAAACTTCTGCTAATAGAAATAGAAAAGCTCTAGATTTTTCTTTTACTAAGAACAAGAAAAAAGACAAGACAGAAAAGGAGGACCTGCAAAGAGTCGTGCTGCTTTGAGGATGAAACCATAATAATACAAGAAGGAAAACAAAATTGGTTGCCTGACGAACAATTTCTAATAAATTACTTCACTAGCCCTCGTCATTAATAAGGACACAAGCATAACTTTTCTAATATTGTTAGGAGGATACCGAGTTACCGACCTACTCTTCAGTATGTGGAGTTCTATACTTCTCAAATATATATAAAATATCTATATATCACACATTGTCAGAAAGTAAGATAGTATGATTCAATCACGACCGTTCATATAGACAAGAATCAGACGTGAATCTTCATGATGTGGTTTTTATTGACAATCTATCAACATAAAACTAGTGTCCTTATTTCTTATTAGAACCTGTTGAAGATTGAACCCCTGACTATATAACTGTTCCTCTCAAATCTCAAAGAAAAATGAAGAAGCATATGGTGTTGTTCAGAAGTGGTTCTATAAATCCCCAAGTTTGACATTCTTAATTGATGGTAGGCCCTATCTGGGATATAATAAAATATTTTACCTCTTCAGCAAATACATCAAAGGGTCTCTGATCCTTAGACACCATAGTGGCACAGATGAATATTGCTTTTGAAATTTTTTGCGGAAAATGCTCCAGTGCATAAGAAACACAGGCACCACCACTACTGTGACCAACCAAAATAACCTGCACAAGAATTACACAGATTTTAAGTTTAACCATTCATTAGTACATTACTTGCAAATTGCAACGGGTTGAATAATACACAGCTTGTAACCTTTTCATCCTCTGGAAGGTTTTTTAGATAGTCAATCAATGGTTTTGAATACTCTGCTAAAGTAGCAACAGAGTTAGAATCTGTGAGATCAATACCAGAACCCTTGAGATCAAAGGTAATGGGAAGTAATCCTACTTCCTCCAGCAGAGTAATTGTTTTGTACCAACACCATGCTCCAAACCCTTCTCCATGTATTAAAATAAACTTTTTTGTCGTAAGGTTATCCAAATTTTCAGGTACCTGAAAAGTACAACGAAATTAATAATCATGCAGATCAATTCAAGGGAGGATGAATATGAAAGAGTAAATCACCACATCATTGTACTAACTGATTAGAATGGTTGAAGGCTTGTCTGCATCAATATATTTGCAAGAAAAGGAAGCAGAGTAGCAATCAAAAGATAGGAGAAGTAGGAAAAGGTGATAGCTTAAGGAAATTTAGAGTTCTACCAAGAAATTTTTTGTATTATAACGCTAGAAGAGAAAGACTATACCATAATGGGTTGCAAGATCCAGTGTTACTTTAGACCTATAAAAGTTCTGACATATTTTGCAGCCCAGGTAACGTATACATTGAACAAAAATTGGATTCAAACAACTCATCTTTCTAGCATTCAAGTGCACTTTTCTACGCATTGATAATACATCATTCACAGAAAGGCCAAAAGCTGTGAGAAATAGGATCCAGAATTGCTTAATAGCTTCAACTTATAACACAACTTTTATCTGTAATTAAATATAATAATATAAACAGTTTAACACTAAAAATCCTGAAAAGGAAAGTAATGCGGTTTAACATAATGATGGTTTGAAGGATCGAAATGGTCCAACAAACTACATATAAAGATCTCAATCCTCTTCTGCTTCACTCTGGGAAAAGCAAACCAATCACAGCTAGTGCCATGCCACTAATAATGGTCAAATGGCATAAAGGTCACTGACTCAGTCATCCCTTCATTATCTGATAAAATATGAAGAAAGTTTCGCTTGAACCTCTAATACTTGAGAAATATAACCTCAAACCAATCCACATAAAATCTGCATGGGTCTCAAGAAAAAGGGAGTCTTCAACACACTTTTGCTTCTAGATAACGAAAAGCAAACCAAAGATCATAAGACTGCAATTGCAAGATCAGCAAAACAAGATAAAGCCCCTCCTTTTGAGAAGCACTTTTTATCCCATCAATAAAAGTAGAATACTTTACCAACTTCATTAACATTCACACATGACATGACATGGATTATCCACTAAGCTTAGAATTTGGCACATAATTAAGCACTTTTCAGAACCAACTTTTCATCACAGATCCCATCATCAAAAGTGAGACATGGGTTCGAATCAAAATCAAAAAAGGAACCTGCTTTGCTACTGATTCGGGCAGGGTGGTTCTCCTAGAGCTGGTAGAGCCGTTAATTCTCCTAGACATGGATCCATCAAACCTCTGAGACAGTTGGTGCTGATGAATAGCCATAGACAGAGCTTGCCTGTGTAAGAACTCATCTTCTGCAAGCATTTTCCTTTGTGAGCGGTTCACCCTCTTACTTCTGGATCCATTCTCTTTGGGTTCCTTCTTAGACATGCAAATAAACCGATTACCCATTACTGGAAACCGAGCTGTGAGCAAAACCCAGAAACTGTTTTGGGAAACTATGGCCGGAAGTGGAAGAAAGTCAAGAGCTTTTCCGGGAAAATGAAGATGGCATTATAAATATTTAGAGAGAGAGAGAGAGAGAGTTGGTGAGGTTTGAGAGGTAGAGAGCAGTTGCGGGGAATAATAAATAAGAATGTGAGGTGAAAACCCGGAACTCTTCCCCAACTGAATTGATAGCTATTTAATGCCTTCTTCCTTGTTTTTTTTCTTTTTCTGTTTCTTTTGAGGTTTCAAACTTTCAATGCTCTGTTTCAACTGCTGGGAATCCTAGAAAACGCAGTACAAAGTGAGAAAGCTACTTTGATCTTTCTTAGGGTCAGCGGAGAAGAGTAAAATCTGTGCAGTATTCTATAGGCGACGTGGCCTCGGGGTCGTTGACGGTTTCTGTCTTTCTGACTTCTTGGTATTCAGACTTCTTTACTAGGTTAAGGCCACCGTACATGTCTAATGCTCTAGAGAGTTTTAACACAAATTGACGGTCAAACCAAGTCTAAACGGGAGAAAATCTGTAGTATTATTACGAGTATCTCTATCGTATGATCCTTGATTTTGTAGTCATGTGGGCTACAAGCATGATTCGTTACAAACTAGCTTGATTGTGCTTATGATGAACTTGGTTACTTAACTTCTCGACCACTAAGTCTCGGATTTGAGTTAGAGGCCCTAAAAATGAAGTCATGAGCTTTTAAAGCCTTTGATCTAGGAATGGCAATGAGGCGGGTTGGGGATTGAGATCATAATACTATCTCGGGAACTGAGGTCATTCTCCACCGCCAATCCCCAATAAAAATATATTGGGGACTCCCCGTTCCCATCCCCACTGGGACTAAGCCTCCAAAACCCGCCACAAATCCCCAATAAGAATTTATTTATTATTTTTCCTCATATTGTCTTTTTTAAAATCAAAATCTATAACAAATAAAATTAAAACATAACTAAATTCATAAATTATAATTCAGTGAGAGAGTGATTACAAAAGTCAAAACACCATTAAAGCGAAAGTGTAACCATTAAAATAAAGTAGTAAATTTATATATTTATGATTTATATTATAAAAAATAAATTTATATAAATATATGTATATATTATTGGGGCGGGTCTGGGGATGGGAATCACAATATCATCCCCGCCCCATCCCCAATCTTAGATAACGGGGATTGGGGATCCCATCCTCATTCCCCATTTGTCCCTAAATTCTCCCCTCATTAGGGGCGGAGGTATCCAATGAAGCTCCGCCCTTCTGGGGATTTTTGTCATCCCTACTTTGATCAAGAGTAGGAATATTATGCAAGAGAATTTTAGCCCTTGAGTCTTGATAAGCCTTGGGTACACTATTAAATATTTTTTAATAAATTGCATGTATAATAAATTAGCAACACGACCGTTGAACTAGAGTTATGATTGATCTCTAGCTATCAACCCTTTTTATCTGCTTTTCTTACCTTTCTTTCCTCTCTTTTTTTAATTTAGTTCTTGTAAAGCTTTCATTTTGTTTCCTTACAAATTAATTTTACCATTTTAATTCTCAATTTCTAATGACTATTTCTATCTCATTGTAAATAACCATTCATAAGTTCTTAATTTTAATTAGGTTTTGGTGTGAACTAAAGCTAAGCATTGTTAAAGCTTAATGTCTTAGATTTGACATGTAAAGTTACAATTGAAAAAGTAACAAAGTATGAGAAAATATGTCAAAGTCATCACCATTTAAATCAAATTTAAACAACATGTCGGTCATTAACCATGTCAGGTCTCAAAATTTGTAGCTAATATCGGTTTAAAATAATAAAAAGCGATTGCCATCAATTCAATTAGCAGTTACTCTCAAAAAACGGGACCAATGAAAACATTAGCATACCAAAATCATTAATTGATTCATGAGTAGAGATTGCTAGTTTAGTTAAACTACTCCCACATTTCTTGCCTTTTTCCACTTGCAGAAGTTATGCAAATTTCAAACTACGTGTGACAATTTTCAAGTTTGAGAAGAAAATTGCAATGAAAAATCTCTAGAGAACCAGCTCATCAAAACGACAAGATCAGTCACTGAAATTTCCATATTATGGAAGAAAAAAGAAAAAAAGGTCAATGTTAGGTGAGAGGGGACAAGCATCATATATTAGGAGATCGAGGTATCGTCGTTAAGCTAGCAATTAGCACTGTCATTGTCCATATTAAACTCTTAAGTCGGCACTACCTAGCTGTGAATCTGATTCCATGCATATATTTATTAATTATTCCACGGTAATACTCACACCCTTTTCTCTCTCTTTTTGGTGAATAAACCGATATATTAAAGAAAAGAGGGAAAATTTTGCTACTTTTACTGAACTCATTCCTGTAATAATTGAGACAGTATGAAGCAGGTTCATAGTAAGTTAAAGAACATTAGTATTTTAAGTAACCATATATTCCTTCTGCAGATTCTCCTTCATATTTTTTTCCTAAATTGTCAGGGTTTGGCATAGACAAAACTAAAGGTAGAGTGATGCCATTGTTTCCGAATAAACTTGAGCTACATTAAGATATATAGTTATCAATCATCTCAGACACACATGTTCTGATCTACAATTAATATGTGTAGGGTTGAAGCTGCTAAGGGGATTGGCAGAGAAACTAGATGGAAATAAGGAGCTTTTCCCCAACCTCAATTCTCCTTCTTTTGTTCGAATTCTCACTCTCCCCTGATCCTCTGGAAATCTTGGTAAAAACCCTTCACTACTGCATGAAAGGCTACTCGTCTTTGCATTCATAATCTCTTTTTGAGTATTCCCTTCACCTGTAAGCTTCCAAACGGCTCAAATGCTTCCCTCCACACGCTTGTGCAGGAACAATGAGAGATCATTACATTCCAACAAAAAACATCCCTTTGCGGCATTTGTCAGATAAGTGATGAGCAATATCCACAAGCCCTAACTTCCTACAGAAGGAGACCAAATGATTTTGCACAACCCAATTCCTCTCCTGACAACTAGCATCAGATATAAATGACCTTAAGCACCTCCCTCCCTCCCAAAGTCAATGATAATACTCTCACCACAAGCGTTAAGCACAGATGGATAAGTGAAACTATCTGGTCTAATCCATTATTTTGGGCCTCATGCAAAACTTGATGAGATTAACATGCAAATTCCAATGTATGCGTTGCAAAATATCTGGATAACGTTATGAGCAGCAACATGACGACTAAAGCTCGAGTAAAATGTGACCAGCTCACGAAGCATAATAAGAAATGAATACCAAAATCAAAAGAATGAAATATTGAAATCAGACAAAGAGAAGAATGAAGCATCAAAACCAAAGAACAAAAATATCAAAACTGAAGAAAAAGAATAACATTGTGATTCTATCTTTCACACTCTTTTCAACATGCATCAGTAACTAAAATTGGAGCAACAGACAGAAGTTGAAAAATGTGACCATAAATTTCAAAATCATGGCAAGATCATATGCATTCTATATTATTAAAAAAAAAAATTGAAAACCATGAATGAGCAACAATCATGACAATGTGTCATTGATAGCATGAATGGAAAGATTCAACCACCTTGGAGAGTATGTACTATTATCAAGGATATATCCAAATTTCAAGACCATTTGAAGACATTTCTTTTAATCAGATTTGGAGAGAAGCAAATTTCGTTGCAGACTCAATAGCTCACCTTGGCCATTCTATTCCTATTGCAAGTTGTAATAATGCTCTGCCTACTTCGGCTGCTCAAATTTTTCTGAGCTAGGTTGTATTACGGGAGCTACTTTGTAGCTGTTGTATTATTTTTCCATCGAAAGAAAAAAAAAAATCATGTCAATGCACACCCTAATTTCAAAAACACAATACACTGTTATTTTTGTGTTGCATAATTAGCCTGCCACTCCCACTGAGATTGAGTCTTCTCACCGGTTTACAAAAGCTCGTCTTCTTTTGCCGGTTGACTCCGAAGACTTGAATGGGTATGTGGCCATCCCCTCTGATGTTGCTTCGATTGGTGGAAAGGTAAGTGGTAGAGGGGGTTATGGAGGTAGAGGGTCGTGTGGTAGAGGCTGGTTTGGGCGTGGGGGAGGCAGGAAGGGTCGTGGGAGTGGGCCTCAAGCTAGAAGATTCGGCACCTTCACAAATAGGCCTGGACATAGTCGGGTCGGGTCGGTTTCAGGCCCAAACCGAAGTCTAACTGATCTGTTAATGCTCAAAGTCCGGCGGTAGCCGATCTTTCGTTTAACGCGGGTCCGGTGGGCGGACCGCTACTCTGAGGACTTGATGGCCTTCGCTAGCTGTCACATGAGAGACAGGGCGTCAGAGGGAGACTGCGTTGGGCGGTCTTCACTTCTCCGATGCCTAAGTCAGTCAATGCATATAGGCAGCATAACAATGAATGAGTAGTAAATGCGTAATTAATGAGGAGAGAGGAGAGAACCTTTTATAGGTGAGGAGAAGGTTGATCTTCTTCTTGTTTTCGATGTGGGACTGATGTGCTTCGATTTCCAGCGTCTGGAGCTTCTGATGCTTTCTTGGCGCGGCGCGTGGCGGCGCGTCAGCGGTGATCTGGGGGCGATCCGGGGCTCAGGCGGTAGCCCGCCTGGCAATGTTTCCGTAGGTCACTCCTTTGGTGGGAGTGGTACCTCTGGCGATACAATGAGCATGGCTCATTATAGCTAATTATGCTTGCAAATGCACACGTAGGTACAAGTCCCCCAAGTCCCCAGTCAAGGAGGGCAATCTTGGTTGGGGAGTTGATCGGCGGTGTGAAGCGTTACCTCCGCTAGACTTGCAAAAGCATAATTAGCGTCAGTACGTTGTCGACCATGGATTTACTGAGCGAACGGTTTATACCCTTTTGGGTGGGCCCCTGCTAGGCCCGCCAGGGAGTCCCCCACTCCCTAGCCAAAACGGACCTCCGGATGGTCGGCAAATTGTTTGTTGAGGGGAGCTGCACGGAGCAGAGGGTGTTGGGTAGCGAGCCCAATCTTTAGTACCCAAGTGACGGGGGTCAACATACCTGATCAGGGCCGTCGTAGACTGTTGACAAGTCCCCGTGTCCCGTAGGGACGATCTGACCGTAACGCCGCTTGGCGGTCGTTGTCAGAGTGAGGCGTAGCCTCGGGATTCGCCGATGGCGGATATCCCCCCGCTGGTTGTAGCAGGAAGCAGCGTCGCGTAGACGTGCCTGGCGGTATTTTATTGAGCGGTGCTGCGCTCAACAAAGTACGCGGTTTGCAAGATGGAAAAGGAGTTCTGCCAGCGGTATTGCGTGTAGCGGAGGCTGCCTTTCTTGCAATTTGACGAGTGGAAGTTCCGCTAGCGAAGACTTCGTCGCTTGGACGATGGCAAGGGAGAAGTTCCGCTAGCGGGGTTTCGCTCAGCTGAGACTTCGTCACTTGAAAGGTGACTAGTGAGAAGTTCAGCTAGCGAAGTTTCGCTCAGCGGAGACTTCGTCAGTTGGAAGGTGACTAGTGAGAAGTTCCACTAGCGGGGTTTCGCTCAATGGAGACTTCGTCACTTGGAAGGTGACTAGTGAGAAGTTCCGCTAGCGAAGTTTCGCTCAGCGGAGACTTCGTCACTTGGAAGGTGACTAGTGAGAAGTTCCGCTAGTGAAGTTTCGCTTGGCGGAGACGTCCGACGATTGGCGATTTCTTCCCAAGTGGTTACTTCCTTTAGACGCTTCGTCTGATGGTGGTCGACGCGTGGTTAACTTCTAGAGGGTTAGTGTGTGGAGGCGTGTCTCCTCAGCCTAGCCGTCTCCTTGCCATTAATGCGACTAATTATGGATTTTGTAACCGAGAGTAAGTGGAGACGTGGGACACGTGTACGGGTGGTACGTGATGTCGTTTTTCAGTGGACGGCGCAGAATTGTTTGACGTTGACATAAAAGGGGGGAACTCAGCGAGATTTGACACTTTGCTAAAGCTTCAAACTCTACTCGTCGTCTTCAAGCTTTGTTCGTCTGAGATTTGAGAAGAAGGCTGCGGCGATTTCGTGGAGTTATCACACCTGGAAGGACGACGATCTCCTGCATCGAAGACAAGTGTTCACGATCTCACCAGAGATTTCGTCTGTGAGGTTGGTATCCTGAACCTCATCCCTGTTTCATTGGATCTTTGCTATGGCCAGTTTCTGGGTATTGGGTTTTTTTTTTTTGTGATCTGTTCTTCCCCGATGTGTTCTGAGGGTGTAAAGTGAGTCTTGGGGATGGGTTATGGTGTTTGGCAGAGAGGTGGTGTTTAGGAATTTGGTAGATGGTCGAATCTGGGTTGAGTGTGTGTTTTGTTCCTGTTTTGGGATTTCTGGGTAATTGTTTCTTGATGTTCTTTGATGCAACTGTCGTAGTGATGGGTTAGATTTTGTGTGAACTGACTGATTTGGGTTTTAGGGTTTGGGATGGCTAACGTCATAGAAATTTCAAGCAGTGAGGATTTCGGGTCTGACATGTCGTTCAGTGTGGCGGATAAAATTTTTATTGACTCGTTGCGTCCGTCTGCCCGTGTAGGAACCTCACTGCCAGAACTGCTAGAGATCGAGCCGCTACAAACCATACCCTGGGAAGTAACTATGGGCCGTGCTTCGCGTTCAGAGAGTTCTAGGGCGGGAGAGGCTGTCGTTGCCCGAAATAGGCGTGAGGAGCGGTTGGCGAGTAATAGTGCTGCTAGCGGCTCCGCTGACGGGGGAGAATTTGATGGGGAGGTTACTGAGTCAGCGTGGGTGCTCCGTGACGGCACACCTGTCGATGAAACGGGAGGGCCGATGATCGTTGCTGCCGTCAACCGGTTGAAGCGGATATTTCGGTTGCCAGGTGTAGTGAAGTTGCGCCCGCCGACGTCGGATGAAAAGGCCTCGATCCTGCCAGCGGGGTGTCCCTCCGTGCACGAGGCGATCTTCCGCCATGGAGTGTCGTTTCCGCTGTTATCAAATCTCCAGATTCTGGTGTGCGAGTTTGGCCTCACCTTTGGGCAGATTTGTCCCAACATGTGGCGGTTGATGATGGCGCTGAACTCGTTATGGCACTTGTCCAGTTGTGAGGGGCCAACTGTGGCAGAGGTGTTATACTTCTACGAGCTAGTGTACGTGAAGCGCCGAGGTTACCGAGGGCAGGTAAACTTGAGTCGCTGCCAGGGGGCGCCCAAGCTTGTTGAGAACCTGAAGGATTCCATGTCCTATTGGCGGGGCACCTTCTGTGTTGCTACGGAGGGGTGGGAGTACCAAGCGGGATCTAATGAGGGGGAACCGTCGTTTAGGATTAAGTCGAAGTTTCAGCCTATCTGAGGTTGTGTCGGTCTCCGCTGACCAAAGTTGGTGATTTTTATTGTGAGTCGCTGTAGTTTGTACTAACGGTTACTTCACTTTTTTGTTTTGTTTTGTTTTTGTTTTGTAGCGGGCCTGCGCTATAACCTTACTCGTGAAGAAGAGTGTCGCGTGGCACGTATCAGAGGCTGTTGGCGGAATCGCAATCTTCTAGACCTTCGCCTTCTCACTGGTTGGGAGTTGTTGGTAGATCAACAATTGACTCGCGCCGTTGGTAAGCAGTTTCCGCCACAGCACGCCTTAGTTAAGTTTGCCCCAGGCTAAGTCGTTGTTTTTTTTTTTTGTAGAAACTCCGCCGGGTAATAAAGCGAGCCGGGACGCCTTTGCTAAAGCCATGGATCGTGCTAAGATCGACGATTTTTTGGCGAGTATGTACGCCTCCGGGCTGGCGGCTCAGCAAACGGTTGTTGATCCGGGAACATTGGATCTAAGTCAGTCAGAGGTTCCCGTGGTGCTACCTATGCCGCACCACTCGCACCTTGGTAGTGACGGCTCGCCCGTCGTTCAGGCGGGAACTGGTGTGGCTAGGGAGGCTGTGCCACTGAAAGAGAGGGCGCCTGCCACTCGGCGCAGGGTACACAAGGAGAAAACGGTGCGGCCGGCGGAGACCGTCACCATTGCAGGGTTGGGGCCGCCGCTGAGGGGATCGAGGCCTACTCTCGCTGGAAGCACACGGGTGCTTCAGCGAAAACGCCGTCAAAATGACTCTGGCGGGGAAGAGGAGGATGATGTGGAAACCACTGGGGCTCGCCAGCAGAAGAGGGCACGACAGGCTCCGCTCAAGGCTCCCGCGGATGTGGAGAGAGAGGTGCCCGCGAGCGACCTAGACTCTTTTGCCGCGTACGCCGAGTTCTTAAATGACGGTGAGCGGGAGTTTCTTTACCACCTCTGCGAGCGGCTTGGGTTCGGTGGCCTGGAGGGGATTGTATGCTCAACCGTCGTTGACCAATCGCCCTTCAGCACGGCCTTTGGGCATCTCTCTGTTGGACTACACGAGATGTTCCTGGCAGCGTCAAAGCAGCCTCAGGTCAAGCGGGAGCTCAGGGAGGAGGTGACGGGTCTTCAGAGGGAGTTGGGGGAGGCCTAGGACAGGTTGGCGGACCTGGAGCGGCGCCTGACAAAGGCTGACTGTGATGTAGCGGATGCCCGTGGCAAGTTGGTTGTCGCCATTGAGCGGGACCTGGAGCGGAACAATCAAGTCTCCAAGCTGGAGCAAGACCTGTCTTTGCTGCAAGATCGGGTGGCTGCCAAGGATAAGAAGGTTGAGATCCTTCAGCGGGAGTCTGCCGCCAGACTGGCCGAGGTTAAAAGGTTGGAGGGTGAAGTCGCTCGCCTGGGGGATGAGGGAAGTTGTGCTGCAGCCGCCGCTGTGGAGGCATTCAAGCAGTCGGCGGAATATAAGAAGGCGCTGACTGAGGCGGCGAAGGCTAGTGCCCTTGCCAATGTGGAGATGCTGAAGCAGAAAGGCGCCATTGATTGGGCGAAGACGTCCATGCCCGTCGTGCCGCCAGCTAAGGATGCTCCGCCGGCGAAGGGTACGGCCCCTGCTCAGGTTGACGGTGCCTGCTCGGGTAGTGGGGAAAGTGGCGTACGCCCGGCGGATGACTCCCAGTGGACACCTCCTCATACCCAGTCAGAGGTGTCCCGTGCTGGGTTCTTGGAGGCCCATACTCGGGCGGATGGTACAATAGAGACTCCAAGTCCCACTGCCCGAGGGTCTGACCAAACAAGCCGCCGCATGCTGAAGGTGGAAATTCTTATGGCAGCCGAGCCAACCCTTGAAAGATGAAGTTTTTTTTTGTAGCCGCTGAGGCGTAATTTTTTGATGTAAAGAACTTTTTTGGGTGGGGAGTCCCAGCCCTATATATATGAAATTTCGAAATTTGGTGTTTGTCATGATATGTCTGTACCGCTAGAGTTTTGACTAAGAGTTTTTTTTGCTTTTGCCAATCAATGAAACATTAAAGGAATTAAGATTGGTCCAAGTGCACAATGTAGCGAACGTGGTCCGCTGACTATTGCTGGCGTTGCCAGTTGCCCCCAGTGCTAGACTTGGTAACAATGGTTTGAATAATTCCTCGTTTCATTGATAGCTGACTGATCAGCGTTTACAAAAGCGGGGTAGTACCCGTTGGGTAGCTTCCCTTAGCTAAATATTGAACAAAAATTTAGCTAAGTCAAGATGCTCTTGGGTAACGGCATGGCTATTTGTAGTAATACCGAAGGTGTTCGGTATTCCAAGGGTGGGTCATTGTGACGCCATCCTTGTCCATTAAGTAGAAGGTGCCTGGGCTAACGACTTCTACAATTTTGTATGGACCTTCCCAAGTTGGGCGGAGTTTTGTTGGCGGTGGAATGACTTCCTTCATTACCCAGTCCCCCAGTTGGAGGTTCCGGGCTTTGACCCTGGCATTGTAGAAATGCGATACCCACTGCTTGTTTTTGCAGGTTGTGCAGATGGGCCTTGTGTCGTTTTTCCTCTAGGAGGTCCTTGTCAAGGTTGACGCTGTCGCTGTTGGTCTCTGGGCAGTAGCCTTCGAACCTAGCGGTTGGTTGAGTTACCTCGATAGGCAGGACGACCTCAGTTCCGAACATCATACAAAAAGGAGTTTCACCAGTGGCGGAAGTTGGGGTCGTCCTGATGACCCATAGAACTTCCGGGAGCTTCTCCGCCCATAAACCCTTGGCTTTGTCGAGTTTCTTTTTTAGCAGCTTCTTGATTATCTTGTTTGCTGCTTCGACCTGGCCGTTGGTTTGGGGGTGAGCGACAGATGCAAAACGCATCTTGGTACCCAGGTTGGCTGTGAAAGAGATGAGTTCCTTGCTATTGAACTGTGTGTCGTTGTCTGTGATGATTGTATGCGGGACACCGTAGAGGCAGTAGATGTTCTTCCAGAGGAAGTGAATTACCTTGGCGGTAGTTATTGCCGTCAGGGGCTCCGCCTCTATCCACTTGCTGTTGCAGTCGATAGCAATAATGATGTATTTGAACTGACCTTTGGCGGTTTGGAATTTTCCCATCAAGGCCAGGCCCCACGTTGAGTGAATCCATGGACCGATTATGACTGAC
Source organism: Rosa chinensis (assembly GCF_002994745.2). Lineage (NCBI taxonomy): Eukaryota > Viridiplantae > Streptophyta > Magnoliopsida > Rosales > Rosaceae > Rosa > Rosa chinensis. The sequence continues at coordinate 52,423,737 of NC_037094.1, read as the reverse complement.
AGTGGTTCCGCCGGTGCATGTGGGAGATCAGCATATTGTTGGCATTTGTGACAAGATCTCGATACCCGCCGGGTGTCATCACCGAGTGTAGGCCAAAAGTAGCCTTGTCGCATTGTGCGATTGGCCAAGGATCTGGAGCCCGAGTGGTTTCCACATTCTCCGCCGTGTATCGCTGCTAGCACGACCTTTCCCTCCTCTGGGGTTAGACAGCGGAGGTTGGGGTGAGTGAATCCATGGCGGTAAAGTTTGCCGTCCTAGATGTTGTAGCGGGTTGCTCTCCGCTTGAGCTGTCGCGCCTTGACTTTGTCCTCTGGCAATGTCCCGTTGCGCTTGTAGTCAATAATCTCGTCCATCCAGCTAGGATTGACCTCAATGTTGAAGATCTCCGCCAGGGTTTTTGTGATACTTGGCTTGTCGAGACACTCTACTCTTGTGTCTGCTGGACTTTGGTGTGGCTGAGCCGTTGCCAGTCTTGCCAGTGAATCAACTTTGGCGTTCTTTTCCCTAGGGATCTGTGTGATGGTGTGAAATTTGAATTTTTTGAGCAGTGTCTTGACGTACCCCAAGTATGCCACTAACTGTTGGTCCTTGGCCTGGAAGCTGTCGTTGACCTGGTTGACTACTAGTTGAGAGTTGCTGAATATGTTGACACTGTCGGTCCCCGAGTCGATGGCGAGGAGTAGGCCGGCGATGAGTGCTTCATACTCCGCCATGTTGTTGGAAGCCTTGAAGTTAAATTTCAACGCGTATTCCGTGTTTAGCCCCCCAGGTCCTGTTAAGATGATTCCGGCGCCGCTGGCCTTGGCGCAAGAGGAGCCGTCCACATGCAGGTTCCAGTCTGACTGCCGGGGAGATGGCTCTTCAGATATCACCATCTCCGTTCCTGGTCCTTCATGGCGGTTCTTGGTTTGTAATCAATGTCAAACTTGCTGAGCTCAATGGCCCACTTGCTGAGGCGCCCCGAATGTTCAGGGTTCTGCATTACTTGCCTCAGCAGTTGATTGGTTAACACATGGATTGTGTGGGCTTGGAAGTATTGGCGGAGGCGTCTGGCGGCAACGATGAGTGCGAGAGCAAGTTGCTCTAAGGGAGGATACCTTGTTTCTGCTCCGTTCATGCCTCTGCCGGCATAAAACACTGGGAGCTCATCCTGGTTCTCCCGCCGGACGATGGCGCAGCTCACCGCTGATTGTGATGCCTCTAGGTATATGTATAGTGTTTCTCCCTGCACAGGAATGGAAGGAGTGGAACTGCCGTCAGGTACTCTTTCAAGCCTTGGAACGCCGCCTGGCACTCTGGGTTCCAGTTGATGACTTTCTTGTGAGTAGTTTTAAGGACTTTGAAAAATGGGGCGCACCTGTCAGTGAGTCTGGAGATGAATCGAGACAGGGCTGTTAACTTGCCCTGGAGGCTTTGGACGTGCACCTTCCATTCAGGGTCCTTCAAGTCGAGGATGGCTTGCACCTTGTCAGGGTTAGCTTCGATGCCTCGTTCACTAACGATATAACCCAGAAATTTGCTGGCGGTGACGCCAAAGAAACATTTTTCTGGGTTGAGGCGCATACCATCGGCCAAGAGGATGGTTACTATGATTTTGAGGTTTGCCACATGTCCGCTGGCTTTTACGCTCTTGACCAACATGTCGTCAACGTAGACCTCGATTATCTTGCCCAGATGTTCCGCGAACATGGCGTTCATCAATCGATGATAAGTTGAGCCTGCGTTCTTCAGACCGAAAGGCATAACATTGTAGCAATATAGGCCTTTGTCGGTGGTGAAGATGGTGCACTCCTGGTCGCCGGGATGCATCTTGATCTGATTATAGCCTGAGAAAGCGTCCATCATGCTGAGGAGCTCATGTCCGGCGGTTGCATCAACCAGTTGATCAATGCGGGGTAGTGGGAAACTATCTTTTGGGCATGCCTTGTTAAGATTTTTGAAGTCGACACATATTCGCCACTTGCCGCTAGGCTTTTTTTACCATAACCAGGTTGGAAATCCACTGGGGATAGATGACTTGGCGGATGAACCCAATGCCCTGGAGCTTAGCAACTTCCTCTCTTATTGCAATGTATTTCTCTTCATCGAAGGCTCTCCGCTTCTGTTTGATAGGATAGAAGGATGGTTTGATGCTCAACTTGTGCGTGATGATTTCAGGAGAGATACCTGGCATGTCTGCATATGACCAGGCAAAGACCGCAGCGTTGTCACGTAGGAACTGAGTGAGTTCCGCCGCCACCTCTGGGTCTAATTGAGCGCCTATGCGGACTGTCCGCTCAGGGTGCTCGTCAGAGATGCTGACAACCTTTAATGATGTTTCTGGATTGATTGGCTCCTTCTTTACATACTTCTTCTCGTCATCCCTAGGATCCTCAAAGATATTTGGTGGTGGTGCCTGACTGCCCACCGCTAGGATCTCATGGCGGTGGGTTGATCGTGCCATAGTAGTTGAATAACATTCTCATGCCAACTGCTGACTTCCCTTGACACAGCCTGTGCCGTTGGGTGTGGGGAACTTCATGAGAAGCATGTATCCGGCGATGATGCACTTGAGCTTGTTGAGTGCTGGCCGGCCAATTATGGCTTTATATGAGCTGAAACAATCGACAATCATGAACTCTGAATGTACCTCTGCCATACATGGACTAGCGCCGATAGCTAGCCGCATATAGTCAGAACCCAGCGGTTGCGTGACATCACCGAAGAAGCTAAGCAGTGGCTCATGATCTTGGAGTAGTTTTCTGTTCCACTTAAGGTTGTTGTAACAACCGCTGAATATGACATTGACAGCAGACCCGCTATCCACCAGGATTCTTCCCACTGACCATTTGTCGAGAATGGCGTCGATCAAGAATGGGTCATCATGGGGCAGATATACTCCGCGTTCCTCCTCCTCTGAGAAGGTAATGGGCTCCCAACCAGACTTTGGGAGTTTGGCGGATCTTTCGTAGCGGATGTTGCAGACTTCCTTTGGGTGATTAGCTCGTGCATAACGCTTTCTTGCTCTGTGAGACATGTTGGTGATTGGAGCACCGCCATCGATGGTGTTGATGTGGCCCAAGGGCTCAATGTTGGCGATCACAGGTGGCGGTTGGTGCACCTTGAATTGCTCCATTTTGCCATCACGGTACAAGGTCTCAATGGCTGTTTTGAGAGCATTACAGCTGTTGGTATTGTGACCGCTGTCCTTGTGGTATTTGCACTACTTGTCGGTGTTTCTTGGTTTGCCCGTTTTTGGGTATCTTCCTGGGGATGGCGGTGGGATCTGATCCTTGTACTGATTGTATATTTCCTCATACGAGGCTGTGAAGACTGTAAATACTACATACCGCTGAGAGGACTCCGTTTGTTTGTTGCGGTTGTCCCCATGGGATGGCCGGTTTCCCTTGTAGTGTTCGTCCTTCTGCCGCTTGTTCTGGTAATGGCCCTGTTGCCACTCCCTCTTCTTGTCAGTTGGCGGTGCGGTGGGAGTTTTACTAGCGGTCTCCTGATGACTGGAGGAGGGTTGTGTTCATTTTGTTGGTGTTGCTGGTGGTGGTGGGGTTTCTCCATATGTGATGAATTCTGCTTGGGCATGAATGACCGCTTCACTCATGAGGTGGTCGTACACCGCATTTGGATGATTGTAGTTGAGGTGATAGAGGAATGGCCCCTTGAGGAGTCCCTGCTTGAAAGCCGCCGAAGCCATTGTTTTATCAAGATCGCGGCATTGAGATGCTGCCGCCCGCCACCTTGTGACAAATGCCTTTAGTGTTTCTTCCGTACCCTGCTTGACGTTGAACAGCTGGCTTGTATTGTGGTGTCCGGCGGATAGTAGGATGAACCGAGAAAGGAAAGCGTGTGATAACGCTTGGAATGAGTCAATGGATCCCGGCGGGCACTCGAAGAACCAGTTCATTGCCTCATTGTCCAGCGTTTCGCTGAACAAGTGGCACAGGGTGGCGTCATCGAATCCCTTGTTGTTAGTGACCTTCTTGAAGGTGTCCATATGGACGAAGGGATCAGTCTTACCGCTATAATGTGACATTTTTGGAGTCTTTGCGTACGCCGGCCTGACAGCCTGCAGGATCGCAGCGGTGAATGGTCCTGGCCTGGACACAAAAAGTGGATTTGAAATTGGCGCTGGGGCGCCTGATTTCGCCCGGATTAACCTTTGTTCCAACTGCTGCATCCTTTCCAGTATTTGAGCGGTTGCGTCGCCAGCGGGGCCTGGCCGGGCATTCCGCTGGACTGATCCTCGCCTGGAGGCAGGTGGGTTTCCCTCGGTTCTTGCCCTAGCCCTCGAGCGGTGGGTGTGCAACGATGATTTTGCCTCCTGCTCCAACATTAGCTGGGGCACGGGGGGCGGCCCCATTCTCAATAGCTTTGGTGGGTTCAGAGGGACCTGCACATGCACAACTGGTGCTGGTACCAATGCGCATGTACTAGGCCGGCTGTGCCTGGTGCTCCTTGATTGTTCGGTCCGTGCCGGGTTGGCGGTTGCCTCCAGCGTTCTTTTTAGTTCATCAAAACGTGACACCAGCGTGGCCACCTGCTTTTGGGCCTCGGCTTTTTCTTTGCGCTCTTGTTCACGCTCTCTGTTTGCCTTGTGAAGATCCGTCAGTGCCAGCTCATATAGAGAGGTGAGGTCTTGGCCTGGTGGGCGGCTGCTACTTGGGTTTGTCTCACCATCGGGGTTTACCGGGGTGCTGAATAGTGCGCAGTTGATGCTTACTGCTGGGTTGGTGGGTTGGGGAATGGCGGACTGGTCTGCCTGCTCTTCAGCGTTTCCCCCGCTACCGTTAGTCATGGTGATTGTGGTGAGATGACCTTTTGTTCAAGGGTTCCCACAGACGGCGCCAATGTTAATGCTCAAAGTCCGGCGGTAGCCGATCTTTCATTTAACGCGAGTCCGGTGGGCGGACCGCTACTCTGAGGACTTGATGGCCTTCGCTAGCTGTCACATGAGAGATAGGGCGTCAGAGGGAGACTGCGTTGGGCGGTCTTCACTTCTCCGATGCCTAAGTCAGTCAATGCATATAGGCAGCATAACAATGAATGAGTAGTAAATGCGTAATTAATGAGGAGAGAGGAGAGAACCTTTTATAGGTGAGAAGAAGGTTGATCTTCTTCTTTTTTTCGATGTGGGACTGATGTGCTTCGATTCCCAGCGTCTGGAGCTTCTGATGCTATCTTGGAGGGGCGCGTGGCGGGCGCGTCAGCGGTGATCTGGGGGTGATCCGGGGCTCAGGCGGTAGCCCGCCTGGCAGTGTTTCTGTAGGTCACTCCTTTGGTGGGAGTTGGTACCTCTGGCGGTACAATGAGCGTGGCTCATTATAGCTAATTATGCTTGCAAATGCACATGTAGGTACACGATCCAATCGGAAATCTCATTTATGACACCGAACACCATATTGTTGCTAGCTTGGGCCGAATTACGAAATCGGACCGGGTTGGTTTCGGTTTTATTATGGGCCCAAATTTTCATTTTCAAGCCCAAGGTGAAATCTTATTTCTAGGCCTATTATAGTCAAATTTCAGCCCATAATGACTTTTCAGTGTATTTTCACTTTCACAAACGTGATGAGAAGCATCACAAAATCCAAGTGCATATAATCCAAGCATTGTAAAATCTAAGCATCACTAACATTACAAATATTATTCCAAAAAAAAAAAACATTACAAACATTATTCAAAATCCAAGCAGTCAAACTTGCAAAATCTAAGCTGGGCTAAAGGAACAACTCTCATAGCTGTTGCAGGATCCAACTGGGATTGAGTGGTGCCTATGCTTGATCCAGTGACATCAGTTGGAGTTCCTTGAGTTCCTTCCATCATCTGCAAAATATATCGAACACAATTCTAGCCTCAGATGTTCTAAACAAGCAGAAGAAACAATTTCTTTAACTATATGCAGTAAGCCAATAACAAATGAAACAAATAGAACAATATCTCAACAATAAACAGAAACAAATCAAAACTCATTAACTCATGTTCATAATCTAAGCAAACAACAAACAACAATAAAACACAAATCAATTTCGTGACCTTAATTTCATAATCTGAGCACACAACAATCAAAAACAAAACCCACAAACACCAACAATCCAGTGTTATTTAACCACAATAATCAAAAGCAAAGTAGAAACCAAAGATGTAAAACCCACAAAGTCACAAACATTATCAGAAATCAAAGTAGAAAACTAGAAAACCCTAAATCTAAATTCCCAATTTGACTAATTTAATCACATACCAGATCCCGGATAAGAGAGAGACGTCGGAGAAGAGGGAGACGTCGGAGATGGCTGGGAGAGACGTCGGAGAGTTGAGAGATGAGACATCCGTTGAGAGAGTGTCTCAAATGAGGGATCTGAGATCTTTTGTATGGGTAAGGGGGTATTAGGTTTTCCTTTTCATTTAGATTAAGTAAGGTAAGGTGTACTGAAAGAAAAAATAAAAACAATCAAATATTGACACATAATATAAATTATATATTTTTAATATATATTAGGAAAATTGGTTAGATCGGTTTTCAAACGGTCGGAAATAAGTCCAACACCGATTCCGACCAGCATACAGTCGGTTTCGGTTAGGCAAATATGGGTTTTTTACTTTCTTAATTCGGTTTGGAAACCGAACCATATTTTTCAGTTCGAAACGGTCGGAAAACCGTTTTGCATTCGGTTATGCCCATGCCTAACTTGGGAGCTTGTGAGGAGATTACTGTGGAAATCTTGGAAGACTCATCAAAAATATCATCTCTAAATGCAATTGAGCATTTCTCAGTGGAGGGGCAATCCCACTCCAGGGCTGTGGTGGCTAGCCTGATGCAGCCACAAGTCCCCAATGATACAGCTACTCTCATGGAACTGTCAAGGATTGGGACGTGCCTTGACAGTCCAGAAATTGGGAGAGCTAGTTCGCTCTCATGTCCCATCGGTGATCTTCTTATGTGAAAGGAAGCAACAGAACTACAGAATTAACAACTTGAGAAGAAGACTTGGGTACTATAAAGGTGAAATTGTGAAACCATCAGATACGGCAGCGGGAGGACTAACCTTGTGGTGGTGACCAGATATTGATGTCCAGGTTATTTCCAAAAAGCATAATTTGATTGATTCTATTATTACGGTGAAAAGTGAAAACAAATTCTTTAGAGCTACTTGGTTCTACGGTCCTCCCTATAATGTTGACAAACCAGAATTCCGGGCATCGGTGAACAACTTTGCTATTAATGATGGGTGCCCATGGGTTTGCATCGGTGATTTTAACGAGATTCTCAGCAATGATGAGAAGGAGGGAGGAATTCCGTGGAGTTGGAATCGGCCCCGTTATTTGAGGATTTTTGTGGATAATAACTTGTTGTTTGATATTGGGTTTAATGGCCAAAAATATACTTGGGAGAATAAACGGGATGATGTTACTCAAGTTGTGAAGGAAAGGCTGGACCATGCTTTAGTCAACTCCGAATGGCTTAATAGTTGGCCCGATTCACAGGTTATTCATGAGACGAGAGTCGGCTCTGATCACTGCCCAATCTTACTGAGCATTGCTCCTAAGCAGAGGGGTACTTCTCGCTCTTTCAAATTTGAGGCTATGTGGGCTACTGACCCTGATTGCAGTGAAGTTGTTAGTAACAGCTGGAGTTTTGGGGCCAGCCAAAATCCATATATCCTTTGGTCTCAAAAACTGGGTGCTTGTAGAAGAAATTTGATTAAGTGGAGTAAAGAGAGGTTCCCAAATAACAAGAAATTGATTGAGTGTCTCAATCTTGAGCTCTCTATCATCCAAGAGGCCCCAATAGGATTGCTGGATAGAAATAGGGAGGCTGAGATTACTTCGGAGATTCAGAGATTGTGGTCTAATGAAGAAATATTTTGGAAGCAGCGGTCTAGGATAAATTGGCTGAACTGCGGTGTTCGTAATTCCGAGTTTTTTCACCTGACCACTTTACAAAGAAGGCACCACAACCGTATCTCCAAAATATCTAGGGGAGCTGAGGTTTGGATTATTGATGAAGTTGAGATTAGAAGTGAGTTTGATGGGTTCTTTAAACAGCTATTTGTTTCCTCGGGTAGTAGAAATTGGGGCTCTACTTTGGAATGTGTTACTTGTGTAATTTCTCTGGAGCAGAATGACTACCTAGCTAGCCCTATCTCATTGGACGAAATCAAATGTGCCACTCACCAGCTTGGTAACTTAAAAGCACCCGGCCCGGATGGCTTCCCAAGTTTCTTCTATCACAATTATTGGAACACTATTCATGAAATAATTAACTTGGCTGCTGACTTTCTGATGTAGGAGGAGAATGGGCCTGGTTTAGCCAGAAAAGTAGAAAAATAAAGAAGTGGCGTGGAATCAAGAAGAGTGATTGGAAAATAGGTAATTCACGCATAATGAAGTTTACTAGCCGCTGCAATATGTTAGGGGACTAACCCTAACTACTGGAATGTAGCAGATAAGAATAGAATTCTAGCGAGAAGAAGAGGAAAATAGAAACTTCAATTATATTGATTGACGATTCTTCTATAAGGGAAAGCAGAAATATATAGCTAGAGCGTGGTCATGTGAGACACGTGCCACCTCAACATTGGTCAATATCCTAACATGAAAGCAGCTATTAGATTCCATTATGAGGACGAACGAAACGGTGCGTATAGCTAAATTGAAATAGAAAATAAAGGAGACTTGGACTATTCTTAGTCAACATAGGCTACTGTGATTAGTTTCATAACATTACTCCACCTTTCAAACAGAACTTGTCCTCAAGTTCATCTATGCCAGGAGACTATTGTCCTTTAAAAGTAGCATTCTTGAAATTTCAACAGTAGGGTTGAAGCTAGGGTACCTCGATGTGATTGTTTCAGCATCTTCCCATGTGGCTTCATCTGGTGTTGTTCCCAGCCACTGTACTAACCATTGGACAATAACTCCTCTTTTCTTAAAGACCCTTCTGTCAAGCACTGCAAAAGGTTCCCACTTTGGATTCTCTGGATCAATAATATGGGGTAGGTGGGGCTCTGCAGTGATTGTGTCTCTCAATTTCTTTTTGAGCAGTGAGACATGAAACACATTATGAATCTTTGCAGTAACAGGTAGCTGTAGCCTGTAAGCCACTTTTCCCACTCTCTCCATTACTTGAAAGGGGCCATAGTAACGCTGAGATAGTTTGTGGAACTCACCTTTATGCACGGAGTGTTGTTTATATGGTTGCAGCTTCAAATACACCCAATCCCCACTCCCAAATTCTCTTTCAGTGTGTTTTTTTTATCATAAAACCCTTTTATCCTGGATTGAGCCACCTGCAAGTTCCTCCTGAGAGTGGCTAGCAATGTGTCCCTACTTCTCAATTGCTGGTCCACAACAGCTACAGATGTCAAGCGAGGCAGATAGGGAATAACAGATGGTGGGGGATAACCATATAAAGCTTGGAAGGGTGTCATCTGTATAACAGAATGATGAGATGAATTATACCACCATTCAGCCTAGGGTATGGCCTGAACCCAAGTATGAGGTTTCTCCCCGCACACACACCTTAAGTACAGTTCCAAGGTTCTATTGAGGTTCTCAGTCTGAACATCAGTTTGGGGGTGATATGCAGTGGATTTACTGAGGTTGGTTCCTTGCAACTTAAAGAATGACTCCTAGAATAAGCTGAGAAAAACTGGATCTCTATCTGAAATGATGTTTTCTGGCATTCCATGCAACCTGAAAATTTCCTGGATAAACAATTTGGCTACAGATGCTCCTGAATAAGGACGAGCCATGGGAATGAAATGAGCAAATTTGGTGAGTCTGTCTATTACTACCCATATGACAGTTTTCCCTTCAGACATGGGTAGACCATAAATGAAATCCATTGAAATCTCAGTCCAAGCTTTGTCTGGGATAGAGTTGGGCTGCAGCAATCCAGGTGGCCTTACTGTCTCATAATGATTAACTTGACACACATGGCAGCTAGTTATAAATGTCTTAATATCAATCAGCATTCCCGACCAAGCAAAGGTCCTGTTGATTCTTTTATAAGTTCTAGCTCTTCCAGCATGTCCACCTGTATATCCCTCATGTAACTCACTGATTATTTTCTTTCTCTACTCATTGTGTTTTGGAACAAAAATCATGTCCTTGTAATACAACTGCGTGTTGACCAATTTGTAATTCTTCACCTGATTATTATTTCCCTGCTCTAACTTAGAGATGATGTTAGAAGCCTCGGTATCTCCCAAGCAATCCTGTTGAATTTCATGCACAAACTGGTGGACTGGCTGTGAAACCCCAGTAAGCATAGCTAGTTCTGATCTCCTAGATAATGCATCAGGTACCACATTATTTTTCCCAGACTTGTACTGAATTGAATAATCATACCCCATTAGCTTTAAAAGCCATTTTTGTTGAGTTGGAGTTGTGATTCTTTGCTTTAGGAAATACTCAATAGTTCTGTGGCAGTGGAGATTTTGAAGTGATGTCCCAATAAATAAGGCCTCCAATGCTGCACTACAAACACAGCTGCCATCATTTCCTTGTCATAAACTGAATATGTGGTATGCTTTGGAGCTAAAGCCTTGCTTAAAAAGGCTACTGGATGGCCTTCTTGGGATAACACAACTCCAATACCTTTATCAGATGTATCACACTCAATTGTAAACTCCTTACTAAAATCAGGAATAGCTAGCACAGGAGTGGTTACCATGGCCTTCTTCAGATCTTCAAAAGCCAATTCAGAATCTTGTGTCCATTTAAAGTTATTCTTCTTTAACATATCAGTAAGAGGTTTAGCAATAGTCCCAAAATTTCTTACATATTTCCTGTAGTACCCAGCTAAACCTAAAAATCCTCTCAATCCTTTCAAAGTTCTTGGTTTCGGCCAGTTTTGGATACACTCAATTTTTGAAGGATCTACAGCAACACCTTGTGCACTGATAATATGTCCCAAGTATTCCACCTGAGTAACACCAAAAGAATATTTGCTTTCCTTCACTTTTAAACTATTTTGTTGTAGCTTTTCAAGGACAATTTGCAGATGCTCCAAGTGTTTTTCGAGTGATGGGCTATAAATCAAAATGTCATCAAAGAAGACCAATACAACCTTTCTCAAGTGGTCCCTCAACACATCATTCATTAAAGATTGGAAAGTTGATGGGGCATTAGTAAGTCCAAATGGCATAACCAAGAACTCATAGTGTCCAGAATGGGTTCTGAATGCAGTCTTTCCAATATCTTTTTCCTGCATTCTAATATGGTGATAACCAGATCTTAAATCTAACTTAGTAAAAATGGCAGCTCCATGAACTTCATCTATCAGTTCATCCACTACTGGGATGGGGTATTTATCTTTCACAGTAACAACATTCAATGACCTGTAATCAATGCACATTCTCCAAGTATCATCTTTTTTCTTCGCAAGTAAAACTGGTGAAGAAAATGGAGACACAGTTGGCCTAATAATACCATTTTCTAGCATCTCCTGCACAATCTTCTCAATTTCGGATTTTTGGAAGTGAGGATACCTGTAGGGCCTCACACTTATAGCTGAAGTGTTAGGGAGCAGCTCAATACTATGATCTTGTACTCTTGCTGGTGGCAAAGATGTTGGGGGCTGAAACACTTCAGAAAATTTTTGCAGTAGCTTGCTGATTGCAGGATGTACTAGTTCCTTGGTTTTATCATTCTTCATGGGATTCAGTTGTACCAAAACAGCCTCTCTCTCTTTCCTCAACAATCTAGTAATGGCCTTGCAGCTGATCACAGAAGCTTGGGACCTTGTTTCACCTTGTAACACAAACTTAATCTCGCCAACATGGAACTGCATTTTCATTGTCTCAAAGTTCCAGGTTATATCCCCTAATGTTTTAAGCCAAGCAACTCCCAATACCATTTCACACCCTGAAACTGGTAAAATATAAAAATTAGCTTAAAATATGTATTTTTGCAACTGCATTTCAACCTTTACCTGCCCTTTGGTTTGCATTATTGCTCCACTAGCCAGCCTGACCTTTAGCGGTTTAATGTCAATGACTTCAGTTTTGAGATTCTTCAACAAGGAAGGGTGCAAGAAATTATGCGAAGCACCAGTGTCAATCAAAACGTGTATTGTCTTCTTATTTAGAAGACCCTTAAGCTTCATAGTGTCTGGACTGTCCTGACCACCTCCCATGACTTGTAGGTGTATCTCAGGTTCTTGAATTTCATCTTCTTTTTGTAACTCATCTTCTGTGTCTGCATGTAAAGGATCAGGCATCTCCACCTCCTCTTGAACTACTTCAATCACCATTAGTTGTCCTTTTCTGCAGTTGTGTCCTGGCCGGAATAATTCATCACAGAAGAAACATTGGTTTTTGGCTCTCCTCTCTTGATATTCAGCCTGAGTTAATCTTTTGTTATTTCCATTGGAAACGATGGCAGTAGGTGTGGAGCCAACAGATAGAGATCTTGATTGGTGACCATGTACTCTCACAGGTTGGTTTGGCATAGCAACCTGGGGATGTCTACTGTAAGAGCTCGAGTTGGAAGTAGGAACAGGCTTTGCGCTGAAATTAGACCTATTCTGATTTCTGTTTCCAGCTTCTCTTTCCTCATATATTCTTGCTAACTCACAGGCTTCATACAAGGTTTTTGATTTTTGTGCCTTAACATCAGCTCTGATGTCGCTCTTCAGTCCTCCCAAAAAGCAAGATAGCAACACTTGTTGAGAGAATCCTGGAGCCCTTCTTGATAGCCTAGTGAACTGTTCCTTGTATTGTTCCACAGTTCCAGTTTGAGACATTCTTGCAAGAGCAGCTTGATAGTCCACAACGTTATGACCACTGAATTTTCTCATGAGTAGATCAGCAAGACCTAGCCAGGTGGGGGGAAATTCATGTTTAAACATGTACCACCTATCTGATGCCTTCTTTGTTAGGTGCATGGTGGCTATGGCTAACTTTTTCTCCTCAGGAATTTGATAAAACTCAAAGAATTGTTCAGCTTTATTTAGCCATTCAACAGGGTCTCCACCACTAAAGGTGCTAAATTCAAGCCTCATTTGTCTCATAGTGGGTAAAGTAGGATCATGATGGGGTTGGTTGAACATAGGAGGATGATTACTATGATATGGTTGAGGCGTAAAAGGGTTAAATTGCTGATGTGAAGTTGGGAGTGGAAACCCCCTTGAATATGGTCCTGCAGAGTGTATTTGAGACTATAGTTGTAATTGAACAGAAGACCCTTGGTAAACCTGCTGGACAAGACCGTTTTGACTGTTTGTAAGAGCATTTTGATAAGTAGGGACAACAAAAGGCAATTGGTGTGACACTGATGGGAGTGTAAGAATATGGTCCGAAATAACTCATCACAAAAGGTTTAGTACTGCTAAAATGACTAGTAGATGCAAATCCAAATGAAGGTTGCTGTGGATTGCCGAATGAAGCCGGAAGTGGACCAGCAATATAGTTGAATGGTTGTGAACCAAAATTGGTGTGCTGAAAGTATTGGTTGTGAAGTTGATGATCGGGACTGCTGTACCCACCACCATACACACCACTACCATCCAAGTTATTCATATTAATAGTAGCTTGCCTACTCATTTGAATAGAAACAGTAGATCGACGCATCATGGCACTAGTGGCTTGCATCATATTAGTGGTGTTAATCATGTTGGTATAAACTTCACTAGCAAAGCCAAGTATAACATCATTATCATTAAGATTCAGAGGAAAACCACATGGTTAAGGTTTAGAGATGCTACCCTAATCGATCGAATGCGCTGTAGTCGACGTGGCCATAGTGGAAGAAGCAGACTGTGTTGTGGTTCCTTGGATTGGAGTAGCAGCTGAAGATGGTAATTAACGACCCAAAGCTGATTTGAGGTGATCCATGCTAAGCAAGATCTGATCTACTCTCAGCATGCATTAGATGAATTTCTTCAAGGATTTCAGCTCGTAGAACTGTAACAGAGTTTTGAACCGCCATCATAGAGTCCTACATAGCTCCTATTTTAGCCGTAGTCTCATCTTTGTGAATTTGAAGGTCAAATTCCATATTTGAAAGCTCACCGGAAGAGTGTGAAGCTCCGGTACTTCCAGCTCCCTTGAGCTTCACCATACCCTCAGAATCGAGGGCTCTGATACCAGATTGTTAGGGGACTAACCCTAACTACTGGAATGCAGCAGATAAGAATAGAATTCTAGCGAGAAGAAGAGGAAAATAGAAACTGCAATTATATTGATTGACAATTCTTCTATAAGGGAAAGCAGAAATATATAGCTAGAGCGTGGTCATGTGAGACACGTGCCACCTCAACATTGGTCAATATCCTAACGTGAAGGCAGCTATTAGATTCCATTATGAGGACGAACGAAACGGTGTGTATAGCTAAATTGAAATAGAAAATAAAGGAGACTTGGACTATACTCAGTCAACATAGGCTGCTGTGATTAGTTTCATAACACAATATCTAAGAAAATTTGGTTTTGGACTTTTCAAGTTTTTCGTGAGAAAAGTCAGGTCTTAATTGTTAATCAGATTTGATCAACTTTTGGCCAGAATGTCAGTTTGAGACGCATGATACCTTTCCAGAATAGGAACGACGAGATCTTCAAGACTCACTTTAGTGAGCCCTATCAGATTTAGTCCAAAATATATAGTTTTAATTATCCGATTCGGCATTTAATATTTTTAGGCTAGTTTTATATTCTTTTTAATTATGATTATTTTTATTTTAGGTTTTTAGTTTCCTTTTTAATTTGGATTCTTTAGGATTTCTTGATAGATTATGATTTAGGGTTTTGGATGCCTATATAAGCACCATTATGCTTTGTATTAGGATCAGTTTATGATATCAAATTTAATAAGATGAGAGATTTTTCTCAAATTCTCTGGTGGACTCCAGATTTATCTTTTTAGGGTTTATTGTTTGTAAACCCAAGTTACTTCCGACTGCGACAGGTGGTATCAGAGCCAGATTTTTCCTGTCTCTTTTATTTACCTTTGTAGCAATGGTTGACGAACATGCCCCAATTACAAGAGCGGATTTAGATGCCCTTATCGCTCAAGAGGGGAAAACCAAGTGGGAAAGCTGTTTCTGATTTATTTTGTGCACAAACGTTTTTTAATGGGTAATTTATAAAATGAACGATTTGGCTAATGAAGGACAACAGAAACCATAAACCCTCCTAAAATAAGTTATGCGTTTGTCGTGGTTTTTCTTTCTCGTTGTAACTTTTTTCTGTCATTAAAAAAAAAAAATTATGTGTGTTTCCTATGGGCAAGCAACCAAATTTTTATGGCCTTTCAGTAGGATATGGGCCTAATATATTCATGATAGGGCCAGCACTACTCAGCTCGTGTATCTGTTAGGGCCAGAAAAGCTTAGAGTTAGGAATTCGAACTCCCCGTTTTAAAGACCTGACACTGCCCATTCAATTAGAACAAAGAAAAAAGAACCAGTCACCACAATAACGTTTTGTTAACCGGAGTAGTGAAACAAAATATGCTAAACAGAACTAAACTGATAATGAAATAAATGGTTTAAAGAATTTCCTATGCCTTCTCAGAGGTCAATCCAAGTGGCTTACGAGAAAAACTTCTGAGAATGCAATGCATGGTAATTCAAGTCCTTGTGCAAGAAATGTTGGAAAACTAAAGTACTGTCATCATATTTTCACAAGGAACATAAAAACTGAAAAATATAATAAAAAAATAAATAAATACATAGGCTCATGTTTTGAATTATCCTAAATAGTTGTTGAAAATCAAGTAACTCGACGGATATATTGCAGATGAAGTGATCATTTACAAATTGGCAAAGTTTCATTACACGACACATGTAATAATCGCATGACTCAAAGACCTTGCAGATTGTTATTTTCTTATTCAACCGTTACACTTGCAGGGTGGTACCAAATACGTCTTATATTACTGTAGATTATTTTCTTATGAATATAAATCAGCATGAAATTCAAAGGGAAGAGAAAATTGGGACACCTGGCAAGGTGACTCCTGCGTCAACAATGTAAATATTGCCCGAGACATATTCAGAGGAGTCATGTATCAAATAACGAGCTAGTGATGTCAATGCTGGATCTGAAGTGCCATATGTTCTCAAAGGGACAGCTCTCATAGCCACATTGTGTAGCCAATCTTTTTGCATAAGACCCTCGGTAATTTCAGATCTGAAAAGCCCAGGTGATATTGCATTCACTCTGATCTTGTGTACCCCAACTCCACAGCCATGACCTGTTAAACATAATAGAAAACAGTATACTTCCATCACTCTACCAACAAATAACATTTGTGAAGTACATACCCATAAGAAGACCCTAAGATCAACATCCTTGAAGATTATGACAGTTAAAATAAAATAAAATAATAAATAAATAAATAAATCTTAAAGCGCAATAGTATTATTATGCTATGTGTTGAACAGGCAAAATTGAGGATAATACAATACCAAAAACAAAACTTGAGGAAAAGTTGTAAGTGTAATGCTATATGGTGCAAATAAGTCATACAACTTCAAGTCCACTATACCATACAAGACCAGCAATTTAGCTTTTAAACACTTGTAAGTTGCAACTACCGAACTAAAGATACCAAGAATCAAAACTCCCCTTCAACAAACAAGGGTGATGTTAAGAAAAAGTAGAAGGCAGAATATAAACAACTGTACTACTTGTAGATCCAGTTCTGTTTTGAAGTATAAGCTCTTACAAATCCATTCCTCCTCTATTCATAGACTTTGTAAGTTGTCTTTTTTAATCAATGTGAGATATTTCCTCTCCAACACGCCCCCCCACGTGCAACCTAGCTCTAGATCTGCACGGGAAATTAATTAACAATCCAATTCCCACATTGGAAATTGGGACACAAGTCTCATATCGCTTTTCCAATATGAGATATTTCCTCTCCAACACGTCCCCTCACGTGCAACGTAGTTCTAAGTTTGCACATGAAATTAATTAGCAATCCAATTCCCACATTGGAAATTGGGACACAAGTCTCATATCAGAGACTTAGCCAATATAACAATCCAAAGCCCACATCGGACACTTAGCAACAATCCAATCGGAATATTCCGATCATGTTATTAAACAGTGACAAGTGTGGCCTGTGGCCCACCATTGTACCGATATTGTTTCAACTTAAACCACCCGATAGGTGTTGAGTTTTAATCACAAAAAGCCTCGGTACAATTGTGACATCCCGAACCCGAATTCACTGGTTTACTAGTCACTTGGACGGTGAACGATCTTTACTTTCACTTTTACTATCGTTTTAGTGCTTTTAGTGGCCCTAAAAGATGACTTTTTGTTTGGGTCAAAATTTGAGAAAATTTCCTTCATGAAAGTCGTAGAGAAAGTTAAACCGAGTCCGTGGACATGTGGCACACTTAAATCAGAATTCGTATGTGAAAGTTATGGCCGAAAATATAAAAGTTACTGTGGTAAGTTGCCATTTTTGGAAACCTACCCAGTTTTCTCTCTCTTCTTCCCCGACCCTTTTCTCCTCTTTGGTCCAATTCTTCCTCCTATTTCTTCCTTCTCTGGCTGACCCACGACGGAATCCGGACACCGGCAAGCTCGCCTCTTCCTCCTTGTCACATCTGTGGTGGTGTTTTGCTTTGATTCGGTCGGAGGAGCTCGATTTTGAGCCGTGAAGTTCATTGTAGCCGATCGGAACATTAGTCGATTTTCGGCGATTCCGGCCGTCTCCGGCCACCAACCAGGCGTCGAAGGTTCAGTTTTTGCCAAGGATCATTTTGCCCCTAGCCTCGAGCCACGATTTGCAGTGTGGAGGTCGAATTGACGATTTCAAATCCTAGAATTCTTGGGTTTTTCTGGAAAAACTTCACCGGCCAATTTCGATCACTTATAGGTAAAATTGAAACTTGTTGTAGTTGTGAAAATGCTTGGACTGTTGAGTAGGTGGTGCTGGCAAAATTTGGTGACCATCGGAGGTGGTGGCTACAAGCGCGTGGGCCCCACGCACCGCCACTGTGGATGGCGCGTGGGATTGGTTTTTAATTCCTGTTTTAGCCCAATTAAATCCTATAAATGTTGTGGAGCTTGTATGTGAAGTTTGGTGGAAATTGAAGGAGTTTTGTATCGATTGTGTAATTCCGAAGTTTAGGTTGTCGATGAATTACTAGAATCTGGCGGTCGGATTTCTCTCGGTTCTGCCCTAGAACCTTTAAACTAATGAGTTGGTATTAAGGGTGTAGTTGGATTAAATTGGAAAAGAAATTGGAAGTTTGATTTAGGAGAATAAGATATTAGAATCGTATTTAATTGCCGAATCGTTATTCACGAATTATAATTGTGTACAGGGCAAGATACCGAGCTATTACTCGATGAAGGAACTCGTATGCGTGATTGCCTAAATAGTACTGTGAGTGGACATTTATTTTAAATTAAATGTATATGCAGTATGTTATTATTTTCCGACTGAGGTTTAATTTATTATTGGAATTATTGAGTGTTATGATTTTATGAGCTTGATTTCTTGAGATTTATTATGCTCTATGAGCTACGGGATTTTTTAGTGGATTTCCTTCCCGAGGGCTTTCAATAGATTTTTCAAGCTATTTATTTATGAGTTATTGAGTTGGGAAATGATTTTCGGGAAGTGACTGATTCTGAAAATATTGTGAGAAATAATGATTTCAAATATTGATTTATATGGTGATTTACCAAGTATTTGATTTATGCTTTCGAGGATTTATTGAGATATTGAGCTTTGAGTTAGCAAGATAATCCTGAGCAATTCTTTTGGTGATTTATTAATGATTTATTGAAGTAATATTGAGTTATTTCTGAAAGCAAGTAATTGAAAAAGGTTGTTTCCAGTTTATCAAGGAGTCTATCTTCGGCGCGTGCGTAAATTACCTAGTCGGCAGTCCCTTCCAGACTACATAGTTAGTTGGCAGTCCCTTCTAACTACCTATGGCTAGTTGGCAGTCCCTTCTACCCACTGCCTCCTAAATCTGGTTGGCAGTCCCTTCCGATGAGTCACCTAGTTGGCAATTCCTTCCAGATGACATGAGGTAGTCAGTTGGCAGTCCCTTCTAACTACCCGTGGCTAGTTGGCAGTCCCTTCTACCCACCGCCTCCTATTCCAGTTGGCAGTCGCTTCCGATGAGTCATCTGGGTGGCAGTCCCTCCCAGATGGCATGAGATGATTAGACAACAGTCCTTTCTAATCATTAAATGAGTTTTCTTGAAAAGGATTGAGTTGGAAATATTCTGAAATCTCGTTGCATGTCGGTTTTGTTAACAAGATATTTGAAATATGGTTACTTACCCAAGTACCTGGTTACAACTAGCCAGTGGAACAAGAAGAGATGGAAATTCAGCAAGAAATTGAATTGGCAATCTAACTTCTGATTGAAGACACAGAAAGGAAAAACAGTGAAGACTCTCGACCTGGACTGCAACAGGAACGTCTGTAAAATGAAAAGCAACATGTCAATGCAACCGACCAAAGAATCCAACATCTTAATCAGCTAATGTATTCACAAAAGACTGAAATATGACTAATATCAAGATTAAAACAATATTCAACAGATTGAGATTGAGAGAGAGAGAGAGAGGGAGAGAGAGAGAGAGAAAGAGAGTGCCCATTATACACTGATATTTATAGAGTATATATTGATGTATAATTAATATTTTTTCTTGTTTTTCTATATGCCTAATTTATCCTTGGGCAATATTCCTTACAGAGTATTGATGTATAATTATAACATTTTGAAAAGTATGTGATTTATGGCTTAATTCATGCATGCTTTGATTTCAAATTTTCATTGAGGAAAACTTTTATATATAGCACTATGATTTCAAACTATACAAATACTAGTTCAGTTCATGTAGACCATAAGACAGAAGTTCAAATTTGTTGTTGTGAGCTTGTATATCACCTATGCATTCGTGATCATATTGTCTTTCGAAAGTACGGTATCTATTAATAAGGTATGTTATTCATGAGATTTAGTTTTTCAAATCTTTTCTTTTCTCATCCTTGTACCTTGAATTTTCTAATGGTAAATTATTTTGTTCTAGGTTTGAACTTTTCCTTTTGTATATTATCATATTAATTCGATCATTGTTCATTCACAAATGTTACATAATCGATAGATATATGCATAAGAGATAAGTTAGAGATTTTCAACATAAGAAATATGGTCAACTCGCAATGATAAAATACATAAGAAAGAGGTTGATATGAAAATTCTAGAAGTGTAACATACACGTCTAATGTTTATGTTGTAATTAAAATAAAAACCTATTAGATATGTTAGAAACTTAAACCTCTACCTTTAAGTTAGGGTGCAAGTAAATTGATGAAAAACACAAAATCTACCTTTAAAATAGAAAGTTTAAATTACCAAAAAGTAAATTTCATATTCATTTAAATCTGTAAAGCCATTGAATTAAAAAAAAAATGTATAAGAATGCTCCATAATTCTAGCAACAATGATGAGTAGAAGGAAAACTGCTATAATAATTAATGGTACCAATAAAAAATCTACAATTAAGATTTTTAAAGAGGACTAAAGTGGTAAACTGTCGTGTATCGAAGAGAGAGAAAACCCTAAGAGAGAAAAAAACCCTCGTCCGGCTGCCCCGCCATGTCTGCTTTGGCCTCTGGCCCGGCCGGCGTGAGACGAGCGTGGCCGGACGGGACTCGTGTTGGGCCGCTCAACGTTTGAGCGGCAGGATCACTAGGTGTGGATGCATCTAGGAGCAGGTTGGAGGTAGGATGGGTTGGGGATCAAAACCAGACTGGAAACAATCTGGATTGCAGAAGGATGAACGGTTTTGCAGGTGGAGGTGCCCGGCGGCTTGGCATGGGTTGGTGGAGGATTTCTTGGGCGATCTGTGGCGGCAGCTATGGTGGCTTGATGCGCGTGCAACGACCAAGGGACTGTTATCGTAGAAACCAAGATCTATCGTAGGCCTTTGGCTTTCAGATCTTGAGCGTCAATCGTCGCCCGGTGCCGGAGATGGAGCGGCTGTGTGTAGGAGACCCATAGCCGGCGGCATTGGGTTTGGGTCTGGTCTGGTGATTGGCAGGGATGGGATACTCCAGTTCAGGGGTGATGGCTGGTTTAAGGCGGAAGGGAAGATGGTATGATGATGGCGGCGATCAGTCTCCAGTGGAGGCGGGTGTTTAGGCGGTGGCGATCGGGGATGCCAGCAGCGTGGGTGTCCCTAGCAGGGACCAAAGGGGTTGGGCCAGGTTATGTGTGTTGGGCCCGTGTTGGTGGGCAGTTATAATTAGTTTTTAGGGTTGTGTTTGTTTTGTTTTTGTTTTTCGGTATTAAGTTTTACTATTGGGTAGGTGCACTGCAACTTTTGGCATAGACAATCTCCTCTTCGACGGTCTATAGGGTCGTTCCTATTCTGGAGTTGGGTCAACAGCGGTGGTGAAAATGTCTGGCTGTGGCATACTAGCATAGACAATCATACTTGGCCTTCTAGTGGGTCGTTCCTTTCTGGATTCGGGTCGGAGTTGATGGCGATTTGGAGCATTTGTGGATTGTCGATGTTGACATTAAGGTGGCAATGGAGTTGTGTTTAGTTTAGTCTCAGGTCTGTTGGTCCAGCATTTCAATTTGGTCGGGTTCGAAGTCACAACGAGTGTAGACTTGGTCGATCAAAGACAGGTCAGGAGGACTCTGGGTGGCGAGTTAGTGTTGACAAAGTTGTGAATTTGGCATTCACTGCTCCTGCGCAAGTTGTCTCTGCCTTTTAGTTGTTGTGTCAATTTTAGTCTGTAGTTGAGTTAGTCAGTCAGTTTGGATTTCTAGTGTGAATTCCAGTGGCCATTTATGTGTTAGAGATGTTGCTCAAACTCATTGTAACCAGTTCAGTATTAATGAAGTTTCTTCTTGATAAAAAAAAAAAAAAGATTTTTAAAGAGAACGTTAATTTTTATTCTAAAAAAAACGTTAATTTTGCTAGTTGACTAATGTTTATCAGCTTTAAATAGTGATAATATGTGTAAGAGAGTTTCTATTGGGACCTCCAAATCTGCTCACTTGACCTCACTCTATTATGAATTATTAAATGACATATATAACATACTATAAAATGACTATTAAGGACAATAATTATACCCAAAAAATTGTTATATTTATTTTCTCTAGACTTTCCAATTCAATAATATTATATTACATTATTTATTATTTTCCCTATCTATTTTCATTTTCCAATTTCACTACATACTCATTAAAGTATTCATATATATTTAATAAGAAATAAAAATATGATTAAGATAAAAATGTATGATATGCATATTGAATGCATATTGGTCAGGGAGAACAAAATAAATTGTATTATGACCTAAATTTAAATCTATCCATTATATTTGCAAAAAGAAAAAAAATAGAGCTAGCAAATAAAAATAAATAAATAAATATTTAAATAATTAATCATGAGGTACAGAAAAGAGAGAAACATTAAGTAAAAATGATTAATCTGTTTTTTTTTTTTGCACAGCTAAAAAAGAAAAAGTAAATGAAAAAATCACATATTTTTTATTTTTATTAATTTTAAAGCTCAATACCTTGTGTTTAATTTTTTTTTTATTGGATAAGAGATTTATGTTGTCTGATTAAGGAATGGAGATGTAATTAAGAATTATAGAGTAATTAAATCATTGAAATTACTAAGTTTTTTATTATAAAGATCTTAGTTTGTTAGTAAATTATATGTGTGAGGTTATTTGTGGAATTTTAGTGCGGTTTAATGAGTAAATTTAGTATTTAAAAATTTGATAGGAGGTATAAAAAGCATAGAGGTTAAGTGAGTAAATTTGGAGGTTTCAATAGAAATTTAGAAAAAAAGAAACGCAATATTTTTCCTAATCGGCAATAATTTGGTGCAGATTGAAAAAAAAATAGTAGGTAAATTTTTTTCATTAGATTTATAAAAATTGGGTCTATATAATGAATTTCCCCATAATTTAATAATGATGCATATACAATTCCAATGGTGGAACGAGATAAAGTTGTAAAAGAATGAAGGGAGCAAAACAGACGGGTTTACATGTGAGAGGCCAGGATCAGGAAGAGATGATATCGAATTGCTTTTGGGTATCTGGTTTTACTTGAATAACGTTTGTGAGTGAAGGTAACTTAATCAAATCTTCAAAAAAAAAAAAAAATGTATAATAAATAAAAAAAGCAAGTTTGCAGTCAGGCTTCCCCTGTGTAAGTTATCCAAGAGGCTCATTAATAGCAACCACTTGGCCCCTCTATACTCACTGAAGGCTCCCATCAGTCTCGAAAACAAATACTTTCTTTGATAATTTATTCCCAACTTGGTGTGAGTTGGAGCTGCCTGCCTGCCTCCCAACAAAAGATCAGAAAAGCACAAAATAAAAAACTAGTGACCAACTCCTAAGCCATGCTAAAAATTACATGTTGGGAATAAAACAGAAAAGAAAATAAAAATGTTGTCTTTGTAACCAATCAAGCTGGTTGAGAAGATTTATCACATGTTTCACAAAAAAAGAACTATCATATGCCATAAATTGAATGCAGTTGCACAGTTTATTTTTTTATTTATTTCATTTTGGTAGCTATAGTGTCATCTCTCTTTCAAGAGACGTACCAAAGATATCTGGAATGATAGTAGCTAACAAGAGTAACGCCAGCAAACGGCCCCCACATGTTAAAACTTCGAGATTAGTCTAAAAAAAAGAGAAGCGACTTCGAATGTCAAGCATATGTGGCCTTCAAATGTTAAAATTTCGAGAATTTTAGTTAAAACAAAAGAAAAAGAAGTGAGTTTAAATGTCAAACATATGTCTAGTTATGTTCACAAAGTAAATCGACATTGAAGACCCAAAACGGAGAACGAGCAATTCTTACCAAGCACACTTGACTCATCTTATTCGACATCAGTACTTCGATCAATGATAGAATTGATATCTTAAAGTGCCGAAGAACATGAGCACGCAAATCAGCTCAAACTGAAAGCACTTTACAATATTAAACCACCACATCTAGCAATAACATTGTTTATAGAAAGCTGTTACCAAATTCCTACATGTCCAGACAAACCATACGTGCCAATATGTGCCAATATTGCAAGACTTTGATATTCCAAATTGCTTTGAGTTTACCTTGGTCCTAAAACATATAACGAAACATCAAGGGATATGAGATTTGAGTTCAGGAGCAAATTCAATATTCAATTCAAAATTCTCAGAGATTTCAGGTTAGGAAAAAAGAAGCAAAAAACTAGATAGAGATGAAAGGCAAGCAACCTCTAACACCGGCATTGTTGATGAGGGCATCGATGCGGCCGAAGGCATCCCAAGCCTTTTGCACAGACTTCTGAATAGCAGAGCCGTCGGCGCTGACGTCGAGCTCGACCGTGACGGCCCTCGGCTGCGGCGGCGCGGTGGAGAGATGGTTGATTTCATCACAGACAGACTGGAGGCGGTCGACGTGGAGAGCAGAGGCGACAATCCGGCAGCCGGCTTTGGCCAAATCCAAACAGAAGTCACGGCCGAGGCCTGAAGAGGCGCAGGTGACCATGACGACCTTGTCGGGTAGGTCGCGCCATGGCTCCAGGTGATCAGAGACTTGCTTCGCCATTGCTAAGAGTGAATGGAACAAAGCCTCTTCCGTGTATAATACTTACACGTGGAACTCCACTGACGACTAAGTGGTCTGTGTTGGACTATCGTACAGATAAATAGGTGTTAGAAAAATAAATTTTAATTCCAAATTCAAACTCCAGGACACTTGGAAGGACCAATGACAGTGAAACTTTTGCCAAAGTTATTGTAACCTGCCAAATATGGACGGCAAGAAAGAAAACCATCCTTGAAGGAAATGTAACCATTCCTATGGAAATTATTCTATGCACCGACAGTATAAGTGACCTAACTCTTATAAAATAATCTCAACCCTTGATATTTATTATCAACTTTATTTTTAATAAATAAAAAGTGTATTTAATGCAATCTAACCATTCATTTATGTTGGTGCAAGTGCACGGCGGTGCTCTGAATAATCTCTCGCATTCCTAATGAGTGGCGGCTTCGACTGCGACACTAATTAACATGCGTACAAGCTCTCAAACTGGCGGGATGAGTACTACCTCAAAGCAGTGGCGGATTCAAGATTGAAACTTTAGGCGGGTTTGAATTTCTTAAACAAAAAAAAAAAAAATATATATATATATATTATGGAGAATCTCGACGGTGAGGGATAATTTTATTAATTTAAAAAAAGTCACAATATAAGTCACAATTTTATATGCACAATGAAAAGAAAATAAAAAAGTATCTTGGAAAGCAGTAGATTTTAGCTACTCTAATAATGGACTCAAGCTTTTGCCATTCACTTTGTGTTCTAGTTCGTAGTTCCAATTCATAGTGTCATTCACAATTTAACAAACAAACAGAAAGAAGCCTCCTATTTGAAGCAAAAAGTTGATTAGCACAACACTTTAATTAACCCCAAACTTGACAGAGCATCGTTATACAACTTGATTAAACCCAAACTTGATTACTCATTAGCACAACAAAATTGCTGCGTTATACTTTAATTAAACCCACTGAAGAAGTGCAGACAAGCCTCAAAATTACACAAAAAACAAAAACCTCAACAAGGTCTAAACTCTAAACTAAGAAACTAGCTTCATCCCACAATATAACCGCAGAGGGTATAAGGAATCGGTAATAATTTCACCACAATCAGACTACCAAAGTCAACCATATAAATTTCTTGCTAACCAATTACTCAAGTCTCAAATCACCTTTACCAATTACCTTTTTACCACACAGTACAAAACACCAAGTAGCAAAAAATGTCCAAAGCAACCAACTGTATCCACAAAACTAAATCTTTACAAGACCCAATAACGCATATGCAACATAAATGAATCAGGAGTTTAGGGTTGAGAACAACCTTGGGAGCGACGATGGTGGACTGGTGGAGGGCTGGCGGCCGAAGGAGTGGTTCAGTGACACTGCAGTCTGCAGCTGGAGAACCAAACTTGCTGTTTGAGGTCTAAGCCCTTCGAATGAGGCCAAGCTCCTGGTCGAGATAGCACAACAATTGTCAATTGATAAGTATTGAAATCAATTGCAGATTTGCAGAACAAGGAGACGGAGAGAATGCTGCATATCAGATTTCCAGAGCAAGAGAATTTGATGTCTTGATGTCTTCATCTCTGAGAGAAGTGGAGAAGGGCAGAGAAGGCGAGAGGAGGAGGACGACTGGAGGAGAGTGCCGAACTGGGCAGATCGAATAGCCCGAAGTCGTTTTCTACTCTGGAGTCGGGAGAGTAGGGTACTTTGGGTGGCTTCAAAAATATATACATCTAATTTTTTTTTTTAGGCCCAAAAATCTCGGACGGGCTGGAGGCCACCCAACCTTTTACCTGGATCCGCCAGTGCCTCAAACCACTCAACCACAATTGTGGCACCCTCCCCCTCTAAAGTCCAAACAATGTCAAAATCAACTTTGACGGCTCTGGAATGCAAAGTTCTGCTACAGGTGATTTTGTTATCAAGAATTCTTTTAGCAAACCTCTTGTAGCAGTAGCTAAAGGTTTTGGAAATACCAATGTTCCGGTAGATGAAGCAATGGCTTTGAGGAACAGTCTAATTATAGCAAGACAACATGGGTTCACATATATACAAGCTGAAGGTGACTCAAAACTGGTCATTGATGATGTGAAGGGTCATATTCAGCCCCCTTGGAGGATTGCAAAGCTCATTCAAGACATCCGGCAGCTTGCCACTAGTTTTTCTTCTATCACTTTCAACCATGTATTTAGACTTTAGAGAGACAAACTTTGTGGCTGATGTTGTGGCAAATGTAGGACATAGGATTTTTAATGGTTTCGTGTGGACTAACCGCCTACCGGGGATTGCCTCTAATGCTCTCCTTTTAGATGTTATAAACTCCAAGCATGAGGCTTTCGCTTATAATTATAGTCTTTTCGCATCAAAACAAATAAAAATAAATAAATTTTAATTCAAAATTCATATTAAAACCATGAACGAAAGTAGTTCATTACATCTTCTCCTTCATTTGAGGTGAGTCACAACTCTGGTGGTGATCGTCTGATATCTCATGGTGTTTCTGGAGGTTATAAAGTTTTGAATTATGTTATAGTATAGAGTTAGATTAAGAAATACGAACATGAGAATAGAGTTATCATGAGAACACAAGCCTACCTCTGATATCATCCTGAAATCCGAGGTGGTCCTGTCGGGTTCAACTTAGGAATAACTCTACCGAAAAGTCGACAGAGTCACCCCTAAAGATGGGCTACCCAAAACTTGTAGAAAACAACATACTTCTAAAATCAAACACCATCCTCAACCATGCTCCCCGATTCACAACAAACTCCACAACACAACACAAGTCTCAACTTGAGAACATTTAGCCACTAGGTTATCAGAGCAATCTATACACAAGGTCTACAAGAAAATAAATAGAAAGGTAAAGGATCGATAAGTCCTATTATACTGAACCAATGACAGTTATGCCTCAACTCCATGTACGCCCAACCTCAACTAATCTAATCTACAAATTGGGCATTTGAAACAGAATGGCCTAGGGAAAAAGCATATAAAAACTGTTAGAGTGAGTGGACGAAAAATAAGTAATATCGAAGGAAAACAAATATAAGATTTAATGCTTTCCCAAATTATTCTCTTAAAAACCAAGCATGTAGTAAGGTCTCGTGAAAAACTCTTAATCCTCCTCTTTACTT
Organism: Rosa chinensis; assembly: GCF_002994745.2. Taxonomy (NCBI): domain Eukaryota; kingdom Viridiplantae; phylum Streptophyta; class Magnoliopsida; order Rosales; family Rosaceae; genus Rosa; species Rosa chinensis. The sequence goes on along the minus strand of NC_037094.1, from coordinate 52,396,039 downwards.
GAAGTCTCAAACATATATTGTAAAACATCTCGAAAACCGTCTCGAAATCTCTTCAAAATATCATATCTCAAAATAGGCGATGACTAGAGGGAACTGCCGACTAGGGACTCATCGGAGGGTACTGCCAATCAAAAGAGGAGGTGATGGTTAGAGGGTACTGCCGACTAACTATCTCATGCCATCTGGAGGGTACTGCCGACCAGTTAATGCATGCATGCGCTGACATATTTACCTCCTTGAATAACTGAAATCAATCTCATCAATAAGTGCTTTCAGAAAAGAAACTCGATATTAACTCAGTAGATCAATAGTAAATCGTGAAAAGCATAATTCATGAACTCTCGAGAAATCGATTATACTCAAGTATCTAAATATCAAACTCGTAACATTTAAATCTCCATTAATCTCTCAAAACTCGATATTCAAAATGCTCAATATAAATCATCTTAAAATCTCAATAATTCACCAACTTTCCGAAAGAAATCATAATAATTCGAATACTCGAATATTTTCACCATGCTATTGAAAATGAATTTAGGAAATTCCGATAAATCATCAATTAAAAGAAATCATTATATCGTAAAATCATATATTAAATTACAATATGAAAATAATAAAAATACTGCATGCACAATTAATTTAAAAATAAATGTCCACTCACAGATTGCGGCTACGACGGTCGTCCAACTATTTCTTCCTCGAACTTGACTTACCCCTTGTCCTAAACAAATCAATATAATAACTAATTGTTTCTAAAGAATCGAAACTAAATTTACAATAATAAATTCAAAACCCTAAAACCGATAAATCATTGGACGCTCGAAATCACAACGGAACGAGCCCAAACTTCATATGTTATATCGACTCAATAATTATAACAACCTATCAAAACCTAGGGTCGATCCAACAGTTGGATCTTCCCAAATCAAAACCCAATTTCAACTATGACAAAGCTCAATTTCAAGTCTAATTATTGGAAATTACCTCGAAACCTCTAGATTTTTTCTAGCTATCGATTCGCCGTTCTCCATAAAAATTGGAGCTACCCACTAATTGGGTTCCAACTATGAAGAAGAAAGCTTCAAGATCTGGGTAGTGGTGGGCTTGAGGTGGCCGGAAAATGGAGATTTGGCCGGAAAACCCAAAACAATGTAGCCAAAAAACTTGCTTGCTACACCTTCTATCGCCACAATTGCCATACGCTGCTGCCAGAGGAAGGAAGAGGAAGTTGAGGCGGTCTAGATGGAATGAGTTTCACGGCCGAAGGTTGTCAGAATCTACGCCGGCGAGGCCGAGAATTTTGACGACAATTTCTCTCTCTCTCTCTTCGATTTCCCAAGATGGAAATCACCCAAAATAGTAAGTTTCCCCTTCAGGAAACACCCCAATATACTACAATGACATCCCAAAATTATAAAATTGCCACTACGTTTAAACCCTCATAACTTCTTCGTTACAACTTTGATTTTAACATGCCGCGTGTCCACGAACTTGGTTTATCGTGCTTAAATGGAAAAATGAATTATTTAGACCATTGCTTACATTTAATTTAGCCACCGGGCATCCCAGATACTATTGGCTACAATGTTAACTACTCTATTCCAATAATAAGTACTTAAACATAAAAAGATGCAACAAGGCACAAATGGAAGCAATTTTAATAAAAAGTTATGGAACCATCATCAAAAGATTAAACTCCCAAGCAAAGGAAATAATAAAAGGGATACCCTAATACTGGCTCAAGGCCATGGTTCAAAAAATGGGTAAACACTATACTACCATATAAACAAAAAACTACAAAGGGTAAAACTACTCCTCAGCTTCTGTGCGACTCTCGGACGCATCACCTTTGGCCCTTTCTTCAAGCTCCTTTGAGCCTTTTTCTTCTTGTCAATAAGCCCATGCTTAAACTTCCCTTCATCCATGTACCTCGCAGCCACCCACTCCCAGTACTTCTCGATCACGGTCTTGTCCTGAGCAATAAGCAAATAGACCAGCTCTTGGGAACCTTTGTATTCTGCCACTACTATTCCCGACCTACCTCAGGAACACGACCTTACAGATACTCGGTCTTACCTCTCTAGTAGTTGGTTTTCTCCTCTGCATCTTGCAGGGGCTCTAGCTCTTTCTTCAGCTCCCCCACCATACCTTCGAGTTCCAGGATCCTTTTCTTCTCCTCTTCTAGCTCATTGATTTTCGTGGTTAAGGAGGCTACCTTTTGGGTCAGGAAGTCCCTCTCCTTCTCCAGCTTACTTTTCTCCTCATGTAGGCATTTCACCTACTTGGACAGGCTGCTCACCTTCTCCTTCAGCTTAGCATCCTCCTCACTCGCATCGATTGCATAAACATTATACAAAGCCTACAGCACAGTACCATAAGTACAAGAGCAAGAGTATTTGAAGAAAAGTACAAAAGGGATACAAGCTCCTTACCCACATCATAGACTCCCGCGCCAGTCAACGATTCGCTGGAGCGGGAAGCCTGCGACCCTGTTGCCTCGGCCTTTCCTTTCTCAGGATCCACCACTGTGACTACCTTACTGGTCGAGATGCTTTCCTTGTTCACGATGGGCGCATTTGGGTCCGGCTGCCCATACATGTCATTAGATATCTCCAGCAGCATCTCCTCTAGCATTCTCCCAGTCTTCTTGGTGGACAAGTCCACATCAATGTGAAGGGCATCCTCCCCTTGGCTGATCAATCTATCCATCAACTTGGAGTCATCCATCCTATCTTTAGGTTTTTATTTCCGGGGTTTCCTCTTCAGTACTTTCACTGCAAGAAGGTTAAATGTTAGATAAAACATAAGTTAAAAAAAAAAAAAAAAAAAAAAAAAACCCAACAATCTATTGGTGTCCATCTCACCAAGTACACTTCCTATCCCCAACCTATCCAGTATCAAGTACCGGGTTAACCTATACGAGCTCCTATCTTCAGGGTCACTCCACACAACATACACTCTTGCTATCCGCTTCCTCTCTACCTTCGAAAGTGTGTATGACCGGTCCATGATAGCTTGAAACGTTCCAGTTAATACCACTTGTTATTCTTTATCTACCACCAACCACCGAAAAGAAATACATTGTTCCTCCACTTTTTACTTTACAAGCTGGGCAGATCAGTTACCAATGTCCAATGGTTCATAGTCTCGGGCAGTAAATGTTATGGTACCCTTGCCCATAAACTTCTTTGATTAAACCGCACAGTAAATGGCCTAGAACTCGTTAATCGACAGCCACCCCATCTCGTACAAATCCTACATTGCAATCATTGAAAGAAGCTAACGCCAAGAGTTTGGAGATAACTGTCCCAGCGCCAGGTTCAGCATCCTCAACATGCATTAAATGGGTCGGGCGAGCGGTAATGACAGCCCTTGATATAGCTGGTTCTAGTGGAGCACCACCCACCATGGGAGGGGATTTGAGGCCAGCTCACCGGGACGTAGAGGCCTGAGCTCCACCTCCTGCGGTATTCCCCACCTAAGCCTCAGGGAGCTGATCTCCTTCATTGTCATTCTCCTCACTAGCTCGTCGCATATAGTCCTGTCCACGAGTGTGTATCGCGATTTTGGTATCCCCTATGGTATAGCTACAGTCACCTCTTGCCCACCCCCAGACCCTGAACTCTCCCCACTCTTCAAGCCACCGGTGCCCTCAGTACTCGCAGACAGCGCTGTAGCGGAAGACGCGCTATCTTCAATTATTGACCTATCCATCGCATCGGTGCGCTCTAGATACCAATCTATCTCTACCTCCGCTTGCCTTGCAGAGGTTTGGTAAGAAGATCTCGCACCCTCAGCCACGGCCTTCGTTCCTAATTCCATCCTAGCCTATGAATATACTATCTTGTTGAACTTCCACTGGTATTTGGAATCAGAAACAGAAGGGCACAAGAGTCAGCCTAAGTTTTGGATCTAGGGCTTCGTTGAAGTTCAGATCGCTCCCCACTTCAATTTTAAACCCAGAAATTCAAGCATAACCCAAATCGCTATCTACAAATCATTATCCAACAACACAGACTACATTCTACTCAAATTTATTTGGTTTACCACACCAAATTACTATTGCAAATGCAAGTACAACAACAATCAAACCAATATCCAAGTCCAAAAACAAAAAACTCAGAAACACTACCAGACAATAAACAAAAGGGAAAGGCTGATGCAGTCCGTACCTAACAAACGTGCTTTGCCGATTGCGCCTTTCTTTGAAATCCCAGCTCTCACAATCTAGGTCACTCCACTCCGACACCCTCAACACGAATAAGACACAGTTTGCACAGAGGCTGAAGAGCGACAAAAACCAAATCGACAAAGTGTTTGGGACATTAGACCAACCAAAGCCGCATGACTTCTCTAAGAGGAGTCTGGGAAGGTAGATTATAAAATTTTGATTATTAGGACTCAGCTTTCAGAAGTGACTAGATAAATTTATGAGGCAAAATAAATGTAAATCTGGAAACAAATACGAGTCATATACATATAACACAATAAAGAAATCCTAATATGTTGTAGATTATTCATATGATTTGACTTAAACCTGTACCATGCAAAAACTAGAGTTCATTCTAATACCGAAAGTGATTCCAATACTTTTTGGGTGGAAATATTCAATATATATGATCAAGTACCTAAGAACTATTTTATCCGGACAGGACTCGCTTATATCCCTCATATAAGAGATTTTTTCATTGCTGAGAACACAGTGCCAAACAAAATCTAAAATGTCCAGTATCATGATGTATGTAGCACTGTTTGCCCCTTTGTAAGAGAAAAGACATTTTCATCCTTCCCTGTTTATTAATCTATCTTCCAAGGGGATGGTTCTAGCTCTCAAATTTTTGAATCAAAGCACCGCAGCCTTCTGTTTTTCCACTCTAGACTGCCATATAATTGGCAATAGCTTCAAACATTCTCATCTTTCAAACTCAATAGTTTTATTTTTTCTTAAAAGTATGCAAAAGATAAACAAACAGCGGTTCACAAAGATCTACAATTTGAGTGTCATGTTCATAAAGATGAGTACCAAAAACATTAAAGATGCAATAAGTCTTCCATATATATATATATATATATATACATACACACACACAGATTTATATATATATATATATATATATATATATGTGTGTGTGTGTGTGTGTGAGTGTGGAAAAAATTTAGTTAAATATGTATTTGGGCAAATTGAAGGTGCAGTGGAATAATATATACTTTTAAAATTGTTGAATAATATTGACATTTGTGTGCCTTATTAAACTATGATTAGTTCTATGATTGTAATAGGAGAGAAGCAGGTTCTACAATTCCTAGTCCTATTCGGAATAGTTTTCCTTGTATATATCATTAGTATATGTACTTTGTAATCCCTATATATAGGGTTTCTATTATCAAAAGTGGAATACACAATTCTCTCATCAATCTCTCCCAATTTCTTAAACACGTTATCAGCACGAGCTCTAACCCTGAAACCAAAACCAAAAACCACAAACAAAAATCCCTTGCACCTAGCCCATGCAAGCCACACCATCGCCATGGTTTCACCACCGCTGAAGTACACCACCACCGCACCTCCTCTGCTCAGTACTCGGTCTCATTCGAGCCGTACATAGCCGCACATCCCCTCCACCGGCCAACCATCACAGAGCCATCTAAGGTCCCCCATCAACTCGACTTACAACGTCTCCAAATTTCAAGAATTCAAGACTCAAGGTTTCAAGCTTCGCAAGTATTTAAGAGTAAAGTTCTTGCTTTCCATTCTTTAAATTCTTTTCTTTTTCTCGGGGATTTGCAACCTCCCTTTTTTTACATCCCACCTTTCTATAGCTTGGGTTCGATTATTTGAAAAACCGAATCATGGGGATTCATGCTATATACGAACTAAGAGCGTTCGTAAGACTTTGGACTAAGAGCATCCGTAAGCATCGATTTATGACCATATTCTTGGAAATCGATTTCTTGGTAGCATTTTTTTCTTGAATTGATTGGAATGGAATGATGAATCTATTTTTTTGCCTCTTTGTCAATAAAAAATTATCATGGGAAATCTTATTATTTATTAGTTTTCATGGAAGCTTTGACTCCGAAACTAATCTATTTCTTCTTCTTATTTTCAGGATGTCGAAACTGAAGCTCAACTTTCCCATGCTTGATTTAACTGGCTCAGATTACCATAGTTGGGTCACAGATGTTGAGAACCATCTCACTTCAAAAGGGATCCTACCCATAATTTAGGCACCAAACCCTGAGCTCATATTCGAGCGTATGGCTACAAATAATGCTACTGCTCTCATCTTGATGAGACGCCACATGGACAAATCACTCTGACTGGATTACATGACAATCAAGGATGCAAGAGAACTATGGGTTGCGCTAGAAGAGCGTTGTGGTAATGTCCAGGATTCCCTCCTCCCTAACTTGAAGGTTCAATGGAGCAATCTACAATTCGCCGACTTCAACACCACAACAAATCTGGGCTTTTACTGCCTAAAATTTATGGCGTGCATACATGTGTGCGGTAAAAATTGGTCATTTACGGCGTGCATTGAAAGCATGTAGTAAATATAGTGTTATATAGAGTTATTTACAGCGTGCTTTAGAAGCGCGCTGTAAATGGAATTTTGTCTTGGGTTATTTATGGCTTGCGTTGATAGCACGCCGTAAATGTAGTATTATGAAAAGGCATTTACGGCATTCTTTGATTGCGTGCCGTAAATGAGGATAACGTATTTACTGCATGCAATATTTGTGCGCCGTAAATGGGGGTGAGGATTTTTTTTTTGACACATCACCTCAGACGGTTGCCCGCTCAATTTTTTTTTACCAAAACTTAAACTTCCCACATTTTTTTTTTGAAAGGAAATAAAAATAAAACCTCTTTCTTCTCCCCAACACCCACATCTCGCCATCTATCTCCCTCTTCATCCTTACCCACATGGCCAAAAACACTTGTTGATGTCGAAACAAAGCCTATCCTCTAGCATCTGCAGTGGGTAAATTTCTCTGTCATCTCTCCCTCATCTGCATACCACAATTTGGTACCGCAATTCACTTTTTAGGGTTTCTTTGAGATTCGAGATGAACATGCATCCTTTTCTATTCCAATTCTCTTTCTGGGCTTTTGATATTCATAATTTTATGCTAGTTTTTGAGCAGCTCAAGTCTAAGTTTTCAAATGCTCTCGAACATCCCCACACCTCCTCTCTCTATTTCTCTCTCAGTGACCACGACAAGATGAGATTTGTGAACTATGTCAATTGCTGATTTGAACTACATTCTTTATTGTCTGCACTTAACTTATATCTCTAAAAATTCGAAGAGATAAAAAACCAGCCTGCGAGGAGAGAGAAACGGCGAGCTATGGTGAGCAAAACAGAGGAAGCACAATTAAACAGGCTCGAGAGCCAGATCGATAATGGAGGAGGAGGAGGAGGAGGAGTGTGGGAGTACCTGTGCTTAGTCCGAAAGCTCAAGATCCAGTCTTGGATGGAAGGTGAGTTTTGAGCTCCGGATTTGAAATTTGAGTTTGGATTGGAATTGCTTGATTAGGTGAACCATTGCAATTTGAATTTATGTTAGTTCAATTTAGGCCGTTTGATTATGGATCATGGTAGCTTAGGGAATGAAGTGGAATTACTTGATGATGAATCAGGTTAGGTTGTGTGCAATTTTGTGTGTTTGAATTTGTGTAAATTCTATTGAGTTGTGTTAGATTGCTGTTGATTGTCATATTGATATGTTGTTTGAAAATTGTAGTGTTTTGACATCCAAGTATCCGAGTATACTAAAAATTGTTTGAGTTGAAAGATCTTAGCTTAGTGATGCAAGTATCAGCCAATAAGAGGTTTGTTTGGTGTTTTAACTGGTAAATGAAAGAATTTTCACATGACCAAATTGGTAATGAAGGGGGGAAGTAGATAAATTCATTTGAGTCCTAGCTATATTCAATCATGATCATAAGCTTATATCCTGTCATTATTATGTCTCCAATTTGAAGTTTCTTTTTGTATTTCTCGATGCAGAATGGACTCTATAGGAGTAGGTTGCGCTTGCAACCATGGACTGCTAGTGTCTTGATGTTGGAAAGGTATAATACTTACTTCTTTAGCTTATACTTCTAAATTACTTTGAAATAGCAGCTTTAGGCTATGATGATTTGAAATAGTTTACTTTGTATGCTATGGTGAATTGAGACTGCTGTGTTTGAAGACTAATCTAATGAGATCCTAAAATGCTCTCAGCTTCAACTTCCTGCCACTGGATGGTGCTCATGGAGACTCCTCCACATAGGGTCATTTCCAAACAAGAAGTTATTGAATACTATATTAAAACTGTTCAAAGAGTTTTGGGCAAGTGGGTAAGCTTTAATTTTGTTTGCCACTGTGGAATTGCTTAGGCTCTCAAGCTGAACTATGCTTCAATGTTGGTTTATATAGTGACAAGGATGCTTAGATGTGTATATACAATGCTTCTTGCAAGTCTGATCCTGAATATAATTTAGAAGCTCTACGCCTCAAAATCATGTTGGGGTTCTGTGGACAACTCGTCACAGAGCAAGAGCTAATTGAGAAAACTCTCTCCACATTCCCCGTCTCAACCATCTTGGTATCCAAGTAATACAGAGGTGAGTACAATGGTAGATGGATCACAAGGTTTCATCAGCTAATTAATGTCATGTCTGTAGCTGTGAAACATGATAACATCCTCGTGAAGAATTATAATTTAAGGCCCATTGGAACTAAGAGCGTTCATGAGGCGAATTATAATAATGCACCCAAACGAGGGAGCAAGGAGGGGAACCCTAAAATTAAGGACAAAACGGACGTATTGGTCCATACAACCGCCCTATACAAAGGAAGGTAACCGTCAGAATAAAGGACGGACACGTGGTAACACATGGCAATGTGGGAGAGGAGGCAGTGGGGCTCCAGGATGTGGAGGAGCTGCCCAAGGCCGTGGTAATGGCGCCAATCCCTCTAGGGGACGCCAACCTAGTGCAAACAATGCACCTCAATTGAAAGGAGGCATCACAATGACATGTGTGATTGATGTGGATCAAGTGAGCATTGGTTCAAGCAATGCAATGCAAGCAATCAATTAGTTGCACAATACAAGGCGTATAGGGACTTGAGGGAGCAACAAGTCTATCTTGTCGAAGAAGGAGATGATGGTGATGACAATGATGTCAACCTCACAATAGCGGACTTCAAATCTGACAAAGTAGTGCACAAGGATGCCGCAGATTTTGATTAGTATAGTTCTTTATTTTTTCAAGAATTATGTAATGGCAATTAAGCCTTAAATCAATAAAATGACATTTTGTATTAACTCTATCTCACTAGGCTCATCCAAGATTAATTGTGATGTCTAGGAAGGGTTTGAACTAAGAAAACGGTTTTTAAAAGTGAGCACTGCTCCACCAAAATCTCGCCTTACCTTACCTGGTCACAACTAAATTGCAGTTAACGAACAGATTGAGTGACTATAATTTGTCTAAAGTTTGATTTTTATTTTTTGATCAGATTTTGGTCAAGAAATTTTGATGTAATCATTAACTATTTTAATAATAAAGTATCGATTTATTTTTGAATGTCGTGAACATATTTTAATTTCGAACTTTATTATTTTTTCAGTATGTTTTCCGGAGAGTTAGAATGCCTCGTGGATAGTGCAACCACACATACTATTCTTCGAAATAGGCAACTCTTTTTATGGACAACGCCTACTCGATCTTCTGTGACTATAATGGCTGGATCATCTAAATTGTTTCATGGTAGAGGACCAGCCCAATTTATGTTGCCAAATGGCACACATATTAATGTCACCGAAGCTCTTTATACTCCTAGGGCTGGAAGAATCCTATTGAGTTTCAAAGATATAAGAGCCAATGGTTTTCATGTGGAAACACATTGTGAGAATGGACAAGAGTTCCTTTGCATCACCTCTAATGACTATAGATATAAACGAGTCTTAGAGAAACTTATTTGTCAATCTAGTGGGTTGTATGCAATCACAATTCAAATAATTGAATCCAACCATGTGGCGGCCCGGGGCCCGGAGACCGTATTACCATAGCGCTGCCTCCCCAAGGAACCTACACCCACGACACTTGGTGTAAGTGTTTTGGGCCTAGAATTCCTCAAAGAGACAAGGCATTTAGGTTGGAAAACAAGATATCTATAAGCTCGAAATTCTTAGGCTCGTATAGTGGGCTTGGCTCGTAACCACAAGATTACGAACTAGGCGAGGAAGAGGAAAGGAAGGTGGTGTTGTGTTGAGTTTAAGAATCTATGTCAATTTTTAGTTCTTAGCCCAAGTTTGCATTAAGTTCATTGAATGGTAAGTTACGCGAGTCTTCTAGGTCTAGCCCACTAAGACCTAAACTCAAATGGAGATTCTAACCCTAGGGTTCCACTTTGGTGGTAAGCAATCAAACACATCATTAACCATACATAACGTTACAAAAATTTAACAAAATCAAACATGCCCAATAAAAACAAACTTTAAACAAAATAAATTTTTAGCCTTCAAGGATTATCCTCCATACCCAAGATTCGACAACAACAGTCTGCAAAACAAACTAAAGTAGGAGTTAGGCTCCTACATCTAGTCATTGCCCATGCCTACCCCCATATCTAAGTTTAAAAACATGAGTTATCTTTTTGAATAAAAGAAGTAGATAAAAACTGATTTGCGCTTCCTCGTGATCGTCACCACGTAATTACAATCCCACGGCAATTGATCTTCTTTCACACTTTCATCACAACCGTCCATCTAGCGAATCACTTTCCGGAATTCAATTATCACAAGGCTAGAGACAAGGGGATTATTCAATAACAAGGGCATGGTGCACACTGCCCACCACCTGTGGCTCAAGGAGGAACAGATCTCTCCTTACATCCCCATCAATTGCCAACACATCAATCCAATCCACAAAAACCATTTCAATTGTAAAACAGATAATTTTCAAAACCATGCAAAAGGCCTCATATAAAACGTAGTATATGAAAGAAAAGCATAGATAGAGTTAAAGGCATCCCCTACCTGGAACTCGAGTTTTCTCTTGCAGCACGTGGCCTTAATGCAATCTTGTAGCAACCACCATTTCACAAGATCCTACCAAAATATCAAGCCTAGACCAAATAAGTGACATTAATCACGATAAACTAGGCTATCCATTCACTCTCATTACTCTCCGAAGAAAAACCTTTCCTTTAACCTAATTACTAACTAATAACCAAACCATTAGGGCTCTAAGGGAGAGTTGGTTTTTCAGAAAAAAGTGGTAAAAACACCTTTAGAAGACAAGTTGTAAAAAGCTGGAAACAGAGTTTAAGTAGGAACTGTTAAGGGCCAAGGAAGAGTGTCCAAAATACTTGAGGTAATTATTGGAAATTCTTGGAAAGAAGATGGTTTAACAACCTACTCAGTAAGAATGAAATGGTTATAAAATTTTGAGTGAAGCCATGTGAAGAGTAAAGGTTTCAGAAGCTAAAGTAAAACAATGTGCAGGTTTTCTCTAGAAATATCAGCTTCTGTCTACCTATTTCAAAATTACATAACTAATTCTAGGAAAATTATTTTAGGGTGATTCAAATTCCGGAAGGTTCATCTTTGTGTCTACTATATTTCTCCAGAAGGAACTAATCCCAAATTCTAAACGATTCAGCTCCAGTTTTGAAAGGAATATAGCTAGATCAGATCATAATGGAAACTGAAAAACTACAGAAATTGGTTCTTTTGTGTAAAGCTCTTTTGGTACCCAAAATGGCTAGTTAAATAGACTCTAAGACACCTACAGAAATTATCTAAAGCTTCTAAAGGGTTAAAGTCTTAGTCACCCTTCAATACTATAAGGGGAAGGTCTTGTAGCTCACTAACATGATGTTTTGAAGACATGGTGTTTGGACAACAGTAACACAAATAAACTCTTTGATCAAGCATGATTTCAATGTTCAAAATAACCATGTTCTAGCACAAATCCAACACATAAGAAAGAATGAAAGGTTCTAATTTAAAGCAACAAGGTTTCAGCAACAACAATGACCAATTGAAATCTGCAAGAGTTGTAACAACCCAAAAATATACAGAGTTTTATGGAAAGGATGATACTCACTAAAGACTAACCAAAAAGGTGAGTTTCTCTTGAGTGTTTCAACAGAAAAGAGAGCTGAGGGAGCTGATTGGATCGAGCCCAGTTGCAGGTCAAGAAATTCGCTCCATCTCGAACATGCAGAGTGAAACAGAAACTTCTCAATATGTGGAAGAGTTGTTTTGAATGTATTGAGCCTAAAATCGAGGAAAGAAAGGGGAACTTGATGGTTCCAAAATCTTACCAAGTGTTGGTATCAGTCTCAAGTAAGATGTGAGGGATTTAGGTAGAGCAAGAGAGGGAATTCAAGCAGAAATCAGGAACAGGCTCGCTTTAGAACAGCTTCCGCTTCGAGGGGTGTACAAGACTCAAATCGACTCCAATGGAGCTGAAATTTTGAGGATAGATAGAGGAGACATAGGCGAACAACTTTTATGAAGAAAAAGTTTTTTAATCGGGGGTCCCTAACTAGGAGCTTCGAGGCATTCAAACACACTGAGATGCCCAGAAAAGAGAGAAAGGGTGAGAAGAGGAGGGTGGATGACGACCTGGTTTGGGACTCTCCCTTTTGAATGTCTGGAGTGATGTTCTTGGAGGAGTTGCCATATGCATGTTGGTAATGTGGAACAGAGTTGCTGATTGAGGTTTTCTTTCCCTCTCACCAACTTTGACGTGAACAAAGAAAGAGGAAAAGCTGGGCTTGCGTGTGAGATAGATGACTCAGCTTGGGGGAAGTGAAGGTATTGAATTAGATAATTTGGGGTAAAAATAAGAGGTTGTAAAAACCAAAGTGATGGGGAAAAATAAAAGTAAAATAAGGTGTTGGCAAGACCAAATAAGGATTGGGCCTCAACAAGCTTGTATTTGGGTAGAAAAATTGCAAGGTAAGTTTGGTCGGAATTTTGCTTGAGTTTGAAAAATATAAGGATAAATTATGCTTTTGAAAGTCAGTGATGTTTGAACCCAAAATAACATTTTTTCTTAACGAAGGGGACTCGAAAAAATCCGGGCCAATACCCGTGGCCCAAGCTATATATTTTTGATAAGTTCAGAAAATATTATTTAAAGGCTAAGTAAAGCCTACTTGAAGACCAAGCGATTTTGAGGCAAATCCGGATATTCATTGATTTACTATTAATTATCATATATTTGGTAATTAATGGTGGTTTGTTTGGTTAATTACCAAGATCATGCAAGAGAGAACAATAACGTGCCCATGCAAATATTCATATATTCCCATACAATTAATGTGCAATGGCATATATGGAAGCATGCAATCATGCTTGATGGTGGTCAAAGAGGAATATATATATATATATATATATATATGAATCTATGATGTATGTATGGTGGCTCATGCATGGTTCAAGTAAGGAAGGTTCCCCATGCAATTAAACATGGCAACGTGCTGTCCTTTTCCACTTATATTCAAGAGTATTCATGCAATTAAATAGCATGGTGGGCCATTATCCTTCGCTACCAACAGAATGCAAGCAATTAAGTTTGCCTACATATATGGCAATTAAGAGGCATGGTGGACGTACAACAGTTTGGTCAGAAGCATGCAATCACCTTGCTTGCAATTATCAAGGATTATTATATAATATATGTAATCTTGTGGTACGTATATATTGGTTCATTGCATGGCAAAGGGTCAATTAAGGTGAATTCCTTTGTTGCGTGGAAAAAGCCAATACGTGGCTAACATATGAGACATATACAGTGTATGCAATTAAAGACTATTGCATGAAGATACGAGTGCTCGCAAAGAGATATATTTGCAGTTAATGCGTATCCTACAGTCCGCGCGCGACCAAGAGGAAGATTACGTCTAGGACTCCAAAAGGTAATTAACCTTGCCTAGAAGATTGCTACAACAGAGTTAATCTTTGATTATGACAGATATCAAAACTATTAAGAATTTTGATTTGATTCAAGGCCAATAGCTGTGGCCTAAAATATAGTATTTCATTCATATTTGGAAGGAGAATCTATGGGCAGCCTATATATAGAGGCTAAAGCAATACAACAAGGACCTCTCTCAAATCAATCAATCTCAGCGATTACATAGCCTCCCCGGAGCAAACCTTCAACCTTGTTGAAACCCGGCGACCGTACTTCCAGTCCTAGTCTCTCCAAGCCGACTGCCAGTACCACTACCATCCACACTACCAGCGAAGCAAGGGTAACGCTCTCGTAACCCCGTGAAGCTAAAGTCACGCTTTAGCAAAACCCGTGCTTTCTCCAAACTTCCCAGGATTGCTCTGCTCAACCTACAACGTTGGGTATCGATTTGGTGATGCGAAGAGATCACATCCAAAGTCCTTACTCGTAAGGCAAGAAGTCCTTTCTCGAAAGGCTAGAGAAGAACCTTGTGGCGAGGTTGGTGCTCTCCTCGTCCACAACGCTTGAAGAAGAAATCAGGTCAAGGGACTCCCCCGACGACTGCACCCCACAATGCTGGCATGCCTGCGCACACTCTCAAAAGAGACAGTTTGCACGCCAACTAGTTTTGGAGCCAAACATTTTAGCACGCCTAGTGGGACCACGCTAGAGTCTTTTGTGTTCACCATCATTGGGATGCCAGGGGAAAATCTTTACCAAAGGAGATTCCTAAAGTGAAAAGATGGCCAATATTGCCACCAATGGCGACACTACGACAAGAGAGGCTTTCGTTCCGAAGCCTATTCCAGAGGGAGCGAGCTCCAAGGAGAATATTGAAAATCATCATGGAGAATATTGAAAATCATCGCAAGAAGATAACCGTTGACTTTGAAAGGGAAACCGCAAAGACAGATCAACTCATACGCGAACTGGACGAGCGTATCGCCCAACGGACTGAGGATACCAAGCGATAAAACAAGCAGACCTCATTGGAGTTCGCGACCTCGCGCCATCAAGAATCGGCACGCGAGGAGGTACAGGGGGGCAAGACGTTGACCATGTTTGATCATACCTTTGATCATCTGAAGCGACTTCACCAAGATGATGAATCTGATAGCCAAGAAGGGCATAAATTTGATCGTGAAGATCAATCTCTTAATTATAAGAAAGAAGGGCTACCATATGGCTTTATTCCAGAAGGTGATAGTCATGATGCTACAGGACGTCATCATGGTCAAAGAGATGATCAAAATCATGGTCCACTCAATTGCCAATCAAGTTGCTGTCTTGGGATTGGACGTTATCATGGAGATGACCAAAGTCATGGTCACCTTAATTATCAATTAAGTTATGGTCATGGTCAGCCAATATGTGGCTTTATTGATCGATACCAGCAGAAGTGCGTCATGTATGTTCAACAGTCAAGCGGCAGCTTTGAAATATATGGATATGTTTACAACCCAAATTGCAAGAGTGGCCAAAATCAATATTCGATTGGCCAGCTTATCATACGTGGTTGTGAGCTGAAATATCATCAAGGTAAGTTTATTATGTCCTACAATTCCCAAACCATCACGTCGGACTAAGGCCAGCGCCGCAAGATTCGATTCCGACAACGCTATTGCTTTCTACGGCCTGCCGCTCGTCGGCCCATCCCAGTCCTCCGAAGGACTCCTGGAGACTTCAGTAGTTGGGGTGCCCAGAATCATCGAGCCAAAATAGGGCACTGGCCGTCCTCCATCAGCCCGGCAGAACTTTCTTGGTATCGCGAAACATGGGCGTGAGATCTGGCTCGCTGGAACGCAGCAGGTATCACACATACTATCGATCTCTATTTTCATCTTCCACGAGGTGGCAATCGTTCGCCGTTCGCTGCATTTCTTTGTTTCTGGAATACCGCCACAAACATTTTTGATTTTCGATTTGGTCAAATGAGCATCACCCTGCTGGATATTCTCGCCATCACTGGCCTACCCATCGATGGCGAGCCTTATTTACATGGTCAATTTGACTCTGTCACCTTCACCTCGACCATGGCCCAACATGGTCGCAGCGCTCACAGTGGCTCCTATCCACGATGGTTGTCATATTACAGTAGGGAGCACAATGCGACCGGCGGAATTGCTTTCTTGGAGTATTGGCTCTGTAAATTCATCTTCTATACTTCCTCTTGCAAGCCCACTGGTACTTGGACTCTTCTGGCGACGGCCCTCTACAACGGTCGCAATGTCGGGCTCGGGCAACCGGTGCTAGGAGCCCTTTATCGTACTTTGTATCAGGCCACTATGCATCCTTTTGAGACTAGCATATCTGGCCCCTTTTGGATCTTGGACTTCTGGATCCAAACTTATTTTCCATTCTTCCGTCCCGATGACATCCCGCTGCTTCCACCGGCTGACCAACTCTTGGGTCAATGGTTCAGCCGCTAGGAAAGGTACTCATCTCCTCCCTACTCCGAATGCTTTACCTATCTGTACCTTCTGGATGAGATGCCATACTGCGATATAATATTGGGTAGAAGATTCCCAACTCCGCTTGAAAACAGGTTCCTTCCTGGCGCTTCGCGTGCGCTTGGCTTTTCGTAGCGTGGTCTCCTATTCAGATATTAGGATCGCTGCCGAAGAACTTATTTATGAGCTTTACTCTCCTAACCACTTCGCTCGCCAATTCGGCCTCATCCAATTGGTGCCATTTCCTTTGTATGATGTCTGGAATTATAACACTTCTTGGCGTAAATTCGGGCCTCTGCCGGCACAAAGTATGCTCGCGCTGGTTGACCTTCCCGATTGGGCTAAGGTCATCGACGCCATGGACGAGACTGAGGAAGGATACGAAGAATGGTGGGCAGAAGTTTCTGTCAACTGCTGGATTCAGCGGGATGATGAACTCTTTGCGGCCATCTTTGGGGAATTGAAAAACCCATATGCTGCCGACATCGAAATGCTCGCTAGCTTCTCTAAAGATGCCGCACGATCTCTGCCTCCTCTGGCAACACAACCGGTGCAAGCCCCATGTCAGGCCCAGGCTGGTATCGTAACTCGCGAGCCCCCCTCAGAGGTAAGTATCTTAGTTTATATTTTATATCTTCCTTCACTCCTCCCCTTTCACTCACTCTTCGCTGCGTCAGGGAAATGTGCCACCTTCTGGCAGTCGCGTAGTCAGTGATTCCCCAGCCACTGACCAGTCTGGAAAACAGAAAACGGTGATCGCGGAGCCTGAAGTTGAAGATTCTTCTTCTGATAATGATAATCCGCAGATGGTAAGAACCCTCTTGTTCTTAGAACCATGCTTTCTCCCTAAGCCAAGTCTAATCCTTTGATTCTGACAGGTTGCCGCTGCCTTGGCTCGCAAGCGCAGTCGCTCGGACCCTCGCACTGACCCATGGGAAGAAGATGAACCAATCGCTGATCGACTGGTATGAAACTGGAAACCCACATTAGAATTTACTCCCCATTTCATCCAATTCCTATAACTGTCCTCGCTCGCAGGTTCGTCGCCGGTCCTCCAGACAAGTTGGGGAAGGCTCTTCAGTAGCTGGTGAAGGGACATCTGCCTCACAGGCCCAAGCGCCCATGGATTCCGATAATCCTCCACCTCCTGCCAGCATCGCGAGCGACATGCAATTGGTCTCAATCCTAGTGCAGGTCATAGATGACAGCTCGCCTGAATTGGAAGAAAGAGCAACTCCTTCGAAGGCACCCCCTGAACAACCGATCGTCGCAGATCCCCTAGCACAGATAGTGCCTGGCTCAATTCACGGTGAAGCGGCTCAAGAGCCTGCATCGATAGCAATCCTTCACGAGCCTCCGGCCGCAGAGGTACATTCTCTTGATGAGCATAATGTCTTGATCCTTACTTTATTCTTTGTGCACCCTAATGATTCTTCCTTAACCACAGAATCTTGGTCTTGTCGATGAAACGGCCGTCGCTGCTGAAGTACCTGGCCCCAATCCTGCCGACCTAGTCGGTGAAGACATGGTGATCCAGGAGCCTACCCCCCTGCTCTTGAAGCGGGAGAAGGGGTGAATGTCGAACTAGAGCCGAAAGCGGCTCCTGTTATGGAGCCTCATGAAGCTTATGCCGCTGCTGCTGCTCCAGATTCACTGCCTGAGCCTCCGTCCAGACTGGAAAGGCTAGCTCGCGTACTTGAAGTGGCCCCTCCCGGAGTTATAGATGAGGCCAGGGATGGCTCCAACGCCTTCTGAGCCCCGACATCCTACTGCCTGGCACATCCGCCAGAGCTTTGGAGTACTTGAGGGTCCTCCGTCGCGAGCGAACTATCACTGAGAATGAGTTCACTGAGATAGACGAACTGCTACAGAATCTTCCCCAACGGATTAATGAAAGAACGACCGCGACCGCGCAAGCCAGGCAAGCTCAGGCTCACTATTGGGGCCTCACACAACAAACGGATACCTCTCGCAACTTCTTGGGAGATAGGGCTATCCTCGTTAGAGACTTGCGGATCACACAAAATCATCTTCGGACCCAAATCCAGGAACTTCAAGCCCAATTGACTGCGGTGACGTCCCGGCTTGAGCATGAGGAACCCTTGCTAGAGCAACCCTAGCGGCCTTTGAAGCATTGTCTCAAAACCTAGCTCAAGCTCGCGAAGCGGCCCGACAAGCGGAGTGAGCTGCTGCCAATGCCAGTTTTCGCTTGGACGAACATTTACTGCGTCTAACCCATGTGGGTCGAAAACTTTAGGCCTCTTATATTAGGCACCCTTCTCTTTTGTATGAACAATATCATTATTAACAAGTCAAATATTTAGCCCGCTTTGTTTGGCCCAAATATCACTTCAAATCTCTGTAGTTTATCACTTCAAATATTACTCCTCCTGTGAGCCAATTTTCTTCCAGGTTTTTGACGCAAAGTATGTTTGTTCCTTTCCTGCAATCCTTCACAAGAGAGGTTTTCATGCTATAAATTTTGATACATCAGAGTTTGGAGTGAAGCATAGATGCCCTCCCCCGTGGCTAGGTTAGCCAAATGAATCGCCGCTAGCTCCTTTCTTTCTTTGCTTTTAATTCTCTGTCAATTTTCAGTTTGTATCTTTCTGTTAATTAGTTTTTAAAACATGAAAAGAAAAAAAAAAGAATAGAGAAAAGAAAAAATACAAAAAAAGAGAGTTACGCGTCGCGAGGACATCTGCGACTGGCCGCGAGCGAGTGACCGCATAAGCGAGTGACCACGAAGAGATGGCCGCGAGGGACTGACCGCGAGTGTTCGCAAGGGGCATTTCGCAAACGTTTTTCTAGCGAGCAATGATCGCGTGAAGCAGGGTCTGCTGATATACATCGCCTGGGCTTCGCCAGCGAGCTTCGCCAGAAATTTCCAACAAGCTATGGCGAAGGCGATCTAAGGGCTATCCAATGGTCTTTAATGGATGTATGCCGATCCCAGTGGCAGACATCGAGGTAGCTAAATCAAATTGCAGAAGTCTCCATACTCAATCTAGGTTAGTCTTCCACTGTTGCTGTGAGGATCAAGTTCAACTTCCGGGTAATAGTCGTTGGTTGTTCTTCTGCAATGATAAATTCACCTTTTGTGGGCTATTCTCTTGAGCTTTCATCAAAAATCTGAGAATCTGAAATATGCACATAAAGTGTTTGATGAAATGCCTGAGAGAAGTCTTCTGCAAAGATGACACAGGCAACCGTGGGAGGCCGAACTATCAATCCTCAAGTTAGTGTATCTCTGAGAGATTACAAGAGAGTATCAGTCCCAAATGATCAAGTGCAATGAATAGAGGCTTCTGAATATTTGCCTAGTGCCCAGTGGCGGCATCAGGGGATTGGTATTTTTCAATGTTTCTTTGTGTAGCAGTGTTCTGCAGTGTTCTCAACGCCAGAATAAGACTTTGAGTGTCTTAATATTGCCTAGGGCCGATCCCTGTGGCCTTAAATAAATTGTTCAAAATTTGTGGAAGCCTACTCTGTGGTTCCAGGGAATACCAGAGCAAACTGCCATCTACTGAGCAAAGAAGAAGGTAATAGGAGTTCTTGGCAGCAGTAGAATTATCTATTCAAAAAGTCATGTGCAGTAAGTGTGTCAGGAAGAACAAGCTTGGGCATAAGACCACAAAAATTCCAGAATTCCAAGAAGAGTCTGCTGCGAGAATGAAGAGCTGGAACTAATTGAGCTTCTTGGAGTTCAAAAAGAATTCATTTTGTTGAAATAATTCATGTTGTGGAAGAAAGGATCACGATCGGCTTCTGTGGAATGATGATGATCACCTTGCTAGCTCGGTGAGGGACTCATCTTCAGTGAAGCAAACTCTATTGTCATTAGGTGCAAAGGAAAATATTTTCCCCAAGTATAGCAGCAATATATCTGGGTGGCCAAGTTACAACTGTCAAGTATATGTGGTGCTTTGGTCCCTTTTACGGGCATTCCTGAAAGTCTGGCGATTCTGCAATTGCAGACTAGGGGCAACACAAAATCCTGCTTGGAAAAAGACAGATTTAGGTGGCGCGTGATGTTCTTTAACCAGGGTTTCAAGATCCTGGAACAGAGACTAAGGATCTTCAGCTTTCAGATGCAAGAAGAATTTTTGGATATTGGTGGGCATCTCAGGTTGTTGACTCCGATTACATACTTACGTGACGTCTCTAGATTAGATATGAAACGAGAATGTGAGTGCCATAGAGGAGTATGAACTCGCGAAGTGAAGCTACCAAGAAGTTTTTAGAGTTTCTCCTCACAGTAGTCTGTTATACCACACTTTGCTTTGCATCCATGGCTGAAGCACTATTGGAAGACGATCTAGCTAAGCCAGCAAGTGGCTTTAGTATATGCCAAATACAGTGGCTATAGTTGCAGGGGAGAAAGCATAATTAGGATCATTATTTCTTTTTGTCAAAGAAGCTGCATATGAAATGGTGAATGGGTGATTTTTGGCTTTATGTGCTCAATATGTGGCACACCTGCTTGTTATGTGTAGCCCAGGCCTAGATGACAGTCAGAGTGGCTCGCGAGCATTTACTCAATTCCCAATGGGATTCCCAGGTTTCTTTATTTGTTGCTTCACAATCTATATATGTTCTTTGTTTTTCAATGCCTAGAATATATTTCAGTGTTATACATACTTTGTATATACTGGTTGGAAAGCATTGCTACATGCTCACTGATAATGATTAGAGGACAAGATTCTTTGGAGCCTGAAGATAAAGGTTGGTGAACTGTCAACTTGTTGTTTTGAGAGGCTTTGGTACAAGATAACAACACCCAGGAAGAAAATGGTTTCTCCATTTTCTTTGGGAAAGGCTTGAACTAAACATGGACTGTTGTATCTAAAACCAACCTGGGGAATGCTTCTAGCTTTTGATGGTCCTTCATGAAAGCTTAGGATTCATGGGCCTTGATCTTTTGAGTTGAGAATGTCATTAGCTTGCATGCATCTTCGAAAAGGTTTCAGAAAAATGGTCAATGTTTGAAGTACAATTCAAGGCTAGCAAGGTCTGAGAGAATGTTTATTTATGGCCCTGAGCAATGACGCCTATTTTGTTGTACAAGTCTAAGTGAAGTTCATACAACTCAGATCATGAAGGAAAAAGCAATGATTTGAGCTGTTCGTCCAAAATCATGAGTTCATGACTAGGTTGGTGCAAACCAATTGTTTCTGATCGAAGAGTACATGAAGTTCACTACTACAAAGAAAAGAATAGCCCAGATGAGCTTAATGAGCTTACCTGGAAATTATCAAATCTAATTGTGGTTATGCTAGTTCAGCCAAAGTACATGAGTTTGGTCATTAATGTTCAAGGCCAATACTTGTGGCCTTTTTATCATATCAAATATTGTTCATTTTGCTAGACATGTAGTAGTGTGCTGTTGAACATGATGGCAAAAGTCATATGCAGCTAAAGACCATTATTGAATTAATAGGTTTTATTGTTCAGGAAAATAGGTTGAAAGTAATCTAGGTTTGCTGAGCAATCCACTTTAGGGTCAAATCCAGTGGCCTCAATGTAAAACTAAGAATGTTGGAAAGCACGTATATATATATATATATATATATATATATATATATTGTGCAGCTGCATCTTACTTCACCAAATGCTTTGAACTTTCATTGAGATTAGTGAAGCCAGCAAAGTGACTTTCACACCGGCAAAATGGTTCCAATGTATACATTTGAGAAGATCTTAATATGAAGCCAGCAAAGTGGCTTTGGTGCTGTGGGCAAACTGCATGAAGAAGACTCTTGTTCAAATCTCAAACTATTGCTACAAAGAAGACGCATCCCTGGTTCATCATTAGGTACATGCTAATAATCATGGATTGTTGTGTACTTGGTCAATGAACCAAAAGAAACGTGTCCTATTGAGGAGGACCTGATCAGCATAGACGTTCCCAGAGAACTAAGAGGCCTAAGATTAGAGAGACTTGTGGGGGGGGTAGCAACGTGGGTGTCCAAAACTTGAACAAATTAGAGGAAAAGAATGCAAGAGATCCATGCAAAAGAAGAGCGGGGGATAATTCATGCAAGGCATATGTGATTCAAGTCATGCTCATTTATCAATTAATCAATGTACCACTTTGATAATTATCTACCTCAGTGCTCGTCGGAGTGTCATTCAAGCGTCATGGCCTAGTCAGGGGCCTATATGGAATCAGTCAAGTGATTTCAATTTTGTAAGTATCAATTAAGCCAATGCAAGTGGCTTTAAAACGATGTTGTTACAAGATTAGTGTTGACTCAAGACCTCTTCAGTCAAGACGGGGAACTTTGACTTCGAGGTCTGGGGGCAATGTTTGAACCCAAAATAACATTTTTTCCTGACGAAGGGGACTCGAAGAAATCCGGGCCAATACCCGTGGCCCAAGCTATATATTTTCGATAAGTTCAGAAAATATTATTTAGAGGCTAAGTAAAGCCTACTTGAAGACCAAGCGATTTTGAGGCAAATCCGGATATTCATTGATTTACTATTAATTATCATATATTTGGTAATTAATGGTGGTTTGTTTGGTTAATTACCAAGATCATGCAAGAGAGAACAATAACGTGCCCATGCAAATATTCATATATTCCCATTCAATTAATGTGCAATGGCATATATGGAAGCATGCAATCATGCTTGATGGTGGTCAAAGAGGAATATATATATATATATATATATATATATATATATATATATATATATACAGATCCGATCCAGAGCGAAGCTCCGCTTTGAAATTAACGTGTGAAGTTCGAGTTTTGGGTCACTTTTCGGTCGCATATCCACATCTCGACCGTTCAGTTTTTAGGTACTAGTGTATAGATCATCTCTGCAACCTGAACCGTACTAACTTTAAGGCAGTTATCAATGCCTTAACGATCATCATTTTGGCTGAAAATTTGCAGAGACGATCTATACACTAGTACCTAAAAACTGAACGGTCGAGATGTGGATATGCGACCGAAAAGTGACCCAAAACTTGAATTTCACACGTTAATTTTCAAAGCGGAGCTCCGCTCTGGATAGGATCTGTATATATATATATATATATATATATATATATATATATATATATATATATGATGTATGTATGGTGGCTCATGCATGGTTCAAGTAAGGAAGGTTCCCCATGCAATTAAACATGGCAACGTGCTGTCCTTTTCCACTTATATTCAAGAGTATTCATGCAATTAAATAGCATGGTGGGCCATCATCCTTCGCTACCAACAGAATGCAAGCAATTAAGTTTGCCTACATATATGGCAATTAAGAGGCATGGTGGACGTACAACAGTTTGGTCAGAAGCATGCAATCACCTTGCTTGCAATTATCAAGGATTATTATATAATATATGTAATCTTGTGGTATGTATATATTGGTTCATTGCATGGCAAAGGGTCAATTAAGGTGAATTCCTTTGTTGCATGGAAAAAGCCAATACGTGGCTAACATATGAGACATATACAGTGTATGCAATTAAAGACTATTGCATGAAGATACGAGTGCTCGCGAAGAGATATATTTGCAGTTAATGCATATCCTACAGTCTGCGCGCGACCAAGAGGAAGATTACGTCTAGGACTCCAAAATGTAATTAGCCTTGCCTAGAAGATTGCTACAACAGAGTTGATCTTTGATTATGACAGATATCAAAACTATTAAGAATTTTGATTTGATTCAGGGCCAATAGCTGTGGCCTAAAATATAGTATTTCATTCATATTTGGAAGGAGAATCTATGGGCAGCCTATATATAGAGGCTAAAGCAATACAACAAGGACCTCTCTCGAATCAATCAATCTCAGCGATTACAAAGCCTCCCCGGAGCAAACCTTTAACCTTATTGAAACCCGGCGACCGTACTTTCAGTACTAGTCTCTCCGAGCCGACTGCCAGTACCACTGCCATTGACACTACCAATGAAGCAAGGGTAATGCCCTCGTAACCCCGCAAAGCTAAAGTCACGCTTTAGCAAAACCCGTGCTTTCTCCAAACTTCCCAGGATTGCTCTGCTCAACCTACAACGTTGAGTATCGATTTGGTGACGCGAAGAGATCACATCCAAAGTCCTTACCCGTAAGGCAAGAAATCCTTTATCGAAAGGTTAGAGAAGAACCTTGTGGCTAGGTTGGTGCTCTCCTCGTCCACAATGCTTGAAGAAGAAGTCAGGTCAAGGGACTCCCCCGACAACTGCACCCCACGGTGCTGGTACGCCTGCGCACACGCTCAAAAGAGACAGTTTGCACGCCAACTGGTTTTGGAGCCAAACAAGTGAGATGGTTGACGAGTAAGCGTCAGGTAAGGTGAATAGGAATTCAACCAACGAGTAAGGAATAAGGTAAAACGAGAAATCGTAAACGCACACACAAATATATTTCAAAATTATGCAAAGATGTCATTATGAGCTACAAGGACCATATTGGATCAAGAGAGATGTTCGGGTCAGAGGTCGACTAACTTATTGGGCTAGGTTCACTAGCATAACCGTCTGTTGGGTGTCCAGAGTAAATTTTGGACTCTATCCTTACGCTATTCTTGGGCCCAAGGCCAAACTGTTTCCAAAAGTCTTTGGCCAAACAAAGGTCGTGAGAAATTATCTTGTCCAAAAGTGACGTTCGGAAATTCACGGGGTCTACAAACCATGTCATGAGAGATGACTTATGTGATTCTGACATATATAGGCTTTGGTATGACCATTTGGGACATCTAGGTCGTGATATGATGATCTGCATATTGAAAACTTCACACGGACATCCATTCTTTAGAACGAAAAGAAGTAAAAATAAAGAAGTAAAAATCAAATTTTGGACCAAGAAGGAGCACTTGCGCCTCACGGCACCGTACCCTTACAAATCCGGCCATCTAAGGCCGGCGCACCCATCCCCCAGTGGCCCAAAAGTGGCATTGATGCCACATAAGCTTCCTTACTTCCAAATTCTACTTCTACAGTCAATTGTGACTTCATGGCTCAACCAAAATCCTCATTAGTTGCTTCAAAAACCCATCTTTCATTTTGCAAAACTTGCTCTTTAGCAAAATTAGGATCGAGACCATCCTATGTAAAGGACACTAAAGAAAATATTCCATTCTTACAGAGAATCCAAGGTGATATTTGTGGACCTATTCAACCACTTTACGGACCATTTAGATATTTTATGGTGTTGGTTGATGCATCAACACATTGGTCACATGTCATGCTTTTGTCCACAAGGAACACTACATTGCTAAACTCCTAGCACAAATTATTAAGTTAAGGGCTCACCACCCTGATCAACTTTTGACGATTATTGCATGTCCATTGGGATTGAAGTTGAACATCCAGTTTTTCATGTTCACACCCAAAATGGTCTCGCAGAAGCTGCCATTAAACGCCTATAAATGGTTCCTAGAGCATTGGTAATGCCTACCAATCTCCCTATTTCTGCTTGGGGCTATGTAATATTACATACAGCTGTGCTTATTCATCAAAGACCTACTGCCAATCAACCATTTTCTGTGTCCCAACTGGTGACTGGGTATAAGCCTGATGTCTCACACTTACGCATATTTAGGTATGCAGTTTATGTGCCGATTGCGCTGCCACAGCGCACCAAAATGGGTCCTCAAAGACAATTAGGCATTTATGTTGGATATGACTCTTCAACTATTATCCTTTACTTAGAACCCTTGACAGGTGATCTCTTTACCGCTAGATTTGCGGATTGTCACTTTGATGAAACGTTATTCACTTCGTTAGGAGAAGATTAGAACATAAATGTTCAATAGGAACGACAAGAATTCTCGTGGTCTGTCCCCACTTTGTCTCATCCTGATCCTCGAACTGCACAGTCCGAAATTAAAGTGCGGAGAATTCTCGATCTTCATAACATAGCAGATTCGATGCCTGATGCATTTTCTGATATCGCTAAAGTGACGAGATCACACATACCTGCTGCAAACGTGCCTACAAGGATTGATGTCCCTAAAATTAGGTGACATGACGCCATCTCAAGGGAACTTGAGCATGGCGCCAACGTCCCTTCATATGGTGACGTTGTGGCTAGACCATGGCTCCTACCAGGAAGCGCGGGATGCCCAAAGGTTCGATGGATTCTCGCCCACAAAAGAAAGCGAGTTTGACACAAAATAATCCAGTATCATCAATGTAAATAATCCATCTCATGAGAATATTCCGGATTATGGTTATGTCCAAGAGATATCATTGGGGGACTCTCCAATGTCAGAAATAATTCCAAAGAATAGGGAGATCTCCATGAATTACACTAGTGTACATGAGATGATAAATAGAAACTCTATTTCTATTGATGATGCCTTTGCATATTCTGTTGCAAAAGGAATTATAGAGTATGATGATATCGAACCTCGCTCTATTGAAGAATGTTAACAAAGAGCGGATTGACCTAAATGGAAAGATGCGATCCAGGCTGAATTAGATTCACTAGCAAAGAGACAGGTATTTGGGCCTATAGTATAGACATCCCCAAATGTAAAGCCTGTTTGCCATAAATGGGTCTTTGTTAGGAAGCATAATGAGAAAAATGAGGTTGTTAGAAATAAAGCCCACCTTGTGGCTTAAGGTTTCTCACAACGCCCTAAGATCGACTACGGGGAAACATATCCTCCCGTAATGGATATTATAACGTTCCGTTACCTTGTCAGTTTGGTACTTTCTGAAAAACTTGACATGCAGTTTAGGGATGTGGTTACAACATATCTCTATGGGGATCTAGATTCATATATATATATATATATATATATATATATCAAGGTCCTAGATGGACTTCAATTACCCAAATCAAATGGCTCTAAACCACGGAGTGCGTTTTTAATAAGATTAAAACGCTCACTATATGGATTGAATTAAACAATCTGGAACGGATGTGGTATAACCGTCAAAGTGACTACTTGATTGGGAGGGGATTTATCAACAATGAAATATGCCCATGCGTGTTCATTAAAAGAACAAGTTCCGGATTTGCAATTGTAGCAGCTTATGTCGATGACATGAATCTAATTGGAACTCTAGATGAGTTAAAGGAAATTGCTAAATATTTGAAATCTGAATTTGAGATGAAAGATCTTGGGAAGACACGGTTTTGTCTCGATTTAGAACTCGAGCACCGTAGTGATGGGATTTTGATCCATCAGTCTGCATATACTTAGAAAATTCTAAGATGATTTAATGAAGAGAAAGCAAAGCTTATGAGTACTTCCATGATTGGCCATAGTCTTGAGCCCGAAAAAGATCTATTTCGCCCAAAGGATGAGGACAAAGAGTTATTAGAAGCCGAAGTGCCCTATTTAAGTTCAACATGCGCATTATTGTACTTAGCTCAATGCACAAGACCTAACATCTCATTCGCAGTATACTTGTTAGCTCGACATAGTTCTGCGCTAACACGCCTCCATTGGATTGGTGTAAAGACAATATTTTGATACTTAAAAGGTACGATTGATATGGGCCTATTTTATCCCTATAGAGAGAAGAGGATTGATGGAAAATTGGGATCGAACCCCATAAGGCAAGTCGCCACCGTCCAAGGTACGGTTACCGGCCATGTTGCCATCGGCGCCGCCGCTACCAATGGTGGCCGACTTACTCCTCCTCCCCTCCATCAAAATGACGGTGATGTTTTGATGGGTTTTGCTGATGCAAGGCTTCTCTCTAATCCTCACAAAGGTCTCTCCCAAACAAGTTATGTCTTTACCATGGGAAACACTGTGATATCTTGGAGGTCTCTAAAATAGACTCTTGTTGCTACATCCTTAAATCATGCAGAGATTATTGCTCTACATGAAGCCATGCGTGAATGCATATGGCTAAGGTCTGTAATTAGACATATTCGAGGAACTTGTGGTTTGAAGTCTACCATAGATGAACCTACATGCATTTATGAGGATAATGCAACTTGCATCGAACAAATGAAGTTAGCTTTCATCAAATGTGACAACACCAAACATATATCGCCTAAATTCTTTTATAATCAGCAACAACAATTACTTCTAAAGATTGAAGTGAATCAAATCCGATTAGAGGATAATGTAGCGGACTTATTCACTAAGTTGTGACCTAAATCCACCTTTGAGAAAAATGTGAATAGCATCGGATTGAAAAAGGTCTCCGAACTCCCACGACTGTAACAATTAGGGGGAGATATCGACATCAAGGGGAGGTATGATGTCTACATGTTCAATCTCGAAAACCCACAGGGTTTTTCACTCGAGCAAGGTTTTTAACGAGCAACAGATGAAGCGTCACCACCAAGTTTGAGCGGCACAAGGAGGAGTGTTGAAGAATGTTGACATTTGTGTGCCTTATCAAACTCGGATTAGTTCTATGATTGCAATAGGAGAGAATGTTCTAGAATTACTAGTCCTATTCTGAATAGTTTTCCTTGTATCATTAGAATATGTACTTTGTAATCCCTATATATAGGGCTCCTATTATCAATAATGGAATACACAATTCTGTCATCAATCTCTCTCAATTCTCTCATCAATCTCTCTCAATTCTCTTATTCTTAAACAAAAATAAGAAAACCGATGTAATTTATGCAAAAGTGCTGCTTGATTAAAAACTATTAGGAACCGAAACTTGGAACAACTTGGACAAATTTATATGCTTTAGTTGCGACATACCTTTGCAGGAGATTGATTGAAATATAACCCTTTCATCTGTTCTTTCTCAAACATAAATCCTGTAGGAGGCTGGTCTTTTCCATTTCCATGAATCATAAACTTTGATTGTTGGATAAATCTTCAGCAGAACCAAGCTGCAATATAGGGGAAATTCTAGTGTAGTGGTGGGTATCTCATACCCACATTTACAAGAGTGAGAACAAATTTTGTTGTCAAAGTTGTAATTTGAGTCCTACTTTGTGTAATCTTAGTTATAATAATGGTAATTACACGTTTGCACCTCTTACGACATTTTACAAGTTTTTGAACAAATTCGTTGTCAATGTTGTAATCTTAGTTCTAATAATGATAATTACATCTCTTACGACATTTTTACAAGCTTTTGAACAAATTAGTTGTCAATGTTGTAATTTTCGTTTAACTATATGTAAATAGTGTAAATGAATATGGTAACTTTTGTTCTCAATGTTGTAATTTTGGTTCAAATACTTGTAAATTTTTGTTCAAATAGTTGTAAATGAGGGTATCTCATACCCACCAGTACACTAGCTTGTCTCGCAATATAGATTTCCTTATCAGAACAAGAACATTGTACTTTCAAGAGTTGACATATTTTTCCAATAAATTATACACAGTCAAATATCTCATTTATCATCCCCATTAACCAATTAGTTTCAAGTAAAGTGAACTCTCCTATGTCCTTATAATCACAATTTTAGACATACACTGAATAAATTTCTACTAATGCAAATACAAAAGCTCTAGATTTTTCTTTTACCAA
Organism: Rosa chinensis; assembly: GCF_002994745.2. Taxonomy (NCBI): domain Eukaryota; kingdom Viridiplantae; phylum Streptophyta; class Magnoliopsida; order Rosales; family Rosaceae; genus Rosa; species Rosa chinensis. The sequence continues at coordinate 52,366,201 of NC_037094.1, read as the reverse complement.
TCACGAAAAAAAAGAGAGAAAAGGAGGACCTGCAAAGAGAGAGTCGTGTTGCTTTGGGGATGAAACCATGATAATACACGAAGGAAAACAAAATGGGTTGCCTGACTAACAATTTCTAAAAAATTACTTCACTGGCCCTCGTCATTAATAAGGACACAAGCATAACTTTTCTAATATTTTTAGGAGGATACCAGCCTACTCTTCAGTACGTGGAGTTTTGTACTTTTCAAATTTAGAGAAAATACCGATATATCTCACATTGTCAGAAAGTAAGATAGTGTGATTTGATCACGACCGTTCATATAGACAAGAATCAGATGTGAATCTTCAAGATGTGGTTTTTATTGACAATCTATCAACATATTTTTATTTCTTATTAGAACCTCTTAAAGATGAACCCCTGACTATATAACTATCCCTCTCAAATCTCAAAGAAAAATGAAGAAGCATATGGTGTTGTTCAGAAGTGGTTCTATATATCCCCAAGTTTAACATTCTTAATTGATGTTAGGCCCTATCTGGGATATAATAAAATATTTTACATCTTCAGCAAATACGTCAGAAGGTCTCTGATCATTAGACACCATAGTGGCACAGATGAATATTGCTTTTAAAATTTTTTGCGGAAAGTGCTCCAGTGCATAAGAAACACAGGCACCACCACTACTGTGACCAACCAAAATAACCTGCACAAGAATTACACAGAATTTAATTTTAACCATACATTACTTGCAAATTGCAATTGGTTGAATAATACACAGCTTGTAACCTTTTCATTCTCTGGAAGGTTTTGTAGATAGTCAATCAATGGTTTTGAATACTCTGCCAAAGTAGCAACAGAGTTAGAATCTGTGAGATCAATTTGAGATCAAAGGTAGTGGGAAGCAATCCTACTTCCTCCAGCAGAGTAATTGTTTTGTACCAACACCATGCTCCAAACCCTTCTCCATGTATTAAAATAAACTTTTTAGTCGTAAGTTATCCAAATTTTCAGGTACCTGAAAAGGACAACGACGAAATTAATAATCATGCAGATCAGTTCAAGGGAGGATGAACATGAAAGAGTAAATCACCACATCATTGTAGTAACTGATTAGAATGGTTGAAAGTGCTTGTTTGCATCAATATTTGCAAGAAAAAGAGGCAGAGTAGCAATCAAAAGATAGGAGAAGTAGGAAAAGGTGATAGCTTAAGGAAATTTAGAGTTCTACCAAGAATTTTTTTGCATTTTAACGTTAGAAGAGAAAGACTATACCATAATGGGTTGCAAGATCCAGTGTTAAACTTTAGACCTATAAAAGTTATGACATTTCGCAGCCCAGGTAACGTATATGTTAAACAAAAATTGGATTCAAAGTTTCAAACTACTTTATCTTTCTAGCATTCAAGTGCACTTTTCTACGCATCATAATACATCATTCACAGAAAGGCCAAAAACCGTGAGAAATAGATGGATCCAGAATTGCTTAATAGCTTTAACTTATAACACAACTTTTATCTGTAATTAAATATAATAATATAAACAGTTTAACACTAAAAATCCTGAAAAGGAAAGTAATGCGGTTTAACACTATGATGGTTCGAAGGATCCAAATGGTCCAACAAACTACATATAAAGATCTCAATGCTCTTCTGCTTCACTCTAGGATAAGCACAGCAATCACAGACAGTTTATTCTTCTGGCGTTTTCTAGGATTCCCTCACAGAAGATGTGAGTAATCCTCTCCTCTCTTGGCAGCATTTCATTCCTTGGGCTGCTGCTAACTGGAAGGGTACGTAATTCTTTATCTGTTGAAATCAAAAATTTGGCTTTGCAAGCTGTGGTTTATGCTATCCGGCGCGAGAGAAATAACCGCAAGTTCCGTGACGAAAGCCTTCCTTCTATGGTTGTGTTCAAAGCAATTGTGGAGACTCCATCTTTATTGTCTTGGAAGATCCCTCCTTCTCCATCTAACAATTACATTATTCATGAATGGAGACTCCCTTCTTAATGGTGTCATCTCTGGGATGTTTTTTCCGCTCCCCCTTTGCTGAGGTAGTTGCTTTGTTAGCTTGTTAGCTTTTCAGCTACTGTTTCTTCTTGTTTGTCTGGCTTTTTTTTAAGCCTGGTTTCTTCTATATATTCATTCATTGGAATTCATTTACCAAAAAAAAAAAAATTCTAGAAAACGCAGTAGAAAGTGAGAAAGCTACTTTGATCTTTCTTAGGGTCAACGGAGAAGAGTAAAATTGGTGCAGTATTCTATAGGCGACGTGGCCTCGTGGTCGTTGACGGTTTGGCCTTTCTGACTTCTTGGTATTCAGACTTCTTACAAGGTTAATGCCACCGTACATGTACCAGGGTCTAAAGCTCTATAGAGTTTTGAACTTTTGACACAAATAAACGGTCAAAGTCATGTATGGGGTAAGTCTAAACGGGAGAAAATCTGTAGTAAAATAACACTACCACGAGTATCCCTAGTAAAATCTCTAGTATATATGATTAGGGCTGTCAATGGATCGTGTCGGGTTAAGTTCGTGTCAGGTCAAGATATTTGTCGTATCGCAAGATACAAACTCAAACTCAACCCATTTAATAATTGTGTCAAAAATTTAAACTCAAACCCAACCTATTTATTAAACGGGTTATCCGTTTCCAACCCGCTTAACCCATTTAATAAATAGGTTATGTCGTGTTTGATAAAAGAGAAGTTTTAAATACACACTCCTAATTACTTAATACACACTCCATACTTAATACACCACCCATTTAATTTTTCATTCTAATATTCTACTAAATACACAACCCAAATTACCTAAAATATCCTTAATCTCAAAAATCATGAAATATCCTATTATTTGACTATATTAAGGCTACTATTTAATATGATTAGTATATTCTAGTATATTGATGTTTTTAAATGACCATATTGATTACTTGTGTTACTTATTCAGAAATCCATAAAGAATTATTATTGTTCCCTTTAAATAGATGCATATAAATATGTTTTATATTATTTGAGTTCTCATCCACCAAACACCATATTGATCAAGTATAAAATTATGAGTTGAACATTTAACTAAAGCTATATCACTAGTTTCTCTCCAATAGTGGAACTACAAAGTTGTCATTAGAGAGGCCAAACAAATTAACAATTACAAAGTTTTTTCACCAGTAATGTTTTATATTAGAAAATAAATGGATTAATTGTATCTCTTAGAAAAAAGAAAGAAAAGGAAATTAACTAAAAAAGGGAATAAAACGATTAGTTTTAAAAACATTTAATACCATTGATTTTGCAATTCTAAATTTTATGGCTTCTAATCTCATTTAATTACAATTTATTTAAGAAAAAAATAAATTAGATAGTTCCTAACTTTATTGTTGTACTAAATAAGGAGGTCATGTATAAAAATTTGTTGTGTTTATCTAACTATTTATGCATAAATTATTCTATATAAGGAAAATATGACTATTTTTTTTTTCTTTCTAATGCATAGATGTCTGTTTTGGTCATTCAACCTATCTACAAAATCTAATTTGAAATATAAAATAATAGGGATGTGTATTTAAAATTTCTCTTGATAAAATGATCTATTTAAGGGTAATGCGACCCATTTAACTAAAAAAATGCGTAAATTGATTAAATTCACTAAAAACTCCACAAGTCGAAGAATATAAATAATTATATATAATTCATAAATAATTAAAGCCAATAATTATGAAGTAAAATATTTCAAATTGTCTAATCCTATGATCAAATACTCTCAACGTCTAAAATTTCAAGAAGAAGTATTGCATAATCGGGTTATACTGGTTTATTTCGTGTTGGCGGGTTTACCACTGGCCGACCCGTTTATTAAATGGGTCATGGCGGGTTGATCCATGGCCGACCCGCTTTGTAATCATGCGGGTTCAACCAGCTTTATTTCGTGCCGGTTTTGAGTCATGTTATCGGGTCGTGTCGGAATTGACAGCCCTATATATGATCCTTGATTTTGTATTCATGTGGGCTACATTCATGATTCGTTACAAACTCGCTTGATTGTGGTTATGATGAGCTTGGTTACTTAAGTTCTCAACCACTAAGTCTCTTATTTGAGTTAGAGGCCCTAAAATTGCTCTAGTTCATGTCATGAGTTTTTAAAGCCTTTGATCCGGAGTAGGAATATTATGCAAGAGAATTTTAGCCCTCGAGTCTTGATAAGCCTTGGGTACACTATTAAATATTTTTTAATAAATTAGCAACCCTACTGTTGAATTAGAGTTATGATTCATCTCTAGCTATCGACCCTTTTTATCTGCTTTTCTTACCTTTGTTTCCTCTTTTTATTTTATGGGTGGTTCTAGTTGGACATCTAAATTTGCTATTTGAACCTCTCATACTTTTTTTTTTTTTTAGAAAAAGGGCGGTGCGGCAGCCCTCAAGCCTTGATAGCCTTAATTAAAGAAATTGTCGAATACAGGGGGGGACATTGAGCCTACACCCCTGATTACAATAAGTAGAACATCTTGGAATACTATCCTGAGTCTCTACTAAATGCTTGTACTCAACAAAGCACCAACTAGCAAGGAGCGCTCTACTGGCGACTCTATTTGCTTTAACTGCATTAACACAGCGGTGACACAACGGAAAGATAACTTGATCTGCAACCCGACTGCAGCAAAGCATAACTACCATACACACAGCTTTCCCATCATGATGCCACTGGCCACTACATCCAGTGACACTTAAATTCACTCTGCTACTAAGAGGCAGCGACCATTTGCAAGTGCAAGGAACTCGCCGCCTACCTATAGCAAAACAGGCACACAAGGTGCAAAGACTGGCACACAGGCCATTGGCTCTAACCAGAACACGGTTGGAGCATATTTCTGACAAAGCAACAATAAAAACACTGTAAGTAACTAAAACACTGAAGACAACAACAACAAATAAAAACAAAGAAAAGCCCAAGTAGCATGGCCTTGACACAAAGGCCTGACCCACCCACTGCTCACCACAAACAACTAGCACCACCGTCCACCTAGCAAGCTGCCAGCGAGCTCCACCGTCTCATCGCCTTGCACTGGACCGCCGCCGCAACGCATCCCAACGCCACCCCACAAAGCCAACCGTCCCAAAACCTAGCCGACGTCAGAACCCAGATCTCAGAAAGACGCAGACCCACTATGGGCTCATCTCTGCCACAAGATCGAAGACCCAGCCTCCGCCAAGCACCCAGAACCGGCGGTGTCGCCCGAAGCCGCCGCCGCCGCTCCATGTCAGGTTTCACCCACGATCGAAGAAGAAGAGATCTAGAGCGCTCTTCCCCGTCTGAGATGAAGCCGTTATCCTCCATCTCTGATCTAGGCCTCCACCACAACACCCAGAAACCCGAGCAGATCTCAATCGATCTGCCCCCACCGAGCTTAAACACCCCCACACCAAAATCAGGACCGCAGCACCGCCATGGGACCATGCCGCAAGGCAGATCCACCATCCCCTCCCGGACCGAAATGCAGCGGCGAGAGCGCTGGAGGCGTTCCGCCGGGAGAGGGCTCGCTTGACTTTCCCTTTTTTTCTTTTCTCCGCGCGTGGGGCGTGTTCTAGTTTAATTTTTTGGACTCCGCGCGTGTTTAACAAGTTTTGAACCTCTCATACTTAGTACACCTCTAATTTACTTTTTAGAATACTTGAAAAGCTAAGTAGACCTCTTTATTTTTACCAAAATGCCATTGAACATGAGATACAACAATCTATTATTCTACTTTTTATCTTTATCTTCAACCACGAGAAGAAAAATGAATCAAAATCACATGACATTGCTTTCTTATGAGTAGGTCTCTCCTCCACCAAAGTTAATCAGATGGTTGGTTCTCGATCTTGATATATTGTTGGAACCCCTTTGAATTTGCTAAAAGAATGATTTCAAGGGTATTGGGTTGGAAGATCAAGTAATAACTATATCATAATATTTAATTAATTTAGTTTAAGAAAATTTCAAATCATATTGTTTTGAATTTACATGTGTAATAAATGATAGGCCATGTATAGAAATTATTATTTTTACTTAATTGTTTTAAGTAAATTATAAAACTATATAGGCAATATAAGGAAATATCGGGGAAAAAAATTAATTGAATGTTATATTTGGTTGGAGGAGGTAAGAAGAGTATTTACTTATTTATTTAATTCATTTTTCTCTCTTTGTCCTTATTTGTCTATTCATATAAGTTGACAAAGTCAATTAATAACCGAAAAAAATTGGAGGTCCAACTAGAACCACTCTTTTTTTAATTTAGTTCTTATAAAGCTTTCATTTTGTTTCCTTACAAATTAATTTTACAATTTTAATTCTCAATTTCTAATGACCATTTTTATTTCATTGTAAATAACCATTCATAAGTTCTTAATTTTAATTAGGTTTTGGTGTGAACTAAAGCTAAGCGTTGTTAAAACTTAATGTCTTAGATTTGACATGTAAAGTTACAATTGAAAAAGTAACAAAGTATGAGAAAATATGTCAAAGTCATCACCATTTAAATCAAATTTAAACAAAATGTCGGTCAATTAACTATGTCAAGTCTCAAAATTTGTAGCTAATATCAGTTTCAAATAATAAAAAGCGATTGCCATCAATTCAATTAGCAGTTACTCTAAAAAAACCGGGCCAATGAAAACATTAGCATACCAAAATCATTAACTGATTCATGAGTAGAGATTACTTGTTTAGTTAAACTACTCCCATCTTTCTTGCCTTTTTTCTCTTGCAGAAGTTATGCAAAGTTCAAACTACGTGTGACAATTTTCAAAATTTGCTACATGTTTGAGAAGAAAATTGCAATGAAAAATCTCTAGAGAACCAGCTCATCCAAAAGACAAGATCAGTCACTGAAATTTCCATATTATGGAAGAAAAAAAGAAAAAAAAGGTCAATGTTATGTGAGAGGGGACAAGCATTATATATCTGGAGATCGAGGTGTAGTCGTTAAGCTAGCAATTAGCACTGTCATTGTCCATATTAAACTCTTAAAGTCGGTACTACCTAGCTAGCTGTGAGTCTGATTCCATGCATATATTTATTCCACATTAATACTCGCACCCTTTCTCTCTCTTTTTGGTGAATAAACCAGTATATTAAAGAAAGAGGTATAACTACATTCTTCCTAGCTCGCTACTTTTACTGAACTCATTACTGAATAATAATTGAGACAATATGAAGGTTCATAGTAAGTTAAAGCACATTAGTATTTTAAGAAACCATATATTCATTCTGCAGATTCTCCTTATTTTTTTAAAAGAGCCGGTGTGGCTGCCCTCAAGCCTTAATTAATGAAACCACAGAATACATGGAGGGACATGGTGCATGAACCCCAGATTACAATCAACATCGAGAGAACTTCCTGAGATAATAACAAGAGTCTCAACTAAAATGATGTATTCTAACAAGCATCAACTAAGCAGATTCTCCTTATTTAATTGTCAGAGTTTGGCATAGATCACAAAACTAAAGGTGGAGTAACGCCATTGTTTCCGAATAAACTTAAGCTCCATTAAGATATAGCTATCAATCATCACAGATTCACATGTTCTGATCTGTAATATGTGTAGAGTTGGAGATACCAAGGCGATTGGCAGAGAAACTAGATGGGAATAAGGAGCTTTTCCCCAAACTCTCTCCTCCTCCTCTTGTCTAATTCTCACTCTCCCTTGATCCTCTGGAAATCTTGGTAAAAACCGTTCACTACTACATGAATTGAATTCAAAATCTCTTATCGTCATGAATATCATAAACTCTTCACGAAACGGCTCAAATGCTTCCTTCCACATACTCGTGCAGGCATAATAAGATATCATTACATTCCAACAAATAACATCCCTCTACGGCATTAGTCAAATAAGAGATGAGCAGCATCCACAAGCCCAAACTTCCTATACAACGAGACCAAATGATTTTGCAGAACCAAATTCCAGTCCTGACAACTAGCATCAGATATACATGACCTTATGCATCTCCCTCCCTCCCAAAGTCAATATCCAAATTCTCACCACAAGCATTAAGAACAGATGGATTAGTGAAACTATCTGGTCTAATCCCTTATACTAAGCCTCATGCAAAAGTTGACGAGATTAACAAATTCCAAGTTAGATGATGCAAAATATCTGAATGACATTATGAGCAGCAACATGAATGCTAAAGCTTTAGTAAAATGTGACCAGCTCAAGAAGCATAAAAAGAAAGAAAGATTAAATTCAGTTTACTCCCCTGAACTTTAGGCCTAAAATCAGATTGGTCTCTCTTTCTGAAAATGGATTACGTTGGTCCCTATACCCTCAAATGACATCACCCAAGTCCAAAATTTAAACTTGACTCGAAACACGAAGTCAAGTGCTGAGTTGGAGCCAAAATAGGGGCCCACTTTTTAGAATTTAAACCCTACAGTGAGGGCAAAATAGACATTTCTAATTTTTCTAATTTTTTTTTTACTCTCTCTCTCTCTCTCTCTCTCTCTCGTAGCCCTCAAGGCCAAAGCTCCACTGAGCCTAGAAGGAGTCTCAGCCTCACCCCTATCGCCAAATTTACTAGCACCGCCACCCTGAATGCCACCGCCACCACCTGCTTGGTCGCCACCTCTACTGCCACTTTGGTCGTCGCGCTCACCACAAAACCTGCCTCCGAAACTAGGACCACCACTCCAGTCACCAAAACCAATCTGCGCAAACAAAGAACGAGGAAACCCAAACACTCTTCTGCCACCAACCATCATCATCATCCCCGACAGTGATACCACCACCAACAACATCGCCCATCGTATGGAGGCCAATCTTTAGCACTAGCCGAAAACCTGAGAACCCAATTCTCTGATCAGACCAACCCGACTTGAACAGTGAAGAGAGAGAAGCGCAACGGTGTTTGTGGTGGCTGCGATTGAAGAGAGAGAGGTGGCGATCATCATCTAGAGGGAATAAGGCCTTGGGATTGGGTGGCGGAGAGACAATTGGGGCTGCAGAAGGTGTGGAGGGAGCAAGATTGGCAGAGACGATTTGGGCGTTTAGGGTTTTGAAGCAATGGTCGGAATAAAGGGGAGGAGAGTGGTTGAGGAGAGGAAGAGCGGAGTAGAGGACGAGAGGAGAGTTGTGGAGAACGATTTGGCTGCCTTTGAGCTCGACGGGGGAGGGGAGAGAGAGAGAGAGAGAGAGAGAGAGAGAGAGAGAGAGAGAGAGAGAGAGAGAGAGAGAGAGAGAGAGAGAGAGAGAGAGAGAGAGAGAGAGAGAGAGAGAGAGAATATATAGAGAAAATTAAAAAGAGAAAGAAAAAAATTAGAAAGAAAAAAATTAGAAATGTCTATTTTGCCCTCCTTGGAGAGTTTAAATTCTGAAAAGTTGGCCCCTATATCGGCTCCAACTCAACACATGACGTCATGTTTCGAGTCAAGTTTAAATTTTGGACTCGGGTGATGTCATTTGAGAGTATAAGGACCAACGTAATCAATTTTCAGAAAGAATAACCAATCTGATTTTAGGCCTAAAGTTCAGGGGAGTAAACTGAATTTAATCCAAGAATGAAATATCAAAATCAAAAGAATACAAAAGAATGAAACATTGAAATCAGAGAGAAAGAAGAATGAAACATCTAAACCAAAGAACAAAAATATCGAATCCGAAGAAAAAAGAATAACATTGTGATTCTTTCTTTCACACTCTTGTCAACATGCATCAGTAACTAAAATATGTAGCAACAGACAGAAGTTGAAAAATGTGACCATCAATTTCAAAATCATGGCAAGACTATATGCATTCCATATTATTTTAAAAACAAATTAAAAAAAATAAATTGAAAAACCATGAAGGAGCAACAATCATGACAATGTCATTGATAGCATGAATGGTTAGATTCAACCGCCTTGGAGAGTACGTATTATTATCAAGGATATCATCCAAATTTCAAGAACATTTGAAGACATTTCTTTTAAACACATTTGGAGAGAACCAAATGTCCTTGCAGACTCAATAGCTCACCTTGGCCATTCTATTCCTACTGCAAGTTGGAATAGTGCTCTGCCTACTTCGGGTTATCATGCTTTTCAGTTTGATTTTTCTGAGCTAGGTTGTGTTAGGGGAGCTACTTTGTAGGGAACAATCATGACAATAAACACCCTAATTTCAAAAACACAATGTACTGTTATTTTTATGTTGCATAAGCTGCCTGCCACTCCCACTGACAGGACACGATTGACACTCACTATTCTTCATTTCCATTCTCAGCCTTTTCAACTTTATTTCTTTAAAATATCATCAGCTTCATCAATTTCAGAGAAGCATCTCTTCTTGCTTGTCATTGGCAATTTCAAAGCCACTTCTTGATGTTCATGAGCTCCATCAAGTGGGGGTGGATTTACATCAGTATTAGAGTTGGAGAACACATAACAGAAATAAGGGACAGTACCAGCAGTGGCAGAGGTTCCTTTAGCATGATGATTCTCGGCTTTTGCATCCGCTTCTGGTTGCTCGCCTTTAGGAGTAATAGACCTCTTCTTTTGGGGAAAACCAAGTAGAAATGCTTTTAAAAGGGTAATTAATAAAATGAACGGTCTGGCTAATGAAGGAAAACAGAAACCATAAACCCTCCTAAAATAAGTTATGTGTGTCTGCTTGCCCATAGGACCAAACTTTTTCTGGCCTTTTGAGTAGGATATGGGACTAATATATTCATGATAGGGGCAGCATTGCTAAGAATGCAATGCATGGTAATTCAAGTCCTTATGCATGCTGCCTCTCACCACACAATTATATGCAAGAAATATTGGAATACTAAACTACTGTCATCATATCTTCACAAGGAACAGAAAAACTGAAAAATATAATAAATAAATAAATAAAAAGGCTCATGTTTTGGATTATCCTAAATAGTTGTTGAAATTCAAATAACTTGACAGATATATTTCAGACAAAGTGATCATTAACAAATTGGCAAAGTTTCATTACGCAACACATGTAATAATCACATGACTCAAACACCTTGCAGAATGTTATTTTCTTATTCAAGCCTTACACTTGCAGGGTGGTACCAAATATGTCTTATATTAATGTAGATTATTTTCTTATGAACATAAATCAGCATGAAATTCAAAGGGAAGAGAAAATAGGGACACCTGGCAAGGTGGATCCAGCATCTACAATGTAAATATTGCCCGAGACATATTTAGAGGAGTCATGTATCAAATAACGAACTAGTGATGTCAATGCTGGATCTGAAGTGCCATATGTTCTCAAAGGGACAGTCCTCATAGCCACATTGTGTAGCCAATCTTTTTGCATAAGACCCTCTGTAATTTCAGATCTGAAAAGCCCAGGTGATATTGCATTCACTCTGATCTTGTGTACCCCCAACTCCACAGCCATGACCTGTTAAACATAATAGAAAACAGTATACTTCCATCACTCTACCAACAAATAACATTTGTGAAGTACATACCCATAAGAAGACCCTAAGATCAACATCCTTGAAGATTATGACAGTTACAAAAAAAAAAAAAAATCTTAAAGCGCAATAGTATTATTATGCTATTTGTTGAACAGGCAAAATTGAGGATAATACAATACCAAAAACAAAACTTGAGGAAAAGTTGTAAGTGTAATGCTATATGCCTATATGGTGCAAATAAGTCAAACAACTTCAAGTCCACTATACTATACAAGACCAGCAATTTAGCTTTTAAACACTTGTAAGTTGCAACTACCGAACTATAGATACCAAGAATCAAAACTCCCCTTCAACAAACAAGGGTGATGTTGAGAAAAAGTAGAAGGCAGAGTCTTATAGGCCCACTTGCAATAAGCCTTTATTAAATTATAAACAACTGAACTACTTGGAGACCCAGTTCTGCTTTGAAGTACAAGCTCTTATAAATGCATCCCTCCTCTATTCATAGACTTTGTAAGTTGTCTTCTTTAATGCTAATGTTGAGCAACATTCACCACCCAACATGGCTAGCATCACTTCAAGTACTCATGTTTCATTGCCAAACTCCATATATCAAGCTACTTACACATATATGACTCCTATCTCTTGAGTTACTGATAATATTCAAATAATTTGTACTCCCAGTGAAAATACCTTTGATAAGGTGTTCACGCCAGCCTTTGAGCAATTGTAGGCTAAACCTCCAGGCAAATATCCACGATTAAGACCAGCAATGGAAGATATATTAATGATTGATCCTCCCTTATCTGCATCACGCATGCATAGGGCAACATATTTTGACACCAACCAGGTCCCAGTCAAGTTTGTCTTGAAAGTGCTGTTCCACTCCTCCTCTGACAATTCCAATGGAGACGCCACATTACCTAAGGAACAGAGATGGAAGTGAGGATGAGAACTTAATTTGAGAGGAATTTTAATTTAAGTGGTTGACATGGGCTTTACCAGTTAAGTTTAGAAAGTAAAAAGTTGGACCCGTGAGGAATCATGTATCCAAAGAAAGACGATGTATGTTGCCGGAAAATTAGATAAGTAGGGAAGCCTGTTGGTTTGTGCTGTATCCAGCACTTGTGAGTTGGTGTGTGCACAAATATATGTTTGTCTATACATGCAGGTGCATAAATATCACACCCAAGTACACCGAACCCTAATATAAATGTTGCTTAACAAATCACATGTAATCAAACCCATGTAGGTATAATCGTCTAATTCCAAGATCACAAGCTAAGACAACACACGGATTACCATCTTTCTTCACAATAAAACAACACAGCTGCAAGGCGACAACACACCGAAATCCAAGAGGCCAAAATGCAAAGACATATAAGAGAAATTCAAACAGGACAGGACAGGCCAGAAACTTTCTCTAATGGACACAATTTCAATAAATAAGAATAATATTCTTGGAATGCAAATATTCATTGCTTAACAGAACAGTACAAATAATTTAATAATGATGCATATACAATTCCAATGCCGGAACGAGATAAAGTTGTAAAAGAATGAAGGGAGCAAAACAAACAAGTTTACATGTGAGAGGCCAGGATCAGGAAAAGATAATATCGAATTGCTTTTGGGTATCTGGTTTTACTTAAGTAACGTTTGTGAGTGAAGGTAACTTAATCAAATTTTCAAAAAAAAAAAAAAAAAAATCAAGAGTTCAGTTGGCTTCTCGTGTAAGTTATCTAAGAGGCTCACGAATGGCAACTACTTGGCCCCTCTATACTCACTGAAGGCTCCCACCAGTCTCACAAACAAATACTTTCTTTGATAATTTATTCCCAACTTAGTGCGAGTTGAAGCTGCCTCCCAACAAAAGATCAGAAAAGCACAAAATAAAAAACTTAGTGACCAACTCCTAAGCGATGCTAAAAATTACATCCTTTTCACCAAAAAAGAAGAGAAAATAAAAACATTTATCATAGAAGCTGACCAGAGTAAAGCCAGCAAACAGCCTCCAAATGTTAAAGCTTCTCGATTAGTCTCAAAAACAGAGAACCGACTTCGAATGTCAAGCATATATCTAGTTATACTCACGACGTGAATCGGCATTGAAGGCTTTATGTCACCCAAAACAGAGAGTGAGCAACTCTTTCCAAGCACACTTGACTAATCTCACTCGACATCAGTACTTTGAACAAAGAGAGAATCGATATCTTAAAGTGCCAAAGAACATGAGCACATAAATCAGCTCAAACCGAAAGCATTTTACATATTAAACCACCACATCTAACCATAGCATTATGTACAGAAAGCTGTTACCAAATTCCTACATCTCCAGACAAACCTTAAGTGCCTATGCAACACTTCAATATTCCAAATCGCTTTGAATTTACCCTAATTCCTAAAACATATAACGAATCACCAAGGGATATGAGATCTGAGTTCAGGAGCAAATTCAATAATCAATTCAAAATTCTCAGAGATTTCAGATTAGGAAAAAAGTAGAGATGAAAGGCAAGCAAACCTCTAACACCGGCATTGTTGATGAGGGCATCGATGCGGCCAAAGGCATCCCAAGCCTTCTGCACAGACTTCTGAATAACAGAGCCGTCGGCGCTGACGTCGAGCTCGACCGCGACGGCCCTCGGCTGCTGCGGCGCGGTGGTGGAGAGCTGGTTGATTTCATCACAGATAGACTGGAGGCGGTCGACGCGGCGAGCGGCGGCGATAATCCGGCAGCCGGCTTTGGCCAAATCCAAACAGAATTCACGGCCGAGGCCGGAAGAGGCGCCGGTGACCATGACGACCTTGTCGGGTAGGTCGCGCCATGGCTCCAGGTGATCGGAGACTTGCTTCGCCATTGCTGAGAGTGAATGGAACAGAGCGGAAAAGATGGTGGTAGTGTATAATCCGTACACGTGGAACTCCACTGATGGTGGGTGTTTGACCAAGACCCACTAGTGTTGGACTAAATAGTTGTTGGAAAAATAAATTTTAATTCCAAATTCAAACTCCAATTGATTGGGGCACGAAGGACACTTGATGGCGTTCGAGGAAATGTTTATGACGGTGAAAATTTTGCCGAGGTTATTGTAATCTGCTGGCAAATATGGAAGGCAAGAAATGAAACCTTTCTTTAAAGGAAATGTAAAAGCTTTCCTAATGCAGTAGTGGCGGCTTCGGCTGCTGCACTTAATTACATGCATACCGGCTCCCAAACTGGCGGGATGAGGACCGCCTCAAACCACTCGACCACAGTTATGTGGCACCCTAAACCCTCCAAAGTCCAAACTATGTCAAAATCAACTTTCAGAGACTCTGGAATGCATAGTTCTGCTGCAGGTGATTTTGTTATCAAAGATTCTTTTGGCAAACCTCTTGTCCACCTCAAAAGAAATTTTACTAAAAATCTGGCAGAACTTCTCCTAAAAGTGGACTACCCAAAACCTGTAAAAAACTCTTCTCACTAATCAAATTCATCCTCATCTTCCGGAAATGGAAGCTGCTATTTATAGCATCAGACTTTTTCTGAAAAATTACAAAACTCCCACTGCCTTCAAACCCTTACAACTTCTTCGTTACAACTCCGATTTCAACGTATTATGTGTCCCTGAATTTGTTTTAACGTGGCTCTACAAATTTTGTGATGGAAGTTTTCCGAAAAAGTGGAAGAAATAAAAAGTCAACTTTTTAACCCACAAAAAGGTTAAATTAAGGTAAAAGGTGAAACTTTTATTCGTTTGCCGTCCAAATGACAAGTAAACTGGTAAATTTAGGTACGGGGTATAACACCAAGGGTTTTGGAAATACCAATGTCCCGGTAGCTGAAGCAATGGCTTTGAGGAACGGTCTAATTATAGCAAGATAACATGGGTTCACACATAAACAAGCTCAAGGTGACTCAGAACTAGTCATTGATGATGTGACAGGTCATATTCACCCCCCTTGGAGGATTGCAAAGCTCAATCAAGACATCCGGCAGCTTGCCAATAGTTTTTCTTCTATCACTTTCAACCATGTATGTAGAGAGGCAAACTTTGTAGCTGATGTTGTGGCAAATGTAAGACATAGGTCTTTTGATGGTTTCATGTGGACTAACCGCCTACCGGGGATTGCCTCTAATGCTCTCGTTTTCGATGTTGTAAACTCCGGATGCCCTAGAGGCTTCCAATATAGTCTTTTCACATTAAAAAAAAAATTAATTCAAAATTCATATTAAAACCATCCGTGAAAGTAGTTCATTACATCTTCTCCTTCATTTGAGGTGAGTCACGACTATGGTGGTATGCCAGCAATTAGTTTAAACTATATCTATGGTTCGTAGTTTAATTTAGTGATCGTTTGATATCTCATGGTGTTTCTGGAGGTTACAAAATTTTGAATTATGTTATGGTATAGAGTCAGATTAAGAAATACAAACATGAGAATAGAGTTATCATGAGAACACAAGCAATTATTCTCATGTTCTCTGTTCGTTACAGTATACAGTTAGTATGTTCTTGATTTAGAACAAGAGAACTTGAACTTAAGGTCTTATCCAACATCACCAAGAGAAACACCACTAGATTGATCTGATGGTGTATATTGCTGTAAAATGAAATTCGGAATTTATTTAAAAAATTTCAATCAGAATACTTACAAAAGGAAAAACTGCAAAAGCAAGAGGACAAAAAATAGGTTAGTAGACTGAAGAAACAACAATAAGCGAGCAGCGGACAAATTTTATTGGGAACCAGGACTCATTAATCATAACTACCAAAATATTGCTTTTTCTGTTAAATGGCCGCCTAGCAATTGTTTTTACATAGTCGTCACAGATTTGAAATAAAAGCATATGTGCTTAAACAATAGAAAAATGTTGGGCAAAACCGCTTAATACGCATGCAAACAAGCACATTTCAATCCTCCATTATGCTTTTTTTGACAAAAATCCTCCATTATTGTCACATGAAGAACAAAAGTCCTCTCACATTCGTCTTCTTCTTCTCCTCTCTTCAGTTCAGATCACTTAGTCTGACAGCTAATGAAGCAAGCCGCCCCAACTATGTTTGATACAAATACAGTGTCCAAATTAGAAAGTTGGTTGTGGTAACCACCAATCAACCGTGTTCAGGACTACAAGAGGGTCTAGCTCTACAACATGAACAGAATGCCTTTCCGCCAGTTTCCACTGAAAAATTCTATGATACATACCTATATGTCATACACACATTTATAAAAGTGACAACAAATTTGTTGTCAAAGTGGTAATATTGAGTCCTATTTTGAGTAACTTAATTCTATTTATGGTAATTACACCACCTACGACCTTGTTACAAGTTTTTAAACAAATTTGTTGTCAATATTGTAATTTTTGTTTAATTATATGTAAATAGTGTAAATGAGTATGATAATTTTGTTCTCAATGTTGTAATTTTGATTCATAGAAATTGTAATTTTTGTTCAAATAGATGTAAATTGAGTGTATGATAAACATCACAGTACCATAACTTGTCTAATTTCCGCTTGCTATTTATAAACGAATTTTTCAAGGACGAATGGCAGTATGGGATCTTAATATTTTACTTATGGAAATCATTATTCAATGCAAAGGCCAAACATAAGTTTACCAATTTCAATCATAAAAAAAATAAAAAATAAAAAATAAAAAAAGTTTACCAAACCTTTGATTTTTGAACGTGATGTACGTAATGAATCTGAAGACAAAGACAGATCCTAACCCTTTATTTAATTCAGGCTTGGTTTCTGAAGACCTCTTCCATGCATAACCAGCGTTTTGTTTGTGGGTGGATGTGTGGTTTAGTGTAAGAGAACGAGAGAAGAGAGTTCAGACATGAATAGAGGAGCTTGGACTGCCCAAGAGGACAGTATCCTCGTAGATTATGTAAAAACTCATGGCGAAGGAAAGTGGAGCAAAGTTTCAAAGGAAAGAGGTAAGAAATATTTAGACCAAAAGAAAGGAGTACTATAGTTTCCATGGAACAACATGTGGTGAAGTTGTGTGTGATAATGGATGCAGGTCTCAAGAGATGCGGGAAAAGCTGCAGGATGCGGTGGATGAACTATCTCAGACCCAATATCAAGAGGGGTAATATCTCACCTGAGGAAGAGGACCTCATCATGAGGCTCCACAAGCTCTTAGGCAACAGGTCTACCGCTGCCTCGTCATCTTTTAATAATGAGAATTTCTGTTTCTGGTATTTTATTTCTTCTCTATGGATTGAATTTGTTATAATTAGTGCTGATAGACTATTGGCATCTGCAGATGGTCTCTCATTGCAGGGAGACTTCCAGGGCGAACAGACTCTGAAATCAAGAATCACTGGAACACAGTCATAAGAAGGAAGATCATCAATGACAATAAGAAGCAATGCCAATCAGAAAATAAGAAACAAAACAACAAACCTTCTGACAGTGGCTCCCATTTGCTGCTGACTGCAGACTCTGATACAGTCCATATGAATCCGGTGAAAAATAAGGAGCTTCCTAGTACTGTTCTCCAACAGTCACAGAATGCCGGATATCTTGAAACTGATGTAAATGCAGAACCAACCCAAGATGGAAACTCAGGGAATGGTACAGTGGTAATGGAACCAAAACCTAGTAGTGATGTATCAATTTCTTCCACAGAGGGTAACCCACCAGACGACATAATGGGTAACTACTTAGAGGAGCTTTTAAGGTCCGATATTCCAGCTTTAGAATTCTGGAAATTATGCAACTTTGATAATGATACAGTCGTATAAAGTTAAATTGGTGACAAAAAAATTAGAAGAGGCTTTGTTATTTGACTTATTTCCATAATCCATCTCCTGAATGTTTAAATCATTTTTTTAGAGACCACTTTCTCTTGCTATAGGGTTCAGATATAATCAAATTTTGCATTTCCTGATTGTAAGATTGGATCATTCACCTGTACTAGAACATTTGGCAATCAACCTTTTAAAGGATCTTCCAATTCAGATGATGAGAAATCTTTCCTTTATGTTCACAAATTTGGGAGCATGGAAATGATAGTCTTCATCAGTTGGAATTACTGCATTACACTACTACAGAAATTGAATCAGACAACACTTTTCAGAAGACAGTATGCAATTTTCTGTCGTGTGATTGAATTTTTTTTTTCAGACGTCATTTCTGTAAGAGCCGTTGTGTGATAGGGACTTAAAAATTAGTTCAGACGACGTTTAAGATAAAAACTGTTGTGCGACGCTCAAAAAAATTGAGCGGCAAGTTTCCCACCGTGTTAGTGGTGCTAGACCCCATATAAAACCCAAAATTTTCTCCAACTTGTATTGATCAGACGATGAGAAATAATAAAACTGTGGTCTGATTAATATGTTTGACAGAAAGGAGGGAGATTTCCCACCACTATTTTTCTCCAACTCCCGAGAGAGGAAAATCAAATTGATAGGAGACAAACCCCAAATTCAAATGGCTGCATTCAGACCACAATTTTATAAAATTATGTTGTGTGAGTATTTATCTAAATTGACCGGGTTTGTCCTAATTGGAAGGGCCAGACTTGAAACACTAACACTAGAGCAAAAAAATAACTAGACATGACCCAAAACCAAAACCCTCTCTCAACACAGACCCAAAACCAGAATTCTCACTCTCGATAGCTCGTCACTCTCTCGACAAAACCTAAAGCCAAAACCTCACTGTCCCAAACCCTTGCTCTTCGCTCGCGCCTCACTCGCCCATTACACTCTGCTGAATTCGAAATCCCCAATTTTCTAAATTTTCAATCTCAACAGGAAAATGTTGAAGCGGAAGGCATCATGGAAGAGGATGTTCTCCCTCACCATCTCCTCAAGGCCATCACCGACCATAATCCAAGGGGCCTTCATCCTCTCTGTCGATTTGAGAGCATGCCCAACAACCGCTACTACAGCGGCAACGAGTCCATCAACAGAAGTTGGGGTTTTTATATGAATTTCTTTTTGGGATTTGGATTATACGGGCCTAGGGTTCTCTTTTCATACCTTTAACTCGTCTATTCTGTGCTTTCTTTGTGATTCTTCGTTGCCATTCTCTTCTAGGTTGTTCAAGTTCCTCAATTTCCGTATCTGGGTCTCTTTCAATTTTTTCTGTTCTTCAATCTCTGGGCCGGTGAGTTTTCTCTCTGCTTTCTTGATTTCCCCACGTTTTCTCATCTGGGTCTCTCTTGTTTTCTCAATTTCAAGTTTTCTGGGATTCAAAGTTGGGGGCTTTTTCCCCAATTGCTTGTTTCAGTGAACAAAAGTCGGTTAATTCTTCCATTTTTAGGTCTCTTTTGTTTTTTATGAGGCAAAGAACCGTCTGAAGCTTGGACTAAAGAGTCAGCCTCTTATAATTGATGTAAGTCTGCTGGTTTATTATTCATATCGTTACTACGCCATATAACACAAACAACTAGATGTAATATGAAAGCATAGAGTTAACTTCATGGTAAAATTTTAAGAGGCAGAATGGAAGATTTAGTTTGCCATATAACAAATCTGCATTGTTGATGCTGTAATTTGTCTGTTTTGGTCTGTTATTGAGAATTTTCATTTCCTCAGCTGAATGCCGATTTACTAAGGCCTGGGACATCTGCATTTGTAAAATGGTAGATTCTCAATTCAATTAATCTTTGATTTCAACCATGTGTGTGATTTTTTTTTTGTAGACTTTTTTTTCTTTAAGCTCAGGAATACATTTATTTTAATTGCATTGATTGAATCTTTTTCCCTGAAAATAGTATGTCTGTCAGTTTGAGTGGATGATGCACCGATTCTTTTGATAATACAAAATTCAATTATATATTCAAACTTTTGGTTACTGAGTGTGTTCAAGTTACAGAATGTAACATAGATGTTGTTGTCACACCCCTGATTTTTAACACAAATAAAAATCGATATACAATCTCATAATTATATATGCGTGAACATTCAACCATCAATACAAAATACCTAGAAACTTTTTTCCTTTTAACCCAAGTACATATTGATGCCCTGAACCCACTATGTCAATATTGACCCTCTCCACAGAGTCATATATTACATAAGCTTACGAATTAAATTGTCAACAACAAAATAAAATGTAAATGCTCCTCAGAGTTTACTACAACGGAAGTCTTTATCAAAAGTAAGATCACAGAAATGGCTTCCTACCGTAAAGCTGCAAAGGCGCTATCTCGGCTTCAACCACGATTATCCTAATCTGCAGGATTAACTCCTACACCGTTTGAATAGTGTACCGGGTTGTCACACAACAAACCCGGTAAGGTTTTGCAAGCCCGTATGAGTAACTCAAAACAGTTAACACAACTCACACCAGAAATAAGGAAAACAACTCACGCTTTGATTCCTTAAAACACGAAATAAAGGAGAATAACTCACACTTTAATTTCCTTTCAAATCGAAATAAAAGAATGCAACTCACACCTTGTTTCCTTTTAAAACGAAACATAGAAAAGAACTCACTCCTTGGTTCCTATCAATTGTACCAAAATCGTACCATAGAAAACAACTCATACTTTAATTCTATCAATATAACATAGAAAGCAACTCACACCTTGATTTCTATCAATAAAACATAGAAAACAACTCACACCTTGAATTCTATCAAATGTACCATAATCGTACCATAGAAAGCAACTCACACCTTGATTTCTATCAATAAAACATAGAAAACAACTCACACCTTAAATTCCATCAAATGTACCATAATCGTACCTAGGCCTGGCATTTGAGCCCGAAACCCGCAAACCCGCCCGAAACCCGCACGGAAAAAGCCCGCACGAACCCGTCCAATTATCAATTCGGGCTGAGAAAAGCCCGCACGCCAAAAACCCGTTAATTAACGGACCGGGTCGTGCTAAACCCGTTAGGCCCGTTGGAACCCGTTAAGTAATTTCTGAAAATTAAAACCCTTTCTGAAAATCCATGACTGCATCTCTGTCTTCTTTGCCGTGCTCTCTGTCTCTCTCGTATACTCCATGATTGCATCTCTCTCTTCTTCATCCAAACCCACAATTTCAGAGCGAGAGAGATCTGAGCTGGGATTGGCCGATTGGGTTCTGAAGTGCTTATTGGGATTTGGGTGGAAACAAGGTAGTGAAGGTACCATTTCTGATCTCTCTCTTCAGTCCTCTATATCTGTCGTTCAGATGGGTTTTCAATTTTTCATTTAGTTTATGAAGGTGTAATTTCTGAGCTTGGTTTTTTACTTTTTTTTGCCGTGGTTGGTTTCTTGTTGACAAAAGTTGAAATCTTTTCAGTTGTCTATTACTGAATTGCACGATTCACAGGTAGAATTTGTCATTTGTATTGATATTGAGACCAACAAAAATATGGGTCTGACGTCTGAAGTTAAAATACGGGTTTGATGGCAATTTTTTCAATGGTTGGTAGTTAAAGGACTTTTGTCATTCAAAGAAGAATTGTTTGATTCATTGAAATTTTTGTATTTGCTGCATCAAAGGCTATTAACAAGAAAGATGAAGAAGAACCCATAAGACTTGCATTTGACCTCGGTTGTATACGAGTTTGATCAACTTCCTACAATTATAAATTAATGTATTATGGCATGGAGTTAGTCCACCATTTGGCCCATTTCAATTCATTGTTTAATCTTTAATTGAGTTAGTCCACCATTTGACCTCAGTATACTGCAAAGATCTTCCAGTACATTTGCTCTGCTGCTAACTCTAGGAAGAAATTTAAATGTACTTCAAGAATACTGCAAAGATTGTTTTTGAATGAAGCTTGTGCTTAATACTAGGAAAATGCCAGTCAAGTCATGAGATTTGATATAGATTATAAGGTCATAAGGTGCTTTAGATTGTGGGTGATGTATTTTATTTAGAAGTATTTTATTTAGTACATTAAAATGTATTTTATTTAGTACATTAAATATGTATTTCGAACCTATTAAAAATTAAAAATAAAAAAAATTAAATTTTTTTTAAATAAAAAATAAATAAATTGTTAACGGGTTCTTAACGGGTTCCAACGGAAAACCCGCAAACCCGTCGGGTTTAGCCCACGAAACCCGTTAACTTAACGGGTTTTTATCGGGTCGGCCCGTTAAAAACCCGGCCCGTACCCGCACTATACCCGCACGTTGCCAGGCCTAATCGTACCATAGAAAGCAACTCACACCTTGATTTCTATCAAATCGTTAATAAGGAAAACAACTTGCACCTTGTCCCCTTAAAAACCGTTAATAAGGAAGCAACTCACACCTTGTTCCCTAAAAACACGTAATGTCATAAGTTGTCAATAATCAATTCCCATTACCCCATGAATTACATATAAGGCAGATAGATTAGATCAGCTCTCACTGAAACGTAACCACTCGTCCGGCCAAAGACGTGATTACCTGATATTCTGCCCAAGGTCGTAGACCTTCATTCCTAGGGCCGCACATTCCCTTGGAGCAAAACATTAAAGGAGTCACACTGGACCCAAAATATTACACAAATCGCAACGCTTTTGAAAACAATCGAAATCAACATTTCCATAATCATTGTTTTCCCAAAAAGCCATAACACAAAACAATAAAAAGCATCATTTCATGCATATTGTTTTCATACACAAATATCAACGCTTTTCAAAACAAATCGCAATCAATTATTTCCACAATCATTTGTTTTCCAAAAGCCACAACCCAAAACAATAAAAAGCATAATTTCATGCATATTGTTTTCATAAATCCACAAACCACCAAAACATATATATTTCACGTAAATATATATATATATATATATATATATACGTAGTCATCCGCTCAGGAATGCCTACTAATATCAACTATAATTTGTAGTTAAATCAATAACTCTCAAAACGATAAAGGTAATTCCGTTCATTAATGAACCTTGTGAGATTACTTACCTCGAAAATCCTGCTTCATCTCACAATACAGAACAAAGCAGCCAAACCACCTAAAATAGCTGTCCAAAGAATACCCAGTCACGTACCTAGGGAATTACAGCTCTGATTCAGTTAACGAATCACAATTTAATAAAGTTCGAATCCCCAAATCGAACCAAAATCTCAAGGTAATGCCAAATTTAAGCGAAACCACTTCCGAGACCTCCCAAAGTCTTCGGAACACTTCCACGATCGATGTGTCCAAACCACAAGTTGATCGGACGCTCAGATCCTCACGGATCGAATAAATCAACGAGTATGAAACAGTAAAAATCATAACAGATCCATACGAACTCCAAAATTTGCATACTATATATCGAAAGGCTCGTATCAACGAGTAGGACATATATAGTACCATAAACAGTCCCTAGATGGCTAGAACCAAAACTCAATATTTCACAAAACTTCCAACATCAAAGCTATTCATTTAAGCATGCTTGTGAATTTTCATAACTAGCTCGAAGTCAGAAAATAAGCATAAAGGGTCGAAAACTACCTCACAACCCGTGGATTACTGTTCAATCTGCGAGGCATTCTGGCTCTCTAGGAATCATACCTAAGTGAATAAATCTCAAAATTAAAAGAATCGACACTTTATTAATAATAGCCAACGATTACATCAAAGTTTCTTGATCAAATCTAATCCAAATAAAATGAAATGTAGACAAATTGTAGTCACTCAATCCTTTTGGTAATTCCAATTAAATATGACCAGGAAAGTAAGAGGAGAGGTCTGTGGAGAGAGGCTTGCTTAAGTACCACTAATCTCAACTTAGTTTCCTAGACATCATATTTAATTGAGTACGCCTAGTAAGAAAGAGTTAAAACCAAATGTCATCTATTCATTAAGGCACAATTGCCATTACATGATTCTTGGAAAATGAAAGACTATTTAATCAAAATCTGTGGCATCAACATTGTTATTTTCCTCACTAAATTTGAAGTCCGTAATGATGAGATTGACGTTATTGTCATCTCCATCATCTCCTTCAGATGCAAGAGGAGCCTCATGCTCTCTCATATCTTTTATACACCTTGTATTGTGCAGCTTTTGTTTTCCACTCGCATTTTAGTGCTTAAACCAATGCTTTGAAGATCCACATCTATAGCATTACCTCACCCATTAATTGAGATGCACATTGCGCATTTGGACATCTTCTAGGGATGTTGGTGGCGGTACCACCACTACCCGCGGCTCCAGTTTTGCCTCTCCCACGTTGGCCAAAGTTGCCACGTGTCCGCGTATCTAGCGGTTTTCCTTCCTTTGTAGGGCGGTTGTATGGACCCACACATCCATTTTGTTGTCCCCTAACTTTTAGGGTTCCGCTCCTTGCGCCCTTCTTTCGGTGCACTATTATAGTTCGCCTCGCGAACGCTCTTAGTTCCAACGGGCCTTTAAATTATGGTTTTTCACGAGTATGTTGTCAACTTACTCAGTAACTGACATAAGTTGATGAAACCTCGTAATCCATGTAGCATTGCACACAAGACTATATTGCTTTGCAACCAATACTGTTGAGACGGGGAAGGTTGAGAGGATTTCTCAATTAATTCATATTCTGTGAGTTCTACTCCACAAAATTTCTTTAGTAGTGAGGTGATTATTGACGTTATATATTCACCCATCGGTGATAACAAATGTGATTTGAATCTGGTTTAGTGAAGTAGGGTTTTTTGCACGTTTTCATTCGACTTTCAAAGATGAAGGAGAATAGATTAGTTTCAGAGTAAAAACTTGGGCAAAATACTGTTTAGTCCCTGTAGTTTTAGGGTCTCGACGTTTCAGTCCCTGAAGTTTCAATTTCATCTAAAAACTCCCTAAACTCTTAAATTTCACCCAATTGGCCATTGCCGTCAACTTTCCGTCAAAAACTTCGTCATCTTGCTGACGTCACTCCTTCTACAGTAAAATGACTATTTTACCCTCACTGACCAAAAAAAAAATTCTCTTTTTTTTTTGTTTACTCTCTTTTCTCTTTTTTTTTTAACTCTCTTTTCTTTTCTTTTCTTTTTTTAACTCTTTTTCTCAATTTTTTAATTTTTTTCCTACTATTTTTGTTAACTCTTTTTTCTAAACTTTCTTATCTCTCTCTCTTTTTTTTTGGTTTTTTCTTTTTTTTGCCTACTCTTTTTTTTTTTTGCCTACTCTCCTTTCTCTCTCTCTCTCTCTCTCTCTCTCTTTTTTTTTTTTACCTCTCTTTTTTCTTCTTTTTTTTTAACTTTTTCTTTTTTTTAAACTCTCTTCTCTCTCTCTCTCTCTCTCTCTCTCTCTCTCTCTCTCTCTCTACCTACTCTCTTTTCTTTTAACCTCTTCTTCTTCCCCTCTCTCGTCTCCGTCCTCGTCTTCACTGCAAACCCAAGCTAAGAGTGCAGACTATTGTGATCTTCGCGCCACCATCTCGCAAGCCAAAACCTTGCCGGCCCACCACTGTTGGCGTGCCCGCCGCTCTGAGCAAGTGCTGGCCATTTCACCATCCATCCATCATCTCCGTCATGCTAGCAAGCACCACCACCCCAGCCAATCACCCTTTTTTGCAGCAATCTAAGGGACAACAGTCCATCACCCAAGATTCCAAGAAGCATTAAGAATTTTGATAATGTAATTCTACTTTTTGTGATACTCTTCATGTTGTTTTAATATTTTATTAATATCTTATGAGGTATCATGATATAAATTTAATATTACTATAAAAATTTTAAAACATTTGAAATTAATAAACGGGTCGGATTAGCGGATTGGGTATCCGTTAATCCGGCGGATACGGATTTAGATCGAGCTATCAATAATCCACGGGGTTAACGAAGCGGGTTTGGATCGAATTTTTTCTTAAGTAAACGGATTTGGATTTAGGTCGATTCGATCAAAATCCGGTCCATTTACAGGTCTACCGAAGAGCAGAGAGGTGGAAGAGGAAGAAGAGGTAAAAAGAAAAGAGAAAGAAATATAATAATAATAAAAAGAGAACAAATAAAAAAGAGAAAAGAAAGTTTAGAAAAGAGTTAACAAAAATAGTAGGAAAAAAAAAAGAGTTAACAAAAATAGTAGGGAAAAACAAAAGAGTGATAAAAAAAAAAAGAGAAGAAATTAAAAAAAAAAATAGAGAAAAGAGAGTTAAAAAAAAAAGAAGAGAAAAGAGAGTAAAAAAACAGAGAAATTTTTTTTTGGTCAGTGAGGGTAAAATAGTCATTTTACTGTAGAAGGAGTGCCATGTAGCAAGATGACGGAGTTTTTAACAGAAAGTTGAGGGCAAGGACCAATTGGGTGAAAGTTTTTAGGTGAAATTAAAACATCAGGGACTGAAACGTCGAGACCCTATAACTACAGGGACTAAACAATATTTTGCCCTAAAAAAACTTTCACAACAACTAATATAAGGTTTCCAAGCCTTAATGCTACCAAGAAACCAATTTCCAAGAATATTTGGACTGGACCGAAACAATATATGATGTTTGATATGGTCAAATTCCCATGCTCACGGACGCTCTTAGTCCGTAGCTTACGAATGCTCTTAGTCCGTAATATTTTTATACTCACGAACGCTCTTAGTTCATGGTTTACGAACGCTCTTAGTTCGTAAAGCGTGAATCCCCACAATTTCGAGTATTTAAATAATCGAACCATGTTCGTATTATACAAATCTTGCAGCAAAATAAAGGAATTTAAAAGACAAGAAGGCATGAACTTTAATCTCAAAAACTTACTTGTTGATTCGGAGTTTGAGTCACGCGCGTGTTGATGCAGGCGTGATGGAGCGAAGCTAACTGAGGAGATGATGAAGCAAGGCTTGCAGCGGTGGTAACGCTTCAATCCTCAGCTAGGATTGCAATGGCTGTCCGATCCTAAGCTAGGATTGCAGTGGCTGTTCGATCCTAAGCTAGGATTGCAACCGGTTTGCAATCAGAGGGCTGTTCGCAGGGCTGCAGTGAGTTGCGGGGCAGCAGCAGGAACAATTGGCAGCAGCAGGCTCGGTGTGGGGCAGCAGTGATGCTTGCGGCAGGTAGCAGCGCGGGCTGGTGCGGGGTCATGGTAGGCTGGTAGGACCGTTGCAGGGGCAACAGCTAGCTCTGTCGCAGCCGCAGATCTTGGCAGTAGCAGCAGCAATAGGCTTCGGCAGAGAGCAGCAGCGAGCAGGGTGCGACTGGCAGCAGCGAGGGGCAGGCTGCAGGGCTGCAGATGTCACGCGGAGGCTGCGGGGGTAGTAGGCACGCGGGTGCACAGGTGTGCAGTGCGGACTGGTGCGGAGGTTGCAGGGTGCAGCAGGTTCGGCAGCAGGAGCGATAGGCTGGTGCGTATGGTGTGCAGGTTGCAGGGTTGCGGCAGTTTTTGGTGAGTAGGGATTTTAGGTTTTTTTTTTTTTTCTTTTAGGCTAGGGTTAGGGCTCGTGCTGATAGCGTGTTGAAGTAAATTGGAATGCAGAGAGATTGATGAGAGAATTGTGTCTGTTATCATTGATAATAGGAGCCCTTTAAATAAGGAATTACAGAGTACATAAAAGGTAATAGAATCCGAACATAACTAGGTAATCTAGAACCTTCTCCAATTACAACTCAATGACTAAACCCTAGTTTGAAGAGGCACACATAACGTCGACATCCTTCAATATGATCGAATTTGATTCCACTGGAGTCCAACAAGATTCAACTTTAATCAGTTTTCACCAAGTCCAAGCTGTTTTGAGCCGCAACCCTCAGTGAACTCCACAACATCATTTGTCCTTAATTTGGTTGAATTTGAATCATATTAGTTTGAGTCACATCCACTCTTCCCTCTCTGCTATGTATAAACTTCAGCCCTAATAGGATAAGAAAATCCATGGAAATCAGATACTGAATTAATATAGTGACATTAATTCGAATCAGTCTTCAAATGAGATATTACCTAGTTTAGGCGGATCCGCATCAACTGGTTAGATGGATGGAAATGCTACTGTTCTCCTTGATACTTGCTAGTGCAACATTGTTTCATACAGGTCCTGCATCTTGATCAAGATGAATCGATTTTTTCCTAGTTTAGCAACCAGCATATCTAATTTGGTCTTATACACATTTTCCCTAAATTTCTTAGTAGTTTCTAATCACTCCTCCGTGCTGTTCTTTGAACACAGTTGCACATTTAATCTAGACATGTGGAAGGTCCAGTACTGTAAAATCTGAGGAATATACCTTACTAAATAGGGGGAAAACTGAAACCCCATGTTTTCAACTTGAAGAAAATTTGACCACTATGATTTATATTCTGCTTCTCCAGTGATGCTAAATTTAAATCTTTGTCAAGGCAGTGCCAAATTTCTGCTAAATGACAATTATATAACCATTTCTTTGAGCACTATTTTGTTTCTACAATGAAATTTCAAAAAAAAACAAGTAAAGGAAGTATATATATTATTAGAACAAAACAACAAACCTCAGGGGATGTTGTGGAACTTGACAGTAGACGGAAATGAGAATTTGGGTCACATCGAGACTGTCTTTTCCATGCAACAAAAAGCTTCAGCTACTAAGGCGCGCAAGAAAATCAAATGCAATGGAAATTAGATATTAATTTTTGTAACATTATAATACAAGAACTACAAATGCAAATTTAAGCTTTCAACTCTCAAATAGAAATGCTTCAGAGACAGATGACAAATGGCAAAAAGCTCAAGGAAGCGTGGAAAATAGTCATGCATCAAATGTGTTAATCAATATGGCATTCATAAATTTCTTACGCTATGGTTGAAGCATGTTCTGACAATTAAATAATTGGAATGCATAGATGGTCCAATTTGTTGCTTAGAAGCATTTCTATAAGATATTTTTATGCAAGGAGGAGAAGAACTAGAGCATATATTTTGTTCCTAGCATATGTGTATACAACTATACATACATACATCACTTGAGATTATGGAACCTAGTGACATACTGACATTAGAATTTGATGACTAGAAACTAAAAGTACTCTTTAAACGACTACTTAGGATCACTTCAGATGATGGTGTTTGGCTCCAAAACCGGTAGGGGTGCAAACTGTCTCTTTTGAGCGAATGATTGCGCAGGCGTGCCAGCACCACGGGGTGCAGTCGTCGGGGTAGTCCCTTGACCTGACTTCTTCTTCAAGCACTGTGGACGAGTAGAGCACCAACCTCGTCACAGGGTTCTTCTCTAGCCTTTCGGGAAAGGACTTTTGCCTTACAGATAAGGACTTTGGGTGTGATCTCTTCGGTCACCAAATCGATACTCAACGTTGTAGGTTGAGCAGAGCAATCACTGGTAAGTTCTGAGAAAGCACGGGGTTTGCTAAAGCGTATCTTTAGCTTCGTTGGGTTGCGAGGACGTTACCCTTGCTTCACTGGTAGTATCTGTGTGGCAGTAGTACTGGCAGTCGGCTCGCGAGGAGACTAGGACTGGAAGCACGGTCGCCGGGTTTCAACGAGGTTGAAGGTTTGCTCCGGGGAGGCTTTGTAATCGCTGGGATTGATTGATTCGAGAGAGCTCCTTGTTGTGTCCTTGAACCCTAGTATTTATACCTAGGTCTTCGACTGTTCCTTGCTACAGAAGGATTATTGATTGAAGTTTCCTATTCAATCTCTGCTACTTGGCTCCAATAAGGTTTCGTTTTCCTTATGGATTATGGAATGGGTGAAGCTGTAACCCAAACCCAAGTAGGCTTATTTTTGGGCCGCAAGTATCGGCCCGCTACGCTGAATCCACAAAAGGATCTTGCCAAAATTACTTTTGGGCTCAAACATTGCCCCCCAGGCCCCGAAAGCAGGCCCACGAAGATGTAACTGCTTGAAAGGGACTAAAAGGACGCGCCGATCGCTTGGAACGATGTCATTAATGAAGGTTGCGTCTTTTCATTTGCAAAACGCCTTTCTGTCGTATCGTTTCCCTCACAAAAATCCTTATTTAAACCCACGGCCGCGAGACCTGTCACATCAGAAACCCTTCTAGTCTCTTAAACCCAGACAAATCCATTTCTTCGATATCCCTTCGCAGAAACCCAGAAATGGTTCCCCCGAAGAAAATAATCATCGATCAAGAGGAAGAACTGAACGAAAAGGTTGCCCATACTTGGGGAACCAACATCGGTACCCGCATTCATCTCCACACACCTATCCATCGGCCCCTGCTCCTTCGATTCTCCGATCATCAAACCGGACTGGGTCCAGCACCACGAGATGCTATTCCAGATGATGCTATCGCTCTCTATGGCCTACCAATTCGTCGACCCATTCCAGTCCTCCGAAGGACCCCTGGAGATTTCAGTAGCTGGGGCGCCCAGAACAATCGAGCCAAAATAGGGCATTGGCCGTCCTCCATTAGCGCAGTAGAGACCTCTTGGTATCGCGCAACACGGGCGAGGGATCTGGCTCGCTGGAATGCATCAGGTATCACACATACTATTGATCTGTGTTTCAATCTTCCTCGCGGTGGCAATCGCTCGCCGCTCGCGGCTTTTCTTTGTTTCTGGAATACCGTCACCAACACATTTGACTTTAGATTTGGTTAAATGAGTGTCACTCTGTTGGATATTCTTGCCATCACTGGCCTGCCCATCGATGGCGAACCCTATGTGCATGGTCAATTTGATTCTGTCAACTTCACTTCGACCATGGCCCAGCACGGTCGTAGTGCCCACAGTGGCTCCTACCCGCGATGGTTAGCGTATTACAGCCGGGAACACAATGCGACCGGCGGAATCGCTTTTCTGGAGTATTGGCTCTGCAAGTTTATATTCTGCACCTCTTCTTGCAAGCCCACTGGTACTTGGACTCTTCTGGCGACGGCCCTCTACAACGGCCGCAACATCGGGCTTGGGCAACCCGTATTAGGAGCCCTCTACCGCATGTTATACCAGGCCACCATGCATCCATTTGAGACTAGCATGTCTGGCCCCTTTTGGATTCTGGATTTCTGGATCCAAACTTACTTCCCGTTCTTCCGTCGCGATGACATCCCGCTACTCCCACCGGCCGACCAACTCTTGGGTCGGTGGTTCTGCCATGAGGGAAGGTATTCATCCCCCCCTTACTCTGAGTGTTTCTCTTACCTGTACCTTTTAAACGAGATGCCATACTGTGACATAATTTTGGGTAGAAGATTCCCCTCTTTACTTGAATATGGCTTTCTTCCTGGCGATCCTCGCTACACTGATCGCGCACGCTTGGCTTTCCGTCGCGCGATCTCTTGTTCAGACATCAGGAGCGCTGCCGAGGAACTCAGCTACGAGCTCTACGCTCCTAATCATTTTGCTCGCCAATTCGGCCTTGTCCAATTGGTGCCATTCCCTCTATACGACGCCTGGAACTACAACACTTCCTGGCGCAGATTCAGGCCCCCTCTTGGATCTGTACCGGCGCAAAGTATGCTCGCGCTGGTTGATCTTCCTGATTGGGCCCAAGTTATTGATGCTGTGGACGGGGCTGAAGAAGGATATGAAGACTGGTGGGCGGAGGTTTCAGTCAATTGCTGGACTCAGCAAGACGATGAACTTTTCGCAGCACTTTTTGGAGAACTGAAAAACCCCTATCCTGTCGATGTTGAAGTACTCGCTCGCTTTCCCGAGGATGCGACACGATCCCAGCCTCTTCCGGTGACACAACCGACGCGAGCTCCTCGCCCGGCCCAGGCTGGCATTGTAATTCGCGAACCCCCTCCGGAGGTAAGTATCTGAGCTTTATCCTCTGTAATTTTCTTTTACTTTCTTTCTACTCACCCTTTGCTGTGTCAGGGAATTGCGCCACCTCCTGGCGCTCGCACAATCCGTGCTTCCCCGGCCTCTGGTCAGCCTGGAAAGCAGAAAGCGGTGCTCGCAGAGCCTGAAGCTGAAGATTCTTCCTCTGACGACGATAGTCCACAAACTGTAAGGACCTTTTACCCTTACGATTATGCCTCTCTGCGAGTTAAGTCAAACCTTGTAATTTTGGCAGGTCGCCGCTGCTTTGGCCAGCAAGCGCAATCGCTCAGACCCTCGTACTGACCCATGGGAAGAAGATGAACCACTCGCTGATCGACTGGTAAGAGATAAGAAAATCACATCTATAAATGTCTGTTTTTTAGCCCAACTCATATAACTGTTTCGCTCGTAGGTTCGTCGCCGCTCCTCTGGACGTGTTGGGGAAGGTTCTTCAACTGCTGGTGGAGGTTCATCTGTCCCGTAGGCTCAAACACCTACGGTCTCTACCAATCTCCCACCTCCCGCCAACACCGCGAGCGATGTGCATTTAGCTTTGATTCCAGTGCAAATCATAGATGACAGTTCGCCCGAGCTAGAAGAAAGAATAGCCCCTTCAGACTCACCGCCTGAGGAGCCGATCACTGCACAACCCCTAATGCAGGTAGTGCTTGACCCCATCCCTGACGAAGCAACTCAAGAGCTTGCACCGATAGCCATTCCGCACGAGCCTTTGGCCGCAGAGGTATACTTCTTTTGAACAACAGGCCTTAGTCTTTATTTTACTTTCTTCGCACTCTAATAAATCCTTCTTAACCACAGATTCCTGATCCTGTCGGGGAAACAGCTACTGCTACAGAGGTGCCTGTCACTGATCCAGTAGACACAATCGGTGCAGATGTAGTGATCCAGGATCCTGCCCCCCATGTCCCTGAAGTGGGAGAAGGAGTGAATGACGAACCGGAGCCAGAAACGGTCCCAATCACGGAGCCTCAGGAGGCCCCTGCCGCTACTGCTACTGCTGATGCTCATGCTGATGCTGATGCTGATCCGCCCGAGCCTTCCTCCAGGCTGGAAAGGCTTGTTCGCGTACTCGAAGTAGCCCCTCCAGGAGTTATAGATGAAGCAAGGGATGGGTTGCAGCGTCTTCTGAGTCTTGAGTTCCTATTACCGGGCGCGTCCGCCAGGGCTCAGGAATACTTGATGGTCCTTCGCCGCGAGTGCACCCTCAATGAGGCTGAGTTCGTCGAGATATATGAGCTGTTACAAAACCTTCCTGAGCGGATCAATGAAAGAACGACCGCGACTGTGCAAGCTAGGCAAGCTCAGGCCCACTATCAAGGCCTTGCACAACAGACAGAGACATCTTGCAACTTCCTGGGCGATAGAGCTATCCTTGTTAGAGACTTGCGGATTACACAGAACCACCTTCGGACTCAAATCCAGGACTTGCAAGCCCAGTTGACTGCGGTGACGGCCCGGCTTGAGCATGAGGAGCCTCTGCTAGAACAACCCCTAGCAGCCTTCGAAGTGATGTCTCAAAACTTAGCTCAGGCTCACGAAGCAGCCCGACAAGCGGAGCGAGCTGCTGCCGACGCCAGTTTTCGTCTGGATGAGCGCCTTCTTCGCTTGACCCATGCGGGCCGAAAACTTTAGGCCTCTATTACTATTAGGCCCAGTTTGTATGAATAATATTATATTTATCTAATATATTTAGCCCACTTTGCTTGGCCCAAATATACGCTCAGTTTTCCAATTAATGTTTACCTTTATTGCCATTGAAGTTGATTTGACCAAAATAATCTCGAAACAGAGCGGTTTTCTCCTTGAGAACTGCTCCGCTTCCCACGCGTTTTTAGTACCTTCATTTCCAAGATCTTCGCATTCAATTCCACTGATACTCTTATTGATGGCGTTGAAAGTACTTCAACCGCCCATCGCACGGTCGAGGCCACTGAACCTGGTTCTATAAATACCAACCCTTTGGGGAAATGATAAACACCAGCAAGTATGGCCTTCCCAGAGATAGTCTCGCAAATCTTACTTCTCTTTCTTCACTTTCTGAGATCTTCCCCCCATAGTCTCATCCTCAGCCCTAAATCCATAGGCTTCATGGCTTAATCTCAAGACCTAGATAGGCCTCATGGCTTAATCTCAGGTCCAGTG
Organism: Rosa chinensis; assembly: GCF_002994745.2. Taxonomy (NCBI): domain Eukaryota; kingdom Viridiplantae; phylum Streptophyta; class Magnoliopsida; order Rosales; family Rosaceae; genus Rosa; species Rosa chinensis. The sequence goes on along the minus strand of NC_037094.1, from coordinate 52,332,091 downwards.
GCATGTCTTTGGTTTCTGAAAATCTGGATGAACTTGCCAGTCTCAGTTAAACCGAAGAACATGTCACGCTCCTAACGCGGCAGAACCCTATTCTGAGGGGTCCCTCTTGTCAGACTGCCTGCGTGGAGCATGGGGAAGAAGGGCTGAAGGCCACGTTGAGGTCGACTGTTCTTCTTCCGCGGTCTACCTCCGGGCAAGATCGCGAGGCTTCTGTTTTTCCCCTGGAGGTAGATGTGGTCGTGGGTCGCGCTCGCCCTGGATACTAACTCCATCCCCGAGGACAGTCAACTAGAAGGGTTGGGATGGATTATTTCCTTCCCTCTTCCTCCGGTACCAATGAGAGCAGCTGCGACTCAGATCAGAGGAGGATGTGGGTGAAGAGAGAAAGAGTACCGACGGTACTGCCCATGTCCTCCTTGCCACCGCAAGATCCAGAAACTCTTAGAAGATCTGAAATCCTTATGATTCTTTAAGCCACTTTTGGCCTTGTAATTGCAAATGTAAATGTTTCTATCTGTACTGCTTTTGGCCGCAAAGCCACTATATGAATGAATACATGTATATTAAAAAATTATTGTTATAAAATAAGGCCTCATGCGTAGGCCACCATGTATCTTCTTAACACACGTTGTCAAGGAAGAATTATAACCAAAGTTGAAAATTATGCAAAAAGAAGAATTATAACCAAAGTTGGAAATTATGCAAAAATGAAGCCTCAAAAGAAGGCCTGGAACTTAATCAGAAACAAGGCCTCAAAGAAGGCTTGGAAGTATACAGGGTTGCCCCCCAATGTTCATCGGTGGAGCGGTACACAAATTGAAGGCCACAAGAAGAAAGGCCTGAATAGTATAGGGATGGTGCGAGCCGATGAAGATTATGGTTGCCCCCCAGTCTGGGCAGGAAGCTGAGCAGGGGGTTCCTCGAACTCCCAAACGCTAGGGTAATATTTCTTCAAGAAACATCCGTTGATGGGGTTGCGATGGATATCGCCATCGATGTCCCTGAGGTGAAAGGCCCCACGTTCCAAAATACAGTGGACGACAAAGGGTCCCTCCCATCGCGGAGTCCATTTACCGCGGCCTGTTAGCTTCTCACCAAGGGGTAAAATGGCCTTCCAAACAAGTTCGCCTTCTTTATAACTACGACCACGTGTCCTCTTGTCATAGGCGCGGGCGATACGTTGTTTCTCCATTACCAAATTATCCAGAGCCGCTAAGCGCTGCTCGCTCAAATCTTCGTGCTCTTGCCACATTGCCTGGACGTAGTCCTCTCCGATCAAATGGTGCTGCTCTTGGACGCGTAAGGAGTGGACGTTAATTTCCAAGGGCAAGATGGCGTCGTGACCAAACATAAGGGCATACGGTGTCGTCGCGTTGGGACTCCTCTTAGAAGTGCGATAAGCCCAAAGAGTCTCATTGGCGAGGGTTCTCTGCCAGCATCTTCTTTAGTAGGGTAATGATTATCTTGTTGCTAGCTTCTGCTTAACCGTTGGACTAAGCGTAATACGGGGTGCTGTGGACGAACTGGATGCCAAAATCATTGACAAGTTGCTCGACGGGACCTCCCAGGAACGCTGCCCCCCGGTCTGAAACGAGCACCTCGGGGATACCAAACCTGCAGAGGATGTTACGAAAGATAAACTGGCGAATGGTGGCACCAGAGGCCTCCTTCAATGGTTCAGCTTCGACCCATTTGGTGAAGAAATTAGTGGCGACGATGATGAACTTATGTTGGAGAGAAGAGTGGGGATGGATCATCCCAATCAAGTCCAGTGCCCAGCCTCGAGCAGGCCAAGGCTTGATGATAGGCTGCATGGGAATGTTAGGCACATGCTGGACTGGACCATGTGCTTGACAATCTTCACACCCTTTGGCGAATGTAATACAATCCTTCAAAATCCTGGGCCAGTAATAACCATGTCGCCTAATAAGCCATCGCATCTTGGGTCCTGCCTGATGAGCCCCACATACCCCTGTGTGCGCTTCAAGCATTAATCGTTTTGCTTCGCGGCCATAGACACACCGAAAGTCTACGCCATCTTCTCCACGGCGGCGCAACTCGTCACCCCTGAGGAAGTAATTTAGAGCGAGAAAACGAGTTCTTCTGTCAGCTGTGGGGTCTGGTCACTTGAGGTAAGCAACCAGAGGGATGCGCCAATCCACATCAATAGGTTCTAGCACCGCGACCACTGGATCATCTGGCGGATCAGGCCGCGCGAGCCACGAAGGCAGTGTGCGCCGCTCGACTTTCAGAATACGCTCGCGAACTCCATATTTCAATGTAATGCCTGTGGCCAGCTGAGCGAGCTCATTGGCTGCTAAATTGAGCTCGCGGGGAATATGCTCCAATCCGACGTCGTCAAATTGATCCAAAAGCTCGACGGCACGATTCAAATATGGTATGAGCAACCAACTTACACAGCGATATTTTTCTTGAAGCTGGTTTATGACGAGCTGAGAATCACCACGAATCTGAACATCCCTGACGCCCATTTCCAGTAAGACCTCTAGCCCAATAATAAGAGCTTCATACTCCGCCTGGTTGTTCGTGCATTTGAACTCCAATTGGAAAGAATAAGAGAAATGATCGCCAGTTGGGTTTTCCAGAACAATCCCTGCGCCGGCCAATGTTTCGGTTCGTGAGCCATCAAAGAACAATACCCAGGGCTGTAAGGAGACTGTGGCTTGGTACCAAACTGTGTATTCTAGGATGCGCGCCAGCTCTGGTCGTGTTGTAGTGACGGACGCTATTTCTAACTCTTTCAGCGTGGGTATCTCCAACGTAGGATGATGTGCCAAAAAATCGGCGATGGCCTGTCCCTTAACAGCTTTTTGAGGTACGTATTGCAGCGAAAATTCAGAAAGGGCTAATACCCACTTGCCAATGCGGCCTCTCAAAATAGGCCGGGACAACATGTATTTGACTAGATCAGTCTGAGCGATGATGCAGGTAGTAAAGGATAACATGTAGTGTCGCAATTTGCACGCTGAAAAGTACAAAGTCAGACACAGTTTCTCCATAGGGGTGTATCTTGTCTCACAATCGGTCAATGTCCGGCTGAGGTAAAAGATAGCATGCTCGATACCTCTTTCATCATCCTGAGCGAGCAGGCCGCAGATGGAAGCCTCAGCCGCTGAAATGTATAACTTCAACGGAATTCCAGCCTTAGGCGGAACCAGCACAGGCGGATTCGCGAGGTAGGTCTTGATTTTGTCGAAAGCCTCTTGATGTTTAGGCTCCCACACAAACTCGGCCTGTCCCTGTAGTTTCAACAATGGGGAGAAGGGCTGGATTTTACCTGCAGAGTTAGAGATGAAACGTCTCAGAAAGTTGATCTTACCCAGCAAGCGTTGCAACTCTTTCTTCGTTCGTGGAGCGATGGCATTGATGACCGCGCTCGCTTTGTCTTCAGGGACTTCGATGCCTCTCTGATGAACAATGAATCCTAAAAAATCTCCTGCCTGAACCCCAAACACGCATTTGGCTGGATTCATCTTGAGTTTGTGCTGTCGCATGCGCTCAAATACCTTCCTGAGATCGGTGATGTGGTCACCTTTTCTCTGAGACTTCACCACCACGTCATCGATGTAGACCTCTAAAATCTTCCCCAATATGTCGTGGAAGATCAGGTTCATGGCTCTCTGATACGTTGCTCCAGCATTCTTCAGTCCAAAAGGCATAACCACATATTCAAAAATGCCCGCGAAGCCGGGACAACGGAATGCGGTTTTATGTCTGTCTTCTTCTGCGACTGGAATCTGGTGGTACCCTGCGGTGCCGTCCATGAAGGATAATAATTCATGTCCTGCTACAGCATCTACTAACATATCTGCGACTGACATAGGGTAGACGTCTTTAGGTGTAGCGACATTGAGGTCTCTATAGTCCACGCAGAACCCTCATCTTGCCATTCTTCTTGCGAACTGGCACGATATTAGATAGCCACTGATTGTATTTGGCTACCCTGATAACGCCTGATTTATGCATTTTCTCGACTTCCGCTTTGACGAGGATTTGGGTTTCGGAGTTCATTCGTCGTGGCTCTTGTTTCACAGGCCTCTTGTCAGGGAGTGTTGGTAATTGATGGAAAACCAAGTCCGGTGACAGGCCTGGCATATCCTCGTACTTCTCCGCGAAGAAGTCTTTGAATTCGTGCAATAACTCAATGAGCCTCTGCTTCTCGCTAGGCTCCAAGTAAGTGTTGATGGCCACTTCCTTAGGCTCATCTGCTGTTCCAAGATTGATTTTCTCAGTAGGATCTCTGACCTTAGGAGGTGTGTCGTCCAGCACTGCTGGAGCGAGCTGGATATCGACCTCAGCATCTTGTTCCTGGCCAGAGAGCTCTTCATGGACGACCTCTAAGGTTGCGACCCGATCATAGGCCTCTCTTTCCACCAAATACGATGATAGTCTGTCATACAGCGAGTGGAAGGCCTCTATCCGTCCTTCTGGAAGGTCGTAATCCATTAATCAGTTAAGGGTTTGGGCACAGCGTGGCCAGGCCTCTCCAAGCCCTCATTTGCGAGTGTGAGCCCCCACTGTGCCAATTCAGAGGCCGTCACCCCTGTAGGGCGGCCCTTATCATCGATGCCACCAACCTCCAATGGAGTGATAGGCTCCAAATAGTATCTGGCATCTACATAGTTTGCGGAAACGGGGAATGGACGAGGATCCGCTTTAATCACCTCCGCTTTATCTGTCTTCCGGTTCCACATTACAAGCTCCTGATGAAGAGTCGACGGAACACAATAGCTCCTATGGATCCAGTCTCGGCCCAGAATAGCACTGTAGGCCGCATAGCAGTCTGTTACAAAGAAAGCATAAACTCCCTCAGCTGGGCCCACCTTGATGCGCAGGAAAAGGAGCCCCAAGGTTTTTGTTACAGTCCCTGCGAAGTTCTTAAGCGTAAGAGATGTAGACTGGATCTTCTCTCTCTTGATTCCGAGTAAGTGCATGGTTCTGGTGGTGATGACGTTCACAGCCGCGCTGGTATCAACCATGATCTTGCTGACTTTGGTGCCGTTCACATCTGCAGTGATATACAAGGGTCTCATGTGTTGGACCATAGCAGGTGTTGGCTTAGTGAAACTCATGAAGAACTCTGTGTCATGAGCCTCCCCTATCTCAAGGAGCACAACTTCTTCCACAGGTGCCGTGACTGCCGATGTGATCTGCAACGGCTGCTGACTATTTTCTCCCTCTTCAACGCAATCTTGGGCTGCAACCGGTAATGCATACCGCGCGGGGAGCACGAAAACCATGTTGCAGGATATATCAGTCATATCCGTCTCCTCCGCGTCAGTTTCCAGATCAAGCTTGGGCTCATTGATCGACTAATGATTCCTCCGTAAGGCCTTTTACCTCACACTACTCGCGCTCTTGTACTACAAGTGCCCGCAAGGGTGAGTCTGGCTTCGGTTCTCCTTCAGCGCTGACCTTGGGGGATGCGACCACTACACTCTGGACCCTCTTTGGCCTCCACTGTAAAGTCTCGGCAGTCCTTTCCTTGCCCCCCAGTCTCTGAAAAACCGAAGGTTTAGCCTCTGATTCCTCGCGAAATAACCTGCGCCTGACAGGAGGTCGCCTTGTCGGTGAAGTTTTAGTTCGAGACATCGGAGGTAGCCTTTCTTCGGTGATTCTGCAAAAAACACTGGGCTTTCTGCCCCTGTTGCTTGTTTCTGGAAGCTGCGGGGAGCCACTAATGGCTTGGCAGCGAGTGCCTCCATTTCCTTTTGATACTGCTCAGGTGATTTGACCAATTGTGAAGGCTTGATCAGGCCTTGGTCCAGGGCCTCTAGCGCACGCTTGGCTTCTCCAAACCTGCGCTGCAGCTTCCTTTTCTTGTAAGAGCTTATCTCCACGGCCTTCCCCTTTTCCCTGGTATACCATTTGCCTTCCTTGATTGTATTAGCCGAGGCAGGAGGGATGTATGGCTTGGTCAGAATATTCTTGCACTCGGTCCTGGCCTTTTCCTCTTGTTTCTGATTGCTCGCAGCTGCTCGCAGTTTCTTGAACAAGTTGGAATCTTTTGGGGATGGTGATGACTCCATTTTTTCTCTTTCTCTTGGGCTGGAAGGCTGATAGTTCCGAGAAGATGAAGCCCACTTGACCGGTGGGAGAGAACCAAAGTGAAATGTCTGCTCGACCTCTTCATGCGACACCTGAATGCCGCACTCTTCCTTGCAACCCGAGCATAAGAACACGGGTGAGGCCTGGCTTTTTGTTTCAGCCTTGTTCTTCGCGGGTGTCCCGCCTACGGCGGACCTCTCCCCTTGCTCATTTGAGCTCAAATCGAGAGTGGGTTTCCGTTGCTGCTGTTTGGTCCAGTTTACATCGACCATGTTGATCCCGGTGTCAGGAAAAGGATTCAAGTCTACCAGCGCTGCTGCCGTGACTGGAGCTTCCACCTGCAAAATACCATTGTTGAGCCATACCTGGATCTGGTCTTTGAGTTTCACACAGTCTGTGGTATTGTGGTTCCACAAGTTATGGAATTTGCAGTACTTCTTCCCTTTCAGCTGGTTCGGTCTCGGAAAAGGTCCAAAATCGGTCTTCACCATCTTCGCAGCGATCATCTCATCCAAGATTTCATGTGCCTTAGTGGCATCGTAAGTATATGTCGCGAACTCAGGTTTGGTGAAGGCCATGGATTTGAGTTTGACAGGCTCTTTGGATATTTTCAGCTGCTTTAGGGCTGGATTCTTCTTCTCGGTCAGCTCATAAGCAGCGACATCATGCTCCTCTTCCTCTTCATCATCCTGAAACCCTTCTTCGGTGTGGTGATGGTAGTAAGGGTCGTAGGTAGCTGGCTGGTAGCTCAGGGCCGCTACGGTGCGATGTTTTCCTGGCACATATGTCCCTTTGGACGCATTCTTTCTAGCATCTGTTTCCCTGAGGAGATGTTCAAAGTTGCCTACCTCTGTGATGAGTTCTCCCATTGATTGGATCATGCTACCATGTTACTTTTTTCGTTGGCGAGGTTCCAAGCCCTTGACCGCCAGTTTGACCAACTCCTTCTCGGGCAGGATGACATTAAGCTTAGCTTTCTGAATTTGGAAGCACTGAAGATAGGCCACAGCAGACTCTGTAGGCTGTTGGGCCATCTGAGTGAGAGAAGCCAAGTCGACCTCAATCTCAATGGCTCCAAAGGTTTCTCGGAACAGCTTTTCCATCGCTGGCCAATCTCCGACGGTCCCTGGCCAAAGTTTGGAAAACCACCTAAAGGCAGCGCCTGAGAGAGAAGTGCCAAAGATCCTGCATTTGAGGATGTCATAATTCTGGTACTGGCTGCATTGTACCCTAAACCTGGCTAGATGTGTAGCCGCGATCTCTGTATCTTCTCCTGAAAAAGTAGAAAATATGATATTTTTATAACCCCTGGGAAAGGGCGCGAGCATCACATGTGGCGGGAAAGGTCCCTCATAGACCCCATCAACCTGATTTCTAGGATTAGCCAGCCTGATCATCTCTTCCACCTCGTCGCGTCTCACGTACTCTAGACCCGGAGGTGGAGGAGGAGTTGTCACAGTATGGCGGGCAGCCTGCAAGGGTAGTGCCTGGTTCAAAGCCCCTCCTCCTCCTCCTAAGTGTACCACGTGGGTTGTAGCTGGTGGCTGAAGAGTTACTGCGGGGATGGGTATTTCCTTTGCCAAGGCTGTTATCTTAACCGGGTTACCTGTCTGGTCAATACCATGATAGCTTCCTGGTAGCTCCTGATACACATTTTCTGCCCCGTTGCTATCATATTGGATAAATGTGGTAGAGCCAGATGCGTTTCCAATAGCCCTCGCCGTTGGATGTTTTTGTCTGGTAGTCTGTCCATCCGCCGAGGTTCCCTTTTCTTTGCTGCCACAGAGAACCAGAGCTTGCTCTTTGCCTCTCTGTGGCGTAGCGCCAACAGTTGCGGCCGGTATAGCGGTGCTGCTGCTAGCTTTCTCTCGCTGATTAGGCGGTACGTACTTGCTAGAGCCAGATGGCTGGCCAAGAGACCCGAGGAGAGCATTAGGGTCCCCTAAAGCCTTGTTCAGCACTTCTGTTTCTTGGTTCAGCTCCGTTCTCTACATGGCCACCTCGGTTGCGAGGCCAGCGCCGTCCTTGCGAAGGTCTGCCATATTTGATGCAGTCTGCTGATTTTGGTTCTCGATGGCAGCCAGGATCTCGTGATGCGCTGGTCTAACTCGCGCAGGTGCTGGTCAGTCTTTGCCTGTTCCCTTTCAAAATCAGCAAGTATAAACTGGCGGTGACTTTCAATGTTCTCCATGATGATCGCGAACCTCACCTCCAAGGTCGCTCCTTCTGGAATAGGCTTCGCGACAAAAGCCTCTATTCCCCCACTTTCCACTGTATTAGGAACAGTGGTGGCGACATCATTGACTGCAGCGCCAACTTGTTGGATAGTAACATTCTGGCCCTCAGTAGTGGCCGGATGATCTTTTCTTTGTTCAGTTGACATGTTGGATGAACAGGTGGGGTAGGCAAATCGCTGAGTCACTTGTTCCTCGGAAAGACCATGACAGTCCGCACGAGAGTGCGGTCTGTAACTGGAGGTCTTGTGTCTTGAGCAGTTAGCGTAAACCTTTTGGTAAGGGTTTTCGCTAGATTTCCCAATGGCTACGTTCACGAAAAGACACTATTGTGTAGTCCCACTAGGCGTGCCAAAATGTTTGGCTCCAAAACCGGTAGGGGTGCAAACTGTCTCTTTTGAGCGAATGATTGCGCAGGCGTGCCAGCACCACGGGGTGCAGTCGTCGGGGTAGTCCCTTCACCTGACTTCTTCTTCAAGCACTGTGGACGAGGAGAGCACCAACCTCGTCACAAGGTTCTTCTCTAGCCTTTCAGGAAAGGACTTTTGCCTTACGGATAAGGACTTTTGGTGTGATCTCTTCGATCACCAAATCGATACTCAACGTTGTAGGTTGAGCAGAGCAATCACTGGGAAGTTCTGAGAAAGCACCGGGTTTGCTAAAGCATATCTTTAGCTTCGCTGGGTTGCGAGGACGTTACCCTTGCTTCGCTGGTAGTATCTGTGTGGCAGTAGTACTGGCAGTCGGCTCGCGAGGAGACTAGGACTGGAAGCACGGTCGCCGAGTTTCAACGAGGATGAAGGTTTGCTCCGGGGAGGCTTTGTAATCGCTGGGATTGATTGATTCGAGAGAGCTCCTTGTTGTGTCCTTGAACCCTAGTATTTGTACCTAGGTCTTCGACTGTTCCTTGCTACAGAAGGATTATTGATTGAAGTTTCCTATTCAATCTCTGCTACTTGGCTCCAATAAGGTTTCGTTTTCCTTATGGATTATGGAATGGGTGAAGCTGTAACCCAAACCCAAGTAGGCTTATTTTTGGGCCCCAGGTATCGGCCCGCTACGCTGAATCCACAAAAGGATCTTGCCAAAATTACTTTTGGGCTCAAACAGATGGTGATAAATTACCTAATGTATGTAAGAAACTGACCGACCAGTTAAAGGCATGCCAGAAATCAAGAGAAGTTTTTATATCTGCTTGACATCCCACCTACATAGAACATGTTAAACAAGATCGAATACATTATTTATCTATCTGGAGTTAAATCATCTTTTAATTCAGAGCTTAGCAACCCACATTTATATTCATGGGATTTCAGTATGATGCAATTACCAGCAATTATAGTCTTCTCTTATTAGATGACAATCAAATGTTGGTGGGGAGGTCAAGATCTGAATATATATCCGTGATGATACTCAATTGACTGTGGTACTCTTATTATATGGTCAAGTAATGAACTTGGGGATTGTGGTGAAAGTTTTCTCTGCTCTTGATATCAAGGTGACTTGTGTGTTCATAGCTGTTCAGTAAACAAACAGTCCTGACCATAACAGAAGGAACTTGTACCATTATGAACCTGCAACGTTATGGATTAATACGTTGACATAAATAGATTCCAAGTTGGCAAGTTCTATAACTTCAAAGATACAATAAACACACAATTTGTCATTCAAATTTAGGTCCATTAAATTACAAGCATGAGAGTTCACTGAGCTGTCCATATATGGAAACCTCCTTAACTTAATGGTGCAGCTTGCATTATAATAGTAGAATTCATTACGAAGGGTTACTTCTAGCTTATTACATACCTATACTTTAGACATAATCACATAATCATTCAAATGGACGCCTCAATGCAAGTTTCCAAAATGGCGTATCTCCTGCATAGTGTGTTGATCAAGACAAAATTCATAATTACATTATGTTTGGACGGTAGAAGAAACCACAAACCAGCATGTATACTCATAAGATTGAATAAGAATGTGAAATATTAATATTACATGCAATTTGCTCAAAACTTAGTTGCTCTGCTACCTTTGCTTTATTTGCAGAACCTCATCAATCAGCTGGACAACTTCAATTATGCTTAAAGCTACCTGAACATAAATCTTTGTAAGATTTGATTCTACAATAGAATGAATTTTAAACTACATATATAAATATATATATATATATATATATATAGATGAATTTTAAACAAAGTTTTCTCTGCAGGAATACATGAATATATAGATTCATCAATTAATTACATACCAGAATAGTTTTGCTTCCGGAAATTAACCGTATGTTACTTCAGTATCTATTTTTCTTCCTTTGAAAAAGGGATCAACTCCATATGAGGTTCCACTAATTGTGACGTTTGGGATGCGAGAGATGAACTGGTCAGGAAGGATGCCAAAGCTCTCAGAACGATGGATGAGAATATTCTGCAGTGGTGCATTTTGCAGGAGGAAGTCTGGAAGTTGGTTTAGTTTAGGACACTCCACAATATGTAAGGAAGAAAGGCGTGGCAATATTGAAATTGATTTCATTGGGGAATTAGAACAATCCTCTGCCTCTCCTCCTAAATCCCACTTTTCTAAACTCGGCAAGTTGCCAAGAAAGAGTGTTTCGAAACTTGGGAAGGATGACGATGTTTCTTCTTCTACTCCAAAAAATTCAGCTCCAATCTCTTCCAGACCATACATGGACTTTAGCTTTACTACTTTAAGGGATGGCAGTTTCCCGAGAGGAGGCAAAATAGAGGAGCTGCTGTGACAAAGATTAGACTGTCAATCTGGTTAAATACGACGTCCTCATCCAATTGGGCCATGTGGACGCTTTATACCAAGTAATCTTTAAGGACTCCTTCTCATGTGGTTGTAAGACATCAATTAGTATAGCATCTACGTCCTTGTTTCCCGACACATAAAGCTCCAAATGAGAAAGCTGTTCTTTTTTCCTCAGCTCTGCTTTCTCGGCCTTACTTGCTGCATCATCCCCGACCCTTACAACATAGATGACAAGACGGTGAAGCTTATTCATCATTCTCAGATCTCCTAATGTCAGTGCTTCGGCATCTTCACTACAACAAACAGAAGGGCACCCGTCCAGTGTTCGCAAATTCCTTATACTCCCAATCCCTTTCGGCATTGAAACACAAAAATCAATAGGAAGATGCTTCAAGTTAATCAACTTCCCCATATTGTCAGGCAACTTTTTAAGGTACTCACATGTATCAAGCCTCAAAGTTTGCAAATTGTACAAGTTAGACACACTGTCGGGTAATTCCCTCAGCCTAGTATGAGACAAATCAAGATACCTCTGTTTGAGCCCAAAAGTATTTTTGGCAAGATCCTTTAGTGGATTTGACCCAGTGGGCCGATACCTGCGGCCCAAAAATAAGCCTACTTGAGTTTGGAGTATAGCTTCGCCCATTCTGTGATCCATAAGGAAAACGAAACCTTATTGGAATCAAGTAGCAGAAATTGAATAGGAAACTTCAATCAATAATCCTTCTAAAGCAGGGTATAAATACTAGGGTTAAAGGACAAAGAATGGACCTCTCTCGAATCAATCAATCCCAGCGATTACAAAGCCTCCCCGGAGCAAACCTTTAACCTTGTTGAAACCCAGCGACCGTACTTCCAGTCCTAGTCTCTCCAAGAGCCGACTGCTGTCAGCCAAATAGCCACCCTCAAGTATAAGGGGTACAAGTAATAGTATAGGGATTTAAGAAAAGTTGTCGAACCCACAAGGATTGGATTCCTTTCACTAGCTAAGGTGTTAACCTAAGGAGAGCTAGAATATGCAAATGTACAATCACAAACCTAAATTCACAAGGAAATCTAGGCTCATGGTGAGTATGTGCATTGTGGTGATAGTGAAATTGTTTGTTGGATAGAGTAGTGAACCAAATTAAATTAAATGCTCAAATGTAAACTAAATTACTCTAAACTAAACTAGTAATATAATGGATGAAGTTAGGGGTTGGATTGTCTACCACTAACCTCCCTTGCAAGTATTGAAGTTCAAATACAAGTGATGCTATTCTAATTTCCCAATTACCCTATTTGCATCCGGATAAGACTACAAAGGTTTAAACTCCTTTTATTTTATCAATTTCCACAGGATAAGTGCGAAACTAACTACCCAAGAACAAGTTATATTACCGGATAAGTATCAATTCCTTGCTCCTAGACGCATAAAGATTTGAGTTTAGATAATCAAGCAAGCAAACCAATCCTAGATCTAGGTGATTTTAACTCACTACCCTCACATGCACATAGAGGATGCTATCATGCTATTAATGTTCAAGGTTAACTACTGCCTAAACATTTTTTCATGAGATGACAAACACAACACATTCAAAATAGTTAAGTTTGAATGAATGCATTCACTTCTTGAATTAGCATATGAAGATGAAAATCACAAATAACAACAAATGTCAATTAAAACATCAATTTATACAAATTTGGCTACGGCTTTCAACCCTAGCCCCAACAAAGTAACTACTCACTCATAATCATACAAATTGGTATCAAATCTATAAAGTAAATCAAGGTAAATTAAAGAGTTAAGGGAAGAAAGAACTAGTTGAAGCTTGACAAATCAATGGGTAGCTTCTCCTTCATTTTTCTCCTTCAATGCTCCTTGAATCCTCCTTGATGGTGGAATGGATGGATAATGAACTTCTTGATGGTGATGATGAATGAAATGGTGATGAAGATATGATGCTCCTTTGGCTAACTTTGAGTGGTGGTGATGAAGTTTATGGTGGTGGAAGATGGTAGTTGTGGTGGTGGTGGTGGTGATGGAGTAGATTGGGTATTGTGAGTTTGGATTTTGGGAGGTGGAGATGGAAGTTTTGTGAAGGAGATGAAGAGAGAAATCAAATGTAATGGGATGAAGGAATTGGTGATTGAGAGTGAGAGGAGAATGTGTTTAAATAGGGAAGAAAAAGATGAGTGAAATGATGAGAGAAAGAAAAATAATGAAAGTAGAGTATGGGAGTGGTTTGTAAAATAAGTAAAAGATTGGGTAATGATGAAATGAAAGCAAAGCATCAAGGTGCAGAAACATGGAAGTGATAATGATCTATTAAAGAGAATAGAGTAGAAAAATATATCCAAGGAAAAAGAGAAAAGCATCTAGCTTTCTTCATGTGGGTAGGAAACATGAACATGTGAATATTGAGCTGGTTTTAGGTCAGTTTCTGCCCCTTTATTCCTTTAATTATTTCTCCACTAAACATTCAGATTTTGCTCGTGACTTCTTCATATCAAATGTTCCTTTATGAGTGTAGATCATCCTGCTAGAATTTCAGAGTTTTTGGAATAGTGGTTGGGCCGGAAATGCTACTGGACTCCTCACAGGTCTAGTTTTCCAGTTTTACTTCTGCAGAAAATTGGACTGATTGTTTGAAGGCCTTCTACTTCTATCTGGCTCTTGTACTCTTCATAAGAAATGTTTCTTAGGATGTATAGAATTGATCTACAGAGTTTCAGCTCATTTGGAGTTCATTTGTTCAGGCGGCCGCTCCTTCTTCCTTGTCTAGCTCACTTTCTCCTAGCCAGAGTAAGAAAATGTTCTAAGGTTGACTTTTTAGTGCATTTCCATTCTTCTCCATCATTTCCTAGCATGATAAGGAAAACATAATAAATATATATAGATAAACACAAAGGTTAAGCAAAAGTATAAGATTAGGGAAATAATGAAATTGGATTAGTCAACATTAAATTTGGACTTTAGAACAAGTAATTTCCATGTTTTAGGGGACAAATATGTATATGAATTATGATCCAACAACTGCCAGTGCTACTGCCACCGATACTATCAACGAAGCAAGGGTAACTCCCTCGCAACCCAGCGAAACTAAAGTCACGCTTTAGCAAAACCCATGCTTTCTCTGAACTTCCCAGTGATTGCTCTGCTTAGCCTGCAACGTTGAGTATCGATTCGGTGACGCGAAGAGATCACATCCAAAGCCCTTATCCGTAAGGCAGAAAGTCCTTCCTCGGAAGGCTAGAGAAGAACCTTGTGGCGAGGTTGGTGCTCTCCTCGTCCACAACACTTGAAGAAGAAGTCAGGTCAAGGGACTTCCCCGACGATTGCACCCCGCGGTGCTGGCACGCCTACGCACAAGCTCAAAAGAGACAGTTTGCACGCCAACTGGTTTTGGAGCCAAACATTTTGGCACTCCCAGTGGGACATCAATAGTGTCTTTCCGTGACCGTAACCATTGGGAAGTCTAGCGAAAACCCTTACCAAAAGGTTTAAGCTAACTGCTCAAAGCATAAGACCTCCAGTTACAGACAGCATTCTCGCGCGGACTGTAGTGGTCTTTCTGAAGAACAAGTGACTCAAAGATTTTCTCGTCTGTCCCAATCACCTAACATGTCAACTGAATGGGAAGAGAATCACCCCACCACTACTGAGGGTCAGAGTGTCACTACTAATCAGGCCAGCGAGCCTGTTATCACCACCACTGTCTCCAATACAGTGGAAAGTGGAGAAAGAGAGGCTTTCGTTGTGAAGCCTATTCCAGAGGGAGCGACCGCCAAGGTAAGGTTCGCGATCATCATGGAGAACATTGAAAATCATCGCAAGAAAATAGCCGCTGATTTTGAAAGGGAGACCGCGAAGACAGATCAGCTCATACGTGAACTAGACCAGCGCATTACCCGACATGCAGAGGATACTAAACAACAGATCGCACAATCAGAGAATGCAGTAAGGGTCCATGCCGTAGGTATCGCTAGCGAGCAGAATCAGTGCCAGAGAGAAATCATAGAGGCTATCACAAACCAAACCAAGCAGACAGCGTCTGATATGGTAGGTCTTCGCAAGGATGGCGCTAACCTCGAGCCGAACCGAACCAGGCTAGAGAAGTGTTGAACAAAGCCTTAGGGGATCCCAACGCTATCCTCGGTTCCCTTGGCCAGCCGTCTGGTTCAGGCAAGTATGTGCCGCCGAATCAGCGAGAGAAGGTTAGCAGCAATACCGCTACCCCTTTCGCTATCGTTGCTGCTACACCGTTGAAAAATAAAGAGCAAACTTTGGTTATCGGTGGCAGCAAAGAAAAGGCCGCTTCGCCGTGCGGACAGACCACCAGACAGAAGAATCCAACTTTGCTACATTCGTTCAGTACGACAGCGATAGGGCAGAAAAAGTATACCAGGAACTGCTAGGAAGTTATTATGGGATTGACCAGACCGGCAACCCGATTAAAATAATAGCCTTGGCAAAAGAGAAGCTTATGCCAGCAGTGACTCTTCAGTGACAAGCTACAACCCGCGTCGTACATGTAGGAGAGGGGCCAACGACTGTAAACCAAGCAATACCTTTGCAGGCTACTCGCCAGACTGTGGCGACACCACCTCCTCCTCCGGGTCCAAAATATGTAAGACGTGAAGAGGTAGAGGAGATGATCAGGTTGGCTAATCATAGGGCCCAACTAGATGGGGTTTATGAGGGACCTTTCCCACCGCATATCATGCTCGCACCCTTTCCCAGGGGCTATAAAAATATCATATTTTCTACCTTTTCAAGGGAAGACACCGAGGATGTGGCAACCCATTTGGCCAGGTTTAGGGTGCAATGCCGCCAATACCAGAATGATGATATCCTTAAGTGCAGAATCTTTGGTACTTCTCTTTCGGGAGCTGCCTTCAGATGGTTTTCCAAGCTTCGACCAGGAACAGTGGCGGATTGGCCCGCGATGGAAATGCTTTTCTGAGAAACTTTTAGAGCCATTGAGCCTGAGGTAGATCTGGCTTCTCTCACTCAGATGGCCCAGCAGCCTACAGAGTCTGCTATGGCTTATCTTCAGCGCTTTCAAATTCAGAAAGCCAAGCTGAACGTCATCCTGCCTGAGAAAGAGTTAGTCAAGCTGGCGGTCAAGGGTTTGGAACCACGTCAACGAAAGAAGCAACATGGCAGCATGATCCAGTCAATGGGAGAACTCATCACAGAGATGGGCAGCTTCAAACATCTCCTCAGAGAAACAGACGCAAGGAAGAATGCATCCAGAGGGACATACTTACCAGGAAAACATCGCACCGTAGCAGCCCTAAGCTACCAGCCGGCTACCTATGACCCTTACTATCATCATCACAGTGAAGAAGTGGTTCAGGATGATGACGAGGAAGAGGAGAATGATATCGCTGCTTATGAATTAACCTGGAGGAAGAATCCAGCCTTGAAGCAACTGAAAATTTCCAAGGAACCTGTCAAGCTCAAATTGATGGCCTTCACCAAACCTAAATTCGCGACATACACATATGATGCCAATAAGGCACATGAGATCCTGGACGAAATTATCGCCGCGAAGATGGTGAAGACAGACTTTGGACCTTTTCCTCGACTAGAACAGTTGAAAGGGAAGAAGTACTGCAAGTTTCACAACTTGTGGAATCACAACACTGCGGACTGTGTGAAGCTCAAAGACCAGATTCAGGTATGGCTTAATAATGGCAGTTTGCAGATGGAAGCTCCAGTAACGGCAGCAGCGCTAGTGGACCTAGACCCTTTTCCTGACACTGGGATCAATATGGTAGATCTGAACTGGACCAAGCAGAACCATAGGAAACCAACCTTGGATTTGAGTACAAAAGAACGAGAGGGAAAATATGCCGAGGATGAGACCCCTGCAAAGAAGAAAGCTAAACCAGTTGGTCAAGCCTCACTCGTGGTCCTATGCTCGCGATGCAAAGAAGAGTGTGGCATCCAAGTGTCGCATGAAGAGGTCGAGGAAACATTTTGCTTTGGCTCTCTACCCCGTCAGATGGACTTCGTTATCGCGGAACTATTAACCTTCTAGCCCGAGAGAAAAAGAGAAAATGGGGTCACCACCATCCCCAAAGGACTCCAATTTGTTCAAGAAGCTGAGAGCGGCCGCGGTTGATCAGAAACATGAAGAGAAGGCCACGAACAAGCATAAAGACGTGCTGACCAAGCCTACATCCCGCCTGCGCCAGCCGCCACCATCAAGGAAGGAAAATGGTACACCAGGGAAAAGGGGAAGGCAGTGGAAGAGGAAACTGCAGCACAGGGTTGGGAAAGCCAAGCGCGCGCTAGAGGCTCTAGAACAGGGCCTGATTAAGCCTTCACAACTGGTCAAATCACTTGAGCAGTATCAAAAGGAGATGGAGACACTAGCTGCTAAACCGTTAATGGCTCCCCGCAGCCTTAAAAAACAAACGAGTTCGCTAATAGGGGCATCTAAGCCCAGTGTTTTTTGCAGGATTACTGAGGAGAGAACATCTCCGATGGCTCGAAAGGAGAGCTCGCCGACTCGGTGACCACATGTCAGATGCAGATTATTTCGCGAAGAACCGAAAGCCAAATCTTCGGTCTTTGAGAGACTGGGGGCCAAGGACAAGACTACCGATACCTTGTAGTGGAGACCAAAAAAGGTCCAAAGCGTAGTAGTCGCTCCCCCAGAGGTATGCATGGCAAGGGAACCGAAACCGGACTCCCCTAAGCAGGCTCCCGTGGTACAGGAACACGAGCAATGCGAGGTAAAAGGCCTTACAGAAGAATCATTGGTGGACCGTTTGGCTAAGCAATTCAACGAGGACACCCCTGTCGATGAACCCAAGCTTAACCTGGAAGATGACATGGAGGAGACAGATATGACTGACACATCTTGCAACATGGTTTACGTGCTCCCCGCGAGGTATGCACTACTGGTCTCTGCTCAGGACTGTGTGGAAGCTGAGGAAGGTAATGCGCAGCCTTTACAGATCACATCGGCAGCCACGACACCTATGGAAGAGGCCGTCCTTCATAAGACGGAGGATGCTCAGAGAAAAGAATCCTTCATGAGCTTCACCAAGCCAACGTCTGCTAGGGTCCAACACATGAGACCTCTTTATATCACAGCAGAAGTTGGCAGTACCAAAGTTAATAAGATCATGATTGATACCGGAGCCGCCGTTAATGTCGTCACTACCAGGACCATGCACTTGCTCGGGATCAAGAGGGAGAAAATCCAGTCTACATCCCTCACGCTCAAGAATTTCGTGGGGACTGTAACAAAGACCTTAGGATTACTTTTCTTACGCATCAAGGTTGGCGCAGCAGAAGGAGTTTATGCTTTCTTTGTGACAGATTGTTATGCGCCCTCCAGTGCTATTCTAGGCAGAGACTGGATCCATAGAAGTTACTGTGTGCCGTCGACTCTCCATCAGGAACTAATCATGTGGAACAGGGAGACAGATAAAGATGAGGTGATCAAAGCGGATCCTTATCCATTCCCAGTTTCCGCGAATTATGTAGATGTCAGGTACTATTTGGAGCCTATCACTCCATTGCAGGTCAGTGGCATCGATGACAAAGGCCGCCCCACAGGGGTGACGGCCTCTGAATTGGCACAGTGGGGGCTTACGCTCGCAAAAGAAGGCTTAGAGAGGCCTGGCCACACTATACCCAAACCCCTAAATGATTAATGGATTACGACCTCCCAGAGGAAGAAATAGAGGCCTTCCACTCGCTGTACGAAAGACTATCATCGTATTTAGTGGAAAAAGAGGCCTATGATTGAGTCGCGACCTTAGAGGCCGTCAATGAAGAATTCTCTGATCAAGAACAAGAGGATGAGGTGGATATTCAGCTCGCCCCGGCGGCGCTGGACGATACACCTCCTAAAGTCAGAGACCCTACCGAAAAAGTTAATCTTGGAACATCAAGTGAGCCTATGGAAGTGGCTATCAGCGTTTACTTAGAGCCTAGAGAGAAACAAAGGCTCACTGACTTATTGCTAGAATTCAAAGACTGTTTCGCGGAAAAGTATGAAGACATGCCCGGCCTGTCACGGACTTGGTTTGCCATCAACTGCCAATACTCCCTGACAAGAGGCCTGTGAAAAAAGAACCGCGAAGAATGAATTCAGAAACCCAAGTCCTCGTCAAGGAGGAAGTCGAAAAGATGCATAAATAGGGCATTGTCAAGGTAGCCAAATACAATAAGTGGCTATCTAATATAGTGCCTATTCGCAAGAAGAATGGCAAGATGAGGGTCTGCGTAGATTACAGAGACCTTAATCTCGCTACACCTAAAGATGTCTACCCCATGCCGGTCGCGGATATGTTAGTAGCGCAGTAGCAAGACATGAATTGTTGTCCTTCATGGACGGCACCACAAGGTATCACCAGATTCCAGTTGCAGAAGAAGACAGACATAAAACCGAGTTCCGGTGTCCCGGGTTCGCGGGCGTTTTTGAATATGTGGTCATGCCCTTTGGATTGAAGAATGCAGGAGCAACGTATCAGAGAGCCATGAACCTGATCTTTCATGACATCCTGGGGAAGATTTTAGAGGTTCACATCGATGACATAGTTGTGAAATCTCGGAAGAGAGGAAACCACATCGCAGATCTCAGAAAGGTATTCGAGCGCATGCGACAGCACAAGCTCAGAATGAATCCCGCTAAATGCGTATTTGGAGTTCAAGCCGGAGATTTTCTGGGATTCATTGTTCATCAGAGAGGGATTGAGGTCCCTGAGGACAAGGCAAGCGCCGTCATCAATGCATCCCCGCCGCGAACGAGAAAGGAATTGCAGCGTTTGCTGGGTAAGATCAACTTTCTGAGACGTTTCATCTCTAACTCTGCAGGTAAAATCCAGCCTTTCTCGCTGTTGCTGAAGCTACAGGGGCAGAATGAGTTTGTATGGGAGCCTAAACATCAAGAGGCTTTCGACAGAATCAAGGCCTACCTGGCGAGCCCGCCAGTGCTTATTCCCTCGAGGGCTGGATTTCCATTGAAGTTATATATTTCAACAGCTGAGGCTTCCATTGGCAGTTTACTAGCCCAGGATGATGAGAGAGGCATCGAGCACGCTATTTTCTACCTCAGCCGAACACTGACAGATTGCGAGACAAGGTATACTCCTATGGAAAAGCTGTGTCTTACATTGTACTTCTCAGCATGCAAGTTGCGACACTACATGTTATCCTTTACTACCTACATCATCGCTCAAACCGACCTGGTCAAGTACATGTTGTCGCGACCTATTCTGAGAGGCCGCATTGGCAAGTGGGCACTGGCCTTTTCTGAATTTTCGCTGCAATATGTGCCTCAGAAAGCTGTAAAGGGACAGGCCATCGCAGACTTTCTGGCACATCATCCTATATTGGATATACCCATAATGAAGGAGTTAGAGATAGCGACCGCAACTACAACTATACCAGATTTGGCGCGCATTCCAGAGTACGCAGTATGGTATCAAGCCACAGTCTCTTTACAGCCCTGGGTATTGTTTTTTTATGGCTCAAGAACTGAAACAGTAGCAGGGCAGGGATTGTTCTGGAGAATCCAGCGGGCGATCGTTTCTCTTACTCTTTCCAATTGAAGTTTAAGTGTGCGAACAACTAGGCAGAGTAGGAGGCCCTTATTATCGGGCTAGAAGTCTTACTGGAATTGGGAGTGAGAGATGTTCAGATCCGCGGTGACTCTCAGCTCGCGATAAATTAGCTTCAAGAAAAATACAGATGTGTAAGCTGGTTGCTCGTACCATATTTGAATCGCGTCATTGAGCTTCTGGATCAATTTGATGACGCGGATTTGGAGTACATCCCTATCGAGCGCAATTTCGTGGCCAATGAACTCGCTCAACTGGCTACAAGCATTAACTTGAAGTATGGGGTTCGCGAGCGCATTCTGAAAGTCGAGCGTCGCGCGCTGCCTTCATGGCTCACGCAGCCTGACCCTCCGGATGATCCGGTCGTCGTGGTGCTAGAACCTATTGACGTCGATTGGCGCATTCCGTTGATTGATTACCTCAAACGACCATATCCTACAGCAGACAGGAAGATTCGCTTTCTCACCTTAAATTACTTCCTCAGGGGTGATGAGCTGCGACGACGAGGGGAAGATGGCATAGACTTCCGGTGTGTCTATGGCCGCGAAGCAAAACGATTAATGCGCGAAGCACACACAGGAATATGCGGAGCCCATCAAGCAGGACCTAAGATGTGCTGGCTCATTAGGAGACATGGTTATTATTGGCCCAGCATTTTGAAGGATTGTATTACATTCGCCAAAGGGTGCCAAGATTGTCAAGCACATGGTCCACCTGAGGTGCTCGTTTCAAACCGGGGGGTAGCATTCATGGGCGGTGCGGTCGAGCAACTTGTCAACTATTTAGGCATCCAGTTCATCCACAGCACTCCATATTATTCTCAGTCAAACGGTCAAGCGGAGGCTAGTAACAAGATTATTATTACCCTGTTAAAGAAGATGCTGGTTGAAAACCCTCGCCAGTGGCACGACACGTTGTATGAGACACTATGGGCTTACCGCACCTCCAAGAGGAATCCCACCGCTACAACACCTTATGCACTAATGTTTGGACATGATGTAGTTTTACCCTTGGAAATCAACGTTCATTCCTTACGCGTACAAGAGCAGCATCACTTGATTGGTGAAGATTATGTCCAGGCAATGTGGCAAGAACACGAAGATTTGAGCGAGCAGCGCCTAGCGGCTTTGGATAATTTAGTGATGGAGAAACAGCGTATCGCCCACGCCTATGATAAGAGGACGCGTGGCCGTAGTTACAAAGAGGGGGACCTCGTTTGGAAAGCTGTTTTGCCTTTTGGCGAGAAATTGACCGGTCGCGGTAAGTGGACTCCACGATAGGAAGGACTCTTTGTTGTCCACTGTATCATGGAGCGCGGGGCCTTTCACCTCAGAGACTTAGATGGCGACATCCATCGCAACCCCATTAAAGGGCGATTCCTGAAGAAATATTACCCTAGTGTTTGAGAGTTCGAAGATCCACCTGATCCACCTTCATCCCAGACAGGGGGGCAACCGTAGTCTTCATCGCTCGCTTCATCTGGCCTTTTCCTGTGGCCTTTGTCTCATGTATTTGCTTCACCTATGAACACTAGGGGGGCAACACTCTATACATCCAGGCCTTAGTTGAGGCTTTATTCAATAATCAATTTCAACTTTAGATTTTTTTGTTACATTTTTATTTTTCCTTGAGAATGTGTGTTAAGAATATATGTGATGGCCTATACATGAGGCTTTATTTCATATTTCATAACGGATTTTGCATTGTGCTCAAAGAAACATTCATTCATAAAGTGGCTTTGCGGCCAAAAGCAGTACAGAGTACAAATTAACACGGTTACATTCGCAATTATAAGGCCAAATGTCGCTTACAAAATCATAAGGATTACAGATCTTCTAAGGGTTTCTGGATCTTGTTGCGGCAAGGAGGATGTGGTATGACCTCTGGTGCTTTTCCTCTCTTCACCCACATCCTCCTTCGATCTGAGTCGCAGCTGCTATAGTCTGTACCGGAGGAAGAGGGAAGGGAATAATCCATCATACCCCTTCCAGGTGATTATCCTTCTGGATGAAGATGGTCTTCAGAGAAAGCGCGACTCACAACCACATCTACCTCCAGGGGAAAAACGGAAGCCTGATAGTCAAACCCCGGAGGTAGACCGCGGAAGAAGAACGGTCGGCCTCAAAGTGGCCTTCCGCCTCGCTCCCTCCTGCTCCACGCGGACAATCGGAGGAGACAGATCCCTCAGAATCTGGTTCCGCCGCGTTAGGAGCGTGGCGTGTTCTTCGGTCTAACTGAAACAGGTGAATTCCATCCGGATTTCCAGAGACCAAAGACATGCCACTGGACCTGAGATTAGGCCATGAGGCCTACCCAGGTTCTGAGATTAACCCATGAAGCCTAGGAATTTGAGGTTAAGGGTGAGATCGTGGGGAGAAGATTTTAGAAACTGAAGGAAGAGAGGCAAGGCTTGTGAAATTATCTCTGGAAAAGACATAGTCGCTTGGCTTCATCACTTCTCCAAAGTACAGGTATTTATAGCTCCAGTCGCAGTAACCTCAACCGTGCAATGGACAGTTGAAGTATTTTCAACGCCATCAATAAGAGTATTAATGGAATTAACTGTTGTAATCTCGGAAATGAAGGAAGTTGAAAATGTGTGGGAAGCGGGGTAGTCTTCAAGAAGGTAACCGCCCCATTTAGAGATTATCCTTTCAACAGTTTCAATATCAATAAAGGTGCGATGAACTACTTGAAGTTTGGAGTAATATTTGGGCCAAGCAAAGTGGGCTAAATATTTAACTTGTTAATAATAATAATGTTCATGCAAAATGGGCCTAACACAAGAGGCCTAAAGTTTTCGGCCCGCATGGGTCAAGCGAAGTAAATGTTCGTCCAAGCGAAAGCTGGCATCGGCAGCAGCTCGCTCCGCCTGTCGGGCTGCTTCGCGAGCTTGAGCTAGGTTATGGGATAATGTTTCAAAGGCCGCTAGGGTTGCTCTAGCAAGGGTTCCTCATGCTCAAGCCGGGCCGTCACAGCGGTCAATTGGGCTTGAAGTTCTTGGATTTGGGACTAAAGATGATTTTGCGTGATCCGCAAGTCTCTAACAAGGGTAGCCCTATCTCCTAGGAAGTCGCAAGAGGTGTCCATTTGTTGAGCGAGACCCCGATAGTGGGCTTGGGCTTGTCTGGCTTGCGCAGTCGCGGCCGCTCTTTCATTAATCCACTGGGGAAGTTTTTGTAGCAATTCTTCTATCTCAGTGAACTTATTCTCAGTGATAGCTCGCTCGCGATGAAGAACCCTCAAGTATTCCAGAGCCCTGACGGATGCGCGTGGCAGCAAGATGTCGGGACTCAAAAGACGTTGGAGTCCGTCCCTGGCTTCATCTATAACTCCGGGAGGAGTCACCTCAAGTACGCGAGCTAGCCTTTCCAGTCTTGAAGGAGGTTCAGGCAGTGGATATGCAGCAGCAGCAGCAGCTTCAAGAGGCTCCACAACAGGAACCGCTTCTAACCCCAGTTCGACATTCATCCCTTCTCCCACTTCAGGAGCATGGGGGGCAGGCTCTTGGTTAACCATATCTTCCCCGGCTGGGTCGGCAGGATTGGCGCCAAGTACTTCCACAGCGACGGCAACTTCCTCGACAGGACCAAGATTATGTCGTTAAGGAAGAATCATTAGAATGCCCAAAGAATAAAATCAGGACACCATGCTTGTTAAGAGAACATACCTCTGCGGCCAGAGGCTCGTGAAGGATTGCTATCGGTGCAGGTTCTTGAGCCGCCTCGCCGGGAATTGGGTCAGGCGCTATCTGTGCTAGGGCATGTGCAGCGAGTGGTTCCTCATGAGGTGCATCCGAATGAGGTATTCTCTCTTCCAATGCAGGCGAGCTATCATCTATGACCTGCACTAGGGTTGGGGCCAATTGCATATCGCTCGCGATGCTGGCAGGAGGTGGAGGATTATAGGAACCCGTAGACGCTTGGGTCTGTGAAGCAGATGTACCTTCACCAGCGACTGAGGAGCCTTCCCCAGTTTGTCTTGAGGACCGGCGACGAACCTGCGAGCGAGGATTGTTATATGATTGCACAAAATGAGAAGTAAATTCTAACGTGCGTTTTTAGTTTCTTACCAGTCGATCAGCGATTGGTTCATCTTCTTCCCACGGGTCAGTTCGAGGGTCAAAGCTACTGCGCTTGTGGGCCAAGGCAGCGACAATCTGCCAGGATCAAAGGATTAGACTTGACTTGGGAAGAAAGCATTGTTTTAAAACAAGAAGGTTCTTACCGTTTGCGGATTATCATCGTCGAAGGAGGAATCTTCAATTTCAGGCTCCGTTATTACCGTCTTCTGCTTTCCGGACTGGCCAGTGGCTGGAGAAGCACTAACTGCGTGACTGCCAGAAGGTGGCACATTTCTCTGATGCAGCAAAGATTGAGTTAAAGGGGAAGAGTGAAGGAAGGAATAAAGTATAAACCAAGATATTCACCTCTGGAAGGGGCTCGCGAATTATGATACCAGCCTGGGCCTAGAGCGGGGCTTGCACCGGTTGTGTTGCCGGAGGAGGCAGAGATCATGCAGCATCCTCAGAAAAGCAAGCAAGCAGCTCGATGTCAGCAGCATAGGGATTTTTCAGTTCCCTAAAAATGGTCGCAAAGAGTTCGTCATCCCGTTGACTCCAGCAATTGACGGAAACTTCTGCCCACCATTCCTCGTATCCTTCCTCAGTCCCATCCACGGCGTCGATGACCTTAGCCCAATCGGGAAGATCAACCAGTGCGAGCATGCTTTGTACCGTCAAAGGCCCGAAGGGGGCCCGAATCTACCCCAAGAGGTGTTGTAGTTCCAGGCATCGTACAGAGGGAATGGCACTAATTGGACGAGGCCGAATTGACGACCGAAGTGGTTAGGAGCGTAAAGCTCATAACTAAGTTCTTCGGCCGCAATTCTAAATTCTGAACAGGAGATCGCGCGGCGGAAAGCCAAGCGCGCGCGGTCGCTGTAGCGATGAGCGCCAGGAAGGAATCTGTTTTCAAGCGGAGCTGGGAATCTTCTATCCAGTACTAAATCGCAGTAGGGCATCTCATCCAGAAGGTACAGATATGTAAAGCATTCGGAGTAAGGAGGAGATGAGTACCTTTCCTCGCGGCTGAGCCATTGACCCAAAAGTTGATCTGCCGGTGGAAGCAGCGGGATGTCATCACGACGGAAAAATGGACAATAAGTTTGGATCCAGAAGTCCAAGATCCAAAAGGGGCCAGAGATGCTTGTCTCAAAAGGATGCATAGTGGCCTGGTACAGAGTGCGATAAAGGGCTCCTAACACAGGTTGCCCAAGCTCGACACTGTGGCCGTTGTAGAGGGCCGTTGCCAGAAGAGTCCAAGCACCGGTGGGCTTACAGGAAGAAGTACAGAAGATGAATTTACAGAGCCAGTACTCCAAGAAAGCGATTCCGCAGGTCGCATTGTGCTCCCTGCTGTACTAAGACAGCCACCGTGGATAGGAGCCACTGTGAGCGCTGCGACTATATTGGGCCATGGTTGAGGTGAAGGTGACAGAGTCAAATTGACCATGCAAATAAGGTTCGCCATCAATGGGTAGGCCAGTGATGGTGAAAATATCCAGCAGGGTGATACTCATTTGGCCAAATCAAAAATCGAAGGTGTTTGTGGCGGTATTCCAAAAACAAAGAAAGGCAGCGAGCGGTGAACGATTGCCACCGCGTGAAGACGAAAACAGAGATCGATAGTATGAGTGATACCTGGCGCGTTCCAGCGAGCCAGATCTCGCATTCGTGCTTCGCGATACCAAGAAAGCTCCACCGGGCTGATGGAGGATCACCAGTGCCCTATTTTGGCTCAATGATTCTGGGCACCCCAACTATTGAAGTCCCCATGAGTCCTTTGGAGGACTGGAATGGGCCGATGAGCGGGCAGGCCGTAGAAAGCGATGGCGTCGACCGGAATAGAGTCTCGCGGCGCTGGGCCTAGTCCGAGGTGATGGTTTGGGAATTGGAGGAGTAAGGGCCTATGGATAGAGGTGTGAAGACGAATGATGGCACCGATGCTGGTTCCCCAAGTATGGGCAACCTTTTCGTTCAGTTCTTCTTCTTGATCGATGACTATCTTCTTTGGGGGAGCCATTTCTGGGTTTCTGTGAGGGAGATGTTGGAAGTAAGAGGGTTTCTGGGTTTAGGAGACTAAAAGAGTTTCTAATGTGACAGGTCTGAACCGGCTGCTGGTTTAAATAAGAAATTTTGTGAGGGAAACGATACAACAGAAAGGTGTTTTCGCAAGCAAAGGGACGCGACCCTTATTAATGATATCGTTTCAAGCGATCGGCGTGTCGTTTTAGTCCCCTTCAATCAGTTACATCTTCGCGGGCCTGATTTCGGGGCCTGGGGGCAATGTTTGAGCCCAAAAGTATTTTTGGCAAGATCCTTTAGTGGATTTGACCCAGTGGGCCGATACCTACGGCCCAAAAATAAGCCTACTTGGGTTTGGGGTATAGCTTCGCCCATTCCGTGATCCATAAGGAAAACGAAACCTTATTGGAATCAAGTAGCAGAAATTGAATAGGAAACTTCAATCAATAATCCTTCTAAAGCAGTATAAATACTAGGGTTAAAGGACAAAGAATGGACATCTCTCGAATCAATCAATCCCAGTGATTACAAAGCCTCCCCGGAGCAAACCTTCAACCTTGTTGAAACCCGGCAACCATACTTCCATTCCTAGTCTCTCCAAGAGCCGACTGCCAGTGCTACTGCCACCGATACTATCAACAAAGCAAGGGTAACGCCCTCGCAACCCAGCGAAGCTAAAGTCACGCTTTAGCAAAACCGGTGCTTTCTCCGAACTTCCTAGTGATTGCTCTGCTCAGCCTGCAAAGTTGAGTATCGATTCGGTGACGCGAAGAGATCACATCCAAAGCCCTTATCCGTAAAGCAGAAAGTCCTTCCTCGGAAGGCTAGAGAAGAACCTTGTGGCGAGGTTGGTGCTCTCCTCATCCACAACGCTTGAAGAAGAAGTCAGGTCAAGGGACTCCCCCGACGATTGCACCCCGCGGTGCTGGCACGCCTACGCACAAGCTCAAAAGAGACAGTTTGCACGCCAACTGGTTTTGGAGCCAAACAACCTCAAATGTATCAATTCCTGGATCTCCTCTTGCAGTTGTTCGATTTGATTATGCCTCAAATTCATTGTCCTTAGACATTTCAACTTTGAAATCAAATTGGAGTCTATGACAGTAATTCTTGAACGAAAAGTTGTTAGGGTACGCAAAATTCTGCAATTCCCAAACGATGATAAACAAGATGGAAATGGACCATCGTGTGCTAACATTAAGGTCAAATGGTTAACCTTATTACTTGGTCGTTTCAGTATTTCAGCACTCAATGGCTCTATTCCATTGGTATCCATAGCCTCCATGGTAAAACAATCATTTTGGGTCAAGTACTGTACAAAATCATGCACAGAATCATGCATTTTGCAACCTGTAATCTCCTTGGTAAGTGCATTTTTCCGGAAAACTTGGAAGAAACATCGCATTACTAATTTAGTAAAATCTTCTCTATTACCTGGTTGTTTCAATATTTCAGCACTCGATGGCTCTATTCCATTGGTATCCATAGCCTCCATGGTAAAACAATCATTTTGGGTCTAGTACTGTACAAAATCATGCACAAAATCATGCATTTTGCAACCTGTAATCTCCTTGGTTAGTGCATTTTTCCAGAAAACTTGGGAGAAACATCGCATTACTAATTTAGTAAAAACTTCTCTACCTTTTGTTGCCTCCTCTTTGTTTTCTTCAACACTAAGATAGTCTTGTGACATCCATTGCTGGATAAGGATTTCTTTGTTGAACTCAAAATCTTTGGGATAAGTAGCACAGTATACAGAAGACAGCTCTTAATCTCTAGAGACAAATCATAGTAACTGAGTAATAATGGTCGAAAAACTTCTTCTTGAACCACTTTTACCTTCCATGTCTCAAACTTCTTCCCATTCTCTAATTGTTTGCTTATGCAATGACAGACCACCTAAAGTCTTCAGAACGAGAGACAAACCGTCACATTTTCTAACAATTTTCTCAGCAATATCTCCAAACCCCTTGTTGGACTTATCTTGTTCCCTATCCAGAAATGCAACATTATAGAATAGTTCCAAAGAATCTAAATGACTCAACTTCTCCAAAGTGATCATGTCCCTGGTTGCTCTCATCATTCGAGCAACCTCCTGCTTTTGAGTGGTCACCAGAATTCTACTGCCTTCAGAACAGGTTTGCATTAGTACTGGTAACCTTAAACTCTCCCACTTTGTTTGGTCTTTTGTCCACACATCATCTAGCACGAGGAGAAAATTGTTGCCGTTTATTCTTTCTTGGATGCTTTCTAACAATTTTTGCAACACATTTGAACTATCTTGAGATTTTATTCCACTGACAAGTTCAAGGATTTCCTTTGCAATCTCGATATCAAAAGGGTCTGAGACACAAACCCAAGCTTTGATATCAAAATGGGCTTGAACTTGTGCATCTTTAAAGACTAATTGGGTGAAAGTTGTCTTCCCCAATCCTCCCATCCCTACGATGGGGATGACAAGGACAGACCTCCCCTCCCTTAACAACTCACTCACCAACCTCTCCTTTACAGCTTGTCGCCCAAATAAGATGAAGTTGTAGGTCAGGGATTATGTTGTTCAACATTGGCTGCAGCAGTAGGCATGGTGGATTGAAAGCTATACTTGTTTTTGTCAATGTAAATCTTAGTTAACTCTTCGTTCAGATCTTTTTTTGCAGTACCAATCTTACAACGACGAGTTACCTTATTCAATCGGGCAAGACAAATGCAGTTGCAACGAATTGAGAAACGTACCTCTTTTTCTTGTTTCTCAGCTTCTCGTTTCCCAATTTCAGTGTTCCAAGCATCCACCATGTCATTCATCTTGTACGACACATCTTTGAGCTGATCCAACCAGTCTTTAACACCGGGATCCGACACTTGCTTCTTCTCAGCATCATGAAGCACATTCTTAATGAGTTTGAGGGTGCTGCTGAACTTTTCAATGTCCTTCTTGCCATTCAAAACCAGTTTGACCCCTTCACTTGTCTGATGGTAAACTACTGAACCCAATTGTTCAACAAGGAGACTGACAAGTGCCTCGGGCATTGTTTTTGAGTTGGAAATTGATTGAGAAGGGAAACATAGAGCTATAGAGGATGGCTGTGCTATCCCCTTTCTTTTACCCAGCTTATATATATATATATATAGGGACTAAATTATCTATTCATATATATATATATGTGTGTGTGTGTGTGTATATATATATAGATAGGGACTAAATTATCTATTCATAGAATGAGGATCACATACAAGTCAACAAATGAAACAAATTAAACACTCCCATTATATTTACTTTTCAACTGGATCTATGGTTGATCAAAATATTTTCTTCTACCCAGCTTATATAGGACTAAATTATCTAGCAATGGAATCTGATTACAAAAGTCACTCGCATTTTTCATGAACTGATTTGAATGGTTGTAACGTCTCGAACCTAAATTTACCAGTTTACTAGTCATTTGGACAGTAAACGATAATTTGTTTTACTTTTATTTTTTTTGGTAACTTTAGTGGCCCTAAAAGTCGACTTTTGTTCGGATCAGAGTTTGAGAAAGTTTTCTTCACGGAAGTTGTAGATGACGTTAAACCAAGCGCGTGCATATGTGGTACGTAAAAATCGGAGCTCGTATACGAAAGTTATAAGCGACAATGTGAATGTTACTGTTCATGGTAACTTTCTATATATATAGAAAGTTACTGTGGTAGATTTCCATTTCCGGAAATCTACCTTCTCTCTCCTCTCCCCCGAACTCTCTTCTTTCCCTTTCGGGTCCTTCTTCCTCCCTTCGATTCCTCGCATTCCGGCCACCAACCGGCGTGCAGCCGGCCACCACAAGAGCTCCTCCCTCCCCTCTGCACCCTAGTAGCCTTAGGTTGTGGCAATTTGGCTGAAAAACCTTGAATCGAAGCAAAGTTCCTCATAGGTGCAGTTTGGCTTTTTCCGGTAAATCTTCCATTTCCAGCCGTTTCCGACCACCAAATTGGGACTGTAGGAGCGCCTTGAGCCGGCGAACGTTTCCCCTAAGGCTTCTTGCTCCGATTTGCATCGTGGAGGTCGAATCGACGAAGAACATCCTAGGGTCCGAAGCTTGATTTCTGGGTTTTCTTCATCGGCTTAATCCGAGCTCTTAAAGGTAAAATTGGGACTTGTTGCAGTTGAGAAATTTGTTAGGTTTGTTGTTTTGCAGCTACTGTCAATTTTTGGTGGCCATCGGAGGTGGTGGCCGCCGGCGCGTGGGTCCCACGCGCCGCCACTGTGGGTGGCGTGTTGGGCTGTGTTTTAATTCCAGTTTTTAGCCCATTAAATCCTATAAATATTGTAGAGCTTGTATATGAAATTTGGTGAATTTTGGAGAAGCTTGGAATTAAGTATGAATTTTTGAAGTTTAGGGTTTCGATTATCGAATTACGAGAATCCGGCCGTCGGATATCTCTCGGTTCTGCCTTGGAAGCTTTAAATTAACGAATTGGTATTAGTGGTAGAATTTGGGTTGCATCCGAGGAGAAGTGGAGATGTAATTATGAGGAATTGATTTTAGGAATCGTATTAATTTGTTGAATAACTATTCACGGAATATAATTGTGTACAGAGCGATGTACCGACGAAGGAACTCGTATGCTTAATCGCCTGAATAGTACTGTGAGTGGACTTTTGTTTTTAAATAATGATGCATGCATTTAATTCTTGAATTAGTGCTCTATTTAATTATCATATTATCTTCTGAGCATAGGATTGTTTAAAATTTTGATTTATCTCGTGGAGTTACTTTCATTGACGATTTTCATGAAGTGATTATGAATTATTCCGGTTGTGATTTTCGGATATTAATTTTGTTATGCTCGGATTTGAAATTATGATTTATGTTGTTTTTCAATAAAGTATTTTCCAGGGTATTTTCCAAAATGGAATATTAGTTCATTATTGAACTTCCTTGCTTATTCATTATTGACCCGAGAATATTTTGGCATGTGGGACACGCCGTTGATTTATTGATCTTTCCTATTTATTTATCGACTTTCGATTTTGGCATTGGGAATGCCTTGATGATGATTTTAGAATTGGTTTTGTTTCGGTTTACGGGGATTACGATTTATTATTATTTCTTGCCTTTTTGCTATTGATTTTGAGATACTTTTGGTGTGTGGGACACGTTATTGGAAGTTCTTTTACGAGAGATGGGGGAAGCCTTATGTATTTTGGATTTACTGGATTTTCGGTTATGTTTTCCTGTGCCATACTGAGGGGTGATTTTATCATGCTAGCATTGATTTTTCCGCCTTTGTGGCGCGGTGATGGGATCACTGTAGCCCTCCGCCTTTGTGGTGCAGGTTACTGTCTATGTGACAGTAATTCTGTAGCTCGGTATCCTATCGCAACACTTAGTGGTGTAAGGGTATATTACGGGAGTAATGGGAGTATTTTAGCCTGGGAGGCTATCACCCGAGCCTGGGAGGCTCACTTGTATGGCTATCATCTTCCCCTACTTATACTATTTTTGACTAGCGGGGACTAGTCTGAGTTTTCTTAACCAGCGGGGCTTGTCTTATATTTTCGAGTATTGAAATTTCAATCTTTTACTCTGTTGTTGTGGCTAGCGGGGCTAGTCGGTTTTCTGGAGTTCAACGTTTTTCGGATTATTTTCTTAAGTGTTTTGTAAATGTTGCATGCATCCGGATTTTATATATATCGAAAAATGTGGGAAAGTATGAAGTTTTATTTTGTTTTATTCATATTAAATTATTTATTTTTGTCCACTCACGCTAACGTGTTTTTCAATTTGTCACGCCCCTGATTTTTACAACAATAAAAATCGATATATATAATCCCATAATTATACATGCGTGAATATTCAGTCATCAATACAAATACCTGGAACATCTTTCCCATAAAACAAGTACTTACTGATACACTGAATCATCCAAGATAACATACACTCGCTCCACAGAGTTATATATTACACAAATTTACGAATTTAATTGTCATCACAAATAAAACGTAATTGCTCCTCAGAGCTTACTGCATAGCGGAAGTCATATACTGGCAAAGCCAACAAAATTTGCTTCCTATCCGTCCTGCTGCCAACAAGCTACTTCAGCTTCAGCCACGATTTTCCTGACCTGCAGGATTAGCCCCTACACCATATACAATGGTGCACCGGGGTTGCCAAACAACAAACCCGGTAAGCTTCTTCAAGCTCGTATGAGTAACTCATGAACATCAATCAACAACTCACATCAATCTACCTAAGGAAACATGCAGCCATGATTCCTTCTAACATTCCATATCCTTTCCAAAGAAAGGACAACATGAGTCACCGCTATGACCATGCTCTATTTGCTAACTTAACCATCAAGTAGCAATTCAAGTCTCATCTAGACAATTAAAGGAGAATGCCGTCGAAACTCTCCTTTAAGCTGCATACCTATGAGTCTCAAGCAACCTCGACCGTTACTCCCATAAGCTATCATGGCAGATAAACTAGAATTCTATTGAAATTGTAACCACTCGTCCTAACCAGAACGTGATTACCTATTTCCTGCCTTGATCACCATCTGTGATCTATCACCATCTGTGATCTGTCACCATCTGAGACATATGATTTCAGACTCCGTCTAGTCAAGGAATCAACATCAAGGTCGCCATCTGCAACCTGTCACCATCTGTGACCTATAATCTTTAGACCCCATCTGGTCTCAGCTCAACCATTTATCACCATCTGTGACTCATGATCTTCAGACCCCATCTGGTCATGAAGTCAAACATCAAGGTTACCGTCTGCAACCTGTTGCTATCTATGATCTATCACCATCTGTGACGTAAGATCTTCCTAGACCCTATCTGGTCTTGAGATCAAACATCAAGGTTACCGTCTGCAACCTGTTACTATCTATGATCTATCACCATCTGTGACATAAGATCATTAGACCCATCTGGTCTCAAGGTCAGCCATTGATCACCAATTGTCACCATCTGTGACTAATGATCTTCAGACCCCATCTGGTCATGAAATCAACATCAAGGTTACCGTCTGCAACCTGTCACTATCTATGATCTATCACCATCTGTGACATAAGATCTTCTTAGACCCTATCTGGTCTTAAGGTCAACGTTAAGTAAGTCGCCTCCGACTTAAAAACGTTACAACATCTAGTTTCGGTTTTCCTAATCCCTGCTCACCATCTGTGACCCTTGATTCTAAAACCAATACATCTAAAATGAGTCACGCTTGACTCAAAATGTAACATCAAGCTCAATACTTTCCAAACAATAGAAAACATCTTTTTCTATAATATCGTTTCTTGAAAAGTCGCATTTAACAATAATATGAACACCATCATGCATATTATTATTCATCATAATCATTCACAAGGATATATATATATTTCATCTAAACATATATATGTAGTCATTCACTCAGGAATGCCTACTAATACCAACTATAGTTTGCAGTTAAATAATTAACGCCAAAACAATAATGGTATTTCTGTTCATAAAGGTCCTTGTGAGATTTACTCACCTTGAACTCCTGCTGCGTCTTCAATACAGAACCGAACCAAAACTATCACTAACCACTCGTCCAAATACTTCGTCAAGTACCTAATCACATATGGTTCCAACTTAGTAATGATTCACATTTGATTTAGTTCGAAACCCCTGTTTTTGAACTAAAATCCCCAAAGTGGCGCCAATCGAGGCAAAACCACATCCGAGACCTCCCAAAGTCTTCGGAATGCGTCCACGATCGATGTGACCAAACCACAAATCGATCGGACGCTCGAATCCTCACGGATCAAATAAATTGATCGGTATGAAACTGCAAAAATCCTAACAAATCCAATCGAACTCCAAAATTTGCATATTATATATCGAAACGCTCGTATCGACGAGTAGAAGACATATAATAGCAGAAACAGTTCCATACATGGCCAGAACACCGCCGGAACGCCGCCACAGACGGTGGCGCACCGCCGCCGGCCAACACTCAATATTTCACAAAACTCCCAACATCAAAAAGCTTCATCTAAGCATGCTTGTGAACTTTCATAACTGGATCGAAGTCAGAAAACAAGCTTAAGGGATCGAAAACTACCTCACAAGCCGTGAATAGTAATCCAATCCGAGTTGATCGAATTTTCACGTGAATCGATCCAAACAACCACCAAGGATCGATCGGCGAGGCAGCTCTGAGCTCAACCAAGAAAACTCGAAGCCGTGCCGACGTCGGAGCTGTGTTTTCCGGCCGGGTCCGAAAACACAAGGCTGCACCGCCTTGCAGCGCCGCCGTGGAGAAGAATCGGCGATAGAGACCACCAGAGGGACGACCAGACGGAAGAGGCGACCCTGCTGGCCAAGTTTCAAGGCCGGAGACCGCCGCAGTTGGCCGGAAAAGTCGGGTCGGATCGGCCGGGTTCGGGTCGGGTCAGTCGAAAATCTTCGATACTGAGGGAGCGGACGAGAGAGAAGAGAGAGAGAGGGTATGGTTTCCGGAAATGGAAAGGGAAATAATGAAATAAAATTCTAATTTTCCCTTTATATACTAAAATGGAAACTTCTTTCCATAGCCATAACTTCCTCATACGAACTCCGATTTACGCGTTCCACATGTCCACGAACTCGTATCGACGCGCTCTACAACTTTCGTGAAGGAAATTTTCCGAGAATCCCAACATATAAAAAGTCAAACTTCACACGACCCCCTAAACTGTGAAATTCAAATATTTATACGTACGAAAATCATTCTACTCCATATAAAATCTACGAATAAAGCATTATAACAATTATTCGTACAACTGGTCCATTATTAAATACCAAATTTAAATAACAGAAAACCAGGTCATCACAGTCTACCCTCCTTAAAGGAATTTCGTCCCGAAATTCACGCTTGCTCATCAACAAACAACTGTGGGTACTTCGCTCTCATATCTGACTCCAACTCCCAAGAAGCATCACCCTCGTCATGGTGACTCCACAATACCTTGACCAAGTCAACTTCTTTCCTTCGAAGTTGCTTTGTTGACCTATCCAAAATTCGAACAGGCTCAACAACAAAGGTCGTATCCGCATGCACCTCAATCGTACCATAATCAATCACATGTGACACATCCTGAACATACTTCCTCAACATAGACACATGGAAAACATTATGCACGCCAGACATAATAGGAGGCAAGGCAAGCCTATAAGCCAAATCTCCTACCCTTTCCAGAATTTCAAAAGGTCCGACAAACCTTGGCGATAACTTCCCTTTCTTGCCAAATCTCACCACACCCTTCATGGGTGAGACCTTCAAGAACACATGATCACCCTCTTTAAACTCAACCTGTCTCCTTTTCAAATCTGCATAACTCTTCTGTCTACTCTGTGCTGTTCGAATCCTGTCCCTGATAACCGAAATCTTATCAGAGGTCTCCTGGACAATCTCAGGACCCAATAACACCTTATCTCCTGCCTCTGCCCAGCAGATCGGAGATCTACATGGCCTACCATACAGGGCCTCATATGGTGCCATGCCAATACTGGAGTGATAACTGTTGTTGTAGGAGAATTCAATCAATGGCAGATGATCCTCCCAGCTTCCCTTGAAGTCCAACACACAGGCTCTCAACATATCCTCCAACACCTGATTCACTCGCTCAGTCTGCCCATCAGTCTGAGGGTGAAATGCCGTACTCATATCTAAATCAGTTCCCATGGCCTTTTGGAAACCGCTCCAAAATTTTGAAGTAAACCGAGTATCACGATCAGAAACAATTGACACAGGCACACCATGAAGTTTCACGATTACCTCGATGAAAAGCTCGCACAACATGTCAACCGAATACGTCATTGACACCGGAAGAAAGTGCGCTGATTTCGTCAAACGATCCACGATCACCCACACTGCATCGTGACTTCGTTTGGACGTAGGCAGTCCAGTGACAAAATCCATCGAGATCTGCTCCCACTTCCATACGGGAATAGGTAATGGCTTCAACATACCTGCAGGTCTCTGATGCTCAGCCTTCACACGTTGGCAAGTAAGACACTTGGAAACATACTCTGCCACGTCCTTTTTCATTCCATTCCACCAGAATTGCCTTCGCAAATCCCGATACATCTTAGTGCTTCCAGGGTGCACAGTATACCGCGATCGATGCCCCTGACGAAGAATCTCTCCCCTGAGGTCAACACGATCCGGAACATACAACCTATGATTCAATCTCAAACCACCATCTACTCCCACCGTCCACTCACCTGGAACATCAATGGGTACGTCTGCAGTTAACTCTGCCAACTTCGCGCGTGAGAACTCATCCTCTTTCTGACCTTGAATGATCCTGGAAATCAGGGCAGGCTGTACCGTGATACTTCCAAGGAAACTTCCATTCTCAACTCTTGCTTGCACAAGGTCAAACTCAGATGCAGTCTCCAACATAAGCCATTCCTGAACCATAATAGAAGCAGCAATACCTCTGGGCTTTCTACTCAAAGCATCCGCCACCACATTGGCCTTTCCTGGATGATACTCCAAGGTGAAATCATAGTCCTTTATGAGTTCCATCCACCTTCTCTGTCTCATGTTCAACTCCTTCTGAGAGAACAGATACTTCAAACTCTTATGATCCGAAAAGAGTTCGAACTTCTCCCCATACAAGTAATGCCTCCAAATCTTCAAGGCAAACACAACAGCAGCCAACTCCAAATCATGAGTGGGGTAATTACGCTCATGCACCTTCAACTGTCTAGAACCATAAGCGACAACACCTCCATGCTGCATCAATACACATCCCAAACCTTGATGAGACGCATCACTATAGATGACTAAACCGCCACCGCTTGTGGGAATAGTCAACACTGGGGCTGTGGTCAATCTAGCCTTCAACTCGTTGAATGCTCGTTCACATTCCTCCGTCCACACAAACTGGACATTCTTCCTTGTCAACTTGGTCAAAGCCGAAGCAATGCTAGAAAACCCCTCAATGAATCTCCGATAATAACCTGCCAAACCCAGGAAACTACGTACCTCAGTAACTGTAGTGGGTTGGCCCCAGTTCATCACTGCTTCCACCTTAGAAGGATCCACGGAGATTCCATCCTTCGAAATCACATGACCAAGGAACTTGATCTCCCTTTGCCAAAATTCGCACTTCTCGAATTTCGCAAACAACTTCTCTTCTCTCAAAAGTTGTAGCACAATCCGCAGATGCTGATCATGGTCCTCCAACGTCTTGGAATAAACCAAAATATCATCCACGAACACTACCACAAACTTATCCAAGTATGGACTGAACATACGGTTCATCAAGTCCATAAAGGCTGCAGGTGCATTGGTTAAACCAAAAGGCATGACAACAAACTCAAAGTGTCCATACCTAGTCCTAAAAGCAGTCTTAGGAACATCATCATCTTTCACCCTCAACTGGTGATATCCGGATCTCAAATCGATCTTCGAGAATACAGCAGCTTCCTTAAGCTGGTCGAACAAGTCATCAATCCTAGGTAAAGGGTACCTATTCTTAATCGTCACCTTGTTCAACTGCCGATAATCCACACACAACCTTAGTGAACCATCCTTCTTCTTCGCAAACACCACAGGTGCACCCCAAGGAGAAGTACTAGGTCTAATGAACCCTTGCTCAAGTAAACCATCAATTTGCTCCTTCAACTCCTTAAGTTCAGTTGGTGCCATCCGAAATGGTGCCATAGATACAGGTGCAGTACCTGGTATCACATCGATAGCAAAATCCACTTCCCTCCTCGGAGGTAATCCTGGTATCTCCCGAAATACATCACTGTACTCGGAAACCACAGAAATCTCTGCCATAACTGCCGTACAACTCACTGACTCCACATGAGCTAAGAATCCTGCCCTTAAAGCAGTATCTGACCTAAGACACCGATAACGAAACACCGGCTGCCCAGGTATATGAAATGACACTACCATTTCAAAGCAATCAATCATAGCATGATTTGGCCTCAGCCAATCAATACCCAAAATGACATCATACTTATGATTTGCTAACACAATCAAGGCCGCGGTAAACTCCTTACCACCAATCACAATTGGACAAGCATCACGAAACTTATCAAGCTCAAGGGAAATACCAAGTGGGGAAATAACACACAAGGGTCTAGCAAGAGGCCTAGGAGTTAAACCTAACATATCAACCACAGAACTAGATATGAAAGAGTGGGACGCTCCCGTATCAAATAACACCCTAGCAAAGAAATCAAATAAGGATAAGGTACCTTCCACTCCGACATTCTGCTGACCAATAGCAAACACCCTTGCATTTCCCGGAGGTAGATGCCTCTGCTGATTTCCTTGTCCCCTACCCTGCTGGGTACAATCCCTTGAGAAGTGCCCCGTCTGGCCACATGTGAAGCATGCCAAGTTCTTAGGTTTCGTGCAATCTCGAGCGACATGGCCCATCTCATTGCAATTGAAACACTTCGGGTTCGCCACTGGCCTATTAGGTGCAACCCTAGCAGGTGCAGCTGCAGCCCTAGCTGGTGCCTGCTGATTAGTCCTCTGTCTCTTCCAGAATCCACCTCGATCCCCAGATGCCTTACTGCTCCCCGCAGTTGCCTTTCCCTTTCTTTGGAAATTCCTTTCAGCCGATTCGTGTTCTTGGAGAGTCAAATTCTCTTGCTCAATGGCCATAGCCTTGACGAAAATGAGCTCCACTGTCTTCAGTCCCAGAACAGCGACATCGCGCCGGATTGAAGCATTCAGTCCCCACTGAAACTTCATAGCTAAGCTCTCAGCATCCATCTGCCTCACAAAGCGATACAACCTTGAGAACTCAGCTTCATACTCCCTCACACTCTTAGTCCCTTGGACTAACGAGATGAATTCCCTTTCCATCTGCTCCCTCACTGAAGGCGGAAAGTACTTTTTCCTGAACAGTTCCACAAACTCATTCCAGGTCATGGTGGACACGTCCATCACCCTCTGTGTGCCATTCCACCAAACCCGTGCATCGCCTTGGAGCATAAATGTGGAAATCTTCCTCTTCTCAATGTCGTCACAGACGACCATCTCGAAGTAGGTCTTCATATTCTCAATCCATTGGTCTGCCAACATGTGATCCGTACCTCCCTGAAATGGAACTCCTCCCAATCTCGAAATCTCCTTTGCCACTTCGACAAACGAGTAGGATCTACAACATTAGCAACCTCCACCACAGGTGGAACAGGCAACTCAACATTTGATGCCTCCACATCATTCTCAAACATCTCCTCAACAGGAGGAGGAATCCCGCCTCTACCTCGGGCTCTACCTCTGCCTCTGGGTCTACCTCGACCCCTAGCTCTGCCTCCTCGAGGGTCCATCACCCAAGGAGTATAACAACATGTGGTTAATACATGTATAACTCTCAAACACAAGTATAAGTCAACGCTATGACTCAATCAACCACAATGCTACGTCAAGGATACAATTCCATCCCCTACGTAAATCTTGAGTTAGACTAAAGGTCATCATTCCTTAAAAGTCTTTAACTCATAGAAGCTACATCTAGCTCCTACACTTCCTTCCCTAAGTCGACACTACCCTGACGACTCACATCCTACCGTTCACTACATACCCAATGACTATATCAATACCGAAGAGCATATGATGGGGATCCGCTGCAGACGGGCCATCACTCGAGGAGTATTGATTGTGTCACCAAATATGTACCTTACGCTCTGATACCAATCTGTCACGCCCCTGATTTTTACAACAATAAAAATCGATATATATAATCCCATAATTATACATGCGTGAATATTCAGTCATCAATACAAATACCTGGAACATCTTTCCCATAAAACAAGTACTTACTGATACACTGAATCATCCAAGATAACATACACTCGCTCCACAGAGTTATATATTACACAAATTTACGAATTTAATTGTCATCACAAATAAAACGTAATTGCTCCTCAGAGCTTACTGCATAGCGGAAGTCATATACTGGCAAAGCCAACAAAATTTGCTTCCTATCCGTCCTGCTGCCAACAAGCTACTTCAGCTTCAGCCACGATTTTCCTGACCTGCAGGATTAGCCCCTACACCATATACAATGGTGCACCGGGGTTGCCAAACAACAAACCCGGTAAGCTTCTTCAAGCTCGTATGAGTAACTCATGAACATCAATCAACAACTCACATCAATCTACCTAAGGAAACATGCAGCCATGATTCCTTCTAACATTCCATATCCTTTCCAAAGAAAGGACAACATGAGTCACCGCTATGACCATGCTCTATTTGCTAACTTAACCATCAAGTAGCAATTCAAGTCTCATCTAGACAATTAAAGGAGAATGCCGTCGAAACTCTCCTTTAAGCTGCATACCTATGAGTCTCAAGCAACCTCGACCGTTACTCCCATAAGCTATCATGGCAGATAAACTAGAATTCTATTGAAATTGTAACCACTCGTCCTAACCAGAACGTGATTACCTATTTCCTGCCTTGATCACCATCTGTGATCTATCACCATCTGTGATCTGTCACCATCTGAGACATATGATTTCAGACTCCGTCTAGTCAAGGAATCAACATCAAGGTCGCCATCTGCAACCTGTCACCATCTGTGACCTATAATCTTTAGACCCCATCTGGTCTCAGCTCAACCATTTATCACCATCTGTGACTCATGATCTTCAGACCCCATCTGGTCATGAAGTCAAACATCAAGGTTACCGTCTGCAACCTGTTGCTATCTATGATCTATCACCATCTGTGACGTAAGATCTTCCTAGACCCTATCTGGTCTTGAGATCAAACATCAAGGTTACCGTCTGCAACCTGTTACTATCTATGATCTATCACCATCTGTGACATAAGATCATTAGACCCATCTGGTCTCAAGGTCAGCCATTGATCACCAATTGTCACCATCTGTGACTAATGATCTTCAGACCCCATCTGGTCATGAAATCAACATCAAGGTTACCGTCTGCAACCTGTCACTATCTATGATCTATCACCATCTGTGACATAAGATCTTCTTAGACCCTATCTGGTCTTAAGGTCAACGTTAAGTAAGTCGCCTCCGACTTAAAAACGTTACAACATCTAGTTTCGGTTTTCCTAATCCCTGCTCACCATCTGTGACCCTTGATTCTAAAACCAATACATCTAAAATGAGTCACGCTTGACTCAAAATGTAACATCAAGCTCAATACTTTCCAAACAATAGAAAACATCTTTTTCTATAATATCGTTTCTTGAAAAGTCGCATTTAACAATAATATGAACACCATCATGCATATTATTATTCATCATAATCATTCACAAGGATATATATATATTTCATCTAAACATATATATGTAGTCATTCACTCAGGAATGCCTACTAATACCAACTATAGTTTGCAGTTAAATAATTAACGCCAAAACAATAATGGTATTTCTGTTCATAAAGGTCCTTGTGAGATTTACTCACCTTGAACTCCTGCTGCGTCTTCAATACAGAACCGAACCAAAACTATCACTAACCACTCGTCCAAATACTTCGTCAAGTACCTAATCACATATGGTTCCAACTTAGTAATGATTCACATTTGATTTAGTTCGAAACCCCTGTTTTTGAACTAAAATCCCCAAAGTGGCGCCAATCGAGGCAAAACCACATCCGAGACCTCCCAAAGTCTTCGGAATGCGTCCACGATCGATG
Source organism: Rosa chinensis (assembly GCF_002994745.2). NCBI lineage: Eukaryota > Viridiplantae > Streptophyta > Magnoliopsida > Rosales > Rosaceae > Rosa > Rosa chinensis. Next base: position 52,289,728 of record NC_037094.1, on the reverse strand, counting down.
TGACCAAACCACAAATCGATCGGACGCTCGAATCCTCACGGATCAAATAAATTGATCGGTATGAAACTGCAAAAATCCTAACAAATCCAATCGAACTCCAAAATTTGCATATTATATATCGAAACGCTCGTATCGACGAGTAGAAGACATATAATAGCAGAAACAGTTCCATACATGGCCAGAACACCGCCGGAACGCCGCCACAGACGGTGGCGCACCGCCGCCGGCCAACACTCAATATTTCACAAAACTCCCAACATCAAAAAGCTTCATCTAAGCATGCTTGTGAACTTTCATAACTGGATCGAAGTCAGAAAACAAGCTTAAGGGATCGAAAACTACCTCACAAGCCGTGAATAGTAATCCAATCCGAGTTGATCGAATTTTCACGTGAATCGATCCAAACAACCACCAAGGATCGATCGGCGAGGCAGCTCTGAGCTCAACCAAGAAAACTCGAAGCCGTGCCGACGTCGGAGCTGTGTTTTCCGGCCGGGTCCGAAAACACAAGGCTGCACCGCCTTGCAGCGCCGCCGTGGAGAAGAATCGGCGATAGAGACCACCAGAGGGACGACCAGACGGAAGAGGCGACCCTGCTGGCCAAGTTTCAAGGCCGGAGACCGCCGCAGTTGGCCGGAAAAGTCGGGTCGGATCGGCCGGGTTCGGGTCGGGTCAGTCGAAAATCTTCGATACTGAGGGAGCGGACGAGAGAGAAGAGAGAGAGAGGGTATGGTTTCCGGAAATGGAAAGGGAAATAATGAAATAAAATTCTAATTTTCCCTTTATATACTAAAATGGAAACTTCTTTCCATAGCCATAACTTCCTCATACGAACTCCGATTTACGCGTTCCACATGTCCACGAACTCGTATCGACGCGCTCTACAACTTTCGTGAAGGAAATTTTCCGAGAATCCCAACATATAAAAAGTCAAACTTCACACGACCCCCTAAACTGTGAAATTCAAATATTTATACGTACGAAAATCATTCTACTCCATATAAAATCTACGAATAAAGCATTATAACAATTATTCGTACAACTGGTCCATTATTAAATACCAAATTTAAATAACAGAAAACCAGGTCATCACACAATTACTTTCCCCTGGGCCCTTCGGTTTCAAATTCCCAGTTTGCAGGCGAAATTAGTTGAGGTCGGGCGTACATTGGAGTTGAGGCATAGACAACAGCGTGGCTTCCACGTTTTTATTTGATTTAGGTTTTCCTTGATCACCCTTGCTATTAGATTTGCTCTGATTACCTGAGGAAATTAATGTTATTTAAGTTGTGTTTTGTGTCATATGATTTTGGTTGATGTTGTTTAGGGGAGCAGGGTGGCTCTAGGAGAATAAGGATGGGTGATTTAGAAGTGTAAATTTTCTTTCTACAGGTTTTGGGTTGTCCACTTTAGGGGAAGTTCTGCCAAATTTTTGGCAAAATTTCTTCTAAGGTGGGCCCCACAGGTCCACTTCGGATTTCAGGGGGAAATCCGGGGCGGGTCTTGTCAGTTGGTATCAGAGCATTAGGTTGTCAGATTCTGTAGACTTGTTTCTATCTTGTTACCTTATACGCTTGATGTTACACAGTACCTCCCGAGTGATGGCCCGACTGCAGCGGTTCCCCATCGTTTACTCTTCGGTGCTGATGTACTCATTAAGTGTGTAAGGTACATGTCTAGATGGTGTTCCTTTAGGTGCTATGCCTCTTATACGCCGACCTCCTAGGGTTTTCATTGCGTAGCGGATTGTTCGCTTGTTTTGCACATTTCCCTGCTGATGGTAGAGTAAGACTACTCTACAATTTTGAGTTGTGCTACGAAGTATGATTCGAGGAAATGTCGTGGTTATTTCTTCCTCGGTGCCAGTAAGTTGTTGGGCAGGGTTTAAGATGCGAGAACGGAGTTCGATTCCGTGCTTGAGTGTTTGAGACGAATGACTGGATGTGATAATTGTTCTGGAATCAGGACTGTTTGGGAAAATGGAACTAGTGGTAATAGTGGTTTTCATTTTATATCGAGAGATGTGTTGCATGGCATGATTGGTCTTGTAGGTGATTTTTGGGGCGTTATTGGCAGTCCTTAGGGGTTGTCGGAAATTTTTGGACTGGTCATCTTGGATTGTTGACCTAGCCATGACATTTGGATTTAGTTTTGTTCGGACTGCAGGAATAATTTCAGGTATTTTGAGTTATGAATTGGCCATCTTAAGTTTTGGATCGTAGTGAGTTTTGAGATGTACAGAAGTGAGTTTTTGAAGTTGTTTTGTGTTTTAAGTTTTGTAGGCGGGACGCTTGAAGTTTTGAAATGGAGTTTGAAATAGTTTTGCATTTGAAACTTGAGTATTTAGTTGGATGCGTAGAGCTTTATATTAGAGTTACGATTTTTGGCAGTATTTTAATTGGGAGGAATAAAACCAACTTTTTGTAAATGGTATTGTACGAGAGTGTGTGTCTTGGTCATTTGATTTTAAGTGAAATGGTTCAACGCAATTTCGGGGATTGACGATAGTGACGCTGTTGGGGTATCCATAGTGGTTCAAACGAATTACTATGCGATACGGAGTTTGATTCGGTTTCTGAATCATGAAGTCATAGGAAGTGAAATGTAGTAAGTTCTTGAAGGAGCAATTGTCAGATGGAATGGTTGAGATGTTATAAGAGTAGTAAGTAGAGTAACTCTAAGGACATGGGTTTTCCCAGTTGACTCAAGAAGTATTCTAGGTCATAGTTTGACCGGAGTTCTAAGTTATATTTTGAGTAAAACTTCTTATGGGTTGAACTTGAGAATTTGATCGTAATGTGGTGGGACCACTGTCGGATCCTGGTATCGCTGGGTGTGATACATGATGTGGACGGGTATCCTTCATCCAAAAACTGGTGATGTGCTCAGGGGGAATGGCCCCGTGTAGCAATAATTTGGAATTTGAAACCAATTAAGAGCACAAAAGTGAGAATTGAGGTTTTGAAAGGTTTTGGAAATCAAGGACATTCAGATCGTCTTACAACGGTTGCGATCACTTTTATCGCGCATGAGGGTACTATTAAGTGTCATTGGATATCCATTTGGGTGAAATTGTTGAACTTGGAATATAGAATTGGTCGTAGTGACCCTACGGGGTGTCCATAGTAATTAAAGTGGAAGTGCTAGGTGATGTGGTTATGATCTTAATTTAAAATCTTTGAGTTATGGCGAAGGTTTGGAGGCAGTTTTCCTTGCAGGGCGACGATAGTCAACGAGTTTCGATTTGTCTTCTGGGGACTATTCTATGAGGGATTTCCCGATTAGTTTTTTGGGGACTATGAAAGAATTTATTTCCTGCTTATGGATTACGTTGTTACTTCAATACCTCTTTTCCTAAATTCGCGAGTCGATTTTCTTCTCTGTAGTATTTGAGGTGCTTTACTCTCACGTAACACGATGCGCTTTTGCTTACTTACCGAGCCGTTTACAGGTTGCTTTGAACATAGGGTTTTGCTGTCGCGAATGGAGGTAAACCTTTCTTTTGGGATGATTGAGTTCGACGGGGTTGCTATGGAATCGTTCAATTTTTATGACTGGCAAGGTTTCAGTTTGAGAATCGTTCATTTCAAGTATTGAGTTTTTAATCTAGTTGGTCAACTCTTGGATTAGATTTGGAGCATCTACCAGTGTTGTTGGAGATGTTTCTATTTAGGGCTAGTGGAGTAGTTAATTATAAGAGAGTTTTCCTAATTGAATAAGAAAGCTATTTTATTTTGGGATTGATCAAAATTCGAATCTAGCATCTAGTAATTCAGATTGTGGTGCTCTCAGTAGTGAGAATTACCTGGGTATACGAATTAATAATACCATTTGCGACAGTAGAGATCAATGAGAACGACATGAATTCAATTAGATATCAGTTCTATGGCTATTAGCGAAGTGTCGCCTCGGCTAAGAACAACTTGAGGGTGATGCTTTTTTTTTTCTTCTTCTGGATTTGAATCGTTGAGCTGGAGTAGAGCTAATAGTTATAATTTTTGCTTGCACCAGATTTCTGAAGACGTGGTACATGATTTGGCAGTTAAATGAGTACTGACTTGTGAGAAATAGTAGCAGTTCTGTGGGAGACATTAGTAATTAGTAAATTTCTTGTGACACATTTGATTTAGAAAAGTTTTCCACATTATCGTGCTTATAAAAGTTTTTGGAGGAAGCCGTTATATGTGTGGCCAGTAGGGCAGCTATTAAATGAGTTCTCCTAGTCAACTCAAAATGTCATCTCATGGGTGGACCAATGATTTTAGTCAGGTATCAGAGTGGCGCAGTGGAAGAGTAGTGGCCCCATAACCTACATGATTAAGAACTTATGGATTCGTTCGAGGCTGACCTTTGTATGTTTGATAACTATGGGACCTTTACGTGAACGACCTTCGATTAGGAATTTAAGCACAAACAAGGAAGGAAGTGACGTTTTATGGTAGCTAAGGCAGTGCTGTCTTTTGGAATTGTTGATTAGCAATGACCATCTTGTGGTTATCACAATATTGATGGTAAATGGGTTGGATTGTCACTAAGCAACTTTTGTGAGAAACTTATGAATGCTATAATTTTAACAGGTGGTTTGTGACATCATTACTAGGTATCATCTGAGCCAACCATTGAAATGAATTTTCTTTTACACCGGAATTCATGTACGTGTGAGTTTATGGTGCTATTGGGTTCAGCAAGACAAGGGATTTGACTTCGGTCGTGGATAATTTTGGATTATGAGCATGTTTCCATTGCCTTTGTAGTGGGGATCATTAGAGTTTTGTTAGTTGTTAGACTTGAGGTTGAAAGGAAAGTTTAATCTATGGAAGAATTGATAAGTTTTGAGATTGTTGTATTTTGAACCAATTGGTGTTGACGATTTTATTCCTCACTTGATGAAGACTTTCCGTGACGTTTGGAAATAAGTCTATCTCCTAAGACGGTGGAAATTAATCATATTACAAGACTGGCCATATTTCAGCTTGAGGAGTGTTCTTTTTAAGTGTTGATTCCTTTATCTTATTTAGCCAACTCTTGGACTAGATCTTATTTAGCCAACTCTTCTAAGGTGGGCCCCGCAGGTCCACTTCGGATTTCAGGGGAAAATCCGGGGCGGGTCTTGTCAATGGTCCTATCTTCATGGCTTCATTGTATTATTAATTTCCTTTTCTTGTTTCAAGTCTTTATCCAGCTAGTTGAGCTAGCATGTTAGAAGCACAGAAATGAGTACCCCTGCCATTTTTGGGGTTATAAATTGGTTCGAGTACGTTGAAGCATAAAAACGAGATATATTAGGAATAAAAATGCAGGGACAGACGGATAGTCATGCTATTACCTTTCTGCATTGGCCAGGCAAGCTTCTAGAATGATTGACAATTTTTAAATGACAATTATACTGAAATTTCAAGCCCACTTTGTTTACCAGTTAGAGTACTAGCTAGATGGTATATTGAACAATATATAATTAAGCAATGCTGACATTGCTTGACCAATAAGAAAAAATAATCAAGTAAAAAATGATGTGGTGGTGGACAATGACACCATACCAAGGACTAAATTACTAAAAGAACTACCTAGTTATACAATCTAATGTAGCCAATCATTAATATAACACAATCAGTATTGATTTAAAACTGAAAGTTCTTAGAACTCTGCTCTGTGTTTCTAGCACAATAATTGTATTCTCTTGTTTTTCTATCAACAGGACGGCCAACGCTATATTAAAATTTTGTTATTAGTTACTGTAGAGAGAATGCTAGAATGTCCAGCTGTTTTTCATCTGAATGTATGAGTTAAGGGAGCTAGCAATTTGATCCTGTCATGAGTTGATTGAAGTAGACTAGTAGATACATATATGACTGCTGTAATCAAGCATACTACCCTTCATGGAACAGTCAAAACTGTAGAGGAGACAGCGAAGAGACTTCTATGGACCAAGGTCCACCTGCACCAAGCCGTAATTCCGCGCTTGACAGACACGCGCGGTGAGTTGACCGCGGCTGGTTATGCAGAAATTTGGATGGGTACAGTACTACAGTTGAGATACACATGGGAGGCACGTGATAGCAATACAACCCTAGAGCCTATCTCAGATCATCGATCCCTCTCTCTCTCATCGTTCTCCTTGTCTCTCCACCCCCGAATCAGAGGAGGTGATTGAGGTTGCGAGTTCCGGCAGCGATCGGAGGCACCAGATCGATATCCTTCTCCTTCTCATGGTCATCTCGCTCATTGTTGTCCTTGTCCCCCCAATTTGATTCACCTCCCCGATTCAGAAATTAGAAGGTGTTGATACATTGGGGTTTCGAATAATCATCGATTGGCGGCGGCGTCGTATTGGGTTTGGGTAAGCTGCTTTACTTACTCTCTCAATTACTAGGTGTTCATATATTGGGGTTTCCATTAGTTCTGTGATTCATCAAGCAGGATAGGTTTTTGTAATTGCTGAATAGGTTTTGTGGTTCATCAATGATTTTTGATTCATCAACCAGAATAGATGAGCTTGAGCAGTGGTTTTGTAAATGCTGACTGGGTTTTGTGATTCTCTCTGAAACCCCCGACTTCTTCAGGATCGGATTTTGATCCTGAAGTTCTCGGGATTTGACTCTGGATTGCTTATTCAATTTGTTGCTCTATTTGTTTGTTTGGTGCGAAAATGTGAGATATTTACTGCTATCCACTGCCAAGGTTACTGGCTTTGTGGAAACAATTGTAGGTGTGAAATTTTCACTTGCCAAATTCCTCAGGAACTAAGTGGAATGTTGAATTCAGTTTACTATGATGGAATTTGTTCTACTGTGGCCGAGGGTCATGATGTGGTGCATGTTAGGTATTTGTGACATGTTTAGGGTTAGGAAAAATTGAGACTTTTGTGTTTTGGGGTTTTATTTTGGTCAGGGTCTGTAAAGTCAACCTTTTTTTACCGTACTCTTGCAAGCACTGAGATATAAAACACCAGTGGCGTTTCCCAGTCAAATTATGTGTGATATGTCAGAAAGGCGGCCTGGGTTTGTTTGGGACCTATCTATCTATCAAATTTTTAATTTCAGAGGAAGTAGGAAAAGAATGGGGCAAAGCAACCACTAAACCACTGCATTTTTTCTTATAAATTTGAGAATACTTTTTCTGAGGGGTTACATGGATGCATTGCGGTCCTGTTACCTCACAATGGAAACTGCTTTTGTCTTGCATGAAGGGTGAGAGTTAACCCCACTCTTTTCTTTTGCATTTAGTCATTTAGTGTCATACCTGCTACTGTGCAAAATGCCTTTATTCTAATGATTCATCCATAAAGAGATGATAATTCCTGAGGTTTTTCTATTTACTGCCTTTTGAACAGCTCTGAGCCTCTGATTTTTATGGAATGTACGATGTAATGGATTGCCGTATGATGGAACTGCAGAACTTTGTTCATCGAATTTGCCCATTTTCTCTTTCAAGATGTTGGTTGAGTTTGTTATTAAATGATAACAGTAATTGGGGTGACAAATATTGTGTTGACTGTTGAAGATGACTGGTAGGTAAAGCATTCATGAGATTGCTTGTTTTTATGCTGCCTCACAAGTATACATTCCTTTTTCTAGTTCTGCATTCCATGAGGGTTGTCTCCAATTTATACTATTTTGTTTACTCAGACACAAACAATCTTGAAGTTTCTCAATTTTTAAATGCAAAAGAGCCAGATGTTTTACCTTTGAAGTGGATTTGCAGGAGTTGTGAAAGCTTGTCTGTACCTGCGTATAGCTTCTGGTCTTCTAGTACCAGAAGCCAAGCTGTTTCTGCATTTGGAGGATTTGCTTTATGTGGATAAAGCCAAACCCCATGATCGCAGGACGATGCGTGACTCACCGATTGTGCAAACTAAGTTGAGCAAGTAAGGCTGCATTCTTGTTCTTTGTAGGTACTCTTTCTTGTTTTAGTTATATATGCAGGGGATCTCTGAGCTTTTCCTTTTTAATGATTTCTTCTTTGTTCTTTGGTTGCATTTTGCTGAAGTGATTCTCTCTGTAAATATTCTCATTCTAGCATCTCATATAATTTTATGGATACCTATTCTATATGTTCTAATCTTTTAAGTCTATTTTTCTTGAGACATTTTCATTGACATTTATACTTTAAAGACTACATTGTTAATGTTTTTTTTTTTTACTGTAGATAGTCATTTGCAGGTTAAAGATTTAACTGAGCAGTTTCCAGCCGCTACACCCCTTGCTTTGGCACTGAAACAGTTCTTGGCAGATTGTAGTCTGGATCAGTCTTATTCTGGTGGCTTGAGTTCCTACTGTTTGGTGAGTAATGCTGGAACACCTCTCGTCGGGCTTAATGTAATTAAATTATATGAATGCTTAGTTTTTAAATTTAACCATTTTTCAGTGGGGACAAAAATTGTGTCAAAGGTGATATAGATTTTTAAACATTGACTGAACATTATGCCTGATCAAAGTATACTTTTCTTCCTTCCAAAATATGTGTGTGTGTGTGTGTGTCCACATTATGCTTTAATACTTATTCTTTTGCTGGTCAGTAGTGGACTTGATATATCAACTCATACAATTAGATATGTAGTGTTGCCACAAAAAGGTACAAAGAATTGAGGGTTTATCTCAGATTTTAGATACCGTGATGCTTCATCAATCACCAATTTTTGACATTTGCAAGCTAGTCTATTAACAACTTTTGTAGTTGCAAAGAGGGAAATGATACTGCAGCTTGATTTCTATTTTAGTCTCTTGTATTGCTTTACAATTGTGACTGAGGATAGGTTCGCAAAGTTCTGTCCATCTTGAGTTGATTTCAAAGACCAGGAACAAAAGGAACTAAGATTGCTGAAATTCCATTCTTTATGGAACTGATACCCTGTTTGACTTGGCTGTAAATATTATATCACGAGTTTGGGCCACAACCTAAGCATTGTCTTTTGATACGTACTGATTCAGTTGGGGATAGGGCATATTCTAGTTGGAAAGGATGTTTAAGTTCACATATTCTAGTTGAAAAGCAAATGTAATTGGTAGTTGAAAAAATAAAAATGAAGTTGGGGAGCCAAGTGCTGTGTGTGAATTGGAGAGTTTTTCTTTGGTTTAGAAAGTTGAAGATAAATTAGAACCAGCCCTTGGCTATGCATGAAGTGTCACTTGATTCCCTACTCATTTTTAGGAAGCATGAACGTGTTATATTTTCTGGAGCAATTTAAGTGACTGGGAGCCTACAGTAATAATGGCTCTACTAACCTGTTGTTCTCTCTTAGTGGAGCATTGTATGATATAGTTTTGCATTTGAAAGTTGCTTTTTTGTCAAACTTTGATATTATATTCAGACATATTTTCTGGTAAGAAAAATGCAAAAATTGAACAGGTACTCTATGTTTCTTTAACTTGCTGTTTCACTCTTATTGTAGGTACCACTAATTGTGCGTTTTCCCCAGCATGAGTGTCTTCTTGACCGACCTATCAACCAAGTAATTTCATTTGCCACGTTATATATTTGTCTTGTTAGTATGCATGGTTTCTGTTGGATGACAATAATCATACTAGCATTTATTATCTTCTCTTTCGTAGACATAGTAGTATATTTTGTACATTTATAGTTTTCATGGATCATTTTTTATTTTTTTTTTTTGTAGTATTTTGTACATTTATAGTTTTTCCATGGATCATAATACGATTGACTGTGGTTTCTGACTCTGTTTTTGTTGTAAGGGTGTGAAGCTATGTGTTAAAACATGTATTTAACTAAAGAAACAAGAATATGTATTGCATATTTAAAACCTTAATTAAAAATTATAGAGAATGGAATTTATATCCGTGGTGTCAACCAATTTCTCTCTGCTGCATATTTTAACTTGTTTCCCGTCTTGCATTGGCCCATGGGCTTTGCTGCCATGGCATAACTGTAGTTGCCTAGGTGAATGCTTGTTTGATTCAATAGTGGGGATTTTTTTCACTAAACAAAAGGGATATTTCAGAACTTTACGCTGTTTTGAACCAGCTTTTGCCACACCAATGTAAGTAAATAGACCAAAATATAGAAATCCACAATTCTTGTAGTGATAGAGTTTTGATGGGCTGTAGACACCGGGACCAGACTGCTTTTATGGACCCTATCCACCCAAAAGAAATTTCCATGCTCTTGCGAAGCACTGAGTAAAGATTCCAGATATTTTGTGCAATGCTGGAAAGTTCCATGTCCTGATAATTTTTCTCCTGTCTTGTTCTGGTGAATTTCATGTGGCTGGGTTTAGTTTGAAGTTCCATTTCAACTTCAGTACTTTCTGTCCTTTTCTGTTCCACATTTGTGCCAATGATTATTACTAGATTTCTTTTGCTTAACCACTATACTAATGATCTTGCAGGACTTTGGAGACCTTCTGATGAATTTTCTTTATTTTTTTGGTAAGCCAATTGTTGATAACGATTTCTTCTGGTTTATTAATTTATTTATTTATTTTTCTATCATTCATAGTGCTTCTTCGATTTAGCTTTACACTGATGATGAGCCTACTTTGTTTTTTATAATACAGGCATTAAATGGCTATTGTTTAACATTTGATCTTTTTCTTCCCTAGGAATGTTTTTGATCCTCGGCAAATGCGTATTTCCGTACAGGGAAGTGGTGTTTATATAAAGAGGGAAAGAGGTTGCAGGTAATGATGGCTTCCTTTGCTTTCTTATCTGTGCATGACATATGGATTTCTTGACTTCCACTACTTATATCTTGTTCGTTTACTCCATGTAGCATCGACCCCACACATTGATGATCCCTTTTTTCACTAATAATGTGGGACGCAATTGCTTTTGGATACATCAATGTATAAGGTAAACTGTGTTATTTTTTTGGTTGGGTTATCATGATATTTGCTGATCAATTCCGGATTAGTTGTGCGAAAACATGATGTGTGTTTGAGGGAGAACTGCTTAAAAAACAATTGCAGTTGTCTGTAGTCATTACTGATGAATCAGTATATTTACGAGTCCACATGTTGAACTAGGTATATATATTGAATGTTATCAAATAATGTGAGGATTCTGGAGGATTTTGGCTACTGTTTGCACATGCAAGTGCTAAAAATTTTATTAGTAGGGCTGTAACTTAATATCATCTTTCTGGGTACCGTCCCTAATGGGCGATTTGTTCCCCGACTCTTTTGAAGATGGGTGCAGTGTGTGCAACAAGGAGGTATATTTTCCTTTGACTCGGTTTCAAGGATGGGGAGGAATACCCTGTCTGGAGACTGGCCCAATTCTTCACATATATGTACATGTATATTTTTATTTTATTTTTTATTATTATATAAAAATTACTAAATACTAATGAAACCCAAGTCTAACATTTAATTAGCTGCCTTTTCTTTCTCTGTGTCGTATTTTGATTATCAGATTTATAGAATGAGGGGCGTACACACACACACACGACTTCTCACTTAAAGACTATCATTGGCTGATGTAGGCTTTTCAGAAGCTTATCCTATTTTGGAGAATGAGCTTGCTTCTATTTGACTGATTTCTTAAGGAAATTTATTTGTGCTGTTAAGAGTTCATAGATGCATTAATTGCTGGTGCTTGAGTGTAGTTGCCCTCATTCTCCCTTATTTGTCGACTGACATTATAACTTCTCTTGTTGCAAATGTAGGTTTTTCACCACTGGGCTTCCTTGTGATGTTGTTGTTGAAGTTGGAGAAATGTCTTTCCATCTTCATAATGTAAGTTCTGTTCCTTTCATGTTTACATTTACATCATTTTGACAGGTATATTTTTGTCACTTGTAGTTACTGGTTATATAGATTGGAATAACTTTTCAACTTCAAACACAGTTAACTAAGAAAATGATCTCTAATTTTATATACACATGTTATAATGGTAGTTAAAATTTTATTTGGTTGCCAAGTTCACACATTAATTGTCTTCGATGCAGTTTCTTTTGCTCTCAAGAAGTCGAGTCATGGAAGTTGATTTCAGAAGCATCTGAAGATGGAGATGAAGCATGCAAAATAAACCTCCCTCATATTCCTGGTGAGCTAAAACTTTCGAACTGGTAGCCAAGTTCTGCTATGGGGTGAAACTTGAACTGACTGCTTCAAATGTTGTATGCCTGCGATGTGCTGCTGAGCACCTTGAAAGGACTGAAGAGTGTGGGAGGTAATTTGTCCTTGTCTTCAGAGGAGAGTTGTCTGCCCATCGCTAGCATCATTTTCGCATTAGTTATATCCAGGTACAATAGTCCTCTCTGTTGTTATCTTTTTAGCAGTTCATGTGTATTTGTGTGGGTCTTGCAGAAACTACCTACGAGTAAGCAGTGAAGTTGTACTTTAATGATGATGAATACTCATACATACAAGTGAATAAAGTTTGTTGCCTATCAGTTCTGTGTTATTGGAAAGAAATAGAGGTAACTATAGAGATTAGGCTCATTTCTGGCAATGATTCGATTAAGCTTCTGAACTTGTTCGAATATTATGATTCTTGAAGAGAAAAGAATAGGGTTGTTCCACATTCTAAAGATGGGAACTGAGCTTATTAATAATTTTAGAGAAACCATAAAAAATAAATAAATAAAATAAAATAAAATGAAAATTTCATTTAGAGTTTGCTATAGGATGCTTCAGATCTAGAGTGGGCATAACAGGTTTTCGGAAGTGATCTTATGGAAACTTGAAATTATATTTTCACATACAAGTTTTTCATTATTGCTGGGTAGAATATTCTCTGGTTTATGTCAATTGATAGGTGGACAGGGTATTAAAACCGTTCCTCGATTTAAAATGCAAGCTTAACCAATTAGTTCATTAACTCGAGAGGAAAAATTATGTAATTCCATGAAGTGAAGGAACTCAATTGTCTCGAGAGTGACAATTGGCTATAATGCATTAATTCAATGGTAATTTCTGAGAGACCATTTCTTATTCTAGGAATTAAAATCCCAAAATTGCAGCCTTTTGTCTTGACTGATAATGAATGCATTGAACCAAAAATGTGAATATTTGTATGTGTGATTTAGTAATATGCTAATACTCCTATCAATTCCTCAGGATCCTCTTCCTTCTTGTCATTTTATTATTTGATGTTAGTATCTGTATACATATGCAGGCTTGAAGAGGATTGAGCTCTGTGCAGTTGGAACCAAAATCGATGATACCAGCTCTGTTGGCATCAAATATGGTCTCGATTATTGTTATTTTCGAGTTCTAGGTATTTAGTATGCTACTAGCTTATGATGTTCGAGCACTAGCTTTTTGTTGATAGTTTGTTACTTTTCTTGCTGTTACTAATGTTCTTGTCTTTGACATGTCTAGCTGCCATATTTTTTTTTTTTTTTTTTTTTCGGAATCTTGCTGCCATGTTGAATGGAAATTTTTTGGAGATGTCAGAAATTCCGGAGTTTTAATTTTTGGTGGTTACTGACGATGGCTTGCTGGATACATCTTAGTAAGGGAGCCGAAGGGCAGGTGCATGGGACATGTTCCTGTTTAATTGTTGTTCAAGACCACCTTGATTACAAGCTAAATCCTAGTATGTCCATATATAGAATTTCTTAATCTTGTTGTCAATCTATTCCTTATATGGAAATAGAAATTGTCTGAGAGTTCCTTGGAGAAATCAAGTTTAAATTACTTTCATTGTATAGAACTAGTGTATAAATTACTTTCTGAATATAGATTATGCATAAATTCTACCAATAGTTTGACCATTGTGAACTTGCACACATGCAGATAATCTGTAATGCATTTGTGGTAAAAAACTTCAATTTTAGTACATGTTACAGATAAAAATTGTCTAAAGATGAAATTGGCTGTTTTCATTATTTTGCTTATTCCAACTTCTAGAAAGTTAGTGCAAGTACTTGACATATCCAAACTAGAGCGTGTATATATGCTGAATATATGATAAACGGGACTAGGCTTCAATCACAACTTGATGCTCAATCAGACACCCTGACCTGTTTAACATTGTCATCAAATTTCTTGGAAAACTACCACCTTTCATTTCTACTCCAATAGAGCTGTACGTTTGGTCACCAAGCCATCTCTTTACAACGTGTTTCAACATCTAAATTCCTGCAATGCTAAAATCAAGAACAAAAAATGGCTTTTAATGCCAGTCTACTAGATTGGAAGAATGTGTGTGGATGAGTTTGGAATTAGGTATTGGAGAAACAGATTGGTATTTCAGAAGGTTGCGTTTGAAACTTCAATGTTGGGAGTTTCGTCTTATTATAAATTGTTAATGAAGCGTTCATTGGTCATTAATATGTTTTTTAAGTTCAAGTTGATGACATTGACCTAAGTAATAAGATGTTTTTATTGTATTGTGTGGAATATTGCAATGCAATGGCCAAATAAAGTCCGTGAATGCTAATAAATACAATTTTACAAATTCAGAAACTGCTGAACAGGTCATTTTAATTTCCAGATAGTGATCGCAACTTCCATTTCAGACACCTAATATTTCCAAGAGACTAGTTTTCAAATTCGGAAACTACCAAACAGGTCATTATAGATTCTGAATCGTGATTGCAACTTCCATTTCAATATCATTAGTTGACTTTTTTATCGTCTACATTCTAGTTTCGATAACATACCACATTGGAGGCTACAACTCTAATTACAAATATAAAATGAAGACAAGTTATTTCAAATTCAAATTCAGCACTTGAGATGATTTCTGCCATAGGTTTAGGAGACAATGTCCGCATATTGTGACAATATATCCAGAAGAATGGGAAAAAACCTATAGTCAAAGAGCAATGTTGTTTGTGTTCCTCCTAACATGGTTTAAACTTGTGTTCTTTGAGCCGAGCTTAGCATAGGCAGGACATGTATCAAGAAATAACCATAATGCAATGCCTACTTATCCGGTGAAACATAACATAAACTAAATTGGGAAGCATTCACTACACCAAAATTGGTCTTCTACAGCCCACCATGTACGTCGTAAAAGCCTATTTAAGGCGCACAAAAACACACTGTAAAAGCTCGCGCCGTAAAAGACTGTAGTCTTTTACGGCATGCAAAAATGCGTCATAAAAGAACAATTAACACACCGTAAAAATAGTTCCACAAATTTCATTTAGGTCATTTACAGCTCATATTGCACGCCATAAAATACCTCCTACTAAAGGCGTACACATCATGCCGTAAAAGAGTGGCTAAACTCTTAGTTAAGGCACACACTGCATGCCGTAAATGTAGTCTGTTCAAACAAAAAAAAAAACTTTTTGCTCAAATGTCATACTCATATTACCCTCATTATAATTAATTCCATTTACGAAGTAACAATTGGAAATGTATTAGTAGAACTCATTACATCAATCAATTAAACCCATATCCCTAAACTCTAAACATATTTGAAAATACCTAACTACAACAGAGGAATTTAAGCTAGTTCAGCGTTAGAATATGTCTGCTTTTGGTTTCCTAGCTTTCAATATGCTTCTGTTTCAATTACCAAGTCCTTTCCTTCTCTCTGAGCTTTTTATTCTCGTCACTCAACTTATAGCTAGCATTGAGCTTTCATCTAACCTGTCAATTAGAAACAGGCAGCTTCTATCAACATACTTTTAAATCAACACTCCAATCACATATACAAAGTTTGAAACTAGATAAACAAAATTCCATGTCCAACTAGCAACTTAATACTAAGAAGCCAAAACATTAATAAAAACAGCAAACTACATACCTATCAGTGATATACTCTAGGAGCTCATCCAAGATAAAGTCCTCAACATTCACATCGACCAAATTACCACATCTATTAGAGGACACAAAAAACATGTTCTCGTATCAAGAAAAATGTGGCCTCTTTTTCCTCAAAGGACACAAAAAATTGTGTCCTAGAACTGAAAAAAAGGTAGTCATCTTTCCTCTACAAGGACACACAAACCGTGTCCTTAAAAGTTGAAACCAAGAAAAAGATAATCAGATCTTAAGCCAAAAGAAACCAAGAAAAAGATAATCAGATCTTAAGCCTCATATTTGAAGCAACAAATTGAAGTAGATTATCAAAATTAAAAGATCTTTGATATTACCTTCCTTCTATGTCTTAGAAATTTCTCCAGCAGAAAGTGTGCTTCCTAGTCCAGCGGATCATTCCCAGGTCAAACATAAGCATCTTTGATAGGCAAATAGCTATTCACCAATGTCTTAATCTCATACTTATGTACATATATATATATGTGTGTGTGTGTGTGTGTGTGTGTGTGTGTGTGTGTGTGTGGTTCAGTCCCAATCAATTCGTAAACGCTATAAAAAGTTTGAAACACTATAATAAGTTTGCAACTAAGTTAAGTTCACATAAAAGTTGACATAAAACTATCATTGAAGATATACCTCTTAGATAATTATATTCATTAACAGATAAACAAGAGATTAAAATGACAGAACAAAGTGTACCAAAAGCCAAGTGTATTTTTTTACCTAATTCTGGATTGTTAATTTTTTTTTTCCTGTAACAAGACAAAACCACATATTAAAAATCAAGCTGGCACTACAGCGAAAGCTGAAACCTAAACTTGCCACTTTAGGCAATGCCTATGTAATCACATACTCTACTCCTTAGGCCTTCTCAAATTATAAACAATTCATCTTCTTCACTCAACTAAATATCAATAACAAAATTTAAATTCACAAAAATTTGCACTATCAAACCTGTATAGCTAGAGCATCCATGTCAGCTAGGATTGCACTTCAGCCATTTTCATGACCATATTCCTCTGTCTCTTTCTACTATTTGTGGCATCAAATATTCCTACCTATAGTTAAATTAGGTTCTTAGCAAGAAAATATTAGTCAGATACCAACAATGATCAAAATGACTTGGAAAAGTACTTACCTGGTCACCTTCCTGCATCCAAGAAACCATGTCATCAAATGCTAAGGCCGCTACCTATGTACAAAGAAGAAGGTTAATATTGTGTCAAACATTATTTTCAAATTTTTATTGACTAATATTATATTCACTTAAGAAACAACCACTCCTGATTTTTGATTTCATAAGATCTAAAATAAAAACAGCATCATAGTTATCACTGTGGGATCTTTCTTAAATTAGAATTTCTAAAATACTGAAGGGACTTTTGCTTAGGTTGAATAAATGTTCAATTTAATTTGAGTACTACTTTGGTGCAGATGTTGCCTGAAATAAATGACCTGATTTCAGCTCATCCCATAGTATGCCAATCTTTCACAACGTTCATTCCCTATTGAAAAATAAAACCCATCAATAAATCAGTATACACCTCACATCTGATTTATATTCACTAATTCTATTCTAGAATTGAAACAACACCTAAGATAAAAGGTCAGGCTTTCTAGGTTCCTGTGACTTTTCTATTAGCTGGTTTTCCTTTGTAATCCACTATCCCATCTTTGGTGTATACATCATGGACAATTAGAGAACCAGCTCAAAGTTTCAAGGAGCTAAACAGAGCAAAAGAATAGAGAGAGATGAGAACCTATAACTTTGCTAAATCTGCTGCTACCCATAGTGCTAGGCTTCTGAGTCTGAAGAATCAAAATCATTCCCACCTTCTATGTTTTTGCTGTCCTCCTCCTCATCTTCTTCTTCACTGTCAATGTAAAACTGCGATCCGACACCAAGTGCTTCATCTCTTTATTCAAATCTTCCTTGCAAATGCTTGCCCTCCTGCAAAACACACCCACGAATCAATCACAGCTTTCTTCAAATTATAGGGTCAATTCTTGAAAACAAAGTTAGGCTTATAACACGTTGCTTTGTTCGACAGAACCCCAAAATTGTACCAAAAACAGAAAAACTATTCAAATCAACAGAAGTGTAGATAGAAATAACACTTACCGAAGGTGGTGTGAGCCTCCGACAAATCTATTCCTGCATTAGAAGAAGAAAAATTCTCTGAAAGAACATGCATAAAAAAAAAAAAAAAAAAAAAAATTGAACAATCCATAATTAGGTAAAAAAATCCACCCACCTAATAACCTTTCTCTCCCTGACCAATGTCTCTGTCTCTTGTTGTAGCTGCTTCCTTTTCCCTTTGATCATTTTCTGTGTGTTTTCTTTAGGCCAATATGTAAGTTTCTATTCATGCAGCAAATTACAACCTGCAAATAAATGCACACACAGTAACCAAGTGCACCAAAAGCCAAACTCCTGCAGCCCAAACAAGATTCCAAACACGCAATTTACCACTAGAATCTGATTAGAAGGACACAATACTAAACAGAGATTCAATATCAAAAGTAAAAGCTCAAGTAATTCCATCACCCACTGTAAATATACAACTAAATTGCAGGCAAAACCAAACCTAAAATTAGTCAGAAATCAAACACTAGACAAATGAATATTAGAAAATTACCTTTTCAGAGTAGCAAGAAGAAGATGACAGAGTGGTGTTTGGGTATATGGTTATAGATAAGGGTTTATGGTGACAGAAAGGGAAGTGAGAGAATGGGATAGAAGGCGAAGAGGAAGACAGAAGACCGTGGTGAAGGTGGAGGAATGAATCGGGAGCTGACCTGGCCACCGACGATAGCGATAGAGGGAAGCGAGTCAGCTTCGCCGTGGTCACCGAGAGCTGTGCAAGCTCTTTGGATTTTACTGACCAGCGAGATCAGGTTCTCCATACCCAAGACTCAGCAGTGGCGAAGGAAGCTACGGCGAGGTGGGAGTCAAGTCGAGTGAAATCCGATACCCCCAATTTGGTATGTAGATGAGGAAGAGATGACAGAGAAATTTACCCACTGCAATTGCTGGAGGATAGGCTTTTGCTTCAGTAGCAACTGGTGTTTTTGGCCATGTGGGTAAGGATGAAGAGGGAAATTTCGCGAGAGAGGCGGCCAGCTGCGAGTGTTCGGCGTCTGAAAGAAGAGAGAGGTTTTGTTTTTAATGTTTCCTTTCCAAAAAGATAAAAAAAAGGTGGGAAGTTTGAGTTTTGGCAAAAAAATTGAGCGGGCAACACAATTATTGAGGTGTTAATAGCTCAACGCCATTTACGGCGCGCAACTAATGCACGTAGTAAATACCTCAATCTCATTTACGACACATAATAAAAGAATGCCGTAAATAACTCTACATAATACTACATTTACAGCATGCTATCAATGCAAGCCGTAAATAACTCAAGACAATATCTCATTTACGGCGCACTTTTAATGCACGCCGTAAATACCTCTATGTAATACTACATTTACGGCATGTGTATGAGTCGAGGGGGATTTCGTAGCATGAGGATAAAGTGTGTCTCGCCTCTGGTATGTGATTGAGAAATGAAAGGATGAATTAGATGTGAAGTGGTGAGGTTTCCAAACAGAGATTGTTTGCAATTGGGAGGGCGTTTAGGTCAGGAAGAAGAACAGTACAAGACATAAACAAAGTCAAAATTGGAAGAAAAAAATAAATAAAGCCGGTCTAAGTCTTTCTATCCCAAAAGTTTTGGCGGAAAAATTGAAATATCCCCAAAATTTAATTTAAAATTATGCCGCTCTAAAGTCCAAAATTTTAGATTTCTCATTGAAGTAAAAAAAAAAAAAAAAAAAAAAAACTTTAATTAACCTAACCCCAAATTACAAAAGGCAAGAATGTCAAAGGATTATGGATTTGAGACACCGACCATTAGATGTAAGGAGTACATTGTTTTAGGTTTTAGGTTCAAAAATTCAGCCAATTCCGTCATAGTTTTGACGTCGATTCACTCGACCAATCGATTAAAGCTTGATAACTCTATTTTTTTGCACTACAAGCTTCAAAAGGAAGGCAAAGTCGGATCGTACACTTGAGAAACCGATCTTAAGATGTGACAAGTACATTATTTTAGGATTCGGGTTCAGAATTCAGAAAATCCGTCATCGTTATGATATTGATCGACTCGGTCAAACGATTAAGGCTTAATAACACAATTTTTGTTCACTACAAGCTTCAAAGGGCAAGGGTGTCATCGGAGCTTACACTTGAGAAATATTCCATTAGATGTGTCAAGTACATTATTTTAGGCTCCAGGTCCAAAATTCAGAGAAATCTGTCATCGTTATGATTTGGATCGGCTCGATCAGAGGATTAAGACTTAATAACCCTATTTTTGTTCACTACAACCTTCCAAGGGCAAGGTCGTCATGGGATCGTACACTTGAGAATCATTCCGTCAGATGTGCCAAGTACATTATTTTAGGATTCAAATCCAAAATTTAGAAAAATCAGTCATCGATAAGATGTCGATCGGCTCGATCAAACGACTAAAGCTTAATAACCCTCTTTTTCTCTATACAACCTTCCAAGAGCAAGGCCGTCATCAGATCGTACACTTGAGAATCCTTCCGTCATATATGGCAAGTAGATTATTTTAAGATTCGGGTCCGAAATTGGAAAAAAATTTGTCATCATTCGGATGTCGATGGGCTAGGTTAAATGACTATGGATTAATAACCCAATTTTTTCCCTATCCAACCTTCAAAGGGCAAGGTCATCATCGGATCATCCATTTGAGAATCCTTCCGTCTGATATCCCAAATACAATATTTTAGAATTCCAGTCCAAAAGTCGGCAAAATCCATCATAGATAGGATGTCTATCTGCTAGGTCAAACGACTGATATTTAATAACCTATTTTTTATCTATAGAACCTTCAAAGGGCAAGTTCGTCACCAAATTGTCCACTTGAGAATCCTTCCGTCAGATGTCCCAAGTACAATATTTTAGGATTCTAGTACAAAATTCGGCAAAATCCGTCATCGATAGTTGGTCCATCGGTTAGGTCAAACGACTAGGGCTTAATAACCCTCTTTTTTCTCTATACAACCATCCAAGGGAAATGTCGTCACCAGAACGTCAACTTTAGAATATTTCTGTCATATGTCCCAAGTACAATATTCTAGGATTCCAGTAAAAAATTAGGCAAAATACATCATCGATAGTTGGTCCATTGGCTAAGTCAAACGACCAAGGCTTAATAACCCCAAATTTTTCTACACAACATTTCAAGGGCAAGGTCGTAACTGGATCGTCCACTTGAGAATCCTTTCATCTGATGTCCCAAGTACAATATTTAGGCTTCAGGTTAAAATTTTAGAAAAATCCATCATCGATAGGATGTCGATGGGCTAGGTCAGATGACTATGGGTTAATAACCCAAGTTTTTCCCTATACAACCTTCAAAGGACAAGGTCGTCATCGGATCGTCCACTTTAGAATCGTTCCGTCAGATGTCCCAAGTACAATATTTTAGGATTCCTCTCCAAAATTCGGCAAAATCCATCATCAATAGGATGTCGATCGGCTAGGTCAAACGACTAAGACTTAATAACCCTATTTTTTATCTACACAACCTTCAAAAGGCAAGGTCATCACCGGATTGTCCACTTGAGAATCCTTCCGTCAGATGTCCCAAGTACAATATTTTAGGATTCTAGTATGAAATTCAGTAAAATCCATCATCAGTAGGATGTTGATCGGCTAGGTCAAATGACTAAGGCTTAATAACCCTCTTTTTTCTCTATACAACCTTCAAAGGGAAATGTCATCACCGGATCGTCCACTTGAGAATCCTTCCGTCAGATGTCCCAAGTACAATATTTTAGGATTCCAGTAAAAATTTCGGCAAAATCCTTCATCGATAGTTGGTCCATCAGCTAGTTCAAACGATTAGGGCTTAATAACCCTAAATTTTGCTACACAACCTGTTCAAGGGCAAGGTCGTAATCGGATCGTCCACGTGAGAATCATTTCGTCATATGTGGCAAGTACATTCTTTTAAGATTCAAGTCAAAAATTCGGCAATATCCTTCATCCATAGCATGTCGATCAGCCTAGTCAAAGGATTAGGGGTTAATAACCCTTTCTTATCTTTTTTCACTACAAGCTTCAAAGGGCAAGGGCGTCATTGGATCATACACTTGAGAATCCTTCTGTTAGATGTGGCACGGACATTATTTTAGACTTCGGTTTTAAAATTCAGAAAAATCCGTCATCAATAGGATGTCGATCGGCTCAGTCAAATGAATAAGGCTTAATAACCATATTTTCTCTATACAACATTTCAAAAGCAAGGATTTGATCGGATCATGAACTTGAGAATCCTTCCGTCAGATGTCCCAACTACAATATTTTAGGTTTTGAGCCAAAAATTTAGAAAAATTCGTCATCGATAGGATGTCGATCGAGTCGGTCAAACGACTAGGGCTTAATAACCCAATTATCTCCCTATACAACCTTCCAAGGGTAAGGTCGTCATCGGATCGTCCACTTAACAATCCTTCTGTCAGATGTCCCAAGTACAATATTTTAGGCTTTGAGTCAAAAATTTAGAAAAATTCGTCATCGATATCATGTCGATCGAGTCTTTCAAACTACTAGGGCTTAATAACCCAATTATTTCCCTATACAACCTTTCAAAAGCAAGGATTTGATCGAATCATGAACTTGAGAATCCTTCCGTCAGATGTCCCAACTACAATATTTTAAGCTTTGAGCCAAAAATTTAGAAAAATTCGTCATCGATAGGATGTCGATCGAGTCGGTCAAACGACTAGGGCTTAATAACCCAATTATCTCCCTATACAACCTTCCAAGGGTAAGGTCGTCATCGGATCGTCCACTTAAAATCCTTCTGTCAGATGTCCCAAGTACAATATTTTAGGCTTTGAGTCAAAAATTTAGAAAAATTCGTCATCGATATCATGTCGATCGAGTCGTTCAAACTACTAGGGCTTAATAACCCAATTATCTCCCTATACAACCTTTCAAAAGCAAGGATTTGATCGGATCATGAACTTGAGAATCCTTCCGTCAGATGTCCCAACTACAATATTTTAGGCTTTCAGCCAAAAATTTAGAAAAATTCGTCATCAATATCATGTCGAACGAGTCGTTCAAACGACTAGGGCTTAATAACCCAATTATTTCCCTATACAACCTTTCAAAAGCAAGGATTTGATCGGATCATGAACTTGAGAATCCTTCCGTCAGATGTCCCAACTACAATATTTTAGGATTTGAGCCAAAAATTTAGAAAAATTCGTCATCGATAGGATGTCGATCGAGTCGGTCAAACGACAAGGGCTTAATAACCCAATTATCTCCCTATACAACCTTCCAAGGGTAAGTTCGTCATCGGATCGTTCACTTAAGAATCCTTCTGTCAGATGTCCCAAGTACAATATTTTAGGCTTTGAGTCAAAAATTTAGAAAAATTCGTCGTCGATATCATGTCGATCGAGTCGTTCAAACTACTAGGGCTTAATAACCCAATTATTTCCCTATACAACCTTTCAAAAGCAAGGATTTGATCGGATCATGAACTTGAGAATCCTTCCGTCAGATGTCCCAACTACAATATTTTAGGCTTTGAGCCAAAAATTTAGAAAAATTCGTCATCGATATCATGTCGATCAAGTCGGTCAAACTACTAGGGCTTAATAACCCAATTATTTCCCTATACAACCTTTCAAAAGCAAGGATTTGATCGGATCATGAACTTGAGAATCCTTCCGTCAGATGTCCCAACTATAATATTTTAGGCTTTGAGCCAAAAATTTCGAAAAATTCGTCATCGATAGGATGTCGATCGAGTCGGTCAAACGACTAGGGCTTAATAACCCAATTATCTCCCTATACAACCTTCCAAGGGTAAGGTCGTCATCGGATCGTCCACTTAAGAATCATTCTGTCAGATGTCCCAAGTACAATATTTTAGGCTTTGAGTCAAAAATTTAGAAAAATTCGTCATCGATATCATGTCGATCGAGTCGTTCAAACTACTAGGGCTTAATAACCCAATTATTTCCCTGTACAACCTTTCAAAAGCAAGGATTTGATCGGATCATGAACTTGAGAATCCTTCCGTCAGATGTCCCAACTACAATATTTTAGGCTTTGAGCCAAAAATTTAGAAAAATTCGTCATCGATAGGATGTCGATCGAGTCGGTCAAACGACTAGGGCTTAATAACCCAATTATCTCCCTATACAACCTTCCAAGGGTAAGGTCATCATCGGATCGTCCACTTAAGAATCATTCTGTCAGATGTCCCAAGTACAATATTTTAGGCTTTGAGTCAAAAATTTAGAAAAATTCGTCATCGATATCATGTCGATCGAGTCGTTCAAACTACTAGGGCTTAATAACCCAATTATTTCCCTGTACAACCTTTCAAAAGCAAGGATTTGATCGGATCATGAACTTGAGAATCCTTCCGTCAGATGTCCCAACTACAATATTTTAGGCTTTGAGCCAAAAATTTAGAAAAATTCGTCATCGATATCATGTCGAACGAGTCGTTCAAACTACTAGGGCTTAATAACCCAATTATTTCCCTATACAACCTTTCAAAAGCAAGGATTTGATCGGATCATGAACTTGAGAATCCTTCCGTCAGATGTCCCAACTAGAATATTTTAGGCTCTGAGCCAAAAATTTAGAAAAATTCGTCATCGATAGGATGTCGATCGAGTCGGTCAAACGACTAGGGCTTAATAACCCAATTATCTCCCTATACAACCTTCCAAGGGTAAGGTCGTCATCGGATCGTCCACTTAAGAATCCTTCTGTCAGATGTCCCAAGTACAATATTTTAGACTTTGAGTCAAAAATTTAGAAAAATTC
Source organism: Rosa chinensis (assembly GCF_002994745.2). Classification (NCBI taxonomy): domain Eukaryota; kingdom Viridiplantae; phylum Streptophyta; class Magnoliopsida; order Rosales; family Rosaceae; genus Rosa; species Rosa chinensis. Next base: position 52,265,177 of record NC_037094.1, on the reverse strand, counting down.
GTCATCGATATCATGTCGATCGAGTCGTTCAAACTACTAGGGCTACATAACCCAATTATTTCCCTATAGAACCTTTCAAAAGCAAGGATTTGATCGGATCATGAACTTGAGAATCCTTCCGTCAGATGTCCCAACTACAATATTTTAGGCTTTGAACCAAAAATTTAGAAAAATTCGTCATCGATATCATGTCGAACGAGTCGTTCAAACGACTAGGGCTTAATAACCCAATTATTTCCCTATACAACCTTTCAAAAGCAAGGATTTGATCGGATCATGAACTTGAGAATCCTTCCGTCAGATGTCCCAACTACAATATTTTAGGCTTTGAGCCAAAAATTTAGAAAAATTCGTCATCGATAGGATGTCGATCAAGTCGGTCAAACGACAAGGGCTTAATAACCCAATTATCTCCCTATACAACCTTCCAAGGGTAAGGTCGTCATCGGATCGTTCACTTAAGAATCCTTCTGTCAGATGTCCCAAGTACAATATTTTAGGCTTTGAGTCAAAAATTTAGAAAATTCGTCGTCGATATCATGTCGATCGAGTCGTTCAAACTACTAGGGCTTAATAACCCAATTATTTCCCTATACAACCTTTCAAAAGCAAGGATTTGATCGGATCATGAACTTGAGAATCCTTCCGTCAGATGTCCCAACTACAATATTTTAGGCTTTGAGCCAAAAATTTAGAAAAATTCGTCATCGATATCATGTCGATCGAGTCGGTCAAACTACTAGGGCTTAATAACCCAATTATTTCCCTATACAACCTTTCAAAAGCAAGGATTTGATCGGATCATGAACTTGAGAATCCTTCCGTCAGATGTCCCAACTACAATATTTTAGGCTTTGAGCCAAAAATTTAGAAAAATTCGTCATCGATAGGATGTCGATCGAGTCGGTCAAACGACTAGGGCTTAATAACCCAATTATCTCCCTATACAACCTTCCAAGGGTAAGGTCGTCATCGGATCGTCCACTTAAGAATCATTCTGTCAGATGTCCCAAGTACAATATTTTAGGCTTTGAGTCAAAAATTTAGAAAAATTGGTCATCGATATCATGTCGATCGAGTCGTTCAAACTACTAGGGCTTAATAACCCAATTATTTCCCTATACAACCTTTCAAAAGCAAGGATTTGATCGGATCAGGAACTTGAGAATCCTTCCGTCAGATGTCCCAACTACAATATTTTAGGCTTTGAGCCAAAAATTTAGAAAAATTCGTCATCGATATCATGTCGAACGAGTTGTTCAAACTACTAGGGCTTAATAACCCAATTATTTCCCTATACAACCTATCAAAAGCAAGGATTTGATCGGATCATGAACTTGAGAATCCTTCCGTCAGATGTCCCAACTACAATATTTTAGGCTTTGAGCCAAAAATTTAGAAAAATTCGTCATCGATAGGATGTCGATCGAGTCGGTCAAACGACTAGGGCTTAATAACCCAATTATCTCCCTATACAACCTTCCAAGGGTAAGGTCGTCATCGGATCGTCCACTTAAGAATCCTTCTATCAGATGTCCCAAGTACAATATTTTAGACTTTGAGTCAAAAATTTAGAAAAATTCGTCATCGATATCATGTCGATCGAGTCGTTCAAACTACTAGGGCTACATAACCCAATTATTTCCCTATAGAACCTTTCAAAAGCAAGGATTTGATCGGATCATGAACTTGAGAATCCTTCCGTCAGATGTCCCAACTACAATATTTTAGGCTTTGAGCCAAAAATTTAGAAAAATTCGTCATCGATAGGATGTCGATCGAGTCGGTCAAACGACTAGGGATTAATAACCCAATTATCTCCCTATACAACCTTCCAAGGGTAAGGTCGTCATCGGATCGTCCACTTAACAATCCTTCTGTCAGATGTCCCAAGTACAATATTTTAGGCTTTGAGTCAAAAATTTAGAAAAATTCGTCATCGATATCATGTCGATCGAGTCTTTCAAACCACTAGGGCTTAATAACCCAATTATTTCCCTATACAACCTTTCAAAAGCAAGGATTTGATCGGATCATGAACTTGAGAATCCTTCCGTCAGATGTCCCAACTACAATATTTTAGGCTTTGAGCCAAAAATTTAGAAATATTTGTCATCGATAGGATGTCGATCGAGTCGGTCAAACGACTAGGGCTTAATAACCCAATTATCTCCCTATACAACCTTCCAAGGGTAAGGTCGTCATCAGATCGTCCACTTAACAATCCTTCTGTCAGATGTCCCAAGTACAATATTTTAGGCTTTGAGTCAAAAATTTAGAAAAATTCGTCATCGATATCATGTCGATCGAGTCGTTCAAACTACTAGGGCTTAATAACCCAATTATTTCCCTATACAACCTTTCAAAAGCAAGGATTTGATCGGATCATGAACTTGAGAATCCTTCCGTCAGATGTCCCAACTACAATATTTTAGGCTTTGAGCCAAAAATTCGGATAAATACGTCATCAATAGGATGTCGATCGAGTCGGTCAAACGACTAGGGCTTAATAACCCAATTATCTCCCTATACAACCTTCCGAGGGTAAGGTCGTCATCGGATCGTCCACTTAAGAATCCTTCTGTCAGATGTCCCAAGTACAATATTTTAGGCTTTAAGTAAAAAATTTATAAAAATTCCTCATCGATATCATGTCGATCGAGTCATTCAAACTACTAGGGCTTAATAACCCAATTATTTCCCTATACAACCTTTCAAAAGCAAGGATTTGATCGGATCATGAACTTGAGAATCCTTCCGTCAGACGTCCCAAGTATAATATTTTAGGATTCCAGTCAAAAATTCGGATAAATCCGTCATCGGAAGGATGTCGATCGGCTGGGTCAAACGACTAGGGTTTAATAACCCTATTTTTTCCCTATACAACCTTCCGAAGGCAAGGATATGATCGGATTGTGCACTTGAGAATCCTTCCGTCAGACATCCCAAGTAAAATATTTTAGGATTCCATTCAAAAATTCGGCAAAATCCGTCATCGATAGGATGTCCTTCGGCTGGGTCAAACGACTAGGGGCCAATAACCCTATTTTTCCCTTATACAACCTTCTAAGGGCAAGGATTTGATCGGATCGTGCACTTGAGAATTCTTCCGTCAGACGTCCCAAGTACAATATTTGAGGATCGCAGTCAAAGTAAAATCCGTCATCGGTTGGAAGTCGATCGGCTGGGTCAAATGATTAGGGGTTAATAACCCTATTTTTTCCCTACACAACCTTCCTAGGGCAAGGAGTTGATCGGATCGTGCACTTGAGAATCCTTCCGTCTGACGTCCCAAGTACAATATTTGAGGATCGCAGTCAAAAATTCGGTAAAATCCGTCATCGGTTGGATGTCGATCGGTTGGGTAAAACGATTAGGGGTTAATAACCCTATTTTTTCCCTACACAACCTTCCTAGGGCAAGGATTTGATCAGATCGTGCACTTGAGAATCCTTCCGTCAGACGTCCCAAGTACAATATTTGAGGACCGCAGTCAAAAATTCGGTAAAATCCGTCATCGGTTGGATGTCGATCGGCTCGGTCAAACGATTAGGGGTTAATAACCCTATTTTTTGCCTACAAAACCTTCCTGGGGCAAGGAGTTGATCGGATCGTGCACTTGAGAATCATTCCGTCAGATGTTCCAAGTACAATATTTTAGGATCGCAGTCAAAAATTCGGTAAAATCCGTCATCGGTAGGATGTCGATCGGTAAGGTCAAACGATTAGGGGTTAATAACCCTATTTTCTCCCTACACAACCTTCCAAGGGCGAGGAGTTGATCGGATCGTGCACTTGAGAATCCTTCCGTCAGATGTTCCAAGTACAATATTTTAGGATCGCAGTCAAAATTTTGGTTAAATCTGTCATCGTTTGGATGTCGATCGGCTGGGTCAAACGATTAGGGGTTAATAACCCTATTTTTTGCCTACACAACCTTCCAAGGGCAAGGAGTTGATCGGATCGTACACTTGAGAATCCTTCCGTCAGATGTTCCAAGTACAATATTTTAGGATTGTAGTCAAAAATTCGGTAAAATCCGTCATCGTTTGGATGTCGATCGGCTGGGTCAAATGATTAGGGGTTAATAACCCTATTTTTTGCCTACACAACCTTACAAGGGCAAGGAGTTGATCGGATTGTGCACTTGAGAATCCTTCCGTCAGACGTGCCAATTACAATATTTTAGGGTCGCATTCTAAAATTCGGTAAAATCCGTCATCCGTAGGATGTCGATCGGCTCGGTCAAACGATTAGGGGTTAATAACCCTATTTTTTGCCTACACAACCTTCCTAGGGCAAGGAGTTGATCGGATCGTGCACTTGAGAATCCTTATGTCAGACGTCCGGAGTACAATATTTTAGGGTCACATTCTAAAATTCGGTAAAATCCGTCATCGGTAGGATGTCGATCGGCTAGGTCAAATGATTAGGGGTTAATAACCCTATTTTTTGCCTACACAACCTTCCAAGGGCAAGGAGTTGATCGAATCGTGCACTTGAGAATCCTTCCGTCAGACGTGCCAATTACATTATTTTAGGGTCGCATTCTAAAATTCGGTAAAATCCGTCATCGGTAGGATGTCGATCGGCTGGGTCAAACGATTAGGGGTAAATAACCCTATTTTTTGCCTACACAGCCTTCCAAGGGCAAGGAGTTGATCGGATCGTGCACTTGAGAATCCTTCTGTCAGACGTCTGGAGTACAATATTTTAGGGTCACATTCTAAAATTCGGTAAAATCCGTCATCGGTAGGATGTCGATCGGCTCGGTCAAACGATTAGGGGTTAATAACCCTATTTTCTGCCTACACAACCTTCCGAGGGCAAGGAGTTGATCGGATCGTGCACTTGAGAATCCTTCCGTCAGACGTGCCAATTACATTATTTTAGGGTCACATTCTAAAATTCGGTAAAATCCGTCATCGGTAGGATGTCGATCGGCTGGGTCAAACGATTAGGGGTAAATAACCCTATTTTCTGCCTACACAACCTTCCAAGGGCAAGGAGTTGATCGGATCATGCACTTGAGAATCCTTCCGTCAGACGTGCCAATTACAATATTTTAGGGTCGCATTCTAAAATTCAGTAAAATCCGTCATCGGTAGGATGTCGATCGGCTGGGTCAAACGATTAGGGGTTAATAACCCTATTTTCTGCCTACACAACCTTCCAAGGGCAAGGAGTTGATCGGATCGTGCACTTGAGAATCTTTCCGTCAGATGTTCCAATTACAATATTTGAGGATCGCAGTCAAAATTTTGGTAAAATACGTCATCGTTTGGATGTCGATCGGCTGGGTCAAACGATTAGGGGTTAATAACCCTATTTTTTGCCTACACAACCTTCCAAGGGCAAGGAGTTGATCGGATCGTGCACTTGAGAATCCTTCCGTCAGATGTTCCAAGTACAATATTTTAGGATCGCAGTCAAAAATTTGGTAAAATCCGTCATCGGTTGAATGTCGATCGGCTTGGTCAAACGATTAGGGGTTAATAACCCTATTTTTTGCCTACACAACCTTTCAATGGCAAGGATTTGATAGAATCGTGCACTTGAGAATCCTTCCGTCAGTCGTCCCAAGTACAATATTTTTGGATTTCAATCCAAAATTTGGATAAATCCGTCATCGTTAGGATGTCGATCGGCTCGGTCAAACGACTTAGTTTTAATAACTCTCTTTTTCTCACTACACGCTTCAAAGAGCAAGTTTAAAGTAGGATCTTGAGATTAAGATACCATCCGTTAGATGTGCCAAGTACATCATTTTAGGCTTTAGGTAAAAAATTTGGAAAATTCCATAATAGTTATTACGTCGATCTGCTTGGTCAACCCACCTAGTTTTTTTTTTTCTTATTTCTATCAACTCGCACTTCGAATGGCTAGACCGTTGACGAGTAAAAGTTTTGTGACACAATATTAAAGTACAGGTCACGTCGAGTTTCTCTGAATTTTTATGAATTTTTCCCGACCCCATAGCTATTTATTACAATTTTTTGAAGTTTTATAATTAAAATAAATTATTTCTGTATTATATTATTAAAAACAAATCAGTTATTTATTATATTTTTTTTTCAGAGGTTCGATCTGGACCGTAGGCTCTGTATCTTTTTATCTACACCGTTAATAGAAATTTAATATATATATATATATATATATATATGTCGACGTCGCCTCCAAATACCCAGAACTTCGCCGTCTACAACAGCACCACCGCCAACGTCGACGTTGCAGCCTAGGATTTTGGGGTGGTGCTTGTGGATCCCGAGCGCCGCCGTCGCAGATGACCTTCACGGTGGCAGAGCAGTTCTCGTTGAAGCCCATCGGAGGTTTCGGGGTTGCCTTGTTCAAATCGCCGAGTATGGAATCGATCAACGGTTCGCCCAAATGGGGCTCCGGTTCGGTCGTGGATCGGTTGTATGGTTGACCTGTGGATGTCATCTCCTGCGCGTCGGTGGTCTCCGTTGTGCAGGTGGTTTGGGGTTTAATGGAGGGAGGACGGATTGACGGAAGGAACTCGTCGACGAACTCGGGGAACAGTAAAAAACCGACAGTTGCACAGTAAAAAACCCGACAGTTGCAGATCAGTGGGTCCCATGCCGTCAGCTTTCTTCTTCAATCGCCTGAAAACCGCGCGTTTTCTTCACGCGCCGGATTTAACCGTGGTCCACCTGGACCCTGGTCCATATTAGAATTTTTGAGGAGACAGACTGCAATCACCCGAAACGATCTTCATTATAATTTTCTCTTTTCCCTGTCTTATTTGAAGTTCGAGCTACTTGATAATCACAGACTTCTTCCCATCTTTACATACTCCGCTAATCTTGCACTTCCTGATCAACCACAAGGTCTATTGATTTCTAGGCCCATTAAGCCTTATTTGGGGAGTGGGATGTGGGATGAGGCGGGACTATGGTTTAGTTGTGGTGCAGTGCAAGGAAAATCTGCAATTGAAAACCAAAGATACAATTAACCAAACAGATGGCGGGCATACCTCGCCGCCTAAGTGATACTCTCTTACTCTTTAAACCTCTGCAACCCTGACTCTAGTTAAAGTTTCAGGTCATCAATCCCACAAGTCAATTCTGGCAAATACTGTCACAGGCATTTTCTTGTGGTTCTTAGAAGTCCCTAAAGGTTCTGTGCTACAGGCATGTGGAAGTCATAGTATGATACATGATGATGACAATCTGATTATATTAGATCTGGATTAGATTTGGAATTTCTAGGATGTTTTGAATAGGCCGGTAGGTTACCTTTGAGTTCTAGCTGTCTCTTTCTCTATACATAGGGAAATTAACTGCTCGATCTTTATTCATCAAGAAATCAGATTACCTAGAGAGAAAACCAAAAAAGAAAGAAAGAGCAAAGAAAAAAAAAAAGAGTGTTTCTGCTTAAAGTAAGCACAGAAGATTAAGACCATACTCTCTGACCCAATATGAACTCTTCCTATCACAGTTGGAGTTCCAGCGATATAGAAAACTAGCACTACTCTGGAACCACTTGTAATGGGGTCTTGGTCTTGCCTTACATTAACGTCTTAGTACTACAAACTATTACAACCATTTTGGTTTGGTCCAAATTGTACTTCACTAAAGAAAAATTGAATACAATAGAAACAGAGAGAAACATGGGAATGACACCCTGACCCAACCATTATCCGGAAATGCCTAACCAGAACTTAAAGTGGGAATGGAAAATTTAAAAAAAAAAATTGCAATGCAAGCCCCAACGACCAATTGTTCAAGGCCAAAAATAGTACGAAGCACAAATCAGTCGAGAGAAGTTTAAAGTTAATGGGCTCCACATTTGGTGCACATCCTCTGTTTAGCAAGCTTAATTAGCAGCATAATCAGCAGCGCTATTAGCTTCATTCTTGAGTACTAGTCCAACTCCATAACAAAGGAAGTGCGGAGTTATGCATCTCAGCAAGTTGACAATAGATCACTTTCAAGTGTGGTATGGAAAGGAGAACAGTTCAGCCAGAAGTGATATGCGGGTGGTTTGACAAAACAACAAGTTTGAAATTCTCAACAAGCATATAATCTGCCAATCAAGATCCAAGATGCAATTAAATCTATGTTTTGTAATTCAAACAATTGGAAATCAGCATAGCACTCAACAATTTACTATAGCACTAATTAGCTTGCCAGCACCAATTCAAATTCCTTTCTGCTCCCTGGCCAGCTTATAAACTTGATTTGATTTTTTATACAGAAGATACATAAGGTATTTGTGTATGAGACATAAATATATATATATATATATATATATATATATATATTGTATAAGAAAATGGAAATGGGACATATTGCATAGCATAAGAAGTACCCGACAGTCATCATGTCTTGAGGAAATCAACCACTGCAACTTTGAGGGGTGAGCATGACTTTGCAAATTTTCCTGCCAAGAAATAAATTTCAGAATAAGTCACATATAAAATGTAAGGATTTACAGGAATTTAGAACTCTGCGAAGAGCTGTTAATCGACAACCTTATAACAGATGTAAAAGTTCTTATCTGGGTTCCAAATAAGTAAAACATGTGTGAATTAGACTTCACAATAACAGGGGAGATATGATCTTAAAAGAGTAATAGTTACACTCATTGGGTGCACTTACTTGCAACTTGAAGAAATACAACCAGATATTGTTATTAACCAAATCCTCTGATGGCTGACCATTGTAAGATCAAACATATAATGATACTTCCATGACCTTCCATCTTATTATAACCATGCATCTTGAATTTGGAGGTTTCGTAACTCTTTTCTTCTGCCCTCTCCAGAACCTACTGAAAGACCAAGAGATTAACAATGGAAAGATTCTGCGGTGGTCTTTATCTTATTAGGTGAATAATTTTTTTTTTCTCTCTGTTCTTACACGAATATCTCTAGAATTAATATTAGAAAGAACACTTGAAAAACTGTAGTGTATACATAGAGATGAAAACGTACAGGCCTACAGGGCAACCAACCTCATGAGGCCTTTGGACTTGGCAGAACTTGAAAGTGAATTGATTGAAACTTTTGGTCATATTGACTTGTCCCTCTCTTCCACGCCACAAAATCCCATCTAATGCAAAGTACATAACAAAACTAGTGACTATAGTCTATAGATATAACAACTAGCAAGTAATGACCTCAAGCCTTTAAACTATTGCATCATCTCAGATACAGATGAAAAATTACAACTCTACTTTAAGTGCCTCACCAATCAGTCAAATGAATCTGAAAAGTTTTGTTGATATAGTTTATCACTACTTGGAACACAAGTTACAAAAACAAAGTGGCGGCAGAACTACAAAAAAAAAAAAAAAAAGACCCAAACAACCCTAGAAGAGCAATGACCCTAGATTACAGAAGCCTTCCAATCTAATAAGATGGAAGAGATGCTGTAATCTTTAAAAACGTCAAAACAATAACAGTCTTATCGCACATACAAATAATTAGAGACGTAGCTTTGTCGGAACCAGTTGAAATGTAAAAACTCCAACATGAAATTCAGAATGTGTGCCTTGAAATTCAACGTTTTCATGGAAATACAATGCGCAGAATAATCTAAAGTAAACTACATGAATACTGGAGAATGTAGGAAGACATAACCTACATCATATGACAAATTGCTCTTCAATTCACAATGACCGATGAACCTTAATGGGAAATATAGACATAAATGCCTTCTTTAGCAATTTCAACTTAACTCACAACCTGCAGTCACTCTTCATCCAAACAAAGTTTTAAGATTTGATTAAATTGATAAGGAACACACAGGACATCTAGAATAAGTAATGTTGACACCATATAAAATTGCCCTGCGTGCTAAATGCCAACCACATGACAAACACTTATAAACCTTTGCATGGTAGGTATATCTAGCTTACGGTTATTAGTACCTTATCTCTTTAGTGATCAATCACCAGTTTGACAACTCTGATGCAATTCGGGAGTCTCCATGCTTCTACATTGCCTACACAGTAGATTTTGATCTATATCAGACTCATAACTAAAGAATTTGTCTGCAATGGATTACAAGAATATGAAATTCACAGTACTTAGTTTAAGGTATTTACAGATATTTGCACACCATCAAGATAACCCGAGTTTCATATTCTGCTGATCTACTGCTACTCTGAGGTCTGACCTGCCAAAAGGGTTCTCTTGCAACATTTTCTGCACCAAAACATCTTTACAGATCAATATAGTTTGATTCTCATTTAACAGAAGCTGCTCATTGAGTCAAATACAGAAACTTATAGAATCTACAGCATTGCAAAAGACTTGGTGCATGCATGACCTTTGCTAAAAAAAGTTCCTTTCTGAGTTCCAAAATGTGTGAATTAACTATCGATCACTAGTTTTGTACATGTTATGATCAAACTGCTTTCAACTTGCCTGTAACTTGAACAAATAGAACCAGAAATGTAAAGTCATCGCTTGAGCTGGATTGAGGGTTGACGAAGAAGAGATGACATGATGACTGAATGTTGAGGAAGTCTGCCCAAACTGTGCTTCTTCTTCAGCTTATCATGTTCTATAGTTATTGACATCATTATCAGTCCTTTTGAGGAATTCAGGAGCTATAAATGACTGCCTGCACTCTGGTCATGTCATTACATGATCCGTAAGAAGAAATAAGAATGACACAAGAAGCTCGGAAATATAAACTTGGCATGAATGAAATGAACCTTTTTTTTGTGAATTTTACAAATAGAAAGAAAATGTGGAAGAAAATTTCAGGGTACCTGCTGCGTCCACATGCATTCTAATGCTAATGAAGAGGTTGCATTTGAAATTAGAAAATTTGAGGGTAACTCTTGCCACATCTCCTCATATCCCTGTGAGTCTATCAGTATTTCTGTTTCAACTCTGCTGAGAAACGAAACCAGAAGACTCCGTGAATTTATAAATTGTCTCAACTTCTATAATAGAGCAAATTGTCATGCAACAGAGGAAGCAGGATTTGTATAGATAATTACAGGACAACTATTTCCTTTGTCATACAAGAATAATGGTGGCTTCAATTTTGAAAATAGTAAGGGATATATATCATGCATGGTTATGCAGCCTAGCGATTATTTGAAGATGCCAAAAGAGAAAATAAACAAAGAAATCTGATGAAAGAATTACTAAGCCAGAGCAAATTACCTCTCAGTACTATTTGGTGTCTCTGGATCCTCGAGCGCTCTATAAATGTTGACGTCACAGTTCTCGGGCCAGACAGGTGTTATAATACTCCGACGATAGCCACTGATGCGAATTTTTCTGACCGGCGTGTTTTGTAGGAAGAGTGGCAGGTTCATCAGTTTAGGGCAGTCCCTAATTTTGAAGGAAACAAGGCATGGCATAATTGAAATTTCCGCACCACTGCTTTCTGTCCGCCCTCCAACTCCTTCCCACTGTTCCCACTCACCCATTTCCTCGAAACGGAGTTTTTTCAATTTTGGGAATAAAACAGAGGATGAGGATGAGGATGTTTGAGTGTCCGTTATTCCCAAGAATTCATCTCCAACCGTCTTCACTTTCTCCATTCCGAATACTAATAGTTTTTCAAGGAAGGGCAATTTCCCAAGAGGAGGCAAAAATTCACATCCATCCCAAGCATGAAGAGAAAGGGATCTCAAATTCTGTAAGGATATCATCCAACTGGGCGCGGTGGTGCCACCATAATAACCAATCAGTAAAGTTTGCAGATCTTGATGCGGCCGTAACGCCTCCAGGACTTGTACATGGCTCTGCTTGTCCAAAGTTGGAAACTGTAGCACCAAAATACAAAGCTTTTTATTCCACAATCGAGCCTTCTGCGCCTCACTCGTAGCATCCTTCAAATTCCCCTGGATCTTGATGAAGAGACTGCCCTGAAGCTGGTCCAAGCTTCCCAGATCTCCTAATTTCAAGCCTTCACTGGGGCCACTATCATGATTAACAGGACACGTGTTTAGCGTTTGCAGACTTGTTAATCTCCCGATACCGCTCGGCAGATACTCCAGCGAATCACAACGCTTGGTATGAAGATGTCTTAGATTAATCAAGTTCCCCATGTTTTCAGGCAGCGCTCTAATCCCCCAGCATCCAGTAAGACGCAAGGTTTGCAAATTGTATAAATTGCCCAAACTGTGTGCTAGTTTCTCCAAGCCATCATTTTCAGACAAGTCAAGATACCTCAAGTGTATCAATTCACCAATCTCTTCTGGAAGTTCTTGAATGCCGTTGTCGCTCAGATTTAATGTCCTCAGACATTTCAGTTGTGAAATTGCTTTTATATCTATGCTACTCATACTCGAATCAAAAGTTGCTAGAGTACGCAACTTTTTGCAATTCACTAGGGGAATAAAATCCAGAAGTGGAGAACTATAGGGTGCATACATTAAGCTCAAATGACGGACCTCCTCACTTATTACCATCATTCTTGTGTTTGCTTCTTTAGCCTCCATTGTAAAGCATTCATTCTTATTGAGGAACTGCATAAAGTCATGCACAATATCATGCATTTTGCATAATATAGTAATGCTCTTATCCCAATCATCAACTTCTTCCTCAACATCCTGGAAAAATGATTGCATCACTAAGGTATCAAAAACATATTCACCCATTTCTTCCTTTTCTTTATATTCCTTCCCACTAAGATAATCTTGTGACATCCACAAATCAATCAAATTGTGTTTATTAAACTGATAATCTTTTGGAAATGTAGCACAATATAAAAGACATCGCTTAACTATAGGGGCCAACTCATAATAACTTAGTAGAAGTGGTCGAAAAACTTCTTGCTTAACCGCTCTTAGATCCCATATCTTACTATCCAAAACATTTTGCCACTCTCCTATTGTTTTTTTCCTGTGCATGAGTTTACCTAAACATTTGATAGCAAGTGGCAAGCCGTCACACTTTTCTACAATTTTTTCACCTATAACTCCAAATCCATTAGCCTTATCTTCTTCCCTATTCAAAAATGCAATGCTGCTGAACAGTTCAAAACAGGTTTTATCACTCAACTTCTCTATTTGGATCATCTGAGCGTCTGCTTTCATCATTTCAGCAACCCCCTTCTTTCGCGTGGTCACCAATATTCTGCTACCTTTTGCACAATTACTTTGCATCATCACTGATAACTGTAAATTGTCCCACTTTGTTTCTTCTTCAGTCCACACATCATCTAAGACAATGAGGAACTTCTTCTCCTCAAGAGATTCAGACATACGCTGCAAGACCTCTTGCAACACGGTTGAATTTGGGGCTTCATTACCAGTACCACTAATAATGGCTTTGGCAATCTTCACCTCATCAAAAGGATCTGAGACACAAACCCATATTCTCTTTTCAAAATAGGTTTTTACATTCTCATTGTTGTAGGCTAATTGGGCAAGAGTTGTTTTCCCCATCCCTCCCATACCCACAATAGGTATGACAAGGACCCTTTCACCTTCTTCACTACTATCACTCAATAACTTGTTTAATAAATCAACTCTTGCTACTTCTCTGCCGAATATTTTAGAAATATCAACAAATGATGAAGTTTCCAGCCGTTGATTAACTTGTTCAACAATGCTAATTGAGGATTCATGGAACTCAAAATCTCTCTTCTGAGCAGCAATCGAACTTAACTTTTCATTCAACTCTTTTATCTCAGTTGCTATTTTATAAAGAAGACTTGCCTTATTGACGAGGCCAAAACAAAAGCAATTCGAGGGAATGGCAAAACATACCTTCTTGAAGGTTTTCTTTTTCTCAGTAGGAACTCCCTTTGCCTTTTGTTTCAGAATTTCAGTGTTCCACTCATCTAGCACGTCGACCATCTCGTAAGAGACATCATTCAGCTGATCCAACCAGATCTTCACGCTGGCCTTCTCCACTTGCTGCTTCTCAGCATCCTCCAGCACAGCTTGAATTGCTTGGAGATTGCTGCTGAATTTTTTGACCTCTGTCTTAGCATTCGAGACCAGTGTCACAGCTTCTTTTGTGTGGTCAAAAGCAACTGTAACCAACTGTTCCAGAAGCAGGTTGATGAGTGCCTCGGCCATTTTTGGAAAATGAAACGCAAACACAAGAGCTAGAAAAATATATGTGGACTAGGAAAGCAGAATGGCTGTGAGCCTATTGTGGTTCTTCCAAGTTTATATAGAGCAGATATTCTCAAGGCCAAATCCAAGTCAAAACTATTCGAGCAAAACAATAACGACTCCAAGTTGATATATTATATATGTATCCTAATTTCGATGCCGGATCTACGGCTTTTATATATATATAAAGGGATACCATGTCTTGTTTGATGCTCCACCTAATGGGAAAAAAAATGATAAGAATTTGTTTGCCAGTTGTAATGATGAATGATTTAACAATTTTTAAATGGCTGGGAGTTATATTATAATTTCAAGACGACTTGGATGATTTTCTATACACCCATGCGAAGTTTCACTGTTTCAGGAAAGACTGTGTAATGAACACACAGAGCCGTCCCTTGACCAAGGCAACCAAGGCAGTGGCTGTGGGCCTCAGTTTGGGGATAGGGCATTAGATCAACTTTTTAATCTTATTTTCACATCTCAACCGTTCACTTTTTAGGTCCTAATGTGTAGATTACCTCTGCAAATTTTCAGCCAATTTCATGATCGTTAAGGCATCCAAAACTGCAATTTACCATTATAAACACGAACGGTTCCAGTTGGACAGATTTGGTCTGTTCGTGGAAATTGCAGTTTTAGATGCCTTAACGATCACTGATTTGGCTGAAAATTTGCAGAAGTGATCTACACATTAGGACCTAAACAATGAACGGTTGAGATGCCGAAATATAATCGAAAAGTTTGTCTAATGTCTATCCCTATAAAAGACCAAAAAAAGGAATCCTTTAGTGGAATGGTCCTCTATATATATATGTGTGTGTGTGTGTGTGTGTGTGTTAAAAAAAAAAAGATAGTAAAAGAAAAAAGATGCAAAATTGATGTCTGTAGAAGACGACGTTGAGGCCAATGAAATCAAACCGGTGACTCCATGAGGCCTCAAAATTTCCTCTTTTTCTTTTGTATTTGTAAGTTAAAACACCCCAAGCTTTCATCTTTCTCCATCACTTTGGGATTAGAAAAGAAGATAACCAAATGTATGTTTCACCCTCACTTTCACTAATTTGAGCATGAAACATGGGCTGCTGAAACATGAAGTTTTAATTCCCCTCTGATTCTTTCAATGACAAATGGTAACATTTCTTCCCTTTATGTCTACTTAAGCCATTGTCAGACTCATAGACGCATAGAATCAATCTTTCTCTTCCTCTTACTCAATTCTAAATTTCACCCTCTGTTCTAATTTCTTAATCATATAATTTAGATAGTTGATACAATTTTAACAAGTCATCAAGGCCTAAAGTCCAAAATTTTGTGGTTAGCAAATCATGTTCTAATGTTCTTTATCGGCATTGTTACTTTTTATTTTGTTTATATAATCTACTATGCTTTAGTTTGAACTTTGGTTTGCTGACTTTTTTTTTCAATGAACAAAATTATTAAGAAGGTCTCTCTAAATTTTGCGTTAGGCCTCACTTTGTCATAGGACAGCCCTGTGAACACATTTGGTTGCTTGGGTTCGTGATTGGAAATACATTTGGTTGGAGGTTGACTCATCACTTGTGCTAGACTACCTACTCTCTTCTTTGTTTGTACCTTGGCAACTTCGTGTTCGATGGCTTAATTATTTAAGTTGCATCTCAAATATGACATTTCACTCTTCTCATATCTTTCGTGAAGGGAATAAAGTTGCAGATACATTGGCTAATCATGGTACACGTTAACTCAACTGGTGTGGTGGGATGTGCCTCCTTTTATTTTGTCATATTGTAATAGTGACATTATAGGTATTCCTCAATTTCGGTTTTGCTAGTTTTGTTTAATTGTTAGTTTGCTTCAAGAGGTTTTCGTTTTGTCCCCCTCTCTTGTTATCTACTTTTTCTTTGATTAATTCATTAAAGTGTTAGGGAGGTAACTCCTTTCTTTCACTCATCTTTCAGCCAAAAAAAAAAAAAAAACTCTGTGTAATGAACGATATTTGAGTAATGTAGATGGTAAAACTTCGCAAGTTGAAGCATAAAAACAAGAGATATATTAGGGGACTTGGATCCTATATTAGGAATAGAAATGCAGGGATAGTCGTGCTATTGCCTATTTACCTTTCTGCTACGCTGGTTATATAACAACATTGACCAGGCAAAGCTGCTAGAATGATTGACAATTTTTAAATGACAATTGTACTGAAATTTCAAGCCGACTTTGTTTACCAGTTACAGTACTAGCTAGATGATTAAACAAAATAATTAAGCAATGCTGATATTGCTTGACCAATAAGAAAAAAAATTAATAATCGAGTAAAAAATGGTGTGGTGGGGGACAAACTACAAGAACACCACACAAGGACAAAATTACTAAAAGGACTACATAGTTATACAGTTTAATGTAGCCCATCATTAATATAACACAATCATTCTGTAAGTTCTTTGAACTCCACTCTCTGTTTCTAGCACAATAATTGTATTATCTTGTTTTTCCATCTTTATTAAAAGTTTGTTATTAGTTATTGCATAGAGCAATGCAAGAATCTCCGGCTGTTTTTCATCTGAATGTATGAGTTAAGGTAGCTAGCATTTTACCTACCATGATCTGATTGAAGTAGACTAGCTAGTAGATATGACAACTGTACGTACTCAAGCATACTAACCTTCATAGAACAGTCAAACGTTTAGGGTTTAGGAGACAGATTGTAATCACCTGATACGATCTAAATAACTCTCTCTATTCACTGTCTTGTTTGAAGTTCGAGCTACTTAATAATCACTGGCTCTTTCCCATCTTAAGAGCAACTCCAACAGATTCCCTATATTTTTATTTTTCTCTACTTTAGGGAAAAATAAGCCTCTTTTGCTCCAACAGATTCCCTATAACTATCTCTATTTTAGGGAAAGTGAGGAGAGAGAAAACCAAATTCCCTATATTTACAGCAAACTCCAAAATTTTAAAGAAGAATATGGAGATTTTATAGATTACTGTAAACTAGGGAATCTGTTGGAGTTGGAGAAGAAAAATAGACTAAAGGTTTGACTTTTGCTTCTCTATAATACAAAAATTATAGGGAAGCTGTTGGAGTTGCTCTAACAGACATCGCTAATCTTGTACTTCCTGATCAACGACAATTGGTTTCTTCTCATTAAAGTAATCTAGGTAGTCGCAACTTGATGAAGCTCAATCCTATAAAGTAACGCTGATAGTGGTGGCATAGATCAAGGTATCTGGATACTATAATCAAGTTTCCTACTGTGAGAAATTGGTGCACGGTGCCTATTGATGAATATTGGTATCTAATGCCTATATTTGTGGTAGTTAATAAATAGACTTTTCTCTGCATAACACCTGTTCTCTGCATACATCATGACAGATGAATTGCTTTAATTAATTTCCAGTCAGCATGATTAACCATTTTTAAATGACAATTTTTCTGAAGTTTTTTAGACACCTACTATGGGTAGCTAGTTGATGAACAAATAAACAATTGCCTGTATTGATGAATACGTTTCGAGAATTGACTTTGTTTAATTAGCGGTTAGAATATGAGATAGTTCGCAAAGATAATTAAGCATTGCTCGAGTATATCAAGCTACCATGACTGTCTCACTGAGGACGAGAACAGCACCAGTTTAAGTTGGTTAAATCTCTAACCAGTGGATTAATTTACTTCTTTCAACAACTACAAATAAATCTGCTAATCATACAGGGACATATATTCTTCTATCATACACTTCTTATACATGAGCCTCACTTCTTATGCATGCACCTCTATTCCAACCTCCGTGTGAAGTGGAACAAAACACCACTATATGAGCTTCTTCATTTGGCTTCAAAGCTTGGTGCATTTATAACAACATGCCAAGGAAAAAATGGAAAATAATAAGTATAATTCCATTACACTACAGCTACCAGTAATTTCCACAAGAGCATTCGCCGTTCCTAAAATGATGAAACCTCTTGGCGTCTCTCACAGCTATCTCTCTTCCAACCACTCTTGACACATACTTAAATGCATTATGGCAATCCCCACAGATCCTAAGATTCTTAAAAACTCTAATTGTGGCTCCAAGAGGAAGCTTCATGATCCCAAATGCAACTGCAAGCTTCTCACTGTGAGTAGACAAGGAATTCTCCTTATGCTCAGACTCCATATCATGCAACGCAAACTTTGTGTCAGGAGCATATCCTAACTTCCTCATTTTAAGAACCAGTTGCTCTAGATACCTGTACACCTCATTTACCTCAGGGTGCACAGTATCACCAACCAAGAAGACATGGACCATATTTTCAACGTCAATCCAACTACAACCAGGTTCTTTCTTAACCCCTCGCTCCCTCATTAGTTTTCACACCTTAGCCACATTATCCCAACGGCCTGAAGCAGCATACAAGTTCGACAAAAGTACATAGGTTCCATCATGCTGGGGCACCAGCTCAAAGAGTCGTTCTGCAGCTTGAATACCTAAATCCATATTCCCATGAGTCCGGCAACCAGCTAGAATAGCCTCCCAAATTGGTGCACCTGGTTCAAAAGGCATTGATTTGATTAAGTCCTTGGCCTCTGTCAACTCCCCAGATCGACACAACAAATCAATCATACGAGCATAATGGTCTTCACCAGGGGCAATACCATAAGAGTCATGCATTAAACGAAAATATTGGCGTCCTTCTTTAACTAAGCCAGCATGACTACAAGCTGACAGAATAGTGAGGAAAGTTATTCTATCTGGCATTATATCTTCCCCCAACATCTGTTTGAAAAGTCTAATTGCTTGGACACCATATCCATGTTGTGCCAGGGCTGCGATCATAGCATTCCACGACACGGAATCAATATAAGGCATTGTGAGGAACACACAGTCAGCATCGTCTACAACCCCACATCTGGCATACATTGTGATAAGTGAATTTCCAACTGAAAGGCTTGAATCATGCCCCAAGCATATTAGTTGAGCATGGAGCTGGCGTCCATGCTCCAACGCCCCCAGAGCAGCACAAGACGTAATAGCTCCAGCAAATGCATAATCACAGGGTTTAAAACCATCTAGTCTCATTTGGTTAAATAGCTTCATAGCTTCTTCCCCACATCCATTTTGAGCTAAACCTGATATTATTACAGTCCAAGTTAGACCACTCCTTTCCGGCATTTCCTCAAAAAAGGATTTTGCTTCCTGGATGCGCCCTCCACTCACATACCCTGACAATATTGCATTCCAAGAAACAAGATCTCTGACCGACATATTATTAAAAATATATCGTGCTTCATCAATTTTACCGCACCTAAAGTATAGTGTAACCAATGCATTATTCACAGATAAAGAAAAGTCCACAGTCGGTTTTGCTTCAGATCTTAGTATGTAAGCATGCAGCTGCTTCCCATGCTTAAATAAGCCATTGTTAGCACAAGCACTGATAACACTCGTGTATGTAAACTCATCCTGTCGAATCCCCATTAAATGCATTTCCCTGAACAATTTCAATGCCTCATGACAAAAACCATGATGCACATAACCCGAAATCATTGCATTCCACGCCACTTCCAATTTTTCATCCATTCCATCTAGCAACTGTCGAGCTCCATCAAGGTCCTCATTCCTCACATAACCAGTAATCATCGTCGTCCACGACAGCTCATCTCTCTTAGGCATTTCATCAAACACCTTCCTCGCCGCAGCCACCACCACCAACGACGAAGACACCAACGGTGAAGAAGCACACTAACATACACAGACACCAACGCATTCGACACCAAAGTGGCCAACAATGCTCCAGACTTAACAATTGCACAATGCAGCTGCTGGCATTGCTTCTCCTCCTCCACTATAAGCGCCAGACCACTCAGAACACTGGTGAAGGTAAACTCATCGGGCCGAAAACCGCCTCGCATCATTTCCCGAAACAGCTCAACGGCGGCATTGCCGTCCCTATTATGAGAGTAGCCTGCGATCATGGCATTGTAGCTGACAGTGTCTCTCATGCTGGACGGAGTTTCACTGAACACTCTCCGGGCCAGCGTGACGTCCCCGACGCCGGAATACGCCGAAACCAGAGTTGTTCTGGCGACGATGTCCGGGTTGGGAATTTGGTCGAACAGGTGGAGTGCGTAGCGAAGATTTGAAGATTTGCAGTAGACGTTGATCAAACGGTTGAGGATATGGCCACGTGGGTGGAAGCCGGAAGTGATCATGTGGGCGTGGATGGTTCGGGCTAAAGAGTATGAGGTGGGGCGTTGGAGGCAGCATAGCTGCAGCTGAGCGGCGTAACGGTTAGCCGCCACCGTAACAGGGTGAATCAATTGGTGGCTAGTTTTTTTTTTTTTTTTTTTTTTTGGAAAGGGGTTTTGGTGGCTAGTTTACTTTCTCACAGTTTTCAGCGCCTATTCCTGCGACCGGGTTCAATCCAAAGCTCTAGAGTAGCATGTGCAGTTTTTATTTTTAATTTTAATTTTTTTTTCCATTATTAATGAATTTATATTTCTGATAAACAAAAAATATGAATTATCATTGATATTAAAAAGTAAAAACCCCGTCTGATCATAGCAAGTAAAAAAGAGTACCATCCTCCATGCATCAATCATTTCTATTATTGGTTTTAGTTTCAGTTTGTTGTCCTTTCATATAAAAATAATAATAATTTCCATTATCTATTAGCACCAGCGTATGGAAAGACGGTGGTGGAGCTTAGGAGACACAAGTGCATGGCAGATGTAGCTCCAATGCGTATGGGGAAGAGATTTTTGGCACTCCCTACACTGGAGCTACCTGTGGAGCGGAGGAGATAGCCCTTTCTATTCCTCAAGAGCATGGTAGATTGGTACGTTATTTATCTTATTAAGAAAAAGAAATTGGGACGCCCTAAAGGTTTCAAGAATAAAATTAAAATGGGAAATGTTGATGCAGTTGTGGTGATGCCTCAAACTAATATTAAGGGTAGCAAGAGGTTTGTGAAAATGCTTGAGGAAAAGGAAACAGTGGTGAAACCTCTTGTTGTGGAGGTGAAATATGAATCGTTGGAGCTTGTTGCAGCGGATCTTGAGGTGGCGGAGAAACCTAATTCTTCAGAGGAAGAGATGGAAGAGGCTGTTGATGTGAAAGATTCAATGGAGGAAGTGGTGGACGCTTGTGAGCTTCCTAGTTCACTTGAGTTAGTTTTTATTCCGAATGAGGAAGTGACTACCTTGGATTACTCAATTTGGGTATACTTATTTTGTGCTCTTTATATGATGACTTTTTATGACAGCCTTTAGGACATCTCCAACGGGTGGAGTCATAAGCCATTTTGGCTTTGGCTTTTGTGGGGAGCATATCCAACCATTGAGCATGTGGAGCCATTTTGAAGATTGAGCCAAAAGCTGAGTCAAAATGACTCAACTTTGTAGAACAAAAGCCAAAGCTGGGAGGGAAGAGAAATGGTGGGCCCCGGCTGCATGTGTTGCAATTGCAGCTGAAGAAGATGACGTGTCAGAGGGAGAAGACAGAAGGGACTCGCGGCTGAAGACAAAATAACGGCACAACAGTGGCTGACGCGCGAGACACGCGCTGGAGATGCAGCCGACACATGGGGCCCGGCTGTGTAGAACGGGCAGAAGTCTTCCAACAGTAAGAAATCTAACGGCCCAGATTCAACTTCATTAATTCTATTTAAAATGAAAGGCCCAGATTAAATCTTTCTAAACATAAAAAAGTTAATATATATATATACTAAATATCTAATCCGACGGTTCAAAAAATTGTATGGATTAAAATCAACGG
Source organism: Rosa chinensis (assembly GCF_002994745.2). NCBI lineage: Eukaryota > Viridiplantae > Streptophyta > Magnoliopsida > Rosales > Rosaceae > Rosa > Rosa chinensis. Next base: position 52,243,380 of record NC_037094.1, on the reverse strand, counting down.
TTAATAATAAAGTAAATGTTTTAAACCCAAAAAAAAATTGAAAAGATAAAAGAAAATTTTCTAAAAAATCAGAAAAATGTTTTTTGCCCGTTGGAACAGTAACTTTAACAAATTCTATAAATACCAACCCTCTTCTTCATAATTTTTCACTCCAAAACATCTCCAATCTCCTCCAAACTTCATTCTTTTTCACCATTGTTCTTCATCTAGCTAGCTTTCAATTTTTTTAGAAGATGCCTAACCCAAGACAAGAGTGTTGGAAGGACGCCGAAGATATAGCCTTGTGCATAGCTGTAGTTACCGTTGGTGAAGACGGCTCTAAGGGTACTAGTCAAGAGAAAAAAAGATTGTGGGAGCGTATACATGAAGTATACGAGACTTGCAAGCCTGTCGGAGGCGTGGTTAGATTGGGAGGAGGGTGTGACGGTCGTTGGAAAAACATTAGACCGGCATGCCCTCGATGGCGCCAAGCTCTTAACAAAGCGGCACTTCTTCGAGGAAGTGGTGATAATGCCACCGACGAGGTAATCATCCTTATTCTTGACGTTTAATTCTTATTTTTAAAATTAATTTTACCGTTATTTTAGCATATTATGTATAATGACTTTTGTATAAATATATATAGTACATGATTAATATCTTCTTATTTATAGGAATTACAAGCTAAGTCAATATATCGTACCTTAGCTAAAGGAGAGGAGTTTACGTTTCAACATTGTTGGCCAATATTAAAGGATACAAAAAAGTTTAGCAATCCTCCGGGCATGAATGTCGGTAGCTCAAGTTTTCCTACCTCTATCAACTTAGAGGACGACGGCAGCCCAAGCTCTTCAAATGTGCATGCACGCCCCCCAGGTCAAAAAGCTCAAAAGGCTGCTAAGAAAAAATTCAGGCAAGACGAAACATGTGAACTCTTATTGCAAATGCAAAGGATTGCAGACCAAGGAGAGCGCGATCTCGACTACAGGTTGCGACTCAGGGAGGAGACTAGATTAGCTGAGCAGCACACGGATGATGCTCACACAATGACAGTGGATCCGTCAATTTTCACACCAAAAAAAAGGAGTTATTGGGAGAAGAAGCAAGCACAGATTATTGAGAGGGAGGAACAAAGCTCTAGTGCTGGTGCATTTTGTCAACCCTCCTTTTCTCCTGAAGAAAATACACCACATAGTGAAGATGACTCTAACTTGGACCTCTATGTGTCAGTTCAAGAGACTCAATAGATGGGGAGAAATTGAAATATTTTATTGGTTGTACTTTTTCACTTATGTTTTTCAATTATGAAATAAAATTGTTGCTTTATTTTATAGTTAACAAATAAAAACAAAAACTTGTTTTTATCTCACTTTTATTCATAACAATAAAACACACTGCATTACAAAAGCATAAACACACTAACAATAAAATAAAACCACACAACATTACAAAGCATAAACACACAAATAATCAAACCACACAATGGCCACATTGCCAATTATTGAAAGCGTGAAAATACAATCTCTTCATCTGCAGTTCCGCTCTGCTTGCAGCTTCATGTTCCAGAGGTGATTAACCAAATATCCTTGAAGGACTTTATGCACAATTGGACATCTAACCCCTTGGTAACGGGTCATGAACTCCTCAAGTTCAGGACGGTTGCGCTCAACCTCATGATCATCCTCATACCTCTCATATATTTGTGCTTTCCTTGGTCTGGTGGGGATATCATCGAGGTCAATAGACAACTCTTCATCTTCTTCACGCTCATCATCGACAATCATGTTGTGCAAAATAATGCAGGTCATCATGATGTATTGGAGATCCTCTCTATCCCATCCACGGGCGGGTCCTCTTACTATTGCAAAACGAGCTTGGAAAATGCCAAAAGCCCTCTCCACGTCTTTTCTGTATGACTCCTGCATCTTTGTAAAATGAGCTTGCTCTGGCGTAATTGGATTTCTAATTGCTTTCACAAAAGATCCCCATTTAGGGTAGATCCCATCGACTAGGTAGTAGCGTTGGCCATATTCTCTATCACCTACATGGTACGAAACTCGAGGAGCCTCACCTGTGCATATTTCGTTGAATAATGGAGACATTCCAAGTACATTAATATCATTAAGGGAACCTGGAAGTCCGAAATAGGAGTGCCAAATCCAAGCATCGTATGATGCGACCGCCTCTAGAATGATTGTGGGTTTTCCCTTATAACCAGTGAAGTGCCCTTGCCATGAGGTTGGATAGTTTTTTCCACTGCCAGTGCATACAATCAAGACTTCCCACTACTCCGGGGAACCCCCTTTTGTCGGCAACATCGAGCAACAGCTGCAAATCTGCTGGAGTTGGTCGACGAAGGTAATGATCGTGGTACACATTCCAGATTGCTCTAGTAAAGTGCGACAAGATCTCCAAAGCTGTAGATTCAGTTACGTCTAGAAACTCATCACACAGGTCGGCCGAAAGCCCATAAGCAAGCATCCTCATAGCACAAGTCAGCTTTTGTTCGGTAGACAAACCAACTCTGCCGGAGGCATCATCAGTTTGCACGAAGTACGGATCGTGGTTGGCGACATCATGCATCATTTGGTCAAACACATGAGGTCGCATTCTGTACCTTCTGCGAAATACATCGCCCCGGAACCTGCACGGCGAAGTGAAGTATAGAGCTTTCAGTCGTCGATCCATAACTTCTCGATCTCTTGCGATGTATTGGCGCCCGGGCTGTGAACCACCCCACTGTGATTCTTCCTCTTGGATCCTCAAGATATGAGAGGAAGCTGCCTGCATCACCAGGGCTCTTTGATGATTTCTTTAATGGCATCTTCTTCCTCTTGCATCAGCAATTTTCGGAACCTATTCATTGCAACAAGGAACCAAAAATATAAAATGAAAAGGAAGTTCAGAATTTCTAAGCTTCTGATATGAGAAGAGATGTGTTTGTGAATTGGTGAGCTATGATGGAGTGAATGACTCCGTATTTATGGAGGGTTGGAAAAGGATATCTGAAGATAAGATACGACACATGACAGATAAAAATCAAAAATGTAATCTAACCAGCCTTTCAACGACTGACACGTGGCACTAAAATCAGTAATAAAGTTGAGATAGAAAATCTTATCTTATCACGTGGTAAATAAAATCTCAACCGAGATAGAGATAAGATATCGGATCCGAATACCATTGACACATGGCACGAATATATAGATTCCCAAAAATAAATAAATAATTTTTTTTAATCAATTAATGACGATAAATTATATAACATAATTATGTATGATATATAAATTCATATTGTAGTTAATTAATTCTCTAAAATGATTAATTTAATAAATGACTTTGGCTTTGTTTGTCTCCAATTTTGTTGCAGCTGGTCAACAGTCTCTTTTCTTGTGCGGGAGTGCCAGCACCGTTCTGGTGCGGTCGTCGGGGGTGTCCCTTGACCTGACTTCTTTCAAGAGATTGTGGACGAGGAGAGCACCAACCTCGTCGTGGGTATACTTATTTTGTGCGCTTTATATGATGACTACGAGCAAGTCATTATTGTACTGCTTGTTGAAATGCATAATGAATTACATTTTCAACTAAAAAATCATCTATTAGCACAATTTCTAATATATATATATATTGAAATAATTTCCACACAAAAAATTGAAATAAAAGGACGAGGCGTGTTCTTCATATTTGCCGCCATTTCTCAAAAGGGTTTATTCACAAGCCCACACCCACCCGCATTTCAGTCACACAGCTACCTCAATGACCTCCACCGATCCTCACCACATAGTCGACGACGACGAAGACGACGATTTCGATTGGGAAGCAGCTGCCAGAGCTGTCGACGTCGTCACCCAGACCACCGCAAAGCCCTCATCTTCCCATTTTGCCCCTCCTCCCCCAATTCAGAAACCACCGTTTCCTCCAACCTTCAACAACAAGCCCAGTACTTCACGGCAGACCACTCTCGATAGGTTCATTGGGAAGCCCGCCCCAAAGCCTCAGCCTGAAATTCGAGACTGCGGCGATGAGAGAGTGTCCCGTGTTCAAATTGATGCCGAAAAAGCCAACACTTGGATGTACCCAGGTTCAAATTCACTTTCTCTGCCTAGTTTTGTTTCATCAATATGCGAAAGTTTGTAAATTTCGGGGTTTTAAGGAACTGGGTAGGCTTGTTCTTATTAGATTTAGTTCTTGTTGAACCAAATTTTAGTGTGTGGATGTTTTGAATAGATTGAGATTTTGGTTGAATTTCTCTAGAATTTGGTGGTGTTATGAACTATACAGATTGAGCTATTAGTATTTATTTCCTGAATTTTGGTTGTTCTGATCAATGCAGTTAATTTTCCTGGGCGTGACTATCAATTTGCTATCACCAAGACAGCACTTTTTTCGAATACGCTGGTGGCATTGCCAACCGGACTCGGGAAGACGCTTATCGCTGCAGTTGTTATGTATAACTACTTCAGATGGTTCCCTGATGGTAAGTTTACTGCTTCTTAACCAAGTGCTTATTTGGCTACTATTCTCATGCTCTTATTTGTTTATCGTATGTAATGTGATGCGGTTAGATGTAGCATTTGTGTGAACCTCAACAGCATTGGATGATTGATTATTTGGCGGTTAGTTTTTAAGGTAGGGGAATACATGTGATGGATAGGTGTCTAGCAAAAGGGCAAAGACATTGCTGAGAGATACTAGAAATGAATAAGGAGCATGAATTGAAGGTAGAATTTTGTGAAGTGCTTATCAGCTGGAGTTGTATGTTTTATTAAGCTACTTGTAGCTTGAGGATGACTATATATAGATGTTGATGAGGAGTTCAGAACCATCAATAAGTGGCTTGTGAAACCTAGTAGTGCAGCCTATGTTTCTGATGACTAAAGAACCTCTGAGGATCTTTGATTGTCAAGCTTTGCATGGCTTATGCCTTAGTTTAGTTTCTGAAAGTAGCAGTTTGTTTGTGAAAAGCCATGAAGGCTATAAACAGTATCATTACACAAATGCAAGTAAAGAAACATTGGCATACGGATGAAAAGAGCCAGATGTGACCAGAACAACAAAATCTTGAAAAATTAGCCATATCTAAGAGTTTTGTGCTTTAACTTAGTCTCCTTAAGTTTTGATAAGGTATGCGGTGTTTTGATAAGTTCTAGATTTGCTGTACCAAAGGCCTTGGAGTTGATTCAGTCTTGATTCTTCCATCTTGTTTCCCTAATTCTCTATTTCTTTAGATTTTATTTTTCCTTGTATTTAGAAATGCTAAACCTTGTTTGAAAGGACTTGGTAGCAGCTATAATTTATCTTGTTCAGACTTCAGAGATCAACATACAGTTTTCATAAGCTTCTTGAGGGTCTGATTACATAAAAAAGTCTTTCTCTTTCTACATGTAGGACTACATTATCTAGCAATAGAATCTGATTACGATTACAAAAGTCACTCGCATTTTTCATGAACTGATTTGAATGGTCATATCTTCATGGCTTCATTGTATTATTAATTTCCTTATCTTGTTTCAAGTCTTTATCCAGCTAGTTGAACTAACATGTTAGAAGCACAGAAATGAGTGCCTCTGCCATTATTTGTGGTTATAAATTGGTTCAAGTTGAAGCATAAAACAAGAGATATATTAGGAATAGAAACCCAGGGATAGTCATGCTATCTCCTTTCTGCTACCCGGGTTATATGAATTGTCAAGACCAACTCCAACCTCAACTACATTGACCAGGCAAGCTTTTAGAATGATTGACAATTTTTAAATGACAATTATACTGAAATTTCAAGCCCAGTTTGTTTACCAGTTAGAGTACTAGCTAGATGATTAAACAATATATAATTAAGCAATGCTGACATTGCTTGACCAATAAGGAAAAATAATCAGGGCAGCCACACCAGTCCTTATTTCAAAAAAAAAAAAAATCAAGTAAAATGATATGGTGGTGGACAAAGACACCACACCAAGGACTAAATTACTGAAAGGGCTACCTAGTTATACATTCTAATGTAGCTATTAATATAACACAATCAGTATTGATTTAAAACTGTAAGTTCTTTGAACTCTGCTCTGTGTTTCTAGCACAATAATTGTATTCTCTTGTTTTTCCATCAACAGGACGGCCAACCCTTTATTAAAAGTTTGTTATTAGTTACTGTAGAAAGCAATGCAAGAATCTCCGGCTGTTTTTCATCTGAATGTATGAGTTAAGGTAGCTAGCATTTTACATACCATGATCTGATTGAAGTAGACTAGTAGATATGACAACTGTACGTAATCAAGCATACTAACAAGGACTAAATTACTGAAAGGGCTACCTAATTATACATTCTAATGTAGCTATTAATATAACACAATCAGTATTGATTTAAAACTGTAAGTTCTTTGAACTCTGCTCTGTGTTTCTAGCACAATAATTGTATTCTCTTGTTTTTCCATCAACAGGACGGCCAACCCTTTATTAAAAGTTTGTTATCAGTTACTGTAGAAAGCAATGCAAGAATCTCCGGCTGTTTTTCATCTGAATGTACGAGTTAAGGTAGCTAGCATTTTACATACCATGATCTGATTGAAGTAGACTAGTAGATATGACAACTGTACGTAATCAAGCATACTAACCTTCATAGAACAGTCAAACTGTAAAGGAGACAGATTGCAATCACTTGATACGACCTCAATAACTCTCTCTTTTCCCTGTCTTGTTTGAAGTTCGAGCTACTTGATAATCAGAGACTCGATCTTTCCCATCTTTATATACTAAGCTAATCTTGTATATCCTTATTTGGGGAGTGGGATGAGACGGGACTATGGTTTAGTTGCTAGATTACACTGCCTGAAAATGTGTGGTATGATTTTAATCCAATGCAAGGCAAATATGCAATTGAAAACCAAGGATACAATTAACCAAACAGGTGGTGGGCATACCTAGCCGCCTTACTGATACTCCTCAATCTTTAAACCAATGCAACCCCTACTCTAGTTGAGTTTCAAGTCACCAATCCCAGTAGTCAATTCTGGCAAAAACTGTCACAGGCATTTTCTTGTGGTTCTTTGAAGTCCCCAAAGGTTCTCTGTTACAGACATGTGGAAGTCATAGTAATGATGGTATGATAACAATCTAATTCTATTAGATCTAGATTAGATTTGGAATTTCTAGGATGAAATTTTGAATAGGCCGGTAGGTTTTTCTCTGAGTTCTAGCTCTCTCTCTCTCTCTCTCTCTATATATATATATATATATATATATATATATATATATATAGAGAGAGAGAGAGAGAGAGAGAGAAATTAACTGTTCTTTATTCAACAAGAAATCAGATTACCTGGAGAAAAACAAAAAACAAAAAAAGTGGGTTTCTGCTTGAAGTAATCACAGGAGATTAAGACCAAACTCTGTGACCCAATATGAACTCTTCCGATCACAGTTTGAGTTCCCGCGATATAACTAGCACTTGGCATTAGTGTCTTAGTAGTACAACTATTACCGCCATTTTGGTTTGGTCTAAAATTGTACTTTCATTAAAGAAAAAATGAAATACAATGGAAACACAGAGAAACATGGGGGAATGACACCCAACCATTATCCGGAAGTGCCTAGCCAGGACTTGAAGTGGGAATGAAAAATAAAAATAAGATGCGAGCCCCAACGACCAATTGTTCAAGGGCAAAAGTAGGTATGAAGCACAAATCAGTACGAGAAAAGTTGAACGTTAATGGACTCCAGATTTGGTGCACATCCTCTGTTTGGCAAGCTTAATTTGCAGCATAATCAGCAGTTCTATTAGCTTTATTCGTGAGTACTAGTCCAACTCCATAAGAAAGGAATTGCGGAGTTTATGCATCTCAGCAAGTTGACAATAGATCACTTTCAAGTGTGGTATGGAAAGGAGAACAGTTCAGCCAGAAGTGATATGCTGGTGATTTGACAAAACAACAAGTTTGAAATCCTGAACAGCTGCTTCAGCTTCCACTGCACGGTTGAAAAGCTTATGCATGCCATTCCCTGCAAAAGACACCAGAATCAATTTGAATGACAACACCAATCCCTCACTCAGATAGAGGTATATCCCAAGCTCCAATTTTTATCATTTCAAAAGAGAGTAAGTATTGTCTAGTTGGTTTTACATGCAAACAACGGTTGCTAAAGTTTCTTAATGAGTTTTCTGAAAATAAATTCGACAGAATTAAAGTATATATCAGAATACATCAAACCTCATGTAGCATTTCTGTCACTTGATGGAATCTTGAAAGTGATTTCAATTTACACTTTGGGCATGCACATGTACTTATTCTTTCTGGTGTTCCATGGCGAGAAAAGCTTCAGCCACTAACTAAAGGAAAAATGAAAAATCCAAGTAACAATATCAGAATTTGAAAACGAGTGTTGCAGCCTTCAAACCCTTAATTAAACAGAAGTACTTTAGGTATTGCTGAGAAATTACCTAGTTAAGGTAAAATTATAACAGCACCAACATCAATCAGTCAAATGGATTCCAGAATGCAAGCATAAAATCTGCCAATCAAGATCCAAGATGCAATTAAATCCATGTTTTGTAATTCAAACAATTAGAAATCAGCATAGCACTAAACAAATTACCATAGCACTAATTAGCTTGACAGCTCCAATTCAATTCCTTTCTGCACCCTGGTCTGCTCATAAACTTGATTTGATTTTTCCATACAGAAGATACATAAGCTATTTGTGTATAGGATATATATATATATATATATATATATATTGCATATGAAAATGGAACATATTGCATAGCATAAGGAGTACCTGATGGTCATCATGTCATGAGAAAACCAGCCACTGCAACTTTGAGGGGTGAGCATGACTTTGCAAATTTTTCTGCCAAGAAATAAATTTCAGAATAAGTCACAAATAAAATGTGGAGATTTGCACGAATTCAGAGCTCTGCGAAGAGCTGCTAATGGACAACCTTATAACAGGTGTAAAAGTTCTAATCTGTGTTCCAGGTGTAAAAAAAAAAGGTCACCTAATAAGATAAGATTCTGCAGTTTTTTGTTTATCTTATTAGGTGACCTTTTTTTTTTCTTTCTTTTTTCCCTCTATTCTTACACGTACGAATATCTCTAGAATTAATATTAGGAAGAACACTTGAAAAACTGTAGTGTATACATAGAGATGAAAAAGTGGAGGGCAACCAACCTCATGAGGCCTTTGGACTTGGCAGAACTTGTAAGCGAATTGATTGAAACTTTTGGTCATACTGACTTGTCCCTCTCTTTCACGCCACGAAATCCCATCTAATGCAAAGAACATAATAAAACTAGTGACTACAGTGTATAGATATAATAACTAGCAACTAATGACCTCAAGCCTTCAAACTATTACATCATCTTAGATATCGGATGAAAAATTACAACTCTGTTAAGTGCCTCACCAATAAGTCAAATGAATCTGAAAAGGCCAAAACACAAGTTACAAGTTTTGTTGATATTGGTTTATCACTACTTGGAACACAAGTTACAAAAACAAAGTGAACAAGAAATCTAAAAGGAGGCAGAACTACAAAAAAAAAGACCCAAAATCAATAGCAACAACAGGACCATGAAGAACACAAACAACTCTAGAAGAGCAATGACCCTAGATTACAGTAGCCTTTCAATCTAACAAGATGGGAGAGGCGCTGTAATCTTCAAAAACGTCAAAACAATAACAGTGTTATCACACATACACATAATTAGAGACGCAGCTTTCCAGGAATCAGTTGAAATGTAAAATCTCCAACACGAATCGAATTCAAAATGTGTGCCTTGAAATTCAATGTTTTCATGGAGTTACATTGTGCAGAATAATATAAAGTAAACTACATGAATACCGGAGAATTTAGGATGACGTAACCTACATCATATGACAAAGTGCTCTTCAAATAACAATGACTGATGAAACTTAATAGGAAATATAGACGTAAATGCCTTCTTTAGCAATTTCAACTTAACTCACAACCAGCAGTGGCTCTTCATCCAAACAAAGTTTTAAGACTTGATTAAATTGATAAGGAACACACATGACATCTAGAGTAAGTAATGTTGACACCATATAAAATTGCCCTGTGAGCTAAAGGCCAACCACATCACAAACACTTATAAACCTTGCATGGTAGGTATATCTAGCTTACGGTTATTAGTACCTTATCTCTTTAGTGATTAATCACCGGTTTGACAACTCTGATGCAATTCGGGAGTCTTCATGCTTCTACATTGCCTACACAGTATATTTTGATCTATATCAGACTCATAGCTAAAGAATTTGTCTGTAATGGATTACAAGAATATGAATTTCACAGAACTTAGTTGAAGGTTTTTACAGATTTTTGCATACCATAAATATACCCGAGTGTCATATTCTACTGATCTACAGCTATTCTGAGGTCTGACCTGCCAAAAGGGTTCTCTTGCAACATTTTCTGCAAAAAATCATCTTTGCAGATCAGTATAGTTTGATTCTCATTTAAAATAAGCTGCTCATTGTCTCAAATGCAGAAATTTATAGAATCTAGAACATTGCAAAAGACTTGGTGCATGCATGACCTTCAGTAAACAAAGTTCCTTTCTGAGTTCCAGATGTGTGAGTTAACAAACAACTATCACTAGTTTTGTACATGTTATAAATAAACTGCTTTCAACTTGCCTGTAACTTGAATATATAGAACCAGAAATGTAAAGCCATCACTTGAGCCAGATTGAAAGTTGACGAAGAAGAGATGATATGATGACTGAATGATGAGGAACTATGCCCCTACTGTGCTTCTTCTTCAGCTTAGTGTTCTATAGTAATCATTTTCAGTGCTTCCGAGGAATTCAGTAGCTATAAACTTGGAAATGTCATTACATGATCCACAAGAAGAAATAAGAATGACACAAGAAGCTTGGAAATATAAACTTGGCATGAATGAAATGAACCTAACATGTTGGGTATATCTTCCTAGGGTAATATATCTTGTACAAGTAATTAGTTCTTCAATCACACTATTTTCCCAGAAAGGGAAAAACGATGATTCTTGTGGTTTTTTTTTTTTTTTTTTTTGGTGAATTTTACAAATAGAAAGAAAATGTGGAAGAAAATTTCAGGGTACCTGCTGCGTCCACATGCATTCTAATGCTAATGAAGAGGTTGCATTTGAATCTGTAACTCTTGCCACATCTCCATATAAGAAAACTCTCTCCATGCTTTTAACCTTTGCAGTTTCAGGTGACATGGTGGTCTCCTCATCACTCTATGATTCTATCTGTTTCTCTGTTTCAACAGGTGACATGGTGATCTCCTCATCACTCTGTGAGTCCATCTGTATTTCTGTTTCAAGCCTGCTGAGAAACGAAACCAGGAGACTCTGTCAATTTATAAATTGTCTCAACTTGTATTAGAACATGGTGAATATTTCTACAATAGAGCAAATTGTCATGCAACAGAGGCAGCAGAATTTGTATAGATAATTACATGACAACTATTTCCTTTGTCATACAAGAATAATGGTGGCTTTAATTTTGTAACTAGTAAGGGATATATATCATGCATGCTTATGCAGCCTAGCGATTATTTGAAGATGCCAAAAGAGAAAATAAACAAAGAAATCTGATGAAAGAATTACTAAACCAGAGCAAATTACCTCTCAGTAATATTTGGTATTTCTGGATCCTCGAGCGCTCTATAAATGTCGACGTCACAGTTGTCGGGCCAGACAGGTGTTATAATACTCCGTCGACATTGACTGATGGAAGTAGTCCTGAGCGGTGTGTTTTGTAGAAAGAGTGGCAGGTTCATCAGCTTAGGGCATTTCTCAATTGTGAACTCGACAAGGCATGGCATAATTGTAATTTCATCAGCACCACCGCTGATTCCTTCCCACTGTTCCCACTCATCCATGCCCTCGAAATAGAGTTGTTTCAATTTTGGGAATAAAACAGAGGATGAGGATGAGGATGTTTGAGTGCCCGTTATTCCCAAGAATTCATCTCCAACCGTCTTCACTTTCTCCATTCCTTCTACATATAGTTTTTCAAGGAAGGGCAATTTCCCAAGAGGAGGCAAAAATTCACATCCATCCCAAGTATAAAGATACAGGGATCTCAAATTCTGTAAGGATATCATCCAACTGGGCGCGGTGGTGCCACCATACCCACTAATCACTAAAGTTTGGAGATCTTGATGCGGCCGTAACGCCTCCAGGACTTGTACATGGCTCTGCTTGTCCAAAGTTGGAAACCATAGCCCCAAAGTACAAAGCTTTTTATTCCACAAGCGAGCCTTCTGCGCCTCACTCGTAGTATCCTTCAAATTCCCCTTGATCTGGATGAGGAGACTGCCCTGAAGCTGGTACAAGCTTCCCAGATCTTCTAATTTCAAGCCTTCACTGGGGCCACTATCATGATGAACAGGACACGTGTTTAGCGTTTGCAGACTTGCTAATCTCCCGATACCTCTCGGCAAATACTCCAAATCACAACCCTTGGTATGAAGATGTCTTAGATTAATCAAGTTCCCCGTATTTTCAGGCAGTGCTCTAATCCGCAAGCATCGACTAAGACACAAGGTTTGCAAATTGTATAAATTGCCCAAACTGTCTGGTAGTCTCTCCAACTCACGATTTTTAGACAAGTCAAGATACCTCAAGTGTATCAATTCACCAATCTCTTCTGGAAGTTCTCGAATGCAGTTGTCGCTCGACATTTCAGTTGTGAAATTGTTTGTACCCACATTTGCATGTCCACTTAGACATAGCCAATGTGCATGGTTATTGAATGACTTCTAATTACAATGAGCCGCTCAACAAGTAATTTGGGCCGGTAACCTGAAATGTTGGCCGATGAGTAATTGGACACTTCGCTTGGTCCAGGTCGAGTCAGACAAAGCTAGGCCTTTAGTTATCGGCCGGCCCGTAGTCATCAATTCGAAAAGAGATTTATTGTCTAAAAGCCCATCAGCCGATTGCTCAAATCACTAAAGTCAGTTTCCAACTTGGATTCAGTAACTTGGAAAGAAAGCAGCCGATTGACAGAGAAGGCCGATAAGTGATAAAGATGAAATTTGATCAAGTTAGTATTTCAATCGAATTGAAGTTCGTCAGCCGATAAGGAGAGTTCAATCCAAGATAGTCTACTTCAAGATTAATTACAGCCGTTGATGACAACCATCAGAGCCAATCAAGATAGAGTCCAGCGTCAAGTCAGCTGACGATAAGTATCGGAGCCGAAGCAAGATAGAGTCACTGAGCCAAGAGGAGGCCGAATTGCACTCAACTTCAAATAGCCAAGAGATCAGTTCTAGTCACAGAGCAGCCAATATAAATAGAAGCATCGACATAAGACATCACACACACAACTCCAGCCAAAACTCCATCATGGGTTTCTTTTTATTTTTCTTAGCTCCAGATTAGTTTCATTGTCTTTTCAATTCTTAGTTGTTAGCTCTGCTAGTTCAAGTCATTTCACTTCGTTTTCCTTGTAACCTAGCATCGATATTTCAATTGTTTCCTTTGCTACTTTTTGGTAATAGTTGATAGTTTTATTCTTCAAGCCGTTTACTTTTTCGCTATTTACATTATCGTTTATTTAGTTTCTTGCAATTTACTTTCTTGTTCTTTATTCTTCTGCACTTAATTTAGAGTTTACTTCCTTACTCTTTTACTATTGTGTTTATGCTTTTTACCTTCTCGCTCTTAGTCTAGAATTTACTTCCTTGCTCATTTACTATTGTGTTTATGTTTTTTTGCACTAGTAGTAGTTTAACATACTTATTGGTTACCAATCATCATTCGCTTCACCCGACCTTCAGCCATCAAGTCCTTGATCCAAAGGCAGCAAACTATCGGCCAAGAATCAGTTCCTTCCTCGGCCAAGCAATTGCTTGATAAGTCAGTACTACATCTACAATTGCACACTTGGCCTTCTGGCCGTGTGCTGGCACGCCCCGCAGTCAATTCATCGAGAATGACGTTTGTTCCTTGATCTCTCGGCAATCTTGGCCGAGGTGATTTTCAGAGGCAACATCTTTTGGCACGCCCAGTGGGACCCTAAATATTTTTAGGCGTTGTTCGTAGCATGCAATTCAATCGATCACAAAATAATTTGTATGAACCGAATACGGTTGACTCAAGTGTCGGCCAACATGGCTATAATTATCAAAATTATAGTTTGGAGCAACTTAATATCGGCCGAGATTACAACCAAACTTTTGGCCAAAATATGAATGGCCAATTGGGCCATGGTAATTGGCAAGGTTATAATTCTAATATACGTATGTATGAGCCAACTAACAATTCTATAGGCCAAAATTGTCACTCTCAATTGGCCGATAAAAATTATCATGAGCCGAGGCATACCAATGGTTTCAATTATGGTCAATATAACCAAGATAGTCAATATGGGAACGGTTTGTCTAACCCTACATATGGCTACAATGGGCAATACATCAATGGTAACCAATATGGTTATACTTTGGCATATGGTTGTAATTAGGCCTGAGCACAGGCCGGGACCGCATGTCTATTTGCTAGGCCCGGGACCGAGCCCGAATTGTTCAGGCCGGGCTCAAATAACGTTTTTCAATCATAGGGACCGTGAAGGCCCGGACCGTAAATGAACGGGTCGGTCCTGCCGGGTTTTCGGGCCCAAAAGTCCCACTTTGCTTACCTTCATTTCATTTTCTCCGTTTCTGATTTGCTTACCTGCACTCAGTTCATATCTTTAAGTCCAATCATTGTTGGTTAATGCAGTTATTCATCATCCAAACAATAACTTCCATTCAAATTTTTTTTTTTACCAGTATAAAAGCCACTAATATTAACTCTTATGAAAAATCCAGTTGCAAACCATCATAGCAGTTGCAAACCATCACAGCTAACATCTCCACCGATAACAAAGGAAGGGCAAAAGAGAGCAGAAAACCTTTATTTGGCTAAAGAAACTAGCAAAGGCAAGCTAATTTGTTCACTTTGGTGGAGGGGAAAAGATTGCATCTGAAGTCCTCTTTGAACGGAAAAGTTGCTCAGTATTAGAATCCACATTGAAAGAAGACTCGAGCACCTTCGGAGATAGAGCTTTCCAACAACCAATACTTCCAGCCATGCATGTGGGTGAAGATCGGGTTGAATGACTAGGCTTTCAAAAAAAAAAAAAAATTGGAATATGGCATATGCAAATAACAAGTGAAAGACTGAAAGAGTATGATTCATCTGCTCAAGATATTTCATCAAGCATCTAAAAGATTCTGAATTTCCGACTTAAGATGCATGCCTACCTGTTACAGCTTCAACAGATCACATGTAAACATATAAACAAATCTGGAGTCTTGAGTCCACAAACTGATGAAGAGAGGCTTCGGCTAATGGAAAATTGAAATTACTGTTGGGTTTCGAGTTAGTGAAGAAGGCCAGAAGAGGATTGCTACTGGGTTTCTGAAATTAGGGTTCTTGTTTGAAATCTGGAAATCTGGAAATCGATTGAGGGTTTGAGCTTTGAGCTTCGAGCTTTGAAATTTGGGTTCGAACTTCGAAGGGAAACTGGAAAAGTGAAAATCAAAACCCTTCTGATCGCTCCTAAGGGAATCGATATTTGGCTGCAAATTGGAAAAAGAGTAAGAGATTGAGAAAGGTTTGGGGACTCGGGGTTGTGTTGACAGCTAAGAGCTGAATGTTTGACTGAATATGACTGATGAATGATGACTAAGAGTACAAGACTAGTAGAGAAAAATACAAAAGATGAAAGGGATCGGGCTTACTGGGCTTTCAGGCTTATGGATATCAGGGCCCGGGACCGGCCCGATAAAACTTAAACGGTTCGGGCTTTTTTTTTTGTGTATTTTTTTTCTCAAAACCCGGCCCGGACCTGACGGTCCGGATCAGTCCAGTCCTGGTTTTCGGGCTTTCGAGCTAAAATGCCCAGGCCTAGTTGTAATGGACAAAGTTATGGCTTCAACCAATTCCAAGTTAAGCCACAAGCTTATAACAGAATCGTTCACAACCAAGTTTCAAGAGATCAAAATGCTTATGCTGGTTTGAATGGTAGAACTGATCAGACCAAACTGAAGGTTGAGGCACCTCAAGACTTTAGAGAAGTTGCCAAGAAAATTGTGGCTAAAGTTTGGGCTAATTGGCCAACCCACCCTTATCAGCCCCCCACTACAAGACCTACCTGGCAACATTTTCTATCTCCCAAAAAAGTTTCAAAACAAGTGGAAGTGATAAGCCTAGTAGACCAAGAAGTAGGAAATTTCGATAAAATAGAGCCTATAGTCAATGAAGAAGAATTCGAAGTAAAAGAGATAGGGCTGGGCGTTTAAGCCCGAAAACCCGCAAATCCGGACCGGCCCGTGAAAGCCCGACCCGTACGGTCCGGGCCCTATTTTTATTTTCATAGAAACGGGCCGGGCCGGGCCTTGATAGTCGAAGAACGGTCCGGGCCCGGGCCTTGAGTTTTATAAATGCAAAAGCCCGGAAAGCCCGTATACATAAAAAGGATACATGTGTCTGTATATGAGTGGTTATAACCCAAGGCTCAAAATTGTTATTCTAGGATCGGACACACACTAGATTTTCGTCTTCAGCTCCAAAGACCCAAAGTCCCAAACCTAATCTCCATTCGACCTAGTCTTCAGCCTTCACTTGTTCACTCCGCCTCCTTTCTTCCTCTTCTTTCCTCACGATTTCACATTTTCACTCGATCCGGGCCATGAATCACGGATCTCCTTTCTTCCTCGATCTCGGATCTCCTTTCTTCCTCAGTTCCTCTTCTTTCCTCACTCAGTCACTCCGCCTTGAATCACGATTTCACTCGATCTCCTTAAACCACCAGAAGTCCAGAACTCGATCTCCTTTCTTCCTCTTCTTTCCTCACTCATTCAAGATTTCACTCGATCTCCTTAAACCACTGGAACTCAATCTCCTTTCTTCCTCTTCTTTCCTCACTCATTCACGATTTCACTCGGTCTTCACTTCCTCTGAGTCTCGTCCGCCGTAGTCTGCCCCGTATCAAGGATTCAAGGTCTCTCTCTCTCTCTCTCTCTCGGTGATTTTACTCTGGAGCTGCGTTGAAGGAAGTGTAGAAGAATAAGACCAGGGTCCAGGGCCAGTCGCGAAAAGCTCACCAAGCACCAAGTAGGCAGGTACTCCTTTTGCAATCCCATATGCTGTTGTTTATAGCCAAGTTGTCACCGATTTTGCTTATTTCCATTTACTTTTATGCATTGGAGTTCTTGATTACAGTTGGTTTTGGTAACTACAAGAGCAATATTTATAACTCAACTATTAATTCTGCTTTTGCTCATTGCTAATTACAGAAGCATTTAGATTTTGCTTTGTGTCTGTATACTTATTCAACTATTTTACTGAGTAGATGATGAGAGAGGTGTTTGCTCTTTCTAGCTTTACTTATGACCTCTGACATTCATGACAATTATGAAAGTCTTACTTATTATGCTGGTTTCATTGTCTATCCTGTCATTTTCACTAGATCTGTTAATAACTATATTTGGTAAAATAAAGAGTACTGATCAGGTGATTAAGCTGCATGGTCATATATAGATATACAGATGCCTAAGTTCATGTGTTTGTTTTTTCTGCACTACAGATATGCTTCATGTCTTGTCATCCATTCCGAGAACTCTCAACTTTATATACAGTTGCTCTTTGTTTATGTGATTCGATTTGAGAAGATTGAAGTTTCGGTGATGAATGTTTAATCAACTTTAGTTAACTCCATAAGAAAGTGTTTGGGTGTTTCCTCTTTACATGTTTAATTACTCTTCTATGCTATTGTTTTTCACTTTTTGATGTGAATCAATGTTAATTTAATGTGTTTTAATGAAATGGCAGATTATGCGAAGGAGAAATCCAGTGAACAATCAGCAAAAAAGGCTGCTTGTAAGGCCAAAAAATCGAAGCTGGCTGAGCAGTCAGGTGATATTATCAATATTCTTACAAACTGATTATTTTGTTCTCTGTGATATTATCATAAACTGATGTCAAGTTTGATTTGTCTTCACTTTATTTTAAACTTCTGCTCTAGTTCTGGGATGCTCCAGTTTTGATCTGTCTTCACTCTATTGAATCACTGGTTGATAGTTTTTGACTTTTTGTATATTGGCTGGTGTAGAGATCGTGATTGCCAATTGATGGAAGGCTTTGCTGAATAGCTGTTGAATGCTTAGAAGACTGGAGAAAAGAAAAACTGCTGAATTGCTTCTTCCAATTTGGACTTTCTATCTATTTCAATTGCAACTTTGTACTTGAATTGCAGCTTTGTATTTGAATTGGGACTTTGTAAGTCTGTATTTGAATTGAGACATTGTATTTGAATTGGGACTGTGAGTGCTTTGTATTTGAATTGGGACTGTGTGTTGAATTGGGACTTTGTATTTGATTTCAATCAATATTCTTGCCTTCTTGTATTTGAATTTGGATAATGAACTCTACATATTTGGATATTTGAATGTGCAGGTTGAATTTTGGATATGGATAGTGTGTTGAACTTCAACTTGTTGAAATCATGAAATTAATGGAATGTGGATTATATATGTGGGCAAAGACTAAAGAAAAAAGCTGGTATTTGGGCCCGAAAGCCCGAAACCCGGCCCGAAAGTAAACGGGCCGGTCCCGGGCCGGTCCCTGTAAGTGCCAAAACGGGTTTTAGGCCCGAACCGTAAAAAACGGGCCGGTTCCGGGCCCAGTGAAATATTAGGTCGGCCCGGCCCGTGCCCAGCCCTAAAAAGAGATATGTCAGAAAGAAGTCATTGATTCGACAATCTTTTGGGGAAGGTTTGATGAACCAAATTTTGTCTTCAACATAAAGCCATTCCACGATGCATATGAAGACGATGGGCCAAATTATGACTACAATGATCTTGAACTTGGGGGGCTCACTGACCACCATCTGGGGAAATATGAAATTCCTACACTTGAAGACACCAGACACATTGACATGATTATGGAAAACAAAGCCAACCAAGAGAAGGCTGTTGGAAATTTTATGATTTAAAATTAAAATATTTTTTATTTATTTCTTTATTTATTTTGGGGGTTATTTTCATTTGTGTTTATTTCTCTATTTATGGTTTAACAGTTTTATGTTTTAAATATTTAATTATTATTTGACCGTTATATGGTTAATGAGGCTATTGATGGTATGGTAAGTGTGCCCTATATAAGGGTACGTGGCTATGGTTGGAAGGCATATGGTGAGACATGAAACATGCATATGTGTGGGAGTTTAGATTGTCGGATAATGAGGGTATACATGACGGTATAATTCACCATAATGCAACCACTCTAGCCAAATACCTCTACCAAAGATATTCTTACAAACTATACATATACATACTTTACTTATACACCATTTTGAGTGCACGGGTGATTAAGGTTCAATGGGGCTTCTTAGCTGCACGACGGAGCTCGAAGAGTTGTTGTATCTTGGGGGAAGTTCGTCATTCAACCTTGTGCAGTAGGGGACGAATCTTCTCTTAGGACAGTGCGCTTGCATGCCTCGACTCAATAAGTTTTCCTATATAAAAACCTATATATATATATTATTATTTTCTTACTTTATTTCATTTTCTTATCTATATCTCTATTTTTATTTCCCAAGATATTACCATATTATTTTATTTTAATGTTACAGGAATTCCGTCCCATATTTTTTACAACAATCTAAGAGAAGATTCGAACGGAATCTCTGTTAACTTGTTAATCAAATTTTTCTATATTATTAGTCACCTATTCTACACTATTTGTTTATACTAATTGTCATTTCTATTTTGCAAGTTTTGTTCCGAATAGGCAGCTAAAAGAAAAGTAATACAAGCATTATGGTCTTGTGCAACTATGGCAAACCGCAACATATAATCTGGTGTCCTATCATTTAACATCAAGGTTATAACTAGGAAGTATGAAATGGTTTGTCATTAATTCTATTCTAGCTAGTATTCTACTGTCTCTTGTTTATTCTACGATCGGGTATCTAATGTCTATCTTATAAAGCTATCATTCCCTTCATATCTTAGTGACAATTTTTTGGGTTGTTGAATACCTTCATATGTGCATATATGTATATAGACAACTAACCAATTACAATTATTTTGATTGTTAATTGCCAGTTTGTGATTGGTGACCATGTGAAAGCCTTGCTTAACTTGTTATATTTGCCAAGTATAATTGTCTGTATTCTATCAAGATCTTTCGTACCCACCAGAACTCCTACTATGGTATTAGTTGAGTAGCAGATATCTTTATCCCGTCAACATTGTTACTAAATTTTCATGCATAATATTGGTCACCTGGAAAAATCATTATCAGTTGCATGATAATACTGATATTTCACTGTAAACTATATATTGCATAATAGTTTGTAGATTGTATAGGCATATGTTTCTTGCATGCCAGCATAATTTGTGTTTAATGGCAATGAGTTATGTCAGACTATCAGTTTAGCTATTTCTTGTTTTAATTTGTTTTGGCAATCAACACGTATTACCTTGAGCAATGACAGTAAAGAAACGTTTTACTATTGAGGTATGTACATCTTAAATATGAGATACTGTTTGAATATGAGTTATTATTTCATTGCACTTATGTACATGATAGTAAATCTTTTGCACACTATTGAAAATATCAATTATATTATGAATGTGATTGACCTTAATGTCTATTGTAGCGCTTTATATGTTATCAAGTCAGTTACAAATGACCTTTGTCTTTTGTTTCGAGGAGAAGCATATATTTCATTCGAGTTGCATATCATAATTAATGATTACTTATCTTTCTTTCATATCTAAGATAATGCTGCTTCAAATTGTGGTGATACTATTAATTTTGTCTAATTATTAAAATTTAGTTGAGTTTTAGCTGTAACATTGATTGAGCTTCTGAGTGATTGCAGAGAAAGAAAATAGTGATGGTCATAAACGAAAATGCATGCTCAAAAAATACTTGTAAGTTCAATTATGATCGAGAAGGTTTTCATTTTGCTTCAATAAATCATTGAGGAGTTATTTTTTACTTCAATAGAGGGGGTTACTATTTGAAATTTTAACTATTTCATTAGTATTCTTTAATGCTTATTATTACGGACTTTTACATAACTGATCTTCTTATGAGTATATTTAGCATTTACCATTCTCTCATGAAAGCGTCTATCTTGGAGAGATGTGGGGGTAAGCTCTAGTTATAACTCCTGCTAATATTTATTAAACATATCTTGAAGAACATTTAATATCATAGTAATCTGGGGGTTATGCTTTATTCAATATCAGGAAATGCGGGGGTTATGGTTTATATTTTTGTTCACCATTTAATATTTACTTCAATGGTATTTTTAAATGTCCTATGGTAATGTGGGGGTAACACTCGCAATGATTTATCTTACGTGATCATTAAATAATTTGTGTAGAATTATAAATTATCTTATTCTCATATGGAGGGAAAACACTCCTATGAGAATTGTGGCTGATGGTTTATTTGAGGCTTGCAGACAAATTAAAATGCAGGTTTTGTGAGCTAAAGGGACAAGCATGATATGACCAAAGGGAAAATAAAATATGACATAAGTCATATATACATGCCTCCCGGATGAGGCTTTTATAGTCTCGAGGAGGAGACTAGCTATATATATAAAATCGCTAAAGGGGGATGTGCTTAAGCCCATAAGGGAGTCACCTAGGGAGGTAACCCAACTTCTGTGATTGGAGATCCCATGAAGGAAGTTTAATGTGGTAGAAACAATCCATACTGCGTGACTCAAATATAGCACACATAAACTTTAAGGATATATCCAAAAGAGATATTATCTTGTGCATCCCTAAGGCATTAGGTGCTATATTAAATGTGACGTTAGGAAGGGAAAACAATGATACCCTGAATGAGTTTCAAGGCGGGCAAACTCCCGCGGGGTCCGGGCACACGTACCCTTGGAGAACTCACCTAAGTGAGAGTTGTTCGTGAGGCCGCGACAATGAGAATTGGGCTGTTCTCTAATACTCTCATGAGAATCAAGATACGCGCACGACCATAAATGCGCCAACACGCGAACCTGTCTAATTACTCGTACTGTGTGTGTGATATGTTAAAGTTTGGTCAAAGGTATCAAAGTTCAAGACTGTGTCACTTTGGTTCCTCAAATAGAGACTATCACACTAAGCTAGGTTCAAACCCGAAAGGTACCTATGCCGATTGCACAGTAAAAGCACTCACTTATTTTATTTTAAATGATTTTATTTTAATTTTAAATCAGTGGGGGATTGTTGGAAATTTTATGATTTAAAATTAAAATATATTTTATTTATTTCTTTATTTATTTTGGGGGTTATTTTCATTTGTGTTTATTTCTCTATTTATGGTTTAACGGTTTTATGTTTTAAATATTTAATTATTATTTGACCGTTATATGGTTAATGAGGCTATTGATGGTATGGTAAGTGTGCCCTATATAAGGGTACGTGGCTATGGTTGGAAGGCATATGGTGAGACATGAAACATGCATATGTGTGGGAGTTTAGATTGTCGGATAATGAGGGTATACATGACGGTATAATTCACCATAATGCAACCACTCTAGCCAAATACCTCTACCAAAGATATTCTTACAAACTATACATATACATACTTTACTTATACACCATTTTGAGTGCACGGGTGATTAAGGTTCAATGGGGCTTCTTAGCTGCACGACGGAGCTCGAAGAGTTGTTGTATCTTGGGGGAAGTTCGTCATTCAACCTTGTGCAGTAGGGGACGAATCTTCTCTTAGGACAGTGCGCTTGCATGCCTCGACTCAATAAGTTTTCCTATATAAAAACCTATATATATATATATATTATTATTTTCTTACTTTATTTCATTTTCTTATCTATATCTCTATTTTTATTTCCCAAGATATTACCATATTATTTTATTTTAATGTTACAGGAATTCCCTCCCATATTTTTTACAACAAAGGCTCGGTCGACTGAAGTAAACTTTGAAGACGAGATCAAGAAGCCGATTTCTCTGAAAAATGATCATTATGTAGTTGGTTTCAACGACCATTCAATCAAAGAAATTATGCATGTCAACATGGTCACTGGAGACAAAGCCAATTTAAATGAATCGAGGTCGACTAACCTAAATGCAAAGGCCATAAAGACTCAATCAAGTTTGCTAGTAGAAGAAACTCATTCTGGAGTTGAGCAAATAGACCATGAGATGAAGATAGATATACAAATCAAGATGGTCATCGAAGATAGAGCCAAATTCAACAAAGTTTCGGCTAAAATCGATGCATGGTTAAACCTTGGCCAATCAAGAATTCCATACCACACGACTTACTTTAAGGCCGAAGATCAGGAGAATTTGGTTTATCTATTATGCATACCTCTTTACGGTTTTCACAAGCCTTTAGTCAAAGCTAATGACTCTTGTAGACCAAAGCTTGGAGTCAAGCATCGTTGGCCGCCGCCTGGCCCTCCCGATTCACTACTCTAACTCGATATTTATGTGTGGCTGAAACTTTATTTTTCGGCTAAGACTCTTTGATCGAGTCTCTTAATTTGCTCATTATTAGCCAAAACCTTATTTTTGACTGAGATTCTCTTAAGATACTACTCAACCATATGATCTGCAAATGCAAACCAATCGGTTGAAAAATGAGTACCGAGAACACATACTTTATATCTTGATAATCAGACCATCATATTAAAGTCGCTGCACTTAGGCCAATTTGTTCAAGTAATTATGCTCAAGCCGATTTGTTTAGGCTATTTGGTTCAAAATACTGATGATGAGAACATACTCTTGAATCGGATTACCATTTGAATGTGAGGTCCAACAAGCATAAATATAGGTCATCAATAGTACAAGCCAATGAGGTTCAAATAAAAATTAGCATTCAATTCGATAAATTCATCAGCCGATAACAACTCTGAGCTTCAGTTATCGGCTTACACGAGTTTGGTCACTTATTGGCTTGGGTTGGCTCATCTATTGGATTGTTTCCTTATCAGCTTGAGTAATATCATTTGTTGGCTTACTTGAGCATTCACTTATTGGCCTCCTCATGTTCCGTCTCCTTATTGGCTTCCATGAGTTTCTCTTACTCATTGGCATACTCAAGTGCTATTTCACTTCTTGGCTTGAGTTTTCCATTGCTTTCGTCCATCAAATCTTGCATGACATATAGCATCATTAGTCAATAACTCATGTATTTCTCTGGAACCAACTTCATTGGCTACGCTAGTGACAAGCTTACCAATATACAAGTTTCTGGCTTATTCGGCGACAAGCGCCGAAAGCCAAGAAACTTGGGGGGGGGGGGGGGGCGCAATGGCATTATATATGCATTCAAGCCAACAAAAATCTTTATCTTCAAAAAAAAAAAGATAAAATAAAATATTTTGAAAGAGGGCCAATCTGAACAATACTTGATACCTAGCCAACCTGAATGAAAGTTGTCTCCCTTGATGGCTCACTCTCTTTTGTTGGCCAACTTGGATTTTCTTAGTTATTGGCGAACTTGAGCTTTTTCATTTGTTGGCTTACTCAAAATAGATGCTTGTTGGCTTTCATAAGTCACTCTCTCTTGTTGGCTTACTCTTCCTCACTTTGGCCAACTTGAGCTTTTTCATGTGTTGGCTTACTCAAAATAGAGTGCTTGTTGGCTTCCATAAGTCACTCTCCCTTGTTGGCTTACTCTCCCTCACTTGAGCTCATTGGCCAACTTAAGACTTTTCATGTGTTGGCTTACCCAAAATAGCTTTGTTGGCTTCCTTGAGATTTTTCATGCATTGGCCAACTTGAAAATTGACTCCCTTGATGGCTTACTCTCTTTTGTTGGCCAACTTGGATTTTCGTACTTATTGGCCAACTTGAGCTTTTTCATTTGTTGGCTTACTCAAAATAGAGTGCTTGTTGGCTTCCATAAGTCACTCTCCCTTGTTGGCTTACTCTCCCTCACTTGAGCTCATTGGCCAACTTAAAATTTAAACTCCCATGTTGGCTTACTCTCCCTCACTTGAGCTCATTGGCCAACTTAAAATTTAAACTCCCATGTTGGCTTACTTTCCCTCACTTGAGCTCATTGGCTAACTTAAGTTTTTTTTTTTATGTGTTGGCTTACCTAAAATAGTTTTGTTGGCTTCCTTGAGATTTTTAAATGTGTTGGCTGGTCCTTGATGTTGCTCACTCGTTGGCTTCCATAAGCCACTCTCATTTGTTGGCCAATGCTAGTTCTATCAATCGGCTAAACTCGAGTAAGTTATTTGTTGGCCTTCTTTAGCCGATTTGCTTATTTGTTCTTCTGTTGGCTGATTTGAACATTAATATTCGTTGGCTTCCTTGTATCTAGTGACTTGTTGGCCACCATAAGATATATTCACTTGTTGTCCTACTCAGAATGGTTTGTTCGTTGGCTTACTCATGAACAACTCACTTACTCGAATGTCATTTTCTCAAGTTGTCTAGTTACTTACTCACTAGAACATAGGTATGGAAGCCAACTTATCAACTTGGATTTCGGCCATTAAATTTGGTTCACCAATTTAGTTGATTTTCCGAAATCTCGTTTGACCAAGAAAATATATTCTAGCCACCGGGAATTCAAAGTGGGACATCAATACATGAGTTTTCAGAAGTCGATTAGGCGGGCAAGTTGACTCAAATTTCTCAACCACTCGGCGACATTCGTCGATGCTTAAGAAACTTTTTGGGGGGGGGGGCAATGTTTGTACCCACATTTGCATGTCCACTTAGACATAGCCAATGTGCATGGTTATTGAATGACTTCTAATTACAATGAGCCGCTCAACAAGTAATTTGGGCCGGTAACCTGAAATGTTGGCCGATGAGTAATTGGACACTTCGTTTGGTCCAAGTCGAGTCAGACAAAGCTAGGTCTTTAGTTATCGGCCGGCCCGTAGTCATCAATTCGAAAAGAGATTTATTGTCTAAAAGCCCATCGGCCGATTGCTCAAATCACTAAAGTCAGTTTTCAACTTGGATTTAGTAACTTGGAAAGAAAGCAGCCGATTGATAGAGAAGGCCGATAAGTGATAAAGATGAAATTTGATCCAGTTAGTATTTCAATCGAATTGAAGTTCGTCAGCCGATAAGGAGAGTTCAATCCAAGATAGTCTACTTCAAGATTAATTACAGTCGTTGATGACGACCATCAGAGCCGATCAAGATAGAGTCCAGCGTCAAGTCAGCTGACGATAAGTATCGGAGCCGAAGCAAGATAGAGTCACTGAGCCAAGAGGAGGCCGAATTGCACTCAACTTCAAATAGCCAAGAGATCAGTTCTAGTCACAGAGCAGCAGCCAATATAAATAGAAGCATTGACATAAGACATCACACACACAACTCCAGCCAAAACTCCATCATGGGTTTCTTTTTATTTTTCTTAGCTCCAGATTAGTTTCATTGTCTTTTCAATTCTTAGTTGTTAGCTCTGCTAGTTCAAGTCATTTCACTTCGTTTTCCTTGTAACCTAGCATCGATATTTCAATTGTTTCCTTTGCTACTTTTTGGTAATAGTTGATAATTTTATTCTTCAAGCCGTTTACTTTTTCGCTATTTATGTTATCGTTTATTTAGTTTCTTGTAATTTACTTTCTTGTTCTTTATTCTTCTGCACTTAATTTAGAGTTTACTTCCTTACTCTTTTACTATTGTGTTTATGCTTTTTACCTTCTCGCTCTTAGTCTAGAGTTTACTTCCTTGCTCATTTACTATTGTGTTTATGTTTTTTTGCACTAGGAGTAGTTTAACATACTTATTGGTTACCAATCATCATTCGCTTCACCCGATCTTCAGCCATCAAGTCCTTGATCCAAAGGCAGCGAACTATCGCCGAGAATCAGTTCCTTCCTCTGCTGGTTTTATCTCCAAATCCCTTAGCCTTGTCTTCTTTCCTATTCAAAAATGCAATGCTACTGAACAACTCAAAACTGGTTTTATCACTCAACTTCTCGATTTGGATCATGTGAGTGTCTGCTTTCATCATTTCAGCAACCCCCTTCTTTTGCGTGGTCACCAATATTCTGCTACCTTTTGCACAACTTTGCATTATCACTGGTAACTTTAAATTGTCCCACTTTCTTTCGTCTTCAGCCCACACATCATCTAAGACAATGAGGAACTTCTTCTCTTCAAGAGAGTTAGACATACACTGCAAGACATCTTCTAACTCGGTTGAATTTGGGGCATCATTACCAGTACCAGTAATAATGGCTTTGGCAATCTTCACCTCATCAAAAGGATCTGAGACACAAACCCATATTCTATTCTCAAAATAGGTTTTTACATTTTCATTGTTGTAGGCTAATTGGGCAAGAGTTGTCTTGCCCATCCCTCCCATGCCCACTATAGGGATGACAAGGACCCTTTTCCCTTCTTCACTACCATCACTCAACAACTTGCTTAACAAATCATCTGTTGCTTCTTCTCTGCCAAATATTGTAGAAATATCGACAATTGATGAAGTTTTAAGCGGTTGATTAACTTGTTCAACAATTCTAATTGAGGATTCATGAAACTGAAAATCTTTTTTCTAAGCAGCAATTGAAGTCAACTTTTCATTCAACTCTTTTACCTCAGTTGCTATTTTATAAAGATGACTTGCCTTATTGACTGGGCCAAAACAAAAGCAATTCGAGGGAATGGAGAAACATACCTTCTTGAAGGTTTTGTTTTTCTCAGAAGCAACTCCCTTTGCCTTTTGTTTCAAAATTTCAGTGTTCCACTCATCTACCACATCAACCATCTCTTAATATACATCATTCAGCTGATCCAACCAGATCCTCACGCTGGCCTTCTCCACTTGCTGCTTCTCAGCATCCTCCAGCACAGCTTGAATTGCTTTGAGATTGCTGCTGAATTTTTTGACCTCTGTCTTAGCATACGAGACCAGTGTCACAGCTTCTTTTGTGTGGTCAAAAGCAACTGTAACCAACTGTTCCAGAAGCAGGTTGATGAGTGCCTCGGCCATTTTTGGAAAATGAAACGCAGACACAAGAGCTAGAAAAATATATGTGAACTAAGAGTGCAGAATAATTGTGAGCCTATTGTGGTTCTTCCAAGTTTATATAGAGCATATATTCTTAAGGCCAAATCCAAGTCATACTATTCGAGCAAAATAATAGACTCCAAGTCAATATATTATATATCTATCCTAATTTCGATGCTCAATCTACGCCTTTTATAAAGGGACACCCAGTCTTTTTTGATGCTCCACCTACTGGGAAAAAAATGATAAGAATTTGTTTGCTAGTTGTAGTGATCAATGATTTAACAATTTTTAAATGGCTGGGAATTATATTATAGTTTCAAGATGACTTGTATGATTTTCCACACACCCTTGCGAAGTTTCACTGTTTCAGGGACGACTATGTAATAAACGATATTTGAGTAAGGTAGGACTTCGCAAGTTAAAGCATAAAAACAAAGAGACATATTAGGAATAGAAATGCAGGGATAGTCATGCTATGCCTTTCTACCACGCGGGTTATATAAATTGTCAAGCCGACTACATTGACCAGGCAAAGCTGCTAGAATGATTGAAAATTTTTAAATGACAATTGTCCTGAAATTTCAAGCCCAGTTTGTTTACCAGTTACAGTATTAGCCAGATGATTAAACAAAATAATTAAGCAATGCTGATAATCAAGTAAAAAATGATGTGGTGGGGTGTTATGAAACTGATCATTGCAATCTGATGTTGACTTTAGAGCAAATGCACCTCAACTGGCAAGACCATGGTCTTGCCTCTTAATCAGCCCAGAATCAAATGCACCGCATGGGTTATCGCCCGATTAAAAGCTGATTGACCAAGCACACTGATGACATCTTTTGCCTCTTGATCTGGTCGACCAATTCAGTGGGACCTACGTAATTAAAGCATATGAAACACTTTATTTTATCTGCCAGCTTTTTCTCTTCCCACTTTTGACCTTTGCTACAAAGAAGAAGACAGAAACAGAGAAGAAGGGGAAGAAGAAAGAGAAGCATAAGCAAGGGAAAAACTGAGAAGAAAAGAATGTACTCTGCAGCAGATAAAAGTCTTGCCTTATAGGGGTGCACCAAAATAATGAAAGGCAAAGGCAAAATCAATGAATAGTGCATAATTAGGAGGCAAAACCTCTCCTTTTGCCTTTGCCAATTGCCTAAGTCTTCTTTATTTTCTGCTTCCCTGGAACACACCGTTTCACTTTGGCTTATACGCACCGTTTCAACCATCCTCGTGATGGAATCTCTTAGCTGTTTTACGTTGGGTAGCTGACCAGTGTTGAGGTGACACGTGGCTCGCATGACCACGCTCAGACTATATATTTTTTCAGTTCTACCTTGTAGCTGAATCATCGAACAATACATTTTGCAATTTCAATTTCTTTCTTTTCTCTCTAGAACTCTAGTCTTATCCTTTGATTTCCAATGGTTAGGGTTAATACCCTAACAATCTGGTATCAGAGCCCTCGTTTCTGGGGGTATGGTGAAGCTCAAAGGGGCTGGAGGTACCGGAGCTCCATACCCATCCGGTGAGCTTTCAAATGTGGAATTTGATCTTCAAATTCACAAAGACGAGACGGCGGCCAAGCTAGGAGCTATACAGGGTTCAGTGAATGGGGTACAAGACTTGTTTGCGGCTCTGCGAGCTGAAATCCTTAAGGAAATTCGCTTAATGCGCGTAGAGAATAGATCTGCTCTTGCTCAGCATGGATCACCTCAGATCGGCTTTGGATCGTTACCGATTTCAGCTGCTACTCCAATCCAAGGCTCTACTGCACATTCTGCTTCATCCACTATGGCTTCGTCAACTACTGCACAACAGGCCGAGAGGGGTAGTATCTCTAAGCCTCAGTCATCTGGGTTTCCTCTATATCTTGATGATAATGATGTTATACTTGGCTTTGCGAGTGATGTTTATACCAGCATGATTAATACCACTAGCATTATACAAGCCACTAGTGCTTTGATAAGTGGGATCTACTGTTTCTGCTAATATGTGTAGCTATAGCACTGTTAACATGAACAATTTGGGTAGCAGTGGTATACATGCAGGGGGATATAATAGCCTTGGTCATCATTTTCAAAATCACTATTTTCAACACACCAATCTTGGTCCACAACCCTTCAATTATATTACTGGTCCATTCCCTGCATCATTTGGTACTCATAGCCAAGTAGCCAACCTTCAATTGGTTTTGTACCCACTAGCCATTTTAGCAGTACTGATCCTTTTGTGATGAATTATTCTGGACCATATGCCTACACTCCCATAAGTGTCACGCCAACCCTGCCATTTGCTATCCCAGCCTACCAAAATGCCCTTGCACACAATCATAATGGTCATTTTCAACAGGTTTATCAAGGACATTCTGATCATGTGCCTCCACAGTCCTATATGCACACTGTATTACCCAATCAAAGCTGGGGTCCACTCCCATCATCTCACTGTCAATCCAATCACTATACACCTCCACAATATCATAGCATTCATCCCCCCATGTTCCACCCACCTCAACCGGATCCCACTTTACCTACCATGAGGCAGATGAGGCTTGAATTCAGTACTTTTAGTGGTGGAGACCTTGTTGAATGGCTAAATAAAGCAGAACAATTCTACGAATTTTATCAAATCCCTGACGAGAAGAAGTTAGCTATAGCTACCATGCATTTAACAGATAAGGCTTCAGATAGGTGGTACATGTTTAAGCATGAATTTCCCCCCACCTGGTTAGGCCTTGCTGATTTACTCATGAGAGAATTTAGTGGTCACAATATAGTGGACTATCAAGCTGCTCTTGCAAGGATGTCTCAAACAGGGAATGTGGAACAATACAAAGAGCAGTTCACTAGGCTATCAAGGAGGGCCCCAGGATTCTCTCAACAAGTATTGTTATCTTGTTTCTTGGGAGGTTTGAAGAGTGACATTAGAGCTGATGTCAAGGCTCAGAAACCAAAAACTTTGTACGAAGCTTGTGAGTTGGCAAGAATATATGAAGAAAGAGAAGCTGGATACATAAATCAGAATAGGCCTAATGTGAGTCTAAAGGCTGCTCCTGCCACAATATGAGTCCTTACGGTAGACACCCTCAGTCTGCTATTCAAAACCAGCCTGGAAGAGTGCATGGTTACCAGCCAAGGTCTGCATCTGTGGTGAAGCCTACCCAAGCTGATGTGAGCTCGTCCACTGGAAGCAACAGAAGATTGACTTAGGCTGAATATCAGGAGAGAAGAGCCAGAAATCGGTGCTTCTTTTGCGATGAGTTGTTTAGGCTAGGACATAACTGCAGAAAGGGCCAATTAATGGTGATTAAAGTGGTTCAGGAGGAAATGGAAATGCCTGATCCTCTACCTAAGGATATAGAGGAGGAATCACTACCAGAAGAAGATGTGCAGGAACCTGAGATACAACTGCAAATCATTGGGGGGTCACAAGACAGCCCTGACACCATGCAGCTCAAGGGTCTTCTCAATAAGAAGACAGTACATGTCTTAATTGACACTGGTGCTTCTCACAATTTTTTGCACCCTTCGTTGTTAAAGAAATTCAAAACTGAGATCATTGACATTAAGCCTCTGAAAGTCAGGTTGGCCAGTGGAGCAATAATGCAAACCAAATGGCAGGTAAGGGTTGAAATGCAATTGCAAAAATACATATTTTCTGCTTACTTTTATATTCTACCAGTTTCAGGGTGTGAGATAGTTTTGGGAGCAGCTTGGCTTAAAACACTAGGGACATAACCTGGAATTTTGAGACAATGAAAATGCAGTTTCATATTGGTCAAGTTAAGTATCTTCTACAAGGGGAAACAAGGTCCCAAGCTACTGTGGTTAGCTGCAAAGCTATGAGTAGGCTACTGAGGAAAGAAGGAGAGGCTATTTTGGTGCAGTTATATCCTGTGAAATAACAGAAAGCCAAAGATTCAATACATCCTGAAATCAGCAAATTACTGCAACAGTTCTCTGAAGTGTTTCAGCCTCCAACAACCTTGCTGTGATGACCTGGTTTTCTGTTATTTAAATTTGGTATTTAATAATGGACCAGTTGTACGAATAATTGTTAGTATGCTTTATTCGTAGGTTGTATGTGGAGTGGAATGGTTTTCGTACGTATAAATATTTGAATTTCACTTTTTAGGGGGTCATGTGAAGTTTGACTTTTTATATGTTGGGATTACTGTTCAAAGCTTGTGAGGTAGTTTTCGATCCCTTAAGCTTGTTTTCTGACTTCGATCCAGTTATGAAAGTTCACAAGCATGCTTAGATGAAGCTTTTTGATGTTGGGAGTTTTGTGAAATATTGAGTTTTGTCCGGCGGCGTTCCGGCGGTGTTCCGGCCTTGTATGAGACTATTTCTGGTATTATATGTCTTCTACTCGTCGATACGAGCGTTTCGATATATAATATGCAAATTTTGGAGTTCGAATGGATTTGTTATGATTTTTGCAGTTTCATACCGATCGATTTATTCGATCCGTGAGGATTCGAGCGTCCGATCGACTTGTGGTTTGGTCACATCGATCGTGGGCGTATTCCAAAGACTTTGGGAGGTCTCGAATGTGGTTTTGCCTTGATTGGCGCCACTTTGGGGATTTTAGTTCAAAACAGGGGTTTCGGACTTAAATCAAATGTGAATCGTTACTAAGTGGAAACCGCTGTGATTAGGTACTTGACGAAGTATTTGGACGGTTATTCTGTAGTTGACTACTTATTCTGCATTGAAGACGCAGCAGGAGTTTCGAGGCGAGTAAATCTCACAAGGATCTTTATGAACAGAAGTACCATTATTGTTTTGGCGTTAATTAATTAACTGCAAATTATAGTTGGTATTAGTAGGCATTCCTGAGCGAATGACTACATATATATATTTAGATGAAATATATATATCCTTGTGGATGATTGTGATGAATAATAATATTCATGATGGTGTTCATATTATTGTTGAATGAGACTTTTCAGGAAATAATATTATAGAAAAAGATGTTTTCTATTGTTTGGAAAGTATTGAGCTTGATGTTACATTTTGAGTCAAGCATGACTCATTTTAGATGTATTGGTTTTTGTATCAAGGGTCACAGATGGTGAGCAGGGATTAGGAAAGCCGAAACTAGATGTTTGTAACGTTTTTAGGTCGGATACGACTTACTTAACGTTGACCTTAAGACCAGATAGGGTCTAAGAAGATCTTAAGTCACAGATGGTGATAGATCATAGATAGTGACAGGTTGCAGACGGTGACCTTGATGGTTGATTTCATGACCAGATGGGGTCTGAAGATCATGAGTCACAGATGGTGATAGATGGTGATCAATGGTTGAGCTGAGACCAGATGGGGTCTAAAGATCATTCGTCACAGATGGTGACAGGTTGCAGATGGCGACCTTGATGTTGATTTCATGACCGGACGGAGTCTGAAATCATATGTCACAGATGGTGACAGATCGCAGATGGTGATCAAGGCAGAAAATAGGTAATCACGTCCTTGGTAGGACGAGTGATTACAATTTCCATAGAATGCTAGTTTATCTGCCATGATAGCTTATAGGAGTAACGGTCGAGGTTGCTTGAGACTCATAGGTATGCAGCTTAAAGGAGAGTTCCGACGGCATTCTTCTTTAATTGTCTAGATGAGACTTGAATTGCTACTTGATGGTTAAGTTAGCAAATAGAGCATGGTCATAGCGGTGACTCATGTTGTCCTTTCTTTGGAAAGGATATGGAATGTTAGGAGGAATCATGGCTGCATGTTTCCTTAAGTAGATTGATGTGAGTTGTTGATTGATGTTCATGAGTTACTCATACGAGCTTTCATAAGCTTACCGGGTTTTGTTGTGTGGAAACCCGGTGCACCATTCTTTTGGTGTAGGGGTTAATCCTGCAGGTCAGGAAAATCGTGGCTGAAGCTGAGGTAGCTACAGGCAGCTGAACGGGTAGGAAGCAAATTTTGTTGGCTTTGCCATTGTTATGACTTCCGCTATGTAGTAAGCTCTGAGGAGCATTTACGCTTTATTTTATGATGGCAACTTAATTCGTAAATTTGTGTAATATATGACTCTATGGAGCGAGTGCATATTTACTCGGATGGTTTCAGGGCATCATTATGTACTTGTTATAAAGGAAAGATGTTCCAGGTATTTGTATTGATGACTGAACATTCACGCATGTATAATTATGGGATTATATATATCGATTTTCATGTGTGTAAAATCAGGGGCGTGACACTTGCCACCTGCAAGAGTCCATGACCATAGCATTGAGCTATTACCTAATACTTCAGCTATAAGTGTGAGACCTTACAGGTATCCTCACTTCCAAAAAACTGAGATTGAAAAAATTGTGCAGGAAATGTTGGAAAATGGTATTATTAGGCCTAGTATATCTCCATTTTCATCACCAGTTTTACTTGTAAAAAAAAAAAGGATGGTACTTGGAGAATGTGTGTGGATTACAGGTCCTTGAATGCTGCCACAGTGAAGGATAAATATCCTATACCAGTAGTAGATGAGCTAATAGATGAAATTCATGGAGCTACCATTTTTACTAAATTGGATCTGTGGTCTGGCTATCATCAGATTAGAATGCAGGAAAAAGACATTGGCAAGACAGCTTTTAGGACACATTCTGGGCATTATGAGTTCCTAGTTATGCCATTTGGACTCACTAATGCTCCATCAACCTTTCAATCTGTGATGAATGATGTTTTGAGAGATCATTTGAGGAAGTTTGTATTGGTCTTCTTTGATGATATTTTGATTTACAGTCCTTCCTTAGAGAAACATCTAGGACATCTACAACTGGTCTTTGAAAGGTTACAACAGAATAGCTTCAAGGTAAAAGAAAGCAAATGCTCCTTTGGGGTTACTCAAGTTGAATATTTGGGACATATCATCGGTGCACAAGGTGTGGCTGTTGACCCTGCGAAAATTGAGTGTATCAAAAACTGGCCGAAACCAAGGACTTTAAAAGGGTTGAGAGGGTTCCTAGGTCTAGCGGGCTATTACAGAAAATATGTGAGGAATTTTGGGACCATTGCTAAACCTCTCACTGATATGTTGAAGAAGGATGGGTTTCAGTGGACACCTGATTCAGAAATGGCTTTTGAAGATCTGAAGAAGGCCATGATCACCACACCTGTTTTAGCTATTCCTGATTTTAGTAAGGAATTTATAGTTGAGTGTGATGCTTCTGATAAGGGAATTGGGGCTGTGTTGTCTTAAGAGGGTCATCCAGTAGCTTTTTTAAGTAAAGCCTTAGCTCCCAAACACACTACATATTCAGTTTATGATAAGGAAATGATGGCAGTTGTGTTTGCAGTGCAACATTGGAGGCCTTATTTATTGGGGCACCATTTTAAAATCTACACGGA
Source organism: Rosa chinensis (assembly GCF_002994745.2). Classification (NCBI taxonomy): domain Eukaryota; kingdom Viridiplantae; phylum Streptophyta; class Magnoliopsida; order Rosales; family Rosaceae; genus Rosa; species Rosa chinensis. The sequence continues at coordinate 52,208,064 of NC_037094.1, read as the reverse complement.
TCACAGGACTATTGAGTACTTCTTGAAGCAAAGAATCACAACTCCAGCTCAACAAAAATGGCTTTTAAAACTTATGGGGTATGATTATTCAATTCAGTGCAAGTCTAGAAAGAGTAATGTGGTTCCTAATTCACTATCTAGAAAGTCAGAGTTGGCCATGCTCACTGGGATGTCAACACCAGTTCATCAGTTTGTGCATGAAATACAACAAGATTGTATGAATGACATGGAGGCTGCCAACATCATTTCAAAATTACAACAGGGAACTGATGCTCAGGTGAAGAACTATAAATTGGTCAGCTCTCAGCTATATTATAAGGATAGAATCTTTGTCCCAAAACACAATGAGTGGAGGAAGAAAATAATCAGTGAATTACATGAAGGGTATACAGGAGGACATTCTGGGAGAGCTAGAACCTATAAAAGAATCAATAGGACCTTTGCCTGGCCTGGGATGCTGAATGACATCAAATCTTTTATAGCCAGCTGCCATGTTTGCCAAGCTAACCACTATGAGACAGTAAGGCCACCTGGCTTGTTGCAACCCAACTCTATTCCAGACAAGGCTTGGGCTGAAATTTCAATGGACTTTATTGATGGTTTACCCATGTCTGAAAGGAAAACTGTGATATGGGTGGTGGTGGATAGACTCACCAAATTTGCTCACTTTATTCCCATGGCTCGTCCTTATTCAGGGGCAACTGTGGCTAGAATGTTCATTCAAGAGATTTTTAGGCTACATGGGATGCCTGAAAACATCATCTCAGACAGGGATCCAGTTTTCCTTAGTCTATTCTGGGAATCCTTCTTTAAACTGCAGGGTACTAAGCTCAGCAAGTCCACTGCATACCACCCTCAAACTGATGGCTAGACTGAAAACCTTAACAGAACTTTGGAACAATACTTGAGATGTGTGAGTGGGGAGAAGCCTCATACTTGGGTTCAGGCCATTACTTGGGCTGAATGGTGGTACAATTCCTCTTATCACTCTGCCATTCAGATGACTCCCTTCCAAGCCTTATATGGTTACCCTCCACCATCTATCATCCCTTATTTTCCAGGTTCCACATCTGTGGCTGCTGTTGATCAACGATTAATAAGCCGGGACACCTTACTCGCTACTCTTAGGAGGAACTTACAGTTGGCTCAATCCAGGATGAAGGGGTTTTATGATAAAAAGCACACTGAAAGAGAATTTGGAGTAGGCGATTGGGTGTACTTGAAGCTGCAACCGTATAAACAGCATTCTATGCACAAAGGTGAGTTCCACAAATTGTCCCAGAGGTACTACGGGCCCTTCCAAGGGGTGGAAAGAGTGGGAAAAGTGGCTAACAGACTGCAGCTGCCAATTACTGCAAAAATTCATGATGTGTTTCATGTCTCTCTGCTCAAAAAGAAATTGGCGGACCTCATCTTTGCACAACCTCAGCTACCCCATATTATTGATCCAAAGAATCCAAAGTGGGAACCTTTTGCTGTGCTTGATAGGAGGGTGCTCAAGAAAAGAGGAGCGGTTATTAACCAATGGTTAGTGCAATGGCTTGGCACTACACCAGATGAAGCCACATGGGAAGATGTTGAAACAATCTTACTGAGGTACCCTAGCTTTGATCCTGATATGGAAATTCCAGTGGGACCAGTCCCAAATAGAGATTGATTTCCTTGCTTGCCTGAACTTGGGGTCAAGTTCAGTTTGAAGGGTGGAGGAATGTTATGAAACTGATCATTGCAATCTGATGTTGACTTTAGGAATAGCCTAAGTCTTCTTTATTTTCTGCTTCCCTGGAACGCACCGTTTCACTTTGGCTTATACGCACCGTTTCAACCATCCTTGTGATGGAATCTCTTAGCTGTTTTACGTTGGGTAGCTGACCAGTGTTGAGTTGACACGTGGCTCGCATGACCACGCTCAGACTATATATTTTTTCAGTTCTACCTTGTAGAGGAATCATCGAACAATACATTTTGCAATTTCAATTTCTTTCTTTTCTCTCTAGAACTCTAGTCTTATCCTTTGATTTCCAGTGGTTAGGGTTAATACCCTAACATGGGGGACACACTACAAGAACACCACACACAAGGACTAAATTACTAAAAGGACTACATAGTTATACAATTTAATGTAGCCCATCATTAATATAACACAATCATTCTGAAAGTTCTTTGAACTCCACTCTGTATTTCTAGCACAATAATTGTATTATCTTATTTTTCCATCTTCATTAAAAGTTTGTTATTAGTTATTGCAGAGAGCATTCGAGCAATGCAAGAATCTCCGGCTGTTTTTCATCTGAATGTATGAGTTAAGGTAGCTAGCATTTTACCTACCATGATCTGACTGAAGTAGACTAGTAGATATGACAACTGCACGTACTCAAGCATACTAACCTTCATAGAACAGTCAAACTGTAAAGGAGACAGATTATAATCACCTGATACGATCTCAATAACTCTCTATTCCCTGTCTTGTTTGAAGTTCGAGCTACTTAATAATCACTGGTTCTTTCCCATCTTAATAGACATCGCTAATCTTGTACTTCCTGATCAACTACAATTGGTTTCTTCTCATTAAAGTAATCTAGGTAGTCGCAACTTGATGAAGCTCAATCCTATAATGTAACGCTGATAGTGGTGGCATAGATCAAGGTATCTGGATACTATAATCAAGTTTCCTACTGTGAGAAATTGGTGCACCAATAAATAGACTGTTCTCTGCATAAACAAATAAACAATTGCCTGTATTGATGAATACGCTTCGAGAATTGACTTTGTTTAGCGGTTAGAATATGAGATAGTTGGCAAAGATAATTAAGAATTGCTCGAGTATATCAAGCTACCATGGCTGTCTGACTGAGGACGAGAACAGCACCTGTTTAAGTTGGTTAAATCTCTAAACAGTGAATTAATTTACTTCATTCAACAACTACAAATAAATCTGCTAATCATACAGGGACATATATTCTTCTTGTTATTTTAAATGAACTATTAGATTACTTCACAAAATGATATAGATACAATTATATGAACATAAAATAAAGAATTATAATTTGATAAATGGATCATGAACCATAACCTGAATGATCATTCAATCCAAACCTAAGTCTTCTGCGCTTCCCTCATGTGGTATTCTCTTATGGGGCAAGAAAACTATATTACCGATGATTAGAGAGAGCACAGGGACCTAAGCCTTATATAGAGCCTTGGATATTCTGTATCCTCCCATAAAAGAAACAGAATCTTATTTCAGTTAAACCTCTTTTAATACATATCCATTTTGACCGACTAACTTAATAGACAAGTCATATATTAGATTTCCTACACTTTATTTATTCAGAATCCACATAAATAAAGTCCTTAGGAGTTAGATTCTCAATGATTCTCTAATTGCTTATTCTGCAAATAATAACAAGTTGTTGTGCTAAACGTGAACTTAGGATGTAGTCCAAATATTCTTACACTTCTATCATACACTTCTTATACTTGAGCCTCACTTCTTATGCATACACCTCTATTCCAACCTCTGTGTGAAGTGGAATAAAACACCACTATATGCGCTTCTTCATTTGGCTTCAAAGCTTGGTGCATTTATAACAACATACCAAGGAAAAAATGGAAAATAATAAGTATAATTCCATTACACTACAGCTACGAGTAATTTCCATAAGAGCATTCGCCGTTCCTAAAATGATGAAACCTCTTGGCGTCTCTCACAACTATTTCTCTCCCGACAACCCTTGACATAAACTTAAATGCATTATGGCAATCCCCACAAATCCTAAGATTCTTAAAAACTCTGATTGTGGCTCCAAGTGGAAGCTTCATGATCCCAAATGCAACTGCAAGCTTCTCACTGTGAGTAGACAAGGAATTCTCTTTATGCTCAGATTCCATATCATGCAACGCAAACTTTGTGTCAGGAACATATCCTAACTTCCTCATTTTAAGAACAAGTTGCTCTAGATGCTTGTACACCTCATGTACCTCAGGGTGCACAGTATCACCAACCAAGAAGACATGAACCATATTTTCAACGTCTATCCAACTACAACCAGGTTCTTTCTTCACCGCTCGCTCCCTCATTAGTGTTCGCACCTTAGCCACATCATCCCAACGGCCTAAAGCAGCATACAAGTTCGACAAAAGTACATAGGTTCCATCATGCTGAGGCACCAGCTCAAAGAGTCGTTCTGCAGCTTGAATACCTAAATCCATATTCCCATGAGTCCGGCAACCAGCTAGAATAGCCTCCCAAATTGGTGCACCTGGTTCAAAAGGCATTGATTTTATTAAGTCCTTGGCCTCTGTCAACTCCCCAGATCGGCACAACAAATCAATCATACGAGCATAAAATAATGATCTTCACCAGGGGCAATACAATAAGAGTCATGCATTAAATGAAAATAATTGCGTCCTTCTTTAACTAAACCAGCATGACTACAAGCTGAGAGGGTGAGGACGATTCGGAGTCAGGTTTGGTGGTGGGCTCAAATTCAACGTCGATTTCGAGATCCAACCACGTCGTTCATTTTGTACGACACGTCTTTGAGCTTATCCATCCGGTCTCTAACACCGGGATCCGACGCTTCTTCTCAGCATCGTGAAGCACATTTTGAATGAGTTTGAGGGTGCTACTGAACTTGTCAATGTCCTTGACATTCAAAACCAGTTTGACCCTTCAATTGTCCGGTGGTTAACTACTGAACCCAATTCTTGAACAAGGAGATTAACAAGTGCCTCGGCCATTGTTCGAGTTGGAAATTGGTTGACAAAGAGCTATAGAGGATGGGTGCCATCCCCTTTCTTTTACCCAGCTTATATACATACTAAATTATCTATTCATAGGATGAGGATCACGTACCAGTCAACTAATGAAACAAATAAAAGAGACTCCCATTCTATTTACTTTTCAACTGGATCTATGGTTGATCAAAACATTTTCTTTTACCCAGCTTATATAGGACTAAATTATCTAGTGATAAGGAGAGATTTTCTCTCTCACTCTAGCTCTATACGGCGCTCTCGCCTCCTCTTCTCCTAGCTTTCTTCTCTACGTCTCTCACCCTCAACCCTCACTCAGCCACATGGCCTCCATTGATGCTATCACCGCTAGCTGTGCTGCCTCCCTTTTGCTTGCAGAGGGAGGTAGTGCTCCTGATCTGGGGAGAATTGGTGGCGGCCCTGTTCGTAGGTCTTCCAAATCTTTTCTGATTGGGAAGCCTCTGACCTGTCGACTGGTCATCCCTACGGCCTTCAAGGCTCACCTCCTTTGTACCTGGATGGATATCACTCTGGTGATGTTGAAGAAGAAGTCGGGCAAGCTACTTGGGAGTAGGAACAAGAACCATTGCCCTAGCAAGAAGCCGAATGTCGCTGCTTTACGACTCTCTTACCCTGCAGTTACTGGTATTGATCCCAGCCCTAGCGACAAGGGCAAGGGAAAGCTTTAGGCTTTTCCAGGTTTCCTTGCCTAATACTAGAAGTTGAGTGTTCTACTACTTTCATCTTAGTTTCTCTAGTTGTACACCAATTGAGGTCTCTAGGCGGCTAGGTTGCTACTTCATGGGAAGTTGGTAGGGAAGATTTTCTTTCTTGTGGTTAGGCTCAATAAGTGAGCGAATGTGTTAACAATGAGGGTCACCTGTCATTTGTCTGGTAGCTTATACCATTTATGATTTTGGTGTAAGACAGCATTTGATGTACGTGCCTTCTGGCCATGAATAAATGAATGAAGTTATCTATTTTCTCAAAAAAAATTATCTAGCGATAGAATCTGATTACAAAAGTCACTCGCATTTTTCATGAATTGATTTGAATGGTCATATCTTCATGGCTTCATTGTATTATTAATTTCCTTTTCTTGTTTCAAGTCTTCATCCAGCTAGTTGAACTAACATGTTAGAAGCACAGAAATGAGTGCCTCTGCCATTTTTGGGGTTATAAATTGGTTCAAGTTTGTTGAATATGATTTTCCTTAACATTCTCATTACAAGTATACAGTTATATAACAGCCTAATTACTGCTGTTACACAGAGAATAAATAGCAATTATAGCAAATCAGAAACTGATATGCATTTACAACAAATATACAACTAATCAAAACTGATGCTAGATTGTAGCCACTGCAGAAACTGATGCTAGATTGTAGTGACTGCATTATTCTCTCTAACACCCCCCTTCAAACTGGGCGGTGCTGATCGCACAAGTTTGGTACGGAGGAGAAGATGACGATGTTTATGAAGTGGTTTTGTGAGAAGATCAGCAGGTTGATCCACCGAAGGGACATAGTTAACACGATGACCACCAAGTGCTACTTTTTCACTGACAAAGTGATAATCTAACTCAATATGTTTTGTACGGGCATGGAAAACCGGATTAGATGCCATGTAGGTTGCACTAAGGTTGTCACAATAAAGCAAGATAGGGAACTGAATAAGAGCGCCAAGTTCATATAATAAGAAGCCTAACCAGGTGGTTTTGGCACTAGCATGAGCAAGGGAGCGATATTCTGATTCTGCACTCGAACGAGCAATGGTAGGCTGCTTTTTGGAGCACCATGAGATTAAGTTGCTGCCAAGATAGATGAGGTAGCCAGAGGTGGAGCGACGTGAGTCTGGACAGCCAGCCCAATCTGCATCTGAGTAGGCCGAGAGATGAACAGGTTGGCGTTGAGGGATGAATGACAAACCATGATCCAGTGTGCCTTTGATGTAACGAAGAATACGTTTGGCAGCAATCAAATGTGGTGCGTGGGGCTGACTCATGAACTGAGAAATAGAATTCACTGCAAAGGCAATGTCGGGGCGAGTGATTGTCAAATATTGGAGAGAGCCAACAATTTCTCGAAATGTGGTAGGATTGGCAAGAGATTCTCCTTCGGTGGCAGTGAGGTTGGCCTTGGCAAACATAGGTGTGCTAACCGGTTGACTTAGCAGCATATCATGCTTGACAAGTAGATCATGAGCATACTTGAGCTGGCTGATGTGAAGTCCATTATTGTGAGAGGAGACCTGTAACCCAAGAAAGTAATGCAGAGGACCAAGGTCCTTAATATCAAAACCACGCCCCAATCCAGCAATAAATCCTTGGAGAAGCTGATTGTCACAACCTGTAACCACAATGTCATCAACATACAGCAAAAAATAAATAGTGTGCACTCCATGACGAAAAATGAATAGAGAAGAGTCCGCTAAACTCTGAACAAAACCAACCGACAAGAGGAAAGAAGTCATGCGGTGAAACCAAGCACGGGGAGCTTGCTTGAGCCCGTAAAGTGCCTTGTTGAGTTTGCAGACGTAAGATGGCTGAGATGGATCAATGAACCCTGGTGGTTGAGTCATATATACATCCTCCTTGAGAAAACCATGAAGAAATGCGTTCTTGACATCTAATTGACGAAGTGACCAGCCTCTAGACACAGCAAGACAAAGCACAAGTCGAATAGTGGCAGGTTTAATCACAGGACTAAAGGTTTCTTCATAATCAATACCTTGTTGTTAATGAAATCCTTTAGCCACAAGCTGGGCTTTGTGACGTTGTACCGTGCCATCCGGATGGTGCTTCACTCGGAAAACCCATTTGCAGCCTACCGTATTCTGGGATGGGGAGGAAGGAACCAGGGTCCAAGTGTTGTTTTTCAACAGAGCATTAATTTCATCAGCCATGGCAACACGCTAGACTTGCTATTTGGATGCCTCAGTATAGCATGTGGGTTCAGTAGAATCAAGAGCAGTAAGGAGGGCTCGAGGAAGAGGGTACTTGACTGTGCCATCAGTGCGAACTTTTTCCGTGATAGTGCCATCCCTAAGGCGTGTTGTCATGGGATGAACGGGTGGAGGGACTGGCGGAGCCGCCGGCGGAATTGGTGGAGGAGCAGGGAGAGGTGCAGCGACGGCTGAAGGTGCATCCACCTGTGTTGGAGGATCAGTGACGGCTGAAGGTGCATCCACCTGTGTTGGAGGATCAGCGACGGCTGAAGGATCTGTGATGGTGGACTGAGCAGGCGGCTCGGGTACAGGCGCCGGTTGGTGATGAGTACGACGCCGACTGTACTGGAGAACTGGGGCCTGCGGCGACTGAGGAGCAGGGGAACCAGACGGGGATTGAGGAGCACCGGATACCGGCGGCGACGGAGGAGCAGGGGAACCCGGCAGGGATTGAGGAGCATGAGCTGCCGACGGAGGAGATTCTTGATCGGATGTGTAGGATGGGACCGATGTCGGGCTGAAGAGGGGTGAGGATGGAACTTCGGCAGCGTGAGACAGCTGGAGATCTGCTAGGCCGGATTGCGGGTCTGATGCAAGAGACACCAAGGGTGAATGTTGACCAGATTGGGAACGTTGGGCATTGGGCTGTGACCTCGGACTTGGGTCAGTGGGCCTTGAACTGGAACTGATGGAAATTGAGTCTGGTGAGGCAGAAAGAGGACTGGTGCAGGTCAAAAGTTTGAATTCCAACGGACCAGGAAGTTGTACCTACAAATTTTTGTATGGAAAAGATGTTTCGTTAAATAAAACATGCCTAGAGACATAAACACGACCAGTGGTGGGATCGAGACAACGGTAACCCTTGTGTTGAGGACTGTAACCCAGAAACACACACTCTATACTACGACTCGAGAGTTTGTTGGAGACATAGGGACCAAGATGAGGAAAACAAGAGCAACCAAAGACTCGAAGAGAAGAATAAGAAGGAGAATGACCATAGAGACGTGAGTGAGGAGTATCCCAATTTAGAGTAGGAGTGGGAAGAAGGTTAATGAGATATATAGATGTGAGAACAGCCTCAACCCAAAGATTTTGAGGAGCACCCGAGGTGAGAAGGAGAGTGCGTGCCATAGTAGCAATATGTCGATGTTTTCTTTCAGCAAGCCCATTTTGTTCTGGAGTGTATGGACAAGAAAATCGTTGTTGGATGCCTAAAGAGTCACAGAACTGGGAGAAGGCATGGTTGACATATTCCGTACCATTGTCACTTTGGAGGTATTGTACAGAACCATGGAAAATAGTGTGAATCATTGCAACTAATTTTTAAAAGTGAGCAAGGACCTCATTTTTGCGGCGCATAGGATAAAGCCATGTATAACGAGAGTATTCATCTGTGAACAGGACATAATATTTGAAACTAGTGACAGACAAGGTAGGGGACATCCAGACATCACTATGGATTATAGAAAAGAGAGAAGAAGCGGAAATATTTTTGGAGGAAAATGGTAATTGATGGGACTTGCTAAGGGCGCAATTATTACAAAAGGAATTAAGAGAAGGTGTGGAGCCAAGAGTAGAGCCTAAACGAGCTAAAATGGAAGAGGAGGGATGACCTAAGCGATTGTGCCAAAGAGACGAGTGAACAGAGAAGAGTGCATGCGGGACTATGGACTCGGAAGAAAAACGAAGCGGATAAAGACCATCTTTGCATGGGCCCTGAAACAACAAGCGACCTGTACGTAAACAATAGATTTGATAGAAATCAGGAGCAAAGAGGAAGAAAACAAGATTGTCCTTGGTAAAACGAGCAACAGAGAGAAGATTTTTACGAATGGAAGGAATGCGGAAGACATTTTGTAAAGAAAAACTTGAAGAACCTAAAGACAAAGGGAGGTTACTAGTATGGGAAACGGGCATTGAGTCCCCAGTACCCATATATACATTATGAGGGCCACCATAAGATTGTGGATTGTTGACAGGCATAGCTGTCATGTGATGGGTTGCACCGGTGTCTGGGTACCAATGAGGATCAGCAACATAATGGACTCCAGCAAAAGGGGCAGCAATACTGGGGCTGGTAAACCTTTGTGGGCAGGGAGAAGAGGACGCCCATGTAGGAGAAGAGAACAACCGAGGCACGTTGTGTTGATGCGGCATCATGTACAGAGGATTGCTGCTAGGAAAGGAGTGCTGGAAAAGGAATGTTGCTGGAGAAAAAGGATGAGACACAGGGAAGGAGAACAAGATTGAAGAACAAAACGTGAAAAGATGAGACACAGGGAAGTGCACCTCACTAGGATCTTAGACCTAGGCTGATACCATTGTGATAACCTGTTTTCTTGACAATAAGTAGTGGAGTTCTTTTGATAAAGAAGATTATGATGACCTGTTTTCTTGGCACTAAGTAGTGGAGTTCTTTTGATAAAGAAGATTGTGATGACCTGTTTTCTTGGCACTAAGTAGTGGAGTTCTTTTGATAAAGAAAAGGTGAGGCAGGTTCCATGTTTTGAGCAGCAAAGTGAGGCACTATGTTCTGTTTTATTGTATGAGTTTTGGTGGAGGGTGTAGGCAAAGCAGCATAAAAGTTTCTCACTCTCCCTCTCTCTCTAGCACGACAGAACCAAAAAAAAAAAGGAGCAAGGCTTCTCCGGCCAAACTCTCCCTCCTCAGGCCACCTCCAGACGTCGGACCACTCTCCTTGGCTTCGTCTCGGGCCGCTCTACCTGCTGGACGTCGTCGTTCCCTCCGGCACAGCCTCAAGGTCCGGCAAACCGGCTCGATCTGGTTGCACCCGAAACTGAACCAACTCATCCTCTTCGTGTTTCTGATCACCAATCCTCACCAAACTTATCCTTCTATGTCGACTGGACCTCCTGAAGCTCCCAGTAACAACCTTGCACGGCGGAGTTGTCTGTGGCGGCGGCTGCAAGTCAACCCCGACTTAGATCGAACGGAACTTTCGATCCGGATATCTCGAGCTGTAGAGCTTTGTTTTGAGTGATTCTTGAACTGGGGAGATCACCTTGAGTTTCTGAACAAATATCCAGAAGGGATCAAAGCGATTCGTGGAAGTTTTTACATCGAACTCAAGCTCGCCGGATTCTGGAAAAATTCCAGCCACCTCGACTGTTCTAGGTAATTTCGACCCCTTCCGGTCATTTCCAGCTTACATGCTAGTTAAGAAAGTTGTTAAGCTTGATGAGATGAAGCGGAGCAGCCCGACGGCGGTCGGCGGCGGCTCTGCCACTAACTCCGGCGGCCATTTCTGGCCACCTCCGGGGACCTTAAGGGCAGTTTCTGCCCATTTTTATGTTCTACATGTTAAGATGATCATTTCGATATATTACACGAAATTTTTGGATATCGTATGATTAAGTTATGAATTTTTACGTTAAGATCGATTTCGAAAGTTCGATTTATGATCTGTGAAGATCTGACCGTCCGATGGACTTGTAGTTTTGATATGTTGATCGTATGACTGTCCCAGTGACTTTATGTGGTCATGGGCGAAGATCCGACCATTGGATCTTCGTATAATTGTGAAATAGTGATTTGGAAGGCGATTCGTGAGAATCCGACCGTCGGATTTTTATATAAATTTGTGGAGATGTTAGTAAAGGCGATTCAGGAAGATCCGATTGTTAGATCTTCATGATAATTTAGGAGGATGATCCTAAGGGCGATCTGTGAGGATCCGACTTTTGGATCATCGTTTAATGTCGATCCGACCGTTGGATCATCGTTTAATTTCGATCTGACTGTTGAATCGTCGTTTAATTATGTTTATGAGTTGTTGGCTAAGTTAAGATTGTATTGGATTAGGTGATTGACGGATTGATTTGGCGGACGATTGTGAATCGTATCTTGAGCTGTTAAGAAGACGCAGCGGGATTTTAGAGGTGAGTAAACCTCACATGGTTCATATTACGAACCGAGTACATTTAATTACTTTATTTTGTCGTAATTGTGTGAAAATATTTATGGAATAAACATTTGTTTTAAATCATATGGACTTGATCAACTACAGTCCATAGGTAAGTAAAATAATTTTAACTATACAAATGAATTTCACGATTTTTATGCTTGAACTATAGTTGGTATTAGTGATTATCCCTGAGTGGATAATTACGTATATATATATATATATATATATATATATTTACGTGATTATATATGGAATGGTGTGACATTGAGGAGTGTGGAAATGTGATGATTTATATATTATATGGACTGAAATGTATTGTGCCATATTTATATATGATGATTTTGGATGGATTAATTCATGTTCGAAAAATCATAGTTGACTTGATGGGTTGTATAGAGGTCAATGATGTGGGGTTCTGATGACCAAATGGTCTAAGGTCCTTCGGCTTAACGATAAACCAGAGTGCATGTGTTTGAGGTTGTAGGAAAGATCACATGCGATGGGAATAACTGTAGGTTGTGGGAATGACCACATGCAGTGGGGATAACTGTAGGTTGTGGGAATGACCACATGCAGTGAGGATAATTGCAGGTTGTGGGAAAGACCATATGCAAGGGGAATAATTGTAGGAAAGACCACATAGGTGATATTTAGATTAGGGGATTGTGGGGATGTATTCCTCGTTGTTTTCCGTGAGTTGGTTTGACGTTTTCTTTGTGAATGTTGAGATTGTTGGTTGTTACTTGAGTTAAAAGTATTGTGTTATAATAAATCAACCGTTCATTCTTGTTTACTCATACGAGCTTTGCAAAAAGCTTACCGGGTTTTGTGTTGTTGCAATTCCCAGTACACTATCCAAACGGTGTAGCGGGTAATCCTACAGGACAGAAGAATCAGGAAGGCGATCGAGCTGTGTAGAGTAGCTGCTTGTGATACTCTGAATTTCTATTGTGAGGTTTGTTATGCTCATTTCGAGCTTTACAATTTTACTTTGTAAGAGTGTGTTGTAATAATTAACTCGAGGTTTTCGAGATTTGAAATTTGAGTGGCATGTGGTGTGGTTGTTCTGAGAAAAAAATTCAGAACGTTTATTTGTTGTAGTTGTTTAATTCATGTTTCGGATTTGAATTGGTTATTCAAAATTCGGGGCGTGACAACCATGTTGAATATGATTTTCCTTAACATTCTCATTACAAGTATACAGTTATATAGCAGCCTAATTGCTGCTGTTACACAGAGAATAAATAGCAATTATAGCAAATCAGAAACTGATATGCATTTACAACAAATATACAACTAATCAAAACTGATGCTAGATTGTAGCCACTGCAGAAACTGATGCTAGATTGTAGTGACTGCATTATTCTCTCTAACAAAGTTGAAGCATAAAAACAAGAGATATATTAGGAATAGAAATGCAGGGATATATAGTCATGCTATTTCCTTTCTGCTACCCGGGTTATATGAATTGTCAATACCGACTCCAACCTCAACTACATTGACCAGGCCGGATAGCTTTTAGAATGATTGACAATTTTTAAATGACAATTATACTGAAATTTCAAGCCCAGTTTGTTTACCAGTTAGAGTACGAGCTAGATGATTAAACATTGCTTGACCAATAAAAAATAATAATAATCAAGGCCTAAGGGCGGCCACACCTGTCCTTATTTCAAAAAAAAAAAAAAAACAACAATCAAGTGAAAAATGATGTGGTGGTGGACAAAGACACCACACCAAGGACTAAATTACTATAAGGACTACCTAGTTATACATTCTAATGTAGCTATTAATATAACACAATCAGTATTGATTTAAAACTGAAAGTTCTTTGAACTCTGCTCTGTGTGTCTAGCACAATAATTGTATTCTCTTGTTTTTCTATCAACAGGACGGCCAACCCTATGTTAAAATTTTGTTATTAGTTACTGTAGAGAGCAATGCAAGAATGTCCGGCTGTTTGTCATCTGAATGTATGAGTTAAGGTAGCTAGCATTTTATCCTATGATGAGTTGGTTGAAGTAGACTTGTAGATATGACCACTGTAATCAAGCATACTAACCTTCATGGAACAGTCAAAACTGTAAAGGAGACAGACTGCAATCACCCGAGACGATCTCTTCATCATAATTTTCTCTTTTCGCTGTCTTAATTGTCTGAAGTTCGAGCTACTTGATAATCACAGACTCTTTCCCATCTTTACATACTTCGCTAATCTTGTACTTCCTGATCAACTACAAGGTCTATTGCTTTCTAGGACCATTATGCCTTATTTGGGGAGTGGGATGAGACGAGAGCACGAGACTATGGTTTAGTTGCTGGATTACACAGCCTGAAAATGTGTGGTATAATTTTAGTGCAATGCATGCAAGGAATATCTGCAATTGAAAACCGAAGATACAATTAACCAAACAGGTGGTGAGCATACCTCGCCGCCTTACTGACACTCCTCACCCTTTAAACCTCTGCAACCCTGACTCTAGTTAAGTTCCAAGTCATCAATCCCACTAGTCAATTCTGGCAAATACTGTCACAGGCATTTTCTTGCGGTTCTTAGAAGTCCCCAAAGGTTCTCTGTTACAGACATGTGGAAGTCATAGTATGATATATGATGATGACAATCTAATTATATTAGATCTGGATTAGATTTGGAATTTCTAGGATGAAGTTTTGAATAGACCGGTCCGTTATCTCTGAGTTCTAGCTCTCTCTCTCTCTCTCTCTCTCTCTCTCTCTCTCTCTCTCTCTCTCTCTCTCTCTCTCTCTCTCTATATATATATATATATATATATATATATATATCTACTATTATTAAGAGAAGAGAAAGTAGATCTGGAAAAAAACCCTCCCCCTTCTCTTTTGCCCAAATCTTAATCCCTTGGGATCTAGATTGAAGGCCTAAGAGTTGGGGGGAGGTCGATCTCTGTCAAAAGGTGGTGGGTCTGGTAATCGGAGTTTGTGGCTAATAGGTTTGCTCTTGCCCGGGTTCCAGTTGAAAGAGGCGAAGGCACAGCAGGACGGTTCGTGGCTAAAGTAGGTGACCGGTTGCGTGGCCGGCGTTCGCATCCGATCTGGAGCTTGGGTTTGTGGGTGGATCCGGTCGGATCGTGTGGCTGTCGGCGTCGATGAGAGGCTTGGTACTGGGCCTCTGCCGGTGATGGCAGTTCCTCGTATCAGACCCTCGTGGTTTGGGGTTGTGGTGGTAGAGGAGGCGATCTGCCGGAACTCTGACAGAGATGGTGGGTCGACCGCAGTCGGTGTCCGAAAGAGGCGGCGGCGCGCTGGTCTGGGAGACGCTATGGTGGCTGCGCCGACTGTGCCCAAGTCGTATTGGGCTGGAATCAAGGCTTGAGCCGTATTGACCACTGTCCGATGGTGGGCCTATCAAGGCTTGGTAACTGTTTACTGCTTTTTTGTTTGTCTTTTTTCAGTTGTTGCTTTGTCGTTAATAACCTCCAACCGTATTCCGGTAGGAGGCAGTGGCCTGTGTGCCAGTCATTGCACCTTGTGTGCCTGTTTTGCTCTAGGTAGGCGGCGAGTTCCTTACACTTACAAATGGTCGCTGCCTCTTAGTAGCAGAGGGCCTGGAAATTAAGTGTCACTGGATGTAGTGTCCAGTGGCATTATGATGGGAAAGCTATGCGTATGGTAGTTCTGTTTTGCTGCAGTCGAGTTGCATATCAAGTTATCTTTCTGTTGTATCACCGCTGCGTTAAAGCAAATAGAGTCGCCAATAGAGCTCTCTTTGCTAGTTGGTGCTTTGAGTACAAGCATTTAGTAGAGACTCAGGATAGTATTTCAGGATGTTCTACTTATTGTAATCAGGGGTTTAGGCTCAATGTCCCCCCCTTGTATTCGACAGTTTCTTTAATTAAGGCTATCAAGGCTTGAGGGCTACCGCACCCCCCCTTTTCTCAAAAAAAAAAAAAAAAAAAAAAAAAAAAGAGGTTTTGTTAGCCAAAATTAGTGTGAAAAGACAATAAAATTTTTAGACCTTATATTATTTTAAATAATTGAATGGTAGTATGGTAAATAGCAAAATTAAAAATTATGTAAAAAATAAAATAAATAATTTTCAGATAGTTAACTACCTATATTTGCAATAACCATTCATAATTTCAGATAACTTCCCACTTTTTTTTTTCAAATAACTTCTATTTTTTTTCTCAATATAATAATTCTAAAAATTTTACGCAGAGCATGTGAGCAGAAAACTAGTATATATATAGGGAAATTAACTGCTTGATCGTTATTCATCAAGAAATCAGACTACTTTTTTTTTTTTGAAGGGGTTTGGAACCCAGCCAAGCTGGGAGGCTCAGCCCCACGCCTGACTTATTATATTAGAATGAACTAAACGCGTCGAGGGGGACATAAAACCTTGACCTCGAGCATCAGTACAAGAGTCCTCATAGAGAACATCCCGAATAATAATAGGAGTCTCCTCTAACCATACATCAGAAATATAATTACAACTAGCAAGGTGCGCTAACCTATTGGCTGCACCATTTGCTTCACGGAAGATGTGCCTAACCTGAAAATGGTGAAAAGATGTCAAATATGACTTACAATCATCGATAATACGCCCAATCTCAGATCTATATTCCACGTTATGTTGTAGAGCCGTAAATCACAAGAGAGCAATCGCTCTCCAAGTCAATAGCAGACATGTCCTGATGGATCGCCAAACTACTTAGAGGAAAAAAAGAAAAAACAAAAAACAAAAAAGAAAGAAAAAGCAAAGAAAAAAAAGAAGAAGAGGGTTTCTGCTTAAAGACCAAACTCTGTGACATAATATGAACTCTTCCTATCACATTTTCAGTTCCAGCGATATAAATAACTAGTAATACTCTGGAACCCATTGCAATGGGGTCTTGGTCTTGCCTTACATTAATGTCTTAATAGTACAACTATTACACCCATTTTGGTTTGGCCCAAAATTGTACTTCATTAAAGAAAAAATGAATACAATGGAAACACAGAGAAACATTGGGAATGTAAGAAAATAAAAACTAGCTTGCAATGCAAGCCCCGACGGTTCAAGGACAAAAATAGGTACGAAGCACAAATCAGTACGAGAGAAGTTTGATGTTAATGGAATCCACATTTGCTGCACATCCTTTGTTTAGCAAGCTTAATTTGCAGCATAATCAGCAGCACATTAGCTTCATTCGTGAGTACTAGTCCAATTCCATAAGAAAGGAAGTACGGAGTTTGTGCATCTCAGCAAGTTGACTATAGATCACTTTCAAGTGGAAATGAGAACAGTTCAGCCAGAAGTGATATGCTGTTGGTTTGACAAAACAACAAGTTTGAAATTCTGAACAGCTGCTTCAGCTTCCACTGCACAGTTGAAAAACCTATGCATGCCATTCCCTGCAAAGGCACCAGAATCAATTTTAATGATGACACCAATCCCTCACTCGGATAGAGGTATATCCCACACTCCAATGTTTATCATTTCAAAAGAGTGTAATTAGTATTGTCTAGTTGGTTTTACATGCAAACAACGGTTGCTAAAGTTTCTTACAAGAATTTCTCTAATGTGTTTTCTGAAAATAACTTCGACAGAACTAAAGTATATATCAGAATACACCAAACCTCATGTAGCATATTTCTGTCACTTGATGGAATCTCGAAAGCGATTTCAATTTTTACACTTTGGGCCATGCACATGTACTTATTCTTTCTGGTGTTCCAAGGCAAGAAAAGCTTCATCCACTAACTAAAGGGGAAAAGACAAATCCAAGTAATAATATCAGAATTTGAAAACGAGTATTGCAGCCTTCAAACCCTTAATTAAACAGAATTACTTCAGGTATTGCTGAGAAATTACCTAGTTAATAAGGTAAAACTCTAACAGCACCAACATCAATCAGTCAAATGGATTCCACAATGCCAGCATAAAATCTGCCAATCAAGATCCAAGATGCAATTAAATCTATGTATTGTAATTCAAACAATTAGAAATCAGCATAGCACTTTAACAATTTACCATAGCACTAATTAGCTTGACAGCACCAATTCAATTCCTTTCTGCACCCTGGCCTGCTCATAAACTTGGTTTGATTTTTCTATACAGAAGATACATAAGGTATATGTGTATAGGATGTATATATTGCATATGAAAATGGGACATATTGCATAGCATAAGGAGTACCCGATAGTTATCATGTCTTGAGGAAACCAGCCACTGCAACTTTGAGGGTTGAGGCATGACTTTGCAAATTTTTCTGCCAAGAAATAAATTTCAGAATAAGTCACATATAAAATGTGGAGATTTACAGGAATCCAGAGCTCTGCGAAGCGCTGTTAATGGACAACCTTATAACTGATGTAAAAGTTCTTATCTGTGTTCCAAATAAGTAAAACATGTGTGACTTAGACTTTACAATAACAAGAGAGATCTTAAAAGAGTAATAGTTACACTCATTGGGTGCACTTACTTGCAACTTGAAGAAATACAACCAGATATTGTTATAACCAAATCCTTTGATGGCTGACCATCGTAAGATCAAACATATAATGATACTTCCATGCCCATCCATCTTGTTATAACCACGCATCTTGAATTTGGAGGTTTCGTAAGCTTGGGACACTCTTTTCTTCTGCCCTCTCCAGAACCTACTGAAAGACCGAGAGATTAACAATGGAAAGATTCTGCAGTGGTCTTCATCTTATTAGGTGATTTTTTTTTTTCTCTATTCTTGCACGAATATCTCTAGAATTAATATTAGAAAGAACACTTGAAAAACTGTAGTGTATACATAGAGATGAAAACGTACGGGGCAACCCAACTTATGAGCCTTTGGACTCGGCAGAACTTGAAAGCGAATTGATTGAAACTTTTGGTCATACTGACTTGTCCCTCTCTTTCACGCCACGAAATCCCATCTAATGCAAAGTACATAACAAAACTAGTGACTATAGTATATAGATATAACAACTAGGAAATAATGATCTCAAGCCTTTAAACTATTACATCATCCCAGATACAGATGAAAATTACAACTCTATGTTAAGTGACTCACCAATCAGTCAAATGAATCTGAAAAGGCCAAAACACAAATCACAAGTTTTGTTGATATTGGTTTATCACTGCTTGGGACAGAAGTTACAAAAACAAAGTGGACACGAAGTCTTAAAAAAAAAAAAAAAAAAAAAAAAAAGACCCAAACAATCAACAGCAACAACAGGACTATGAAGAACACAAACAACCCTAAAAGAGCAATCACCCTAGATTACAGTAGACTTCCAATCTAACAAGATGAGAGAGACGCTGTAATCTTCAAAAACGTCAAAAGAATAACAGGTCTTATTGCACATACAAAAAATTAGAGACGCAGCTTTGTACAAACCAGTTGAAATGTAGAATCTCGATTCAACACGCAATTCAGAATGTGTGCCTTGAAATTCAATGTTTTCATGGAGTTACATTGGGCAGAATAATCTAAAGTAAACTACATGAATACCGGAGAATTTAGGAAGACATAACCTTCATCATATGACAAATCGCTCTTCAAATAACAATGACTGATGAAACTTGATAGGAAATATATGGACATAAATGCCTTCTTTAGCAATTTCAAGTACTTAACTCACAACCTGCAGTCACTCTCCATCCGAACAAAGTTTTAAGACTTGATTACATTGATCAGGAACACACAGGACATCTAGAATAAGTAATGTTGACACCATATAAAAATGCTCTACGAGCTAAATTGTAAGGAAACTAATCTGTCATAATCTGTCATTATTCTGTCATATCATTGGTATTATAGCAGATCGTCCTATATGTAGTTATGCATTAGTTGTAACTTTCCTTGTATGTAACTTAGGTTGTAAATAGGTTCCTGACTTGTAGGAACTGATTGTAATCACTCTTGTATAAGAGTTACGTTTCTGTATCAATGAAAATCAGATCTTCGATCAGCTTATTGTTTTCTCCTCTTTTCATAAATGCCAACCACATCACAAACACTTATAAACCTTAATGGTAGGTATATCTACTTACGGTTATTAGTACCTTATATCTTTAGTGATTAATCACCAGCTTGACAAATGTGATGCAATTCGGGATTCTCCATACTTCTAGCTTGCCTATACAGTAGATTTTGATATATATCAGACTCATAGCTGAAGATTTTGTTTGTAATGAATTGCAAGAATATGAATTTCATAGTACTTGGATAAAGGTTTTTACAAAATTTAATATATATTAAACTCATAGCTGAAGAATTTGTTTGTAATGAATTACAAGAATAAGATTTCATAGTACTTAATTAAAGGTTTTTACAGATTTTTACATACCATAAAGATACCCGAGTGTCTTATTCTGCTGATCCACTTCTACTCTGAGGTCTGACCTGCCAAAAGGGTGCTCTTGCAACATTTTCTGCAAAAAAATCATCTTTGCAGATCAATATAGTTTGCTTCTCATTTAATATATAAGCTGCTGATTGTCTCAAATGCAGAAACTTATAGAATCTAGAGCATTGCAAAAGACTTGGTGCATGCATGACCTTTGGTAAAGAAAGTTCCTTTCTGAGTCCCAAAATGTGTGAATTAACAAATAACTATCACTAGTTTTGTACATGTTACAATTAAACTGCTTTCAACTTGCCTGTAGCTTGAACAAATAGAACAAGAAATGTAAAGCCATCGCTTGAGCCAGATTGAAGATTGACGATTGACGAAGAAGAGATGATATGATGACTGAATGATGAGGAAGTCTGCCCAAACTGTGCTTCTTCTTCAGCTTAGTGTTCTATAGTTATGGCATCATTTTCAGTCCTTCCGAGGAATTCAGGAGCTATAAATGACTGCCTATCCTGCACTCTGGTCATGTGATTACCTGATCCATAAGAAGAAATACGAATGATGCAAGAAGCTCGGTAATATAAACTTGGCATAAATGCAGTGAACCTAACATATCGGGTATATCTTGCTACGGTAATATATCTTGTACATGTAATTATTTCTTTAATCACACTATTTTCCCAGAAAGGGAAAAATGATGATTCTTGTGGGTTTTTTTATATTTTTGTTCTTTAATGCATTTTACTAGTAGAAAGAAAATGTGGAAGAAAATTTCAGGGTACCTTCTGCTTCCACATTCTAATGCTAGCAAAGAGGTTGCCTCCGAATCTGTAACTCTTGCCACATCTCCATATATGAAAACTCTCTCCATATTTCATGTTAGACTTGAGATAGTTGAGGCATCATCTTAATCTGTAACTCTTGACAAATCTCCAAAGACCTGCAGCTAATACCCCGAAAGCGATTCACTTACTATCGCAGAACAGGTAGAAGTAAAATCATAATGATTTGTAAGAAAGAGCAAATAGTTACCTGCTTTCTGTGGAAGAACAATCCAACCCCCTCGCAGAACATAATTACAGCAGTCTTCAAGCTTTGCAGTTTCAGGTGACATGGTGGTCTCCTCATCACTCTGTATCTCCTCATCTATCTGTATTTCTGTTTCAACCCTGCTGAGAAACAAAACAAGGAGACTCCGTCAATTTATAAAATTGTCTCAACTTCTATTAGAACATGATGAATATTTCTACAATAGAGCAAATTGTCATGCAACAGAGGCAGCAGAATTTGTATGGATAACTACTGGACAACTATTTCGTTTTCATACAAGAATAATGGTGGCTTAAATTTTGAAAGTAGCAAGGGATATATCATGCATGCTTATGCAGCCTAGCCGCCCTAGCGATTATTTGAAGATATATGCCAGAAGAGAAAATAAACAAAGAAATCTGATGAAAGAATTACTGAGCGAGCAAAATTACCTCTCAGTAGTATTTGGTATTTCTGGATCCTCGAGCTCTTCAGAAATGTCGACGTCACAGTTGTCGGGCCAGACAGGTGTTATAATACTCCGACGACATTTACTGATGGAAATTTTCCTGACCTGTGTGTCTTGTAGGAAGAGTGGCAGGTTCTTCAGCTTAGGGCAGTCCTTAATTGTGAACGAGACAAGGCATGGCATAATTGTACTTTCATCAGCACCACCGCTTTCTGTCCACCCTCCAACTCCTTCCCACTGTTCCCACTCTTCCATCCTGTCGAAGGTGAGTTCTTTCAATTTTGGGAATAAAACAAAGGATGAGGATGTTTGAGTGCCCAAAAATTCATCTCCAACCGTCTTCACTTTCTCCAATCGGGTTACTGATAGTTGTTCAAGGAAAGGCATTTTGCCAAGAGGAGGCAAAAATTCACATCCATCCCAAGTATGAAGAGAAAGGGATCTCAAATTCTGTAAGGATATCATCCAACTGGGCGCGGTGGTGCCACCATAAGAAATAATATTTAAAGTTTCCAGATCTTGATGCGGCCGTAACGCCTCCAGGACTTGGACTTGTACATGGCTCTGCTCCTCCAATCTAGAAAACGATAGCTCCAAATAATAAAGCTTTTTATTCCACAAGCAAGCCTTCTGCGCCTCACTCGTATCCTTCAAATTCCCCTTGATGTTAATGAGGAGAGTACCCTGAAGCTGGTCCAAGCTTCCCAGATCTCCTAATTTCAAACCTTCATCATTAACAGGACACACGTCTAGTGTTTGCAGACTTATTAATCTCGCGACACCTCTCGGCAAATACTCCAGCAATTCACAATGCTTGGTATGAAGATGTCTTAGATTAATCAAGTTCCCCATATTTTCAGGCAGTGCTTTAATCCACCAGCATCGACTAAGACACAAGGTTTGCAAATTGTATAAATTGCCCAAACTGTCTGGTAGTTTCGTCAACTTCACATTGTTAGTCAAGTCGAGATACCTTAAGTGTATCAATTCACCAATCTCTTCTGGAAGCTCTTGAATATAGCTGTAGCTCAAATTTAAGGTCCTCAAACATCTTAGCTGTGAAATTGCTTTCATATCTATCCTACTCATTCTTGAATCAAAAGTTGCTAGAGTACGTAACTTTTTGCAATTCACTGGTGAAAGAAAATCCAAAAGTGGAGAACGACGTACATACCTTAAGCTCAAATGACGGACCTCCTCACTTATTATCATCATTCCTGCATTTGCTTTTTTAGCCTCAATTGTAAAGTATTCATTTTTATTGAGGAACTGCACAAAGTCATGCACAATATCATGCATTTTGCAGAATGTAGTAATGCTCTTGTCCCAGGAATGAATTTCTTCCACAACATCCTGGAAAAATGATTGCATTACTAAGGTATCAAAAACATATTCACCCGTTTCTTCCTTTTCTTTATATTCTTTCCCACTAAGATAATCCTGTGACATCCACAACTCAATCAAATTGTGTTTATTAAACCGATAATCTTTTGGAAATGTAGCACAGTATAAAAGACAACGCTTAACTATAGGGGCCAACCCATAATAACTTAGTAGAAGTGGTCGAAAAACTTCTTGCTTAACCACATTTAGATCCCATATCTTACTATCCAAAACATTTTGCCATTCTCCTATTGTTTTTTTTCTGTGCATGAGTTTACCTAAACATTTGATAGCAAGTGGCAAGCCGTCACACTTTTCTACAATTTTCTCACCTATATCTCCAAATCCATTAGCCTTATCTTCTTCCCTATTCAAAAATGCAATGCTACTGAACAATTCAAAACAGGTTTTATCACTCAACTTCTCTATTTGGATCATGTGAGCGTCTGCTTTCATCATTTCAGCCACCCCCTTCTTTCGCGTGGTCACCAATATTCTGCTACCTATTGCACAACTTTGCATTATCACTGATAACTTTAAATTGTCCCACTTTGTTTCTTCTTCAGTCCACACATCATCTAGAACAATCAAGTACTTCTCCCCCTGAAGAGATCTAGACATACACTGCAAGACATCTTCTAACTCAGTTGAATTTGGAGCATCATTACCAGTACCACTAATAATGGATTTGGCAATCTTCACCTCATCAAAAGGATCAGAGACACAAACCCATATTCTCTTTTCAAAGTAGGTTTTTACATTTTCATGATTGTAGGCTAATTGGGCTAGAGTTGTTTTCCCCATCCCTCCCATACCCACAATAGGTATGACAAGGACCCTTTTCCCTTCTTCACAACGATCACTCAACAACTTGCTTAACAAATCAGTTGTTGCTTCTTCTCTGCCAAATATTGTAGAAATATCGACAATTGATGAAGTTTTCAGCGGTTGATTAAGTTGTTCAACATTGCTAATTGAGGATTCATGAAACTCAAAATCATTTTTCTGAGCAGCAATAGAAGTTAACTTTTCATTCAAGTCTTTTATCTCAGTTGCTATTTTATAAAGATGACTTGCCTTATTGACTTGGCCAAAACAAAAGCAATTCGAGGGAATGCAGAAACATACCTTCTTGAAGGTTTTCTTTTTCTCAGTAGCAACTCCCTTTGCCTTTTGTTTCAGAATTTCAGTGTTCCACTCATCTAGCACGTCAACCATCTCGTAAGAGACATCATTCAGCTGATCCAACCAGTTTCTCACGCTGGCCTTCTCCACTTGCTGCTTCTCAGCATCCTGGAGCACAGCTTGAATTGCTTTGAGATTGCTGCTGAATTTTTCGACCTCTGCCTTAGCAGTCAAAACCAATGTCACAGCTTCTTTTGTCTGGTCAAAAGCAACTGTAAACAATTCTTTCAGAAGCAGGTTGACGAGTGCCAGCTCGGCCATTTTTGGAAAATGAACACAAACACAAGAGCTAGATAAATGTATGTGAACTAAGAATGCAGAATGGCTGTGAGCCTATTATGGTTCTTCTACCAAGTTTATATAGAGCATAAAGTTAAGGCCAAATCCAAGTCAAACTATTCGAGCAAAATAATAGATTCCCAGTCAATATATTATATATGTATCCTAATTTCATTGCTCGATCTACGCCTTTTATAAAGGGACACCCTGTCTTGTTTGATGCTCCACCTACTGGGAAAAAAATTATAAGAATTTGTTTGCCAGTTGTAGTGATTAATGATTTAACAATTTTCAAATGGCTGGGAATTATATTATAGTTTCAAGACGACTTGGATGATTTGCAGTGAGATAATTAGGAAGAAGAATTAAAGTAATGAACCATATTTAAGTAATGTAGGTGGTGATCTCTTTTCATTAAAGTAATGTAGGTAGTCTCAACTTGATGAAGCTCAATCCTATAATGTAATGCTGATAGTGGTGGCATATATCAAGGTATCGATCTGGACTGGGTCCAGAACCCTCCTTCCTCTTTACTTCGTATTCTTTTTTCTTTTTTTTTTATGCTGCTCAAGTCCCCAGCCCCCAACAACAACCCCCCCCCCCCCCCCCCCCCCCCCACCCCCGGAGTTTGTTCTTGGGTGTTGGGTCTGTTAGTTTTTCTTTCCCTGTAAGTTTGCTTCCTTTTCATATATGTCCCCTTCTTGCCAAAAAAATAGGTATCTGGATACTATAATCAAGTTTCCTACTGTGAGAAATTGGTGCACCAATAAATAGACTTTTCTCTGCATAACACCTCTTCTCTCCATGCACCATGACAGATGAATTGCTTTAATTAATTTCCAGTTAGCATGATTAACCATTTTCAAATGACAATTTTTCTGAAGTTTTCCAAACATGCACCTACGTACTAGGCTTGTTAGTTGATAAACAATTGCTTGTATTGATGAATACGCTTCGAGAATTGACTTTGCTTAGTAGTTAGAGTATGAGATAGTTGGGACAGATAATTAAGAATCGCTGGAGTATATCAAGGTACAGTAGCATTGGGTGCTTCTGCATAAGTATGTCGAGGTTCTTGGGGAAAATATTGGTCAAATCTTTGTACTTGATGGGTTCTGAGAGTTCGGAGGCCTAGTGAAAATATTTGAATAAGTGTCACCAAAAAGAAAGGAAATTCTGAGTTGCAAAGCCAAATAATCCAGTTCAAAACAAAGAAAAGCCAAAAAGGAAATACGGCTAAGTTCAATTTGGTAATGTTACATGTAGTTCAGGCCCCCAATTCAGGAATCAAGGAAAGTTGGCAACCCCTAGCACCGGCAATGAATATGAAAAGCCTGGAGATGACTGCAGGTAAATTGGTCATAATATAGCTCTTTACCTTCCTCCAACTTCCAGACCTCGTTTCCATATCTTCCCCATCATTGGAAATAAAGGAGAAGATCCATCTCATTTTTATGCGACCTATGAAGAATATAAATGACCAATAACATGATATAACCATACAAGGATTGAGTTTATTGGTCAATAAATGATCAATTAAGTTGATAGGCGCTGACCTAGCTCTTGCTCGAGTCTGAACCATTAAGCCTTTTATTCTTTACACTTGGCTACCGTCTCACTGAGGACGAGATCAACACCAATCTAAGTTAGTTAAATCTCTAACCAGTGTATTTAATTCATTCAACAACTACAAACAAATCTGCTAATTTTACAGGGACTCATATCCTTCTATCATATACTTCTTATGCACACACTTCTCCATTTCAAATTTAAACCTCTGTGCGAAGTGGAACAAAACACCACTGTATAAGCTTCTTCATTTGGCTTTAAAGCTTGGTCCATTCATAACAACATGCCAAGGAAAAAAAGGAAAATAATAAGAATAAATTCATTACACTACAGCTACCAGTAATTTCCACAAGAGCATTCGCCGTTCCTAAAATGATGAAACCTCTTGGCGTCTCTCACAACTATTTCTCTCCCGACAACCCTTGACATAAACTTAAATGCATTATGGCAATCCCCACAAATCCTAAGATTCTTAAAAACTCTGATTGTGGCTCCAAGTGGAAGCTTCATGATCCCAAATGCAACTGCAAGCTTCTCACTGTGAGTAGACAAGGAATTCTCTTTATGCTCAGATTCCATATCATGCAACGCAAACTTTGTGTCAGGAACATATCCTAACTTCCTCATTTTAAGAACAAGTTGCTCTAGATGGTGTCATGTACCTCAGGGTGCACAGTATCACCAACCAAGAAGACATGGACCATATTTTCAACGTCAATCCAACTACAATCAGGTTCTTTCTTCACCCCTCGCTCCCTCATTAGTGTTCGCACCTTAGCCACGTCATCCCAACGGCCTAAAGCAGCATACAAGTTCGACAAAAGTACATAGGTTCCATCATGCTGAGGCACCAGCTCAAAGAGACGTTCTGCAGCTTGAATACCTAAATCCATATTCCCATGAGTCCGGCAACCAGCTAGAATAGCCTCCCATATTGGTGCACCTGGTTCAAAAGGCATTGATTTGATTAAGTCCTTGGCCTCTGTCAACTCCCCAGATCGGCACAACAAATCAATCATACGAGCATAATGCTCTTCACCAGGGGCAATACCATAAGAGTCATGCATTAAACGAAAATAATGGCGTCCTTCTTTAACTAAACCAGCATGACTACAAGCTGAGAGAATAGTGAGGAAAGTTATTCTGTCTGGCAGTATATCTTCCCCCAACATCTGTTCGAAAAGTCTTATTGCTTGGACACCATATCCATGTTGTGCCAGAGCTGCAATCATTGCATTCCACGACACGGAATCAATATAAGGCATTGTAAGGAACACACAGTCAGCAGCGTCTACAACCCCACATCTCGCATACATTGTGATAAGTGAATTTCCAACTGAAAGGCTTGAATCATGCCCCAAGCATATTAGTTGAGCATGGAGCTGGCGTCCGTGCTCCAATGCCCCCAGAGCAGCACAAGACGTAATAGCTCCAGCAAATGCATAATCACAGGGTTTAAAACCATCTAATCTCATTTGGTTAAATAGCCTCATAGCTTCTTCCCCAAATCCATTTTGAGCTAAACCTGATATTATTACAGTCCAAGTTAGACCACTCCTTTCCGGCATTTCCTCAAAAAAGGATTTTGCTTCCTGGATGCGCCCTGCACTCACATACCCTGACAATATTGCATTCCAAGAAACAAGATCTCTGACAGACATATTATTAAAAATATATCGTGCTTCATCAATTTTACCACACCTAAAGTATAGCGTAACCAATGCATTATTCACAGATAAAGAAAAGTCCACAGTCAGTTTCGCTTCAGATCTTAGTATGTAAGCATGCAGCTGCTTCCCATGCTTAAACAAGCCATTGCTAGCACAAGCACTGATGACACTCGTGTACGTGAACTCATCCTGGCGAATCCCCATTAAATGCATTTCCCTAAACAATTTCAATGCTTCATGACAAAAACTGTGATGCACATAACCCGAAATCATCGCATTCCACGCCACTTCCAATTTTTCATCCATCCCATCAAGCAGCTGCCGAGCTCCATCAAGGTCCTCATTCCTCACATAGCCAGTAATCATTGTCGTCCACGACAGCTCATCTCTCTTAGGCATTTCATCAAACACCTTCCTCGCTGCAGCCACCACCACAGACGCCGACGACACCAACGGCGAAGAAGCACACTTAACATACACAGACACCAACGCATTCGACACCGAAGTGGCCAACAATGCTCCAGACTTAACAATTGCACAATGCAGCTGCAGACATTGCTTCTCCTCCTCCACTATAAGCGCCAGTCCACTCAGCACACTGGCGCTGTTTTTATTTTTATTTTTAATTTTGTTTCCATTATTAATGAATTTATATTTCTGATAAAAAAAATATGAATTATCATTGATATTAAAATCCCTGTCTGATCATAGCAAGTGAAAAAGAGTACCTTCCTCCATATATCAATCATTTCTATTATTGGTTTTACTTTCAGTTTGTTGTCCTGTCATATAAAAATAATAATAATAATAATTCTATTATCTATTAGCAGCAGCGTATGGAAAGATGGTGGTGGAGCTTAGCGGGCACAAGCGCATGGCAGATGTAGCTTCGATGCGTATGGAGAAGAAATTTTTGGCACTCCTTACACTGGAGGTACGTGTGGAGCGGAGGAGATAGCCCTTTCTAGTCCTCAGGAACATGGTAGATTGGTACGTTATTTATCTTAAGAAAAAGAAACTGGGATGCCCTAAAGGTTTCAAGAATAAAATTAAAATGGGAAATGATGATGCAGTTGTGGTGATGCCTCATACTAATATTAAGGGTAGCAAGAGGTTTGTGAAAATGCTTGAGGAAAAGGAAACAGTGGTGAAACCTCTTGTTGTGGAGGTGAAATCTGAATCGTTGGAGCCTATTGCAGGGGATCTTGATGTGAAAGATTCAATGGAGGAAGTGGTGGATGCTTGTGAGCTTCCATTTTTTATTATTATTTTTTGAGTAAATGAAGATTTCATTAAAATCGCAGGTCAGAACGGCACATACAAATTTCCCAAAAACGAAATCATGCACCATTCACTTAAGACTTGAAGCTCCCAAAAGTAAGGAGCCTAACAACTACAACGTACATTACCCTACAAAGAGATAATTTTGTATGAAAACTTCCTTTGCCAATGTGCTCAATTGCGGTGCACCAGAAGCTTCCATTATCAAGATATAGAAAGAAACATTATAATCTGCAGACCAAAACCACCAAAAACTACACCTGTAAGCACCCAATAAGGAACTAAACAAGTATAGCTCCCTAAAAAAAAAGGGAATTATTGGAATTAAATAGCAAAATGTTGTAGAGAAACTGAATTTGAGAGGAATTTGCTGTGTATTCTCATTGATAATAGGGGCCTTTTATATAGAGGATTACAATGCATAGAATCTCAATCATACAAGGAAAGTAATTCTACATTGATTAGGATTCAAGATCCTTCTAATTAAATCATATTACCACTAGGTCAAGTAACCTAGAGTTTGGGCTAAACACAAATTAGGTTTTCCTTGAACACTCCCCCTTGTGTTGCCCAAACGCGGTGCTTCTCTTGTTGCCTCGTTAAAAAACTTGCCGAGTAACAAACCCAGTGGGACAAAAATAACCTCGGTCGAAGGGGAAAAAGAGCACAACACACCCTTCACGATTCAAGACGAACATGTAGACATCTCCCCCTGATGTCTGCACCTCCCCCTGATGACTACGATCATGGGAGTTCAGATAATTTCCGCAAGCCAATTCTTGCCGCATGTTTCTCGAACGTGGAATTGGGCAATGACTTAGTAAACAAGTCTGCCTCACTGTCCTCAGGTCGAACCTAGATCACTTTGATCTCGAGGAGTGTCTGTTGTTACTGATTATGCTTGGTGTTGTCGCTTTTGATGTAGCCTTGCCTCATTTGTTCAAAACAAGTAGCATTATCCTAAATGCTCGTAGGCTCATTTGTGGTAGACTTCAGACCCCAATTGTTCGAACATGCGTAACTATGGATCCAATCCATATACATTCACGAACCACTTCGTGAAAAGCAATGATCTCTGCATTGTTCGAAGATATAGCGACTACGGTCTGTTCTGTAGACCTCCAAGATATCACGGTCTTTTCCCATGGTGAACACTTAACCAGTTTGGGAATGACTATTGTGTGGGTCAGAGAGATACCCAACATCAGCAAAACCTTCCAAAACACATGTCGTTTTGGGATGGGATAGAGAACGCAGGCCAACGTTGGCAGCGTTTCTGGTGTGTGATGGATCCGAATCCATCATCTCTCTATAGGGATAGAACAAGCCTATATCATTCATACATCTCAAGTATCGAAAGATATCTTTTACACCAATCCAATGGCGTCGCGTTGGCGCAGAGCTGTATCTAGCTAACAAGTTCGCAACATATGAGATGTCCAGTCTTGTGCATTGGGATAAGTACAATAATGCGCCTATTGTACTAAGTAAGGCACTTCTGCCTCTAGCACATCTTCGTCGTCATCCTTTCGACGAAGAGGATCCTTTTCAGGATCAAGACTACGGACGATCATGGGGGTGCTTGAAGGCTTGACCTTGTCAAAATGCCTAAGCATCTATCGACACGATGCTCAAGTTCCAAACAGAGACATAATCGTGTTCTCCCAAAATCCTTCATCTCAAACTCGGATTTCAAGTGTTCAGCGGTTTCCCTTAACTCTTTAAGGGCTTCTAATGAAGATCATGTCCAACATGAACCACAATAGAATCCGAAACTTGTCAGAGAAACGCGTGGGCATATCCCTTTCCAATCAAGTAGTCACTTTAGTGAGCGTTTCAACCTCTTTATAAACGCGCTCCATGGTCTAGAGCCACTTGACTTGGGTAAATGAAGTTCTCCATGAACCTTCATGTATATTCTGTATCTAGATCCCTATAGAGATAAGTAGTGACCACATTTGTAAGCTGCATGTTCAGTTATTCGGAAACTACCAAACTGACAAGGTAGTGGAGTGCAATGACATCCATTACGAGAGAATATGTCTCATCGTAGTCGATTCCAGGGCATTTTGTGAGAAGCCTTGCGCCATAAGGCGAGATTACCATCTCTTTTTCTCACTACGCTTTCTAACGAAGACCCATTAGTCAACAGGTTTTATATTAGGAGGTGTTGGCATCTCTAGCTCGAAAACCTTCCTCTTCGTTAGAGAATCCATCTTAACCTGGATCGCATCTTTCCATTTAGGCCAAAAACTCTCTACGTTGGCATTCATTCATCAACGGAGCGTGGTTCGATATCATCTAACTCAAAGACTCACACGCAACAAAATACGCAACTACATCATCAATTCTGATGGAGTTTCTATCCCACGTCTCATGTACACTAGTGTAATTTTCATAGAGCTCTATATTCTCAGGAATAGGTTCTGGCGTTGAGGCGTCCCCCAACGATAACCATAACCCGGAAGATACTCATGAGACGGATTTTTGAGTGTCGATGATCGAGGATTGGTTTGTGCCAATGTATCCTTCGAACCCACGGGCCGTGCCCTGTAACGCCAGAGTGTCACTCTCATTGGCGTTGGCGCCATGCCTACCTCCGTGTAGGGTGGCGCTACATCCTCTCGTAGGGACGTCCTTCCTTGCAGGCTTGTTTGCAGCATATTTGTGTGATCTCATCACTTTAATAGGGATCAAGATGAGACATAGTGGGGACAGACTACGACAATTCCTATCGTTCCTGTTGAACATTCGTGTTCTTATCTCCCCCTAACGACGGGAAGACTGTCTCATCAAAGTGACATCCGCAAATCTAGCGGTAAGAAGATCGCCTAGCAAGGGCATTTAAGTGGCGGACGTTTGTTGGAAGCTCAAATCCAACGTAGTTGCCCATTCGTCTGTAAGGACCCATCATAGAGCGCTGTGGCGGCACAATTGGCACCTAAATGGCTCACTCAAATGTGCGGAAGTACAAAAGACGTGTACCCAGTCACTAGCTGTAACACGGAGGTACATTGAGTGGCGGTAGGTTGTAGACGAATTAGCATGGCTGCATGCGATATCGCATCACCCCAAGCGGATGGAAGAAGATTGGTGCGCATTACCAATGTTCGGACTACCATCGTAGTCGTTTCCGCGAGACCAATTGGGTGTGTACATGGGAATGTGATGTCTAACATCAGTCCCAATGCAATAACCATCGAAAGTCTTTCGATGTAAACTCTCTAGCATAGTCAAATCCAATTGACTAAATAGGATGATCCGGGGAGTGAGCCCGTTGTCACATGATATGTGCTAGGAGTGTAGCATAAGCAGCATTACAAGTGGACAATGGCACAACACGTGACCAATGTGTTTGTGTGTCAACCAACTTCATGAGATATGTAAACGTCCGCAAGTTGGTTGAACTAGTCCACAGAATCCCTACGGATTTTATGTAAGAACAGAATGAGTATTTTTATATCCTTTGCATAAGACGGTCTCAGTCCTAATTTCCCGAAGGAACAGGCTTTGCAAAATGAGCGATGGGCCTTAGAAGCAACCAATGAGGATTTTAGTTGGGCCTGAGCGTCTGTAGTGCTATTAGAAGCAAAAAGTGTAACTACATCTCCCATCATGGGGTTGGAGCCATGGAAATTAGCATGTATGGCGTCATGGCCACAAGGAGGAACAACCATGGCGTGATGCTCATGGTTGGCGCCGTTTATGGCGTCATCAGATTCTTGCTTCGTTTTGCTCAAAATGATGGATGTCCGAGTGAAGTCTTTAGTAGACGGATCATCATATCATGACCAGGATGACCTATCCTGTCGTGACAAAGCCAATATGTGTCTAAATCCAAGAGATCTTCTCTCGTAACTTTATTGGATTAAAAGCTCGAATAGTGACATAGAGTCCACTAGATAGACACATAAACTTCTCTAAGATGTGCCTTTATTCGCAATCATTAGAGGTAATGCAAAAGAACTCATTTCCGTTCTCTACATGCATTTTCGCATGGAATTCGTTGGCTATTCATAGGGTACTTTGTGCCCTAAGAGCGTAGAGAGTTTTTGTGACAACTGTAATCAGGGTGCCATTTGGCAAGTGGAACTTGGGCTATTCCATGTCCTTGAATTAATATTGATGACCTAGCCATCGTAGTCACAAAGTCATATGCTCAGAATCAAAGTTGAGTCATAATGAAAAGAACTCGAAATTTTATTCATAAGCCAACGGAGTACATCATTGTTTCTATGATCAAAGAAAACCTAATCCAATAAAAAGTAATATGGCAATCGCCTACATCTCTTGGAAAATAAAAAGACTTAATCAAAATCGCCAATTTCTGGGTCTTGATCCTTGTAGTCTTCCACCCTTAGATCTAGATCACCATCTTGATCATCTTGTGCCATGTAATTTGCTTCCCTTGCTTCACGATACGTCTTGTATGCGTTTGCAACATTCTGGGGTGCGGTACATGTTTTGGCCCAATGTTCAGTTGATCCACATCGAAAACAAACATCATTATGGTCAGGCTCCCTTGATCGAGGCGCCATTGGGGCGCGATTTGGACGACCAATCCTATTGGTGGCGTTACCACCATGGTCGGAGGCTCCGCCTCTCTCTCTCTTCACACGTTGACCTCTACGGTTCCGTGCACGCCTTTCTTGGCGATTTCCTTCCTCTTTAGGGCGAACATATGGACCAGAATGTCCAGAATTGTCCCTATCCTTAGGGTTTCGCTCCTTGCGTCCTCCATTGGGGGCGCGACTATAGTTAGACTCCGGAATAGGCTTAGTTCCCACGGGTCTAGCATTATAGTTCTTCACAAGGATATTATCGTGCTTTTCAGCTACGTTCATGGCGCCAATGAGCTCATGAAACCTTGTGATATGTCCTGCATTTACATCAATCCGATAATTCTTTGAAATCATCAGTGCAGAGAAGGGGAAGGTAGAGAGAGTCTTCTCGATCAACATCGTATCAGTTATGGCTTGGCCACAATACTCCATCAAAGACTTGATACGAAGAGCTTCCGAGTTATAATCAAGCACAGACTTGAAATCACAAAAGCGGAGGCTATGCCATCGCACTTCTAAATCAGGAAGCAGGGAGTCACGAACGTTGCCAAATCGCTGCTCAAGTTCTACCCATAGCTTTCTTGGGTCTTCCTCATTGAGGTATTCATTTTGGAGCGCGTCATTCATGTGCCTTGTCATGAGAATGATGGCTTTAGCTTGTTTTGCTTCAAAAGCAGTAGCTTGCTCAATAGAGAGCACGTTCTGACTAGGCTCTTGGATGGTTTCCAGAATTCCATCAGCCTTAAGATGTTGGCGCACATCTCGGACCCACCTATGGTATCCTACGCCAGTTGTCTCGAGTGGAACAAAGTTCAACTTGTTCAGGTAACTCATCCTGAAAAACAACACAAGATTAGGGTTAGTTTCGGAGCGAAAAAGGCTACCACGAAAAACTATTAAATTTCTGAGTGTAGTCGCTTCCAAGAAATTAGGAATTTTCTGAGCGTAGTCGCTTCCAAGAAAATCCGATTCCAAGAGGGGTTTTGGATTAGATCGAAACAACGATGTGTGTGGTCGATCGTTTTCTTCTCAACAAACTCTAAGTTTGGAGGACTCTACAAGCTCCAAACTTGGAGTGAGCCCCACAGTTCGGCTTTTGGTCTCCCCTATGAAGAAGAAAGGGGGGTAGAGGAAGAGATGTTGGAAGTCCCCGAGAAAAGAAGAAGAAATAAAAAAAACGGGAACTTTTAGAAAAGTTTACCTTAAAAGATGGCCGGAAACGTGGTCGCCGGAAAGTCACTGTAGCTGCCGGAGTTACTGTAGCTGACCGGAAAAGTCGTCTGAAAATGGCCGGAAAAAGTCGCCAGAAAAGTGCCAAAAAATGGCCGAAAAAGTGGCCTGAAGTTGGCCGGAAAAATCGCCGGCGGTCGTTGACCGGAGGGTTGACCGGCGTTGACTGTGGTTGACCGGATCGCTGACATGGCTCGCTGACGTGGCTACTGCTGATGCTGACGTAGATGATTGCGTGGCAGATGACGTCAGAGTCTTATGCTGCTGGGCTTCAGATTATTGGGCTTCAGGCTGCTGGGCTGAGTACTTAGGCTACAGGGGCTTGGGCTGACCGCAGCTGGGCCTAGGGTTGACCGAGTTGGGTTTTGTTGACTGAAGCACAGATAGGAGGTGCAGGCGGCGGTTCAGCTGCTCAGTTGGTTCCGGCGGCCGGTTCGAGTCGATCTAGACCGGTTCCGGTGGTGATCTTTCGGATCCGGTGGTCTGAGGTCTGTTTGCAGCTTCTGGTGGAGTTTGGTGACGGTGGGCAGGGGGGAAGGCGTAGAACCGGGCAGAGAGGGTAACTGTATTTCCGGTGGCCGGTTCGTATATTTTCCGGCCGGTTCTGGACTCCTGGAGGTGAGAGCTTCAAGGTGGGCGGCGGAGGTTTCTGGGATTTGAAGGCTACGAATTTAGGGCTTCAGGGTTAGGGCTTCGTGCTGATAACGTGTTATAGAGAAACTGAATTTGAGAGGAATTTGCTGTGTATTCTCATTGATAATAGGGGCCTCTTTATATAGAGGATTACAATACATAGAATCTCAATCATACAAGGAAAGTAATTCTACATTGATTAGGATTCAAGATCCTTCTAATTAAATCCTATTACCACTAGGTCAAGTAACCTAGAGTTTGGGCTAAACACAAATTAGGTTTTCCTTGAACACAAAACTATTTAAAAACACTAGTAGCCCAAAATAGCCCCAAAAGCCCAGCTTGAAGCCCAACAAAACTGGCCTGACATGGCCCAACCCTTGTCGCCCTCACCCAGCCGTAGCACAATACCTGAAAAACCAGAATTGTGCCACCCGACCACGTCGTACACGACCAGCGCCACTCCGATCAACGTCTCCCCTGCGCCGCCCAGACCACGCCATCTCGACCCAAGCTGTACCGATTTACGTCAACCCACACCGCCACCATGACCCACGGCATCTCGATCTCGCCCCACCATGAATCCGATCTGCCACGACCCGCAGTCACCAATCTCATCCGACCATGATCTTGCTTCGCCACAAATCGGCATCCCACACACATAACCACTGCGCTTAGGAACATAGCACCGGAGACCACTGCCAAGACCACCATGCCAAGACTAGGAGCACAGAACCTTCCGGAGAAACCATACAAGCAATAGCATCAACACACCTCGTCAGGCAGCCAACCGCAAAACATCAACGAGGCTGAGGCCAACACCAACGTCCTAAAATGATTAATTTAATAAATGACTTTGGCTTTGTTTGTCTCCAATTTTGTTGCAGCTGGTCAACAGTCTCTTTTCTTGTGCGGGAGTGCCAGCACCGTTCGGGTGCGGTCGTCGGGGGTGTCCCTTGACCTGACTTCTTTCAAGAGATTGTGGACGAGGAGAGCACCAACCTCGTCGTGGGTATACTTATTTTGTGCGCTTTATATGATGACTACGAGCAAGTCATTATTGTACTGCTTGTTGAAATGCATAATGAATTACATTTTCAACTAAAAAATCATCTATTAGCACAATTTCTAATATATATATATATTGAAATAATTTCCACACAAAAAATTGAAATAAAAGGACGAGGCGTGTTCTTCATATTTGCCGCCATTTCTCAAAAGGGTTTATTCACAAGCCCACACCCACCCGCATTTCAGTCACACAGCTACCTCAATGACCTCCACCGATCCTCACCACATAGTCGACGACGACGAAGACGACGATTTCGATTGGGAAGCAGCTGCCAGAGCTGTCGACGTCGTCACCCAGACCACCGCAAAGCCCTCATCTTCCCATTTTGCCCCTCCTCCCCCAATTCAGAAACCACCGTTTCCTCCAACCTTCAACAACAAGCCCAGTACTTCACGGCAGACCACTCTCGATAGGTTCATTGGGAAGCCCGCCCCAAAGCCTCAGCCTGAAATTCGAGACTGCGGCGATGAGAGAGTGTCCCGTGTTCAAATTGATGCCGAAAAAGCCAACACTTGGATGTACCCAGGTTCAAATTCACTCTCTCTGCCTAGTTTTGTTTCATCAATATGCGAAAGTTTGTAAATTTCGGGGTTTTAAGGAACTGGGTAGGCTTGTTCTTATTAGGTTTAGTTCTTGTTGAACCAAATTTTGGTTGAATTTCTCTAAAATTTGGTGGTGTTATGAACTATACTGATTGAGCTATTAATATTTATTTCCTGAATTTTGGTTGTTCTGATCAATGCAGTTAATTTTCCTGGGCGTGACTATCAATTTGCTATCACCAAGACGGCACTTTTTTCGAATACGCTGGTGGCATTGCCAACCGGACTCGGGAAGACGCTTATCGCTGCAGTTGTTATGTATAACTACTTCAGATGGTTCCCTGATGGTGAGTTTACTCGCACACTGCTTCTTAACCAACTGCTTATTTGTCTACTATTCTCGTGCTCTTATTGGTTTATCGTATGTAATGTGATGCGGTTAGATGTAGCATTTGTGTGAACCTCAACAGCATTGGATGATTGATTATTTGGCGGTTAGTTTTTAAGGTAGGGGAATACATGTGATGGATAGGTGTCTAGCAAAAGGGCAAAGACATTGCTGAGAGATACTAGAAATGAATAAGGAGCATGAATTGAAGGTAGAATTTTGTGAAGTGCTTATCAGCTGGAGTTGTATGTTTTATTAAGCTACTTGTAGCTTGAGGATGACTATATATAGATGTTGATGAGGAGTTCAGAACCATCAATAAGTGGCTTGTGAAACCTAGTAGTGCAGCCTATGTTTCTGATGACTAAAGAACCTCTGTGGATCTTTGATCGTCAAGCTTTGCATGGCTTAGTTTGCCTTAGTTTAGTTACTGAAAGTAGCAGTTTGTTTGTGAAAAGCCATGAAGGCTATAAACAGTATCATTACACAAATGCAAGTAAAGAAACATTGGCATATGGATGACAAGATGTGACCAGAACAGCACAATCTTGAAAAATTAGCCATATCTAAGAGTTTTGTGTTTTAACCCAGTTTCCTTGAGTTTTGATAAGGTATTAGGTGTGTGGTGTTTTGGTAAGTTCTAGATTTGCTGTACCGGCCTTTGAGTTGATTCAATCTTGATTCTTCTATCTTGTTTTCCTAATTCTCTATTTCCTTAGATTTATTTTTCCTTGTATTTAAAAATGCTAAACCTTGTTTGAAAGGACTTGGTAGCAGCGATACTTTATCTTGTTCAGACTTTAGACTTCAGAGATCAACATACAGTTTTTGTAAGGTTTTTGAGGGTCTGATTACATAAAAAGGTCTTTCTCTTTCTACATGTGATTGCTTAGGAAGATGTATGCCTTAATGCTTAGTGTTCGTTGTCCTCTTAATGTATAATTCTTGCTTCTTCCAAACATTTATGCTACCATGACTGGTGTAAACGCCATTCAGCTCTGTTTTCTTTTATACATAGCCTTTCCTTATATATGTTGCACCAAATCTCATCCAAATGAGCCATCAGGAAGCCTAACTAATCAATGTGCAAGCTTCTGTGCCCAACTAATCAATGTTCATGCTCCTGCATCACCTAGTTATCAATATCCTAGAGCTTGAGTTTGGATATCTTGGAATTAGTGAAATAGACACTTCACAAAATAGGTTAGGGATTTGGGTAGTGTTGGTCTTAGTCAAATTATTGCAAGTTATGTGAAGGTCTTGCTATCACATTTGGTCTTGGTCTTGTCCAAATGAACTCACATTTGTTTTTGTTCACATAATATCATAGTAACTCATGTGATGGTCTTGATCTTGAATTCTTCTTGAAACAATTTTTTATTTTATTTTTTTGTTCTTTTAGTCAAGAAGTACTTTGGGTTTTATTGGTTCTTGATTGAGTTACGTGAAGCTTCATAAATTTCAGTTTTCTGTATTTTGACGTCTTGAGTTTATTTTGTGAATTATGGAATATTGACATTGTTCTTTCCACTACAGGAAAAATAGTCTTTGCTGCTCCTTCTCGACCACTTGTTACGCAACAAATAGAAGCATGCCATAATATTGTAGGAATACCACAAGTAAGAACCTTTATTTATAACAAATCTCTGCTTAATACGTATATTTGAGAATGTTTATGAGATGATTTTGATCAAACTGATTGCAGGAATGGACAATTGATATGACAGGTCAGATAAGTCCTACAAAAAGGGCATGCTTTTGGAAAACTAAACGAGTTTTCTTTGTTACTCCACAAGTGCTGGAGAAGGACATTCAGTCTGGTGAGTAACTCTGAATCCATACACTAGCAGTTTTTTTAAGATAAGTTGGTCGAGTGTGAGATTTTTCACTTGTTGCAATACAAAACCTCCACAAGAAGGTGTGTTCTAGGTCTAATGTTGTACTAGAGAAGAGTGAAAAGGTATAAATCGAAGCTAGTACTGTTCAATTGGTGTAGGAAGAGGGAGCTGCAGGTTTTCAGATTGAATTTGCTGCATATTTTACTGCTCGTAACGTTTTTAGGATAGATATTTTCTCTTCCCTTGTTTGGGTGACTTTTTGTCCACTGCTGGAAATTGATTGTAGTTTAAATTTTAGTGAAGTCTTTGTTTCTAATCTAAATGAGAAGTCTTAGTTTATATCCAGACCCCAGTTTATACTTATAGAATGATCAACATTTATTTTTATTATTTCCCCATGAGAAAACTATGCCAGTGCTGTTTATGTCCAGACCTCTATATATATATATATATATATATATATATATATAGAGAGAGAGAGAGAGAGAGAGAGAGAGAGAGAAAGTTTAGGGTGTGTTTCTTTGTCTTTTGAGAAAGGTCTATCGTCACTGGATTTTGCTTAGAGGTACTTCGTTGCAGGAACATGCTCAGTCGAATATTTGGTATGCTTGGTGATTGATGAAGCTCACCGAGCATTAGGGAACTATGCTTCTAGTGTTGCAGTTCGTGAGGTATGTTCTATTACTTTATGATCTATCAATTATGTTTGATTCTTCTTTCCAAATATTTTGTTCTTTGTGAATGGTATTCTTGTCTGTTATTATCTTATTATGGCTACCTACACAACTGTTGGTTCAGTGTTACTTGCTATTAAAGCAGAAGATACTAATGGTATTTAAACTTTTAGTTAATGGCGGCACAAGTGCCACTGAGAATTTTAGCTTTGACCGCAACACCAGGATGTAAGTAACTATTTTCTACTGAGTTTCTAAGCATTTTTATAATAATATTAAATTTTATTTACAACTCACATGCAATCCTACAGCTAAGCAGCAGACTGTTCAGCAAATTATTGATAACTTGTGTATATCATCACTTGAATACCGTGAAGAAAATGATGCTGATGTCAGCCCTTATGTTCACAACAGGGAGGTAGAGTTGATTAAGGTATGTATGGTAATCTGTGTTTACAGAGTAATGTTTGTGTACAGAAGTAAAAAAAAAAAATTTTGATTGCAATACTTCTAGGTGGCAATGGGTCTAGATGCTGTGGAGATAAGTAATAAGATATATGATGCAATACGACCATATTTAACCAGGCTTTGTGCGGCTGGAGTTCTCCCAAATAGAGACGCTCAAACGGTATGGTTCAGTATAATTTAAGAGTCTAATGTTTCCTTAGTCTTGCTGGCTGGAATCTTTTCTTTATAGTTTGGTTACATTATGGGCCGATTGCTGAATACATATAATGCATCTACCCCTTGATTTTGCTTAAATGCATCCACACCTTGATTATGCTATAATATACTATTATTAGCCAATCTAAAGTTTTTTGTTTTCTGTGAAATTACGAGTAATTTGGTCAGAGTTTGGCATGCAGATTAGGATTTATTCATTCTTGGTTGCAGTTTGCTGGTTTTGGTGAAAGTCTTAATACAAGTTATTTTTGGCTTTGAGAAAATATTGAACAAGCTGTGCCTCAGATGTTCCTCTAGATTTAACTAACATATAAGCCTTTCTATAAATTACCAATTTTTGTTTATATTTAGGCTTTACCGCCTTATGTATATGTGTTTATTTATTTACTAATACTTCAGTGATCCAATCGCATCTGTGGGTCTATTTAATAATATCTTCCATTTGGGGGATTCTTACAGTGGAGCCCAGGCGAGTTACTTAGGTTTAGGGAGAAATTTCGTCTTGCACCTCCTCCAGACTTCCCCCAATTTCAATATGGAGAAATTGAAGGTTGGTATGGAGTTCTTCTTACAGGTTACCACATTCTTAAGCTATTATCAAGCCATGGAATAAGACCAGCATATGACATGCTTGAAGAAAAGTTAAAAAGGGGGTATGTCCTTGTGCACTATCCTTCACCGTCTTTATCACGTCATCCATAAAGTCCAATAACCATGCCTGCATATTCAATGTGGAACCATCATACGATTCTTCTGGTTAGGAACTTGTCAATCTGTTTAGCTGATTCTTTGATGTGAGACTCATAATTTTGACGTTCTTGTTAAAGTTTTGTCAATACATTTAGCACCCGTCTTATTTACTTGCTTTTCTTATATAAAACACAAACTTTCATTCTATATAAAAAAAGAAAAGAAAAAGTGCATAAAAAAAGAAGTATCCAGTGTCCACCGATCTCTGCAGCCTATATCAAAGCTGAGAGTGATATTTAAAGCAATCAGCAACAAAATTTGATAGAAATAAGCTTTTCAAGCAGAAAAGAGAACCACTTTATAGCAGAATTGAATTGTTAGGAATGCAGCTTGCAAATGTTGTCACAAGCTATTCTTTATAAGAGGGACCACTGTTTAATTTTCTGGGAATCAGACAGTTCCAAATGAATCTGACTTCAACAAATCTCAAGGCAAATCATATTGTAAT
Source organism: Rosa chinensis (assembly GCF_002994745.2). Lineage (NCBI taxonomy): Eukaryota > Viridiplantae > Streptophyta > Magnoliopsida > Rosales > Rosaceae > Rosa > Rosa chinensis. Next base: position 52,166,431 of record NC_037094.1, on the reverse strand, counting down.
ATGAATTCTTCTGTTTAAATACATTTAGGTGAAAGGCAAATCCTCCACTCTCTTATGATGATGGTATTTTGACTCTATCAATAGAACTGCACTATTGAAACTTTGAGTTGAGTGGCATAACTTCTCTTGTGAAGACATGACTACTATGTCTGTTATATTTTATATGCTGATAATGTGGTATGGAAGCTATTCAAGTGTTCAACAAGCAGTTCAAGATCGTCAAGTTGCTCATGCTTAAATTTTCTTTTCCAGGTTTTTTGCCAAGTATATGAGTAGAAGTGAAGATGTTCATAAAGCAAAGCTAAGGATGCAGCAAAGTCTGTCTCATGGTGGTCCGAGTCCCAAGTTATCCAAAATGTTAGAAGTATTGCTTGATCATTTCAGTATGTAGCCTGTTATCTTGATTTTATTGTAAATTTTCATCAAAGGCTGGTCTTACTATTGCATAAGGAAGTAGTTTAGTTCTTGCATTGTGCATTCAGAACTGGAATCCCAAAATCTAAAATTAAGTAGGTTGTATTTTAACTTTCCTGATAGATGAGGAATTCAAGTATCAGTTGAATGCACTGAAGTTACAGTGATTTTTTTTTTTTTTCAGAATGTGAGTTATATTTATTGATAATGATTGACCAAAATTTCTGAGAAGTTGATTTATATGAATAGTCTATCATAACTGGGTTCCAAACCTTCCCATGAATGTGAGCCTCTTGGGGAAGATCAGCCTGTTAATTTTGAACTTGTATACGTGAAAGTGTTGTTAGCTCAATGTGACTGATAGTTATATATCTGATTGCAGAAACAAAAGATCCACAAAACTCGAGGGTTATGATTTTCTCAAACTTCAGGGGAAGTGTCAGGTGCGACAAAATACTTTGTGTTCAATAGAGTTATATGATGCTTTTACTTTTATTTTCTTATTTTTACATGTTATATATATAATTTTTTTTTTTTAAAAAGAAGAATTCCTGGATATAATGATGGAAACATACAGGGAGATAATGGATGCATTGGCAAACATTGGGAATTTAGTTAAAGCTACCGAGTTTATTGGTCAGAGTTCAGGTTTGAAGCTCATTCTTTACTTTGTTCTTTAAGTAAAACTTCAAGCAGAGATAAATACATATAATAAAAATGCAATTGTTGTTACATGAAGTGATTATTGGTGCTATTTTAAACTAGATGTTGAAGAAAATGAAAGTTTTGCATTTTAATTTGTTGAAGTCATTGAAATTTCATGTACTATTTGGGATCAGCTACCCCAATATTACATAGTCATGCAGGGCTACAGAATACTTGATGGTGCATTCAATAGTTTCTATGGGAACATGTGAAATGATTGTGAAACAGAACTTTATTTATCTATGGAAAATCAACATATAGACATAATCACACAAACATGTGTGGGTAGATGGGTGGGATAGCTTGGAGTTATCCATGTTAGTTTAAACTATAATCCACTGGGTAGCCAATATTCATTATTATCTCGATATCAAGTGCTGGCTCTTTCCTGAATAACTTGGGCATTTGGGCTTCAGTAGTTACCTAACATGTTATAAGAGCTCTGGTCGTAAGGGTTTCTGAGTTCAGAACTTCCAATCCCCCATTCGAGCAAAAAATGAAAAATAGTAAGGAAAACTGGTCAATGTATAGAGAGCAATATTTCAAGTGGATGGGTGGGTTAGAGTGTGGTAATCCGTGTTTTTATCAGTAAGTCCATACCAAAATCATTGATGTTTTGGTAGCTGATAATTATTGTTAGCTTGACATACATTGTTGGTGTGTTCCCTAGCTTTAGTTTTTGGGCTCCAGTAGTTGCATTTATCAGCAGTCTGACTGTATGAATATCTGAGTTTAAAAACGTCCAATACCCTTTCATGCATATTTATTGGTGTGCAAGGTGCTGGGTAAGGCTGCACCTATATTTGTTTTTTACTCTTTCTGCATTTGTCTGCCTGTCCACCTGCCAGATACGGCTGCATTTTGCTAGTGAGAGAGGGTGTTAGCTTGATATACATTGCTTAGCTTGATATACATTGCTGACCCATTCCCTAATAGCTTAAGCTTTTGGGCTTCAATTGTTGCCTAAAAATTATATTTGATATGGTTTCCTGTTTGTGAATTCTATTGACTATAGTTTCTAACAGGGAAAATATTAAAAGGCCAGTCACAAAAAGTTCAACAAGCAGTGTTGGAGGTAACTATGCTTCTCTTCATTGTCTTTCCCAAGCACCTGGCTTTGGCTAACTAAATTCTCCCACAGAAATTTCGTGCTGGTGGATACAATGTCATTGTTGCCACATCAATTGGCGAAGAAGGTTTGGATATAATGGAAGTCGATCTTGTTATATGCTTTGATGCAAATGTATCACCATTGAGGATGATTCAACGCATGGGAAGAACTGGAAGGAAGCATGATGGACGAGTTGATATCCTTTTCTTGAGAAACGCATCTTAAGTAATCTGCATCTTATTCAATGCAATGGCTTCTTTGTTCTCCCACTCTCACCAAGTTCCTATATATGTTTTTCTTTATTCCAATTCATTCCCTTTTTTATCTGTGTTCAATGCATATTGTAATAAATCCTTGACAAGTCCTACTAGTTTTAGCCTGTGAAGGATCAGAGTTGAAAGGTTACAAGCGGAAGCTAACAAACAGCAAGAATGTGAGCAAACACATGCGAAATGGGGGAATAAATAGCTTCAATTTTCATTCTAGCCCGAGGATGGTGGGATTTCTAAGAAAGACTGCATCATTATATTGCTATGATACCGTACTGTTACCTTTTAAACCTATTGATTGTGTTGTTTTTCTTGTAGATCCCTCACATTTTCAAACCTGAAGTCCAATATGTTGAGTTTTCAATTGAACAATTCATTCGTCCTGGAAAGAAAGTCAAAGATGATAATGATATTCAGACACCTGTTACTATAGACAAATTAACTGTTGCTGAGACTGGTTTAGTTGCCAAGTATTTCCAGTCACATGACGTAACATGGAAACCATCTCTTATTGCCTTTCCTCACTTCCAAACCTATCCCTCAAGAGTGTATAAAGTAATGCACTCACCTCGAACAACAATGCTAATTGATACAATGCAATCTTTGCAAGGATTATCCTTTTCTAGTGACAGAAAAATTTCCCTCATCGAGGTTTGATTCCATGAATTTGGTTGAGATTTTCTCTTGTTGTCTTTTATTATCTTTACTTATGTATTGCTTAATGCTATCAGGATGAGGTCTGTTCAGAGGATTGCTTAACAGTTGACACTGTCGAGCAGTGTGACAACAGAGAAGGTAGGTCAAAAGAATTGTCTGAGAAGAATATTTTAAGAAATTATTCAGATCATTGCAGATCAGTAGTTCAGTACCAAGGAAAGATACTTTTTTATAGTAGGGTAAAGTTCATAGAATTCAATGAACACGTTCAGACATTTAATTGTACTAGAAGAGCATTTCTTCTAGCTATTTCCTGGTCTATTATCCTGACATAGAACTGATATGACATATACACACATATTCATGTTTAACATCAGAACAAAGCAACTAATTACTTTCTTTTTCTTTTATCAATTTGCTTCGCGTCCATTTAAATCTTCAAATATTTTATTGCAGATTTGCTGAATCTTGATGGTTCAAAGAAACAATCACAGGAAATAGGACTGGATTTCGAACTACAAACTACTGGGACATTGGAAACCAAGGAGAAGCATAGCGACCATGATTTATCTGATGAAAATCCTTCTGGTCACTCTTTTCTCTTTGGTTCAGATGTTGTTGATGTTGATGCTTCTGGAAAGGTCCGTATCATATCTGTCCCTATTCTTCATGGCAAAAGTATACCAAATACCAAGTTTGCAAGTGCAAGCAGTGGTAAGTTGGATCGTTTGAAGCAAAGTTCTTGCCATGTAAGAACATCAGATGAAGAACAAACAGAAGTAACTACTCGAGCTGGAGCTAATGGGGATCCAGAAATGGCTCAGATAGCATATATAAGGAATGATACACCAACTTGGTCTAGATTGTGCGACTCTGAAACCTGGATGGAGACAACAATCAATGCGGATGAAGAGAATCCTCAAAAGCCAATTCTCAAAGGAAACTTTCCAAATGGAGATAGTGCTTGTGAGACGCCTGATGTTCTGAAAAGCAAGGCACCAACATTGCTGGCTGATGAAGACGACAACCTTTTCAGAGATGGTGAGCTTAGTCCAAGGCTTACTAATTTGATCAAAAGTGGAGTTGTTCCAGAGTCACCTATCAATAATAGTGGTTGGTATTCTTACCTGCAATTAGTAAGATTTTATCTCAATTCAAATTTTGATGACTTGCCCTGGTATTAGATTTGTGTTGACATGCATGTAAATGATGCAGGAATATTAGATACCATAAATAAGTATGTAGTTCCTGATGCTGTTTCGCCTGCCCAATTACCTACGGAACTGATATCAAAGTCTTCAAGTCCTGGGAAAAATGGAAAAGCCACTGATATGGATACCAGTGCATGTGAAACAAATGTGTCCCTTTTTCCTACTGATATTGAAATTCAATCTCCCTTGCACAATAGGAGTACTGCCAGTATAAATGAATCTACCTCCACATCACCGGTTATTGACAGAGGCCAAACTGTTTTAGCAGACCTTACAAACAGTAGCTGTAGCAAAGATTGGTGTATAGGTTCTGGAGACAAGTCGCAGAGTGTGAAACAGACACGCAAGTTGAAGAGGTTGCGCAAAGTTGGGGATCATTGGAAAAGTAGGAATCAGGAAAGCATGACAACCAATGATGTCCCAAGAGCAAACCTGACCAGATCTTTTATAAGTACTACTCTTCCTACTAAGCATCTTAGAGGTATCTTGAATATTAATTGAGATGCATCTAGACTTGTTCTTTGTCTATTCAATGGATTGTTTATTTCTTTATCGTTTCTACTTTTGAAGTCCTGATGCTTAGAGTGGCTAGATTTTGTGATCCCTCTCTCTGACTGGAAGTTTTGTAAAACTATTTGATAGGATTGATACTTATTCTGCTTTATAGGATTGATGCGTATCTGACCCAGTTACTCATACATGGTACCTGTTGTTATATAGGTACCAAAATACGTGCAAAGAAGTCGGTTAATGATGTGAGGGAATTCATCGACGAGGAAGCTGAGTATGGACATACTTTTATGCTATATTATATAACATGTAGCTAAACTTTTTTTTTTTTTTTTTTTGTAAATTTGCATAATTTCCCATTTATAAATAATTTCATTTGTGGATAAATAAGATGAAGCTCTTCATGAAAGTAATATCTGAAATTATGTTACTTCACTGAATTGCTTAGGGTATCTTCAGAGGATATATCTGATGATGAAGAAGATGAACCAGACAACTATTCAAATGATAGTTTCATAGATGACAGGATAAATTCTACGGCTGCAAGTACTCAGGCTGCAACCAGTGGAATTGACATGATGGCAGTGTACAGGTCTCTCTCTCTCTCTCTCATGCGAATAGATTATCATAGTCGTCACTTTGAGATACATTATATTTATAGCTATCCAGCTATATTGAGGTTCAATTAAAAGATATTCTTTTCTTCGGTTAGTTAAGCTGGCGTTTGTATCAAAAAGTTCTCTAGGTTCCAAGATGAAATAAGAGGAAAGGTGGCCTGACATGTCTTACGTTGCCCTTCTCCTTCATACATTTTGCCTGAAGTATGCCGTCAATTTGGTTTCTTAGATTTAGTTGGTTCATAATTTTTTGCCATTTTACTTCTCATATAACCTGCATGATTATGTTACATGGATGCATGTCCTCTGAGCTCTGGTTTTATTTCTAAACTGTCAAGAAATATAACTAGTGCCCTTGCAACAGGCGTTCATTGCTCACCCAATCACCCATGGAGAAGCAGCCAAGCAGTTCAGCCACATTTTCTCCCAATTCTGTGGCAACGATAACTAGGACACCGGAAACTGGAAGTTCTGGTGGAAAAACATCTTTCTCTCTTCAGACTCCTCAAAGCGACTCTACAAATCTGCCAATTGGAATAGATTCAAAGTCTTTCCATAAGAATTGGAACTCTGAAGCCAGAACTTTTACAACTGACAATTCTCCAGGATATGAAAGAGATATTGAAAGTCGAAAAAGAAAATCGAGTTTTCATCATTCAAGATCTGTTCCTGCTGTCAACTTGGAGCTAGAATTCTCGTTGCAATCAGAGGCTGCAGGTAGAAATATGCAGCACAGTGATGCACATGGGGACATGCTTTATGATGATCAGTTTTATGAGGGTCTTGATCTTGACGCATTGGAAGCACAAGCTACAATTCTTCTTAAGCAGAAATCAGAATTGCCACTGCAGAAGCCACAGATGAGTCAGTTAAACCCAGAAAATCCTACTCTCGACTGTGCTCCATCATTTGATCTTGGGATATGATAAAAATTTAGATATAAATGGTGCCCTGCAGAAGCAGAAGCATGGCAAAGGATTGTAAACTCTGGTGGCACATTCTCAGGGTTTTCCTTTTCTTTCGTTTTAATAGATTAGTTAGATGCATCGAGAGATCAGCATTGTGTTGGGTGAAAATAGATTTAATTTATAGCACACTGAGTTATGCAAAGTCCATGCTAAAAGGGAAATGTATACATAAATGTAAATGTGTATGTAAATATTAGAGACTTGGATTCGTAATTTTCTTTTGCCATAATCATTTCAGATCGAACCATCTTTGGATAGTGTTATTTTAGTTTTACTGGTAAAACAGTCTCCCCAAGTTAAGTATCACCCCCCTGTATGCTTCAATGCTCAGTCATCTTTCCCTCAATTTCAATCCATTCAAAATGTCAATCGAGATGAAATGAAGATACTACAAAAGTACGCGCTACAATTCTAAAGGTGAGGGCTGAGTCTCCTTCACCCAAAAAATTGTAACCTGCTTTGACTGTTAGGACCTGAAAGATGGATGGAAGCCTCTGCGTTGGGGTTTGCAAAATTTGAGAAGCTGGTGGAAGTGAATGAAGCATAATAGGGTGAGGTGCCTCCCAAGAAAAAGGCAGGATGTTTTATTGAAAGCAAAAACAAGATTTCGCTTCAAGTCGGGTCGGGGCTAAAGAGGAACTTACAAATAGATAGTAATACATCAAATTATGTATGGGGGCTCTACAGAATCCTGATAAACTTAAGAAGCTCTGCTAGACAAGCGCATCTACATATACTAAGATGTTAAACTACCTGATAAACTACCTGTTAATCCACTAAACAAAATGGAACACGAGTAATGCTTTGATAGTTGAGGAACAGCTTTTTTTTCCCTCTCAAAGCAGTTTTGGCAATAGCCATTAAAACAATTGGTTAAGCTCGAGTATGAATCTGATAAACATTCTCAAAGAAACCAGCTTTCAGTGATGCATTGCAGAATATTTTTGGAAACAAACATGCGTCTCCAAGGGTATTTACACATTAATACTACTGTGTAAGCAAATTTGCAATCAATTGACAAAAAATACGTTAACAATCCTTCGTTGAGTGTAATTTAATAAGCTCCTATTTCCATTCTACTCAAAAACTTCATAACCTGAACTAAAATCCTCTCTAATATAATCAGCATCTTTCATCAGCTCATTTAATCCATCCAACAAAAGGTAAATTTCATTTCTCAGCTGATTTGTGGTGTCCCCCACCAAAAAGAGGGAGAATCCATCACCCACGTCAACCCAAGCGCAGCCAGGAGCCTTCCTTACACCCAAGTCCCTCATGAAAGTCCTCACTCTAGCTAGGTTGTTCCAACTACCAGCAGCAGCATACATGTTAGCAATTAAGACATAGTACCCAGAATTCTCAGGTCTCATTTGTAATAGCATCTCAGCTGCCCATTCCCCTATCTCTGTATTTCCATGGATCCTACAAGCTCCAATCAGAGTGGCCCACATGGCAGAAGTTGGCTTGTAAGGCATCCTTTTGATAATATCTTTTGCATTATGTAATAGACCAGCCCTCCCATAGAGATCAACCATGCAAGCATAGTGCTCCAAATCGGGAGTTATACCATACATACTCACCATCCTTTCGAATAGAATTTGGCCTTGGATTACAAGTCCTGAATGGCTACATGCTGATAAAATGGAAACCATGGTTACATGATCTGGTTGGATGTTTAAACTATTCATCTCTTCAAATAACTTCAATGCAGCTTTTCCCTCACCCTGTACTCCATATCCTGCAATCATGGAAGTATAAGTTACCTCATCCTTCTTATTCATTGAATCAAATACTCTTTTAGCTTCTATAACCCTGCCTGATCTGGCATACATGTCCACAAGAGCATTCCACAGCAATAAATAATCATCAAACACAACACGTTTTGTAATGTAGCAGTGAAATTCCTTTCCATGTTGAAGATTTGCAACCCGAGCACAAAGAGGCAGGATGCTGGCAATCGTAACGTAATTGGGTTCAATTCCAGAACACAACATCTCTCTAAATATGAATGAAGCTTCCTCCGCTCGATCCATGTGGGAATAACCAGAAATAATGGAGTTCCAAGTGACTATACTCCTATCTTCTATCGATTGAAACAAAGTATAGGCATGACTTAGATCTTTGCACCTGGAATACATTGTAATTAATGCATTTCTGACATTGTCATACCCATCACAACAAGTACGAATTGCAGAACCATGCATCTCCTTCCCTAACTTAATAGCTCCAATGTGGGAAGAAGCACTAAGCCCAACCGTAAATGCCACTGAGTCCAGTTGAATACCACCAACTCTCATTTGAGAAAGCAACTCCAGAGCACCCTTTATATTTCCTGTTCTCAAGCAACCTCCAGCTATGGTATTCCAAGTTATAATACTTACTTCAGTACCCTCCATCTGCAATTTTCCAAACAGCTCAAATGCTTCATTCCACATACCTTTGGAGGCATAACAGGAGATCATTGAATTCCAAGAAATTATATCCCTTTGGGGCATTATGTCAAACAACTGACGAGCAACATCCACAAGCCCAAACTTTCCATACATGGAGACCAATGAATTATGCACAAACAAATTCCACTCCTGACAACTAGCATCAATGGACTTATGCACCTCCTTCCCAAAACCTATATCCAACTTCTCACCACAAGCCTTGAGAACAGATGGATAAGTAAAACAATCTGGTCTAATCCCCTTATTGACCATATGTTCATAGGTAGTGAGAGCCTCATCCAGAAGTTCATTTTTAACATATGAAGAGATGAGCAAATTCCAAGGTAGAGGATGCAATATATTGGAATTCTCAACAACAATATGAGCATCAATATGGGAATTAAAGCTCGAATAAAATGTGACAAGCTTGGGGACCAAAATGGGGTGTTGTTCAAGACCCAATCTGATAATGTGTGCATGAAGCTGTTTACCCTGTGGGAATGATTTATGGTTGGTGCACGAGAAAAGAAGAGAAGAGATGGAATGTAAGACTGCATCACAAGATGTACTAGAAGAGGCATGGAACTTAATAAGAGACAGGCTTTTGAATGCTTCTGATAGATGTCCTTCACGTGCATAAGTCTTAATGGATGCAAGAAGAGAATCTATCATAGAATCACCAACTGGTAAACTTGGCTCTAAAATAGATGATGGTTTCTCGAGCTGTTTGATACCTTCTTTCCATGTCTTAGGTATGAATCTCTGGATTTGGGATGCAAAAAGTTCCTTTGGGATGAAATGAGGATAAGATGATGGCATACACTATGAATGTGTCTTCTGAATGTAACATGGTAAGCAAGACCTGATAGCATGGTTTTGCCCGAATCTGCAACATGAGTCTCGGAATAAGCAGCTAGTCAGAGACCGGTACAGATTACTATCTCATCAATTTGAGAAAGAAACCGGTACTTCACCTGCAAAATAGTGATAAGGGTATCAAAAGCGCAAATTCATCTTACCACATGTGAGACTAATAACCGTATCTGTACAAATTCGGTACTTCTGATGCACAAAATACAAAAGCAAGGCATCTGTATGTGCGCAAATTATCAGTAAAAGTAAATGAAAGACAAATCAGATTGTTTTTTTGTTGATTAAGTAACACAAACTCCGAGTGCGGGTTACTAGTATCCAACTGTATAACATCACACATACCACTCTTAGGCTTTTCAAGAGTGAAAATAAACCATAAACACTGCCCCCACTAATTTCACCAGAGATTAGAAACAGAGACTATGCAAAGTTGAAAACTTGAAACATGAGTGTACCATGATCAATCATACAAAACCATAGTACTTGACAGTTCAATAGTTCAATTCATAAGTTCCAAAAACCATTTCTTTCCAAAGCAGATGAAAAAGTTAACAGCTTTACAACTTACAGGTTTGTTCTTCTGTCACAGTGGAGAGAAGTCAAAAGCTTTGTCCAATAACTTCAATGTGCTCATGCTCTTCTGGTCCAGAAATCAAAAGAAAATGAATTGATGGGTCTTTAGCTCCCAAATTGTACTAAATCAAAATCCAAGAAAAACCCCAGATTGAGTAGATGGAAATTATATACCTGACTTCGGAGGCAGCCGGCGGCTCTTTCATGGGGTCGCCGGAGATGGGTTGCGTGGTCGAAGGGTTGTTGGGTCAAAATGGTCCAAGGGTTTTTGCTGGGTTAACAAGGATGAACTGAGAATAGAGGCATAGGGGTTCAGGGTTTTGTGGTCTACAGAAGCAAAAGAAAGGCTACTATTACCAAAGCGGCGTCGTTCCGTTCCCCTTTTTTATTTTTATTTTTATTTATTTATTTATTTTTATTTTTTTTTAAATTATTGTTTTAGGCCTATCACCTTTGTTTCAATTTTATTGATTCTACATTGTTTCCAGTCTCCTGCATTTTTGACTATGAAGCTTTGCATTTCAGATAGTTTTTACCTGCCCCTTCTCCATCGGTTGTTAGAAGTGTTACACTACGAATAGTTACTGTAAGAGCACCATAAGAAACATCCTCTTTTACTCGTAACAGTTCTTTGCTCAACAATTGGTTTCTGTTTCAGAACATTATGCATTTACATATAATCAGATGATAAACCTTTCTTCTAGGTTCTGTCAATGACTGAAAGATCATATACTCCTATTCCGAACGCAAAATATTAAATAAAGATGCGAAGAAGCGGCAGAATAATAGACGAAGCATCTCACTGCTGATGACAGTGAATACATTCAATTGAAATAAAGCTTCACAGAAACTAAACACCGAGTTCAGAATCTTCAACAATCATACAACTTGCTCTACCATCTCTAGGGGTTAGAAACTTTTAACCTTTTTTTTTACATACATAAAAGATCTGAACACATCATCACCCATATACAATTGAAACAAAATGAGATGACTCGAGAATCATGACATGTATCTGGGTAAGGCTTAGAGGACAGAGAAACCAGAGGAATCAGATGCACTAGCCAGACATCATGGATATGGCTCGTCGGAAGTCCAAAGATTTGAGGGCTGACTGAGGGAAAGGCTTATCAGGAGACCATAATTCATTTTGAGGCAGCAATATTTGTGGCTGGCAAGTCTTCTTAGCTTCTTCACTACCTTTTGCAGATGGAATGTCTTGCTTTTTCTTCACAAATTCAAAAAACTCTGATACTTGACGTGCATACCTTCATCAAATTTGCAAAACCATGAATATATAAAGTCACAATTAATGAACTTGACTAGATTAATCATCACAGTAACTATTAATCTAGTAAATAAACAATCATGCAAATCAATATTAATATCTTCTAATGATGTAAGTACCAAAACAACCCATCAAGGTTGCAGAGAACTATTGTTCTAGCAGACTTCAGCTGACAGTTCTTAAAAATTAGCACAATCTCCTAATTTCTTCAGCAAGAATGTGAAACTCTAGTTAGAACTCTCATTTGCTCACTAAAGTCCACTTATCAGAGCCAAAAACCAGAACTCACAGGTTGAGGATCGCAAAAGACATAACAGTTTTATCAGATTTCATTTCAAGGTTTCAGGTAATTATCATTTCCAAGATTAAACATGTACCATGATTACAAGATTGACAATCAGCATATGTACAGTAACTAACTCATTATATAACAGCTTAACCAAGCATACAGTCGCATTACAGGACTAGAGTAAAACTAATAAATAGAGGCTTGCAACTTAGATTATTCATGGACAAAAAATGAATAAGAGAGATTATCAAATTTAACTGTCAATAGTATACAGCACTACAGAAGTAATGCAATATTGAGGCATATCTATAGCAGCATCCCAAAGAGGCCTCAAAACAAATGCAAATATATGAGACACAAAACAACAAAGAACATTTCCATACAAAGTCATCAAAATCATAACCATTCACATGAAAAATTAATAAGGATAGTTATCTTACTGCATCTTTGCTTCAATATCTTTCTTGAAATCAATGTTTGGCTCACAGTCAAGAACCAAAGCAGGAACCTGCTCATTCCAAAGTAAAATAAGCTCTTTTCTCATGAAGATGAGATTAAAAAAGGTCATAAAGATCAATGTAAAAACGATACCTTTTGAATACTTGAATGCATATGCTTACCCTCCAAATAGAACACACGGTCTCTAATATCAGGAGGTAAGGAGGTATCCATATGTAAAGGAACCTGACTGACAGAAAATACCCCATGATTGCCGCTTTCGGAGGGGAAAAGCCAACTTTCATGCTTTTCATGCAAGTCCCGGAGATACTCTAGGCTCACTCCACCTTCTTCTGCTCTGTGGCGTTGCATCATTCTTTTGTGACAAGTGTCAGGACTTGCTCTAAGATATATGAAAGCATCAGGAATAAGCCCAGGCAAGCTTGATACAACAGGGTCAAACCAGGAGTCATATATGCTGATCTCCATCTCATTCATCCACTTCGCTTCATGGACAGCTCGTACGAAAACCTTCATAATGTAACAAATACATCAGCCTTGTAACTTTTAAGTTGCGGTATCATTCAGTTCAACAAAAAAGGAAAACAAAAGAACTGCATAGTTTCAATTCCATCAAATTGGCTGTATTCTATTCTAGGTATGCAGTATTATCTCATTTTAGCAGACAAAGTGAAGGGAACTGACAAATGACAAGATACTTACCATCCTGTCACTGAAAACACTCCTTTCCATCAACCTCAGGGGCTTGATACTACCAGAGGACTCTCTCTCTTGCATCACTCTTGTAACGAAAACATAATTCTGGAAGGTATAGGCATACCGATGTGGCTCAGCATAGAAAGCATTCAATATGTTAAAATGGTCAGGTCCAATATCCTGCCACTTGTCAATAGGTTCTTGAACCACCTCAACAAGATCTTGTAGCTCAAGCGTAGTGTTTGCTATTTCCTTGAGAAAGGTTGACTTTCCCACGCTGATATTTCCCTCAACACAGAAAGTAAGTCGTTTCTTCTGGGCTGACTTCCCTCCTGAGCTCGAACTATCATCCTTCAACTCCTCATCAACACTATCTTTAATATAACTCGTTATACTCTCAGCATGGTTTTTGTGGATGATTCCTACAGAACTTTGTAAGTACTCAACCATCCTCTCATTAGATTTTCCAAAGAACTGCAAGCAGAAGCCCAAGAATCAATGTCATTATAATTTTAACAGTTACATACTGAATGACAGAACTTTTTCATATTGAGTAACAAAACATCGTTTAATTTTCACTTTCTGAAGCAGGCATTAACTTGTTCTACATCTACTCATTAATCACAACTAATCAGCAAAGTTTGACTTATTTACTAGAATTCACTCGGGCTCACTGAGTTGGGAACAGAAAGAATGAAATCCATCAACCTACAGAAAATACAATTAGTAGTCCACGCCTATAATCTTCGATTAGAGCCTTGTCTTTGGCCAAATTCCACCCCAAAGTTGGATTAGAGCCAAGTCATTACAGCAATCACAAATTACGCCGCAGATATAGTCATTCTCAACCAACAAAAACCATTCCCTCTACACTAAAACAAAACAATCTTCGCCACAAGCTAACCATCCACACATATACCAATGCTTAAACAACACATTGTAGCTTAAAAATGGGTACAAGATACATTACCTTATCTCTATACAACTGCTTGAGCTCAGCAACTCCACCAATACCCTTCTCCACCAGCTTCCTCAAGTTCCTTGGCCCCACACCCGGAATAGCCAATAAGTCCGGATTTCCGGCCACCACTGAGCCGCCGCCACCTGAAGTCCTCTGCCTCCTAGTACTACTACTACTACTGCTACTAAACTTACTCACCTTCTCCTCGGAACTCTTTCCGGCCTCTGCATCCTCCAAACCCTTATCTACACTCTTCTCTGGTTCCAAACCCTTGGAAGCCTCCGCGGCGGCCGAAACGGAAAAGGACCCATCTGAGCCGGAGTGAAGCCACGCCGGCCGGTACCCAGAAAAGGCGGCGTCTTTGAGCAGAGGCCAAGCCCGGAGCGGGGCCTTGTTGAAGGAGCAACGGCAGAGGGTGCAGCTGAAGCGGGAGGAGGAGGAGGAGGGGACGTTGCCGGAAGTGGGTTTGTTGTAAACGGTGGCGGCGAGGCCGCGGAAGGCTGAAGCTGTGTGCATTTGGGAAGTTGGGTTCTTGAAAGCTCGAGCGAGAGAGGAGAGAGTAGAAGAAGAAGGACGAGGAGGAGGCTTGTTAACGTGAGTGCATAGAATGGGGCCTGATGGGCTTATGCGAAGCAGCTTCTGCATCACTTCTAAGCATTTCAGAGAAGACCCAGATGGATATTTTGGGTTCCGGGTGAAGAAGAAGAAGAAGAAGAAGAAGAAGGAGGGGGGTTTTTGAGGGTTTGGAGGGTTTTGGAAAGTGATGAGGGAATTGGTTTAGGGTTTTTTAATTTAGGGGTTTATTTTTTTTTTTTTTGGTTTGGTTTGCAGGCATTGATTACTGATGGTGAAGGGGTTTTGTCTTTTGGTGTCTGGCCGTGTGTCACGGATTTGGGGACTAGGGTTTTAGCAGACAAACGTTTTCCTTCTCTCTTTCTTTCTTTAAAGGAGGGAAGGGAGTGAGAGAGAGACAGAGACAACCTAAATTAGGGGGGAGTTCTAGGAAGAGAGAGAGATTTTTAAAGAGAGGAGAGATTGTCTCCTGCAACACTTCATTGCTACACCAATTCAGTCTTCTAGCCGTGATTTTGACACGTATAGGAAATGAGTCCTTTTGAGATGAAATGGCATCTACAAATTCTAAACCCCCCTCTTGCTTTTTTTTTTTTTTTTCATTTTTTTTTTCAAATATATTTTTTAATCACTCCTCCAAGTTTTATTAAAGATGTGTGACGGTCGAACGGCCTAGTCTGAAACTCTCAAGTCTAACGTTCGAATCTCAGTTCTATCTTGTGATCAGCAGATTTGAGGGATTATTTGAATTCGTGCGTCTACAGTGCAGTAGATTTTGCAGCAATAACGGTGCATGTACTGGGATAACACTGCATGAGTGTGTGAATTACTGACTTAACTTCCTGATAAAAAAAATAAAATAAAAAGGTTTATTAAAGATTGTTTGGTGAATATGTCAAAAACTGCATGGAGGCCCCGATGGTTGTAATTGACCAAGGAATAGGTGAGTCCAAAAACAGGCTTTTTTTTTGTTTTTTTTTCTTCACAATTTCACTTGACTCGTCTGGCTTTCTAGTGGTTTTGTCCACTCTTGCTAGATCTCGGATCTGTCCCCAGCGGCTTTCTCTACTTCGCTTGCAGTTTTACACGCCTCTTACTCTACCTTCTTCTTGTGGTGTATCCCTAAGCTGGTCTCAAATCTAAATCCTTCTTGTTCAACTCTGTGGCCTCGCTCTTTTCCTAAATTTGTTATGTTTAAATGTTTAATTGTGTCAAAGCGGTGGTTCAGGTGGATCTACACAGTGTACTCAGGCTTCTCCTTGTTGCAAATTTGAGTGTTGAAAGCACGAATTGAATTTTTGTTTTGTATCTTTAATGGGCATATGCCCATTTTTTACGTGAGAATAATACGTAGTAGTATAATCTGTTAGTTTTTTTTTTTTTTTGATAAGAAAGAAACTACAAAAATTTAAATACAAAAGCCTCGAATTAGAGTCATCGAGGACATCCTGTACAAGCGGAATCAATCGTGTTTTGGGTCTTCCACTCTAAGAAAGCACAGTCCCTATTTAATTATTTCTCTGGGCCTAACCAAATTAAATTCGTTTTCTCAGTGAATAACCATGTACAACAAACATGAGAATTAATTCATGAGACCAGATGATATATACGTATGTGCTAACCAATTCAACAACAAAGTTCTTGAGATGAACTCTACTATAAAAAAGCTTTTTTAGATAACTAAATTTGAAATTAAATAGAAGGGGGCCATGACCACTTACCCAATTTCAGCCTAAAAATTGTCCACTTACTCCACTAAGAGTTTTTTGCTCCCATTTACCGAATCTGACATTTATTGATAGTTTTGCCCTTAATTTAATTAACAAACTACACTTCTCTCTCTCTCTCTCTCTCTCTCTCTCTCTCTCTCTCTCTCTCTCTCTCTCTCTCTCTCTCTCTCTCTCTCTCCAGCCAGATGCCGAGCGACGACACCTTCAACACCTTCTTCTCCTAGACCGGCGCCAGCAAGCACGTCCCACGCGCCATCTTCGTTGACCTTGAGCCCACCGTCAAAGCTTCTGAACAAACGATCCCGGCCGAAGTTGGCGAAGACGTTGAATAAACGATCAAAGCTTCTAAGATTTGTTCGATTGTTCCTCATCAAACCATGACCTCCAGCGTTCCTCGACCTAGACCGCGACGAGCCAGACTTGCATCTCATCACCGATCTGTACCGGCCACTAGTCGCGCCAATCACCGGTGTCTTAGTCCCCGGGGGGGGGGGGGGGGGGGGGGGGGGGAGAGACTGAAGTTTTCTGGGTGCCTAGAGCAATCACCGGTGTCTTCGTCCCCGGTCGATCCGATGTGGTGCCCAGAGCAATTTCTGGGTTGCCATTTTTTTTAGCTCCGAGAATGGGGAAGGAAAAAAAAAGAAAAAAAAAGTGAACATGTAGAATTGAACATATAAATTGATCGATTGTGTCTGTAGTGTATTCATTTTGGTTGTTTATGCAATTCACGGAAGGGCAATAATATGATTATTGGAGGGCAATAATATGATTATTGAGAGGCAATAATATGATTATTGGAAGACAATAAAAAGAGTATTGGGGGGCAATAATATGATCATTGGGTATTACTAGAGGGCAATAAAAGCGGACGCCGGAATCCGGCCACCGGTCCAATGACCGGATTCTGGTCACCAGTTGCCGGATTTCCGTCACCAGAGTCCGCAACCGGCTGCAAGTAACGAGAGTCCGGCAAGGTCTCCGATGACTTTTCTCTCTAAGTGACAAAGAAGGAGAGGGCAAAATTGTCCTTAAAATAAATGAAAAACAATAAAAAAATACTTAATTGGGTATTATGGCAAAATATATATTTATATTGTGTAAGTGAGCAATCTCTTAGAGTGTTTGGGTAAGTGGGGTTAATTAACCCTAAAATTGGATAAATGATCATTTTCCCTAAATAGTAAGAGAAATTTTAAATACACACCCTTAATCACTTAATACACAATCCTATTATTTTATATTTTAAATTAAATTTTGTAGGTAGGTTAAATGACCAAAATAGACATCTATGCATTAGAAGACAAAAAAATAGTCATATTTTCCTTATATACATTATTCTATTTATATATAAATAGTTAGATAAACACAACAAATTTCTACACATGGCCTCCTAATTTAATACAAGAATAAAGTTAGAAACTATCTAATTTAATTTTTCCTTAAATAAATTGTAATTAAGCGAGGTTAGAAACCATAATATTTAGAATTTCAAAATCAATGGCATTTTTAAACGGATCACTTTACTCCCATTTTTTAGTTAATTTTTTTTTCTTAAGAGATATGAATAATCCATTTATTTTCTAATATAAAACATCACGGTTGAAAAAACTTTGTAATTGTTATTTTGTTTGGCCCTTCTAATGAAAACTTTGTAGTTCCGCCATTGTGGAGAAACTACTGATATAGTTTTGGTTAAATGTTCAACTCATAATTTTATACTTGATCAACATGGTATTTGGTGGATGAGAACTCAAATAATACAAAACCTATTTATATGCATCTATTTAAAGGAAACAATAATAAATCTTTATACTAACACAAATAATCAATATGGTTATTTACAAAACATCAAGTAATATACTAGAATATACTAATCATATTAAATAGTAGCCTTAATATAGTTAAATAATAGGATATTTCATGATTTTTGAGATTAAGAATATTTTAGATACTTTGGGTTGTGTATTTAGTAAAATATTAGAATGAGAAATTAAATGAGTGGTGTATTAAGTAATTTGGAGTGTGTATTTAAAACTTCTCAAATAGTAAAGACTATATAAATAATTTCTGCCAATAGCAACGAAAAATTATGTGCATGGCCGTACATATATTTTACTAAATATAAAAGGATTTGGAAGGAAAAATATAATTTAATTACCTAAAATTCTTATTGACAGATGAGATTCATCTACATGGTTATTTGCATGCTAAAAAGCTAATTAGGCATATAGAAGTTAGCTTGATATTAGTTGTAACGACTGGTAAGGCCAAGTTTTATTGTTGCACGGATCTAGAAAAGATGATCATTATCCGAACAAACTACGAGAAGTAACATAAAAATTTAGTGAAATATGTCGTAACATTAATTTATTTTGGCATACCATGATTACCAAATAGATTTGGTTAGTTTTAGCCATGTATATATATACTGATCCTATCCAGAGCGAGACCTCGCTATGAAATTAAAGTGCGAGGTTAGAGTTTAGGGTCACTTTTCAGTCTCATATCCACATCTCGAATGTTCAGTTTTTAGGTACTAATGTATAGATCATCTCTGCAAAATTTCTGCCAAATTGATGATCGTTAAGGCATTGATAACTGGCTTAAAGCTAGTACGGTACAGGTTGGACAGATTCAGTTCGTCCATTGGTTTAAGCGAGTTAGATGCCTTAAAGATTATCAATTTGGCTGAAATTTTGCAGAGATAATTTATACATTAGTACCTAAGAACTGAACGGTCAAGATGTGGATATAAAACTGAAAAGTGACCATAAACTCTAACCTCGCACTTTAATTTCTGAGCGAGGCATCGCTCTGGATAGGATCTAATATATATATATATATATATATATATATATATATTATCCAAAGCGAGGCCTCGCTTTGAAATTTCAGGGCGAGGTTAGGGTTTAGGGTCACTTTTTGGTCTCATATACACATCTCGACCGTTCAGTTTTTAGGTACTACTGTATAGATCATCTATGTAAAATTTCAGCCAAATTGATGATATTTAAGGTATCTAACTCACTTAAACTAGTGGACGAACTGAATCTATCCAACCTAAACCATACTAGCTTTAAGGCAGTTAACAATGCCTTAACGACCATCAATTTGGTTGAAATTTTGCAGAGATGATCTATACATTAGTAGCTAAAAACTGAACGGTCGAGATCTGGAAATGTGATCGAAAAGTGACCCTAAACCCTAACCTCACTCTGAAATTTCAGAGCACAGCATTGCTCTGGATAGGATCTGTGTATATATATAATTTTTTTTTTCTTTCTTGACCTAATATCAATGAAGGATAATGATTCAGAATTGCGTATATGTCGAAATTGAAAGTAGATATGCATATTCTAGATAACAATTTGATCACTAAACTTTTACCTACGTAAATCTTTAACTACAATTATTAAAGTGTAAAACGATCGAATGTGAATGTAAGCGACTAGAGTGATATAAGGTAGCTGTATAATCATAGAGATACATCTAAACTCTTTTATGATTAACTCCAATCAACACAGATATTGTACGAAAGTATGATTTATTCTATTCTCTTTTGATTTGAGATATAGAAGGATTTTTGATTGGGTGAGTTCAAATCAAAGAAAGTTTTTCAGTCTATCTTAGAGCCCTTTTCCTAAACGGAATCGGAAAGTCAGGAGGGCGGCAGTACGCTTGTCGTTCTCCTTTCCTCTTTGTAATTGGATGTAATTGTTAAGTTTTTCTCGGATAAATCTTTCTCTTAATAGATCTCTTCGGCTGTGTTTGTTACGTGGGACTATTATCCCCCACCTTATTTCCTATAATAGTCTAGGACTCTTCTAGCCTGGGATATGTTATGTTAATACATGACCCATATTTGGTACTGCTTAGGACTAAAGAGCAGAATAGTCAAAATAGTCTTATCCCATGTTTGTTGGTGTATTGGACTAAAAGTTGGTAATTTGCATAAAAGTGAACGATTTTATGAGTTTGTGAGAAAAAAAGAAAATTGGAAGGTGAGAGCTGAAGACAATCACAAAATGGCAATCACAAAGTGTCTGAAAATGTTCTAACTTGTTTTTTGGCAAAGTTCACATACAGCAAAATAATCATAGATTGAGAAGAACACTAATAACATCCATAATTTCATAGATTAGTAAGCAACCACAATTTGCATACTTGTAGTTAGTTTTTACACATCAACAAGTCCACCGATTAATACAACACAGTGGAGAGATACACTGATTTAACATTCCACATGCTAATAGAGTTCCATCTAGCAATTACAAAAATGAATGTTAATCTAACAAAAGAAGGAGCTTGTCTAACATGTGTTAAGACAGCAACTTGTGGTTTTCCAAAAAAAAAAAAAGAACATATCTTCAGTCAGCAGCTAGGTAGATCCTCTAGCAGTGCCCGCAAGCAAGTTCTTGACATACACTTTTCTCACTTCATCATCTAAGGACATGAACACAGAGATATTCTGGGGCTTATCTAAAATGATTTTCAATGCCTCAATTTGGTCTAGAACAGAAAGTCCCATTTTCTTAAGTTCCTTAGCATCAGTCACTGCTTGCATTCTTTTTCCAGATTCTTCAAATAATTTATCCAATGCAAGCATAAGTTTATCTTCATAATTTCTTTTCCTCTTTTTTTGACTGACCTGAGATTGTCCCGTGCTATCTTTGCTCATTGACATGGGGCTTGTGTCATTCACAAGGCCTATACCATCTTCATTGTTGCTCTGCTCCTCCATCATATCAGCAGGGACCTCAACCCCATTTCCAGTAGCACGGTCACTCCCAAAGATGGTAGCTAGTCTATCAGATAATGGATACTTCTTGTTTCTCCATCCCTTTGCCTTTTTGTTGTGTTATGACAGAAACAAAAAATGAATTGATCAAAGTGCAGCAATGAAATCAGTTAGCTTAAAAATCAAACTCAATGAAACTTCCTCATTACCTGCAAATACGTATCCCATACTTCATTACTATCAACTTCAATGCACTTTTTGATATCATTCCATGCAAATCCACTCTTGTTCATCATGTCATAGATTATTCTATGATCTTTCTTAAGTTTCTTCAACTTTGACTCAATATGTGGACTTGCCTTCATATTGGAATTGGGACATAAAAGATTTAAAGCATTCTCTATTTTGATTAAAGTACCATATTTGAAACTTTCAGTGTCGCAGCATTGTCCTCCAACAATAATTCCGTCAAGAACATTCAACAAAGATTCTTCTTCAAAGCTGGTCCATACACGCCTTGACTTCCTTTGCTCTATATTTTCATGACTACTTTCCATTTTCTAAAAAAGAATCAACATCTCATGGTTAAAGAAACATAAGTATGATCAACAAACCAAAAATCATTGTTGGTTCTAGTTTAGTTTCCACTCACTATCAACTTTTCTTCTTTCCAAAACTAATCCTAATCTCTTTAGAGTATTTTACTTATTTTCTTTCACAAAGGTCCCATTTTCTCTCCTACTCTGCGATGTTCCTAAGAATATTGATACCATGGTAGTAGAGAATATACCCAACAAAATTGAAGCAAGGGGCAACTTTTGAAATTGGACAAAGGAGTATGACAAGTACAAGGAGATGTGCAGTTTAACAAACTGCTGCCAATGATCAATTTTAAATACGTGCTATGTGACTATGTCCATGTTCAGTGTGAGCTTTCAACTGCAACAATAATTTGCAATGCAATGCCAAAGCAAATAGAAGAAACAATGCAAATAAACTAATAAACTACCCACAAAAGTAAAAATTTCTCAAGAGCACTAGGTGAATTATTTTAATCCGATGGTGTTTTACAGTCGATTAAGATGCAAGTTACTAACGATATTGATCAAAGTGAATCGAGTAATGCAAGACATATATATTGCTGGTTCCAGTTTAGTTGTTGGTTATGTTAAGTACTTTTCTCAAGATTCTAGGTGTTCTTTGCATTCATCAGAATTAGTCAAACCTGTTGAACTAGCATACTTCTCTTGCTCTTAGATATTGTTTAAATTGCCTAGTTCGTAGCCACTATCAGTGGTATTTATAAGTTAAGATATATATCCCTATAGAATTAAAATATGATAATATAAAGTAAAATGTTTGGTGAGACACCTTTGATGTAAATCTGCTCATTAACTTCATCAGAATTGGTCAAAACTACATTGCCTAGTTCTTATGAATGGCGTTTTAACCATTCCACCATTCAATCATTCATCCAATTCTCAACCTGAACTCTTACTATTTCCTACAAGAACAAGCTAAATACCAAAATCTATTTCCTATCAAGATCCAAAACGCAACAGAGAAACTAAGATACTGCAGAAGCATGCCTGTTGAAGATTAAAGTGAAAAATTGAATGCAGATTCGGAAGTGATTTTAAGGACAAGGAAGAATTAGATACCTGAAAAATCTAAAGGAGCTGAGGTCAGGACTGTTTGTGATTTCTTCTCGGCCGTAGAGGCTGAGACCGAGCACAAGGAAGTTTGTCTCTCAAATAGTACAGCCTTGCCCTTCTGACCTTCCTAAAGATACTTGTAACTTTAAACAAATCAAGATATATATTGTGAGGAAGCTCTAAATACAATATTGCCAACAATAAATTGTGAAATGAATTACAACAATACCAAAACCAACCATTTTTCACTAGGCTAAATGCAACCAAAGCTGTAGGTAACCAAAATCCAGGAGAAAACTTGTTCCTCAATCATCCAATGCAAGAAAACTAAACTCAAAATCCCACACTTTCTCACCCTCCAACTTGATTCTCATAACAAAAGAATACAAATTCACAAATCATGAAACCATAAAATCAGTTAGCTAGTGTCTCTTCTAGTGTTCACAACAAATCAAAAGCTACATAAATAATGATCCTTAGTACTCAGATATATATAAAGCATAAACTACTTAATTTATTCTCTTGAAGCTCTTGCATCCCTTGCAGCCCTTGCATCCCTTACAGCAGCACCTGAAACACCTGTATCTCCGGCAACTCTTACAGCCCTTCTTCCCGTCCATTCATTATGCATTTGTAAAGCTAACTCATTCCTCCAAGTTGTCCATTGATTAGACGCTTCAACCGTGCCAACTAAATCAACTTCTTCCCTATTTTGTGAATCTAATTCACATACTGCATACTCCATCGGATCAATGGACATCTCTCTCGTAATAAAATTATGTAAAAGACAACAAATGGTAATTATGCGGCATTGTGTCTTTATTGGATAAAATGATGGACTCCTTAGTATTCCCCACCTTCCTTTTAGCATTCCAAAACACTGTTCTATGACATTTCTTGCCTTCGAATGCTTCATGTTAAAATATTCCACATGATCCCTAGGCATATTTCTTTCATCCCATTCCGACAAATGATACTTTGTTCCTCTATATGGTGCAAGAAATCCCTCATCATTTGTGTAACCACCATCTACAACCTAATAGCCAAAATAAAAATTCCTATTAGTGTGTGAAAGGCACATAAACTGCACAACTAATCCAATAGCCTTACCAGTAGGAACTCTTAATCCATTCGGCCTAGTCACTGCATCGTGAAGAACTCTAGAGTCTGATGCCGATCCCTTCCAACCCGGTAAGACAAATATGAACTACATATCACGAGAACAAGCAGCTAACACATTTGTAGCAACTTCACCCTTTCTTGTGCGGTATCTTGACTTGTCAATTGCAGGTACACTCACTCTAATGTAAGTTCCATCTAGTGCCCCCAAGCAATTCTATTAATATATATATATATATATATATATATTCATGAAGTTTATAAACTGCAGATATAGAGATGAACGTTTAACAATCAGAAAAGGTATAATTGCAGTCCCTACAATAAACTAACCTTAAAGCACTTCCATCTACGATCTATGTAGTCAGCAAGTACCGGATCAGGTACCCTCAACAAACTACCTTGCAATCGTAAAACACCTTGTAGTATAGAATGAAAATACCTACTAATAGTCTCTCCGGAATGAAAAAATATACCTCTAATAGTACGATTCTTCACATGATGTGAAAGTATATGTAAAAACATACATACTTGCTCTTCCACAGACACCAAACCATCACTCTTTATCTTTCCATCTGTGCGAAGCAGTTCACACAAAAGGCCAAAAGTCCTTCTATCCATTCTTAATTCGTGTACACATTCGGTGTCACTATTGCCTATAATACTATCTAGATAACTCAAACAAGTCTCACGTCTAACGAATAAACGATTATTTAGAGCATGTCTTTCAGTACGTCTTCGTCTCAAATTAAACATCAGTAGCACAAGCATAGTACAAGCACACATTGTCTCTAGGTGTCACTACTCCACCAATAAGAGCAACATAATTTGCCTTCGATCCATATCTAAGATTTCACAGTAACATCCAAAATCAATGAAAACAACCAACCAAAGAAGAAGATAAAAACACAGATGTTGTTAAAAGAAAAAAACCCAGTCTTGAAA